>NC_064645.1:443204268-445704268 GCF_023864345.2 Schistocerca serialis cubense
GAACTGCACAAGAAACCGTTTCATAAACTCACGAACTTTGCCTACTGTAACAACAACGGCAACTTGGCCTCCCCAGCAGTAGTGATGACGCCTTTACAAAACTGGCAACGAGGTTTACAAAAGTAGCATAGCTTGCAAATTACAAAGTACATGGTTGATAGCAGTAGTGTTTTCACTTTGCTCAGCACACAGCTGACTGTAATGGGGACTTTAACTCACCAGAAACTGTTGGTACACTGATTCTTTTTCTTTTAAATTTCTTGAGACAATGTTCTTTTGGAGTGCGGCCAGCTGGTTGAAGCTGAGTGAATGTTTACATTTGTTAGGCTAGTGAGAAGCTGTGCAAGTAGTTCCATAGTTTGAACTATCAAACACAACAAAATAAATTTCAGAATTAAACCTCTCCATACACATTAAAAAATGTGTGTGGAGGCCAGGACTTCCCTTTCACAAGTATTACTATCACTGACTGAGCTATCCAAGCATCGCTCATGACCTGTCCTCAAACCTTCAAACTTCCATACCTGTCCTACTTTCCAAACTTCACAGAAGCTGACCAATGTATCTTGTAGTACTAAGTTCAATTACCCAAGTAAAGTAATTAAATGGCTTTCGATTGATTATGGTCTCAAGTTGACAGGCAGATAATTAAATACAAATAGTGTGTGGCAATATGGAGGATCTAGTTGTATGTTGTTGGAAGTGGCAGAAACCTAAGCAGGAACGGTGTGGTAGTAGTGGGACACTAGGGTTTGAACACTGAGAAGATGTGGTACATGGAGGGTCACATGGCCGGCACTTGGCACAGATTGGCAATGACCACGTTGGACAATGCTTTGTTCACAGTCTCAACTCGTGCTGAATACTGTGCAGTGGTGGTAATGGAGTTTGTATATCATGTGGCTGCTGTCACAGTTGGTCCTGCACTTGACTGGCAAGTAAATCCCAGTGATCACTGAAATAAGGGGGGCAGTGAACAGATTTATGGAACAGGTCTTCCAATAGGGTCTTCCACGGATACATGGTAAGTTGTTGGAAACATGAAGAGGCAACAGTGGACAAGGGCATTATGCAACTTCACACAGAAACAGAATGTTTGGGGGTTTTGTAAGATCTAAAGCAAGCGGTACCTAACTGGTAAAGTAATTCCATGCCCCATGCATAAGTTCTACAAAAATCAACCTCACTTAACAAACAACTGATAAAAAAGTATTTTACTTTGTATTGTTAAACTGACTCTTTGAAACAAATCATCATAGCTTTCAAGAGAAAGGTTCAGAACAATTTCTAAAAAATTTAAGCAATTTCAAATTTTACTCACTTCCTCCTTATGCCCTCAACATTTCTATGTTGCGATCAACTGTTGCTTTGTACAATGCCATTTGTAATTCTGTCATTGGACAGTACACAAGCACTTCTTTCTTTGGTGGTAGCTTCAATTCTACGTCAGTCTTCAGACGACGCAACACGAATGGTGTAAGAATCTGTAATATGAGATAGTTTTATTAAATTATGGGAAAGAGAAAACATTTGTTTTTAATCTGCATAATACAAGTGACCTAACGAACCTTATTTTTGTAATGATTTTAATTCATCTTCATTACAGTTAAATATTTCAGTGAAAGATCACACCACCATTATTAAGATACAGTAAATGATTAAGAAAATTTCTGTTTATTAATTTATAAAATATTAATGTCATAACTTTATTGAATTAGTAATTGGTTTGAAGTGGCTCTTCATCCTGGCCTATCCTGTACAGCAAACACTGTCTATGCTCTTTTTGTTCATTGCTATTTATCATTCACATTATAACTTCTGAACAAGGCTACACTCTGGACAAGCACTTGAAAAACGAACTTTCCTAATGCTTGAATTTATATTCACTTTTTAACATGTTTCTCATTTTCAAGAATGTTGTTCTTTGTCAAAGCCAAGTATATGTTTTATAACCATTCTTCTGACTGTCATCAGCTATTCTGTTACCCAAATAGCAAAATTTGCTAATCCTCCCTTTTTCAATGTTGATGGAATTTTATAACCCCTTTTTGAGAAACTCCGCATTCCGTTCAACTGATCACCCATGCCTCTTGCCATCTTACAATCACTATGCTATTGGCAAACATTACAATTTTTATTTCTTCCACCTAAAATTCAATAATTTTCACAAATTTCTCATAGGTTTCCTTTACTGCTCACTCTATGTACAGATTAAATAACATAGGAAGAGAGGGACTACCACACAACTCTGTCTCACCCCTTTTTCTATTACAGCCTCCTTTCACATCCTTATAAAATTAGTTCTCTCCACAAGTTGTAAATAGCCTTTCCCTCGCGTTATTTAACTCTTGCTATCTTCATAATTTCAAAGAGTGTGTTCCAGTCAACAATATCAAAAGCTCTTCTTAAATTTACAAATGCTATAAACATTGGTTATCCTTTCTTCAATTTGTATTCTAAGTTAAGTCACAAGGTCACTATTGCTTTACTGTCTTATTTACGGGTCAAAATTTTAAGGTCCTAATATGTTTACCCCAAAATTTGAAATACACTAATAGTTAAAAGCTGTAAAACAAAGATACAGGTGGATGTGATTGGTTGGTTACTGACTAAAGAGAAATTAACTATCCACTTTCATACACAATTTAATTTGATATATAGAAAATCTACTCATCAAGCGGTGGCATACGGAACACACTGGTAAAATGTATTAACGTTTGCAGGCTTACACAGCTAGTGGCTGCTCCTTCCGGCAAAAGGGTTGTCGGGGAAGGAAGAGGGGTTATGGAAAAAGACTGGTGAGATTTAGGTAAACGGGCAGTGTTCAGTAAAGTTGCCCAGAATCCCAGGTCATGGAAGAGTTACCTGATGGGATGAGAAAGTAGGACTGATTGTTAGACACTGTACCGGACGAGATTTGTAAGCCTGAGAGCTTAAAAGTGGGAGACGGACTAATGTGTGACACAGAGATGACTGCCAAAATATTGTGCACAAGTTAATAAGAGCGAAAAGCTAAGTGCATTGTATGTAACATAAGTGGGGGGGGGGGGGGGGGGGGGGGGAGGGGGGGGGGGGGGGGAGGGGAATAGACAGGTCAGAAAATAAAAGATGTAGAAGAGTTTACATAACAATGTTTTGCCCTTTACATCAGCATGACCACCACTACGTTATCACTTAGGATGAATGGGCATAGCCAGAGGATGTGCACTGGAAACATACAATATCCTGTTGCAGAGCATACTCTGCAACATGACAGTTGTGACCTCGGTGCCTGTTTCACCACACGTGAAATGTGGGTTCTTCCTTGAGATACCAGTTTCTCAAAATTCTGCAGGTGGGAACTGGTGCTACAACATGTCCTTGGCTCTGGCCACCCACCTGGTCTTAATTTATGTTAATTTCCTCAGTCTCAGCATTTCTTCGCAGTAACTATTCCTTTCTTCCCTTCTTTTCTGTTTTCTACATGTTTCATTTTCTGAGTTGCCTATTTTTCACTCCTCTCTTCCACTTCTGTCACATACAATGCACTTCCCTTTCCGCTCCTATTAACTCATGCATCACATTTTGGCAGTAATCTCTGTCTCACTTATTATAGTCTCCTACCTTTAAGCTCTCAGGTTTCAAATCTTGCCTGGTGCAGTCCCCAACAGTAAGTCCTTCCTTCTCATCCCATCTCTTAAGTCCCCCGGACCCGACGTTCTGGGCGACTTTTCCGGACTCTACCCCTTTATCTAAACCTTGTCAATCCTTTTGTCACTCCTCTTCTTTTCATTCAACCCTTCTGCCAGGAGGAGGAGCCACTGACTTCGAAAGTTTGCAAACTTCAATACTTTTTAATATGCATGTTCTCCTGATGCAGATTGGTGAGTAGATATTTTTATCTATCCAATTACATCATATTTTCAAAAATTGATTATTCCCTTTGATATACAGTAAGATAATCTATTTTATCATATGGATAAATGCGCTGAAAACACACTACATCTAGCAAGTACTTCTCTTCTTCTAATTCACTGAAAGAAAAAAACTATTTATGGAGGTGATAAAGGACAGTAAGTGATTTATTATTCAGAACATAACATAAAAGTTTATTTAATTTGGCAAAATAAGCACATGTATTATTGATTTAAGATGAGAAAGAATAATAATTAGCATCAAACTTGTTCAATTGTTACAATATTCTACACAGATTTGCCAATGCTAAACTGGGATGTGCTTAGCCCCGTTAAAACAGTGGCAACTCTAGATTAGTCACAGTTGGAAAGTAATAGCTTTGATGTGCTCGTGTGCACAACTCAGTTAACTACATTGTCTGGAAAAAGGCCAGATGTGTTACAAATGCGCTCAACACATGTGAGCAGAGACCCGACAGGCAGTACTTCACTCTAAAAGGGTGTTTCCTCTGTAGTCATCACAAACTCTTATCACCTCTCACACACTGTCTTATCACTATCCTAGTTTCTAGAAAGCACCCTTTAGGAAGTACAATTGTCTGATCATAATGTTTCTTTGCTATTTCTCAAAGTGTTTACATCCAACTCAAATATACCATTCTTGTGCATAAATTTGGAGTCACACTATTTGCTATCCATGAAAATGAAGATCTCAGTGGTTGTTCTCAGTGTAGGTTCTCCAGCATCCAACAACTGTTGGGCAGGTGTCAAGAGTTCGGCAGCATGCAAGAAATGAGCTAAGAGGGATCTACTCAAACCTGTTAAATACCTCACAATTCCAATCAATCGGAAGAACAAAAAATTTAATTTTTTTTTAAAAAAGGTACAGCAATACAACAAAATTTGTGATCAAAGCTACAACATTTTTGAAAAATTTTTGAATTTACATCCACAGTCTCTTCACAAAATAGTTAATTCTACTACAAACTTTCTCAGCTCTTCGCATAGTTAGCTAAAAAAGGTAAGCAAGTCATTATCACAACAATCTAATGACAATTTATCATAATGTAAAATAATATTAATTCAAATCCAGCACATCTTCAATGCTATCTTCACCTTAATGGCTTACTCCCTTTGTCAGCCACCTTCTATCGACTGAGAGAGAAGTTTTGCTTAGCTACCTGCAGGCACTTTATTCTAATGCTGACAACTTTGTGTGAAAATAAAATCAGTATAATTTAATTCCTGTGGAACAGGACAAGATAATACGTGGCCAAGTTATCTGTTGTGTGTAGTAATGTTGTATCCCTTATATTTGAATTATAATTCACCACATATTAAGTCACTCTTTGGACCACTTTAATGAATGTCTTTGCAGAGCTTTCGTTTCACAACGTAAACAGCACTTGGCTGTATAACAACCTAGTGAGTGAACACTAGAATAGGTGGTACATGCATGCTGTGGCCAGGCAATAGGAACAAGTGGCTGGGAACCACATCCAACTGGGCATCATACAGGGCACCACCCAATAGAAGCACAGACTATAGGGAGCTGGCACTGAAAGTAGAAGATTGTTGAAACCGAATAACCCAGGCAGTCTGACATTTTATTGTGTGACAAGGTTGACTTTGTTCATTATTATTCATCCTGTAAAACTGTATGCGTTTTGTGCAGAAGACATAGTCCAGGCGGCCACAGTCTGGATACATCATTTGAAAGGAAAGACTGCTTCAGCTGTAAGTACTGTACTTATATGCATGACTAGTTTCCCAACATTTAGCTGCATCACCAGGTCACCCAGGTGCAACCTTTACAAATTAATAGACAAAACTCATGTCAGGCAAGAAAAGATATATGGGATGAATGTATTCAATGCCCAATGACTGAACCATGCATGATAATGCACATTTGAGGGTGCCACTTTTTTGCAATATTGCTGTGCTGTACAGGGAACACTTTGAAACAGTTCCAACCTGTTAAGGACTTATTAAGGTGTATGGTTCACACACACACACACACACACACACACACACACACACACACACACACACTCTCTCTCTCTCTCTCTCTCTCTCTCTCTCCCCCCCCCCCCCCCCCCATAAGTATCTTTCCTTTTATTGGTTTACTTTTATCTGTTGAGATAGGAATCAGTAGTTCAAAGCTTAAGTTCATCCCTAGGATATTAATGACTTTCAATTATTGCTTGGTATAATAATTTTTGTTCTTCAAGGCTGTATACAAAAACTGCATACTTACATTTTATGGCCTTCATTGGCCCATTTTAATCAATTTCATAAAAAGGATTTTAGTTTCCTATTGGGCAGTATAACTTCATTACACAGGATATTACAGAAAATCCACATACTGCTGTTTTGTTCACAAATGTTTCACTGGTCTTCTGTGTTTGCACACACTATGACAAAATTTGATTTGCAGCTTCAGTAAATAATGTTGTTTTGCACCCAAATTCCAATTGCTAAAGTTTACATTCAGTGGTGTCTCCTCAAAGAGTAAAGTGGCATAGAAAGAAGCCTAAGCTTGGGAAGGAGGGTCAGACCCTAGGCCAAGACGGACCTATCTGTTGTGAGGTGGGCTCATTTTCTGGTGCTTATCCTGGCAACTTGTTCCACGAAAGATTGCAAAAGAAATTGAATGGAAGTATTTGGCAATGAAAAATAAAAAAATATGCTGTGTTCCACTACATTATCTGGTGTCGTAGGTTTCAAAGCATCATCTTAAACCTACACACATGGCGGATGGTATATGTAGTTTCAGAACACATGTACATAGTTCCAATGCAAAATAACAAACTGATTTTTAAAAATTTATGTCTGCGCAGTTTTGCCAGGTGAGCAAGCATTTAAATCCAACTCCAACGACTTAAAACATGCAATTACTCTGGATTTTCCATGCGCTTTTCTTCTGTTTTGGCTCATTTTCATTTAAAAGTTTAAGAATAGACTACTACACATATACTCAACCTGATGCATAGTTGACAATACATTCATCTTCTTCTCTTGTTCAATTATCTTTACGTCACTACTCATTTGAGTTAATTCAGATGCCATAAACCAAGACTCAAAAACACTGAGGTCATTAAAAATTTCTGGCAATAAGAAGTTGAGCAGTGACCAAAGTTCTGTCAAATCATTGTGAAGTGGAGTGCCTGTTAGTAACAGTCTATTAGCAGCATTGTACTTCCGAAGAGCCCTGTTACAAAGAAAAAAAACTGTTTTACTGGTAGAACAATAACAATAAAAATGATTATGAGTCAACACAAGAAGAAAGTTTCTCAGCAGAACGATTCACACTTCAAGGCTGCCATAACATATGAAGTGTTTACCTTGAGAGCATACTTTTATGGTTTTTTAATCTGTGACCCTCGTCGACAATGATGTAACGCCATTTAATATTTTGCAGCTCTCTGGCACTGTCAGACAATGGTATCTGGTAAGACGTAACAACAACAGGATATGTTCGATGAAATCCTGGTACTTCATGCTTAGTGCGGATTAAAGGCAGTAGTGCAGCACGTTTCTCTTTGTTCCCATGGAAAAGAATTACAGGAACCTGTATAAAAATGAAACAGTTTAGTATTGGCACAGATTAAACAGTGTAATTCACTATAGACGGTAGTGAAGCTGAGGAAAGTGATGGCCAACTAAAGCTATTCACAATCCGCCAAAGGCAGCGGCACTTTAAGACGACAGTGATCAGGATCAATATCTGATGGTTAGGAAATCATTGCTCCTAGTAAATGGTTAAGTTTTTGTACCTTGCAAAAAGTAACCACGGACTACCATCACTGTGAAATTGTTTTCTGCAAACTGATGTAAACAATTACAATGATGCGGTAGTAAAGGGGATCAGGGATCATACTTAAAAATGGATCCATTAAAACTCAAGAAATCATTTCACTTAATGGAAGAATACAAAGGAAGAACAAGAAAATATTTCCACACATGTCCAGTTTGTGTTGGGATAAACAAATGTCAACAAATTTTCATTAGAACGGCTACTAACAGAAAGCTGTGACAAGCCAACTAGCCACCAAACATGAAAATGAGCGCTATCAGCAGCGAACCAACAAGTATACTCCATCTGCCCACTGCCAATAATTTTTATTTTAACTTACAGGAGAAAAAAAAGTCGCAAAGTGTACAGTTATTTTATTAACAAATCATTAAGGCAATTTCTTTAAAAAAATAGTAACTACTGTATCCTAAGGAAAATTCACTTCAGAAAATTTTAAAATTACATGGGGACAGAACGGCTAGTCAGTACCTATCTTTAAATAGTGAAATTTGAAGTAGTACCAATACCCATAAGTAAGAAGTAAATCAAAAATCCTAGCTGCCAAACAGTAGAAACTCCGTGTTGGAATATCAACACTATAAGGAAAAGGGAAGACCGCTACTCACCATGAAGATGATGTATTGAGTTACAGACAGCAAGAATGAAAAGATCTTTACACATTTAGCTTTCGGCCAAGGCCTTCTTCAGAATACGCACAAGCACCCCTACAAACACACATTCACTCTCACACACAAGCACGACTGCTATCTACGGCAACTGGAACCGAACTGGGAATTCCAATCTGAGCTGCAGGAGATGGGCTCTCTTTTCTGTAGAAGGCTTTGGCAAAAAGCTAAATGTGTAACAGTCTTTTCATTGTGCCTGTCTGCAACTCAAATGTACTCCTAGCTGTAATTTCTTCCCTGGGGGTTAAAGAGATTAATGTTGGAGAAGGTTGAAAAATAGGGACATGTCACTCAGATTACAGGCTGACATGGACAAGGGATGACAAGACAAAGGGGGAGGCATCAGAACAGAGCTGATGATGGATTACCAGGAAGAGAACTGGAAAGTGGATGAAAAAAATTAACCATCATCCCCAAAGTAAAACCTGCCCCATACACCAACTCATTGTGATAAATTATACAATAGCAGAGGCAAAGCAATGTATGAAAAAACCATGTTTGCCAACTGACATAATACAACTAACAGACAACCCTCTCAGTAAAAAAGCAAAATTAGTAAATAAATTGGAGCCTACTTAAATTTTTATGAAATTTGAACTGGAAACTGTATCACAGAACTTCTCATGTAATAACTTTGATGACTACGATGTTCTAGCATTACACAATGAGTGTTCAAAAATTAACTTCTTTATTCATTTCTTTCTCATGACTTTGGATCTATTGCAGGCAGCTCTTTAGACAGATGGATTTTGTTTACATCTGGCAGAGCTTACACCAGATCTCAGATTAGAAGTTTAATCATGGCCTGCCCAATGTGAGATTCAATTTTTATTTAATAAAGAGTGAACAAGTAGTGTGAGACTTGTTTTGTGCAGCAAGAATTTACATAGTGCTTGAATTCCAGTGGAGAACAATCCTTTCTCCCAAAGTCTGGGGAGTTAGTTGGATGCAGGAGTCACACTTTTGTGTTTATGAATGTAACAACTGAATGAAAAGTTTGTGGGTGAACTGCTGGACTGTAAGTACAAATACAGGGTGTTTATAAATGAATATCGGGTTTTAACGCTTTATAATATTTTTTTATATTAAACTTACAGTTATAAATGATATGTCAAATGAAAGAGCAACTCAAATAGTTTTAACAAGAACCTTATAAATGTTCAATGTAAGCACCACTTGTCAAATGGCACACATCAAGTCTATAGCCGAGTTCTTCCCAAATGTTGATAAGTGTGTCATCAGTGATTGTAGCAACAGCTGCTTCAATCCGGTTTCTTAATTCAGGGTGGTCTGCTGGTGGCGGAGCACGTACACACAATCCTTGATGAAGCCCCAAAGGAAAAAATCGCATGGCGTTAGGTCAGGTGAACATGGAGGCCATGCAAAGCAAGCCCTGTCATTGGGCCCTTGTGACCCATCCAGCACTTGGGAACATGGGTAAATAGACTTTATGTGTGTCACGTGACAAATTGTGCTCACATTGCACATTTATAAGGTTCTTGGTAAAGCCGTTTGAGTTGCTCTTTCATTTGACATATCATTTATAACTAAGTTTAAGGTAATAAGTATTATAAAGCATTAAAACCCTGATATTCATTTATAAACACCCTGTATGTACAATATACCAACAACAGGAGTTACCATTAGACGCTCTGATGAACTGATGGCAGTCTCCCTTTATAGTTGTGGGTGTCTCCCATTCATTCTGCACACAGGCAACACACCAAGCATTCTGACCCAGATTCATACTCTGGCAAACCTCTTGGCTGTCAGTCTTTTCAACACCCTCCCCTCCCCCCCCCCCCCCCCCTTTCAAGCTTCAAAGAAATTTAACATTCCTTTTCAAAATCATCACTATGCATGATACTGCACCTACCTTTGGTGCAAAACGCTTGAATTCCATCACCCAGTTGGGTAGGGTTGATAAAGGGCCAATTATAAGGAATGGTCCAGAAACTTTCATTTCAATGAGGTGACAGATTAGGGCAATTGATTGGAGAGTTTTTCCCAGGCCCATCTCATCAGCAAGAATTCCATTGACTGCATTTTCATACAATGCCTGGAACAGCAAGAAAAGAAGACAGAGTGTAATTTTGCAGCACAAACAATTAGTAACACAAACACTTATTTAGTAACTGCTTCTTGTAACTAGCACAGTTGACAGGATATTATAAATACCAATCTTTCTATTGGTGATAATTAATGTTACTAATGGCAGTAAAGAAAAGCAAGGCCAACTGTGGACATTTTATGTACTCTGGATTTCTATGCATAAACAAAAGACATTGTATCATAGAAAATCTGAAGATTCAGTATTCTTAAATCACAGGATCAACAAACCGTAATTAGCAGACAATCACAAAGATCCTGTAAGGACTTAAAATTAACAATGTTGGTTTCCCTACTGTTTCATAATTAAAGAAGAAAGTCAGAATCATATTAACCTCTGTTTCAACATATTTTTTCTCATATGATGGTTAACACAGTTAACATGAAATAAGAAGGAACAAAAGCAATTTAAAATTCATTGTAACTAACAGTAAGAAATCAAACATAGAAGGGTATTTTAACACTAACTTATCTCTGAGGCACATACACAGCCATTAGATCAATATTGCAATACATTCATAAACAACATCTTTTTATCGGAAGAGCAAGGAACTGTTTGCTATAAAAATGTGTGCAACATGTCAGAGGAATTACAAAGAAAATACGCTTTTGATGCACAAACTAAAATCAACCATTTTCTCCAACAAAACAACAACCAAACTGTAAGCTGCCATTATAAACTGCATACAGCTTGACTGACATCCTTAAATTACCAGTTCAGAAACATCCCTAAGATCTAATTTGGTTTCATTAATGGATTCAAAGGTTGCATTTATGCTGCAATCATGCTGCGGGCACATTGCTGCTTGCTGGAAGCATTTATCCTGCAACTATTCATGTAGCTAGTTGAATTAAGTTACTTGCAGATGTGTTCAAATGGCTCCAAGCACTATGGGACTTAACATCTGAGGTCACCAGTCCCCTAGACTTAGAACTACGTAAACCTAACTAACCTAAGGACACCACACACATCCATGCGCGAGGCAGGATTCGAACCTGCGACCGTGGCAGCAGCGCAGTTCTGGACTGAAGCGCCTAGAACCGCTCTGTCACAACGGCCGGCTGCAGACGTGTGAAGTGGAACCAATGTTCTCTGCATTATATGACAACAGTAATTTGAAGAATGAGATTTTCACTCTGCGGAGTGTCCGCTGCAGAGTGAAAATCTCATTCTGGAAACATCCCCCAGGCTGTGGCTAAGCCACGTCTCCGCAATATCCTTTCTTTCAGGAGTGCTAGTTCTGCAAGGTTCGCAGGAGAGCTTCTGTAAAGCTTGGAAGGTAGGAGACGAGGTACTGGCAGAAGTAAAGCTGTGAGTACCGGGCGTGAGTCGTGCTTCAGTAGCTCAGTTGGTAGAGCACTTGCCCGCGAAAGGCAAAGGTCCCGAGTTCGAGTCTCGGTCGGGCACACAGTTTTAATCTGCCAGGAAGTTTCAACAGTAATTTGTTTTGACAAAAATATCACTATTGCAAAGGAAGAGGAAGACTTTGTGTGGAGTGCACTTTTGAATGCAAAACATCCACACTACAGATGCTTTCACCAATTCTATCAATAGATGTTAAATTATTGGGACCACTTTTTGGGCAGTAACAAGTGTCACAACAAACATCCCATACTTTAATTATTATTGAAGCAGAAGTAGTTTCATACTTGAAATTCAGTCCAATAAAAACACTGTAATTTTACGAAAGTGTAACTGTTGCTCACTATTTGGTAATACAGTATTTCAACAGTTTTTATCTACCGTGTATTTCATGTGCTGCACTTTTCATACGTAGATTTTTTGCCCTGATATTTTACTGAATAAAAATGGTAAGTCAGGTGAAACAATGGCACTAATTTCAAATAAATTACTACAAGTAATTTTATTCGATATGAAGTGATGGTATAACACACAAGGCCTCTGGTCCTAGATAGCTTTGCAGTTAAAAACAATCTAAATGAGTGTGTGCTTCATATCATCACTAACAGTTGGTTGTTAAGTCTTCGAATTACCTCATAAAGGTCAGAGGAGAGACTGCCTGCATTCCAGAAAGAAAAAAGTATCATTAAGGAGGTGTAGTCCACTCAACAATGGCACAGACTGAGTGACCTTTAAGTAGCTAATCACAGCACGTTTCTGACCGGCTGGCAATGAGCACTTCTCACAAGATGAAACAATTTGATACTCCAATGCTCCCAGTTTTCTTCTGGTCTTCACAGATTTCAGAGCTAGCCTAAACTTGCGAAATTCTAGGCCTAAGATTCCTCTTATTAGTCAATCTCTCACATTTACTCAATGTTCATGTATCACAGTTACCACTACTATTTTGTTCACTGCTGCACACCAAAAGGCCCTGCAGTCAGAATGGAATGCCAAGGACTGTCTCGTCATGGAACAGTGAGGCGTAATTTCTGCTTCGAACCTGCCCTCTACTCTATGGGACCCACTCCACTCTAAAATAGTCAGATCACATGCTGCGTGTAACTCTTGTCTTCGAACACAGCCACCAGCATACACCTCACCTCTAGCTGACATATCTGCCCAAGCCAACATAAAAATACATGCAGACTTTATGAAAATATTCTGTGCAAAATTTGAACTCTTATTCTATATTGTGTTAATATTGCTGACTGCTCCAGGCGCCAAGTTGGTTGGTTGACTTGGGGGGGGGGGGGGGGGGGGGGGGGGGGAGGCTAAACAGCGAGGTCTTCGGGCTCATGATCTAGGATGGAATAAATCAAGGGAGGAACAACATAAAAAGCACAGTCCAGTCAGAGAGAAGGAGTAACATGCAAACAAAGAGGGAAAAGGGATGTTCAGAACAGCTGGAAGGGGAAAGAACACAACGGGATGGGTGGAAATGGGGAGAGTAGGGGTGCCCAGAAAAGCTACACACAGTGAGACACCAGCACCACTATCACAATACAACTGGAACACCACCAGGAGAAGGGGAAACAAAACACCACAACAGATCAGACAAAATGTAAGGAAAAGGCGGGGAGAGCCTGGCCAGTGTGGAGACAAGGTCAAGGCCTCCATAACCAGTAACACCAACGATAACTAAGGCACTCAATACCAGAGACACCAGCAATGACTTACACCCAAGAACACAAAGCATTTTCGTAAAGAAAATCGAGGACAGATGTAACCATGTGGGGGTCGTCCAATAACACCCAATACAAGGAAGGTGAGAAGGCATATTTAGTGTGAAGGGCCAAAAGTTGGGCGCAGTCCAGCAAAATATGGATCATTGTAACCGAAACCCTGCCAACTACAAGGGGGCTAGGGGTCCTCATTGCAGAGCAAAAAACCGTGGGTCAACCTAGTACAGCCCAAGACAAAGACGGCAAGAGATGGTAGAGTCCTGCCAGGAGAGGCAGAAAAAAGAACACCACATGATGAAAGTCTCCTTGACGGTGCGCAGTTCATTAGACAGGGAGCGGTAGCGTCCCAAGAGTCAGCCCACAACTGAACAAAAAGAGATTCAAGAATGAGATTTTCACTCTGTAGTGGAGTGTGCACCGATATGAAACTTCCTGGCAGATTAAAACTGTGTGCCGGACCGAGACTCCAACTCGGGACCTTTGCCTTTCGCGGGCAAGCTTTGGAGGGTAGGAGACAAGGTGCTGGCAGAAGTAAAGCTGCGAGGACGGGCCGAGAGTTGTGCTTGGATAGCTCAACTGGTAGAGCACTTGCCCACGAAAGGCCAAGGTCCTGAGTTCGAGTCTCGGTCTGGCACATAGTTTTTATCTGCCAGGAAGTTTCAAAAAGAAATTCAAAGTAAAGCTGCAAATCTGCCCCTGGAGAATGGGATGGTAGATGGTCACTCTCCAGCCAGATCAGCAAGTTCATTACCTGTGTTACCTACATGGCCAGGAACACAAAGGAAATCAACCAAACAAGCATGATCACCAACCAAGATCAGTGAGAAGATTGTGGATGGCAAAGACCAAGGGGTGGTGGGAAAGATACCGAGCAGTGGCCTGAAGACCACTCGAGTCCGTACATAACTAAACTCAGGCAAGGGAGAACTGTTTAATACAAGGAGCCTGAAAGAAGGTCATCAATTCCACAGTAAACTCCTAACATGTGGCAGGCAAGAGATGGTGTTCCGTGCCAACAGAAGTCGTGGAAACATACCCCACATTATCAGCACATTTAAAGCCATCAGTGTAAAAAACAATGCCACCCTGAAACTCCCATAACAGCATTTGGAACAAACAATGGAACACCACTGGAGCACTGCCCACAGAAGAGATTCATCTAAATCCGTGTGGCTGAGTAACTAACCAAGGAAGCATGGTTGGGAGAGAATGTACGGAAGAGGATAGGGAGACAGGATGGATGTCACAGTGGGGAGAAGTGAGGCTGAGCCCAACTGGTAAAGCCACCCAAGGGCAGGCATCGGTGGGCAACGGCCCAAAGTCGCGAAAAAAATAGAATAGGAATGGTTAGCAGGGGAAGAGTGAATAGTGATGGTATAGGAAACCCAAGGCTGAGACCACCAAATTTAAAGGGTAGGGGTCCCAGTGTCAACCGAAAGATCAACAACAGGGCTAGTGCGAAAGGTACCAGTGGCTAAATGGATACCACAATGGTGAACTGGGTCCAAGAGAAACAGCGTGGAAGGGGCAGCTGAGCCATAAACTTGACAACAGTAGTCCAGAAGGGACAGAACTATGTTTGGTAAAGATGAAGAAGGGTTGAATGGTCCGCACAACAAGAAGTGTGGGCAAGGAAGTGAAGAACACTGTGTTCAGATGATAGATATGGGGCAAACAAGTAAGCTTGTTGCCACAAAGAAGGCCCAAGAAATGGAACTGAGAGACCATGGTTAGGTGTTGGGCACCGAGTTAGAACTCTGGAACAGAAATGCACCACCCTCGACTTCAGGGTAGAGTATTCAAAACCACGTGAGAGTATCCACTTGGAAGCGTGTTAGATGACACACTGGAGCTGTCATTCCACATTGGCCACCGAGTGGGAACTAACCCTCATACAGAAGTCATCCACATACAGAGCAGGTGTCACCAACAGTCTGGCGGAAGCCATATGTCCAGTAGAAAAAAGGGGACACTTAATACGGAGCCCTATGGAACGCCATTCTCCTGGGTCCAAGGAGCGCTGGAACAGTAACAACCTGGACTCTGAATAGCTGCTGGAACAGAAACTGACACACAAAAATCGGGAGGCTGCCCTGAAGAACCCACTCATGGAGCGTAAGGAGGATGTAATGGTGCCAAGCTGTTGCAGGCCTTACAAAGATGGAAGAAAACTGTGACAAGATGGCAGCACTGATAAAAGGCCTGCTGAACTGCAGTTTCCAATCGAAGCAGATAATCGATCGGAGACCATTCCTCCTCAAAGCCATACTGTTAAGTAGATAAAAGGTCCCAAGATTCAAGGTCCTGAGATTCAAGGTCCTGAGATTCAAGGTCCTGAGATTCAAGGTCCTGAGATTCAAGGTCCTGAGATTCAAGGTCCTGAGATTCAAGGTCCTGAGATTCAAGGTCCTGAGATTCAAGGTCCTGAGATTCAAGGTCCTGAGATTCAAGGTCCTGAGATTCAAGGTCCTGAGATTCAAGGTCCTGAGATTCAAGGACCCGACTGAGCCAACGAGCCACGAAGTCTAGAACTTGCAGGGGTCATTTGTCAGGCTTATGGATCGGTAACTATCAAGGAAACAATGGATTCTTGAGACAATCTCTCCATTGAGAGTGGAAAATGCCTTGGAGCCAAATCTAGTTAAACATCTGGAGGGGATACTGGCATTGTGGAGGACAGAAGTGTTGAAACAATTGGTTACAGTAGAAACAGGGCCACAAGAAGCTACCATTCAATAAAGTGCCACTGTAGGATTCCACCTGACAAGAGGTGAAACATACGCAGGAAGCTTCAACCTGCTGTTTCTGGAGAAGGAAGGCAGCTAGATAGGGTCCGACATTGATGCAGTCGCAAAATGGATTGCAAAGTGTTCCACGAGAACCGACGGATCTGTACAAAGGCCACCTGGAAGAGCAAAGCCCAGAATGGAAGACTGCCGCTGACAACAGAGGAGGCTGCAGAATGTATTCCAGACCCGTGATGACAGGACAGAAGAACCTAGAGACAAAGCATTCCCAACACGCTTGTTTTCTCCATTTGATTAAGTAACGGGCTTTGGTGCAAAGACATTTAAATACAATAAGACTGGCAGAGGACGGGTGTTGCTTAAGATGTTGCAAGGCACAATGATAATCATTGATAGCACTGGCAAGAGCCGTGCTGTACCATGGAACTGGTTGATGGTGAACGGGGCCCGTCAAGCGGGGAATGGCAATGCCAGCAGTGCAGATTATCTTATCAGACAGTTCATGGACTACTTCATCAACACAACCAGACATAGGAGGTGTGAACACAACCTGAGAGGTACACAGAGGGCAATCATTACGATGAAAAGCCCAGCATGGAAACCTGGTCATCGGGAGGTGGGAAGGGAATGAGAGAATCAATGCGCACGGTCATCATGTGTGGCGATCAGTGTAACGAAGGAAGAAGGGAAGGGGAAGAGAGCAAAAGATCAATGGCAGAGAAATTGCCATAAGCAGCACTAAAATGAGTAGGGAACCATCATTAATAAGATACAGGTTGTGGTCTGCAAGAAACTGGTCAATGGGGAGTTCAAGTTAGAGATTGCAAACTGTAATGGCAGATTCCAAGTGGACTCAGATGGCAACCACTTGCAAAGTGGTAAGAAGTGGGATCCACGTATTAACAATATCACACAGACCGACGTGCAGACACTACCGGAAGCCCTCAAAGGATCAACCTGGTTCCAACAGAGGGGAGAGACAGCACCTCCGGGGGCACCAGGGGGCCTTGTCCTGGGAGTTATGTTTCTTCTTCTTCTGCTCCTCCTCCTCCTCTTTCACAGGTTGAGGACAGCAGGGTACAGTGGGAAACAAGGCTGTTGCAAAATCAAGAAATGACAAAGCGCAGGCAATCTCGGGGGCACACAGATTGTGTCTCATGGCAGAATTATGGTAGCAGGTCTCTGGCCTGAGAGGCACTGGGGGAAGGGTCATGGCAGGGAGCCCTATCACAGATGGGTAACAAAGGACAGGGGGCACTTCTTTGGCCAGGGAGGGGTAGCAACACCTGTAGGGGAAGGTACGGGAACCTCAGGGGAGGGGGAGAGGAGAGGGTGACAAGACTGCGGTAAGGAAGATGGAGGATGGGGAAAGGATTTAAGAGAGGAAAAAGTAGACGTCGCCAACACAGGGTGGAGTCTAGGGCTTACACTCTTGTATGTTCTTTTCTTTCTTATAAGCTGGGCAACACGGTGAGAGTGGAGAGTGACTGTTGCGACAATTTACACACACGGGTGGCAGAACACAGGGGCTCGCCTCATGGAGTGAGTGTCCACAGTTACCACAGAGGGTCCGTTGTACGTCTGGAAGACGTGCAAGAAACGCCAGTACTGAAAGTACCTCATGGGTGGCAGGACATATGGCTTCACAACACACCAATAACCTTGACACCTTGACCTTCTCTGGAAGGATACCTCCCCCGAAAGTCTGAATAAAGGTGCTGGTAGGGGTTTGCTTGTTTTATGACCTTCCTGCACACACTGAACAAAATGAACACCCCATCATTCCAGATTAGCCAAGAGTTCCTCATCAGTTTGAAGGATGAGGTCCCAATGAAAAATGACTCCATGGACCTTATTCAGAGACTGATACTGAGGTGTAATAGATACTGGGATGTCACCAAGATGATCACAAGCACAATGAGCTGCAGACTGGGTGGCAGAAAGAGCTTTGAACAACAGGGAATCGAAGTGCATTTTACTGAGAGACTCCACTTCTCCCAATTTGTCGTCGATCTATTTTTCACAAAAAATAGTGGCTTTGTGGTGGTGAATGTGTCCCTGTCCATCCTAGTGAAGATCATGTAGTGGTGAAAGTATTTCACTCAAAGTTGGCAAGCCTGGTCCTCCTCCCAAGGTGTCCTGGTCCTCCTCCCAAGGTGTAGCCTGGGAAAGGATAGACTGCAGATTCGTTAGAAATAGCATTCAACAATCCATTACCACTTGAAGAGATGTCTGTACAAGAACGGCCAGATTTTTGGAGCTTGATACGCTTCATATGCAAAGTATCTGCCCTGATACCATCCACTCCAATCAGGGGCTCTCCCCATGGGCACCACCCAGCCACACCATGGGCTGTCTGGCACAGTGGCCATTGCTGGGAGTTCCGATGCTCTAGAACGACAAGCAACCACTCCTAGGCATATTTTGAGAGGCAACAGATCAGGTATCAGATGTACGGTTCGTGTGCTGTCAAGCGTGCTCAGCCAGATGAGTATGTAGGAGCCCCACCACACGGACTGGCTACACATGCTAGTGACGTAGCAGGACGGATGGGGGCTAAGACAGGGAGGAAGAGAGGAAGGAAGGGAGGAGAGGGATCCACATCATAGACACTAGGGTGGGTGTTCTTCCCCAAATGGCTCATACTACAGACAGAAAATTTATAAGTGGAGGTCAACCCCCACAAAGAGACCACAAATGATGAAAGAGAAAAGCCAACAGAAACAAAACTGCAAGGAATAAGGGAAACCAGGTACATAGCCAGGAGCAGGGCCAGTGAGGAAGGAGTGAGGATGGGGATGAAGCGGCACACGGAAGAAAATGCATCCCAGGAAGGAAGAATGGGCTGCAATATCCCTGTGCCCTGTGGGTGCCACGCACAAACTCATGGAAGAATCATGAGCCCTCTGGGGATATAGACACCACATTGACAACCCTTGTACACTCAAGGTGGGTTAAGATGCAGTGCCACTTGGGAAACTGTGTGCTTTGGACACGATGTCCACAGAGCCCTATTTCTGCTACGCATTTTAGCTTTTCAACAAACGACCTGCTTACACGTAGCCCCTGTGTTTGCTGCTGGTCTTTTGTCACTGTTTCAGTCTTCATTTTCTGTTACTGGCTATTGACTAAGATTCTATTTTGCTTAGAAAGTGACAAGTCATCTTGGTTCTACAGAGGAAGCAACAGTGAGAGTGAACTCTTTCACTGGGATGATAACGACTCTTCAACAAAATCTGCAACTATCCTACGCTGATATACACAGCTGCTACATCACATTCATCTTTTTCTAGAAGAGATGAAAATTCCCCAGAATCTGAAGTGTCAAAAAGTGAGCTGAAATACTTGGGAAAAAAGAGGACACTTTAGCAACACATTTCGCAGTAGCACTAGTGATTTTGAATTTGACGATTCAGCTTCAGGGCACAATTTTTAGCAGGAAAAGTGTCCAATATTGTCATTTTTTTTGACATCTGTAACAGATCTCAAATTCCACAGCAGATGAAATCAAAAAATTTGGTTTACACATTGTCGCAAAAGCATCATAATCGCAGCAATCTAGATTGTCCAGATGGAAAGATATGTGGCATGATCAACTGTATTCCTTCCTCCCCTACTATTTATATCACAATGGCTTGTTATAAAGCTGAAAATTAGTGACTATTGGTCCAGAAAGACCACTGGAACACTAGTTTCCAGTGAAATTATGTCCAGAGTCAGTTTTCTGTTATTTTCATAATGTTTCACTTTAGCAACAACTCTGCCAATAACCAAGGAGAATGTTATCTAAAATTAAAAATGTACTTGATAAAGTGTGTAGAACATTCCACAGTGCATTTAATCTACAACAGATATTCTGTATTGAAGTGCCATACATGGTCCTTTGACAGCCATTTGGGCCCCATAGCAGTGTCCTTTGAGGGAGGATTTCAATTTTGGTAATAGGAAATAGGATGCTAGTGCCAAGTCATGAATGTAACAGGTTTTGGGAATCGCTCAGATGCCATCAATTGTCAGGCAGGCAATGACCTCTGAGAAGGTGTGGCTGGGTGCAATGTGATGCAATTTCCAATATCAGGCAATGGCTGGCCTCACCTGGTTGACCCTTCTCTTCAGTCTTCTCAGTACTTGTAGGTACAAAGAACCATTCACTGTCTGCCCTCAGCTGCAGATTCCCAGTCGACCACCCCCTTAGCACGGAAGAAACCAAGAAGCATGGCTTTCACTCTGGATTTGCTCATTTGAGCCATATGTGGAGGAGATGATGATGATTGCGGACCATTCACATTGCCAAATCTACAGTAATCTGGTGTCCACTGTCATCTTAACAATGCCAACTGCCTCTGCGACCACACTCACTTCTAACCCACAGTCCGAATTCACCATTTGCTGCATGTATTGCACATTGTCATCAGCCAGCATGGGGCTCATCCTCTACGTACTCTCGGCCACCTTTGAAGAAGCTCGGGCCGCTTAGGAACTGCAGTTTGTAACATATATTCAACTTCGAACACTTGGCGATCATGGCCAATGTCTCAGTACCTTATTTACCCAGGCCAACACAAAATTCGATGGCACAACACTATTCAATCATTTGCTACATTTTGTGCTTGCACAGTCACTCAGCAGGATTCCACTAAAACCATAATCTCGCCCGAACAAAAGCTCACAAGTGACTGGCACTAGATGCATGTTTATGGTTCGGCCCCCACCACCACACACAACGCATGGTGCAAGCTCACTGTGACGTACTGTCACATAAGGGAAAAAAAATTGTTCCCCACACTTTTCATACATACTCTGTAGTGACAACACACATGAACTCAAATGTGCAACAGGAGCACACTATCATCAATTTTTATTTGAGCCCTGTCTACATGGGAAAAATCTTCTGGTTAAAAGTAATACCAGTATTTGACAATATTTGGTTTCTCTTATTTTCTAATAACCAAATTAATTAATTAAAACAAACACACACAC
Organism: Schistocerca serialis cubense; assembly: GCF_023864345.2. Taxonomy (NCBI): domain Eukaryota; kingdom Metazoa; phylum Arthropoda; class Insecta; order Orthoptera; family Acrididae; genus Schistocerca; species Schistocerca serialis. The sequence goes on from NC_064645.1 coordinate 443,225,567, forward strand.
ACACACACACACACACACACAACAACAACATTTCAAGTAGCCATAGCAGCACCACTACCAAAGTTTTTCAATTTTAAATAAACTTTTTAGAAGGCAGAAGTAATTTTTATTAGTAAAATTTGCATTGGTTTGAAATATTGCATTATTATAAAAATGGGAAAAGTAATTAGTGCTATTTTAATGACAATAGTGAAAGAAAAGAGTAACACATGGCACAAGAATTGGTACAGCATTGCCAAGACAATAACGTCCCAGTTGGTTTGTGTCAAGGCTTAAGGTACACGTGTACATCCAGTGCACAAGACCTGGTCTACACTGTAGTTTCTCATGTCACTGCCCGACATCCATTGTACTCCACAATGGCACCAACATTAGTCTGGAAACATTTTTACGAAGTGACATAGTAATGAAGTATAAAGCTTCACTTCTATGAAATAATAAAAACAAAGTAATTTATGGTAACAGTAATAAATTAAAAACTTACCAACAACTTGTCTGCTGCCTGTATCTACATAATATGCCTTTATCTGCTTGTACCCCATGAACACTGATAAATTAACATGAAAGATAGAGCTCTTCATCCTCAGTTTTCACCCAGTAACACTGACTACGAGTAATGCTCAAATAGTAGTATGTTCTCCAATTACAATACAATTTCTGGACAAAGCTTTGAAAAATTAATGTCATTAGGAGGATACTGGTGATATTTTGCAGTGCTAAACCACTTACTGCTTTTCGACAAAAGCAGCCAACGATGGACAGACTGTTTTTTTTATTTACCTATCTCATTTAATATTTTGATTCAATGTATCTTGAAACTGAGGGAGTTAAAATTTTTCAATCTTTGTTCCATTTCTACATTTATTACAGGAAATAGGTATAAAAACCAAAAACTGGTTGTTTCAGAATCCTATAACAACCGATTTTTACAATCAGGCTAAACTGGTGTGGTTGGGAAAAAAGAAAAAAACTGATATAACCAAAAACTGGTTGTTTCAGAAAATACCACCATCCCTAGTTCATAATCATGGAACAACTGAAGTTGTACTCTTCTCAATGAGAGGCTATATGTGCCAAAACTAAAGAACAAACAAACATATTGGGTCCAGTTTATGTCCATTTATACAATGCTTACCCTAAAATAGTTCAATAAAAGAAGTGCAAATGTTTAACGTCTGTAATATGACAAACATCAGACACGAAGGAGAGTGACAAAGTCTAGGGAAAAAATACAAAACCACCAGGAGTTGCAAATTATTATTCTAGTATGGTGGAGAGTTTCATCTGTATCTAGCAATAGAGCTTTATGACACCTGCACCACAGAAAAGAGGAACGCTGGAAGAGGAAGGTTCTCTGATGAGAACCTTGGTAAGTTTTACTGGTAAGCACTTTTCCAAAATTATTGACTATGTGTACTTACCAATACTCCAATGAGCACATGCGCAATTTGCAAGTACGTATACAGAACACACTAAATACCACCAATGTTGTGCTATGTTTCAAGGCTTATCATACAAAGAAAAATAATTGTCTGTAGAGGATGGCACATGAACAATGAAATACATTAATATTTTTCTAAAAATATATGCAACACTAAAAAATAAGTTTTTAACTTTACCAGAGCTGGTCCAAAGCTGCCTGTAGTTAGTTTATGACTACAATTAAAAGCACAGCTTATGTTCACCAATGGTACAAAATTATACATAATCTAGTTCCGATGCATGCCCATTATTTAGATGAAAACTAAAAATTTAAGTTCCACTGCACAAAGAAATCTAGAATGGAGAGCAGCTATGAAGGCAGGCAGGTAGGTACGTTGCGCGTTCTCCCACACACACACACACACACACACACACACACACACACACACACACACACACACACACACAGAGAGAGAGAGAGAGAGAGAGAGAGAGAGAGAGAGAGAGAGAGGGGGGGGGGGGGGGGCAAATACATTGCCACACTGCCGATTTCCTAATTTCCTTGTGTCAGTTCGTGCACTGAGACAGCTGACGGCGCACTAGCATAAACATCGTTCCACAGTGAACTTTATGAATTGCATCCTTAGTAATGCGAATCTTTACACACACACACACACACACACACACACACGCACACGCACACACACACACGCACACACACACACACACGCACACACACACACACACGCACACACACACACAACCTTCCACATAGAATTAATTAATGTTCAACTCAATCTCAACATTCCCAATCGTATAAATTATCGAGATACATAATTTCTCTACATTAAATTCTATATGGTTGAAAAAGACAGAATCTGAAAGTAAAACAGCTGTAAAGAAAAACATAAAAAACCAGAAAATCACTTCATGTGGTAACAAGGTATATATGCAAAACTTTATGCTGTTTTCGTATTTGTAAAAGCTTTCTTAAAAGCTCTAATTTATATATACATGTAAGTAATAACTAATATTTTTCCTATTATGTAACAGAAAGCAAATGAAAGCGCAGCAATGATGCTGAAACGTCAACAAAATGTCTCCGGGTGATACCACAGAAAGAAACAATTGTCTTTTGCTCAAGGCGGATACCTTCCTGGAACCGCTCGGCCACTGCGGCCGGCAGCGTTATAGTATGTGTATTTAATTGAACGATATATGTTCTTGAAGAAAACAGCATTGTTATGAAGTCAAAGGTGAAACTTGAGCTACTAATAATTTTTTATGCTGCTGCAGGCACAGTCACACAAATAAAGTCATAAGTAGCAGTAATTGGTACTTACATATTTCACAGCAAGAAATCTGAGCCATCGTCTTTGCTGTCCACTGTAGATGAATCAGACACTGTCCAATGTAGATGAATCAGACTCAGCAAGATTTATGAAAAATGTATCCATAACCATGTCCCTGCCAATTTCCCTGTTGTATTCTTTATGTTGCAGTTTTTCTGCATGTCTTACACAAGCTGCCCATGCAGATGTTGAGATGCTGTCTATTGCCGCACGTGTAAGTCTATCAACATCTGCAATTTTGAATATATTGTTCTTTTCCGCAATATATGCTTTCACCTGAGCCCATACCAGCTCGATTGGGTTGCAATGGCAATGGTATGGGGATAATCTTAACAATACGGTGTCCATACTGCTTTGCAATTTCGCCTGTCTCATAAACTCTGTATGCAGGCTTGTGTTGATTGGCAAGAACCAGCAATTCTGCTCTGGTATGCGACGAGTTATGAGGTATTCCATTAGATGACAGCCATGCAATAATGTCTGCCTTTTTGGAGTTCGTATTTGGAGCTTTGTTCACTTGCACTGAGTGGATGCTTGCATTGTCCACAACTATAACTGAAGATGCAGGAATATGTGGCAATAATTATTGTGTAAACCACCTTTTGAAGATGCTGTATATCATTTCAGAGTGGTAAACTCCAGAATTCTTATCTTTTGACGCCTTAAAAAAAAAAAAAAAAAAAAATCAGCTTACCCTGGGGAATAAAGCCAGTATCTGCTGATCTGACACGAAGCACTACAATTCTGTTACCCTTACCAACAAGAACATTTATCCATCGTACCCGCTGCTCATTTTCCAGCACATAGCCCTAGCGTGGTTCTGATTAACAAAAGTTTCATCTAAGTAATAAATTCGAGATGTACCAGCTTCTCTGATCTGCATTGTTCTCAAATACAGTCCTTGCAGCTACAATATTGCTTTGGTCCATTAATAATTTCCTACCATCGTTTGTTTTCTGATACCTGAACCCCATGTCTTTCAGTATCCTCAACATGGTGTAGTGTAACGACGTAAGTTTCTTATAAACGATTTTCTTTTGACATATGACCATGTGTAGACTTCGTCACCTACGTCAGTTACAACCCACTTCAAAATTATTTATATTCTTTTTAAATTGTCTCAGAATGGTTCTTGAACGAAACACTAAATCATCATTTGAGTCGTATGCGCAGAATTACGTCTCAGTCCAACTGGTTTGCGTAAACTTTTTCAATTTTTAAATGTCGTTTGTTTCTCCTCAGAAATTATATTGATACACATTATCTGATTTAATCGATATTAGGACCACACTGAATAAACTTTTTGAGATTCGAAGTCACGATGAATGCTGTCAAAATTCAATCATCTTGTCAAATATATTATTAATTCATTCACATAATTCTTCATAAATAAATCCTCGGAACACTTATTTCAACTTTAATAGCATCCACTAGTTTATTATCTTCCTACATACAGATGTGAATCTGAGCCTTGACAAGACAAAACTAACAGTATCAATAAGATTAAACTCTCTACGACGTCATTGTTGTACAAAACATTACAAATTATTCATTTTCAATTTTTAGAAGCACGACGCAACAACTCGGTTTCAGGGTCTTCTGTTGCTCTTAGGCTGTCGACCCGCGACGTATAGTGGCCAGCAATTTTCTCTCCGGTCCCAGCAACGAAGATGCTGTCTCCGTTCGTTGCGCCGCCCTCTCCGTACATGAAACATAAAAAAAATACAAAAACTTTAGACACTTCACAACCATTACAAATATTACAAAAATATATAAACAAAACTAAATTAAACTTTTATTCACCTGCAAACTGGGCTGACACTGGGGGATGGGTGACGCTTCAATTTCGTCCCACTACAATGGTCCATTTGCTTCCGTTAAAATTTTCAGCTTCTTTCATACGCAAAACTTGTTTCTCTGCCATTGGATACTCGCCTTCAGCATATATGCTGAACACTATGCGTCGCTGAACGTTTTTCGCTAAATTGTCTAGTTCACTCACTTCTTTTTTGCGGTTTGTTGCTTCCTGGTGATTTGAAAACAGCTAAGCTGCAGGCTTGCACAGACGTCTTACCTTCGCTGGATATTCTCTGAATGGTCCTCAGACCATCACTACAGGCTTCAGCTCTCTGCTCCTGGCATTTGGAAATAGCGCGACTCCTGGTGTTTGGCAATGGCGCGACCCGCACTTTGTGCTGGCGTGGATTCAGCGGAAGATTGTCTCAAAGTATTGGTACACATGGAACACTATTGCTCTTGCCTGTTTGTGTAGCACTTGGCGTGATTGCTTACCATCACTCATAATGAACACTATGAAGGCAGTCAGTACTCAGCAAGGAACGCTATGACTGAAATAAACAGTTAGAACTTCCGAACACAGCACGGCCCGCACAGAACAAACACAAGAATGTCACTGGCACACAACTGGCCGTGAGTCACATGGTACACTTCCACATGCTTCTGCATCTTCGTAGCTGCTCTCCACTCTAACTTACAAGAAGTCAACCATTTACGGCTTGCAAGAAGTGATTTGAAAGTAAAGCAACCCTTCAATTTACTACTACACAGAACAGAACATCCATGTCTTACTAACACTTTACAGAGACTACTCAATACACTCACTAAATCTCTTTGTTATTCTCAAGAATTTCATCTGCGCTGCTTTATACTAGTAAGTAGAGAGATAAGTACAAAGAACCTGGGAATATAATGAGAAATTAAAAACTACGAGAAAATCCTTTACGATTGTACATCACTTATTTTTACTTGTTAATCATTATTCTGAACACTTCTAGTAACGGGAGCATGTCACTTAATAAACAATGAGGATGATGTCACAAACGAGCTGCCAGACAATGTTGGTTTGAATATTAGGTTTTTCCCCCCATATCCTCCTACCAGCTCATGAAAAGTCAATGCAAAATACATAAACACATGCTGACACCCTCCTAGTTTTTGTACTGTAAAATGATAATATTACACAGAATGACAACAGTACTTGAATGAATTTTTACTCTGCAGTGGATGCTGCACTAATTTGAAATTTCCTGCCGGACATACTGTGTGCCGGACTAGGACTGAACCTGCGACGAGATTTGAGGGTGAAGCGATGCTGCAGGTTAAATGTGCTAGTAAAGTTTATTGGGCTTTTTTCACTGTTGCTGAGCCATATCAGCAAGATGCGACCAGTGAGACTGCAGTATAAACATATCGTAAGGCTTTAATGAAGTCACAGCCACTTTCTAACCTTGTGCATACTTAAAATGTTCAAGACGGGGCCCAAATCTCAACAGTGTTAACATCATGACAAAACATAATTCACAAGAACACACCCACCTTCATCGTTATTGTCAGGACGACTTGAAAACACTGTCAACTTACATTTCTTTACAGGTCTAATGATGTCACTGTCAACAGAAACAACCTCACAACAATAAGAAAACTCATTCACAGTCATCTGGGTCTTCATTCTCACTAGGAACATCTGAATAATCATGGTTAAAAACCTCCATAAGCATTTCAGATCCGTTCATTTTCTTCCGTTTTCTTGGTGGCCACTTGAAAACCAGTAGGAACTTCCAGATGGAAATAGTAACTATTTGAAAGATAAAAATACGATCGAAACTCTAAATTAGCAAAATGTACAAGAAGCAATCAAGTTTGATACATTGGCTACTGGTGTAAACATCTAAATAGATCCAGTAGTTAAAATACATCAAAGAAAATGGCACCTACAGACAGCATGTAGAAAACGCAACTTATCTCAAGATCTGTCCTTAACAGATGGCGAGCAAAACACAAGTGAACTTGAGATCTGTCCACAATGTGTTAATTTAAAAGGAATGCATCATTCTCACTGAACACTGGAGTAACTTATGTGCTCTTTACTAGTACTTCCTACTCTTTGTATGAAAAAGTATGTTCCACTCTGGACATTCCATTCTCAGTATGCTTTCATAAGAACTAAAAAGTGTGTGAGATAAGCCCTGGAAATAACTTGGGGCACAAAGCTTTTATAGTGTACTGATCCATGTCTCTGTCTAGCGAGTTGTGCACCTATCTCATGCTACCTTACCGCCAAACAATGGTTCATGTGGAGCCGTCACAGATTTAGTAAAGTCATTCTATATTTATAAAACAAATAAACTTATTTTGACCACACATATATTTTCTTTCTTACCCTTCATAAAGAGGACGTAACGAAAATGCGTGGACATAGGTTACCAGGTCAGGTCAAAGTTCCATCAACTTTGGGAGCAACTGAGACATAGAAAGGCTGGAGTGACTACACTTGCAACAATAAATTCCACACCTTAAATACATACATTTTTCTCTCTCGTCTGTTCTGTATGTAATACAAACACCTAATTTCTTATTCCAACTACTGTTCACAAAACATTATTCACAGAGTAATTTCATGATTTCTAACAACAAAGGAATAATTAGTTCCAACTTACAGAACATGTAGAGTTGAAATTTTCAAAGAGCAAATAGCTAGTAGTTTATAAAATAATCTACCTCAGTCAAATGCCCTTATGCTCCTTGTACCAGTAAACATCTTAATTTTCACTAAAATTCCCTGTTTCAAAAATATGTGGGAACCTAAATAAAGACAGTATTAAAGAAAAACACTTGGGTAATAACCCACGAAAGATGAGGAGTCCTCATATGGTTTACCCAATACACATTCCACCACACAAATGATCTAAGCCTGAAGTGACACATGAAAGCAAGAAAATCGAGGTTTCTTGTGTAACTTAAAATTTCATAGTCCAACATAAAACTTCCCTTCACATGCCACTAAACATCATATAACCACTGCTTGACTATCCAGCTTTTTCATACCACTGGTAAAGGAGGTACTGTCAAACATCGCAAAATTTTTGTTGACTGCAACACATTTGATGAAAATTTCTTTCCAGGAAGAGAGCCGGAAGAAATCACTTGGGAGTAAGTCTGGTTAACAGGATGGATATGGAACCAATTAAAAGCCCAATTCATGCACTTTTTGCCATTGTTGTCACTGGTGTGAGGGATGATGCATTGTCCTGGCGAAAAAGCACTTTTTTGAGTGCCAACCTGGGTCTTTTTTCAGGCATTGCAAGTTTCAAATGATCCAACAACGAAGCATAGTAGTATCCAGTTATGGTTCTGCGTTTTTTAAGTATCCTATGAGGATTATTGTTTGGGAATTCCAAAAAGAGTGGTCACCAACTTACCAGCTGACAAAATGTCTTTTACCTTATTCAGTGCACTTTTACCAGCCTTTGTCTACTGACTGCCTTGATGACTCTGGTGTGAGGATCCAGGTTTCATCCAAGTTGCAAATTGATGCAAAATGTCTCGCACTTTGCGATTAAACATCACCACACACCATTCTGAAACGTTGTACTGGGCACACATTCGGTTAACTGTGAGGAATCTCAGCACATAGCATCTTCGTAGCCAATTCTCTGTGCAGGATATTATACACATGCTCAGCTGAGATGCATAGTCTCAGAAATCTCACAAATTTTTGACAGTCTTGCGTTATTATATCAGGCATTTGTTAACTGGACAGCAAGAAACCACTTCATCTTTGGCACTTGTCCACCACATTTAAATTCATTAACTCAAAACTAAATGGTTTTCAACGATGGTGCGGAGTCCACACGAACTTCATCCAGTTCTGTTTTGATTCATGCAGAAATCCAAAACATCAAATGAAAATGTTTAATAATGGCAAGAAACACGACTTTCTACATTTTCAATTGCAGTTAACGCACTGACCAATTCAGACTGTTGTCAACAATGAACTGTATGCTGTACATTGTTGAAATTCTTTATATGATTCCTGCAATAATCAGGCTTACCACCAGGAAGGCACAACAAACACTCCATTCTTTCATTGAATTTACCAGACAGATGGAACCACCCTTGCTTAAGACACAAAGCGACAAAACCATGCAATTTGATACCCAATGTTCTTAGGGGCCACTGCAGCTTTTTAAAAAAAAACAACAACAGAATGATGATGAGAATACACAAAATATCACAAACTCACAGGGGGAATGATTTGTATTTATGGAATTTTTTCACAATCTCAAAGGCATTCAGAAAGCCATGTTTCTCCGATGACCAAAATATTGGCAACAGTAACACTAGCCAAGATTTGGGATTCTGCAACTCTCTCACTGTGAGCCCAGCTGAGTCTGCTCAGTGGTCCAGCTTCTCCCAACACTGTGCTGATCTGAGAAGATCTTTGAGTGAGATGCTACATGCCAAAGGCTGTACAGGCAGGAAACTTCAGATGATGTGTCTGCAACCGAATGCAACTACTCCTAAGGGGAAATATTGCAGCATACTTCTATAAGCAGGATTCTATCACTAGTGTTTATTTTCAACTTTTTATTTTTCTTCTAAATCAATTACTTTACTACTTAATGAAATAAGTACATTACACAGCCCTAATACAGTGGAATAAAGCTGAATTTTAGATAAATGTGTTTAACATAAGTTGTTATGTTTATAAATGCATACACATTTCAATTTTAGAGTATGTAATATACATGGAACTTTGGTTCATGATACAGTCAAACATACGGAGTTACGCACACTAAAATCGGTTAAACTCTAATGTTGGCAGCAGTTGGCCAATTTTTATGCACACACATCTTTCATCAAACACTGAATTAACTTTAGTGGCTTGTCTGTGCAGTCAACAATATTGGTTGTGGGATAGCATTTTATGAAGTGTCTTGTGAATACTTCGCCTGAATAAACAGGTCATTGTGCCAGGTGCTACAGTGCTACACCGTGCATCCATCAGCTCAAGATGCAAGTAAGAATGGTATGATAAATAAATCGAATCAGTCTTCAGTCATGTTAAGTCTTGGAATCTCTTTGAGAACTACACTGAAACCCCGCATTTACACTTTTAAAAGGAATTAAAACAATGGTGTAAAATGCGGGAAAATGTAAAATGTGTGAAATAACTTTTTAAGTGGTAATAATACAGGGTGATTCAAAAAGAATACCACAACTTTAGGAATTTAAAACTCTGCAACGACAAAAGGCAGAGCTAAGCACTATCTGTCGGCGAATTAAGGGAGCTATAAAGTTTCATTTAGTTGTACATTTGTTCGCTTGAGGCGCTGTTGACTAGGCGTCAGCGTCAGTTGATGCTAAGATGGCGACCGCTCAACAGAAAGCTTTTTGTGTTACTGAGTACGGCAGAAGTGAATCGACGACAGTTGTTCAGCGTGCATTTCGAACGAAGTATGGTGTTAAACCTCCTGATAGGTGGTGTATTAAACATTGGTATAAATAGTTTACAGAGAATGGGTGTTTGTGCAAAGGGAAAAGTTCTGGACGGCCGAGAATGAGTGATGAAAATGTAGCACGCATCCAGCAAGCATTTGTTCGCAGCCCAGGAAAATCGACTCGCAGAGCTAGCAGGGAGCTGCAAATTCCACAATAAACTGTATGGAGAGTCCTACGAAAAAGGTTAGTTACGAAACCTTATCGTCTGAAATTGGTTCAAGCACTGTCTGCAGCTGATAAGATTAAAAGAATCGATTTCTGTGATTTTATCCTTGCTCAAATGGAAACAGATGAATCTTTCGTTTCAAAGATTGTGTTTAGTGATGAAGCAACTTTCCACACTAACGGGAAAGTCAACCGTCACAATGTCTGTATATGGGGCAATGAGAATCTGCGGGAAACAACTCAGTATGAACGTGACTCGCCTAAGGTGAGCGTTTTCTGTGCCATTTCAGCCAATAAAGTTTTTGGTCCCTTATTCTTCGAAGGTGCTACTGTAACTGGACTACAGTATCTGGAGATGTTAGAGAATTGGCTGTTCCCTCAGCTCGAACAAGAAGCACAACAATTCTTATTTCAGCAGGATGGAGCGCCATCACATTGGCACTTATCTGTCCGTAACTACCTGAACGTCAACTACCCGAGGCGATGGATCGGCCGCCAGGCAGCCCGTGACAGAGCACTTCATCACTGGCCTCCAAGAAGCTCTGATCTTACCCCCTGCGATTATTTTCTTATGGGGGTATGTTAAGGATATAGTGTTTCGGCCACCTCTCCCAGCCACCATTGATGATTTGAAACGAGAAATAACAGCAGCTATCCAAACTGTTACGCCTGATATGCTACAGAGAGTGTGGAACGAGTTGGAGTATCGGGTTGATATTGCTCGAGTGTCTGGAGGGGGCCATATTGAACATCTCTGAACTTGCTTTTGAGTGAAAAAAAACCTTTTTAAATACTCTTTGCAATGATGTATAACAGAAGGTTATATTATGTTTCTTTCATTAAATACATATTTTTAAAGTTGTGGAATTCTTTTTGAACCACCCTGTATTATGAGAAGGAAAGTTGCTACTCACCATATAGTGGAGACGCTGAGTCGCAGATAGGCACAGCAAAGAGACTCTCACAAAGCTTTCGGCCATTAAGGCCTTCCTCAACACTACACACACACACACACACACACACACACACACACACACACACAACTGCAGTCTCAGGCAACTGAAACCACACTGCGAGCAGCAGCAGCACCAGTGCATGATGGGATTGGCGTCTGGGTGGGGGTAAGGAGGAGGCTGGGGTGGGGAGGGGGAGGGATAGTATGGTGGGGGTGGCAGGCAGTGAAGTGCTGCAGGTTAGACAGAGGGCAGGGGAGAGGTGGGGAGGGAAGTAGTGGGAAAGAAGAGAAGTAAAAAGACATGAGTGTGATGGTGGAATGATGGCTGTGTGGTGCTGGAATGGGAACGGGGAAGGGGCTGGATGGGTGAGGACATGACTAATGAAGGTTGAGGCCAGGAGGGTTACGGGAAAGTAGGATGTATTGCAGGGAAAGTTCCGCCTGTGCATTTCAGAAAAGCTGGTGTTGGTGGGAAGGATTGGTATGGTGCAGGCTGTGAAACAGTCATTGAAATGAAGGCTATCATGTTTGGTAGCGTGTTCAGCAACAGGGTGGTCCACTTTTTTCTTGGCCCAGTTTGTCAGTGGCCATTCATTCAGACGTGAATGGAGCATGACCATTGACAAACTGTGACCAAGAAACAAGCAGACAACCTTGTTGCTGAACACACTGCCAAACATGATATGCTTCATTTCAATGACTGCTTCACAGCCTGTGCCATCTGGATCCTTCCCACCAACAACAGATTTTCTGAATTGTGCAGGTGGGAACTTTCCCTGCAATACATCCTACTTTCCCATAACCCGCCTGGCCTCAACCTTCATTACTCATTGTCCTCACCCATCCAGCCCATTCCCTGTTCCTATTCCAGCACAACACAGCCGTCATTGCACCACCACACCCAGTCTTTTTATTTCTCTCCTTTTCCACTACTTCCTCCCCCTCCCTCCATCTGACTTGTGTTATTTCTCTGTTGATGTAGGCCTTATTAGGTGAAAGCTTTGTGTGAGTCTTTTTGTTGTGCCTATCTGCAACTCAGCATCTCTGCTATATTGTGAGTAGCAACTTTTGCTTCTCATAATATCGTCATTCCATCCTGGATTTTCCATTCTTTTATTTTTAAACGGTAAAAATTATATACAGGAACCCCATTACATTTTCGTAGTTTATCTATGATACGTACATATAGGAATCAAAATACTCATTACAGACTCGCTCATATCCAATAAAGGTTATCTTAATTTTGTAGTATGTTTACCTGCTGATTTAATTGGAATTGGTAACTGTCTGGCAAGTAGAAACATTTGACTTAGTTTTATTCATAATAATTGATGTTTTTCAAAATTCTGCAGTTGTCTCATTCATTATTTAAGTAATGAAACACTACACCAGCAGTTAGCAAAATCCTTTCCGAGAATTTATTCTTATTGTCTAGCGCAAACACTGACTGACACACACACACACACACACACACACACACACACACTCTGTTTACATGTGAAACATCTCCAGAAGTACTCCATGTGAAGTAGAAGTTGGCTGGGACAGGAGATAAACCATGGACAGCACTAACTTTTACTACTCCAAATCTATTGAACAGAGCACCCTGTTGTCAAGAAACTTAGCCACAATTAACACTACAAAGGACAAAGCCACACCAGCGTCATTTTATGTCAATTACATCAGTTTTTTCTCCACGAACATAGTTTCCTAAAGGGTAAACTGCGGAAAATTGTGATTACATTAATGCAAAACGAGGTGTGAATTAACATTGTGAACACAAGAAATTTGATAGGAGTGCCAGAAAATGCTGTAAACAGCAGGAAAATATTAACTCCGGGAGTGTGAAAGCAGGATGATACTATAATGATGAAGTATCCCAATTACTGAAACCAATAAGCCACTGTTAAGCATTTTCTTTATATATATTCTTGCTGTCATAAAAAAATTGAGTAGTACGAATAATACCTTCAACCATTCCAGTCCATCAATCTGATAACTGCGCAGCACACCACCTTCAAAGAGCACTGGTTGTTTTTGAGAAACAGTTTTCACATTATTTTCCTCATTTTTACAGGCATCTTCTGGAGATTTGTTAGGCTCTTTGTTAACTTCACAATTTCTTTTTTTGCTTGCATTCTGTATTGCCTGTTAAACAAATACTTCCAATTAATGTTTTCATATATAATGGTGATAACATTAATCTTTTTCCTCTATTTCTCAGCAGAAATTCTATTAGTAGAAAGTATTATAGCTGGACTTCAGATAAATAACACAAATATTTGTAAACATCAAAGAACATTCTGTTTAGTGACATTGTTGCAACTGTGAGAATTAAGACTTATCAAGTACAAACCATTGCCAGGGCTGGCAGACAAGTACATACAGCACAGTAACTATCTTTTTCAGCCTATTCTGTCTGAAGATTACTTTAAATCAAATAATGCTTCGCGGAAACATTCACAGAACATTCATCTTTGAGAGTTATCATTGGCCAAGAATTAAGCTCTCCCCATAGCACAGAAACATTCTAAGGAAGACATACTGCCAGTCAAGAAACCAGTCTTACTTTAGGGAATTGGATATACTGAGGACTTAAAAGTAGATTTTCTTGAGAATTTTTGAGAGTTGTATCAAGTGCTTTAATATACTGATATCATTACTGTTGTTCTTTGGGGCCCACAATGCAAAATATGTCTTTTAATGACATGATTATTTATGAATAATAGCCAAACATTGCTTCCAAATTTACATAAAGCCTACCACAACAGACTGTATTATCAATGCACACTCATGTCATCCAAAAGCCCACAAACTCGCATTCTTCTACACAATGCTGAACAGATTAATAAACTTCCCACTAGATGATGAAGCAATCCCGAGACAAATAAAAATCTTGGAATACATAGCCCAGCAAAATGATTATGACCCCAAAATTGTAACACAATTATACCACAATAAAACACAACATGAAGGGTACAAATATATATAACACTAAGCATACAAACAACGAAAAAGAAGAAAACAAAATACATAACCATGACCTGTCTAGGAAGCATCTCGAACAAAATTAACAAACTGTTCAACAAAATTGACATCGCATTTGTATTTAAAAACACACACAGCCTCAAACACAAACTTCAGAAAGGCAGCTCAAAAATTCCCATACTCAACAATCTCAGCATTTACAAAATTTCGTGCAACACATGTCACAAATTCTACATATGGAAAACTGGTAGAAACTTCAAAATTAGATATAAAGAGCATACCAGAGAAAGTGAAAACAATCCATCTACATTTTTTCAACATTTACGAGCAGAGAAAAACTATGTAAAACCCATAAACGAAGCACTAGAAATACTCCATATTACACAAAAGGGAATACTGATGAACATCCTTGAGGAAATAGAGATACATTCACATACATACAACAACCCAACAAATTTACTGAACGAACAAACCAAAAGTAAATATAAAAAAGTAAATATAAAACTTTATTGACATTATAAATCGGGGAAATGGGTAAAATAATAATATCTGTGATAATATCCATAGTAACAGCGATAACATGAGCAGTGTAAAACAGATACAGAACACCAACATAAATCATAGACAACAAAAATCATTACGAAAAATTAAAAACGTAAAATAAAACTGAAACTAACCTTAGGCAAAAACATAATTAGAAACAAACCTGTTTGAAAAAGTAAAACTAAGGGTTGTGGAAGTCACAATTTATTCATTTCCAAGTCCAATAATGAAAATTCGTATTTTCATCACAAAATTATATGTGGCTGACTGTGGCCATTTTACTATGTTTTGGTAAATATTTAAAAACAAATTTGCAGCATATAATTCAGTTTCTTTTTCTGATACAGATTTAAATAATACTGAAAGTCACAGTTACTTAACAAAAGTACACACAAAATTGGTATTTGATTGTGTTACCGACATTTCTTAGACATGTACAAGGTTTCTGACACTGCTGGCCATAAATCCCTATTGAGCAAACTAGCAGCACTAGGTATAAGAGGAACAACAATGAGGGGTTTCACACATCATTTATTTATAACGGTAACTATGTAAACGTTTAACATCGCTGACCCACCATCATCAAACTGTCAGAAAAGTAGCACATATGGAAAACAAGTAACATCCAATATACATCTCCACTCTACACCTGTGAGAAAGTAGTAATTCCAAAACAGACAGGACATGACAGCAGCGACAGTACATGCAAGGTAAAACACCTAATGATATATTATAAATTTTCAGATCATAGTTACAAAACCAGGGGAGGCGGTGGCAGTCTTGCACTGATACTTTTGTAAATCCATATCTTTGCCATTTTTTGTTCAATCTCATTGAAATTTTGCACACTTATGTATAGAGATTTAATATGATTTTTTTAAAAATTCAGAATTTTTAATAACAATCTAATGCAGTGAGATAATTTTGAATTTTTTGTTGCATTATTATTTAAAGTTACACTTTTTCATAATTTCGAGGCAAATCTGGCAAATTTTTTTAATGGTAAAATAATCTACACTAATAGCTGTACAATTAAGTGCAGTAACTTTTTGGTAAATTAATGTTATTATTTTCTGTGATATTTTGGATTCGAACATTTTTTACAAGCAAACTTTTCAATATATTATCAACCACAAAACTGTGTATAATATCTCGATTAAAATTTTGTTCCACTTAAATATTGCTTCAAAGTAAAAGAATAGGTGTGCCAAATTTCATTGCAATCCTTCCAGTAGTTTCTGATATATGTGTTCCTGAAAGCAGAAAAGTTTGGATGAAATGTAAAAATATCTATCATACCTTAGCTAAAACTGCCCATATCCATTTCTTCCTCATCATCCTCTACAGCTTTTTAGCTTCTCTGTTCCTTTGCCTAGCAATTTTTTTGTATGTTATGGACTGAAGTCTCCGCCTTCACGATTGTTTGCTTATCGATGATCTACACTATCTGTTCAGTAAAGACTCCAGGTGTAAAGCCCAACTTGCTGAGAATGTGAAGTCTTGCCACATTCCCATCATTAAACACTGCTGCAGCTTCCAAAGCAGAAATCCTCACCACCAAATAGGAAACAAACACAGTCTTTGGACATATTTTCCTAATAAGAGCATTGAAACTTTCATTTGCGTTCTGTGTTTTCCCATGCAGACATTTTTCTAGCAGTTCTGGTGAAGCTAGTGCTCTAAAAGTTGGTTTAATGGCCATTGAAACTTCATAAGGAAGGTTATTTTTATGAGTATAAGCTTCCCCACTTTCCTTACTTTTCAAAAATTTGCACTATTCATTAGAACAGAGGCCATACTGAGGTGTAGTGTGTCAACAAGTAATGAAACCAAATGGCCCATACTGCTTTCCTCTTACTGTCCAAGCTTGTGAGGTTACTTATAATTGCAGCATCATAATAGACTTGTAGGCTGTCAATCCTCTTCTTTGTTAGTCTGTTTTTACCTCCCAGTGGCTTCCCATCCTCTAGTAGCTTGCCTTTGTTGTCTGCAACAAGTCTTCGGAGTCGTCCACCCATCCTCTTCTGAACATGGCCTAAGTACTCCAGTTTCCCAATAGTGCAATCTTTTCCATAGGGCTGACTTTCAACTACATTCTTGAAAGCACTAGAGTCTCCACTCCTAAATACTGTACGTATCTTACTCCATACTTTTGCAAAGATCTATGGAAAATGAATTTCATACCTGCAGCTTCCATCCCACCACTGGAGCCTGCATAATTTCTGCTACTAACAGCTTTATGGGATTCTTGCCATTCTGTTTCTTTACCTGCATCAATATATTTCTTGTGCAAGGAACATGCAGAACAATATTTAGACATCACCTCTAAGTCTAATACTTTTCCAGTGTCGACACTAACGATTGTTGAAACTCCATGCAGTGAAGTATGCCCCCTCTTCATCCAGGAACTGTCACAGAAAACTGCTGTATTGTTGCTATTAGTTGCTTCACAATTGTCATGAATTGCCCCCAGGACTGTCATTTTCATGCTCTCTTCACTCACTTCTGCAACTGCATTTAGGAGAGCAGTATTCATTGCAGAAAATTTTAGGGGAGGACCAGGCATGTTCATAATACCACATAAAAGGTTTCCACCATCTCTTCCAATCCCTATACATCTTAGTCCATACGCAAATCTCATATTGGCTTCATAGATTCTATTACTTACCTTTGGTGTCTTGAATGGTCTGTCAGCATCACAGTTTTGACACAAAATGTGCAATGTGCAAACCAAACCGCCTTTCTTTCCATCATCAACCAAATCCACATTTCCTCCACAAACAGAGCACTTGCAGGCTTTTCTAAGTGCTTCTGCCACTATTCCCAGATCCACAATTCTGAAACCTGTATTTCTGTCACGATTTGTTTCTTCTGACACGATCCCTGTCCCAAGTTTTATTTTAGATGCACTTGGAGACAAGCTAATGTTTGCATCTGCAGGCCCGACCCTAACCTCAATGTCAGTTTTTCGCTTTATATTGGAAATATGGGACATATTTTTTAAATACTTTACCAGGCCTAGGCATTGTAAAAAGGGATCAAAAGATTCAACCTTGCACAAAGAATGGCACAATAAATCAAGCGTCACTCGAATTCCACTGAATAGCGCAGAACTTGTTTACAACACTCCACAGCCTTCTATACCACACTGATTGAACCAGAAAATGGCTCCACAGCCTTCTTTACAACACTGCTGTTATGTATACAAAAAATTACAGCCTTCTAAAGCTATATTTTCTAGGTTCACAGGCCAAATTCTGCAATAAAATTTTTCCTCCATTTGGTACATTGAAAAGCGGGCTTGGCGCATTACACTTATTAGGGTTTTAATTTATTTTTTTTAGTTCGAATTTCAAGGAACAAATTTGGGATAATAATCTCGATTGTATTTACTATCGTATCAAATAAGCAAATAAAAATAATTTGTAAATTTTTCATTATTTCTGCCACCGTCTCCCCTTAAGACCATCTCTTATCTATGTATTTACAGAACACCTGACAATGGCAATTTGCCGAAATGGGCTCATTGTGAATGAGATAAAATATAAACAACTTACATAGCACTGTATCTGGCTATTATTCATAAATAATACTGATATCAGTTCTGAACTTCATGTACCATAAATATAAAAAATTACAAAAATTCATCTACCATGTGGTATCCTTGTAAGTCAAAAGTGCTCTCTCCTGATACTGTGTCATTACACTGAACTGAAAGGGATTGAAATTAATTAAGAAAAATGGTTAATACTTACATCTTTATCAATTACTGTAGAAATATCGTAATTGTCATTATATGGATATTTTCTCTTATTTGAAACTGGCTTTTTGATGTTTTGCACAGCAGGAGTCTCACCCTTTGGAAGCACATTACATTCATTTCTGTCGCGTAAAGCTCTATTAGAAAGCGGTGCTAGTTTTGAACTCTGAGTTGATTGTGGACCAGCTGTGTCAATTTTCTTTTTTCTTTCCTTTCTGAAATAATTAGACATACAAACACATAAGAAAACCAAGTTTGAATATTTCTTAGGGAATGCAGACTACTTCAACAATCTCTTAAGTTAATTTTATATAAGATAACTCACATAACTGTGCCCTCTAGCAACCATTCCACCTCCACAGCAGTCCACCCCACTGGCATGTAACACACTAAGTTTGATATTTTTTGTACAATTTTTGCAGTCAAGGTGGCTGTGACATGCAAAAATTCCACTGCCATAGTACATAATGGCCACCAAAAGCACAAAAAGTGATTATGGTTACATGACTGGTGGCACTCATCACTCCTGAACTCAGGAATCCCCGGTTCATCGAATGTGCGCCAATCAAAATGCATAGCTTGCCTGAGGTGACTGCCATTTGGCACAATTCAAGGAGCAAATCTAAGAGCTGATTTCACATACATCACTGACTGGAGATCAATTTTGAACTTAGTTCAGAAATTTAACCCTGTTCAAAATCCATTATATTGTGTAACACACTTGGAAACATCATTAAAATCAACTACAGACAATTACTGCACTTTGACCATGCATAGGTGATACACAGAATTTATCATTGAAGATATCATTTTCCAAAGATGGAGGAACGTAAGAAGAAAAAGGTGCAATTTTCAAACTTTTCTTCACCTGAAAAATTTCTGGAATTCATACTGGGTCATCAAAACAACAATATGATGCAAAAAAAAGAAAGTATGAGCAACAGAGAAAATGCATGAAAGGAAGTTGCTGTTTACGTAATGCAAAGAACAGAGACAAATCGTGACTGGGAAAGTCAGAAAATGACAATATTAGGAAAAGGACTATAAAGGCATCCGTTCATGACAAGGTATAATTTTAAGATGCACTTTACAATTTTTTTAATTTCATCTTTATATGTAATCACACATGCTGCGTGAAGTTGGGCAAAACCAGAGAAAAGTTACCAACATTGAAACATGTAAGACTGAGGGTTGTGGAAGTCACAATTTATTCATTTCCAAGTCCAATAATGAAAATTCGTATTTTCATCACAAAATTATGTGGCTGACTGTGGTCATTTTACTATGTTTTAGTAAATATTTAAAAACAAATTTGCAGCATATAATTCAGTTTCTTTTTCTGATACAGATTTAAATAATACTGAGAGTCACAGTTACTTAACAAAAGTACACACAAAATTGGTATTTGATTGTGTTACCGACATTTCTTAGACATGTACAAGGTTTCTGACACTGTTGGCCATAAATCCCTATTGAGCAAACTAGCAGCACTAGGTATAAGAGGAACAACAATGAGGGGTTTCAGTTTTACTTGGGAAACAGGCGGCAAAAGATAGACATTCTTCATGTCTGCCGACAATCAGTTTTAGTAAAACAACTATCAGACAAGAAACACAAACATAGGTACATTCCTCAGGACAGTGTATTGGGTCAAATTCTGTTCTATATATATATATATATATATATATATATATATATCAATGACTTCCCAGACACCGTAAGACATAGATGAAGTTTTCTTTGCCAATAATGGCAACATGATAGTCACTGATATAACATCAGAACTATTACAGAAAGCAAATGAAACGCTCAAGGACGTTTACAGTTGGGCAGCACGTAATAAATAAACACTGACCATAAAACATGGAGTGAACATTCTGAAATACTGGCAAAAACAGTGTCATCAGCATACTATACTATTATGGTGTTATAAGACAAGTGTCTCGTGCAGTTGTTAGATTGGTTACTGCTGCTAACGACGACCGATGAAAATCGTTCAACATGACAGAAGTGCAATCATTCCGCAAATTGCTGCAGATTTCAATGATAGGCCATCAACAAGTGTCAGCATGCGAACCATTCAACGGAACATCATCGACAAGGGCTGCTGGAGCCGAAGGCCCACTCAAGTATCCTTTATGACTGCATGATACAAAGGTTTACAGGTCATCTGGGTCCATCAACACCAACTTTGGACGGTTGATTACTGGAAACATGTTGCCTGGTCTGATTAGTCTCGTTTCAAATTGTATCGAGCGGATGTACATGTATGGGTATGGAGACAACCTCAAGAATCCATGGACCCTGCATGTCAGGCAGCAGGGGACTGTTCAAGCTGGTGGAGGCTCTGTAATGGTGTGGGGTATGTGCAGCTGTTGTGATACCTGGGACCCCTGATATGTCTAGATACGACTGACAGATGACACGTATGTAAGCATCCTGTCTGATCACCTCCATCCATTCATGTCCTTTGTGCATGCCGAAGGACTTGGGCAATTCCAGCAAGACAATGTGACACCCCCAAATGTTCAGAATTGCTACAGAAAGCTACAGGAACACTCTTCTGAGTTTAAACACTACTGATGGCCACAAAACTCCCCAGACATGAATGTTATTGAGCATATCTGGGATGCCTTGCAACATGCTGTTCAGAAGAGATCTCCAGCCCCTCATATTCTTACAGATTTATGCACAGCCCTGCAGGATTCATGGTGCCAACTCCCTCCAGCCCTACTTCAGACATTAGTCAAATCCATGTCATGTCGTGCTGCAGCACTTCTGCGTGATCACAGGGGGCCTACACAATATTAGGCAGTGTACCAGTTTCTTTGGCTCTTCAGTGTATTAGCCTACATACATTCAGTTCTTAGCTATGGGATTCTTTTCTGGGGATCAAATGCACGAAACGGCATAATTTTTTTACTCCAGGGGGGCGTCATAAGAAAAATAATGAAGTACTAGTCAGCCTCACTGTAAAGTGCTACTAAAAAACTGGACATCCTTACTCCATCATATGAGTACATAAATCAATCTGTGGTGCCTATCAGGGAAGTATTACTAAATACTGCACTAATAGTTCTATACAGAATCATGGAACAAGAGCCAGTTTGAAGTTATATTTGCTAAGGAAACACAAACAAAAAAACTCAAAACAACATTTTAATTGGGGGATAAAATTGTATAATTAATCATCAAAGGATGTGAAGAAGATTACTAAAAACACATTTGTTTCAAAAGGCATCTAAAACATTCTTCACAAACAGTACATATTACACAATTAGAGATTAATATATCAAAAAACAAAGATGATGTAACTTACCAAACGAAAGCGTTGGTATGTTGATAGACACACAAACAAACACAAACACACACACAGAATTCAAGCTTTCGCAACCCACGGTTGCTTCATCAGGAAAGAGGGAAGGAGAGGGAAAGACGAAAGGATGTGGGTTTTAAGGGAGAGATTATGTAGATGACTAAGATTTGTGGATAGTAATGAAAGGGAATAACCACAGCACCTGATCACATTTCAGTACACGATTACAATTTCGTGCTTTCGCAAGGACCATGTGTCAAGATGTAAAGTATATGGTAGTAATGTCAATTGGCTTAGTTTCCCAGCAGACATAGTTGAATATGGAATCAGGGACTGGAGCAAGGGACACAGCAGCATCATCATCTCAGTCCAAGAGTCATTGGTGGTTTGTGTGTGTGTGTGTGTGTGTGTGTGTGTGTGTGTGTGTGCGCTCTCTTCCTGATGTAACCAAAAACCTGAGAGAAAACCTCAGTTCACTTGTACTTAAGAGTCCACAGTGATACTGTAATCATTGGAGGAGACTAACCACCGAACAATCAATTGGGATAAATGTAGTTTTGTTAGTGGTGGGTGTGACGACATTGTGCAAAACTTGCCTTTTCTGAAAACTAAATAAAACAGATAGTTCAGAATCCCACTCATGATAGGAATATATTAGATCTAATGGCAACAAACAGACCTGACCTCTTTGAGGAAGTCCACAATGAAACTAGTAGCAGTGACCATAATGCAATTACAGCAGCAATAAATACTAAAACAAAGGGGACAACTACAACAAGAAGAAAGATTCATATGTTAACAAACTATACAATGAAATAGTGTCATACCTCAATGATGAACTTGAAACCATCAGCTACACACAGGATCATGTAGGGGAACTATAGCTTAAACCTAAAAGAATACTTGACCATGCACTGTATTGACATGTACCCAGCAGGATAGTGAACATTAGGAGGAACATCAATGGTATATAGTCACTGTAAAGACATTAGTAAAGAAACAAGGGACTACTGCATAATAGGCATAAAACAAAGCTCATGGCTATAGGAAGACAGATGAGTGAAATGCGTTTGGCAGTCAAGAGAGCACTGTGTGAAGCCTTCGATTACCACCGTAGAAGAATATTATGAAATAATCTTTCACAGATCCAAAGATAATCTCGTCATATGAAAAGCTTTCTAGTGACACCAAGCTGGAGGTGCCCTGTCACTATGGAAGAGACAAACAAACTGAGAATAGCAAAGCAAAAGCAGAAATTCTTAACTCTGTTTTCAATTTTTTTGTTTTTATTTATTATTATTTCTTTCCTTTCTCAGATGTTATGTCTGGTTAAAAATGGAAAGTGACCGGACCTTGATCAAGCGTGACTTCCTTATAACTGTACGGTATATGTTACATTGCATTTAGGAACTTTTTGAGAAATTGAACATGTATGAATAATTACAGATTTCTGTAGTTGTATATATATGTTTGGATGTAGCTGCATTGCATTGTTGTACTGGTAGATATTGTGTGGTATGACTCCTGTAGTTGATAGTACAATTGGTACAATGTCAGCTTTATCCTGATGCCACATGTCCTTGACTTCCTCAGTCAGTTGGATGTATTTTTCAATTTTTTCCTGTTTTCTTCTGTATATTTGTTGTATTGGGTATGGATATTTCATTTAGTTGTGTTAATTTCTTCTTTTTATTGGTGAGTATGATGTCAGGTTTGTTATGTGGTGGTGTTTTATGGTTCTGTTCCAGTATAATTTGTATTCATCATTCTCCAGTACATTTTGTGGTGCATACTTGTATGTGGGAATGTGTTGTTTTATTAGTTTATGTTGTATGGCAAGTTGTTGATGTATTATTTTTGCTACATTGTCATGTCTTCTGGGGTATTCTGTATTTGCTAGTATTGTACATCCACTTGTGATCTACTGTTTCTATCTGTTGTTTGCAAAGTCTGCATTTATCTGTTGTGGTATTGGGATCTTTAATAATATGCTTGCTGTAATATCTGGTGTTTATTGTTTGATCCTGTATTGCAATCATGAATCCTTCTGTCTCACTGTATATATTGCCTTTTCTTAGCCATGTGTTGGATGCGTCTTGATCGACGTGTGGCTGTGTTAGATGATACGGGTGCTTGCCATGTAGTGTTTTCTTTTTACAATTTACTTTATTTGTATCTGTTGATGTTATGTGACCTAAAGGGTTGTAGAAGTGGTTATGAAATTGCAATGGTGTAGCCGATGTATTTATATCAGTGATTGCTTTGTGTATTTTGCTAGTTTCTGCTCGTTCTATGAAGAATTCTCTTAAATTGTCTACCTGTCCACAACGTAGGTTTTTTATGTCAATAAATCCCCTTCCTCCTTCCTTTCTGCTTAACGTGAATCTTTCTGTTGCTGAATGTATATGATGTATTCTATATTTGTGGCATTGTGATCGTGTAAGTGTATTGAGTGCTTCTAGTTCTGTGTTGCTCCACTTCACTACGCCAAATGAATAGGTCAATATTGGTATAGCATAAGTATTTATAGCTTTTGTCTTGTTTCTTGCTGTCAATTCTGTTTTCAGTATTTTTGTTAGTCTTTGTCTATATTTTTCTTTTAGTTGTTCTTTAATATTTGTATTATCTATTCCTATTTTCTGCCTGTATCCTAGATATTTATAGGCATCTGTTTTTTCCATTGCTTCTATGCAGTCGCTGTGATTATCCAATATGTAAGCTTCTTGTTTAGTGTGTTTTCCCTTGACTATGCTATTTTTCCTACATTTGTCTGTTCCAAAAGCCATATTTATGTCACTGCTGAATACTTCTGTTATCTTTAGTAATTGGTTGAGTTGTTGATTTGTTGCTGCCAGTAGTTTTAGATCATCCATGTATAGCTAATGTGTGATTTTGTGTTGGTATGTTCCAGTAATATTATATCCATAATTTGTACTATTTAGCATGTTGGATAGTGGGTTCAGAGCAAGGCAGAACCAGAAAGGACTTAATGCGTCTCATTGGTATATTCCACTCTTAAATCTGTATTGGCTGTGATGTGATATTATTTGAATTTGTTTGGATATTAAATGTGGTTTCCCAATTTTTCATTACTATATTTAGAAACTGTATCAATTTGGGATCTTCTTTGTACATTTCCAATATCTATAGTAACCATGAGTGGGGTACACTATCAAAAGCTTTTTGGTAATCAATGTATGTGTAGTGTAGCGACCTTTGTTTAGTTTTAGCATGATATGTCACCTCTGCATGTATTATCAGTTGCTCTTTACATCCTCGTGCTCCTTTGCAGCAGCCTCTTTGTTCTTCATTTATAATTTTGTTCTGTGTTGTATGTATCATTAATTTCTGTGTAATGACTGAAGTTAATATTTTTATATTGTTGGTAGGCATGTTACGGGGTGATATTTTGCTGGGTTTGTTGTGTCTGCTTGATTTTTAGGTTTCAGATAAGTTATTCCTTGTGTATCAGGGACTGCGTATGGGTCTGCAATGTAACTGTTAAATAATTTAGTTAGATGTGAATGTGTTGAGGTGAACTTCTTTAGCCAGAAATTTGCTATTTTATCTTTTTGAGGGGCTTTCCAATTGTGCGTACAATTAATTGCTTGGGTGACTTCATGTTGCAAAATTATCACTTCAGGCATTTGTGGTATCGTCTTGTATGTGTCTGTTTCTGCTTGTATCCACCGTGCATGTCTGTTATGGTTCAAATGGCTCTGAGCACTATGGGACTCAACTGCTGAGGTCATTAGTCCCCTAGAACTTAGAACTAGTTAAACCTAACTAACCTAAGGACATCACACACATCCATGCCCGAGGCAGGATTCGAACCTGCGACTGTAGCGGTCTCGCGGTTCCAGACTGCAGCGCCAGAACCGCGCGGCCACTTCGGCCAGCCGCATGTCTGTTATGTTGTACCGGGTTTGACCATACGTTGCTCCAGAAGTGTTCCATGTCTGTTATGTTTGGTGGATTGTCTATTTCAATGTGTGTGTTATCCATTGTCTGATAACATTTCTTTTGGTTTGTGTTGAATGTTTGGTTTTGTTTTCTTCTATTTTCACTTTTTTTGTATCTTCTAAGTCGTTTGGCCAATGCTTGTAATTTCTGCTTCTTTTCATCTAATTGCTCTATCGCTTCTTGTTATGAGATTTTACCTAACCTTTTTTGTTTTTTGTCTGACATTTCATTTCTTATAAATTGTGTTAGCTGTCCGATGTTTTTCCTCAGTTTTTCTATTCTGATCTGTAGCGTGTGTTGCCATGCTGGTTTTCTGGGTTTCTTCTGTGTGTTGGCTGGTTCTGATCTCTGCCTAGTGTGTATATTTAGTGAAGCGAGTGCTCCTATATAAACCAGTAATTGTAACACTTCCATAGTTGTATTTTCATTTATTTTGTTGTGTATGAGTGTGTTGATGGTTGTTATTGTTCTTTCGACTTGTGGGTTATTTGGGGGTCTATGCAAGAATGGTCTAATGTCTGTATTTGGGTCTTTGTATTCTATATATGTCAGCTGAAATTTTTCTATTATATCTAACATGTGTGTCACTTCTTGTTCTATTTGTGCTTGTTCTAGTGGCTGTCTTAAGATTTCGTTTTCCTCTGATTGTTTAACTGATGCGTGTTGTTCTTTCTTTGTTTGCTCTGGGATGTTTGAGTCCATTACTGTATTTTCTTCTTCTTCTGATTGCACATTATTCTGTTCCAGTATTTGCTGTACTTGTTGTTTGATGTTTTCTAATTCTGACTGGGGTATCCTGTTATTTTTGATTACTACACGGATATGATCAGCTAGTCGTTGTTCTGTTAAAAATTTTAATTCTGGGTGTCTGGTAATTATTATTATTATTTTTATTTTTACATAGGAAAAACCCAGGAGTACTGCCCTAAAATTAATTCTCACGCCACTTAAAAGGATGAGTCATACAGATATTAATGTCAGTGGTGTCGATAAACAACTAAAATCTTTAGAACTGAGCAAAGTCCCAGGGCCTGATGGAATCCCTATCAGATTCTATACCCAATTCGCAATTGAGTTAGCCCTTCTGTTAACTGTTATTTGTCTTAGTTACCTCAAACAGAGAACTGTTCTCAGTAGTTGCTTTCTTTCACACCTGTCTACAAGAAGGGTAACAGAAGTAATCCACGAAAGTAATGTCCAATATACTTGACGTCAGTTTGCTGCACAATCATATAACATATTCTGAGCTCCAACAATGAGGTATCGAGAACAGACTGGCCTCCTCAATGCCAACCAGCATGGATTTTGAAAACTTACATAATATGAAACCCAATTCATTCTTTTCTCACATGACATCCTGAAAGCCATGGATCAATGCAGGCAGGTAGATGCAGTACTTCTCGATTTCTGAAAAGCGTTTGACTCATTACCACACATATGCTTATTATCAAAAGTACAATCACATGGTGCACCAGACAAAATGTCAGACTGGATTGAAAATTTCTTGGTAGGGAGGATGCAGCATGTTATCTCGGGTGGAGAGTCATTGACAGATATACAAGTAACTTCAGGTGTTCTCCAGGGAAGTGTGTTGGGTTCCTTGCTGTTCATGTTTTATTTTTATGACCTTGTGAACAACATCAATAGTAACCTCAGACTTTTGCAGATGATACAGTTACCTACACGAAAGTACAGTATGAACGAAGCTCTAGAAATACTCAGTCAGACCTTGATAAGATTTCAAAGTGGTGCAATGATTAGCAGCTTGCTTGAAATGCTCAAAAATGTAAAATTGTGCACTTCACAAAATGAAAAAGAAACGTAGTATCTTATTAATATTATATTAGTGAATTACAGCTGGAATCACTAAACTCACACAAATACTTGGGTATAACAATAGGTACAAGAAATGGAACACTCACATAAGCTCAGTTGTGGGTAAAGCAGGTAGCAAACTTAAGTTTATTAGGGAAATTCAATCAGTCAACACAAGAGATTACTTACAAATCACTTGTGTAATGGTCTAAAGTTTGTTTCACCCACTGGACAGTGTCACTGAGATGTTGAAAGAACTGGCAGACTAAGATACATGGAAACCATCCCTAGGGGAAACCATCCCTAGGAAGTCTGGTGACAATGTTTCAAGAAGCAGCTTTAAATCATGACTAGGAATATTCGTAGATTGGAACTTAAATAGTGGCAACACTGCTGTGGAGACACAATGCAGTGGAATCTACTGCTGTCGCATTGCCACTGATAGCACACGTTGTTGACATACCTACCGTACCTCCAAGCAAATGGACTTCCCCGTCCCACGTCATGGCATGCGCACAATCGAGGGAAACACAGTCACTTGTGAACGAGCGGTCTAATGTAATGGTGTCACCATTTTCGAAACAAGAACAACGGAGTTGGATCAAGATTGGATGACTATCAATGCGGAGTATTACTGTTCATTTTTGGAGCATCAACGGCGAACAGCTTTGCGAAAGAAGTGGTGACACTTTCTACGCAAACCACCCATCATTTTGCGCAACAATACGTGGGCGCATACAGCACAAGCTGGGACTGCTCTGTTTGGTCGATGGTACTGTGAAGTACTGTACCAGCCATCATACTCTCCGGACTTAGGTCCTTGTGACTGATTTGATTCTGAAGATGAATGAACCACTTCAAGGCATTCGCTTCAGAACTGTTGAGAGAGATTCGACAGGCAGTAGACCACTCCATTCGCACCATCAACAGAACAGGTTCTCTTAACGGTATACTACGCCTTCCACATCTCTGGCAATGGGTTCTACACAACACTGGTGACTACTTTGAAGGACAGTAACAGGTGCAAATATGTAACTTTTTGTATTGGTTGTGAATAAATAGTTGCCACTATTAGAGTTTCAACCCTTGTACTATAATCCCCAACATCATTCCCATATGGATCGTGAAGATAATTTGGCACTGTATTACCTCGACAAATTCTGTATCATTGTGAAATGATCCTTGGATGAATAATGATAAATATATAAATGCAAAAATAAATGAGCTGTTATAACTTCAAACAGGGACCAAGGACAGCGTTTACGTTGAGCTGATTAACTCAAAATAAATTCCAGTTACAGGCAAATATGCAACACACCAGCCACGATTCTGTTATAGAACTTTGTCTGAAGCATGTCTTAAAAACCTACATACAGAGAATGTTCAAGACACCAATTTTACCAAAGATTATAGTGCCTTGAGCATGAACGTAAAATAAAAGTACAGTGCATGTTTGTGAAATATGAAATAAGGATGGTAACACTGAAAACAAATTAAAAGACCTGAAAGTAATAGAAATAAAAATGTGGCTGTCAAACTGACACTTTGTAAATTTAATTCAATTTTGTAACCATTGCAATGTAAATACATTTTTAATGAATGTCCTGCTCATTGCACTGTGAGTACTGTTAGCATCACTTTGTAGGTACTGGAATTTTTTCATATACCCTTCTAGCAAATACAGTATCACCCATTTCAAGTTCCTCATCTGATGTAATGACACCTCTACTGTATTGTGCAAGACAAATGCTGCAACTATAAGAACTATCACAAAATTTACTTTTACTCTGAGTCCTACACTTTAATAACTCAGTATACTGCACATTAACAGATACTACCAGATTGAAAAAAGTGGCACAAAAAATCCAAGAGCTGACAGAATTTAACCTGAGATCTTCTGGACCACATTCCAGGACACCACCACCACCACCACCACCACCACCACCACCACCACCAGATTTTTAAATCAAATGTCGAATAAATAATGCACTATTAAATTCAAACTGTTAAGAAAAATTATCAGGCAATACAGATTTCCTTTAAAAGCACAAATAAGAGTAGGTATTTACATTTTATTTTCCAGCTGAGTCTCTTCAAGTTTCTTCTTTAGAAAACAGGCATAAAATTCACTTTTAGTCAGCAAATGTAATAACCTCTTCATACGTTGTTCTTTAAGTTCTTGTGCTTGTTGTTCCTGCAGTTAAGACATCAACGGTAAACAACCAGCATGTCATGATAACCATTAGATTAAAACAAAACAAAAGAAGCAGTATATGGTAAATCAAACCTCTAATTGCTTCTGCAGTTCTCTTTCTGCTTGTTCTGCCTTCTCTGCAAGACGTTTTTCTTCTTCCAAGACATCACTAGTTATCACACTTCCTGCGGGAAGAGACAATTGGTTTCAGCCCTTTTTTTTTTACTACAACGAACAAAAAGAAATCAA
Source organism: Schistocerca serialis cubense (assembly GCF_023864345.2). Lineage (NCBI taxonomy): Eukaryota > Metazoa > Arthropoda > Insecta > Orthoptera > Acrididae > Schistocerca > Schistocerca serialis. The sequence continues at coordinate 443,255,591 of NC_064645.1, forward strand.
ATGACTAACACCTGCTTTTTTCTGTTACTATAGCAAATGATATGATATTTTATGCAAAGAGAAACCATATAAAATATTTGAAAAACCACCTCACAATGCAACAAACATTTTCAGAAAGATGAAGGAACTAACCACTATGACATTTAATATTCAGAACTATAAGAAAAAAAGCTCTCCACTAATGAGTCAAATGATGGATCAAGATAATATCCTATGCCCCTTTAATATGGGATTAACATTCCAACAAAACAGGTACTAACTAACAGTGCCATCTCCATACAAAGGGGCTACATCAACTGTCTTGTACAATGGCGGATTGACCTGCTGAAGTAAATACATCTGTATTATAAATTATTTTTATTCTTAACTGCATCTATGCAAATTATCTGATTTGAGAGATCAGAAAAGCCGTTGGCCATTGCCATACAGCTGACATCCATAACCGTGTTTTCTTACCACAGTAACTAACTCATTCCCCTCCGTATGAAGGCAAGGCAAACTGAAAATTTAGTCACAGTGGCAGCATTGCTATGTTCATGACTAAGAAACAGAGAGGAATGATGGCAAAAGTGAACTCCCCAGTTCCTTAAAAATGGAGTGCTGTCATATGATACACATCAGTGTCCTGCAAAGGATCTACTGCCCATGTATCCTACTCACTCATGTGCTCCCTACGAAAAGAAGAGCAAGAGGACGTACAGCATATTTACGTTGCCTTACCGGTTCGCAACCCTTCACTGGCAGTTATTATACAAATATCTTCCACACTGATGTCACCTCCTTCCTCAGTTGTGTGTTGATTCACAAACTGCCATTTGAGTCGTGGAAAGTAATGATGACTTATCACTTCCATGCTGACTTGACAATGTATTTACAACTTTTTCATCCATCAACAACCCAACCCCCTGCCCCCCATGTTCATCACATAGCGTTTTAATGCAATACACCACTTTTCTCCAGTCTTCAATGTAACAGCAATGAACGCATCAGTCATTTTTACAGCTCAACGAAAGAGGTGGCTGACATTACAAATGTGGATTTTATTATTTGCAAAGTTTCAGATCGGTCCTCAGAAATTCAGTTGGATGATATGGTGTAATCAGAGGGAAACAATACAATTTTCTTGAAAAACTTTGTCAAATGAATGAACTGGAGAAGGCTCGTATTTCACAACTGTGTTTAACTTTCCTCAGTTCTGTCTCAAAATTTGTGTTTACTGGCAAATAGATCTGTATTTCACATTTTAGTGAACTGTAAGAATGTGGTTTATCCTACTGCTTGTCGTAACATGCAGTATTATAAAAAATGACTATACTTTTAGGAGGTAATCTTTTAACAAGTTGTGTCTGTAACTACTTTTTTAAATTTTTTATGTCCATTACTGAATGCAATATAACAGTTAAAGAATGGTTTGCTAGACAGTACTACCTCTCCACTGTCATGGCCAACATTTATTTAACATGTAATTTCTATCAATGCACGTTTCACCTAAATAAACCATTGGCCACTTTGATCCTTTTTGTTGTTGTTGTTGTTGTTGTTGTTGTTGTAAAAACTTGATGCAGTATGTCATTTTTGCAAGTGTCTACTTCTGTTCACACAAGACAACTCAATTTATTCTAGCAACTGTTAAAACCGAAGTGAAGTTTCCACAAGGTTGGCACTTCCTTGTGTTCTTCATACAACAATAGCAATTTCTGCCTAGTAACAAATCTGTCCTGATTGACAAGCACTCTTCTTCTTCTTCTTCTTCTTCTTCTGAGTACAGAGTACATAATTGAATCCTACCTTCCACAATTTGCACGTGACCTACAAACCCAAAATTTGCATGTGACCTACAAACCCAATGTCGACATTTCGCTTTCAAGTTCCATCATCTTATCTACCAGTAGTAGTTGGGTCATTCCACTTAGGACTGTCAGTTAAGTGGCAATGAATCATTTCACTGTCTTGACCATTCAGATTTATTTGGTTTTATAGTGCCATTATTTAGTTTTTGACAAATTCAGCCATTTTCCACACACTGCACAAATGGTGCCATTGTGACTCCAGCTTTTACAGGTCACTACCCCACCACCAATGCCTGTGAAACTCGAGCAAGCAGTCTATTGCTGGCCACCACCATCCTCAATGTCATGTCTGCCCTACATGAATACGACAGTTGAATCTGTCACACCCCCAATGCTAACATCCACAGACAGCTGTGCAGTTGGCATTCTATTACAAGCTGCAATAGTCCATGCCATACTTCTGCAGCTCATCTATTTACACACGTAACACAACACAATGTAAGAACTTGACTTACTTGCACCTGAATGTGGTCTCACAGACTGGCTTTTACCCTCACATCACAATCAGAATGAATTAATTTTGGCACAGGTTAAACACTACATGCTCATAAACAACAAAACATTCAAGATAGCAAAACACTGAATCACTTGTGCACAAAGCAACGGACGCCATCTCCCTACCAATGTGGGCATACTGTGTGGTACACTGGAAAGCTTCAGGAAGAAGACTGATAGGAAGGTGTAGATGGATATAAGCCTTAAACCTATCATTGTAAATTTACAACTAGATGGTTCAGACACAAACTCAGTGATGACTGTATTACGAAGTAGACTTTGGAACACAGTAAGGTAATGACAGTTCTTGGTTTTAAAGACTCATGGTTTTAAAAAAAATGCATAAATATTGCATGAGAACTTCCTAGCCTTTATTGATTGAGAATTTGTATACTAAGGAGCATGCAGATATTCACCTGCCACGAGTGACTTAACTATAATCTTCAACTTACTGCCTGAGAAAAGCAGCTAGATAGGTGGGAAATTTAAGCTTTTCCCAGTGTTTACTATGCTCTAAAAAGTGCAAGTATGCATCAGGATAAAGTCGCCAAAAACAACTGGTATTTTGACAGGTCATCCTCAAGACACGAACTGGAAAATGTCTTAAAATGACACAGAGGTTTATCTGTTGAGATATCTGTGATTTTTGATGTCACTGGATAGCATTTCCTAGTGTTATCTGAAGAAGGTGGTTAGTTCTTTGCTTGTTCCATGGAGGATAAATGTGGTCTCTCACGGTAATATCAAACAACTAAGTTTACACTCCTAGTGCTCTGTGACAGCAAATCCTAATGCTCTTTGACAGCAAAAAATATGAGAACATACCGAAAAATTCTACATCAAGGAAGTATAACTAGTTCAGCCATATTTTGAAGTTAATTTTGTTAAGTATTACATTTTTACTTATAATACTGTCCAAAATTGCAATAATATGGCAAATATTGCAATCAGTTACAATGATCTTCTGGCAGAGATAATCGTCTTTGAGAAAAATTTTACTCAACATCTTCACAAAGCTGCGTCAACTGTTCTCGTCTTCTGACATGATGCTGAGGCAGCAGACACAATGTCATGAACACTGACATAAGATTTCTTACTCATAGATGACAGATCAAAACTAGTTTTGAAATTTATTATTTTCCTCATAGATCTGAACGTATAATACGATGCAGCGTAGGCAAATGAACCTGATTGTTGTCTGCAGCAAAAGGGTTGGCAATACAAACTATTTTCCCGCTCTCTGCTGCTACACTTACACAAACATCATGCGCTCCACACTTCAATATCACTTATCTCTCTGCACGGAAGTGCCTTCCGATATGACACAGATTTCAGGATCTCTCCATTTGGAATTAAAAATTACTCATTTACACACCTTATTTGAGGTCTTTTGCTTCGATTTGTATTTGTGTTAGGAGTGACATCACGGCAAGTTGATCTGCTACAAATTGCACATTTCAGGCGGAACTTCTTATTGTTGTGGCTTCAATCCGAAGACTGGTCTGAGGGACCTTTCCATGCTACTTTACCCTGTGGAAGTCTCTTCATCTCCAAGTAACTATTGCTACCTACATACTTCTGAATCTGTTTACTGTTTTCATCTCTTGGCCTCCCCTCTACAATTCTTATCTCCCCCCCCCCCCCCCCCCCTTCAGCACTAAATTGATGACCCCTTGAAGTCCGAGAATGTTTACTATCGACCGATCCCTTCTTTTAGTCAAGTTATGACAAAAAAATTCTTTGCTTCCCAATTCTATTTGGTATCTCTTCATTAGCTATGTGATCTACTTGTTTAACCTTCAGCATTCTCCTGTAGTACCACATTTCAGAGGCTTCTATTCTCTTCTTGTCTAGACTGTTTATCACTCATATTTCACTTCCACTTGTAACTACACTCCTCAAAAATATTTTCAAAAAGACTTCCTATATTCAATGTTAACAAAACTCTTCTTCAGAAACGCTTTTCTTGCCATTGCCACTCAACATTTTATATCCTCTCTACTTCAGCCATCAAAAGTTATGTCCCTTCTCAAATAGCAAAATACATCTACTACTTTTAGTGTCTTGTTTCCTAATCTAACTCCTTCAGCATCATCTGATTTAATCTGGCTACATTCATTATCCTTTTTTTCTTTTGTTGCTATTCATCTCATATCCACCTTTCAAGACACTGTCCATTCTGTTCCGCTGCCCTTCCAACTCTTCTGCTGCCTCTGACAGAATTACGTTGTCACTGCAAACAACGAAGTTTTTACTTCTTTTCTCTGGACTCTAATTCCTACTCCAAATTTTGCTTTGCTCTCCTTTGCTGCTTGCTCATTGTACATACTGTATAACATTGGGTATAGACTACAACCCTGTCTCATGCCCTTCTGAACCACTGCTTCCCTTTTACGCCCCTTGACTCTTGAAATTGCCACCTGGTTTCAATATAAGTTGTAAATAACATTTCATTCTCTGTGTCATACCCTATTACCTTCAGAATTTCGAAGAGCATTCCAGTCAACATTTTCAAAAGTTTTCTCTACATCTATAAATAGTGTAATCCTTGGTTTGCCTTCTCTTAACGTACCTTCTAAGAGAAGTCATAATTTCAGTACTGCCTCGTTTGTTCCTACATTTCTCTCTAATCCAAACTGATCTTCCCCAAGGTAAGCTTCTACCCTTTTTTTTTTTTTTTTTTTTTTATTCTTCTGTACATAATTCGGGTTAGTATTTTGCAACAATGACTTATTAAACTGTTAGTTCATAAATGTTCACATTTGTTAGCAACTAATTTCTTTGAAATTAGAATTTGCCAGATATAGACTGGGAGACACAAACATTCATAACGGGTGGCAGGGACAAAGAATCCAGTGAAAATTTTTTAAGTGCTTTATCTGAAAACTACCTTGAGCAGTTAAACAGAGAACCAACTCGTGGCGATAACATATTAGATCTTCTGGTGGCAAACAGACCCGAACTATTTGAAACAGTTAACGCAGAAAAGGGAATCAGCAATCATAAAGCAGTTACTGCATCAATGATTTCAGCCATAAATAGAAATATTAAAAAAGGTAGGAAGATTTTTCTGTTTAGCAAAAGTGACGAAAAGCAGATTTCAGAGTACCTGATGGCTCAACACAAAAGTTTTGTCTCAAGTACAGATAGTGTTGAGGATCAGTGGACAAAGTTCAAAACCATCGTACAATATGTGTTAGATGAGTATGTGCCAAGCAAGATCGTGAGAGATGGAAAAGAGCCACCGTGGTACAACAACCGAGTTAGAAAACTGCTGCGGAAGCCAAGGGAACTTCACAGCCAACATAAACATAGCCAAAGCCTTGCAGACAAACAAAAATTACACAAAGCGAAATGTAGTGTGTGGAGTGCTATGCGAGAGGCGTTCAATGAAATCGAAAGTAAAGTTCTATGTAGTGACTAGGCAGAAAATTCTAAGAAATTTTGGTCTTACGTCAAAGTGGTAGGTGGATTAAAACAAAATGTCCAGACACTCTGTGACCAAAATGGTACTGAAACAGAGGATGACAGACTAAAGGCTGAAATACTAAATGTCTTTTTCCAAAGCTGTTTCACAGAGGAAGACTGCACTGTAGTTCCTTCTCTAGATTGTCGCACAGATGACAAAATGGTAGATATCAAAATATACGACAGAGGGATAGAGAAACAATTAAAATCGCTCAAAAGAGGGATGGCCGCTGGACCTGATGGGATACCAGTTCGATTTTACACAGAGTACGCGAAGGAACTTGCCCCCCCTTCTTGCAGCAGTGTACCGTAGGCCTCTAGAAGAGCATAGCGTTCCAAAGGATTGGAAAAGGGCACAGGTCATCCCCGTTTTCAAGAAGGGACGTCGAACAGATGTGGAGAACTATAGACCTATATCTCTAACGTCTATCAGTTGTAGAGTTGTGGAACATGTATTATGTTCGAGAATTATGATTTTTCTGGAGACTAGAAATCTACTCTGTAGCAATCAGCATGGGTTTCGAAGAAGACGATTGTGTGAAACCCAGCTCGCACTATTCGTCCACGAGACTCAGAGGGCCATAGACACGGGTTCCCAGGTAGACGCCGTGTTTCTTGACATCCGTAAGGCGTTCAATACAGTTCCCCACAGTCGTTTAATGAACAAAGTAAGAGCATATGGACAATCAATTGTGTGATTGGATTGAAGAGTTCCTAGATAACAGAACACAGCATGTCATTCTCAATGTAGAGAAGTCTTCCGAAGCAAGAGTGATTTCAGGTTTGCCGCAGGGGAGTGTCGTAGGACCATTACTATTCACATTATACATAAATGACCTTGTGGATGACATCGGAAGTTCACTGAGACTTTTTGCGGATGATGCCGTGCTATATCGCGAGGTTGTAACAATGGAAAATTGTACTGAAATGCAGGAGGATCTACAGCGAATTGATGCATTGTGCAGGGAATGGTAATTGAATCTCAATGTAGATAAGTGTAATGTGCTGCGAATACATAGAAAGAAAGATCCCTTATCATTTAGCTACAATATAGCAGGTCAGCAACTGGAAGCAGTTAATTCCATAAATTATCTGGGAGTACGCATTAGGAGTGATTTAAAATGGAATGATCATATAAAGTTGATTGTCAGTAAAGCAGATGCCAGACAGATTCATTGGAAGAATCCTAAGGAAATGCAATCCGAAAACCCGAAAACAAAGGAAGTAGGTTACAGTACGCTTGTTCGCCCACTGCTTGAATATTGCTCAGCAGTGTGGGATCCGTACCAGATAGGGTTGATAGAAGAGAGAGAGAAGATCCAACAGAGAGCAGCGCGCTTCGTTACAGGATCATTTAGTAATCGCGAAAGTGTTACGGAGATGATAGATAAACTCCAGTGGAAGACTCTGCAGGAGAGACACTCAGTAGCTCCGTACGGGCTTTTGTTGAAGTTTTGAGAACATACCTTCACCGAGGAGTCAAGCAGTATATTGCTCCCTCCTACGTATATCTCGACAAGAGACCATGAGGATAAAATCAGAGAGATTAGAGCCCACACAGAGGCATACCGACAATCCTTCTTTCCACGAACAATACGAGACTGGAATAGAAGGGAGAACCGATAGAGGTACTCAAAGTACCCTCCGCCACACACAGTCAGGTGGCTTGCGGAGTATGGATGTAGATGTAGATTGTTATATTCTTGAAGTAAGAGGGTATTTTCACCCGTCTCATATCTTGCACACCTGATGGAAGAGTTTTATAAAGGCTGGTTCTCCCAAGGCTGTCAATAGTTCTGATGTGATGTTATCTCTTCCCGGGGTCCTTGTTTTGGCATAGGTCTTTCAGTGCTCTGTTAAATTCTTCTGGCATCATCACATCTCCCACCTATCTTCGTCTACGTCCTCTTCCATTTCTATAATATTTCCATTAAGTACATCTCCCTCATATAGATCCTCTATATACGCCTTTCATCTTTCCCTTCTTTGCTTAGGAACAGTTTTCTACCTGAGCTCTTGCTATTCATACAGCTGCTTCTCTTTTCTCTGAAGGTCTGTAGTTGTCCTGTAGCCTGTGTATCTTTCTACTAGTGAAATATACTTCTTGTGGTATCACATACCTGTACCACATCACGGGCATCAAAGCTGGCAAGTTTCCATCAGACACCAATAGCGACCGTGCAGGATCCAGCGGACCCAATGGAGCATTCCCACTGAGCCATGCCTCCAGTGGCTCTTAGACTACGAGCTCCCCCTGCCGCTGCAAATAGGATGGCCGGCGGCAGACACGCAGCCTACTCACAGAGTCACTTCGCTACGTGGCGCTATGCAGATGCCGCCTAGTCACGGCTCCGACACCATAGTTCGTGCTTTAGTTCAGAGAGCCTCATCTTTGTTGATATAGTGATAGCTGAACTATTTCTTGCTGCATTATTTGTAATAAGTCTTCATATGCTAGGAGAAATATAAGTTAAGTAAATATTTTGTTTACTGTGTTATCTTGTTTGCTAATCATTTCTGCTCCTGCCTGGCTTTCCTATGATGCCCGCTGCCGAACAACTTGCCTGCCCACCTCTCCTTACCATTCCGTATGACATCTTACACAACACTTCTAAATCCTTACATATGTTCTCTAGCCATTCCTGCTTATCCATTTCACTTTTCCTGTCAGTCTCATACTTGAGATGTTTGTACTGCCTGAAGCCTGCTTCATTTACTGCATTTTTATATCCTTTCATCAATTAAGTATCTCCTAAGTTACCCAAGTATTTATGGGTAATGTTTCTGAATAATGAGATATGAGTCCCCTCCCGTCTCTTCACTGGTGATGTGCTCCTGAAATATGGAAGGGAAAAGAGAAGGCGGTAAGTAGACCGAGATCATTCCACACAGTCATCACACTGCACAGTATATTCTTCACTATCGTTTAAAATTAAAGGCACTAATCAGACGTTTCTGATCAACATCTAATTACACTTCAAATAAAGCAAGGGAAAAGCTATATTAGGAGTTGGAAACAAATGTGGTAGCCCACAAGGTTCAGTATTGCGTCGACTTTACTTACTACAGATTTACCATAAACTGTAATGTTCCCGCTCACACAAGGATACTGATACAGGAATTAAACACAACCACTCCTCAGACACTCAAGACAGCAGTGGCACAGGGTTACAACATTAAATTGATTAACTCAATCTTATAAAAACTTGTATGACACAATCCCAAACAAATTATTACTTATTACAGAGACCACACAGAGAGAAATGAGCATACACTGCGAAAATTTTCATTAGGAAATTCCTAAGAACCAAAGTGGCTAAGAAACTGAGATGACACCAGCAAATGGACAAATAAAAAAAAAATGTGACTTTGCATTCAGAAGTCTCTTGCTATGACTTGAAGTTAGGAGTATTTGTGTCTTTCAAGATAGTACTGTTTTACAGCATAACCGTCACAAGATATGCAGCTAATGCAAATGTAATATTTATTCTACAGAGGTGTGCAGAAATAATATTAATGCAAGCCCATAACACTGCTACCTCTTCAGAGACCTTGTGATTCTCAGTCATGTGCTAGCATTTTGTTAGTTAATGTACTTGTGTTAACATGAGCCTGCAATGGGTTCTTCTAACACTTAACGTATAATTTGGCTCATTCCAAATCCCTGGAAGCTGGGTCTCCTTCATGAAGGGATGTAGAGAAAGTAGAGGGAGTAATTGCAGCTCACAGAAGACCAAAGTTCCTGACACAAGAGACAGAAGTATCATGCAGTGGCTTGACTCTTCCCGCATCCTTTAAGGCTCTCCACAATGAGATTTACAGTACTTGTTGTAGAATTATCAAATAAATGAATCTCCAACAAGGTAGGTGGCAGACACTATTAGAGAGGCACTGTGCATCATAGAGGTTTGTTGTAGAAATTCTGAGAGCTTAATTCCAAGAAGAGTAACAGTATTTTTGCTTCCTCCCACACATTTCGCATGAAATGACCACATCACATTAACTCAGAAAAATCTAAACTTACATGGAAGCCTATTAATGCATTCTTTATGCGCACTATTCAAAAATCGAACAAGAAATGAGAAAAATTGAGAATGTTATAAGAAGCATCTTTCAGCACATACAGTCATAGATTGTGGAGTAGATACGTAGAAACTGCACAGAGCACTAATGTAGTTGTGTGGCATCAAGGCAGTCTCTTATGTAAAGTGTATTAGGCTACAAACAAATTTTGTCAAAGACAAACCCAGACTGCGTGCTTATGCTATGTATCAGTGGGCAGTAATAAGACAACTATACTGTGTTTAAAATGAGTAGCGACTCTTTGACATTTGGCTCACCAGAGGGCACATGACAGCGTCACCCAGGTAACACCAATGGCGAGCCAGCTTTCCCAAACACGCCACCAGCAGTTCGGTTGGTAAAGCACCCTGGTTGCCACACTAACAGGTCGCGCCGTGCATAGCTGCACCTACGTACATTAGCTCTCATTGTAAGGTGATATTTTCTGGTGCTAATAAGTGTTCTGCAGTAATCACGTATTGAATCAGCGTTTTATGTTGGTGTCACATTAACAAGGACAGTGGAGCATGTCTGAACATGAGATTCGCAATAAAAGTGGTCGTCCAAGAACATGTTCACTGGGTGTGAAGATAATTTTGTGCTAAATAATGTTCCTCCGAATTCGACGATGGGTCATTCCATGTCAGTTCAACCAGGGTCTCCAGCTCATAGACTCAGATTTGACTGAAATTCAGTACACTAATTCTAACACGTGTGGAACACTCGTGTACAAAGTATTAGTTCCAGAATTGTTATGAGTTGTGAAAGAAGGTGGCGTGACCCGGAAATTGCAACCTGCATCTGGCAATCTATCTTCAGACCCAACTTCAGGTCTTAATAACTTTGGTACTATTCCGCAGAGTCCAGTGAAATTTTTACAACCCAGTAACATCTATTTAGAGAACACACTCCATGAATCAAAACACCAACAACATATTTCCGAGGGAAAATAAAAAAATTCCAAAATGTGATTTAAAAAATGTAATACGTTGAAAGGTACTTATTGTAGGTGCCCTCTGTGCCAAATATAATTCACTCAAAAAGGGTATAAATTTTTTTTTTGTAAGCTTAATGTGGCCTAAACACACACCGAACTCATCATACCCATACCAGTCACAAAACTGAGATACATGCACACGAAAATACAAAAAATTTGAGAAATTACCTGAAAAACATGGATTTCCGAAGTGTGGTAGCACAAAAGGGACAAGTGGTATCCAAGCCAAATTTCACACATTGCATAAGTAGACCATAATGATGTTGTTGTTGTTGTGGTTCTCAGTCCTGAGACTGGTTTGATGCAGCTCTCCAACCATAATGGTATATATCTCAAAATTTCCGCATGTTATTGCAAGATATTTGTGTACAATGGAAGTTGACAGATGTACTTGGTGATGTGGCCATTGTTCCACAACACAATTTTGTAAAAACATATTGTAAACTGTTCTGCCTCTTCTTATCCTCTCCCACAACTGTTTAATCACCAAGCAACAAAAACGTATTGACAGATTCACACAACCTATCATTAATGTTTACCGCACCTTAACTGCTAAAAACCAGTCGATTGTGCTTCGAACAAAAGTTCTAACACACTTTAGCTACTGTACTCTGTACACTGAGTGGCAAATTGTACTGACTTCCTGACACTGTGGTAGGAACTGTAACTGTCATAAGAATACATTCAAAAGGAATCCAACACCTGTCTGCCAAACGTGACCAATGAAATGATCTTGTTGGTCCTGCTGGTGTCATGAAGTTCACAAATACATCACCTTCTGCTTCACAGCGCTCTGCAACACATCCTAAGTACCATTTGTCATCATAAACAGCAATAACATAGCAACCTGGTTGTATGTTGCTGCTTTTGCTTCTGAATCCTGAGCCAGACACACTGTGAAGACACATGTTGTGCATGAACCTATAGTTATAACCGGACAGTCTGCTCAACTGCACATTGTCAGAGTCTGCTGGAGAGAAGTGATGATTGCTCCTTGTGCCTGCAACAGTTTTAACGTATTCTAGTCTGCTTTTAGCAACTCTTCAGCTGATTTCACCTCATCTTTCAAAACATAGACTGATTGTATGCCAGAGATATTTTTCTGTACCCAGGTAAATAATTGAAGAGGTAGGGTGCTGCAGACTAGCTCGTGATGCCATGCATGGTAGCACCAATACCACCACATACATTTTTACCATGACTTGTTGTGAAAAAATTCCATTCTGCGTGAATCTGAAAATCACGGTAATGCATGCATAAATTTTGAGATTTTTACAGTTTTTGTACTGACTAGTTGCCCCATCACTGAAGTATTTCACAAAATGTATGAAAGGCAGCTTGTTTTTCACATATGGCATGACAGTGTGAATGTAGGCATGAACTGCAATGGCATCATGAATTAAACAGTCACTAAAAACGCACAGGTTCATGACGTCACCTGATTAACCACTATAGTAAATCGCAAATGGCTGGAGAGTTGCTTGACTGTTGTCCCAATGATATCCTTGGATGGCACCTTGAACTATAAATGCATAATTTTCAGAAGAGTCTAGTATTACTATAATTTCATCTTGTTTCAAATTATCCTTACAAAACTGGAGATAAGCCGATTGTGCTGTTACTGTGTGTGGTCAGTTTGTCCATTTTTTGACAACACATTTCAACAAAATCTGCCACTGTACTTTGCTTCGTTTCAAGACTTGTGCGATCCATGTGTGTCCATTGTTTATAAGAAACAAGTTCATCCGTCATCCATAAGGAGTTCACCATACAGTTTGTTATTCATGTGTTCTGCAAGATTTGCCTTACCAGGACACTTTTCACACCTGTGTATCACGCACTGGTATGTCACACACTAGCAGCTTAATTGCACCTTTGTAATCCAGATCAGAATCCTTTATAGCAGCAAACCTCAGCTTTGCATTTTGATGGGTCTCTCATACACAAACATTGTGTGTGCCCCTTGCACTTACAAGCACAACCCATTTTGGCCGAAGATTGAAAAAAGATGATAAACCTACTTTGGTATTGGGATACTTTTCCTTGAATTCTACATATAGTTCTGATATGTTGCACAGCAACAGTCTTTTTTTGCACATGTACACATACATTTCCCATTTTCACCGTTACACAGTCTTTTTTTCCAGTCATTATTTTCATAAAACTCCGACACTAGCACCTTTATTTCTGAACTTAACTGCTTACCCTGAGCCTACTGAAATTGTGGAAGCATTCCTTGGATTGCTTTTATTTTCCTAGCTTGCTTTACCATATATGTAGAAACATTGAATTCCTTTGCAGTGTAGTCAATAGACCAGCTGGAACGTACAAGGGTAAGAATAGCTACTTTTTTCTGGCGTGTGCATATGGCACATTTTTGTTTCAAATCATGCACAATTTTGTCCAAATCAGAGCACTTCTGGAATGATTTCTGTTCCTTTTGAGCAGATAGTTCTTCCTCTTCCACCATTAGTGTGTCAGCTATTTTGTGCTTTAATTCCATTTGAGCTTCTTGTAGTTTTCTTCTACCATAGCTGGACCTGTCTCTTTCCCCAACTTTGTGTGTCTTCATGGGAGACGAACCAAGAGCAGTCACGGAAGTGTTTAATTGCTCATCTGCTGTGGTTGTAGGTGGCTGATACTCTTCGTCACTGTCATGTAAATTATCGGATTATTCTTCATTTTTTAGCATTGTAACACACCTTGAACATAACTTTTCTCCTGGTTTCATGTTAAGTCCCATGCACTGATTCACTTTCAATACTGATCTTATATCAATTTCTCGGAGGCTACACTTCACTGTCTTCTTATGAATCAAAAACGGATCAAAACAACTTCTTTGTAGGAGAGAATACTTATCCAGAAACACTTTCATATGATGATAAACACTGAAGTTTCCTGGAACTGTACTTCTTGTGCCCACAGGGTGTATCCCGGATCTCCATAGCAACAAATCTTGGTCCGATTCATCCAGATCATACAATACAAAGCGAATGCCACATTTTGTTCCATATGTTATTTTATGACATTCAGATGCTTGTGCTCTACCAATACTGCAACTTGTTTGAACAAAAGCACCACTAGTACACTCTTCCGCCTCCATACTGACTTTCCACAACAGTACTGACCAGTCTGAACTAGTATCTTAAAAACATGAGTAACCCGTAATTGTTGCTTGTTTCCTCTGTTGTTCCTGCCTAGCAATGACTTATTCTGTCCCTGAAAACTACCATTGTTTAACTTTTGTTGCCTAATGGTTCCCAACAATTGCTGCAGCTTTATCTGAAACAAGCTGTCTGCATCATCACTATTACTTGCTAAATCGTGTTAAAAGAAACGTAACCAAATACATATCTGTCAACTTTTATTGTACACAAATGCCTTGCGATAACAATTTGAAACTGTGCCACATATTATATTATGGTCTACTTATTGAGTGTTTGAAATTTGGCTTCGATATCACTTGTCCCTTTTGTGCTACCACACTTAGAAAAATCCATGTTTTTCAGGTAATTTTTCAAATTTTTGTATTTTCATCTGCATGTAACTGTCTGTGTGACATATGGGTATGATGAGTTCTGTGTGTGTTTAGGCCCCATTAAGCTTACCACAAAAAAAAGTTTATACCCTTTTTGAGCGAATTATATTTGGCATAGAGGGCACCTACAATATGTACCTTTTAACGTATTACTTTTTTTTAATCACATTTTGGAATTTTTTATTTTCCCTCAGAAATATGTTGGTGTTTTGATTCATAGAGTGTGTTCTCTAAGTGGATGTTACTGGGTTGTAAAATATTCACTGGACTCTGTGGAATAGTTCCAAAGTTATTGAAGACCTGAAGTTGGGTCTGAAGATAGATTGCCAGATGCGGGTAGCAATTTCTGGGTCACGCCACCTTCTTTCACAAGCCATAATTCTGGAACTAATTGACAGGGAAACTTTAAAATTTTGTACATGAGTGTACCACACTTGGTAGCATTGGAGTGCTAAATTTCAGCCAAATCTGAGACTATCAGCTGGAACATTTTCTCAAACTGGTTGAATTGATATGGAATGACCCCAATAGTAATGGACAATGCACCGTTCCACTCTGATGTGATGCATAAAGCTTCAACAACGCATGAAGGAAAGTGAATATTTTGCTTTGGGTACAAAGAAATGTTCAGAAATGGTTCAAATGTATCCCCTATAACTTAGAACTACTTAAACTTAACTAACCCAAGTACATCACACACATCCATGCCCGGGGCAAACCCGCGACCGTAGCGGTCATGCGGTTTCAGACTGTAGCGCCTAGAACCGCTCAGCAACTCTGGACGGCAAAGAAATGTTCCGTTTGATAAAGGTGAACACAACTTGTGTAAGGCAGAGTTAATGGAACTTCTGCACAAGCCAAAAATTCCACTCTGCCAGGTAAATGAACTGGCCAGTGCTAAAGGGCATAGTTAAATCAGGTTTCCTCCATATCATACTCATTTAAATCTTACTGAGAATATATGAGCCTAGGTTAAGAGTAATGTGGCTAAGGAGACATGTATTCACGAAGGAGTATGATAAGTTTTGAGTAATAAGTATTCACTTGTGCCATGTCTGAACACAGCAGAGCTGTGCACTACCATTTAATGCAGCTGAAATTTTAACAGGATTCTAAAACAGTGTCATTAAACTAACAACTGAGAGCAGGATAGGTCAATAGTTATGAGAAAGCCCATTCTCAAGATTAAAACAAACTTTTAACTTCTTCACTTGTACTGTTGCAAAACCCACGGCAAATCTTGTTTCACCAGCTACTAATGGTCCTAAAATGTTACATTATTTTATCTAAAAAACTGTTGAGTATCGCGGCAGATATGGAAGTTTCACATATGGGCAATTCCGTGTCAAGTGGTCTAATATCGAGAAATGTTCCCACATGACCATCATGGATATTGATGAAATTTTGTATGAACATTCGCACATGTTCTCAATGTACACTGGTAAAGTTTCAGTTTCAGAAATTCAATACTTTCGGAGATACAGTCACTTGTTTAAGACCATAGCACAGCTTTCTATAGTGCTTCCTTGAATTTTCAGAAACTTTGAGATATCTCTGTAAGTATTTGCATGAAAGAAATAAAATTTGGCCATCTTATACAACTTTTAGAGCTCTTTAAAGTAAAATATTAAGAAAAGGATTTCTGAGCAATTTTCATATAGATAATTTGAAGCAAAGTTGGACGAAAAAATAGCTGTTTAAAAAAAAATGCGAACTTTAGTTTTTTAAATCTCCAAAAGTAATTGTGGGATGTACATGAAACTTTGCACACCATAACTCACCAACACAAGGTCTTAGAATATAAAATTTCATTCTCCTATTGCTTTCCATTATTTCACAAATCTAGGACGAAGTTGCAGATTTTTCAAAAAGTGCTAAAAATGGGTATGTTTATTCAAATTTTTCAAAAAAGTGTTTTCTCCAAACTCTTCTGAACAATGGTCATTAGAAAGAGCATATGCTAAACTATCTAGAAAAGTGGATTTGGTTTTGCAATGCAAGCATATAAGGCCCTAAAAAGTAGCATCATCAATGAGGCGCACTGGAAGTTTGAACACATTTTTTCTGGCACTCAAATTATACCTGAAACCTTTTATTATGCCTAATAAATGTTTATTAGTGCCTTGAATAATTGAAATAAAAAGATCTGGTAAATAGACAATCGTAAGTGTTCATCTGCATAAAACTCTTCTCATTAGTAAAAGAGAGAGAGAGAGAGAGAGAGAGAGAGAGAGAGAGAGAGAGAGAGAGAGAGAGAGAGAGAGAGAGAGAGAGAGAGAGAGTATTCATTGAATAGTAGCTTCATATTTTTTGTACTCCTCAAAATTGTAAATATTTACAGGTGAAAAATGGAGACCTAATTTTTGGATTCAGTTGTATAAAACATTTTTCCAAAAAAGAATCGGTTTGCTTGAATCATGCATCAAGTGATGTAAATTTATCAATCAATATTGCAGAGATGTTAATACCTAGGTGTTGTAACCTGTGAATTTTTGTCTTAAAGTTATTAGGGAAACATGTGAAATTGGTCGGTTAAACATCTAAGAGTTTTAATTTTGTATTTAATCACACTTAAATGTAGCCTACTACCTTGGTAAATACGTAACCACTAGTTTCACAGAGAAAATTCACAACATTCACTGTTTATAGAAAATATAATGGCAACAATTACTTCAACAATCAGATTGTTTCATTATTGTGAGCCTTGTTTGAACAATCAGTATTTCAGTGGTGTGTCTGCAGCATAGTGAGTGGGTTCTCTTGACTGAGTGTGGCTTGTTAAGTGATTCATAAGACCATCAAATGTTTTGATTGTGTCTTTTATAGCATATATCTCTTATTAGATTTTTTCGTTGGTGTTATACATTGTGTATAATTTCATTCAGTAGCAATTTGTCTGAAATTTAAGCAGATTATAATGTGCACTTAGAGGCCAAATACATTATTTAGTTACTGATTAGAGATAGATGCAGAAGGGAACAGCATACCTTTCTGCTCAATTGGGCAAGGAAATAGTGGAACAAAATGCCATGTCACTTTCTTTGCCAAAAAAGTTGCTTTAAAATGGTTTGCAGATTTTAGTGATGAGGAAAAAGAGTTGTTGGTCCGACGTTCTGATGCAAAGCTGGACAATACCCCTCAAGTTTGCCTACAGCCCTGTTATTGACACAATATGAGAGGTTACAAAAAAAATGCTTCAATCCCTTTGGGAAGGTGAATCTAATGTTAAGGCAGGAATTCGCACTCTTGATACTGAAACAGCTAATAAGGCTTCTAATATGTTGAAGAAGCTGCTTGTTAATAACATAAAGCCAGGTCAGAAAATTTGTCCGGCTTGCAGGACTACCTTAAATAAACACTTAGACGAAGCTTTATCAGCCTCATCATCACATTCTGATGAGGACTTTACACCAAAAGAAGAATTAAATAGTAGCTTATTGTCTATCGGTATTTCACCCCTGAAGAGAACAGTAAGCTACAGAGATAAGCCCCAATATGTGAAGAAGAAAATTCAAAAGGCTCAAAATGTGATTAAAAACAGAATTGTAAATGCAGTGGGAGTAAACCGACGAATTGAAGATGCTAGTGATATTAAGGAATGTGGAAACTGCCGACTATGCACATTTGCTGACTGAACTGGAAGCCAAGATGCAGAATGCAATTCATAAAGAACAGATGCAAATTTTAACCTTGGCACCTGTAAGTTGGACAGTCAGACAAACAGCAGCTCAGTTCAGTGTGTCCGAAAGAACGGTGAAGAATGCTCGGAAGCTTAAGACAGAGAAGGGCATTCTGGCTCTTCCCAAAAATAGGCAAAGAAGGAAATTACCAGCAGAAGTTGCTAGTAGAGTGCGAAATTTTTTTGAAGATGATGAGTGTAGTGGGGTGTGCCCTGGAAAAAAAGATAGTATTTCAGTTAGACTTTTAGATAGAAAGACATACATGCAGAAAAGATTGTTACTTTGCAAAGTATGTTATCTAGAAGAATATAAATGGTCCAGAAATAGGGTTTTCAAAGTTTTGTGAACTTAGACCCAAATGGTGTGTAACAATAGGATCAGTTGGAATGCATGCAGTTTGCATCTGTGCAATTCACCAAAATGTTAAGCTTATGTTTAGCGGAGTTGGTATACGTGAAAATTATAAGGAGATTCTCAGCAGGCAGTTTGCAGTTTGAACTCTAAACAGTGCACGCTACATATCGCTGTGAAAGGTGTCCTGGGCCCAAAGCTATAACATCTGAAATTGCCAGCTATTTCCTAGATCATGAGCCACAGGAAGTTATTGTGTTTAAGCAATGGATACATACTGATCGGGCCACACTGGACACGAAGCAAATGGTAGTGGATGAATGTATTGACAATGTAAAAAATAAAATATGGAGTCTGTCATGCCATCATTACATTGCCAAGCATCAAAGCTTGCATCTTAAAGGCCTTAAATGTCATCTGAAAGACGAAGAGCTTGTTGTCCTAATGGATTTTGCAGAAAATTATTCTTTTATCATTCAGGATGCTATGCAAGGCTTCCACTGGGACAATAGTCAAGCAACAATTCTTTCATTTATTATCTACTTTTGTCAAAATGAGAAAGTAGAATCTTTAAGTTTTTGCATTATCAGTGATTGTTTGCGGCATGACACTATTACAGTTCACGTTTTTATTAAGGAGCTCATCAAATATATAAAAGCACGGTTTGCACAGATATCCCACATTCATTAATTCAGTGATGGCTCCAGTGCTCAATATAAAAATTTCAAGAATTTCGTAAATTTGTGCTATAATAAGAGTGATTTTGGAATGACAGTCTAATGGAATTTTTTTGCTACTAGTCACGGGAAATCACCTTGTGATGGGATTGGAGGTACAACAAAGCGGTTAGCAGCAAGAGCAAGCTTGCAACGGCCACTTAATGGACAAATTCTTACTCCCCTAGATATCTTTCACTTCTGCTCTGAAAGCATTAATGGAATTAAATTTGTTTTCGTCAGTAAAGATGAAATTGAAAAAAATATTGTGTCACAAGAAGAGAGGTTTAAACTTGGACAAACTGTAGCAGGCACTAGAGAAAATCATCGCTTTTTACCTATTGATGAAACAACAATTCAGGTCAGCAGAGTTTCAAATGATTGTTCATCTTTTCTAGCTAAAATGGGTCACAGTAATGAAAGAGGCATATTAATGTCTGCTCTCCAACCAGGACAATGTGTTGCATGCATCTATGAAAACATGTGGTGGATTGGGAATATCTGTGAGAGCTCCACAGAGCAAAGGGATGCATTAATAAACTTTATGCACCCACATGTTCCAGCAAATTCATTTTATTGGTCACCAAGAAGTGACAAGTGCTGGGTTCTGGAACACCACATTATTGCAGTTATTCCTGCTCCATCAGTAAATTCGTCTGGCCGGCAATACACCATTCCTCTTGATATTCATCAGAAAATTAATGTAGCATATCAAAAATTGAAATAGGTTAGAGGAAACAATCTTAAGGTACCCAAGAGTGCCTTCTAATTTTACACAGGGCACTTACATAATTTTACTCAGGCTTATCAACCTGTGTAAAAAAAACCTTATCAGGCTTGGGATCCTGTGGTAAAGAAACCCACCCGTGGCTGTTGTTGCTAAGCTATCGGGCGTGGCACCTACAGCAATGGGAATACTGGTTTTCTCTGGTGAAATGAAACTGGCAGTGGTTAAGCCACCATGGACCATAGCAACTCATTTATACACTTCTTTTCCATCAGTAAGCTGGTGTTGTTCATTAAACAGGCCACTAATAATTAGATGATTATGCAAATCAATTTTACGATTTACATTCATTCTTAATAATAATTTTGTGTGTGTGTGTGTGTGTGTGTGTGTGTGTGTGTGTGTGTGTGTGTGTGTGTGTGTGTGTCAAAAAGTGTCGAACTCGAGAGAGAGAGAGAGAGAGAGAGAGAGAGAGAGAGAGAGAGAGAGAGAGAGAGAGAGAGAGTTGGGGTGGGGGGGGAGGGGGGTGACAATTAAGAAATAACATTGTTTCTATTTTTATTCTTATGCTATTCGGACTTAAGCTAGGTCCTATTCATCAGGACTTCTTATTTCAGACATTAATAAACATGTATAAGGCAAAATAAAATATTTCAGGTATAATTTGAGTGCCAGAAAAATGTGTTCAAACTTCCAGTGCGCCTCTTTGATGATGCTACTTTTTAGGGCCTTATATGCTTGCATTGCAAAACCAAATCCACTTTTCTAGATAGTTTAGAATATGCTCTTTCTAATGACCATAGTTCAGAAGAGTTTGGAGAAAACACTTTTTTGAAAAATTTGAACAAACATACCCATTTTTAGCACTTTTTGAAAAATCGGCAACTTCACCCTAGATTTGTGAAATAATGGAAAGCAATAGGAGAATGAAATTTTATATTCTAAGACCTCGTGTTGGTGAGTTATGGTGTGCAAAGTTTCACGTACATCCCACAATTACTTTTGGAGATTCAAAAAACTAAAGTACGCATTTTTTTTTTAAACAGCTATTTTTTCGCCCAACTTTGCTTCAAATTATCTATATGAAAATTGCTTAGAAATCCTTTTCTTAATATTTTACTTTAAAGAGCTCTAAAAGTTGTATAAGATGGCCAAATTTTATTTCTTTCATGCAAATACTTACAGAGATATCTCAAAGTTTCTGAAAATTCAAGGAAGCACTATAGAAAGCTGTGCTATGGTCTTAAACAAGTGACTGTATCTCCGAAAGTATTGAATTTCTGAAACTGAAACTTTACCAGTGTACATTGAGAACATGTGTGAATGTTCATACAAAATTTCATCAAAATCCATCAGGGTCATGTGGGAGCCTCTAGACCACTTGGCATGGAATGACCCATATCTCTTATTCGGCAAAATACTCTCCTCTTTGAGTGGTATCATCTGCCAAAATCTTGGTATCAGAAACCATTTATGAGATACAAGGGATTTACTAATATTTTATACTGGCTTTTTCACTGGTGTGCTTGTTCATGATGGAGTGCTTTACATACATTCCATTTTCTTGACATTGGAGACGGACAGCGATATCCTTCCAATTTTAAAGAACAGTTCAATATATTATCTAAATTTCATATGCAGCTACATATAATCTAACACACCAGATGCAAATTCGTGGCTACTCATATTTTTCACTAATAACCAAGAATTTGTTACTGTACTTTCCCTAACATTGAAATATCACATTAACTATGACCATCAACGAAATGATAGGCAGTTCATCATAAAGCTAACGAATGAAGGTATAACATGTGCAAGAATCAGAGCTCATTCGTGAATAATTTCTTTACGATCGTTTGATAAGATTGCAGTTAGGTCGGCTGTCTGTTCAGGCAGTCAAGCAAGCTTGACAGGTCAACGTTCAGCACCCACTGGCACCGACACTATCACCATTCACTGTATACTCAACTGCCAGAAGTCGCAACTAATCTTAAATGCACTATAATCACACCAAGCCAAAACGTTAGCTTCAGGCATGTTCATTCCACTCCACTTTCACACATTTCCTCATATATTGAATGGCAATGTTCTGAGAGGCAGAACACAACTTTGGTACTGAAAGATACCCATTACTAAGGATCATATTTTCAATATCCTGCCAGCAGCCATAACAAAAATTTTATTGGAGCATTCTTCAAACAAACCATGTTTCACAAACTGAAGCCAAAAAAATGGTTGAAAAATTGTTAGGACTGATTTTTTCATCCCAACTTTGCCAATAAGTAGTACAAAAAACATAAAAGACACTTCCTATATTAATAAAATGCCGAGAAAAATGTTTTACATAATCCAACTATTCCAACTCACAAAACTATTAGACTCAACTTTGTAGTTAACACACAGACATTTCTAAAACTTTTGGTTTTCTGTATTTTGAACTCAAAATTCAAAGTTTTGAGTTGTATTTCACAGGAACATCTGTTCACCATTTCATTCAAACTGGGGATAGCACCTACTAAACTTATGAAGTCATACATAATATTAGAAGCAATAGATGTATGTATTATTCCTAACAAATTATGTTTAACATAAAATCTGACTCGGGAAAATCTTCAGTGCAGTAATATGATTTGCACAGATGTGCTCTTAACATCTATGTTTAATGATACATGGCTACAATAGTCTAAGAATTGTCATATGCATTTCAACACATGCAGATGTCTGTAATAAGTTTACTATTAATTGATTAGATTAGATTAGGTCCAGTTCTTGTACAATAGACCCAAAAGATGAGACAATTCTCGTGGGTGTAGAAAACGTCAGAAAGTATAATAAAACATCTAAAGTAATACTTACTACAATGATCATTTGTTAGGAGACCGTCAAACTAGGCGAATACAATACAGTAAACTGGAAAAGCTAATATTTACAGAATGAATACACTATCAGAATGAAACATTGTTATGCAGCCATAACAAAATACCTAATCTTGACTGCTGTGACAAAGTGCTGTCAAAACTGAAATCAGACAGGCATTTTTACTAAAGCTTGCTCAACAGTCTCTGTTAAGATATTCATCTATAGAGTAGAAGGAGTTGCCTATTATCTGAATCCAAGTTTTTAATGGTTGCTGGCAATTTATTGAAAATGTGTGTTCCTGAATATTGGACCCCTTTTTGGACCAAGGTAAGTGATTTTAGGTCTTTATGTAGATTCTTATTCGTAGTATTGATACTATATATCGAGCTACTGGCAGTAAATAGAGATATTACTCGCAACAAATTTCATAAAGGAATAAATATACCGAGAAGTTGTAGTTAAGAGTACAAAGTTCCTTGAACAGGTTTCCGCAGGATGTTCTCGAACGTACACCACAAATGATTCTCATTACACGCTTTTGCCACTAAAAACTTATGTTCGGTTTGATAAGTTGCCCCAAAATATGATCCTGTATGACATAACAGAATGAAAGTGAGCGATGTATACAAGTTTTTTATTATATTTATATCTCCTACATCTGACATCATTCTCACTGCAAATACAGAAATGTTTACGTGCTTAAGCAATTCTGTGGTATGCCCTTCCCAACTGAATTTATAATCGAGTTGTAATCGCAGAAATTTGACACTATCAACCTCTTCAATCTGCTTGTCTTCATGTGTTACACACGCTGGAGGAAAATCTCTTACAGGTTCTGAACAGCATATAGTGGGTCTTTTCAAAGTTTAATGAGAGTG
This sequence comes from Schistocerca serialis cubense, assembly GCF_023864345.2. Lineage (NCBI taxonomy): Eukaryota > Metazoa > Arthropoda > Insecta > Orthoptera > Acrididae > Schistocerca > Schistocerca serialis. The sequence goes on from NC_064645.1 coordinate 443,279,212, forward strand.
AATTAGCTTTAAACCATTTATTAATGTCAATGAAAATTTGATTAGCCCCTATTTCTAAATTTGTACTTGACTTGCAACTTACTGCAGTGTTTGCATCATCTGCAAACAAAACAAATTTAGCATCTGGCAATGTAACAGATGAGAGGTCATTAATGTACACAAGAAAAAGCAATGGACACAATATGGAACCTTGAGGACCACCACATGTAATTAATTCCCAATCAGATTAAGACTAACTGCTTACTGTACAAGTACATCGTAACTACACCCTTTGTTAAGACAAACAATTTTGCAGCACTGCTGGCGACTGTAACATTCTAATTTACGTAAGAGAATGGTGTGGGTCACACAGTCAAAAGCTTATGACAGGTCACCAGAAAATGCCAGTAGCCTCTAATCTATTGTCTAATGAATTAAGTAAGAAATTCAAACTGTGACTTGGACAATATATTACTTGCAGTCAGATGCTTAAGGACACACTTGAACCCAACCTTTTCCAACATTTTTGAGAAAGCCAGAAAAAGTGAAATTTGTTGATAGTATCTCTTTACCCGCCCCCCCCCCTTTTTATGTAAACAGTCTTAATATCAGCATATTTTAGGCAGTCTGGAAATGTTCCGCTGATGAGATTAATTACACAAAATAGCTGAACAAAGAACTCAACTCACATGAGCACTCTTTCATTAACTTCATTATATGTTATAATAATAATAATAATAATAATAATAATAATAATAATAATAATAATCTTACAGAAGCAATAGACAACATCAAATTACAAAATATAAACAAAATTATATGCAGGAGTTATACGCACAATATTACAATAGTTTTATAAATAGTAAATAGACAAGAGATACAATATATAAAGTGAGGTAGTATAACCAAATCAATCAGAATGTACCAGAACAAAATACAGGAAAAAGTCAGAATACAGAATACCAAGACAGGAAAACATATTATACTAGAATACGTAGATTTTAAGGATTTTATGATGGATGAGTGTAATTTCCATTTTACTGAGGTTATTTATAAAGACTGATCTCATACTCCACTGCACTGTTCAACGAACCTGAAAACCCTAAGCTGTCAGTAACAGAAATGAAATACTGTAAGAGGCTTGCAACTCTACGTGCACTTGTAACAAAAGTCTCATTTATTTTTAGTTATATTTGTTACTCTTCTTTTACCGGTGTGTTTGTTAGGATTGCAGTACATGCTTGTTTCCTTCCTCGTCTAGTTGTAGTGTGAGCTGCTGCCTTAGGGTGTGGTCTGATATCTTCAAACGTTCTGTATCCAATAGGGCTAGGTCTAATTCCGGAAGATGAAGGTGTTGATACTGAAACAAACTCTTTTGAAGAATCACAGACTTCCACAGCCATATGCCTGAAACCCGAAAACCACTAATCACGTAGCTGGGTGTAAAAGCTTTAGAAAAAGCTCTACCAAAAATATCGGAGATACCATAGATACAGATAGATTTCCCTGGATGCGCTGTCATCCATTCTCCTGCAGCAGAATTGTAATATGCCTTCAGTGGACCATACACTGACTTATCAAGGGGCTGCATTTTATGGGATGTATGGGGAGGAATTGTCAAAAGAGTAATTCCATTTTCTTTTTCAAAATGTAAGGATTCCAAACTACTATGACTATCAAGATTGTCCATGATAAGTGCTTTGTGTTGCGCACTGCATTTTACATATTTATGAAAATGTTTTAAAAATAAAACAAAATAATCAGCTGTCATCCAACCGCTGGAATGAGTCAAACCACTGGTTCCAGGAGGAGCTCCATGCAGCACCCTATCCTACCAGTTCACACGTGGAAAGATCACGAAAGGTGGGATGTGGCCTCCTATAGTATTTATTGCACAACATGCTGTCACAAGTTCACCTCTCTCGGCAGAAGTCACTCGGCAGAAGTCACTTTTCCTACCTGTTTCTCTCCTCTTACACCCACAATTTTTCCTGGTTTGTGAACTGTAGTAAGACCCGTTTCATCTATGTTCCAAATAGATTCTGGCCCAAGAACTTCCCTAGTGATAATCTGGCGAAGATTATCAAAAAACTGTCTAACATTGTGTTTATTAAAGCTGCGTCCTCTGCTTATACTGGTTCCTTCTGGTGTACGAAGAGAAAGTTCAGGGTGCCTTCTCATGAAATCTCGGAACCAGTCATTTCCAGCTTTGCCCTCTTTCTTCCAATTTTCAGGAATTTTCTTTTTATTTTCAGAAGAAGATTGATATGCAAATGCAAGCACACTTTTTGCACTCAGGCCATGGTGTAATTTGCTTGCCGTTTTCAAGTATTCACATAAAGAAATTTCCTCCTCAGTTGAAAACACCTGAGACTTGTTGTATGTAGAAGAATAAGAAATTTCAGTATCTTGACTTAACTGCTTCCTAACATAACGTTTTAAGGTCATTAGTGGGACTTTAAATTCTTTCGATGCTCCTCGGAAACTTTTTGCCCCCAAGACACGCCATTACTGCAAGTTCCATATTTCTAGAGTCAATTTTTTTTCCTAGCTTTGACTCCCTCTTTCCTTTTATATGTAAGACCCATAGTTATGCAATATAAAGCAGAATTATGATACTTTTTGTTTTAATTTATTGAACCTAAGTTTCATTTTCACCCATATTGTATATTTCAAAGCATTATATTACAATAAAATGTCTATATATCATCATTTGTTGGGGTTTGTATGTTTTACAATAATGTGATACCAGGAAAACAAATGTTTGGGAAACATTTGAACAGGGACACTTGATCCCTGGACAAGTCTCACCAAGTTCTTGAGGATCAAGTCTCCCCATAAGACACAAGTAAACAAAATTGCTTCTGAATGCTCCCTAATGTACAATTAGCATTTATTTTCAGTTATACTTTACGCCTTAAAGTATGAACTTATATAGGAAATAGTTACCAGCATTATTTCTTACAGAATTAATATGTAAAAATAATTGGATTCACTTACCAAAATAAAAGTTAATTCCGTGAAAAATCTTTCTTTCCCTCCTACTGGACAGCAACAACAGTTAAACTCACCACCCTCCCCTACAGATTTCGCAAACGTAGCAATTCATTAATGTGCCCATAAGGTCTCACAAATATACAGCCTCAGTAGAATATTACCATATGTTGATGCATCATTAAATAATTCAACACTCTCGAAACAGAAGAAACATCATTTGCAAACTGGTAAAGATATCTGTTCACCAACCATACTATACAGCTCACCACGTCCTGACAATTGCTGGATGGTCGCTAGTTAGAACTACTCGAAACAACCTTTCGCATTAAACAGCATTGTCTAGTGTAAGATTTTATAAAGACAGTACCTGTGCAGTTAATATCAAGGCAAAAATACAGGTGGTTGTAAAATTTAAAATCATGTGAGTAATGGAGAAAACGACGGAGGAGATACAAAGAATGTGCTAGTACTACAGTACATTACCAACTGCAATAATAAATGGGAGATAATTACCAATATTACTTGCGTCAACAGCTGTTAAATCCATTGCTAATTGTATTGGCACCAACAAATCTGCGTCCTGCAATCATTCAGACAACATTACAAAACAATGGAATTTTGTAACTGTTAAGTCAATCCTATAAAAATTAGTTTCACCTTCTTATTGCTTACTTCTGTATCCTGCAAACTTCAAAGCTTCCCGAACTTCACTAAAGACAAAACTTTTGTGTTCTCCACAGTAAAATACTAATTATGGATACAACACTTAACACACAAAGCTTAAAACGTTAACACAATGTCAGCTGTCAATTTGCTTCAATGTTATGCCAAACTGCGTTCTTTGTTCTTCCAACTAAAATATAAACTACAAATGTACGACGCGCCAAACTTTCGCGCACATGTTTCCAAAGATTAGCTTTAAAAGCTAAAGTCACCATAAAGCTCTTCTTATCGATTCCTCCAAAATCGTTCGAACATCCTTGCAGTTCTCAAAAGTTTGCAACCACATGTTTGAGATTTGAAATGTTAATTCACTGAATATTTCCATTCCCACTAGAATGACAACCGATACTCGATACACATTTAGAACGAACGGAAATTCAGCAAATTTCACAAAGCATTTCAAATTGGGACATTCACACAAACCATCAAAAAAGAGAGTTAAGGCCCGTCCACACGCAACGATCTGTCTGCGCAAATGTCTGCGCACATCACATCTGCGCAGACAGATCGTTGCGTGTGGACAGAGATTTGCACCAAACTAAGGTGTGTGCAAACCTGCAATTGGAGTTGGAGGTTTGAGCGAAACCTCTCAAATCTGTGGGTTCAAACCACATCTGCGCAGACAAGTTGGAGCGTGTGGACAGGAGATCGCCGCAAATCTGGCGCGAAACAGCTGTTTGCTCAGTCTAGTGTTTGTATTTGTGCGCACAGGGCATTAAAATGGCTGATACTCGTCAGTGTTCTCGGGAGTTTGTAAGTGAATTCATTGAAATATATAGAAACCACCCATGTCTGTGGAAGATTAAAGTAAAGAATATAGTGACTGAGACAAAAAGACAGCAGCATACAATGCTCTAATTGAAAAATTGCGGGTATTATTTCACTCAACTCTTGTTTCGATATTGCAGTTGAAAATTCCAAATCCTTGTAGCTCCTTCCTGTTGCTAGGAATCTTAATGTTACCGCCAGCCGTTCATGAGGAGAAATTGCCCTTCTCTATACAAGTATTTTTTCTCATAAGCAAATAATTTCGCCAGTCGTTAGGTTAGCAGCCACTGTCTATACCATTTTGACCACTTTCTCTGTTTCCTGCGGTTGGTCTGAATGTTTTTTGCAACACAAGTTGCGAACACAGACCACGACAGAACTTCCTCCATTTCTATATTTCAAAATAACTGAATTAAATTTTTGACGTTTACGGGGAGCGTAGTCGCTTGCCACTGTATTTCTTTTCTACACCGACAGATGGCGGGCGGGTAATAGATCGGGGTTTGTGTCGTGTGAACACATCACATTTGCAGCGATCTTTTGCATGTACAGACATCTGCGCCGATGTCTGCGCAGACAGATCGTTGCGTGTGGACCGGGCTTTTTTACGAACATCCTGAATAAAAGCCAAAATGACTCATGCAGTACTGCCGTCCATAATCCAAAAATACTGACGGAACAACCAAGTGCATATGCAAAATTGCAAGATGGCCGCCGAAGGAGATTACAGGTATTTTCTCCGTCCGCTAAAAGAGCTTTATTAGGAGGAAATAGTGCCAAATTTAAATTTTCTTTGCTTCTAATACTTACTGTAATGTCCGTTCATGTCACACAACTGAATATTAGCATCCTGGCAGAACTTCACCTTGAAAAAACTTTGTATTTTGTGTGACATGAACACAAAAACTTCTATTCAAGTTTTCTTTATAACGCAAAATTCGTTAACAATAGACAGCTACTACTTTCCTCAGTGTCTATTGTCGCAATAAAACTGTAATTAAACGTCTCTAAATCGTATTTAACTAACATTTCGTATTGTATGCTAGTTACATAGACGCGATCTAGGCCTAAATTTTCAGAGCTATAAACGGTTAAAAACCTGGCCGAACACTCTTGATAACGTAAATTCTGCAAAAGCAAAGTAACTAATAATTCAATCTTCTGTCATTGTATCTCTAAATCAGTACAAAAACAACAACCGCACGTAAGACCCTCGTGCCTTTTTTTGTTTACATGCAGCCAATCTCGCATTCTTGACAAATTTAAAACATCCTTTAAACTTAAATACTATTTCGAAACATACCATGAGTGAGAAATTTGGGAACTGTTATAGGGTAGTGAGTAGAGGGATTTGTTGCCAATCTTGTACGAAATATTTTCACTGGTGGGGGATGCAGTGGGAAGAATGTTGGAGGAACAGAACAGGCTCTCTCCTGGAAGTGTCGAATATGCAGTAGGGACATTTTGATTGGGGAACAAGAAGCAAGAAGGGAACTGGTAAGGATCAAGAGAGATAGGAGGGAGGAGGGTGGTTTGGAACTGGCAGCTGGTAGGAGGGTAGGAAGAGAGAGAACACGATCTGACGGTTTTATGATCAACACCAAAAACAGGTATCTACCACTGCCAGAGTCAAGTGGAGGAGACCATTGGGTAGAACGAGGAGCAGGAAATGTGCAGCACACTTAACTCTTTGAGGGGCAGTGGCTATCAACAGGCATTATCTCTTTCAAGGGCGGTGGTTATCAATGTTAACCACCTATTTTACGACACCTGGTGACCGAATGGGGCAGCAGTTGTCACTGCTAGCCACAGAGTTAGTTGAGGAAGTTCTCCCTAGATGGCATGGCATTGGATATCACACTTTTTGCTTTCCTATTGTTGGTAAAGCACAATTCGTTTGTTGCCTTGCAGCAGTTTTGTGCCGATTAGTTGGTGTACATCTTGAAGAACAAATTTGGCCCATATATACTACTTTCATTTCCAAGTAAGTATTTTGATATGTAAATTTAGTTCATGCTAATGACCAGTGCAATAGTTACATGAAAGAAGTTTACTTATTTCATATTTTTGTTACTTTAATCTAGGCTAGCGCTGCTAACCACCACGCAACTGGGACACAGCTTTCATTCAGTATGGCTAGGAGGTGTCTTAGTGGTGATGAAATACGAAAACGGCTTTTCAAGGACCTTCCATCAGATTCAGATAGTGAAATAAGTTTGTTAGAAGACTCTGACATTGATCCTACATATAAACCTGACTGTGATAATATTGTGTTATCATGTTCTGAAGAGAGTAGCAATGAAGCAGATGATAATTTACCAGAAAGTAATCATCACTTGTGCTATAATAAACAAAATGGTTCAAATGGCTCTGAGCACTATGGGACTTAACTGCTGAGGTCATCAGTCCCCTAGAACTTAGAACTAGTTAAACCCAACTAACCTAAGGGCATCACACACATCCATGCCCGAGGCAGAATTCGAACCTGCGACCGTAGCGGTCGCGCGGTTCCAGACTGTAACGCCTAGAACCGCTCGGCCACTCTGGCCTGCGATAATAAACAACCTTGCATGGCTACAATTCCATCAAATGATGATTCGTCTACCTCTGAATCGGTTTCTCTGTCCATGCTTAGATGTACGAGATCACCACTGGCTAAAGCGACGACATCTGTGACAGTTAATTCTTCACATATACATCCAAACATCCCAAATCATTCTGGTACCTCTGGTGGATCTGAAAGGGTACCTATTGTTCAGGATGATCCTCCACAATGGAGCCAAAATTTCAGAGTTGAAGCACTGCCTAATTTTGTGGAAAAAATGGCCCTACAGCTGTTTTTACAGAGATATCAAATCCATCGCCACATTAAATATTTTGTGAATTTTTTACTGATGAAATGGTAAAACATATTACATTTCACACCAATTTGTACGCCACACAAAAAGGAAAGCCTTTCATCCCAACTACTGAAGATGAGATAAGGGTTTTCTTAGGCATCAATTTATTTATGAGTGTCAATCAGCATATAATTTGAAGTTCCAAATTTATACTGGAAGATTAGCTACAGAGAAGTCTAAACTGGGGCTGGGTGCACGGGTAGTACCAGATTTATGTGAAGAACTTTATGACAAAAATCATATTCCTTTCGTGGATAATTTCTTCACATCTTATAATCTTTTTGTCCTACAAAGAGCCCAAAAAACATTTGCAGTTGGAACTGTGAACCCTACACGTAAATTCCTCCCAAAACTGAAGGGAGATAAAAAGATGAAACGAGGGGACTTTGACAGCAAAGTAAGCAATTATGGTGCAGCATTTTACAAGTGGATGGACAAACGAGCTGTGAATTTGATCTCTACTATGCATGATCCTAGTGACACCACAAGTGTAAATAGGAAGGAAAAAGATGGATCAACTACTGTAGTGGCATGTCCCCGTGTATTGAGTGACTATAACAGAAGCATGAATTTTGTTGACAATTCTGATCGTCTAAAAGGAGACTATGGTTGTGATCGCAAAAGTAAAAAATGGTGGCATAGGTTTTTTTCCCACTTTATTGATATGTGTGTAGTGAATGCATTTATCATACACAAAGAAATTGAAATGGAACAATTCACGAATAAAGACTTCTGAAGGAAAGTGTACAAAGGACTGCTTGCCAAGGCAATTGTCCATTGCAGTGGCCTAAGTTAAAAAGGGAAGAGCGTAACTCTCAGTAAACATAAACCACACGTGGAAAAACAAATCAGATTGGAAAGTAGTGCACATCAGCCAAAACAGGCCACCTCAAGATGATGTGCAGTATGCAGCACACGTGTTGTTCCTGTTAGAACAGTGTGCATGTGTTCTTCATGTAATGTACCTCATTGTCTATGGAAAGGCAAAACTTGCTTTCAAACATTTCATTCTCAATATTGATGTATTTTTGAGTTGTTTGTGTAAATAATTTCCTAAGAAAACTGTTCAAAATTTTACCTCTCAAAATTTCTCAAGAAAAAAGTAACTAATGATTATTGTGGGTGGTGATTAACAGAGGTAACCACAATTTAATTGACTGTAATTAGAAAAGTAAGCAAAATATTGTAAAATTGTATTAAAATAAATTGTTTTGTTTGGTAAGAAGTTTTATAATTTTGACAAATCACGTGTTTTCATTTTAAAAAAAGTTCCTGCCCCTCAAAGAGTAAAAAAATATGTGGTTAACACTGATAGCCACGGCCCATGAAAGAGTTAACCGAGGCCAAGAAGCCTAGGAATGTACAAAGTGTTAGGAACCATAAAGTGCTGCTTCTAGGTAGTAGCCATGGGTGAGGTGTATGCCCTCAGTTATAGGGAAGTTTATGGGCAGCGTACCAGGCCAGTAGTATCGTCAACCCAAATGCAGGGCTAAGACATGTAACAGGACTTAGTGTCTTTATGTAAGGACTTTACAAAAGAGGACCATGTGGTGATAGTGGGTGGGGCAGGAAAAAGTTTGGACAGAGATGGCGCACATGACATCGGTGGTGACCTGACCCATATCAGCAATGTACACTTTGTTGAGCTGTTCTGGCCTCATGATTGACCACACCTTAAACCAGCTGTGAGGAGAATCAGTGTAGTGTTAGGGATGGCGCTGAGGACAGCCAACTTTGCTCATGTTTCTCTGGTGCCCATCAGGACTATCAACAGATGAGGTTTCACTAGGCACAGCCTACACCTAAACAGGACTGGGAAGGGAAGACTGGTACAGCTGACTCATGAAAATGTAGGATGCGGATCTCAGGCCACACCTGTTGCCATTGGTAGGAAAAATAAACATTTTTTTAGGATAAATCCAGACAACATGTTCCCCTGCCTAAAGAGTATCTCCAGCAGTTTAAAAAAAAAATACTGAAACAATCACTCACAAGGCAGATATTAACACTTCAAATGTCACATATACCAGATTCACAAAGAAAAACAAATCATTGGAAAGAGTAACATGGGGCATTTCACAGACTTAACAATCCTCCATCACAACATGCAATCAATAAAAAATAAAATACAACTATTAGAATTTGAGCTCCAATCTTTGAACTGCACAGTAGTTTGTGTTAGTGAGCACTGGTGTAGAGACACAGAAATCCAACATCTAGTATTATCATTGCTTGAATGGGCAAACTCTTACTGCAGAACTGCTTCAAGGGGTGGAGGATCATGCATTTATATCAGAAAAGGAACACAGTTCAAATCAAGACATGACCTCAGTGTAGTAAGTGAAGACAAACACTTTGAAACATCAGCTATTGAACCAGCAGGGCTTGATATAACCAAGAAATTAATCATTTTGTGTGTGTTTAGATCTCTGCGTGGTTGTGTGGACACTTTTTTCAATTAATTAACAGAAGTTCTAGATAAAGTCTCAAGTACAAAGGTCAATATAATTCTGTGTTGGGACATTAACATCGACACTAATACATAAATGAATCCAGCAGAACCCAATATCCTTCAAAGTTTTGGCATGTCCCTATTGATCAATAGTGCAACAAGGGTTACTACAATGACTGCATCAGTAGTTGACCATGTGGCCACACATACAGACAGGGAAAAATGTGATGTAGCTGTAAAAGATCTCAGAGTATCAGACCATCTCTGTCAAACAACAACAGAAAAATCAGGCATCAAATCATCCCTAAACTACAAGCCTACAAACAACATCTATCAGAATTCAAAATAAAAGATTGTTCAAAACAACTAGCAAAACAAAGTTGGGAAACAAATGTGAATATGAAATTCTCTAAATTCTCCACATTATTTAATTTGAACTTTGAAAAGGCATTTCCAAAAAGTATGCATGTCTGTACCAATATCTCACAAAATCAAGTGGTATTAAGAAGTCCTCCCAAACACTTGAATACCTCAGTTCCATGAAAAAGAGTTGCAATGATTCAGAATTCTTAAGTTTCTGTCAGAGATACAAAACGATCTATAGGATGGTGCTGATTGCTGTAAAAAAAGCCGTTTGATGACAAAATAATATATAATGCAGAGTATAAAAGCAAAACAGTCCGGGATGTTATAAAAAATGAAACGAGGAGAGGCAAACAAATTCAGAATAACATACTCCTAAGGGAGGGGGAAGTGATAACAAATGATCCACAACATTTAGCAAACTATGTAAATGAGCATTTTTCAAGTATTGCAGAGAAGTTACAGCAAAAATTCCCCAAAACAAATACAACACCTGTAAATAATGTTGCATTAAATACAATGATGTTGCTTCCAACCACAGAGAATGGAAGTCAATAATGCTGTTCAAAAACTAAAAAATAAGATGTCAGTAGGTGTAGATGAAAAACCAGTGTGTACACTGAAACAATACATAGGTTATACAAGGCCATTTATCAAATATAATAAATGAATCCTTTACATCAGGGACATTTCCAGAGCAGTTAAAACAGGCAAGAGTTGCATCTTTGCTTAAGAAAGGTAATGCAGAATACATAGAACATTACCAAATCATTTCTCTACTGCCACCATTCTCAAAAATAACAGAAGCAATTATGAAAGGCAGATTAATGAATTATCTGAACAAATACAATCTTCTAAGCGAATCACTGTTTGGTTTCTGAAGTGGCAAAAATATGGCATCAGCCATAGCAGAATTCACAAAAGTTTTACTTGCTGCTCTTGACAAAGATGAGTCTGTCACAGGCATATTTTGGATCTTTCCAAGGCCTTTGATACAGTCGACCACAAGACTCTATTAAATAAATTATAAGCATTAGGAACAAGAGGGGTACCTAATGAATGGTTTCGTTCATTCCTAGAAGACAGGGTACAAAGAGCAGAGATAACACATACATCAAATAGCTCTAAACATTTAGTAAAACACTTATCAAAACCAAAATACATTAATATAGGGGTTCTGCAAGGTAGCATATCAGAACCAATACTATTCCTGATATACATCAATGACTTTCCCGGTATTGTTACTCATGTTGAAAAAATTCTCTTTGCTGATGACAGCAATATAATAGTCACTGAGAAAACGAGAGAACTCCTTGCAGAGAAACCAAATGAAACTCTCAAGGAAGTTTACGATTGGTGAATTGGTCAACAAACAACGAAATGACATTGAACATAAAGAAAACGAATGCCATGAATTGCAGTTTGTAGAGGGGAAATTACAATGTTAACTTAAATGGAGATGGCACCTCTACAGACTGTGTAAGAAATGCAAAATTTCTAGGAATGAATATCGATTCTCAGTTGAAGTGTTGTGAACACACAAAGGTACTTGCAAATAGAATGTCATCAGCATATTATGCCCTTAGAATACTATCATCAGTCTGTAACATGTAGTGTCTTTCAGTTGCATACTGTTCATATGTACATTCAATTCTTAGCTATGGCATTCTTTTTTGGGGTACAAATGCACAAAATATGAACACAAATTTCAAACTCCAGTAAACAGCCATAAGAAAAATAATCAAAAATAGTAGTCGAGCTCATTGTAAATATCTGTTCAAAACACTGGAGATTTAAACTTCTCTATGTGAATACATTTACCAGTCAGTTATACACATAAAAAATAACATAGGTAATTACTGCACAAACAGCTATGTCCATGACCATGGAACAAGAGCTAGACTCAACTTACTTTTACCAAGAAAAAATAAACATGAAACTCAAAATAGAACTTTCTACCAAGGAATAAAACTGTACTATGAATTACCAAAAGAGATTAAAGAAATTGCAAAAATACTCTTATTTAAAAGGCAGCTAAAAAGTAGCTGTTATGCAATACATTTTATAAATTGAAGGATTACTTAGATGAAATACAGTAGGGGTTACACAAATAAATAATAATAATGATTATAAAACATCCTACATTCCATATAACACCTTCACACTATTTTTCCCCTTCTTTTTTTCCTTTCCTAGAAATACTTGCACCACCTCTTCCTCTTTCTGAGCTCAATATCTCACTTATTATGGAGGGACGCTGATTCAGTTTTTCGGGATAGCAAATGGGAATTTCCATTACAGAAAATGGCCCACAGATCACCAGTGTGTGTGTCTGTGTCTGTTTGTGTTTGTGTGTGTGTGTGTGTGTGTGTGTGTGTGTGTGTGTGTGTGTGTGTGTGTGTGTGTGTGTGTGTGTGTGTGTGTACTGAATGAAGTATTGTGAAACAATGTTATAGTGTGTGCAGTGACTGATAGTAAGACATGAGTGAACAGTGTGGCATTACATTATTTAGTAAGTTATTTGTAAAAATAAATATTGTATACTATGAGTAAATCTAATGACTGTCTCTAACTAGAAGTCTGTAAATGTATGTGTATAGGAATTAGCTTATATTTAAATTCGTATAAACTTGTAAATGCTTTGACATGTCCTATATCCTTATAAAATGAGATCTATGGATGAATAAAGCTACTACTACTACTACTACTACTATTACTACTACTACTGCTACTATTTCTACAAAATAATAATGCAATAATCGAAGGCAATAAATTACTAGAAAATTTCAGATGCTCATTCGTATGACACAGGAAATAGAGGCCAGCTGAGAAGTACGCCACACGAAAAAGGAACACATAGTGTAAAAGTAGTTACAGTTAGTAGCAGTGGTAGTTTACTCATTCAGAGACAATGTGCATTCCATGAATTTCGTCAATAAATACATAGAATGAAATTATAATGTAAGGGTGTTCAGTTCCTTACGCAATACAAGGGTATATAGTACAGAACACTACATTCAGAATTACAGGTACAACTTAGATCAATTACGTAAATGTATGGAAAGGATATTTACCATGGAATATAGTTGACATTTACATTAAAAAACGTAGTAGTTCTGACAACTTTGTTCAAAATATCCATTCACATCATGGCAAGCACTTGATTAAAAATATTATTACTTTTTTAATCTTATAGGACTTAACTACTAAGGTCATCAGTCCCTAAGCTTACACACTACTTAACCTAAATCATCCTAAGGAGAAACACACACACACCCATGCCTGGGGGAGGACTCGAACCTCAGCCAGGACCAGCCGCACAGTCCATGACTGCAGCGCCTTAGACCGCTTGGCTAATCTCATGCGGCAAAAATATTATTGATATGTAGTACATAAATATCATTATTTACTACAAAGCTACTCAAAATATCCTTCTACATTATAATACCAGTTGATAATTAAAATTCTGAGTACTGCTTCCTTAAACGAAGACTGTTTTTATTTCTTTTATCTGGCCCTGAAGATTGTTGTACAATCTATTATCTTGAATATCTGTTGCTTTCTGCTAAAGCCTTCTTTAGTCTTTTTATATGGATATCAATGCACATTATCACATTGTAAGAATACAGACCTAAGTTAGATTTGAAATTGTAAATCGACCTTTTTACATTAATTACACTTTTTGTATGTAGACACATGAGAAGGGTAGAATATTTAGATGTTGAAATAAATGCTTGTAAGGTGTTAGTGCAATCAGGGACAGTAAATGAAGCTCGAGAATACATCATTTTGTGCAGAGTTGATTTATATATGCAATCGCTTATATTATATGCAAACACTATCAAAATCACTTCTTACAAATCCGAAGCCAGTTATTACTGGGGGAAATATAACATTCCAATTTTTAGGTGAGTCCTTTAAACCATACAGAGCCTCCCTAAATTTAGAAACTTTACTATTCATTTTACTGCAGTATCCAATAGTTAATTTAACACAAAATTCCAGTTAATAGATGAGAAAGTTATTCTCATCACAAAAGACCAGAAAAAGTCTCACTTGAGTTAATTTTCTGCTGGACTGTATATTTTTGAGTACATCAACCTTTGTTGGAAACCTTTAGGTGCAACACGAGCTTTACAAAGAAACATTACCTTTCTCATCTTCTTTTCCCCTAAAAACCTCCTTTGTGTCAATGAGATTACAATCATTTGGCTTACGTACGTAATCCCATGTATTATTTCCTGCCAGGGCTTGTAGCTCTCTTGCAATGACATCTTTCCCATTTTCAGCATCACTACAATACATCGCTTCAGTGTAGGTTCTGGGGTCATTACCATTCACTGCTGTCAATAGGCCTGACTCACAATCCTCTAAGTAACTTGGGCGTTAAATGTTCCTCCTGGGTCTCAGGTTGTACGTCCTATCACCCTCATCATCGTCATTTTCCCTTGCATAGTCAAATGACACTCCTGTTTATCTTCAATGATTACTTGTTCTTCTCTAAGCTGACTTCTATTTTCTTCCACAACCTCATCCCCTTTCTTCTTTCTGCCCCCTCTGATTCTCCAATTTTATCTATGTTCTCTTTATCACAAACAAACATAGTCTGATACTATTACAGGAAAATCAGTTTTCTTCTCCCTTCCAGATACTGTGGGTGGCAAGAAAACTACATCTCAATGCATATCAGTTTTATTTTTGAAAGGTATACGTAACATGTTGCCCTTCATATCATTATCATAACCCATAAATAAATGTATCTCGTTTCTGCAGTCTAGTTTCGATCTCTTTTCTTTGGCTACAAGGACAGCCACATGAACCCCAAATATTTACAAACTTGCTATGGGTAATTCTCTGCCGTAAATGGCTCCAAAACTAGTTTTACCTCTATAGGGCTTACATCAGTTTGATTTAGTACATAAGCCACGTTGTTAACTGTTTCAGTCCAGAAATGTTAAGGCCTTCCTGAAATCACTGAATGGGCAACTTCAACCTAGGCACGAATTCCCTTTTCAAGTCTTCCGTTTTTCTGTGATGTGTACAAGGTGTTTCTTCTATGAGTTATCCCATTTTCACTCAGAAAGTCAGTACTCATAAACTCCAGTCCATTATCAGTCCTTAGAACCTTAAGTTTCAGACCAGTTTTTCTCTCAGCTTTTGTAACAAAACTTCTGATGCAGCATTGAGCTTCAGCCTTCTGCTTCATTAAGATTACTTTGCAATAACCAGTGCAATGATCCTTCAAAAGCAAAAAATATCTCTCTCCTCCAAGGGAATGCATCTCCAAATTACTGCAGGCATCTGCATGAACCAATTCAGTCTGGACATTTGCTGTTGACGATCCAATAGAGACAGGAACTGATATTGTTAATCCACCAAGTGACAAAGTCATCAACAAAGTCCACCCATTCCGTGACAAGAATTCCCTCACATGCATAATGCTCAGATGGCGCAATTTTTTTTATTCCAAACACTTAAGTTTTCAACATGTTTAGATATATTTAACAGACCAGTACCAATATTGACCTATGAAAAGTCACTAGCATCATTATTTTCAACCATAGAGTGCACTTTACCTGAAGGCGCCACAGTATTTATTGACAGTTCTGATTGTGTTCCATTCAGTGAAAACAACATACAATACATTTTATTGATACATTGGAAAATGCATGAGTTTAAGCTTTACTGTTCCTTGTTTGACACTACACATTCTTTTGTCCAACACAGTTCCTACCGAAAACACATTGAATTTCAGTTAAAAGCACTCTACTAAGTACTGTTTGGATAAATTTAGCCCCATTCCACGTATACAGTTCCACAGTACCACGCCCAGCCACATTAAGAAGTTTATTGTTACCCACAGCAACTTTTGCTAAACGTTTCACACTGTTCAGTTTCTTAAACCTTTCTCTCTTATTGCACATATGCTCTCTAGACGTTATATGCATGAACTGATAATCTTCTATGTCAGCTGCTTCGTTCATATGTGTAAAGGCATTTACATCTTAAGAATTTTTGCCTTCCCTGGACTTCAACAACCTGCAATTTGACTTCAAATGGTCTCTTATTACAATAACTGCAGCTTCTTTTTCCTCTCATTGCTTAGTTTTTACAATCATTTGCAGAATGGGCCACCTTACCCCAACTGTCAAAGGTAACACTTTGATACCTGTTTACACTGGTCATAGCAAAATCTGGCTGATTGGAGGGTCATAGCAAAATCTGGCTGATTGGACTAATTGTTTCTCTCTTCCTCAGGAAGTACTCTTGAAGTTAACTCGTTAAGTGGTTGCTTCTTAAAGGGGACACAGTCCCATGCTATACGGAAATGTTTATATCCCTCTGGCAATGATCTTGGTTATTGTTATTTTCTCTGAAAGCAGCTCACTTGCTTGCTTCAGTTTAGTGTTGATTTCTTCCATTTTCGACATAACTGCAACCACTAAGCCATTACCAAACTGGAGCGAGAAAAACTTTCGTCTAAGTAGGTGATTGCTCTTAGGAGACTTTCCTTATATTCGGAAGGATGGATCCGCTTTGTCTAGCCATCCTGATTTGGCTTTTCCACCTGTCCTACCACTGTACATTAGCTGTCCTATCCTCTTAAAGCAAGTTATGTATGCTGTGTGTTATATTTTGGCCAATTGATTGGCACTGTATTACCATGACAAACGCTGTATCGTTGTGAAACGATCCTTGGATGAATTATGATAAATAAATAAATGAAAAAATAAATGATGACTTGATGGTAACATCAAATGAGGACCAAGGACAATGTTTATGTTGAGCTGATTAACTTAAAATAACTTCCAATTACAGGCAAATATGCAACACACCAGTCACGATTGTTATAGAACTTTAGTTGTCTGAAGCATGTCTTAAAAACTACATACAGACAATGTTCAAAATACCAGTTTTACAAAAGATTACAGTGCCTTGAGCATGAACGGAAAAAAAGTACAGTGCATGTTTGTGAAATATGAAATAAGGATGGTAACACTGAAAACAGATAGTCAAATTAAAGTCCTGTAAGTAAAAGAAGTAAAAATGTGGCTGTCAAACAGACATTTTGTAAATTTATTTCAGTTTTGTAATCATTTCTATGTAAATACATTGTTAATAAATGTCCCGCTCATTGCACTGTGAGTACTGTTAGCATCACTTTCTTGGTACTGGAATTTTTTCATATACCCTTCTAGCAAATACAGTGTCACCCATTTCAAGTTCCTCATCTGATGTAATGACACCTCTACTGTATTGTGCAAGACAAGAATCACAAGACAAATGCTGTACCTATAACAACTGCCACAAAATTTACTTTTACTCTGAGTCCTACACTTGAATAACTCAGTATACTGCACATTAACAAACATTACCAGATGTGAAAAAAGTGGCACAAAAAATCCAAGAGCTGACAGAATTTAATCTGAGATCTTTTGGACCACGTTCCAGGACACCAGCGCCAATCTGCCAACTACTAGTTTTTCTTGTGGTTGGCATAGCAGTTTAATCACTTGTTTTACAGTTAAAAAATTTACGATAAATTGGGTAGTTACTGCTATGAGCATAGACAACATTGCAATTTCTACACCTCCAAATTGCCCCCTCCATACAACTACAAACATGTATGTGTAGTGTGTCGCACCACACCAACATCGGTAACTTCAGATTTTCTGTTATTCGCGATATCAGCAAAAAAAAAAAAAAAACCCCTGTCAGTAAAACGAAAATGGTACTGAAGCACCTCGGCCCTTAACCAGTAATCAGGTGCAGTAAATGACGCTTGTTAATAATCCTGTTTGAATGAGGTGTTCAGTCATGAAGGAGAATAAGTTGACAAAAAACATGTCTAGAAAAAAAGGCACATAAGCACTGGAACTTAATGTGATGCAGATAGAGGTAGTGCCAATCACTCACCTATTTTCGTGTATGATGTCAGCTGGCAGGTGGACGAAACAGAAGACCATGCTCCTCATAAACTCAGTCATCATTAGCTACTTTCAAACTCCTTCAGAGGCTTAATAGTAATGCCATTGAAAATGTCTAAGAGGGCCTCTGAACATCACTTCCATTTGCAATTTCTACACCTCCAAATTGCCCCCTCCATACAACTACAAACATGTATGTGTAGTGTGTCGCACCACACCAACATCGGTAACTTCAGATTTTCTGTTATTCGCGATATCAGCAAAAAAAAACTCTGTCAGTAAAACGAAAATGGTACTGAAGCACCTCGGCCCTTAACCAGTAATCAGGTGCAGTAAATGACGCTTGTTAATAATCCTGTTTGTAAGGAATTTCTTCTAGTATGCAAATGATTTTTCTAAGTGGCAGATGACAGTAACACAAACAAAGGATAAATAAAACAAATGCATCTGAAAAATGGAAGTTAATACAAACCAAAAGAAATCAGGGTTGCCACCTTAAAAGAACATTAAACTTGCACAACTAAGAGTTACCTTTGAACTGTCGTTAATTACACTGACAGTTTGTTTTTGTAGAGTGAAGATGGTTTTAAATGTCTGTTGTGCTGTGCTCCAAAAGCAGAATGAATGTAAGTAAAATGGACACTTCTGTTACACTGTCTACTACACACACTACTAATTGCATATAATTCAAACCAAGCAGAGCTTAACTTGTTACTGAGGTAAAGATGTGGGCTTTCCAGCATAAATTTTCGTCTATATGCACACCTAAATGTTTTATGACAGCTTACAAAGTAACTTTATAAATGAATAAAAAGTAGCCCCATTTTTAATCAATGTATCTAAATATTACAAATAATTTTACATATATAAATAAATTTGTAAATTAACTGAAAGAAACGATTTATTAATGAAATGATGTATTTTCAATTATTCGTCTATTATTTTGTAAAAAGAAGTATCTATGAGATAAAATGTGTAAAGAAAACACTGCGAAACAAACTGTGGTAAGCACCATCGTTGGTCTAGCGATATAAGAAAGTGGAACATTTCCATGACTAGTTCTCTCTCTGTCTCTCTCTCTCTCTCTCTTCTGTCCTCCGCTATTGCGATAAGCTGTGTAAGTGTCACTTGTACGCTTTTGTTGAATAACTATGTTTATTTTGATGTTAAGTAGCCATCTTTCATTTGAAGATCTCTTTCCCTGCTATTCATGTTGTATGTGGTTTTATTACGCATTTCTTTAGTCCAGTTTCAGGTCAAATTGAAGAGAAGTTACTGGGGCATCGTTGGGTGCTCACAGACAAACACTGTTAGTGTTCATTCGCTGTTTAATCCATCAGACTACCGATGATTTTCTCCCAAAATCCAGGCAATGTTATTATGTGAATACCATAACATTCAGATCGGTCATTGGCTTCCAAACAATATCGTCTACCAAGGCACTCGCCGGTCTGATGTATGGACAATGCTGCAGAGTTCAGCTAAATTTGAAAAGGGATTAAAATTTTTCTATTCTATGTTTTAGCGTTTCAATAGCATTGCGTCCAGCAAAGTAAGAAACATTCATGTAGTGTTCTCAACCACTACTTACCAATTAGTCAATGCTTTGATAAAAGTCATGTTTACTTTCACAGGTAAAATTCTTAAAATCCCATTTTAATTAATTACTTTAGATCGCTAACCAAAAATAATATAAATATACAATATATTAGTTTTTTGTTGAGAAAGGGACGTAAGAAGGAAATGACAAGTATTTTGGACAGGTCAGGAAAACCGCTGGTGAATCCTGTTGATGCCTTGGACGGATGGAGGAAATATTTTGAAGAGTTGCTCAATGTAGGTGAAAATACGATCAGTAATGTTTCAGATTTCGATGTACAATGGGATAGGAATGATGATGAAAATAGGATCACATTTGAGGAAGTGGAGAATATGGTCAATAGATTGCAGTGCAATAAAGCAGCTGGGGTGGATGAAATTAAATCAGAACTCATCAAATACAGTGGAATGTCAGGTCTTAAACGTCTACACAGGACAATTTAAATGGCGTGGGAGTCGGGACAGGTTCCATCAGACTGGGCGAAAGCAGTAATCACACCAATCTTTAAACATGGAAACAGAAAGGTTGTAACAACTAAAGAGATATCTCTTTAATCAGGGTTGTGGGTAAAATGTTCTCAGGTATTGTTGAAAGGAAAGTGCGAGTATTAGTTGAGGACAAATTGGACGAAAATCAGTGTGGGTTTAGGCCTCTTAGAGGTTGTCAGGACCAGATCTTTAGCTTACGGCAAATAATGGAGGTGTGTTACGAGTGGAACAGGGAATTGTATCTATGCTTTATACATCTAGAAAAGGCATATGACCGGGTTCCTAGGAGGAAGTTTTGTCTGTTCTAAACGATTATGGAATAGGAGGCAAACTTTTGCAAGCAATTAAAGATCTTTACATAGATAGTCAGGCAGCAGTTCGAGTTGATTGTAAATCGAGTTCATAGTTCAGAGTAGTTTCAGGGGTAAGACAAGGCTGCAACCTGTATCCACTGTTGTGCATATTATTTATCGATCATACATAGAAAACAATAGACTGGCTGGGTGAGATTAAGATATGTGAACACAAAACAAGCAGTTTCACATATGTGGATGACTTAGTTGTGAAGGCAGATTCGATTGAAAGTTTGCAAAGTAATATTTCAGAGCTCGATCAGAAATGTAAGGACTATGGTATGAAGACTATCATCTCCAAAACGAAAGTAATGCCATTGGGAAAGAGATGTAAACGGATTGAGTGCCAAATAGAAGGAACAAAGTTAGAATAGGTGGATGGTTTCAAGTACTTAGGATGCATATTCTCACAGGATGGTAACATAGTGAAAGAACTGGAAGCGCTCAGCTACGATCTACTCTCTTCTGCAAGAAGGAAGACAGTACCAAGACTAAGTTATCCGTGCACCGTTCAATCTTTCGACCAACTTTGTTGTATGGGAGCGAAAGCTGGGTGGATTTAGGTTACCTTATCAATATGGTTGAGGTTGCGGATATGAAAGTAGCTAGGATGATTGCAGGTACTAGTAGATGGGAATAACGGCAGGAGGGTGTCCACAATGAGGAAATCAAAGAAAAACTGGGAATGAACTATATAGATGTAGCAGTCAGGGCGAACAGGCTTAGATGGTGGGTCATGTTACACGCATGGGAGAAGCAAGGTTACCCAGGAGACTCATGGGTTCAGCAGTAGAGGGTTGGAAGAGACGGGATAGACCGAGGAGAAGGTATCTGGATTCGGTTAAGAATGATTTAGAAGTAATAGGCTTAACATCAGAAGAGGCACCAATGTTAGCACTGAATAGGGGATCAAGGAGGAATTTTATAAGGGGGATTATGCTCCAGACTGAACGTTGAAAGGCATAATCAGTCTTAAATGATGATGATGATGTTGAGAATCCCTACAAACTACTCTCTTAGTTTCTTTATTTTCTATTCCGAGGTCCAGGTCGTGATGTGCCTTTGTTTTCTGTAAAGAATATAATTAGTTCTTGAAGCATTTAATGCTAATTTGTGCATTACAAACCAATTTTGAAATATTTCAAAACTCATGTTGCAGCTGTTAGCAATACCTGTTTAGTATCAGTTACAGCAGCATTTGTATCATTAGCAAATATGGTTATATGCATGCCACCGATTGGAATCTTGATATCATTATTGTAAACAAGAAATAAGAGAGGTCCTAGAACACTGCTCTGTAGTTTCCCTGTTGATAGAGTCTGAATATTAGATCTGTAAACAATATTTCGTTATTTAGTGTTTGCTGAGGTAATTTCTGTAACCTATCTCCTATTATGTATGACTACAACTTTTTTTGCCACTTTTCCTATACCAGCAACTTCTAATGTGTGCAGCAAGATATCATGTAGAACAGTATCGAATAACTTCAATAAGGTAAACTTTATTCCTAATCTTCTGTTGCTTCTGTCTAGTACCACAGTCTAACATAACAGTCGCGACACTTCGCCTCGATTTTGTTGCCTACAGCGCCAGCAGCGCCCCAAGCAGCTGGTAGGTTACACTGTGAGTTCGGCGCGATCTTGAAAGAGAATAGTGGTTGTTTATTTTGATTTATACAATGGCTTTTACTGGCGGGAGCGTTTGTAGCGCAATAAATTGCGCCAACAACAGGAAGAAGACATCACAGCTGTCTTTTTTTAGGTTTCCTAAGGATCCTGAGAGGTATATACTATCATGTGACTAAACTGTATCGTCAGGATTCACTTGCAAACTATATGTGTATAAATGATGAATGTTTCGTTTTAGGAGCAGAAAATGGCTTGTTAATAGCAGGCGAGAAGACCTCTTGAAGAAAGACTCAGTGTACCTGTATAATAATATTAGGTTTTGTTCGATACATTTCGAACAAAACCATTTCATGAACGCAAACAACAACAAACTCGTGTGGAATGCAGTACCCACACTGTTTGACATTCCAAATAAGCCACCTCAGCTGACGATGAAGAGGAAACTGCCACAAAGATTCGACAGTCAATCTAAAGCAGTAAAACAGTCCTATGACACAGAAGCAGCCGGTTCAACTCTCCATGTATCAGTGCCAGATTCGTGTGAATCGTCAACACAGACCTGCTTTGACGATGAAGTGGTTAGATTAAGTGCAGCTGTTCGTGTCTTACAAAAACGTGTGAAGTGTCAGAATGTGCAAATCGCTAGACTTCGAGCGAAACTACTACGGGACAAGGAAAGTGCCTACAGACAGCGACAGAAACTGTATCAGAAGGAGCAAGCGAACAAGGACAAACTAATGTTAAAGACTATAGAATCCTGATATTTAAAAAATATGCCCTTGACCTGTTGTTAAGCCAGATTAGCATGCCATTGAAAGAGAAACGTGCTGCAAGATGGAAAGACGAAAATAAGCTGTTTGCTCTAAATTTGTTATATTTCAGCACTCAGGCATACAGGTTTTTGTCAGAATGTTTTATGCTTCCATCAGTGCGTACATTACAAAGGTATGTGGAAGGCATACAAATAAAATGTGGGATAAGTGACAATATATTCCATCTTTTAAAGCAAAAGGTGCAACATTTTTCTGATAATGATAAACTTGTGAATGTGTCATTGGATGAAATGTCTCTAATCGCAAATTTGACATATGACAGCCCTTCTGTCACTGCTATTGGTTTTGAGGACTTGGGGTTTACACGCACAGCTAAAATTGCCAACAGTGTGTTGGTGATAATGATTAATGGCATTTTTTCATGTTTCAAACTACCATTGCTGTACTGTTTTTGTAAAGGAACAGTGGGAGCTATGCATTTGACTGCTATATTTTATGAAGTAGTCAAAAGACTTAAGAAAATTGGCTTGGTTGTGAAGACCTGTGTGACTGATCAGGGTTCAAATTTTGTGGACTGGAGAAAGAGACTGAGAATTACACAAGACAATCCATGTTTGGTATATGAGGAGCAGAAGATCTATTTCTTCTATGACACCCCACATTTGTTTAAGAGCACCAGAAACAACCTATTTAGGTATGACATAATTCATACATCAAATATTATGGTTTGGTTGGTACTGCTTCTTGGAAGGACATTTATCAGCTCTATTCAAATGACTTGCACAGGAAATACAAGTTAGCTCCCAAGCTGACTAAAAAAGCTTTCGAACTGCCAGCTTTTTCAAAAATGAAAGTGGGTACTGCAGTTCGTGTGTTAAGCCACATAGTGGCAGCTGGTATTGACACACTTGTATTTTGTGGTAGTATGCCATTATCTGCAACTGGCACTTCAGACTTCTTGTCAGAAAGTTAATGACATTTTTGATATCTTTAATACATACAGTGTGAAAGGGCCTGCGCATCTAAGGAACTGTATTATGAGTTATTCAGAGCATCTGGATGTTCTACATGTGATGAATCCATGGATTCACTCTTGGAAATTTGTAGGCTCTGATGGAAAAGATTACTACCTGAGGATAAAATGTGTAAAGGGACTTCTAAGCAATATATGTGCTTTGGAAATGCTTGCTGCCTAGGTACTGACTGGAACAAAATTGTACTTATTCTCATGTAAAATTAACCAAGACACATTAGAAAACTTTTTTTCAACTATAAATCAGAGAGGTGGTTTTTGCAGCAACCCATCTCCAAGGCAATTTTGTGCTGCATTTAACAACTACACACTAAGCAAACTGATAAATTCTTCTAATGTGGCAAGCAATAATTGTGAAGGAATTGGCTGTGGTCAGGCAATACTGGACATGAAATCTGCTCAAACATTAAAGGTCTCACAGTTGTTATGCAGTAGTGATACAAGTTCTGCAACAAAGCTACCAAATGTGGAAGTTCCAGCAGACCTTGGAGAACAAAACAGTATGAGATATGTGTTTGGTTACATCTTGAAGAAACTTTTTTCTTCACATAATTTTGTCAAGTGCAGGAATCTACTTGTAGACAACAGCCAGGACTTAGATGCAAATGACAAATTTTATTGCCATTTCAAAAGTTACGAAGAAAATTTTGGAAGCTTGGTAATTTGCAGTGAAAATATTTGTTTATTTTTGAGGGATTGTGAAAATCAGATGGCTTCAGTTTTTGATGAAAATTCTCACAAGAAAAACTGTGGTGAATTATATGTGAACTTGTTGATGGCTGCCCCAAGTTTTCCTCCTGGATGTTGAGAAGAAACTAAGCTGCTGTTAATCAAGATATTTGTTAAAGTGAGACTCGTTTACCGGCTCAAATATTGCAATCAAGGCTTAGTTTCTAACAACAAGAAAGCAAATGAGAAACTGAAGAAGTTGGCTCATTTGGGCTGCTGATTTCTTTGGTATGTATTTCGTTGTTAGTCACTTAATTTTCCTTGCTTCTTTCGTGTGATGACATTATTTTGTCAGCACCTTGTTCACTGACAGATTGTTTGAAAATTATTCAAATATTTGGTTTTTCGTGAAATGTAGTGTAATCAGCTCATTATAATGTTTTCAGCATATTTCTCCCACTATTTGGTAGTTGCTTGTCCCACTTAGAATAATACAAAGATAAAGGTCGTACTTGTGGCAACAGGCGAAAATGACAAACGCAGTAGGCCTACAGAACGATAAACGAGCTGTCGATCGTTTTTGCATGTAGAGGTACATGTCTGTGCTTCTTAATGTGAATCTGTGTGTTTATATTCTTTTGATATCAACGTGGTAAGCTGCAATTCTGTCCAATGTCACAAGTGTTTCTTCACGAATGTGTTGTAGCTTGCCACTCTATTCATGATTTTTGTCCGTACTTGCGCTTATTTTAGAATCATTTTTAGAAACATATATGCCTTCTGATACCACACAAACCCTTGGAGGCAAGAAAATAACTCAAATAATTCGGAAAATACGTAGGAAATGGATGCAAACAAACATTATGCTTACGACGCATCTGGCGTTCACCTTACCTGCCGCGTGGAGCGCTAGTGTCGCTCCATCTGTCAAACGGCAACAACTTTTACAGCAATATTTATTTATAAACTATCCATATATCGATTAACATCTGTTCAGGATGTCATGCTGTGCTATAATTACAGGATGTATATATAGCCACTTCGGTTGCACTAAATTTTGTCAATTGACCATGGTTTCGACTGCACTAGGGCAATTTTCATCAAAATAAAAAGGTACATGGAGTACATATAATCACATCATGTATTCCACGTAACTTTTTATTCTGATGAAGAATGCCCTAGCGCAATTGAAACTGTGGTCAATTGACAAAATTTTGTGCAACTGATGAGGCTGTATATACGTCCTGTAATTAAACAGCATACGTTTGCTGGATCACAGCCAATCAAATGTTTAAAATTTCAATGCTGTGTTTTGTTTGTGGGAAAGTCTCCAACCCAATCACACAATTGGTCTGATATTCCATATGCTCTTATTTTGTTCAGCAGGTGGCAGTGTGGAACTATATCGAGTGCCTTCCAGAAATCAGGGAACAGTGTATCTTTTTGGAGTATCTACTGCTTTGTGGATCTCGTGGATGAACAGAGTAGAGTTCCATATGATCATTGTTTTGAAACCCTCGTTAGTTCCCACGGAGGAGATTTTGAGCCTCTAGAAATGCATTATTATTCATGTATAAAACATGTTCCAAAATTCTAAAACTGACTAACGTCATAGACATAGGCCCATAGTTTTGTGTGTCTGTCTGACGGCTCTTCTTGAAAACAGGAATGACCAGTGCTTTTTTCGAATCATCAGGAATACATAATTTTTGCAAAGACCTACAGTATACTGCTGCTACAAGAGAGGCAAGTTCTTTCACATATGCTATGCTGAATCGTGTATACCATCGCTGTATTGAGCGATTTCAGTTGCTTCTCTCTATACCATGGTATACCATGGTATCATATTTGTCGTTTGTATGACGATTTAAAAGAGGCACTACAGTGCTATCTTACACTGGGAAATAGTTTTGAAAAAGGATGCTTTGTATTTCAGTCTCTGTGTGTCGTGCTCCATTTCATTGCCATTATGGTCACATAGTGTCTGGAGAGATGGCTTCGATCCATTTCCTGATTTAGTGTAAGTCCTCTACTACTTAGGATTCCCTGTCAAGTTGGTAGCTTAAGTTTTAGTTTTGTATTTGGTCAACGCTTCATGCAGAGACATCCTAACCATAATATTGGCTTCGTTTAATTTTTCTTTATCTGTGAGGCATTGGTTACTTTTAAATTTGCAGTGAGGCGCTCTCTGCTTTCATAGCAGATTCCTGACACCTTTGCCGAACCAGGAAGGATCTTTTCCATACCTCACTATTTTGCTCGGGATGTGCTTCTCTAAAGTGTATTGTAGGATGCAGTGTCCATTGATGCTCAATATTGTCATGATGGTTTGTCAGGTAATCTGAGAGTTGTCTCCTGTTGCACTTGCTAAGCAGAAAGATCTTCCAGCCTTTATTGTATTTCTGTTTAGAGATACCTTCAGTAATGCTGTAACAGCCATATGGTCACAGATTCCTTGTTCTAAGCTCACTGAAGCGAAAAGTTTGGATCTGTTTGTCTCTAGCAGGGCTCACATGTTACTTCATATGTCACTGCATGATTAACTACGCAAGGTAATTTTCAGAATGAGCACTTAGAACAATGTCACATGATTCTCTGTGCGTACCATCCGTCCTACTCATTTGAGTGTCCCAGTCTATAACTGGTAGTTTAAAATCTTCAACTAAAACTATAATATGATCAAGAAAATAACGAGAAATATTCTCCAAGACAGTTTATAAAAGCATTCGACAGTCATGTTTGATCCGCCTTTCACATATATCTGCACCAAAATCATTTCGCATTCAGAATCTGTATTAATCTCACTAGATATTGTCCAGAACGTTTTGCAAATAGTTTTACTTTTGTCATTACCTGGTGATGTGCTGCACCTTTCCTGGTAGTTGTTACTCATCTGCAAGTCTTCAGGCTGGTTTGTCACAATGTTTTCCTTTCCTTGGCTTGAAGCCTCATTAAATGAAGTAGATGTACTTGCCTTTGGCTGAGTCCTACATGAAGGAGACCGCTGACTGCATCTTGTGACGTCATGGCTTGAGTTAGAGCTCCTATAAACCAGGCTGAATCGTCCGCCATGTTTTCCCCAGCTCTGACATTTCTGATGTTTACCTTGTGGGTGGTTAACCTATCCACGCTACTTTTTGCAATATTTCTTATAAAAGATTTGGTATTGCATGTATGAAGTTCACCGAACGATAATTCATTTTTAGAGAGATATTTGGAATGCCATTTTTACATAACACAAGATCTGAAATGTAATATTACATGGTTATGAAATGTAGACTCGGAATGTCCGTGGTATTTCGTAAATATTAAATGTGATGAGTAAGGAACTTGATCCCAATGTTCTTCAAAATCAAATATGGGCATTATACAGTGTTAAGATAATTTATTCCCGACTAGCTAGCAGTTTCATTACATACTCAAACACCAACGTATAAAAGAGAGAGGAAAAACACAGGTTTACACAGCACATATTCAACTTGTCTTACAAGCCAAAGACATAAAGCATCACAGATATGACGAACTTCATAATTTTTATTTCCAATTTTAACACTTCCTCCAAATAAAAAATATGAAAAAAACATTAAACATCACATGGATTTAAACTTCTGCACTCCATTTCCATTATGCAGCATCTCGAATTGGACCCCTTCCAATGGCTTGGTTAGCAGATCAGCTAGTTGATATGTCCTGTCAATGTGTTCTAACCCAAGATCCCCATTCAAAAAGCTCTCTCTGACATAAAAGTGGCGGACTTCAATTTGCTTAGACTTTCGATGATACATTGGTGTTTTAGACTTCACTGTACTTGCATTGTCAACATAGAGT
Source organism: Schistocerca serialis cubense (assembly GCF_023864345.2). Taxonomy (NCBI): domain Eukaryota; kingdom Metazoa; phylum Arthropoda; class Insecta; order Orthoptera; family Acrididae; genus Schistocerca; species Schistocerca serialis. The sequence goes on from NC_064645.1 coordinate 443,307,694, forward strand.
GTGGGAGGTGTCACTTGTTTGGATGTTCCAATCAGTTCATACAGAAACCTTTTCAGCCAGAGCAATTCCTTTGCTCCTTCACTGCCTGACATTTATTTCTGCTTCCATAGTGGATGTTGCCACTGTCTTTTGTAATTGACTGGTCCATGATACAGCCCCATGGGAGTGTTGCAACAACACCTGTTGTTGAACGCCTTGTGTCTTTGTGACCAGCATAATCAGCATCACTGTAGACTTTTAAACAAACTGAATTGTTCTTGTAAATAATTTCACAAGTCTTCGTATTCTTCAAGTATCAAAAGATTCTTTTCACTCGATTCCAGTCTTCAACTGTAGGATCTTCCATGGCTCTAGCCGCTTTGTTCATTGAAAAAGCAATATCCAGACAGGAGACTGTAATCAAATACACCAGACATCCCACTGCTTCATAATAAGGAACTTTGGCTCTGATCTTCTCTTTGACATCGCTTTCTACTCGTCCAACTGAAGTAGAAACTCCATTAGCTTCATCCACTCTGAATTTCTTCAGAATTTCCATTGTATAGTCCTCTTGATTAATTACTATTGACCCCTCTTCATTTTGCTGTATCTTCATACCTAAAAAGTTGTTGAGAGATCCTCTAGTTGTATGAAACGCCAAATTCAACATTTTCATAAAGGCGTAGCGCCGTATGACGATCCTGCCTTGGAGGTGGTGAAGTAGGAGCTGTGTCTCAGAGGTGGATAGTGACAGACGGTGACGCGAGACTGGACGCGCACGTAGTTAATGTATAAGCCTATAGAGGACAGTATTGGATAGGGGGACTATGATTGTGCCCCCTAGAGTGCACTAAAATAACTGAATGTTTTTCATAAACTGTTCTAGTATTTTCATAAAGTGTTATATGTCATTTTATGTATGTAAAATGTTGGAAATGTGTTTTAGCAGTATGAATGATGCGTAGGTGTGGTTTAAGGTTAATATGGAGATAATTGCTTAACGAGTTATGTAGTAGGATTTAGTGTGGGAACATTTCGAAGAAGTATGGATATGAGCAAAGGGGATTTTTATGGAATAGATTTGTAAAGTAAGTTTATGGTAAAGGGAAAGTTAATTCAGGTAGAGAACACTTAGAGTATTCTAGGGAGGAGTCGAAGCCTAGCCATGAAACAGATCGGACGTGTGTAGTAGTAGTTCCAATGGAAACGATAAGTTGCCGGATCTAGCAGTGTTTCATACATCAAAAGTGTTGGAAAGTGACGGAATAATTATTCCGATGTATCTGTAGAAATTTCAGAACTTTTAAGTGAATTTGTGACGAGAAAAGACATATATTCCGCGTGGCGTATTAAGCAGGTCGGTGGCTAAAAACTGCGACTGCATTAGGTACCGACAGACTTAATATTTGGCAAGCATTCTCAATAAAAAACGATCAGTATTTTTGCCGCAATTACGTTTTCGGGAAATGCAACACCATAAACTTACTAACGTGAGTGAAAGGGATTGTGAGCGACTGTGTTAAGACTTGCATGGGCTTGGCAGTGATATTTGTTCACCTAAGTTTCAGAATATATTAATTGAGGACAAAATTTCCAACCTTTCATTTCGTGTTTCTCCCGAAACGTAGATTAGTAACTTTAATTGCAGCCTGGTTCACGTCGAAGTACAATAGGTTTCACTCGGCTTTCCTACTGATGATCTGCTGAGACAATGTTCACAGGTAGGTTCAGGTTCGTCGTAAAGGGACGGAAAGAACCGCGCCGCCGCACCATGAACTCTTTAATATCTGCTTTATTGCTGCCCACAACTAAATCGTCATCAACATAGATTGCGACATATAAACAATTTTTGTTGCTCTGACAGTAGAAGAGACACAGATAAGCCCTACTGTTTTCAAATCTAGCTTTGTTCATGTAGTCTATGAAACGTTTGTTCCAACAATGTGGTGCCTGCTTGAGACCACACAGATTTTTCTTCAGTAACATACACGTCCAGTATCTTATTCAAAACCTGCAGGTTGTTCCATGTATACTACACTATTGAGAAAAGCTGTTTTGATGTCAAACTGGTCGAGTTTCATTTTCTGTGCAGCAGCTACTGCCAACAGGATTCGAACCGTATCACAGCGTGCAACAGGGCTGAATGTTTCTTCATAGTTAATCCCCTGCCTTTGTACATGTCCTTTGGCCACAAGTCGACCCTTGAAATGTACATTCCCATTTGCTGCATTTTTCTCATGCAAGATTCTGCAAAACCTGTGCATCACTTGGGTGCTCTACTAATACCAAAGTATTATTCTCTTTGAGGAACTTTATTGCTAGACTGCAAAGCTCTAGTATAAAAGCTCGGATCCTTATCCCTGATTATAGGGGTTCCAGCCATGAACACACAATCTCCACTGGTCATCCATTCTGGTTTTTTCTTCTCACGTTTGCTTCTTCGTTTCTCACTTAAACCTTTATTTCCTCCAGAACTTGATGTTGGATCTAAATCTTCTTCCTCCTCACTTAATCCTTTTGTTATAACTGACATTTTCTGATTCCTGTTCCTCATCAGAAGTCTCATTAGGTTCACTTTGTCTAATGGTTTCATCCCGAGCAACTTCAGATTCAGTAACATTGGTCTACAGATTTCATACAACTTCAGCCTTAAAGTTCACATCTTGACTTAGCACAGCCTTCCCCTTAGATGGAATCCAGACCCTGAAGCCATCTCTGTCATTCACATATCCAACCAGATGTCCATGCACGGCCCTGTCGTCAAACTTTGTGCGAAAATTCTTGTTTACATGCACATAACACTCTGTTCCAAAGATTCTCAGATGGTTCATGTTGCCTACTGGCCGTCCATACCACAGTTCATACGGAGGTTTATTTTCAGTAAAGGACTTCCCAGAGTGATTCAAAAGATATGTAGCAGTATTGCATGCTTCTGCCCATAGTTCTTTTGGCAGTTTACTGGGGTTCAACATAGAATGTTCACATTCCAGAATAGTTCGGTTTTCTCTTTTGGCAACACCATTTTGCTGTGGTGTGTAAGGTGGGGTGATGCAGTGCTCGATGCCTCTGTTTGCCAGCAATCCTGAGCCTTTCTTGTTGTCAAATTCTTTTCCTCCACACCTGAACTGCTTAACAATATGAGCATTCGTCTTCGCTTCATTCAAGAACTGTTCCAAGACAGTGCTAACTTCACTCTTGTGCATCAGGAAGAAAATTTTTGGAAATTTGCTAAAGCCATCTTTAAAACATGCATAGTAACAAGCTTTTCCAAGAGATTCTACACTCATAGGTCCATTTACATCAGCATGGATTTGTTCACCAGTAACCACTGGTCGATTGATTTATGTCCCGAATGGCAATCTATGCACTTTACCCACTGCACATCCATCACAAAATTCTTCTTTGCACTCTTCCACATTGATGTCCATCTGCTTCAAAACACTTTTCATGTGCTGTTTGTGTTGGTGGCCAAATCTCTCATGATAAATTTGCAGCCTATCTGACGATGTCACCAAGTTAACTTGAAAAGGTTGGAATTGTTTCAATACATGTATGTCAAGAACATAGAGACCATGATTGAGATGACCAGTCATCATTGTTTCGCCAGTCACTTCATCTTCTATGTGGACACTTTTGTCATCAAGTCTTGTGCAGAAATTTTTTCGTGCAGCTGATTTTACAGAGAACAAGTGAGCTTCAGGAACATAAATCACTTCTCTCAGTTTAGCATGCTTTGTGGAATTATTCAACTGAATCTGAACTTTCATAGTTCCCTGTCCATGAGCCAACACGCTTACACCTCTTTTCTCAACTGAAATCTTTTCAAGAGCATCAAATTTTGTGTAAGACACAAAATATTCTTTATTTACAGTGATGTGATTTGTGACAACACTATCGCAATACCAACTGTCAACTTCAAACCTGTTATTGATTGAGGCACCAAAAACATGTGCCAAAAATGCGACATTCCTTTCAGACTTATTGATGCGAATGTTTTCAGCTGTCCTTTCACCGAACACTCTGCTGACCAGTGTTCTACCTGCCCACTTTTATGACATGGAAATTTTCGTTTTGCACGTTCCACATCTTTTTCGATTTTTCACTATCGTCACTTTTATTTCGTTGAATTTTCTTCTTAGAACTACTGCGTACAACAAATGCAGCTAACCAACTGTACTTTGCTCATGCAATTCAGTGGTGCACAGAAGATTCACACTATGATTTTCGGTAGGAATAGTGTCCCAAAAGTCTTTAAAGTTGTCATATTCTTTGCCTAGCGTGGATAACATTCGGCCATTTAAGATTCTTTAAGACAAAACATTTTCTTTGTGCTTCTGCAGTTCGTTCTTCAAGTCCACAAAAAGTTTCTGCAATTTCGCGACGTGAGTGCTAATATCCTCTTTGTCGTCACGTTGAACACGAAAATACGACTCTATCAACATGTTCAGTCGTTGCGTACTGCTACGTTCGAACCGCGCACGTAAATTGTCCCAAATTTCACTTGCATGAGTGCATGTTAAAACGAGTTCGGCTACTGACTTCGCAAGCGCACTTGCTAATAAACTAGCTGCTTTTTCACCATCTTTCATACACTGGTGAAGTGCTGCCTTTTTCCGCAGTCCCATCTTCTCTCGCTTCAGGACAATTATACATACCTGTGATGATGTCATCAAGTGTATATGCTCGCAACAGCATCAGTATATATGCCACTTCCGTTTCGCCCAGTCTTCAGGTGCTTCGAGCTTGTCTACATGTAGTTTATAGTCACCAACGCTGGCTGCCATTTCTGTTGAACACACACAAAAATAACGGACAAATTCACGTAATTTGTTATCAATTCACGGGCGAGAGACAATAAACACTTTAAGGCTTTTCATGCGCGATCTGGGCCAATAACCTGTTAAGATTATTTCCGACTAGCTAACAGTTTCATAACATACTCTGAACACCAACATATAAACACAGTTTTACACAGCACAGATTCCAATTGTCTTACATGTCAAAGATATAAAGCAGGACAGATATGACGAAATTCGTAATTTTTTTTTCAATTTTAACAATGCAGTAACAACCTGAGGCCATTTATTAACTTTGGTCCGTATAGAGGCTATTGCAGAAGCGGTATTTTTTTAAAACTATAAGTAGGTATCTTCAACTTTTGTAGTCCTGTCCTCCTCAGTTGTGTGCAATATTACGGTATATTGATAATTTTTTTAATTTTTACACATGGAAAAAAAATATTTATACCACACCAAAATACACACACACACACACACACACACACACACACACACACACACACACACAGCACAAAAAATTATATCACACCAAAACACACACCCACACACACGCACACACTTACACAAACACACACACAAATGCATACACATACAGAACACACATACTTCGATAATTACACTCGAAAGTTTGGCAATAACATTCGATCTTTGGCAAAAACATTTGACAGTCGACAACAGAAACCAAAACATTGCATTGAAACAAGCGTTAAGTTCATAGTGCTGTGGAATGTGGGGAAAAAACCGCAAATTGGCATTCATAAGTAGAAGAACAACACCAAAAATCCAACAGGAGCGTAATATGTAAGAAACTGTCCACGCAACCTGTAAATACAGTTCAAAGCATTATCACTTAATAGGAAATACCAACCACCAGAACTGTTTATAACCTATAGGCACAGTGACAAAAATGTCAATTAAATAGCTAGCATATGTACATATTCCAGGCCACTGATGATGCCTTGCAGAAAATAAAGCCGAAACGCATATGGCACTAAAATTGTGTTTTATTCAGTTGCTGTCAGATGGTCCATAAGTAAAAATTGTCAATATACCGTAATATAAGTAGGTATTTTAAGAAATACGGCATTTTCATTGTAGATGGGTGGGGGGGGGGGGGAGGAAATAATATTGTATCATATTCCAGTGAAACGAATTTTTATTAATAATTTTCTCCATCCCTTAAACAGTATTCATTTTGTGTACTTCATGATAGGTCTGTACAACTCTGTTCAAATGGTTCAAATGGCTCTGAGCACTATGTGACTTAACTTCTAAGGTCATCAGTCGCCTAGAACTTAGAACTAATTAAACCTAACTAACCTACGGACATCACACACATCCATGCCCGAGGCAGGATTCGAACCTGCGACCGTAGCGGTCGCCCGGCTCCAGACTGTAGCGCCTAGAACCGCATGGCCACTCCGGCCGGCTGTACAACTCTGTGATGGTGTTGAAAAAATATCAGAAAATAGCTTTGTAGCTCTATCTGGGTATAACACACTACCATAGAGCAAGGAAGTCACTGTCATGAACATCTAGATTGTTAGCTCATGTTATATTACCTTAGATTCTGTTTCTACAGAATTAACGCCTATAATTTTGCTTAGTTAGGCATTCAATATGTACTTCCATTGCTTCTATTGAGTCGATGGCCTGTAGAGCCAGTGCCTTTAATAACTCTTTCCTGGAACATTGTGATACAGGAAACTTTTTTTTTTGGCATTTGTGAGTTTGCCTTAGAGCTTGCGTACACAAACTATGCTTTGAGTGGATGCCCAGTGAATGTTGCTGTTGTTGTGGTCTTCAGTCCAGAGACTGGTTTGATACAGCTCTCCATGCTACTCTATACTGTGCAAACTTCATCTCCCAATATCTACTGCAACCTACATCCTTCTGAATCAGTTTAGTGTATTCATCTCTTGGTCTCCTTCTACGATTGTTACCCTCCGCACTGCCCTCCAATACTAAATTAATGATTCCTTGATCCCTCAGAACATGTTCTACGAACCGATCCCTTCTTCCAGTCAAGTTGAGCCACAAATTTCTCTTCTCCCCAATTCTATTCTATACCATCTCATTAGTTATGTGATCTATCCATCTAATCTCCAGCGTTCTTCTGTAGCACCACATTTTGAAAGCTTCTATTCACTTCGTCTCTACACTATTTATCGTCCACTTTTCACTTCCATACATGACTACACTCCACACAAGCATTTTCAGAAACAACCGCCTGAGACTTAAATCTATACTCGATGTTAACAAATTTCTCTTCTTCAGAAACGCTTTCCTCGCCATTGCCATCTACATTTCATATCGTCTTTACTTCGACCATCATCAGTTATTTTGCTCCCCAAATAGCAGAACTCATCTACTACTTTAAGTGTCTTATTTCCTAATCTAATTACCCCATCATCACCCAATTTAATTCGACTACATTCCATTATCCTCGTTTTACTTTTGTTGATGTTCATCTTATATCCTCCATTTAAGACACTGTATATTCCGTTCATTTGCTCTTTCATATCCTTTGCTGTCTCTGACAGAACTACAATGTCATCGACAAACCTCAAAGTTTTTATTTCTTCCCCATGGATTTTAATTCCTACTCCAAATTTTCCTTTTGTTTCCAATGCTGCTTGCTCAATATACATCGGGGAAAGGCTACAACCAAGTCTCACTCATTTTCCAACCACTGCTTCCCTTTCATGCCCCTCGACTCTTGTAACTGCCATCTGGTTTCTCTACAAATTGTATATAGCCTTTCGCTCCCTGTATTTTACCCCTGCCACCTTCAGAATTTGAAAGAAAGTATCCAATTAATATTGTCAAAAACTTTCTCTAAGTCCTAATGTAGGTTTGTCTTTCCTTAATCTATCTTCCATGTGAAGTTATAAGGTCAGTATTGCCTCATGCATTCCTCCACTTCTCCAGAATCCAAACTGATCTTCCGAAGTCCGCTTCTACCAGTTTTTCCATTTTTCTGTAAGGAATTCATGTTAGTATTTTGCAGTCGTAACTTATTATACTGATAGTTCGGTAATTTTCTCATCTGTCAACACCTGCTTTCTTTGGGTTTGGAATTATTATATTCTTCTTGAAGTCTGAGGGTATTTCGCCTGTCTCATGCATCTTGCTAACCATATAGTAGAGTTTTGTCAGGGCTGGCTCTCCCAAGGCTACCAGTAGTTCTTATGGAATTTTGTCTATTCTGGGGCCTTGTTTCGACTTAGGTCTGTCAGTGCTCTGTCAAACTCTTCACGCCGTATCATATCTCCCATTTCATTTTCATCTACATACCCAGGGTATATATTTAATAAAAGTTTGTTTGGCAAAGCTGGGGTATATTAAGTCATAGCCAAATTTCTACCCACAAAACTGTCAACACTGTAGCAGATGTAATGTGAATGCAAGCATAGATTGGGAACAATACTTACAATTGCTATTCCATTTGTATTCCAAAGTTTTCATGCATATATTTCACAACTTAACTTACACATTTACTGTATACATTTCTAATCAGAAAATGCCATAGTTTATGCAGATCGACAACAATGAAATATGCAAGTGAAATTAGTGGTTTTATTATTACACTTTGGCAAGATGGTGGACAGTGTCAGTTTTCAGGGGTGGGAAAGAGGTTTGCTTTTGACTTTGTATTTAGAAAACAGAAATCAATATGTTTAGCTGCTTTATTCTGTAATAAACATAAGAACACTAAAAACAATTTTATTAACAATTAGCACAAAAAATTTATATACAGTAGGTTGTAGTACAAAGTTTTATTTTTGTAAACTACACACATGGAATTCTAGAAAGGAGAACAATACACCAAATATACAAATTAAAGCCCACAAATAAAAATACCAAATAAATGTATGGTTTTAGTAATAGAACATATATATACTGTTCTTAATTTATTGTAATGTTTAAAACAGAATCTTTTATTTACACTTTGAAAGTCAAACATTTATATTATGAAAAATGTAAAACTATGAATTGAATTATCAATTGATATTTACACAATTTTCCAACATTTAAAAAGTAATTGTAAGAACACATTCAGATGTAAAAATTTCTGCTTAACAGATTTACAAATGAGGAACATTACAAGGATTTATTTATTTTTATTATTTTATTTTAATGCCCTCATTGCTCAACCAAAGTCCAAAGCCTAATCTCACAAGTAATGATGGAGAAACAATCGCTTTAAAAAAACCTGGAAGGTTCTGGCTCCAGATGGCAACACCTGCTGAGTGAGGGTCCCTGCCTAACGTTACAGGTAAAGCCCCAAAAAACAGACACGTTTGTGTGATAACCACCAGTAAAACCTCAACACATTCAAATAATCATCACAGAACAGCAGGAAAGAATCCATTACCCTGAGCACCAGTCAATAAAGTAGTGTAGTGGAACTATCATTGAATTCCAGGGGATCAGGCATGTCACAAAGAAAAGAATTGGTGCTTGTCAAAATCCTCAATATGTATTACACAGGAAGACTGAATAGGAATGCACCACTGAAATTAGGTAAATTGAAACAACTGGCAAACACCATAGATTAATTTAATTATTAAAGTTATGGCAATACAGGAAACAAGATTCTCAGGTTAGACCACTGTGTCTCTGAAAAGTACAGAATATACAAGAGGAAACTAGCCATAACCATTTCGGGAAGAAATCTCACTATCTTTGGAACTGGATTTGTAGCACACAAACCAATGCTGAACTCTGTAACAGATTTCACCTTAAAATCAGAAAAATAACAACTCATCACAATACAATCTGGAAAGAAAGTCTATACATTAATCAATGCACATAGCCCCCACAAAAACAAGAAGACCCCCACATAACAAGAATTTTGAGAAGATCTGGAAGAAACCACTAACAAAATCCACACAAGGCACGTAGAAGTGTTACTAGGAAATTTTAATGCCCAATATGATTTTCGACTCCAAAATCATCTCCACTCATTTCTTGAAACTGCAAAAGAAACTATTAACTTGGGAATCATCCAGCAACACACCAGTCTCCAGGGAAATTATGGATGTCAGAACAAGAAAAGTTTTCTTTTTTTTCTAATCCGATCATCAACTCCTCCATATCAAACAAAAATACATGGAGTACATACAACAACACAAGAAAGAAATAACCAAAAGATTAAAAAATCTACAGTAATGACTGGACAAAACTATCACAAAAAATGAAAGATCTGCAAAAATAAGGGCAACTACCAAGAGAAGGCAAACAGGTGGCGGAACATGATGTGTGACACAGCTGTAGAAGACAGTACGAAATGTACTCTTTCCTTTGCTTCTTATGGAATGAAGCAGAGTCAAATGAATTTAACTGAGACTTTTTATCACTTAAAGACTTTGTGATACCTTTGCACCGAACTGTTACATAGTGTGATACTATTTGACCATTCATGTTACAGCACGTTGATATAATTATGTCACTACACTTTTTTCCGACTTTCTCAATAAAAAAATCATCCACTGTCATTTCACATGCTAGGAGAGGGGGTATGAAGATTTGTAGCATTTTCTCAGATTCATTGCAAATAATGCAGAATCCTGATGATGGCCTTTTTAACCCCTCCATGTCACAATATTCTGTCAAGCATGTATGAGGCTTTGGAGTAAGGGGCTGACTGAGATCTTTTACAGTCTTTAAGGCAACTAAACATTTACTGCACATCTTTCTCTTTGCCAGGGCATTTACACTTGCACCTTCAATATAATATAGGTCATTTTCTTCGGCATCTGTGAGATTTATGGCCATGTTCACATTTTCTAAATCATTGTCATCTGACAGGCCTGATGATGTAACATCAGAAGTCTTATTTACAGGTGAAATCCAACAAATGTGTGTCAGTATCAACAGTATAATTAGCATTCGTTACATCTGATATAAACTGTGAAATAACCACCAGCTTCATGGCTCTCCTAGCTTCTAATGCCATAGGTTTAGCACCTGCTTTTCTTCGCACTTGAGAAAACACATTTTACAAACCACACTACATCAACCTTCCTGGCATCAGAAATTTGAATCCCTGTTCAAGAAGATCTCTTACAATGTTCACTACACTATTACTAGACATTGTAACTCCTGTCTGAAGAGGTTTCCACCCTTTCCCAAATTCTGCATCTTGGAAAATTTCAGCAACAGATGTGGAGAATTGAAATTTTTTTTTACTGTTCTACACTGTTATAGACTTATTAAAGTGTCTTGCAGACGTGATAGTAAACCACTCATGTACTAACCTAATTCAACAAGCAGTGGAGAGAGCATCTTTACTTATTTGTTGTAAATTAACAGCCTTCTCTAAAGCTGCAGCAGTTTTAATGGAAAACAGTTGCACAGTTGATGCAACATTCATGGTTTTAAAATGAACTGGAAACAAATGCATCCTACGTAAATGACAAGAGAGATCTCAGACTTCTTCAGACACTGTTTCCAATGGCCAAAGCTCTTTAACATGTCCTGAAGATACAACTTTAGTTGACAGACTTTCTGCTTCTCATATTTCCCCAGGTAAACAAAAGCAGATCGTATGTTTTTTAATAAATGAGGTACATCTGCAAAAGTGTGCATATTTTGAGAACCATCTATTTGAAATGTCGTATTTCTAGTGCTCCTGTTAACACGAACTCCCAGAGAACTCCACAGTGCCTTGTTATTGCTCCCCATGCATGACACTAAAGCTCTAACACTGAGAACAGCTTTAACAGCAGTAGTTGCATTTGTGATGGGCTGTTTTATCTCTGTGCCATTGGTAATGGGCCTGTAATTTCATGAGCAATAATGTTTCCATGAATTTTTATGTCCCCTTAACAAAACAATTATATAATGGTTTCCAATCCTTTCTTTGGATCCCAGGGTAACATGTCCAGTACATGAATTACTTGCAGTATCAAATGCCGTATCTGCATACAGTTCCATTTCAGCCACAAACATGCAGCATTCCCGGTCACTGAAGTCTATGACCTCTACTTTTGTTTTGAGTAGTGCTATTATGGATGCAATAATCCCATAATTTAAATCTATGCCATTTATTCTCCCACTGAGTGTGCTGTAGTGTGGCGTGGGATATCCAGTCCATCTTAGGAAGTTATACCCATACTTACCTAAAGCTAAACATAGCTTAAGGCCTTTAACAATTCTCTCACTTGACCATTGAGATCCTAAATGTCTCTCAATTTTTGCGATTTCAATCTGCTCTGCAGATAAAAATTTCAGCGTGCTTTTATTTTGTACTTCCAATTCAGTTTTTAAGGTAGCTTTCTCTCTTTTCAAAGCTGTAATTTCCTCATTTAATGCAGCCATACTAGTGTCACCAGCATGACCCTGAAAGCAAAGGAGCATTTACTATCATATTATATGAGAATGAACATCACATACTAAAATGTAATGAGTAAGTGGAAATCTGGGATGAAATTCATTCATTCCATGCATTAACTGTCATTTTAACAGGTAATAATTAAATGTTATGTGCAACTATTCTGAAGTACAAGAGTGAGTTCAAATAATGGGAGAATCATTATAAATGAATATTGAAATAATCTAATATTAAAATTGCAAAGTATTGTGATATGAAAATCCTAACCACCATACTGAAGAATTATTACAGCTACGTAATGCAATCAAAACATATAAGATAAAACTGTTCAAAACTTACACCAGTGTCTATATTGTTTGGAACAATTTCAGTAGGTTGCGCACATGCAGTATGGCCTTTTTCCATTATCTCAACAGACTGAAAGCAAAACAAAGTTAAAAATATTTTTTAGCTTAAGAGTGTCTCTTAGTCAAACTGTCAAAAAATTGCCTCTTTGGATGATTTTGCATAGTTGTGAAAAAGTGTTTCTTTCTTAGGGAGCCCAAGGCCCTTCTTCTGCTTATTGGCTAGTAATTATGGAGGACTGGGTACATCAAATATAGTTGGCACTGCTGTCGACTTAAGCTTTTTCCAGCTGTCAAGTCCGTTGTTCTAAAACTGTGACCCTTCAAAATGAGCCTGAAACAAATATATTATTAGTTTAAAATGTATACTATATTACTAAATGTTAGAAAAGTTATTTTTTGGAGAAACATACACCTACTTATTACTGTGTAAATAAAGTAATTACCGGCATTCTAAAATTATAGTTTTAGGAGAAAAATGGTGAAAATTTTAACCATAATAGTCACAAAGGTTAAAATTGCATTGAGGTGGTTGTGATACATTTAACGGTAGTGCCTAGAACACAGCAAAACAATACACTGTATTTTCAGAAAAGTGATTTTCATTAATAACTCTAGTGTCATTCCAGCATTCCAAGAAACTGAGTATGATTTTTTGTATTGGTGTGTTCGTGAAAAATGTAAGGGTCTACGGGTTGCACACAGCTGTGCGGTACATTTAAACGCTGTCTGCAATGCTGACGATTTCTTGGTCGGTAGATGCACATCAGGCCACACTTCGATGGGGAGTACGTGACTGTCCACTGTCCACAGTGGGCAGTATTAACTAGCGCCGCCTCGGGCGCGAATATGTCTCTTTTCTTAGCTCACGATGGAGCCTTTCGATACAACCGTAATTAGCCAGTGTTAGGATGTCTGACACAGAGGTGATGGGTGCGGGTAGCGTGCATGTTTTATAATCCACCTTTGTTAATAAAACTGTTTAAACTTACTTCTTGTGTTCGCATATTTCCGTACCTCAAGGACCCACCACTTACAAATCCTGACAAAATATTCGTGTAATCATCATCTGGAACAACAACACAGACCAACCCTCTTATAAAAATTATTTTCTGAAGTAATTTGCGTCCTATGGAAATATTAATATTATCAAATAAATTAAGTGACATTTATTTTGCAGCCTGGTTAATCAATTTCTTTGGGGTAGTCGATTTCACACACCAGGTGGTCTAGATAGAGGTTCACACAGCCTCTTACTAAAGTGAGGTGGGAAAAGGAATGTTCCAAATAGTATAGATGTTTTCAGTATTTTTCCCATATTCAAATGCATGTGCAAATTTTTGTTTATTACAAACACTCCTATTCACAAGTACTCATTTCCATTCGACATGATGTACTAAATTCATTATGGATTTCCCCCCCTTTCATCCTTGAGAGAATTTTTGACAGACTGGGATCCTAAAATATCATAAATACACATTTCGTTTAGCATACCTATCATTATAACTCAAATTTTTCTGTCCTTAGTGTCTCCAAAATGACAATTATACAGAACGAGAAACATTCTAAAAGACAACCACTTTTAAAGACACTTTTCGTGCTTTCCTGAGAATTCTTTTCAATAATTTTTCAGGTGTCCTTTTTCCACAAGTTTCGCAAGTATTTTAGACAATTTTCTTATCAAAGATTCTGTTAACACCACATTACTTACAGAGGAATCATTACTCACACATGTTCATCCAGAAGGCAAGTGAGGTCGTTTTTGAATATCAAGGTGCAATGTTAATACTGAGGCAAAACTTTACAAAGGGCTGACAGCGTTTTTGCCTTTGAGTTTGTGGATGCAGAAAAACATTTGATATGAGCTGTCAAAACTTGGGACAATCTTGAGCATAAATGATCAATATTTTTTGATTAAAGCCATGATATAGAATTCAAACTGGTATTAAGCTGCTATTAAGTGTCTTTGTTATAAACACACAATAATTGTTGCTTGTTGAGTTATGGTCAAAACTATTTTTCAAAGATTATGTTACGTTTGCATAACGACCAATCCACTATAAAAATATCTTAATTATCACTCGTCTTTCTGTACCAATATAAGGCATGAGTTTAAGTGTTATTCAGTTTGTGTGTGTATGCATATTTATGATAATGATGTACATATACAAAACAATAAATACTTTTTGAAGGATATCATTTTCGCCAATGACTGTATTTTGTTTTACACTTTTAATTTAATCTGTATAGCCATTTTCAAGTGTTGCTGAAAATTACGAAAAGTTACCGCATAGCAAGTAGAAGAGAAAGTGTGCTGACTCCCCGCCCGTTAACACAGGCAGCATAGGACAGGTGGCGCGCCTGTGAACTACGAGCAACAGTGTCGCTTGAGACTCAAGTTCGCGCGGTTTTGCTTTATCCGAAGGTGTGTTTCGCTTTTGTCTGTGCTTATTTTGTGTGTATTTATAGTGTTGTGAGTGAACGTTGAAGAGTTGAAGTCTGTGGTGAATAAGTGGTGTTTAGGGATATAGTTACTCGTATTTGAAGAAGGATAAAAAATGCCGACTTGTTTCGTTCCAGCGTGCAGATCTGGCTACTGAGGAAGTAAAGGTAAAGATTTTTTAGGCCTCTAAAAGACGAAGTAGAATTTGCAAAATGGTTCAGAGCAATTCCTCGGAAAGGGAGAATTCTAACTCACAATTGTTTCGTGTGTGATTCACATTTCTGTGAGGAACTTATTATAGAAGCTGACGCGTTTATCATCGAGGGTAAACAAGTTAAAATTCCAAGACAAAGATGGTCTCTAAAACCAGGGGCAGTTCCTCTTTTATTTCAAAATGTACCGAAAGATCTATCGAAAATATTACATAAAAGAAAACCACCGCCAGTAACACACTCACTGACTCACAAAAGAGTAGCTTCTGTAAAGAAAACGTTCAACAAGAAATTCCGATGTTTCCCAGTGTTTCATCTGTCGAGGAAAATATACAGAAGGTACCGGTTGCAGCGCTCACTTCACTAACGAGAACATTAAAGTGTAACAAGCTGGAAGTTGTGCAGTTACGTAATAAACGAAGAACATCGAGTGCAGAAATCCATCTACTGCGAAAGCAGCTCTCAGACGAAAAGCGTAAGACAGCTCAATCAAATCTCCTAGATCATTCCGAACTGAGTAAGAAACAGAAAATGATAGTAGACACTATGATAAGGAAATGCCAACTAAAAAGCACTAAGGGAATACGGTATGATGACGAGTTTCTTCTGGACAGCGTGCTCTTAAAAATAAAGTCGCTCAAAGGATACAGACATTGTTTGAAGCATGGTTTGTTGCCACTTGATTCTGAAACACATCTTCGAAATTTAGCGAAGGGTCTCAAATGCTCATGTGGAATCAATACACAAGCTGTGGAGGCCACTAAGAATTATTTTCAGGAAGAACAAGACGATTTTTCATGAAATTAAGCTCCAAGAAGAACTGCAATTTAATAACAATTCCCTGAAAGTTGATGGTTTCGTCGATTTAGGAGAGTATACTCCGGACGACTGGAGGAATAAACTTGCCAATCTGCTCTCGTGTCATGTTTGCTCCTCTGTTACATAACTGGATCCAACCTGTTGCTGTGTATGCAAGTCGCAATGCAACTCCAGCCGACGTCATCTTGCACTTACTAATTCAAGTGATTATCCAGCTGGAACAAGAATTATTGCATTCGCGGGTGATGCCAGTCAACCGAATAAAAATATCTGGCAATGTCTTGGAATTAGTGGCAAAAGAGAAAGTAACTTGCTCTATATCAAATCCTATTGACGAAACCAGAAGAGTTTAGGCATTTTCAGACGCAGTGTGTATGAAATAAATTCTGTGATAAAACTGAAGTACTTTTTAACGATGAAATCGTCAAAAATACTTTTTATCACAGAGCCTATCAAGAAGATAATTTTCCAGGATTTGCCAGATTAAAAGTTTGCCACAATTTAACTTCCACCCACTTGAACCCGACGTCATTTCAACGAATGAATGTAAGATTAGCCTGCAGTTATTCAGTAACTAAGTAGCCAACGGCATAAAATTCTGTGGCTTGGTGCTAAAAGAGCCAATGCCCAAAATCAACGTTTTTCAGTTATTGGTTCTACGACACTGTCCATAAGGTCATTGTTTTGGTGTAAAAAAGGACAATGTCCAGCTCCTTTATTAACAGAGATACACATTCACTTAGGGCATATTTCCAAACGGTATGTCAGAATAGCATTAATGGGAAGAAAGGCCAATATACGCTTAAGCCCGTTTGAAATATATTTTTATATAAATAAAAGGGCCAAAGTGCACATTGGCCCTTTTAACCCATATGTGTTTGTGACATTGGCCCCCCATCAAGCAACGTGTATTGACATTGTTGGATAACCTTGTGTTGACATTGTTGTGCATTGACACTGTACTGAAATCGCTTCTCGAGATTGTTTTGTAGTGTTTGTTTAAACGCCAGTTAGACCATTGTTACAAAGGTTACAAGATGGCAAGAAGAGGGAAAAAGCTGCTACAAATGGGTTTGAGAGAAACTCCAAGCCAAGGTAATGAAAACTTGTATTATTCCTTTTACTTTACTACACTTGACTCTTAAGCATTAGTTTTGTTTGTTTTACGCTATAATAATCAGTATAAAATTAGCAATTATTAGTACATTTGTGTTTTAAACAAACTATTAGCATACTCGTTCTCTTCAGGTCCGTCTCGGGAGCCCCAGCAACAGGCACTGTTGTGCACTGACGAAGAATTTTTACAACTTAGTAATGAGATTAATGTCACCAGCTCACCATTGATTGTGGCGATCTAAATGACTTTTCCTCTGATGAGTATTTTCCCTTGGAAGGTAATTCAGCGATACAGGCAGTGAAGCAAATGGACAGAATGAAGTGAATGAACTGAATGTCGTGAACAATCCAAATGAAATGAATGCTTTGAGTGAATTGAATAATAATGAGAACGAACAAGACAATTTATTTCAGGAACAAAATGCATCGACAACGAAAAAACTTGGAAGAAAGAAGGTTGAAGGAAATATTACCAGAAAAAGGATGAGGAACCCAAACTCGTGGGCAAGAGAAATAAGGAAGAAAAGAAGAAATGCAGGGTTAGAATATAAAAATGCTACAGGAAAAACGGTTAAGGCCAAAGGTCTTAAAGCAGCCTGTACATGCAGGCTGAAGTGTTTCGAAAAATTCAGCGAAATTGAAAGACAAACTATATTTGCAGACTATTACTCATTAAGTAAGGAAGCAAAAAACCAATTCATAGCAGGACTGGTTTGTGAAAAAGGTAAAGCTCGCCAAAGATTACGAGATGGTAGAGAATTGGAGAGTAGGTGAAAATTGACTTACCTCTATTCACTCCCTAAACCTGGTGAGCATATTGCAGTCTGTCAAAAAATGTTTTTAAATACACTTGACGTCACCTTAAAAAAAAGTCCGAGTTGTAACGGAGAAAAAAAGGAAATCGAACTCAGGTATGTGTGCTGAAGATCTGTGGGGAAAGAATGGGAACCAGCCAAAAGTGTCTCAAGAGGCAGATGTTTCCTGCCATTTAATCTCATTACTCGCATTCACGTACTGCAAGAAAGTACCTTTCACCCGATCTGTCAATTTCTAAAATTTACAAACTATATATGGACTTCTGTACAGAGAACAACATCATACCTCAGAGTAGGTCTTTCTACAGGTATATGTTTGTGGAAAATTTCAACTATCAATTTAAAAAGCCCAAAAATGATACTTGCGCAAAATGTGATAAATTTGATATGATTATTAAACCTACCGACCAAGAAGAAGAGCGAATAAATGCTGAAAAGTTGAAAAATAAACACCTTGACTTTGCCGAAGCTGTGTATAAACAAATGCATATACACAAGCAGTTGTCTTTGAAGGATAAAAAGATAGTTTGTCGTTTCCTTCGATTCGCAAAAGTGCCTTGCAACGCCGTTTTTAGTGAATGGAGTATCTTTTTACAAGAGGCAGCTCTGGATCTATAATCTCACACTATATGAGACAAGATGTAATCAAGCTAATCGAAAATGAAAAATGTGCTTCATTTGGGATGAAAGAATTGCCAAACGTGGTAGCCAAGAAATTGCTTCATGTCTGATGAAGTACCCAAACAATGTATTAGACAAAGAAGTATCAGAAGTAATATTCTACAGTGACTGTTGTCCAGGTCAAACAAGAATCATCTTTGTTAGCGTAATGTTTCTTTATATCATGCAAAAATGTCACGAAGAAGTGCGTCCACTTGTTATCCACCATAAATTCTTAGAGCCAGGTCATACCCATATGGAAGCTGACACAATTCATGCCCTTATTGAGAGCGCAAAGAAAAAATCTGAAGACCCCATTGAAATCCCAAGGGATTGGGTGACCTTCATCAGGTACATACAGTGTGATCCAAATCTTATTGTATTCGAAATGTAGCAAAGGGAGTTCTTTGAGTTCAAGTCCCTCATGAAAAACTACTTCATCCAAAGGACTGAAAATACCGAAGCAGAAACTGTGTATTGGAACAGTGTTAGGTGAGTTAAATATGTGTTTAATGAAGATTCACATGGCAAGTTGTTGTACAAAACCACTCTTCAAGATAATGTACCGTTCAAGGTATTGGACACAAACAAAAAAAGGGAAATGGCATGGGAGCAAAAACCAAGCTAGCCTGCAGCCTACACCAAACCAACCATTTCCTCTAACAAAAGAAAAATCAAACGACCTGAAATCTTTGATGCCATTCATAAGTAGCAGTGGCAGGATGTACTACGCCACTTTCGTCAATAGTTTGGCATGCACCTCCAATGGGTATGATGACACTGATTGTGAGTTCGAAGATGAGGAGAACTAGTGTGCGTTTTAACTGACCTAGTATCATTCTTTATCTCATAAAGTTCTAATTTCTACTTTGTTTATAACTTTTAATGTATGTGTATAAAAAAAGTTGTAATCAATGACACTATTACTTAAAACTAGTAATAACTAAACCGCTTTTACATGTTGTATCTACATTGTTTCTTGAACAGTTTGAAAGTATCATCTGCATGTTGTGCATGAAATATTACTACAAAATAAAAAATTGAGACATACAGTATTCTAATTGTGTGTTCATTTCTCTTACATAATGCTCTAATACATTCTAAATATTGTTATTAGCCTGTATTTGTGCGTTTTGTGAAAATATATGTGGTATTTCAGTAATAATAATTTGTAACAATGTAAAAAGCAGTCATGTATTTTAATAACATAAGGGCCAACGTCCTATATTAAAACACGAAGAAAATACTTAAAAAAGGCCAATGTCCTTGATAAAATTAGAAATAGGTAATTTTTTTAAAATAAGTATATAGGGGCCACAATGTACATAAAATAATAAAATGAAAGAAAAAAAATGTCAGTACACCAATGTGTTGCAGTTTAATTCCATTGAGAATTGCGCAGGAAAACTTCAATCAGCTTATAGCTGGAAATGGATATTTTGGACATTGGCCTTTTTAGCACCAAGCCACAGAATTCTTCAGGGAAATTAAAGCGATGGGATTTGAAGGCAGTGAATCAATGGAATCATTCACTAGATGTATGAACAACGTAGTGGACACACTTAATTCTTCGTTTCCTAAGGATGCATTGTACAAAAACTCAGAGGCTCACAAAACATTAATGAAATGGAAAAGCATTCTCACCGATAAAAATAACAGCTTTGCTTCCGAAATAACTCCCCAGTCAATAAGAGTAGCCATTGAAAGTACATTGGAGATATCTGAGTATTTGTGGAAAAAAGGTTTCAGCTATGTCTTTACTGCAATATTTAATCAGGACCCACTTGAACGTAATTTCTAAGGTCTCTGAGTTGCAATAATCACCCGTCAATAATAGACTTCTTGAGCTTGCACATGTTACACTGCGTTTACTTTCCTGTAAAACTAGCAGTATCTTCCAGCGGAAACTGCGAACATAAATGTGAATTTTCATTGACGTCATATGTACGCCAAATGCAGACGTTAGCCAGACATTTGCAGCAAAAGAACAGAGCGAGTTCTGGAAATGGAAGACATAATTTAAAAAAACTCTGTGTATTTCACATAACTTCAGAGGCTCATCCCAATCCACAACATATTCCGGAGAGTCTTGAAAGCACCACAGGAATGGAATGTTTAGTGCATCATCTGGTAGGTTACATGGTGCATCAACCAAGAAAAGCCGTAAAATGCCATACGTGTTTGTGCCCTCTAAGTGGAAATTCGTCTGACATCCCATCCTCTGTACTTACATCTATTAGAGATTACGGCTCTTCTACAGAAAAGACATATCCATCGAAAGGCTCTTCAAAGTCCTTATGCAGGTGGAAAATACAGTCATGGTAAAACTCCATGAGGACAGTTTATGGTGCGACATTTTGTATGATTGCCTCAATAGTTGGACCAAATAAGTGCTGAAATATCTAACGTTGGATGTTGCGAAGATCATGTGACGGACATCGTTCCCAAGTGTTTTTTTTTTTTCTTTATTGTAATTTTTATCACCTTACACAAGGCGGGCTGTCAGCAGCTGAGTACGCCGCTCTTCAGCCTTGAGAAAAATAGAGGGGACACAGAGAATACAATCAAAAAAGGCAGGCAAAACAATGTAGACACCAAAAAACAAAAAACACGGAGCCGTTCACGCCTGACGAGAAAACATCACTGACACTAATCGACACGGCGCACAAAACAGGGATGATGGCGATGGTACACGTGAACATCGTTCCCAAGCTGATTCTTCCCTATACGAAATGCCGGTTTTTCACTGGCACTAAACAAATTCGTTAGGAGTTGAAGTCTTCAAAAACTCCAAAGACTGCCTGGATGTCTACTGAGGTAAGTTAATTAAATCCATCTACTTTTCATATGATTACATAAATTTTATGAATGAATAAGTTCGTGTGCAACGTTTGGCGTAATAACATGAATTTCCGTGGGTCACAAGCGGAGCAACTGATATCTCGCGGCGGAACCTGTGAATTCCTCTCCATTGTGCCACTTCCAGACATTCTCAGGCCTCGAAAAATTTTGAGACTAACAGCAACAGTATAGTCTTCGACTGGAGAGAAAAACGTGGTTTTATAGAATAGTTTTCATGTTTGTAACTACTTTCATTAACATAAACCTACTATACAAAATAGAACGCCAGGTCCTGGTTCCCAGTTCTCTCTGTGGCAATTTATGGCTTATCTTTTTCTTCGGTTGAGGTCCCTCGAAAACCTGAAATTTCGAAAACCATTTTTTCAATGGTTACTGCAGTTCACAGCTGAGCAACCAACCATTTTCAACACGAATTCTTCCCTCGATTCAGTGAAAATACTCCGCAGGTATCGAGACTCATATGTAAACACGCAGCAGTAGGCGATTCTTGGGGCAAAGATGGCGGACAGTTCAGCTCGGTTTAGGTATGACCTCACTGCTTAAAGCCAACAAGTGGAAGCGGACACTAGAATTTATCCCTTTTTTGTGGGTTCTAGTGATTCGCTCTTTCTTACACTTTACTCGACTTTCTAATACACAACTTTCTTTGTAAATGCAATTACTTCTGCTTCAGAAGCAAATGTGTTGAAGATTCTTGCGTTACTGGTGCAGATTTAGTGACAATTGTTAAATTGATGTCCTCTGTGTTAAGAAAGAGTTTTATTTATTTATTGACGATGTTTTATCACATCCGTGTGGTTTTCCCTTAAGCTACAGGTGTGGTGGGTTAAATGGTACGTTAAATAATGTAGGTATTACATTCCATGTAGGTTTCCTACATTCAACATTCACTGATTCAGCTGAAAGCGTAGTGAATAAAAACCCACGTCGTTGAGTGGGTATGTGACATATTACTGCAGAAGGACAGGTCTTCTGGACTTTCTTGTTATTAAACGAGAGCATCATTGTTCAGTAAATATCTGTACATTACAAGATACTCATAAGTAAACTGCACTGTACTGTACCGTTTCACTCCTCCAAGGATGCTTAGGAATTTAAAGGAAGAGAAATTTGGTGTCATTAATGCAGTTAGTTTCGATTTTTATGGCTCTACGTACACTCCTTGTTGTAAAAAAAACTATGTTGCGAATCAGTATGAACGTTAGTATTCGCTTTCATCCGGTATTGTAATTAGAATTGGCACTTACTGGTCGCTTGGAACGCTGCTACTGCTGTTGGTAACGAAAACGAGACCGAGTTTTGTGCTGTTCTGTTAGACTGTGCTAGCGCTCCAAGAAGTGAGAAAGCACACGGTCACATATGTCGTAAGGATAATGTTTGTTTTTAATTATTTTCTACTTAAATCAGGAAAGAGTTGTCATATTTTTGCGTTCCATGCATTGGCAAATTAGCGAGAGACGTTCGTAACATCAGCTACAACACATTCATGAAAAAATACTTTCGAATATGTGTATATCTGCAGCTTATTCCGCTGAAATCAAGAGAATATAATTACAAGTATTTCATGCATGATAAGAATATATTTCTGTTGTTGTCATCTGTAATCATCACAGGCACTTCCTTGACACTTTAAAAATTGTTATGGAGTGTAATTATTCTCCCATTATTATACTTTAATCGACTTTCTAGTAGGCGCATATTTTTGTGAATGTAATCACTTTTGTTTCAAAAGCAGATTTGTGAAGATTCTTACCATTTGTGGCTCACATTTAGCAATTATTGTGGACTTGGTTTCTTCTATCATCATGTAGGAAGAGCGAGCCGAGGGTGTCGCTCGACCACACAATTAATTTTTGCTTAATCCAAATTTGCAATACCGGTTCGACACTAGAATACTGAGCCTTGGTTCTTCCAAAAGCGATAGTAATAAGCACATCGACTGCAGTGTCATTTAGGGTAGTGAGGCTACAATTGTGGTGTCTTTTTTTGGTACGTTAAATAATGCAGGTATTACATTCCATATAGGCTTACGATGTTCCACATTCACCGATTTGGCTGAAAGTGTACTGAGCAAAACTCCCCTTTATTGTGTATATGAATGACGTCTTTCTACAAACTGTCGGGTCTTCTCGTGTTCACTAGCAATTTTTTGTTATTAATGGAAAACGACTTTATTCGGTAAATGTCTGTACGTTACAAGAGAATCGTAAATAAATTGCCATGTAAAGTATCGTTCAAAACCTCACAGGGTCCTTAAGAAACTAAGTAATGACAAATATGGAGTCATTTTTTAGTTATCGTTGATTTTCATGGCACTACAGATAATACAGATGGGTAGATCACATAACTAATGAGGAGGTATTGAATAGAATTGGAGAGAAGAGGAGTTTGTGGCACAACTTAACAAGAAGAAGGGACCAGTTGGTAGGACATATTCTGAGGCATCAAGGGATCACAAATTTAGCATTGGAGGGCAGTGTGGAGGGTAAAAATCGTAGAGGGAGACCAAGAGATGAATACACTAAGCAGATTCAGAAGGATGTAGGTTGCAGTAAGTACTGGGATATGAAGAAGCTTGCACAGGATAGGGTAGCATGGAGAGCTGCATCAAACCAGTCTCAGGACTGAAGACCACAACAACAACAACTGTAAAAACTATGTTATAGATCAATATAAATCTTAGTATTCTCACTCATCTGGTATCATATTCAGAAGTGTCACTTGCTGGTCGCTTGGGGCACTGGCAGCGCAGTAGGTAACAAAAGCGAGACTGAGTGGCGCTACTCTTACTGCTTGTTCACAAAGAGAAGAGCTAATTCTGAGGGGGGGGGGGGGGGGGTGCAGGGTATAGAGGAGGTAAGATTCGCTCACCGGCATATTGGCGCGTTAATAAGTCGCGTTAAGGTTACGCAGTGCTGGCAACACTCTGGCGTCCACATAGAAGTTGTGCTCCAAGCGGTAAACACAATGCCATCTATTAGCCGCAGCAGCAACTGTTAATGTTTCGTATATACTAGCGCAAAAGCGGACAGCGTCATAATAAAAGATTGCAGGGTACATGAAATTATTTGTGTGTAAAACCCAATATTGCAATTTCGATGGTTAGCCGTTATGAAGTTTAATCGAAAGTTTCATACTGAATGATACTGCCTATTGGTACTAATTTTGTAACAATCCTCTTTGACAATTTGGCATTATACAGAACTAGTACAAAAACTTACATTGTGGCAATGAAAAGAGAATGAATAAATTTGGAAAATTTATTGACAATTGTTATGCTGTATTGAACCCTCAAATACATCACTCAGAATCACTTTCATTGTACTCTTCTCATGCGTGTGCTTCATGTTCGTCGCTACTGTCCGTTTCGGTAGTGTTAACAATGATTTCGTCTATTGCTAGTTCAACAACACCATCACGCCGCCAATATTCTTCTTCTAGTTGTTGAACCTTCCTGCAGTACTCTTCCCAGTCATCGGCAGTTAAACACAAAAGGGATTCACTTGCTGTCGCAAAAAGGTTAACTTTCGACGCCTCCCCTGAAATGTTGCGCTCTCTAATCAACCGTTTTAATTGCGCCCATGCCAGTTCTACCGCACTCAAATCACAATTGTAGGGAGGCAAGCGTACAACCATGTGGCCTTTCTCTTTTGCCATTTCGTCAATAACATATGTTTTTTAGCAGGTCTATGCTCTTGTATTAAAGGGAACAGAACCTGCTTTCTTATGCTCTTATTACAGGCGACACGCCTATTTTGAAGCCATTCTAACATCCTCACTTTGGTGTCATACCGTGTGGGTGTTTTCTCAACCTGTCTGTTATGGTATGGAGCGTTGTCCATCACAATTACCGACTTCGGAGGAAGTTTCGGGAGCACCATGCTTGAAAACCACCTTTCAAAATTTCCTGAACTTATCTGACCATAATAGTCACCTTTAGTTAATTTAGCTCAAAATTTTAGTTCGGCTTCCCTGACAAATCCCTTCCTTGATCCAACGCTTCCAATAATCAGTCTTTTGGAGGACGTTCCCCAACCCACAACGCCGACAATATCACTCTTCTGCCAACATTTACCTACTGTCATATTGCTGTCGATCCACGTTTCATCCAAATAGAATATTTCTGTGGCTGCTTCCCTCAGATGTTTCATTTGCACAATGAAACGCAACCGCCAATCAACAATGTCTCCACACTCTAGCAGTAAAGACCGCTTATTTTGTACTTTTTGCAAAGTGAATCCCATGGATAACAAAATATTCTGCAGTGAAGTAATACCCCACATCAAGCCGATCTTTTCTTGTAGTGCAGGACGAAGTGTTCTCAGACTGGGAGCAATCTTCTGTACCATATAAAAATATTCGATTGTTTGTTTTACAATAGTCCTGTCGAAATTGTCCAACTGGATTTTTCCAGTAGATCTTGGCCTAAATAAAAGAGAATTGAAAAAAGGATTAGAGAGTCAGACCATAAGAATGTGTAGTTAGAAGTAACAAGGAGACGTTTCCAGGTGAAGAATCTACTTTTTTAAAACACTTATAGAGTAGTGTTTGTTAGTGTAGTAGTTTATGGTCCCTGGTGTCGTACTGTGCAGTCACATTTAACGGAATTGACTGAAAATGATTATAACAGTCATTGCTATTAATATTAAAAAAATTTGTGGTGTAACAGAATCCGCGCCCATCAACTTCAGTACAGCAAAGAAGCAATAACCGCTACGCTAGAAAGCGAATTGCATAGATATGACTAATTTTCAGCTTTAGAAGCAATTTTATATGAGTATTGGAGGACAAGAAATTCTTTCACACCACACAAACAAACCGACTACAGTAATTCAGACAAACGGTAAGGCAGATTCAAAGCAATGTCTAACTGAAAAATTTGAACTGAAATTTACCTTTTTTCGCCGGGAGTTTCTGGTGATTTTCCAGGATCGTCTTTAGAAAATCTACGCATTCTTTTCACGGAACTGACGCTCACCCCTGTATAAGTAAGTGTTCGTGTTATTGGCTGCGAAAGAGGGTGGAGCAATTTTTTGTTTTTGCTCTGGTCTTCGCAGCATTTAGCGACATTACTAATTATTTTTCCTTCTCGTCTCCGTAGTGTGCTACCCTTTGCTCTTCTCTGAGGAGTAGATGGCGTATTTGGCGTTGCCCGCAATGGGCCAGGAACCTCTTCGTCACTCATAATGCAGTGTAAAACTTCACAAACGAACGTAGCGAAGCTCACCAATCACTTTACAATGGCTACGTACAGTTCAGTATTACATCACTGACGTTGGCAGCGGCCGGACGCTAAACACGATTGAAACGAAATGAACCGAAGTGGACCGAACGTTAACGACTCAGAACTAGGGAGGCCTGGCTCTTCTTTTTGTGAACAAGCAGTATGTTCGCTCTGTCTTTACCACAAGTGTACGCCTCCTGAAAGCGATAAGTCAACTGTCATTTCCAGAAGCTGTTTGAAAACGTCCCTGTCGTCTGTGCTGATTAGAAAGAAAAATACAAAGTCGTCAGATGAAAGTGTACCTTAAAGTTATTCAGACGTATTTCTGCACTGAAATCTCTAGCAAGTTTTGGTTCAAATGGTTCAAATGGCTCTGAGCACTATGGGACTCAACTGCTGAGGTCATTAGTCCCCTAGAACTTAGAACTAGTTAAACCTAACTAACCTAAGGACATCACAAACATCCATGCCCGAGGCAGGATTCGAACCTGCGACCGTAGCGGTCTCGCGGTTCCAGACTGCAGCGCCTTTAACCGCACGGCCACTTCGGCCGGCTCTAGCAAGTTTTATGGAACATAAAATAAATGGAATGTCTTCAGCGCAAACTTTGTAAAATAATACGAAATCCGTGGTAATCTTATAAGAAGAGTCACTTAAACATGGCCACTTATTCTATTTTTAAAGCATCATAGTTTGTAATATCGTCCTGTATACACCTTACACCGAAATCTTTTTTTTCTCTTTCCTCTGGCGATTTTCCTTCAGAAGGCAGATGGACAGACATCTAGGATTGTTGTACAGGAAACAATGAAGGAACAGCATCAGGTGATGACTTGGGAGTTGTCCTACCAACACAGAACAATCTGCTCTCCTCACTTTATCTTCAGGTATTACGCCCTTCTCGATGGAATGCATAGCACAACTACAGAATTTTACCCAGATGTAAAATTTACTCGATGAGCTGTTCGTAATTGCTTAGCCCAAGTCTCTGCAACTTTTGGAAATGAAAATAATGAAATATTTGTTCCTTATTCGTCATGTAATTTACAGTACAGTGTAACAGCAAGTACGTGGCATTTCGAACACCTTGAACAAGTGATGAACCAATGTATCTCTTTCAAAAGCAAGAAAGATATGCTACTCAAGATTAAGCAAAGACTTTGTGTTTACATAGTACCTCCGTCAGATTGTGGACGGTTTCCTTATATGAAGGCACACAAGTCCTGCAACAAATTCAACTCAAGAAAAACTCAGATGCAGGCGATGGTCCTCACACTGTCACTAAAAGCTTACTGAACACATGAATCCAGCACCAGAAGCATAAAGGACTACCCTTTAGCTCAGCACCATTTACTTTGTGACATCACACTGATTACCTGTCAGTTGTCGCCGGCTCTATATTCCATTGGCTTTGCTTTGGCTCCTCCTTGAGCAGTGTTGTGCTTCTGCAAGTGTTAGTGGTTCTGCAGCTGTTGTTGTTGATGTTGTTGTTGTTGTTGCTGCTGCTGCTGCTGTTGTTGGTATTGTCACTAACATGACTCTTCATATGGAAGCTGACTTGGCTTTTTTCAATGGCAGTGTTGGTGATGGTTCTGTTGATGTTGGTTTTGCTGCTGCTGATAGAGCTGCTCCTTTTACTGTTGGTGATTGTACTTTTGATGTTAACTCTATTGCTGCTGCTGTTGTTGGTTTTGTTATTGTAGTTGCTGCTGCTGCTTCTGTCGTCGTTGTTGGTCATGGTGGTGGTGGTGGTAGTGGCGATGGTGGTGCTGCTGCTACTGATTTTTGTGATGTTATTGATACTGCCATTTTTGCTGCAGGTGTTCGTTGCTGCCTCTTGATTTCATCCAGTAATTTCTATATCACAACTTGTTTCCTTAGGCCACTCTAGTGACCAAGTGAGGTGGTGCAATGCCTAGCAAACTGGACTCCCATTCAGGAGGACGATGATTTAAGCCCACGTCCAGCCATCCTGATTTAGGTTTGCCATGATTCCCTAAATCGCTTCAGGCAAATGCTGGGATGCTTGCTTTGAAAGGGCACCGCCGACTTCCTTCCCAATCCTTCCCTACTCCGATGGGACCAATAAACTTGTTTGGTCCCCTCCCCCAAATCAACCAACCAACCATCCAGCCATTCTAGTACAGCCCACGAGAAGTGTGAAATCTGCACCCAACTACACTAATATCAATGATGCAAACATTTTTGAATGTTTGCATATACTCGAAAAATGAAACAAACTGACATATACCAAAAAAATAAATAAGGACTCTGATAATCAATGTTGCTTGAAAATATTCCTTCAGAATATAAGTCATCTGCCAAGTAAAAAGGAAGGGCTGCTCCTTTGAATCCAAGACATAACAGATTTAAATGAAACACTTACTTTGCTTAAAAGAGCATCATCTATCAGTTGCAGATATTGATCAGATAAACTTACGAAATTGGCAAATTAGATCTAAACATTGTAGAACCATCTTAAGAAAAGTAGGTGGTGTAATTTTTATTTATGACACTCTTAAGTCACAGTTACAGGCTTCAGGTGTAAGTCAATACTGCAGGGAACAAAATTTTGAATGCTGTCTACCTTTAGGAGTGTGCCAGCTCTGTTTATTCAGTATCTCTGTGACACTTTCCCATGGTTCAAACGAACCTGTGACCATTCGTACTGCCCTTCTCCATTTTTTTTATTTTGAGCTTTTCCTCATTTCTGTATGTGTGCCATATCCTATGTTAGGTCACATTTCTCTCTGATTGCTCTTCCAATAAAACAAAGTCTACCATCTGCTTTACCCACGACTAACCCTACATGATCAAAGTGTTACACCCAGATATTTGTAAGAGTTGGCTGATTCCAACAGCTACTCATTGATATTATAGTCATAGGATACTACGTTTCTTCATTTTGTGAAGTGCACAATTTTACATTTCTGAAAATTTAAAGCAAATTGCCAATCTTTGTACCACTTTGAAATCTTATCAACATTTGACTGAATATTTATGCAGCTTCTTTCTGGTAGTACTTCATTATAGATAACTACATCATCTGAAAAAAGCCTGATGTTAGTATTAATATTGTCTGCAAGGTCATTAATATACAGTGTGAACAGTAAGGCTCAGAAAAAAAACTTTCCTGGGACACACCTGAAGGCTTCTAAATCATATCATAAAACCTGTTATAAATGGAGTATCAGATCATGACATCAGCTCCTTGTTTCAGATGTAAATTCTAAGCTGATTATCAAGACTGCTAAATCTGAGTACAGGAGAGTAGTCAATCAACCAAAAATTGGGTGTTTTCGAAAACTGCTCAAAGATATGAACTGGAAAGATGTTCATAGTGCTCATGACATGAATGAAAAATATAACACATTCATGAGCAATGTCAGTACCATGTTTGAGAACTGTTTTCCTGTAAAAGTTACTCAAATTATACAGAAGTCTATAATAACACCATGGATTACACAAGGAATAAAGATTTCCTGTAAGACAAAAAGGAAAATGTACCTGTCAACCAAGAATAGCTCCAATGCTGATGATTTAGCTAAATACAAGGAATACTGTAAAACATTAAAAAAAGTAATTCAGACGTCTAAACAAATGCACTACGAGAAGAAGATAGCAATGTCAGGGAACAAAATAAAAACAATATGGGATATAGTGAAAGAGCAGACTGGTAGAACCAGAAAGGAACAGGAGCAAATAGCACTAAGGGTAGATGACATATTAGTAACTGATGGGCATAGTGTGGCAAATTTATTTAACAAGTACTTTATATCGGTTACTGATAGAATGGGACTTTCAGGATCAGTAAATAATGCCCTTGAATATCTGAAACTAGCCTTCACAAATAGCTTCAAGTACATGAATATATCACTCACTTCACCAAAAGAAATAACTTCCATAATAAAATCTTTAAAAACAAAGCATTCTAGTGGGTACGATGAAATATCAACAAAGTTAATTAAGGCATGTTCTTGTGAGTTTAGTACAATTCTAAGTTACTTGTGTAACCAGTCAATTATAACTGGGACATTTCCTGACTGGCTAAAATATGCAGATGTTAAACCTCTATTCAAGAAAGGGGATTAAGAGATACCATCAAACTACAGACCGATTTCAGTTTTGCCAGCATTCTCAAAAATTTTAGAAAAAGTAATGTACAGGCAGCTGCTCAACCATCTGGCCACAAATAACATATTATCAAGAACACAGTTTGGATTTCTGAAGGGTTCTGATATCGAGAAGGCTATTTACACCTACAGTGAAAATGTACTTAATTCATTAAATAACAAATTACAAGCAGCAGGTATTTTCTGTGACTTGTCAAAGGCATTTGATTGTGTGAACTACAACATCCTTTTAAGTAAATTAGAATTCTATGGTGTCACGGGCAGTGCTGTAAAATGGTTCAAGTCATACCTCACTAACAGGAAACAAAGGGTGCCAGTGCAAGGGACTAGTGAATTAAATCATCAGTCATCATCAGAATGGGAAGGAATTACATGTGGTGTTCCACAAGGATCCATCTTAGGGCCATTGCTTTTTCTTGTGTACATTAATGATGTCTCATCAGTTACACTGCCAGAAGAAGAGTTCGTTTTGTTTGCAGATGACACAAGTATTGCAATAAATAGTATGTCAAGTGTAGTTCTAGAAAGATCTGCTAATGATATTTTCATGGATATTAATAAATGGTTTAAAGCCAACTCACTGACATTAAACATCGAAAAGACTCACTATATGCAATTCAGAATCTGTAAGAGGTTTCCACCCAGCATATGCATAAAATACGAAGAAGAGCGGATAGAAAAGGTTGACAGTCTTAAATTCCTGGGATTACAACTTGATAATAAATTCAGTTGGGAAGAGCACACCACAGTACTGCAGAAACGCCTTAACAAATCTGTATTTGCAATTCGGGTGTTAGCAGACATAGGCGACATAAAAATGAAAAAGCTTGCATACTTTGCCTACTTTCATTCCGTAATGTCGTATGGTATAATATTTTGGGGTAACTCTTCAAGTCAAACAAACGTTTTCAGAGTCCAAAAGCGAGTAATACGTATTATTTGTGGAGTAAATTCACGGACGTCCTGTAGAAACCTCTTCAAAGAAATGGGTATACTAACTACTGCCTCTCAGTATATTTACTCATTAATGAAATTCGTCCTAAATAACATATCTCTTTTTCCAACAAACAGCTCAGTTCATACATACAATACCAGGAACAAAAATGATCTGCTCAAGGACTTAAAAGCACTTACTTTAGTTCAAAAAGGGGTTCACTACTCAGGAGCACACATCTTCAATCATTTGCTGGTAAACATAAAAAATTTAGTTACAAATAAAGATCAGTTTAAAAGGAGCCTGAAAGAATTACTAGTGGCCAACTCCTTCTACTCCTTTGACGAATTTTTTAATACAAACAAATGATGTATTGTATATATTCATACTATTAGTATTGTTATTTTAGCTTTAAAAAAAATAAAATAAATTGACATGTTCCACATCCACGAGGATCTCCTCAGCACGGATCTATGGAACGAAAAACTAATCTAATCTAATCTAATCTGACAATGACCCTCCATCCAAGATAACATGCAGTGTCCTCTCTAACAAAAAGTTATCAGTCCAGTCACAAATTTCACTTGATACCACATATGATTGTACTTTTGACAATAAGCATAGGTATGGTATCGAGTCAAATGCTTTTTGGAAATCAAGATATACTGCCCCTACCTGACTGCCTTTTTCTAAAGCTTTCAGTACATCATGTAACAAAAGTGTGAGTTGGGTTTCACACGATCGATGTGTTCGGAATCCATGGTGATTGGCACTGAGGAGACGATCCTGTTGAAGATACCTCATTATGTCTGAGCTCAGAATATGTTCCAAGATTCTACAAGTCGATTCAAGGATATTGGACAGCAGTTTTCCTGGGTCACTTCTACTACCCTTCTTGTAGACTGGAGCGACCTCTGCTTTTTTCCAAGAACTGGACCTGTTTTTTTTTGTTTGAGAGATCTATCATAGATTATAGGAGCTAACTCAGCCACAAATTTAGTATAGAATCTGACAGGGATTCTATCGGGCCTCAAAGCCATTTTCAATTTCAACGATTTCAGTTATTTCACAACACCACTGACACTAATACTCGTTTCATTTTTCTTTTCAGTGGTACAAGGATTAAATTGGGGCGATTCTCATAGGTTTTCCTTTAAAGCAACATTGAAAACCGAGTTAAACTTTTCAGCTTTTGCTTGATTTTGCCGGCCGAAGTGGCCGTGCGGTTAAAGGCACTGCAGTCTGGAACCGCAAGACCGCTACGGTCGCAGGTTCGAATCCTGCCTCGGGCATGGCTGTTTGTGATGTCCTTAGGTTAGTTAGGTTTAACTAGTTCTAAGTTCTAGGGGACTAATGACCTCAGCAGTTGAGTCCCATAGTGCTCAGAGCCATTTGAACCATTTTTTTTTTGCTTGATTTTGATTTGATTTTAGCAGGGAAGCTAAAACAGCTTTGGTCTAACCCGCCACTGCCTGCAACGAAACCGAGTTTATTGAGTGGTATCGATCCCTGTATATCTAGTAAAGCCAACCAGTGCCCTTACATAGTGCAGGCAGTCCCTTTACCAGTTCTTTGTTAGACACAATTTCTTGAGGTCTAGTTGGCCCGAAAATTCTGTGTCTCTTGCTCTCCAGTGCAGTGCATTCGAAGATTATGTGTGATGCAGTTTCTCCACTCTCATACAGATCCAACGTTTAGGGACTTCTTCCGTTATACCCACTGTATGTAGGTGTTTCTTTGAAATTCCCATGGCCAGCCAACAGTCGAACCATGAGTTTAATCTCTTTCCTGTCCAAGCTCAGGATTACAGAGCTTCTTTTAAAACACTGCTTTGGCATCATTGCCTTGCCATATATTTGTTTATAGACCTTGGTCCAGTATTCTACGTGCTGTATTCTGAGCCAGTTCCGTGGTTCTAGTTTGATCATAGTCTTGGTGATTGTCAGGACAGTTCCAGTCCAATGAATGGAGTCTTTGCCCCCATCTTGGCCAGGGCCAGGGTCCCACACTAGTTTTACCCTATTGCTTCTCTCTAGCTCCACCAGAACCATGTTGCAGGAGATGCCAATGATTTCAGGGCTGCCTGGCTGTCTGAATAGATGTAGATGCTACCTTGTATCACCTACGCACATTCTCCTCCACACACGTCCTGATTGCAGGGATTTCGGCTTGGAATACCGAGCCCAGTTTTCCTAGAGAGATGATGCCCCCCAGTGTTGACTGAACCCCATACGCCCCACCCCCAGTGCCTTGGTCTGATTTCGACCCATCAGTGAACCAGACAATGTTCCCCATATGGTGTCAATCTGTTTTTTCCCACTGCTCCCTGCTTCCAATTATTATATTGTAAGGACTGTTGAAGCAGTTTGGAGTTATTATGTAGTTGGCCAGCATTTTCCCAACCATTCCTATATTTTCCTCACTCACTATTTTAGTGTGTGATTATGGATGTCCCAATGAGATCCAGTTTTAACATGTTTTCAGTCTGTATGCACCAGCTGCTGCCTCCATCTTGACCCAAAGGTGTAATGGAGGCATTTTCGGCATAGTTTCCATCCCAGCGGTTGGTGTGTTGCTAATGCTGCCTGTTATGGCTAAGCAGGCCAATCTTTGCCCCTTAGCAAACTCCTTAGCTGTAACCTGTTGTTCTACATTCTTCCACCACACCAAGACCTCCTAGGAGAGCCTGGGCCTAACAACTGTGGTGTACATCCAGTGCATACCTCTGAGGCTTAGGCCAAATTTTTGACACAAGCTATTCTGGTGCTCAATAGAGTACCTTTCACCTTGGAGCAGATGCTCTTAATGTGAGGGGTCCATGTTAGTTTCTCATCTAAGGTTACCTCTAGATATTTCACTATCCCCTTCACAGGCAGAGTTTCATCGAAAAGCTTGAGTGTTGGATGTGTTTCTTTGTGAATGGTAGCACAACAGTCTTCTTAAGATTATCCCTTAGATTCTGTTTCCTGTACCAATCTTGCACAATGTCCTGACTGTGTCAGTAAATTTGCCAAGTATTAGTATGACAAGGTCATCTGCGTATCCTTTGCAAGAGCATTGTCTGGAATTTAGTTTCTCAATGAGTTCATTCATCACTAGATTCCACAATAAAGGGGACAACACTCCTCCTTTTGGACAACCTCTAGTGGTGTTAATTACCATCTTTTCATTCATCATGGTGGCCTCTACCTTCCTTACACTAAGCCTGGCCCTAGTCCATCTACATATAATGGTCTCAAGGTCATGTACCTCTGCTGCCCTAAACATGGAAACGAAAGTTGTGTTATTAAAATCCCCCTCGATATCCAGGAAGATGCAGAGGGCAATTTCCTGAAAGTGAAGTGCTTTCTCCACCTTCCAAAAAAAAAAAAAAAAGTGTGTGAAATTAATGGGACTTAGCTGCTAAGGTCATCAGTCCCTAAGCTTACACACTACTTAACCTAAATTATCCTAAGGACAAACACACACACCCATTCCCGAGGGAGCACTCGAACCTCCGCCGGGATCAGCCGCACAGTCCATGACTGCAGCGCCTTAGACTGCTCAGCTAATCCCACGCAGCTCTCCACCTTCCCAACCAGTTGGTGGAGAGATGTCTCACATGATTTACCTGGTTGATATGCATGTTGGTTTGAGTGTAGAGGAGCCCTAGTTAGCCTCCTCTCCCCAACATGTATATTAACCAGTTTATCCAATGTTTTAAGAATGAAGGGGGACAGACTGATTGGTCTCATATCCATTACCTTGGTATGATCAATTCTCACTGGCTTTGGAATAAAGGCAACCTTCACTGCCCTACAGGCATTGGGAATGATTTCTGCTGCTAGGCTGACACTGAATAACCTGCATAGAACTCTTATAAGATTCTCTCCTGCTTGTTGCAGGAGAGCTGAACAATAATACTTATTTCATTCATCTTTTCAGTGGCACAAGGGTTAAATTAGGGTGATTCTCCTAGGTTTTCCTTTGTAAAGAAACATTTGAAAACTGAGTTAAGCATTTCAGCTTTTGCTTTGCCACCCTCAATTTCAGTTTCTACCTCATTCGCTAAGGACTGGACGTTAACTGTGGTTCTACTAACAGCCTTCACATATGACAAAATTTCTGGGGGTTTTGTAAAATATTATTCGGTAGTCAGTGAATGTTTCATGCATTGCTCTCTTGACAGCCACATTTCATTTGGTATCTCTCTGTCTATAGCCCCGCATTTTGCTTTACACCTATTATGCAGTACTCACTATTTCTTTAAAAGTTTATTTACAGTGACTGTATACCATGGAGGGTCAAATACTTTATGATCTGTTCTACTGCGTACACATCTACCCAGTGCATGGTCAACTATTCTTTTTAAACTTGAGCCATAGTTCTTCTACGCAATCCTGCCCTGTTCTGAAAGTTTCAGGTTCCTCATTGAGGTAAGAAACTACTGATTTTTTATCTGGTTTACTGAAAATATATATTTTTCTGCTTGTTTTAGTAGACCTTTGTAGTTTGGTAATCATTGTTGCCACAACTGTGTCAAAGTCACTGATACCAGTTTCGATGTGAACTTCCTCAAACAGGTAAGGTCTATGTTGCCAATGTTTGTTGTTGTGGTCTTCAATCCAAAGACTGGTTTGATGCAGCTTTCCATGTTACTCTATCTTATTCAAGCGTCTTCATCTCTCAGTAACTACTGTAACCTACTTCTCTCTGAATTTGCTTACTGTGTTCATCTCTTGGTCTCCCTCAACGATTTCTACCCTCCACACTTCCCGCAAGTAATAAATTAGTGATCCCTTGATGCATCAGAATGTGTCATACCAACTAATCCCTTCTTTTAGTCAGGTTCCCCCTAATTCGATTCAGTACCTCCTCATTACTTACATGATCTACCCATTTAATCTTCAGCATTTTTCTGTAGCAGCACATTTCAAAAGCTTCTATTCTGTTCTTGTCAAAACTGTTTATTGTCCATGTTTCACTTCCACACATGGCTATACTCCATACAAATACTTTTAGAAAGGCCTTCCTGACACTAAAATCTATACTCAATGTTAACAAATTTCTCTTCTTCAGATAACCCTATTCTTGCCATTGCCAGTCTACATTTTACATCCTCCCTACTTCGACCATCATCAGATATTTTGCTTCCCAAATATCAGAACTCATGTACTACTTTAAATGTCACATTTCCTGATATAATTCCCTCAGCATCACCTGATTTAATGCCAATGGGCATCACTGTGGGGGTCCGGACGGGGGTTTGTTGGGGACGGCCAACTCATGCCACACATCCCCCGATCAGACTGCGGCTGTGGCTGCATGGGATACTGCCCACATTGAGGCTGACCTCTCACCCGTGGTAGAGTGGGAGGTCGTCTCGAGGTGTGGCAAGGGGCAAAATACATTCCGGAGGGCTCAACGGAAGGCCTGTCCAGTTTGTCTGTTGAACTGGTTTCAGACTCTGTCTCCAGCTGATACTGATCTTCGGCCGGACATGGCTGCTTGTCCCATTCCAGAGGTTGCCCCTCAGTCTGCAAGATCCAGGCGGTTGCAGAGGGTGGAGTTACTAGTAGTTGGGAGCTCCAACGTCAGGCGCGTAATGGGGCCCCTTAGAGATATGGCTGCAAGGAAGGGGAAGAAAATCAATGTGCACTCCGTGTGCATACCGGGGGGAGTCATTCCAGATGTGGAAAGAGTCCTTCCGGACGCCATGAAGGGTACAGGGTGCAACCATCTGCAGGTGGTCACTGATGTGTGTCGCTATGGATTGGAGGAAACCTCTCTTACTTCCGGCAGCTATCTGATACGGTGAAGACTGCCAGTCTCGCTAGCAGGATGAAAGCAGAGCTCACCATCTGCAGCATCCTCGACAGGACTGACTGTGGACCTTTGGTACAGAGCTGAGTGGAGGGCTGCAGATTCCTCGACTTGCGCCGTAGGGTGGTGGGGTTTCGGGTTCCGCTGGATAGATCACGGGTCCATTACACACAGAAGGCGGCTACACGGGTAGCAGGGGTTGTGTGGCGTGGACTGGGCGGTTTTGTATGTTAGATGGCCTCGGGCAAGTACAGAAAGGACAACAGCCTCAAAAGGTGCGGGACAAAGTCAGAACATGCGGGGACCAGCCAGCAATCGGTATTGTAATTGTAAACAGTCGAAGCTGCGTTGGTAAAGTACTGGAACTTCAAGTGCTGATAGAAAGCACAGAAGCTGAAATCGTTATAGGTATGGAAAGCTGGCTGAAGCCAGAGATAAATTCTGCCGAAATTTTTACAAAGGCAGAGACGGATGGAAGTAAACAGGAATATAAAAAAGGGAGGAAGGTTTATCTATTTAGCAAGAGTAATAGGAGGCAGATTGCAGACTACCTGACAGATCAAAACTAAAATTTCTGTTCCGGCACTGACAATGTTGAGTGTTTATGGAAAAAGTTCAAGGCAATCGTAAAAT
Organism: Schistocerca serialis cubense; assembly: GCF_023864345.2. Classification (NCBI taxonomy): domain Eukaryota; kingdom Metazoa; phylum Arthropoda; class Insecta; order Orthoptera; family Acrididae; genus Schistocerca; species Schistocerca serialis. Next base: position 443,345,808 of record NC_064645.1, read on the forward strand.
GCGTTTTAGACAGGTATGTGCCGAGTAAAACTGTGAGGGACGGGAAAAACCCACCGTGGTTCAACAACGAAGTTAGGAAACTACTGCGAAAGCAAAGAGAGCTTCACTGCAAATTTAAACGCAGCCAAAACCTCTCAGACAAACAGAAGCTAAAATATGTCAAAGTTAGCGTAAGCGTGACGCGTTCAGTGAATTCTAAAGTAAAATTCTATGTACCGACTTGACAGAAAATCCTAGGAAGTTCTGGTCTTATGTTAAATCATTAAGTGGATCGAAACAGCATATCGAGACACTCTGGGATGATAATGGCATTGAAACAGAGGATGACACGCGTAAAGCTGAAATACTAAACACCTTTTTCCAAAGCTGTTTCACAGAGGAAGACCACACTGCAGTTCCTTCTCTAAATCCTCGCACGAACGAAATAATGGCTGAAATCGAAATAAGTGTCGAGGGAATACAAAGGGAACTGAAATAACAGAGGAAAGTCCACTGGACCTGACAGGATACCAATTCGATTCTACACAGAGTACGCGAAAGAACTTGCCCCCCTTCTTACAGCCGTGTACCGCAAGTCTCTAGAGGAGCGGAAGGTTCCAAATAATTGGAAAAGAGCACAGGTAGTCCCAGTCTTCAAGAAGGGTCATCGAGCAGATGCGCAAAACTATAGACCTATATCTCTGACGTCGATCTGTTGTAGAATTTTAGAACATGTTTTTTGCTCGCGTATCATGTCATTACTGGAAACCCAGAGTCTACTCTGTAGGAATCAACAGGGATTCCGGAAACAACGATCGTGTGAGACCCAACTCGCTTTATTTGTTCATGAGACCCAGAAAATATTATATACAGGCTCCCAGGTAGATACCATTTTCCTTGACTTCCGGAAGGCGTTCGATACAGTTCCGCAGTGTCGCCTGATAAACAAAGTAAGAGCCTATGGAATATCAGACCAGCTGTGTGGCTGGATTGAAGAGTTTTTAGCAAACAGAACACAGCGTGTTGTTCTCAATGGAGAGACGTCTACAGACGTTAAAGTAAACTCTGGCGTGCCACAGAGGAGTGTTATGGAACCATTGCTTTTCACAATATATATAAATGACCTAGTAGATAGTGTCGGAAGTTCCATGCGGCTTTTCCCCCTAGTTATACCTCTCGAGCAGATCACAAATGTAAAATTAGATTGATTCGAGCGCGCACGGAGGCTTTCCGACAGTCGTTCTTCCCGCGAACCATACGCGACTGGAACAGGAAAGGGAGGTAATGACAGTGGCACGTAAAGTGCCCTCCGCAACACACCGTTGGGTGGCTTGCGGAGTATGAATGTAGATGTTGATGTTGACTACATTCCATTATCGTCAGTTTGCTCCTGTTGGTGTTCATCTTACATCCTCCTTTCAAGAAACTGTTCATTCCATTCAGCTGCTCTTCCAAGCCCTTTGCTGTCTCTGACAGTATTACAATGTCTTTAACAAACCTCCAAGTTTTTGTTTAAGCTCCCTGGACTTTAATTCCTACTTCAAATTTTGCTTTGATTTCCTTTACTGGTTGCTCAATATACAGATTGAATAACATCAGGGATAGGCTACAACCCTGTCTCACTCCCTTTCCAACCACTGCTTCCCCTTCATGCCCCTCGACTCTTATAACTGCCATCTGATTTCCATACAAATTGCAAATAGCCTTTCGTTCCCTGTGTTTTACCCCTGCCACCTTTAGAATTTGAAAGAGAGTATTCAATTAACATTATCAAAAGCTTTCTCCAAGTCCTTATGTAGGTTTGTCTTTCCTTAATCTATTTTCTATGAGAAGTCGTAGGGTCAGTGTTGCCTTGCGTGTTTCTACATTTCTCTCGAATCCAAACTGATCTTCTGAGGTCCGCTTCTACCAATTCTTCTGTAAAGAATTCATGTTAGTATTTTGCAGCCGTGACTTATTAAACTGATAGTTCGGAAATTTTCGCACCTGTCAGCACCTACATTCTTTGGAATTGGAATTATTATATTCTTCTTGAAGTGTGAGGCTATTTCGCCTATTTCATACATCTTGCTCACTAGGTGGAAGAGTTTTGTCATGGCTGGCTCTCCCAAACTATCAGTAGCTCTAACGGAATGCTGTATATTCCCGGGGCCTTATTTCAACTTAGGTCTTGAAGAGCTTTGTTAAATTTTGCCCACAATATTATATGTCCCTTCTCATCTTCCTCTTCGTCCTCTTCTATTTTCATATTATTGCCCTCAAGTACATTTACCTTGTATAGACCCTGTATAAATTTCTCTCACCTTTCTGCTTTCGCTTCTTTTTTTAGGACTGGTTTTCCAACTGAGCTCTTGATATACATAAAGGTGGATCTCTTTCCTCCAAAGGTCTCTCTAATTTTCCTGTAGGCAGTATCTATCTTACCCCTATGATATATGCTTCTGCATCCTTGTTGCCATTACATCCAATGTATTTTCATCAGGAGTGGTGATAGGATATCCTTACCTAGAATAGATATTTACTATCATGCACACCACTACGAACTGTAATTTTCCCAATAAACTGTTGTATGATTAAAGTGTCCACCAGCAATTAGTATGGTTGGTTGACTGATTTGGAGGAAAGGACCAAACAGTAAGGTCATTGGTCCAATCGGATTAGGGAAGGATGGGGAAGGAAGTTGGGCATGCCCTTTCAATGGAACCATCCCGGCATTTGCCTGAAGCGATTTAGGAAAATCGCAGGAAACACAAATCAGGATGGCCGGATGCGAGTCCAGTGTATTACCCACGGTGCCACTTCGCTCGATGGCAGTTAGTATGACTGGGAAACTTATGTACAAGTGAACTGAGGCTGTCTCTAAAGTTTTCACTTAGATCAGGAAATGAGTCTACTGGGTAATAGAAGGATCCAGTTAACATTTTATTCAACCCCTGATACAGAGTCTTTTCCAAACAATCTCACATGAAGTTCCAGTTTCTATCTAAGTGGATTTGAGTTTGTCTACTGTGACAAATACACTACATCTGTTTCCCATTTGTCTATACTTTCGATATAATCTTAAATTTTCCCCAAAAACCTCACTGCTATCTATTTCAGGTTTCAACTAGCTTTCTATACCTGTATTAGTGAGCTCCACTATTTTCCATGAGCAATTCAAACTCTGGCACTTTGTTGCAAATGCTTTGGCAGTTTACCATTAGGATTTTAATACTCTCACCTGTGGCAGGTATTTTGTTTGATCTTACACAGATGCTTCCAGGTTTCCTATAGCTATTGTTATCTGATTTGGGTTCAGAGTACTCTGTTTAGGAGTACCCTATGGTTCTCAAACTTATGGCACAAGTCCAGGAAGCTGGAGCCTAGCTTTCCCCCCTGCAGGTCCAGGGGTTAGAGTAGGTCCAAGGTATCCCTGCCTGTCGTAAGAGGGGACTAAAAGGAGTCTCACACTTTTTGGCCCTATAAGCTCAGGTCTCATTTTATGGCTTGAACTGCCACTTTCCAAATTCTACAGAAGTGCTTGCCACATGGGGAAGGACGCCTTACATGGTGCATGAGTTATCCATAATGCCCTTAGATTCGATCTCCTGAACCTCCTGTCATGGCTTTGCATCTCCACCTGAAATTCAACTGTTTGGGCGGGTATGTCATCTTCTTCAGTTGTCTCCTGCCCTCTTTCGCCCCCATGACAGTATTGGATTTCTCTGCAGCCAATATCCAGCACCGTAGCCAGTCCTTTGTGGTGGGGCTGTCATGTACCCATTTGATGGTAGCCCCATGACAACACGGGGATCGCACTGCTGATGCCTGAGCTGTAAACTCCCCATGTATGCCAAGGAGTAGATGCCCGTCTTCCTGGGACATCAGGATTCCCGGCAATGGCCACCATGCCAGGTGGCCTCTGCTGTGGCTCTGTGGTGGCCGTAGGGAGAGCCCGTGACCGGAGTGGGTGGGATGAGGGCGGTTGACCCGCAATGAAGTGGACTAAGTCATCTCTTGCTGGTGACCATACGGCGCCAGCAGTGTCTAAGAAGGGCAAGATCGAGTACAATGCTGACAAAAATGACCCTCAATCGGTTCCCTTCTTTGCTTCACCAGGGGAGGAACGTAGGGCTACAGAAAGGAGAGAGCAATATTCGCCTCGGTATTTAGTTTGTAGCAGAATGGACAGAGACTCTTTTCTACCTATGAAGCCTCAATTTTTTGTTGAACATCTTGAGGATAAGTTTGGGGAAGTGACAGTGCTGTCAAAGATGAGAAGCAGTGCAGTCTTGATTCAGACAGCATCCCCAGCCCAATCCCGGGCGTTACTCGCATGTGAACAGCTGGGCAATATACCTGTTTCTGTCACTCCCCATAAAAGCCTGAACATGGTCTAGGGGATTATTTTCCATCGTGACCTCCTCTTGCAGTCTGACGACGAGCTCCGCACCAATCAAGAACGGCGGGGTGTTCATTTCATTTTGCGCATTTACAGGGGACCCAAAGACAACAGGGTTGCTACAGGTGCCTTCATCTTGGCCTTTGATGGTGATTCATTGCCTGAAAGGTCAAGGCGATGGTTTACCGCTGTGATGTTAAACCATACTCCCTCCCCCAATGCAATGCCTTAAGTTCTGGAAATTTGGGCACATGTCTTGCTGCTGCACTTCCAATGCCACATGTCGAGACTGCAGTCGTCCACAGCATCCAGATACTCCCTGTGCGCTTCCACCTACTTGTATCAGCTGCGGAGAGCAGCACACCCCCTGCTCATCAGACTGCACAATCCTCCAAAAGGAGTGGAAAATCTTGGAGTACAAGCCTCCTCCGGCTCCTGTCGTATGGAAGGAGTCCCTTGGGACCCTCTCTCCCAAGGCCTCCACTAATGCCACAGCTGATAGTCGCCAGGGGCTAAAGAAGCCAAAAGCTGCTAGATGAAGATCTTCACGATCTTCCTCAAAGCCTGAAGCTACTTCAGAGAAGTCTTCACAGCAAGGCCCTAAAGAGAAGCGAGAGGGCAAGCAAACAAAGAAGACTGCTAAGAAAAAGGACCCTCTGGTGGCCCCAACACCTCCACTCCATACCAGTTCTGCACCTGTGGATGATGTGGAGATTTCAGCGTCCCCTGAGGACCTGTAACTCGCTGATGCCTCAGCCACAATAGGAATGGTTACAAATACTCAGTCAGTGGCAGCAGGTGACCCTGAGGTGTAACCTACGTCCTTGTATGCTTCATGCCTTCCCAGCCTCATGATAATGTCATCCTCCAGTGGAAATGCTGCGGTTTTTTCCACCACCTGGCTGAGCTACAGCAACTGTTAAGCTTTACACCTGCTTTCTGCATTGCCCTCCAGGAAATCTGGTTCCCAGCAAGTGGACCCCTGCCATTCGCTGCTATAGGGGACATTACAAGAACTGTAGTGACTATAATAGAGCATCAGGTGGAGTTTGGGTCTATGTCCTGAACTCGGTATACAGTGAACCTGTGCCCCTTTGAACCCCTCCTGAAGCTGTGGCTGTCGGGATAAGGATGCTGCAGGAAATAACTGTCTGCAATGTATATCTTCCTCCAGATGGTGCAGTAAACCTGAATGCATTGGCTGCACTGATTCATCAATTCCCTAAACATTTCCTGCTTTTGGGAGATTTTAACGCCCATAACCCCTTGTGGGGTGGCACTGTGCTTACTGGCCGAGGTAGACATGTCAAAACTTTCCTGTCTCAACTCGACCTCTCCCTTTTAAATAGTGGAGTCCCCACACATTTCAGTGTGGCTCATGGCACTTACTTGGCCACCAATTTACCCCTCAGCAGCTCAGGACTTCTTCCATCTGTCCACTGGAGAGCCTATGATGACCTGTGTGGTAGTGACCACTTACCCATCTTCCTGTCAATCCCCCAGCGCCATTCCACCAGACGTCTACCAGGATGGGCTTTAAACAAGGCAGACTGGGAAGGTTTCACCACTACTGTCACTGTTGAATCTCCCCCACATGGTACCAAAGATGTGGTAGTTGAGTGGGTCACATGGTGCCAAAGATGTGGTAGTTGAGCAGGTCACGTGGTGCCAAAGATGTGGTAATTGAGCAGGTCACGTGGTGCCGGAGATGTGGCAGTTGTGAAGGTCACTAGAACGATCGTTTCTGCGGTGGAAAACACGATCCCTTGTTCTTTAGAGTGCCCCCCACCGAAAGTCAGTACCTTGGTGGTTGCCAGTATTCGCTGAGGCCATTGAAGAGCGTCAGCGAGCTCTACAGTGACATGAGTGGCACCCTCCCCTAGAGCACCTAATAACTTTTAAACAGCTCTCAAAATGGTTCAAATGGCTCTGAGCACTATGGGACTTAACATCTGTGGTCATCAGTCACCTAGAACTTAGAACTACTTAAACCTAACTAACCTAAGGACATCACACACATCCAATGCCCGAGGCAGGATTCGAACCAGCGACCGTAGCGGTCACGCGGTTCCAGACTGAAGCGCCTATAACCGCACGGCCACACCGGCCGGCCTTAAACAGCTCTGTGGCTGCGTTCACCAGCTTATGAAAAGACGGAAACAGGCATGTTGGGAGAGGTATGACTCGACCATTGGGTGCCATATGTCACCTTCCCAAGTCTGGACGAAGATCAGATGTGTTTGTGGGTGCCAGACCCCGACAGGTGTTACTGGCATTAACATCAATTTCGTGTTATCTACGGATGCAAACGCAATTGCCGAGCACTTTGCTGAGCATTATGCTTGATCCTCCGTGTCAGAGAATTATCTCCCAGCATTTCGTACCCTCAAACGGCAGATGGCAAGGAAAGCCCTCTCATTCACTAAACATCACAGTGAACCCTACAATGCTCGATTTACAGAGTGGGAGCTCCTCAGCATCCTTGCACATTGCCCCGACACAGCTACTGGGTCAGATTGGATCCACAGTCAAATGATTAAACATCTCTCGTCCGATTACAAGTGACATATCCTCGTCATCTTCAACCGGATCTGGTGTGATGGCATCTTTCCATCGCAGTGGTGGGAGAGCATCATCATTCCAGTGCTCAAACCCGGTAAAAACCCATTTGATGTGGATAACTATCGGTCCATCAGCCTCACCAACGTTGTTTGTAACCTGTTAGGATGTAAGCTAAGTCAGCAGTTGTGTTGGGTCCTGGAGTCATGTTGCCTACTGGCTCCATGCCAGGGCGGTTTCTGCCAGGATCGACCTACCATTGATAATCTAGTTTCCCTCGAGTCTGCCATCCAAACAGCCTTTTCCAGACGCCAACACCTGGTTGCTGTCTTTTTTGATTTACGGGAAGCTTATGACACGACCTGGCGACATCATATCCTTGCCACATTATATGAGTGGGGTCTCATTTCTAGTGGCCATTAACGGTCTAGCAGCAGCTGTCAGGCTGGCAGACGATTTCTGCATTACGTAATCATCCTCCAGTACTGGTGTTGGCGAGCAGCGCCTACAGGGAGCCCTCCACAAGGCACAGTCATGGGCTCTAGCCCACGACTTCCAGTTCTCAGCTGCGAAGTTGTGTGTCATGCACTTCTGTCAGCATCGTACCATTCATCACGAACCAGAACTTTACCTTAATGACAATCCACTCACTGTAGTGGAGACATATCGATTCTTAGGACTGGTTTTCGACACCCAATTCATGTGGCTTCCTCACCTTCGTCAGCTGAAGCGGAAGTGCTGGCCGCACCTCAATGCCCTCTGCTGCCTGAACAACGGGGGTGCAGATCGCTCTACGCTGCAGCAGCTCTACGGAGCCCTTGTTCAATCCCGCCTTTACTATGGGAGTCTGGTTTATGGTTTGGCAGCGCCCTGAGCATCGCGTTTACCGCGTTTACTGGACCCAGTGCACCAATGTGGCATTCGAGTGGCAACAGGAGCTTTTAGGACGAGTCCGATGACAAGCGTCCTGGTGGAGCCCAGAGTCCCTCCACTGAAGTTTGGGCGTGCACAACTGCTCACCAGTTATGTTGCACACATTCACAGCTCTCCTAAGCATCCGACTTACGTCTCCTTTTCCTATCAATGGCAGTTCATCTCCCACATCGGAGGCCCAGGTCAGAGCTTAAGATTGCAGTTTTCGTCTGATCTCTTCTGTCTGAAATGGAGTCCTTCCATTTACCACCTATACTCGAGATCCATTCACGTACACCTCCATGGTGTACACCTAGGCCGAAGCCTCACCTGGACCTTTCACACAGTCCTAAGGAATCAGTTAACCCCGCAGCTTTCTGCTGTCACTTCCTCTCGATTCTTGACATGTACCAGGATCATGAAGTGGTTTACACTGATGGCTCAATGGCTGACGGTCACATTGGCTTCACGTATGTTCATGGATGACATATTGAACAGCACTCCTTGTCAGATGGCTGCAGTGTTTTCACTGCAGAACTGGCGCCATTTCTTGTGCTCTTGAGCACATCCACTCATGACCTGGCGAGTCAATTCTACTCTGTACTGACTCCTTGAGCAGCCTACAAGCTATCGGCTAGTGCTATCACTGCCATCTTTTGGTAGCGTCATCCAGGAGTCCGTCTATGCCCTGGAACAGTCAAGTCGTTCTGTGGTGTTTGTGTGAACCCCAGGCCATGTCAGAATCCCAGGAAATGAACTTGCCACAATGCTGGCCAAAGAGGCTACATGTAAACTGCTTATGGAGATCGGGATCCCTGTAACTGATCTGCAATCATTATTATGCTGCAAAGTTTTTCAGCTTTGGGAGACGGAATGGCATAATCTCAGTACGCACAACAAACTGTGTGCCCTTAAGGAGACCACAAATGTGTGGAAGACCTCCATGCTGGCCTCTTGCAGGAGCTCTGTGGTGCTCTGCCACCTTTGCATTGGCCACGTGTGGCTAACACATGGCTACCTCCTCTGTCGTGGGAACCCACCTTGGTGTCACTGTGGCTCACATATGACTGTCGCCCACATTTTGCTAGACTGCGTACTTTTAGCTGCTATGTGGCGGACTTTTAACCTTCCCAGCACCCTAACTTCGGTGTTGGGTGACAATGCCTCAACAGCAGATTTAGTTTTACGTTTTATTTGCAGATTGGCTGGCTCATCCTCTTTTATTATTGTGATCAGCCAGCCCAGACCATACGCTATATAGTTTTAACACCTTCTTCCACTTTTCATTGTGGTGTATGTTTTCCCCATTTTTTGTTTGTTTCATTCGTTTTATTTTTAGGTGTGGTGTTGGGTGATTTTGTACCTTGAGCCTTGCTTGCGTCAGGAAAAAAGGGACTGATGACCCTGTAGTTTGGTCCCTTTATACCCCAAACCAACCAAATGGCCACAATCAGCTCTGGGGAGAATGCTGCAAATTGGGAGCTTCGTTGAAACTATGTGGAAGGCAGGTCTCCTCAATCTTCCATGCCAATCACTGGAACGACCCAAGAACGACCACAGAGCCCAGACAACAGACATTGTTCCACAATCTGCAATTGGCTGCCCCCTGTTCTCTCAATGGCTGCTGGAATAGCCTCTTCAACATGTTGAATGAGAGCCCCCAGGCACACCCACTGAGTGGACCTGGTGCCCTTTCCTGTCTCTCGCTGCAATTTCCCTGAGGCCATTTCCCTTACATTTGAACTGTCGTCAATTAATAGACCCCTTTCCTTTCGTGTTTTCCTCCTCTTGACACCAGAAAAAACAGATTTCCCCAAAACAGGTGAAGTGAGTTCCACAGGTTCAATTTTAGTTTCAGTAAAAGACAGCACCTCAAATTCGTTGGTTAGAGGGATCAGTACAGCACCCTGAGTCCTACCTGGTCACCATTCATCCTGTTCAGGACGCCTAGATCTACCACTGACACACCATTTGTAGTCGAGTGGATGAGTAATGGCAGAACCTGTACTTTCTGTAGAGGAGACAGGATCCTCAGGAGAGAATAGCACTTAAGGTATCTCTGGTATTACAGGTACACGACTCTCGGGAGCTCTTCCAACACACCGATTCATAGCAGATGCCAACCGTTTGACAGTAGTCAGGGCAATTTACAGCTGCTTACGAATATCATCCAACTCATCCTATGTTCGGGAACACCATTCACAGAGGTACTGCATTTTGGCTGGTGCAATGTATTACAAGGCAGTGAACATATAACTTTAAATTAAGCCCACTGACTATCTTTTAATCTGTTGAGCTACAAGGTTGCTAATTCCCTATGAGAATTTAAGAAACTACACAAAACGAGATTTCTGTTAAGGCAAGACAAAAACCTGTTGTAAAATTTATTAATACCTAAAACGTTATGAGGTTATTTTCAATTATATAGAGCCAGTCATAAATAAGGGAAAACTAGATGTAGCAAATTATGTTAGTTAGAATATCTGCTAATGTAACTAAATCATGAACGCGGATATACTACAAACTGCTTGTAGATTATGCAAAGGACAATGGTAGCTTCCATAAATTCTCAAAAACGCACGTTTATTTGCGTTGAAATACAAAAAAATTCAGGGGTGGTGTAGTCTTTGGCAGAACCACAAACACTGATTTGCTACGATGTAAGTTATGTACTCAAACAGGGTGTATATGTGGACAAGGAAAAAAATTCCCGTATTTCCCGGTTAAAAATATACTTTCTCCCAGGTGAAAATAGTTGTACATGGGCATAGAATTTCCTGGCACTTTAGAAAACGAAACACAGGGAACACAACACATTTTGGGAAGATCTTTGATGAGCAGCAACATGTACACTGCATATTTTCGTATTACGAAACTATAAATTCGAATTCCACCAAACACCGCATGTTACTTTCTGAAGCATTGAAATCGAGATTGCGATGCGCTTTTGTAGGCCAGGCATAGCTCATGTCACACGATCTCGCCAACCGATGACAGCGGGTATTCAGAGCTGAGGACATCTGATGTAGTCAGCCAATAGCAACATCACTGTTAAGAAGTGCGAAAGCACAAACAGAAAAAGCTAATGGTTTAAATTAATATACATAGTGTTGCCACACGAAAAGCAATGGTCTATAAGATTAATACGCTGCAAGAGAAGCTAAGCTTTCACATATAAAGTTGGTCTTTTATGCGCGTATCACAATGAAAGATATATCACACAAATGTGCCACTAAAATTTTTAATAACGACATAAATGTCTGATCTTCTGGGCTCGAAATTCATCTAAATGGCTCGTCATCAAAGAGTTGACTTTTAAATGAGAGTCAAAGGCTCTATGATTTAAGAACTTGTAACGGAACTGAAATGATGGTGGGCTGACAGTAATTTGGAGCCCGCGCGTCGGAAACGGGCGCGCTGGTGTGAGACTGCCAGGGAGTGCACCCTGATGCCATCTATTGGCGAAACTGGGAATTAGCGCTGTCTCAGACAATGCGCTAAACTCTCGGAGTCAAATGTATTCTTTTTGATGGTAATTATAAGTTATTACTGTATGTTTTAATGTTATAAGGCGCTAGTAGTAAATTATTATGACTGGTATGAACTCCAGGGTAATAAATATAAATATTCTTAAATACTAAATTATTTCGGTGAAAAGGTGGTAGGGGAACGCCCCCACTCTTGGTGATACGAGCGTAGCTAGAGGTAGCTGGAGACACAGGGACTGAACAATGGAATGGCCTGGGGAGTGTTGACGTGAGCGGACGTGCATAACTGTGCTCACGCAAAAGTGACTGTGCAACAGCGAAAAGGAGAATATCGTCGCCGTTTGTGGAGTAGAACGCGACGAATGGTTGTCGAAGCCGTCTCTATGCCACTGGGGCTGATTGTAAGAGTTCCTGCGCCCAGATTTTATGGCGGACGCGCAGTAGCTTATACGAGTGCTACAGCTCGTAGTTCCAGCCGCCATTAAGGGCACGAGGCGTGAAGAGGAAGAGCTGCGTTAGCCACATGCATCTCACCACCAGCACCGACACGTCTACCCAAGGCAAGACTGCTTGAAATTGTTAAGTCGAACTTTGTATACATGTAAAAGGAGAATACCAGTTTTCTTTTGTGCAAGTGCAGAAGACAGAATATAGTAATGAATAAAATTACGGCGTATGTTGTTCATTGTAAAGTGTAGTAACCTGAAACTTAGTGTAGTGAAATCAGACTGAGGCCACCATCGCCTCTTTCATTTACAATTCTTTTGGTTGTAGAATACTTTAGCGTTTAAGAATGTTGAAAAGAGCAATGGTCAAACCAGAATGAGTCGCCTATTTATAGTTACTTAAATTTTTCTGAGTAACCTTTCAAGTAAAGTCACTTAACTAATTCTATAGCAATTGGCCAAAGAGTAATATCCAAAATCATTAAATAAGTTGAAGGATAGAATTTTGTTAACCTAAGTTGCATAAGTTGTCTTGGGGGTAATTACCAAGCCAACTCACAGAAATTGAGAGAGTATTTGCTTTGTAGAATCACCTAGAATGATCAGAAATAGTAATATTCAGAATTAAGTTTAAAATTCAACTCAAGCCGTTTCACTTTGAAACGAGCCAAAAAATTGATTTATTCTTTTGCTCCTTCAGAGCTGGCGACCGTAGTTATAAGTATTTTCAGGAGGATTCGACGGTAAGTCTGCTGCTCTCGTCGTGCTGATAGGATTATCTACTGCTGCTAGCAGTGGTGATTGGATACATAAGCTCACTACCAAGTTAAGTGGGTCAGGTAGGCAGTGTTACCGTGTGAACTGTAGGGCACTGTAGGCCGTGGATCGAACCCGTTCAATCATCACAGCTCTTTGAGAAATAGTCCGGTTAGGAGTGTACTAATCCAATAGGTAAATACTGGCGAGTAACGGTAAAAAATGTATACGCAAGTGAATTTAGCAAGGTCCATGTAGCACCTAGTTAATGTGGTGCAATGGCGAGGGTAGGAGTGGAGTAAAAGTGAGCTGAGCTTGTGGCAGCTGTGCTGTCTATAAAGATTAATAACGTGAATTCACTACTACCTATTACCATTAGGGCTGAGCTATTTTCGGTTAAAATACGTAGCAGTAAGCGCAAAGGCGTGACAGCTACAAGTCCGTATCGGCTTTATACATACGGAAGGAGGAAGCGGGTCATTCTGTCAGTGGAGGGGGTTAAAACAACCGAGTCAGTTGAGAACATACCCCGTTTACTGATGGAAAGATTCGGCGGTTCGGTCGCATGTGGCGACCGTGACAGGACTTACCAAGTTTGTAGAATAATGGCTGCAATAAAAGTGTTTTATATAAACTTTTAGTTTGAGGAAAATTTTAAATTTAAAATTCTGTTGTAGACAAATATACCACAATTGGTAAGTTCAAGACGACAACCTGCAAAGCAGCAAAAGGAAGTCCAATAGTAGGAGTTAAACAAGTAATACTTGGTTTAATAAACATTTCTATTAGGCACGAAATACAGCAGCATAAGATGGAGTCGAATAGTAACAAGCAAGACGAAAACATTACAAGGTCAGACCCAGAATTAGGGACCATAGATACTGTTGTAGGGTTGGAAAATCCTATAGATGAATCCACACCCACAAAACAGGAGGAACGGGAAGTGAAACCAAAGGTAGTGAAAAGTGAACCCAATGTATCGGTGGATGCAAGTCACAAGGGAGAGGATATGGAATTAACAAGTTTGTTAAATAGGATGATGGCGCAAATTCGAGAAGGGAATGCTAGTTTGAAAGCAGAAATGGCTAGTCATATATCCCAATTGGAGGAAAACCTATCTGGTAAAATAAAAGCCAATTTAGATATTTTGAATACGCAAAGCCAGCGTATCACAGAGGTAAACAAATCAGTAAATAGCATTAGGGCTGAAATAACAAATGTTCAGAGAAAAGTCACAGAAATAGAGAAAAGATTTGATACCGAAATTCAGAGAATAGAGAAATCAGTGGAACCTTTGGTTAGTGAAAAATTAGAACCGATAATTGAAAGTAAATTACAGGTGATAGTACCAGTTGTAAAGAAAGAGATTGTTAAAGAAACGGCAGCTGATATTGAAACACTGCGCAATACCATGTTGAGTTTTGATGCATGTGTGCAGGAGCAGGAAAATACACTGCGTAATGAGATAAAATTGTTAAGTCAGCAAGTTCAGAATCAGACGTTTCTTACCTGTAGTGGTATCCCATTGGTAATGCAAAAATCGGAAATACTGAGTAGGGAGGAAAAATACGATCCTCAAAAGAAACAAGGTGGATGGCATCCAATGGATTTTATAAAAAATTGTGAACGTGTCTTACCAACAGACATGTCGGATAAAGAAAAAATTAATTTAGTAATAGACGCTTTAGCAGGTCATGCTAAACGTTGGGGATTGAATTTGGATATCGACAATTTGAAGTTTACAGACTTCAAAGAAAAGTTCCTTGAGGAATTCTGGGGCACACAACAGAGGGATAGGTTGTGGAGAGAATTCGTTGTCGCCAGAATGCCAGAACATGGGCGTGGGCTCATGAAAGAATACTGTGAAGGATGGTTCAAGCGTTTGGAGTATCTTAAAGATCGTAGATCAGAATCGGAGATAGTGTGGGAGTTGTGGAAAAAGCTACCTGACGATTCAAAGCGTTATGTAGGAGGCACTCATGGAACATTCGATGAATTTTTAGAAAAAATCGAGAATGAAGATAGGTGGCGTGAAACTAGAGAGTTTCGAGGTTTCAGAAATCAGAATGGAATAGTAAAAGGTGGTAGGAATGAACCGCAAATTAACATGATGAGAGGAAGAGGTCGAGGAGGTAACTCTCAGCGAGGGAGAGGACACTATCAGGGAAACGGGATGCATTATCAAAATCAGGAAAACTAAATACCGCGCAGGTCAAGGGCCTAACGCGCGCGGAAAGAAAGAAATGGCCCAAATATAGGGAAGATCGGATTAGTCAGTACTATAGTAGGATAGTGCGTCGTTCGCCTGAAGAGCAGTTACATAAACGAAACTTTGCGAAGTATAATGCAGGGATACAAACAGAGGAGAGAGAGCAGGGAGGAATTATTAAGGGAAATGAAGTAGGAAAAGAATATCGGTCGGATGTGAAGGCTCACGTGAATGAAATAAGTACAATTCGAGGTCAGAGTGACGAATTGATGATGGAAGAGTCAGAGAAGGCGTTGTTTGTCGGTAGGGATGGCAACTGTGCAGAGAGGCAGGGGCAAGGTAGGAGTGATGTGACTTATGGTAAAAGGTTCGTACGAATAGTCGACGAATCGCATCGAGAAGTAATTAAAGGGGAAAGGGTGGATAAGAAAAAGGGGCATAGTGCAGAGACGCATGCCGATTCAGAAATTACCTCGTATGCAGAATATGTACATCAGCTCAAAAGCCAGCCAGCACAATTAGAAAGATCTTCCACTCAAGTGATTAATTTGGACCCGAATATGACAGTGTTAGAGAGCCATACCGATAATGATGTGTACCTAGTGACAGCAAGAGTACATGACTGTGATGAAGATTCTTTTAAAGAAATTAGAGAAAGTGTATCTAACCAAGAGAAAGAGTGTTGTGATCCCTGTAGTACTGAAGCAAATGAGTTGAGTGAGACTGGAATTCCATTAGTAGGGGAGAATAATGAAAGTAAGAGTGGCGAATGTACTATCCAACAAAGGGAAAGTAGAGAAATGGATTATAATTTGCAAGAATTATTTGAATCCGAAGAAGGTCATATTTCTAAGGAGGAGGAATTATCGTCAGAATCATCAGAAAGCATCCAGGGAGAAAAAGAAGTAGAGGAAGTTTCCGATTCTGCAACTGAGAGTTCAGGCATGACAGATTCGAATGAGAATGAGATGGCATTAAAGAGCCTAGACGAAGGACTATTGGAAAAAGCGGTGAAAGAATTTAGGATGAAAAGGAGAAAGAAACCTCCAGATGGAATGGTCAGTATAAAAACCGGAAAAATAATATGGCAAGACTTGGCGGTGGAAAAGGATTTATTATGGGAAGATAAAGAAAGTATGAAAGAGGACAATAGGATGCAAACAATCCTGCCCATTAATGTATGTGGGTACGATTTATATGTATTGTTGGATACGGGTGCTCAAATAAGTGCTATTTCGCACGCATTTTTTGAGATGATCAAAGAGCAACGAGGAGTAGTCATGATGCCAGTAACAGGTGTTAAAGTGATAGGGGCGACAGGGAAATGTAGTAAACCTGTTAAACATCAAGTGATGATGGAATTTAAGATAAAAAACAAGCTATTTTCGAATGCATTTTTAGTAGTTCCAGAGCTCAGTGCCGAGATCATTTTAGGCATTGACTGGTTAATAAAACAGAAAGTAATTATAGATTGTGACAAAGGGATAATAGTTTGTAAAGTTGATAGTGCGGTATTAGAAATACCATTTGAATCATCTAGAGTAATGGAAGAGAACCAGCTGAGATGGGTAGAATTTAGAGATGATCATAATTCAGGGATAGGTCCAAACTTCGATTGGTTTCTCTTGAGGCAGATAGTTGAAGATGGAAATAAGGAGACACTCCTTCGAAATGTAGTGGATAAAACGGAAGGACTATCTGATGCCCAAAGGGAGGATCTATGGCAAATTCTGAAAGAAAATCAGGAGGTATTTTCAGACAAACCGGGACGAGTGATAAATTATGAGTACTGCATGGAGGTAGAGGAGCATGAACCTTTCTTTAAACCACCATATAATGTACCCTTGTCTAAGAAAGAAGCAGTTCAAAAAGAAATAGATAAAATGGTTTCATGTGGGGTCATTGAATGGAGTTCTAGCCCATATAATAACCCACTAGTGATAGTAGGTAAGAAGGATGGAAGTGTACGAATAGTGATAGATGCTCGTACTCTGAATAAAGTAGTGAAGAGGGAGTTGGATCGTCCAGAGAACATAGATAATTTATTGTAGAAGTTTAATGGTGTAAAGTACATGACTAGTTTAGACCTAACTGCAGGATACTGGCAAATCCCATTAAGTGAGGAGTCTAGGAAGTACACGGCATTTTTATTCAATGGCAAATGCTACCATTTCACAGTGGTACCATTTGGCCTAAATACTTCCGTTTCAGTGTTCATTCGGGCTTTAGACAAAATTTTAGGGAATGAACTTAGTTCGCTAATCACGGTTTATGTAGATGATCTGTTAATTGCTACAAGGACATGGGAAGAGCACATGGAGTTATGCGACAGGGTGTGCAAAGCTTTAATTAAAGGAGGAATGACCCTGAACCTGAAAAAATGCGAGTTTGTGAAGAAAGAAATAAAGTTTTTAGGTCACATAGTAACACCAGAGGGAATTGAAAAGGATCCCGATAAAGTCAAAGCAATAAGAAATTGTCCGGCTCCCAAGAATAAAAAACAACTAAAGTCATTTATAGGACTTTGTTCCTTTTATCGTAAGTATGTGGATGATCAGGTGTTCAATAGCCCACATCTGAACAACCTACTTAAGAAGAACAGTGTGTATATGTGGACTGAGGAATGTGAATCAGCATTCAACCGGCTAAAAGACAATTTGGCTAAAAACATAAAGTTATGGCACCCTGACCTGTGTGAACCATTCCACATGGCAACAGATAGTTCAGATTATGGATTGGGAGTATCCATATTTCAGGAGGTAATGATAGATGGGGAAAAAACTCATAGACAAATAGCATTTGCGAGTAGAACCATGTCTAAGTACGAAAGAAACTATACAGTTTCAGAGAAGGAGGCTTTAGCTATAGTATGGGGTTTTAGGAAATTTCAACTTTTCTTATGGGGACATAAGACTGTGGTCCATACAGACCACAAAGCTTTAATATTTTTGAAGGACTGCAGATTGTTACATAACCGGTTGACCAGATGGGCGCTGTTTTTACAACAATTTGATATAGAGATCAGGTATGTTAAAGGGAAAGAACATGCAGTACCGGATGCTTTGTCGAGATTACCGGAAGGATGTGAGACACTAGAAAGTGTAAAGAATAGGGAAGATGTTTTTGAGGTGAATTACTTCAAAAAAGCGGAAGGAAGAGAAAAAATTAGGGAAATATGTCGGAATATGCGAAGATATCAAAGTGATGATGATGCACTCAAGTCGGTAAAGGTCAAGTTTGACAATCCGGACGCAACTAACATAAGGGCTTCATATAAAATACATAAAGGTGTACTGTATCTTCAAAGATTAAATAATCCAGGGAAGTGGAGAGTATGTTGGCCGGAACAACACACTGAAGTGCTGATAGATTATGTTCACTTGGCATATGGCCATTGTGGTGCACGGAAGTGTACCGATAAGTTAGATGAATGCATTACCTTTAACAACATGGCACGAAGGGTAGCACAGAGGATAAGATCTTGTGATCTATGCCAAAAGGCGAAAGTAACAAATGCAACTAATCAAGGGCCCATGCAATCAATAAAACCTGATGAAGTATTAGAAATAGTAGCAGTAGATATCTTTGGACCATTACCGAAAACCATGGGGGGTTTTGTGTACATATTTGTAGCAGTTGAACTTTTCTCAAAGTATATAAAGCTATATCCCTTGAGAAAAGCTACTGCCAGAGCTGTGTATGATAAAATGGTGTGTGATTATTTTGTGAAAGTAGGGAAGCCAAAGAGAATACTATCAGATAATGGTGTTCAGTTTTGCTCAAAAATGTGGAAGGATGGGATAACTGAGAAACAGGTAGAAGTGGTACATATCTCAGCTTATCACCCATCAAGCAATCCGGCAGAAAGATATATGCGTGAGATAGGTCGGTTATTTAGGACGTACTGCCATAGTAACCACAAGAAGTAGGGCATGTATGTGAGTGAATTCGAAGAAATCATGAATTCATTAACAAACGAGAGCACTGGATTTACTCCAGAAGAAATCCTGAAAAAGACGAGAAGTAAAAGTCTAGTAGAAGACCTACTAGAATTTCCAGATAGAGTTGAATTAGATTATGATAGTAAAAAGAACTTAGTGAAAGACAAGATGAGAAAACAGGCAGATGCGAGAATTCGTCGTCATGACGAAAAAGTAAGGAATCCTAAATTCAAAATAGGTGATCTCGTTCTTGTAAAAACACATGAAAAGTCAAGTGAAATTAATAACGAGATCAGCAAATTTAAATATATATATAATGGACCAATTAAAATAGTGTCCATACCCAATGTGAATGCTTATTATTTAGAGTACCCATTAACAGGCAAACGCCTGGGAGTAAGAAACATAGTGGATCTCAAAAGGTATGAGCCACGAATTCTACCAGATTGAAATTAAATATATAAATAAATATTAAAGTAAACCAATATGTAAATAGTTTTGTTTCTTTTGTTCTATGTGAAAGGTAAATGTTTACTAAAATATGTTGCAGTATTCTAATGAAACTTCTAGTTTATGTAGAGACTAAACAGACTGGGAAAGACTGAGCTTCTAAGAAAGCCTTAATAGATGTGTAAATAAGTGTTGTGGAAGAGGTAGAAAAGTGAGGAGGTAAAGTGAAAAGGACAGGCTATAAAGTAATAGGCGCGTAACGTGTGTTTTACTTGCCTGAGATAAAAGAAGTGTATTTAAAATTTTTGTAAAAAATATGTTTAAAGTGTACTGTGTTTAGATGTAAGAAAATTGTAAAGAATGAATGTAAATCACTTATGTAATGTTTAGCAGGAAAGATAGAAAGAATTGGTGTTTAATTTTAAATAAGTAATATAAGTACCGAGGTGTATCAGTAAGAAAGGGAAAACCCTTGGTAAAAAGCTTAACGAACATTTCAGATTCATTATAGGAGAGACTTCTTATTGAATTATCACTGTTAGATACTTCAATAAGAAGTGGGGCATGTGTAACGGAACTGAAATGATGGTGGGCTGACAGTAATTTGGAGCCCGCGCGTCGGAAACGGGCGCGCTGGTGTGAGACTGCCAGGGAGTGCACCCTGATGCCATCTATTGGCGAAACTGGGAATTAGCGCTGTCTCAGACAATGCGCTAAACTCTCGGAGTCAAATGTATTCTTTTTGATGGTAATTATAAGTTATTACTGTATGTTTTAATGTTATAAGGCGCTAGTAGTAAATTATTATGACTGGTATGAACTCCAGGGTAATAAATATAAATATTCTTAAATACTAAATTATTTCGGTGAAAAGGTGGTAGGGGAACGCCCCCACTCTTGGTGATACGAGCGTAGCTAGAGGTAGCTGGAGACACAGGGACTGAACAATGGAATGGCCTGGGGAGTGTTGACGTGAGCGGACGTGCATAACTGTGCTCACGCAAAAGTGACTGTGCAACAGCGAAAAGGAGAATATCGTCGCCGTTTGTGGAGTAGAACGCGACGAATGGTTGTCGAAGCCGTCTCTATGCCACTGGGGCTGATTGTAAGAGTTCCTGCGCCCAGATTTTATGGCGGACGCGCAGTAGCTTATACGAGTGCTACAGCTCGTAGTTCCAGCCGCCATTAAGGGCACGAGGCGTGAAGAGGAAGAGCTGCGTTAGCCACATGCATCTCACCACCAGCACCGACACGTCTACCCAAGGCAAGACTGCTTGAAATTGTTAAGTCGAACTTTGTATACATGTAAAAGGAGAATACCAGTTTTCTTTTGTGCAAGTGCAGAAGACAGAATATAGTAATGAATAAAATTACGGCGCATGTTGTTCATTGTAAAGTGTAGTAACCTGAAACTTAGTGTAGTGAAATCAGACTGAGGCCACCATCGCCTCTTTCATTTACAATTCTTTTGGTTGTAGAATACTTTAGCGTTTAAGAATGTTGAAAAGAGCAATGGTCAAACCAGAATGAGTCGCCTATTTATAGTTACTTAAATTTTTCTGAGTAACCTTTCAAGTAAAGTCACTTAACTAATTCTATAGCAATTGGCCAAAGAGTAATATCCAAAATCATTAAATAAGTTGAAGGATAGAATTTTGTTAACCTAAGTTGCATAAGTTGTCTTGGGGGTAATTACCAAGCCAACTCACAGAAATTGAGAGAGTATTTGCTTTGTAGAATCACCTAGAATGATCAGAAATAGTAATATTCAGAATTAAGTTTAAAATTCAACTCAAGCCGTTTCACTTTGAAACGAGCCAAAAAATTGATTTATTCTTTTGCTCCTTCAGAGCTGGCGACCGTAGTTATAAGTATTTTCAGGAGGATTCGACGGTAAGTCTGCTGCTCTCGTCGTGCTGATAGGATTATCTACTGCTGCTAGCAGTGGTGATTGGATACATAAGCTCACTACCAAGTTAAGTGGGTCAGGTAGGCAGTGTTACCGTGTGAACTGTAGGGCACTGTAGGCCGTGGATCGAACCCGTTCAATCATCACAGCTCTTTGAGAAATAGTCCGGTTAGGAGTGTACTAATCCAATAGGTAAATACTGGCGAGTAACGGTAAAAAATGTATACGCAAGTGAATTTAGCAAGGTCCATGTAGCACCTAGTTAATGTGGTGCAATGGCGAGGGTAGGAGTGGAGTAAAAGTGAGCTGAGCTTGTGGCAGCTGTGCTGTCTATAAAGATTAATAACGTGAATTCACTACTACCTATTACCATTAGGGCTGAGCTATTTTCGGTTAAAATACGTAGCAGTAAGCGCAAAGGCGTGACAGCTACAAGTCCGTATTGGCTTTATACATACGGAAGGAGGAAGCGGGTCATTCTGTCAGTGGAGGGGGTTAAAACAACCGAGTCAGTTGAGAACATACCCCATTTGCTGATGGAAAGATTCGGCGGTTCGGTCGCAAACTTCATTGTACATTCTCGCACATAGTTCAACTTGCGTAAAAGGAAATTTACTTTGAGAGCAACGCTTTTCAAACCACCATTCGGAATATTTTCCCGCGACCTATTAGAAATAGGTTCGTTCCTGCAGTTGCCAGAGAGCGCCAGATGACAGGCGTCACCGTACTTGCGCAGCTACGATGTCGTAGGGCGCCCGTATGTTCGTACGTGTAAAACATTAAAAGATCTTACATTATGTCATAAAAGAAACAAGATATCAGAGGATACTCCAAGAGCATCGGAATTTCGTGACCCATACTAAAATGTGCACATTTAAAGTGCACATTCGTATGTCCAGATTCCCAGTGAAGTAGGCAATGACCTGATATTATGCTTTTCAATGTAGTTTACGGGATGTAAATTTTCTTGACGTACCAGTACTATGTTATCTCATGTTTGGTTATTCATTATCGCGTAATGCCATACGTGCCGGAAGTTGAAAATGTGCACTTTAAATGCAGCGAACAGTGTGCGGAATTATTTCTTTAGCAAACCGACAAAAATAACTTCATTTTCCTGCAAGGCAATTAATGCTTGACTGTCAGAAAGTTGGAAATAAAATCTGCAACCAACAACACATTTTAGCCTTCCGTAATTATGTGAATGTATTTTAATTCACTTGATAGCCCCCGGCCACAGAAATCTGTTTTGTTTTCATTTGATGTGAGAGCAGTAAACGAAGAGGAAACAGCAAAATCACTAAATGTAAACACAGGTCACGTGGAACTACCCACATCCCCACTATAACTCAGGCTGCTCTGCGCATCAGCCCCGGATTTACAATACTTCCGACCCGGGCCAATACCCCGCCACTCCCTCGAGCGTTTGAGATGAGACGTCAAAAATTAGAAAAAAATCAAATTTTCAAAAATATATTCATTTTGTAGCGCACATCTTTCTGAAGAGTCTAATGCATGAAACATATGTTTTGAGGAAATGTAAGACATGTTATTTGGCCGTAAGTGTGCCAAAGTACAGTGCCACAATTCTTCACACAGCATTCTCTTATCGCATGTCACTGTATTTCGCTCTGTGGAATTGAAACGTGTATATTTTGTAATGAATGCCATCAAAACATATTCAGGACAGTGGAAATAAAAATGCCTTTGGTGCCTGTCATGCTTACAGTCGGCCGGTTTGACATCCTGCCCCCCCTTTTTTTCCTAAAAAAAAAGAACTCTTCAGAAAATTTGCACTCTTTATTCCCTACCAGCTAACAACTTGCTGCTTTATGTGACATAAAATTAAATATAGGATACATAAAACCAGTAAAGACATGAGACAAGCAAGACAATACACATTTCTTCAATCCTTAGCTCCTAGAAGTTTTTTTTCTCTCTAATCTTGCTATAGCTTTACATGGCGTGCTTTCCTTTCTGCAAAAAAATCTGTTATCACATCAAAGTTCGTCAAACGTTTTGTTACATGAAAAATCGAAACGTTGTTGTCTAATACTGAAAAAGCTGTTAATACAAATAGGACCCCATACTGGTGTGGTTTCTCGATCTGATCAGGTTTATTTTGTAACACTCTGCTAGATAAAACAAAATAGGCCTTTCTAATACTGCAACAATTTTAACACACACCAAAGAAACGAGACTGTTTTGGCACAAACGGACATTTTTTAACGACAGAATATAATTCACAAAGTACCAATACGAAATGCCTATTAGGCCTACAACAAGCAAAAAGCTTTACTTTGGGAAACAGTTTCACACTTCATTCATATGCTCCAGTTTCTCAAGCATGAGATCGAAAAGTAGCAGTACGAGATTTTTATACAAACTTGGAATCGTCATATTGTTCCATAATTTGTGTGATGTCCCGGTTTCTTCTCCCTCGTTCTAACAAAGACTCTTGTTATCACTGATTCTGTAACTATTCCTGTCAATGTCAAAGCTTATTCGCCAGTTAACTTCCCTAACTCAGCCAGAATCACCGGTTTAGTTATCCCGCGATTATTCTCCGGTTAGGCATTGTTACGTGTTCGTACAACGCGTTTTCCGTGCTACTTCCAGAATAGAACTTAACAGCGGCTGCTAGCTGGGGATTGTACAACTGGCCCTTACTAGTATAGCGATCTGGACAACAATTTTCTGCCAAAATTTCATTTTCTTGGATACACTGAGAAGGTAATACCACAGTCTAACATAACAGTCACGACACTCACTGCTGTAAAAGTTGTTACCGTGTGACAGCTGGAGCGACACTAGCACTCCAAGCGGCTGGTAAGGTGAACATCAGACACATCGTAAGCAGAATGTTTGTTTTGCATCATTTCCTATGTAATTTACGAAATATTTGAGTTATTTTCTTGCCTCCAAGGGTTTGTGTAGTATCAGTAGGCATATATATTTCTAAAAAAGATTCTAAAATAAGCGAAAGTGTGGACAACAACTGTGACTTGAGTGACAAGCTACAACACATTCGTGAAGAAACACTTGTGACATTGGATAGAACTGCAGCTTACCACGTTGGTATCAAAAGAATATAAACACATAGATTCACACGTATGAAGCACGGACATGTACCTCTACATGCAAAAGCGATCGACAGCTCATTTATCGTTCTGTAGGCCTACTGTGTTTGTCATTGTCGTCGCCTGTTGCCAGAAGTACGACCTTCATCTTTATATTATTCTAAGTGGGACAAGCAACTGCAAATAGTGGGATAAATGTGTTGAAAACATTATAATGAGCTGATTACATTACATTTCACGCAAAACCAAATATTTGAATAATTTTCAAACACTCTGTCAGTGAACAAGGTGCTAACAAAATAATGTCATCACACAAAGGAAACAAGGAAAATTAAGAGACTAACAACAGAGCTGAATGAAATACATACCAAACATCACGCTTTTGTAAGACACGAATAACTGTACTTAATCTAACCACTTCACCGCCAAAGCAGGTCTGTGTTGACGATTCACACGAATCTGGCACTGATACATGGAGAGTTGAACTGGTTGCTTCTGAGTCATATGACTGTTTTACAGCTTTAGATGGATTGTCGAGTCTTTGTGGCAGTTTCCTCTTCATCGTCAGTTGAGTGGCTTATCTGGGATGTCAAACAGTGTGGGTACTGCATTCCACACAACGAGTTAAAATTTCATAGAGTGGCTGAGGTACTAGTTACAGCGCTCCTAGCGGCAACCAACGCTAACTCGGCCCCCATGTTCTCCTTAGTCAAAACATTAGGAAAGCGTTACTGTTGTTTGTGTTGGAAGTGTGTCAGCTGTTGTGATATTACTGCAATATTTAACTTTTCTAGTTGACTTTTTTGTTACAAAATATAAAGTCAACATGCCAGCAGTGTGTTCAGCGTTCAACTGCACAAATCGCAGTGATAAAACAACAAATATTTCATATTATAAGTAAGTATATTAGTACCGAAATACGACACGTTTTTTAATGTTTATTAAAGAGTCATTGGCATTGGAACTGTAATTATGCTTAAGACAAATGCAGAAAAGTAATTTATTTATCGTTGATTACAGATTTCCTTTAAAAGATAAGGAAATTACAAAAAGATGGGTTATAAATATGAAGCGAGAAAACTGGTTTCCTACTACAGCCAGTTACCTCTGTTCAGCTCATTTTGAAGAGAAATATATGTACCACACAAATGTCCAGAGGTGCCTTTTGCCAAAAGCAGTACCTACTATCTTTAACTTTCCACCACATTTACAAAAGCAAGCTAAAGTATTATGACCACAACCCAGAAAGCGATCTTTCGACAATTTGCAAGATAGTGCTGTAACAGTGACATCATTAGCACAAAGTAAGTCAATATTTTAATTTTACTCCGTGTTCTTATTACTTAGAATTACATACTTTCTATTATAATCTTATGATGTAACTGCATTCTTTCAGTGCCTGTCGGACTCACATCTGTTTCTGCTGACCACAATTACTGTCTACCAAGCCCTAAGAAGTCGAAAACACAATATAACAGAGTACAAGCAGAGAATGTGCGACTAAATAAGCGGATAAAGCAAATGAAGCAACTTAGTGTATGACACAAAAGAAGAATAGTGCAGTTACAGACTTTAGTTGCTGGTTTGAAAAGAAGGCTATGTAGTTCAGTTTCTGATATATTAAACAGTGAACATGTAGTTGGTTTATTGAAGGAGCTATTGGAACTTCAGTACAGTACTAAAGTATGCCATTATTCTCAGCAAATAAGGAAATTTGCCCTGACCCTAGACTTTTATTCTGCCAAGGCATACAGCTACTTACGAAAATTTGTGAAATTACCCCACCCAAGAACGCTTCGCTGTTGGGCAATGTCAGTGGGTGGCCAACCAGGTTTTACTGAGGAGGGTTTCACTAAAATTGCCTCTGAAGTTGAGAACAGCACAACCCAAATTTTTGCAACATTGATGTTTGATGAGATGGCTATTAAGAATGACCTTGTTGGGGATGGGGAAAAAATAAGAGGCTATGTTGATTTTGGGGAGGATGGCATAGAAAGTGATGATAGCGAGGCAGCAAAAGAGGCTCTTGTGTTCATGGTCACAGCGCTAAACAGAAATTGGAAAATTCCTGTGGGTTATTGTTTAGTTCACTCCCTATCTTCTACTGTAAAGCTAAATTTGGTACAACAGTATCTCCGAAAACTTGAAGACACTGGTGTTACTATAGTAGCTGTGGTTTGCGATGGTACTGCCACAAATAGATCTTTAATGGCAAATTTAGGGATCAGATGTGATGAACAGGGAGCACAGTGTTGGTTTCCCCACCCTTCAAATAATGATATGAAGGTATTTTGCATGTTTGACACAGCTCACATGCTAAAGCTGGCACGTAATTTACTTGCAGAAAAGAATTTTTTGTTAGATGGTACCATTTCAGGCCGTGATAACATAATTAAATGGGAATATTTTAAAAAGTTAGTGGACTTGCATGAAAGGGAAGGTTTGCATGCTGCAAACAAACTTAGGAGGCAGCACATTCTGTACCATACTCAAAAAATGAAAGTGGCTTTGGCAGCACAAACTCTTAGCAAATCTGTTGCAAATGCCATGTCGTTCTGCAAAGATTTAGGCATTACAGAATTTTATGGGAGTGAGGCAACAGTTAAATATATCAAAATGTTAGACAGTGCCTTTGATTTATTAAATTCTTGTCACACAATGGGCAAGGGCACTAAGGCACCAACTTTCAGAGGGAACAGAGACACAGTCTGTAAAAGGATCAATGAATACATTAAGTACTTCAAGTCTTTAAAGCTTTCTGATGGAAGTCCTGTTATTCTGTCTAACAGAAAAATGCCGTTGTATGGACTTATGCTGAATTTAATGAGCATAAGGCAAATTGCAGAATTGTATGTTTGGAAAGAAAATGCAGAGCTCAATTATATTTTGACCCATAGAACAAGTCAAGATAACTTGGAATTATTTTTCTCCAGCATTTGTAGTAGAGGAGGAAACAGAAATAACCCAAATGCTGTGCAGTTTGGATCAGCATACAGGAAATGCTTAATTGCACAGATAGAAGATTCTCAAAATGGCAATTGCCAAGAATCAAATACTAGTATGCTACCTCCTGCTACTGTTCCATCACTTCCTTTTGCTAAGGTAAGCCCTGCAGCTGTAGACTATGATTATGTGCCAGATTATGCCTCACTGAGTATGTACTATGAATATGTCATTGAGTACATAGCTGGAAGTATAGCGAGACAGGTGACAAACAAAATTAACTGTACTGACTGCTTAGAAGTTATTTTTGCTTGTATTGAGGCTAAAAGAACTGGATTGATTGTAGCGAAAGTTGTGAAAACCAGTTTAATCAATCCAGCTAATGACATTGTTAAACTTTGTAATGCTGCTGAGGAGGTTTTCAGAAATAATGAGGACCTAATCCTGAAATGTCAGAAAAACGTTTTGTTGAGGTTCCAGACAGAAGTGTTGCAGTTGGTGAGAGGCTCCTGATTTATAAACAATTAACATCTTTTTACAGAAACTGAATTTGGTGAAGAAACCAATTATGTTAAACTGATAAAACTGCTGCTCAAACATTATTTTGTATGTCGAATAAATCACTTATGCAAATCAAAATCATCTGAGCAGAGAGGTAAAGTTGTGAGACAACTATACACAAAGCTTATTTTATTTAAAGGTCAGTGAAAAGACTGAAAAAATACGAATGTCAGTTAAAACATTGTAAAAATTAAATGTAAATAAATTATTTTACTTTTCTTGTAGATTATTATTATTATTATTATTGAATTACTATTCTTGTGTTAACTACTTGTAACACATATTTCAAATAATATTCTCGTTCACAGTGTACTGGTTTTTGAGGCTTTGACTGTTTACTTTGGAATAGCGACAAAAATATCGCATTTCTGCGCCCGTTACTGTTTCTAATAGTTAACCACAGCATGTTTAGAAGTTTCACCGTAATATTCTGGTGGTACCTGCTCTAATTGCATTAATTTATGGGCAACAAGTAACGTTATAGTGGATGGACAGACTTATTTGAGTTGTCTTGTAGTGTTATCTACATCGAAAAGTTTAGCCATATTTCGACAAAAACATCCCTTTTTTCTGTCAGTGCACACTGAAATCACTGCTGTCTATTGCTTGTTTTAGAAAAAATAAAGCTAGTATGGGCTATTTCAAGTAAGTCAAACGCAGTTACAAGGGGGCGGGACACAGCAGACGAATGCCTTGACTAAAGAAAACATGGCGGACAGAACTTCAATTTGCTTCAAACATGGCGGACCTATAGCCACTCTCTCAGGATCCTTAGGAAACCTAAAAAAGACACATGTGGTGTCTTCTTCCTGTTGTTGCTGCAATTTATTGCGCTACAAACGCTTCCGCTTGTGAAGACCATTGTATAAATCAAAATAAACAACCACTATTCGCTTTCACGATCGCGCCAAACTCACAGTATAAGTTACTGGCCGCTTGGGGCAGGCAACAAAATCGAGGTGAAGTGTCGTGACTGTTATGTTAGACTGTGGTAATACTTAATCGCCGGCCGCAGTGGCCGAGCGGTTCTAGGGCTTTATTCTGGAACCGCGCGACCGTAGGTTCGAATCCTGCCTCGGGTTCTTAGGTTAGTTAGGTTTAAGTAGTACTAAGTTCTAAGGGATTGATGACCTCAGATGTTAAGTACAATAGTGCTCAGAGCCATTTTTATACGTAATCTTTCTTACCTGTTATTCCTTTATTTCCACTCCGGTAGTCTGAATCTATGGATTTCGCTAGTAATTACAACAACGCTCATCATTCGCAAACCCAATCAACCACACAATCAGTCAACGGTTAGCATTCATCCGTTCGGCCTTACTCCCTTCAGCTCGTATATGAAAGTTTGTTTCTACATGCGACAACGATTCCCCTGACAGAGACATCATGTACACTATGCATGCATTCACAAATCAACTTACGATTCATTCAGAAATCAACTTAGAATGTGTTCAAAAACCGACAGGGATGCGTTTCAAAGTCATATGAATAATCGAAAGACTAACGTGCGCTGGATGCTAGGCGCTTTGTGAAACAAGGCAGCTTGGGCTCACAGTTTTTCCCGGTAGAATCTAGCTGCTTGCTGCGATTGCTTACACTGCCAACAGCCACATTTCTATAGCCAGCGGGAGAAGCCACTACTGAACTGTGCATGCGCATGATCCCATTCGTAAAAGGAATCTAATGTAAACTAGTGGTGGGGTAAACTGCGATTTTCCGATATCAATGATTTCTGTGAATGCTACTTTTCAGTATCTGTTATTCTTAACTGTGATTTGTCGCAGTTAAGGAACCTAGGTCGTGTATTCCTCCGCCACTGCTACTTCCGCTACTTCTGCGATTTCTGTGACTCCTGCGATTTCTGCGGCTTACCACCGTATGAAAAAGATACATCTGTCCACACAGAAAATTGCATCTCAACAAACCTGTCATCGGTAAGTATGTTTTACGTTTGTTCTTTCGTTGGCTTTAATTTTGTATTGAAGAAACAACTGTGAAAATATTAATAGTGTAATTAATATGTAAGTAGCCATACAGTAGCGTAATAGTTCGTGTTTATAAAATGAATTCTAACATATTGTTATGTTCACAGGTACGCGAACTTCATTTCAGTCACTGAGTAAAGTGATAACTCAAAATATCATTGTCAACAGATCTGGAGAAATTGCCACTGTGTCTTTAGACAGTTTTCGTCAGACGAGAGGTTAGTTTCTAAGTGTTTCGATGGACTTAATTACTTCAGTGAGATCGTTCTTGCAAATGTGAAATATACCCCATTGAGTGGCTTTCGTTAGAGCAAATTTTAGCAATCTACTCTGTCAGTTATATTGCTTGTAATTAGTGACAGCAAAAATTGTTTAATAATCCTTGTGATTTTGCAGACACA
Source organism: Schistocerca serialis cubense (assembly GCF_023864345.2). Taxonomy (NCBI): domain Eukaryota; kingdom Metazoa; phylum Arthropoda; class Insecta; order Orthoptera; family Acrididae; genus Schistocerca; species Schistocerca serialis. The sequence goes on from NC_064645.1 coordinate 443,375,808, forward strand.
CTTCTGACTCTGATTACTGGTTGCTGTACGTATCTATCCACATCAAGTAGTGATGGGCTAAACTGCGATTTTCCGATATCAGTGATTTCTGTGAATGCTACTTTTCAGTATCTGTTATTCTTAACTGTGATTTGTCGCAGTTAAGAGTCGCAGTTAAGGAACCTAAGTCGCGTATCCCTCCGCCACTGCTACTTCTGCTACTTCCGCGATTTCTGCGACTTCTGCTACTTCCGCGATTTCTGCTACTTCTGTGACTTCTGCTACTTCTGCGATTTCTGTGACTTCTGCTACTTCTGCGACGTACCACCGTATGAAAAAGTTACATGTGTCCACACAGAAAATTGCATCTCAACAAACCTGTCATTGGTAAGTATGTTTTATGTTTATTCTTCCGTTGGCTTTAATTTTGTATTAAAGAAACAACTGTGAAAATATTAATAGTCTAATTAATATGTAAGTAGCCGCACAGTACCGTAATAGTTCGTGTTTAGAAAGTGAATTCTAACATATTGTTATGTTCATAGGTACCTGAACTACATTTCAGTCACTCAGTAAAGTGATAATTCAAAATATCATTGTCAACAGATCTAAAGAAATTGCCAGTCTTTAGACCGTTTTCGTCAGACAACAGGTTAGTTTCTAAGCGTTTTGATGGACTTAATTACTTCAGTGAGATCGTTCTTGCGAATGTGATATAGCAAATATTAGCAATCTACTCTGTCAATTATATTGCTAGTAATTAGTGACAGCAAAAATTCTTTAATAATCCTTGTGTTTTTGAAGACGCAGTTCTGACTGATTACTGGTTGCTGTACATATCTATCCACATCAAGGCTGTTGAGAGACACTCGTGAAGATTCAAGACAGCTCTTAGAGGATTTGCAGTTTAAAAGTGAAATAATTATGAAATAAGTGTGTGACTGATTAAAGTGTTTTATTGAAGTTGTTGTGCGATTTTAAAGGAATAATAAATGTTAAATACATTGAGTGAATAATAAAAATCTCATTTTCCACATGTTAAGCCATCCTATACCCGTAATTTTCCGCCACTTATTTATTGGTAAACACTTGTTGGAGAGTGACATGCCACCCCCCCCCCCCCCCTTTCTCCACAATCTTGGTGTGACACTCACTGACCTGTAACATATCCCGAAGTCTACAATATGCATTATGCATTTTGAGGCTGTTGATATGAAAGTGGGAAGTACAGATCTTCCAGTTAAATCAGGAATAGCTTAAGTGCATTACTTGAAAGTGACACAGGAAAAGCTTAATTATGTAGGTGGTAGTAGTGTCGGCAAAAAGTTCTTGTGTGTGAAGTTGCCATGTAGAACACCAGGTGTAAAACTTTTCTCCCGAGTCTTGAACTGTGTCGGAACAAAAGTGAGGCATTCATATGACTGTTTTCATTTCTCTACACTTATACAGATGTCTTAGTTCTGCTGTGTTAACATTGCAAAGTCCTGTAGGCATGTGGAGTATTAACCAAAACTGTCATATTGGAAGCAGAATCAAACACATTTGTTACGTTACTTGATACTTTCAGGAGAAAAAGGCAATGTTGCTTCTTATTAATATAATACATTCAGAGTCACAGCAGTATTTGACCAACCATAACTGATGCTGAATGTGCATGTCGTCATATAATATGAAGGGCTTATTTCAATAGTGGTACAAGTCCATTACCTACACTTTTCTGTCTATAATGCTTCTGAAATTAGTGATCCAAACGAACATAAATAAAGGTTCATCTCTAGCAAGAAGCCATATGCTTGAATATTTCTGGTATCTCAACTGCAGATTTTTCAGCACTCATTTAACTTTACGACTCTATATCTCAAAATTAACAAAAATGGACTTGTACCACTATTGAAATAAGCCCTTCATATGCACACACAGCACATCGATCTCGTGAGGCACAAGGCTCTCATAACGAAGTACATACGTCGGTCAACAGATGACACTAGGAAAAGTATGTTAACTGCGCTTTTTAGTTGCTACTTGCGACTCTTAGTTGCGATTTGTCACAGAAATCGCAGTTTGACTCTGTAGCGAATCGCGTAGTATGAACTTTGCTCAACAGATGGCAGTGCTAACTGCGCTTTTTAGTTGCTACTTGCGACTCTTAGTTGCGACTTGTCACGGAAATCGCAGTTAGATTCCATAGCGTACCGCAGAGATGGACGTAGTACGAACTTTGACCCGCAGATGGCACTGTTAACCGCGCTTTCTAGTTGCTACTTGCGACTCTTAGTTGCGACTTGTCACGGAAATCGCAGTTAGACTCCTTAGCGTACCGCAGAGATGGACGTAGTACGAACTTTGGCCAACAGATGCCACTGTTAACCGCGCTTTTTAGTTGCTACTTGCGACTCTTAGTTGCGACTTGTCACGGAAATCGCAGTTAGACTCCATAGCGTACCGCAGAGATGGACGTAGTACGAACTTCGGCCAACAGATGCCACTGTTAACCGCGCTTTTTAGTTGCTACTTGCGACTCTTAGTTGCGACTTGTCACTGAAATCGCAGAAAGCAGTGCTAAATTCGACCAATAGATGGCTCACGTCTTTCAATGTGAAATACTACTTGCGACTGCTAACTGTGACTGAAATCGCAGTTAGATTCTGTAAAGTTGCTACTGTGATATCTGTGACTACTCAGTCACTGTGATTTCTAACAGATACGCGATTTCCTGCCCACCACTAACATCAAGGCTGTTGAGAGAGACTCGTGAAGATTCAAGACAGCTCTTAGAAGATTTTGCAGTTTAAAAGTGACATAATTGTGAAATAAGTGTGCAGATGAGTGATTAAACTGTGTTTTATTGAAGTTGTTGTGCGATTTTAAAGGAATAATAAATGTTAAATACAGCGAGTGAATAAGGAAAATCTCATTTTCCACATGTTTAAGCCGTCCTATACCCGTAATTTTCCGCCACTTATTTACTGGTAAACACTAGTTGGAGAGTGACATGCCGCCCTTTCTCCACAATCTTGGTGTGACACTGACCTGTAACAGATCACAAAGTCTACAATATGCATTTTGAGGCTGTTGATATGAAAGTGGGAAGTACAGATCTTCCATTTCAATCAGGAATAGCTTAAGTGCATTACTTGAAAGTAACACAGGAAAAGCTTACTTTTGTAGGTGGTAGTAGTGTCGGCAAAAAGTTCTTGTGTGTGAAGTTGCTATGTAGAACACCAGGTGTAAAACTTTTATCCCGAGTCTTGAACTGTGTCGGAACAAAAGTGAGGCATTCATATGATCCAATAATACTGTTTTCATTTCACTACACTTATACAGATGTCTGAGTTCCTCTGTGTTAACGTTGCAAAGTCCTGTAGGCATGTGGAGTATTAAGCAAAACTGTCATATTGGAAGCAGAATCAAACACATTCGTTACGTTACTTGATATTTTCAGGAGAAAAAGGCAATGTTGCTTCTTATTAATATAATACTTTCAGAGTCACAGCTGTGTTTGACCAACCATAACTGATGCTTAATGTGCATGTCGTCATATAATGTGAAGGGCTTATTTCAATAGTGGTACTAGTCCATTACCTCTACTTTTCTGTCTATAATGCTTCTGAAATTAATGATCCAAACAAACATAAATAAAGGTTCATCTCTAGCAAGAAGCCATATGCTTGAATATTTCTGGTATCTCAACTGCAGATTTTTCAGCGCTCATTTAACTTTAGGACTCTGTATCTCAAAATGAACAAAAATGGACTTGTACCACTAATGAAATAAGCCCTTCATATGCACACACAGCACACCGATCTCGTGAGGCACAGGCTCTCATAACAAAGTACGTACGTCGGTCAACAGATGGCACTAGGAAAAGAATGTTAACTGCGCTTTTTAGTTGCTACTTGCGACTCTTAGTTGCGACTTGTCACGGAAATCGCAGTTGGACTCGATAGCGTACCGCAGAGATAGGCGTAGTACGAACTTTGGCCAACAGATGGCACTGTTAACTGCGCTTTTTAGTTGCTACTTGCGACTCTTAAGCCCGGTCCACACGCAACGATCTGTCTGCGCAGACATCGGCGCAGATGTCTGTACATGCAAAAGATCGCTGCAAATGTGGTGTGTTCACACGACACAAACCCCAATCTACTACTCGCCCGCCATCTGTCGGTGTAGAAAAGAAATATCAGCGGCAAGCGACTACGCTCCCCGAAAACGTCAAAATTTAATTCAGTTATTTTGATAAAAAGAAATGGAGGAAGTTCTGTTGTGGTCTGTGTTCGCAACTTGTGTTGCAAAAAACATTCAGACCAACCGCAGGAAACAGAGAAAGCGGTCAAAATGGTGCAGACAGTGGCTGCTAAAGCGAATGCAGTTTTGTCACGTAAATTTACTGCGAGAGTTGCAGGGCGAACCTGTTTTGTTTTACATAACCTCGTGTTCCATTTCCTCGCACATTGGCACTCCAATTTCATCTTCAATTGTACTCCTGCTTGGTCTTGGCGTTCCTTGATCACTAAGAAAGCCAAGTAGATCAAAATACCATAACGTTGGCTGGTATTCTTGATCTACTCCTACACCAGATCTTCTAGATTTCTGAACTTTGGATAACTCTTTTCGGTAAACAGTTCGCTGACAGACTAATTTATTTGACTTGCCTTCATGAACTCATCTTTCAGGAAAGCGTAAACAGCTTCACATGTGTTGGGTATTATTTCACTCAATGCTTGTTTCGATATTGCAGATGAAAATTCCAAATCATTGTAGCTCCTTCCTGTTGCTAGGAATCTTAATGTTACTGCCAGGCGTTCATGAGGAGAAATTTCCCTTCTCATACAAGTATTTTTCTCATAATATGAGGGGTTACATGCTTTAAGAGATAATTATAAGTTTCGACATCCATCCGCAAATAATTTCGCCAGTTCGCAACGAAATTATTTTTTTTATTACCGTTTCTCTGTTTGCCGAGGCGCCAACTGCCCGCAATTTTTCAATTAGAGCATTGTATGCTGCTGTCTTTTTGTCTCGGTCACTATATTCTTTACTTTTAATCTTCCACAAACATGGGTGGTTTCTGTATATTTCAATGAATTCACTTACAAACTCTCGAGAACACTGACGAGTATCAGCCATTTTAATGCCCTGTGCACACAAATACAAACACTAGACTGAGCAAACAGCTGTTTCGTGCCAGATTTGCGACGATCTCCTGTCCACACGCTCCGACTTGTCTGCGCAGATGTGGTTTGAACCGACAGATTTGAGAGGTTTCGCTCAAACCTCCAATTCCAACTTCCAGGTTTGCACACACCTCAGGTTGGTGCAAATCTTCTGTTCACACGCAACGATCTGTCTGCGCAGATGTGATGTGCGCAGACATTTGCGCAGACAGATCGTTGCGTGTGGACGGGCCTTTAGTCGCGACTTGTCACGGAAATCGCAGTTGGACTCTACTGCGAATCGCAGAGACGAGCGTAGTACAAACTTTGGCCAACAGATGCCACTGTTAGCCGCGCTTTTTAGTTGCTACTTGCGACTCCTAGTTGCGACTAGTCACAGAAATCGACCAATAGATGGCTCACGTCTTTGAATGTGAAATACTACTTGCGACTGCTAACTGTGACTGAAATCGCAGTTAGATTCTGTAAAGTTGTTATTGTGATATCTGCGACTTCTCAGTCACTGTGATTTCTAACAGATACGCGATTTCCTGCCCACCACTAATGTAAACAGTTGTGACGTCACGCTCATCGGTGATACGAAGTATTGCATAGTCTTCTAAAGCCTTTGACATACTTCACTGTTGGCAGGCGCTGGTATGAGAACTGTGTTTTGTTGTTGTATAGGGCGCATTTCCTTTGCAGTTCAAGTTGTATTTTCGTTTTTCCTCTCGTTCATGTTTTATTGCTGCAGTATTACACTGCAGTAGTGGGACACAGTAATATCCTTTGTTAGAGTATCGGTCCTTACCAATCAAAATTACAAAAATGTAACTGCAAAAAAAACCAATGAAAAATTCCAGGGTTTTTCCCCGTTTTCTCTCGTATGAAAAAATTCACTATTTTCCCGGATCTCCAGGTTGTCCCGGGTCGTATACACCCTGTAAAAATACTCGTGGCGGTAACTTAACGAAAATATAGTTTTATAAGCATCTGAAAATTCTCAGACGTAACTTGTTTCTCACCTAGTTGTACAATGAAATTAGAGAATGATTGTTACGAACGAAGATAGGCCTACTGTTCTCAAAAATTCAAAAGAGCACCATTAAGTTTGAGCCTATAATTGACGATATCAATAAGAGTATCACGGCAGCCCCGAATGTTCGAAATTTCGCAGTATATCACAACAGAAACGGGAATAAATACAATCTGTGAATGACTCTTGAAAAGCGACTCGAATAGTAAAATATGAGAGTCTAGGACTTCAAACCGACACACGTTCTTTTATACGCGGTCTCACGCAAAGGAACATTCCCAACTCAGCTTTCATATGTATATAAACGTGCGTATTGCACAGATTTTTCACTTATTTGCTTCTGTGCACATTCTACACGGGAATGACGAGAAAGAACACTCCAGCGTGAGTTTGTCTTGGTCAAAATCGCTAAAATGTGCAGCACCAACAAAGCACATCTACTGCCTGTTGCAGCTAATAGTGCAATTGTTAACAGAAAATGGGGCATACCACAATAATCTGAAAATGGCAATCCCTGAATTCAGTAAATTTCTCCTGCTAGCTGAAAACATTGGAACACAAAACACTCAGCCTCCCTCAGAAACCTTAACAGCTTTTGAAAATAATGACATGGTATCACTGGTATTATGTGACCTAAGCAAAGCTTTCGATTGCATTCCTGTTGACATACTACTGGGGAAACTAGAGTTTTATGGGGTGAGAGGGAGCACTTTATCTGTGATAAATTCTTATTTAAGTAACCGAAAACAATTCGTTTCAGTCAGAAATTTAAATTCTTCCATCACGGAAATCAGCACAGGTGTACTACAAGGGTCTATCCTTGGACCCTTCTTCTTCATTGTCGCTATTAATGATTTACGTAAAAATATAGCTCACCCTGTTGTGTGTTAGGCTGACGATACTACTTACCACACATCAGAACATTTCAGATCTGAATAACCTAACAAAAGAAACACTTGATAAGGCCCTGGACTGGTTTGCAGCCAATAAGCTCCTATGCAACCCTGACAAAACACAACTTTTAATGGGAACATCAAAAGAAGCAGGCAATAAGTCAGTAAAACTCTTAGGTATTCACATGGACTCAAAACTATATTGGGAGGAACATGTCAATCATGTATGTAAAAAAATATCTCGGGTGGCATACCTTCTCTTGAAACTAAGGGAGGTAGTGAGCTTGGAGTACCTCAGGGTGACATACTTTGGGCTATTCCAGTCACATATTTCATATGGTCTTATTATATGGGGGCAGTCCCCTCACATCAAAAACGTATTGAAATTACAAAAAAAAGTCATACGTATAATATGTAAAAGAGGTCATAGGGAGCACTGTCGTCCTCTTTTCTCCAGACTCAGAATACTTACAATTATAAATGTATACATCTATGTGTCTGTACTCTATATTAAAAATAATATTTCAGAATTTATTGCCAGAAAGGAAATACACGAACACAACACCAGGGCGAACGGTAATGTAGACATACCGCGCCACAGATTAGCGAGAACAGGAAATTCCCACAAAGTTAACCCACTCAAAATGTTCAATAAACTGACAATTCATGTTCAGTCTATGGATACAAATTCTTTTAAAATTAAGTGGTACAGCTGGCTGTCAGATCATCCATTCTATGACATTAAAGAATTCTTTGAGATGCCTGAGGAGAATATAAGCATTTAAAAGTTGTCTGTAGTTAAACATATTATTTTGTGCTGTGGTTAATCGTGTGTAATTACAAAGTTTATACTATAAACAATAAAATACCTTATTATATTAGATTATAAGATAGCTTGTTGCGTTAGCTTTTAAAAGCTATCCTTTGTAATTTGGTACACTGCCATGCTTCAAATGTATTTATAATGTATTGACAGAAGTTTATTTTGTTATTCTGTATGTACTAGTACATCTTGTATGACGAAGCCAATATCATTGTAAAATGATCTATGGTGAATAAAATTCTTGAAAATTCTTGAAATAGTACTCAACACACATTAGTGACGGCACTTCACTTCAGAACCACAACACACAGTGAAATTATAAAATCATCAGATCCCTAAAATGCACCAGCTCTTCTGGGTATGACAGAAATCTACCAATGTACTAAAAGTATGTGGTGACTCATCAGCAACATATTGTGCTATTTATGTAACCGATCTATCAAAACTCGAGTATTTCGTAATAAATTAAAACATGTTACAGTGATTCCAATACAAAGGTGTTTAACAAAGAAAATAAAATAATAATATTATAATAATAAATTGTAATAATTATAATTGTTCGGATAAGTAATTGAGAGATTAAAGTTTGTTTCACCTATAAGATTGGAATCGAATTTCTTAATGTTTCATAAAATCTTACGTAGCATTGTTCACCGAGGTCACACAATAAAGTAAATGCAATTTACGCCGTGAATTTATCGAGCTTCGCACGTCAAAAGATTTACGGAACTTAGCCGGGGCTCATTATATATTTTTTGTAGACAAAGTCTGATATCTGACCTCAGCTTCAATCATGACAATGGGGTGACTAAAAATACTAAAACAGAGAAAAGCATACGATTAAATAAAACATGTATTCATTTCAACATAGACATTACGATATGAATGACACGTAAAATTCTAGGTAAATAATTGCAGATAATTCAGAAATGAGAGCGGCTCATTGATTCTGCGCCTCTTTTCTGCAAATAAGTATCAATATGGCTAACTGTGGAGCCACACAAAATATTACATCCTTCTAGGACAACGAATGACATAAGAGTGCTGACGCTTACTGGCTGCGAGAAGAGAGCAGTGTTAATTCCTTTGTTTTGATTTCCCTTGTCTTAAAAAATCGATACATATAATCTAAGTTCAGTAAATTAAATATCGTCTGTGCTCCAGTCCAAATGGCTCCTTAAAGGTGGTAAGTGACGTGTTATATATAAAAGCCTATTTCTTTGCTGCCAATTCTTTCTAAAAATTGTTGTTGTGGTCTTCAGTCCTGAGACTGGTTTGTTGCAGCTCGCCATCCTGTGCAAGCTTCTTCATCTCCCAGTACCTGCTGCAGCCTACATCCTTCTGAATTTGCTTATTGTAGTCATCTCTTGGTCTCCCTCTACGATTTTTACCCTCCACGCTGCCCTCCAGTACTAAATTGGTGATCCTTTGTTGCCTCAGAACATGTCCTACCAACTGATCCCTTCTTCTAGTCAAGTTGTGCCACAAACTCCTCTTCTCCCCAATTCTATTCAATACCTCCTCATTAGTTATGTGATCTACCCATCTAATCTTCAGCGTTCTTCTGTAGCACCACATTTCAAAAGCTTCTATTTTCTTCTTGTCCAAACTATTTATCGTCCACATTTCACTTCCATACATGGCTACACTCCATACTTTCAGAAATGATGGTAACATTATTCTAAAAAAAAAAAAAAAAAAAAACCCATTCGTTTTACCAAGATTTTTAAACTAAGAGTCTTGCAAAAACATTGAGTGCACCTGGCCACAGATGATAGCACCTAGTATGGGCTCCTTACTAGGGTTAATGGTGAAACCTGGCCAATGATTGGAAAGACAGGAGAGGAACTTGAAATTCCAATGGTTGAGGGAACAGAAGAAACAAGAGGAGTACGCTAAAAACAAAAAATCAAATTTTGGACTAATAATATGAGCTTATATTGAAATTTAATACCTAATAGTGTATTTGATAAAATTTCACATGCAGTATGTAAAGTCCACTGAATGAATGCACTACCCCACATGGTAATTCGAAAGACAACTCCACCACTCTGTTATGCTGTGGTGAGTCCCAACAGCTACAATCAGAGGTTTGAGTAGGAGCAACCTTGGAATCCTTCAAAAATAAAGTTTAAAAATAAATTATTTCTTGCACTGTAAATGTAAATTCTTTACTCAAAGCGGGTTCAAAAAAATCAGGTTCCCAGAAGAAAATGGAACAGATACTTGTAACTACAGAATCTTCAAAGGCAAACCAGTCATGAGAATCAGGAAAGGGATCACATCCCTGTTACACCTTCCTACATTCATAGAAGTATAATAGGGAATGTGGCAGAATATAAATCTGACTCAGAAAGGCTGTCTGTCCAATCAGTTAAATGAAAAAATGAAAAATAGTTTTTTTTTTTTTTAAATTGCTATACACTGATAAATGAAGACAAGAGGAAGAACCCTGAAAAAACAGAAGAAATTTGGGATTGATTAGAAACTGGGATATCAAAAATACTGAAGATGAACACCATATTTCTTTTTGGTGACTTCAGTGCTGAAATAGCCAGAGGAAACCAAGTTAGAAACATAGTAGTGCATTACTAGCCTTCAATGGAACATACACATATGGTATGAGGCTTTTCAGTCCATGTCAAAATTTTCACCTGAAATTAATGTTGACCTATTCAGGAAGTTCCCAAGAAATGCCAAAACATAGATATCTTCAAACCCAACGTTGGGAGAATTTCAGATACTTCAACAAGTTATTTCTCAAAAAAGTAGTTCGGAAATTATGTATGTGAATGGTGACTTTGATTCTGATCTTTAAAACTGATTTTATACCACTACCTAAAAAGTAAAACAAAATTGAGAAAAACTAACAAAATATAACAGACACACTCACTATAACAAAATAGGCAATTTAAATATATCAAGACAAAATTAAAATATCTACATCTGGCAACTGGCCAAAATTATCTACAGAAATTAACAAAGCTGTACAAAGAACATTTAGGTCAACGAAAATAAGGATGTGGAGAAGCTGTAACAGAGAAGGGCAAAAAAATGGAAAAAGTGGAAACGCTTAAGAAAAAATGAGCTCTGTATTCAATTTAACACTTTCGCTGCGGCTGACGCTTATAAGCGTCCGCGCTCACTATCGGATTACTCAGTCTAGTTGCAGTGTCTAAGCTAGCATGATAACGTGTAAACTTTTGTTCTCTGTGATCAGTTATCGAATGTGTATTGTTCGTAATGGCGGCTAATGAACATTTGAATGACGCCTGTGTGACCCCTATAGGTGTCAGACAGCAAACAGACATTAAAACATGCCCACAATACAGTCGAAGCTTATTTGAAGTAATACATCTAAGGTGTCATCATTAAGTTGGTATAGAACATGATCCTACAGATCTTACAAGGTCTTGAAATTAAGCCAGTAACTCAGGTGTGCTTAGGAGCATCAGTTACGAGTGGTACCTGCCCTTTCGGAGTGTTACCAGCCCGCACTCGCATGTTGCTGGGCCGCACTGGAGAGTTGCGCAACTGCACCGATGTCGCAGCGAAATTATTAAACAGCAAAGAAAGGAAATGTCAAGGCTAATTAAAAAGAACCAAAAGACTTTTTGAAAAGAGGAAACTTGCAGAAACTAGGGAACACTTTTAAAATAATAATACCTGTGATTTTTATCAGACATTTATAGGCAGATTGGTAGGACATGAGACCCCAAGTGTATATTTCATAAATTGAAGTCGCAAACTTGGCTTAAGCAACCTTGAAAATTGCAAAATACTTGAAAAGTATTTTGAGCAGCTTCTTAACCGTGCAGAACCAATCCATAAGCTGGAATTCACAAACATAGATGAAAATACAGATTTCCTTCTGACTATCAAAGAAATGTAGGAAGTTACTAAAACCTTAAAAAAATGGTAAAGCCAGTGGAGAAGACACTATTACAGTGGAAATTTTGAAATGGTCTCCACCCAAAATTAAAAATGTTCCAAAATTAATCTTTGAGGAAGACCAGAAAACAGAAAAAAAGCCCAGGACAACGGAAGATTGTCTGGATACATCCATTACATAAGAAATACAATAAACAGTACATGAACAACCACAGAGGAATTTCTTAGCTATCAGTTTCTGAGATATGGAAGAACTAGCCAGTAGGACCAACTTAAGAATTTCTGCAGAGAAAACCAAGTTTTTTTACAAAAATTAAAAACAGATATTGGCCAAATTGAAAAGGTTAAAAAATTTAAATATCTTGGAGTGATAAACCAAGAAAATGGTTTGAGTAAAGCTGCTATAGAGGAAAGGATGCATGAAATAGTGTAGCAAAAGACTTGTACAATAAAAATTACCTGTTTAAAAAAGCAAATCTAAGGCATTGCAGTACAGTACCACGATGAAGTTAGAACATGTACATGCAAATGAGTGTCTAGCATTAAACTGTAGGTCAGATAAATTAGATATACCAGAAGGGTGAGTCATTCGGATAATATAATGTCCAGAAAAAACTATGGAAGGTTGCAAATTAAGTAGCAATGATAAAATTTAACGTAACTTAAAAAATGTTTCAGAAGTAATGTGAAAAGGTAGACTGGTATTTTTGGACATTTATATTGAATACAAGACAGTAGATTAACCAAAAAGATTTTTACATATTTGTGGAATAAGAAGTCAACATGATGTTGGATCTATTGGGTAAAAAAGGATTAGAAGAAAATAAGATAAAAATTGAAGAAACAACTGACAGAATGGTGTTAAGGGAAAGATTATTGATATGGAAGGATTACAAGACAGATGACTCAAAAAAACTGGTATAAAGTGGGCAGAAGACAGAAAAAAAGATAGTGAGTAGATTAAAGAGTCATGGAAGAAAATCAGAGAACAATGAATAAGGAACTGAAATTGTCTCATGGTCACTAATTGGCCCATCCACGAAGAAGAAATTTGAATAACTGTTTAGTCATTTAACATCTGGCACGTCATAGTTAACATAAAACACACAATATTTAAACCCTATGTGGGAGTCACTGCAGTCAGAAAATAAATGCCCTGTGAATCAAGGTGTTGTCATTTGGAGGGAGTAGAGTGACTTTATTATTACTCTTCATTTGTAATAATGGTTCTATTTGTTAAGGATTTTTTCTTCTCTATTTCATTTCATTGTAATGTAGCTGAATAAAGTTTTTCTTCACAGTTGGAGTGTGTTACTTGCATGGTATTTCTAGTGAATGTTGCTATAAAGTGGTGGTCTCACAAACAAATAGAGCCAAAGTTTGCGGCAAATGGACACCAAAAATCAGGTGGATTTGTCGGGTCAACACGTGACAAAAGAAGAACACAGTTGGCAGTCTTCCAGAACAATTTGCAGAGGCAGCTTGCCGACCTGCAGTTAGCAATGTAAGAGCAAACAATTCCAGAGACCACTCCATGATCACAAAACGGGACTCTAAGTGCTATTACGGGATGACTGCAGATGAAGATACAGACAGTGCAGTTGCTACTACACAAACCAACACAATGTTTTGCAATGATGGGACTGGCATTTGAGCAAAACGTGTTAATGAACGAGCGGCCAAAATTCAAAAATTTGCAGGAGCAGTGAATGTATTAGATTCCACAGCAGCTGCTGTCAGTGCAGACTTAATACTGAAGCTGCAGGAATAGCAACAATACACATGCTTTAAGAAAGCACTAATCAACCATATGTGTAAACTGTTGCGTGTCCAGCAAGTATTACACTACGAGCAAATTATGGACAGAACGCCCTCTGAGTGTTGACAGTACTTGCATGGCAGTGTAGGAGAGGCAATTTACCCTTGCATGGCATTGCAGGAGACGCAGATTTACAAGATGGAACACTGAGGCATATATGGTTAGTGCATCTACTGGAAACAGTAAAAACAGCAATGGTTACATGCGAAAAAGATGATACTACTGCACTAATAATGTTAGCGGACAAAGTATATACAACATTAAACAACTCCTGGACAGTGGGTGTCATACTGCTTGCTGACAAATCAGGAAGCAGCAGCAATACGGAGAAGCCAACAATTGGATCTATATCAACAGCTTCATGAACTCCAAAATAAGATCAAGTCAGTACCGAAACAGATGTGAAGCTGTTTTGAGCAACAGAAGAGTGAGACACTTGGTATGGAAATGACATAAACCAGAATAGTTTTCAGCAGCAGGTCTGTTGGTGCCATTGGTGATTTGGTGACAGAACCATGAGGTGTACAGTGCTATGCAGCTACCACGAATGCCAGTGGCAAGAAGGTGAGCAAGAGAAGGAGCTGAATGTGGTGAGTATACTATCTCACACATGAATTCCGTTCCATGGACTGTACATCAAAGATATGTGTTCAGGCTGTTACTATCCTATAGACTTCAGATCAGCAGGAAGCATACAGCAACTGGAAATTCCCCACAAGTGGGCCCTACAGCAGCCAGTATATTACCAACACCTATGCACAATAAATGTACATTGAAACTCAGCTTGGGATTCTGGCAGAACTGTGAGTGGATATTTGTTATAGCAGAAGTGTCATACTCCATTCTGGGAATTGATTTTCTTTACCACACCAGAATGGAAGTCAACCTTAGCACTGCACAGGTTTGCGAAGGCAATGAATTGGTTAGGGCCATATTGGGAGGAAACACTACACAGGCAGTAGCCCACATGAGTATATCACTATCATGAGGTGAGAATATCACCTATACAGCAACTAGTACACAACAGTGCACCACATTTGACCAACACCATGTCGACCAGTATCACAATGCCCAAGGAGATTAGCCCCACACCACATTGTAGCAGTGAAAGCAAAATTCGAAGACTTACTGCAAAATGGCATGATACACGGGTCTGACAGGCCTTAGGTCTTGCTGTTGGATTTGATGAAGAAAATGACTGTACTTGGAGGCCTCGTGGTGACCATAGGGCACTTAATGCTCCCAAAGTCCTGGATCAGTACCCAATACCCAATATCAGAGACTTTACCAATGTACTGATGGAGATGACAACTTTCAGTGTGATCAACTGGAATAAGGCTTACCCCCAAATTCTGATTGCAGAGAATGACATTCAGGAGACGGCAGTAATAACACCCTTAGGCTTGTCTGAATACATGAGAATGCATTTTGGCCTAAAAAAATGCAGCACAGATATGGCAATGCTTTATTGTCAAGGCACTTCACGGATGAAACTGTTGTTTCACATACTTAGATGACATTTTAGTATTTTCAAAGCCAGAAGGTGAGCATGTGGAACACCTTGAGACTATTCGAGTGCATAAAGAGATATAGAGTCATAGATAATGAAGGAAAATGTACACTCTGGCAGAAACAAGTAACATTTCTGTGTTATGATATATCAGTGGCCAGCATATGCCCTCCAAAGGACAAAATAGCTTCGAAAGAGAAAATACCACCTCTCCCAGCCTGACAGATTATCACCAAATTAGAACGTCAATATCTACAGACAGCATTTACCAGGTACAGCCAAAATGCAGCCTGAGATGCAAAAAACCTTTAAACAAGTAAAATCTAGCCTGGACTCTGGTAGCCCTTAGGGTTCTTTTTGCACAAACTTACAGCAGTATGAATCAAATGGAGTGCGTATGACAGGGACTTACTTGTGATATATGAGGCAGTGCAGTACTTTTGTCCATACATAGAAGTCACAGCATTTATGGTCATACTGACCATGAACGCATCATCTCCGCATTTCACAAGAACAAGGACACCTGCTCACCACAACAACTTGGGCAGTTGCAATTTATTGCCAAATTTATGACAGATCTGTGTCACATTAGTGGAGTGGAGGACATTGCTGATTTCTTGTTAAGGGTGAAAGTCACATCTCAAACTATTTATTACGACCAGCTTGCAAGGGCCCAAACACATGACTGACAACTCAAGAAGTACAGGCAGGACATCTTTACAGGGTGCAGCTTAAACAAGTATGACTAGCACAGACATGGACTGAAATTTGGTGTGACATGCCACAGGGCAAGTCACATCCATTTGTCCCTGCGGGACTGTGAAAAATCATTCTTTGAAGGTATTCATGGACTGGCACACCCGAGGTGAACACCACAGTGAGGCTCGTGACGGACTGGGTCATTTGGCCGAGCATAAAGAAAGATTGCCACAGATTGGCGAGGAAATGCATGGTGTGCCAGATTAGCAAAGTTGGGCTCCATGTCCACAAACCACTAAGAGATTTCACACCAATGACAGAACAGTTTGTGTACATTTATTTGGACATTGTGGGACCACTTCCACAATCAGGTTTTCTTTTTAGGACAATCAATGTAGATGGGATGAAACAATACCACTAATGTACATGTCAGCAGAGACAGTAGCACAGATCTTTCTAAGCGCATGGATAATGAGATTCGGTTGCCCTTTGCACATGACTACAGACCAGGGATGCCAATTCTGAGTTGACTTATTCTCAGAGCTGTCCATACTATGAGGAAATGGTCTATGGAGAGACCTTGTGGCTACCAAAAAGATTTCTTCACAGAACAAGGACATTCAATGACTGTGGAATTGCTATATGTGTTACAACAAATAAAGGACCAGGTATCTAAACTCTAGCCCTCACAAAGATCATGACATGGAAACAGAAAAAGTTCTTGCACAAGGAGCCCTGTGCATATTCTTACATCATGCTGAGGACAAATGTCATTTGACCAGCATTACACCTGCATTAGTCAGGACTGTACAGAGTATTGGCAAGAAGTGAACATTTGTGGCAGACAGATTAAAGGGCAAGGCACAATCCGTGTCATTAGAGAGAGTGAAGACCACCCATAAACTAGCGACTGATGATGAAATCACAGGTAGAAGACAGGAAGAGACACCAGGAGGGCAGGAAAACAGACCAGGACTGGAAGTGCCACACTGGCTTCAGGAGGTTGGACTCTACTGGGAGAGAAGAAGCAGGTGACACATGCCAGAAGGGGACCCTCAAGCCAGTCGAAGAATCACATACCGATACCCATATGTCCTAGGAACTCCTCTTTCCATGGGGGTCTGTGTGAGAATAGCTGCAGTCAGAGAAAATAAATACGCAGTGAATCAAATCATTGCACTTTGGAGGGTGCAGAAGGATATTATTATTACTCTGTTACCTGTATCGCTTCCATGTTTGTTGAGGATTTATTCTTCTCGATTTTGTTCTGTCATCAAAAAGCTGAATAGAGAGTTTTTCTTCATAGCCTTATGTTGGTGCATGTCATTTGCATGGTATTTGTAGTGAATATTGCTATACCTTTGTGAAAATTATATTTATAGTGAATATTGCTGAACCTTTCTGAAAATTAAGCACTTCCACACCAGTGTAAACAAATGGCTAAATAGGACAAATGTTTAGCCATTTATTATCTGACATTTTGTAGCTCACTTATAACAAACAACTTTTGAGCCTTTCAAGCAATTTTTTAGTTAGTTAAAATATTAAATGTGAACAATTGTTTAACCAGTTAAAATCTCCCAATTCAGATCTCAGTAAAAATAGATCAGGTATAATAGGTCATCTGCACACTGAAACATGACAAAACTGTTGTAGATCCTCCAGAAATAGAAACACTTCTAACAGATATTACATAACTATAGCAGATGAGTTGATGAAACAAAATAAAACAGATGAAGTAAGCACAATGCTAACAATTCCACATCGAAACCACACCATTACAATAATCCCAGCAGTTGATGCAGAAGTTGCAAACCTAATAAAGCAATCTAAAGTCAAACATTAATGAGGCTTAAATGGGATTACGTAACACATCATAAAGAAATGTAAGAAAAGAATACTAAAATCCTTAACAAAATGCTGAATGCCGTAATAAAAAAAAAGTATATTTCACTAAAAGCAAGTGAGCCAGAATCAGTAAGAAAGGAAATAAGAGGTGAATGAGGAGATTATAGGCCAATATCATTGATCTCCAACTTTGCAAAATTCTATGAAATGATGAGAAAGAAGAGAACTGCAAGATTTATAAACAGATATTTAATGATTCCAGAGAAGGGAAATCAATTATAACAGCATCAGTAAATTTAGCATTTATTACAAAGTATGTATCATTCATCAGCCATGGCAGGATAGAATACATAAAAAAATTCCGAAATGATATAGTACAATATAAATAACATGAAATATTACAAAAATTTGAATAAGTTAAGCAGTTTACTATAGACGCATTTCATCTATCAGACATTTTTGTTCTCTTACACTAGCTTTGGAGAACGCTCAGAGTAAAAAAAAAAATTCCTGAAAGGAGTATTATAACAGATGTAGTTTTGAGTCTCTCTAAGTTTTTTCTTGAACCTCTTCAGTGGCAGCACCTGCAGTTTTATGGGAAATGATGTGAACATTCTCAAAGCAATTGTTGGAAAGCTGTCTTTTGTTTTGGACAGTCAACATGAACATATAAGTTTTCTTTGTTGTAAGTGTTTTGGCTGTGTACCTCAAACCTTTTTCTGAAGGAATCTCAATTCTATTTAACCTGAAGGAGGCACAAAAATACATAATGGCTGTGAACAGTCATAATTCCCAATTTTGTAAATGATGATGTGCAGTACTCCTGGAACCTACTTGATATCATAATCCTGACTGCTTTCTGTTTGCAGTAATAGCATGTTCTTGCAGCCTGATCAACAACCCCATAGCTGTAGTCTTTAGGTAATATGGCTATGGAAGTAGGCATAATGTATAGTTAGCTTCTGCTTTCATGTGGTATGATAGACTCCAATTGAACAGCTCTGTCAGGAGGGTCAGTATCAGCTGCTTCAGGCGGCTACTTTATCAGGGATAGGTTTGGTTCGCTATTAACTACCTTCTCGAAAATTCTAGAAAAACTCATGCACAGGAGGATTGTAGACCATCTCAACTTCCACAGTATCTTAAGCAAAAATCAGTTTGGGTTTCGTGCCGGTCTTTGTACTGAACAGGCAATATTCTCTTTCAGCAACCAAGTTTTGGAAGCCATTAACAAAAAAATGTCTCCAGTGGGTATTTTTTGTGATCTTACGAAAGCCTTTGACTGTGTAAACCACCAAATTCTTTGGAAAAAGGCAGAATACTATGGTTTAGGTGGTACTGTTGGCTTGTGGCTACAATCATATCTACAGGATCGGAAGCAGACTGTAATGCTAAATGGCTCTTCTGGAGAACCTGCCTCGTCTGAATGGGGCACGATAACGTGTGGTGTGCCTCAAGGCTCCGTTTTGGGCCCACTGCTTTTCCTCATCTTTATTAATGATCTTCCTCTTTGTTCTGAGACAAACAGCAAATGTACCCTGTTTGCCGATGATACCACAATTCTAATTGACGATTTGATTGATCATGATCTTGAAAAAACTACAAATACTGTTTTTAATGACATCTTAAATTGGTTCTCCTCAAATGGTCTCTCGCTCAATGCAGATAAAACTCATTATATGAGGTTCTATACATCACAAAGTAATCCCGATGAAATTAACGTAAAAATGTAGGGATCAACCAATACAGAAAGTTGAAGACACAAAATTCCTGGGTGCTTACATAGACAGTAAATGTAATTGGTCAGTTCACATTCTTCATCTATGTAAAAAACTTAGCTCGGCAACATTTGCATTACGGGTAATTTCTTCAGTGGCTGAAGTTGACACTATTAAGGTTGCCTACTTTGGCTACTTCCACTCATTGATGTTATATGCTATCATATTCTGGGGGAACCAACCACTTGCAAAAAAAGTTTTCACCATCCAAAAAAAAGCAATCAGAATAATGTATGGGGTCCATCAAAGATACTCTTGCAGGCACTTGTTTCAGAAGATAGGTATCCTAACAACTGCCTCACAGTATATTTTTTCCTTGCTGACCTTTGTGTGCAAAAATTACTCCATCTACCAAGACAACAGTAAATTCCATAGTTATAACACCAGAAACAAAAACAATCTACATTTAGAAATGAAACGTCTCACTCTGGTACAAAAAGGAGTTTACTACTCCAGCATTAAGCTGTTCAATGCTCTACCACTACATATCAAATGTGTTCATACAGAACTGCCAAAATTTAAACAAGTTCTCAAAGATTACCTGACAGAGAAATCTTATTATACTGTGGATGAATACCTGAAAGAAAATGTATACCATCACTAAACTTATTGTGTCTAGAAGTAGTTCAATTGATTTTATTGTGCATTTGGCATTAGAGCACTTTTTGTAACAACAGATTGGCCGTACATGTATTTACTCTTGTAGGCCTAATATCTGATTTAACTTTGTGCTCTTATCTTTAACCTTTATTTGAAACTCCTTTTTCTGTCAAATGGTAGTTATGTTATCTAGCTGACATTGTATCTGTTACTGTATTTATAGAATGTCTTACTTAAACTATGTACAATTTGCCATTGAATTGCCCTTGTATTTATTGTAAGTTTAAATTGAAACCTGTACAATTTGACACGTTCCATATCCTTGTGATTGACTCACTAACTGGATCTACGGAACAAGAAATAAATAAATAAATAAATAAAATAAATGATGGTATTGGTAGGTGGGACTTCACAAGACATGGCCTGCATCTCAATAGGAAAGGAAAGGGTAAACTGGCTGGGATGATTGCAAAGTCTTTAAAGGGGGGGGGGGGGGGGCACAAACTCATGGGAGTATTTTTTTAGGCTAAGATCAGTGTCCAATTATCCTACAATGATTGAAATTAAGCTTAACGAGAAGTTCGAACAGGCAGGTACTAGGGAAGTTAAAATATCTCAAGATTCTTATAACAGTACAGTGAAAAGTAAGGCTAGTATGTCACAAGAAACACATAAAAGCAGAGTGCTAAATAATGTTAGTATATTGCATCAGAATATCAGGGGGTTACAAAATAAAGTAGATGAGCTTCTTGTTTGTTTAGAACATTTAGAAACTGAGGGTGGAATAGATGCACTATGCCTGTCTGAACATCATATAGTCACAGGTATGGAAATGGTAAATGTAGGGGGATATAAGCTTTCAGCACATGTAAGTAGAGACACTATGGAGAGAGCAGCAGTTGCCATATATGTTAAAATCTGTTATAGTGTGAAAAATTTGGAAACTAAATTTTTTTGCATAGAGCAACATATAGAAGCATGTGCGTGTCAGCTTAAACTAAATAATGGCACTTTTATAATTGTAGCCATGTATAGGTCCCCATAGGGAAATTTTCAACTATTTTTGGATTCTTTGTTGCGCTGTCTGTCAGACAGAGGAAAGCAAGTTATTGCTTGTGATGATTTCAATGTAGATTTTCTGAAAGAGTCCAATAGGAAGCTTGACTTTGAAGTATTACTTGGTTCTTTCAATTTGACATCAGTTATTGATTTTCCTACATGGGTGGTACAGGAAAGCAGCACACTGATAGATAATGTTTTCACAGACCAAGATAAATTTAATCAAATAAAAGCTTTTCCTGTTAAAAATGGTCTGTCTGATCATGATGCACAGCTAGTTACAGTATATGATGTTAGCTCCATACAGTAATGCAAAACAGTCCTTCCAAAATAGTGCGTTCAGTTAACGATTTAACAGTTCAAAATTTTAAGGAAAGCTTGCAATAGTTAGACTGGGATGAGGTGTACAGGTAGCATGATGCTAATTTAAAATTTAACCTATTTCATGATACCTATGTGAGTATATTTGAAAACAGTTTCCATAAGAAAACATTGAAATATAATTGAAAGAAACCATGTAAAACGCCATGGCTTACTAAAGGGATAAAAATATCTTGTTAACAGAAAAGGGAACTGTATCTTATAGCTAGGAGGAGTAATGATCCCAAAACAGTGAAACATTATAAAAACTACTGCACTGTATTAAGAAAAGTTATTAAAAACTCCAGAAGTATGTGCATTATGTCTGAGATTAGCACATCTGATAATAAAATTAAAACAATTTGGAATATTGTTAAAAGGGAAACAGGGCAACCAAGAGCACAGGAAGACTGTATTTCTATCAAACACAATGAAACGATTGTTAACAAGAAGTCAGAAGTAGAAAACATTTTCAATAATCATTTTTAAGTGTTGTAGAGAAAATAGGATCCAGCTATTCATTAGATAATGCAAGGCAGTATATGGAAGATGCAGTACCTATGCAATTTGATAAAATTTAAATTCAACCCACCTCTCCTACTGAAATGAGGAAAATAATAAATTCACTCAAAAGTAAAAGCTCACATGGAATTGATGGCATTTCCAACGGAGTACTAAAAGCTTGCTCTCAACAAATAAGTAGGATTCTCAGCCACATACGTAGTAGCTCACTGAGACAGGATATTTTTCCAGATAGACTGAAATACGCTGTTGTTAAACAATTGCATAGGAAAGGGGGATAGGTCGATGCTAACAACTACTGCCCAATCTCACTTCTGACAGCATTATCAAAAATTCTTGAAAAAGTAACGTATTCAAGAGTAGCATCACATATTTGTAAAAATGAAGTACTAACAAATTGTTAATTTTGTTTTCGGAAAGGCTTTTCAACAGAAAATGCTATATATGCTTTCAATGATCAAATATTAAATGCACTGAATAACCGAACATCACCCATTGAGATATTTTGTGATATCTCAAAGGCTTTTGATGATGTGAATCACGAAATTCTTCTATATAAGCTTAAGTATCGTGGTATGAGTGGGACAATGCACAAATGGTTTAATTCATATTTAACTGGAAGATTGCAGAAGGTTGAAATTAATAGTACAGTTAGTCTGCAAAAATCAGCGGAGTCCTCTAACTGGGGAAGTGTCAAGAATGGTGCCCCACAGGGTCCAGTGTTGGATCCCTTATTGTCTTTAATATATATTGACGACATGCCACTCTATATTCATGAAAATGCAAAGCTAGTTCTTCTTGCTGATGATACAAGTACAGTAATCACATGCAAAAAGCAAGAATCAGCTGATAATTTCTTTCAGAAAATTATTAAGTGGTTCTCTGCACATGGACTCTCACTAAATTTTGGGAAAACATAGTTTATACAATTCTGTACAGTAAATGGCATAACACCATTGATAAATATAGACTATGAACAGAAGTCTGTTGCTAAGGCAGAATACTCAAAATTTCTGGGTGTGTGCATTGATGAGAAATTGAATTGGAAGAAACACATCAATGATCTGCTGAAACAGTTAGGTTCAACTATTTATGCTAGTAGAGTTATTGCAAATTTTGGTGATAAACATATCAGTAAATTACCCTACTATGCCTATTTACATTCCCTGCTTTCATATGGCATCATATTTTGGGGGAATTCGTCATTAAGAGAGAACATATTCATTGCACAAAAGCGTGTAATCAGAATAATAGCTGGAGCCCACCCAAGATCACCTTGCAGACATTTATTTAAGGAACTTGGGATATTCACAGGACCTTCACAATACATATATTCTCTCATGAAATTTGTCATTAATAATCCACACCAATTGAAAAATAACAGCAAAGCGCATAGCTACAACACTAGAAGAAAGGATGATCTTCACTATCCTGGATTGAAACTCACTTTGGCACAGAAAGGGGTGAATTATGCTGCCACAAAAAACTTTGGTCATTTGCCAAATAGTATTAAATGTCTGACAGATAGCAACCAAACTCTAAAAGCAAATTAAAAGAATTTCTGAATGACAACTCCTTCTACTCAACAGATGAATTCTTAGATAAGAAGCAGTAACTGAAAAAAATTAATTTATTATTTTGTGTAAAGAAAACTTATGTTAAAGTGACACATTCCACATCATTACAAAATGTCATATTCCTGATCTGTGGAACATGGATTAATGTATGTATGATATTGATCTATAATTGTGATTTCTAATGGTACATCACATTGATATGCATTAGCCAGTTCTAAATCCAAATATGAATGGAAGTTCCCAAAGTCTACTTTCCTTATATTGAAATTCGTGTTGGCATATACAGACACACTGTCGTATTCTGCACATTCATCTAATATAGGGTGCCTAGGAAGCTGTTTTCTGAAATAGCTAGACAACAATTCAAGCAACACTTATTAATGGAGTTTATTACAGTAAGTTAAACTGACAATACTTAACTTTGCATATTCATCAAAGAGGTGTCCCAAGCTAATGGCTACATGCAAATAACTGCATTGAAGGGGGTTAGATTTTGTCTAGTATGGAAGTTCATACTTACATTTTTTTGAGTATTTATGAGTAGTCTATTTGCTTCAAACCATGATTGTAAATGACAAGTAGTTTCATTAGTTGCATCTTGCAATGTGTCACTTCTACTGATTATCAGGATATTTGTGTCGTCTGCATACAGAAAGGAGCTGGCATTTTGTGTGTGTTCTGGGAGATCATTTATGAACAGTACAAAAAGAACAGGACCAACGACAGATCCCTGAGGGACACCATTTGTTGTATGTAGCATATCTGACCTGCAGTGCCTGAATGTCTCTGATTTTCTTATTTCTACATATTGCTTTCTTTGACTAAGGTAGCTATCACTGTCCTTTGGTATACACAATTTCAGTGCAGGCAAAACACTGCACTAACAATATATTTTAATCCACCACTCAATGTACTCCCAACAGGACAAACAGTTATTAAATGTAGAAGTTATAGTGATAGCAACATAAACAACTTTGTACTTAGCTTAGAGAAAGAAGACTGGCAAAGTGTATTTACTTCCTCAACAACAAATGAAAAATTGGACAATTTTCTGCAGATATTTCAATATTACTTTAATTGCCACTTCCCAGAGAAAAGAAGGACTATCACCAACAAAAAACAGAATGCTTGGGTCACGAAAGGTATTAAAACTTCATCAGAAAAGATGAGGCTGCTGTACAGACTTAGCAAACTGGACAGTGGCAAGTCCAAAGAGTTCAAGGTATACTATAAAAATTACAAAAACACATACAGGAGAGTTATCAAATGGGCTAAAAAAGCTCATAATGATAAAACAATTAGGTGCTCTTCCAACAAATGTAAGACCATCTGGGGTATAGTAAATGAACAGACTGGTAGAAAGTTAAGGATAGAGAATAAAATCACACTAAATATAGAAGGACAAAAGACTGAAAATGCACATAAAATTGCCAATAAATCAACAGCTATTTTTCAGAAATTTCCACAAATCTCCCAACCAACTCTTCAAATACTGTTCACTCTCCTCCCAAAAATCTCCTGACTAACTCTCCAAACACTGCACACTCTTGTCTCAAAAATAATACTCCTCTCAACTCCTTTTTCCTATCTCCTACAACACCGTATGAAATTGAAGATATTATTAAAAAAAAGAGTCAAAAAGATTTATTATGCAGGGCATGATCTGATACCCTGCTTCTTACTTCATAAGTGTTCAAATTACATGAGTGCACCCGTGTCAAATATCATAAATACCTCATTTCTAGAGGGAACATTTCCAAACCAGCTAAGACTTGCTAAAATTATACCTCTCTACAAGATGGGAGAGAAAATGGACATGACAAACTATAGGCCAATTGCTATACTATCTGCCTTCTCAAAAATATTTGAATACCATACGTTAACTATATTAGAAATATGTTTAAATTCTAACAACATAATCACATCTTCCCAGTATGGATTTCAGAAAAATAGGTTCACCACACATGCTCTGTATGCATTTCTAGAAAAGTGCTCAAGTTTCGTTGACCATAAACAACCCGCTGTTGGTTTATTTCTTGATCAGTCCAAGGCCTTTGACATGGTGAATCACAAGCTGCTGCTTATGAAACTCCATAAGATGGTATTAGAAGTGTAGCCCACAATTGGTTCCATAGCTACCTTAGTCAAAGAAAGCAATATGTAGAAATAAGAAAATCAGAGACATTCAGGCACTGCAGGTCAGATATGCTACATACAACAAATGGTGTCCCTCGGGGATCTGTCCTTGGCCCTGTTCCTTTTGTATTGTTCATAAATGATCTCCCAGAACACACACAAAATGCCAGCTCCTTTCTGTATGCAGACGACACAAATATCCTGATAATCAGTAGAAGTGACACATTGCAAGATGCAGCTAATGAAACTACTTGTCATTTACAATCGTGGTTTGAAGCAAATAGACTACTCATAAATACTCAAAAAAATGTAAGTATGAACTTTCATACTAGACAAAATCTAACCCCCTTCAATGCAGTTATAGTTATCGGCAAAGATGACATTACAAACAGGCAGGACACCAAATTTCTTGGACTTACCATCAGTAACACACTAAATTGGAAACCGCATATTGAGGTATTGTCACAAAAGCTTAGTAAAACCTGTTATCTATTATGATCATTAAAAGACACAGCCAGTGTAGATACCTTGAAGCTGGAGTACCATGCCCTGTTTGAGTCTGTCTTGAGCTATGGCCTAATCTTCAGGGGAAAGAGCTCTGATTCTCTCACAATTTTGAAGTTACAAAAACAAGTAGTAAGAATAATGAAATGTAAAAAAAGAACTGAACACTGTAAACCACTATTTCAACAGCTAAAAATCCTGCCACTGCCATGCCTCTATATATTGGAACTAGCTTGTTTTACAGCACAGCACTTGGAGGCATATAGGCAGTCATTTTTCCCTCGTTCTGCTTGGGAGTGGAACAGGGAGAGAAGATGCTAGTTGTGGTACGAGGTACCCTCCGCCACGCACCGTATGGTGGATTGTGGAGTATGAACATAGATGTAGATGTAGATGCCTCGACAGAAATGCAGACCGCCACACACAACACCAGAAACAAAACACTGTTACAAATTATAGCCCACAACACAAAATTATATGTGAATGGGATTAAATGTATGGTCATTAAAATATACAACCACCTCCTGACAGACATAAAAACAAGCAAAAACCAAAAAATAATGAGAATTAAATTAAAGGAATTGCTACTAAATCACTGTTTCTATTCTGTACATGAATTTCTTGAAACAAAAATTTAATTACTTGCAATAAGCTGTTTATTCAGTTGTAAATGTTTCTACTTAGTAATATAATTTAATTATTGTATCTTATCTATATTCTGTCTGTATCTCATATATGTATACTGCTATGTGAACTATGTATCACAATATTTGATATTATGCTGGAAGATTGATATTATGCTGGAAGACACACATCCATCGGTGTTGGTTTCTTGATACCATGAAGTCTCAATCTCAAGGTATTCAATGCATTTATAGTAATGGTCCTCTTCTTTGCATAGCCAGAGCTTATATATACATAACACATATGGCATCACATCTTCTACAGACACCGATAACAGATCGCGTTTGGTTCATAGTACTACATGTTAACACAGGCTATAACTATGGGTACATTATTCTAGCACAAGTTTTGCTGATTCTCTATTTTGAAGTTAATGTAGTCTAGAAAAGTGTTACGTAAAAAATTGTTGACATTTTTCAGTTCAAATAATGTTTTTAACCTTGCTCAAACGAAACCATGCTCTTTTCTTCCCCCCAGGTCCTTGTTTTCTCTCCAGTACCTACTATTCTTGCTTTCCTGCTTTTAATACTCAGAACTGTAGCTGTTAGTGTAGCAGATGTTTGAAAGCTGGGTCTTTCTAGATTTTCACTCAGGTTGGGGTTTTAAGTGCATCCTTACATACCCTTCCTGCAATGCACTTGCTGTCAGTCCATTTGGATATTGTGAGGTTGTTTGCATACTGGAAATTTTCCTGGGTTTTCCAAGAAGTTTTTAATGCTAGTTTCCCGTGACTTTATTTCACTGATGCATGCTGGACTTGGGGATTTGCTGCATATTTCTGCAATAATTTTTTTCCTGTAGCCAGTACTTTGTAAAACCAAAAAACAACACACTGATTGATTAAATGGGTGTTATTCATACTTTTCTAAATAGCAAATAAGAATAAGCTGCTGATTTATGGACCCATATCACTGAACTCGATTTGGAATAGGACTTTGGAATGTACATTGTGTTTGAACATTATGAATTACCTCAAGGAAAATGATGTATTGATTTGATTCAATTCAGTTCAATCTCCTTATTCACCTATTAACAATATTCATTGTACAGATGTAGTCAAGTCATAGCCGGGGCCAGTTACAATAAAATTTCTTATATTTAATTTATTTACAAACTTAAATCGAAGCACAATTATCTTTTTTCATATGTAAATAATTTTATTTTTTGTATTCAGATATTCTTCAATGTTATAAAAGCCACACATTATTAAAATCTTAAAATTTGTTTGAGCTCTACTTCGAATTTATGAAATTCTATGATGTTCCTTGCTGTAGCAGGAAAGGCATTAAAAAGTATTTGGGGTTATTAATGTACACGTTTTTGGTAAAGGGCTTTTTGTGGGCATCTCTGTGAAAATCAGCTCTGTTTCTTGATTAGTAGTTATGAACTGATTATTGAAAGTTGAAAATTTCTGGTGAGTTTTCAGAAAGTGCACAAATTCATAGAGATTAGATTAGATTAGTACTTGTTCCATAGATCATGAATACAACACTTCGTAATGAAGTGGAATGTGTCAGGTTAATAAAAGGCGTCTATACAAGATATTACATTACACAAAATATTACATGACACTTCATACTTTTATTTTTTTGTGGTGGGGGTTGGGGAAATTACCCACTTACTATATCCAAAATTCATCTAATGAGTAGAAGGAGTTGCCATTAAGAAATTCTTTTAATTTCCTTTTAAATGCTATATGGCTATCTGCCAGACTTTTGATGCTATTAGGTAAGTGACCATACACTTTTGTGGCACCATAATTTACCCCCTTCTGAGCCAAAGTTAGATTTAACCTTGAGTAGTGAAGATCATCCTTTCTCCTAGTGTTGTAGCCATGTACACTGCTATTACTTTTGAATTCATTCAGATTGTTAATAACAAATTTCATATGTTGCCCTCCAGTACTAAATTGATGATCCCTTGATGCCTCAGAACATGTCCTACCGACTGATCCCTTCTTCTAGTCAAGTTGTGCCACAAACTCCTCTTCTCTCCAATTCTATTCAATACATCCTCATTAGTTATGTGATATGCCCATCTAATCTTCAGCATTCTTCTGTAGCACCACATTTCGAAAGCTTCTATTCTCTTCTTGTCCAAACTATTTATCGTCCACACTTCACTTCCATACATGGCTACACTCCATACAAATACTTTCAGAAACAACTTCCTGACAATTAAATCTATATTCGATGTTAACAAATTTCTCTTCTTCAGAAACGCTTTCCTTGCCATTCCCAGTCTACATTTTATATCCTCTCCACTTAGACCATCATCAGTTATTTTGCTCCCCAAATAGCAAAACTCCTTTACTACTTTAAGTGTCTCATTTCCTAATCTAATTCCCTCAGCATCACACAACTTAATTCGACTACATTCCATTGTCCTCGTTTTGCTTTTGTTGATGTTCATCTTATATCCTCCTTTCAAGACACTGTCCATTCCATTCAACTGCTCTTCCAAGTCCTTTGCTGTCTCTGACAGAATTACAATGTCATCGGCGAACCTCAAATTTTTTATTTCTTCTCCATGGATTTTAGTACCTACTCAGAATTTTTCTTTTGTTTCCTTTACAGCTTGCTCAATATACAGATTGAATAGCATTGGGGAGAGGCTATAACCCTGTCTCTCAACCACTGCTTCCCTCTCATGTCCCTCGACTCTTATAACTGCCATCTGGTTTCTGTACAAATTGTATATAGCCTTTCGCTCCCTGTATTTTACCCTGCCACCTTCAGAATTTGAAAGAGAGTATTCCAGTCAATGTTGTCAAAAGCTTTCTCTAAGACTACAAATGCTAGAAACATAGGTTTGCCTTTCCTTAAATTTTCTTCTAAGATAAGTCGTAGGGTCAGTATTGCCTCACGTGCTCCAACATTTCTGCGGAATCCAAACTGATCTTCCCCGAGGTCGGCTTCTACCAGTTTTTCCATTCGTCTGTAAAGAATTTGTGTTAGTATTTTGCAGCTGTGACTTATTAAGCTGATAGTTCGGTAATTTTCACATCTGTCAACACCTGCTTTCTTTGGGATTGGAATTATTACATTCTTCTTGAAGTCAGAGGGAATTTCACCTGTCTCATACATCTTGCTCACCAGATGGTAGAGTTTTGTCCGGACTGGCTCTCCCAAGGCTGTCAGTAATTCTAATGGATTGTTGTCTACTCCCGGGGCCTTGTTTCAACTCAGGTCTTTCAGTACTCTGTCAAACTCTTCACGCAGCATCGTATCTCCCATTTCATCTTCATCTACATCCTCTTGCATTTCCATGATATTGTCCTCAAGAACATTGCCCCTGAATAGACCCTCTATATACTCCTTCCACCTTTCTGCTTTCCCTTCTTTGCTTAGAACTACGTTTCCATCTGAGCTCTCGATATTCATGCATGTGGTTCTCTTTTCTCCAAAGGTCTCTTTAATTTTCCTGTAGGCGGTATCTATCTTACCCCTCGTGAGATAAGCCTCTACATCCTTACATTTGTCCTCTAGCCATCCCTGCCTAGCCATTTTGCACTTCCTGTCGATCTCATTCTTGAGATGTTTGTATTCCTTTTTGCCTGCTTCACTTACTGCATTTTCTCCTTTCATCATTTAAATTCAGTATCTCTTCCGTTACCCAAGGATTTCTACTAGCCCTCGTCTTTTTACCTACTTGATCCTCTTCTGCCTTCACTATTTCATTCCTCAAAGCTACCCATTCTTCTTCTACTGTATTTCTTTCCCCCGTTCCTGTTAATTGTTCCCTTATGCTCTCCCTGAAACTCTGTACAACCTCTGGTTTAGTCAGTTTATCCAGGTCCCATCTCCTTAAATTCCCACCTTTTTGCAGTTTCTTCAGTTTAAATCTACAGTTCATAACCAGCAGATTGTGGTCAGAGTCCACATCTGCCCCTGGAAATGTCTTACAATTTAAAATCTGGTTCCTAAATCTCTGTCTTACCATTATGTAATCTATCTGAAACCTTCTAGTATCTTCAGTGTTCTTCCATGTATACAACCTTCTTTCATGATTCTTGAACCAAGTGTTGGCTATGATTAAGTTATGCTCTGTGCAAAATTCTACCATGCTGCTTCCTCTTTCATTTCTTAGCCCCAATCCATATTCACCTACTACGTTTCCTTCTCTTCCTTTTCCTACTGTCAAATTCCAGTCACCCATGACTATTAAATTTTCATCTCCCTTCACTACCTGAATAATTTCTTTTATCTCGTCATACATTTCATCAATTTCTTCATCATCTGCAGAGCTAGTTGGCATATAAACTTGTACTACTGTAGTAGGCATGGGCTTTGTGTCTATCTTGGCCACAATAATGCATTCACTATGCTGTTGGTAGTAGCTTACCCGCACTCCTATTTTTTTATTCATTATTAAACCTACTCTTGCATTACCCCTATTTGATTTTGTATTTATAACCCTGTATCCACCTGACCAAAAGTCTTGTTCCTCCTGCCACCGAACTTCTCTAATTCCCACTATATCTAACTTTAACCTATCCATTTCCCTTTTTAAATTTTCTAACCTACCTGCCCAATTAAGGGATCTGACATTCCACGCGCCGATCCGTAGAATGCCAGTTTTCTTTCTCCTGATAACGACGTCCTCCTGAGTAGTCCCCACCCGGAGATCTGAATGGGGGACTATTTTACCTCCGGAATATTTTACCCAAGAGGACGCCTTCATCATTTAATCATACAGTAAAGCTGCATGCCCCGGGAAAAATTACGGCTATAGTTTCCCCTTGCTTTCAGCCGTTCACAGTACCATAACAGCAAGGCCGTTTTGGTTAGTGTTACAGGGCCAGATCTGTCAGTCATCCAGACTGTAGCCCTTGCAACTACTGAAAAGGCTGCTGCCCCTCTTCAGGAACCACACGTTTGTCTGGCCTCTCAACAGATACCCCTCGATTGTGGTTGCACCTATGGTATGGCTATCTGTATCGTTGAGGCACGCAAGCCTCCCCACCAACGGCAAGGTCCATGTTTCATGGGGGGACAAATTTCGTAAGTGAATATATATATATTATGAGGCTACAGTGAAGATCTCTAGCTCCTTAAATAAGTGTCTGCAGGATGATCTTGGATGAGCTCCAGCAGTTATTCTGGTTACACGCTTTTGTGCAATGAACACTCTTTTACTCAATGATGAGTTCCCCCAGAATATGATGCCATACGAAAGCAGAGAATGAAAATAGGCATGGTAAGCTAATATACTGAGATGTATATTGCCAAAATTTGCAATGACCCTAATAGCATAAGTAGCTGAACTCGAACGTTTCAGCAGATCCTCAGTGTGTTTTTTCCAGTTCAACCCCTCATCAATACATACACCTACAAATTTTGAATATTCTTCCTTAGCTACTGATTTCTGATCGAAGTCTATATTTATTAATGGTGTCATTCCATTTACTGAGTGGAACTGCATATACTGTGTTTTGTCAAAGTTTAACGAGAGTCCATTTGCAGAGAACCACTTAATGATTTTCTGAAAAACATGGTTTACAATTTCACCAGTTAATTCTTGTCTGTCAGGTGTGATAGCTGTACTTGTATCATCGGCAAAAAGTACCAGCTTTGCATCTTCATGAATATAGAATGGCACGTCATTAATATATATATATAAAGAACAGCACAGGACCCAAGACCGAACGTTGCGGCACCCCATTCTTGAATGTTCCCCAGTTTGAGAAATCACCAGTTTTTTGCGTATTATGTGAACTGCTTATTTCAACTTTCTGCACTCTTCCAGTTAGGTACGATTTAAACCATTTGAGCACGGTCCCATTCATACCACAGTACTTGAGCTTGTCTAGAAATATTCCATGATTTACACAATCAAAAGCCTTTGATAGATCACATAAAATCCCAACAGGTGACTTCCGGTTACTCAGAGCATTTAATATTTAGTTAGTGAAAGTATATATAGCATTTTCCGTTGAGAACCCCTTCTGGAAACCAAACTGACGTTTTGTTAAAACTTTATTTTTACAAAGGTGTGAAGTTACTCTACAATACATTACTTTTTCAAGAATTTTGGATAAGGCAGTCAGAAGAGAGATTGGGCAGTAGTTGTTGACATCAGACGTATTCCCTTTTTTGTGCAGTGGTTTAACAATGGCATACTACAGTCTATCTGGGAAAATACCCTGCTTCAGAGAGCTATTACATATGTGGTTAATAATCCCACTTATTTCTTGGGAACAAGCTTTTATTATCCTGATGGAAATGCCATCAATTCCATGTGAGCTTTTATTCTTGAGAGAGTTTATTATCTTCCTAATTTCAGAAGGAGAGGTGGGTGGAATTTCAATTGTATCAAATGGTGTGGGTAAGGCCTCTTCCATTAACTGCCTTGCTTCTTCTAACGAAAATTTAGATCCTATTTTCTCTACAACATTTGAAATATGATTATTCAAAATGTTTTCAACTTCAGGCTTGTTGTTTATCAAGTTTCCATTCGCTTTGATGGTGATGCTGTCAACCTGTACTCTTGGTTGCCCTGTCTCCCATGTAATAATATTCCAAATTGTTTTGATTTTGTTATCAGAGGTATTAATCTCAGACATGATGCACATGCTTCTGAACTTTTTAATGACCTTTCTTAATGTAGCAAAGTAGTTTTTGTAATATTTGTCTGTTTCTTGGTCATTATTCTTTCTTGTTGTTAGATACAGTTCCCTTTTGTGGTTACAAGATATTTTTATTCCTTTAGTAAGCCAAGGTTTTTTGCATGGTTTCTTATAATTAGATTTAACTACTTTCTTGGGGAAACAGTTTTCAAATTCTCATACAAGTGTATCATGAAATAAATTATATTTTAAATTAGCATCAGGTTCCTTGTACATCTCATCCTAGTCTAACTGCAGAAGATTTTCTCTAAAATTTCTAATTATTGAGTCAGTAATTGAACGCACAACTTTAGAGGGGAGTTTTGAATTACTAAATAGAGCTATGTCATGTACTGTAACTAGCTGAGCATCATGATCAGAAAGGCCATTCTCAACAGGACAAGAATTTATGTTTTTAAACCTATCTTGGTCTATAAAAGTGTTATCTATCAATGTGCTGCCGGGAAATTAATGACAGATGTCAAATTGAAAGAACTGAGCAAGACTTCCAGGTCATTCTTCCTGTTACAATCTTTCAGTGAATCAACATTGAAGTCCGCACAAATAATAATTTGCTTTCCCCTATCTAACAGATAGCACAAGGCAGCCAAGTTTTCCAGGAATAAATGAAAGTTTCTGAAGGTGACCTATATGCTGTTACAATTATAAAAGAGCCCTCGTTCAGTTTAAGTTGACAGGCACATGCTTCTATATGTTGCTCAAGACAAAACTTTTTTGTATCTAAGCTTTCTACACAGTGATGACCTTTGACATACATGGCAACTCCTCCTCTCACCTTATTCTCTCTACTCATATGTGCAGCTAGTTTATAACCACTGATATTTACCATTCATTGTTGTTGTTGTTGTGGTCTTCAGTCCTGAGACTGGTTTGATGCAGCTCTCCATGCTACTCTATCCTGTGCAAGCCTCTTCATCTCCCAGTACCTACTGCAGCCTACATCCTTCTGGATTTGCTTACCTTTCCATATCAGATACAATGTGATGCTCAGACAGGCATAGTATATCTATTACACTATAAGATTCAATGTCATCTAAACAAACCAGGAGCTCATCTACTTTATTCTTCAATCACGGGATATTTTGGTTAAAAATGGTTACATTATTTTTTACTTTACTTTTGTGAGAATCTACTTTTTTCTTTAATACACCAATATTTTGGTTAAATATGGTAAAATTATTATTTACTTTCCTGTTGTGAGAATTTTGTGAGTTTTGGACCTCTTTAGCACCTGCCTGCCTGAAATTCTCATTGGACACAGATATTAGTCTAAAAAA
Source organism: Schistocerca serialis cubense (assembly GCF_023864345.2). Classification (NCBI taxonomy): domain Eukaryota; kingdom Metazoa; phylum Arthropoda; class Insecta; order Orthoptera; family Acrididae; genus Schistocerca; species Schistocerca serialis. Next base: position 443,410,584 of record NC_064645.1, read on the forward strand.
GAGGTACATCCATGAGTACTAGTGTCCCTCTTTATGGATTTCGCTAACAACCCTGCCTGTTTACCCTTCCCTTTCCTATGGAGGTGATATGTAAGCTAGGAAGTAATGTTATTTTAAATTCAACTATTTCCCTGTGTGGCTCTACAGGGAGGCCCTTTCATTGGTCTAACAGCCCTTTTCTGAAGTTTGAAAGTTTGTTTTCCCAGATGTGTATTTCCCCAGAAGATTGCATCACATCTAAGCAAGCTGTTCATGTAAGCATAACAGGCGAATAACCATTATTCAGTGCTTCAACAGTTCTGAAGCATTCTTAGCGGATAAGAGCATAAACTTAGTTTTTTTATTCAGAACTTCCAAATTCTTCTGTCACCTCAAGTCCTCGTCCATCCAAATGCCTAGGAATTTTGCGTTTGGAGCTTGAGCAATAGCATAGTTCCCTAAACCAGCTATAACACTGCTTCTAGTTTTACTTCTAATATTACTGAAATTCATCCACAATATATTTGCCTTATTTATGACCCTCTTGCCCCTGGACATGGGTGCCCTTGCCTGCTGCTGGTGGTGGTTGTTGTTCTACTGCTGTTATTGATAATGATGGTTACTCTGTTGCCGCCACTGATGAATGGTGTTGCAGCCGTTTCATGTTTTACTGATACGGGGATTGGAGTCTCTTGCTCTATAGATGACTCACTAATGAATTTAATAATTTTGGCATTCGCATTTCTTCCTTCTTGTGTTCATGTGGAGACTGTGTCTTTTAATGTGCTTTCTGTTCCCACAGTTTCTCTCTAGAAAGGTCACATTCAAGCAGTCTCTACGGATTCTTTTGAATACCAGTATTCTGTTTGCTATAATAATTTCAATGTTTGCACACAAATTTTCTGTCAGATCATGCTTGTGTGAAATACTGACAATGTACACTCCTGGAAATGGAAAAAAGAACACATTGACACCGGTGTGTCAGACCCACCATACTTGCTCCGGACACTGCGAGAGGGCTGTACAAGCAATGATCACACGCACGGCACAGCGGACACACCAGGAACCGCGGTGTTGGCCGTCGAATGGCGCTAGCTGCGCAGCATTTGTGCACCGCCGCCGTCAGTGTCAGCCAGTTTGCCGTGGCATACGGAGGTCCATCGCAGTCTTTAACACTGGTAGCATGCCGCGACAGCGTGGACGTGAACCGTATGTGCAGTTGACAGACTTTGAGCGAGGGCGTATAGTGGGCATGCGGGAGGCCAGGTGGACGTACCACCGAATTGCTCAACACGTGGGGCGTGAGGTCTCCACAGTACATCGATGTTGTCGCCAGTGGTCGGCGGAAGGTGCACGTGCCCGTCGACCTGGGACCGGACCGCAGCGACGCACGGATGCACGCCAAGACCGTAGGATCCTACGCAGTGCCATAGGGGACCGCACCGCCACTTCCCAGCAAATTAGGGACACTGTTGCTCCTGGGGTATCGGCGAGGACCATTCGCAACCGTCTCCATGAAGCTGGGCTACGGTCCCGCACACCGTTAGGCCGTCATCCGCTCACGCCCCAACATCGTGCAGCCCGCCTCCAGTGGTGTCGCGACAGGCGTGAATGGAGGGACGAATGGAGACGTGTCGTCTTCAGCGATGAGAGTCGCTTCTGCCTTGGTGCCAATGATGGTCGTATGCGTGTTTGGCGCCGTGCAGGTGAGCGCCACAATCAGGACTGCATACGACCGAGGCACACAGGGCCAACACCCGGCATCATGGTGTGGGGAGCGATCTCCTACACTGGCCGTACACCACTGGTGATCGTCGAGGGGACACTGAATAGTGCACGGTACATCCAAACCGTCATCGAACCCATCGTTCTACCATTCCTAGACCGAGAAGGGAACTTGCTGTTCCAACAGGACAATGCACGTCCGCATGTATCTCGTGCCACCCAACGTGCTCTAGAAGGTGTAAGTCAACTACCCTGGCCAGCAAGATCTCCGGATCTGTCCCCCATTGAGCATGTTTGGGACTGGATGAAGCGTCGTCTCACGCTGTCTGCACGTCCAGCACGAACGCTGGTCCAACTGAGGCGCCAGGTGGAAATGGCATGGCAAGCCGTTCCACAGGACTACATCCAGCATCTCTACGATCGTCTCCATGGGAGAATAGCAGCCTGCATTGCTGCGAAAGGTGGATATACACTGTACTAGTGCCGACATTGTGCATGCTCTGTTGCCTGTGTCTATGTGCCTGTGGTTCTGTCAGTGTGATCATGTGATGTATCTGACCCCAGGAATGTGTCAAAGTTTCCCCTTCCTGGGACAATCAATTCACGGTGTTCTTATTTCAATTTCCAGGAGTGTAAGACAACAAGGGTCTGGTGTAGTTGTTAGATTGGTTACTGCTGCTGTAATGGCAGGTTATCAAGATTTAAGTGAATTTAAACATGGTGTTATAGTCAGTGAATGTGGTGTTATAGTTGGCAAACAAGCAATGGGACACAGCATCTCCGAGGTAGTGATAAAGTGGAGATTTTCCCATATGACCATTTCACGAGTGAAATGTGAATATCAGGAATCCAGCAAAACAGCAAATCTTTGACATCAATGTGGCCAGAAAAAGATCCTGCAAGAACAGGACAGTGACGACTGAAGAGAATCATTCAATGTGACAGACGTGCAACCCTTGCACAAATTGTTGCAGATTTCAGTGTTGGGCCATCGATAAGTGTCAGCATGCAAACCATTCAATGAAACATCATCTATATGGGCTGCCGGAGCTGAAAGCCCCCTCGTGTACCCTTGATGACTGCACGACACAGTGCTTAATGCCTTGTTTGGGCCCATCACTGCTGACATTGGACTGTTGATGACTGGAAACATGTTGTTTGGTCAGATGAGTCTCAGTTCAAATTATATTGAATGGATGGACATGTATGGGTATGGAGACACCCTCATGAATCCATAGACACTGCATGTCAGCAGGGGACTCTTCAAGCTGGTGGAGGCTCTGCAATGGTGTGGGGCATGTGCAGTTGGAGTGATAAGGGGCCCCTGATATGTCTGGATATGACTCTGACGGGCGACACGTATGTAAGCATCCTGCCTAATGACCTGCATTCATTCATGTCCATTGTGCATTCCAACGGACTTGGACAATTCCAGCAGGACAAATTCGACACTCCACAAGTCCATAATTACTACAGAGTGGCTCCAGGAACACTCTTTGCTCCAGGAACACTCTTTTGAGTTCAAACACTTCCGCTGGCCACCCGAATCACCAGACATGAACATTATTGAGCATATCTGGAATGCCTTGCAACATGCTGCTCAGAAGAGGTCTCCACCCACTCATATTCTTATGGATTTATGGACAGCCCTGCAGGATTCATGGTGTCAGTTCCCTCCAGCACTACTTCCAACATTAGTCAAGTCCATGCCATGTTTTGGCACTTCTACGTGCTTGCGGGACCCTACACAATATTATGCAGTGTACCAGTTTCTTTGGCTCTTCAGTGTAAATGACGCTCCAGACAATCCCCATGTGGCTCATGCCACATTTTCTAGCATTTTTTATAATTTCTTATAGTATCAAGCTTTTTTTGAAGTTCATTGAGCACATTAACTTCTAAACCTAAGTAGCACATTTCAGTCATGTTTTTCATGTCACACACATACACACCCACCCACACACACACACACACACACACACACACACACACACACACACACACACACACACACACACATATTTGTATCACATTGAATTTGTACATCTTCCTTAGGAAAGCAATACTAATGACACCATTTCTAGTATTGATTCCATGAATTGAGCTGTTGGTTTGAAAAAGTAATACATCTCCTAGCACTACTTATGCTAACAGTAGAAAGAGTTCAATACAGTGAATGTAAAAGATATTTGTGCAGCTACATATTTCTCAATCTTAAACATGGTTGCAATACAACAACTATGTAAATTTGAAGAGGATGAAAAAAATCGGCCAACCAGGTGCAAAACAAATGATTATTTCTGCTTTGAAGCTTGTTCAGGAGACAAATCACTGATCTATCAATAACACAGATTACAAATTTAGGTATTTTAGGAATCGTTTTCCATGTCAAGTGCAAGAAGTTAAACATGAAACACACATTACATCAGAGAAGATTAAACTTCACATTAAATATTAATGTCTTAATTTATATATATGTGTGTGTTATGTAGTGAGGCTACAAACTCTATCCTAAAGTATTGTCAAGGCAATTTTTTCAGTAAAATGTCTTTAAGCAGACACATATTTACAGTAGACAGTGCTACAGGAACCAATGATCAATGCAAAAAAATATACTGACAATTTATCAGCATCAGTTGTCAGCAGTGATATCAGAACAAAAAAAACCTTTGAATTCTGAACCGTGATGAAACTGATTGCCAGCAAGAACAGGAAGAAATAGTTCTTACGAAATCTGGTGGTCATGTTGTTGTTGTTGTTGTTGTTGTGGTCTTCAGTCCTGAGACTGGTTTGATGCAGCTCTCCATGCTACTCTATCCTGTGCAAGCTCCTTCATCTCCCAGTACCTACTGCAACCTACATCCTTCTGAATCTGCTTAGTGTATTCATCTCTTGGTCTCCCTCTACGATTTTTACCCTCCACGCTTCCCTCCAATGCTAAATTTGTGATCCCTTGATGCCTACCAACTGATCCCTTCTTCTAGTGAAGTTGTGCCACAAACTCCTCTTCTCCCCAATCCTATTCAATACCTCCTCATTAGTTACGTGATCTACCCACCTAATCTTCAACATTTTTCTGTAGCATTACATTTCAAAAGCTTCTATTCTCTTCTTGTCCAAACTATTTATTTTCCATGTTTCACTTCCATACATGGCTACACTCCATACAAATACTTTCAGAAACGACTTCCTGACACTTATATCTATACTCGATGTTAACAAATTTCTCTTCTTCAGAAATGCTTTCCTTGCCATTGCCAGTCTACATTTTATATCCTCTCTACTTCGACCATCATCAGTTATTTTGCTCCCCAAATAGCAATACTCCTCTACTACTTTAAGTGTCTTATTTCCCAATCTAATTCCCTCAGCATCACCCGACTTAATTCGACTACATTCCAGTATCCTCGTTTTACTTTTGTTGATGTTCATTTTATACCCTCCTTTCAAGACACTGTCCATTCTGTTCAACTGCTCTTCCAAGTCCATTGCTGTCTCTGACAGAATTACAATGTCATCGGCAAACCTCAAATTTTTTATTTCTTCTCCCTGGATTTTAATACCTACTCCAAATTTTTCTTTTGTTTCCTTTACTGCTTGCTCAATATACAGATTGAATAACATCAGGGAGAGGCTACAACCCTGTCTCACTCCCTTCCCAACCACTGCTGGTGGTCATATGCAACAAAATTTTAAACAAATGTAGTCCATAAAAAAAAAAAAATAAAAAAAAAAAATAAAAAAAAAAAAAAAAAAAATCAGCATGTTTCCATACATGGTGGAATGAATTATGTTTACAGAAACAAACTAATATAGTCAGGCAAAACTCTGAGTGTCACTATGAGTAAAAGTGAAAAAGCAAACAATTATCATGACAGGCATCACTCTCAGTGTGGTGGTACGTCACATAATGTGAAAAAATGATATTGAAGTATTTTGCAAATTTAACAAAACTGACATCATAACGAAATAAATATTATCATAGAAAAATTGAAAAGACTATGTAATCATTAATACGACCCGTAATCTCTATTACTTTTGAAAAAGGATCACACACTTCCTTTTTGTTTCTCGGTTGTGTAAGAAGCCATTTTGTGACGAGGCATGAAAATGTGTAAGTTTCAAGTAATATTTAGTCTAAATGTAATCAAATATTACTTAAAAGTGTCACTAATGTTTTACTGTAACAGATCCTATACTCATGAAGTGAGCGACTTAAATAATTTATGCAAATTTTATAGGAGAATATTGGTGCAGAGGTCAACGCCATCCTTCTAAATGATAACGGCCCAGAGTCATAATAAATATTTTAATATTTGCTAATTTTGACATATAATTAAAAATAAATGTAAATGTAGGAGATTTCTCTTGATTAGTGGTCTTTTGAAACAGTAATAGTAGTCAGTTATTCTAATATTGAACCATATTCATTTAACGTCATTTCAGTACATTTTTTTGATCCCCACTTAACAGAAATTGCAAGGATCTCCTCAGTATTGCAATTTCACAGAAGTAAAACAAATTATTAATTATACAGCTGTATATTTGGAATATTGTGTGTTTGGTGGTGTCTTTTGATATAAAAACAGCTTGTTGGTCAAACTAACTGCGAAAAGTACCATAACTGAGTCCATGGCGTAAATAATTTTCCAGTTGTGAAGCAGGCAGAGTAATATTAACTCCAACTTGTCATAACATATAAAATACCAACAATACATATGTAAAAAGAACCACCACAACAGCAGTCATCTAGTAGATTCTTGTACATAAAAATTCACAAGTCTGGACAGTACCTATAGAAAGATCTGCTGGTCAACTGCAAAAGCATTTTTCCTGGATATTTTGTATCTCTTCTGGTTACTGCTAATGACCACTAGTTCCTTCTTTCTTTGTTACAAGGAGAAATGAGCATATAAAATGCATCAGTGTTACTGATGAAACTTCCTGGCAGATTGATATGGTTTTAGTCAGTGAAGAAGTTTCATTTCAATGCATATTCCACTACAGAATGAAAATTCATTACGGAGTATTACTGAAGTATATAAGTCATTTCACATGTTTGTACCAAATTTTGATTTGTTCCATATGACACATAACTGAGAAGAAAATTATGATTGAATATACGCTTATTATGATTTCCAGCTGACAAAAAAATATAGAATTTAAATAAAGGTAAAAAAGATACTGTTGAGCAGATTCAAATCTGAGATTCCACCACCAACAGACTGACACTATACATTCAGCTAAAGGCATCTACATAACACTTGCAAAATGTATTTTACTGAACTTTGCTCAGAAATCATCTCATTTTTGAAGGTAACTTTTTCAAGTTTTTCTTTTTTTAAACTGTGTCATACTGCCTTAGGAAACTGATGTCTCGGTACAGACTTTCAAGAAATCCAACAGGCTCAGTCTACAAGCTCCTCTTGTAAGATAAAGACTCATATTTATGCTCACAGGCATAAAATCTACACAAGCTGCTATCTGACCAGAGTGCAAATACATACAGAGTGTGTAACAAATCTGACAATAGTTCAAATACATTGCAGTCATTTTCACAAGTCTGCAAAAGAATGACTTGCTGAGTGTGACATCTGCTGGCAACCCTATAGTTGAGTCGGTGTAAGTTGATCCCTGACAGTTTCAGTGGGCTGCACACAGCAACTTTGCATGCCTACCACAATCAGTAATGTAACGTAACACAACTTTGTGAACATCTCTATGGCAGTGCCTCAGCATTGTCACAGCTCTGTAGATGGCTACTGTCTTCACATGCAACCACTAGCACTTCACATCTGAAAGTTGGCAACAATGCTAGAAGCATCTTCTTACACTGTCTCAGTTATAGGTAACTAGTGGCTGGAATCACAAGCCATGACCCCAGAAACGTAAGAGTTTAACATCGAGTCAGATGAAGCTGTCATTTCCCATCTAGTAAAGTCATCAGACCAAAATGATTTAGATGAGCAATCTGAATGGTACAAAAAGCGGTAATTAACCCTCAATAATGAAAAGTGTGAAGTCATCCACATGAATACTACAAGGAATCCATTAAATTTCAGTTACACAGTAAATAACACAAATCTAAACGCCATCAGTTCAACTAAATACCTAGGAATGACAATTACAAACAACTTAAATTGGAAAAATCACGTAGACAATGTAGTGGACAATGCGAACCAAAGACTGTTTTATTTGTAGAACACTTAGATGATGCAAAAAATGCACTAAAGAGACTGTCTACAGTATGCTTATCCATCCTGTACTAGAGTATTGCTGCACAGCATGGGAGCATTACCACATAGGATTGATGGAGAACATCAAAAAAGTTGAAAGAAGAGCAACTCATTTCGTATTGTCACAAAGTATGGGAGCATGTGTTACATATATGTCAGGTGAATAGAGGTGGCAATCATAAAAACAAAGAGTTTTTCATTGTTACAATATTTTTTCCATGACATTTTGGTCTCCAACTTCCTCCTCTAAACGTGAAACTATTTGGTTGACATCCACCAACATATAGAGAAATGATCATTGTAATAAAATAAGATAAATTAGAGATAGCAAGGTAAGATTTTAGTGTTCGTTTTTCCCATGTGGTGTTGGAGAGTGGAACGGTACAGATATAGAGTGAAGGGGTAGTCATGTAGATTAGATGTAGATGTGGAACGCAGGATTTTTAGCATTCATTACATTGAGCTTTACCTTTATTTCTTCATTGTCTTTAGAGTGCTTTGGAGTGAATGTTAAACAAGAGAGACAACTGTGTGAAACATAATAAAGCTGGTGGAGATTTCCATTAGGAGTGATCAGAATGATTTATGTATTATTAGTGTGATGTATCTGCAGATGTCATAACTGACCACGGAATATTAGAAGTGACTGCAGTGAATAAAGACATTTGTCAGGTCTGCATAATATCACCTCTCTTGTTTAACATTAAGCTGTATTGTGATAGTTTATTGTTAATACAGTATACATTTTAAGTTGATACAATTTCCTTGTCTTTTGTTAATGTATGAGGTGCGTTCAAAAAGTAAGGTGACTATATTTTTATGAAAAAAATATTTATTTATTCATCAATGTTATCCCTTTCAGAGTAATCCCCCTTACACAAAATTCACTTGCGCCAATGATTCTTCTAATTCTTTAAGCACTTCTCCTAAGCAGTTTTTGGTACAGCCTTGAGAATTTCCAGTGATGCAGTTTTTACTTCCTCAGTCATTGAAAATCTTTGTCCTTTCAATCCTTTCATAGGTCTCTTCAGTTTTGGGAACAGGAAAAGTCACAGGGGGCCAACCCTAATGAATATGGTGGCTGAGGCATGATTGTCATGTTGTTTCTGGCCAAAAAATCTCTCACAAGCAATGATGAAAGAGCAGATGGATTGCCGTGATGCAAAAGCCATGAATTGTTTTTCCACAATTCTAGACGTTAATTTGTGTAGACTTTTTTTGTGTATTGTTTCTCGCAAACAACACATAACATCAAGGTAATACTCCTTATTGACCATACGACCTTGAGACAAAAATTCATGATGCATCACACCATGGAGAGAGAGAGAGAGAGAGAGAGAGAGAGAGAGAGAAAAGAAAGAGGAAAAAAAAAAAAAAAAACAGTGAGGGAAACTTTGACATTTGATTGAACTTGGCGTGCTTGTTTCGGTCTTGGCTCTCCAGGATAATTCCATTGGGATGATAGGGCTTTGGTTTTGAGGTCATAATCATAAACTCATGTTTCGTCACCAGTTATGACCCTTTTGAGCAAATCAGGATCATCATTGATGTCATTTAAAAGCTCCTGAGCAATGCTCATGCAACAGTTCTTCTGATCAAAATTGAGAAGTTCTGGAACAAACTTTGCTGAACACATCTCGTGCCCAAAACATCTGAAAAAATTGCATGACATGAGCCAACCAATATGCCAACATCCTTAACAACTTCTCTTATGGTAATTCAATGATTTTCCAAAACAATTTTCTTCACAGCTTCGATGTTATCCTCTGCTGTTGATGTGCTGGGGTGTCCAGAGTGAGGTTCATCATTAACCTCTTCTCGGCCATCTTGGAAGAGCTTGTACCACTTACAAACATTTTTTTTTTTTACATAAAGCAGACTCACCATATGCCACTGTCAACATTTCAAGTCCTTTAGAGCACTTGATTCCATTTTTCACACAAAATCTGATGCAAATTCTTTGCTTCATTTTTTATAATTATTGAAAACTGGCGAGCACACAAAAAACACTTCTAACCTGTCAAAAACAAATGAAGTATGCTGTACAGTTGAAACTGTGAACATATGTTCAGGACGTGTGTACTAACATAACAAATAAAAAGATCGCTAATGAAGTGTATACTGCCCATGCAATTTGAAAAGTCACCTTGCTTTTTGAACAGCCCTCATATACTTCAACTTGTTCCATAACTTCAAATAGAAAAGTCAGCCTTCAGTTCTACAGAGAGAGAAGTGACATATAGAATTCTAGGTGAATCAAATGAAAACAAAATGATAAACCAGTTAAAAGAAATGGATTGGACTCATGTAATGGATAACAAGGAAACAATTAATAAATGTTTTTCCATTTTCCTGACGGAGATCAAGCACATAGTAGAAATGACATGCCCCTTGGTAACCAAAAGGTACCAGAGTAATATTACTCATAAGCAACAAAATACTAACAAGTGGTAAACCCCACAACTTAACAAACTCAGAATACTACTGATGATTATGAAAGACAAATCTCATAACAGTGATAGGGACAAGGAAAATTACACAAAAATGAGAAACCTTTACAGATTAGAAATAAAAAATGCTATGTGCTGTGCAAATGATGAATATATTTTAAATTCTAAAAATAAATGTAAAGCTGCCCGGACTGTCATTAAAAGGGAAACTAATAATACCAATAAAGAAAGGAGTATCCCTATTGACTACAATATTCTCAATGAATATTTTGTAAATAGCGTCACCACTCCATCCATCAATTCTGCCTCTGATGCAGAAGCATTGCTCACTTGTGCAAAACAGACAAGAAGTGAGAAGTTCACTTGGACCCGAATCACATTAAATGATATTCATAAGTCAATAAACAAATTAAGTAATTCCAAAACAGAAGATTATTATGGACTCAGTAATCTCATCATTAAATGTATAGCAAAAGAAATTGAAATGCCACTTCTCTCACTATCAAACAGAGTACTTGATGAAGGAATATTCCCCCGACTGTCTTAAGCTCACAGTTACATTGCCTGTGTATAAAAAAGGTGAAAGAAACCTCCCAAATAACTACAGACCCATTTCAATAGTACCAATCATATCCAAGTCAGTAGAAAATTGTGTGCATAAGCAGATATACAGGTATTTTGAAACCAACAAAATTTTAAATGAACAACAGTTTGGCTTCAGGTCACGCCTATCACCTGTAAAAGCAGTAGAAGCTTTGGTGAGCAATGTTTATGAAGGGTATGAAAAAAGGTTATTAATGTCTGGAACACTTATTGACCTAAGTAAAGCATTTGACTTGGTGTCACATGACATACTCATCAAAAAGTTAAAATACTATGGGATTGAAGATGACACACTCCGTCTATTCAAATCTTATCTAAGCAATAGGTTACAACTTGTATATGCAAATAAGCAGAGGTCAGAAATACTCCCTATTGAAAGAAGAATACTCCAAGGCTCTGTTCTTGGACCTTTTCTGTTCATTGTCTATGTTAATGACTTCTCGAATTACATACCGTGTAAGAACATACAATATGCTGACGATATGACATTAATAAGTACAGGAGAGAACTTACAGAGTGTACTGGACAAAAATAGAGAAATGATGCAAATGGCTAATTACTGGTGTCAGGCTAACCAGCTATGCATAAATCAAACAAAAACAGAAGAAATAATATTTAATCTCAAAGTAACTAAAAATGAAAACAAAACAGTGAAATTACTTGGACTAATCATAGACCAAAAGTTCTCATGGGAAGGACACACCAATTATCTATGTAGTAAACTAGCACAAGTACTTTTCTTATTGTATAAATTAAGAAACAGTGTAAGCAAGCAATTGCTACTCCACTCATACTATGCTTTTCTTCATTCCCAACTGCAATATGGAATATTGCTTTGGGGTAACTCCCCAGGGGCTGAATGTATTTTCAGATGGCAGAAGAAAGCAATCAGGTGCATGGGAGGGTTAGCACCCAGAGAGTCCTGCAGAAATTATTTTAAATCTCTTGGCGTAATGACAGTGCCAAGCATGTACATATATGACTGTTTAATATACGCCAGAGAAAATCTGAAAAAATTGAACATGAGATGTGATGTGCATGCACACATTTCAAGAAACAGTCAACTGCTGGACTTGCCTTCCACAAGACTTGCTGTAGTCCATAATAACTATAAGTACTTAAGCATAAAATTTTTCAATAAGTTACCATGCTCAGCTCATACAGTACCACTAAATAAATATAAGAATACATTGCAAACCTGGCTAAAAAACAATGAATTCTATACAACTGAAGAATTCTTAGAATCATCAAAATATATGTTTTACGTAAGTTATGAAGAAACTGTTTTGATATTATAAAAGCTAGTAATTTACTGTGATTCTTTTCTTATGTGTGTATTTAATTACTGTATAAAACATTGTTTTACATAATGCTGAAGAAAAGGTCTTTAGTTCCTTTTCTCCCCTTTCTGTAACTAGTTGAATATCGTACTGAAACTAAAACCCTCTGTAAACTTTGATGAAGCCAATTGTATGAAAAATACTGAAAGGTTAATAAAAATATTCTATTCTGTTCCCCATTGTTGAAGGTTCTCCTACTCAATTTAAATGAATGAATGAATGAATGAATGCTTCTAGTGCTGTATGAAGCCCATAAATTAAAAAAAAAATATTTTAAAATAAATATATAATAAAAGTATGTAATCACATATATTTTTAATAAAGATTATAAAAGTTTTTGTTCACATATTATGTACAAACATACAAATCATAAAGACACACAACACACAACACACACTCCTTATCCATCTGAGCGACAGTTTGTATTATTACCCAAATCAGATGGTGGTATGAGATTTTCATAGGGTTTCACACCTTTTTTGGCCATTTCATCCCTCACCTGAAAACAAAAGAAAAATTATTTTCATATATGTGTCACAATCCACAAGCAGGACAGCAACATGCATAATCCATATGGTCATAAAAACAAAAAAAACCAACAGTAGGTCTGATACAATATTTTCTCCTCTATTGATGAAATTAACATTTATTCCCTGCACCTACCCATATATTCACATTCTGTTAACTGATTAAAGTTCGAATTATTGAGCTTAAAAACTTATGACATGTTTTTATTGCATTACAGAAGTGTGTGTTTCATACAGACTGCAGTATGAATTTAATTAATTCACACTGTTTCTTGTATGTAGTTAGTGTCACCATCCTGAAGTTCAGTGTCTTACAAACACAATGTTTTCCACAGATTTTACAAACATATAGAGGGGGCTGCGGTACGTTCTCACAAAACTTATGCTGCTTTCATAGCTGTTATTTGATTCTGGTAGGATATATGGATGACTATACTTACTACAGTTTTAGATAATTTGTATGCAACAAAAATGATTATAATAATTTGATACTAGGTGCTATGTTGCGAAGAAAAGCAAGCTGAGATTACCCATTGCTTCTCCATGCCAGAAGATTTTATCTTACTGGTTGCTGGTAAAAGAGTGAAAAATCTTAGTCAGATGCTCGTAGTATTGTAATATAGAATTTCACAATTCTGTTGCTAATTGCTAATGGTGAATTTTTGAGGAAAGATGCCGCAGAAATGAATTAATGGAGCTTTTCCTCCTACAGTTTAAGAGTACATTTCCCATAGAAGAAAGTAATTATGGTTATAGTTTTGAGAAAAAAATTAAACAGGAAGGTGACTTTTAAACTTCTTGTATGTAGTATGTGCTTTTGCAATACAGTAACAACTTATTTAACAACAAAAACAATTATTGAACAAATTATTTAATTGGACAAATAAAAAATCTACTCACCAAACAGCGGCAGAACAAATACATAAAAGACAGTTGTAATTGGCAAGCTTTCAGAGACAGTGGCTCCTTCTTCAGCCAGAAGGGTTGAAGGAGAACAAAAAAGGATGAAGGAAAAGGAAGAGGGGTAGATTTCAGGAAAGTCACCCAGAACCACAGGTCAGGGGCATGGTTCCGGGTGACTTTCTCGAAATCTACCCATTTTCCTAGACCTCTCCAGTCCTTTTCGTTCACCCTTCTTCCTTCCCCTTCAACCCCTATGTCTGAAGAAGGAGCCACTGGCTCCACAAGCTTGCCAATTACAACTGTCTTTTATGTGTATGTTCTAACGCCACATGATGAGTAGTAACAACTTATTGTTTGATTGCTAAATGATTAAATTTTGTTGAACACAGTGACCAACCTCATTCTGTGTTAACATAAATAACTAGCATTCTGGCCATCTGAATGTCTGTTCCCTTTTGCAGTTTCTTTTTAGGTATGACAATATTGTTTCACAAGGAAATTTACATGTCATTTGTCTATTTCCGATATCAGAAACTTTCATTTCGCTCTCTCTGGAGAGTAAAAGGACTCAGGAATGAGTGCTGGCTGAGACCTGAAGTGGAAAGCTCTGAGATATTTAGTGATCATGAAACATGTCTGAGAAAGACAGGTTAGAGGCCATAGGAGGGGGAGTGTTCATTGCAGTTGACAAAAATATTTTCTCTGTTGAGGTCAAAGTTGAGTGTAGCAGTGAAGTTATTTGGTTGTGTATAACAGGTCTAAATGAAACCAAGTTAATTATTATATCTAAAAACAAAGATGATGTGACTTACCAAACGAAAGCGCTGGCACATCGATAGACACACAAACATTCACACAAAATTCAAGCTTTCGCAACAAACTGTTGCCTCATCAGAAAAGAGGGAAGGAGAGGGAAAGACGAAAGGATGTGGGTTTTAAGGGAGAGGGTAAGGAGTCATTCCAATCCGGAGCGGAAAGACTTACCTTAGGGGGAAAAAAGGACGGGTATACACTCGCACACACACACATATCCATCCACACATATACAGACACAAGCAGACGTATTGTGTGTTTTTACCAGCCATCCAATGCTGCTGTGACATTTCTAGAGTCATCCCAAGAAAGTCTATGGTCAGTAGCATGTAAATACACAGCTCTTGCATTACTAGCTGGAGGTGACTTTAACTTACCAAATATTGACTGGGATGTCTATTGATTCATTGCAGGGGGTACAGACAGTCAGTCATCTGAAGTACTTTTAGAATACATTTTCTGAACATTGTCTTAAGCAGCTGGTTGGCAGCCCACACACAGTGGCAAGATCTTAGACCTTCTAGCTTCAAATGAGCCAGAGTAATTATGGATAAAGTTTAAGCAGATTGTAAATCATGGTCTGGAGAATTATTAGCAATGAGATTTGGAAATGCTGAGGAAGCAGAGGTTTTTGCACTTTCAGTTCAAAAGAGAATGTGCAAATGATGACAAGCAAAAGTTTGCAGAGCCGGCCTGTGTGGCTGTGCAGTTATAGGCGCTTCAGTTCAGAACCGCGTGACCGCTACGGTCGCAGGTTCGAATCCTGCCTCGGGCATATATGTGTGTGATGTTCTTGGGTTAGTTGGGTTTAAGTAGTTATAAGTTCTAGGGGACTGATGACCACAGATGTTAAGTCCCATAGTGCTCAGAGCCATTTGAACCATTTGAGCCGAAGGTTTGCAGAGATTCGTGCATCTGTGAAAAGATCTATACACAAAGCATATGACTACTACCACCACCATCATAAGCAAAGGATATGGCAGAGAACCTGAGAAAATCTGGTCCTATGTGAAATGGCTAAGTGGATCTAAGGCTTCCATAGAGTCACTTGTTGACCAGTCTGGTGTGGCAATTGAAGATAGCAAAATGAAATAATAAGTTTTTAATTTCATGTTCAAGAAATCATTCACACGGGAGTATCATACAAACAAACTGATGTTTGATCATTGAACAGTCTCCCGTATGGATGACATAATAATAAGCATACCTGGCATAGAGAAACATCTGAAGGAGTTGAAAACAAATAAGTCACCAGGTTTGGATGCAACCCCAATTCAGTTCTCGAAGAGTACTCTATGCATTGGCCTCTTACTTAGCTTGAATTTATTGTGAATTTCTCACCCAGAACAAAGCCCCAAGTGACTGGAAAACAGCGCAGATAACTCCTGTGTATATGCACAGCTAAAGAACGGACCCGCAAAATCACAGACCAATATCTCCAAAATTGGTTTGCTGCAGGATCCTTGACCATATATGATAAATTTTATCCAGACTGAGAAGCTTAATGTCCACAAATCTGTGTTGTTGTAGGAAGCATTGCTCGTGCAAAATTCAGCTTGCCCTTTCCTCACATGATGTATTGCAAACTATGGATGAAGGTAACAGGTAAATTCCTTATTTCTAGATTTCTGGAAAGCGTTGGACGTGGTGCTCCATTGCAGGCTGTTAAAGACGCGAGCATATAGAATGGGTTCACAGATATGTGAGTGGCTCAATGACTTCTAAAAGTTTAGAACCCAGTATATTGTCCTCGACAGTGAGTGTTCATCAGAGACAAGGGTATCATCAGCAGTACCCCATGGAAATGTGATAGGGCCACTACTATTCTCTGTATACATATATGATTTGGTGGACAGAGAGGGCAGCAGTCTGTGGTTGTTTGCTATTGCTGTGGTATATGATAAGGTGTCAAAGTTGAGTGACTATAGGAGGATACAAGATGACTTGGACAAAATTTCTAGTTAGTGTGATAAATGGCAAATAGCTCTAAATTTAGAAAAATCTAAGTTAATGCAGATGAGTAGGAAACCAAATCTGTAATGTTTCTGACACAGTCACATCATTTAAATATATGAGTGTAACGTTGCAAATGATATGAAATGGAATGAGCTTATAACGATTGTGGTATGAAAGGTGAGTGGTCAACTTTGGTTTATTGGGAGAATTCTAGGAAAGTGTGGTTCAGCTGTAAAGGAGACTGCACATAGGATACTAGTGCAAACTGTTGTTGAGTACTGCTTGACTGTTTGAGATCCGAACCAGGTTGGATTAAAGGAAGACATTGAAGCAATTCAGAGGCAAGCTGCTAGATTTGGTAGGTCTGAACAACATGCAAGTGGTATGGAGATGCTTTGTGAATTCAAATGGGAATCCCTGGAGGACAGGTAACGTTCTTCTTGAGGAACGCTATTGAGAAAATTTAGAGAATTGGCTTTTGAAGCTGACTGCAGAACGATTCAGTTGTCTCTAACATACATAGGGCATAAGGACCATGATGATAAGATACAAGAAATTAGTGCTCATACAGATGTATATAGACACTCATTTTCCCCCACTCTATTTGCAAGTGTAACAAGAAAGAAAATGACTTGGTACCCTCGACCATGCAGCTTAAGGTGGAGTGTGGAGTATCGATGTGAATGTAGATGTATATTAAGAATGAAGGAAGTACCTCTTTTTAATTCAGAATAATCTTGTGATAATTTAAGTTTCAGAATAGAAACAGGAAACCAATAATGACAAAATAACATCAGTTGATTATTCACTTACAGACACACTATGAGGATGGAGCATGAGAGAGTGAGAGCAAGAGGGGGAGACAGACAGACAGAGAGAGAGAGAGAGAGAGAGAGAGAGAGAGAGAGAGGACAGATCAGAAGAGGATGAGAGTGCAAAATGGTGAAATAGGAAAGGGGTGATCCCAACTATGGTGATTAATGAAGATTTTGGCCAAAAGGTTCACAGAGAATGGGAGAGAGTGCAATTCAGAAAAGGTGGTGCTGGAACAGATGACTTAAAATCACAAGTGTTGAAATTGTTGATATTGTGGTGAGCAACAAGTTCTGCAATGACATGGTTGAATTTGCAGTTACTCACAGTTTGACAGTAGCAATTTGGCAAGGGGAGCTATGGTCAACGACTAGTTCATCGTATGGATGGGTTTGTTGAGGTGGATAAAAGAAAATGACTCTTGAAGTATGTTTCTGGAGTAGATGACCTTAATATTGTCAGTCTACAAAGGGTCTGACTGACAGGGTTATCAATATATCAAGGCAAGTACCACTGCCCACTGCCAGATGCAGCTCACACATATGTCAAGTCTGTATGTGGGGAAGTTATTCAATAATGGATGCCAAAATAGAGGTGCAATCTATAACTGGCATTTCTGCTTCAGTCAGAGGTTTCTAGGATCTGTATATACCTGATATCCCTCCAACACAGTCGAGAAAGTTTGGCTACGAAGACATCTGGACAATAGCTACACAACACCAAACTTTTGAAAGAACTGAAGAAACCCCAACTTTTGATCTACACATCTTAAACCACTATTTCTGCAAATAGAAGTTAAAACCAAGCTCAAATAAAACAAAAGTTCCATGTTTTCGTCTGTCCAATAGATTGGCACACACAGCCCTCAATGTCTATTTTGAAGGAGACAAACTTCATCATAATTGTAGTATCATTGCCACAGATACTACTACAATGCCGCGCCAACAAAATGTTGGCACCCGTTGTCTGTCAAGCACAGCGCACTCTAGCGGGCAGTGCAGCTTGATGGAACTGGAGTGTGCCTTGTTCACTACTTACCTAGATTTCAACCTAGGCAGACACACTTTCATAATCGGCCCTCAGCCAGTTCAATAATGTTTGCATTGATTCTCTGAGGAGGGCCCATCAGGCTTAGTCCCTGAGAATATGTTGTATTGGTTCATGGTATTCCATGTTACGAGACTGTCAGTTCATAGCTGCAACTGCAGTCCTATAAACTACTGAAGATAACTAATTTCACTGTACTTTGTGTTTCTTGAATAATAATCCTCCTCTCTAACAGTGTGCCGTACCGCATATTATTGCAACCTGGACTCCTTCAGCTCCTATCAACTCGGCCTCCTACTTATTTGCACTTAGTAATGAGCTAAAAACACCCACGCGTTTTGTGCCTCTAAACAGTGAGACACAATAAATAAAATGGCAATGAGTCTGGTCCCTTACTTCCGAGTTCATTAAACTAGCTGCAATTCTGGTTCTCTGCTTCCATGTTTGTCCACTTAGTTTTACCTAGGTTGGCGATGTGCTTTCGCCCTGCGGACACTTGCTTGCTTACTTTTCTGGTTTTCCCTCATCTGCGGTATGGTAGTTGCTACCCACTTCATGGATTTGCTGCTTCCTGTTTGTTGCACCATGGCTTCGGAAAGAGAACAACCTTCGCTGCCTGAGCTTTTACAATTTCAGACGCAGCAGATGACACAGTTGCTCACAGTGATGCAAGGACTTGTGACCATACAGACTACAGTGGTGCAAGCAAACACGCCGCTGCAGCTGGCACCCCCGGTGCCTACACCACCAACACCAGCACCGCCGTTCCGATGCTTCAACCCTGACACGGAACATTGGGACAAGTACCATGCACAGCTTGAAGCACACTACGAGGCCTACCAAATTCCAAGTAATGCACGGCTGCCTTTCCTTCTTGTTCATGCAGGTGTGGAACTGTACCGTGTGTTAGCGAAACTCTTCCCTGCCTCCCGCCCGGAAGAACAGTTGTATGACGACGTGCTCCGCAAGTTGGACGCACATTACAAGGACAGTGTCAATGTCGTTGCTGTGCATTATAAGTTTTTTTGCCTGCAGCGTGAAACTGGTCAGACTAACCGCTCGTGGATTGGAGACTTGCAAGGGCTTACTTCAGATTGTGACTTTCAGTGTGCCTGCTGACTGTCCTATTCAGATGTAATGGTCAGAGACGCTATCGCGCAAAATGTGATGGACCATTGCCTCTGGGACCAGATCCTCAAATTTAAGAACCCTACTTTGCAAGAAGTGTTAGATTTGCTGGATTGCCAGGATACGTTGGACAGGGCAAATTCCGCGTTCGATGCAACGCCAGGCATGTGCGCGGTTAGTGCTTCTCACAACGGGCCCATGCACTCCGCTTTGCCGCAGCCGGCTCTGCCATACAGCCAGCAGGTGCATAAACAATTTGCTAACCATGCTTCCGCACCTAGACTCAAACCTTGCCCTAAGTGTTTTAGTGCTCAGCCCCGAGACAAGTGCCCTTCCCGACGGGCTTAGTGTTTTCTCTGTAACAAAATGGGTCATGTGCAAGCCGTGTGTTCTAAATGGAACACTCACCCCCACACGTCAGGTTTGGGTAATTTGCAGTGGCATCACCGCAACGGCTCTCGCCGTAGAACTGACTCTGAGTAACCTATGGACGTTAATGCTATTTTTGAACGGGCTTCTACGCCACGAGCGTCTCCCACAAGTCAGGTGCCTAGCCACACTTACTCAGACACTCTCATTTGCATTGAGCACGGTGCACGCAAACTGTTTGTGACTCTCCGCATTGCTGGATGTGCTGTGCATTTGCAGTTAGATACTGGTGCTTTGGTTTCTTTACTGAACCACAAGACATATGCATTGCTTGGCTCACTGCCGCTCTGCCACTCACTTTCCAAGCTGATTGCTTTCACAGGACGAGAAATTTTGGTGCCTGGTGTGTGTAGTGTACAGGCCACATATGGTGCCACCACCAGAACAGTGACTTTCCACGTCGTTCAATCGCGTGATGCTACAAACATTTTCGGACTGGATGCATTTGAACTTTTTGGCCTCTCGGTGCAAGACAATGTCCTGTCCATCTCAGCTAGTGACCATAATTACAGTGTTGACTCCCTTTGTGTGTCATTTAGTGAACTTTTCTCCGATGGCTTGGGCTGCGCTTTTAACTTTGCTGTGCATGTTGTAGTTAGAGACAATGCTATACCTGTGTACTGGCGTGCTAGCCTGGTACCGCATGTGCAACACGACGCAGTAGCTGCAGAACTCATGCATTTGAAAGATGTTGGGGTCATAGAAGCTGTGTCTGCCTCACCCTGGGCGTCATCAATAGTGTGTGTTAAGAAACCTAATGGTCGTCTCCGTAAGAAACCTAATGCCGCATTTGTGCAGATTTTAAGTCCACAGTGAATCCCCAGACTGTTGTTGCTACTTTTACTTTGCCACGCCCTGAGAACATATTTGATAAGTTGGGCGCAGGAAAGTATTTTTCTATGATTGATTTGAGAGACACGTACTTCCAGATTCTGCTCGATGACTCATCGCAGCGCTACTTTGTCATAAACATCACTTGGGACTTTTCAAGTTTTGCCGACTTCCTTTTGGTTGTGCTTTGGCGCCAGCTATTTTTCAGTCATATTTGCAGCAATTGTGTGCTACGATTCCAGGGTGCTCTAATTATCCATACGATATTGTAGTGTTGGGTCACACCACTGAAGAACATTTGCAGAACTTGAAAACTTTGCTTTGTGGCCTTTCATAGGCTGGTCTCAAATGTAACAAGAACAAGTGCAAGTTTTTTTGGACTGAGATAGAATACTTAGGCCATGTGATTAATGGACAGGTTATCCACCCCTCACTGTTGCATCTCCGTGCGATCAGAGACTTGCCGGCGCCTATGAACTTGAAGGAACTCCAATCTGTGTTGGGAAAAATTACTTATTATATTCGCTTCATTCCTAACGCTGCTCAGATAGCAGCGCCTTTGCGTTGCCTTCGGCGTAAGAGTGTGCCTTTTGTGTGGTCTTCGGAGTGTCATGCTGCTTTCCACCAGCTCAAATCTGCATTGCTCAGTGATCAGTGTTTGATTTCTTTTGATCCCTTCCGGCCTGTGGTTTTGGCTGTTGATGCGTCTTCGCTCGGCATCAGCACACATCTCTCGCACTGTGTATATTCGGTCGATCACCCAATCGCATGTGCCTCGAAATTGCACAATTCGGCGCAACAAAACTAGTCTCAGATAGAAAAGCAAGCTCTAACTATTGTCTATGAAGTCGCGAAGTTCCACGATTTTTTGTACGGTTGGAAGTTCTATCTGGTTACCGGTTCCACCTGTCCGAGCCCGTTCCAGCCTGTATGGCACAGAAATTGCAACATTGGGCAGTGTTTCTGTCCAACTACAATTATGAAATTTTGCACCGGGCTACGGCTCAACATGGCAATGCTGATGTGTTGTCTCGTCTTCCTATTGGTCCGGACGACGCCTTTGACTCCTCTGAAGTGTCGTGCCTCTATGGTGAGTCGCAAGACGCAGAGTTTGCTGATGGTTTTCCGGTCGACTTCCGTTGTATTGCTTTCGTGACGGGCGCTGACGCTTCTCTAAGCCTAGTTTTGCAGTACATCTGTACGCAATGGCCGCTGTCTGCTTCACAAATTCCTGACCCCCTGTTGTTGTTGTTGTTGTGGTCTTCAATCCTGAGACTGGTTTGATGCAGCTCTCCTTGCTACTCTATCCTGTGCAAGCTTTTTCATCTCCCAGTACCTACCGCAACCTACATCCTTCTGAATCTGCTTAGTGTATTCATCGCTTGGTCTCCCTCTACGATTTTTACCCTCCACGCTGCCCTCCAATACTAAATTGGTGATCCCTTGATGCCTCAGAACATGTCCTACCAACCGATCCCTTCTTGTGGTCAAGTTGTGCCACAAACTCCTCTTCTCCCCAATTCTATTCAGTACGTCCTCATTAGTTATGTGATCTACCCATCTAATCTTCAGCATTCTTCTGTAGCACCACATTTCAAAAGCTTCTATTCTCTTCTTGTCCAAACTGACCCCCTAGTTCGGCATTATTTTGCACAATGCCATAGTTTGTCAGTTCAGCACGGTGTTCTATTACTCCGAATGGAAAATGATCAATCCTGTGTCATGGTACCTTGTTCTTTGCAGTCGGAAATTCTCCGCCTTCTCCATGTTGGTCACTGGGGTATTGTGTGGATGAAACAGCTTGCTCGACATCATTGCACCTGGATTGGTATTGATCGTGACATTGAAGATTTACTCACTACTTGTCAGTCTTCCGCGGAGCATCAATCTGCTCCCCACTAACAGTTCTTTGTGTGGCTGACTCCTAATGAGCTTTGGCAGCATCTCCATATTGATTTCGTGGGTCTGTTCTGGGACGCCCACTGGTTGATTGTTATTGATGCTTACAGCAACTTCCCCTCTGTTGTCCCGATGGTTTCCACTACCTCGGCGAGTACCATTCGGACGTTGACGTCGATTTTCTGTCTGGAGGGTCTGCCGGAAGTGCTTGTCTCCGACAACGGTCCCCAGTTTGTCTCCAAGCAATTTGAAACATTTTGTGCTGTCAATGGCATCGCCATCTGACTACCACCCCGTTCCACCTGCACCCGCAGTCGAACGGCGAGGCTGAACGGTTCGTCCGAATGTTCAAATCACAGTTGACTAAGTTGCGCGCCCCATTCTCACGAGCGTGCTCTTTGGACCTTTTTGTCATCCTACCGCTCCCATCTGTGTGGTACTCACTCCCCAGCTGCATTGCTTCATGGTCACACCCGCAGGTCACTTTTGCAGTTACTGTGGCCTCCTTCGCCACTCGCTCCCACTGCGTCGCCTCCTTCCGGCTTCATGCCACATGCTTTGGTCTTCTACAGAGTTTTTACGGGCAGGCAGCGTTGGAACCAGGGGCACATCATTTGCTCACTTGGCTGCGCTCTGTATCTTGTTTCTGGTCCGTCCGGCTTGGTCAAACGGCACAGGAACCAGCTAAGGTTGTGCTGCCTTCCAGTTTCTGCTGCCCCCTCTTTGTCAGCAGATGCTGACATCTTGCAGTCTCACTTGGAGCCCGCGCCACTGTCATGGCTGGCGCACTACTCTGGTGTGGCCACTGCGCATGTGCTGTCACTAGGTCCACCGCCGGCTAAGGCTTCCACCTCGCCGGTCACTCCGCCGCACACCGCTGCTGCGGCATCGCCCCCATTGCCCATGGACGTTGAGCTCTCCCCGTCCCCTTCGGGCCTACCTGGGGGTGGTGTGCAGTCTGAGGAGGATTTTGAACTGGGTTTTTCCCTCACTCCCTCACGTGAATGCGTGACCGCAGGCGGGCAGTCATCCCGGGCAGTCCCTCTGTCTGCCCCCTCAGTTCTGCTGCCCCCGCGAACCTCCTCCCGATGTCGCAAGCCTTATTCCACGATGCCACGACATTTTTTTTTTGGGGGGGGGGGGGGGGTGTAGTATCATTGCTACAGGAACTACTACAATGCCACGCCAACACGAGGTTGGCAGCCCACCGTCTGCCGAACACAGTGCACTCTAGCGGGCTGTGCAGCTCGATGGAACTGGAGTGTGCCTCGTTCACTTCTAACCTAGATTTCAACCCAGGCAATGTTTGCATTGATTCTCTGAGGAGGGCCCATCAGGCTTAGTCCCTGAGAACATTTTGTATTAGTTCATGGTATTCTATGTTCCGAGATTGTCAGTTCATAGCTGCAGCCGCAGTCCTACAAACTACTGAAGATAAGTAATTTCATTGTACTATGTGTTTCTTGAATAATAATCCTTCTTTCTAACAGTGTGCCGTGCTGCATATTATTGCAACCTGGACTCCTTCAGCTCCTATCAACTTTGCCTCCTACTTATTTGCATTTAGTAACGAGCTGAAAACACCCATGCGTTTTGTGCCTCTAAACAGTGAGACACAATAATAATATACACTCAAAATACCTCGGTATCACATTAGATAAGACACTTTCTTTTAAGGAGTACTTGACATGAACATCTGCTAAGCTCAAAAACAGAAACATCATTCTCCATAAACTTTACAGCTCTCACTGGGGATTATCAGCAGACACTCTCCAGGTATCAGCACTTGGTTTGGCATACTCAGCAGCAGAGTACTGTGCACTTGTCTGGCTTAATAGTCCACATGTAAAAAAGATAAATGTATAACTTAACAAGGCCATGCGCATTGTTAGTGGGTCAATACGATCCTTTCCCACATACTGACTACCTGTCTTGAGCCACACTCCACCTCCTGATATCAGACAGAAGAGCACACTACTGCATGAATACCAGAAAATTGTTAATAACACTGCCCTTCCAATAGTGGATGATGTATTCCCTGCAGAACGAAAAAGACTACGATCAAGACATCCCACTCTCATCACAGCCAGGTCTCTCATGGAAACTGAATTCAATCCCATCAATGAATGGAAATGCTGCTGGCAACAAAACTGTTTCCCACAATGCCTGAAGCAGCTCTGCATCCAGAGCTGTTGTTATTTGTGGTATTTTATGCTGGAGAGCTGTGCTTAAATGTTGACGTGTAGTAATGTGAAATCTTTAAAAAAGTATTACCATACAATATATAAATAAATAAATGGATCTATTAGCCAGGTGGAGATCAATGTCTGAATGTAATTTGAAGAAATCTTGGGTACCCAGCTGGTTCACATCATAATTACTCCACCATATATTGGCAAACAGGCTTGTTGTCATCTTCAGCTGCTCCCTGATGTCTGCTGCTCTGCTCCTGTCAGTGTGCTTTAAATGCTGGCCATTATACCCTCCACTGCTCCACTCCTACTGCTATCCATGCAGCTGCCATGACAGTGGTGGTGGTGGTGCCAAGCTCCAAACTCTGGTCTCCAGTGTCCACACTATTGCTGTCAGGTGTGGACCTTTCCATGGGGGTATGGATTTTTTTTTTTTTTTTGTTCTGCCCCCACACCCTCCTGGCTCAGTGTAGTGTTCCATGCCTGACTGTTAACTAGACCATCTTAGACTCTGATTTCAATTGTCTCTTTATTCACACAATCCCAGAAGGTGGAATATTGCCCGAGTATTTTGGTGTTATTGTAGGCCAGAGTATCGCCAGTTTTTACACTGTAGTCAGCCACGGCTGATTTGTTGGTCTGGTGTGATTTGGTGTGGCATCCCTATTTACGACACCTCTCTCCTATTGTGCAAACATTTTCCCCAATGTTTGGTAGACTCCTGGTTTGTGCAGGCCTACATCATCCTTCATTGAGTCTAGCTGTGTTGATGTTTCTATCATTACATAAACAACATGTTTGTCATCTGGTCTCATGGACGGAATAGCTGAAGTGAATTTCTCAGTCACCCGAATTCGCAGCAGTTACCATGGAGGTGGAACAGGATGGTGCCCTCCCATTTCTAGATGTTCCAGTGAAATGGAAACCAGATGGCAAGCTGGGACACTGAGCATACAGAAAACCAATACACACTAATCTGTATCTGCATGTCTCCAGTAATCACCACAACTCCCAGGGTGAAGGCATTTTACATACAATTATCACAGGGCACAATCCATCCATGACCAAGACAAACTTCCAACTGATCTGAAGAATGTCGAGACAAGATTCTGGAAAAATAGGTACAGCAGCAAGCAGGTAAGGTGTGCCTTTAGGCAACAGCAGGATGAAAAAGAAATAGAGCACATCCCGTTTGTTGGCAATAATTCTAGACATTGGCAGGACCTAGAAGCTATATAATGTTAAATATTTATTTCGTCCACTGCATAAAATATTGACACTGCCAGCTCTTTGCAAAACCAGGGGTCTACCAAATCCCTTGCCATTACAGCAAAGCATACATTGGAGAAACTGTACACACGATAGAAGAGAGATGCTGTGAACATATATGCCACAATGAGTCACACCAGATCACCGAATCGGCCATGGCCAACTACTATGGCTGTACTATGGAACACAAAAACATCAAAAACTCAGCAGGCTTCCTCCTTCTGGGACTGCATGACTGAAGAAGCCACTGAAATCAGGGTCAAAATAAAGAAAGCAATGTATGATTGAGTCTGGCATGGAACCCTGCACTGAGCCTAGAAAAAGAAAAAAATTCCTTTACGGGGAGGTCTACATCCAACAGCAATAGTGTGGACACTGCAGACCAGAGTTTGGAGCTGAGAGCCACTAATCCCACCACTGCCACCATCCTTTGCATTGGCCACAAGATTTAGCAATAGGAGTAGAGTGGTGGAAGGAGTAACGGCCAGCATGTAAAGAACACTGACAGGAGTGGAGTAGCAGTCATCAGGGACCACCTCAAGATGGAAGCAAGTCTGTTTGCTGAAATATCATGAAAACCCAAGAAATATGCTGGGAAAACATATAAGCACACATCTGCGAATGTAACTTGTTGAGCTGAAGAGAACCGGGTGGGTTGGTTTTGAAAGTAGCTGTTACAGTTCTGAGAGAAAAAGAGCAGACTTCTAATTATTTTACTAACTTCATCTTTTTACTACAGATACGGAAGCACAAAGAAAAAAATGAACCGGAATTTTATCAAACAGAAAATAAATGAGAACTGTCACAGTAACTGCTATGGGAGAGAGAATGATAGAAAAAAATTATTCGCAACTTAGGTTACAGGATTATTCCAAATAGTGGCAGATGAAAGAGATTTCTTCAGAAATATTCCTGTAGGAACTGTTATTAGATGCTAGTTTCTGAGACACTACCAGAATAGAAATTGCAAGAAGTATTAAATAGCACAAAAGCAGTGAATCTTATGGTTGCAGTGCTATATCCAGGAAAGAATTAAATTCTTGTGCTGATCTGAGTTGTGATGGGTTGGTTGGGTATAGGGAGAGAGGGAGGAGAGACAGATAGATAGATAAAGATAAAGACAGATAAATAGATGGATGGAGAGAGAAGAGAGAGAGAGAGAGAGAGAGAGAGAGAGAGAGAGAGAGAGAGAGAGAGAGAGAGAGAGAGGGGGGAAGGGGGGGGGTTAGTGCAATAGTGCAATGCACAGGAAGAGGGGCTGGGAATGGGTAGCTAGTGGCTTGGAGGAAGGCAACAGGTTTACTGGCTAGGAAAGTGGGAGGGAGGGAGTGATGGCAAGTGCATCGAATTAGGCAGGTGATATATGGGTACAGTGAGGTATTGTGCACAATGAGGGTGAAGTGGAGGCATGGATTGGGAGGCAACGCCAGGACAAATGAAATGGAAACTGTTTGGTATATCAAGCTTTCTTTTGCTTTTTTGTGTGTTTGTCAACAACTCTATTCCGTTACTATTTGTTAAGTGGTCACCTTTACTCCTTAATTATTTTAATGCTTGATTTTGTATTTGAAAAGGAAGAAACAACATTTTTAAACTGTTTCTAAGCATAGTTGGAACTTTTTATGTGAAATATCTGCAAGCAAAAGCTGCTATGGGAAATTATTTTGTTAATTTTAAAGTGTAGTATTTCAAGGTGATCAAGTGTAGTATTTCAAGGTGCCTTTCATTCCTGATTACTAGTTTGCACTGCTATTGCATTAATAAAGCTGTCAAACTTGGTTATTTTTCATTAGTTGGTAATTTTTACAATGGATTGTTCACTTTTCATTTTCAGAAAACTTACACTGGTCTCCCATTCTCTTCTCTACAGATACGTCCCTCTCATTCATCATCACAAACACATCCCTCTTTCCTCCCCAAGGAACTCACTAAGGACAGTGACATGTACTTTAATGTGTACCTACTGGCAGTACTAAAAACTGTGCATCCTGAAGGTAAGTTTTGGTCAGTATTTCTGTCTCATAATTTTGTAGTTTTCTCAAGCAAATTTTCCTTGTGATACAATAAACAAACAGTTACAAATGACAGATGAAATAAGATACATTTGGTTAAATAGTAGAGAGATCACAATGCAACATACTTAAATAAATTCACTGAACAATGGACTTTAGAAATCTGGGCTGATTAATGGGTGTATCAAAAGGGACTTAACAACTTTGAAAACTCAACTCAATTTATTCATTTAACTTACAGACAAGATTTGTGTGCCATTTTGTAGAAAAATACGTAATGATTTATACCTTATACTTAAACAGGATCAATTTGACTTCCATTGGATATGCGAGACACATGCCATCTGAAATTGATTTCTTATCAAATTCGCTGCAGTGTGCCAGGTGTGACTTGTTCAATTGTGAGGTAGGTTCTAGCTCTGAGCTCTGGTAGAGAAGCCAGTAAGGGTGGAACAAATATGGTATCCTCAATGAATCCACAGGGGAAAAAATAACAAAGAAAAAGAGGTCAAGAGATGTCAGATCCGGTCAATGTTGGGGCTGTGTGACTGGGGCAGCTTGGCTCCTCTTCGTATCATGAAAGTAGACATTTATAACATCCTGGACAGCAGATGTGTAGCCTGGCATTGCATCATCTTGCATAAATAATACACTGCATTCTTGGTCATCAATCTGGAGATTAAAAACTTCCAAAATACACTGTTGATAGATTTTTCCTGGAAAAGGAAGGGTCTGTATACTTTGCTCTTGCTCAGTACGAAAAACACATTCAGTTTTGAGCTGTCACATTCATGTTCCAAGGATTTTCATGGGTTTTAACTGCCCCATATCTTACAGTTGTTTATATCAACTTTACCACTTATGTGAAAAGTCAACTCATCACTGATGATGATTTTTCCAGCAAAATCTTCATCAAAATAATGAAGTATTTCCACACAAAAGTCATCATGAGCAATTTATTTATTTATTTATTTATTATCATCCCAATGATCACATTTGTGATATAGGATTTGTCAGGATACATTTTAACAACTATATAATATCTTTACAAAAAAATTTTCTATGCTGAATTCATATGAATATATCTTATGTTTAATACAATATACAACTAATAAGTGTTTTTGTAACATAAGAAATTATGTGCTTGACAGACCTATTCCTTGATGTTGTGATTTCATTTGTCACATTTATGACATCATATATTCTTATACAGTTGAGCAGAGCTATTCACTTATACTATAGTGACATTTATTAAGCATGTTTTATCAGTGTCTTTTAGTTCTTGCACCATTGTAAACCTGTATAGTTTGGAATGCAACTGTGTACTTACCAAAGAACAAACAGTCATATGTGGGAGGCTCTGCTCTCTATAAAGACACCAGGTTGATTTTGTAGGGCTGTTCACAAAGCTTTGTCTCACTTGCTCTACGATGTAATCAAACACATAGGGATGACAGAGGATTTGTTATGTCTTACATCACATCCCATTTCAATAAAACACTTATGCCACTCATAAACAGTAGGCCTGCTGGGAGGATTCCTTACCATACACTGTATAAAAATTACATAGCACAGTTGTTGTAGACTTTGAATCTTTAAACCAAAACATACATTAGTATACTAAGAACTGGAAAGGCAGTAATTATTACTGCAACTGTTGCTAGCACTTGTCCTGGCACAAACCTGTACTAGTGTACCATATGTGTCAAAACTTGATCTGTTTTCCTTCAAGATAACCAAGGCAAAGTCTGGAAGTCGTATGAATAACTTTGTACAAATTTTCAACATTATGAAATCCTTTTTGATACATCCCTTATTACAATTGTGTCAGTACAAAGTTTTTAAAAAAGGTGAGTATTTAATTTTTTTTAAAAGAAAAAATGTTAAAAAGAAATTTTAGAAAATCTGTTTCAAAAAAATGGTTAAAAATATTTTCTTGACAAAATTTTATATTCTTTTTGGACATACCATCTCTACTTTGTGCAGCACTCTCAGCAGATTCCGTCCAGCCAGCTTTTGAAGATCTGTATTGTTCCATGTTGGTTCACCAGGTTTTGGGTTCATGAGACGTTCAAAGATAAATGGATATGATGCAACATCTTCCAGGCCTAGAGGCACGCTGTAACAATCGCAACATTAACTCAGGTGTAATATGTGCAGAAGCATTTTTTTTTTCCATTCTGAACACATTCATAATTATGCTTTCATGTCTGCAGACACTAGCTATTTTGATGAGATGTTCATATAGCCCAGGCAGTCAAAAGGTATGCAAATGAAAAGTTAAAATTGAAATATATCTAATTTTTAATGCATGACTGATATTGTTTGAACTCACTCATCAACACCATCATAGTCAGCACCAATACCAACATGGTCAACACCTGCTACTCTCCTAATGTGATTGATATGGTCTGAAACAAAGGTTACATACAAACAAAATCAGATTTATAACATACTGAATCAAGCACACTGCAGAATAATGCTTGCTAAAAGAATAATTATGTAGACACTATACTGAACAAGCAAGTGAACAATGAAAACATGACACTAAAAAAAAAGTTTGATGCTTTTTCAGTTGCTCCATTCCCCATTTTATTATCAGATGTTCAAAGTAAACACTTTTGTTTTCTTAAGCAATGATAAAAATGTCCAAAATCATGTAGGGAAAAATATCTCAGGAAGTTTCTGGCTTTGTTTATTGTTTACTTTGAGCTACACCAACCAGCCTTTTAACAAATTTTTACTTACCATGTGGCAAAACTTCAGCATAACTGGCAAATGTGCATATTACTAATTCATTGGAAATGAGGAACACACTTCATACACTATGTAGACACTTCTATTGTTCCAAGATGATCAGTTTAAACAGTCTTATCCTGCCATCATCTGATTTTGTGGAAATTATTATGGAAGTGTCTTATTACATTACACGAGTTCAATTACATGACAACTTTGTAACAAGTTCCATAAGATCACAAGATGGCAACATAAGACTGTTGAAACCATCATCTTGTAACAACAAAAGTGTCTATAGTGTGATTGTGGCGTACAGAGTGTATTCTTCCTTTCCAGTGATACTGATAATCCCAAATTACAGCAATTGTACCCTTTAAAAATACATTGTCGAATATCTTGGCGAGGAAAGCATTTCTGAAGAAGAGAAATTTGGTAACAATCAAGGATAGATTTAAGAGTCAGAAAGACTTTTCTGAAATTATTTGCATGGGGTGTAGCCATGTATGGAAGTGAAACGTGGATGATAAACAGTGTAGACATGAAGAGAATAGAAGCTTTCGAAATGTGCTGCTACAGAAGAATGCTGAAGATTAGATGGGTAGATCATGTAACTAATGAGAAGGAATTGAACAGAATTGGGGAGAAGAGGAAGCTGTGGCACAACTTGACTAGAAGAAGGGATTGGTTGGTAGGATATGTCCTGAGGCCTCAAGGGATCACTAATTTAGTATTGGAGGGAAGTGTGGAGGGTAAAAATCATAGAGGGAGTACAAGAGATGAATACACTAAACAGATTCAGAAGGATGTAGGTTGCCGCAGTTATTTGGAGATGAAGAGGCTTGCACAGGATAGAGTAGCACAGAAAGCTGCATCAAACACACAACCACAACAACAACAACAACAACAACAATAAGAACAAGTATTCCTGAATTTTTGAATCTATAATGTGAACCGTTCAAAAATCCACTGTTGCTGTCTTGAAGCTCTAACTTTTCTGAGCCAAAAAATACATTCTTTAACCAGAGTAACATGTTAGTGAAATTAGAAGATTTGAGTTTCTAGAAAAATCTTGGCAGGCACAAGGTGAACAGTAATAAGTGGCTGGAGGTGGATACAATATGACTTACATGAAATTTCTAGTTAGTGTGATGAATGGCAGCTTGGCTTAAGTGTAGAAAAATGTAAGTCAATGATGATGAGTAGGAACAATCCCGCAATGTTCGAATATGATATTGGTAGTATGATGCTTGACACAGTCATGCCATTTGAATAACTAGGCATAATTCTGCACAGTGATCTGAAATGAAATGAGCATGTAAGGTTGGTAGCAGGGAAGCCAAGTAGTCGACTACAATTTATAGAGAGAATCTTGGGTAAGTGTAGCTCATGTATAAAGGAAACCATGTATAAAACATAATGCAACCTATTCTTTAGTACTGATTATTTGGGATCTCCTCCAGGTCAGATTAAAGGAAGACATCAAAGCAATTTGATAGGGAAGCACATGATTTTTTACCAGTAGGTTCAA
This sequence comes from Schistocerca serialis cubense, assembly GCF_023864345.2. Classification (NCBI taxonomy): domain Eukaryota; kingdom Metazoa; phylum Arthropoda; class Insecta; order Orthoptera; family Acrididae; genus Schistocerca; species Schistocerca serialis. The sequence goes on from NC_064645.1 coordinate 443,443,000, forward strand.
TCAATATGCGAGTATTACAGAGGTGCTTTGGAAACTCAAATGGGAATTCCTGGAGGAAGGTCTACATTATTTTTCTGAAACACTATTCAGAAAATTTAAAGAGCTGGCATTTGAAACTGACTGCAGAATAGTTTTACTGGCACCAATGTAAGTTTCATGTAAGGGCCATGAAGATAAGAGAAATTAGATCTGGTATGGAGGGATATAGAAAGTCATTCTTCCCCTCAATCTATTTGCAAGTGGAACAGGAAAGGAAATCACTAGCAGTTTGGGTTTGTTTGTGGAATATGTATGTAACTGTAGAAGCAGATCATGTTTGTCCTTTTCAAAGGAAACATCTTAGCACTCACCTTCATCAATTTAGGAATCCACGGGAGACAAAACTGACTAGTGTTACAGGAGTTTGAATGTCACTCCTGAATGCAAGACAGGTATGATAACCCCAGTGCTGCCTTGTTCAGTATATCTCAAATAGTTTCATATCTTGGCAATTATATTATGTAACTGGAGAAGTTTCATATAAATGAAAATGTTTGAAGCAAAAGCTTTTCCAAAATCATTATTGTCATAGGCAGCACAAATCATTGTAATAATTCTGGAGGGCTCAAAACATTATCTGAAGTTTAATTAAAAAATCTTATCATTAAGAAATTATCCTTCAAAACACTAAATATTAATTTAGAGTTAAAATGGGGTAAATTGAAGCAATTCAACCAATTTCTGGGTAAATACCTGTTGATTCTATTAAAATAGATGCTGAGTACAACAGGTTCTTGTTAACAATATCTCATAAACAAATCATTATACTCACACTTAACCTTGGTACCAACTACTATGTAAATATACAGGAAGAACCACCTAACTTTCATATCCTGAATATTTTTCAACCAATACAAGGTATTGAAATGAAGATTCCCTCAAATAATAATATGTGTGGATGCAAGTAATGTGCTGTATTGGTAACACTTTACCAACATATGGGAGCAGCTATGTATATTTTTAATGAAAAAAAAAGTGAAGCAGCCAGAAGGGAAGTAGGAAATGAAATGAAACTTCATGAGTTAAGAGGGTATGTGATGTTATTCCAGTGATTATAGAACTTAGTCAAATTTACATTTAAGAACTTGGCAGCATGAGCCTTCTTATCAGTTTGATGTTATGCCCCATCTTGCCTGGAAGCATGAACTGATGCACTTGGGGACTGTGTGAAAGCTGTAGGCAAGCTGCCCCAAAACTGTTGTACCTAGTCTTTGATATCCTGAATTATGGCACTGGGGCAGAGCTGAATCTAAGCTCATTCCCAGATCTTGGGATCTTGTTGACCACAGAAGTACCTTAACATCATGCAGACAATTCATAGAGACAAATGACATGTGTGGACAGCATTGTCCTGTTGAAAAATGGCACCACAATACTGCCACATGAGAGATAACACAAGAAGACACAGGACTTCCATGATGTACCATTGTGCCATTACAATTCCCTCAGTCACTACCAGCTGTGACCTGAAGTCACACCCAATGGTTCCTCACAACATGATGGCAGGAGTAACATAACTGCACCTTTCCAAAACATGGATACATTGATCAGTAATCCATATTTCCTTGTCACCGTACCACTCCAAATGGAACTATCTGTATTGTGGAAGCCGTTTGTGTTGTGGCATTAATAGCAGCCTGCCCATGGGATGGTGATTCCCTAGTTCAACTGCTGCTTATCTCTGACCAGTGGTGCAGGATGACATAGAACACTGAAGGGAGTCCATCACCTGTTCTTGAATGGCAGGTGCAGATGTGATGTTCCTCCCTTGTGGTCATCAGATGAGGTCCAGCTGAACATTTATGGTGAGTATACCTACCCTCACATTTCCATGCAGTCCAACATCAGGCAATTGTTACATCGAAATGCTCTACAAATCTGGAAATGGTACAATCTGACAGCCAGCCAAATGGAGACCCCCACAAAAATGTGCCTTTCAAACACTGTGGGTGTTAATAACACTGTCTCATGTGAGTATGTGACACCTCCATGTCTTTCATAGTCATCATTCAACATCTGATGCTGTTCGTGCCACTTGTATACCCTGCCAGAGCTGATAACAACACTAAACATGAACAATGCTAATGCACTGTGTGGTGATTGTTCTACAGTCACAGAGAACTACAACTCAAATCATTTACATACCTGCAAGTCATGTGTATGTGTGTGAAGTTACACTGACCTCCAACCATTTCTTCTGGGTGATTCATTTTTTTTGTCTCTCAGTTTATAATGATAAAATGGGTAGGCTTAATAACAAAAGCAGTAACATGCTACACCTAATAGGTTTCTGACAAATAATCTGAAATTCAGCCATAGCTTACCTACAACAGTATCAATTGTTGCTGGTTCAGTTTTGTTGCACTGCACAAATTCAGTGTAGAAATTTATCATTACAACGCCACCATTTTGAGCCTGAAAGAAATGAATGAATATTTATCTAACTGAGCATTAGTCTACAGAATAAGTCAAGACTTTGTGAGAAATAACATTATTAGACTGGGATCTTTACACATCAGACATAAATACTGTTCTTCAGGGGTTATTATCAAAGAACTGCAGCAGCAGCAACAGCAGCAGCAGCAACATGAAACATTAAGACAGTTTCTAAATATTCTGAGGTTTAAGATGTTGGTAAGATCACATCATACCTTCAGACAGAGTTCTTTATTTGCTATTGATCACATACAGTGGAATTGAACGACAGTACCTGGAAGGTATGTGTGACTCGAAATTTGACTTTGTGTCCCATAACTGAATGCAAACCTAATAGTCATCCTCCATCTGGGCAAGCATACAACCTAGATAATTATGTAACTTATTGCTCTGTCACCTTTGGGACCAATTAACACAAAATTTACATAGTGAGCAGAATAGTCAGTCAACCTATAAACATGAGAACCAGACAGTTACATGAAGTATACAGATGAAGAATTAATGAAATAATGATAAAAGAAAAATGTATCCCAAGAGGTAAATGATGTTGGCAAAATGCACTGAATTAAATACTAATTTGCAGTATTTATTTAAACTACAGAAATCTCAAAGAAATTAGTAGCAACCTGTGGTCATTCAGTTCTATTATGAATAAGAGTGCCTCAACCACTGATGAAAATCAATAAACTGATGAGTAGCAAGCAAGGATACAGGCAATGTTCTGTATGCTATTTATTGTTAAGTGTTCATATCGCAAATAAGTTATCACAGTAATCACCAGTTACATATGAAAAGTTCTGTCCATACTCTTATAATATTATTAAAACCTTTCATTAATAAAAATTCTACCATTCACATACAGTCTTTAGAAGCTCAGTGTGATAACTCAAATTTACGCAAAGTCTGAAATGCTCAAATACTGAGCACTCTGTACACTTGGTGCACTCTGACCACTGAAAATCTCACCAATCTTTCCACAACCACAGATAAAACTCCTCAGTGATACAACATCTGCCAAAAAAGGCGTCAAGACTAGTTACTAGTCACTTATCTGATGAGCATTCCTTGCTCAGCCTGTGTGCAGGTTAAACATTAGAATATTATTCCAACAAAACCTCTCATATGTTGTGCGGATACTTGTCCTCGAGCTGCTGTGGAGAAAATTATACTTGCACCAATATTGGCCTCTGGTGATGTGGAGGTGAAATGTCTTCAGGCCGCTGCGGAGGAAATTATTCTAGTAACAAGTGCGACCAATGTGTTGTTGGCATGTGGTGTTCTGGGTGGCCTAGTTCCAGCATGAGCTGACTGACCTGGCTTCTCACAGAAGGTGCAAATAGTCTGCTGGATTCTGTCTCTCAGCAGCAGGACAAAAGTATCTTTGTGCAGTAGATGAATTGGTTACTGACTCAGGTGTCACAGAGCGAGTTTCAGAACTTGGTTCTTCACTCTCTGCAGCGCTGCAGTGTGTGTGTCAGCAGCATTTTCCACACCATGGTTGCCTAGTCTAGCACTAGTCTGACCATTGTTACGTAGAGCGTGATGCCATGGTAAGGAAGTAGTGACGACTGGGGATTAAACAGAGGGTGCAGGGTGCAGTGATGCCCCACTGCTGTGCTTCTGACAGCATGTATATGCCGTGCCCATGTGAGCCTCTGGTTGAGGATCACTCTGAGGCATTTTGTGGTCCATGGAATGGGACCTTCCATAATGTCGGCACAAGGCCGATCTGGCAGCAGCATCCTTTGGATGAAGACTACTGCCTGGCTCTTGGTGGCTGGAATTTAAGTCGTCACTCCATCTCCCATGCTCCCAGGGCATCACACCTAAGTTGTAAGTGGCATACCATTGTCTGGGCATTCATTCTGCAGGTGAACGGCACTGTATCATTGGTGTAAAGTGCCAATTGTATGTAAACCACCAACAATGCACCAGCGATGTGCAAGGAGTTCAGCAAGGGACTGACCACCAACCATTGTTGCAGCCCTGGAAGTATCTGCCACTCTGTGAATGACACATCATCTGCTCTCACATTGAAGGTCCTACCAATGAGGCAGGACCAAGGAAGGGCCCCATGTTAAATCAGTAACTGAGTACAAAGAGTTTGCACAAAAGGCCTTTGTGCTACACATAGTCAAATGCCCTGGACACATTGAGAGGCACCACATCAAGCAACTCCCTCATTTACAGTGCCCTCATCACCAGCTCCACCAGCCACAGCAACTGGCAAAAGGTGGAGCGGCCACTCCAAAAGCCCAACTGTTCATCTGGTAAGATATTCTCAGGTGATGTGCTGCATCAGCCTCTTCACATACAGCCTCTCTAGAACCTTTGAGAAGGAAGGGAGCAAGCTGATGGATCTTTAGCTGTCTGCTTGGGCCCTTGTTGGTTTTTGGAACAGCCACCATGCTGCATGTCTCCATGCGATATCTGATTGAGGGTATAAGTTAGTGGCCAATGGACCCCCGATGGAAGGTTCTTCAGCAGGTGGGTATTGGCTCATCACTGCCTCCTGCCCTCCTGGAGTTCAGAGACCAGAGTTGTGCAGCTGCTCCTTCCCCTGTGATTGGTTAAATAATGTCTCATTCTGCTCTGGCTGCGTAGAAGAAGGAGAGCTGCTCTTTGATCTAGTGCATGTGGTTCTCATCCACAATGTCTGTCACTAGTGTGAAGTTAGCCACAAATGTGTCAGACAACATGTTGGCCTTGGCATCTGGCTTGCAGATAAAGTCCTGGCTGACCTGCAGTGGCAGGATACACTGCTGGTGATGTAGGATGCTTTTGCCAGTTCTTCGGCTCTCCAGGCACAGCTGTCATCAGTGTTGAATGTTCACACAATGTTTGCGCAGTTCAGTTTTCAGTTCCTGTCCTCCTTGACAGCTGCCTTAATCTTCCACACCATGTGGTTAACGTGGTATTTCATGTTTGGTGAGCTGCCATTCATGGGAGAGCCTGTTGTTCTTGGTGATCAGTACCCATATGAGTGGCAGGAAAGGTGTAAGAAGTCTCATGGCCATTGTGGCCACGTTGGAGTGGCTGCACCTACTCCTCAGAGTACTTTGTGGCTGAGAGAGGCCAGTACTACATTGGCCCCACTTGATCTGGGTCAAGTGTATTGTTGAGAATGTTGAGCACCTCTGCTCATCCACGTTTCTGTAGTTCAGGTCGCTAGCTGGCAGCTCTGCGCAAATAACATCCATGTCAAAACTAAGAGGGATGTCATTTGATGACAGGACATTTCACATCGTGGCATGCATGAATTGCCCAACGTCCTTTAGGAGGGCAATATCAAATGTGTCCAGCAGGCCTCTGATGGGAAAGAAGGCAGGGTCAAATGGCTCCAGGGTGACAGTACTGTTTCATTGAATGGCGTAAGAAAGACGACACCCACTGGTGTTGGTGAAGCAAGAATTCCCATCCATGTTCTGAGTGTTGAAACTGTTTGTGGTGAAAAGTCAAAAGTCAGATTCCCTCCCTCCCTCTCCCCCCCCCCCCCCCCCACACACACACACACACTTTTTAGAGCAGTCCTCTGGGTGGCCATTAGACTATGACAAAGATTGTCTTCCCAATGGTGGTGTTGATGGCCACCCCTGAGGCTTCCAGCATGCCCAATTCTGGCAGTTGGACTTGGTGTTGCCTCAACACTCACTCTGACTGTTTATTTAAAGCCTCAGTCACGTGACTTCCTGCTGTATACAACACACAAGTTTATCTATGCCACACCACACTCTCGTACTATTTAAAATTTCTGCATACTCCATTTAATTTACACATCGATGGTAAGCAATGAAAACTTCGTTACTATGTTTTGTTAAATTTTACAGGAGAAGAAGAAGCGATTTCTTACAAAATATATATATACTGATGAGCCAAAACATTAAGGCCATCTGCTCAATAGCTTGTTTCTCTGTCTGCATATCAGGAATCTGATGGCCTGTTGGTAGGTTTGTGGAGGAATGTGGCATTAGATGTCAATGCACAGGTCATGTAATTTGCATAAATAACAGGCTGCTTTTCACAAATATGATAAAGGTGCCTGATAGTGATGCAGATGGGTTCCATAGGATTTACATCAGGTGAATTTATCACTGTGACATCAACATGAGTTGACTATAATACTTCTCAAACCACTGTAGCATGATTCTGGCTCCAAGGCAAGAATAATAATACTGCCAAAAGATGACATCACTGTCAGGTACGACATCAAGCATGAATGAATACTGGTGGTTTGCAGCTGTCAGCATGTCTTTGATTACTACCACATGTTCCCTGCAAGCACAGGAGAATGTCTCCCAAAGCATATTACTGCTCCCACCAGACTGCGTCAGTGATGTGCTGTATGTTTTGAGCTGCCATTTACCTCAGTGATGGCATTTGTGGAGACAGCTATCAACCTCGTGTAGCAAAAATGCTATTCACCTGAAGAGCCAACACATTTCCACTGATCAATGGTCAAATCCCGATGGTCCTGTGTCCATGATGACATTGGGTCAACATGTGAACATGTAGGGTAGGCTACTGCAGGCTCCATCTTCAACAATGTATGATGAACAGTTTGCTCCAAAACACTTGTGGGTGCACCAGTGTTGTGCTCTTTCAGCAGAGATGCCACAGATCACCATCTATCCTGCTTTACTGTGAAGAGTCATGGATATCCAACCATTTAGTGCCTAATGGTAGTTTCACTGTCCCACCTCTTTCCTTATATGCTCATGACACTAGCATGTGAACATTCAAACAACTACACCATTTTTTGAGACACTTGTTTACAGGCTCTGCGTACTAATAATCTGCCTTTTGTGAAAGTCACTTATTTCAATGGATTTCCCCATTGGCAGCCCTTATCTTCACTAGGGTGATCACCGTCTGCGTCTCTTCTGCTTACATATGTTATCGTGTCATGTGCCCATAAAGCCACCAGGCGGCATCCAACGTCATGGTGGACAATGGTCACAATCTTTTGGCTTATCAGTGTAAAGTGATACAGGTAATGTTGCTACATGTGTGACTATACAGTAAAAGCCTAGTTATTGACAGATTAGAGAAATCAATGCACTTTCAAATCTTTCTTTGATAATGGAGTATAGTGGTTACTGGAATCACTAGGTTTTCACAGACAGGCGGAGTTACAAGGTTTTCATTGCATGCCATCAATATATACATAATAAACATACCATTTCTTATGTATCTACATCACATTCATTATCCAAATAGCTGTAAGCTTTTGGCAAAAATTATAACTGAACTTGCACTGCGCTGGTCGCCTAGCTCAAGTCAGATGTGTGACTCACTTCTGTGTGCTGTCAAACTAAACACTTAACATTAATAAATTACAATGAAATCTATTTGCACTATAATTACTGTGTGGTAATTATTGCAAATTGCTGCTAGTAATTTGTGTACATGTGCATAACCCATGTTTTGGGCAATGTTTCAACAACAATAAATAACAATTTGTTCAATAATTTATAAATGCAGTAATTGAATCACCAAGCTGTCTCACCATATAACTGATGTCAGTAGCTTTTCATTGGTGTTCCATGTGTGTTCCTAACTTGTTTGTAAACAGTTGTAACACTTCTAAATGTTTAAACATTAGTAGTTCTTAAATGAAAATCATATTGTTGGAGTCTAGATGACCTGCCAATTCTGAAAGGTCTTTGGTTCTCTGTAGCACACATTCAACTAGGTTCAACAGTTTATGTGAATATATAATATTTTCAGCCTAATGTTTCAGTTGTCAGTCCGTGACGACTTCCATTCCTCACTCATGCAAGCCCTTCCTGCCAAGCCAGTACCTGGAAAACCCTGTGGCCACTTAACAGCTAGTTGTTTGCCACCTCATGCCCACCATGTCTTTTCCAAGACACACACCAGTCTCTTGACCAACTGCAAATACTTGTAGCAATACTCTTGGAGCTCACAATGACACTGTTTAAAATAATTCAACCAAGCCATTCACTGTGTCACAATAGGCTTCATCATTAGATAAGCTATTCCTACAGAAAATACAGAACACAGCCACACAGAAGAACACTAAGCCACCTATCACTCAGCTGCAGCTTAAGGTTAAACTCCAAAGAGGATGCACACAACAAAGACTACATTACATTTCCACCTTACACTGCACAAACAGTTCCCAAGTGGACATCTAGCTGCCAAATGTGAATACAAGCTGACACATGGCTTTATTGAGTAGTTAATTAGCTAATCAGTACTTTAAGGTAGTACCTCAGAACTCACATACAGTTGCCACTAAGAAGAGCCCAACTGGGCATCATAGAAGTGATGTTAGTCATTGTTCACTGGATTTAGGAAGGTCACTGTAAGTTAACAACTATCTACACTGCCACACACTAGCTTCATATTCCAGTTAGGTACAGTTAAGTTCCTATTAAAAGATATTGTAAACTGTTGCTGATCTGTGTTGCCATCTGTTTTTGTCATAGCTGCTGCCTATCCCTATCTGAACCTGTGACAAAGCTGTCTAGTTGATTAGTGCAAGACACTTCATAACAGCAACTACTTGGCAGTATGGGGTTCTCTTCCTAATATATTTATTTGATTGATGCCAAATGTTTTTGGTGAATACAAATGTATTATAGGCTACTCTAGAGAAATATTCTTCAAAAGTAATGCCTATGTTGCTCATATCTCTGAGGTCAGAAGTACTTTCTCTCTTCCCCCATTTCATTTGTAAAGGAAAAGATGTAGGCTTTCAATACCAGTGTCAATCTGAATAGCTCCTTTTAAGTATTAAGTCCCACAATTTTGAAATACCAGAAGTAACTACAAAACTGACATTTTGCCAATCTTTGCAGTGGTCCTCTTCAATATGATTAAGCTGCTGGGTTCTTCTGGAGACAGTCTTTTCTACACACTGTCTTATTTTGGTTATTACGTGACTACAATCCTTAATTGTGGAATGTCCCTGAACAGCCCTAAGTAAACAAGTCTGTAGAGGGATGGTTATATACTACTGTACCAGATCCCTGGCAATCGAAAGCAAATTGACAGCTTATACCAAGAGGCAACATTTTCCAGCACCAAGGTGTTGGTTCTGCATGGTCGTACTCCTGTGGACACTTCTTTATACTATTAACCCTGAGTCTCAAGGAGGTGCTGGCTGGTGAACATTGAGATGTAATGGGTGATGGGGTGGCTAGGCAAATGTAATCAAAGTAACCAACACCAATGTTTATGAAACTATTCAATATGGGTGTTTTGTGCTGAAATATGTTATACATACACTCACATTCACATGATTTGTTTTGTTAATACCCTATCATCTTATATTGTAAAGCAAGCAATATATGTATGTGTGTCTTCATTGAAATATTTTCATTTAGGCAATTCGTAATTAGTAAAAGTATCTCTATTGAGTGCCAGTAATCTCTACTACCCATGATCATATGTCAATTATTCAAGTACTTGTTTCAGCCACAGTTTTTAAACTTTATTATTTTGTTTATAGTTTTCAGATCACTGATGACAGCAGTAAAATTGATTGTTGAGGAAACTCATTCTTCAACAAAGTATGCTAAATTTAAGAGTCACTGAAACCACATGTTATTCAAAACTCACACTAGTAGTAGTTTGTTTTAGAAATGACCTACCTCATTTCAAAGGACACCATTCCTGTATTTCCAATGAACATCTTACTTTTTCCAAAAATTTAGTATTTCAAAATTTACTTGTTGTTGTTGTATTTTTGAATATTCAAGCTTTAAATTATAGTACTGTCACAATTCTACTGTTGTAGTTTTATAGCCATAGTTTTCGGATTACAAAAATGTATTGCTTTCCTATAGCAACTTCTTAGTCTGTGAAAAATCTCAAATAGAAAATTCAACTCTCCAGAAAATTCTTGGCAGACCGTTGTAGATCCAAGTGCATGCTAAAACTTTGCAAAAAAGAGCTATTACTTGTATTTATTTAAGAACATTCAGACACTTGGTAACCACCATTACATCTATGCCTAATGTGAATTTATATTCTATACCAGATTTTATATTATTATTGATTATGTAATTACTGAGTATTTTAAGATTTTATTCTTTTTGTTCTATGTGCATCTTTATACAGGTATAACACAAAATCCAGCAGTCAGTCAACACCCATCATTCAACACATTAAATTTTTATAACAAAGTTTTCACAGTGCAGTCACTATGCAAGGTTCATAATGGGTTTGTGCCATCACTATGAAACTTGGGCAATAATAAAAGCATGCATCAAAAGTGCAATAACTATTTTCATCTAATTATATAGGAATCTGACTGGATGATATAGCCAGAACACAAAAACACAAGATAAGCAAAATTTCAGTCAAACTGAAGTACCTCTATAAACTGAAATATTTGTATGACAACATCTCCAGCCTGTTGAGGCATGTAGTATAGTGAAAATACTGTTGTATACTAGAATGCTTGTGCAGTGACTGATGCAAATTTCTTTGAAAAAAATTAAAACTACATCTAAAGTCAGAGAAATATTTACATTGTCAAAAACTTACATCAGTTGACAAGAGTGGAGGTTATAACACACATGGGCCCATTAGAGTGAGGTCGCTGACAGCAAGGATGCTAGCAACGTTTACCCAACCTCCTTGTTCATGATGTTAGAACATTTAATTATTCTAATAGTTCCCTTATTTTCCATTGCTCTATCCATGACTCCTGAAGCATGCATGCTTCTTACAGATTGAGAGATTGGTCAGTTATAATCGGCATTCAGCTATTCACATTTTTCCGTGTCGCTTCAGTCACTCAAAATGTTCATGTTCTGACACACAACTGCTAATTGGTTTCCTGGTTTCACTAATATATACTGTGGCCAACCTATCAATTTTTTCATATATAAAGTACACGATTACTTGTATCTAATTGTCCTTAATTATCTTCCAAGAAAACTGATGGGGGTATTCTCTAACATCTGACATTACCTAATCATAAGATAATATTTAAAACATAAGGAAACTAAGGGTAACATAGTACTGCTCCACCAAAAAATTCTCACCACAAGCTTCAGAACATCATCGTGGACATTGCGGTGATGATTGCAGATAGCCCATGCTGATGAATGTGAGAATATAACAGGTGCTTTGGTCACATTCAATGCATCCAGCATTGTTTGGTGTGATACATGTGAGAGGTCTACCATCATGCCCAATCTATTCATCTCTTGTACAACCACCTATCAACAAAAGAACAATGACTGCAGATTTCAGGACACTACAAATAGAAAAACACTATACTTTGAAATCAGACAGATAATATTTCAATTGGTGAACTGGAATGTTATTAAGAAAATGCCACATTTATCAGATTTACATAATTGGTGTTTTAATTTTACACTTAATTCTTCAGAATACCCTAGATGTGCATCATGAAAAGAGAGAGAGAGAGAGAGAGAGAGAGAGAGAGAGAGAGAGAGAGAGAGAGAATATTTACACAATGCTTTATACAACATCAAATCCATTTGCATATACCCAAAAACTGCAAATTTTACAATTTTGTGACACTACAAATTTATTTCTCAGAATATAACACTGATCACACACAATTCTTGAGATGGATTTCTAATTAACATAAAATTTTGTTATTGTTTAATTATTCTATTTATATACTTTTATTATTTTTATATTAAAACAAAATTTCTCTTATTTTCACAGGGCATTTATATCAGTGTATATTTTATTTTGTCTGAATTTGTTATGTTCATAAAATATATTAGAGGGTCTACTGAGAAGTATTTTTTTTATTTTTGTTTTGAGCTCTACCAATGTTGAAGGTATAACAGTAATGGGAAGCATATCTGGCTACTCAATTCCTGCCCACAGTGGACTATTCAGATATACTACTAACCTGGGACTATTCATATAGCTTTACCCTTAATGTTAGTACAGGTAAGAATTTATGAATGGTTATCAAAAATTATAAAAACTACTGTGTTATATTAAGAAAAGTTATTAAAAAATCCAGGAGTATGTGTATCATGTCTGAAATCAGCAACTCTGATAATAAAATTAAAACAATTTGGAATATTATTAAAAGAGAAACAGGTCAACCAAGAGCAGAGGAAGACAGTATTACCATCAAATTGAATGAAAACTTTACGAACAAAAAGTCAGAAGTTGAAAAAATTTTTAATAATCATTTTCTAAATGTTGTGGATATAGTAGGATCCAGGTGTTCATTAGAAGATGCTAGGCTGTTAATGGAAGAGGCCATACCTATGCAATTTGATACAATTGAAATCTCACCCACTTCTCCCTCTGAAATTAGGAAAATAATAAACTTGCTTAAAAGCAAAAACTCACATGGAATTGATGGCATTTCCAGCAAAATACTAAAAGCTTGTTCTCAACAGATAAGTAAGATTCTCAGCCACCTGTGTAATAGCTCTCTGGAACAGGGCATTTTCCCTGATAGACTGAAATATGCTATTGTTATACCTTTGCATAAAAAGGGGGATAGATCTGATGTCAACAATTACCGTCCAATCTCCCTTTTAACAGCTTTATCCAAAATTTTTGAGAAAGTAATGTATTCAAGAGTAGCTTCACATATCTGTAAAAATGAAGTACTAACAAAATGTCAGTTTGGTTTCCAGAAGGGTTTTTCAACAGAAAATGCCATATATGCTTTCACCAGTCAAATTTTGAATGATCTGAATAACCGAACACCACCCATTGGGATTTTTTGTGATCTCTCAAAGGCTTTTGATTGTGTAAATCATGAAATTCTGCTAGACAAGCTCAAGTATTGTGGCATGAGTGGGACAGTGCACAAATGGTTTAATTCGTACCTCACTGGAAGAGTGCAGAAAGTTGAAATAAGTAGTTCTCGTAACATGCAAAGATCAGCACATTCCTCAAACTGGGGAACTATCAAGAATGGGGTTCCACAAGGGTCAGTCTTGGGTCCTTTGTTGTTCTTATTATATATTAATGACTTGCCATTCTATATTCATGAAGAGGCAAAGTTAGTTCTCTTTGCTGATGATACAAGTATAGTAATCACACCTGAGAAACAAGAATTAACTGATGAAATTGTCAATACTGTCTTTCAGAAAATTACTAAGTGGTTCCTTGTAAACAGACTCTCACTGAATTTTGATAAGACACAGTACATACAGTTCCATACAGTGAATGGTATGACGCCATTAATAAATATAGACCTTAATCAGAAGCATATAGCTAAGGCAGAATATTCCAAATTTTTAGGTATGTCCATTGATGAGAGATTAAATTGGAAGAAACACATTGATGATCTGCTGAAACGTTTGAGTTCAGCTACTTATGCAATAAGGGTCATTGCAAATTTTGGTGATAAACATCTTAGTAAATTAGCTTACTACGCCTATTTTCACTCATTGCTTTCATATGGCATCATATTTTGGGGTAATTCATCACTGAGGAATAAAGTATTTATTGCACAAAAGCGTGTAATCAGAATAATAGCTGGAGTCCACCCAAGATCATCCTGCAGACATTTATTTAAGGATCTAGGGATATTCACAGTAGCTTCTCAGTATATATACTCTCTTATGAAATTTGTTATTAACAACCAAACCCAATTCAAAAGTAATAGCAGTGTGCATAACTACAATACTAGGAGAAAGGACGACCTTCACTATTCAAGATTAAATCTAACTTTGGCACAGAAAGGGGTGAATTATACTGGCACTAAAGTATTTGGTCACTTACCAAATAGTATCAAAAGTCTGACAGATAACCAGCAAGTATTTAAGAAGAAATTAAAAGAATTTCTGAATGACAACTCCTTCTACTCCATAGAGGAATTTTTAGATATAAATTAAGAAAAATAAGAAAAAAAAAAAATATTAAAAAAAAATTAAAAAAATAAAAATAAAAAATAAAGAAAAACAAAAAACACAAAAAATAAAGTTGTTATATTAACTTAAGTATGTTGTTAAATTAACCTAATTATGTCATGTGTTGGAAAATTCGACTCGTTCCACATCATTACGAAATATCGTATTCATGATCCATGGAACTAGAATTAATCTAATCTAATCTAATCTAATCTAAAACACAAAGACATTCATGAACACAGAATACCTGATAACTATGAACTGTAAGAGATTCTATCAGGTGAATATAATTAAACTCTCCCTATTTAACACATTATAACATGGAAACTAATTACTGTGCGAGTCCAAGCTTGGTAGCATTAATTTCTAAAGCATGGAGTGATGACTGGCCACACCACCATCTAGTTCCAACTATAGCCATCAGGTGCTTTGATCAGTCATTGTGATTCGTATCTCACACACCTGACCAGTCCAGTACACTTGTTGACACGTCAACAAAAGCAGCAGGGCTTTATCAGTGAAGCTCTATTATCAAAACAACAGTAATGCTGTAATTGCACTGCAAGAATATCGCTGGCTGAAAGGATTATGGATGGGTCCTCTTTCTCCACCTGCTGTGCAGAGCATGATGAAGAAGTTTGAATCCACTGGAGAACTGGGTGTCACTCCGTTAAGAGGCTGATGACTGGTCACACCACAGGTGGCAGATGAAATCGCTGTTGCTATGGCAGACAATGCTGTGTGTTAGGCAGTTGGCATGCTGTGTCATGACAGTTGAACACCCTGTGGTCCACTGTACAGAAAGTGCTTTGAACCATTCTCAAACAGTATCTGTAAAAGATCCATATCGTACGGCAGCTTCACCACAGGACGCATTATGACACGTTGACTTTGCTCTCCACTTTCTTGCAACGATTGAAGTTGATGAAGGCTAGCCCTGGACCATCCTATGGACAGCTGAATCTCATTATTCTC
Organism: Schistocerca serialis cubense; assembly: GCF_023864345.2. NCBI lineage: Eukaryota > Metazoa > Arthropoda > Insecta > Orthoptera > Acrididae > Schistocerca > Schistocerca serialis. Next base: position 443,458,290 of record NC_064645.1, read on the forward strand.
TGATGGGTGATGTGAACATACAGAATTGCGAGTGCAGAGATATTCACCTCCAGACACTGTGCATGATGTTCCTCTGTATGGTGAATGTGTGACCATATGTTGTGGCTCCACGGCTATGTTCATCATTATCCCATTCTTTTTTGAACAGGTTGGCACTTGAAGACCGAAGACATGCAGTGTGACTGGCCACCACTGCTGCGATATGCTTCACCAGCATGTCATACCCACCCTACAGAAGAGTGACACATTGAACTCAACAGTTTTCATGCAAGATGGGGCCCCAATGCACATTGCATGTGAAGTTCACCTGCTTCTCCAAAACACATTTGCAAACGACTGAATTATCAGCCAATCGTTTCCGAATGCTTGGCTGGCACAGTCACCTGACCTCACTCCCTGTGATTTCTAGTTGTGAGGCTATCTGAAGGACAGGTTTTACCAGGGGAACATTCACACATGTGCTGATCTGAAGTGCAGCATATCAAGAGAGGTAGCCAGCATACCCATGCTTCATTCTGCTGTGCAGAATGCAATCCTGGGCTTTCAGACTCTTCTGGGCACTGATGGGCACCATATTGAGCCCCTTTTGTAGCAGTAATGGTACTGATATGTAATGGTATGATCTACGATAGCAACATATTAAAAGTGTTTCAACTGAATTGATTCTGCATTATTTCTTTTTCCCATGTTCTTGACATTAATGCTACCAAGTTTGGTCCTCTTACAGTAATTAGTTTCTGTGGTTTAATTATAACCACCCAGTACTATCATTAGACAAGCAACCACTCTAAAAATAAGCCAAATGATGGTAGGTCTTACGGAGGAGTCAGATAAGGGTCATTATAAAAACAGGATGCACTGAGTAAGATCAGAATAAGCATTATAATATTGACAAAGCATTGACAAGCATTATAATATTGACAAAATGAATATGTAAGAATGTTCTTCACTGTCAGAAAGGAAAGGATATTGGATGAATTATTTGAAGGTAACACTGAGGAAATTTATGAACAGATAAAAACTAAAGTGAAAAGTATCATATTTGAGGGGCTGACTGTCAAAAAAATATCTGCAATGTAAGTATGGTGAGGTGACTGGATTAAATAAAGATAGCATATATATAAAAAAGAAATGTGTTCAATCAATGATTGAATGATAAAACAAAAGAAACAAGATGACTCTATAATGAAAAAAAAAAAAAAAAAAGTGGGGAGAAAAATAAGAACAGCAAAAAATGAAACTTGGGAAAGAACATATACCAATGTAAACAGTAGCTTAGGTTTTGGGAGAGTGAAAGAAATTCAGTCAGTATTAAAAGGACTCCATCAAGAGAGACAAGTCACAACAGTTCTCAAACTGATAACACATGAAAGAAAAAGAACCACTATTTCCAAAAATTATTAAAAGAAGATCATGGAGACTGTTTTGACCAAGGAATAGTGGAAGAAAATAAACAAGAAAATTACATGATATAAATTTCAGAAATGAAGGTGTTTTAAGTACTACAAACAGGAAAGAATGGTACACCAGATAGACTAGGCAGTTTCAATACAGAGATTTTGAAATATGGTGTTCACAAACTTTAGAAAATAACCCAAACAACAAAATATTACAGTTGATGTAATACTTAAGGAAGTGAAGTTACATTATTTCAGTGCCATATTTATGTGAGGGGATTGCAAAATATTCTCATATTTTCGAGGAATTTGTGCTACAGTCTCAGGAATAAAAAAGTTTGGTAAAGTAATAAGAAAAAAAACAGGAAGATAATTTTAGACCTTTTGTAGACCACATTTTCAGTTTAAGACAAATTTTGTAAAAACAGAAAAATAAAAAATATTGCTTTAGCTTTCACTGATTTAGAAAAAGCATATGATACTGTTCCAAGGAATCTGCTCTGAAAAGCATTATATTTCACAAATACAGAGGACTCTTAAATTAAAATAATACTAGAAACATTTGAAGATAGGACACACCAAACCAAATTCAGTATTATACTTTTGCAGGAACTTAGGTCATCATAGTGCAATATGGAGAGGGTGCAGATTACATGAGAGATGAGTTAGCAATAAAATAATAATAAAAAATGGGATCTTAAGAGTAATTATCAAAAAACAGAATATCTTATCGATGACCTAGATGAACTGTACATAGCATTAAGTTTTATCATATCGATTGCTACAGCCACAAATTTGTTAAAAGACAATCCCATTTTCCACTTTGGCTCTTATACAATTAGTGTCACTTATATTACATGATCAGCTGATTTCAACACTGTCATTGAACATTGATGGGAACACAATCAAAAAGGTCAGTAACTTTTGTTACATGGGATCTATTTTCGAAAAAGAGGGAAAACTGTATGTTGAAATTAATAAAAGAATTAATACTGGCTGGAAGATCATTGGGATGATCAACTCAGTTTTACAGAGCAGTTATGTTACACATAGAACTAAAAGACTCATACCAAGCCAGTATTAGATTATGTAGTCTCAAATGGAGCAATGACCTGGACAACTAATCAGAAACAGTTCAATAAGATGGCTCTTTGGCAAACATCAAGAAGAATCTCACGAAAAGAAAAACAAGGAACAATTGAATGTTAACAAAAATGGAAATGGAAGGAGGAATACGTGACATGTCAGATAGATGGACATTGAAGTGCTAAGGACATGTAAGAAAAAAGAGAAGACAGCAACCTATGACCATCTCGTTCCCAAATGTACAGTTTATAATGAGAAGACTTGGTGCAGAAGAATACATTCAAGGTCAAAATATTTAGAGGAAATTCTTAAAAAGAGAGAGTTTAATATCTTTTTGCACCTAAAGAGTGGTTTTGCAAGGGTTTGAGACAGGGGATGCTGCAGGGAATTTAACCAATAAGCCAATTGACTCAGTTGAGAGGGAAACTTATTTGTCTGGATGAAATTTCCTATGGTGAATATATAGGGTCAACTAAGAAGATTGTAATTGACTCCTAACTTTTATTTAGGATTTTAATTACAGAAATGATTGCACTAGCAGACGTGCTTCCACACTACTGGTCAAGTCATCCTGCAGGGACACTGACTGTTTATCACCATTCTGTCTGCTTCACGAAAACAAACCTATAAAATCTAGAGCCAGCAGGATCTTGAGGCTAATTAACTTCTTCGCAGCAACTCCAGCCTATGACTCTGGCTACATCCATCGATGACTGTTTCTCACTGATTTCCACATCTAACCTTATTACTGACTGCTTCCCAACTGTTTCTGGATGCTCGGTCCTACAGTTTTGTTTCATTTTCCCATTCAACCCTGAAATGACATAATGACAAATGGTTTCTCATGGTCTTATTGGTTACCCTGATTTATTGTTCCTCACAGGTTGAGTGGAAGGGATATGGATCTCATTAGATTGCTTCTCATAATGTAGTTTGCGCCCTCTCTCTTTCTCTCTTACACACACACACACACACACACACACACACACACACACACACAAACCCCTCACAGTTGTCCAAATCTTATCCTTTTTTACCTAAGGATCTTCCTTCATTAATTCTGTCACATCACTTGTGCCTTAACTTGGTAATAACCTTGCCCCAATGATTCTATCATGTTATTCATTTCTTTACTGTCTAAGGATCTTCCCTCGTTAAATCTGTCACATCACTTATTTACAGGCCCCCCTCTGTTTGGTTGTGCCTGTGGCCCTATGGTGAGGTGTTCTGAGGAAATTTCTAAAATGCTCAAACTCTGTCTTTACCTTAGTTGCTTCCAGTACTGTTTACGGGAATTGGCTTTTCATTGTGGATGCAACAGCTTGTATGCTAATACATGAAAATTGCTGAGTTGCTGATATGGTGGAGGAGAAAAATCTTTATGTTGAAAAACTTCAGTTAATAATAATAATAATTACTGCTATAGCATTTTTCAAGATATAGGTATTGTAATGTAACAGACTTACACGTATAACATTTGGTCGACAGGACATCCACAACTGAGCATTGTGGAATCAGATAATGAACCATTTCAGTTTTGAATAATTTTATTAGTTCAGTCATGATTTTTAGGTGCCACCCTCTCCCTCTTTTCACTCCTACACTTCCACCCGTGTTACTTTTTGCTATTAACTGTGATGTGCACATCATCATCATCATCATCATCATCATCATCATCATCATCATATGCATCAATTGGGTCAAATCCAATACACACAAAAAACATCTTTGTGCAACTATTTATACTATATAAATACCAAAATGGTCCAGACCATACACAAATGTTGGAAGAAGTAGACTCTTGATGCCACTGGGGAATCGTCTATTAGGACACTCGGACACTCATTTACAATATGGCTCACTGAATGTCACTACAGTGACACGTACTGTCAGCTGTCAGTTAAAAAGGCATGTTTTACTTGCACATACCTTCTCCACTCTGGTATCAGAATTGGAATCAGAATTTTACTGTCTCACAACGTAAAAGTTAAATAATTGATTTTGTGTACAGGAGACTCGTCAGCTTATAACTATGATAAATTATACATGGAATACAATATTTTTTGTATGATCACAATAAAATCTGAATATTATTTATTATTATTGTTTTTATCCTGTTCAGGTGGTCAGATCATTAAAAAATTCATCAACAGAATAATAACATTCCTGCACCACTCCCTTTTCACTGCCTCAGTTTGGACCTTTCTAAAATTTGTGTCTTTCATTTTATTTTATACTTTCATTACCATATATTGTGCAGTCTGTGCAAAAAGATTAAGCCTGTGTGTAGGCAGCATGAAACTTTCTTTGTTTCTAGTTTCGTAATTATTTGATAAAAAGAGTTTAGGGTTATTACTTGTGAAAAGAATTATTTCATACAGATACAATGAAGGAACACTTAGTATCTTAAGATCTCTAAATATTAGCCGACAGGATTCTTTTGGTTTTGCCCTGCATATGTTTTTGATAATTTTTTTATGCAAAGTTAATATTTTTGTCATGTTGCTAGTATTCCCCCAGAAGACAATACCGTATCTCACTACTGACTTAAAGTAACTATGGTATACTACTTTTTTGTGTCTATACTAGTGACATTGGCTGTGATTGTCATAGCAAACACCAGGCTGTTTAGTTTAATTTTTAGATAATCTGTGTGTGATGACCGTGATAGGTTTCTGTCGAATTGCATTCCTAAGAATTTCACATGCTCTGCTTCATTTAGCTCCTTGCATCTGTGCATAATGTGAATATCATTATTCGAGACTGTTATTTGTTAAGCTGTACCCACCTCTCACAGGTGATGAAAGCCGGGAACTTTAACAGATGGGTTGTCAGTAAATTCATGATTTCAGGTTTCCACAGCTTGCCACTCACATTTCCACTGAGTATTGGGATTGAACCCAGTGGAGAGCATTTGGACTCTTTTATGTGCTGGTCTTCTGGATCTGAAATGTTTCTTGGCAGTGAGAGTAAATCTTCATGAAGAACTTGATGACAAGGTTGCAGAGAGCTGCCTTTAGATGAAGGGGAGCTCTATAGATGTTCAGTAGTATTGGCAGCCAGCATGTATGTGTTGTAGATCTGACTGTGCCATTAATGGTTCTCATAGCTGCATTAAATTGATTTTCTACTTTCTTCATACGAGTGCTGCAGAGACAAACTGGTACGCAATAATCTGCTGCAGAGTATACCAATGCAAGGGATGCTCCATGAAGAACTGATGTATTTGCTCCCCATGTGCTAATTGCCAGTTTCCTCATCTGGTTCACTCATGTCTGTACCATCTTAGCTTTGTTGGAGAGGTGTTTACAATACGTGAGTGTTCTGTCTAATGTGACAGACTCGGGTACATTGACAATGCCAAGAGCACCAAACAGTGGGGTCATCTTTGTTGATGCTAGGTGGTTAGAGAGGTGGAAAAGACATACTTCCATAATGGAAACGTCTGTCTGCTTATATTCATGAAGTTTAGTAGGGCATTTGTCAACTGTTCTTCACATACAGAAAGATCTTCACTCTGATTTCATACTGCAAGGTCATCTGCATGTTGGAATTTCCAGCAGGTCAAGTTTGGCAGGTCTACTGTGGACAGATTGGATAACACTGGAGCAAGAACAGAGTCTTTAGGCAATCCATCATTCAGTACATGCCATATGCAATTGTGTTAGTCTAAATTATCAAGCAACTTTTAATGAGAATCTTGTAGAGAAACCATTTGAGTTATAAAACTGGAACTATATTGTGAGTTTTAAGAAATAAATAAACACTAATCTCATTATTAAAAAGTTATATAAGTGGCTACAACCTCAATCAAATGTCTCCATTTATGGCAAGTTGAAAAAGAGAGAGAGGGAGGAAGAGACAGAATGATCTATACATGCATATGATAAACCCCTGATCTCATTTGTACTAAGACTGCTCTGAGTGGAATGCACAAGTTCTAATTAATGTTCACCAGCCTGCAGTCTTCAACAGTTGTTGTGCCCTGCACAGAAGACAGCACGTAGGTCATAAATCCGATACAGTTTGTTTATATACAGGACGCAACTCAATTTTTATAAGCAGAACACGAGAAACTGCACAATTTCATTCCACTTTAGAGTCACAAATAATGTCTATTCTTCAACAAATTAATGAATTGCATATTTCTGAAACTATGTTCACACTGTTCTCAGCTATATATCCATATAACCATACTTGCTAATAAAGTCTTAAACTGGCAACAACCATAGCAGACAACATGTCTGTCCTCTGAGGCTTCTGAACCAGCTCTGGTCTTACAGCCGAACCATTTCGCCTGCCATCCAAATTAGGCAGGATCCGAAGATCACCAAAGTGCTTCATCTGCCTTTTTGTTTAGCAGTTGTTTATTATTCTGGTGGGTATTAATACTTGTGAAATAACAGAATGATATTACACTATCGAGAGAGAGATGATTTAATTTGAAATGCAAGTAAATCAACTGTTTATTTTGTCTAATATTAATAATGGATGATTATCATTTTGGTGTGCAACTTCTGAATGCAGCAGCTTATCGTGGAGAAGGACCACAATTTAGGCGATCTCTCTCATGATACCCTTACCAAACAAACTATCTGTCATTGAAACCTTACATCACATAATGTAATCTGGCCACTTCTGCCTTTGCAACTGCTCTGAGAAGAGATTTGTGTACCTGAATATGATAGCTGCAAAGCCAGAAATATTACAAGTTCAGTTTAGTTCATGCTCAGTTTTGGCACTCTGTTTGTTCAGTCTGATTGTTAAGGAACATTTTTGTAATGGGGAAGCAACAAGTAAAGAAACTATAGATAAATCAAGAATGTAAAAAGAAGTTTTGCTGCGTAAAAAATAATTTATAATATGATAAGAATGTCACAGTCAAAAAAATCCATTTGAGAGTTTGTCACAACTTAAATCATAAATATGATGAAATATTCTTGGGCTTCCTTTGAGGTGGCTGTATTGAAATTCCGTGATGTTTCGATGAGAGTGACACTCATTGAAATGCTGTGGAACTTCAACACAGCCCCAGACGGATGCTCAAGAAGATTTTGTCAGCATTATATATGGGAAAGTCTAAATTCACATTTAAGTTATACCTGTTCACTAAATTTATCAATCTATTTAAGTTAACATTTTGCATATTTTGAGGGCAACATGTGGGCAGGGGTTAGCCTTAAATTCTGTTTTCTGTTCATCCTGAATTCCTACAAGATTTGGTGCTGGATGTGTTCTCGTTCTTGGCATACATAAATGATTACCTGAGACAAAGACTGTGATATTTGCTAAAAGTTACTTTGAAAATGCAGGAATAATTAGCGAATCACAGTAAGTTTTAGGAAAGACTTGTCAACTGTTGATGTTATAGACTTAGTAGTCAAACACATACATCAAGAGTTTGAGGATAAAGGATTTGCTGAAGTCACCTTTTGTGATCTAAGTAAGGCTTTTGACTGTGTAAAGCATAAAATACCCCTAGAAAAAACGGAGTACTTTGGCATTTGTGGTGACAGCCTTAAACTATTGAAATGATACCTACAGGATCACAAGCAAGCTGTTTGTGTAGGTAAAGAAAAGCCCAGTTCTGAATTAGTTAAATAGTTGGGTCAATGTGGAGGCTGGCCGTGTGGCATTGCCCGCTCTGCCTGTGAGTGGACATGTGGCCGCTCCTTCAGCAACGTCCGAGCAGGCACACGGGGGGAGGAGTTTATTAGTGATTGGGAGCTCCAACATTAGGCAGGTGATGGAGCCCCTTAGGGAAATAGTGGAAAGGTCGGGGAAGAAGGCCAGTGTTCACTCTGTCTACTTGCCGGGGGGTCTCATCCGAGATGTGGAGGAGGCCCTGCCAGTGGCGATAGAGAGCACTGGGTGCACCCGACTGCAAATTGTTGCTCATGACTCCTGCCGTCTGGGTTCAGAGGTCATCCTCAGTTCATACAGGCAGTTGGCGGAGTTGGTGAAGGTGGAAAGCCTTGCTCGCGGGGTGGAATCTGAGCTAACTATTTGTAGTATCGTTCCCAGAACCGATCGCGGTCCTTTGGTTTGGAGCCGAGTGGAAGGCTTAAACCAGAGAGGCTCACACTTTTCTGCGGAGATCTGGCGTGCAAATTTCTCGACCTCCGCTATCAGATGAAGAAATGTAGGGTCCCCCTGAATAGGTCAGGCGTGCACTACACACAGGAAGCGGCTACAAGGGTAGCGGAGTATGTGTGGAGTGCACATGTGGGTTTTTTAGGTTAGAGAATTCCCTCCCAAGGCCCGACAAGACGTCTCCTGAGATGCGGCAAGGTAGGAGTAGGCAAAACGCAATAGGGAATAACAATATTAATGTGCTAATAGTAAACAGCAGGAGCGTCTATAGCAAGGTCCCAGAACTGCTCTCATTAATAAAAGGTCACAATGCCCACATAGTACTAGGGACAGAAAGTTGGCTGAAACCAGATGTAAAAAGGAATGAAATCCTAAACTCAGATTGGAATGTATACCGCAGAGACAGACTGGATAGTGAAGAGGGAGGTGTGTTTAAGGTGATAAGAAGTGCAATAGTATTGAAGGAAATTAACGGAGATCTGAAATGTGAAATAATTTGGGTGAAAGTCACGGTTAAAGCAGGCTCAGACATTGTAATTGGATGTCTCTATAGCCCCCTGGCTCAGCAGCTGTTATGACTGAGCACCTGAAGGATAATTTGGAAGATATTTCGAGTAGATATCCCCACCATATTATAGTTCTGGGTGAAGATTTTAATGCACCGGATATAGACTGGGAGACTCAAACTTTCATAACGGGTGGCAGGGACAAAAAATCCAGTGAAATTTTTAAGTGCTTTATCTGAAAACTACCTTGAGCAGTTAAACAGAGAACCAACTTGTGGCGATAACATGTTAGACCTTCTGGTGACAAACAGACACAAACTATTTGAAACAGTTAATGCGGAACAGGGAATCAGCGATCATAAAGCAGTTTCTGCATCGACGATTTCAGCTGTAAATAGAAATATTAAAAAAGGTAGGAAGATTTTTCTGTTTAGCAAAAGTGACAAAAAGCAGCTTTCAGAGTACCTGATGGCTCAACACAAAAGTTTTGTCTCAAGTACAGATAGTGTTGAGGATCAGTGGACAAAGTTCAAAACCATCGTACAATACGTGTCAGATGAGTATGTGCCAAGCAAGATGGTAAGAGATGGAAAAGAGCCACTGTGCTACAACAACCAAGTTAGAAAACTGCTGCAGAAGCAAAGAGAACTTCACAGCAAACATAAACATAGCCAAAGCCTTGGAGACAAACAAAAATTACGTGAAGCGAAATGTAGTGTGAGGAGGGCTATGCGAGAGGTGTTCAATGAATTCGAAAGTAAAGTTCTATGTACTAATTTGGCAAAAAATCCTAAGAAATTTTGGTCTTATGTCAAAGCAGTAGGTGGAGCAAAACAAAATGTCCAGACACACTGTGACCAAAATGGTATTGAAACAGAGGATGACAGACTAAAGGCCGAAATACTAAATGTCTTTTTCCAAAGCTGTTTCACAGAGGAAGACTGCACTGTAGTTCCTTCTCTAGATTGTCACGCAGATGACAAAATGGTAGATATCGAAATAGATGACAGAGGGATAGAGAAACAATTAAAATCGCTCAAAAGAGGAAAGGCCGCTGGACCTGATGGGATACCAGTTCGATTTTACACCCAGTACGCGAAGGAACTTGTCGCCCCCCCACCCCCCCCTCCCTTCTTGCAGCGGTTTACTGTAGGTCTCTAGAAGAGCGTAGTGTTCCAAAGGATTGGAAAAGGGCACTGGTCATCCCCATTTTCAAGCAGGGTTGTCGAAGAGATGTGCAGAACTATAGACCTATATCTCTAACGTCAATCAGTTGTAGAATTTTGGAACACGTATTATGTTCGAGAATAATGACTTTTCGGGAGACTAGAAATCTACTCTGTAGCAATCAGCATGGGTTTCAAAAAAGACAATTGTGTGAAACCCAGCTTGCACTATTCGTCCACGAGACTCAGAGGGCCATAGACACGGGTTCCCAGGTAGATGCCATGTTTCTTGACTTCGGCAAGGCATTCAATACAGTTCCCCACAGTCGTTTAATAAACAAAGTAAGAGCATATGGACTACCAGACCAATTGTGTGATTGGATTGAAGAGTTCCTAGATAACAGAATGCAGCATGTCATTCTCAATGGAGAGAAGTCTTCCGAAGTAAGAGTGATTTCAGGTGTGCCGCAGGGGAGTGCCGTAGGACACTTGTGGATGACATCGGAAGTTCACTGAGGCTTTTTGCGGATGATGCTGTGGTATATCGAGAGGTTGTAACAATGGAAAATTGTACTGAAATGCAGGAGGATGTGCGGCGAATTGACCATGGTGCAGGGAATGGCAATTGAATCTCAATGTAGGCAAGTGTAATGTGCTGTGAATACACAGAAAGAAAGATCCCTTATCATTTAGCTACAATATAGCAGGTCAGCAACTGGAAGCAGTTAATTCCATAAATTATCTGGGAGTACGCATTAGTAGGAGTGATTTAAAATGGAATGATCATATAAAGTTAATCGTCGGTAAAGCAGATGCCAGACTGAGATTCATTGGAAGAATCCTAAGGAAATGCAATCCGAAAACAAAGGAAGTAGGTTACAGTACGCTTGTTCGCCCACTGCTTGAATACTGCTCAGCAGTGTGGGATCTGTACCAAATAGGGTTGATTGAAGAGATAGAGAAGATCCAACGGAGAGCAGTGTGCTTTGTTACAGGATCATTTAGTAATCACGAAAGCGTTATGAGACGATAGATAAACTCCAGTGGAAGACTCTGCAGGAGAGACGCTCAGTAGCTCGGTACGGGCTTTTGTTGAAGTTTCGAGAAGATACCCTCACCGAAGAGTCAACCAGTATATTGCTCCCTCCTACGTATATCTCATGAAGAGACCATGAGGATAAAATCAGAGAGATTAGAGCCCACACAGAGGCATACTGACAATCCTCCTTTCCACGAACAATAAGAGACTGGAATAGAAGGGAGAACCGATAGAGGTACTCAAGGCACCCTCCGCCACACGGAGTCAGGTGGCTTGTGGAGTATGGATGTAGATGTAAATAGGTGTATCACAGGGATCTGTACTGGGGCCTCGTATGTTCTAATAATGATTAATGATCTGCCATCATTCATTGAGTGCATGACAGTTCCATATGGAGATGACACAACTTTCCTTCATTGTAATAATGATTTCAGTAGCCTCAAGGCTTCTGTTGCTGAGACAATGGCTCAAGTATCCTATTGGTTTAAAGTAGATGGCTTTCTACTGAATGATAACAAAATGCAGCATATAGTTTTTAGTCTAAAAGACAAGCCTCCATCAGATTATCCTAGTTGTGTTAAGTTTTTAGAGATATATATAGATGAAAAACTATCCTGGGGTCAACATGTACAATATATTAGTGAAACAAATACTAACAAAGAGATAGAGGGGCTGGCCAGTACTTACCTCAGCTCAGTACAGCCGATAGATACACATAAAACAGAACTGAAAATTTACATTCCGAGCTTTCGGAACAAATATTCCTTCATCGGGGAGGAGAGAGGGGAAAGAAAGGGAAGAAGGGAAAGGAGATTCAGTTACTCACAACCCAGGTTATGAAGCAACAGGGAAAGGAAAATAGGGAGGGTAGCAAGAATGGAGGCATGGTTGTCAGAGGGAAGCCAAAGATATTCTACTGTAAGTACTGTGCCAGCTTCAAACTGCAATCCCACATACTTTTCCTCTGGTCCTGCTTAACCTTTGGAAATTACCCCTAAAGGGCTTACCTTAAAAGTTCCCATCTTCGGGTGCAATTCCTCCTTCCACCAGTCTCTCCTGGACTTCCAGAACCTTCTATACTACTTCATGTAACCACCACTCCCAACAGCTCCTATCTCTCTTCAAAGTCCTCCACCTCTCAAACCCTTGCTTGGAGAACACACTCAGGAACATCATCCTAGAAGCCAGCTGCAAACTTGAGTTCCATGCCACACACCACCTGAAAAAACTATCCACAGTGCTAGTGCAACACCTAAGAAGTGGGGTCCCTCTCCCTATCCCTCACAAACACCAACCACAACAGAACCTTCAACAAACCCCCCTCATAGCCAACAAACCTAGCCTAGCCACCCTACTCTATCTCCCCATCCCAGCACATACCCCACACAGACCAAATCTCAACTATAACCACAGTCAAATGCCACATATCGCCAGTTCCAATTCAGTCCTAAACCTCTCATCCAGATCCCTCTCTCCTCCAGAGACATCTGTTCTATCAAAAGGCTTAACCTTTAGCCTCATACCTAAATTCAACCACACTGCCTTGGTTAAAGATCTCCTCTCATTCACCCGGAACCTCAACTGGAAATATCACTTCACTACCCAAACACAGCCCCCAAATAATAGACCCAGTGTTGAACCCTGTCTAGAACAGTTCCGACTGCCTTCTCAAAGGGATCCTCCTCCCCTCCCCCAAAACCATCCCTTGCAGACATTTCAGGAATTCCTCACATCCAGTGTTGCCTCCCAGTCCTTCTTGAAGAACATCCCGACAACCCCCAACATCACCCCAGCTGAATCCCGTGCCGTTAAGGAGCTGAAAATAGACTGCTCTATTGTCATCCTCCCGGCGGATAAAGGCTCCACAACTGTCATACTTGACCATGTGGAGTATGTGGCAGAAGGACTGCGTCAACTCTCTGACAGCTCAACCTACAAAGCTGTTACCCAGAACCCCATTCCCCCCATCCAGACTGAGCTGCAAAAAATCCTAAAAATCCAAGGTCCCTCACAAGGCCTCACAACGGCTTCCATAGACTTACTCACTCCACCTGAGCCATGTACCCCTACCTTCTACCTATTACCCAAAATGCACAAAGAGAACCATCCTGGCCGTCCCATTGTAGCAGGCTTCAAAGCCCCAACCGATTGTATCTCAGCTCTGGTAGACCAGCACCTACAACCTATCACCCGCAGACTCCCATCCTACATCAAAGACACAAACCACTTCCTAGAACACCTAAAATCCATTCCCACTCCTCTCCCACCTGAAACCTTTCTTGTCACCATAGATGCTACATCCCTTTACACAAACATCCCACATACCCATGGTCTCTCTGCCCTTGAGCACTACCTCTCCCAACGCCCACCCGAAGATCTTCCAAAAACCTCGTTCCTTATCACACTTACCAACTTCATCCTCACCCATAATTACTTCACTTTTGAAGGCCAGACCTACAAACAAATCAGGGGAACGGCCATGGGAACCAGGATGGCTCCGTCCTATGCCAACCTCTTCATGGACCGCATCGAGGAGGCTTTCCTGAAGACCCAACAGCTGCTTCCCCTGGCCTGGTATAGGTTTATAGATGACATCTTTGTGGTCTGGACTCACGGTGAAGAAACACTCCTTAATTTCCTCCATAACCTCAACTCCTTTTCGAATCTGAATTTCACCTGGTCCTTCTCCAAAACCCAAGCCACCTTCCTGGATGTTGACCTTCATCTTGTTGAAGCTCACATCCACACCTCTGTCCATATCAAACCCACAAACAAACAACAGTACCTTCACTTTGATAGCTGCCATCCTTTCCACATCAAACGCTCCCTTCCCTACAGCCTAGGTATTCGTGGCAAACGTATCTGCTCCAGTGACGAATCCCTCAATAATTACACCAATAACCTGACCGCTGCTTTCCTCTCCCGCAACTATCCTGCAGACCTTGTCCACAAACAGATTTCCCGAGCAATACATTCCTCCCCGTCCAACTACAATGCTCCTACCCCCAGACCACACAGAAGCATCCCCCTTGTCACCCAATATTATCCTGGCCTCGAAAACATCAACAAATTACTCCGCCAGGGATATGACTTTCTCAAGTCAACCCCTGAAATGAGATCATCCCTTGACAAAATTCTCCCCACACCACCCAGAGTTGCCTTTCGTCGCCCCCCTAACCTCCGTAACATCCTTGTTAAACCCTACCATATTCCCAGACTACCTTCTCTACCCAGTGGTTCCTACCCCTGTAACCGACCCCGCAGCAAAATCTGCCCCATGCATCCCCCCACAACCACCTACTCCAGCCCCGCTACTGGTAAAACATACACAATTCAAGGCAGGGCTACATGTGAAACTACACATGTCATTTATCAACTGACATGCCTGCACTGCACAGCCTTTTACATCGGCATGACAACAATTAAACTGGCTGAGCGCATGAACGGACACAGACGAACTGTCCGCCTAGGAGATGCCCAATACCCAGTAGCGGAGCATGCCCTCCAGCATAATTTTAGGGACCTAGGAACCTGCTACACCGTATGTGCCACTTGGCTTCTCCCACCCAACACCAGTCCCTCTGAACTGCGGGGATGGGAACTTGCACTCCAACACATCCTTTCATCCCGCCATCCCCCCGGACTGAACCTACGTTAAACAACCTCACTCCCATTCACTCTTCAGTCTTCTCCTCTTTCCCTTTCCTCTTTAGCCATTCACGCATCTTTTCATCCTACATAGTTGTGTTTATCTTTATACTATATACCTCTTTACTACTTTATGCATCCTCTTTGGTTTGAAGCTGGCACAGTACTTACAGTAGAATATCTTTGGCTTCCCTGTGACAACCATGTCTCCATTCTTGCTACCCTCCCTATTTTCCTTTCCCTGTTGCTTCATAACCTGGGTTGTGAGTAACTGAATCTACTTTCCCTTCTTCCCTTTCTTTCCCCTCTCTCCTCCCCGATGAAGGAACATTTGTTCCGAAAGCTAGGAACGTAAATTTTCAGTTCTGTTTTATGTGTATCTATCGGCTGTACTGAGCTGAGGTAAGTACTGGCCAGCCCCTCTATCCCTTTGTTAGTATTTGTTTCACATCTTTATATGAGATTTTCCATTAATCATTAACAATATATTAGTGGTAAATTATCTAGACTGATGTATTTGCTATGGCGACTTATGGACTGTGTACCTCAAAATTGTGTTAGAACATCGTATTTTGCATTTTTCCACAGCATCCTAACATACAGTATTATTTTATGGGGGAACTCGAGTTCAGTGCGTGACATCCTAATACTACAAAAGAAAACCATTAGGATAATTACTGGTTCTCCATGTAAAGCACACTGCAAACTATTGTTCAGTGAACAAAAAATCATGACAACAATAATTTATATATCTACTATATTTTACTCCACACAAAAAAGAAGTTACTGGAAGCAAAACATAGAGAAAATATACATTTCTACAACATGAGAAGGAGCAGATGCATTTATACTCCTTACCACAGACTGTCAAAGTCACTTAACAGCTATGAACCGATGGGGTTCAAATTATTTAATAAGCTTCCACAATATGTACAAGAACTACCTGAACAAGCATTAAAACAAGAACTTTATGAATGGCTAGTTGCTCACCCATTCCATGACATAAATGATTATTTCAAATATAATATATTTTGTAGTATTACTGGCATACCTCTTGTTTTCTTTGCATTAACAGTTTTATTGCATTATATGCCTGACATTGTCTATTGCTGTAATGGCCGAATGACGATAAAATTATCATCATCATCATCATCATCATCATCATGGTTTTTGATGGTAGTTATTTTCCTTCTAATATACATAAATGTATAAATATGATGTATAACTTGACTTGTTCCACATCCCTGAATGCTCTTCTTCATTATGGGATTTGCAGAACTCAATATGTGAATGAATGAATGACAAAAACTGTGAGGATCCATTGGTGCTTTCAGTGTTTCTAGGAATATACTCTCATGATGATATTGAAAATAGAGGTACACAATCAAAAGTAGTATTTAACTACTTGTTAATTTATTATTCATTGAATAATTTTAAGTACCATTGAGGTCATTATGAACACAACTGTTATGTATTTAGATGAATGGCACTCTTACATTAAGACTGTAATGTGATAGTGAGAAAAATAAATACTCCAAATATGAAATACATTATGTCAATAATGAGGAATAACCAGCCTTTACAACAGAAAGTAAATGTGTTTAGTATCTGCAGTTAAAAGTTCAGTATGACTAAGTTTCCTTCTGTCACTATACTGCAGGTAGTATGTTTCAGTGAGACTTTTATTTCATATCTTCCTTTATTCATGCTTCTACACAGGCAGGCAATATTTTATAAATGCAGTGACAACAGTTTAAATTTATGTATAAGTCTCTTACCTTCCCAAAATCTGTTAAACCTTTTACTGTTAGAACTTCTTTGTCTTCAGGAGATGCTGTAGCCCTGTAAAAGAGAGAGAAGTTCCTATGTGCATAAATGAAAATGTTATGTTTATCATTATAGAAACCCTTCTGCTGATGAAGCATATATTACTAGACACTGAAAATACCGTATCTTTAATGAATTATAAGAAAACTTTAAAACTAATGTGTCAATGAGTACCCTAATATTAACATATTTTCTTAATTATGTTGCACCAAGTCAGTCGATGGGCCAGGTTATACATGATGGCCTGCTTCAAACATGGGTAGTAAGTGGTGAAATGTAATGACATATCAGTGTTCAATATCTGTAAGCTGCAGGTAACTGATTAAACAAAGATAATGCAGCATGTATAGTGAAGGCATAAAACCTATTTGCAGTATTTGATTTGACAGTTTGAGCATAACAGTTAGACTATGATGCTTTGCCTTTAAAATATCTCTGAGGCAGAGGGTAAAGTAATTAAAATTCGTAATGGCCAAGATCCTGATCAATATTCAATAGTATTGCACTAGCTGCTCATCTTACACAATGGTTACATGAATGTACTTGAACAGGACAGCTAGAATAATATTCTGATGGAATATGGCCCTCACTGTTAAGCTGCTTTGAAAATGTGGCCTTTCAATAGTTCAAGTTGCTGTTGTCTCCTTGTGTGTGTTGACAGCAGTATAAGAGAGTGGATCAGTTCCATGTTTCAGCATGTATTTTGGTGTGATGTATCAGATATATAACAACTGCAAAGACTTTAGCGGAAGTGAGTATCATTAGCAATTTTGAAAGCTTCGAACTGTAGGCTTTCCCAAAAGAGCCAATGACATGAACTTTCAGTGTTGTTTCCAAGTCGTCATTTTGCTACAGCCTATAAGGTAACACTGGTATTTTTGGCAATGGAGTGCTTATCATTATTGCTGCAGTAGCTTCAGTGCTTTGGAATATGTGGAAAAAAATCATACAATCAACTCAATAAATGAGAAAGGTGTTGGTCTGCAAAAGTAGTAACATTATACAAATGCCTCGTATGTAGTGAAAAACAGCACTTGAGCAATTTGAGAGGAAGAGCAACTGCTCTTTTTTTTTTTTTTTTTTTTCAATGTAACTGCTTGATGGCAAGGAAGCTAACACAGGCCACCACAAATACACTGAAGTGCAGTTTTTGCTATGTTATTGCACAAAACATGGAGAATTTTCTGGTATATACAAAATAATTTTTAATGATATGAATATAATAGAGGGAAACATTCCATGTGGGAAAAATATATCTAAAAACAAAGATGATGTGACTTACCAAAAGGAAGTGCTGGCAGGTCGATAGACATACAAACAAACACAAACATTCACACAAAATTCAAGCTTTTGCAACCAACGGTTGCTTCATCAGGAAAGAGGGAAGGAGAGGGAAAGACGAAAGGATGTGGGTTTTAAGGGAGAGGGTAAGGAGTCATTCCAATCCCGGGAGCGGAAAGACTCACCTTAGGGGGAAAAAAAGGACGGGTATACACTCGCGCGCGCGCGCGCACACACACACACACACACACACACACACACACACACACACACACACACATCCACACATATACAGACACAAGCAGACATATTCAAATGCAAAGAGTTTGGGCAGAGATGTCAGTCGAGGCGGAAGTGCAGCGGCAAAGATGTTGTTGAATGACAGGTGAGGTACGAGTGGCGGCAACTTGAAATTAGCGGAGATTGGGGCCTGGTGGATAACGGGAAGAGAGGATATATTGAAGGGCAAGTTCCCATCCCCAGAATTCGGATAGGTTGGTTTTAGTGGGAAGTATCCAGATAACCCGGACGATGTAACACTGTGCCAAGATGTGCTGGCCATGCACCAAGGCATGTTTAGCCACAGGGTGATCCTCATTACCAACAAACACTGTCTGCCTGTGTCCATTAATGCGAATGGACAGTTTGTTGCTGGTCATTCCCACATAGAATGCGTCACAGTATAGGCAGGTCAGTTGGTAAATCACGTGGGTGCTTTCACACGTGGCTCCCTTTGATCGTGTACACCTTCTGGGTTACAGGACTGGAGTAGGTGGCGGTGGGAAGGTGCATGGGACAGGTTTTACACCAGGGGCGGTTAACCTGTCCCATGCACCCTCCCACCACCACCTACTCCAGTCCTGTAACCCGGAAGGTGTACACGATCAAAGGCAGAGCCATGTGTGAAAGCACCCATGTGATTTACCAACTGACCTGCCTACACTGTGAAGCATTCTATGTGGGAATGACCAGCAACAAACTGTCCATTCGCATGAATGGACACAGGCAGACAGTGTATGTTGGTAATGAGGATCACCCTGTGGCTGAACATGCCTTGGTGCATGGCCAGCACATCTTGGCACAGTGTTACACCGTCCGGGTTATCTGGATACTTCCCACTAACACCAACCTATCCGAACTCCGGAGATGGGAACTTGCCCTTCAATATATCCTCTCTTCCCGTTATCCACCAGGCCCCATTCTCCGCTAATTTCAAGTTGCTGCCACTCATACCTCACCTGTCATTCAACAACATCTTTGCCGCTGCACTTCCGCCTCGACTGACATCTCTGCCCAAACTCTTTGCATTTGAATATGTCTGCTTGTGTCTGTATATGTGTGGATGGCTATGTGTGTGTGTGTGTGCGCGCGAGTGTATACCCATCCTTTTTTCCCCCTAAGGTGAGTCTTTCCGCTCCCGGGATTGGAATGACTCCTTACCCTCTCCCTTAAAACCCACATCCTTTCGTCTTTCCCTCTCCTTCCCTCTTTCCTGATGAAGCAACTGTTGGTTGTGAAAGCTTGAATTTTGTGTGTATGTTTGTGTGTCTATCGACCTGCCAGTGCTTTCTTTTGGTAAGTCACATCATCTTTGTTTTCAAATAATTTTTAACATTTATATAAGAGGCAGTCAAGTGAAAATGAGACATACTATACAATGAGCATGGTATTGATGCTGGTGCTGCAGGTAAGTGTGTGTATATAAGTGCCCTTTATTGGGAATCATGAAGTAACAGCATAAACATTCTCCACTGTGCCGTTTGTCTGTTAGACGTGCTTGACTTGAGGCCAGTGAGTCTTGTGGGCATCTGACTTCACTATGGAGGCCAGGAAAGAGGAGCAGTGAGGTTTAGTGCAGTTTTTTACTGCAGAAGGAGTGTCAGACCCCAAGTCTGCTATGCAAGATGAACAGAGTATGTCATGTGCATGCAAATTCACATCATGGTGGAATAAATGATTTCAAGAAGGTTGGGTGTCACTCAAAGACAGCAGTCAGCCATGACAGGCTCACCGTTTTTTTATCCCTTGTGTCATTGCTGTGATGAGTGCTGCCATCAGAAAAGTCCGACGATAAACTGTGGAAGACATCTGGCTAAAGTTCCAGAGAAACTGTGTGCAGTGGGTTCTCCATAGCCTGAAAAAGGAGCAGAATGCTGACATCACTGCAGCACCTAAAACAGTATCATGATGATGAATTTCAATTCCTGTCCTATACTACAATGAGTGGTGAAACATGTCATTATTTTGAGCTGGAGAGCAAGCACCAGAGTCAGCAGTGGAAGTACATGGATTCACCAGCACAGGAAAAAATCCACAGCTATGCAGACCAGCTCCAAGAAAGTCATGATGACTTTTTTTTCAACTGAAAGGGCCCACTGCATTTTGACTTTCTGGAACATGGTGCCACAATTAATGCAAAGCAGTATGTGGACACTTCACAAGAACTGAAGCATCCCATTAAGTCCAGTCACCCAGGAGTATTGATGGACAGTATCAATCTGATGTAAGATAGTGTCTGCTCAAACACTGCCAAAGTTGTTTGACTACACACGTTCTCCACAGAGTCCAAATCTCCCCCCATGCAGTTTCCATAATTTTGGAGCACTGAAGAAAAACATATCGCCATCAATTTGCTTGACAGAGAAGTGCACACCTGGGTACAATCACGGTTCCACAGGCAACCACAAATATTTTTCCATGAAGACATTGACCATCTTATGCCACAGTGGTATAAATGTGTTAACAGTTACAATGATTACTTTTGAAATAATGAACAGTTTACATACTCTTTTCCCTCTGTCTTATTTTCATCTGATTGCTCCTTATATCTACCAAATTGTGACAGCAGATCTGTTTTTTTAAATGACACTATATAATTTTTCAAAAATGGCTCTGAGAACTATGGGACTTAACTTCTGAGGTCATCAGTCCCCTATAACTTAGAACTACTTAAACCTAACTAACCTAAGGACATCACACACATCCATGCCTGAGGCAGGATTCGAACTTATGACTGTAGCGACCACGCAGTTCCAGACTGAAGCGCCTAGAACTGCTCAGCCACACCACTGCGGCACTGAAAAAAGGAAACTACATACTTTTTCTGTGGCATTAAAAAAAGGAAACTACATTTTTTTTTGGCATTGACAAGAGCCTTCAAAGAGGACTTTAGTGATGTAACATGTCCAGATTTTGATGAAGCATTAATAAGACAGCAATGCCTCAAACCATTGTCCTACCATCAAGAGAAGAAGTCTTGTGAATATCTGCCCAGTATATGAAACATAAGTATATGTGTACGAGGTCTGTTCATGAAATCCCGGTCGTTCATAATTTTACACCAATGGTGTGCTGGAGTGAAATATGGTTGGTATCCCTGCACATGCCTGTGTTTAATGTGTAACTGCCAGGAGCTGCACTGTTGAATGTGTGTTAGTTATTGTTCAGTGCTGTACTGAGTATAACATTGTGTTGCATAGCTTGCAAATTTTAAGATGGCAGAGTTAGAGAGCAGTGTGTCTTCATTAAATTTTGCATGAAACTCAAAAAACCTTTACACAGACAACCAAATGATGCAGGAAGCATATGGTGATGAGTGCTTAAGCCATACTTTGTGTTACAAATGGTTCACACAGTTTAAAAATGGCCAGATGGAAGTTAAAGATGACCCTCGTTCAGGATGCCCTTTGACATCTACCAACGACATTCAAAACAGGAACATCAACGAAATTTTGCGTGCCAATGTAAGATTGACTGCCTGAGAGATTGCAGAAGAATGTAATATTTCAGGTGGACCATATCATAAAATCATGACCCAGCATCTTGAAATGCATCATGTTGCTGCCAAGTACATCCCATGGCTTTTGAGTCAAGACCAGAAGACCTTTGCCTCACAATTGGTGAAGAGCTTTTGGATTGCACAAATGAGAATGAGATGTTTGTTAAGAGAATCATAAGTGGTGATGAGGCATGGGCCCACGGTTATGATGTTGAGACCAAGGCTCAGTCTTCACAATGGGTCAGAAAAGGTTCTCCAAGACCAAAAACATCTCATCAGGTAAGGTCAAATGCCAAAGCCAAGCTGACAGTTTTCTTTGACACGAAGGATTAGTTCATCATGAATTTGTGCCACAGGGACAAACAGTTGATTGATGGTACTCACAGGCGGCGACTCCATGGAGCCTGAGAAGGCCTGAGCCCCCTCAAAAATTCGTTTGTGGGGTGGGGAGGAGGCGAGCCCCCCCCCCAATAATTTAAGAAAATTATTACATACATTATGCTTTGTAAAATCACAAAATTATGTTGGAATTTTTTATTTTCCTTGTTTGATGATAGTTACCTTTAAAAATACACCAGCAATGAGTTAAAACAAATAATTACTATGGTAGAAAGCAGGTTAACTGAAAACAAGTGGCATGAATCATGATAGTGTTATGGTGCTGGGGGCACATTTAGAATTTGTCCCAGTGTGCAAACCTTCAGGTGAAGTCTGGCAACAGTGGACCAGCACTGCGGCCACGGCGACATCAAAAGGACTGGAGCAGAAGTGCCAGTAACCATCCACCTCACCCCACATTGATGCTTTGAGACATTATGACACCGCAGCTGTATAAAGCCCACCCTGCTGTCGCAGTCATTCAGTATGGATAGTTTCATTCAGGCATGCTGCAGACATGTTTGGTGCTCTGACTTTAGTGTCTAGTGGACTATTTTATATGACTACATTTTATTTGTTTACTTTAGTCTCTTAGTGTATTGTGAATTAGGTTTTCAATGGATAAATTTGTTACCAAAAAGGCACACTTGGAAGCTGATTATACTGCAAGTCAACTTCCAACAACTATTGTGTCATCAATTGCTTTGTTGTCTTCAGGTGAGAACCATTCACAACTGAAACCTGAACAATCCGGTAAGGGAAAATCATATCAGAAGTCTTGGTTGTTCAAGTATACATGGCTAGAATATGAAGCATCTAAAGAAAAAGTTTTTTGCAAAACCTGCAAAGAGGCAGATGCTAAAAATCTTTATAATTAAAAAAAAAAGATGCTTCCATAGGATTTTCTAATTGGAAAAAGGTTTGGAAAAATTCTGTGTTCATGAAAATACGTTTACGCATAAAAGGTGTTCTGAAACTACATTCTATCACTAACCGAAGAGTGGCCTCCCAACTTAATGAACAGTTAGATAGTGATATGAAGAAAGGCCGTTTAGCTCTTGAGACAATTTTTACTACTGTGCAATTTCTATGCTGGCAAGGACTAGCAATTAGAGGGCATGAAGATGTAAACTCAATTTTTTTTCAATTGTTGGAACTCTGAAAGAATATAATACCTGAGTTTAAAGATTGGTTAGGGCATTTGGGGAATAAGTGGACATCCCATGATATTCCAAACAAGATCACTGATCTACTAGGAAAGTCTGTGTTGAGAAAGGTATTGGCTTCAATCAAGAAGACTGAACATTTTTCTATTATGGTTGATGAAACAAGTGATTCTTTGATTCACGAACAAGTGTCATTTTGTATTCATACTGTTGATGTTTCCTTAATCATCAACGAAGACTTTATTGGCTTATACTAGACCCCCAACACTGGATCACAAACTCTGTTTAGTATTTTAAAAGACGTTTTTGCTCGTCTTATTCATCAATGGATAACTTAAGAGGACAGTGCTATGATGGTGCCTCTAATATGAGAGGTAAGTTCAAAGTACTAAAAAAGTTAGTTTTGGATTACAACCAAAAGCACATTATGTGCACTGCACTGCTCACAGTTTACACTTGGCAGTTACAGACAGTCTCCGCCATCTTACTTCTGTGAGGGATATTATGGCTTCAGCAAAGGACTTAATAAACACCGTAAGGGAATCCAACAAAAGTATGGGACTCTTTGGAAGCATATGTTGTGAGAGCACCAACAACCAAGCTGGTTTATGATCCCTTTGCCTGACTCGATGGATTATGTGAGCTTCTAGTATCTCGAGAATATTGAAAAATTTTGAAGAACTTCTAGAGTTTTTTTGAAACATTTTCTGCAGAGGACAAAACAGAGGCAGGTTACAAATGTGCAGGTTACCTTGAGTCAATGTAACAATTCAAGACTTATTTCTTTTTACATCTTTATTGCCATGCAATGAACCAGTAGAAGATGTCAATGAAAAAATTCAATGCCCTCATCTAAGTGTTGCTGATCTGAAAAAAATATATGAGGGCTTGATTTGTATATTGAATGGAAAGCGTGATAAATTTTAACACTTTTGGGAATTGTGTTCAAAAGAAAAACCTTCACAAGTTGATGATCCTTCGCTTCCTCGGAATCTAAGTATACCAAAGAAGTATGAAAGACAGCTCACCACACACTTTCAAAACCCCAAAGTAATACTACAAAGCTATTTACATTGAAGTTAGTGAAAACTTTTTTCAAAATTGGTCACAGTTCTCTGAATAGTGTCTGCAAAATCTTTGAACTTAAGTGGTTCTATTTAAGATTTTATTTACAGATACAGCATCTTTTACAAACCATGGGCAAACGAATCTTCACATTATGCAATACTGGTCATTTGACAATACATCTGTCAACATGTGTGTGGACATTTCAAGGACCAGATCATTGATGGGATTGCAGACAACAAGAAGTATCTACAGTTTGTAACAGATATGGCACACAGTTCCTGGAAGAAACGCCACCAGACATTATTCAAAATTACTGGTGCCAACAAGACAGGCATCACACCCATTCCAGTTCTTCTTAACAGATATCTGCAGATTGTTAAATCAGTTATTTGGAAAACACAAAATGGCTTGCACGCTTACAGATTTTTACCTGTATGGAAAATTAAGACAAGAGGTCTACAAGGAAACACCAATGACTCCCAAAGACATTAAGTGTAATGTAACAAGGACTGTCTAGTTAAATCTCAACATGCAGAAATGTTTGTCCAAAATTGGAAACATTATCAGTATTTGAGCACTTAATTTGATATTATAACATAACAGATGTTGCCATAATTATCAGTGTGTGTATACTTCTAGCAATGCTACTGTCTGTTAATTTGTATTTTGGCTCATGTCCCTGAAGGCTCTTCTTCATGATCCGATTACTGAACATGTGGCGTAAATGAATGACCGTGTTTTTACAGACAAGGGGAAAGCTTTAAATAATGTTGAATAGTAATAACTTTCATACACAGTGACAAATATTGTAAAGTAATGCTCAGAATGAAAGGATAAGATCCCAATGTAATAGGACTGAGAAAAAGTGTAAGGCTAATTTGCTATCCATCTCCACTCTTTTCCTTACTTACATAGAAGGGAAAGAAGCATTCAATAAAGGACAAAGGGATAAAAACTGTGGGAGATATTCAGTTGGTGTCCTCCTCTTGGCAAACAACGAAAAATATCTTCAGGAAATGGTTGAAACAGTCGAGTATTCTGAAAATATTTATGGAATGAAAGTGAATTCAAGATAAACATACATTGTGCAGATAGCAGTAAGAAAAAAAAAAAAAAATGAAAATAATTTTCAGCAGAGGAAAAACTAGAATACAGTCAAGAATACAAACATGTACAAAAGAAAATGAAAATGTAGTTGAAAGAAATGAAAAGAAAAAGAACAAAAGCAAAACTGCCATTTAAAAAGAGCAGTAGGATGCTTTGTGATGATCTTCACTGTTTACCGCAGTGTTCAGTAATATGGAGCAGAAGCTTGGACTTTGAGGGAGGAGGAAAGGAAAAGACTGGAGGTTTCTGAAGTGGGGATGTGGCTGTGGAGGTTGAGACATGAAGTGATACTGCACAAAGTGCAGGAGAAGACAGGAAATTACTGATAGCAATAAAAACAAGAAACAAAAACAGAACTGGCCGTATCATTAAGGAAAATGAGATTATAAAAGCCGAACTTTAAGGACATAAAAGGGAAAATAAAAGCAAGAAGATGAAAGATTCAGCTCCTGCATGGCCTGAAAGAAAATGGCAAATACATGAAACTGATAAATTGCAAGAAATTAAGATCACAAGGATCTGCTCACACAGCAGAAAATTAATACACTGATCAGCCAGAACATTTTGACCACCAACCTAATATCAATATAAACCCATCCAGGCAACTGCAGTGTCGACTGACATGGAACGACTGCTGGTCCGACACATGCACAGTGCATGTAGTATGGTGGATATACCGACTATTATGTAGATGGTCATAATGTTCTGGCTGGTCAGTGTACATAAATGAAATTTACCAT
Source organism: Schistocerca serialis cubense (assembly GCF_023864345.2). Classification (NCBI taxonomy): domain Eukaryota; kingdom Metazoa; phylum Arthropoda; class Insecta; order Orthoptera; family Acrididae; genus Schistocerca; species Schistocerca serialis. Next base: position 443,484,570 of record NC_064645.1, read on the forward strand.
ATGATTATCATACGTGACAGTTAGAACTTCCTTGTCACATGTAATATTGCAGTTTCTCCCCCCCCCCCCCCCCCCCCCCCCACTCCCCCACCCCCCACACCCTCCAACTGTGAGATTAGATCTGTGATAAGTTCTTGAAAGGACATGGTGTGAAAGTGAGTGAAATTCTTCAGAGTCTAGTATTCGGGTTGTGTATGTTAGGGACAAACATCTTTATGATTATAGATTTCACCAACCATTTCCTGTGAATATTCTGTAAAGGACCTTCAGAGTTAGATGTATGTGTTGATCAGTGGTGAGGTTTAATTTATCTTTACTTTTTTCCTAGGTTTTGTGGAACAATGCAAGCCAAAACTAGTTGATCACAGATCAAGTCACCATGTAGTATGAAGAATGAGACAGAAAATTAAGAAAATTTTGTACTGCATACAAATAAGTGCTATACACTGCTTCACGAGGTATCATCACTGGCAGTCAAATTGCCTCTGGCACAACAGCCTCTTTGAGTAGCAGTCAGTTTGGTAACTTGATTGTGTTTGCACACTTATATGGGTATGCTCTATCTGTAATACATGTTGTTCTACATTGCATGAGAACCATGTGATTATTCACCATACTCATGCCCTACCTACATGGATGACCCACACAATTCAATGTAGATCCACCACATATACGATTTGATTACAGCAAATAACTGTATGGTCCTTATTTACTGTAGGATAATATTTATTACAAAGTGTACAAAAACAATCATGTCACCAGATTGACATCTGGCTGAAGAGTCTGTTGCGCCCGAGAAGAGTTAACTGCCACCGATGATACCTCGTGCAGCAGTGCCCTCATGTATCATATTACAGCAAAAAGCAGGTGGTGTGCAAAAATGGTGTGGGAGTGGCTTTTGACTAGGTTCCAGTGGGCCCTATAGTCATATTGAAGGGAAAAGTAATTGGTAATGTCCATTAAAAGCAATTTAAGTGACCACTTTCATTAAATGGTATATACATTGCTCATAGAAATGGGTTCTTTCTTAAAAAGCTGAAGTGTCCCCATTGAAGTAGCTAGAATTTTTTGAGATTGGTTTGATGAGTATGAATTAACATCTCCCCTCACATGCAACCAGACACAATGGATTTTAATATTCACTAGCCACTGTTCTGCACTTTTCAAGGAATATGAACAGTTTCTTTGCAAGGAATTGTTCTACAGGAGGGTTCACACTGTCTTTGAGGGTGAACACTGTGTTAGGCAGTAGTAATTATTGTTTTGCCCAACTCCTGTAGAAAATGGTGTGTTCAGTAGCTCAGTTAGCATACTGGAACAGAAAAGAAGGCAGCAGACAGAAGGCTAAAACTATTTCATTGTGGGTGTATTATATTGGTTTTCTCTTTGAACATTGCATGAATGTCAAAATGGCAGATATTGAGATAAATGATAATGGAATAGAATATCAACAAAAATTGCTCAACAGAGAAAAGGCAACCGGACCTGATGAGATACCAGGATGATTCTATACGGACAACATGCAAGAACTTTCTCTTATTTTAGCAGCAGTGTATCCTAACTTGGTGAAGCAACAAAGGGTCCCACCAATGGGAAAATGGTGGTAATCATTTCTGTTTTCAAGAAATGTTGTTAGAGAGATGCACACCTTTATGGGACTATATTGCTGACATTAATGTGCTGTAAAATTACAAAACACGTTTTATGCTCATTGTTATAATCTTTTTACAGAACAAAAACCATCCAAAAACTGTCTTTACAAGGATAAAACCTGATTATGAATACAATGATTTTATGAAACTCAGGTCACTATTTGGTCATATGTTGCAGAGAGCTGTACACAATGGTGCTCAGGTTGACTATGTTCCTTGACTTTTGGAAGATATTCAATACAGTTCCACAGTGTCACTTAATGAAAAATAAATGACATTGCCAAATACTGAAACAGATTTGTGACTGGACTGACACTTCCTAGGAAATAGAATTAAATATGACTTTTTAAAAAGGGAAAAATTGTCAGTTGTGATGTGAGTGCTTTGTGGGAGTTAAAGGTCCATTACTGTATGGCTTATTTGAAAAGTACGAGTAGTTAGTTTGTATTTAAATGTTGGCAGCTCAGAACAAAGTGCATGAATGCATTGCCATTTACTAATTGTTTAGGAAGCCGCAGAAGTCATTATTCATCATTTGAATGTGGGTGAACGCAAACAACAATAGCTTTGAATATCATTACTCCTACCAGTTGTTAAGTGTGTGCTATTATATAATTTCTGTGTGCACAAGGATCCAGGGCTGGTCAGCTTAATCAGGGTTTGTGCCTAGTTTATGAGCCTACAGTAATGAATGAATGAAAGACTTGACAATGGTGTTGAAGAGCTGAAAAGTGTCCATGCAAATGTGAATGATTATGAGCAGAGTGCACATTCTGTATCTAGATGGATAAATTCATGCAACAGCTGGAACAAAACTGTGATCTGATTGAAGAGTGGTGATCTGGCTGATGATTGTCCTCATGTTTGATGCACCACAATTCACACAATTGTCATCGAAAAACTCAGATATTAAAAATTATGTGCAAGGCAGATATCAAAAATGTTTACTGGCCAACACAAGGATGAAAGAATAGCAAGTAAATGAGCATTTTTGGAAGCTATTATTGTGTACCCTACAGTCTTGACCTCTCATGCAGTGACCTTTACCCATTCTTGCATTTGAAAAATAGGTCGGTGGAAGCAGTTCAAATCTGATGAACAACCTAAGGATGCAGATGCTTATGTTAATAATGAACAGCAATTATGTGAAAAATTGAAGTAAGTGTGTGGGAAACTGAAACCACCAACAAAAGCTCTTTTTAATAAGTACAAGAGGCTGCCCAAAACATTTGAGAATTTCATTGTAAGAATCAGGAAACTATACTTATATCCTAATGTCCTCAGTCACCTTCAAAGAAGTCACCTTGGGTATATAAGCAACAATCCCAGTGTTGTTCCCATTTTTGGAAGCACTCCTGGAAGTTCGCAGCATGAAGAGTGTTGCGATTCCATTTGGATGTCTTCAATTGGATCAAAATGTCACCCTTTCAATGTGATTTTCATCTTTGGGAACAGGTAGAAGTCACACAAGGCTAGGTCTGGTGAGTAGGGAGGGAGGGGTACCGCTGCCAAGTTTTTCTTTTTCCACAACTCTGGCTGTTTGCACCAAACATTTTCCCTCAGTCACCTGAAAACCTTGCAGTAAAACAGCCCGTTGACAGTCTGACCAAGTGGAGCAAACTCCTTAGGCACTTTTCCCTGAATAATGAAAAAAATTATCAGCAGTGACTTCATGTTAGTGTGAATGTGTCGAGCCTTTCTTGACCTTGGAGAAGATAGTGCTTTCCACTGTGATGACTGATGCTTTGTTTCAAGGTCATAACCATACAACCAAGATTCATCCCCTGTTATGAATCAGGATATGATACAGTTTTAAGCACGGCTGTTTCTCAGCAACAGTATACTAGTTTGAACATAGGTTTATACAGCCAACCGGTTCTAAATTACTGTTTGGTACACTGACCTAGGATTCAACATCTACTAGGGGCATCTCACATCAGAGATTTTCATAAAATCTAAAATTACATAGTGAAAAAGCACTGGTCCAGATTCAAAGCAGCTGTGGTCAAGTTAAAAATAAAATAAAAATATCTCAATGTAATTTTACTGAAATGTAAATCAACAAAACACTTATTCAATCAATTGTTGAATACTGCTTGTCAGCCAGGGACTTCCATTAGGTAGGATTAATACAGGAGACTGAAAAGGTCAAAAACAAACAAACAAATGAAATGTAAAAAGAGCAGTTCATTTTGTATGGAGTGCTTTTTGTAGGTGTGAGAGTGTTACAGAGATGCTTGTGAAACTCCAGTGGCAGATATGACAAGAGAGGGCTTGAACATCACAGAGGTATTTTCTGTTAAATTCTGAGGTGTGTTACAGGAAGAGGCAGACAATATATTACTTCCCTCTACATACATCTTGCAAAAAGACCAAGATTGGGAAAATTAAGAGCTCATGCAGAGAATTACCAACTACCATTCTCCCAACTCACTATTTCTGAGTGGAACAGCAAAAGAGGGTGGGGGATGGGGAGAGGGAGGGAATGTATGATTTAATGGTACCACAAGTCCCTCTGGCACACAGCATAAGGTGGCTAACAGAGTACACATGTAAATACAGAACTAGGAAAGAAATGGTAGAATATAATAAGAAGTGCTGAAGCAGGGCTCACCAGGGAGTGCTGCAAGAATGTGTGAGTGTCATGTAACGCACACCCAACTCATAGTAGAGACGCAGCACTGCAAGCCGAGAGTCAATTGAATGGCCACCTTCTACACACAGTAAACTGGCTATCTGACCTTTGCGAAAACTCTCCTCAATACCTGTAACATAGCAAAAAATTATATCAATGAGAAATACAAGGAATGCAAATATTATGACATCTGTCACTCAAACCACTTTTTAAAACTTTTTATTTTACCCACTACTTGTTTGATGCTTATGGCATTATCATGTGTGAGGCTTATATTAACAGAATTGTTTTAGTGAAACGTACTGGTAATTTCTTAACTCAGCAAGCAAGATGCCAGAGGGCAACATTGCATATTGTTCTAGTTATGATAAATTAGATTGGCCACAGCATTTATTGATGTGACATAGTAAATAGTTACTGAGATGTTAATGATATGTACTTTGAATAAAGTAAAAGGTTTGTAATGATGTAAGATATGCAATTTTGATATAAGTCAGTGGTCATTGTGTTAAATGATTATACTATCAAAACTTTACTGTGGAAGGAATTCCAGCAGCAACCAATCATTGTTCCTTCCTTGGTAACATTTGACACAGTCATGATATTCCTTCATCCATCTTGAAATATATTGTGTCAACCATGATTATTAAAGCAGTGACAACATTTTTCCTGTACCAAAATACTTGAAATAATGAAGTGTTGTGTTTATTATTATATTTGTGTTCTAGTGCTCAGAACATGAATGTTGTAGGAGGTATGGGCTGCATTATGATGTAAAAAATGGCATATGTTTTTCACTGCACATTAGTGACACAATTGTATGGTTGCATTTTTGCCAAAATTGAAGGCCACAGAATATTTGCCATCATTCACAAGAAAAGTAAATAGATAACCACCTTCATTTCCTTTCTGTGTTGTCTTGCAACACACGCAGATTAAGTTTTCCATGAGAAAGTGCAACAATGGAAACTTTTATCCCACACATTTTAGCAAAGAAGCATGTCCTATGTCACATAATGTACTCATTGTAAGGTAGAGGAAATTTGTTAACTGAAGACGTAACATTCTAAACGTCTAAGTGTAATTTTTTTTCAAAATTGATTTTATTCACTCTATATGAGCTACATCCATACGCGTATAATACTAGAAGTGCTTTATCATATGACGAAGGTAAGAAGTTGTAACAGTGACCAACAGATGGTGTTGGTGTTAGTTCCTTCATTCTAAATGTGCCCGACAATCTGCAGTGAATTTTATTACACCAGTTTTAAGCATGTACTTAATAGCTGCCGTATTGTTGTTGTGTTGTGGGTACGTTTCTGCTGTGGAAAAACAAAAGGATGCTTGTAATGTTTCAAAACATTGCTTATCTGTGAAAGTTCAATAGCATAATGCACGAGTTAAGGGGCAGAATATACCACAAGTTCAAGTTTCTAGAAAAAAACAAAGGTAGGTATTTGATTTATACACTGTAGGTTTCCATTCTTGTCGGAACTAGGTTTGACTCTAATGTAATGGGGGCAACAGTGTACATACAATATACGCATTTAACTACTTATTTCAGCGAAAACACATGGAATGGAAATGTACCTACTGTAATAAGAAACTGTTTTTCAATATATTGAAACTGAAGTAAGTACGCTTTCCCATTCCAGTCGAACTGCAAATGTAGCCTATCATGAAAACCTTGTCGAATGAATTAAGAACAAATTTATTTCATGGCTTCTATAAGAAAAATTCAACAGCTCAATTTCTAGAGGGTTTAACAAAAATAGTACCAGTATTTAGGTGGGGCAGTGATAAATATGTCGAACCTGAGAACAGCTACTTGCAATTATGTGCAGTGTATATGGTTCCTGATGACAAAGTTGGTCATTCCAGACTCTGCGTACAACATTCATGGACATATTCTGTGTGTTAAAGAGGATGATTGTTACATTAACCAGTAGACTAAAAATGGGTCAACTGTCGGTAACAGAGGAGACTCATTGCAGTAGAATGAAGTCTTCTAAAGAATATCTCAGCTGTGATCTTAATATTAGTCACTTATACAAAGCATTTAAAGTCAAATTTCCAGAGACTTAAGTTAATGAAATGCAGTATAGAAGAAAATTAGTTAAATACTTTCCAAATCTACCATTTGGAAGGCCAAGGTTAGATACTTGCAAGGTATTTGACTCGTTGCATCTTGAGAGGAAAGGAGAACTCACCAGGGAACAGAAAAGCTCAGAAAGCACTAGAATTGCACCATAGGAAGGCAGAAAGCTCAATGACAAACGAGGAGAATGATGCAACATCTTCAACTATGCCTGGAAGTGACGCGTACATTAGCAATCGATCTGCAACAAGTATTGTTTTTCCTACTATTACACACTCAGCTATGTTCTACTTACAACTTTCGTGTTACAACTTCTGTGTTCATGCTCATGATAACAGGGGCATGACAGTGAAGGGTTTTGTCAAGCTAACAACATAGCATCATGTCTGTTCCATGTCCAAAATTGCACTAAAAATACTGTCAATGTAACTGATAGCAAAAGGAAACCTGTGATTTGGAGTGACAACTGCTGTGAACAAAACAAAAACCATGTACTTATACATGGGCTTGTAGCCTATTTGACTCTATAGTGCGTACGTATCTGGTTTCAGGCCACAGGTTCCTATCCTGTGACAGAAATTTTGCCCTAATAGAAAAGCACAAGAAAGTAGTTAAGTGTTACGTACTTGATGATTTACAAAAAGTGATTACTTCAGCAAGCTCCTTTTTCCCATTCAAGAAACTCAAAATTGAAGAAAAGGACTTTATTGACTTCCAGGCTCCTGCTGATAAAAGTCATGAACACAACAAAGCCATACATCAGTTTTGCTGTACAAGATAAAATCACCTCACCTGGAATAGCGTACATCAGAAGGACATTCAGTGACACTGAATAGGGGGAAAGTGTAAACATCCTAAAGAAAGGCAAAACTGTTCACAATTTCATTCATACACAACTTTCAGTATTACCACATATTCCATAATTGTGTGCTGAAAGAGAAGGAAGAATTTACTTGCTATGGCTCCCTTTATACCACATCACCATCGGAAGTGTTTTACTGATTTGTGTAATGATACTGCAAACTGAAGATATTTGTTGCATTTTGTTTACATCTCTTATATTTAGGAATGTTTTACCAACCAGTACAGGATGATATCTCTGATGAACTTAGTGCATTCAGTCTGAATATGGTAATGTGTTAGACACCTTCTGCCTTCAAGGTTTTTTTCTTTTTCTGGGCAATTCAATGCAATTTTCTCTGGACTTGCAGTATAGTTTATATTTCCTGTATGTTAATATATGTATTAAGACAATAAAACATGCACTAATTTCATATGACATACAATACTGTTTTCTTATTATATCTCAAAACTTTACTTTTGGCCCTTAACACATTATTAATGTTAGGTCTTCAATTATGTATCATCATTTACTAGTACAAAGAATTGGCAAAAAAGGTTGTTGAGCAAATAGCAAAAAGTGATGAGTGCAATGAAATTTCTTACATGTCTAAAAAATTGTCCAACAATTATTTGAAGAAACTTTGATTTGGTTACAGAACATTCATTAAGTGATTGAGAAAACAGGCAAAGATCTTAATACAAGTCATAGGGTGTGTACCAATGTTAAAGCTAAATACTTCATCAGCCACATGGCTGTAGAATTGGTGGCTAGTATCTGTTCCATTTCACCTCAAATACCATTATTACCCCAAGCTACCAATATAATGTCAGAGAATGATAAACTGTATTATAAAACGTTCTTAGAAGTACTTTTACTAAGAAAAATCAGCAAACAAGAGTTCCTCAGTAGATGAGTTGAGATAGATTGATACCCAGAAACAACAGCCACACAGATTCTACCCTAGACTCAGAACAAGAAAATTTCCACCAATGATGACAACAATGAATAGTCAACAACTACTAAGGGAACAATAATATCCACCCTAAGGAAATTCCCACCAACCAGGGAACGAATCTAGGCACAAGAACACCTACCATATTAAGAAAGGATATTTTTATAGTGTCTTCCCAATAGAATAATATCTCTCAACAATATGTAACACATCCTTATTTTCAGTTCAATAAAATCATCCAGAATTTAGTCTCTGATGTAAGAACACCATCTTCACATGAGAATAGATTGCAGAAGCAAATTACAGAGACAAAAAACTGTAGTTAGCAGTGAAATAGATGTTAAAGATTCGAAGTAGTGTACTAAAATGTGTGATACACATAGAAAAAAATTAAACGAAACTGATGTATTATTAGTTACCATGGTAGCTTACTTTTTCATTACAGCTGAGTATCAACGAAAGGAAAACAAAATAATCTTTTAAATGCACACATTGTATGTAAAGCTTTGCTGTTATTGTAATATATATGAATTCGAAAATATAAATTACTGTAATGCACCACATTTATTGTGCGTCCCACACTGTATTTTGGAGGGTTATAACTCTGTCACTAGATACATAGGCACTTGGTACGCATCATTTTTGTGGGTCCTATATTTCAGTAAGCATAGCTTTCCTATAAGCTTGTGTAAAATGTATGTGATGTAAAGGAACTTCTAATGATGATTTTTACAATAGACTAACACTTTTCTGACAAGAAAAGTAAACATAAACTGATCTGTCCTCATCCTTATTACAGATGGAGCGATTCAACCGAATTTTTGTGATATCATCTGTCTGTTTTAACTCTTGATGTAGCTGTGTTGTGTTGTGTGACATCATGGTCATGCCACCCATTTGAAATGCATTGTGTATTCAGAGGGCATGTAGGAGTATGCATTGGCACTCTCTCGGGTGGGATGTTTGTTTCTAAATTGTTTGTGAGTGCTGTTAGTGATTTATTGGACCCCTTGAGTGGTGTTTGTGAGTGTAATACTGGAAGAGTTTGCACCATTTGCTAGTGAGTTATTTTGATGTCCGCAGTCACTGCAATAGGTTTATTTTTAGGTTTGGAATTATTAGTTTGATATGTTGTTCATGGTTGGAGATTTAATTTTAAGTTTTATTTTTTGTTAGTTATGGATATGACAATCAAGATCATGAATAGGTTTCCTGGGTGCTGCAATGGGAGACATGTTGACTACGATCAAATTTCTACAGTTATTTGATTTAACTGTCACATACGTAAAGTATTACATTTATGGAGAAAGTATCAGACTGATGAAAGATGCTGCATCGTAACATGGAGTCAGTAAACGTGACACTGTCAGTGATATAGTATATGTTGTTATATCCAGAGGGTTGCTCATTTGTGAATTTAGGCTGGCTATTCAAGAGATTCTGTTGATGGAATTATTTTTAGTACCTTTTTTTTGTACCACTAGATTGCTAGATTTATGTATCAGCTGACTATGGCTGGTACGTATTTTATTTTATTGTAGTATGTGTGGTAGATGTGCTTATGTGCGTAACTGTGCATTTCTTGTACATTGATACAGATGTTAATGCAAATTTTTACATATTTTGGGTTGTGCTGTTTGTTTGTTGGTAATTATGTTGGATTGTTATTAATAGATATTGTTGAGTTTGTTTTATCCAAATTGGTGAGGTTAGGTTTTTGGTATTTAGTTATATGGGTGAAATTTCATTTTGTGGTACCTCGAACTTCGTTTTAGCTATATAGGATTAGTAGAACATCAATCCTAGGAGAACAAAGTGTTAATTCAATATTGCTACCTCCCACTAACAAACTGGAAGTTAATCGAATAAGAAAAACAATGAAGAATAAAATGTCCTCAGTGACTGACGAGGTACCTTGTTCAGTCATGACGAGATGTGCTAGTGTTATATCAGAACCAGTCTCACACATCATAAACATATCATTGTCAGAAGGAGTCTTTCCACAACGATTAAAAATTGCAAAACTAAAACCAGTGTATAAAAAAGGCAATATACATGAAGTGGGAAATTATAGACCAACAGCTTTATTATCAGTATTTTCGAAAGTAATAGAGACAGTCATGAAAAACAGAATTACAAATTACCTCGAGAAATTCAATCTATTGTGTGTAAACCACCAATTCATTGAAAATATTGTAACGGGGCTAGATAGGAACAACAGTACAATAGGAATAAACCTGGATTTATCAAAGGCATTTGATACTGTCCAACATGATATCCTGCTAGACAAATTAGAATATGTTGGTATACGAGGAGTGGCAAAAAAGTGGTTTCCATCATATCTCAATAATAGGAAACAGGTAGTAGAAATTGCAACAACAAACAGTAAAAATCAAAGTATTGTTTACAGATTGGATATTCAGACTGTGCCAATTGGGGTATCGCAGGGAGTGTTCTAGGACTTCTATTTCTTCTTTACATAAATGATATCAAGATTCCAGTAAATGGTACTCACATAACCCTGCTTGCAGATGACACAAACATTGTAGTAACTGACATAAACTGGGTATTGCCAACATCTGCAACCAGAGTTATAGAATATTTGCAAAATAGGTTTGAAATGAACAAATTAACCATAAATATCTAAAAAACTAATTATATCCATTACAGGTCAACAAAGTCACACTCTGATCTGGATCTCAGAATACAAAACAAAGAAATTGTGAGAGTTGCTACCACAAATGTCTTAGGTGTACATATAGACGAAAATTTAGACTGGAAATCCCACACTCTGTATCTCTCTCATATGTTATGCTCTGCTTGCTTTGAATTACGTGTTATTAGCTTTGTATGCAGTAGGAAATGTAGCAGAACTGTTTAATTTGCTTATATACATTCTGCTATTACCTATGGCCTCACTTTCTGGGGTCGTAGTAAGAAAAATCTCAAAACCATCTTCACTCTACAAAAACAAGCTGTTAGAATAATTACCAACAGTTCAAGGCTAACTCCTTCAAAGCAATTATTTCAACAGTTAAATATTCTACCCCTACCATGCCTCCATATACAAAAAAGCGTAATTAATGTAAAAAGAAATACTGACAATTTCCGCTCCAACTCGGATCTACATACTTACAACACAAGAAAGTGCAATGACGTACATATCAAAAGAGTTAACAAGGCTTTGGCGCTTTGAGTTGTGTGTGGATTTGTGGTATTGTGGATTTCGTTTGAGTTATATCAGTTATATGAAATTTTCGATACCAGTTTCTTTTGCCAGGTTTTTCTTATTGTGGCTCTGCCTCTACACCTTGGGGTCTTGAGTTCGATTGCCAGCAGGTTGGTTGTATGTGTTGCCCTAATCATTTCCTCTAACAGTCTATGACGTGCAAGTGTCTCAAGTGGCGTCAAATAAAGACTTTTTCATCAAGTGGCCAAACGATCCCAAATGGTGTTTCCTAACTCATAATGCCATATGATCATTTACTTATTTTTCATTGTGGTTTTGGCGATTACTGAGAATCTTGTTTGCTTGTTTTTGGCTTTAATATTTGCTTTGGTATGTCTGCATTTTTAGGACTGCCATATTTATTTTGTCCCTTCCAAAACCCTCTAATTTTTGCGCTCATCCCATTAGTTTCAAGTAAGTTCTGGGATTTAATATTATCCTATTTTTTGTGTCTTTCTACATTTGTGTGCGTCTGTCTGGGTAATTATGTAATCTGCTGGTTGCAGACTACTTATCTGCTGTAGTTCTATCAATTTTTCAAGACTTATCATGCAGTTCAGCTTACATATCAGAAGATAAGCGGCATTTCTAACTAATAAATAGTCTTGTCAACACACTGATTTTAGTCAAAGTTTCCAATATGTTTTACAAATGGTTCAAACGGCTCTGAGCACTATGGGACTTAACATCTGAGGTCATCAGTCCCCTAGAACTTAGAACTACTTCAACCTAACTAACCTAAGGACATCACACACATCCATGCCCGAGGCAGGATTTGAACCTGGGACCGTAGCGGTCGCGCGGTTCCAGACTGAAGCGCCTATAACCGCTCGGCCACACCGGCCAGCTATATTTTACATTTAACTGATAGAGTGTCATAAAGCTGCCCCTGTTCTGAACTAGTCTCGCTTCTGCCATGTCACTTTTTATAAATTTACAACAGGACTTGATGTACTGTGTCATTATTTCCAAAATGTTTTTCAAAAATTACAATTGCAATGTTAAGAATTTGTTAAAATTATATATATGCTAAATTACATGGTTACATAAATAATTTTCTCCACTAATAATCTTATAAGTTGTGCAAATGAATCATGCTTAATTACTCCAGGCAATAATACTTCAATTCAATTCAATTTATTAGCGTCCTTGTAGTGCATCATCAAAATGACATAGGACTTGTCAATAAACATTACAATTTCAAATACATGTACATGAAAATTTATAATTGAATTTACTTGTCACTTAGACATTACAATTTTAATAGAACTATAAGAACATTAACATAAAAATATACAAGTAGGATAACAACGTACAAAAAAAAGCTAGTGATTCTCACATCAAAGATTATTTCCATTCTTATATTAACACTGTTTCACACTTTCATAGAAACAGCAAGTATTTAAATGTGAGCAATTACACATATTTATTATGTCAGGGAAATATTAACTGCACTTTTATTGTCAATGATTCATAAACTCTTCAATACTGTAAAAACTATTGCTCAATAACATGTTTTTTAATTCTCTTTTAAATATGTGCAGTTTTGGTATTATTTTTAGTTCTTTGGGGAGAGCACTGTAGAGGATTTTGGGTTGGTATAGTACACTTTTGTGATACATAGCTGTTTTATGAATTTCTCTGTGGAAATCATTCCTATTCCTTGTTTCGTAGTTGTGAAATTCTCTGTTTAATGTAGAAAATTCCTCGTGTTCTTTTAAGAAACATATGCTTTCATATATGTATAAGGATGGTAGTGTCATGATTTTTAATTCTTTGAAAGCATGCCTACAAGAGTCTCTATATCCTATACCTTTTATTATTCTGACTGCCCTCTTTTGTAGTCTAAATGAATGTTTTGTTAGACTGTTGTTCCCCCAAAACTGTACACCATATCTTAATAAACTGTGCATGAATGAGAAATAAACACATAAAACTGTTTTAATATTACATGAGCTTTAAAGCATTCTAAGTATATAACATGTTTGACTTAATTTTTTGTTCAATGATATTACATGCTTTTCCCATCTTAAGTGTTCATCAAACCATACTCCCAAGAATTTAGTGTATGACGCTTGTTCAATCTTACACTTACCCAGTTCTACCGTAAGGTTAGTTTTTATTTTATTTGTAATATGTCTGAAGTTGATCCAGGTTGTTTTTTTGGCATTCACAATGAGTTTGTTTTCATTAAACCATCTGTCTGCCTCGTCTGTTGCTAATGTGACTTTTTCCTGTAAGTCAGCTTCACTATTTGCTTTAACAAACAAACTTGTATCGTCAGCAAACAGTACTGCCTCTGCTTCAGATAGTTGACTTGGTAGGTTATTGATAAATATTAAAAACAGTAATGGCCTTAACACAGATCCCTGGGGTACTCCATACAAAACTCCCTCGAATCTTGATGAATATGTCCTATCTGCATGGCTTATCTCCACCTTCTGATACCTGTCCGACAGATATGATTCCAACCATTTGTGGGCAGCTCCACGTATCCCATAGGCATATAACTTCCTAAGCAGTAACTTATGGTCGATGACATCAAAGGACTTTGATAAGTCTAAAAACAATCCACAATTTAATTTCTTTCTGTTTATGGAATTTAGAACAAGTTGCAAAAAATTGAAGAAAGCTGTTTCAGTTGATTTATTTTTACGGAAACTATTTTGCGCATTAACCAATATTCTATTCTTAATAAGAAATTTGTATAGTCTATGATACATTATCCTTTCTATTATTTTTGAGAAACCTGACAACATTGATAAAGGCCTAAAGTTACTAACATCATATTTATCACCGTTCTTGTAAAGTGGCTTTATAGTTGACATTTTAAGTTTTGATGGAAACAGACAACGGCCAGTCCTTCCAACACCGGAAAAGCAAAAAGAATGGGCCCTTCTCAGAGCCAACTCTGACGATTGCAAGCCTAAACGTAGAGGGTATCACCAAAAACAGACAACCAATCATATCACAACTTTGCCGCACGCACAAATGGGACATACTGTGTATACAAGAAACAGAAAAGAAAGAAGGGGCAATAAGACCAGAAATAGAAGGAATGAAATTAGCCATAGAAAATCCACATCCTAAATATGGCAGTGCTGTCTTCACAAAACCTGAGATGGCCATAATATCAACTAACATAACTACATACAATAACATAGAATTACTGACTGTTGAGTGTAGCACCTTCACCGTAACTTCAGTATACAAGCCGCCCGGCGAGAAGTTCAACTTGACTTTGCCGCCAAACTTCAACAACCAGAAAACACAGTTCATCTTAGGAGACTTCAACTGCCACAGCACATCATGGGGCTACAACATACAGACGACAACGGACATAAATTAGAGCAGTGGGCGAAAATAAATAACTTATCCCTGATCCATCATCCCAAGCTACCATGCTCGTTCAGCAGCAAAATCTGGAAGCGCGAATACAACCCTGACATTTTTGTTTTGTAAGCGCAAACGTGGAAGACTGATGCTTAAAAACTGCATATGCACCTCTTCCTAAAACACAACACCGACCTATTGGAATCCACATATTCACTGCTTTGAGAACAACGAAAATACCATTCCGCAGACGCTTCAACTTTAAAAAAGCTACATGGACAGAATATGCTGTGGAATTGGATGCAGAAATAAAAAATCCATACCCAATTCCAGAAAATTAACAAACTTTCGTAGAGACCCTCCAAAAGATTTCTCGAAGGCACATACCCCGAGCCTGCAGAGAGCATTTCATCCCAGGTCTCTCTGATGAATCAAAGAACATCCTGAGGGAGTACGAAATGCTTTATGAAAGGGACCCCTTTAGTGAAGAAGTAGTCCAATGTGGAGAAACACTAATGGAAATGATTAGTGAATCAAGACAAAGGAAATGGGTCGAAACTGGAAAGAATGGATATGACCCACAGTAGCAAAGTCGCTTGGAACTTAATAAAAAGACTTAATTGTGACTTTGGGACAGCTAAACAATGCTCTTCAGTAACACCCAATCAAATTGCCCATCAGCTCCTATAAATGGAAAACCCAAGAAGAAATGTCAGAAAATGAAAATCAGCAGAACTCAGCGTCAAGAGTCAAGCATGTTCGAAATACCATTTACCATGAAAGATCTTAATCATGGAATGAACTCAATGAAAAACGGGAAAGCAGCGGGAGTCGTGGAACAGATCAAACAGCTCGGACCTAGTGCCAAGCAATGGATCCTGCAGCTCTTTAATCATTGCTTAAAAACGTGTAAGATCCCAAAGATGTGGAGGAAATCAAAGGTAGTGGCGCTACTAAAACCCGGGAAAGACGCAGGTCAACCGAAGAGCTACTGCCCAATAGCACTACTGTGCCATCTTTACAAACTGTACGAATGAATAATCCTAAACCACATAGCAAATATCACAGACCAAAAGCTCATTCCCCAACAGGCTGGATTCAGACCTGGGAAATCATGCACCAGTCAAATCCCAGCACTCACAGAACACATAGAGGAGGGGTTGAAAACAAACAAATAGCAGGTGTAGCATTGGTGGACTTATGTTCTGCATACGACACCGTCAACCACAGAAAGCTAATGGAAAAACTGTTCTGTACATTTAAGGATCATCAGTTGACAAAAACTACTGAATCTCTGCTGCAAAACAGACAGTTCTATGCAATGCTGGATGGAAAAAAAAGCCGATGGCGTCGACAAAAGAACGGTCTCGCCCAGGACAGTGTGCTGGCCCCCCTACTATTTAACCTATACACCACTGATCAACCAACACCGGAACGTACTACCCATTTCTTGTATGTCGATGATCTGGCCACTACAGCGCAAGGAAATAGCTTCGAGGAAGTAGAAGGGAAATTAGAAAGCTCGCTACATGTAATGTCTGAATACTATAAAGAGAACTCCCTCAAACCAAATCCATCCAAGACACAGGTTAGCGCTTTCCGCCTCCGCACAAAACAGGCAAACAGGAAGCTGAATGTCACCTGGAATGGCAACAAACTGGACCATACGGACAAACCAACGTACCTTGGTGTCGTGCTGGATGGATCACTGACATACAGATATCACTGTGAAAAAACCTGCCAAAAAGTTGCTGCCACGAACAATATTTTAAGAAAACTAACGAATAGTAAATGGGGAGCTAGTCCAACTGTATTACGAACAACTGCTCAAGCACTCTGCTTCTCCACGGCAGAATATGCATGCCCTGTATGGTCTCGATCCACACATGCCAAAAAAGTCACTACAGTCCTTAATGAAACATGCAGGCTAACAACAAGATGCATGAAACCCACTCCACTTTGGAAAATATACAAAGCAGCTGGATTCTCATCTCCTGGATCCCGAAGAATTGCGCACGAACATACAGAAAAATTTTAACAGATTTTCGACGAGCGCCACCCGCTGCATGGTTCTTCATGTGGACGTAGCAGACTTATATCCCGCAAGAGATTTCTCAGTAGCAAATTGAACAAGCCTCCGAAGGACTACCCTGCCTCACGAGAAATACCCAGCAGCAGTACATCAAGCTGGAAGATTTGGAGAACACTGAACCGCATCAGAACAGGCGTAGCACCAGTTAATGCAAACCTAGTCAAATGGGGCTTCAAGGACGAAGGAAACAACAAATGCGGCTGTGGTGAAGTTAAGGATATGGAACACCTTCTACAGTGTTCCATCTGCCCCACAAGGTGTACCCTTGACGAACTATGGCTTGAGAAGAGAGAAACATTGGACTTGGCCCGACATTGGGCTGAAAGGCATTGAAACAAATCTCCAGACACGAAAAAGTAAAATAAAAGTAAGATGGAAACACCCCTGTCTTAAAAGATTCATTTATAATTTCAGTGAGATGTGAGGCTATGTTTCTTGTACTTTGCTTAATGACTTTGTCAGGAATCCCATCACACCCACATGACATTTTATTTTTTAACTTATTTATAGCATTTAGTACCTCTGATTCACTTACTGGATCAAGGAACATTGTCATGTCATTCATGGGATTTTTACCTTGCTATTGGAATTGCATTTAGTTTTAATTAAATTTATGGCTATATTTGTGAAATGTTTCTTAAATATGTTGGCAATCTGAAGTGGGTCCGTAACAGTTTTACCCCCACTTTTAATGACACAGCTGTTATCTTTTCTTTTGTGTCTACCTATATTTTTATTTATTACCTCCCAAGTTGACTTCATTTTGTTGTTACCTTTCTCAATATATGAATCATTATCAAGCTTCTTAGCTGCAATTATTTCTTTCTTGTACAGGCTTCTATAACATTTCACATGTGCTTTCCATGCTACATTATTCCTGGCTGATTTATTTAACTTTCTGAGAGTGTCTGATGACTTTCTAATCCCCTGTGTAACCCATGTTTTGGTTTTATGTTTAGTTTTGAATCTTTTTATAGGAAAGGCAACATCGAAGCAGTGTTTGTAGCTTTCAAGGAATGAGTCAAACTTTGTGTTGACATCACCACTTGATTCACTACCTCAGTTGTTATTTTCCAGAATGTAATTAAAAATTCTTATGCTGTCATCATTTATGAATCTCCTTTCTCTGTAATTGTTATTGATAACAAGGTCCTTGTAAGATGTGACATTTAAACTCAATTTGATACCCTTGTGATCCAAGAAACCAGTGTCAATTACTTCAGTGTTATATTCACACTTGTCCTTGTTTATAAATACTTGATCTATTATAGTTTCAGACATATTTCCGCATCTGGTAACTTCATTTACAGTTGCCATCATATTATGACACAAAAACAGATTGCA
Source organism: Schistocerca serialis cubense (assembly GCF_023864345.2). NCBI lineage: Eukaryota > Metazoa > Arthropoda > Insecta > Orthoptera > Acrididae > Schistocerca > Schistocerca serialis. Next base: position 443,502,749 of record NC_064645.1, read on the forward strand.
CAGTTGCTGTTGTTTACTACAATCATTCTTAAAGTTAACATTAAAATCACCAAGAACAATTACATTATGTTTAAGTTCATTCAGCAGTCCCTCAAGGTTTTCCATAAAAATAGCAAAGTTGCCGAATGGTGATCGGTACAAACACACAATAGTAATTTTTAATTTGATTAGCTCACATATACTGTATTCAAAATCTTTATCTATGCATTTTAGTTTACATTTAATTTCTTTTGATTCTACCCCTGTCCTAACATAAATACATGTCCCATCCCCTTTATGGTTGATTCTACAAAATTTGCTAATCATTTGAAAATTTGGAATAATTATGCTAGACGCTTGCATTTCTTTTACCCAGTGCTCACTTATGCATAGTATGTTAATGTCTTTTAGATAGTCAGTTAATAAAACTTCTATTTCAGCTAATTTACTTTATAGTCCCTGCACATTTTGGTATACAACTGTTAAAGTTTCATGTAGTGGATTTGCTGCACTATTTACCTTTGTACTTTCTTGTTGCTGACACTGTAAATATTCTGTCTTTTCTTCTTCTTTGAATTGCGAAGATCGCATAAAAAATAGTCACTACGCACAGCAGCTCTTTTTATCCTGAGGCTCTTCCTTTGAGATGTCTGCAGAGCAGCTGATGAGTTTCTGGATCTAGTAGAATGGTTCTTGGCTGTTGGTGTGGTTGCAGTCTTAGTTACAAGTGAGCATGAGGCATTAAGTGTGTGGAATGTGCTGACAGCTTCATCCTTGGAGATTTCAGGTGCACATGAGTTTACACTAGGTTTGTAGGCTTTCTCATCTGAAGAAATTGTTTCCTCTTCAACTCTGCTGGATGTTCCTGACATTTCTGCCGGTACCCCATATTCTACCACTCCTTCAGATACTGGTACCGGTATGGTAGGTATCTCTCTCATCTTAGACATTTCCTTGCAAATTTCCATTTGCTCAGTTACTGCTATGGTGAGGATACCAGGCAGTTTGTGTTGATCATTGAGATTATCCTCCCCCCATGAACCATGGACCTTGCCATTGGTGGGGAGGCTTGCGTGCCTCAACGATACAGATAGCCATACTGTAGGTGCAACCACAACGGAGGGGTATCTGTTGAGAGGCCAGACAAATGTGTGGTTCCTGAAAAGGGACAGCAGCCTTTTCAGTAGTTGCAGGGGCAACAGTCTGGATGATTGACTGATCTGGCCTTGTAACACTAACCAAAATGGCCTTACTGTTCTGGTACTGCGAACGGCTGAAAGCAAGGGGAAATTACAGCCGTAATTTTTCCCGAGGGGATGCAGCTTTAATGTATGGTTAAATGATGATGGCGTCTTATTGGGTAAAATATTCCGGAGGTAAAATAGTCCCCCATTCGGAACTCCGGGCGGTGACTACTCAAGAGGACGCCGTTATCAGGAGAAAGAAAACTGGCTTTCTATGGATCGGAGCGTGGAATGTCAGATCCCTTAATCAGGCAGGTAGGGTAGAAAATTAAAAAAGGGAGATGGATAGGTTAAAGTTAGATATAGTGGGAATTAGTGAAGTTCAGTGGCAGGAGGAACAAGGTTATAAATACAAAATCAAATAGGGGTAATGCAGGAGTAGGTTTAATAATGAATAAAAAATAGGAGTGCGGGTAAGCTACTACAAACAGTGTAGTGAACGCATTATTGTGGCTAAGATAGACACGAATCCCACGCCTACTACAATAGTACAAGTTTATATGCCAACTAGCTCTGCATATGACGAAGAAATTGATGAAATGTATGATGAGATAAAGGAAATTATTCAGATTGTGAAGGGAGACGAAAATTTAATAGTCATGGGTGACTGGAATTCAAGAATAGGAAAAGGGAGAGAAGGAAACCTAGTAGGAGAATATGGACTGGGGCTAAGAAATGAAAGAGGAAGCCGTCTGGTAGAATTTTGCACAGAGCATAACTTAATCATAGCTAACACTTGGTTTAAGAATCATGAAAGAAGGTTGTATACATGGAAGAACCCTGGAGATACTAAAAGGTATCAGATAGATATTATATAATGGTAAGACAGAGATTTAGGAACTAGGTTTTAAAATGTAAAACATTTCCAGGGGCAGATGTGGACTCTGACCACAATCTATTGGTTATGAACTGTGATTAAAACTGAAGAAACTGCAAAAAGGTGGGAATTTAAGGAGATAGGACCTGGATAAACTGACTAAACCAGAGGTTGTACAGAGTTTCAGGGGGAGCATAAGGAAACAATTGACAGGAATGGGGGAAAGAAATACAGTAGAAGAATGGATAGCTTTGAGAGTTGAAGTAGTGAAGGCAGCAGAGGACCTAGTAGGTAAAAAGACGAGAGCTAGTAGAAATCCTTGGGTAACAGAAAAAATACTGAATTTAATTGATGAAAGGAGAAAATATAAAAATGCAGTAAATGAAGCAGGCAAAAAGGAATACAAACATCTCAAAAACAAGATCGACAGGAAGTGCAAAATGGCTAAGCAGGGATAGCTAGAAGACAAATGTAAGGATGTAGAGGCTTATCTCACTAGGGGTAAGATAGATACTGCCTACAGGAAAATTAAAGAGACCTTTGGAGAACAGAGAACCACTTGTATGAATATCAAGAGCTCAGATGGAGACCCAGTTCTAAGCAAAGAAGGGAAAACAGAAAGGTGGAAGGAGTATATAGAGGGTCTATACAAGGGCGATGTATTTGAGGACAGTATTATGGATGTAGATGAAGATGAAATGGGAGATATGATACTGCGTGAAGAGTTTGACAGAGCATTGAAAGACCTGAGTAGAAACAAGGCTCCGGAAGTAGACAACATTCCATTAGAACTACTGACAGCCTTGGGAGAGCCAGTCCTGACAAAAAACTACCATTTGGTGAGCAAGATGTATGAGACAGGCGAAATACCCTCAGACTTCCAAACCCAAAGAAAGCAGATGTTGACAGATGTGAAAATTACCGAACTATCAGTTTAATAAGTCACAGGTCAAAATACCAACGCGAATTCCTTACAGACGAATGGAAAAACTGATAGAAGCCGACCTCGGGGAAGATCAGTTTGGATTGCGTAGAAATGTTGGAACACGTGAGGCAATACTGACCCTACGACTTATCTTAGAAGAAAGATTAAGGAAAGGCAAACCTACGTTACTAGCATTTGTAGACTTAGAGAAAGCTTTTGACAATGTTGACTGGAATACTCTCTTTCAAATTCTGAAGGTGGCAGGGGTAAAATACAGGGAGCGAAAGGCTATTTACAATTTGTACAGAAAGCAGATGGCAGTTACAAGAGTTGAAGGACATGAAAAGGAGGCTGAATGTGACAGAGTTTTAATTTACACCTCCATGATATTCATTTTGTATACTGAGCAAGAAGTAAAGGAAACCGAAGGGAAATTTGTAAACGGAATTAAGGTTTAGGGTGAGAAATAAAATCTTTAATTCGTATTGTGTTTCTGTCAGAGACAGCAAAGGATTTGGAAGATCATTTGAACAGAATGGGTAGTGTCTTGAAAAGAGGTTAAAGGTGAGTATCAACGAAAGTAAAACAAGGGTAAAGAAGTTTAGACAAATCTAGTGATGCTGAAGGAATCAGATTACGAAATCGCATATACAAAGTAGTGCATGAGTTTTGCTGTTTGTGCAGCAAAATTACTAACAATAGCTGTGAAAGACTGGCGATAGTACGAAAAGAATATCTGAAAAACAGAAATTGATTAACAGCTAATAAAAATTAACGTCTGAAGACATCTTTACTGAAAATATTTGGAGTGTTGCCTTGTACAGAAGTGAAATGTGTTCAATAAGCTTTGCATAAAATATCAGAAGTTTTTAATGTAGTGCTACAGAAGAATGCTGAAGCTTAGATAGGATTAGATTAGTTTTTCATTCCATAGATCCGTGCTGAGGAGATCCTCATGGATGTGAACCATATATATATATATATATATATATATATATATATATATTTTAAAGCTGAAATAATAATACTAATAGTATGAATATATACATCATTTGTTTCTATTAAAAAATTCGTCAATGGAGTAGGAGGAGTTGGCCACTAGTAAGTCCTTCAGGCTTCTTTTAAACTGATCTTTATTTATAACTAAATTTTTTTGTGTTTGCTGGCAAATTATTGAAGATGAGTGTTCCTGAGTATTGGACCCATTTTTGAACTAAAGTAAGTGCTTTTAAGTCCTTGTGCAGATCATTTTTGTTCCCAGTATGTATGTATGAACTGAGCTGTTTGTTGGAAAAAGAGATATATTATTTAGGCCAAATTTCATTAAGGAGTAAATATACTGAGAGGCAATAGTTAGTATACCCAGTTCTTTGAAGATGTTTCTACAGGACATCCTTGAATTTACTCCACAAATAATACGTATCACACACTTTTGGACTCTGAAAACTTTTGTTTGACTTGAAGAGTTACCCCAAAATATTATACCATATGACATTATGGAATCCAAGTAGGCAAAGTATGCAAGCTTTTTCATTTTTATGTCGCCTATGTCTGCTAACACTCGAATTGCAAATACAGATTTGTTAAGGCGTTTCTGCAGTACTGTGGTGTGCTCCTCCCAACTGAATTTATCATGAAGTTGTAATACCAGGAATTTAAGACTGTCAACCTCTTCTTATCTGCTCTTCTTATCTGCTCTTCTTCATACTTTATGCATATGCTGGGTGGAAACCTCTTACAGGTTCTGAATTGCATATAGTGAGTCCTTGTGAAGTTTAATGTCAGTGAGTTGGCTTTAAACCATTTATTAATATCCATGAAAATATAATTAGCAGATCTTTCTAGAACTACAATCGATGTACTATTTATTGCAATAATTGTGTCATCTGCAAACAAAACGAAATCTGCTTCTGGTAGTGTAACTGATGAGAGATAATTAATGTACACAAGAAAAAGCAATTGCCGTAAGACGGATCCTTGTGGAACACCACATGTAATTTCTTCCCATTCTGATGATGACTGATGACTTAATTCACTTGTCCCTTGCACTGACACCCTTTGTTTCCTGTTAGCGAGGTATGACTTGAACCATTTTGCAGCACTGCCTGTGACACCATAGAATTCTAATTTATTTAAAAGGATGTTGTGTTCACACAATCAAATGCCTTTGACAAATCACAGAAAATACCTGCTGCTTGTAATTTGTTATTTAATGAATTAAGTAGGCTACATTTTCACTGTAGGTGTAAGTAGCCTTCTCGATATCAGAATCCATCAGAAATCCAAACTGTGTTCTTGATAATATGTTATTTGTGGTCAGATGGTTGAGAAGCTGCCTGTAAATTACTTTTTCTAAAATTTTTGAGAATACTGGCAAAAGTGAAATCGGTCTGTAATTTGAAGGTATCTCTTTATCCCCTTTCTTGAACAGAGGCTTAACATGTGCATATTTTAGCCAGCCAGGAAATGTCCCAATTATAATTGACTGGTTGCACAAGTAACTTAGAATTGTACTAAACTCACAAGAACATGCCTTAATTAACTTTGTTGATATTTCATCGTAACCACTAGAATGCTTTGTTTTTAAAGATTTTATTACGGAAGTTTTTTCTTTTGGTGAAGTGAGTGACATAGGTAGATTTGATAATTGACGAAGAGGTATTGTGTCAAATAGGAGAGAAAAGAAATTTATGGGAAGACTGAAAATCACACAGTTGTATGGAAGTGAATCATTGACTGTTGGGCAACCCACCCAACGTGGTACTTCACCCATTTAACCCACGAGAGAGGACCTCAAGGGAGTGTTATAGGGCCATTGCTGTTTACGCTATTCACTGAGGTGACAAAAGACATGGGATACCTCCTAATATCATGTCGGATCATCTTTTGTCCAACGCAGTGCAGCAACTCGACTTGGTGTGGTGTCACCGCCAGACACCACACCTGCTAGGTAGTAGCCTTTAAATCGGCCGCGGTCCGTTAGTATACGTCGGACCCGCGTGTCGCCACTGTCAGTGATTGCAGACCGAGTGCCGCCACACGGCAGGTCTAGAGAGACTTCCTAGCACTCGCCCCAGTTGTAGAGCCGACTTTGCTAGCGAAGGTTCACTGACAAAATACGCTCTCATTTGCAGGGACGACAGTTTAGCGTAGCCTTCAGCTACGTCATTTGCTACGACCTAGCAAGGCGCCATATTCGGTTACTATTATAACTATCTTCAAGAATGTATTCTGAACAGATAATATTGTCAATCATGTACCGTCAAGAGCGACGTTCATCATTAATAGATTAAAGTTAAGTATCAAACTAATTACGTCCACTTTCTGAATTCTCATTCCTTGTCATGTTCCAGACCTCACGTCAGTATAGTTCTTCCCTCCTCACGCCAGCCTGCTTGAGCTAAAACGCGTGAATTTCGGCCTCCACTCGTAACACGATGTTGGCTCTTCTGCTAACACAAAACTTGGCATGGGCTTAACAAGTCGTTGGAAGTCCCCTGCAGAAATATTGAGGCATCCTGCCTCTAAAGCCGTCCATAGTTGCAAAAGTGTTGCCGGTGCAGGATGTTGTGCACGAACTAACCTATCGAATATGTTCCGTAAATGTTTGATGGATCGCCAGATCATTAGCTCAAATTGTCTAGAATGTTCCTCGAGCCACTCGCAGACAATTGTGACCTGGTATTATAAAAAAATACCATTGCTGGATGGGACCAAGATGTCCTTGAATGGCTGCAAATTGTCTCCAACTAGCTTAAAATAACCATTTTCAATCAATGACCGGTTCATTTGGACCAGAAGACCGAGTCCATTCCACGTAGACACAATCCACACTATTATGGAACCATCAGCAGCTTGCACAGTGCCATGACAACTTGGGTATACAACTTCGTGGGCACAGGCCACACACTAATTGTTTTCATGGTTTTCATCATCATTCAATTGTTTTCATTCAGTCTTCTGACTGGCTTGATGTAGCCCGCCTTGGATTCCTCTCCCGTATCAACCCCTTCAGCTTAGAGGACCACTTGTAATCTAAGTCCTCAGTTACTTTCTGGATGTATTCCAATCTCTGTATTCCTTTACAGTTTTTGCCTTCTACAGTTCCCTCTAGTACCATGGAAGTTATTCCTTCATGTCTTAACAGGTGTCCTATCATCCTGACCGTTATCAGTATTTTCCGCATATTCATTTCCTCTCAGATACTGTGCAGAACCTCCTCATTTATTACCTTATCAGTCCACCTAATTTTCAACATTCGTCTGTAGCACCATATCCCTAATGCTTCGATTCTCTTCTGTTCCCATTTGCCTACAGTCCGTGTTTCACTACTATACAATGTTGTACCCCAGTCGTACATTCTCAGAAATTTCTTCCTCAAATTAAGGCCTATGTTTAATGCTAGTAAACTTCTCTTCGTCAGGAATGTCCTTTTTTCTACTGCTGATCTGCTTTTGATATCCTCCTTGTTCCATCCGTCATTGGTTATTTTACTGCCTAGGTAGCCGAATTCCTGAACTTCATCTATTTCGTGACCATCAATCCTGATGTTAAGTTAGTCGCTGTTCTCATTTCTGCTACTTCTCATTACTTTCGTCTTTCTCCAACTTGCTCTCAGTTCATATTCTGTACTCATTAGATTGTTCACTCCGTTAAGCAGATCGTGTAATTTTTTTTCAATTTCACTCAGGATAGCAATGTCATCAGCGAATTTTATCATTGATATCCTTTCACCTTGAATTTTAATTCCACTCCTGAACCTTTCTTTTATTTCCATCATTGCTTCTTCGATATACAGATTGAACAGTAGGGGGAAAGACTACATCCCCGTCTTGTTGTTGTTGTTATTGTTGTTGTTGTGGTCTTCAGACCTGAGACTGGTTTGATGCAGCTCTCCATGCTACTCTATCCTGTACAAGCTTCTTCATCTCCCAGTACCTACTGCAACCTACATCCTTCTGAATCTGCTTAGTGTATTCATCTCTTGGTCTCCCTCTATGATTTTTACCCTCCACGCTGCCCTCCAATGCTAAATTGATGATCCCTTGATGTCTGAGAACATGTCCTACCAACCGATCCCTTCTTCTGGTCAAGTTGTGCCTCAAACTTCTCTTCTCCCCAATACTATTCAATACTTCCTCATTAGTTATGTGATCTACCCATCTAATCTTCAGCATTCTTCTGTAGCACCACATTTCGAAAGCTTCTATTCTCTTCTTGTCCAAACTTTTTATCGTCCATGTTTCACTTCCATACATGGCTACACTCCATACAAATACTTTCGGAAACAACTTCCTGACACTTATATCTATACTCGGTGTTAACAAATTTCTCTTCTTCAGAAACGCTTTCCTTGCCATTGCCAGTCAACATTTTATATCCTCTCTACTTCGACCATCGTCAGTTATTTTGCTCCCCAAATAGCAAAACTCGTTTACTACTTTAAGTGTCTCATTTCCTAATCTAATTCCCTCAGCATCATCCGACTTAATTCGACTACATTTCATTATCCTCGTTTTGGTTTTGTTGATGTTCAACTTATACCCTCCTTTCAAGACACTGTCCATTCCATTCAACTGCTCTTCCAAGTCCTTTTCTGTCTCTGACAGAATTACAATGTCATCGGCGAACCTCAAAGTTGTTATTTCTTCTCCATGGATTTTAATACCTACTCCGAATTTTTCTTTTGTTTCCTTTACTGCTTGCTCAATATACAGGTTGAATAACATCGGGGAGAGGCTACAACCCTGTCTCACTCCCTTTCCAACCACTGCTTCCCTTTCATGTCCCTCGACTCTTATAACTGCCATCTGGTTTCTGTACAAATTGTAAATAGCCTTTCGCTCCCGGTATTTTACCCCTGCCACCTTTAGAATTTGAAAGAGAGTATTCCAGTCAACATTGTCAAAAGCTTTCTCTAAGTCTACAAATGCTAGAAACGTAGGTTTGCCTTTCCTTAATCTTTCTTCTAAGATAAGTCGTAGGGTCAGTATTGCCTCACGTGTTCCAGTATTTCTACGGAATCCAAACTGATCTTCCCCGAGGGGTCAGCTTCTACTAGTTTTTCCATTCGTCTGTAAAGAATTCGTGTTAGTATTTTGCAGCTGTGGCTTATTAAACTGATTGTCCGGTAATTTTCACATCTGTCAACACCTGCTTTCTTTGGGATTGGAATTATTATATTCTTCTTGAAGTCTGAAGGTATTTCGCCTGTTTCATACATCTTGCTCACCAGGTGGTAGAGTTTTGTCAGGACTGGCTCTCCCAAGGCCGTCAGTAGTTCCAATGGAATGTTGTCTACTCCAGGGGCCTTGTTTCGACTCAGGTCTTTCAGTGCTCTGTCAAACTCATCACGCAGTATCGCATCTCCCATTTCATCTTCATCTACATCCTCTTCCATTTCCATAATATTGTCCTCAAGTACATCGCCCTTGTATAGACCCTCTATATACTCCTTCCACCTTTCTGCTTTCCCTTCTTTGCTTAGAACTGCGTTTCCATCTGAGCTCTTGATGTTCATATAGGGTGTTTCAAAAATGACCGGTATATTTGAAACGGCAATAAAAACTAAACGAGCAGCGATAGAAATACACCGTTTGTTGCAATATGCTTGGGACAACAGTACATTTTCAGGCGGACAAACTTTCGAAATTACAGTAGTTACAATTTTCAACAACAGATGGCGCTGCGGTCTGGGAAACTCTATAGTATGATATTTTCCACATATCCACCATGCGTAGAAATAATATGGCGTAGTCTCTGAATGAAATTACCCGAAACCTTTGACAACGTGTCTGGCGGAATGGCTTCACATGCCGATGAGATGTACTGCTTCAGCTGTTCAATTGTTTCTGGATTCTGGCGGTACACCTGGTCTTTCAAGTGTCCCCACAGAAAGAAGTCACAGGGGTTCATGTCTGGCGAATAGGGAGGCCAATCCACGCCGCCTCCTGTATGTTTCGGATAGCCCAAAGCAATCACACGATCATCGAAATATTCATTCCGGAAATTAAAGACGTCAGCCATGCGATGTGGCCGGGCACCATCTTGCATAAACCACGAGGTGTTCGCAGTGTCGTCTAAGGCAGTTTGTACCGCCACAAATTCACGAAGAATGTCCAGATAGCGTGATGCAGTAATCGTTTCGGATCTGAAAAATGGGCCAATGATTCCTTTGGAAGAAATGGCGGCCCAGACCAGTACTTTTTGATGATGCAGGGACGATGGGACTGCAACATGGGGCTTTTTGGTTCCCCATATGCGCCAGTTCTGTTTATTGACGAAGCCGTCCAGGTAAAAATAAGCTTCGTCAGTAAACCAAATGCTGCCCACATGCATATCGCCGCCATCAATCCTGTGCACTATATCGTTAGCGAATGTCTCTCGTGCAGCAATGGTAGCGGCACTGAGGGGTTGCCGCGTTTGAATTTTGTATGGATAGAGGTGCAAACTCTGGCGCATGAGACGATACGTGGACGTTGGCGTCATTTGGACCGCAGCTGCAACACGGCGAACGGAAACCCGAGGCCGCTGTTGGATCACCTGCTGCACTAGCTGTGCATTGCCCTCTGTGGTTGCCGTACGCGGTCGCCCTACCTTTCCAGCACGTTCATCCATCACGTTCCCAGTCCGTTGAAATTTTTCAAACAGATCCTTTATTGTATCGCTTTTCGGTCCTTTGGTTACATTAAACCTCCGTTGAAAACTTTGTCTTGTTGCAACAACACTGTGTTCTAGGCGGTGGAATTCCAACACCAGAAAAATCCTCTGTTCTAAGGAATAAACCATGTTGTCTACAGCACACTTGCACGTTGTGAACAGCACACGCTTACAGCAGAAAGACGACGTACAGAATGGCGCACCCACAGACTGCGTTGTCTTCTATATCTTTCACATCACTTGCAGCGCCATCTGTTGTTGAAAATTGTAACTACTGTAATTTCGAAAGTTTGTCCGCCTGAAAATGTACTGTTGTCGCAAGCATATTGCAACAAACGGTGTATTTCTATCGCTGCTCGTTTAGTTTTTATTGCCGTTTCAAATATACTGGTCATTTTTGAAACACCCTGTACAAGTGGTTCTCGTATCTCCAAAGGTCTCTCTAATTTTCCTGTAGGCAGTATCTATCTTACCCCTAGTGAGATAAGCCTCTGCATCCTTACATTTGTCCTCTAGCCATCCGTGCTTAGCCATTTTGCACTTCCTGTCGATCTCATTTTTCAGACGTTTGTATTCCTGTTTGCCTGCTTCATTTACTGCATTTTTATATTTTCTCCTTTCATCAATTGAATTCAATATTTCTTCTGTTACCCAAGAATTTCTACTAGTCCTCGTCTTTTTACCGTTCTTGGTCGTCCACTTTTGTTATTCCCTCTTGGTTCTTGTACACGTTGTGTATTACCCGTCTCTCCCTATAGCTTACCCCAATTTTTCTCAGAATGTTGAATATCTTGCACCATTTTACATTCGTCTGCTGCGCCAGCTAATTAACACCAAATTTCGCCACACTGTCCTAACGGATACGTTCGTTGTCCGTTCCACATTGATTTCTGTGCTTATTTCATACAGTGTTACTTGTCTGTTAGCAATGACAACTCTACGCAAACGCCACTGCTCTTGGTCGTTAAGCGGACATTGTATGTCCTATGCCGCTCATGTTAAAATATCGAATTTTGTGACCCATTGGAAACTTTTTAAGACACCAACTTACAATTTTCCATAATTATTGAATACACCTTTCTAGATACACTGAACTAGAATTATTACGAAAATTGTATTGTGGGGCATGTTATCTTTTTCTCAAACACTCAATTTTTTGACAGAATTTTGTAAATAAATGAACATAAAACAAAACAACTCAGGATATTTTAATTATTCTTGTTACATATGTGTTGAATCTCACACTTGCCATGCTGTGAAAATTTCTTGTCTCTACCATCAGTTCTTTTTGGAAAACGAGTCATTTATTGCAAAAGATGTAGTTCAGAGATATTGAGATTTAAAACTTTTTATTACAAATTCTTAGACAGACTTACATTTCTGCATCTTTTATGCACTCGAACTGCCCTGGCCCATAGTCTGTGTCTTCTTCAGTGTCACAACAGCCCAGTGCTTGCCGCCTCCTTTTCTTTCTTGCTTCTTTTTTCATTTGCTGAGTAGCTAACTCTGCTTCACGCACACAAAGCTCATCCAGGGCCCACAGTCCTTTAGCTGTGTTCTTTACAAATCTTACTCCTAACTTCTCCAGAACCTTAAGTCTCTTATAGTTCCCACCATTAAAAGCTATTACAGCCTCAGACACTGCTAACTTTAGAGTCATAAGGCCAACAAATACATTTTTAGGCACACGGCCCCGCACAACATTACTGAAGGACTCATTCACATTCTGGGTCTTCCCATGTAAACATTTCTTTAGTAGCTCAGTGTTTGCCAAATCTCTGTAAATAGGCTTGATTGCCTCTATTACTGCCAAAGGAAGAGAATGTTTATGTGTAAGTTCATGCCAGAAAATCCAGCTTGCCTATATTTACACCAAGTGTTTGGTGGAGGTGGACACAAAGCATGACACGGCTTTTCATCGGTTGATATTCGATGAAAGAAAGTGCTCCACACAGTTCTTTTCATCTTCTATAAATTGTCACAGTTATCTCTAATGGCCTTCCCATAATATTCCTGTAATTCATCAATTACTTTATCCGCTGGTCTTCCAGGACGTTTTATTGTCTTGCCATCAGACGGTTTTGTGTTACCCAGCTTGGTTTTTAGGTTGAACAGACGTGTTCCCATCCTTTTCTTGACATGTCCCACACACTCAAGTTTTTGTATAATAACATCATATGCCTTACTGTTTTGTACTGCAATGAAAGCCTTGCTGTCTCCATCACCTAAGTAATTCATGTACCTGACACCCCACTCCTCCTGCAAATGCTAGAAAATGTTAGCTGCTCCTTTTATCTCCATTCCTCCACTTGTGCCCTCATAATTTTGTATACACTGCTGCTTATGAAGTGACCTGTTCTTCTGGTTCACTAAACAACCTTGGAAGTTCTTAGTGAGAACTTCAAAATCCTTTTCCAGTGTCAATGCTTATAGCAGACGTAAAACCACTTTTAGAACTAAACCCACTCTTTTGCCAGGATCCATTCACAGCAATGCTGATGTCTGTGTCACCCTCATTTTGTTCAACAGCTTCTGATGGCAACCATTAAATCTTAAAAAATATAGCCACAGTATTTACAGAGTCCCCAATTGCTGTTACATATTTCGTATACCTAGAAGGTGATTTTGGCAAATTCAACACATTGCCGACAACATTATTAGCCCTTGCACCTTTACCAACGCATCTAAGGCCATAGAACAGTCCCACATTAATTTCATACAATTCATTACCTGAACACTTTGATGAAGTATGAAATGTTTTTTCGTTTTTGCACTTCTGACATTTAATAATGTAATTTCCAAGAATGATTGCCTATCGAAGTTGCGGTGTCCAGACGAAACATATCGAACATGCGATCGTAAATCGATCATGCGACTCTGGTGACGGGCGTTGTGACCAATTATTTGTGATCGTCATTTTTATCTGTTTTCTGTCGTTCCATTAGTTGCCCTAAATTACATACCTCCGCGAATTATTTGTGAGTTGCTAGGGAATCCCAGACGATTTATGTCGTTAGTGAGTGGGATGTCAGGTGTTCTTGACGTTTCCTTGGCAAATTCTCTCGCATGGAAAAATCTAATTCCATGTTTATCCAGCGTAGAAAGTTGTTCGACTTTTTGTCGCAGCCGCGCGGGATTATCCGAGCGGTCTTAGGCGCTGGAGTCATGGACTGTGCGGCTGGTCCCGGCGGATGTTCGAGTCCTCCCCCGGGCATGAGTGTGTGTGTTCGTCCTTAGGATAATTTAGGTTAAGTAGTGTGTAAGCTTAGGGACTGCTGACCTTAGCAGTAAAGTCCCATAAGATTTCACACACATTTGAAATTTTTTGTTTTTGTCGCAAATATGGAGTAACACCGGACGAGGAAAGAAGGCATTATGTAGACTGTGGTGGTGCGAAATGTGTAAAACTTCGTAAGAACAGTTTCGATGCTGAAATACCGTTAACAATTTCATTGCGGTCAGTGTAGAAAACGAACGAGTATCAGGAAGAATACATGGTTCGACTCTATCCAGACCACCATAATGGACTTTCACATGATGCCAACGCCGACGACGAGTAAGGTAAGTCGTCTCCTTTGCAATCAGAAGTATTTTTGTAACGCTCTTCTTTTGTGATTGCTGTAGCGACAACTGTAAACATACTCATAACGCCCGCCACCAGAGACTCATGGTCGATTTACGATCGCACATTCGATAAGTATCGTTTGGACACCGCAACTTCGATAGGCAATCATTCTTGAAAATTACCTCTAATAATTAATTTAGACGCAACACCTATTCTAGCTCCAATATCCTCATAAAGTTTAACTTCACCGCCACAAAGAAAGCAAGAGGCAGTTTCAGAAAGAACTTGTGCAAGGATTTGCAGAGCAATAATGACGTTGTCCATAATATCATTACTTTTACTACTGTCACCCGTTTCTAAAGTTACTTTCCTTTTCGATCCACCAGGGGGCGTGGTCACTTCAGAAATATTATCGTGGTTTCCTTCACTGCTAGCACGCATGTTTTCAAGTACTTCAGAAGAAAATTCAGGACCGCAAATTTGCTTCTATTGAAGTTGCTTTTACGCTAGTCCCTTTATTTACGTATAAAAAGCAATAGAAGTTAGTGACTACAAAGATAGCCGATAATCACACAAACTTCAACGAAAACTAGTATCAGAAACAAAGAACTGATTTGTTTATACGTAATGTCAATTTCTGAGACGTAGCAGTAGGTACAAAACAAGCCATTCACAGCCTTCTAGACTGTGTAGTTCCCAAGATATGACTGTTCAACTGTGGCAGTATATGCGTAGCCGCGAAATTTGACAGTCACACAACATTCAAGATATTAATTTGAAGGTCTCACAATTGTCTGTTTTTAATGTATTATATACCAAAACGTTCAGGGAAGTCCAAAGTACAATATGGAGTAGAAAACAGAAAATGTCAAATTTCAACTAATTTCATGTACAATGTCCCCTTAACTGAAGGCTGTCGGCCACTGCGTGAAATTTGGTATTTTCGGCACAATCATGACACTGTGGATGTCAGAACAGTTAATTTCATAACTATTTCCAAAATAGAATTTCCCATACGTTCAGCTCCGGCCACCATTTCACATCCGAAGTCTGTTAATTCCCGTCGTGCGGTCATAATCACGTCGCACAACTTTTGACTTGAATCACCTGAGTACCAACGAAAGCTGCGCCACTGCACTGCCCTTTGCACTGCCATTTTATACCGTCATCCGTCGTTGGTGTATGTGCGTATAGGTATCCCATACTCTTGTCCCTTCAGTGTGTATAAATGATCTAGTCAGGGCCTCCCAACCTTTTCAGCTGGCGGACCCCCTTCTTCAGTCGAAAATCCATGGCGGACATCTATTCAGTCAAGAGCACAGTAACTTTAAATTTCTGAGCAAAACCTATGGGAACTGAAATCTTCTTAATGCAAGTATCATGTTCCCAATGCCCCCCCCCCCCCCCCCCCCCCCCCCCGAAGTATCGATAGTCTTTGGTTTAGAAATGAATGAAAACAACTTGAAATTAACGATCCAATTTGAATTCCCACTGTATCCAGACACTTACTAGTGGGTTTACTCCCTTTGTCCAACACAGTATAGCCTGGTTAATATTACTTGGTAATTGACATTTCACACGTTGGAGCTGCCCAAGAGCAATCGACGTCACGTCCAAACTGTTCGCTGTTGACAAGCTGCCGCCTGTGGTCTGTTTGGCAACTGTTGTGTAAGGAGCATGCATATTTCGTAACAGGTCGTGTGTGTGTATGTGTGTGTGTGTGTGTGTGTGTGGTTTTTCGTGAAATCCAAAGAAAAATGTTCAAATGTGTGCAAAGTCTATGGGACTTAACTGCTGAGGTCATCAGTCACTAGTCTCACACACTATTAACCTAAGTTTAACTTCCCATAAGGACAAAACACACACACACACACACACACACACACACACACACACACACAAACGCGCGCGCACGAGGGAGGACTCTAATCTCCGACAGCGGGAGCCGCACCAATGTTTTGGTTTGTGTTGCCGAGTGTCAAATATTATTGCCAAAGATCGAATGTTATTGTCAACTTTCGAGTGCTATACACATGTTTTTCAAAGAAAAAAAATGGTGATGAATTTGATTTTCACATTTTTATTCAATAATTTTACTCATTATTTTACACGATTTGCTGAAAGGTGGCCGCGGACCCCCTAGAAAGAGCCGGCGGACCCCTAAGGGGTCCGCGGACCATACTTTGGAAAGCCCTGATCTAGTGGATAGCGGTGGCAGATCCTTGAGCCTGTTTGCAGATGATGCTGTTGTCCATAGAAAGGTGATAACGCCAGAAGACCGTAGCGAAATGATGGAAAACGTGCAGAGGGTCGATGATTGACGCAGGGACTGGTTGTTGATCCTGGACGCAAAGAAAAAAATATTCACATTGCGCGAAAATAGGCGAAGAGATTCGTTACTGTCAAATCGCTGAAATTTTCAACGGACAACACCACGTTTTATCAAGGGATCGTTCTCACGGTACAAGGTATTTACACAGAGATGCTCAATACATGCCAGTGGAAATCGCTGTTCAAATTCCAGGAGCGTACGTTCGAAGAAAAGTCGGGTCAACGGTGAAGTCAGTGATGACAGTGCCACAAAAGCCGAGTTACTAAACACGGTTTTCCGAAACTCTTTCACCAAAGAAGACGAAGTAAATATTCCTGAATTCCAATCACGAACAACTGCCAAGATGAGAAACATAGAAGTAGATATCCTCGGTGTAGCAAAGCGCGGCTTCTCCCGCCGTAGGTTCGAGTCCTTCCTCGGGCATGGGTGAGTGTGTTGTTCTTAGTTTAAGTAGTGTGTAAGTCTAGGGACCGATGACCTCTGCAGTTTGGTCCTTTAAGAACTAACACACGTTATTGTAGCAAAGCAGCCTAAGTCACTTAATAAAGGGAAGGCCTCCGGTCCAGACTGTATACTAGTCAGGTTCCTATCAGAGTATGCTGATACAATAACTCCATATTTAGCAATTATATACAACCACGCGCTCACAGAAGGATTCGTACCTAAGGACTGTAAAATTGCTCAAGTCACACCAATACCCTAAAAGGGAAGTTAGAGTAATCCGCTGAATTACAGGCCCTTATCACTAATGTTGATTTGCAGTAGAGTTGTGGAACATATACTGTGTTCGAACATTATGAGTTACCTCGAAGAAAACGATTTATTGACACGCAGTCAGCACGGACTCAGAAAACGTCGTTCTTATGAAACACAATTTGCTCTTTATACTCATGAAGTAATGAGTGCTATTGACAGGGGATGTCAAATTGATTCCATATTTTTAGATTTTCAGAAGGTTTTAGTCACCGTCCCTCACAAGCGTCTTCTAACCAAAATGCGTGCCTATGGAATATCGCCTCAGTTGTGCGACTGGATTCGTGATTTCCTGTCAGAAAGGTCACAGTTCGTAGTAATAGACGGAAAGTCACCGAGTAAAACAGAAGCTATATCCGGCGTTCCCAGCGAAGTGTTACAGGTCCTCTATTGTTCCTGATCGATATTAACGACATAGGAGACAATCTGAGTAGCCCTCTCAGATTGTTTGCAGATGTTGCTGTCATTTACCGTCTTTTAATGTCATCAGATGACCACAAGTAATTGCAAAATGATTCAGATAAGACATCTGTATCGTGCGAAAAGAGGAAATTGACTCTGAATACAGAAAAGCGTGAAATTATTCACAGGAGTATTAAAAGGAATCAGCTAAATTTCGATTACGTGGTAAGTCACACAAATATGAAGGCTGTAAATTCAACTAAATACTTAGGGATTACAATTACAAACAGCCTGAATTGGAAGGATCACGTAGACAATGTTGTGGGTAGAGCAACCCAAAGACTCCAATTCATTGGCAGAAAACAGGTCTACTAAAGAGACTGCTTACACCACGCTTGTCCGCCTTATTCTGGAGTATTGCTGAGCGGTGCGGGATCCACATCAGGTGGGACTGACGGATGACATCATAAAAGTTGAAAGAAGGGCGGCTCGTTTTGCATCATCGCGAAATAGGGGAGATAGTGTGACAGACATGATACATTAATTGGAAGGCAATCATTAAAACAAATTTCAATCACCAGTTTTCTCCTACGGTTGGAAAAACATTCTGTTGGCACCCACCTACTTAGGGAGAAAAGATCATCACGATAAAATAAGAGAAATCAGGGCTCGCACAGAAAAATTTAAGTGCTTGTTTTTTCCGCGCGCCATTCGAGAGTGGAACGGTGGAGAGACAGTTTGAAGGTCGTTCATTGAACCCTCTGCCAGGCACTTAATTGTGAATAATAGATTCAGAAAATCAGAGAATTTAAAGGTCATATGTTAGTTTATAGATAGTTGTTCTTCCCACGCACAATTCGCGGATTGCAAATAGAAGGGGGAGGGGGTAATGATGCTAGTACCAGAGGCACCCTCCGCCACTCACTTTAATGTTGCCTGAGGAGTACAGATGTAAATTTAGAAAACTTCCAGTCGATGAAAATATGACACAGGTCTGGTAGCTGCTCAGATAGTCTAATGGTTGTGAAAGTCAGGAGACGCGTGTTCCTTCCTTCTTTGGGGCAAATTTTCATTTTGCATGCCGTATTTACGAAATGTGATTGACGAAATTCGAAAAAGTGATATTAGTCAAGTTCAGTTTCCTTTTGGAGACTGTGTGTTCAGTGATGACGTCCAATTTGCTGTTTTACCACTGGAAGACGGAAGAGGGGGGGGGGGGGGGGGGGGGGGGGGAGGGGTTGAAGGCTGTGTCTTAGTGGACAAAATTATGGAAACACCAAACACAGTGCCATGTCTAATATGGTTTAGGAAAACCGTTGGCATTCAAAATAGCTACGTGTCGTCTTGGAATGGACAAATACAGGTCCTGTACGGTTTTCAAGGGAATATTGTACCATTCTTCCTGTAAAATAATGACCAGTTCAGGTAACGGACAGGAGGATATAAGATGAACATCAACAAAAGCAAAACGAGGATAATGGAATGTAGTCGAATTAAGTCGGGTGATGCTGAGGGAATTAGATTAGGAAATGACACACTTAAAGTAGTAAAGGAGTTTTGCTATTTGGGGAGCAAAATAACTGATGATGGTCGAAGTAGAGAGGATATAAAATGTAGACTGGCAATGGCAAGGAAAGCGTTTCTAAAGAAGACAAATTTGTTAACATCGAGTATAGATTTAAGTGTCAGGAAGTCGTTACTGAAAGTATTTGTATGGAGTGTAGCCATGTATGGAAGTGAAACGTGAACGATAAATAATTTAGACAAAAAGAGAATAGAAGCTACAGAAGAATGCTGAAGGTTAGATGGGTAGATCACATAACTAATGAGGAGGTATTGAATAGAATTGGGGAGGAATTTGTGGCACAACTTGACAAAAAGAAGGGACCGGTTAGTAGGACATGTTCTGAGGCATCAAGGGATCACAAATTTAGCATTGGAGGGCAGCGTGGAGGGTAAAAATCGTAGAGGGAGACCAAGAGATGAATACACTAAGCAGATTCAGAAGGATGTAGGCTGCAGTAGGTACTGGGAGATGAAGAAGCTTGCACAGGATAGATTAGCATGGAGAGCTGCATCAAACCAGTCTCAGGACTGAAGACCACAACAACAACAACAACAACAACAACAACAACAGGTAATGTGAAGGGAGTGGAGAGCCAACACGTACCCTTCTCTCCGAAGCAGACCCCAAGGGCTCGATAACAGAGAGATCTGGTGCCTATACGCAACAACTCATCCTCGTCCCCACAAAACCAGTTCTGGACGATGCGAGAGCTGTGTGAACAGGGGCCATGCCGTCTTGGTACACACCATGAGCATTTGGGAATGAACGCTTTACAATGGGTGGACCTCATCAGCCACAATGACCACGTAGTCCTTGGCAGTAACGCGATCTTGCAGAGTAACGAAGCGGTCCATGACATACCACGATACCACGATAGTGCTGCCCAAATCCCCGAAACCAACCCCCCCCCCCCCACACCACCACCACCACCACCACCACCACCACCACCACCACCACCATCAAGTTTCACTCTCGAGACGTAAACCCGACCTGAAGCTGGAAACTGTGTGAAACAAGACGCATCCGACCAAATGACTTCCTTCCATTACGTCACAAACCGGGTTTTACGGCTTTGGCACAATGTTTTCGTGTTGCATCACTGATGAGTAGTTTTGGAAGTCCAGCTTGGCCCGCAATTTTCTGTTTATGGAGCTCCATTCGTGCTGTTTTGGTGCCGGCAGCGTTCAGGACAGCGAAATTCAGTTCTCCAGTGACTTCTGCAGCTTTCGTCCTCTTATTTAGGTCACAATCCACTTCAATGACTGTCCAGAGCATCCATTCGACACAAAATGTCGTCTGCATTGTGACTTAACGGACTTGGCTTTTCCGATCTCGCTGAGAACGGTGTAAGTCTTGAAACGTCAAACACTTGGCCAACTTTGATTACGGAAACACTCACCATTCGAGCATCAACAATTTGCCCACATTCCTTAACTTAGTTCAGACTTAACGCACTCGAAACTCTACAGAACACTGTACTGACCATGACCGACACTTGCAACGTACTGAGGATACTGCACAGGTGCCGTTCATGGTCAAACACAACAGTACAATTTGCAGGCTCGGCTAGCATCTGCATTTATGTTCAAGCACGCGTTTCTCGCCGTGTTTCGACATTTTTGTCCAACCTATACATGTACGAGGGTAATCCCAAAAGTAAGGTGTCATTCTTTTTCTAAGTACGTAGACGAGTTTATTCCTACAACGGTTTACACCAGTTTACAGCTTGAATTTTTAGCTATTTTTTCGACGTAATCACCATTTCTGTCGATGCATTTTTGTAGACGCTGTGGCAGTTTTTGTATGCCCACGTCATACCAGCTCGCCGCCATCCTGTTCACAAAGTTATGAACCTCCTGTTTCACCTCGTCTTCGGAGCTGAATCGCTTTCCGGCCAAATGTTCTTTTAACCTAGGGAACAGGTGATAGTCACTGGGCGCCAAGTCAGGACTATAGGGTGGGTGGGTCATTATGTTCCACTGAAACTGTTGCAGGAGAGCAACGGTTTGCCGAGCGATGTGTGGGCGAGCGTTGTCATGGAGAATGTCTACGACCTTGCTCAACATTCCTCTTCTCCGGTCTGAATTGCCAGTTTGAGTTTTTTCAGAGTCTCACAGTAGCTGTCAGCGTTAATTGTGGTCCCAGTGGGCATAAAGTCGGCCAACAATACCCCTTTCCGATCCCAAAAAACGGTTGTCATGACTTTACCGGCAGACTGTGTATGATTGTTGCTTGGTCTCAGGTGTAAAGTGGTATGCCCAGGTTTCGTCACCCGTGACAACTGAGTCCAGAAAGTTGTCCTATTCGGTTGCAAGGTAGTGAAGAAATGCGCGGGAAGCATCAACTCGTTGCCGCATGTGGTCCTCAGTCAGCACGCGTGGCACCCATCTTGCGCACACCTTCCGGTAGTTCAATGTTTCCGTTAAAATTCTGTGAGCGGTGCTTCGGGAAACCTCAGGAACCAAAGTGCAGAGGTCATCCAGGGTGATCCGCCGATCTTCACGCAAGCTTTGCTCAACCTTCAACACTTTCTCCTCAGAAATTGACGGTCTCCCGCTCCTTTATTCGTCGTGAATTTCGGTCCGACCAGCTGCAAACACTCTACACCACTTACGAACATTTTTGACGTCCATTACGTCAATTGGCGATGGATTTCAATCGGCGCTGTGCCCTTTGCGTTCAAAAACCGAATAACTGCGCGCATTTCGCACTTGGCGGTAGCATTCAACGGGAGGTCCAATCTCAACGGCTGCCAAGCCAAGACAGCGCCTCAGCGTGCGCATGTTTATGCACAACGAGTAAATCACTCTTCATAACAGTGTGACCAACTGCCACACAGAGTTCTGTACTTATCAAAAAATAGGAGATCTTACTTTTGGGACTACTCTCGTATATACCGTATGAAGGGCTGTCAATAAATAATACAACACGTTTCTTATACAGATTTATTATCTCGCCCAATTTCGGTAGAAAAAAATGCGGAATTTGTTGTGGGACACCGTAGAATATTCACGCTTCGGCCCCTATAGTTTCATGAAATGGCGGCGGTATATGTAGCCTTCAAAATGGCGTCTGTACATAATGGAGGTGCGTTCCAAGCAGAGAGCTGTCATTGAGTTTCATTTGGCGGCAAACAAGAGCATCGCAGATATTCATAGGCGCTTGCATAATGTCCACGGAGACCTGGTAGTGAACAAAAGCACGGCGAGTCGTTGGAAGAGGCGTCTGTAATCACTGGAACAAGGCCCCACACCCTGTCCGATCTTCTGCGTGCCGCCTGCCGCACACAGCTGCAGTGCTGGAATGTGTGGACACACTTATCCGAGGTGAACGACGGACCACGTCGCCGCTCAACTGGACGTCTCTGTTGGCAGTGCTGACACACTCGTCCACCAGTTAGGGTACTCAAAGATATGGGCCCGCTGGGCTCCTTGCTGCCTATTGTTGTTGTTGTGGTCTTCAGTCCAGAGACTGGTTTGATGCAGCTCTCCATGCTACTCTATCCTGTGCAAGCTTCTTCATCTCCCAGTACCTACTGCAACCTACATCCTTCTCAATCTGGTTAGTGCATTCATCTCTTTGTCTCCCTCTACGATTTTTACCCTCCACACTGCCCTCCAATGCTAAATGGCTCTGAACATGTCCTACCAACCGGTCCCTTCTTCTTGTCATGTAGTGCCACAAACTCCTCTTCTCCCCAATTCTATTCAATACCTCCTCATTAGTTATGTGATCTACCCATCTAATCTTCAGCATTCTTCTGTAGCACCGCATTTCGAAAGCTTCTATTCTCTTCTTGTCCAAACTATTTATCGTCCATGTTTCACTACCATACATGGCTACATTCCATACAAATACTTTCAGGATCGACTTCCTGACCCTTGAATCAATACTCGATGTTAACAAATTTCTCTTCTCCAGAAACGCTTTCCTTGCCATTGCCAGTCTACATTTTATATCCTCTCTTCTTCGACCATCATCAGTTATTTTGCTCCCCAAATAGCAAAACTTCTTTACTACTTTAAGTGTCTCATTTCCTAATCTAATTCCCTCTGCATCACCCGACTTAATTCGACTACATTCCATTATCCTCGTTTTGCTTTTGTTAATGTTCATCTTATATCCTCCTTTCAAGACACTGTCCATTCCGTTCAACTGCTCTTGCAGCTACTTTGCTGTCTCTGACAGAATTACTATGTCATCGGCGAACCTGAAAGTTTTTATTTCTTCTCCATGGATTTTAATACCTACTCCGAATTTTTCTTTTGTTTCCTTTACTGCTTGCTTAATATACAACTGCCTATAGGAGACCGTAAAGAGCAACGAAGGACCATACGTGCGGAATGCGGAATTGCTTGCACGTTGGAAGGTTGATCGTGACAGGTTTTGTCGAACGTCGTCACAGGCGATGAGAAATGGGTTCACCACTTCGAACCGAAAACAAAAGGGCACTCCATGGAGTGGCGCCACACCACCTCTCCTCCGAAGAGAAAGTCCAAAGTCACACCATAAATCATTAAAATCATGGCGACCGTCTTCTGGGATTCTGAAGGGTTTATTTTGTTTGATGTTCTCCCTCATGGTGCAACGATCAACTCTGAAGTGTATTGTGCCACCCTCAGGAAACTGAAGAAATGACTTCAGCGCGTGCGTCGCCACAAAAATGCAAACGAACTTCTCCTTCTGCCTGACTACGCAAGGTCTCGCCCAAGTCTGCGCACCTGAGAGTGTCTCACAAAACTTCATGGAACTGTTCTTCCTCACCCAACCTACAGGCTGGATCTCGCACCTTCCGACTTCCATCTCTTTGGCCCACCGATGGATGCACTCCACGGGAAGCAGTTCGTGAATGATAGGGAAATTATAGGTGCAGCAAGACGTTGGCTTCGGCGTCGACCAGTAGGGCCGCCAGGCGGCGCAGCCGGCCATGCCACCAGAGGCGCAACAATCACCTGTTATCCAGGCTGCGGTAGTTCGGCAGTTGTCGCTAGTCAAGCAGTCTGTTCTCCTAGCACAGTTTTCCGCGCACTATTTCATTTGCTGCAGTATGTCTAGTGACGCCTCGTCCGCGGCACGAATCCGCCCGGCGGATTTGTGTCGAGGTCCGGTGAACCGGCCAGTCTGTGGATGGTTTTTAGGCGGTTTTCCATCTGCCACGGCGAATGCGGGCTGGTTCCCCTTATTCCGCCTCAGTTACACTATGTCGGCGATTGCTGCGTGAACAAGTTCTCCACGTACGCGTACACCACCATTACTCTACCACGCAAACATAGGGGTTACACGCGTCTGGTGTGAGACGTTCCCTGGGGGTCCACCGGGGCCCGAACCGCACAATAACCCTGGGTTCGGTGTGGGGCGGCGGAAGGGTGATGTGGACTACGGTAGTCGTCGTGGGGTTGTGGACCACTGCGGCTGCGGTGGGGACGTAGCCTCTCCGTCGTTTCTAGGCCCCCGGTTAACATACAATACAAATACAATACAATACAATGTCTAGTGAACTGCAGAGTGTCACTGTGGAAAAAGAGTGAAAGTGTAGACACAACAAAAGGGAAAAACATGAAGCTGGAAGAAGCACTGAAAGAATGCCAGAAGTTATTGGACACACAAGTGAATGCCGAAGATTTCATTTGTGCAGATGAACAACGTCTCGTAATTTGGGACGCCAGTTCTGAAGCTTACAGTAATAAGCAGTTAAAACTAAATGGTTGGAATGAAATTATTTGTTCACTCCTACTGGATATTGAGCAGCCGTCCTTGGCTGAGAGGAATAACCTTTGCAGTTACTTAGGCATTAAATGAGGGGGGAACCAAAAATAACCGGAATTTGTTTCTAGAAAGCATATACTTTATTGTTTTCAAATACAACCTTAATCTCCTTCGAAGTACTCTCCATTAGCATTAATACACTTGTCCAAACGTTCATTCCAGTGTATGAAGAATCTTTTAAATTCGTCCTCTTTGATACCTGCTAGCACTTTCATGACATTGCGTTTTACGTCTTCCTCATCCGCAAAACGCTTCCCTCTCAAGTCTCTTTCCATCCTCGGGAGTAGGAAGGAGTCCGAGGGTGCTAAATCTGGCGAATAGGGCCCGTGGGTCAAGGAAGTCGTCTTCGTTGAGGCCAAAAACTGGCTAACGCTGAGAGCCGTGTGCGCGGGAGCGTTGTCGTGATGCAGGAACCACACGCCAGAATCCCACAAAGCCGGACGTTTTCGCGACAAACTTCTGCGAAGCCGTTTCATAACCTCGAAATAGAATTGTTGGTTTACTGTCTGGTTTTCAGGGACAAATTCAGAGCGTAAGATCCCTTTGACACCATAAAAAGAGGTCAACGTTTTCACATTCGATTTCACTTGTCGAGCTTTCTTTGGTCGAGGTGAGTCAGGTGACCTCCATTGTGATGACTATTGTTTACTTTCTGGATCGTACCCATAGCACCATGACTCATCACCTGTAATGATTTTGTTGAAAACTGTGGATCACCTTTGAACGCGTCCTTCATTTCGAGACAAGTTTGCCCACGACAATCCCTTTGATCTCCGGTAAGAAGCTTTGGCACGAATTTTGCTGCCACTCTTAGCATCCCCAAATCGATGGTCAAGATGCGCTGAATTGAGCTCCAGGACAACCCGGACAAGTTCTCGAGTCGGTCGTTTGTCCTGCGTCGATCTTCACTGATGAGATAACGGATCGCTTCCCACGCCCGAGTTCCCGGGTTCGATTCCCGGCGGGGTCAGGGATTTTCTCTGCCGCGTGATGGCTGGGTGTTGTGTGCTGTCCTTAGGTTAGTTAGGTTTAAGTAGTTCTAAGTTCTAGGGGACTGATGACCGTAGCAGTTAAGTCCCATAGTGCTCAGAGCCATTTGAACCATTTGAGATAACGGATTTTGTCGATGTTGTCTTCGCTTCGACCAGTTGAAGGTCGACTGGAACGGGGCTGATCTTCAACCACCATTTTTCCCTTTTTAAACAGAGACAACCATTCCTACACTTGCGTTTTACTAAGAGCATGGTCTTTGTAGGCTGTCTGAATCATCGCAACAGTTTCTGATGCGTTCTTGCCGAGCAAGAAAAAAAACTTCACTGCCGCACGTTATTCGTAAGAACTAGCCATTTCCTTGTGTCACGTCTGCACTGTACACACACTCAAAGAACTGCCAAAGAAACCACACTTCTCACTGTTGGGTGTCACCGCGTGGCAGAATGACTCAGCAGAGCTACTACTACAACCCTCTGGCGGCGCAACCTGCTACTACAAGTACACGATGTGCAGCATTACGATTCCGGTTACTTTTGGGTCTCCCCTCGTATCTATTCGTAAATCCTCGCAAGTATAATCTTATCATTATGACTACATGCATCTTCACTTCGCCTTCTCCTTTTCATTAAAAGTGCTAGGAGGAGCATGTATGTATAGTTGTTATCTGACATGTTCCCTGGTCACTAGTCCACACAGAGAACTGACAACGTGGTGGCCAAACCGAGTGGTGGTGGTGACCAAGCGTAATAGGCTCCGTTTGACACAATGCCCCGCCAAGACGTAGTGGCGGTGCAAGGCAGCCAGTCGTCAGCCAGCTTCTTGCGGCCCCACTGGCTGCCCTACTCTAATAAGCCCCATAACAATCTACTCCCATAGACGAGCAGCTCCACAGGTGGCGTGGCTGGCTGCGCCGCCTGGCAACCTAGTGTAATGGGCCGTAGTGTGGTACTATGCAGGCATACAGGACCTCGCGGTTAAGTTAGCGAAAGGCCGTCGTATCTAACGGAGATTATGCTGAAAAAGAGGGTTTTGTAGCCAAAAGAGTGAGGAATAACCTGGTGCACTGAAATTCTGAATAAAACCAACCAACTTTCCGAAGAGGATGTGTTGTATTACTTACTGAAACGCCTCTTGTATGTGCACTACAGGCCATTAAAATTGCTACACCACGAAGATGACGTGCTACAGACGCGAAATTTAACCGACAGGAAGAAGATGCTGTTATATGCAAATGATTAGCTTTTCACAGCATTCACACAAGGCTGGCGCTGGTGGCGACACCTACAACGTGCTGACATGAGGAAAGTATCCAACCGATTTCTCATACACAAACAGCAGTTGACCGGCGTTGCATGGTGAAACGTTGTTGTGATGCCTTGTGTAAGGAGAAGAAATGCGTACCATCACGTTTCCGACTTTGATAAAGGTCGGGTTGCAGCCTATCGCGATTGCGGTTTATCGTATCACGACATTGCTGCTCACGTTGGTCGAGATCCAATGTCTGTTAGCAGAATATGGACTCGGTGTGTTCAGGAGGGTAATACGGAACGCCATGCTAGATCCCAACGGCCTTGTATCACTTTCAGTCGAGATGACAGGCATCTTATCCGCATGGCTGTAACGGATCGTGCAGTCACGTCTCGATCCCTGAGTCAACAGATGCGGACGTTTGCAAGACAATAGCCATCTGCACGAACGGTTTGACGACGTTTGCAGCTGCATGGCCTATCAGCTCGGAGATCATGGCTGCGGTTACCCTGGACGCTGCATCACAGACAGGAGCGCCTGGGATTGTGTACTCAACGACGAACCTGGGTGCACGAATGGCAAAACTTCATTCTTTCGGGTGAATCCAGGTTCTGTTTACAGCTTCATGATGGTCGCATCCGTGTTTGGCGACATCGCGGTGAACGCACATTGAAAGCGTGTATTCATCATCGCCATACTGGCGTATCACCCGGCGCAATGGTATGGGGTGCCATTGGTTACACGTCTCGGTCACCTCTTGTTCGCACTGACGGCACATGAACAGTGGACGTTACATTTCAGATGTGTTACGACCCGTGGCTCTACCCTTCATTCGATCCCTGCGAAATCCTACATTCCAGCAGGATAATGCACGACTGCATGTTTCAGGTCCTGTACGGGCCTTTCTGGATACAGAAATTGTTCGGCTGCTGCCCTGGCCAGCACATTCGCCAGATCTCTCACCAACTGAAAACGTCTGGTCAATGGTGGCCGGGCAACTGGCTCGTCACAATACGCCAGTCATTACTCTTGATGAACTGTAGTATCGTGTTGAAGCTACATGGGCAGCTGTACCTGTACACGCCATCCGAGCTCTGTTTGACTCAATGCTCAGGCGTATCAAGGCCGTTATTACGGCCAGAGGTGGTTGTTCTGGGTTCTGATTTCTCAGGATCTAGTATAATATATTTGTCCAATGAATACCCGTTTATCATCTTCATTTCTTCTTGGTGTAGCAATTTTAATGGCCAGTAGTGTATATACGGGCTGCTCAGAAACATGCTGAAAAGCTTAGAAGGTGTTGCAGAGCTGGGTGTGCTGAGAAGTAATTGTTAAGAAAGAAATACGATATGTTGCGCCGGTTCAAAGATAATTAGCATCTAAGTTAGCCAATCGGACCGTCGCGTGCGCTATTTCAAGCGGCCGTGCAGAGAGGGTGTCGCCAAATGTCTCCTTCGTTTGGTTTCCTAAATCCAAACAAGACAGCGATACAAAAATTGGACATGGGACGGTAGGCAGGATCGAACCCGAGCCAAATGCAGATCTGTCTCTTGCGCTATGAGAACAGCTGACGCTGATTGAATCTGGCGAGCCGCTTGAATTTGCGCGCGCATCGGCCTAACAGGCTAACTTCAACACTAATTAACGCGGGAACGGTGCATTTTTTCTTAATAATTATTTCTCAGGAAAGCCTACGCTGAAACACACTTACAACCTTTTCAGGCCGTTTCTGACAATCCTGTATACATACTACATAAATTTTGTGTGTAGTACCTAACAATTACGTATGTACACTGACGGAAAATGCAAAGTGATGGAGGACTGGAGGCCGAAATATAGCACAGGAGAAATAGTGGATGAATGAACTGGAGGGAACTGAGCGGAGTACTGTGTGATAAGCAGGTTATCTGCAGAATGAAAGGAAAGTTTTACAAGTCTGTGGTGTGGCCTGTGATGATGTATAGCGCAGCAACTTGGCCAATTACAAACGCCCAAGAGAAAAAGATGGAAGTGGCAGAAATGAGAATGTTAAGGTGGATGAGTGGGGTGACACGAAAGGATAGACTAAGGAAGAAGATCCAAAAAAGTAGGCTAAGATGGTATGGGCATGTGCAGAGAAGAGAGGAGTACCACGTGGGGAGAAGAATTGAAGACCTAGAAATCGAAGAACCAAGGAGAAGAGGAAGACCGAAACTGAGATGGAGGGGCAAGGTAGCAGGGGACCTACGGGAGAAAGGCTGGCTCAGAGAAGAAGAACTGGATAGGCATTTATGGAAGAGAAGGATCCAGCAAAGCAACGCCGACCCCACATGACGTGGGAAAAGCCTGAGATGATGATGATGATCATTATGATAATGAATGACGGAAAAACAAATTGAAACACCAACAATGAGTTGTGTGACATTGACAGAAGTTGGTAGACGTGTTTCTTCCTCTGAAAGATGATGTCTATTCATATTTATTGACAGTCGCATAAGAATGGCGCTAGAAGCGCTATTATGATGATGCAAACACGGTTTGCTTTAAATACACGCTGCAACGGTCGTCAGCGTTAGCTACCTTCGAGATTGGACGTGGTGAGTTGTTGGTAGTCAAGAATGTCTTTAAGGCGACCTCACTGAGTTTGAACGAAATCGTGTAATAGGGCTACGAGAAACTGGATGGTCCTTCTGCGATACTGCAGAAAGACTTGGCACGACTGTAGCCACTGTACGTGACTGTTGGCAGCGGTGGTCACGAGAATGCACGTCGCAAGAAGACTGGACTCCGGATGGCCAGCCGGCCGAGCAGTTCTAGGCGCTACAGTCTGGAACCGCGCGACCGCTACGTTCGCAGGTTCGAATCCTGCCTCGGGCATTCATGTGTGAGATGTCCTTAGGTTGGTTAGGTTTAAGTAGTTCTAAGTTCCACGGGACTGATGACCTCAGAAGTTAAGTCCCATAGTGCTCAGAGCCATTTTTGAACCGGATGGCCACGTGGCACTGCCGAGAGGGAAGATCATCGTATTCAGCGTATGGCTCTGGCACATCGTACTGCATCTGCAGCAGCAATTTGAGCAGCAGCTGGCACCACAGTGACACACCGAACTGTTAACAAATCGGTTACTTCAAGGACAGCTCAAAGTCAGATGCCCTGTGGTGTGCATTCCACTGACCCCAAAGCCACCGCCATTTGCGACTCCCGTGGTGTCAAACGAAAGCTCACTGGAGGTTAGGGTGAAGGTCCGTTGCGTTTTGTGATAAAAGCTGGTTCTGCCTTGCTGCCAGTGATGGCCAAGTGTTCATCAGAAGCAGGCCTTTTGAGGGCCTGCAACCAACCTGTCTGTGTGCTAGACACAGTGGACCTACATCTGGAGTTGTGGTATGGGGTACGATTTTGTGTGATAGCAAAAGTTATCCCAACACCCTGACTGCACATTTGTACTTCAATATGTTCATTCGACTTGTTGTGCTACCTTTCATGAACAACATTCAGGGGGTGTTTTCCAACAAGATAACGCTCCCCACATACCGCTGTTGTCATCCAACATGTTCTACAGAATGTCGACATGTTGCCGGCCCATGTGGCCGAGCGGTTCTAGGCGCTACAGTCTGGAACCGCGCGACCGCTACGTTCGCAGGTTCGAATCCTGCCTCGGGCATGGATGTGTGTG
Organism: Schistocerca serialis cubense; assembly: GCF_023864345.2. Taxonomy (NCBI): domain Eukaryota; kingdom Metazoa; phylum Arthropoda; class Insecta; order Orthoptera; family Acrididae; genus Schistocerca; species Schistocerca serialis. The sequence goes on from NC_064645.1 coordinate 443,533,651, forward strand.
ATGTCCTTAGGTTGGTTAGGTTTAAGTAGTTCTAAGTTCCACGGGACTGATGTCCTCAGATGTTAAGTGCCATAGTGCTCAGAGCCATTTGAACCATTTGTCGACATGTTACCTTGGAATGCTCGATCATCAGATTTGTCTCCAATCGAGCTCATTGGAGCATCATTGGCAAATAACTCCAGCGTCATCCACAAACACCATTACCACTCCCTGTATTGACCGACCAAGTGCAAGAGGCATGGAACTCCATCCCACAAACCGATATTCGGCTCCTGTACAACACAATGCATGCACGTTTGCATTCTTGCATTCAACATTGTGGTCGTTACTTCGGTTATTACGGTACCTGGATTTCACATTTGCAATGACGTTCCTCGCGCTTAAAATAACTTGTGATCTTGCAATGTTGATCAGTTACATGTGTTACCTAGACACATGTACTCCAGAAATTTCGTTACTCAACATTAATTATTCTTTGGTGTTGGAGCTTTTTCCGTCAATATACGAGGGCTGTCCAGGTCGCGAAATGGAAACGACTATGAAAATCCGATAAAGCTTTGCAAAGATGTGTTGGGCAGTGTCTCTAGTATGACTCTAGGTAGAATTATGTCGCTCTTTTCATTCCTGAGCTCTTAGTGAGCGCGTACAGATGTTATAGAAAATAGTGTCTCCCTCCAAGTACGAGGGCCTGGTGAGAATTTTCCCCTGAAGCTATGCAACCAACATTACATGACTGTCGTGCGGTTTCTTCTTCAAGACAATTCTCAGCCTCATTCTGCAGGGGCAATGAAGATGTTCCTGCATCGTTTCAATTGGAAATGTTTGGTTACCCACAATACAGCCCGTAATTGTCTCCCACTGAGTTTCATCTCTGCTCAAACGAACCGCCGGCTATGAAGACAACATTTTGGCACAGACAACGAGCTTTAGGTTAGCGCCGGCCGGAGTGGCCGTGCGGTTCTGGGCGCTACAGTCTGGAGCCGAGCGACCGCTAAGGTCGCAGCTTCGAATCCTGCCTCGGGCATGGATGTGTGTGATGTCCTTAGGTTAGTTAGGTTTAATTAGTTCTAAGCTCTAGGCGACTGATGACCTCAGAAGTTAAGTCGCATAGTGCTCAGAGCCATTTGAACCATCTTTAGGTTAGCGTAGAGAATTGGCAGAAAGCACTAGCGGCTGCCTTCTATGATGAGGGTATTGGAAAGCTGGTATAACACTACGACGAATGTCTGAGTCAGAACGGCGACTATGTAGAGAAGTAGCTGAAAGGTGTAGCTAACTGTTACAAATGAAACATTTCTGATTTTCACTGTGATTTTCATTTAGCGATCAATCGTAACTTACTTTCTGGACAGCCCTCGTATATTCTGTGATTATCTCATTGATGTATGTTAAAAGCACATTTCAGATAAAGCTATTGTACAAAATCATACTACAGTAGATACTTGTTATTTTTATTCAGTATTTAGATGAACAGATGAGGTGAATTAGACTGCTCTTAAAGATTCGAGAGTTTGCCAGTAGGTTTGTCAAGGGCGCTATGGTGCTGAGACTTGATCCATCCTGCCGCAAATTTTGCAGCATCGAAGCAATGCAGTGGAGGTCCGTTTATTGAAATAAAATTAGATTTGAAACTGTCGGAATTTGTAAATGATTCCTCTGGTCAGTAAGTGTTAGATTTATGGCACTAAACCCGCTTTCAGAATCAGTCTTACATATAGCTAGAGCCTATAATTTCGGCTGCTTTCACTAATTCTTTCACGGAATTGGGAATGTGTGGAGGATTTTCTTTATAGATTCCAAAATCTTGAACTCGTAACACACGTGCTTGCACTTAATGTAAAATCTACTTTCTTACATAAATGAGGAACTCACATGTCACAATACCACATACGTTCATGATGATCAGAAGACCATATGTGAATTTAATACGGCTACATCCGAAAAATATCCAAGCCCTGAAAGCAGTTTTTTATACTATTACAGATTGAAAAAAAAATTCTTCCGAAATTTTATATTCACGTCAACTTCTTGTTTTCCTTTAAGGACTGGCGAATTCCCGTTTTGCGTAAAGAATAATAACACTTTAACTTCTAGAGCCTCTAAAGCACAACTAATTCCATCATACGCAAACACTTTATGAAATTTTTAGCAACGCTTCCAATTTAGATGTGTCATGAGTTGATCAGCAATCATCATTACTCTCTCTCTCTCTCTCTCTCTCTCTCTCTCTCTCTCTCTCTCTTTCTCTTTCTCAGCGATCACAGGCCCTGTAGACCACGCGCTGCATTAACGATCTTCTTCCACCGCCTTCTATGTCTCGCAGCCTCTCTTCACCCTGCGGAAATTCCTAATGCTGCGATGTCCTTCTCTATGTCATTTTTCGACCCTGTACGAGGTCGGCCCAATGGTCTTGTTGCCTGGAGAGTTCCTTCAAATGCTTTCTTGGTTATTCTGTTGTTTTCCATTCTGGCCACATGTCCAACCCTTTGCGGTCTCCTATTTTTTAATTTCTGGATGATAGTGGGTTGCTTCATTAACTGATAAATTTCATTGTTCTTTGGAATTCTCCATACGCCATTCTCCACTCACTCACTTTTTGAAAAAGAGGGACAAGAGAACTGTGACTTTCAAGAAGAACTCTAACAGCATTAAATGACGTAGCAACCCAACGTGCGTGAAAAACGCGGCCTAGTTTTAGTAGGTAACAGAATAATTCTTGTGAAACAACCTGCAGCAGTCGCTGACTTTTGGGGCTTTGAGGAAACACGCAAAATGAGGAATCTAAAGAATCTGTATATGGTAAACATCTGCCACATCATTCATAGTATCAAGAACAGCTATTTCCATTTTGTAATTCATACAGTCCACGACAATTAAATCCTCATGTAAATGATTGCGCAGTAGACGGCTACGTCCTTGTAAAGTGCAAGCAATGTCGATGCACCATCTGTTGCGTTACCTACAAGATGGTATTTTAGTACACCATATTTAATGTCTAACGATTAAACTTCTGTAGTTCGATTACTGCTATATGCAATTTGATTGATAATCTCTGTTCAGCTATTAGCAGTTGTGAAGTGTGATTACTTCTTCTTGATGTTTCTTTCCGCACAACTTTTCACTTTCTCTCTTATTTTTCTTCACTTTGCTTTCATTTACTCTGTATGATTTCCACGCATTTCATGTGTGACTTAGTTATCATGCAAACCGATTTTATCATTTAATTTTGACATAATTAGTAGAAACACCAGCTAACGTTATCGATACGCACACGTTCCATGCAGTGGGTCTCACGTTCACTAGTTTCTGAACACACTATGCGTATTATCACGTTTTAGTCATTTACAGACAACCACGGCTTAGTCTTGTGCCAGTTTTGAAAACGTGATAAAGCAGCACAAATTTTCACAACAATTTCAAGCCTACTGTTACCGTACTCCCATTCCTACCTCGAGTCTACTCACAGTTTTCAGTCCCTAATGATTCACCGCCATTGTATTTGTTAGCGCCATCATTAGCATTTTGTTTTTTGCATTTGAAGCCTATTTTAACTCTTTTAGCATCACTGTTAGTATCGTGACTGTCAATATTTACGCGTTTCAGGTAGTGTTCTGCTTTTACGTTCAAACGGCTCTAGGCACTATGGGACTTAACATCGGAGGTCATCAGTCCCCTAGACTTAGAACTACTTAAACCTAAGGACGTCACACACATCCATGCCCGAGGCAAGATTCGAACCTGCGATCGTAGCAGCAGCGCGGTTCCGGGCTGAAGCGCCTAGAACCGCACGGCCACAGTGGCCGGCTCTGCTTTTACGGAATGACGAAATTTTGCCTTGTTTGGAAGACGTGACGTGACCTATGTGATTTGCAGGGGGAGGGGGTGCGGGGAGGATTCGCACCCCCCCTCCCGCCTCCCTCTGTACCAAACCATCCCATTCCCTGCTTATAAATTACACATCCCCAACAAGAATGTTTACTTCTCGCTCAATGGGTATGTAAAACTTCATTTTAATTTTGTGGAGCCGTTTATCGGATAAAAAGAAAAAAAAAAATGGTTCAAACGGCTCTGAGCACTATGGGACTTAACATCTGAGGTCATCAGTCCCCTAGAACTTAGAACTACTTAAACCTAACTAACCTAAGGACATCACACACATCCATGCCCGAGGCAGGATTCGAACCTGCGACCGTAGCGGTTGCGCAGTTCCGGACTGAAGCGCCTAGAACCGCTCGGTAAAAAAAAGGTAAGCAGTTATTCGGCTTGGCATTGACTGATGGAGTTGCTGGATGCTTTCGTGAGGCATATCGTGCCAAATTCTGTCTAACTGAGGGTTAGATCTTCAAAAAAATCCTCAGCTGATTGGAGGGTCCGGCACATAATGCTCCAAACGTTCTCAACTGGGAATAGATGTTGCTATCTTGCTGGCCAAGGTAGGGTACGGCAAGAACGAAGACAAGCAGTAGAAACTTTCCCCGTGCCCGGGTGGTCATTGTCTTGAGGAGCAACAAAGCGAGGTGTAAAGTACCGCCGACGTACCGCTGTGCTGTGAGGATGCTGCGGATGTCAACTAAAGGAGTCTTGCTCTGAAACGAAATGGCTGTAGGCCCAGGCGGGCGACAATTTGGCTGGTATGCCTTCGCTGTCCGGGGCGTCTCCAAACACGTCCTCGCTCGCCGTCGGAGCTCAGTTCGAAGCGGGACTCACACTGAAGACAATTCTACTCAAGTCAATGAGATTCCAGGTGAAACACGTGTGTGGAGGCGCCTCTGACAGTGGTGCGTACCTACCTGATTGTCGCCGACAACCAGGAGTGATGGTCTGGGACGCCATTTCGTTTCAGAGCAGGACTCCTTTAGTTGACATCCGCAGTGCCCTTACAGAAGAGCGGTACGTCGACTATTTTATACACCCGTTTGTTGCTCTTCATGGCAAGCTGTCTGGAGCTTACATTTCAACAAGATAATGCCCGCCTGCAGACGGCGAGTGTTTCTACTATTTGTCCTTGCCCTTCCCAAACCATACCTCGGCCAGCAAGGTCTTTCCGTAATCGAGAACGCTTGGATGATGATGATGATGATGATGATGACGACGATGTTTGGTTTATGATGCGCTCACCTGTGCGGTTATTAGCACCCGTACAAATTCCCAACCTTTGCTCAGTCCAATCTCGCCACTTTCATGAATGATGATGAAATGATGGGGACAACACAAACACCCAGTCATCTCGAGGCAGGTGAAAATCCCAGAACCCGCCGGGAATTGAACCAGGGACCTCGTGCTCGGGAAGCGAGAATGCGACCGCGAGACCATGAGCTGCGGACGAGAACCCTTGGAGCATTACTGACAGGACTCTCCAACCATCTCGTGGTTTTTACGATCTAACGCGCCAGTTGGATAGGCTCTGGTACGACATCGGTCAGGAAAAAAAAAGAAAAAGAAATAGCGCCGTCCACTAATTAAGTGGTGGAGTATCGAGCGGTACTTCGTTTTCTGGTTTTAAAGCGCAACAACGCTGCAAGAATCCATTATGAGTTGGCGGACGTATACGGAAGCAATGCACCATTGTATCACATAGTGATTATGTGACGCAGAACACCACGCAGTTCCAATGTGGTCCAGGAAGTTTAAATAACGAAGTGGCAGACCATCTTTTTGTGAAGAAGCGGGAATCGCAAGATGAGTGTAGCCCACTGAGCTCGGTGAGCGGCTTATCAGAGTCGAAGCTATAGTGGAAAATCCATTCTGAGCTTGGTAAAGGCCGCCATCCTCTGGATTCTACACCTGTTCACAACCATTCAAAAAGCCTTCTGAACAGAGGCAGCAGTGGACATGTTGCAGCTGTGTCTCGCCAAACCAATCAAGTTGACGTCTTCAGCCTCCTAATCATCATGGAAGAGTGCCCCGAGACAATTACGTTTTTAACTGGTTTGATGCGGCCCGCCACGAACCTCTTTGTCTCAGAGTGGCACTTGCTGGATGTATTCAAATCGCTTTATTGTTCTACAGGTTTCACCCTCTCCAGCTCCCTCTAGTACCATGGAAGTTATTCCGTGATGTCTTAACAAATGTCTTACCATCCGGTCCCTTCTGCCTGTCGGTTTCCATACATTCCTTTACTCGCCGATTCTCTGGAGAACCACCTCATTGCGTACCTTACCAGTCCACCTAATTTTCAACATTCTACATCTTAAATGCTTCGATTCTCTTCCGGTTTTCCTACAGTCGGTACCTCATTATTATACAATGCTGTGCTCCAAACGCACATTATCAGAAATTTCTTTCTCAAATTAAGACGTATGTTTGATATTAACCGACTTCTCTTCGCCAGGAAAGCCCTTTATTACAGTGTTAGTCTAAGTTGTCCTTGCTCCATCCATCTTGGGTTATTTGCTGCCTATGTAACGGAATTCCTTGACTTCGTCTGCTTCGTGATCCACAATTCTGATGTTAAGTTTCTCGCTGTTCTCATTTCTGCTTCTTCTCATTACTTTCGTCTTTCTTCAGTTTACTCTCAATTCATGTTCTGTACTCATTAGACTATTCATTACATTCAACACATCCTGTAGTTCTTCACTTTCATTGGGGACAGCAATATCAGCGAATTTTATGACATCTCCATTCACCTTGAATTTTAAGCCTACTCTTGAACCTTTCTTTTATTTCCCTTTCTTCGATGTATAGATTGAACAGTAGGGGCGAAAGTCTACATCCCTGCCTCGCACCCTTTTTAATCCGAGAACTTTGTTCTTGATCTTCCAGTCCAGTTACTATGATGGCGAATAAAGGCGGAGACCTAACCATCATTAGGCAAGCTGGTGATGTTTTTTGGGGCTGCCACGCTGTGGTGCTAACAGATAATGTTCGTAGGGGCCAAACCGTCACTTGTGCATCCTACCCGAATCTCCTGATGAGGTTACGGAAGGCCTTTCAAGGCCAAGTGTTGTGGGAAGCTGTCCAAAGAGGTGCTGAGAATTTTTCCGGGTTGTATGGCCGTGGTCCATGGAACTCTGAGTCTCAGCACAACCAGGAGCACCTCCGAAGATGTCTAACGTAGCCTTGGACGAAACGTCAGGGATTGAAGAGTTCCACGGACCACGGCCATACAACCCGGAAAAATTCTCAGCAGCTGAAACACCCGGTCGTGAAAGCCTTCGTTGTACGTCCAAAGAGTTGTTTTACTCCACAGTGGCGCCTCAGTTCATTCAATACAGGGCACTGTCGCAAGGGTTGCCAAAATTCTCTTCAACAAAATCGTGATAAATGCATATTAACAGTTGAATAAAGTGCGCTATCGATGAAATAAGCAACGCAAATATTTTTGGCACAGTTTTAATAAGAATATAAAAAAATGGTTCAAATGGCTCTGAGCACTATGGGACTTAACTGCTGTGGTCATCAGTCCCCTATTACTTAGTACTTAAATCTAACTAACCTAAGGACATCACAAACACCCATGCCCGAGGCAGGATTCGAACCTGCGACCGCAGTGGTCGCGCTGATCCAGACTGTAGCGCCTAGAACCGCTCGGCCACTCCAGCGAATTTAATGGATTTCTACAGATTTTTCTTCTGAAAAAAAAAATGGAACTCTGAACATGATGCTTTCCATTACCCCAATTAAAAAGGAAGCCATAACACCGGAAGCACGTAGAAAGAGGCGATAATTTGATATTTTACTTACTTAATCGATACGGTAAAACCTAATTATTATTTTTTTCGCCTCGACCATTTAAATTAATCTACGTCTGAAATATAGGGCTGACGTTTAAATTTTATTTCCTTGATATCTGTGCAAATAGATTACTTTTTAAAAATCCGGAACTTTCATTCAGCCGGGCAGGACATTATATACACCATTCAAAACTAGCCCAATTCGGGTTTTCCAGGACGTACGGCAACCCTAACAGTCACTCATGCTGATTCTGTGAGCTGTCAAAATGACGACGAGGCGATGTTCGAGATGTAACATTTCCTAAACAGACAACATTGAGAAAAATATGTCACGTTGAAAGGTGTAGGTGTAGAAACGGACTATCACCAAAACTAATAGTCACAATTTAATTTTTTAGATGTAATTATTAAACCTTTATGACCAACCCCGGCTAGAGTTATTGGCGATGCCCTGATGTCAGTTTATTACGAATGTTTGTATGACTCCACTACTTGATTTGGTGGTACCCGAACGCGATTCAATACGCCACACGATATGAATATTAATGCGTGGCGATATAACTCCAAAAGTGAGCAAAACAAACGATTGGAACAAAATAGACGTCCCTGCTCCGACCGTCGACCGTGTTTGCGTCAGCGGCAGCGGGCGGCACATGTGTGCACAGCAAGCCGTGTGCTATCGCTCGTTACTCGCTTTGTTTATCGACGCTACTTGTATCGAAAGCGGAGCCTTAGGCGCTCATCGTTTATTCCATGAATACGCTATAAGCGGCCGCAGTTCAGCCCGCCCTGCCCAGAGCCCTACTGCCGAATGCTAAGTTCCAACGACCCGCGCTGCGCAGCTTCCTTTCCACATCTGCCACACTCTCAAGTGGAGCCAGATAGTTATGTTTTCTTACAGTTTTCCACAGTCTTACTTCTCTTCCCAAGCGCGTAAGCATTAGCTGTTATAGCGTCCCCAGCGAAATAATAATAATAAAGGACTTAAAAGACAGTATTTATAAAGGAGAGACATTTAAAAATTGGATATACACATTTTCTCATTTATCCGTATTATAATAATTTCTCTGTGTAAGTTTCTAAGGCAAAGAAATATAACAAAATGATCTAAAGAGACGACAAGATAAGCTGTTTTGTTAATTTTTTAGTCGTTTTCACTTCTTCTCTTGTCTTGATTGCGTGTAGACGGACATCTTGCGTGTGCTGGCAAATGTAAGCATATTTGTTCTAATTAAGCAGATAATATATTGATTTAATATCATTGTTCACTTTTAATTTGTAAGAGGTGATCCCGATTTCATGTCCGCCTTTCTTTGAATTAACCTACACTCGAGTAATTAACAATTCAACAATCGCAGCAGCCAACACAGCGAACGACGCCATTACGTGGCGATATTAACTTATGATATTTTTCTCCACAGCCGCCCGACGCTGCTGAAAATACGTAGCTTTAAGATTCTTATTTTCAGTACAAAGGCCGAGAGCCAGAGCCAGGACTCCGACTACGATGCAATGGTTAACGGAGGTAAGAAGGAATACTCTCGCGTGTGTGTGGGCCGCTATTGTAGTTTATAACTAAAGATTTTTTGCTTTAAAGTGAACTGACTAGCTGAGGAAATTAATATGAAAAGTTTATTCCATTGTTCAGCTTATTTGTTCATGTTTTAAGATTCAGCGAGTCTAACATTCATTAACGTAACAAATAATTTAAGATTAATATTGTTGAAAAGCATTTAATTGTAAATCAAAATTGAATGAGATATTTTTATTAAGGCCCACGACGTAAGTCGGCAACAATCAATAATAATAATAATAATAATAATAATATATTAAATTACGACGGCCGACGGACGCGAGACTGTCTCCATACTATTTACAAACTAGGCTTCGTTGAACGTTTATTTGTATACCTAGAACGAAAAATGGTGCTATTGTCTTACGATTGTACAAACAAGGTGAATATGTCCTGGGCAGAGTTAGGGATGTAAAAGAAGGGAACTAGCTTTCCTACTTATCTGACAACTTCAGAGACACTTCAGTCAAAACATCTTGTCATATTCGCGCTTTTTTACTTCTTAATGTTCGTACTCTTGTCATATGCCGTGTTTCTTGACTTCCGCAAGGCGTTCGGTACAGTTCCCCACAGTCGTTTAATGAACAAAGTAAGAGCATAAGGACTATCAGACCAATTGTGCGATTGGATTGAAGAGTTCCTAGATAACAGAACGCAGCATGTCATTCTCAATGGAGAGAAGTCTTCCGAAGTAAGAGTGATTTCAGGTGTGCCGCAGGGGAGTGTTGTAGGACCGTTGCTATTCACAATATACATAAATGACCTTGTGGATGACATTGGAAGTTCACTGAGGCTTTTTGCGGATTGTGCTGTGGTATATCGAGAGGTTGTAACAATGGAAATTTGTACTGAAATGCAAGAGCATCTGTAGCGAATTGACAGATGGTGCAGGGAATGGCAATTGAATCTCAATGTAGACAAGTGTAATGTGCTGCAAATACATAGAAAGAAATATCCCTTATCATTTAGCTACAATATAGCAGGTCAGCAACTGGAAGCAGTTAATTCTATAAATTATCTGGGAGTAGGTATTAGGAGTGATTTAAAATGGAAATACCATATAAAGTTGATCGTCGGTAAAGCAGATGACAGAATGAGATTCATCGGAAGAATCCTAAGGAAATGCAATCCGAAAACAAAGGAAGTAGGTTACAGTACTCTTGTTCGCCCACTGCTTGAATACTGCTCAGCAGTGAGGGATCCTTACCAGATAGGGATGATAGAAGAGAGGGAGAATATCCAACGGAGAGCAGCGCGCTACGTTACAGGATCATTTAGTAATTGCGATAGCGTTACGGAGATGATAGATAAACTCCAGTGGAAGACTCTTTAGGAGAGACGCCCAGTAGCTCGGTACGGGCTTTTGTTGAAGTTTCGAGAACATACCTTTACCGAGGAGTCAAGCAGTATATTTCTCCCTCCTACGTATATCTCACGAAGAGACCATGAGGATAAAATCAGAGAGTTCAGAGCCCACACAGAGGCATACCGACAATCCTCCTTTCCACAGACAATACGAGACGGGAATAGAAGGGAGAACCGATAGAGGTACTCAAGGTACCCTCCGCCACACACCGTCAGGAGTATGGATGTAGATGTAGATATGATAAAATGCATAGTGTCAAGTGAAGTAACATGATACATGATGTCATTTAATACAACATGACACATACCATGATGTCACTCAACATGGCATTTGCCACGTCGCGCAATATGAAACAACGTGTCATTAAAGTTTAGGATGCATGCATCCCCACTCCCCACTCTGGGACACTTCCAATTATAGATGCACCCCCTCCCCCTATATAAACACAGAAATTTGTATCTATTTGTTCTTACATCCTTCACCATAATTGGAACAGGGTTTGGGTTTGGGGGAGAAGTGGTCCCCACGGGAAAAAAATATCAACCATCCAACCTAGAAACAAAAAAAAAAGTTTTAATTTCCCTCACCATCCCCCCCACCTCCCCTCAGGAACAAATCCACCCTCAGAAAACTTTTTCATTTTTTACATGTATTCTCTTCAGCCATGTAATGTTATACTGTATACTGTTGAGCATGGCTGCCTAGTCTTCTGGGTTATGGGCACAGGACCAGGAATTTTAGCCTGTAAATTGCATGATGCGGATGTGCCAAGACCTTGCAGCTAAGAGAGCTCACTGCGCTGGTGAAGTAGGCGTTATTCGTAAAAAAAAAAAAAAAATCGCACATATTTGAAGATGTCTTGATTTAAATGTATTTGAAGCTGCCAACTAGTAGAAAAGCTAATTCTGTTCTCTCACATCCGTAACTCCGTCCAGGACATATTCGCCCTTTTTGTGCTGATAGGAGCGGCTTTCATTCTGGTTCCCAACTTTCGCTCTGCCGTAATTGTCACATTAAGACCGCCATAGCTTGGCAACAGATGTAGATTTTTCTTGGCTCGGGAGACGGCTGACCCAGTATAGGGTTTTTTTAAATTGTCTTTCGAACCATGTTGCTTATATCGTGGCAACGATAAAGCTTTCATAAAACAACAGGACAGCCATTAATTACATGTATTTGTCTACCTTCTTACAAAATTTGAACCGAAACGCACAAGTTTGAAACACACAAAAGGCGTGTGTAAAAAAACTCACAAAAGCATTTTATGAACGTAAAATCCGAATGGAGCAGGATTTTAGAGAGCGAGTTTTCTGTTTTATCGTAAGAATTTATTTTTTATTTATGTGATTTACTTAAAACGGTTTCCGCGCATTCAATCCACTGAACGAATTTTACGTGCTGCATTTAGATCGACTTTAAACAATTGTATTTCGACAACGATTGAAGATTACTGGATAAAAAAAGTTCCGTATTTACTTTGTCCATTTATCTACCTTCGTACGAAGTATGAACCGAGTCATACAAATGTAACATATATAAATGGCGTTATCAAAAACCACCCAGGAAAAAGCGTTTTTTGGAATTTTGCACGTAAAATCTTAACTGTACACAAAAAAATGATGCCATTAGCTTAGCTTCAATTTTAGCCCAATTAAAATCTTTTGGATAAGGAATTAATCTATTTGCACAAATTGCCTGGGCACAGCTCCGGTTCATCGTTCAGAACTTGCTTACTGTACTGTAACACAGCTGCAGTAAGTCAGACGTTCGAATGGCTATACAAATGGCCACTGATTCGGACTAAACCGAAAACTTTTTACTTTATGTTCCTAGCTCAAATACTAACCGAGGACCAAAACACTACTCCTCCCCCCCCCCCCCCCCCTCTCTCAACCGCGATTCTGCACATTCATATCTGTTAACGATTATATTTGTAGCAGAATCATCGGTTTAATTACCCTGCGTTTATTCTCCGGTTAGGCGTTATTACCTGTTCTTGCAACGCGTTTTCAGCTCTTTTCTGAGAACAGAACTCAAGCGGTCACTAACCCGGGACTGTACAACTGGCCCTTAGTAGTGTAGGAATCTGGCAAAAATTTTCTGCCAGAATTTCATTTTTTTGGATAAACCGAGAAGATAATATGTAATCTTTCTTACCTGTTGTTCCTGTTAGTCGTTAATTTCCACTATGGTAGTCAATCTATAGATTTCGCTAATCATAACAAAGATTATCATTCGCACACCCAATAAAACACACAAACAAACAGCGATCGGCATTCATCCGTTCGGGTTTATTCGGTTCAGATCATATATCCCCGTCCCCTTTTGTCTGATGGAAAGTTTTTCATTTCTAGATGCGACGGGCATTCCCCTGAAAGAGACATCACGTATACTATGCAAGCATTTAAAAAATCAGCTCATGATTCGTTCAGAACTCAACTTAGAATGTGTTCAAAAACCAACGGGGATGCGCTTCAGCCGGCCGGAGTGGCCGAGCGGTTCTAGGCGCTACGGTATGGAACCGCGCGACCGCTGCGGTCGCAGGTTCGAATCCTGCTTTGGTCATGGATGTGCGTGATGTCCTTAAGTTAGTTAGGTTTAAGTAGTTCTAAGTTCTAAGGGACTGATGACCTCAGCAGTTAAGACCCATAGTGCTCAGAGCCATTTGAACCATTTGATGCGTTTCAAAATCATATGAACAATCGATAGACCAAGTGGCCTGGGTGCTAGGCGCTTTGTGAAACAAAGATTTTTCTTCAAGAATATGAATTTGGCCCCCCCCCCTCCCCCTGAAATTGTCGCCCGGGGCAGGTACCGCGCTCTGCCCCCACCCTCCCCCTACATAGATCCGGGCCTGATGGAACGCCTTTGTTCTATGGTGCGAACAAAGTGTGAAACCGCCGTCTTTACCCCGAAACAGCGCAAATAGGACTGATGTCATAACGCTGCTACCTAGAACAAGAGTTGTGATGTAGCGGATTGGCGAACACACAAAGCCTTACAGCCAACCTAAACACAATCAGAGCAGAACTTCAGATATTTATTGACTTACTGTCGCAAATAACTGTAACGTATTGCACATAATTGGCGAAGAGATTCACTACTGTACTATTACACTATTGACGACAAATTACTAGGAACATTAGCTACCGTAAAATACTGGGAGTAACCATGCAGAGCGACCTCAAATGGAATGACTACATCAAACTAATAGCAGCAAAATCAGATGTCAGGCTGAGTTACGTGGGAAGAATCACAAGGAAATTAATTCAGCTACGATGTAAGTGGCTTACAAGGCGCTTGTTCGACCAGTTCCAGAGTATTTTTCGCCAGCCTCATAGCGTTATTAAGTAGGATCAAAAGGAGAGGCAGAAGATCCAAAGAAGAATGGCACGTATCATAACGAAATCGTTTAATCGGCACGAGAGCATTCCAAAGGTGTAAAACGAACTCCAGCGTCAGACTCTGCGGGAGGGTCATTTTACTTCACGGAGAGGTTTACTATTGAAATTCCGAGAGCGTACGTTCCGGTAAGAGCTGGACAACATACTCTTATTTCTTGTTACGACTACATCTCGCCAATTAACCCCAACGAGAAAATCCGAGAAATTTGAGCCAATACGACAATCGTTCTTCCCATGCGCCATTCGCGATTGGAAAGGGGAAGAGGGGAACAGATATGGTACCAGAAGTTCCTTCCGACACACACCATCACATGGCTTGCGGAGTACTGATGTAGAGGTAATCTGTTCATAAGATACTTTCCTTCCGCAAGTCTCATTCTTTCACATGCCAGAATCTGACCACTGTTAGGTGCAATGACAAGGCAAGTCTAGGGCATAATGTGATTCTTGCCACAAGCAGCCGACGTCCACTAGTTCATTCTCTATGGTACTCTGAACTGATCGATGAACAAGTCTCATTCCTGCATCATATTATCGAACAATTTAGAACGATGCAATGGTAATAAAACCTTATCATTAAAACCTTATTTTCGGCCAAAAGTGGACAGACTTGGTTATTGCACAATGCTTTCATATATACACTCCTGGAAATGGAAAAAAGAACACATTGACACCGGTGTGTCAGACCCACCATACTTGCTCCGGACACTGCGAGAGGGCTGTACAAGCAATGATCACACGCACGGCACAGCGGACACACCAGGAACCGCGGTGTTGGCCGTCGAATGGCGCTAGCTGCGCAGCATTTGTGCACCGCCGCCGTCAGTGTCAGCCAGTTTGCCGTGGCATACGGAGCTCCATCGCAGTCTTTAACACTGGTAGCATGCCGCGACAGCGTGGACGTGAACCGTATGTGCAGTTGACGGACTTTGAGCGAGGGCGTATAGTGGGCATGCGGGAGGCCGGGTGGACGTACCGCCGAATTGCTCAACACGTGGGGCGTGAGGTCTCCACAGTACATCGATGTTGTCGCCAGTGGTCGGCGGAAGGTGCACGTGCCCGTCGACCTGGGACCGGACCGCAGCGACGCACGGATGCACGCCAAGACCGTAGGATCCTACGCAGTGCCGTAGGGGACCGCACCGCCACTTCCCAGCAAATTAGGGACACTGTTGCTCCTGGGGTATCGGCGAGGACCATTCGCAACCGTCTCCATGAAGCTGGGCTACGGTCCCGCACTCCGTTAGGCCGTCTTCCGCTCACGCCCCAACATCATGCAGCCCGCCTCCAGTGGTGTCGCGACAGGCGTGAATGGAGGGACGAATGGAGACGTGTCGTCTTCAGCGATGAGAGTCGCTTCTGCCTTGGTGCCAATGATGGTCGTATGCGTGTTTGGCGCCGTGCAGGTGAGCGCCACAATCAGGACTGCATACGACCGAGGCACACAGGGCCAACACCCGGCATCATGGTGTGGGGAGCGATCTCCTACACTGGCCGTACACCACTGGTGATCGTCGAGGGGACACTGAATAGTGCACGGTACATCCAAACCGTCATCGAACCCATCGTTCTACCATTCCTAGACTGGCAAGGGAACTTGCTGTTCCAACAGGACAATGCACGTCCGCATGTATCCCGTGCCACCCAACGTGCTCTAGAAGGTGTAAGTCAACTACCCTGGCCAGCAAGATCTCCGGATCTGTCCCCCATTGAGCATGTTTGGGACTGGATGAAGCGTCGTCTCACGCGGTCTGCACGTCCAGCACGAACGCTGGTCCAACTGAGGCGCCAGGTGGAAATGGCATGGCGAGCCGTTCCACAGGACCACATCCAGCATCTCTACGATCGTCTCCATGGGAGAACAGCAGCCTGCATTGCTGCGAAAGGTGGATATACACTGTACTAGTGCCGACATTGTGCATGCTCTGTTGCCTGTGTCTATGTGCCTGTGGTTCTGTCAGTGTGATCGTGTGATGTATCTGACCCCAGGAATGTGTCAATAAAGTTTCCCCTTCCTGGGACAATGAATTCACGATGTTCTTATTTCAATTTCCAGGAGTGTAGATGTGGTCATTTGGTGCTGTGCCGAAGCGAGTATGTATACTACTAAACTTCTATCTAACGACTTCCGGAGGCCACAATAATTTGTCAGTATTTCACACAGTTACTGATCGAACTTAAAAATGTGAAATTCTGTCATAATCTGCTCCTTACGAGCTATAATCTTACACGACTCTCAACTGTTTTCGAGAAAACGGACTTTGAAAATTTTAGACCTGCTTATATAATTTATATGGTCGGTACTATTCAGGAAGTCCGCAGACGAACGAGTAAACGCTTAATATTGTAAGCTGTACTGTTTTTGTTTTTGAGTCTCTCACAAACTTTTCAAGACGGAGAAGGGGTCCAAAAATGCAGTATTAAGGTAATTCCTCCGAAGTGTATTCCGCTGTTGGAGCCTTGCAAAATTTATTTTTATGGGCAGGTAAGAGCCTTGTAAAACCAGTACAAAATCACTCTTACATCATCAAACAGAATAGAGAGATGGCTTCTAGATAAGATTGCAAAAAAAAAAAAAAAAAAAAAATTAATCAATCGTACACCAAGAGTTGTGCCGGCCGAAGTGGCCGTGCGGTTAAAAGCGCTGCAGTCTGGAACCGCAAGACCGCTACGGTCGCAGGTTCGAATCCTGCCTCGGGCATGGATGTTTGTGATGTCCTTAGGTTAGTTAGGTTTAACTAGTTCTAAGTTCTAGGGGACTAATGACCTCAGCAGTTGAGTCCCATAGTGCTCAGAGCCATTTGAACTATTTGAACCAAGAGTTGTCTGCATCTACATTCGGTGAAATGCTTCGATATTCTTGGTATGCAGCGAGATTGTGTGACGAGCGAGAAGTGCTTATGAATGTTAACCAAGGATGTCTTGCGACAGACACATTGCAAAAATCAAGCACGTTCAAAGCTACGGTGTTCATTACATGTTTTGTATGTTGTAGCCGCGCAGGATTAGCCGAGCGGTCTAGGGCGCTGCAGTCATGGACTGTGCGACTAGTCCCGGCGGAGGTTAGAGTCCTCCCTCGGGCATGGGTGTGGGTGTTTGTCCTTAGGATAATTTAGGTTAAGTAGTGTGTAAGCTTAGGGACTGATGACCTTAGCAGTTACGTCCCATAAGATTTTACACACATTTGAACATTTTTTGTATGTTGTAATAACTATTGTTTCCCGAGTTCCTACCAGTAGAATCATCCTGATTTGTGTTCTCCATAGGTTACACATTGTACTTGTCACAAATGTAGGTAAAATAATGTAAATAAAAGGTTTGTACTTGTTTAGTTGAAAGTTATCGTGCATTCCTTTTTTTATTTTTTATTTTCTTACGAAAATGCTTTTTCTTCTTCTTTCGGGACAAAGACTATGAAAATAATAAATGATTCAACAGCTATTGATAATATGTCGTTAGAAATACATGAAAAAAAAAAATAAGTACCAGCAGCGAGATTCGATCCACTTTTGAAACCAAGCGCTTTCTCGTTCGGCTGCGGGTTCCTTGCAGGCTAGCGACCATACAAGTACGTGTAAATGAAAAAGGTTCGGAGTAGCGTGTTCCTGTTTACATATTTTGTTCTAATCGTCCCCTACACACCCTGTCAATATGAGTAAAATAGGTGAGGGGGAGTCAGTGCGATCCCCTTTGTTAGCTACTTCCTCCGAAGTCTATAAGTAATTTCAATTCTTTCCTAAACGTTTTCTCGCTCCACTTCAAATGTTTACCCATTAACTCATTTGTACAGTAATCAGATGTCCGAAGATGTTTTATACATGGAAGATTGATTCAAAGAATCAAGGGGGCGGTGGGATTTACTGGTTAAGCTAATTTGCTAATGCAGGCCGTTTCTGCGGTTTTGTCTGAAGCAATCAACATAGGTTATCAGTAGAATTACGTCTTTATCCTGACGCGACGTTTCGGTGAATATGTTACGTGTGATCTTCAGGACGGAGATGATTGCCTACGGCAACATAGCATTTTCTCTCTTGCGGAGTATTTACCGACGGGACGGCGGCCGTCGCTGCAGCATCCTTTTACGTCCTCCGTTATTAATGCCACTGCGTTTATCGGCTTGCAGAGCACCGCCTTTGTAGCCCACTTTTTTTTGCACGCGCTGAATTTTTCAGAGCTTGGGGGTCGGAGGCTATGAATAATACCTGCTGGCTCTTAACTGTTCGGCAGCCACGCGTCATGGACCGGATATGCGCCTTTTAATATTAATGCACTTACTTTTCCCCGCAGCCTAATCCCCGGCGTTAGCTTTTCCCTCTCGTTTGTGTCTTTTCAGTGTTTTCATTCTGTTTTTATCTTTCGTTTCTTGTGGTTTATCCGAATTAGCGCCGCACGGCTGGAAACGGAACAGAGGCAACATTAAGTAAGGAAGCCGTTTGCGGTGAAACAGGAATGAGTGGACGTCAGTGTTATTTCCTGAGGGACCTCCTGCTCCAGCGCTAATGGACGAAGCCGCTGGAGTTTTCGTAACGCATTTTGTACTCTGTTCTTGCTTCCACACTCAGCTGAGTAGCAGTTCAGAGAGCTGCTACGGGAAGACCAGGCTTTGCGAAGGAAGACCATAGGGGAGGAAATCAAGGAAAACCAGGAAGGGACGCAGAAGAGCGGATAGGAACTAAGCGAGAAAAATCGGTTCGCTGCATTCGGACGATGAATTGGAGAGGCCTGGAGCTCATCCTATGTATGTAACTCATAATACGGTGGAGCGGCGCAGGAGACACCCAGAAGCAAGAATAAAATTTTCTCTGCTTTATTTCGGCGTCAAATTCGGATAATATTTCAGGCTTTCGACAAATACCTACCATGTCATTTCCCTCAAGAACAGTCAATTATTGTCAAACATGTAGAAACAAGCTGTTTTAGATTGCTTCACAAAAAACTGAACAAAATAAAACTTCACGGCTTGAGAGGGAACATAGTGTTATTTCGGAGATCAAAAAATCGAGCCAAGTTTACAAAGAACTTAACAATATGAGCTCACTTACCTGTATGACATTGCTCCCCTCTGCCATGGATGCATGCTGTGATTCGGATGGAAAGGGTGTAATGAAGCTGTTGTATCGTCTGATGAGCCAAGCTGGCCCACAGCTGTGGTAATTGGTCCTCGATCTCTTGGATACTGGAGTCTACGTGTGAGCTGGTCCTACAAATGTTATATCTGGGACAGATCTGCGGATCTTGGAAGCCATGGGAGTACCTCAACATCACACATATCATGTGGATGTCCTGTTGGAGAAAGGCTCCACCATACTGTCGCATGAGGGTGACACATAGATCGCAGGATGTCCGTGACGTACCAGAGTTCCTTCAGTCACTACTAGCCCTGATGCAGCCTGGCCGATGTCAACGTATGAGACAGAATATGCTACGACGCAGCATATTCTGTCTCACACGTTAACATGGGCCAGGCTGCATCCGAACAGTGTCAAAGGCAGTATGAATATGCTGCTTCAGTGTTTCCACATCTGGAATGGGCTGTGCATTCACGACACTTTTGAGATAGCCCCATATCCAGAAATCGCACGGGTTGAGATCCGGTGAACGAGCAGGCCATGTAACTGGACCCTCTCATCTGATCCATTGACCAGGGAAGACTGAGATACGTCCTGACGGTAACGGAGAAGTGGGCTGCAGCACCATAATGTAGCAGCCACATAACCCTTCGGATCATTAATGGCACTTCTTCAAGGAGAGGAGGAAACGTCACCTGCAGGAAACGCCGTAGTTCTGGTTTGTTAGGCGACGTGGAAGGAAGACTGGCCCACACATTCCGGCTGCACCGATGCTGATGATTTGCTGTCGCCATACCATGCGTTATCTGCACACCATCTCAAAGATGACTGTTATGAAAGTTGAAGATACCACTCCGCGTGAAGGTGGCCTCATCCCTGAATAGGATGAATGACACAAATCTCGAAATCGTGGTTGGCTGGTGAAGAATTCAGTAAGTGATGTCTTGTCACAGTTGTCATGGTGAATGTTCCAGCTTACCCGGTACTGGAGGAGCCACCTGCCTGGTACTGACACGGCCGTCGCCTCCCACAGTGTTAATCACATTTTCCTCCAAGTCTGGTATCCGAACATTTCGGGTATGTCCTTCATGATTTCCTGCTTCCTGAAACGACCCTGTCTCAGACAAACGTCGAAACACTGTTGCAAGCACTGAATGCTGTGGTCGTTGTCGGCGGGGATAGGTCTCCCGATACAATCTTGCTGCCCGCCGACCGTTGCCATTTGCCTTTTCGTAAGTAAACATCATGTCGGCATGCTTTCGATTCGAATACGGAACCATTGTGTACAACGCTGTATCAAATCAGCTACAAAGTGAGTCAGCAAGAGAAGTGAATTGGACACAGTATTATCAATTACTA
The DNA here is from genome assembly GCF_023864345.2 of Schistocerca serialis cubense. NCBI lineage: Eukaryota > Metazoa > Arthropoda > Insecta > Orthoptera > Acrididae > Schistocerca > Schistocerca serialis. Next base: position 443,554,095 of record NC_064645.1, read on the forward strand.
CAAAAGGAGAGAGTGCTAGGGCATGATGTATGAGGAACTGTACCACCCTCTAGGAGAAGGAAACCATGCAAACTGTAACTGTGGCTGCATGGTATACCGTGTTTAGACCAGTCTCTGTAACGAAGTATTAATAAATAAATGGTCTCTAGCTATGCATTCCCGGACATAAGTTCATTAGACATTTTTTTCCGTATCCTCTGATCGATCAATCCCTAGAGTTGGTACATGGTGGAAAAAATCACCCTGTATATTGCACCATACGACAAGCCGGTCAAATGGAGACACACAGTGAGGCCAATTACAAACGCTGACAACGCTGTCTCGCACGAGTAGCCGGCTTCTCCTTGTCCTGCACAGTAATCACTCATCATCTGACGCTGTACCGAGCGAGGTGGGCCAGTGGTTAGCACACTGGACTCGCACTCGGGAGGACGACGGTTCAATCCCGAGCCCGGCCATCGTGATTTAGGTTTTCCGTGATTTCCCTAAATTGCTTCAGGCAAATGCCGGGATGGTTCCTGTGAAAGGGCACGGCCGACTTCCTTCCCCAAATCTGATGAGACCGTTGATCTCGCTCTTTGCCCTCCTCCCCCAAATAACCCTAACCATCTGACGCTGTTTACGCCACTCATGTACCCCACCAGGCTTGATAACGACAGTAGCACGAACAATACTAATGCGCTCTGATGACTATTCTACCTGTCACAGAGCATTGTAACTTTTAAACATTTACGTACCCAACTATAATGTGTCCATGTACGAAGTTATATTGACATCCGGACACATCTTTTGCGTGCTTTACTTATTTTGTCAGGCAATGTATAAACTCAGTAATCCATATTTATGCGAATACTGTAGTAATTTACTTTGCGACTAGATATTAGACTGGCGTCAACGATGCTTTATTACCATTAATATCTCTACAACTACTTAGTGTACTCAGTCTGCAAGTCACTGTACAGTGCTGGCAGAGGGTGCTTTGAATCGTTACCAGTCATTCTCTTGACTACTCCACTCATGTTTGCCTGTTCACGATCCCTAATTACCCTTACCTTGTCTTTCTGATTCTTACGAGAGATGAACTTTGAACGCAGTAAAATAGTCCTACGTCCTGTAGCAAATGCTACATCCCTAGCCTTCTTCAATAGCGTTTCACTGAACGATAGTCTTCTTCCGTCCAACGAAGCCCAGCCAATGTCACGGATTTTCGTAACATTCTCACACTGATCGACCGCACCACAGTATCTTATAAAGAATAGCAATGTGCTGTAGATACCCAGAAATTTATATTTTTTAACCTCACAAAACCCAGGAAAGTAGCGTACTATGACTGCAATATTAGAAATTCACAACTGGAAGTCAATTCATACAAATACCTTAGAATGGACAACTTCTTCCGGCTGGAGTGTTGGTAAATTATTTATTCCCACGGCACCTAGTGACAGATTTTCTGCAGCGACGTCGTACTCTTCTAACAATAGGGATCTCGTCCCCATCAAACATAAACTATGTGATCTGACGTTTTCTCGGCGTACTTCTAATTTGTAGACATTTCGGGTGCCCGGCTGAGTCACGTCGCAATTACTCTACTCTGAAGACGACGCAGAGATAGTTTGCCCGAAATATCTTTGGTTAATTACGACGTGGCCCGGCTGGACACCCCAGAAAAAAAAAACTGCAGGGCGCTTCCACCTTGGAGTTATGACGATTTTTCCGAGGGCCATTGACAACCTAGTATCTGAAGATTTCTTTTGGCGAATGATGAAAATGATGTTTTTGTACGCCATCGTTATTACCCGAAAACAATAATCTTTTAATTTTTTCTTAACTTTCCGTCATTTTCTTTTGTTCTCTCTTCTGCAGCTCTACAACGAGTTCCAAACTTATTGTAATTTTAGCGGCAACAGAAAGCTGCTTACTTGAAATATACCTTTAAAGTTTCTTCAACTAAAACAAAGGAAGTTTAGGGTTTGACGTTCCGTTGACGACGAGGTCATTAGAGACGGAGCACAAGTCATTGTAGAAGGATAGAGAATGGAATCGGCCACGCTGTTTCGAAGCAATAATACCGACATCCACCTAAAGCGATTTAGGGAAATCGAGGAAAACCTAAATCTGAATGGCCGGGAAGGTATTCCAGACGCCGTCGACCTAAATATGAGTCCAGTGTCATTTCATTACGCCCTTCCCGCTTATTTAAAGGAGCCACCATTCTGGAGAACATCTTGACACACTCTTCCAATAGTATCAGAACATTCGTGAAATCATAAATTTGTGGAGGTGCTTACAAAACACTCATGTGACATGTTGAAATACTGTTCAAATTTATGGGTCCCATACCAAATTAGACTATCAGGGAGGATACTAAACATATACAAAGAAGAACAGGGCGTATGGTCACTTATTTGTTTGACCAATGGGAGAGTGCTATGGCGCCATAGACATCGAAGACTGAGGTACCATGCACAACTTATTCGTCGTGCTGGTTTCCCGACAGTGTAGACGAGATGGAACTTAACAACCCCAGAAGGCTGCGGCCACCACAGCAGAGGGCTTTTACAGCACTCCAGCCAGATTATAAGGCGGCGTATACGGCGATGTAGAGGTCACTGGCAAACGGCATTTCTTCATGCATCCACCGCGTCACGCGCAAAAAGAAAAAAGAAGACCCGCATGTATCCGTCAGGGGCGGCTATCGAGTCCAGCGCATGAACTCCGCAGAGCACTTCCAACACAACCATCAATTTCAATATCTCCACTACGTTGCGCCAAGGACTGGGCCCCGACTTCTGGACAGCACGCCACCTCCTCAGCTGGGACTAAGTGACCGGTGAAGCACCCTTTGAGGACTGGTGTAATTGTAATGTTGTTGTTCTAGCCGAGAAGATAGGATAAGACAGGAAGTTCGTATCCTTGTCGGACTTGGATGTTTCATTACTGTTGGCTCTCAACACTTTTTCGGCGAAGTACACTATAAGAGTGGCCAGGTGTGTTTAGAATGAAGCTTGGAGTTGGAATTTGGTTTTGAACCTGAAGTGAGGGACTTATGTTTCCGTTTTAACCTGAGTTATTATCGCTGTAAGACTACTTACTCATAAAAGAGCGTATGGCTACAGAAACTTAATTTACTCTTATTAGTGTAAAGCTCTTAAGACGTTAAGAGTCTGTTCACTGAAGCGTCTACAATTCTTTCAAGTGTCATGGAACTTTTTTACTTACTTTGTAATTCTAGAAGTTTAAATGGCTCCTTTATTTACGCGTCATCTATTTTGTTTCACTGACTGGAGGACTAGCATCTATTTTGTTTCACTTACTGAAGAACTATCCTTTCTTTTGTTCCATCGCCGGGCAGATGTGACCGAGCGGTTCTAGGCGCTACGGTCTGGAACCGCGCGACCGCTACGATCGCAAAAAATGGTTCAAATGGCTCTGAGCACTATGCGACTTAACTTCTGAGGTCATCAGTCGCCTATAACTTAGAACTAATTAAACCTAACTAACCTAAGGACATCACACACATCCATGCCCGAGGCAGGATTCGAACCTGCGACCGTAGCGGTCACGCGGCTCCAGACTGAAGCGCCTAGAACCGCACGGCCACACCGGCCGGCGCTACGGTCGCAGGTTCGCATCCTGCCTTGGGCATGGATGTGTGTGATGTCCTTAGGTTAGTTAGGTTTAAGTAGTTCTAAGTTATAGGGGACTGATGACCTCAGAAGTTAAGTCCCATAGTGCTCAGAGCCATTTGAACCATTTTTTCGTTCCACTGTGGAGAATATTTTTATGGAAATTATGATCAATAAACTTTTGTTTGCTCCTTATACCTGGGCTGTTAATTTGTACCAGCCAGTGGCAGACACATTAAAGAGCATCATGGAGATGCTGAAAAACCCGAACTTTTAAATGTTGAAAGACAGACCCCTTCTATCCTATGACAGCACATTAAAAAGTTTCACGAACTAGCATTAAGTGAGGAATCGACGAATGTATTACAATCTCATACATAATGCCCCATGGCGACCACAGAAAGAAGCCTGGTCTCATTATAGTGCACGCAGAGGCATTTCAGCAACCATTCTTGCTGCTATGCAAACGCGAATGAATAGGAAACAACCCTAATAAATGGTGCAATGCAAAGTAGCCTCTGCCATGCACTTTACAGTGATTTTTCAGGATATAAATGTAGGCACAATCCTTCATGGAGTGTACTCTTATCTAAAAGACAACAGGACTAGTTTTATCCGTTTCTTACCTATTAATTTCACTTGCATTTTACGAGTAGTATGGGTAGTAAGTGTGTATGCTGTATGCCAGGGCTCTCCAAACTTTTTAGCCCGCGGGCCTCAATGACTCCTCCACGAAGTCATAAGGGCCAAGATCTACCTAGTGGGATTAAAGCACCCTAGCACTCCACGATCACCGTAATGTAAGGCTAAAGGGAAGATGAAATCGCAAAAATCTAAGGTTGTGGGAATAGCTAGCACTGAAACGAACTACGATTTTTATTTAATTACGTAGTTTTGATTAGTGGACGTACCTGACCAAAATTGTGGCGTGTTTTATTCTGGCGAATTTCACCGAGAAAAAAGTATGTCACTACACATTCTTCACGAAAGCGTCCTGCAAGGTTAACGAAATCTCAAAATCATTGTTAGCAACACTATTACTGCAAGACGTAACAGAGGTAGAGTATGTCAACGCATTGTTATTTCAAGCGGTGCAACAATAAGTTTAGTTATGTAGTCTTGTAGCGAGTAGCAGAGCCAATGTCGCGGTGTATTGGTCGCGATAGGCCTCCAAACTCAATTGTTGTCAGTATAGGTACCACCTCAAATATTTGGCGGGCCGGTTACCGGGGATGTCCAGCCAGCTAACGCGGGCCGGTTTGCCGGCCCTCGCGGGCCGATTTCGGCCCGCGGGCCGTAGTTTGGAGACCCCTGTTGTATGCAGACACAGCAGGAGCTAGCTGCAGTTCACGAACAGTTGAAGACCCTGTTGGCCACGTCTGCAGGCTGCTTCCTCAGGGTGTAGTGTTGGTGGAAAAAACTAGTGCTTCTCATATGGGACACCTCGAGTGACGCTTCTTTCACCCCTGGGCTCTGCTGCCAAGGCACATTCCAGTATGCCCAATATTGGGTAACCCGCCCTACCACAGAGTGAGTTGCAGGTTGTAACAAATTTGCACGCTTGAGACGGAGAGCCAGTGGGGGAACTGGCCGTCCGACCTTACCTATTCATCCTGTGTTTGGACAACTGGCCGCTCCTTCAACAGAGTCTGAGGACGCATACAACAGGAGTGGGTTGTCTAGTTCCTGGAATCTCCAATGCTAGATGTGTTATGGAGCCCCTCAGGGAACTAACGTCCAAAGCCGGAGAAAAGTACAGTGCGCACTCTCATGTCTGCCTGAAGGCCTCATCCGAGGTACGGAAGAGACTCTGTCTATGGCTATTGAGGATACAGGGTGCTGTCATCTTCAATGTAAGGCTCATGATGGTCCCAGCAGCACCTGTCGGTTGGGTTCAGGCCATCCTAAGTCAGTGCAGGCGGTTAGTGGAAGTAGTGGAGACAGTTGGCTTGACTTTCTGGGTGAAAGCAGAACTTTCAATTTACAGTATTGTACCCAGAATCGATCAGTGTCCTTTGGTTTCGAACTGAGTGGAGGGTCTCTATGAGAGGCTTCGCTGATTCTCTGACAGTCTTGGCTGCACATTTCTGGACCTGCGTTTTGGGGTTGGAGAAATTTAGGATTCCTCTTGATAGGTCAAGGGTGCACTATACAGAGGAAGCATCAACACAGGTAGCGGAGTAAGTGTGGACTGAACATGGAGATTTTTTTGGCTCGGTGACAGACACCAAAATCAGATCGTGTACACAGTAAAGACATTTTGGAGTCAAAATTTTAGTCGAAGTATTCGTAATGAAGTTCCTGAATTTGCCGTCCTTATGTTTACACTGTACCTGTAACCGAGAGCTAGGAGAAAAGCAAAGTAGAAAGTTCTGAAATATTTAATGAAGCATGGAACATACACCGGAAAGGCAGGTTAGGCATCCTTGGAGAGGGAGCGTTATTGCAGTTGACAGAACTGTTGTGTCTACCAAGGTCAAAAATGAGTGACTGCAAAGTTATCTGGATGCGAGTATTTGGCTTAGAAGAACTCAAGTTATCATCAGATGTCTTTACTGGCCACCTGATTTGGCCGTAACAGCTGTAGAGTCATTCACAGTAAGTCTACACTCACTCAGTAGCTTGGAAGTACCTCGATCATGCGATACTAGTTGAACGCGTCTTTAACCAACCAAGTATAAGTTATGGTGTCCAAGGATTACAGTTGAACAGACGTACAGATAATCTTCTGAAGTAGTTTCCGAAAACTGTAGCAGCAATTGAGGCAACCCACATACATTGTGCTGCACTGAGCCTTAACTCCTGCAGTGTCAGCAATCAGCATCACATCAGTCCTCTGAAGATGCCTAGCGCACAGGGGATTTTTTTCCGAAAGATGGACTGCCATGGTCTGACCGTCTACCAGGAGGCAACCTACGCGCCGCTAGAGGCTCTCTTTTGGAAGACACGTGTTCGAAAATAGGCCTAGCTGTATCCTAGTGCCGAGTAGTATTTAGGGCAGCGCTCAGGCCAAACCACACCAGTTCACTCCGAGTGATTTTTTCTGGGCCAGGGGTCACTTTCACAAGGATTCCATCAACCAGCATTCTCACTCGAGAGCTGCCTCCTTGATATCTCTGTCCTTCATGTCTCACTTGGCGACCCCTGGCGCTACCAGCTGTCGACTTAAAGTGTGTTCGTGGCCTCCTCGCCGAAGAAGACGGGGGATTCTGTCGTCGTGGCAGACTTTTGAATTTATCCTCGTTTAATTTTCAAATGGCTGCGTGCTGGACTTTGACAATTTTGTTCCCTAATGGACTTTGATAAAATATGTGTTTAATGAACTTAGACGCAGTGACAATCTAACTGGCCTTCAGCTTCCAGAAGTATTACTGTTCTATTTCAAGAAGTAACTAAATTTTACGGTGCTACTAATTTGTAATAAGTAAACTTGTTCAACCGTTATTACCTGGTTATTTTTGTTTCACTGTCGAGGGACAACGGAAATCTTTTAGATCCCATAGCTACTAACAAGCCTCAACATATCGACAGTATCAATGTAGAGACTGGGATCAGTGATCATAATAATATAGAAACGATGGTTGAAAAATAAATTAGTCAAGAGTTTTTATGCAGAAAAGATCAGACAAGCAATTGTTAGCATCCTACTTAGACGATAAATTCATTTAGTTCATTTAGTTCATTTAGTTCCAATATGATGGGCGTAGAGGAATTGTGGGCCAAGTTTAAACTCATTGTAAATCGCTCTCTGAAGAAGGATGTGTCGAGCAAGTAGATTAAGGACGGAAAAGGCCGACTGTGCTTTAACAACCAGATTCGGAAAATACTGAGGAAACAGAGATTGCTACATTCCTGATTAAAGAAAGAACGAGAGAATATCGACAGGCAAAAGTAAGCAGAAATTCGTGCGCCTATAAAAAGACTGACGCGCGAAGCTTAGAACTTCACCCGTCATACATACCTCCTTGAAAGATCTTGCCAAGAACCCGAGAAATATCGTTTAGCGGGTCTAAGGGTCCTATCCAGCCACTCGTCGACCAGTCTGGTGTGGCAACAGCAGACAGTGAAAGGAAAGCTGGAGTTTTACATTTTGCAATTAAAAAAATCAGTCATGCGAAAGGATCGTACAGACATTCCATCGATTAACCGTTGCACAGATTCCTGTACCGAGGACACAGAGACAGGCATTCCTGGACTGGAGAAGCAACTGAAAGGGTTGCAAACAATTAAGTCGCCAGATCTGAATGGAATCCCAATTTGGTTTTACACAGTAATCTGCGGTATTCGGCCCCTACTTGACTTGCATTTACGCTAATCTGTCGCCCAGCGCAAAGCCCCAAGTGACTAGAAAAAAGCACAGGCGACTCCTGCATGTAACAAGGGGAAAACAACCGAACCGTAAAATTACTTAACAATAGTTTGCTGCAGAATTTTTCAGTATATTCTAAGTTCGAATATGATAAATTTTCTTGGGACAGAACAATTTGTATCTAAAGATCCGCACGGATTTTGATTGCAATGCACATGTGCAACTCGACACTATTTTGAGGAAAGAAAACATTTTTGTGATGTTAATGTAGGGCCTAACTACCTGTCTGACCCGTAGCTAATTATTTCTTGTTTACAGTGATACATAGAAGTGAGTTATCAGTTTTTATTTCAAAAGCACTTTATTGTAAATTGAAATTCAGAATTACAAATAAATATTTCAGACAAAAATTAGTCATTTATTTATGTCCCATCTTAAAATAATTCAATCACATCTAGCGTCTCGGGTCCATTGGCATCACTTGCTGCAGGAGGTGAAGCAGCTATGCCCTTTCAATCTGGAAATAGGTTTGTGGAAAATTTCTGTATACGGATGGTAAGGCGCTTTGTTTGCATTGTAAAGTACTTGTGGCTGGAATGGAACTTCAGGAACTGGCTGTGAGGAAAGTGAGGATCAGTAACTTCCACATTCTCTAACCGGCTAGTGTCCGGAAAGTGCGTTATTATAAGCAGTTTGAATATGATTATAACATGGAAGGTTGCTTTCATTAAACTGGACTTATTTTATGACATTCATGTTTCTCGAAACCTTTTTCTTCAGTTCGTGATTTGAATAATCCCGAGATGAGATGTCTTCCAAACTGTCGATCTCATCTGAATCTCTCATATAAAAGATTCGATGTCAAAATTACCCATGGCGCTCACGTGGGCAAAGAAAAGTAAAGGGTCTTTCACAATGCTTTCACGATTTCAAATTTGAATAACGGGTGCTAGAAACAACACCCATCAACGGTGGCGCCTTCTATTAGTAGTAACCAGTATCAAGTTTCACTCCATAATGGGTCAGGAATCATGTAGCTGTTCGAAGCAACATTGTGCGTTCGCGATGGAGCACTATTTTCGGCACGGCAGATTCGTCACTGTGCGGTGTGGCTTCACGGCACAGATCGTGATTTGCCCATTTTTCTTTGAGGAACTCGGACCCAAGGAGCAAGGGCACACAGCGTAAACGGCGCACGTTACTGTGATGTGCTTCGCCAACAAGTGAACCCTGCTCTACGGGAGTGAGGTGCCTTAGACTCAACTGTTTCGAAGCACGGTGGAGCTCCACCCCACACTGCTCGTGAGGTCACTCTGTTACTCCGGAAAACATTTGGAAAAAAACCGAATCATTGACCGATAGTTCCAAGCTGGTTGGCTACCAAGGTCACCAGATTTGAATCCTATGATTTCTGCCTGTAGGGTTACAAGAAGGACAGGGTTTAACAATGGAACACTAACGCTCATTGGTGGTTAAGATGAACATAGGGAAGGAGATAGCCAACATCCAACCTGAGATGTTTCGGGCAGCACTAGAACAATATCGAGTGCGGTGCAGTTGCAGGCTACCGTGCATGCAGATGGCCCTCACATTGAGCTATGTTTGCAACCTGCAACATCAACATGGTACGCAATTAACAAATGTTACCCTCTCATACGGAAATTGTGTGGTTCTATCAGGCGTTTATTGGTTATATGTTTACCGCGTGTCCTTAACAAACGTTTCCAAAAAGTCTCATTGTCGTACGACCACTCGTTTTCCATGGTAGCCCTCTCAAGTAGCGAAAGTTTAATTACAGCCACACTGTACACTGAAGTTCCGAAGCGTTTCTGAGTGCGTCGAAGGTGGTAACCAAGAAAGTTAGAATATTATGTGCTAGGTGGTCGCGATCAGCTGATGAACTAAAGGGACGTCTCAGCGCTTGCCGAAACGGTACGTTTCTAGAACACCCGTTCGCGTAGCTTCCATTGCTTTATTATTACCGCCATGCTGTTTTCTCAACACTGTTTCAATTTCTGCCCACTTCATACCCACTGACGGGCCACGACGTCTCTTGGCAAGCCAATAAGGACCGCCTCTCGTAGCCGTCCACTTGTTCGATCTTTACTTCCATTTGTAATGAGATACAAAACAAGAGTAGTACGAGTAGGTGAATTTTAGCTATGTGCACAAGGCCGCTGATGTTCTCAATTCATTCAGCCAGAGTAAATACGACTTAAGCGTTTTATAGAATATGTACGAGTATATACTTCGTAAAACACTAAATACAAACGATTGGGCCGGCCGGATTGGCCGAGCGGTTAAAGGCGCTACAGTCTGGAACCGCACGACCGCTACGGTTGCAGGTTCGAATCTTGCCTCGGGCATGGATGTGTGTGATGTCCTTAGGTTAGTTAGGTTTAAGTAGTTCTAAGTTCTAGGGGACTTATGACCACAGCAGTTGAGTCCCATAGTGCTCAGAGCCATTTGAACCATTTTGAACAAACAATTGGAATAAAGTTACACGCTAGTTAGGTGTACTAAATAAGCACAATAACGGGCCTAGACATCTTACCATGTTACGTTTTAACATTTCATTAATATTCTTAAGAAACGCAAGGCATTCAGTTCTCTGTTATGTCTGTGGTTCTTCATCTTTAACCAATTAATGCAAAGTTTTATGTATTAGCGATTTTTTGTTGACGAATTTGTGAGTCACAGATGTCAGGAAGACTAGTAAAAAATCAAATCGTATTTTCTTCGAAATATTTTATATTACCAGCCTGAAGCTGGTACTTTTGATGGGCAAATAAGTACTTTGGAGCAAAGTTGTACCAATTTTAAGAATTTTTAGCATATTGCAGCCCCATCAGCAACTGTGATAGACTAAGATATTGCAATATCCGCCTCAGTTGCGCAAATTTTCTGATCTTTACCCAGGTTTCGGCAAAAATAATCTAGCCTTCTTCAGAAGCATAAAATTACTATAACATGCCTGAGTAAAGCACAATCAACATTAAAAATTAAAACCTATAGTACCGTGGTAACATGTCGAATTAAAACTACTTAACTGAAGTCCAGCCCTGGCATCACTTCAAGTGGTCGGTTGGCAGCGGCAGCTACGTAGTTACCTCTCATGTGACAATATCATGGTAACGTTTTTCAACAGGACAACACCGTCTACACACAGCACGTGTATTTACGGATTGCCTGCGTAATGTTGAGGTAATCCTCCCCCTCCCCGCCCCCCTCATTAGTAGCCAGCGTATTCCCATATACTTCCTCAATAAAACCTGTGGGAACAGCTCCGACGTTTACTCCATCCCAGTGCCAGTATTAAGGATATTAAGTGCCATGTCTTCCTTTGCACACTTGTGCTTCTTTAGTGAATACAGGAGCGACGAACAGATGCCGTCCACGAACAAAAAATTCAGATATTAATTTATTCTAGATCTACATCTACATCCATACTCCGCAAGCCACCTGACGGTGTGTGGCGGAGGGTACCTTGAGTACCTCTATCGGTTCTCCCTTCTATTCCAGTCTCGTATTGTTCGTGGAAAGAAGGATTGTCGGTATGCTTCTGTGTGGGCTCTAATCTCTCTGGTCTCTTCGCGAGATATACGTAGGAGGGAGCAATATACTGGTTGACTCTTCGGTGAAGGTATCTTCTCGAAACTTCAACAAAAGCCCGTACCGAGCTACTGAGCGTCTCTCCTGCAGAGTCTTCCACTGGAGTTTATCTATCATCTCCGTAACGCTTTCGCAATTACTAAATGATCCTGTAACGAAGCGCGCTGCTCTCCGTTAGATCTTCTCTATCTCTTCTATCAACCCTATCTGGTACGGATCCCACACTGTTGAGCAGTATTCAAGCAGTGGAGGAACAAGCGTACTGTAACCTACTTCCTTTGTTTTCGGATTGCATTTCCTTAGGATTCTTCCGATGAATCTCAGTCTAGCATCTGCTTTACCGACGACCACCTTTATATGATCATTCCATTTTAAATCACTCCTAATGCGTACTCCCAGACAATTTATGGAATTAACTGCTTCCAGTTGCTGACCTGCTATTTTGTAGCCCTGTTTTCAGGGCTATATTTTACATGATTAATGTAACTATGCAGATGTTTGCCTAAACGATAAGGACATATCACTTCATGTTGTTATAATACTGCCGTCTTCTGAAGAAGATAGATTTATATCTATTGAAACCTAGGTAAAGATTACTTTATCCTTTGCAACTGGTCGGCTGCTCTTAGTCTGATTTACGTGGAACCGTTGCTGTAGCGCAGCTATGTTTAAAGTACTAAATGATAAGGGATCTATCTTTCTATGCATTCGCAGCACATTACACTTGTCTACATTGAGATTCAATTGCCATTCCCTGCACCATGCGTCAATTCGCTGCAGATCCTCCCGCATTTCAGTACAATTTTCCATTGTTAAAACCTCTCGATATACCACAGCATCATCCACAAAAAGCCTCAGTGAACTTCCGATGTCATCCACAAGGTCATTTATGTATATTGTGAATAGCAACGATCCTATGACACTCCCGTGCGGCACACCTGAAATCACTCTTACTTCGGAAGACTTCTCTCCATTGAGAATGACATGCTGCGTTCTGTTATCTAGGAACTCTTCAATCCAATCACACAATTGGTCTGATTGTCCATATGCTCTTACTTTGTTCATTGAACGACTGTGGGGAACTGTATCGAACGCCTTGCGGAAGTCAAGAAACACGGCATCTACCTGTGAACCCGTGTCTATGGCCCTCTGAGTCTCGTGGACGAACAGCGCGAGCTGGGTTTCACACGACCGTCTTTTTCGAAACCCATGCTGATTCCTACAAAGTAGATTTCTAGTCTCCAGAAAAGTCATTATACTCGAACATAATACGTGTTCCAAAATTCTTCAGCTGATCAACGTTAGAGATATAGGTCTATAGTTCTGCACATCTGTTCGACGTCCCTTCTTGAAAACGGGGATGACCTGTGCCCTTTTCGAATCCTTTGGAGCGCTGCGCTCTTCTAGAGATCTAAGGTACATCGCTGCAAGAAGTGGGGCAAGTTCCTTCGCGTACTCTGTGTAAAATCGAACTGGTATCCCATTAGGTCCAGCGGCCTTTCCTCTTTTGACCGATTTTAATCTAATATCAAATAGTAAGAATAATACATAGCTTTGTTGCTAAAGTAGCAGCGTCAGTTGTTAATCGTAGATTTGAATGTACAAATATACACAGATAAAAAATATTTATAAAACTGTCACTCTTCAGTAAAATGTCTGTCCAGAAGATGTCGAGCCCTGGCCACTATCAAAGTCTGTAATTGTTGTTCAACTGGCTAACACAAGAAATGGGATCAGTGCACGAATGTTCGAACTTAAGTACACCCGCTGCTGGAGCTCCGGGGAGGGGTGCTTGCATCTCATTGCCAGTGGCGTAATCGTTCGTGGCAGCGTCCTTGTGTTGTTGCGACTGTAGGAAACGCGGTGGCGGCGCGTGTTTCAAAGTGAGGCCGAGAGAATAGTGACCGATACCGCACTGAGGACATGTAGCAACAGTTGTGGGCTAGTTTGCCTCAGTTGTGGATATAACAATCAATGTAGATCGCATCGTCAGATGATAAAATAGTCTTTTATCGTGTGACGATATGATGCACATTCATTTAAAATGCTAAATAATTTCATAATATTCTAAGTGCCTAGCTACCTTTGTTTATACACCGAAGCGCCGAAGAAAGTGGTATAGGCAATCGCACTCAAATACAGAGATATGTAATCAGGCAGAATACGGTGCTGCGATTGGCGACGCCTCTGTAAGACAAGTGTCTGGCGCAGTTGTTAGATCGGTTACTGCTTCCACAATGGCAGGTTATCAAGATTTGAATCTGAACGTGGTGTTATAGTCGGAGCACAAGCGATGGGACACAGCATCTCTGAAGTAGCGAAGAAGCGGGGATTTTCCCGTAAAACCATTTCACGATTGTACCCACAATATCAGGAATCCGGTAAAACATTAATTCCCGACATCGCTGCGGCTGGAAAAATATCTTGCAAGAACGGGTCCAACGACGGCTGAAGGGAATCGTTCAGTGTGACAGAAGTGCAACCCTTCCGCAAATTGCTGCAGATTTCAATGATGGGAAATCATCAAGTATCAGCGTGCGAACCATTCAACGAAACAGCATCGATATGGGCTTTCGGAACCGAAAGGCCCATTCGAGTACCCTTGATGGCTGCACGACACAAAGCTGTATGTCTCACCTGGACCCATCAACAACGACATAGGACTGTTGATGACAGGAAACATGTTGCCTGGTCGGACGAGACTCGTTTCAAAGTGTATCGAGTGAATGGACGTGTACGGGTATGGAGACAATCTCATGAAACCATGGACCCTGCTTATCAGCAAGGGACTATTCAAGCTGGTGTAGGCTCTTAACGGTGGGGGACGTGCGCAGTTGGAGTGATACGGGACCCTTATACGTCTAGATACGACTCTGACAGGTGACACGTACATAAGCATACTGTCTGATCACCTGCATCCATTCATGTCCATTGTACATTCCGACGAACTTGGGGAACTCCAGCAGGACAATGCGACGGGTCCCACACGTCCAGAATTGCTACAGACTGGATCCAGTACACTCTTATGAGTTTCAACACTTCCGCTGCCCACCAAACTCCCCAGATATGTACATTATTGAGCGTATCTGGGAAGCTTTGCAACGTGCTGTTCAGAAGAGATCTCCACCCCTAGTAGTCTAGCGGGTTTATGACAGCCCTGCAGGATTCATGGTGTCAATTCCCTCCAGCACGGCTTCAGACATTAGTCGAGTTCATGCCACGTCGTGTTGCGGCACTTCTGCGTGCTCGCGGGGGCCCTGCACGATATTAGGCAATTGTACCATTTTCTTTGGCTCTTTAGTGTATGTATGTAACAAGCTTTTTAGTGCATTAAGCACGTCGGAAGATGGTATCTACTTGGCAAAATCGGTGATGTACATGCTTTTTAATATATCTAAGTCAATATGATGTAATAAATTATTATAAAATCATTTTCAAAGATCGTATATTTCCAATAATTGAAAAAAAAAACATTTTCTGCGATGACAGAGATGTAATTTAAAACAACTGGATAGCAAGCGAAGTGGGCATTATCAGCCAAGCGTAAAGCGACTGGAAAGGGAGGGGATGTGTTCAACATTTTACAGTAAATGAGGAAAGCGAGAATGATGTCATATACACTTTGCGATGTAAAAAAAAAAAAATATTCACATTATCGCTAACTCCAAATTAGTGAGGGTTTACTTTATTTTTAACCGCAGTGTCGCTATTATTTTATAAAGATGAATGTAGAAATGACAGTGTACACAGAGAATACGTCCTATTGGGTAAGTAAGCTATAAAGTGGAGTAAATACATGCCTCCGACAACAAGCATGTAGTAGGTAACAAGTCTCTTTACATATTGGATGGGTCAGAGATGAAAATACCAGCGGTCTGCATTCTTACACGAGATAGCACTACTGTGTGGAAGTGGGTCGCCACCGCTGACGTGGCCCGTGGTTGGAGAGGGCCGTATGACGCGGAGACAGGCCGCCGCGCTGGAAGCCTCATAATCTCTTCACCGCGACACCCGCCTCCGCTCCCGTAACTCGCGTGCCACGGTGCGATAACTTATCTGTCGTGTGCAGGCCCTTCGGAAACAGCCCAACCCTCCAATCTTCACTGAGCCGTGCAAGGCAGTAATTCCCCGAAGAGATACGAGTGGTTAACGTCTGAGAAACCACAACGATTATCTCGTTAATTTGGTTTCGTTGTCCCGTTTTGTACACGGCATGCTTTTGCTATAAAGAGACCAACGCTACACAAAAATAAAATCTACAGTGCAGGAATTCGGCAAGCAGGTTCTCCTAAGACAGTCGTAGTCACTATACTACAGAAGCCACGTCTAAAGTGGTCAAAGATTGCAGCATAATTTGCCTTATGACTCAATGTGCCACAGCCCAGCCACTGCTCGTAAAATGCTGATAGGAATAAAACACAAGAAAGAAAAGAACTCGTCGTAGTATCAGTTGAGGCATTTTTCAGATGACCGCTCAGAACAAAATGGTTATTTAAGATACGACAGTTTACATACTCACTTTCAATATACTTGAATAACTACCTGATTTTAATATAGAAATACATTTTAAAAGGCTGTGTACTCTATTACGTAAATCTTTCCATAATACTAGATATTTTAACCCGTGTTTAAGCGTGAAAAATAATATTTCAAAAAGTGGTTCAAATGGCTCTGACCACTATGGGACTTGACATCTGAGGTCATCAGTCCCCTAGAACTTAGACCTACTTAAACCTAACTAATCTAAGGACATCATACACTTCCATGCCCGAGGTAGGATTCGAACTAGCGGCCGTAGCGGTCGCGCGGTTCCAGACTGAAGCGTCTAGAACCTCTCGGCCACTCCGGCCGGCAGTAATATTTCCGTTAACATTTATTGGCCCTTTTTCGTTAAATCAGTGCCAGTAGGTTATAATGAGCAAAAATTTATTTCCTCAAATGTTATTTGAACCCTCAGAACTCATTAATACATGACAGTAATATTCTTCTTAATAATACCTACGATCAGGGACTCAATTTATTTTCCTGTCGTCTTCCTTCGTATTCGGATTGTCATTTGACTGTCGTCGTTTTCTCCGCATTACTGCTGTTTAATGTAGCACAACCTCGAAACAAATTTTTTCTTATTAGAAACCCAACACTAACTGCCGAGGCTCCAAATACAATGACTTGCACTGTTGCACATAAGCACTCGCTACATTAAAATGAATGAGAAACGCTGTGCGCACATGCATCAAGAAAACGCAGCCCTGACCACTACCATTGACATAATGAAACAAAACCTTGGTAGAATATTCTGCATATTGTTGTTGTTGTGGTCTTCAGTCCTGAGACTGGTTTGATGCAGCTCTCCATGCTACTCTATCCTGTGCAAGCTTCTTCATTTCCCAGTACCTACTGCAGCCTACATCCTTCTGAATCTGCTTAGTGTATTCATCTCTTGGTCTCCCTCTACGATTTTTACCCTCCACGCTGCCCTCCAATACTAAATTGGTGATCCCTCGATGTCTCAGAACATGTCCTACCAACCGATCCCTTCTTCTAGTCAAGTTGAGCCACAAGCTCCTCCCCAATTCTGTTCAATACCTCCTCATTAGTTATGTGATGTACCCATCTAATCTTCAGCATAACCCATTGATTAATCCTAAATTCCCGAAGAAGTGCGTGTAGACCTATAGACCTTCCTTCCGGAAAATGCCTCAAGTATGATTTTTACTTTGGATTTTGGATTCAGTAGAGGTAGGGGAACAACAGACGCCACTGTATATATTGTAACACTGATGGAAAGCAATAGAGAGATGTATTAGTGATTCGTAAACTGAGACAAGCTTTTCATCTAGTATAATGCAACTATGAGTTAAATACCTACAAATAGCCACAAACTGCAAGGACAGGACACTATAAGCTGCCGGCCGCTGTGACCGAGTGGTTATAGGTGTTTCAGTCCGGAACCGCGCTGCAGCTACGGTCGCAAGTTCGAATCCTGCCTCGGGCATGGATGTGTGTGATGTCCTTAGGTTAGTTAGGTTCAAGTAGTTCTAAGTCTAGGGGACTGATGACCTCAGATGTTAAGTTTTGGACTCCTCTCTGGGGCGCAGACTTGCGTGAAGTCTTGAGTTGTCAAGGAGAAGAAATTCGTTTACTCTCTTTCGAGATGATGCACTCATACACTCCAGTACTGCAGGAGTGACAGCTGTGTGTGGCCGGTCGGCACGCGGGAGACTGGACAGGTTTGTGCGGCCTTACTGTGATGATGAGATTCGACTCACCCTGCTTTTGTTTACTGCCAGGTCTCCTTAGACATTCTGCAAGCGCCTATGAATATTTGCAATGCTCAGGTTTTCCGCCAAAAGAAACTCAATGACAGCTCTCTGCCTGGAACGCTCCTCCGCTACAGACACCATTTTGAAGACACCATATAGAGCCGCCAACTATCGGAACTTCATGAAACTGCAGGGGCTGAAACGTGAATATTACGCGATATCCCACAGCAAATTCCGCATTTTTTTCCAACGGAAATTGGGCGAAGAAAAATGTCTTACGATACTTATTTAATGCCCCTCACAAGAGCAGAAAAAAAAATTTATACGCCTACACACACACACACACACACACACACACACACACACACACACCCACACACACACACACACACACACACACACCCACACACATCAAAATTTATTGGCTGCATACTCTCAAACAGAACCGAAAAAGGAAAGCTAAGCTAGAGCTCTATGCACAAACTCTAGGCTCCAGCCGCCGCGATTGTGGCTGTTCAAAAATGTTCAAATGTGCGTGAAATCTTATGGCACTTAACTGCTAAGGTCATCAGTCCCTAAGCTTACACACTACTTAACCTAAATTACCCTAAGGACAAACACACACACCCATGCCCGAGGGAGGACTCGAACCTCCGCCGGGACCAGCCGCACAGTCCATGACTGCAGCGCCTTAGACCGGTGGCTGTTCAAATGGTTCATACGGCTCTGGGTCCTATGGGACTTAACATCTGAGGTCATCAGTCCCCTAGAACTTAGAAATACTTAAACCTAACTAACCTAAGGAACCGTAGCGGTCGCATGGTTCCAGACTGAAGCGCCTAGAATCGCTCGGCCACAGCGGCTGGCAGTGTGGCTGTATCTAGTGCTGATGACGTGGGATCTACAGCTCTACTGGCACCATAGCATGGCATCATTGTCGTGTGATAACACTGCTGAGTATCAGCCTTTTGGAAGCCATATTACAACCGCCATATCACTTCAGAACTGATTAGCGTATTTGTACCGTTCTTTATCTTCTGTCCCCAAATATTCTAAATGTGTTGCCGCCGACTAACGACAATTTGGCGCCAGCAGACGACCACCGCAGAGACGCTGCATGTCAACGCAGCGGTTCCAATACGGACGACGCCCGAACCACGCCTCCCGGAGTTGCTAGGCGCCACCGCTGCGCAGTCTGCTGTGAAATACGGCCCCAGGAGACAAGCTGACACTTCCAATTCTGCTATGCTTCTAGTTGCTTGTGTCCGGAATCGTGGAGTTCTCGTTCTGCCGAGATGACGTCGGTTTACTGTGAACTGAATTGATCTCCGGTGGACGAACGCTAACAAGGGAAACTTCTCATTGCACCGCTCTCAGATTTAGTCGTAAACTGGCCCAGTGAACAGCCCGTCAAAAACTGAACGCAGATCAAGCATGAACTGTGGACCACTCGGCTCTTGGGTCGATGCAGAACGCAGCAAATTGCACGTCGACATGTGAACTGCAGAACACATGAACATCGACGTTTCGAACGCACATTGCGGTTCATGAATTCCGTTCCCGGGCCACGTCTGGCTGAGGGTCGGCAAGGGTCGTCGAGCAGATGCGCAAAACTATAGACCTATATCTCTGACGTCGATCTGTTGTAGAATTTTAGAACATGTTTTATGCTCGCGTATCATGTCGTTTCTGGAAACCCAGAATATACTCTGTAGGAATCAACATGGATTCCGGAAACAGCGATCGTGTGAGACCCAACTCGCTTTATTTGTTCATGAGACTAAGAAAATATTAGATACAGGCTCACAGGTAGATGCTATTTTCCTTCACTTCCGGAAGGCGTTCGATAGAGTTCCGCACTGTCGCCTGATAAACAAAGTAAGAGCCTACGGAATATCAGACCAGCTGTGTGGCTGGATTGAAGAGTTTTTAGCAAACAGAACACAGCATGTTGTGCTCAATGGAGAGACGTCTACAGACGTTAAAGTAACCTCTGGCGTGCCACAGGGGAGTGTTATGGGACCATTGCTTTTCACAATATATATAAATGACCTAGAAGATAGTGTCGGAAGTTCCATGCGGCTTTTCGCGGATGATGCTGTAGTATACACAGAAGTTGCAGCATTAGAAATTTGTAGCGAAACGTAGGAAGATCTGCAGCGGATAGGCACTTGGTGCAGGGAGTGGCAACTGACCCTTAACATAGACAAATGTAATGTATTGCGAATACATAGACAGAAGGATCCTTTATTGTATGATTATATGACAGAGGAACAAACACTGATAGCAGTTACTTCTGTAAAATATCTGGAAGTATGCGTGCGGAACGATTTGAAGTGGAATGATCATATAAAATTAATTGTTGGTAAGGCGGGTACCAGGTTGAGATTCATTGGGAGAGTGCTTAGAAAATGTAGTCCATCAACAAAGGAGGTGGCTTACAAAACACTCGTTCGACCTATACTTCAGTATTGCTCATCAGTGTGGGACCCGTACCAGATCGGGTAGACGGAGGTGATACAGAAGATCCAAAGAAGAGCGGCTCGTTTCGTCACATGGTTATTTGGTAAGCGTGATAGCGATACGGAGATGTTTAGCAAACTCAAGTGGCAGACTCTGCAAGAGAGGCGCTCTGCATCGCAGTGTAGCTTGCTGTCCAGGTTTCGAGAGGGTGCGTTTCTGGATGAGGTATCAAATATATTACTTCCCCCTACTTATACCTTCCGAGGAGATCACGAATGCAAAATTAGAGAGATTCGAGCGCGCACGAGGGCTTTCTAGCAGTCGTTCTTCCCGCGAACCATACGCGACTGGAACAGGAAAGGGAGGTAATGACAGTGGCACGTAAA
Organism: Schistocerca serialis cubense; assembly: GCF_023864345.2. Taxonomy (NCBI): domain Eukaryota; kingdom Metazoa; phylum Arthropoda; class Insecta; order Orthoptera; family Acrididae; genus Schistocerca; species Schistocerca serialis. Next base: position 443,574,754 of record NC_064645.1, read on the forward strand.
ATGTCCTCCGCCACACACCGTTGGGTGGCTTGCAGAGTATAAATGTAGATGTAGATGAAAACAGGAAGAAGGTATACAGAAATGTGAAAAAAGAAGCAAAATAGAAACAGTGAACAGTCCAAGCTAAAGACGTGCAACATCGTGCAGACTGCAATAAAGGTGTCGTCGTGATCGTGTGGTCGCGGTGTTGGACTGCGAAGTGGGAGATCCGTGCTCCAATCTCCCTCGTGCCCAGTTTTTTTTTCACAAAATTATGAACTTTCCGACCGGTCATTGACTTGTGTATTCTCCTCCTGTAATCGTGGCGATTGTCATACAATACAAGGTGTGATTCAGAAGTTTCAAGACAGGCTCATTTCTGAGTAGGGGAGCGCGCGCAGAACCCTGGAAATTGCGCATTGCTTGCAGCTTGAGTGCGTGTCTTTGACCCCGATCGAAAAGTGGGAGAGGCGAAAATGGAGCAGCCTTATCCGATTAAGTTTTGCGTGCGACTGAACAAAACCGCCACTGAGATTCTCGGTATGATTCAAGACGTCTTTAAGGAAGAAGCCATGTCTCGTGCAAAGGTTTTCTTGTGGTACAAACGTTTCAGAGATAGCCCTGGGAATGTTGAGCCGAACGGATCAAAATGTGGAGAGAGTGCGGGAACTTTTAAACAATGGGCGATTGGATTCTCCACGGCAACGCACCCGCCCACACGTCGCGCGCTGCCGCCGAAGTTTTGGTCAAGTTCAACGTGACAACACTGCCGCAGCCACCCTACAGCCCCGACTTGGCCCCAAGTGACTTTTTCCTCTTCCCCCGAATCAAGACAAGCCTAAAAGGGAAGCGATTCGATTCCATCGACGCCATCCAGCAGCCTTAGACGAGAGCCCTTGACAGCGTGACGCCAGAGGCCTTCCAGAAGGGCTACGAACTGTGGAAGACGCGCTGGCAGCGCTGTGTTGATCATGAAGAATAATATTTTGGAGAATTTTAGTCCACTGTACTTAAATGTCCAGTAAGTTTCTAGTTCTGATTTAAGTATTGAAACTTTTGAACTACACCCTGTATATTACCGTCGCGAGTAAATGTGATGAAGAGAGAGAGCAAGCGAAATATCTAACAGACCTCTCGCAGAAATGAAAGCAACGAACAAGTGTGAACTATGTCAGATCACAGGAATTCAAGAGTCAAATCTTCCAAAATGGAACGCAAGAATCATAACATGTGGTACTTGTACATAACAAACAAGAGGACCCTGGAGGACCCTTCCTTACTTCTCGCTGTTGCAAAAGGGCGTTACCCCACGATACATACACAGAATTGAATATGACGAACTGGCACTTCAATAATCGGATGGACAGTTCGTAATTTTGTGAAGAAATTACATGAGGTACAAGGGAGATTTGAACACAGCTCTCGTCCCTCGGCAACATCTTGACCACATAACCGAGACGCTGTGGCTATTCAGATTCGATCGATGTTGCCCATGTTTAACTTGGACCGTTCCTGTCTCTTTTGCTTCTTTTTCCACGGTTCACTACGCTCTCTTCCTGTTTTCATATTTGATCTGTATTTAGTTTTTGACGAGCTACCCAGTGGGCCATTTTCCGATTAAATCTGAGGTGTGTGCGATTTGGTGTTTCTTGGAAACAGTGGTGTACAGAACACATTCAGAGTTCAAGTACGTGGGTTTTTTAATAAGTAATGCAAAATGTCTTCGTCTCGTCCAATTTCGTTGGAAAAAACGCGGAATATGTTTTATAGAGTTTCAATAGGTGGTGGTCCTATACATAGCCTTCAAAATGGCGTCTGTAACCGAGGCACGTTCCAAGCAGAGAGCTGTCTTTTGGGGGAAAAACCAGAGCATCGCAGCTTGCAGACTATCTGCGGAGACCTGTCTAATCTCCCGCGTGCCGGCCGGCCGCCCAAAGCTGTGACTTCTGCAATGCTGGAACGTGTAGACACTCGTTTGTAGCGATCGACGGATTACAATCAAACGCCTCGCTGCACAACTGGACTTCTCTGTCGGCAGTGGTGACACACTCGTCCACAAGCTGGCGTACTCAAAGAGGTGTCTACGTTGGGTTCCGCGCCGTCCGACAGGAGACTATAAAGAGCAACGTGCATCTGTGCTGAACTACTTGCGCGTTCGGAGGCTGATCGTGATAATTTTTTACCGAACATAGCCACAGGCGATGAAACACGAGTTTATCACTTCGAACCGGAAACAAAACTGCAATCCATGGAGAGACGCCACAGGACCTCTCCTGCGAAGAAAAAGTTGAAAGCCGCACTACGGTGGCACAAGCCACTCAGGTGAACAGACACTATGCTGAAAAATAGGGTTTTGTAGCCAGAAGAGTGGAGAATAATATGGTATATTGACTTTCTGAATAAAATCAACCAGCTTTGAGAAAAAAAAGTTGCATTACTTACTGAACGCACTTCGACCCGCCAGGTTAGTGGACAGCACTAAAGCGCTACTTCCTGGACTCGGGTAGGCGCGCTGGCCCCGGATCGAATCAGCCCAGCAGATTAACGACGAGGGCCGGTGTGCCCGCCAGCCTGGATGTGGTTTTTAGGCGGTTTTCCACATCTCACTAGGTGAATACTGGGCTGGTCCCCATTTCCCGCCTCAGTTACATGCCTTGCAGGTATTTGAAACACATTCGCACTATTTCATGATTTACACTAGTTGCAGACAGCTGGGGTACACTGATTCCGTACAGGGAGGGGGGGGGGGGGGGGCGGGGGTCGTCAGGAAATTCAAATTAACCTTGCCAAAACCGATTGTAACCACGCAGACCCCGCGAAAACAGCGGGACAAAGGCTTAAGAGAAAGAAGAAGACTTACTGAACGCACATCGTAGTACAGATAATGTAGTACAGTGTTTGTTGCAGCTTTTTTGTGTATTTGTGACAACTTAAGAGTTATCTGTTCACGCGCTTCTTATACAGAGTCACAACGGACTGGAGAGCTACAAAAGATGTGTTTTTTCAGAGTTCAATAAACTATTGTGTTTACTTACTGTGCGTGTTAATTCATTGATTGTTCTCCATGTCCAAACGCATGAACAATAGGAATACAACACTAAGGAATTGAGTTTATTAACTTTTACAATGGGTTCTTATGATCTGTCGTCAGCTGCTTTGTACTCTGTGTGTACCTACACAAATTTATTTTAATGAGCAGGTTTACTAATTACGTAGTATGATGCTGGTTGCAAGGTATATTCACTAGACGCCGGTAATGACAGAGGGAGAATAAGAGCGGGTAAGGTAGGTCTAGAGCACTCTGAATGGGAGATGCCATTACGATCCCAGCCATATTCTGTATCTCTTACCGTGTCGACGATAGCAGTCATCGGAAACTAAATTTTAACATTTTAACATCGGTTTTGACACGACTTCGTGTCATACCGTGCAAAGATGCGGTGCCACACCAAAGTCAGCAACGCACATCCTTACCGTAGATATTAGCGATGAATCGCTGCAATCCGCTACTATAAATGGGAGAGGCTCAAGAAGACACGCCCCCTCTCTCAGCAAAACAGCGCCTCGCACACACGGGGGTCAGTATAGAGACGAGCATGGAAGCACTCTGTCCCCGTTCCTGACCTCGGCTGAAGTAGATGGGTTGGGGTTGTTTGGGGGAAGAGACCAAACTGCGAGGTCATCGGTCTAATGGGATTAGGGAAGGACGGGGAAGGAAGTCGGCCGTACCCTTTCAAAGGAACCATCCCGATATTTGCCTGGAGTGATTTAGGGAAATCACAGAAAACCGGAAATCAGGATGGCCGGACGCGGGATTGAACCGTCGTCTTCCCGAATGCGAGTCCAGCGCGTCACCTCGCTCGGTAAAGTAGCTGTTCCAGTCTCAGACGAAAATGTACTTTTGTAAACTTTCAGCATTGCAAATTCAAGACAAGAGTTTGTTAATCAGTGCAGTAAATGATACTCTAACAGTCAGTGACAGTTGTAAATTCACTCCTGTGGCAAAGGATTGTCTGAAGTTTAGTAAATAAGGTAGTAAACCAGCTATACTTCGTATGTTGTAGTTAGACGAGCCCTCTCACACAGCAATGAAAGAACCCATAGTTATGGCCAGACGATTGTTGGTTCTTCTGGTTATAATACTTAGCCACCCCAAATCTCTTAGACCAGAACACTGTTTCATAAATATCGACTAGTGCAGTGAAAAAGAGGCAACAAATAATATGCCGATGCAAAGAAGAGGAGGAAAAGCAACGAGTATGGGGCTGTTGGGACTGGTACTGACCGTTGGCCGTCTTGACGAACTGCAGGTCCTTGGGGTACTGCTTGATGAAACGTTTGATGACGTCTATCTGCTCCAGGGTCTTCTCCACTGCGTCCTCGTACTGCGACTTACAGTCCACGTACGCGACCCAGAACTGCAACACAGCAAACAAACCAGAGTTCTCACTACATGAAACCAAGCGGGAATTTCAGATTAGCAGGGTTCAATCACAGCAGCGCTAACAGATCCACTGGCCACGGAAACCTTGCGTCTACACGACAGTACAAAACAATAATACGAATTCAGTAAGAGAATGAGAGTACAATGCCTGATTGAAAAAAAGGAAACATAGACAAATCTCTTAAAGAACAGAAAACAGGTGGTAAGTTAGTAAAAGCTGTTAAATACTCGCTTAGAACTTAAATTAACTGTTTACATTAGATTTTCAACACAGCATATTTTCAGAGGCCTGCTGCTACATTTGTTACTGGCCGGTTCGATCAGTACGAATGTACTGCAGAAATGAATCGTAAGAGTCGATGTTAACCCAAGGAAGGAAGAGGATTCTTTCGCGAAACTGTAACAGAACCGATATTTGCGACAGACTGCGGACTATTCTACTGCCTCCAACGATCATCTCGCGTAGAGAGACTAGGACCCATACACAAACGCACAAGCTGTCGTTTTATACCAGCTGTTGATTTTCCCCCACTCCATTTGCGAGTGGAACGGGAAAGCGGGTGACTAGCAATGTTACGATAAGGTATCCTTTGCCAGGTACTGTACAGTGGATTGCACAAAGTATACAGTGTGAACAAAAACTCACACACTCTGACACCATAGTGCTATTCCTTGCATACTAATGGTACAAAAATTTCCTTAGCAGAACTTCGTCCCATGGGTATGTTCAGTAGAAAATGGACATTAAACAATGGCAATTTGGAACACTACAATCACTCGTACAAGTAACTTCATTCAATACTACGACTGGCGATCAATAAATAATACAACACATTTTTTTTTCTCGGCCAGTTTTAGTTGAAAGAAAAAATGCAGAATTTGTTGTGGGACATAGTGGGATATTTCCGCTTCAGCTCCAATAGTTTCATCTGTCAGACATCTGCATTTGCATATGCATATACACGGTGCTCGAAAATTCACGGAGTCTGACGCCACAATGCGATTCCTTGGCCGCTAACAATTCAAAAAATGTGTCTAACAAAACTGAGTACCACGCATATTTCCTTAATAAATGAACGTCAAATAAAGGTAATTTGACAACATTGTAATCACATATACGTCAAGTACCTTATCATTAGTGTTGCTCTGTGCTGTTTAGTTTGTGTAGTGGATACAGTTTAGCATTAGAGTACTGGCGTACAAGAGGTGGTGGTGGTGGTTAGTCTTTAACGTCCCGTCGACAACGAGGTCATTAGAGACGGAGCGCAAGCTCGGGTTAGGGAAGGAAATCGGCCGTGCCCTTTCAAAGGAACCATCCCGGCATTTGCCTGAAACGATTTAGGGAAATCACAGAAAACCTAAATCAGGATGGCAGGAGACGTGATTGAACCGTCGTCCTCCCGAATGCGAGTCCAGGGTGTTAACCACTGCGCCACCTCGCTCGGTGGCGTACAAGAGTTAGATTCCAGGCCTAGGTGTACTTTTTCCTATTTTCTGATTTTCTTCTGCCTAATAAAACTGTGCTGGTGTACACTGTTTCTTAAACGATACATAGAGGAGTTGGTGCAGGGGTTGGACAGCAATATGGAAATACCAAAAACACATAGCCATGTCTAAAACGCTGTATGAAAATCTTTGGCATTCACAACAGCTTCCAGTCGTCTAGGTATGGATAAAAACAGCTCATGTATGCTTTTCAGTGCAGTCTTATACCATTCTTCTTCCAAAGTAGTGGCAAGTACAGTTAACAATCATGGAAGTGCGTAGCGATTATCCACCCTTCTCTCAAAAGTAGACCATAAAGGCTTGGTAATACCGAGGTCTGGTGATTGCAGTTTCCAGGGCAGACGCGACAATTCGTCTTAGTCCTCACAGAACCAGCCCTAACGACACGAGCTGTGTGAACGGGGGTCTCGTCGTCTTGAAATACAGCATCATCACTGGGGAACAAACATTGTATGATGGTATGGACATGATCAGCCAAAATGGGCACATAATCGTTGTCAGTAATGCGGCCGTACACAGTAATCGTGGAATAGCACAATATGGCTGCGCAAATAATCATCGAACCCCCTGCATGTTTCTCTCATAAGTTGGAAACGGTGCGAAGCAAGACTCATCTGACCAAATTACTTTCAGTTGTAGGTTTCATAGTTTTGGCACCACGTTTTCCTGGCATTTGCATCACAGATTTTGAATTCCAGGTCGCCCTGCAGTTCCCAACTTATGAGTATCTCATCGCATTCTTTTGGAGCTGACAGGAAGGCGCGTGCAACATTCAGTGTCATGCCAACAGTGGCTTGAGGAGAATTGTTATGAATCGTATTTGACGTCCTGACCCTCAGATTTTCCCATTGTTAACCTAGGCGTCATACACAATGATTCAAATAAGCTCTCCAGTTCCGGAACCACTTAAGATATCTTAATTTACTCTTCACTACTACTACTATTAATACTACTACTACTACTACTACTACGTGATCAGGCCCAGTGGACCACACGCATCTACAAGTTTCCTCCTCCACTGTATTCTGTCCATTGCTGCTATCCGCCATCCGTCCACATCTATTGACACTTGGTTTAAACCTTCATGGAGTCCATCCCTCCTACGCTTCTTGAGTCTCCCTGGCGGTCTCTTTCCTGTAGGTGTGAAATCCAGGAGCTTCCGAGGCCATCTGAGATCCTCCATCCGGGCCACATGGCCGGCCCACTTCATTCGTTTGGCCTTTGACATTTCCTGCTATGTTGGGCTGCTGGTATAGTTCCTCAGGCTCTTGGTTGTATCTGATCCTCCATTCCCCTGTATCTGCATCCAGAACCGGACAGAAGATCTTCCGAAGCTCTTTTCTCTCAAAAACAAGGAGCTTATGGAAGTCCTGTTTCCGGATACTCCATGTCTCACAGCCATATAGAACAACAGGCTGAATCAGGGTTCTCACTTCAACCAGATGAATTTTAAAAGCCACACAACACAACATACAGTGTCTTGTCATTGCTGTTGCTGTAATCTTCAGTTGGACGATGCAGATCTTCACGCAGTGCCAATGCTCTGTAAATTTCTTCACCTCTGCATAACTACTGCAGCCTACATCCATCAGAAGCTATTTGCTGTATCTGGATCCTTGACTCCCTCTACAATTTTTACCCTCCCCCAGCACACCACAGCACACCCACCCACATTTTTCTTGTCGTACAGAGATTAATTAAAGAGCTATCGGTATCACATTCTACTCTTCAGATTGAACTACAGTAATTTCTGTAATTAGTATCCAAGACTTAGAAACAAATTCAACCGCTCTCTCCGAATTATGGTAAGCAGTTGCGGATGCATCACAATATTTTGATCTCTGGATACGCCTGCTTCGAATGCCGAACCGATTAATGCTTTATGAAGAAATTCGTGATATTATTTTCAAATAAGAATTACTTCGGATAAAATGGGCACTGAGGAAATGTAGCTTGCTATTCTGTCTTCGCAATCCACATGTAACTAGCGCTGGCCACCTTGCAAAAAATCTTTCGCAAACCAAGGGAAAATAGACTTTCTACTTCCTTATGGAGTTGCAGAAGGAACGCGAAGGCAACATCTGAGGAACTCTGATAGAGTACGACAGTGTAACGAATGTGTCGAAAGTTGTCGCTGGAAGGGGGTCGCAATGCTACGAAGAGGAAATTAGTAAATGTTTAGGATTTTCACTATCCAAAATCTACACTACTGGTAATTAAAATTGCTACACCACGAAGATGAAGTGCCACAGACGCGAAATTTAACCGACAGGAAGAAGATGCTGTGATGTGCAAATGATTAGCTTTTCAGACCATTCACACAAGGTTGGCACTGGTGGCGACACCTACAACGTGTTGACATGAGGAAAGTTTCCAACCGATTTCTCATACACAAACAGCAGTTGACCGGCGTTGCCTGGTGAAACGTTGTTGTGGTGCCTCGTGCAAGGAGGAGAAATGCGTACCATCACGTTTCCGACTTTGATAAAGGTCGGATTGTAGCCTATCGCAGAATATGGAATCGGTGGATTCAGGAGGGTAATACGGAACGCCGTGCTGGATCCCAACGGCCTCGTATCGCAAGCAGTCGAGATGACAGGCATCTTATCCGCATGGCTGTAACGGATCGTGCAGCCACGTCTTGATCCCTGACTCAACAGATGGGGAGGTTTGCAAGACAACAACCATCTGCACGAACAGTTCGACGACGTTTGCAGCAGCATAGACTATCAGCTCGGAGACCATGGCTGCGGTTACCCTTGACGCTGCATCAAAGACAGGAGCGCCTGCGATGGTGTACTCAACGACGAACCTGGGTGCACGAATGGCAAAACGTCATTTTATCGGATGAATCCAGCTTCTGTTTACAGCATCATGATGGTCGCATCCGTGCTTGGCGACATCGCGGTGAACGCACATTGGAAGCGTGTATTCGTCATCGCCATACTGGCGTATCACCTGGCGTGATGGTATGGGGTGGCATCGGTTACACGTCTCGGTCACCTCTTGTTCGCACTGACGGCTCTCTGAACAGTGGACGTTACATTTCAGATGTGTTACGACCCGTGGCTCTACCCTTCAGTCGATCCCTGCTAAACTCTACAGTCCAGCAGGATAATGAACGACCGCATGTTGCAGGTCCTGTACGGGCCTTTCTGGATACAGAAAATGTTCGACTACTGCCCTGGTCAGCACATTCTCCAGATCTCTCACCAACTGTAAACGTGTGGTCAATGGTGACCGAGCAACTGGCTCGTCACAATACGCCAGTCACTACTCTCGATGAACTGTGGTATCGTGTTGAAACTGCATGGGCAGCTGTACCTGTACACGCCATCCAAGCTCTGTTTGACCCAATGCCCAGGCGTATCAAGGCCGTTATTACGGACAGAGGTGGTTGTTCTGGGTACTAATTTCTCAGGATCTATGCAACCAAATTGCGTGAAAATGTAACCACATGTCAGTTCTAGTATAATATATTTGTCCAATGAATACCCATTTATCATCTGCATATCTTCTTGGTGTAGCAATTTTAATGGCCAGTAGTGTACTATTACCTAATATAGAAAGGCGTAGATTATTGTACAGTCAGAATAGACTACTGTGGGAGATTTGCCTCCTCTACTTTTCAGTGATGATAAATCTCCATGTTCAGCACGGTGCGAGGTAGTAAGTTTTTCTTTTTTTCCTGGCAGGCGAGCTGTGTTTGCCTCCTCTACTTTTCAGTGATGATAAATCGCGATGTTCAGCACGGTGCGAGGTAGTAAGTTTTTCTTTTTTTCCTGGCAGGCGAGCTGTGTTTAACCACTCTACTGAAGCTGGGGAGAAGTAGGTGGGCTAAGCATTAAGTTTTTTTTAATTAAACAAAGGGAATTTGAAGAATAAAGCCACAGCGACAAGAAAATGCCCAACCTTTCTGGGAGATAAATAGAATTCCTTTTAACTGCGAAAAAGCTTACGAGGGTCTTGTCACAATAAAGATAGGCGGAGAATGTGAATGAGGGGACAGGGGTGGAAGACAAAAGACGGTAAGAGCCACCTTTGTTTTCCTCGGCGCGGCGCCGACGGTGTTCCGGCCTAGCAGTAAGCCGATTAGGGCAGGCGGCCCGGCCTCGTGCTCGCTGCATGCAAACGCGGACGTCTCGGCCACCGCCGGTCTACGCTTCGCTACCGTTGCGGCGGGCTCTTGCGCATCGGACTGTGACCGTGTATTCATGGACACTCGAAAGCGACTGCGTACTCACATCCTGTTAATTTGCACGCTACTGGCATTTTTCATCACAATCATCATCCTCATCATCATCATCATATCATCATCATCATCATCGAGCGGTGGTGCACCTAACCTAACCTAGTCTGATTTAAAGCAACGGGGAGTTGCCGCGACAAGTACTCTGTGGAGGCAGCCGCCACGGCGCTCTTCTTCGCGAGATAGAAAAACGATTTAAGGTCTACCTCCTGCAAAAAGTGGACAAAACATCCGAAATTAACCGATGGGTTGGATTTTCATACTGCCTCTATGTCAGAAATCTGTCCTTAATATCAATTAGATCGGGTGTCATGTTAATTGTTTTGCAACCGGTGAAATATTGCCGTCCGGGAAACTAACCCTTGCAATACTAGCACAAGTCGACCTCTCATCCGCATTCGAGACTGTAAATCACAAACTGCTGCTCACTAAAATATACGCTATGACTAATGATTCCGGGCTGATACAAATTATATCAACTCTTCTCAGCAACAGACGGTTCATCGTAAACCTAGGAGGGTAGCGAAGCCGATGGCGTATCCAGAAAAATGGACTACCCCAAGGCAGTGTCCTCGCACCCACTCTTTTCAACATATATGTGAATGATCAACCAGTTGCACCAGGGACTAGGAGCTTTGCTTACGCGGACGATCTTGCAATAGCCGTGCAGGGTCGGAACTTTAACGACATAGAAATTAGCCTTACGAATGCCCTCAACGGTCTAACGCCATCCTACGAAGTCAACTGCCTACGCCCGAACGCAGCAAAAACATTATCCTGCCTATTCCATCTTCGAAACCGAGACGCCAAACATACCCCAAACTTCACGTGGAACAACCAACGGATCGCGTTCAGCAGCACTTCTTGTTATTTAGGCGTCACCCTTGATCGCACACTTACTTACAGACATCATGTAGACAAGGTCAGGGGCAAACTATCAACAAGAAACAACCTCCTGAGTAAGCTCACCTCCACAAAATGGGATGCCGACCCACATACTTTACGTACGTCGGCACTTGCGCTCTGCTACTGGGTTGCTGAATACGCTGTCCCAGTTTGGGAAAGATCAGCGCATGCGAAACGAGTGGATCCTCTGCTGAACGATGCCCGTCGCGTAATCACGGGATGCCGAAGACCCACCCCGGTTAGCCAACTTTATTTGCTTAGTGGCATAGCTCCACCCAACATCAGACGAGCTATAGCAAGCGAAGCAGAGCGCCTCAAGCAACTGCGCGACCAGCGCCATCCTCTCTTCGGACAAAACCCTCCACACACACGTCTAAAATCAAGACGGAGTTCCCTCACCTCAGTTCAACCGCCCGAAACCTCAAAACAAAAGGCCAGATTGTCAAAATGGCAAGCACCACTGCCTACAGGAGACCAGGCACCTCTAATCTCACCCAACGAAGTGGGCAGATGCAACGTAAACATGTGTAAATGGGGATACCGAGACGGGACGGACACGTGCCAGTGCGGACAGACCCAAACAATGGACCACCTCCTCAAATGCAGCAACATGGGGGAAGTGTGCAGGAAAGAAGATCTGGCAACCGCTACGGCAGTGGCAGTCAAATGCGCTGAATTTTGGCGGGACGTGATGTGATATGATATATATATATACTATGTTTGTCTTTATATTGTAATGTGACTCCCCATTTTGGGTTTGTTTTATTAATACATGTGTGTATTGTATTTGTATTTGTATTTGTATTTGTGTGTATATGTAATATGTGGGTTGTCTATGGCTTGGACACGATTAAATAAATAAAAATACTAGCACATTTTCAGTAACATGTGTTACCAAGTGGGGAGAGGTGGTGGTGGTACTGCATGCCCATTTAAAAAAAAAAAAAAGTTGTTGGCTTGTATTAACAACATACTTTTTAAAGAGGTGCTGATGTGTAAGTAGAGTCCAGAACCTCAGTCTCTTTTATCACACTCTTAGCAATACCGGGTGATCAAAAAGTCAGTATAAATTTGAAAACTGAATAAATCACGGAATAATGTAGATAGAGAGGTACAAATTGACACACATGCTTGGAATGACTGTATCATCAGAGTTGGGAGGGCGGTAAAAGAATCCAATTATTAATTTATTCCGATTGGCAAGAATGGCTTCTGCCCATACTAACTTATAGGAACTATCTACTTCGGTTTCGCTGGAAGATAAACCACTTCTAACAGCAACAAACACGCATCCGTCAGCTGTATTTAGCATCTTCATTGCCCCCTGTAGAATGCGGCCGAGAACTGTCATGAAGAACGAAATGCATGACAGTTACGTTACTCTGATTGCATGAAATCAGGCGAAATCTGTCACCAGGTTCTCATACGTGGCCGGGGGAGGGGGGGGGGGTGAGGGGGGGGGCATTATTTTGTAGGCATCTTTTCATGCTCACTATGCGCCCTATGCGCCCTGAAGTGAAAAGAGCGACGTCACGCGATCGACGGGCACACCAGAGGCGCTGTCAAACATATGTATGCAATGTTTCGTCAGATTTTCACTGTGGGTTTCAATTTAAGTATTTTTTAAAAACATTTGTAGTGGTCATAAGATACCGCTCCCCTTCAGCCGCGTTGGTACAGGGTGATCAAAAAGTCAGTATAAATTTGAAAACGTAATAAATCACGGAATAATGTAGATAGAGGGGTAAAAATTGACACACATGCTTGGAATGACCATAGAAGACTAAGTAAATATTCCAGAACTGAATCACGTAATAATTTAATAATAAGGTTCCGTCCGGAGTATGCTGATGCAATAGTTCCATACTTGATTACATACAACCACTCGTTCGACCGAAGATCCGTACCCGAAGACTGGAGAGTTGGCCGGCCGGAATGGCCGAACGGTTCTAGGCGCTACAGTCTGGAACCGCGCGACCGCTACGGTCGCAGGTTCGAATCCTGCCTCGGGCATGGATGTGTGTGATGTCCTTAGGTTAGTTAGGTTTAACTAGTTCTAAGTTCTAGGGGACTGATGACCTCAGCAGTTAAGTCCCATAGTGCTCAGAATCATTTTTTTTGACTGATGACCATAGAAGTTAAGTCCCATAGTGCTCAGAGCCATTTGAACCATTTTGAACCTGGAGAGTTGCACAGGGCACAACAATAATCAAGAAAGGCAGTAGGAGTAAACCATAAAATTACAGGCCCATTTTATTAACGTCGACAAGAACCAGGATTTTGGAACATTCGAATATTATGAATTACCTAGAAGAGAACGGTCTACAGACAGACAGTCAACATGGATTTAGAAAACATCGTTCTTGCGAAATACAACTTCGCTCACACTAAGAGCTGAATGCTATCGACAAGGGACTTCATTCCAGAAGGCCTTGACATTGTGCCTCACAAGGGGCTTGTAATCAAATTGCGTGCTTAAGGAATATCGCCTCAGTGCGACTGGATTTTTTTATTTCCTGTCTGAGAAGTCACTGATGGAAAGTCATGGAGTAAAACAGAAGTGATTTCTTACGTTCGCCGAGGTAGTATAGGCCCTCTGTTGTTCCTCAGCCATATATGCGATTAGGAGACAATCTGAGCAGCCTACTTTGGTTTGCAGATGAAGCTGTCGTTTGTCGTCTAGTAAAGTCATGAGAACATCAAAATCAACTGCAAAAAATCTGTATGGTGCAAAAATTGACCCTAAATAATGAAAAAAGTGAGGTCATTCAAATGAGTGCTAGGAGGAGGCCGCGAAACTTCCGTTACTCGATAAATCACGCAAATCTAAATGCTGTAAATTCTTCTAAATACCTGTGGATTATAATTACGAGCAGTTTACATTGAAAAGAAAACATACATAAAATGTTGTGGGAAAGCCGAACAGAAGAACGCGCTATATTGGCAGTACACTTAGAAGACGCAACAGACCTACTTGAGATACTGCCATTCAGTACGCTCGTCCGTCCGCTTTTGGCGAACTGCTGCGCGGTCTGGGATCCTTACCAGATAGGGCTAACGGAGTACATCGAGAAAGTTCAGAGAAGAGCTGCACTTTTTTTATTATCGAACAATAGGAGACAGAGTGTCACCGATTTAATATAGGATTTGGGGCGGAAATCGTTAAAACAAAGGTGTTTCTCGTTCGGAAGGATCTTCTCATGAAATTTCAATTACCAACTTTCTCCTCCGAATGCGGAAATATTTTGCTGACGCCGACCTACACAGGGACAAACGATCGTCATAGTAAAATAAGGGAAATCAGAGCTCGCATGGAAATATACAGGTGTTCGTGTCTTCTGCACGCTGTTCTAGCCATGTAAATGTAGATGTAGTTAATTGGAGATGAAGAGTTCGCACAGGATTAAGTAGCATGGATAGCTGTATCAAATTAGTCTTCGGACTGAAGACAACAACATATGGTCTAGATTACAGACGAAACGGATATGTGGCGAATCTCCGATTCCCAGTCATATCTTACCAAGTAGCGTATCCAGATAATAGGACAATATCGGCCAGAGACTGGATTTTCAATAAATTATGGAAATTTCGCAATTCGACTTTACGTAATGCACATGCAAGATACTCTAAACACAAACAAAAGCACGATATATTCATATCAAAACACCGTTTATTATTAATTTTAGGAAAATAAAAATTAGTAGGGTATACTCATACTTAACTAGAGGAAAATTAGGGCCACTGAACACAAGTTTCTCTGCATTAAGAGGTTAAAGGTGATTTCGGTTCCCTTCGTGAGCAAGGCTAGTTTCGTTTAAAAATCTTTCGCTATATACACTGCGCTGAAAGATAAATTATCACAAACCTTTTTCAAATTCGTATACTGTGTCACATTAGGTAACCATCTAATCTAATGGCGGTTGCGATCAATTTAAACTGTCTTCAGATAACAGTCAGCTTAGTTTGCAGTCGCGTTTATTTCTGGGCAATCACACTATCATTACTTTCATTTGCCACCTCGTTAAAATCAGCCATCCTTGCGCAAGACTGGAAACCGATGAACATAAATTCACGATTACAGACAGCATTCAGAACTGACGAGGCTTGGTTGGAACGATTGCGTATTAAAACAAACGTCGGCTAGTGTGAAACAATTCTCTTCACAAGCAGACCGAAGTTACTGCGCAAACATCAACGCTGCAGACAGGTTCGATCAATTTAAATACAAGCAACCCCAATACATTTCCGAGAGAAAGCTGGATACCTCTGTGTCTGGCTGGACCGGGAAGTTACATGGAGGAGGGGGGGGGGGGGGCAATCACAAAGTATACGTTGCCAACAGGGCGCACTCGAGGCTCAAACAACTCTACCCATGCTCAACAGGGAAAGCACACTAAATAGGAGTGCGTCAAGGTCCATATACATGACACTGACCAAACCTCTGATGATGTACCAGCTCCCGTCTTGGGATATACAGGTCCAACCCGCCTGCGCTGCCTGCAGATCATACCGAACAAAGTGTCCGCCCCGGTAGCTGAGTGGTCAGCGTGACAGACTGTCAATCCTAAGGGCCCGGGTTCGATTCCCGGCTGGGTCGGAAATTTTCTCCGCTCAGGGACTGGGTGTTGTGTTGTCCTAATCATCATCATTTCATCCCCATCGACGCGCAGGTCGCCGAAGTGGCGTCAAATCGAAAGACCTGCACCAGGCGAACGGTCTACCCGACGGGAGGCCCTCACCACACGACATTTCCATTTTATTTACCGAACAAAGTGTTACGCATCATTAACAACGCTCTACGCCACACTCGCACCGTGGATATTCACAATGAATACCGCCTTGAAATCCTAAAGGATGTACTCAAAAAACTCGCCACACAATTATACAGGAAAATGGTTGAAATGGCTCTGAGCACTATGGGACTCAACTGCTGTGGTCATAAGTCCCCTAGAACTTAGAACTACTTAAACCTAACTAACCTAAGGACAGCACACAACACCCAGCCATCACGAGGCAGAGAAAATCCCTGACCCCGCCGGGAATCGAACCCGGGAACCCGGGCGTGGGAAGCGAGAACGCTACCGCACGAATTATACAGGAACGCGAGACACTATCCTTTCATCTTTACTCTGGTGTACTATGATCACAACTATAGGTGGAAGCATAAGCGACCAAATGCACTGCTAGCTAGGCCATTATCACCCATGGCGAGCTAACATGCAACTGACAACGTCGGCAAGCTCCTGCACATCAGCAATATTGATTGGATATGCCATCTATCACAACCGACCAACAGGCTAGAGCAGGGAAGCCGAAGAGCTCACACACTAACGAAAAAAAAAAAGTTCAAAACTACGTGAATCCAGTATATGACCTACTGGACACTAACCCATGATGAACCCAAGCAATCCGCTACTGCTCTTACTACCCGACTCGACTGTCGCAGTGGGTTTTTTCCTTGGCTCCTGCCTAGTCCCTTTTTGGCACTACGCTTCAAACCGCTACACTTCGTTTAACTTTCAACTCAATCTACCTCCAGATGGGTGCGTATTAATGGTTAACCATAAGCAGGCGTACACAAACATCGCAGTACCCACACCTTTCGAGAACTCACTTAGTGAAAACTAACGAATATGCAGAAATGGCAATAGGCCTTTTGTGTTGGTCATCATGCCGGTGTGGGTATGGAGGAGCTCCACCATTTCAAACTCGTTAAAGTAATCCCAAGACGTGTCGTGAGGTTTGCGAACTGCGGCTGATTGAGTCTCTTTTCCTCTACTTCTTTGAGGCATTCTTGGTAAAATTCCAGTAGGGTAGGATCTTCTGTCGAGGTCTTTTAGCTTCAACGGCTCCCTAAATAGTTTATCTAGAAAGGTTACGATCAAGTAATTTCGCTTTTCATCTAAGGAACTGAAACTACTTTCTAATTGAGCTTTCAAGAGGCTCTCATGTGTGCTAAGTCAGGAATTTTTTGTACTGTCTCTTCATTATCTGAATGTTCATTTAATACCACAACACGTGATATCACTTCAGATATGTGGAGGGAGCAGAACTTATTTTCGTTGGGGGTTTAATAGCTTAACGTACTGCACCAAACACCACTGATGAGACGAAAAATTACAAGCATATCGTGAACAATCACTTACAGCGACATAGCTCGTTTTTGTTCGAGCAGATGACCTACTATATAAAGGTGGAGTTCCAGCTCTTGCAGCTACTGAAGCTTCAGTAAATTTAGATCGTTTTGAATCGCCAACAGTTTCTCTTGAACTGAGCTCGGAGGACTGAAATGCATTACGAGATGTCTGCCACTAGCGATCATTAGTGGAGCTTCACGTTGGATCTTTATTGGGCCGGCCGATGTGGCCGAGCGGTTGTAGGCGCTTCAGTCTGGAACCGTGCGACCGCTAGAGTCGCAGGTTCGAATCCTGCCTCGGGCATGGATGTGTGTGATGTTCTTAGGTTAGTTAGGTTTAAGTAGTTCTAAGTTCTAGGGGACTGATGACCTCAGATGTTAAGTCCCATAGTACCAAGAGCCATTTGAACCATTTTTTTTTATTATTGGTTTATTTTCGACCCTCTGAATTGAATGGATGTAACATGTAGCAAACTCATACTCAGCCGCTCGAACACCTTTTCATCTTAGAGCACTATCATTGAAGTATTTTATGTATTTTGCCCTGGTCAATAACTCAGAGATATGTTGTAGTATTAAGCTCCACTGTTCTATTTTCTCCACTGTGGGAACCTAGAAAAGGCTTCATAGTCGGAACTCCGTGTTCCAGCTGGAATTCAGTAAACAACGAACGTGTGGGACTCCAGAAGCTGCCACTGCTATGCAAGCAGGCCCATACATCAGAAGTAATAGAAACAATGAGATCACCCGAAACGTTTTTCATTTTTTCATAAATTCTGTCGTAGGTGTTAGGAACAATTTTATAGGGAAATGTATGAACGGATTGGCTTTTTATAGCGTGGTAAAGCTTGTTCTATGAGTCTTGTAATTCCGGTTCTTTCTATTATATGTACTGATTCGTTGTTCACACCTTTGTTTCCCAGAAAAAGGGAAACTATTGAGAAAATTTATTTTTTAACCAGACATCTCTTGATGTTGTGGAGAAAAATTTATTTTTCAGCTTAGTAGTCTTCTTTTTTTGAGTCATCAGATTAGCTTGATGTGCCCCGCCACAAATTCCTCTCCTGTGCCAAACTTTTTATCTCAGAGAAGCAATTTCATCCTTCGTTCTCAACTACTTGCTGGATGAATTCCCGTACACCTTTTACCCTATACAATGGAAGGAAGAAAGATCTGGTTTAACATCCCGTAGACGTCGAGTTCATTAGAGGAGGAGGACAAGCTCGGATGGTGTTAAGGATGGGGAAGGAAATCAGCCGTGCCTTTTTAAAGGAACCATCCCGGTATTCGCATTTACGGAAATCACGGAAAACCTAAATTTGGATGGCCGGACGCGGGTTTGAACCGTCGTCCTCCCGAATGCGAGTATAGTGTGCTAACCACTGCGCAACCTCACCCTGTTTTTTACCCTCTACAGCTGCATCTGGTACCATGGAGGTCATTCTTTGACCGTCGGAACACATGTCCTGACATCCTGTAACTACTTCTTGTCAGTGTATTCCATATATTCCTTTCCTTGCCGATTCTGCGGGGAACCACCTCATTTCTTACCTTTTCAGTCCACCTAATTTTCAACATACTTCTTTAGCATCACATCTCGAATGCTTCTTTTCTATTCTGTTTCGGTTTTCCCATAGTCTATGTTTCTCCACCATGCTGTGCACCGAACGTACATTTTCAGAAATTTCTTCCTAAAATTAAGGTCTAGTAGACTTCTCCTGGGCTGGAATGCCCTGCTTTCCGTTGTTAGTCTGCCTTTTATGTCCACCTTTCTACGTACATTATGGAATTATTTTGCTGTCTAGAAAGAAGAATTCTTAACCTTGTCTATTTCGTGATCCCCAATTCTGATTTTAAGCGTCTCGTTGTTCTCATTTCTGTTACTTCTCATTGCTTTTGTCTTTCTTCAATTTACTCTCAATCCATACTCCGTAATCATTAGACTGTTCGTTCCATTCAACAGGTCATGTAATTCTTCTTGCATTTCAC
Source organism: Schistocerca serialis cubense (assembly GCF_023864345.2). Lineage (NCBI taxonomy): Eukaryota > Metazoa > Arthropoda > Insecta > Orthoptera > Acrididae > Schistocerca > Schistocerca serialis. Next base: position 443,593,963 of record NC_064645.1, read on the forward strand.
TGAGGATAGCAATGTCATCAGCGAATCTTGTCATTACTATCATTTCACCTTTCATTTTAATCCCACTCTTTAACATGTTTTATTCCCGTCATTGCTTCTTCGATGTATAGATTGAATAGTAAAGTCAATGGATTACATCCCTGTCTTACACCCTTTTTAATCAGAGCACTTCGTCCTTGGTCTTCCAGCCCTACTCTTTCCTCTTAGTCCTTGTACATACTGTGTATTACACGACTTTCCCTATAGATTACGCCAATTTTTCTGTTTCCATCATCCTGCACCATTTTACATTGTCTAACGCTTCTTCCAGGTCAACAAATCCTATGAAGGTGTTTTGATTTTTTTTTTAGCCTCGCTTCCGTTATCAACCGCAACGTTAGAATTGCCTCTCTGGTGCTTTTACCTTTCCTACAGCCAATCTGGTCATCTAACACATCCTCTATTTTTTCCATTCTTTTGTATATTATTCTGGTCAGCAATTTTAATGCATGATCTGTTAAACTGACTGTGTGATAATTCTCGCGCTTGTCGGCTCTGGCTACCTTAGGAATTACGTGGATGTTTTTCCGAAGGTGTGATATATCGCCAGCCTCTAATTCTACTCACCAACGTTAATAGTCGTCTTGTTTACACTTCCTCAAATGATTTTAGAAATTCTGATTGAATGTTATCTATCCCTGCTGCCTTAGTTGATTTTAAGTCTTTCAAAGCTCTTTCAGATTATGATGCCAATACTGTACTATATCGACTCCTGTTTCTTCTTCTTTCATATCATCAGACAAGTCGTCCTTCTCATAGAAGCCTTCAATGTGCTCTTCCCACCTATCCGCCGTCTCCTTTGCATTTAGCAGTGTATTCAGATTGCACCCTCAATGTTGCTGCCCTTGTTTTCCACTTCATCAGAGGTTGTTTCGAGTTTTCTGTATGCTGAGTCAGTTCTTCCGATAATTGTTTTCTTTTTCGATATTCACCTTTTTCAAGCAGACATTTCGCCTTGGTTTCTCTGGACTTCTTATTTCTGTCTATTATGGAATTTCCCTGAACATTTTTGTACTTCTTTCTTTCGCCGATCAACGGAAGTATTTCTTTTGTTAACCGTGATTTCTCCAAAGTTACCTTCCTTGTACCTATGTTTTTTCGTTCCAAGTTCTGTGATTCCGCTTTTTAGAGATGTCCAGTCCTATTCGACTTCACTGCCTACCGATCTATTCATCATCGCAGTATCTATAACCTCAGACAACAAAGGTATCTCTTCATTGCTTAGTACTTCATTATTCCACTTCTTTACACACTGATGCTTCGTGATAAGTCCCTTAAACTTCAGCCTTCTCTTCATCATTACTAAATTGTGATCTCAGTCTGTATCTGATCCTGGGTATGCCTTACAATCCAGTGTTTGGTTTCAGAGTCCTCTGCCTGACCATGAAGTAAGGTACCAAAAATCTTCCCGTATATCTCGGCCTTTTTCAAGAAGTATACCACCTCCTCCTACTCCACCTCTTTTGATTCTCGTACAGAGTATACGCTGCTAATAGTTGAAAATTATTACAAGACTCAGTCTTTCTCCCCTCTCGTACTTACTACCAAGCCAATATTGTCTTTTAGCGCATTCTACTACTGCCTCCCCTACAAATGCATTCCAATCCACCATGACTATTACATTTTCATCTGACTTTACGTACACCGAACTACCCGTTCTGTATCCTCGTATACTTGCTGTTTTTTTTTTTTTTTTTTCAGCTTCAACTTGCGACGTCGCCATATATACCCGAACTATCATTGTCGGCGTAGGTTTGCTGTCGATTCTGATGAGAACAACCGTATCACTCAACTATTCACAGTAAATCAGTCTCTGCCCTACCTTCCTATTCATAATAAATCCTACTCCAGTTATACCGTTTTCTGCTGCTGTTGATATTACCCTATACTCATCTGACCAAAAATCTTTGTCTTTTTTTCCATTTCACTTCACTTAACCCTGCTATGTAGGAATCAGCATGGGTTTCGAAAAAGACGATCGTGTGAAACCCAGCTCGCGTTATTCGTCCACGAGACTCAGAGGGCCATAGACACGTGTTCCCAGGTAGATGCCGTGTTTCTTGAATTCCGCAAGGCGTTCGATATAGTTCTCCACAGTCGTTCAATGAACAAAATAAGAGCGCATGGACTATCAGACCAATTGTGTGAATGGATTGAAGAGTTCCTAGATAACAGAACGCAGCATGTCATTCTCACTGGAGAGAAGTCTTCCGAAGTAAGAGTGATTTCAGGTGTGCCGCAGGGGAGTGTCATAGGACCGTTGCTATTCACAATATATATGAATGACCTTGTGGATAACATCGGAAGTTCATTGAGGCTTTTTGCGGATGATGCTGTAGCATATCGAGGGGTTGTAACAGTGGAAAATTGTACAGAAATGCAGGAGGATCTGCAACGAATTGACGCATGGTGCAGGGATTGGCAATTGAATCTCAATGTAGACAAGTGTAATGTGCTGCGAATACATAAACGAAAGATCCTTTATCATTTAGCTACAATATAGCAGGTCAGCAACTGGAAGCAGTTAATTCCATAAATTATCTGGGAGTAGGCATTATGAGTGATTTAAAATGGAATGACCATATAAAATTAATCGTCGGTAAAGCAGATGCCAGACTGAGATTCATTGGAAAAATCCTAAGGAAACGCAGTCCGAAAACAAAGGAAATAGGTTACAGTACACTTTTTCACCACTGCTTGAATACTGCTCACTGGTGTGGGATCCATATCAGATAGGGTTGATAAGAGAGAGAGAGAGAGAGAGAGAGAGAGAGAGAGAGAGAGAGAGAGAGAGAGAGAGAAGATCCAACGGAGAGCAGCGCGCTTCGTTACAGGATCATTTAGTAATCGTGAAAGTGTTACGGAGATGATAGATAAACTCCAGTGGAAGACTCTGCAGGAGAGACGCTCAGTAGCTCGGTGCGGGCTTTTGTTGAAGTTTCGAGAACATACCTTCATCGAGGAGTCAAGCAGTATATTGCTCCCTCCTACGTATATCTCGCGAAGAGACAATGAGGATAAAATCAGAGAGATTAGACCCCACACAGATGCATACCGACGATCTTTCTTTCCACGAACAATACGAGACTGGAACAGAAGGGAGAACCGATAGAGGTACTCAAGGTACCCTCCGACACACCACCGTCAGGAGGTTTGCGGAGTATGGATGTAGATGGAGAATTTCCCTTTTCAGCTTTTCTAGCTTCCCTAAAACGTTCAAACTTCTGACATTCCACGTCCCGACTCTTAGAACGTTTTCCTTTCGTTGGTTATGCAATCTTTTTCTCAAGGTCGCCTCCCCCTTGGCAGTCCCCTCCGGGAGATCCGAATGGTGGACTTTTGCTAATGTTGAGGTTATCATAACACTTTTTCAATTACAGGCCACATGTCCTGTAGATACGTGTTGTGTGTGTTTAGTGTAGAGGTTTCCATTGCCTTCTTTATCATCATGCCGCTGATCGCTGCTGATGCTTCGCCCTTTCAGAGATATTTTCCAACCCTAAGAGCAAGACAGTGCCCTTAACCTCTGTCCGCTTCTCCGCCCTCTTTCGACAAGGCCGTTGGCAGAGTGAGAGTGACTTCTTGTGCCAGAACTCTTCGGTCGCCATTGACGATGATTTTTATTCAAAATTTAAGCAGTGGCAATGTTTGTACCAGGAACCCATGACGTTTCGATTACTATCCAAAGATGCTACCCCTAGACCACGAGTAGACCATTATGACAGCGCAAATAGGGATTTCTATAAAACGAAACAGCTCCTAACATACAAAAATAAAAACATTGAGGCCAGACAAATATCAGTTCAATTCTGTTTGGAGCATAGAGAGAAATTAAAACTGCTCGGAACTTGAACTAAGAACACAAATTCATGACAAAAATAAAACTGCACCGAATTACTTAGAAAAATAAATAGGTAAAATAGAGAAAGTTGGTAAATTTATATATGTAGAAGAAACCGTACTGGAAAAATGGACAAGAAAAATTTACAATAGATGTAGGACTTAATAAATGAAAAGAGCATATCGTTTGGATAAAAACAACGAGAAATATATATGTAAAAATATGAAAGGAAAACACTCTGCCACAATGGTAAGACTTTATTTTTATACGCATGTGAATGCTTAACGATGAACAATACACGGGGCAGAACGCAGTTAATTGAAAAACGAATTAGTAGAAAAATAGTGGGTGTAGTACAAACCAAATACTGTTTTATAATGACAAGTAAGGAGGAGATCTATTAAAATATACAGACATATCTTTAATTTTCCCCGCCAAGGGACATCGATATGGATGCAGAAGAGTTGGTGTGATTATCGCAGCTGAACAGTAAAGAAAGCTGCCACGGAGGGCCCTGGCGAATGTGGCAGGGGCATAGCCATTGACCCATTCGTTTACCAGCAGGTGGCAATAACCCTGGTCAGGAAGTTCTAACGCTGCTTTCGACGTATGGACGGGAAAACCGAGCGATTAAAACCGATACCAATAATATAGTTCTCAATAACAGGTATTTTTCGGTATTTGTGTGGTCTCGGTTGTAACAGGTATTTTTACTTTTTGGTGATAACCGGGTTTAAGCCCAGCATATCAGTCTGCCATAGAAATGGTGCTAAAACTTTGTTTTTAAATAAAATTTGAATTTTTTTGGAAGAGTATTTTTGGGCTGGTCAGTAAAAAATAATCTGTATTTAAATTCTTGTTAAAATAATATATATCTAAAAACAGGTTTTTCATTCGAAATATTTAAAGAAAAAGAACACAAATTTCACACAAAATCTCGTAATTTATCTGTCATTTCTGTGATATAACGAAAAAGAAAGGAAGTTAGGGATAGTAGTAAATTAAAAACTTACCAATTCATTCATAGTCTACAATAAAAATGGAAAGTAACTGATGTGCTGCCTTTGTCTACATAATACGCCATTATCAAAATGGTTCAAGTGGCTCTGAGCACTATGGGACTCAGCATCTGAAGTCATCAGTCCCCTAGAACTTAGACCTACTTACACTCAGTCGCAAAAGTATTCGGACAGCACGTAACGGCGCATATTTTGCAGTTTGTCGCATGAACAAATACAGAAATTGCACTATGTAATGTATTTGGGACTCTGGGTACGCCGGCCGGGGTGGCCGTGCGGTTCTAGGCGCTACAGTCTGGAACCGCGCGATCGCTACGGTCGCAGGTTCGAATGCTGCCTCGGGCATGGATGTGTGTGATGTCCTTAGGTTAGTTAGGTTTAAGTAGTTCTAGGGCACTGATGACCTCAGTTGTTAAGTTCCATAGTGCTCAGAGCCATTTGAACCATTTTTTTGGACTCTGGGTGAAATACGCGTCAAATACGAAGAATTGTTGTTGGACATGTGTCTGTTACGTAATATTTCCTGAAAACGGCATGGGAAGGTGCAACAAAAGTATTCGGACAAAGGCGGACAACGTGAGAGAAAAGGTCATTCCAAGACGCACAGAGGGTGAAGCGACTGCAGTGTGTCCGACATTTCCGCGAGACGACAGCGATGATTAATAAACATGTATCGCGAGACTGTGCAGGTCGACGATGGGACGCAGAGGGAAGCGTTCTACGTTCGAGCAAAGGCAACTTGTCGTTTATCATCACGCGAAGGGGAAAACCAGCAGGGAAATTGCCGCAATAGTGAACATTGAAAAAAGTACAGTTCACGACATTATTAAACGGTTCGAGAAAGAAGACCGATTGGAATTCCGTTGCAGTACAGGACGGCCACAGAGATATGAACGTGTGACTGTGCGAAAGGTACAACAGAATCCGAAAATATCTGCCACACGAATTGCAAGCGAGGTGGGGGGAGACCTTGGTATGAAAGTTCATCCCTAAACCGTGCGGAGAGTACTACGACGATCGCAGTACCATGGTCGAGTGGCACGGCGAAAGCCATTCATAAATGCAGTGAACCAGAAGAAACGTATGCAGTTTGCGAGGGAATACGCCGAATACCATCAGGCTTGGTGGAATCGGGTGATATTTTGCGACGAATGTAAATTTACAGTATGGCAAAGCGACGGAAAGGCAAACGTGTGGCGAAAGACCAATGAAGAGCTGAATCCCAGGAACCTCAAACCAACAGTAAAGTTTGGAGGTGGGAGCATCATGGTGTGGGGATGCATGTCCGGCAATGGTGTGGGTGATTTAGTGTTCATTGATGATACGATGAACAAGGCAGCGTATTTGAATATACTGCGAGGACATTTGAAGCAGAGTGCACGACATCTAGGTATTGCGAACAACTTTCATTTTTATCAGGATAATGATCTCAAGCATGCCGTGCATATTGTACAATGTGGTTGCTCTTCAATTGCCCGAAGGTATTGCAGCCCCCTCCTCAATCACCAGACCTTAACCCAATCGAACATTTATGGGATAAATTGAAACGGACCCTCCGCGCGGACAACATCTATATGAAGGAGACCTTGAAAGAGAAGCTACGCCAAGAATGGGCAAACATAGGCCAAGATTTCACGAAAAACTCGTGGAAAGTATGCCTAGTAGATTGTAGGAGGTATTGAAAATGAAAGGTGGACCCACAAGGTATTGACATTTTCGTCGTACGACTTATGAACATTTATTGGACGGTGTCCGAATACTTTTGTAGCAGCAGGGTGTGCAGGATGTTTCATTTTTGTTGTTAATTTTTCTGTTATTTATGTTTTGGAAACGAAACAATACAATAATTCTTTTGTAATTAATGTTGTTACGCATATACATTGCTAATAAATATGTTTGGGTTTCATAGTCAGAGTTTCTCGAGTACTCATTGTGAAACTTCCCACTGTCCGAGTATTTTTGCGACTGAGTGTAAACCTAACTAACCTAAGGACATCACACACATCCATGCTCGAGGCAGGATTCGAACCTGCGACCGTAGCGGTCGGGCGGTTCCAGACTGAAGCACCTAGAACCTCTCGGCCACACCGGCCGGCTACGCCTTTATCTACTTGCAACGATTGGAAATGGACATGTTAACACACACGAAATATAGAGTTATCCAACCTCACCCTTTAGCATTGACTATTCGTAATGCTCAAATAGTGGTATGATCCTTGACTGTAACATGGTTTTTGAGAATTGATTTACAAAATTAGAATCAGTTGGGAATACTGTTGAATGTTTTTGGTATTGAAACCCTCATTACTTTTTGAGAAAAACAGCGAACAGTGGACAGTCTAACTTTTCCTTTATTTACCTACTTCATTTTATGTTTTGATTCTATGTGCAATGAAAAAACTGAAATGAATGATTGATGCTCCGTCTTAAGTTCCTCTGAGAACTATCATTTTTATTTCTTGATGGTGACTAGTTACACCGCTTTGAGCACTGCAGGCTGAGCTTTTGTACATGGGCTATCACCTGTATTTGTCACTGTTACGGATGGTTTGTAAATGAACACGGTGTTCGAAACTAGTCACCGTCAAGAAATAAGGAAGATACTTCTCAATGCAACTTAAGACGGAAATGCAACTATTTACTTCAATTATAAGAAGAGTTGCGGACCTGTTTTTCACCTGCACCATGCACAGATAATCGAACAATTTTACCTATAAATACACAAGTACGAGTACTAACAAGAGCCTGAGATGTTCTTGACTCGTGAGTAGCATGCTGTAAGTTCGTAAAGTCTCAGAATTTTTCAATCTTTTTTCGATGTCTACATTTACTGCTGGAAATAACAGGAATAAAAAACCAAAAACATTTACAGAAAGAGGTTATTTTGAGCTGTTTCAACAGTCAGGTTAAACAAGAGATGAAAGAAACCGGTATAACCGAAAACCAGTTGTTTCCGAGAGAACCACTATCCCTATTTCAACGCCAGTGGACTAGTCTTTGCATCGCCCAGTGCTCTGTTTTTGTGTATTCTGTTGTTAATGGCTCGCGCTGGTCGCGTGTTTTGTTTTCCACTGTGCTCCATCTCTACGGTGTAGACAAGCACTCTGTTACCCCGTAGACTGATTTGCACACAGAGTTTCGTTCTCTCTTCCGGATTCAGCTTCCGGCTTGTTGTTAAGCCACCGTCGGCTCTTATACTTACATCCGTACCGACAGTGAGGGTTCGTACTGTCATTATGCCCTTACGAATGCTAAAACATCAGAAATAATGGCTAGGTCCGAAAGAACAGACACCACGTATATAATTACGGGGATAATAGCCCTCAATTCTTTCAGTGCAGATGCACCCCAACTATTACGGTAAACGGCGAGATATTGCAAGTAATGAGGCTAATGAGGAGGGGCACTATATCAGAAGTGTGTGATATAAGTTAAGAACGTGTGGTCTGACGGGAGCTGTGCTAGGGTAGTCTGTGCGGTTGTCATGACGACTGTATCCGGATAGCGTAGTGGCCAGCGCACCTGCCTAGTAAGCAGGAGAACTGGGTTCGAATCCCGGTCTGGTAGAAATTTTCAACTTGTCGCGTTGATATAAATTAGTGCCCACAGGTAGCTAAAGTCTTTAATTTATTGTAAGGAGAAGGGTGGCCGTCACTACTGAAATTGGGGAGTCCTTACGCATTTTAACTACCGAGCTTTTTCCATAATCGTTTCTGTTTCTGAGATGCTTTCTCTTTGGGAGAAATGCCTGGTAGACTGGCACAGCGGAAGATGTCTCTGTAGGATTAGCAGGTGGCTTTGTCGTTTCCTTTTTTGGTACGCCTTTTCTTTGGAAGCAGTGTTCAGTAGACAGGCCGCACTGGAGGGAGCAACCAGTGAGCAGTAGTTGAGCAACGTTGACGCTATAGTGCTCTCTACAAGATTTTTATATTTTATGTTAATAACGAAGCAGCTTACGTTAGAAGGTGATAATCAGCACTTCTGCAGGAATAAGGCATTTCTTATAAATTGTAGCCATGGACGCAAGAGATTTACAGGCAAAATATGCTGCTGCAAGAATTGTACCATCACCACATCAAGAATGGTTCCAAAAGGTAGACAATACAGTGTGCTTGGTCTAAGTAATATGATACGTGAAGATACAGCAAACGCACATTTGCACCATATTCTTAACTGCATTGAATCTGAGAAGGAAAACTACTAACAATTTATTTCGTAATTAGTTTTGAAACAAGCGAGAGAGACCTTTTTCGAAAGAAGTTTTTTGGGAACAGTACAGTAATAATTCATTATCAAAAGTGTTACATTCTTTTTACGAGCACGGTTTAATTTACAAATAGTTTTCCTGTATTAGGTTCAAAATGGCTCAAATGGGAGCGCTATGGGACTTAACATCTGAGGTCATCAGTCCCCTAGACTTAGAACTACTTAAACTTAACTAACCTAAGGACATCATACACATCCATGCCTGAGGCAGGATCCGAACCTGCGACCGTAGCAGCAGCGCGGTTCCGGACTGAAAAGCCTAGAACCGCTCGGCCACAACGGCCGGCTCCCGTATTAGAGCTTAAGTGTTTTTCTGACATGTGAGTACTTCATACTGGTTGTCATGAGCATAGATTATTAGGGTAGGTATCTGTTTTCTACCATAACGACGACTGTACATTTGCTATCTTATAAATGTGCACCCTGAAGGTGTCATCTGAAATCACAAAACCGGTCGTGCTTTTGTAAAAGTTCGCATGCAGCTGTAAGCGGTTTATTTCAGAAACATGGGCACCTTTTACTTACCTTTGTTTAAGTCCTACCTAAAATATTATTGGCTAAGTGGAAAAGACATTGTAGTTAACGCAAAATTTGTGTGGTTAATTGACATAAAATTCTTAGTACCGGCCCAATACTTGTCCATGTCCGCAGAATCAAGGCAATTTTAATTATGTTCAAAAATTTATATCTTGGAAAATACTGAACATATAAATACAAAATTACAACTTTAAGCTTATTTTGTCTTCTTTAATATGCAACTATGAGCAAAATCCATCATCATTTAAGACTGATTATGCCTTTCAGCGTTCAGTCTGGAACATAGCCCGCCTTATAAAATTCCTCCATGATCCCCTATTGGCCTATTCAGTGCTAACATTGGTGCCTCTTCTGATGTTAAACCTATTACTTCAAAATCATTCTTAGCCGAATCCAAATACCTTCTCCTTGGTCTGCCCCGACTCCTCCTACCCTCTACTGCTGAACCCATGAGTCGCTTGGGTAACCTTGCTTCTCCCAATGCGTGTAACATGACCCCACCATCTAAACCTGTTCGCCCTGACTGCTACATTATAGAGTTCATTCCCAGTTTTTCTTTGATTTCCTCATTGTGGACACCCTCCTGCCATTGTTCCCATCTACTAGTACCTACAATCATCCTAGCTACTTTCATATCCGTAACCTCAACCTTGTTGATAAAGTAACCTGAATCCACCCAGCTTTCACTCCCATACAACAAAGTTGGTCGAAAGATTGAACGGTGCACAGATAACTTAGTCTTGGTACTGACTTCCTTCTTGCAGAAGAGAGTAGATCGTAGCTGAGCGCTCACTGCATTAGCTTTGCTACACCTCGCTTCCAGTTCTTTCACTATGTTGCCATCCTGTGAGAATATGCATCTTAAGTACTTGAAACCGTCCACCTGTTCTAACTTTGTTCCTCCTATTTGGCACTCAACCCGTTTATATTTCTTTCCCACTGACATTACTTTCGTTTTGGAGATGCTAATCTTCATACCATAGTCCTTACATTTCTGATCTAGCTCTGAAATATTACTTTGCAAACTTTCAGTCGAATCTGCCATCACAACTAAGTCATCCGCATATGTAAGACTGCTTATTTTGTGTCCACATATCTTAATCTCACCCAGCCAGTCTATTGTTTTCAACATATGATCCATAAATAATATGAACAACAGTGGAGACAGGTTGCAGCCTTGTCTTACCCCTGAAACTACTCTGAACCATGAACTCAGTTTACCGTCAACTCTAACTGCTGCCTGACAATCCATGTAAAGACCTTTAATTGCTTGCAAAAGTTTGCCTCCCATTCCATAATATCGTAGAACAGACAATAACTTCCTCCTAGGAACCCGATCATATGCCTTTTCTAGATCTATAAAGCATCGATACAATTCCCTGTTCCACTCATAACACTTCTCCATTATTTGCCGTAAGCTAAAGATCTGGTCCTGACAGCCTCTAAGAGGCCTAAACCCACACTGATTTTCATCCAATTGGTCCTCAACTAATACTCGCACTTTCCTTTCAACAATACCTGAGAAGATTTTTACCCACAACGCTTTCCCAAGTATACCGGTGAATGTTCTTATGTTTAAAAAAGGAGTTTGTGATTACTAAGCCCATAATGGCACAGAAATCCAAGGGGTGTTTCCCGTTCCTGTTGGCCTCCATATCCTCTCCAAATTTACCCACAACCTTTTCATACCCTTCTGTAGTTGTTACAATCTTTTCTGTTTCCATTTTTAAAGATTGGTCCAGTCTGATGGAACCTGTCCCGACTACCAGGCCATTTCAATTATCCTATGTAGCCATTTAAGACCTGACATTCCACTGTATTTGATGAGTTCCGACTTAATTTCATCCAACCCAGCTGCTTTATTGCACTACAATCTATTGACCATTTTCTCCACTTCCTCAAATGTGATCCTATTTCCATCATCATTCCTATACCATTCTACCTCGAAATCTGAAACATTACTGATCGTATTTTCACCTACATTGAGCAACTCTTCAAAATATTCCCTCCATCTGCCCAAGGCATCCACAGGATTCACCAGCAGTTTTCCTGACCTGTCCAAAATACTTGTCATTTCCTTCTTACCTCCCTTTCGAAGACTGCTAATTAAAGTCCAGAATGGTTTTCCAGCAGCTTGACCCAATGTCTCCAACCTGTTTCCAAAGTCTTCCCAAGATTTCTTCTTGGATGCTGCAATTATCTGTTTGGCTTTGTTTCTTTCTTCAACATAACTTTCTCCGTCTACCTGAGTTCTAGTATGTAGCCATTTTTTATACGCCTTCTTTTTCCTTTTACAGGCTGCCTTGACTGTGTCATTCCACCAAGCTGTTTGCTTCATCCTACTTTTACACACTACTGTTCCAAGACATTCTTTAGCCACTTCTAGTACTGTGTCCCTGTACCTTGTCCATTCCTTTTCCAATGACTGTAATTGACTACATTCAAGTAACTGGTACCTTTCTGAGATCGCTGTTATGTACTTGTGCGTGATTTCCTTATCCTGAAGTTTCTCCACTCTTATCCTCCTACATATGGACCTGACCTTCTGCACTTTCGACCTCACAATCCCAATTTCACTGCAGATTAAATAATGATCAGTGTCATCAAAGAATCCCCTCAATGCACGTCTATCCCTCACAGCCTTCCTGAATTCCTGATCTGTTATTATATAGTCAATGACAGATCTGGTTCCCCTGCTTTCCCAAGTATACCGGTGAATGTTCTTATGTTTAAAAAAGGAGTTTGTGATTACTAAGCCCATAATGGCACAGAAATCCAAGGGGTGTTTCCCGTTCCTGTTGGCCTCCATATCCTCTCCAAATTTACCCACAACCTTTTCATACCCTTCTGTTCGATTTCCAATCCTCGCGTTAAAATCACCCATGAGCAGAACACTGTCCTTGTCCTTTACTCTAACAACTACATCACTGAATGCCTCATAAAAACTATCCATCTTATCTTGATCAGTCCCTTCACAATGCGAATATACTGACACAATCCTAATTTTCTTGCTAGACACTGTATCATATTTAAAGTACCAAGGAAGCAGGTTGCGAGCCTTACTTGCCCCGAGTCCCATTGGGTTTTACCCCTAACGGCTGAGGGACTAACCGGTGGATTTGGCAGTCTTTGCCGTATGAGCACAAAGGTGACCACGACTCAGAATATGTCCGAGATGCCCAGCCTTATTCCAAAGTAACTGGTATCCCGACTGTCGGGACCACTTACTTGGCCACTCATACGTTGCCCGTGGTTCATGAGCTGGGACATGACTACAGGAACCCACACCATGAACAAAATCCAGTTTGGACAAATTATGTTATTACACACGGCATTGTTTTTGTAATATTAAACGAGTCATACCTTCATGCTTTCGAAATGTGGTGCTACAGAAGAATGCTGAAGATTAGATGGGTAGATCACATAACTAATGAGGAAGTATTGAATAGGATTGGGGAGAAGAGAAGTTTGTGGCACAACTTGACCAGAAGAAGGGATCGGTTGGTAGGACATGCTCTGAGGCATCAAGGGATCACCAATTTAGTATTGGAGGGCAGCGCGGAGGGTAAAAATCGTAGATGGAGACCAAGAGATGAATACACTAAGCAGATTCGGAAGGATGTAGGTTGCAGTAGGTACTGGGAGATGAAAAAGCTTGCACAGGATAGAGTAGCATGGAGAGCTGCATCAAACCAGTCTCAGGACTGAAGACCACAACAACAACAACCTTCATGTAAGTAGAATAAATGAGTTCATAAACACACAATGATCAGTGCTGAATATCGAATTGAAATACAATAGCACTTTCTACACGGAATCATACTACTTTATGGTATAGAATATTTTAAATCAAGATTCCGTACATGACGCCATATGGTGCTGTTCGCACTGACTTTTGAGATGCTTTCCCACATTCTTCCTTTGATTTTGAGGAACAAACGTGACAATCACGAGAAGCATATATTTTGCTTCTGGATGGTAAATGTTGCAGGAAATGTCTTTTTGGCAGTCTGCTTAGAGTTTCATATTGGTTATTTGGAGTTGGTGGCATTTGACGCTGTGCCACCTGCATAGCAACTTTTTCTGAAACAAACTGTGTAACCAAAATGAATTCGATACTGCTAGTAAGAAAACAGCTTCCGCCACCATTTTACAGTTCTGTGCCTGAACACATTGTACTAGTCGCTGGTCTCGAAGATCCACTCCATCTTTGTTCAAATTATTATATAAGATTTGATGTGGCTTTATTACTTCACTCCTTCTTGTGTGTGATCCAAAAGTGAGTAAATGTCTTGCGCATAATGAATAAAATACGACCCTTTTGTCCTTCATTGCCAACACATTTCGTTTTCGTCTGTATGTCATTTCACCTTCGATTTAGCTGTAACCTTATCTTTAGGCATTGAGTTCCTGTTTTTATTCACAGTCCTTACCGCACCAGTATCTTCGCGAGATAACTGCTCAAAGAGTTCTGGACTGGAATAGCACCTATCTAAATAAACAGTATGTTCTTTGTTTAAGCAATTTCTGCAAGACTTCAGCCTAATAACTGCTGACGACGAATTGTCATTGTTGTGTTTTGCAGCATGAACTTCGAAATTTACAACGCAGCCACTGTTAACTTCAGTAAGCGTGTGTAACTGCCGTCCATACTTCTGCATGTAAATACGATTTTTTCAGAAGGGCGATAAACTTGAACGCATCACTCTTTCAAATTATTGTAATAGGGATCTGTTAATTTTGGTCTACTGACACGCAGTTATAGAACACGATGCCCAAGAAGCCTCTAATTTCAGTAAGAGAAACTGGCTTATAATATTTGAAAACTGAATGAGGTTTCAGTTCATTTTTCCTATGCTTTCTTTGAATTGTTTGTGTTGCACAGACATCTGTGCACAGACTATGCGACTATGTCATCGTCAGTTATAACTGTACTAAGAAAATCAAGAAGTGAACTCTAGCGATCGATGTCCGCGAGATTAATCCTCGGAGTTGTGTTCACTGGTATCACTGAAGCAGTGTCACATTCACTCCACTCACCATTTCTGTCGTGGAAGAAATGTTAGCGCTGTTTTCAACTGTTACTTCAATTAAAAAAGGGACAAGACACAAAAAATACAAATTTGGAAAATTTATACATCCTGTTTATCTGCTTTTGCTAAACGATGTAAATACGCGTTATTGCAGAATTTTAGCGAAAAACATACCTTCAGAGACACTTGTCTCGTCCAAATCATCATCTTCGCCATTTAGAGCATCGACAATGTCTTCAAAAGTCAGAAAATCGGCAATTTCCTCATCGGATAAAACATGGCGCACCAATAAGCGCTCTATCCGCTGGCGAAAACAGTGACACACAACGAAAGAAGTACCGCTCAAACAAGAAGCAGGTTCACGCCATCTACTCGTGCAACTAATAACTAACAGTATGTCGGTAGTCAGAGGTACACAAAAACTAACTAATCAACAAAATACGCTGCCTCGTAGAACATACGGGCTTGGGGCTGAAAGTGTCAGGCACAGACAAAAGTAAGTTCAGTCTAATAATAACTAACTTCATTTGTATTTGAAAAAATCGTTTCGTAAAGTTTGTGGTTATGAAGGACATAAAATATCTTGCGACTTCCATTCTCAAACTAAAAACTAAAGTTGCATTTATTCAAAGATAAATTCATTTATTATTTCTACTTAGATGAAGAAACCTATTTTCCAAATTTCTCTCTTCTGGGCTGGCGACCGAATTAAGGAGGCAGAATTATATATTTTCCGAAGGAAAATACTCGAGGTCAGTTTGTATTGGTTACTGGCACAGTGTTTTAGTGGGAAAATCTAATTATCACAACGATAATTAAGGGAAGAATGAAGTGGCGTGTTAAGTGCTTTTTTTCCTAGAGAAAACGGTCCCTAAATTTCCACTCAATGCTCCGTACTAATTACGCTAACCATATCACCAATTAAACAGTTTTAGATGCGATTAGCATTTATAAAATACTTTAGTTTAAATAAGAACAGTTGTCGAAGTGTAAAGTTTGTACCAAGGTAATCCAGTGTAGCAGGTACGACCACACACTCTTAATCAGAGAGGAAGGAAGTTACGCCGTATGTATCAGCAGAGTGGAGCTGTAGGATAGTTACAGTGCGACTCGAACCCAGTTTTGCTGCTTATCGCGAACAGTCGCCGTAAATATTAAGCTATTTGATCATGCCTTCGTGTCTGACTCGAGCTTTCATTGGCCATTTGTGTTTCTGGCAATTTGTGTTTCCACTGAGGTCGCTAACGCATGCCAGCAAGGTGGCACTCGACTCGAAAGTTAGCCGGTTCGAATTCTGGTGGTGGATGAAGTTTTCACTGCCAGTATTTGGCCGGAAAGGTGACGAGATGTGGTGATGTAGCGTTCTGGATCACCCGTCTTTGCGCCAGTACCCTGGATTAAATTTCAGACCACCTAGCAATGTCTTATGAAGTGAGGGCATGTGACACTGTTGCTGATCCGCCCGTCGGATAGGGGCGTTAAGCCCGGCGGCTCCCTTGGTACTATTCGAGGGCAGGAGAGAGTTTCATCCTCTTCCATCATCATCATCATCATCATCATCATCATCATCATCATCATCATCAACAACAAAAATATAACACTACACTGTACACGCATCTCCTGCGTACTTTGCGGTAGTCGCTCCCCTGGAAGAAAGGATATAGCGAAGAGCGTGGAGAAGCGTTTCCACAATGAATTTGCACTCGTTCATGACCCAGTTGAAGGAAATGGCACCTATGCTCTACAAATACACACCCGTCTCCAATGACCTTGATGTCGACGGGACGTTGAGTCCTACTCTTCCTTCCTTTTTACGAATACGCTTACCACACACTTCTCACGTATATGCAAGGGAAGGAGCCACTGAGGGTGGAGAAAGAACAATTTCCGACGGGGGGCTGAACCCACCCATGGGATATCCTAGCCAACATCTAAGAACATTTCTCTCAGAGGTTCTCTCACGGGGTGTGTAGAATAGCACCATAATGGGATGGGAGTCGACGAAGAAAAATGGTTCTAAGCACTATGTGACTTAAGTTTAAGTAGTTCTAAGTCTAGAGGACATGTAACGTGCGCGTGGGGCAAACAATACTCAAAGCCTGTGCTATGGTAATTGAGCGGGGTTCTCCTTATGAGAAAGGATTTTCTTACAGATATCGCCGCGTGTACCCGAATGGTGGCAAATCAGACTTACACCCACTCTGTAATAACAATGATCCATCAAGTAAGTTCAAAATGCAATTACCCGTCAGTATGTACCAAAAGCAACACTGAAGATGCTACCAATTTGACAATAATACGGTCGCCAGCCTAATTAGGCATTAACTGAGTTTCTTCCCTGTGCAAGTTGGTGTATATTCATGCAAAACAACACGTAATAACACTGCATAATATAGTAAAATTTTAGAACCAGAAAATCTATTGAACTGATAGTTTCACGTTCTGTACTGATATCGAAAAACCATGAATTCTGTACCGATATGGAAAAACCATGAATACGTAACACTACACTATAATGTATACTACAAAACTTCGTACTGTCTATTGATCTGATTAAAATCGGGCATAGGTTACCCTAGAAATAACACTTTCGAGCCACACACAAAATGTTAATTTTGATAAATATAAAACACTGATAAATTTTGACTTATATATTGACTTTAACTTTTGCTGGTCAAACCAATGGGGAACACTTCAGAATTCAAATGAATAAAAGGGGGGGGGGGGGGGGGGACCCTGAAACTGTTATGATGACTATATGAAAAAAATTGATTACTGAAATTATCATGCGTACAAGATTTCCAGTATATGAGTTACTAATCTTTTTACCTTATTTACTTCTCATTTAAATACCTTTATATCTGTCTCGAAATAATTAAACTTCATTACTATATTAATATTAAAGTTATCTTTCAACTTCGTTAGACCTTCGTTATTCATTTACTGTTTCATCATCAAAACAGTTCTTTAAACACCATTCTAACATAACTAGGTCTACAAGTAATTATTATTAACACAAAATTTAATTTTTCATTTCGGGACACTCGGATTGCACAACATTTGGAAAGGACCCTGTCTAGGTTAGTTGTGAGGATAATTAAATGAGGGGAAAGTTCTGGTAAAATTTAGGTCATTATTGAACAGTTCACTCTATGGTCCATACGAATACAGTACTAAAAGTTTCAACCTGCTTTTATCGATGCGGCGGTTGGCGGGCGGCGAGATGGGGAGGCACAGAGCACACATACAACCACAGCTATGGCCCTTGACGTATCGGCACTTTAATTTTTCTTTGCGTCGCCATACTTTTCCATTTAGTGCCTATGGAATTTTGCCATGCTGTGTGGGTGTTGGAAAAGCATACCCGAGCCTCCTCGCTCCAGAAGGTGTTGCTCAGACCAATGCCAAGCTCCAACTACTACTGCTGAGCCCGTTTTGCAGTGCAGTGCCCGTGCGCATTTTCCCGCGCTCGCCTGCCATCCACCTTCTACCGCTCCCTTACAACAGGGTATTCACTGGAGGTTTTGCATTCTACATATCCTAACACATTGCCTACGTATGAACCAGACGCACAATTACAATTTTAAACATCTTACAACAGTTCCAAAATTAGTTACATTTCAATTCTATTACAATATTGCTTGACATTTGACATAAATATTAATATTCACATTGAAACTTGTTTACAGTTTTCTTAACACAATGACATGAAACTAAAAATAAATGAAATCAGAACATCAATTACACTATTTTATCGAAAAATCAGATGGAAAAAAATTTACTTATATGAACAATAGTACAGTGTCGTTGTTGTTACAGACTGATGACCTATCTAACCTATGAGGATCACACACATCCATGCCCGAGGCAGGATTCGAACCTGCGACCGCAGCAGCAGCGCGGTTCCGGACTGAAGCACCTAGAACCGCTCGGTCACACCGGCCGGCGCAATCGACGGAGAACTGTGGCTTTAACGGCCAAGTACTTGTCTGGTACGCATTTTAATCATTCGTAACATATTCCGTAATTGAACTCTTCTGAGGAAGTTTCGGGATGGGTGACACTTTATCACTGACCCCAGTGGTGCAGGATACCTAGTCGTATTGTCTCCAGATTCTACCTGTACAGGCAGGAAACAGGAGCACACAATGCTAACAACAGGTTGGAAACACAAGAGATTTAGGGACGAAGGGGTGGGGGGAGGGGGAGGGGGGGAAGGAGGCTTAACTGTCTAATGAGGACACCGTCCATACTGGAAGAAGTTGAACGTTGCCTGCAAGTGAAGGTCAAAAATGATAAAGCATGCCAGTGAAACGGACGCCGAAAATTGGTGCTATTCGCGCAAAAAAAATTCTGAAGAACCTTTGACTCTCTGGGCCACCGAGCGACCGAGCTCGAATGTCAGGAAAACGAATAGTTGTACCGTACCGTACAGCCCCTCGGAGGTTCTGCCAGACATCAGAGACTTTCCGGCTGATTCAATCAACGGCTTCTAAATACAAACATTGTTAGAGTCGGTTAACCCCCCAGTGACCGCGTGGCTGGATACTTGATCTCTCGAAGACCGTTGTGCTTGCTGCAACACGGTGCTGATCTGAAGTCCACACAGCATAGCTAAACGACTATTCCATGGTGCTCGCTGTTTTACACAATCATGCGATGCGACCTTGAAAGTCGAGGCATTCATTTTTATGAGCAACTCGACATTAGTAGGTAAAAATAAAACTGCCCGTATTAGGCCGGCCGGTGTGGCCGTGCGGTTCTGGCGCTTCAGTCTGGAACCGCGTGACCGCTACAGTCGCAGGTTCGAATCCTGCCTCGGGCATGGATGTGTGTGATGTCCTTAGGTTAGTTAGGTTTAAGTAGTTCTAAGTTCTAGGGGACTGGTGACCATAGATGTTAAGTCCCATAGTGCTCAGAGCCATTTGAACCATTTTTTTTTTGCCCGTATTAGGTAATGATCTTTCAGGAAAATAGCAAAGAATGTCGGCCAGTAAAAATTGTTGCTATTGTGATATTCAGTCACAAGTACGTACATTGCGGAAATAAAGTAATGAATTGTAACGTATGGATCCGTGTCGTATCTTAACGCACACTCCGTACCCGAGTTCCTATATTAGTGACGCCGACGTCATCCGCTGTAGGAAATCAGATACCGACGGATGCGATAAGATACGACACGGGTCCATACATTACAGTTCACTACTTTACTGACGCAATGTATGTACACTATTGTGTCCTAAGTCAACCCATGTCAGTCCAGACTAAACTGGCAGAGTATCTACTCAGCGCCGCTCGATAGTCAGATGTGGTGAGAACTCTGCACAATACCGAGTGAAAGCCACACACTTCCACTTAAGCATTCACCTGTAGCACCACATTTCAAAGAATTCTATTCTCTTCAAGTTTGAAGTGTTTATCGTTCATGTTTCGCTACCGCACAAGCGATGAAATATTGTGTGCTGCAGAACACTTTCAAATAACTCTAGATATTTATATCTTAATTGTAGTAATAATACAAAAATTTATAAGAAATTCTGTAAGAAGGTTAAATTTGGCATAATTTATCTATCTTATAATTTATTTATTTTAGAGGCTCTTTCTCCTAGAAAAGTGGAAATGAATATACTATCACTGGATATCAACTTCGGAATTCGATGGCGTCACCAACTTATACTTCTTTTGACGAGCATATTATTATATATACCGGGAAGGAATTGCTAAAAACGACAAAGAATCTAGGAAGGCATCAAAGGGACACAGTGACAAAGTTGTCTGCGGTATGATGATATCATTTTAAAATGGATCGTTTTTCTTAATGTGCATAATGGACTGGTAAAAGTACTTGGATGGTGGTGTTGGTAGTGAATTGAAAATTCTTTGGGATTTCACATAGTAGGCAAATTATTAATGAGATCCACGCTGGCCACCAGAAGTATGGCACATTGAGAGTTCTTTTGTATTTTGCATAAAATGACATGTATATTACTAATTACATTGCAATGTAGTGAATGCTTCAAAACTCTGTAACATGACATAGTACGCAAATTGCTAATGAGATCGCCGCACGCTGAGAGGCAACAATTAAGTGAAATCAAACACATAATTCCAGAATTCGAATAGAGAACAGCTGCCATCATGAGTAACGTAGAAGTAAATATCCTCGGAGTAGTCAAGCAACTCAAATCACTTAATAAAAGCAAGTCTTCTGGTCCAGACTGTATACCAATTAGGTTCCTTGCGGAGTATGCTGACGCATTAGATCCATACTTAACAATCATATACAACCGTTCGCTCGACGAAAGACCCGTACCCAAAGAGTGGAAAGTTGCACAGGTCACACCAATATTCAAGAAAGGTAGTGGGAGTAATCCACTTACTTACAGGCCCATATCGTTAACGATGATATGCAGCAGGATTTTAGAACATATATTGTGTTCAAACATTATTAATTACCTCGAAGGAAACGATCTACTGATACACAGTTAACATGGGTTTAGAAAACATCGTTGCTGTGAAATACAATTAGCTCTTTATTCACATGATGTGCTGAGTGCTATTGACAAGGGATTTCAGATCGATTCCGTATTCCTGGATTTCCGGAAGGCTTTTGACACTGTACCATACAAGCGGCTCGTAGCAAAATTGCGTGCTTATGGAATATCGTCTCAGTTATGTGACTGGATTTGCGATTTCCTGTCAGAGAGGTTACAGTTCGTAGTAATCGACGGAAAGTAATCGAGTAAAACAGAAGTGATTTCAGGCGTTCCCCAATGTAATGATACAGGCCCTTTGCTGTTCCTTATCTATAGAAACGATTTGGGAGACAATCTGAGCAGCCGTCTTCGGTTGTTTGCAGATGACGCTGTCGTTTATCGACTAATAATGTCATCAGAAGACGAAAACAAACTGCAACACGATTTAGAAAAGATATCTGAATGTTGCGAAAAGTGCCAATTGACCCTACATAACGAAAAGTGTGAGGTCATCCACATGAGTACTAAAAGGAACTCGTTTAACTTCAGTTACACTATACATCAGACTTATCTAAAAGCCGTAAATTCAACTAAATACCTAGGTATTACAATTACGAACAACTTAAATTGGAGGGAACACATAGAAAATGTTGTAGGGAAGGCTAACCAAAGGCTGCGTTTTATTGGCAGGACGCTTAGAAAATGTAACAGACCTACTAAGAAGACTGCCTACACTACGTTTGTCCGTCCCCTTTTAGAATACTGCTGCGCGGTGTGGGATCCTTACCAGATAGGACTGACTGAGTACATCGAAAAAGGTCAAAGAAAGACACCAAGTTTTGTATTATCGCGAAATATGGGAGAGAGTGTCACAGAAATGATACGGGATCTGGGCTGGAAATCATTAGAAGAAAGGAGTTTTTCGTTGCAACGGAATATTCTCACGAAATTCCAATCACCAACTTTCTCCTCCGAATGCGATAATATTTTGTTGACACCGACCTACATAGGGCAGAACTATCACCAAGATAAAATAAGGGAAATCAGAGCTCGTACGGAAAGATATAGGTGTTCGTTCTTTCCGCGCTGAATACGAGATTGGAATAATAGAGAATTGTGAAGGTGGTTCGATGAACCCTCTGCCAGGCACTTAAATGTGATTTGCAGAGTATCCATGTACATGTAGATAAGGTTATGAGATTAAGGGGCTGGTGAACGAATGGAAGATTGAAATGTAACTAAAACATGAAATGATTGCATTTATTTTAGTACGTTTTACCAACAAAAAAATGACAAATCTTAGGGCCGATCTGAATGGGCGTGGACACGTCTCGGTTATTACGGGGAAGGAACTATTACACCGTTCCTCTGAAGCACGACGGCGGCAGGTGCTGCGTCCGGACGGCCTGTCGCTTCGTAGCGGCGGGGGGGCAGTCGGCAGCTTTCATCAGCGACTCACGGCTTTACGGCGAGGCCGAAGCTGCCATATCACTGTTGCGGGAGACGGATGTAGGCAATGGATAGAAGAGACTCCACGTCCTCTTGCTTCCGCGCTGTCTCACCAAATGTCCTCTTCGCTTCTCATCCCTCTCTCTGCTCAGTGACTCCTCGAAATTTTCCTTCTCTAAACGTTTTCATTGGCGGACTAAATTTGCAGCACTGCCCAGTGACTGATCGCCGTTTCGAGACCACGCCTCCCAGGGCAGGGCGCAAATTTTCTGTCTTTTGTGGGATGGTTTGTAAATCGGGAAATGGTGTCTTTCTTGTCTTTTCACTGTCAAGTCTGTTCCCGGCGTTGGTCGCACATTGCTTCGAAGTTTTTCTGCATTCTTTAGTGCTGCGAAAGCAGCCACACAACACTTCTTTGTAACGGCTCACTCTGCGTGAAGCTTGGACACACTGTTGTTTGTGCTTGGTGTAAGGATCTGCTGGGACCCTAATCTATCAGCAACGTCCTTCCCGTACAGAAAACATCTTTTTAAGCGGGCTGACGCCTTACATAGTTCTTTAGTCTCACACGCCTCCCTGTGTGAATTCCTGGCGCTTTGTGTGTACACTGCGTTAGTGAATGCAGGGTTTTTAAATTCTCGGCATATTCTGGCTTAAGACAGCTAAAAACGACTGCTGGACGACAGAAGATTCACTACGCCCCCACGTGTCATTCTTAACGCTTTTGTGTCTATGCTTCATCCCAGTTGCTGCACGTGTCCATCAGTTTCCGGCACACTTCTCATTGTTCGACAGGCTCTTTGCAAGGTGTTCCTCTTTAAGCGAGGCGAGGCAACTCTTCCGCCTATCCCCCACGTGGTTGCAGAATAGCTCCAATGTCTGCATACTGCGCAGTTGCCTCATGGGCCGCTAACGCTATGAGTCAGTGAAGGTATCGTAAGTTAAAAACTAGCTCTTTAAAAAGAGTTTTACAATGAGCCCGATTACTGTTTTTAAAATGGTTCAAATGGCTCTGAGCACTATCGGACTCAACTTCTGAGGTCATTAGTCCCCTAGAACTTAGAACTAGTTAAACCTAACTAACCTAAGGACGTCACACACATCCATGCCCGAGGCTGGATTCGCACCTGCGACCGTAGCGGTATCGCGGTTCCAGACTGCAGCGCCTAGAACCGCACGGCCACTTCGGCCGGCTACTGTTTTTAACCGGTTTCTGTGGCCGAGCGGTTCTAGGCGCTTCAGTCTGCAACCGCGCTGCAGTTTACGTTGTGTTAACGGCAGCTTGCATGGGACGGTAATTCTCTAGTCTAGCTGCTGCTTGTCTCTGGCTAATTGTGTGGCATGAGACAGATTGTTGCAGAGGGTCCTTTACTCCTTGTTTCGCATTGCAGGCGAGAATTGAAGGCGTTAAGATGTGGTGGTGCACCATAAGGCGATCCTCTGTAGTAGTGGTTACACGTGGTCTACCAGAACCTTGGTGACGAGTACACCTGCCCTCACGTTCCCATGCAATCCAACAGGGGCACTGTCATATCTGAATGGCTCACATATCTGGATATTGCACGATTCGACCAACCGGCCAAAAAGACCCACAATGAGGCTTCATTCAAACTTTGTCAGTGAAGATAACGTTTTCCCACACGCCTACGCGGCATCTCTGCGTCCTTCACAACGATCATCTGACACCGTTCACGCCGTTATATACCCCTGTTTGGGAAAAACACTAAACAAGAACACCACTATTGCTCGCTGGTGACTGTACCACCCCCCACAGAGAATTGCAACTAACTATTTACGTACCCGCCGATGGTGTGTATGTGTATGGACATATGGTGGTCATGTCTTTTGGGTGCTTCACTTCTTATGTGAGACTATGTACATCATGGCCCGCAGGGTTGGCCGTGCGGTCTAACGGCCGGCTTTCTGGGCGGGAAGGCGCGCCTGGTCCCCGGCACGAATCCGCCCGGCGGATTTGTGTCGAGGTCCGGTGAGCTGGCCAGTCTGTGGATGGTTTTTAGGCGGTTTTCCATCTGCCTCGGCGAATGCGGGCTGGTTCCCCCTATTCCGCCTCAGTTACACTATGTCGGCGATTGCTGCGCAAACAAGTTCTCCACGTACGCGTACACCACCATTACTCTACTACGCAAACATAGGGGTTACACTCGTCTGGTGTGAGACGTTCCCTGGGGGGTCCACCGGGGGCCGAACCGCACATTAACCCTGGATTCTGTGTGGGGCGTTGGAGGGGTGAAGTGGACTGCGGTAGTCGTCGTGGGGTTGTGGACCACTGCGGCTGCGGCGGGGACGGAGCCTCTCCGTCGTATCTAACTCCCCGGTTAACATACAATACAATACAACATACAATACAATGTACATCATAAGTCTGCCTACGTAGCTGAGTAGTCAGCCCAGAAGTCTGTCATGAAGAGGACTAAGGATTTTTTCCTTGGTCTCTCTACCTTCCTCTTGTCCCACAGTCCTCACCATTTAGAAAGAAGTGCTCGTCTCAACATTATACTACCATTATAAGCTGAGATCAATTTGAGTTCACGCCTATAAATGGACAACTGTCCAGTAATGCCCTGTGGACATTGTGTGCTTATAGCTTATCTTAATTGCACCTGGCCGTTGGAATGGGGTCTGGCCGTTCGCGTCGCTTCCCTGTGGTTTCTCTGCCCACACACAGTAACTTGAATTTATTCTTATTTTGTTAATAATGTTAGTACCACACTTGGCTTTTTTCCTGTGGGTATGACTTTTGGATCTGTTATTAATTCGTGTGGAGATAATTTTATGAGCTTGAACTGATGCTCGATAAGTGAAGGTTAGAGTTCGCGAACTTATATTCAAGTGTAAGCACTGTATTGGCTCTAAACACTGTTTTTCCCTTTTCTTCGTCATTAATACAATGTGGCATCCCACTATTTAGAGGCTCCTCTTTTAATGAAGCGTCGAAATTTCTACGCGTGCCATTCTATTATACATAGTCGACCAAATGCCGGTGCGGAGCCACGCATTTTACATTAGAAAACCAAGTGGGGCATCGAGATAACTTTACATGATCCGAGGTAAGCAAATCCCCTAAAAGATGTATCAAGGGAACCTTGTTTTTACGAAATGGCCAGCGATGCCCTCTAACCCGCCAGGGTAGCCGAGAACGCTAATGCGTTGCTTCCTGGACTCGGGTAGGTGCGCCGGCCGCGGATCGAATCCGCCCGGTGGATTAACGGCGAAGGGCCGGTGTGCCGCCCATCCTGGATGTGGTTTTTAGGCGGTTTTCCACATCCCCCTAGGTGAATACCGGGCTGGTCCCCACGTTCCGCCTCAGTTACATGACTCGCAGACATTTGCAACACGTTCGCACTATTCCATGGCTTACTTTAGACACAGACAGCTGGGGTACACTAATTCCTTCCCGGGGGTACGGGGTGGCGGCAGGAAGGGCATCTGGCCACCCCTTAAAACTTACCATGCCACATCCGATTAACCATGGCCGACCCTGCGTAACCGTGGGACAAGGCTCAGACAAAGAAAGAAAGGAAGAAAGGAAGGAAGAAAGAAGAAAAGAAAGGCCAACGAAGCCCTCCGCACGCAACGAATCGCGATGTACAACGCCGTTAGCGTGTCCGATGTAGTAATGCGCCACAACAGGAACAATACGTTTCACGGGCTAATTAATTAATTAGGAAGGGGTAGGGATCGCTAAATGGTAAGTCTGCAAAACACCGGGAGAGTGGTGTGCAGACCACATGCCCCTCCACACTGCATCGACATGACGCCGCAACGCAGATGATATCACGGCGACCGATCTACATCCCTTGGGCCTGCAGAGACTGGACGACGAGCTCTCTTTTTTTCCTCCCTTTAATGTATATCACAACTCCTAGAGGTAGTTAAAAGTTGCTGGTCAGTCATTCCCAATGAACTGCCGCGACTGCTGCTTCCTTGCTTATAGAAGTCTTGTGTTTCAGCTGTGGGAGGACGTGGCAGCTAATTTGGCCGCAGGAGGACGAGGAGGACCGGGGGGGGGGGGGGGGGGGGGGGGCTTGCGCTCTGCTGCCAATTACTCGCCTGCGGCCCTCAGGGGCGGAGGCCTGCCTTTGGCTGCGCAGGCTGCTCACACATCGCCTCGTTACCGCTCTCGCTCCGGCTTTGGACCTGCGAGTAGCCGTGGCGCTTCTACAGCACGAGTCGACTTCAAGAAAAATTCCTTCATTCGCAGGACCTCATCGACGTCAATTACTTGGGAAATTATACAACAATTGAGTTGGTGTCCGATAATTCTAACAGTATATTAATTAAAATTGTTGCTTTTTCCTAGATTTTTCCCATACAGCCTGGATCGCATCTACATCTACATCTACATTTATACTCCGCAAGCCACCCAACGGTGTTTGGCGGAGGGCCACTGTCATTACCTCCCTTTCCTGTTCCAGTTGCGTATGGTTCACGGGAAGAACGACTGCCAGAAAGCCTCCGTGCGCGCTCGAATCTCTCTAATTTTACATTCTTGATCTCCTCGGGAGGTATAAGTAGGGGGAAGCAATATATTCGATACCTCATCCAGAAACGCACCCTCTCGAAACCTGGACAGCAAGCTACACCGCGATGCAGAGCGGCTATCTTGCAGAGTCTGCCACTTGAGTTTGCTAAACATCTCCGTAACGGTATCACGCTTACCAAATAACCCTGTGACGAAACGCGCTGCTCTTCTTTGGATCTTCTATATCTCCTCCGTCAACCCGATATGGTACGGATCCCACACTGATGAGCAAGTATAGGTCGAACGAGTGTTTTGTAAGTCACCTCCTTTGTTGATGGACTACATTTTCTAAGGACTCTCCCAATGAATCTCAACCTGGCACCCGCCTTATCAACAATTAATTCCACTTCAAATCGTTCCGTACGCATACTCCCAGATATTTTACAGAAGTAACTGCTACCAGTGTTTGTTCCGCTATCATATAATCATACAATAAAGGATCCTTCTTTCTATGTGTTCGCAATACATTACATTTGTCTATGTTAAGGGTCAGTTGCCACTCCCTGCACCAAGTGCCTATCCGCTGCAGATCTTCCTGCATTTCGCTACAATTATCTAATGCTGCAACTTCTCTGTATACTGCTGCATCATCCGCGAAAAGCCGCAAGGAACTTCCGACACTATCTACTAGGTCATTTATATATATTGGGAAAGTGGAAGATGTGACACGGAGTTGAGTCTGGTGCGTTTGGTGGTCGTGCATTGTCACTGTGGAGTATGCAGTCGTTTGAATGTTCCCTTTATGGACGTTTTGTTCTTATGTTCTCCCTCAAGTGTCTTAGAACATCGTGATTTAATTCTTCACTGACGAACTTTTAATGGAAAAATTGTTTATTCTGGGTGAATCACTTAAAATTTGCACCCCAGATGCTGTGCTAATGTAAAGTGGTACCGAAGTGCGGTTTTCACGGAATGAAGTGGTAGTCAGGGGCCCGTATAGTTAGCCAATAAACAGATTGTCATAATACTTAGTGTATTTTTTGTGCAAACGTACACTTTTCTAAATGGAATAATACCTATTGACAATAAACTAAAAATAGGGTAAATTAGAATATGTGTAGTGTTTGTTGCAGGATCCTAGTGAGAGTCATTTACAGGATACCGTAGTTGAAAAGTTTTGACACTGACAGTTGTTTGTGCTATTCGACCTGTTTAGTTGTTAGGTACAATGTTGTTATGTTGGCTTACAGCGTGCTTATGTGTTCCTTGAGTGCACTGCGACTTGCTGGTCAGTTAGTGTGTGACAGCCCAAGCGGTAGGTCGTGAGTGGACGATGGGATTTACCAATACAGAAAAAGCCGACATGCTCAAAATGTATGGAGAGCATACCGTGTATGTGGCAAGATAGCCCAATAAATGTCAACCATGTAGTCAATCATACGAGGGTTGGAACTTAAATAGTGGCAACTACTTATTCACAACAGATACAAAGCAGTTACATGTATGCACCAGTTACTGTCCTTCAAAGTAGTCACCAGCGTTGTGTAGAACCCAACCCGTTGCCAGCGATGTGGAAGTCGTAGTATACCGTTAGCAGAGCCTGTTCTGTTGATGGTGCGAATGGAGCGGTCTGCCGCCTGTCGAATTTCTGGAACAGTTCTGAAGCAAATGCCACGAAGTGGTTCCTTCATCTTCCGAATCAAATCATAGTCGTAAGGACTTAAGTCCAGGGAGTGTGGTGGATGGTACAGTACTTCCAAGTCCTATCGACCGAACAGAGCAGACACAGCTTGCGCTGTATGCGCCCGCTCATTGTCGTGTAAAATGATGGGTGGGTTGAACAGAAAATGTCGCTGCTTCTTTCGCAAAGCTGGTCGCAGATGATGCTCCAAGAGCGAACAGTAGTAGTGTGCACTGACTGTCTGCCGTGGAGGAACGTAATGCGTTAGGATAACACCATCCACTCGCACCATCAATAGAACAGGCTCTCCTAACGGTATACTACGCCTTCCACATCGCTGGTAACGTGTTCTACCAACACCGACTCAAAGGAAGGCCTCGGCGCTTGTTGGTGAAGTCACGCCAGCAGCTAGGCACGGCGAACGCCAGGTCTGTTGCAGGCAGGAACGCCTGGGCGCGCTTATTACTATAAATCTCTTATTTTTGGACAAAATGTTTGGTATTAATTTGGATTCTGCAGTTTTATTTAGATGAAAGATTTTCTTACTATCGTAAAGCTACAAATGAAGATCATAGTTCTGTATTACTGAATCCTGTCGAAACAAACGTAGATCAATATGAGAAGACGCTTTGCCCCATTGCAAGCTTCGGAAATTTTACGTTCAAGTAACTATATTTACTTGATCCATTTTGCTATCGAAACTTACCCCAACCCCGTTACAATGAACTCGTTTCTTTTATTTATTTATTTTCGTTTGACATCGTCACTGGAAATGTGAACTAATTTACATGTTTAAATGTCAAACTGTTGCAAGTCATTAGATTTCAGTGATTAGAATCAAGGAATTCTAAATAGGAAACAAAATAGCTTCATACATCGAAAATACTGCTGAGCTTAAACTTTTTTAAACATGCACATTAGAAAAGATAAATATTCCCCTCTTGCAACTGAAAGGAGAAACTTTATAAGATAAAAAAATTTTATTTGATAAAACAAGTATCTCTCTTTTGCCTCTTTTCTGTCCCCCCCCCCAACGTGTACAATCGCAAGATATTTCATTAACATTCAGTGCTCCTCACCCCATAGTCAACCAAGATACCTAAAGAAGAGCACCAATATGTTCACAGTTTCTTGTAAAAGCAACCCAGTACAAACGTAACTTCCTCAGATTTACAAAAAAGGAAAAGAAGCACGAATTCCGTTGCTGCTAAACCATGAAGTTGTTTTTGTATGTCAATCCTTAAAACAGGTGGAAACTTAAGTTCAGGAGTACACTAATTGTTAAGTGTAATGAATTGCACAATTAATTGATTGCAGGAATCTCTCAGGACAATGTGTGTTGGTCAACTACCGCCAATAGTTTCACATTTTCCTGTGTCAGGGAGGGAGACACCACCATTATGAGTATGTCTGCAACAGACCCGGCGTTCGCCGTGCCTAGCTGATGTGACGTCACGAACAAGCCCCGAGGCCTTCCTTTGAGTCGGTGTTGGTTCTACACAACGCTGGTGACTACTTTGAAGGATAGTAACAGGTGAAAACCTGTAACTCTTTTGTATCGGTTGTGAATAAATAGTTGCCGCTATTTCAGTTCCAACCCTCGTATATCAACCTCTTCAACCCGTTACGTGAAAGTTTCAATGCAACAGAAGGAAATATGTGACTACAGAAGAGGGGGAAATTATTGTTCTCGTTGCTGTTGCAGTTGATCTGCACGTTAGCTCTCGTACAAGCGCATGAGTTGGCGATTCTCCTATGCATTGTTCATTGATGCAGGTTCTATACCTATCACATCTCTCCATGAAGAGCTGCATGGGATTACGAGAATCGTGTTAACTTCTGTACATGAGCATTAAGGCAGGATACTTCAGTTGTATCACGTATCTTGTTTAATGATGAGGCCACATTTAGCAATCAAGCAAAAGCGAACCGCTGACATAAGCACTATTGGTCAACTGACAGTCCCTGTGGTCTTTGTCAGGTGGAACATGAGCGCACATGGACTGTAAACGTGTGGTGTGGGATAGTGAACCACCAGCTCATATGCCCGTGTTTCACAGACAAAACGCTGAACCAGCACAAATATCGCAGCCTCTGAACAGACCATCCTCTGGAGATTAGGAGGACCCTTCCAGCCCACAGTGCACGGCGTACTATGGCATGTCCTCACGAACTGTCTCCAAATCGTTGGATTGAACGCGGAGGACATGTACCTTCGTCGGCTCATTCCATGTATTTGACGCGCGTATTATGTGGGGAAAGATGAAAGACGCTGTCTACAAGGACATAGCAACTACTCCCAATGATATGCAACGACATATAACGGCAGCCTGCTGGGACACCTCGACTGAAATGCTAGCATGTGTGTAGCAGTCTTTCCATACCAGATATAATTCGCATAAATAAGGTATGCACTTGTGTTCTTTAGCGTGTCCTGCCACAGGTACTGTATAAGTGTCGCTGTAGGAACTTTACAAAATACGATATCTCATACACGACTCTCACAAGAATCCTGCAACAGACACCACTGACATTCTAATTAACACTAATTATAGTTTTTTAATGTCAACAGGCATTGTTCTATATAAAAAAGTGTATGTTTTCACAAAAAGTACACTTTATAGGTAGCACTACAATCTGTAGATTGGCTGGCAACATGATCCCATGACTACCAACAAATTTTGTGAAAACTGCAAATCAGCAGCATTTTGTATTTCTGCAATAACTAGGGTCTAGGTAACATATTTAAGTGATTAACATTGCTATATTACGATGTACGCTGGAGATAAGCCATTGCAAATATGAAATGCTGGTACATTAGTAACCTATGTAACCGCCAAAATGTTGAATGCAAGCATGCAAACGTGCATGCATTGTACAGCTGCAAGATGTCAGTTTGTGGGATGTAGTTCGGTGCAGTTCCACATCTCCTGAACTTGGTCGGTCAATACAGGGGCG
This sequence comes from Schistocerca serialis cubense, assembly GCF_023864345.2. Taxonomy (NCBI): domain Eukaryota; kingdom Metazoa; phylum Arthropoda; class Insecta; order Orthoptera; family Acrididae; genus Schistocerca; species Schistocerca serialis. Next base: position 443,625,745 of record NC_064645.1, read on the forward strand.
GCTGGTATTGGTTGTAGAATATTCCGGAGTTTTAGTCCGATGATGTCCCACATGTTCTCGATTGGAGACAGATCTTGTGACCGAGCAAGCCAAGAGAACATGTCGACACACTATAAAGCATGTTGGGTTACAATGGCTACATGTGGGCGAGCGTTATCCTGTTAGAAAACACTCTCTGGAATACTGTTCATGGATGTCAGGTTGAATCACGAAACTGAAGTACAAATTTGCAGTTAAGTTGCGTGGGATAACCACGAGATGCTCCTGCTGTCATACGAAATCGCACCACAGATCATAACGCCAGGTACGGATGCAGTGTGTCTAGCATTCAGACAGGTAGATTTCAGGCCCTCAACTGACCTCCTCCTAACCAACACAGAGGCGGAAACAGCTTTCATCAGGAAACACAGCATACCTCCACCCTGCCCCCCCCCCCCCCCAATAAGTTCTTGCTTGACACCACTTGTAACACCGAAAATGCAGGATGCATGGCACCTGCTACCGATATATAATTTTTTTTAATTGTATGTAAATGTTTGTAATTTAAATGCTTTATTTTAATAAGTAAGGACATTGCTTCACTGTATGTGTACATTTAGGTAGAAGTCTGTTGACGTTTTATTGTATTTATCTAGGTAGAAGTCTGTTGAAGTTTTATTGTATTTATCTGTGTTTTACTGTGAAACTTATAAGCTTTGGGAAAAAGCCAAAGGAATTGTTATTTGCATCGACTAGCAACGATAATAGCAGTGCTTGTGCGTAGTAAAATCTTTGGGTAGGGGGTTGTTGCGCAGAGCGCTCGGAGAGAGCGAGAGACAGGTTCCAGCGCTTGTAGTGTGCGGAAGTGTGGTGTTAACACTATCGCAGTAGAGAGTACCATTTCGGCAGCATCATGTACGCGCACCGGCCTTATGACTAGTAGCAGGAGGAAGGACAGTGGACGGGCAGAAGAGGCTGTATTAATTACAGTGGCCCGTTCTTGTTATTAGCCATGGCCCCACAAGATGCTACCGTCTTCAAAAACAGCAGCAGTTCCAGCAACACAGATTCGTTGTTGGCTCCGAGTTTCGTCGCACGCACAGCACTGAAGTAAGACTGTTCATTGGTAGAAAGTATTAACGGCTAACCCAGCAGCACAACTGAATGTGATTTGATTAATGAATTTTATTTAAATAATAATCAGTTAAATTGAGTGTGACTGTGTCCTCACTGCCCCCCAGATATTGTTACCAAGCAGGGTCCTTGTTCCCTTTTTTCCTTATACGCTAACCGAAGTTTGAGAATCTATCACTGGAAAAAATCCAGATCTAAAGAAAATGCAAAAATTAAGAGTGCGGAAGTTTTATTTATTTTACATATAGCTTGGAGCACATGGCTGTTTGGTTTGGTACGCATTCTAGTATTTAATTCTGTTCACGTCAGTAAAAAACAGGCTCAGCTGCTCGGACAATAATATGAAATCCAATTTGAAAACTAAGTAGCTGCAAAGTAAAAAGTGCTTTCTTTTCTCTAAATTTCTTTGATGACGTTGAGGTCTCCGAAAGTCATTGTTCACGTAACGAAGTTCAATACTAACATACAGTTTAAGTGGATATTTTCAAATCATTACTCGATTGCCTTTTTCAATATTTAATGACAAACTTAAAGTGAAAGTGACTTCTCACTTTTCTTTATCATTACATACTCACTTAAAATTAGTGTCAAAAAACGTGACAACCTTGAGTTGTCACGTCAGTGTTTAATAATAAATGTTTTTCTTTCCCGTCATCTTGTACAGAGTTTTGAATGTAAATCGCTCTAGTGGGCTGGCGACCGTAATTATTTCCTTTTCGTTCATTAGTGTAGCTTTTGGATTCATGATCCGTGGTAATCCTTTTCTGTCCAGTGTTGTTCGTGAGTGAATGCACAAAATAACTTTCATCTTTCCAAATTGTAGCCCTGTTCGGTTTAATTGCTTTTTTATTTTTAGTAGACTTTTCTATCAGAAAGATCGGTTTTACACTTTCCTCCTATTCATCGGTATTACTTCCTTGGGAAAGATAGCCTCATCCGATGAGAAAAATTCCATTAGGTATACACGCGATCCACGGTCATATTTTATATAGCAAGCAGGATAGGTCGATTAGTAAGGGGGAGGTAACACACTGAAGTTGCAAATGTCGGTGGTTTGGGGTCAGTGGAATGGACGCTACAGAGTACCTGACTCGAAGCAGTACCTGAAGTAACCGATCTGTAACAAAAGTTTTCGGTAGTGTTTAGCCGCAGTCACGCAATTTTTTGAAAGAGTAAACCATCATCTGACTGTGTATTGCTGTATTTACCTTCTGTACTACCTACATTTAGGCTTTTACGCCATTATCACGTACAAAGCTAAATGTTCTTAGACCATTAACATGTTATATGGGAAAAAACAGAAGAGGAAGAAGAAGAAGGAAAAACAAAGATTTTAACAATTCGTTGTGTGACTTTGTTGTGAATTGCCCAACTGCTGCTGCAGATACAGTACGATGCGCCAGGAGCCATACGCCGGACATGACGGTCCTCCCTCTCGGTAATGCCACGTGGTCGTCCGGAATTCGGTCATCTTGCAACCGTACATTCTTGTGACCACCGCTGCTAGTAGTCATGTATAGAGGCCACGTTTCTGCCCAGTGCTTCTACAATGTCGCAGAAGGAATATCCACTTCTCGTAGCCCTTTTACACTGCCTCGTTCGCCGGCCGGGGTGCCCGAGCGGTTCTATGCGCTACAGTCTGGAACCGCGTGACCGCTACGGTCGCAGGTTCGAATCCTGCCTCGGGCATGGCTGTGTGTGCTGTCCTTAGTTAGGTTTAAGTAGTTCTAAGTTCGAGGGGACTGATGACCTCAGAAGTTAAGTCCATAGTGCTCAGAGCCACTTGAATCACTTTAACACTGCCTCGTTCAAACCGAACGTTGATAATGGCGTCTTTGTCGGCTTAAAAGGCATTCCTCAACTCACCACGTCCAATCTCAAAGGTAACTAACTCTCACGACTGTTACAGCGTGCATGTAAAGCAAACCCGATTTGCATCCTCAGTGGCGTTACTAGTGCCACTCTTAAGCAACTAGTGCGAAGTTTGGAGAGACATCATCTTTCCGATGTACAAACGCGCTTACCAACTTCCGTTTATGTCGCACAACTCTTCCACCGTGTTACGATTTTTCTTCCCTTAAGTTCGCATACACTGTCATTCAGCTGCACTTAACTATGCCGTTTTATGCAACCCGCACTTCATCTGTATCAGGAACGACATCCATACAGGCAACAGCCACGTAAACGACGTAAGTTCTCTCTCAAAGCTTTTGGCGATTTTAGCAAAAGGAATCATACTGAAAAAATTACAAATTAAGATTGGCCATGAGTTCACGGTATTTTTGCATCAAGATATACCTTACTTCTGCCGTACTTATCCAAGTACCTCCAGTCTTTGCTTGTCTACTTAGTGGTGTAGTCATACGGGTTTTTGTTATCTCAGTACGTTTTTACCCTTTTTTACTATTTAATCTCCCGTACATGTTTCAGAAACGTCGCCTTATAAAGTGCGTTTCACCTTCGGAAACAAAGAAATTGACGGGGGATGTCAAAATGGGATGGACGTGAAAACTTTCCAATATACGAGCCAATGAAAAGCTTAATATATGACTCGCTGTGTTAACGTGCTTAAGTAGTTTCATAAATAAAATTAGTATAATATGTCTAAGATGTCTTCGCATACTTTATCAACTCTTCTGTGACATTTTGACAATGTGCTTCACGTCTCCAGAGCTAAGTACCCACCAAAATTGTTCTGGCATGTACATATGCCGAATAAAACGATATCGGTAGGGGCAGCTCAATCACTCTATATACAGGGTGTTACAGAAAGGTACGGCCAAACTTTCAGGAAACATTCCTCACACACAAATAAAGAAAATATGTTATGTGGACATGTGTCCGGAAACGCTTAATTTCTATGTTACAGCTCATTTTAGTTTGTTCTTCCACCTACACTCAACGGAGCACGTTATCATGATTTCATACGGGATACTCTACCTGTGCTGCTAGAACATGTGCCTTTACAAGTACGACACAACATGTGGTTCATGCGCGATGGAGCTCCTGCACATTTCAGTCGAAGTGTTCGTACGCTTCTCAACAACAGATTCGATTACCGATGGATTGATAGAGGTGGACCAATTCCATGGCCTCCACGCTCTCCTGACCTCAACCCTCTTGACTTTCATTTATGGGGGCATTTGAAAGCTCTTGTCTACGGAACCCCGGTACCAAATGTAGAGACTCTTAGTGCTCGTATTGTGGACGGCTGTGATACAATACGCCATTCTCCAGGGCTGCATCAGCGCATCAGGGATTCCATGCGACGGAGGGTGGATGCATGTATCCTCGCTAACGGAGGAAGTTTTGAACATTTCCTGTAACAAAGTGTTTGAAGTCACGTTGGTACGTTCTGTTGCTGTGTGTTTCCATTCCATGATTAATGTGATTTGAAGAGAAGTAATAAAATGACCTCTAACATGGAAAGTAAGCGTTTCCGGACACATGTCCACATAACATATTTTCTTTGTTTGTTTGTGAGGAATGTTTCCTGAAAGTTTGGCCGTACCTTTTTGTAACACCCTGTACTAATCTGTACGTTGGGCTATAGTCTGGAAAACTGTTTCTTCCGCATTTCCCACTTTGATATCTCCTGTTGATTTCGTTGTTTCAGATCGCGAAACACACTTTATAAGGCAATGTTTCTGTACCATTTACAAGGGATTAAGTACTATAAACGGAATAAACCTACAGAAAGATGCAAAACCTGTATGACTACTTAGTTAATTACATAAATATTGGAGGCACTTTGATAAATATGGTAGAAGTAAGGTGCAAAAATAACGTGTACTCATGGCCGATCCTCGTTCCGTTCGCTACCAGTCGCCCAAAGCTGTCAGAGGGAACTTGTGCTGATTACGTGGCTGTTGTCTGCCTGAATACCGTTCCTGATGCAGACCTGGTGTGGATTGCGTAGAACGACAGCAAGAAGTTTACGTTACTCTTGACTTTGCGATTTCTTGGCCGGAGGACTCTCTCAGTGACAATCTTGAAAATTTGGATTGTCTTGAGACAGTTGTTTAAGTCTTCTAGGGGCTTCCGCGCGACGAATCAGTCATGGCACCAGTTTCATCTCAGTCCTCCTCATCTACATCTACACCTTCATGGATACTCTGCAAATCACAATTTAAGTCCCTGGATTGACTGATTTATCATCTAACCGAAGTTAAAAGGATTCCTTTTAGCACTCATGTCGTTGACCTCTCAGTTTTCGTTATTTAGGGTCAATCGCCAGTTTTCGCACAATACAGATATCTTTTCTTATTCGTTTTGCAGTTTGCTTTGATCTCCTGATGACTTTACTAGTCGACAAACGACACCGTCAACTGCAGACAACCTAAGACCGCTGCTCAGATTGTCTCCCAAAACGTTTGTATAGGTAAGGAACAGCAGAGGGCCCATAACACTACCTTGGAGAAAGCCAGAAATCATTTCTGTTTTACTCAACGACTTTCCGTCAGTTTCTACGAACTGTGACCCCTCTGACAGGAAGCTACGAATCTAGTCACATAACTGAGACCATATTCCATAAGCACACAATTTAACTACAAGCCGCTTGAGTGGTAGAGGGTCAAAAGCCTTCCGGAAATCCAGAAATACGGTATATATTTTAAAACCCTTGTCAATAGCACTCAACACTTCATGCGAGTAAATAGCTAGTTGTGTTTCACAGGAACGATGTTTTCTAAACTCATGTTGACTGTGTGTCAATAGACCGTTTTGTTCGAGGTAATTGCTGGCCGTTGTGGCAGAGCGGTTCTAGGCGCTTCAGTCCGGAACCGCGTGACCGCTGCGGTCGCAGCTTCGAATCCTACCTCGGGCATGGATGTGAGATGTCCTTAGGTTAGCTAGGTTAAAGTAGTACTAAATCTAGGGGATTCATGACCTCAGATGTTAAGTCCCATAGTGGTCAGAGCCATTTGAATCATTTTCTTCGAGGTAATTCACAATGTTCGATCACAATATATGTTCCAAAATCCTGCTGCATATCGATTAACGATATAGGCCTGTAATTAAGTGGACTACTCCTGGGACCCTTCTTGAATATTGGTGTGACTTGTGCAACTTTCCAGTCTTTGGGTACGGATCTTTCGCCGAGCGAACGGTTGTATATGATTGTTAAGTATGAAGCTAATGCATCAGCATCCTCCGAAAGGAACCTAATTGGTATACTGTCTTGACCAGAGGACTTGCTTTTATTAAGTGATTTAAGTTGCTTCACTACTCCGAGGATCTCTACTTCAATGTTACTCATGTTGGCAGCTGTTCTTGATTCCAATTCTCGAATATTTACTTCGTCTTCTTTGGTGAAGTAATTTCGGAATGCTGTGTTTAGTAACTCTGCTTTAGAAATACTGTCTTCGATAGTATCTCCATTGCTGTTGCGCAGAGAAGGAATTGATTGTTTCTTACCGCTAACATACTTCACATACGACCGGAATCTGTTTGGATTTTCTGCCAGGTTTCGAGACAAAGTTTCGTTGTGGCAACTATTGTAAGCATCTCGCATTGAAATCCGCGTTAAATTTCGAGCTTCTGTAAAAGGTGGCTAATCTTTGAGATTTTGCGTCTGTTTAAATTTGAGATGTTCGATTCTTCTGACACTACGTTAACATGTACCATAACTTATTCCAAAGGTGTTGCTGTGGTCTTGGATCGTGGATAGTCTGACTATGAGCGTGCAGAATGAGATCCCACACTTCGTGAACATATTATGGCCGACTGGAACGATCACCATCTTCAGTCGACGTTCACACATTTCCGAAATGCCTAGAGCAGTCGTAAGTGTATATTCGATCGAAAGCGTTCTCCCCAATTAGCTCAAAATTTGATTCGTTCCTGCAGCAGATTTACCATGTTTAAAACGAAACTTTGTACAGACACGCTGCTCTTTTAGCTCAGCCGTCAAAAACCATTAACCATTCACGACTAAACGAAAGTAAAATACTGTTGACCAACAACTAACCAAACCACTCCACTTGGAGTTACTGGGTATAGAGGTATGGGGAAACGGCTTGCGGTGTTTCAATGTACTAGTAACTAGTTACGCGCAAAATTCAGATTTATTGGAACTATTGGATATCACCCACGAATGCTATCCAGAAAGTACATTACAGCATTGTATAGAAATTTATTCGTATCGGGGTGATTTGTACAGTGATATAGATAGTTCAGTCACATTAATCTGGCCACTATCCATGTCCGATGTCAATGTGCGATAACTAGTCAGAGACGACAGATGACAACACAAGCAGTGGAGGGTACATAAAGCGTGTCGGAGGGACGTGGAAAACAATACAGTCACTATAGTAATGCAGAAATGGAGCGGTTCATCTGACGTCCGGATGGGCACAGTAATTGGCTTTCGGGCCAAGGGTGAAAGCAGACTGCTGCAGGTGTGTGCATAGGCGAACAGACGCGCAACTGATGAACGACTGACCGCGCAAGTGAACCATGGGCTACGAACTGCTTCTCCTCAACGACCATTTAGCGTAGTGTACGGGCCTATACAGCAGGCGCCTGTACATGCACCCATTACGACTGCTGTTCATCACCATAATAGCGACAGGTTGCCTCTTCAGATAAATCATGTTTTATGCTCCACTGGACGATGACCGCCGGGGTGTGTGGCGAGAAACGTCTGAAAGCAAACACCCTGCAACAATCGTCGGAGCGTTATGGTTTGGGGAATGTTTTCGTGGCATTCACCGGATGATGCCTTCATTCTGGAAGTCACACTGGATCAACAAAAACATGCACCTATCCTTCGGGAACAATATCAACCTATGCAGTTTGTCTTTGCTTGGCACGATGGCTTCTACCAGCAGAACGATGAATAGTGCGTACAGCTTGCGGTGTACATGCGTGGTTCGAAGTGCAGCAGAATGAGTTTACCGTACGCCCTTGGCCACCAAACTCCTCGAGTTTAAACCCCTTCGAGAATCTGTGGGATCACCTCGATCTTGCTGTTCGCGGCATGGATCCTCAACTGAGAAACCCGGAGCAGCTGGCCACAGTCGGTACCTTCCAGAACCTCTCTCTCTCTCTCTCTCTTCCTGTACTTCTTGCAGCGGTCCACACTGGAAGAGGTGGTCAATCAGGCTTTTGACAGGTGATCACATTAATGTGACCGTACAGTATAGGATCTGTCAGTTCAGTACAACCAAAAAACTAGTCATATATACAGACATAAGCACACCAGACAAAGAACTACTGACACCTCAGGAAACTTCAAGCTAATAGTGTTGCAACCCCGCCTCTTGCCTCAATTCTGCGAGCATAAAAGTACCAGTGGTCTAGGGGTAGCGTCTTTGATTTATAATCAAAACGTCTTCGGTCCCGATAAATAATCAGCATTGGCGGCCGAAGACTTCCGGCATAAGAAGTCAGCCTCATTCTGCCAACGGCCTTGTCAAAGAGGGTGGAGGAGCGGATAGAGGTTCAGGGCACTCTCTTGTCCTAGGGGTGGGAAATTCCCCTAAAGGCGGAAGAATCAGCAATGATCAACGACATGCGGATGCAGAAGGCAATGGAAACCACTGCATTAAAGACACGTAACGTGTATCCACAGGACATGTGGCCTGTAATTGAAGAAGCGTTATGATGATCTCTCCGGAATAGTCCCCCATTCGGATCTCCGGGAGGGGACTGCCAAGGGGCAGGTTACCATGAGAAAAAGATTGAATAATCAACGAAAGGATAACGTTCTACGAGTCGGGGCGTGGAATGTCAGAAGCTTGAACGTGGTAGGGAAACCAGAAAATCTGAGAAGGGAAATGCAAAGGCTCAATCTAGATATAGTAGGGGTCAGTGAAGTGAAGTTGAAGGAAGACAAGGATTTCTGGTCAGATGAGTATCGGGTAATATCAACAGTAGCAGACAATGGTAGAATAGGTGTAGGATTCGTTATGAATAGGAAGGTAGGGCAGAGGGTGTGTTACTGTGAACAGTTCAGTGACCGGGTTGTTCTAATCAGAATCTACAGCAGACCAACGCCGACAACTATAGTTCAGGTATACATGCCGACGTCGCAAGCTGAAGATGAACAGATAGAGAAAGTGTATGAGGATATTGAAAGGGTAATGCAGTATGTAAAGGGGGACGAAAATCTAATAGTCATGGGCGACTAGAATGCAGTTGTAGGGGAAGGAGTAGAAGAAAAGGTTACAGGAGAATATGGGCTTGGGACAAGGAATGAAAGAGGAGAAAGACTAATTGAGTTCTGTAACAAGTTTCAGCTAGTAATAGCGAATACCCTGTTCAAGAATCACAAGAGGAGGAGGTATACTTGGAAAAGGCCGGGAGATACGGGAAGATTTAAATTAGATTACATCATGGTCAGACAGAGATTCCGAAATCAGATACTGGATTGTAAGGCGTACCCAGGAGTAGATATAGACTCGGATCACAATATAGTAGTGATGAAGAGTAGGCTGAAGTTCAAGACATTAGTCAGGAACAATCAATACGCAAAGAAGTGGGATACGGAAGTACTAAGGAATGACGAGATACCTTTGAAGTTCTCTAACGCTATAGATACAGCAATAAGGTGGTGGTGGTTAGTGTTTAACGTCCCGTCGACAACGAGGTCATTAGAGACGGAGCGCAAGCTCGGGTTAGGGAAGGATTGGGAAGGAAATCGGCCGTGCCCTTTCAAAGGAACCATCCCGGCATTGGCCTGAAACGATTTAGGGAAATCACGGAAAACCTAAATCAGGATGGCCGGAGACGGGATTGAACCGTCATCCTCCCGAATGCGAGTCCAGCGTGCTAACCACTGCGCCACCTCGCTCGGTCAGCAATAAGGAATAGCGCAGTAGGCAGTACAGTTGAAGAGGAATGGACATCTCTACAAAGGCCCATCACAGAAGTTGGGAAGGAAAACATAGGTACAAAGAAGGTAGCTGCGAAGAAACCATGGGTAACAGAAGAAATACTTCAGTTGATTGATGAAAGGAGGAAGTACAAACATGTTCCGGGAAAATCAGGAATACAGAAATACAAGTCGCTGAGGAATGAAATAAATAGGAAGTGCAGGGAAGCTAAGACGAAATGGCTGCAGGAAAAATGTGAAGACATCGAAAGAGATATGATTGTCGGAAGGACAGTCTCAGCATACAGGAAAGTCAAAACAACCTTTGGTGACATTAAAAGCAACGGTGGTAACATTAAGAGTGCAACGGGAATTCCACTGTTAAATGTAGAGGAGAGAGCAGATAGGTGGAAAGAATACATTGAAAGCCTCTATAAGGGTGAAGATTTGTCTGATGTGATAGAAGAAGAAGCAGGAGTCAATTTAGAAGAGATAGGGGATCCAGTATTAGAATCGGAATTTAAAAGAGCTTTGGAGGACTTACGGTCAAATAAGGCAGAAGGGATAGATAACATTCCATCAGAATCATTGGGGGAAGTGGCAACAAAACGACTATTCACGTTGGTGTGTAGAATATATGAGTCTGGCGACATACCATCGGACTTTCCGAAAAGCATCATCCACACAATTCCGAAGACGGCAAGAGCTGACAAGTGCGAGAATTATCGCACAATCAGCTTAATAGCTCATGCATCGAAGCTGCTTACAAGAATAATATACAGAAGAATGGAAAAGAAAATTGAGAATGCGCTAGGTGACGATCAGTTTGGCTTTAGGAAAAGTAAAGGGACGAGAGAGGCAATTCTGACGTTACGGCTACTAATGGATGCAAGGCTAAAGAAAAATCAAGACACTTTCATAGGATTTGTCGACCTGGAAAAAGCGTTCGACAATATAAAATGGTGCAAGCTGTTCGAGATTCTGAAAAAAGTAGGGGTAAGCTATAGAGAGAGACATATACAATATGTACAACAACCAAGAGGGAATAATAAGAGTGGACGATCAAGAACGAAGTGCTCGTATTAAGAAGGGTGTAAGACAAGGCTGTAGCCTTTCGCCCCTACTCTTCAATCTGTACGTCGCGGAGGCAATGATGGAAATAAAAGAAAGGTTCAGGAATGGAATTAAAATACAAGGTGAAAGAATACCAATGATACGATTCGCTGATGACATTGCTATCCTGAGTGAAAGTGAAGAAGAATTAAATGATCTGCTGAATGGAATGAACAGTCTAATGAGTACACAGTATGGTTTGAGCGTAAATTGGAGAAAGACAAAGGTAATGAGAAGTAGTAGAAATGAGAACAGCGAGAGACTTAACATCAGGATTGATGGTCACGAAGTCAATGAAGTTAAGGAATTCTGCTACCTAGGCAGTAAAATAACCAATGACGGACGGAGCAAGGAGGACATCAAAAGCAGACTCGCTATGGCAAAAAAGGCATTTCTGGCCAAGAGAAGTCTACTAATATCAAATACCGGCCTTAATTTGAGGAAGAAATTTCTGAGGATGTACGTCTGGAGTACAGCATTGTATGGTAGTGATATATGGACTGTGGGAAAACCGGAAGAGAATCTAAGCATTTGAGATGTGGTGCTATAGACGAATGTTGAAAATTAGGTGGACTGATAAGGTAGGGAATGAGGAGGTTCTAAGCAGAATCGGAGAGGAAAGGAATATGTGGAAAACACTGATAAGGAGAAGGGACAGGATGATAGGACATCTGCTAAGACATGAGGGAATGCCTTCCATGGTACTAGAGGGAGCTGTAGAGGGCAAAAACTGTAGAGGAAGACAGAGATTGGAATACGTCAAGCAAATAATTGAGGACGTAGGTTGCAAATGCTACTCTGAGATGAAGAGGTTAGCACAGGAAAGGAATTCGTGGCGGGCCGCATCAAACCAGTCAGTAGACTGATGAAGAAAAAAAAAAAAAAAAAAAAATCTACAGTTCTCTTCAGGTATGCCACATTTAGCTGAAGCCACAGACATAGAAGTATTCTAACGACGTCATATCATTATACCCAGGAGGAGGCCACTGAAAGTGCTCCGAAACATAGGTTTCTCCAGTATATTTTTTGTACATTATGACGCTGTAAAATATCCAGAAAATTTTTGAGTCAAATGACACTGGCCGCTGTCGCAACGGCCCCTTATCAGTTAGATGGCCTGCGCAACAGACAAGCACGGTGGGTTGCCCACCTCCCTTCAAGAGCTCATATCAAAACATCTCCAGTGAATGTAAACATCTACAGACGTCCCGCATAAACAAGGCAGTACTTCGTGAAAAGCCATGTGACAGAGATCCTCAAGTTGGAACTAATGGCACTAAGTGTAGCACTCTACAGAGTAGGTGTTATAAGAACGCCAGCAGAGTCAGACCGGTAGTGTGTACCTACATCTAGGACAGCTCGGACCAATACCTACACCAGCTCTAGCCCAGTAGACACTCACTGAAGCCTTCCGTAGAAATTTGTATCTTGTTGGGCGTAACGCCACTTGGAAATTGTGTAGCGTAGTATTTTGGTTGTTATTATTTCTTTTCATTGTCTTTTAACTTTTATCTGGCTTTTGACACCACAGGAATTATTGTGTTTCTTGACGTTTGGAAATTAGTGTACGCCAAGAAGGTGTTTTAGTTAAATAAAGTGTATCCAAACCTGATCGTTAGTTCTTGCCGACAGCAGGACACTACAGCCGCGGGAAGTCTACGCATTTATATTAGCAACACAGACTGAAGTTTCGGCCCCGAAATGTCACTGATTGCGGGAATGTTCATTGCTACGTTTCACATTCTGTTCCAAACAGTTCCAGACATTTTCTGTGAGATTAATATCGGATGATTTAGCGCCCCAGACGAGGTGCGATAGCGTGCCTGGGTGATCATGAAATCAGAAGCGTACGAGGCGTGCAGTCCAGTGAATACGACTGTTTTCATCTTGGAAGACTGTAGTGTCCACAGCGTGCTCCGCATGACGTAGAAGAAAGGTCAATACTTCGTCATCGAGAATGTTGAAATAAATGTCGAGTGTCTGGGCTAGAGGTGTACATAAACAAATCCTTTGATAAATACGCAATCGATAGAGAGACTCTCCAAGACGTGATTCTCACCGTTCCATGAACAGCACTGAGTCGCATGGCACATGTGCTCCAGTGACACAGTACACTTAAAGCGACATTTTGGCGAACTATGCAGTTCCACAGACGCCTCGCGAGATCATCCAGCAGGATAGTGCCCCATCCCACTATCATGGGCATGTCATCCCATTACAAGGAGACGTTCCCTGAGCATTGCCTCGGAAGGAGAAGTCACATTGCCTCGACCCCTCGGTCTCCCCATTTGTCTCTGCTGGATTTCAGTGTATGGAGGTTTATCAAGGACGTTGCTTACAGAACGAGGGTTAGAGGTCTAATAGATCTACGCCGCAGTAGAGTCCACAACACATTCTCGCCCCATGTGGCGAGAAATGGAGTACCGTTTCAATACCTATCGAGCTACAAACGTGCCCACATTGAACTGTACCAAAATGCGTAAAATCGTTTATGCTCTTGTGTTGAATGTTGTACAAATTTAGTTATAAATCTTAATAGGTATTGAAAATAAACATTTTTGTATACCTCTAGTCCACACATCCTGTTTTCTGAATCACGCTTAAGATAATCCGAAACAATGGGTCAAAATTATAGTGCGAAACATATCCCCAAAACGTCAGAGAATCACCTCCGATCTGAACAATATACTCCAATCTACACCTTCCAGCATTTGAGAAAAGCTACTTGTCGGACCACACTATTCGCCTCCCTTCTGATACTGCCGAGTTGTTGCATTGTTTGGCCCACTGAAGAAGAGGTGTTTTTTTTGTGCAGGTGTGAGTAGTAGCCTTTTGGGAGGTACCAGATTCAAAATAGCCATTGCATGAAGTTCCCGTCGCAAGAAAAATGTGTGCGAATTTCTAAGGGACCAAACTGCGGAGGCCATCGTCTCTAGACTTACACCCTACTTAAACTAACTTACGCTAAGAACAGCACACACACACACACACCCATGCCCGAGGGAGGACTAGAAACTCCGACGGAAGTAGTCGCGCGGTCAGTGACCCGGCGCCCCTAACCGCACGGCCACTCCGCGCGGCTCCCGTCACAATTTTCGCTCGAAAACACCTGCAGTCATTCACTAACAGCAGCATTTCCTGTATGGGCTTAAACTTATTGTCATTGACAAGGTGTAATTGGCGCCTCCAGTTTGTTGGTTTGGAGAGAAAGGGACCCAAATACAGGATCATCAATCACTGCGCCTCCAGTCCCTATCGGTTAGCATCATTTTACGACTGCTGTAACTACGCCATGTTACATAGCTGCGAATGATAAACCATTAAATGTGCACAAGTGGGACAGTCCGCTCTGAAATAACAACCAACTTCACTGTGTTGGTATGGGTACGTCCAAACACGATAGCTTCTTCCTGCCGTTCTCTCGCGACTCCCCGCTCACCCAGCTTATTTCGCTGATACAACCGAGTGGCGCATACACACCGTTTTACTGACGACATTTACGTCAGCAGTACCTTATCTAGGACTCCAAAAGTGACCAGCATGCTTTTTTTTATGCGGGACCAATTTGTGTCTGGTAAGTTTATTGGTCTATAAACTTCGTTTACTAATTTAGCAACATAGTTTGGTAAAGTTTTTGGTTTTAGTCAGCTCAAGAGGCCATTTTCAAAAAACCTTTTAGATTCAGAGCCGTACCGAGGTCATCCTGCGCTCCTCGCGTAACTGCCACAGCTGTACCGTCGACTATCTCCCCATAAAACTACTTTCATGTAATTTTTTTTAATGAGATTTAGCTATTTTTATAATTTTGTGAGTATGTGTAATAAAAATGAAACATCATGAGAAGATGATACTTAAACGACCTATATTGATAATAAACATTCTACACAACCGTTCAAAAAGAAAAAAAACAACGAAATCTGTGTCTTCCGTTTATGGCAGCTTTTGTACAATGGGTTTGGTATGATGTACAACAAAGAACAGATTTCATGCGCTCATCATTTTTTATTAATAGTGTCTAAATCATAGAACTGTAATAAAAGAAAATTAGGTGTAATTAAGAGTCGAGAAAATATTCCTTTCCAGGAATTCTGTTGCTACTAGCTTGACGCCAGCTGCTTCGCTCGCACAGACTGTATGGTCTGCACAGTTTTTATTTCTGCTTTAATCAAATTGGTACGTTGTTAGACCTATTGCTCATGGGTAAGTACACATATTATGCAAGAATTAGTGACCCATTATATGGGTGCGAGTCTTTGCATAATTAAAGTGTTCCAACGGATTTAATGTAATTTCATTTTTGAGTCATCAGTCTTCTGAATGGTTTGATTCCTTTCCAGTGATAACCTCTTCATCTCAGAGTAGCACTCCTGAATTACTTGCTGGATGTATTCCAATATCTGTGTTCTTTACAGTTTTTAACCTCTACAGCTCCGTCTAGTACCATGGAAGTCATTCCTTCATGTCTTAGCAGATGTCCTGCCATCCTGTGCCTTCTTCTTGTCAGTGTTTTTCACATATTCCTTTCCTCTCCGATTCTGCGGAGAACCACCTCATTCCTTACCTTATCAGTCCATCTATTTTCAATATGCTTCTGTAGAACCACATCCTAAATGCTTAGATTCTCTTGTGTTCCGATTTTCCCACGGTCCATGTTTCACTACCATACAATGCTGTGCTCCAAACGTACATTCTCAGAAATTTCTTCCTCATATTAAGGACTATGTTTGATACTAGCAGACTTCTCTTGCCCAGGAATGCTCTTTTTTCCGGCGCTAGTCTGCTTTTTATGTTCTCCTTGCTTATTCTGATGCATAGGTGGAAGAATGCCTTAACTTCATCTACTTCGTGATCACCAATCGTGATGTTAAGTTTCTCGATATTTTCATTTCTGCTTCATCTCTTAACATTTGTCTTTTTCCGGTTTCCTCTCAGTACATATTCTGTATCCGTTGGAACGTTCATTCCATTCAGCTGACCATGTAATTCTTCTTCAGTTTCCCTTAGGACAACTAAGTCATCGGCGAGATCACTGATATCCTTTTACCCCAAATTTTAACCCCATTCTAAGACCTTTCATTTATTTCCGCCATTGCTTCTTCAATCTATAGGTAGGGGCGAAAGACTGCATCCATGTCTTACACTCTTCTTAATCCGAGCACTTCGTTCTTGTGCTTCCACTCTTATTACTCCCTCTTGCCTCTTGTCATGTTGTACATTACCCATCTTTCCCTGTAGCTTACTCCCAATTTTCTTAGACTTTCGAACATCTTTCACTGTTTTACATTGTCTAACGTTTCTACCAGGTCGACAAATCCTATGAAAGTGTCTTGCTTTTTCTTTAGTCTTGCTTCCATTATCAGCCGCAATGCAAGGACTGCGTCTCTGGTACGTTTACCTTTCCTAAAGCCAAACTGATCATCACCTAAACCATTCTCAATTTTCTTTTTAATTCTTCTGTATATTATTCTTGTCAGCAAGTTAGATGCATGAGCTGTTAAGATGGACGTGCGATAATTCTCGCACTTGTCGGCTCTTGCAATCTTCGGAATTATATTGATGATGTTATTCCGGAAGTCACATGGTATATCGCCAGACTCATACATTCTGTACACCAATGTGAATAGCCATTTTATTGCCATTTTCCCCCAGTGATTTTAGAATTTTTGATGGATTGTTATCTATGCCTGCTACCTTATTTGACTAAGCCTTTGGTAGCTGTTTCAAATTCTGATTCTATCATCTATCTTTTCTATATCGACTCCTGTTTCTTCTCCTATCACATCATCAGTCAAGTCTTCCCCCTCATCGAGGCCTTCAGTCTACTGTTTCCATCTATCCGACCTCTTATCTGCATTTAACATTGAAATTTCCATTGCAATCTTAATGTTATAACCCTTGCTTTTAACTCCACCGAAGACTGTTCTGGCTTTTCCGTATGCTGAGTAAGTCCTTCTGATTTCTTCATATTTCTCATTCAGCCATTTCTCTTAGCTTCTCTGTTCTTCCGATTTATTTAATTCCTGAGTGACTTGTATTTCTCTATGACTGAATTTCCCTGAACATTTTTGTACTTCCTTCTTTCATCGATCAACTAACGTTTTTCGCTTGTTGCCTATGGTTTCTTCGCAGTTATCTTCTCTGTATCTATGTTTTTCTTTCCAACTTCTGTGATTGTTCTTCCTAGAGTTGTCAATTCCTCTTCAAATGAACTGCCAACCGCGCTATTCATTATTGCAGTATAGCCTTGGACAACTTCCAAATCCCACTTCTCTTCTTGACTATTCTCTTAAACTTCAGCGCATTCTTCATCAATACTAAAGTGCGATCAGAGTCTATATCTGCTCCTGGGTACGCCTCACAATCCAATATCTGACTTCAGAATCTCTGCCTGATTATGATGTGATCTAACTGAATCTTCCTCTATCTATCGACCTTCTCCGATTTATATCCTCCTCTCGCGAGGTATACTCGCGTGATGTGGCGTAACGTCTTTGATTAATAATCAAAACGTCCTCGGTATCGGGATCGAGTCCCACAAGCGCCTAAATTTTGAATTAAAATCATCAGCAACGGTGCCGAAGATTTCCGACATAAGAAGTCACCCTCAATCAGCCAATGGCTTTGCTAAAGAGGAAGGAGGAGCGGGCAGAGGTTTAAGGCGGAAGAATCAGCAACGCTCAAAGGCATGAGGATGCACGAGGCAATGGAAACCACCGCATTAAGGACACATAATGTGTCTTCACAGGACATGTGACCGGTAATTGAAACAGTGTGATGATCTCTCCATTGGCAAAATGTTTCAGACAAGTCCACCATTCGGATCATCGGGAGGGGACTGCCTATGGTAACGCTCTACGAACTAGAGCGTGGAATATCAGAAGTTTGAACGTGGTAGGGAAGCTAGAAAATCTGAAAAGGGAAATGCAAAGGGTCACTCTAGATGAAGTGGGGTCAGTGAAGTTAAATGGAAAGAAGATAACGATTTCTGATCAGATGAGTATAGCGTACTGTCGACAGCACCAGAAAATGGTGAAACTGGAATAGGATTCGTTATGAATAGGGAGGTACGGCAGAGAGAGTGTTAGTGTGAACAGTACAGTGGCAAGGTTGTTCTCATCAGAGTCGATAACAAACCAACACCGACAACGATAGTTCAGGTATACACGCCGACGTCGTAAGCCGAAGATGAAGAGCTAGGAAGAGTATACGGGGATAATGAAAGGGTAATTCAGTACGTAAAGGGAGATGAAAATCTAATAGTCGCAGGAGTTTCGAATGCGGTTGTAGTGAAAGGAGTAGAAGAAAGAGTCACAGGATAATATGAGCTTGGTATTAGGTTCAAAATAGCTCTGAGCACTATGGGACTTAACATCTGAGGTCATTAGTCTCCTAGAACTTAGAACTACTTAAACCTAACTATCCTAAGGACATCACACACGTCCATACCTGAGGCAGGATTCGAACCTGCGACCGTAGCTGTCGCGCGGTTCCAGACTGATGAGCCTAGAACCGCTCGGCCACACCGGCCGGCTTGGTATTAGGAATGAGAGAGGAGAAAGGTTAATTGAATCCTGCAAAAAATGCTCTGTTCAAGAATTTCATATATATATATATATATATATATATATATATATATATATATATATATATAGAGAGAGAGAGAGAGAAATCGAATAAGTGGTTCTATAGTTATTAGCGCCAGAATTATCTGATTTCAAATGGACATTCCTGCACATGGAATCGCATTTAAACGTCGTATCTGTTGAGCCGGTTCGTTAACCTATAGCCTCGCTAGGAGGCGACAGAGTCGCGACTCTGCTAAATAAAGGAGCAAGCACGGCCCGGTTAAGTGGTCTCTGCGTCCTGTTTGTCATCGATGCTCTATGTCTCTCTGTTTTGCGTGGTGTCTCTCCTTGGCCGACGCAGCGCACCTAGCAGAGGAGTAACCGTGGTAGCCACAGTGAACGGCTGCCAGATATGGCCTATTAACAGAGGTGCTGCTCATCGGCGACCAGTATCACCGGACGGGATTGTCAGCCACTCCTCACATTAGTCGCCTTTTATGGATGCTTCCCGACATGTGTTTTGTAATGGAGAACAAAGGAACACATCAGCACAAGATGACTGTCATCTACATCTACATCTACATCTGCATCCATGCTCCGCGAGCCACCTCACGGTAGGTGGCGAAGCGTACCCTGAGTACCTCTTATCTTCTCTTCTATTCCAGTCTCGTATTGTTCGTGGAAAGAAGGATTGTCGGTATGCTTCTGTGTGGGCTCTAATCTCTCTGGTTTTATCCTCATTGTCTCTTCGCGAGATATACGTAGGAGGGAGCATTATACAGCTTGACTCTTCGGTGAAGGTATGTTCTCGAAATTTTAACAATAGCCCGTACCGAGCTACTGAGCGTCTCACCCGCAGACTCTTCCACTGGAGTTTATCATCTCCGTAACGCTTTCGCGATTACTAAATGATCCTGTAACGAAGCGCGCTGCTCTCCATTGGATCTTCTCTATCACTTCTATCAACCCTACCTGGTACGGATCCCACACTGCTGAGCAGTATTCAAGCAGTGAGCGAACAAGCGTACTGTAACCTACTTCCTTTGTTTTCGGATTGCATTTCCTTAGGATTCTTCCAATGAATTCAGTCTGGCATCTGCTTTACCGACGATCAACTTTATATGATCATTCCATTTTAAATCACTCCTAATCCGTACTCCCAGATACTTTATGGCATTAACTGCTTCCAGTTGCCGACCTGCTATACTGTAGCTAAATGATAAGGGATCTTTCTTTCTATGTATTCGCAGCACATTACACTTGTCTACATTGAGATTCAATTGCCATTCCCTGCACCATGCGTCAATTCGTTGCACATCCTCCTGCATTTCAGTACAATTTTCCATTGTTACAACCTCTCGATACACCACAGCATCATCCGCAAAAAGCCTCAATGAACTTCCGATGTCATCCACAAGGTCATTTATGTATATTGTGAATAGCAACGATCCTATGACACTCCCGTGCGGCACACCTGAAATCACTCTTACTTCGGAAGACTTCTCTCCATTGAGAATGACATGCTGCGTTCTGTTATCTAGGAACTCTTCAATCCAATCACACAATTGGTCTGATAGTCCACATGCTCTTACTTTGTTCATTAAACGACTCTGGGGAACTGTATCGAACGCCTTGCGGAAGTCAAGAAACACGGCATCTACCTGTGAACCCGTGTCTATGGCCCTCTGAGTCTCGTGGACGAATAGCGCGAGCTGGTTTTCACACGACCGTCTTTTTCGAAACCCATGCTGATTCCTACAAAGTAGATTTCTAGTCTCCAGAAAAGTCATTATACTCGAACGTAATACGTGTTCCAAAATTCTACAACTGATAGACGTTAGAGATATAGGTCTATAGTTCTGCACTTATGTTGGACGTCCATTCTTGAAAACGGGGATGACCTGTGCCCTTTTCGAATCCTTCGGAACGCTACGCTCTTCTAGAGACCTACGGTACACCGCTGCATGAAGGGGGGCAAGTTCCTTCGCGTACTCTGTGTAAAATCGAACTGGTATCCCATCAGGTCCAGCAGCCTTTCCTCTTTAGAGCGATTTTAATTGTTTCTCTATCCCTCTGTCGTCTATTTCGATATCTACCATTCTGTCATCTGTGCGATAATCTAGAGAAGGAACTACAGTGCAGTCTTCCTCTGTGAAACAGCTTTCTACGGTCGCAGGTTCGAATCCTGCCTCGGGCATGGATGTGTGTGTTGTCCTTAGGTTAGTTAGGTTTAAGTAGTTCTAAGTTCTAGGGGACTTATAACCTCAGCAGTTGAGTCCCATAGTGCTCAGAGCCATTTGAACCATTTTTTTTGAAACAGCTTTGGAAAAAGACATTCAGTATTTCGGCCTTTAGTCTGTCATCCTCTGTTTCAGTACAATTTTGGTCACAGAGCGTCTGGACATTTTGTTTTGATCCACCTACCGCTTTGACATAAAACCAAAATTTCTTACGATTTTCTGCAAAGTCAGTACATAGAACTTTACTTTCGAATTCATTGAACGCCTCTCGCATAGCCCTCCTCACACTACATTTCGCTTCGTGTAATTTTTGTTTGTCAGCAAGGCTTTGGCTATGTTTATGTTTGCTGTGAAGTTCCCTTTGTTTCCGCAGCAGTTTCCTAACTCGGTTGTTGAACCACGGTGGCTCTTTTCCATCTCTTACGATCTAGCGTGGCACATACTCATCTAACGCATATTGTACGATGGTTTTGAACTTTGTCCACTGATCCTCAACACTATCTGTACTTGAGACAAAACTTTTGTGTTGAGCCGTCAGGTACTCTGTAATCTGCTTTTTGTCACTTTTGCTAAACAAAAAAATCTTCCTACCTTTTTTAATATTTCTATTTACGGCTGAAATCATCGATGCAGTAACCGCTTTATGGTCGCTGATTCCCTGTTCTGCGTTAACTGTTTCAAATAGTTCGGGTCTGTTTGTCACCAGAAGGTCCAATATGTTATCGCCACGAGTCGGTTCTCTGTTTAACTGCTCAAGGTAGTTTTCAGATAAAGCACTCAAAAAAATTTCACTGGATTCCTTGTCCCTGCCACCCGTTATGAACGTTTGAGTCTCCCAGTCTATATCCGACAAATTAAAATTTCCACCCAGAGGTATAACATGGTGGGGAAATCTATTCGAAATATTTTCCACATCATCCTTCAGGTGCTCAGCCACAACAGCTGATGAGCCAGGGGGCCTATAGAGACATCCAATTACCATGTCTGAGCCTGCTTTAACCGTGACCTTCACCCAAATTATTTCACATTTCGGATCTCCGTCAATTTCCTTCGATACTATTGCACTTCTTATCGCTATAAACACGCCTCCCCCTTCACTGTCCAGCCTGTCTCTGCGGTCACGTGTAGATGCAAATAGTTTTTCACTGGCATTAAGATGAGACGCTCACTTGTCCTCTGAAAGTTCGGGTGTGCGTCTGGGCTTTGAAGTTGCTGAATTGAACTGGGGTAAGGCTTTTGATGGTTTAAGAACTGGTTGTTTTAAGAAGAGAAGTTAAACTGTTTAAACTTTATTGTTTATTTGTTGACACAATACTTTTGAACTTTCTTATAGTGTGGACCTGCCAATTTTAGTGCAGTAAACTTTCGTGATCCCTTCAACTTTAAGCTGTTGTGATGCTTGAAACGAATTACAAGATTTTATGGCTAGTTTGAGAAGGCTTTGTGGCTGGCTGTCCGCTTGTTATACTGAGCCGAAATTGAGTTTACGGGAGTTGCAATAGTTAATATTCTGTTTCAAAATAAAGTTGATTTGTCTTAAAAGTTTTATTTGGCGCTACTGACCGTAACCCCCTTAGCGGATATTAAGTTTTTTTACTGGTTCTTAAACTCATCATTTGATTTCACCTCAAGATTGGCTGCATAAGTTTCAAGCAGGCTTCCATTAATTATTACTTTTGAATACATTACGGGAATGGCAGTGATCAATGTCTTACAAATATTTACTATTAAAAACAGTCTTGATCACGATTTATTTATTAAGGTGACCGGTGTCGACCACTACTGTGGTCATCTTCAGACCACTGAGTAGGAACCTCTTTCTGTTGGAGAATCACTAGAGTAGTGATTCTCCAGCAGAAAGAGGTTCCTACTCAATGGTCAGAAGATGACCACAGTAGTGGTCGAAACCGGTCACCTTGATAAATAAATCGTGATCAAGACTGTTTTTAATAGTAAGTATTCCTTTAATTATGCTGAATGGTTGTTTGGCAGTGTAAATTTTGTAATTTTTTAAAAATAAATGTATGTTTTAGATTTTGCCTGTACCCGACATGTGTTAACGTATTCTGTGACGGCAGCAGTCAGCAAGGCCAGAGGGGCCGTTGTTTGGAGACTATGCCGTCCGTTCGTGCCAACATCACTGTCATTTGAAACTTTTTGTGAACTATACTAACTTTTATTTGTTAGTAATTTACTGTCGAATAAATGTATGTAATTTGTGAGTGTTTCGCTGGGTTTGTGGCCACGGTCCCTCCAAGACAGAATTGAGCGTGCTTAAGTTTTCTGCACTAGTACCAACAAGACTGCTCACCTTTTATCAGTAATGATTAGTTTGTGGTTTGTGCAGTAATTACAATAAAATAATTTTATAAAAATGTATTAGGCCTGCTGAAAAACTTACGTATAAAGTTCCGTTTCCTTTTTTAAGCAATTCTGACAAATCCGATTTGTCGTGGTGAACGTTAAACAGCTTTCTTTGGTTTATTTCACAAATTACAATACCTTCTAAAGTTTGAAGTAAATTCATGGCATAGAAGCATGATATTTTCCTAATGTACTTCTGACTAAAAAGGGAGTCTGCTTTCATAATGTAATATTTTCATAAAACTTTCACCACTTTGGGGTTGAACTTCCAAAAACGCTGATACACCTTTTTCTAATTTCTGACCGAGAATGCAAAAACCAATTTTCGTAGTTCTAGCTTCAAAATTGCCTTAATAGCGACTTATTTTCAAAAAACCTTTCGTCCCCTATATCACCCCCTTAGGGATGGATTTTCGAAAAATACCTTCTTAAAAGATGCCTACAGTACAACATCAACGCCCTCTCTGAATATCAAGCTCCTGTCTTAGCTGTTTAGGCTGGGCGATGAGGAGTCAATCAGACCATTTCCTTTTATATAAAGAGATTACAATTTCAACTTCATTTCCTTTGGAGCAGCAAAAGTACCTGCTCGAGGAGCAAGTAAGTTATATGTCTCCTCCAACTTTTTAGCTTGCTACCTCCACAGTGTTTCGCTTCAGCCCTTAGTCGACAGAAATCGACAAAGATTGGAAGCCTTCGGCCAAACAGCGTATCTTTTTCAGTACCCTCCCGCTGGTGTTTGGAATCCTACAATTCCGTAAAGATGTAGCAGCAAGTACTCCACTGTTGAATATGAGCAAACTATGTAGGCGGCTGTCGTGGAAACCAAGCGTATTGTTACCACTTAAACCACATTAGACACAGACGTCGTGTGCCTTAAAAACCGGAGAAAAAACAGACGTTTGATCTTAAGCTTTCCTGGCGAAGTAATTGCTTTTCATATGTTGACAAGTGTTGTGTGGTTACATGGGATTGAAAAGCCTTCATGAGTTTCTCCAACATCTGAACTCTTTGCACTCCAGCATCATATTCACTATGGAGGTGGAAAAAAATTTCGAACTCACCTTTTAGGGCGCCTCAGTCAAAGCGGACAGCACTACAGAACACGGCGTGCACAGGAAAGCCATCCACACGGATTTGTACCTGCACGCCTCCAACTGCCATAATACTTCACACGTAAGGGTGTGCTACAGATACTAGCAGGACCTCCTAAAGGGGTGCTGATACTATTCCAGAAGGCCCGTGCAATATCAGATGAAAAAAGTCGGCCAAGCGGGCTCAACCACCTTAAGGATATTATCAAGAGGAACAAAAATGTTGGGAGTCAAATCAGGGAGGGGAAAAGTAACCGGTTAAAACCGATAACAGTAATTTAGTCCTGAATAAACGGTATTTTTTAGTATTTATTATATCTCGGTTAGTAAGGTGTCAGGCAAATCCAACACCTTCCATGAAAACCCTGACATGATATCAAATTCGGCAGTATGTCACATAGCTCCGAATAAATCGTGACATTAAATTAACCAAAGTAATACGAGCAACGAGTGAGCAAATGGAATACCACAGACTAACACAAGGACGCCTAAATGCATGTCATACCTTCCCACCGTGAAACAGACGTAGTTCTGAGGGGAGAAACGAGAACAGAAGCCGAGAGCAGAATCGTGTAGGCTAGGAGGCCCTACGATAAGGGACGGACACCCACGTCGCCAGCCGACCGCCAAAACCACCCCCAGCCCATGTTAAAAGATAGAGCCCTCCAGAAGAACAGTATAGATCTTACGATAACACTAAAAGGGCCACACCAGCTGCAAATTTTAGCGTGAGACTTTTTCACGTCTCTGTTACGTTGCAAACATTAAAAAACATTGCCCCACCACGAAAAGCATAACGTTTCTCATTGGATGGACAGAAGTTTTGTAGGCAGAGCTTAAGGTTAACATTGAGACCCTGATTGGTCAGTTGAAAACTCAGCCAGATAGCTTTTTTTAAACCAACTTCGGTAAATTGTAGTAAGGAGAAGTTAGGAGGGAGTTGCTTCCGAGACAGCAAGGTGCGTGGAGCTGTGCTGCCCGCCGCCCCCTGACGCTGCTTAAACACCGACAAGGTAATGGACGCACGCGATGCCGCATTTTTGAGCGCATAAGGCTTCACTCAGAACTGCAGAAGTCTCATTTGTTACATCCCCTTTTTACGTAATACTAGTGTCGATCGTCAATTAAAGCTCACGGTATTCACATTTGCTACGTGAAGTTAAAATCTGAAACGCGATGATTTTTCTGTTATATAATTACTGAGAAGCCACATCAGCCACTGTAATTTACGACAAGTTAAATGAGTAATTTAAGATAATTGAGGGTCACTATAGACCATTTTGATAGTTTTCTCTTTTGTGAAACTTAATTTAAACGTAGATTATAGATGTGATATGGCATAGGTCATCCTTCGATCCATTGTAGAACTTGGAAACCCATTCAGGGAATATTCGTTCACATTTCTGTTGAACGCAGTTGGTTTTTATCACCCTGTACTAAAATATTTCCTTTTATCAATAGTGCAATTTATAAACAATGTTTTGTGAGTAGACTAAAATTTCCAGTGGGAAACTTAACTGCTTTTTCGACGTTATTTTACCAGCTAACTAAAAATAGGAAAGCCTTGGACCCCTTCCACTAAATTTAGTTAGTATTAAGATTCTTTTACAGGGAGTGCAGTGGAGCTGACGCTGAAATCATTAAGTATTTGATTGTACCATCGCTAGTCTCACTGAACTCTTCTGAATTCTACATGTCATGTGTGGTCTGGCGTCTCCTTACCAGCAACAGGTCCCATGTTCAAACTAGTCAATTCCCTAAAAAACAAGTTCAGAGCGTCGTTGCGCGAAAGTGGTAGGGAGACACGACTTAGAACAAACAGACACCACGCAGAATTTTGGCAAACATTTTTGGAATACTGTGATCAATAGATTATTATATTTTGACTAAAGTTCAGTCTTGATCACACCATTTGTGTTTCAATGATATAGGTAACCGGTTTCGGTTATTTTTACATAACTATCATCAGACCCATGGCTCCCTTAGGATGGTAGGCGGAGCTCTCCTCACTGCTACGTAGATCAGTTGACTGCGTAGCAGCTGAGGAGAGCTCCGCCTACCATCCTAAGGGAGCCATGGGTCTGATGATGGTTATGTAAAAATAATCGAAACCGGTTACCTATATCATTGAAACGTAAATGGTGTGATCAAGACTGAACTTTAGTCAAAATACCACGCAGAATGTTAGAGGTTATAATGTTTTTTATTTTTTATTTTTTACTGATAACCGGATAAAAAACGGAAATATCAATTATATAGCAGCAGTGCTAAAATCTGCCGGCAGCGTCATCCGCAACCGACAGGGGTGGCGGAAGTACTGAGGAAGACGACTTTGCGCCCAACATTCGGCGACAGCGTCCCCCCACCGCCGCAGCCGACGCAGGTGCGGCCGGGTAGCGAGAAAAGTGTGGGGAGATATAAAGAATGTAAAGGACGTGCGATGTAGCGAAGATGCTCATCCTACAGCTACCACATGAAGATGACGACACGGTACGCTGTCGAAATACTGTGTTACGTGAACGACAGCACCCGGGTGAACAATCCGAGACCAATACAAACAAAATACCAGAAGTTAAAATCTTCTGGGTTATTAGGCCGCGTCATTTTTCCTCTAAAATGATCGACGTTTCGACCTCTCTGCTGGGATCTTCCTCAGGATCTTCTAGTGTCCACTACTGCTAGAACACTGTCAGAAACGAGTGTCGCGTCCTCTTATAAAGGGGGAGTTTTCACGCGTTCGTGTTTGAGAAGTGATAGTATTGGTCACATAACAAATGTATATACTCGCTTCGGATCCACAGTAGCGTCTTCCCTCTGAACTGTAACCGCTGCTTCTCGAACTTCTATTTTTGTTCCAGAGCACTGAAATCCGAAAACCTTGTTGAATGATCAAATGTTATTCTGTCCACTTTATCCCAGTCCTTGTTTCGTCTTCCGAAGGTGCAGGCCGAAGAAGTAAGACAAGATGTGTCGAGAGTTCTACGGAAATCGAAACCTCCGAAAAGCAACATATCATCGCAGGAAAGGAAATCTCTTATTGAACTCATGAGAAAGGAAAGCATCGTTGTAACAAAATAGGATAAGGGGAATGCTACTGTTGTTTTGGACGCTGTGGATTATCACAGGAAGATGAAACAACTACTAGCTGATCCTGTGTATCGCAAGTTAAAAAGCGATCCGACGAACAGAATCGCTCGGAAAGTGAAAAACCTGATATCAGACTCCAGACTGGACAGCTCTACTACAAAGAATCTAACACCTCGAATACCTGTCTCGACCAGAATGTACGGACTATCTAAAATACATAAGGAATGGGTTCCTTTGAGGCATATAGTCAGTGGGATTAACTCGCCGACTTATTTTTTAGCACGTCATTTATCAAGCAAACAGACATCTAATTGGTAAAACAAATAGTTTTATAAAAGATTCGGAACATTTTTTAGAAATTGTAAGCAAACTGAGGATATCCGCAGGTGACATTTTTGTTAGCTTCGATGTGACATTGTTATTTACTAACGTCCCAGTATCAGGTACAATGGAGATCATAAGAGAGAATGTTGCTCCTGATGTTTGTGATTTAATTGAACTATGTCTTCGTTCGCGCTATTTAAAATACAATGTTGAATTCTATGAATAGGCTGACAGCCTTGCTATGGGCTCACCCATTTTGCCAGTTGCAGCTGATGTGTTTATGGAACATTTTGAGCAACAAGCGTTAAGTTTTGCTCCTTTGAAGCCTTCTTGCTGGCTCCGCTATGTGGACGATACATTTGTAATATGACCAATACTATCACTTCTCCAACACGAACGCTTGAAAACTCGCCCTTTATAAGAGGACGCGACACTCGTCTCTGACAGTGTTCTAGCAGTAGTGGACACCAGAAGATCCTGAGGAAGATCCCAGCAGAGGGGTCGAAACGTCGATCATTTTAGAGGAAAAATGATGCGGCCTAATAACCCGGAAGAATTTAACTTCAGTGACAACGGCCGCGAAAGCCTGCAGACTTACACAATATCAGAAGTCTGTTTGCTATTATACGCTTGTTTATGATGCTAATTAGACGAAATGACACTGTGTCGACGGCGTTTAACAGCCGCGGGGTGAGGGTAGGGTTTCTTCTTGGAAGTATAAAATGGCAATACGAGGGGTAGGAGGACTCTTGTATCTGTCCCAGTTACTTCTTAAAACGTATTGTTTTTTGGCCAGTTTTTGGGCCCCCTCTGTGCCTTCTCTTTTGGCGTGGGCCTGTCTCGCAACTAATTCTGCACGGCGCTGCTTAGTTTGATAAACAGTAACAAGTGGAACAGAGGACGCGAGGAGACGGTATGACTGACCTGTGCTCCGACGAAGCCCGCCCGCAGGCGCGGTATGTCGGTGAAGCAGGTCGAGCAGTTCCAGACGGCGTCGGTGCGCAGGTTCCTGCGGAAGTCCACGGCGCTCAGCTGGTTATGCGTAAGCAGGCGCAGGTTGTGCGGCAAGTCGTTGTGCCTGTAACACGAGAGACGGAACACCGTGTAGCAGCAAGAAGGCTAGCCACGTAGGCGCGAAGTTGTTAATAAAAAGTAGTGTGATGGTGCTCGAAGAAGGAAGGTAGGTTACTTTTAACGTCCAGTCGACGATCAGATCATGACGGACTGAGTACAAGATCGGATTGGGAAAGGATATCGGCCGTGTCCTTTTCGACGGAAACATTCCGATATTTGTCTCAAGTGATTTGGGCAAACTACGGTAAACTGAAATTACGAAATTTCTTTATGTACTATCTCCATCTTTTCGTCTTATTTTCTGCATCCGTAATCGACCTACCATTTCCACCTTTAAAGCTTTACTGTTGATTTGTAGTGAGGACTGGTCGAAGCCCGCCTGCTCTAGATATGAGATACCTGTAAAAAATAGGTTTGCTGGTCTGCACAGAAGGCGTTGCTGTCAAAAAAATGGTTCAAATGGCTCTGAGTACTATGGGACTTAACATCTATGGTCATCAGTCCCCTAGAACTTAGCTAACTAACCTAAGGACATCACACAACACCCAGTCATCACGAGGCAGAGAAAATCCCTGACCCCACTGGGGATCGAACCCGGGAACCCGGGCGTGGGGAGGGAGAACGCTTACCGCACGACCACGAGCTGCGGACGGTTGGTGTCATTTGTGCCTGTTAAGATGTACTAAACTCCATTAAAGGCATAATGAGAAATCACGTTTAGCGTATTTTGTTTATGAACATATACTTTATAGTGATGTTTGGTTATTTTAGTTGACGAGTAATGATACTTCCTGTCCTATCACTGATGTAACCTCCATCTGTAGACCCACGGTACGTGCAAAGATTTCATTTGGCAGAAATTGTCAAATCACCCAATAAAATCAAAAGAGAGACTTTGGAGGAAGAAACAAAACATGGAACTATTTCGATTAAAGACAAAGGGAGCATTATAAAATGGGCGTGCCGTATATTTTTAGTAATTACTTTCTAAACGTAGGTCATAAAAAGGCATACGATAAATTCGAAAGAGTGAGTGGTCTGAGGAAGCAACACAGAGGAAATTTATTGAAATATAAATTTGTCACACTCGTTACCGAAATAAGGAAAGTTATCATGACCTACAAAAGTAAAAATTCGTATGGTGTTGCTGATACCTGGAAGACACTAAAAGGCTGTGGCCTTGTAATATTCATGTTCTTAATCACATGTGCGATAAATCGTTAGTTAAGGGTATTTTCTCAGACAGATTAATTTGATATGATGATGTCTCTCTATAAGAAAGTCAACTCAAAAGCTACAGGGTGGATACACAGTTTTCAATATTTCTGAGAGGGTAATGCGCTGAAGGATTAAGATCTGTCTATTTACTAATGAAATGCCTAGTCAATCACAGTTTGAATTACAAAAGGGGTGCTCAAATGAGGCAGCTATTTATACTTTCACAGAGCACTTAGTAAAATTCTTAGATGATCAAGTTTATCACTAGCTAGGGTATTCTGCAATTTATCGAATTCATTGTGTCGAACATTCTATTAGAGGAATTATTTTTTAATGGGATAGTTTGTTCACCACCGGCATAGTTTAGTTCCTATTTAAGAACCAGGCTGCAAGAAGTTGAACTACTATGTTCCAGTAATACACACGGCGACGCTACATTTTCTGCAATGGAAGAAGCCACGAGTGCATTTTCTGCATTGTGCTATCATGAGCCCATTACTGTTGCTGCTCTAGAAGCATCAAGAGGGAAAATCGTAAATGATGCTACCGTTAAAATTTATAACTAATTTTCCACAAGTGAACTAGCTGTGCCGTTGTGGTCGTCAGTCCAAAGACTGGCTTGATGCAGCTCTCCATGTCACACTATCCTCTGCGAGCCTTTTCATTTCTGAATAACTACTGCAACCTACATCCTTCTCAACTCAAACTGCTTACTGTACTCATCTCTCAGTTTCCCTCAATGATCCCCCCCCCCCCCCCTCCTCACTTTCCTCTAATACTAAATTGGTGATCCCTTGACGTCTCAGAACTCGTCCTACCAAACGATCCCTTCTTCTAATCACATTTGACCTTTCACTGATATTTTATGGGATAATTTTTTGGGAAACCACCTCTTTTAGACCAATAGCATTCTTTGCACAGAAGTAGAATTAATTTTGAGGTTGAAGCTCTTCCACTCGCGTTTGTTTGTAAATAAATTTGCTTTTGCATGAGACCCGCCTTGAGAAAGAAGAAAAGAAAGCTGTGTTTCGCTCAAGGCGGATCCCATCGAAAAACATAAATGGAAGTAGAATTACGCGCGCCGTAGTTACGACCGTATTTCCGACCAGTGATGTAGGACTTCGCATTTTCGCTTCTCGTCTCGTCACAGTTAAATCTGACAGTAATAGACCTACAACTCTGGTAAGACTCGAATGTTTTGTGCAGTCCCCCTGCATCATCTACATACTTCTTGTATTTATTTACTTATTTATTTAGTTATACGTCAAGTTCCGTAGGACCAAATTGAGGAGCGAATCTCCGAGGTCATGGAACGCATCAGTACATGAAATTACAACATAAAAGTAACAACAGATAAAAATAAATGTTTATGAACCCGAAAAAAGTCAGTCCATAAGTTTAAATAATCGCAGCAATACAACAACAATCAGCTTAATTTCTCAAGGAACTCCTCGACAGAATAGAAGGAGTGACCCATGAAAAAACTCTTCAGTTTAGATTTGAAAGCGCGTGGATTACTGCTAAGATTTTTGAATTCGAGTGGTAGCTTATTGAAAATGGATACAGCAGTAAACTGCACACCTTTCTGCACAAGAGTTAAGGAAGTGCGATCCAAATGCGGGTTTGATTTCTGCCGAGTAGGCCTATTAACGGAGTGAAAGCTGCTTATTCTTGGCAATAAGCTAATATTGTTAACAAGAAATGATAGTAAGGAATATGTATATTGAGAGGCCAATGTCAAAATACCCAGACCCATGAAGAGATTGATGAAATGTGTGATGAGATAAAAGAAATTATTCAGATAGTGAAGGGAGACGAAAATTTAATAGTCATGGGTGACTGGAATTCGATAGTAGGAAAAGGAAGGGAAGAAATCGTAGTAGGTGAATATGGAATGGGGTAAGAAATGAAAGAGGAAGCTGCCTGGTAGAATTTTACATAGAGCTTAACTTAATCATAACGAACACTAGGTTCAAGAATCATGAAGGTTGTATACATGGAAGAAGCCTGGAGATACTAGAAGGTATCACATAGATTATATAATGGTAAGACAGAGATTTAGGAACCAGGTTTTAAATTATAAGACATTTCCAGCGGCAGATGTGGACTCTGACCACAACTATTGGTTATGAACTGTAGATTAAAACTGAAGAAACTACAAAAACGTGGGAATTTAAGGAGATGGGACCTGGATAAACTCACAGATCCAGGGGTTGTAGAAATTTTTAGGGGGAGCCCCTGTGAAACTGTTTTAATTTTTTGTACAATTGTTTTTGAGTCACGCCATGCTATAAACCGCGCGCATCGCCTATATGTGTGTTTTCTAGACAATCGCTGCTGAGTGACGTCATTGTTGCATGCTGTCAACAACCAGAAGTGTCTTTATACCTGCCCACTAGAACAAAACAAAAGAAGAACACCAAATTTTTGGAAGTATGAAATGGGTATACTTCTCTAACTGGTCGGTGCGAATGCACCAGGTCTCAAAAATAAAAGAACTGACGGCTGCAGTATAAAAGAAGAAATGATAGTGTTTCATTTTGGTCTTCTTTGCGTTAAATTCAAATAATTACGTCATTTAAATATAAAATCCGTCACGTATGTGCTGACTAACAAATATAATTGTTATTTTTTTGAATAATGCACGTCTTCTTATTTTTAACTATATATGTATACAAAAATCTGGTTTTCATAGTAAACAAAAATTCTTAGTTACCGTTTTTTAAGAAGATTGTTAATCAAGATTGAACATTTAAAAAATTACGAATTAATTTTCTATCTTTTTGTACTTTAAAATTTATTCCAAAGCTCATAGAACATCTACCCAGCTAGAATCGAACCCAGCTCTCTCCCCCCCCCCCCCCACACACACACACACTTCCACGGAGCGAGCAAGCTCTCTACCAAGGACTCACACTGCTTGCCTGAATCGTTCTACCTTATTTCAGCATATTAAACGTGGTCGGAAAACTTAGAACTCTGTTATCTCGGGAGTTCTTGGGTGTTGCGTCGTACTGCCTTGGGAGAGGTATATTTGAATTTGAACTTTACGTAACATACATATACAAAATATAAAAATCCGATTGTCGTATGGTTCGCTTATTACAGAAAAACAAGCACCTTAATCACTTGTGGAGGCGCAGTTTAATTCCACTCCTTGTTTCACTCATAAATTAATGAACGTCCTGGGCTCATCTTACGCGTAGAATACAGTATACGATGCCTTGAGTCTGTCTCACTACATCGAAAAGCATCACCATCTTAATGCCGTAGACTTATGAATTCCGATCATATCGCGAAAACCGGGCGTGAGCCACAGTCAAATTTAACGGCGGCCAACTCCCTTTTATATAACTGTGATCGAGGTCGGTGCACCAGAATTTTGAGTTGAACAATGTTATATGTCAAATTAAGCACGGTTAACATTTAATCGGGGTAGGCGCACTCGGCAGATAGTCTTTTTTTAATTGCGTTTGGAAACTAGGGAAATTTCTTGTTGACACCCTGATCATTTGCACGAAGGCCTTCCAACGTATCTTTCACAGTGCTTTCGTTCACAAGTGACTCTGAATACACACAACTCCTCTTTCCGGACACACTTCATGCGGTTCCAAGTACCATCAAAGAACTGGCAGTCGCTATTTTGGACGCCACTTACTGCTGAAACTCTGCCTGAAAACACGCTCGTGTGGCCGTCGTGGTGACGAAGCGGTCAGTCTGCAGTCGAACTTGCTACGGGGGACGATAGGGCCAGAGGCTGCGTTTAATGGACCAAATGCTCTGAGAAGACGAAACTGGAAGGTAAGTCGGTGTGCGGGCGACACACACACACACACACACACACACACACACACACACACACACACACGCTTGTAGCAACCCCAGAACGGCAGAGGTGCGAAACCCGACGGCAGAGGTGAGAAACCCGTCGGCGGGGTGCGGCGTGGCGCGCCGCGGGGATTACGGCCACAATGCTCGCCGTGGACAATACGACGCGGCGCCTGCGGCGTAATCCGCTTCCTCACAAAGCCCGCCCGCCGTCCAAATTCGCGGCAGAGGAGAAGGGAAGAGACGAGCAGGAGGGGCCGCCAGGGCTGCTCAGCTGTCGCTCCTGCAAGGCTCGCCGAGTTCCATCTATGTGCCGCGGCGCTGATGTGGTCTCACGCTGGGGCATTAGTGCCACAGCAGCCTGCCACGTACAAGCTTCACAGTGTACTCCGCAAACTTGCGCTTGGCGACATCTCTTCGAGTCGTGTTGATAGCAGTGCGGAAAGGCTAAACGAGGTGTCTGTCCCTATACTGTTGTTGTGGTTTACAGTCCAAAGACTGGTTTGATGTAGCTCTCCATGCTATTCTATCCTGTGCAAGCCTCTTCCTACCCGAATAACTAATCCAACCTTTACCTCTCTGAATCTGCTTAGTGTATTCATCTCTGCGTCTCCCTCTATGATTTTTGCCCTCCACGCCTCCCTCCAATACTACATTCGTAATCCATTGATGCCTCAGAACGTGTCCTATCAACCGATCCCTTCTTCTACTTAAGTTGTGACACAAATTCCTCTTCTCCCTCGTTCTATTCAGTACGTCATTACTTACGTGGTCTACCCATCCAACTTCCAGCATTATCTTCTTATTTAAACTGTTTATCGGCCATGTTTCACATCCATACGTGGCTACACTCCATACAAATACTTTCAGAAAAGACTTCCTCACACTTAAATCTATATTCGATGTTAACAAATTTCTCTTCTTCGTAAACGCTTTCCTTGTCATCGGCAGTTTATATTTCACATCCTCTCTACATTGACCATCATCAGTTATTTTGCTCCCCAAATAGCGAAACTCATCTACTACTTTAAGTGTCTCATTTCCTAGTCTAATACCCTCAGCATCATCTGATTTAATTCGACTACATTCCATTAACCTCGTTTTGCTTTTGTTGGTGTTCATCTTATATCCTCCTTTCAAGACACTGTCCATTCCGTTCAACTGCTCTTCAACGTCCTTTGCTGTCTCACAGAATTACAATGTCATCGCAAACCTCAAAGTTTTTATTTCTTCTCCCTGAATTTTAATTCCTCTACCAAATTTTTCTATTGCTTCATTTACTGCTTGTGCAATACACAGATTTAATAACATCAGGGACAGGCTACAACCCTGTCTCACTCCCTTCTTAACCACTGCTTTCCTTTCGTGCCCCTCGACCCTTATAACTGCCATCTGGTTTCTGTACAAATTGTAAGCCTTTCGCTCCCTGTATTTTACACCTGCCACCTTCAGAATTTTTAAGACAGTATTCCAGCTTCCTCTAAGTCTACAAATGTTATAAACTGAAGTTTACCTTTTCTTAACCTATGTTCTGTGAGAAATCTTAGGGTCAGTATTGCCTAGTGTGTTCCTACGTTTCTACGGAATTCAAACTGATCTTCCCCGAGGCCAGCTTCTACCAGTTTTTCCATTCGTCTGTAAAGAATTCGTGTTAGTATATTGCAACAGTGACTTATTAAACTGGTAGTTCGGTAATTTTCACATGTCTCAGCACCTCCTTCCTTTGGAATTACTATACTTTTCTTGAAGTCTGAGGGTGTTTCGCGTGTCTCATACATCTTGCTCACCAGATGGTAGAGTTTTGTCCCAAGGCTGTCAGTAGTTTTAATGTAATCTTGTCTGCTCTCGGGGCCTTGTTTCGATTTGGGTCTTTCAATGCTCTGTCAAATTATTCACGCAGTATAATATCTCCCATCTGATCTTCATTCGTGTCCTCTTAATTTCCATAGTATTGCCATCAAGTACATCCCCTTGTATAGTTTCTCTATATACTTCCACCTTTCTGCTTTCCCTTCTTTGATTAGGACTGGTTTTCAATCTGAGCTCTTGATATTCATACAGCTGATTCTCTTTTCTCCAAAGTTCTTTTTAATTTTCCTGTAAGTGGCATCTATCTTACCCCTAGTGATATATGCTTCTACACCCTTACATTTGTCCTCTAGCTCTTTCTGCTTAGCCATTTTGCACTTCCTGTCGATCTCGTTTTTGAGACGTTTGTATTCCTTTTCGCCTGCTTCAGTTACTGCATTTTTGTATTTTCTCCTTTCATCGATTAAATTCAATACCTCTTGCCATACCCAAGGATTTCTACTAGCCATTGTCTTTTTACCTGCTTGTTCCTCCGCTGCCTTCACTATTTCATCTCTCAAAGCTATCCATTTTTCTTCTACTGCATTCCTTTCCCCTGTTCTTGTTGATAGTTCCCTAAT
The DNA here is from genome assembly GCF_023864345.2 of Schistocerca serialis cubense. NCBI lineage: Eukaryota > Metazoa > Arthropoda > Insecta > Orthoptera > Acrididae > Schistocerca > Schistocerca serialis. The sequence goes on from NC_064645.1 coordinate 443,662,009, forward strand.
GCTCCGTCTCAAACTCTCTACAACGTCTCGTTCTTTCAGTTCATCTCCTTAAATTGCTATCTTCTTGTAGTTTCTTCAGCTTTAATATACAGTTCATGACCAATAAATTGTGATTAGAGTCCACATCTGCCCCTGGAAATGTCTTACAATTTAAAACCTGCTTCCTAAATCTCTGTCTTACTAGTATACAATCAATCTGAACACTTCTGGGATCTTTAGGTTTCTTCCATGTACACAGTCTTCTTTCATGAGTCTTAAACAAAGTGTCTGCTATTATTAAATTATGATCTGCGCAGAAATCTACCAGGCGGCTTCCTCTTTCATTTCTTACTCGCCAGTCCATATTCACCTACTACTTTGCTCCTCTTCCTTTTCCTGCAATCGAATTCCATTCCGCCATTACTATTAAATTTTTGTCTCCCTTAACTACCACAATAATTTCTTTTATCTCATCATGTATTTCTTCAGTCTCTTCATCATCTGCGAAGCTAGTTGGCATATAAACTTGTACTAGTGTTGCAGGCGTGGGCTTTGTGTCTACCTTGGCTATAGTAATGTGCTCACTATGATCTTCATAGTAGCTTAGCGGCGTTGCTATTTTTTATTCCTTATTAATCCTACTCCTGAATTACCCCTATTTGATTTTATATTTAAAGCCCTGTATTCACCTGACCCGAAGTCTTGTTCCTCCTGCAACCAAACTCCACTAATGCCAGCTATATGTAACTTGACTTATCTATTTCCCTTTTTAAATTTTCTAACCTAACTGCCCGATTAAAGGATCTGACATTTCACGCTCCGATCCGTAGAACGTCAGTTTTGTTTCCCCTGTAGTGACATCCTCCTGAGTAGTCCGCGCCGGGAGATCCTACCTCCGGAATATTTTACCCAGGAGGATGTCATCATCATTTAATCATACAGTGAAGCTGCATGCCCTCGGAAAAAAATTATCACTGTAGTTTCCCCTTGCTTTTCAACTGTTCACAGTATCAACACAGCAATGCTGTTTTGGTTGGTGTTACAAGGCAAGTATACGCAGCCATCCAGACAGTTGCCACTGCACTGTTGCTCGTATGTTAGCACAGGCAACTCTACGCAAACATTGCTGCTCTCGGTCGTTAAGTGAAGGCCATAGGTTACTGCGTTGTCCGTGGTGAGAAGTAATGCCTGAACGTGGTATTCTCGGCACATTGTTGACACTGTGCATCACGAAATATTGAATTCTCTAACGACTTCCGAATTGGAATGTTCCCTGCGTCTTGCTGCAACTACCATTCCTCGTTCATAATCACATCGGAAACCCTTTCACAAGAATCACCTGAATAAAAATGAATCACCTGAATAAAAATGACAGCTCCGCCAGTGTACTGCCCTTTTATATCGTGTGTACTCGATACTACCGTCATCTGCATATCTGCATATCGCTATGCCACGATTTCTGTCACCTCAGTGTGTAACTTGCTCCAAGGAACTGCTGCTGTAATATACGCAGTAGGAGCATGTGACTCTGTCTGTCTGTGTGTGTGTGTGTGTGTGTGTGTGTGTGTGTGTGTGTGTGTGTGTGAGAGAGAGAGAGAGAGAGAGAGAGAGAGAGAGAGAGAGAGAGAGAGAGAGAGAGAGTGAGAGTGAGTGAGTGAGTGGAGACTGGATGATGCGCCTCTCCATTCCAGAATATCCTGTACAAGTCTCTTCATCTCTGAACTACTATTGCAACACACGTCCATTTAAATGTACTAACTGCAAAGGAGCCTTTGTCTCCTCCTACACATTTTACCACCAATGCCTCTGCCGCTTAACAGTTCTTTAATGCCTCAAGATGTGTCTTATTTAGTCCGCAGCTCGTGGTCGTCCGGTAGCGTTCTCGCTTCCCACGCCCGGGTTCCCGGGCTCGATTCCCGGCGGGGTCAGGGATTTTCCCTGCCTCGTGATGACTGGGTGTTGTGTGCTGTCCTTAGGTTAGTTAGGTTTAGGTAGTTCTAAGTTCTAGGGGACTGTTGACCATAGATGTTAAGTCCCATAGTGCTCAGAGCCATTTGAACCATTTGTGTGTTATTTACCTATTTAATCTTCTGCAACTTTCCGGAGTGCCAACCTTCAAAAGCTTCTTTTCTCTTTCAATCCTCACTGTTAATCGTCCACGATTCTCTTTCACAAAGGCTACACTACAGACAAGTAATTTTGTAACAGCAACCTTACACAAAACTTGTATTCAATCTTAATATCTTTTTCATAAAAGCTTTTCCTGCTCTTCACACTTTGCATTTTATATCGTCAGTTATTTTGCTGCTGAAATAACAGAAACCAGCTACTAATTTTGGTGCCTTACTTACTACTATTATTTCCTGATTTAATTCTACTACACTCCATTTCTCTTTACGTACTTTTATGGAGTTCATCTTACATCCCTTCAAGACACTATCTAATTCTTTCAGCCGATCTTTCAAGTCCTTTTAGGTTCCTGACAGGATGACAACGTCTTAGAAAAACTCGAAATTTTTAATAATCTCTTCCGCCGATACCTCACACAGCGCTAGATGTTTAAGAAGTGTCCAACTAGAGATAAAATACGAAATCTAGCATAGTGACCACATTTGTCGTGTTTACTGTTATATAATGAATACTAATGTTATTATTAATAGTAACAATAGAGGTATTAGATGCACCAGCTGCAAGAAAGCAAATATGTTACATTACAGCTTGTTTAGTTGCATAAAATGTTCTTTTCAGGTCATGGTTTGTTAGCCTTTACAAAACACAATTAATATAAAATATTTCCATCACTAAAATTAAAAGGAGAAATACCCATTACAGTATTGAGAATCCTCAGGACCACTTCCTGGGTTTAATTACTAGTGATATGGGAAAAATATAACATTGATGTGTTGACTATGACGGAAGTAATTATGTGCTACGTTTTACTGGCACAGCTGGACAATGTTTACGAAAATGTTAACTTCGCTAATCGTTAACCCATTACTAAAAAAGTTAGCTTTGTTAAACGTTATTAAATAAGAGCCTTATCGCAAGTTAAAGCTAGTCGTTACCTCGTAATAGTAAACTTTGTTGTGGGTGTAGTTAAATGAGCGAGTGGATCAAACGTATCACCATGGCTTAAATACAAATATTTGAGTTGGGAAAGCTTAGGTAGCACATCGAAGACGAATAAAAACAGTTTAATGATTGAGTTTTGTAATTATTTAGTTGTCAAATAGAATAAAAATACAGGACAATCAGATAATGTCTGACAGAAGGTGCGTATTGCTCTTGAACATCAACATGCTGAAGTTTCATCCGAGAGCGAGGCGCATTTAGAAGACAAATTGTCTTTGCCCACGGAAAAAAGTTGTTTGATTGCTGCACTAGAGTGAAAAGGGATATTACATTTAATAAATAAACCTGGTTCACCAAGAAATACAGCATCGTTAAATGAATCTTTTGATTCAAAGTTCAGCAACATTTTTGACTAGACTCTGGTCTTTACTTTTTACAGATGTGTTACTTGGTTTCTCTTTAGATTGTTGTTACAGCTAGAATCCGATTCCATAGTCAGTCCACTAATAAAAAGTAGCACTTAATGTGAAGTCAATAAAAAAACGATGATAAACAGCAACCACCGAGTTATCCTCTCCCGCACTAGGTTGTTTACATCAACCTCGCGCACCCCGGCGTAGCCCACGCACCTACAAGACCTGAACTTGTCAGAACATGATTTCCGCAGGCGGCGCGACGACATTTTTGTCATAAATAGTGGCCAGCTAATCAACGATTAATGGACTCACGGAAAGTTAACAGATGTTGAAGAGTCCATTAACATTTTCTAAAATTAACTTAAAAGTTAATCCATTTGCTCTAAAAATTAACTTCATTAATTAATAGTCTTCTGCCCAGCTATGTTATCAGACAATTATCGGTCTGTTGGCGGCATAGCCATTCTGTGAAGTGTATGTTGCATCCTGGAAAAGAGCAGCCTTTGCAACTGGTGTTTGCCATTGGGTGGGGGTGAGGGGCATTGCCGGCTTGGAATGGGGCAGACTGCTACTAGCTACTCACTGGTGATCATCGCTTTCACGCGACCTACTCGCAAACTTAAACTACCTTACATGAAACCTTGTATCAGAGCTCCTGATGAAAGATAGCATTGGATGTCACACACAAAGGATAACGCTGAGGTGCCCCAAATGAGGAATTCCCCTCCCTCGCCTCCCCACCCCAGCATTCAGCATAGATTTCTGTACATGTGTCTGTATGTCTGATTAGTCAGTTTGGATTTTTCTTCTCACCAGTCAAATTATTTAACAGCAATGTCCGTAGCTGCTGCGTAATGCCCTCTAAACGCTCTGAATAACGTACACGATAAGAAATGTCCCTATCTGAAGGAATTCTAGATCAAGCTTTAGTTGCATTCAGCTTCTCTGGTATCTGCAAGCCTTGTTGACATGTCCGTTTGTCCGTTGCTTCGGTAAGTGCCTTTATTCTACAAATACCTTCAATCATGTAGCCAGCTACAACACGAACTGGGTATTCATATGCCCCATTTGGTCACTGCCTCAGCTACAGTACAAGAAGACTGGCAGACATCGCAATCCAAAATGTTTCTTTCGCCGGGTAGTCTACAACTTTAGATGCATGACTTCGAAGCTCCGCACAACTGCATGAAAGACGACTTTCAAGTCAGATTAGAATCGATTACGAAAGTTACAGAAATGCAGTTTGTCGATGATTATCAGCCGCGCGGGATTATGACTGCAGCGCCCTTAGACCGCGCGGGATTATCCGAGCGGTCTAAGGGCGCTGCAGTCATGGATTGTGCGGCTGGTCCCGGCGGAGGTCCGAGTCCTCCCTCGAGCATGGATGTGTGTGTGTGTCCTTAGGACAATTTAGGTCAAGTAGTGTGTAAGCTTAGGGACTGATGACCTTAGCAGTTAAGTCCCATAAGTTTTTTTTAGAAAAATGATTATCATTAATCTTACACATAGCTCTTAACAATCATTTTGTTAGTCAACACCTGTTGACAGGAGCTCCTTTAAACAGGCGATGCAGTGTCTAAGAGAAAGCAGTGAAACCTTCACGCTAAAACGATCGCTTACTAAACACAGTCTCAGGCTGTGTCTGAAAACGCGTCCTTGGCATGTCTAAGCCAAATAGTTTACATTCGTCGGTCACCTCTCAGTCTGCTCCAGACACATCACTGACAGTTAAGGGCCCTTTACACGCTCAGGTTTGTCTGAGCAGATCTGTTTGCAATGACCGTCTGCACATCCCGTCTGCAGCATTCGGTTCGCATTTACACCTAGCAACCGCAGTGCAGCTTTCGTGCAGTCCTGAATCAGTCGAGAGTGCAGAGTATTTTCTGGCCGTGGCCAAATAAGCTAAATTTGCTCGTGAGATAATTATTCTGCCTAACGCTATTTTTCCTAAGTTACACAAAGAAAAAGTTCAGTACGGAGAAAAAGGAAAATATTGCTTCTATCAAGTATAAAGTTTTCGCGTGTTACTCTTTTCAAATAGTTAAAATTTGAAAAAGGGGACTGGTTTTAACTACGAGGGGCGTTCAATAAGTAACCCAACATTTATTTTCTGAAAGCAGGTTGCTTTTATACAGGATTCCAAGACACCATATTATTCGCAACTCTTTTGGCTACAAAAGCTATTTTTCAACATACGCTACTGGCCATTAAAATTTCTACATCAAGAAGAAATGCACATGATAAAGGGGTATTCATTGGACAAATATATTATACTAGAACTGGCACGTGATTACATTTTCACGCAATTTAGGTGCATAGATCCTGAAAAATCAGTACCCAGAACAACCACCTCTGGCCGTAATAACGGCCTTGATACGCCTGGGCACTGAGTCAAACAGAGCTTGGATGGCGCGTGCAGGTACAGCTACCCATGCAGCTTCAACACGATACCACAGTTCATCAAGGGTAATGACTGGCGTATCGCAACGAGCCAGTTGCTCGGCCACCATTGACCAGACGTTTTCAGTTGGTGAGAGATCTGGAGTATGTGCTGGCCAGAGCACCAGTCGAACATTTTCTGTATCCAGAAAGGCCCGTACAGGACCTGCAACATGCGGTCGTGCATTATCCTGCTGAAATGTAGAGTTTCGCAGGGATCGAATGAAGGGTAGAGCCACGGGTCGTAGCACATCTGAACTGTAACGTCCACTGTTCAAAGTGCCGTCAATGCGAGCAAGAGGTGACCGAGACGTGTAACCAATGGCACCCCATACCATAACGCCGGGTGATACGTCAGTACGGCGATGACGAAAACACGCTTCCAATGTGCGTACACCGCGATGTCGCCAAACACGGATGCGACAATCATGACGCTGTAATCAGAACCTGGATTCATCCGAAAAAATGACGTTTTGCCATTCGAGCACCCAGGTTCGTTGTTGAGTAAACCATCGCAGGCGCTTCTGTGTGATGCAACGTCAAGAGTAACCGCAACCATGGTCTCCGAGCTGATACTCCATTCTGCTGCAAACGTCGTCGAACTGTTCGTGCAGATGGTTGTTGTCTTGCAGGGATCGAGACGCGGCTGCACGATCCGTTACAGCCATGCGGATAAGATGCCTGTCATCTTGACTGCTAGTGATACGAGGCCGTTGCGATCCAGCACGGCGTTCCATAGTACCTTCCTGAACCAACAGATTCCATATTCTGCTAACAGTCATTGGATCTCGGCGAACGCGAGCAGCAATATCGCGATACGATAAACCGCTATCGCGATATGCTATAATCCGACCTTTATCAAAGTCGGAAAAGAGATGGTACGCATTTCTCCTCCTTACACGAAGCATCACAACAACGTTTCACCAGACAACGCAGGGCAACTGCTGTTTGTGTATGAGAAATCGGTTGGAAACTTTCCTCATGTCAGCACGTTGTATGTGTCGCCACCGGCGCCAACCTTGTATGAATGCTCTGAAAAGCTGATTATTTGCATATCACAGCATTTTCTTCCTGTCGGTTGAATTTCGCGTCTGTAGCACGTCATCTTCGTGGTGTAGCAATTTTAATGGCTAGTAATGTAATCTCCGTTCATTGCAACGGCCTTATGCTACCTTAATGGAGGGTCCTATATGATCGCATGGTACTGGTCGACGGCGGAGCCATCGCCTTCCTACACCAGTGACCTCCCCATCATCCACGTGCTGCTACCCGCGGAGTGCATCCTTGATTGGGGCAACAGTTGGAAGTCGGAAAGAGCGATATCCGGACCGTAGCATTGATGAGGAAGAACAATCAAATGAGTTTTGTGCGCTCCTTTCGGATGCGCAGGCTTGTGCGAGACATTTCATTGTCATGGAGAAGGAGAAGCTCATTTGCATTTTTGATCACTCGCTGAAATTGTTTCTTCAGTTACCTGATAGTAGCACAATGCACTTCAGGGTTGATCGTTGGCACCGTAATGGAGGACATGGAAGAGTAGCCTCTATAGAGCACCAAAAGCCTGTCGCCGCGACTTTACTAGCTGGGGGTCAGCTCCTATTTCATCGCCGGTGAAGATGTTCGATAAAAAATTGTCACCATCAGCCTCGTATCGCGCAGGCAATTCCGCACAGATGGTCCTTCGTTGTTGTTCATGGTCTTCTGTTAGGTGGCGAGGAAACCAGAAGGCACACAGCCTTGAATACCCCAACTCGTAGAAGATCCGTCGATCACCTCGAATGAGAGTATCCACACGTTTCAACACAGCCGCAGTCATAGCCGTGCGCGGCCGGCCGGCACACAGGAGATCTGCTAGCGCGACCCTGTTGAGATGATGACAGACGCCTCACCCAACGCCTTACCGTACGTTTGTTCACCGTCAGGCCCCCATAGACATTCTGCAAGCGCTTATGAATATCTGCGATGCTCTGGTTTTCCTCCAAGCTACAGACGCCATTTTAAAGGCTACGAATACAGCTGCCACCTACAGGAACTTTATGTAACTATGGACGCTGCAGCGGGAATATATCACGATGTCCCACAATTGATAGCGAATTTTTTCAAGCGAAACTGTCCCAGAAAAAAAGTGTTGTATTACTTACAGAACGCCCCTCGCACCTAAAAATGGAGGATAAGACATTCGTCGTTTTGTTGCAGTGTGTTAGACCGCATATACGGAAAAATGACACGGTACTGAGAAAATTAATACGTGCTTATGATAACTTATAACATTAATGAGGTACTTGGCTACTCGCAGAAGCTATGCTGATCATCGTTGATCCACATTGCTCCGGAAACGGCTCGTACCACGTATAAAGTACTAAAGCACTTTATCCGGTATGCGTCAATTGAAGCGCCGCTAGACTTCTCACAGGCCAATACAGACAAATGTTTCAGTCGGCGATTCATTCATTCATACGTAGCACTTTTCCAGTGCAGACACTGTACAGACCAGCCGGTGCAAATACCTGAACGTGTAAAGAGCCCTTTAGTAACTGTTCTGTATGGTTTCTCTGGAGAAGGGACGTGTCTGTAAAACTGCTTTTTATCGGTGAAGCGCAAAATGGCTCATAATCCTACGAAAAGTCAAGGTTGTCATTTGGAAACAATATTTGCGACAACACTGTTACGACATGCTTCTGTTCTATTCACCGTTTTTTAACAGTGATAGGTGAACTGAATGTACTCGATCCACGTGACCGATTATACTTCCGCCTATTTATCTTTTTGTCAATATTTTCATGCACTGAAAGTTGGTTCTGCTGTAGCAATACATACACTGTCGACTACAACATAAAATTGTTTAAAATTACCTGTAAGTTCACTTACAGACGGTGGGCGTAACGATATTTACAATGAGCTGTTCCCGGCCACGCGTTGCTGTGACTCAGCCTAGTTACATGGAAAAGAAAGGGAAAGGCCACGTTTCTAATATCTCCAGGATGTCCAGGAATTGTATAAGCGTCCTAACACCTTCCTCCACCATCCTGCCTCTCTCCATCTTCTCCTCCGCACCCCATTGTCCACTACTCCTACTTCCCCTCCCTGTCCGTCGATCACTTCCTCCCCGTCTCTCTACCCATATTCTCCTCTCTCCTCTCTCCAACTCTTCATCTACTTTTGCTCGCTTCCCTCCCCTCCCTCTCTCTGTCCATCACCTCCTTTCCCCTTTCTCTGTCCAACTTCTCCACCGCCCTCTATCCCGACTTGCTTCTGCGCCCACAATCTGTCAATCTCCTCACTTCCGCTTTCTGTGTCCACTTCTTTCCACCCCTTTATCCACCTGCTGTCCCCCCCCCCCCTCTCTCTCTCTCTCTCTCTCGCTCTCTCTCTCTCTCGCTCTCTCTCTCTCTCGCTCTCTCTCTCTCTCTCTCTCGCTCTCTCTCTCTCTCTCTCTCCCTCCAACTTGAGACTTTTTTATTGTTATCGAAAATTCAGATTCTGCAGTAGTATTCTATTCATAAGTCAATAAGCCACAAATACAACTTCGTTTGCTAACAACGTTTATATAGCCTATGTGTGTCTAGACGCTTATTACAACAGCGTGTAAAAATTTGAAGTAAATCTGTCGAATACTATGAGGCGTTTGTTAACGATGTTCCTCCTTATGTATTACATACATATTTATAACTTATATACACGCATCAAAAAAAGTTTTGCATCACCTCGGTTCCGAGAGTTCCGGAACCTGCACAGAAAATTGGAATAGAGATCGACATACACATCACTCCCGCCCTTTTCATTGCTCATGAGAACCACACATTGTATGTTGTACCATCATACAGCAAGACCTTCAGAGATGCTGGTCGAGATTGCTGTACACACCGCAGCACGTCCTCTTGCACTGATGCATGCCTGTATTCCTCGTGGCATACTATCCACAAGTTCATCAAGGCACTGTTGGTCCAGATTGTCTCACTCCTCAACGGCGATTCGGCGTAGATCCCTCAGAGTGGTTGGTGCGTCACGTCGTCCATAAATAGTTCTTTTCAATCTATCCCAGCCATGTTCGATAGTGCTCATGTCTGGAGAACATGCTGGCCACTCTAGTCGAGCGATGTCGTTATCCTGAAGGAAGTCATTCACAAGATATGCACGATGGGGGCCGATATGCTGCCGATATGGTTGCACTATAGGTCACAGGATGGCATTCACGTATCATACAGCCGTTGCGACGCCTTCCATGCCCACCAGCGGCGTATGTCGGCCCCACATAATGCCACCCCAAAACAGCAAGGAACCTCCACCTTGCTGCACTCGCTGGACAGTGTGTCTAAGGCGTTCAGCCTGACCGGGCTGCCTCCAAAAAGTCTCCGACGATTGTTTGATTGAAGGTATATGCGACATTCATAGGTGAAGAGACGTGATGCCAATCCTGAGCGGTCCATTCGGTATGTTGTTGGGCCCATCTATACCGCGCTGCGTGGTGTCGCCGTTGCAACGATTGACCTCTCCATGGACGTCGGGACTGAAGTTGCGCATCACGCAGCCTATTGCGCAAAGTTGTGTCACGACGTCCTGTGGCTGCACGAAAAGCATTATTCAGCATGGTGGCGTTGCTGTCAGGGTTCCTCCGAACCATAATCCGTAGGTAGCGGTAATCCACTGCAGTAGTAGCCCTCGGGCGGCCTGAGCGAGGTTTGTCATCGACATCTCTCTGTATCTCCTCCATGTCCGAACAACATCGGTTTGGTTCACTTCGAGACGCCTGGACACTCCCCTTGTTGAGAGCCCTTCCTGGCACAAAGTAACAGTGCGGATGCGATCGAACCGCGGTAGTGACTGTCTAGGCATGGTTGAACTACAGACATGAGCCGTGTACCTCCTTCCTGGTGCAATGAGCTGAACTGATCGGCTGTCGGACCCTCTCCGTCTAATAGGCGCTGCTCATGCTTGGTTGTTTACATCTTTGGACGGGTTTAGTGACATCTCTGAACAGTCAAAGAGACTGTGTCTGTGATACAATATCCACAGTCAACGTCTATCTTCAGGAGTTCTGGGAACCGGGGTGATGCGAAACTTTTTTTGATGTGTGTATATTAAAAATTTGTAGCATGTTTCCGTCCGAATGATCATTAGAGTACTCAGTAAACTTGTAAAATAAGTCGGTCAAGAACTTTTCCAGATTTTAGTAGTAACAATCTCGCTTGTATATTTTAAAGTAGGTATATAAAAACATGAACATAGTAGTCATGTCAATATTTCGAAGCAATCGGTGAAGAACTTTCGGAAACTTACGACTTTGGACAAACAATCATTTACATTTTTATTTTTGTAGACAAGACTGACGCGCGACTTATCCTTGTTAATGATCGTCACAGAAGTAGCTGGTAATTGCCACTGTTTAAGTCTATGCATCGCTGTTCTCGATTTATCAAACTCTGAAACATGCTTAGCAGCTCTGCACGAAGGATAGCAAATGCTCTGGTGTCACTCTGACCCTCCAGTTTACCGCGAAGGTGAAAAATCTCACTTAGAGAGAGGAAGATCACGTGATCGAAATCGCCAGAACATTGCACTGCCTCTGGTGATTTTTCCCTCCTCAACCGGACGCTTCATGCACTCGTGACAACGCTGTTGCTCTGTCTTGCTCAAAAAAAGCCACAGAGACTATACAACGTCACTTCAGAATTACTGACGGGGATCTTCTGAGGCATAATGGCGCATGTTCTGCAAGATCACACACTGACCGGCTGAACCAGGCCACATCTGAAGGGAAAATTGAGGATAAAGATGTCCTGATTTCACTTCACGCAGAAACCACCAGTATAACTCAACAAGTGAAAGTTCGTCGAGGCTCTTTAATTCATGCACGACAGTAAATTATAGAGATACGGCTGCAGTTAACTTTTGATAATGTTTCGACACGATGATCTCTTGATTCCTGCTTGCACTTATAAACGGCACCGGGTTCCTTCGGACTTTGTTTCTGAGATCCGAAATCTGTTCCGAGAGTTATGGTTTTTATGCGACATTTCACGATCGAGTTCTGCATTCTGGACTTTGCTGGAGGTTTTGCCAGAACATTTCCATCGAAACTCTTGCTCCTGCAGCTCTGCTCACGTTTACGAGGAGTTGTGCTTCGCATAACACTCGACAAGGAACACACACTGTTGTAACGTGAGCACCATTCTGTGTTGTATACAGCTAGGCACTACACATACGTCTGCTCTTCTCACTCAGGCTTATTTTCCAAGCCGTCTCATAAATATTTTCCAAGCCGTCACCTGTCAACACATGTTCCAAGTTTTTATCTTGCTATTCATTTTTTAGCAATTATGCCTAACACTGATGACAGTTATTGAAAGAGAAACACATTTTTGCACCGAGATGGTAGTTTTTCTGGGGCATGTAACTGCGGTGAGCTAATCCTACCAAACCTACCCAACTGTCGCCTCCTCTTGAATGTCAGAGCCCCACAGTAGATAACACAACGCCGGAACTGTCGAAGCCGTCACATTACGGGACGCTGTCGCCCCTTATCTTACAGACGGAAAAGCCGGTGTTCTCCCCACTTATACGCTGGTGCAGCTATAGTTTGCTGACAGAAGTTCGTAAACTTAGTGCCTAGAGAAAAAAAACAGTTTTTCATGTATACTTTGATTAGTAGTAGACGAGTGTTATTATTTGGGCAACAAAATAATTTTGCGAAAACAGACATAATGTCTGAAGGGATACCGCAATCACTGGTTATACAATGTTACTTAATATCCGTCTTGATTGCAAAAATGTTTATTCACATGACCGGTTTCGGTTCCTCTAGAACCATATTCAGATCTGCAATTTCGGTTACAGGAGTAGCCCGTCCACACACAGCAACCTTCACATGTGACGAGTTACTCCTGTAACCGAAATTGCAGATCTGAAGATGGCGCTAGAGGAAGCGAAACCGGTGATGTGCATAAACACTTTCGCAGTCAAGACGGGTTATAAGTAACATTGAACAAAATAATTGATGACGACCGGAGGACGTAAAATGTAGACTGGCAATGCCAAGAAAAGAGTTTCCGAAGAGGAGAAATTTGTTAACACAGAATGTAGATTTACGTATTAGGAAATCTTTTCCAAAAGTATTTGTTTGGAGCGTAGCCATGTAGGTGTGTGACTCATGGATGATAAACAGTTTAGACAAGAAGAGAATAGAAGCTTTTGAAATGTGGTGCTACGGAAGAATGCTGGAGATTAGGTGGGTAGAACAAGTTATGAATGATGAGGTACTGAATAGAACTGGGGGAAAATAAATTTGTGGCACAACCTGACTAGAAGAAGGGATCGGTTGATATGACACAATTTAGTTTTGGAGATAAGTGTGTCGGAGGTGGGGGAAATATTGTTGAGGGAGACGAAGAAATAAATACAGTAAGCTCATTCAGAAGGATTTAGGCTGCAATATTTATTCAGAGACGAAAAGCCACGGTAAGGTAACATGGAGAGTTTCATCAAACCAGACGTTAGACGGAGGACCATAGAAACCCTACCAACTCCATTTTACCTGATGTATATTATAAAAGTATAAGAGTTTGTTCGTGCTATAGCCCTTAACATAATTGCGTGAAACATTGAGGCTACGTTCTAATTTTTCAGACATACTTTTTTCAAAGCCTACATTTTTCTGAATTGCAATCCCTGACGCCGCGCTAAACCATGTACTGTCTACTGACCTGAAATTATTATTATTATTACTGAAATCGAACACGTCAGTAGTGGCTGACGACAAGTTATATTTCGTATTACAGAGGGGGAGGGGAGCGTGGGACAAATACAGTAATAAACTATGACTCACCCCAGAACCGAACTAGGAAACTGGTATACGTATGAGCATTCAAATATAGATATACGCTCTAAGGCGCTGCAGTCATGGACTGTGTGGCTGGTCCCGGCGGGGGTTCGAATCCTCCCTCGGGCACGGGTGTGTGTGTGTGTGTGTGTGTGTGTGTGTGTGTGTGTGTGTGTGTGTGTGTGTTTGTCCTTAGGATAATTTAACTTAAGTAGTGTGTAAGCTTAGGGACTGATGACCTTAGCAGTTAAGTCCCAAAGGATTTCACACACATTTGAACATTTGCACAGAGATATATAAACAGGCAGAGTACGGCGCTGCGGTCGGTAACGCCTATATAAGACAACAAGTGTCTGGCGCAATCGTTAGACCGGTTACTACTGCTACAATGGCGAGCTATTAAGATTTAAGTGAGTTTGAACGTGGTGTTATAGTCGGCGCAAGAGCGATGGGACGCAGCATTCCCGACGTAGCAATGAAGTGGGAATTTTCCCGTACGACCATTTCACGAGGGTACCGTGAATATCAGGTATCTGGTAAAACATCAAATCTCCGACGTCGATGTGGCCGGAAAAAGATCCTGCAAGAACGGGACCAACGACGACTGAAGAGAATCGTGACAGAAGTGCAACCTTACGCAAATTGCCGCAGATTTGAATGATGGACCATCAACAAGTGTCAGCGTGCAAACCATTCAACAAAACCTCATCGATATGGACTTTCGGAGCTGAAGGCCCATTCGTGAACCCTTGATGACTGCACGGCACAAAGCTTTACCCGTCGCCTGAGCCCGTCAGCATCGACATTGAACTGCTGATGACTGAAAACACGTTGCCTGTCGGACGAGTCTCGTTTCAAATTGTATTAAGCGAATGGACGTGTATAGGTATGGAGACAACATCATGAATCCATGGATTCTGTATGTCAGAAGGAGACTATTCAAGCTGCTGGAGGCTCTGCAGTTGTGAGGGGCGTGGTATGAGACGGTGATACGTAGATAAGCATCCTGTCTGATCTCCTGCATCCATTCATGTCCATTGTGCATTCCGACGGACTTGGGCAGTTCCAGCAGGACAATGCGACACCCCACACGTCCAGAACTGCTACAGAGTGGCTCGAGGAACACTCTTCTGAGTTTAAACACTTCCACTGGCCACCAGACGCCCCAGACATGAACATTATTGAACATATCTTTGATGTCCTTGCAACATGCTGTTTAGAAGAGATCTCCACCCCCTCGTACTCCTACGCGTTTTTGGCAGCCCAGGAGGATTCATGATGTGAGTTACCTCCAGCAGTTAGTCGAATCCACGCCACGTCGTGTTGCAGCACTCCTGCGTGCTCGTGGGGGCCTACGCGATATTAGCTAGGTGGACCAGTTTCTTTGGCTCTTCAGTGTATAAGCGCCGACGTGAAGGCAAGGGATTAGTCCAGCATTCGTGTTTCTGTGGCGGGCGTGCAGCAAATGCCTAAACTTTAACTGTCGCGACGTTAGTACCAAATGCGTACAAATAGGGCCACTGTGCTGTTACTCATTTCTTGGCTATCGAAAAACAAATACCGATAGCCAGTGTAAAAATTCTAGCTTTTGTTTGGTATTTAAGAACAGTAATGTAAGCTCTATTTTTATTCGATGTAAAATATTTCGTGTTCATATACTGACTATTTTTTTCGAACAGAGGTTTTCAGTTGTCGATATGTTACGCCATAGAAATTCTGAGTCAAGCAATGTGATATTTGGTTGCTAGTAGCATGGTCGTTGCTGTAGCGTTCTAAGAGAAGCTAGTGAGTCAGTCTGGCATTAAGGTCTTGAGCACCCGTACTACAAGTAGCATTTAATAAGACTATTGTGGATAAAGGTCGCAACGTTCTAAAAACATGCAACATACACACACACACACACACTCACACACAAACAACAACATCAACAACTAAAATCACTTGTCAGATCTAGCAAACAGCGAAAAGGAAAAAATGCTTTGGAAAGTACGAAAAGAAGACAGCCAACAGTTGAAACAGCTGATCACTGAAATGAAAGGGATGAGCCAGACATTCTGCAACACACTAAAATCTCCAGTCTGAAAGCTTAGGCCACAATCTAGGCAAGTCACAAATTTTTGAAAGCCTGAACATGCCCGTCTTATCAGCAGCTACACTACTGGCCATTAAAATTGCTACACCATGAAGATGACGTGCTACAGACGCGAAATTTAACCGGCAGGAAGAAGATGCTGTGATATGCAAATGATCAGCTTTGCAAAGCATTCACACAAGGTTGGCGCCGATGACGACACCTGCAACGTGCCGACATGAGGTAAGTTTCCAACCGATTTCTCATACACAAACAGCAGTTGACCGGCGTTGCCTGGTGAAACGTTGTTGTCATGCCTCATGTAAGGAGAAATCCGTACCATCACGTTTCCGACTTTGATAAAGGTCGGATTGTATCATATCACGATTGCGGTTTTTCGTATCGCGACATTACTGCTCGCGTTAGTCGAGATCCAATGACTGTTGGCAGAATATGGAATCGGTGGGTTCAGGAGGGTAATAGGAACGCCATGCTGGATCGCAATGGCCTCGTATCACTAGCAGTCGATATGAAAGGCATCTTATCCACATGGCTGTAACGGATCGTGCAGCCGCGTCTCGATCCCTGAGTCAACAGATGGGGAAGTTTTCAAGACAACAACAATCTGCACGAACGTTCGACGACGTTTGCAGCAGCATGGACTATCAGCTCGGAGACCATGGCTGCGGTTACCCTCGACGCTGCATCACAGGAGCGCCTGCGATAGTGTACTCAATGACGAATCTGGGTTCACGAATGGCAAAACGTCATTTATTCGGATGAATCCAGGTTCTGTTTACAGCATCATGATGATCGAATCCGTGTTTGACGACATCGCTGTGAACGCACATTGGAAGCGTATATTCGTCATCGCCATACTGGCGTATCACCCAACGTGATGGCATGGGATGCCATTGGTTACACGTCTCTGTCACCTCTTGTTCGCATTGACGGCACTTTGAACAGTGAACGTAATATTTCAGATGTGTTATGACACGTGGCTCTACCCTTCATTCGATCCCTGCGAAACCCTACATTTCAGCAGGATAATGCACGACCGCATGTTGCAGGTCCTGTACGAGCCTTTCTGGATACAGAAAATGTTCGACTGCTGCTCTGGCCAGCACATTCTCCAGATCTCTCACCAATTGGAAACGTCTGGTCAATGGTGACCGAGCAACTGGCTCGTCACAATTCGCCAGTCACTACTCTTGATGAACTGTGGTATCGTGTTGAAGCTGCATGGGCAGCTGTACCTGTACACGCCATCGAAGCTCTTGTTTGACTCAATGCCCAGGCGTATCAAGGCCGTTATTACGGCCAAAGTTGGTTGTTCTGGGTACTGATTTCTCAGGTTCTATGCACCCAAATTGCGTGAAAATGTAATCACGTGTCAGTTCTAGTATAATATATTTGTCCAATGAATACCCGTTTATCATCTGCATTTCTTCTTGGTGTAGCAATTTTAATGGACAGTAGTGTAAAACAGAGGACAGATGCCCACCTGCACTCAGTTAAACTGTGCTGTACATCGATTTTTACGCCACAGGATTCAGACTGATGGGGTCCTCTCGTCAGAGGAGGCAGCCATACTTTAGGTGTCAGTGCCTAATTCGGAGGTAAGTGAGGGCCACTTCACCCACCAACTTTCCCTGCTGTCGAAGGAATTGGTCATGTTGTAAGGTTCTTATGTGTTTTCTGCTATTGTAAATAATTTGCCGCCACTGTGCTGGGACAAAGATGAATGAGCGCTGCATGAGTAGTAAGAAAGATCCTTGACCCTGTGTTTAGTTTTATCTGCGGTTGACTTGCTAGTCAGTTGTGCTGCACTGGGACATTCTTGTTTGAAGCATAGGAGCGCCCAGTTGACTTTTTCGGACAGTGGGATCTGCTTTCTGTGACTCTGGGACAAGCTATCTAAAATATTTTATTATGGATATGAAAAATAAGATATAATACTTTTTTGTACATGCTATTGATTGAAAAGATTTTGGAGAAGTTTTAAAGCTATGTTTGTAGTTTCTTTGGAATTAGAGAATTTTGTAATTGTTAGAGTCTTCTTACGTTGTGCGGTCTTTTTGTCAATATATGTAGTTTGATTTCTCAAAAACTGATTTTCCTTTAAGTTAAACCCACCTCCATGATTCATAGTAAAGTTTTGAATTTTTATCTTGTGTGCATTGCACCTTACGACACACGAAAAACAGTTTCTTGCTGACAAGAAAACAGAGTAGATTACTTTTCTTTAGCTGTTGCATCTGCTGATATGTATTTGCTTTCGAGAACGTCAGCACTCGAGACACAAAAACAGCATGCTGAACGAAATTTCAGGGCAGATATTACCATGCATTCTTGTGCGAACAGTATCTAGTCACAATTGTGAGGTGTCGGGATAGCAATTAATTTTCAAAGAACAGTGTTAGTGATTTTCTTCCGAGAAGAGCAGTATTTTATTTCTGTGGATATTCTTGGTCTAACATTGCACTCCGTATCACGCATCGTCCATAATGTGGTTCGGTACCGAGTTTTAATTATACAGTTTTCACTGAGCACACAATTAGTTTCTTTTGGCATTTGGTTAGATTCATTTTCTTTACTTCAATTTTTGCATTGCACGAAGCTTAAAGTTTTATTTCACGACACTGTTCACACGTGCAACACAGGGTCAACCAACAGTCTCTTTTACTCAGCAGTACAATACAGCACCTACAGTACATGTTACACAAGGAGAAAGTTTTCGAAAGCAGTGTATTCTGTTTCCTCTTCTACAGACAATATTTTATAGAAAGCTTACAATGTATTACTGGACCATTTTCTCCACTGCGTACATGAGCTGTGGAGACTGGAGGGTGCTAAAGGAATCACAGCAGACGAGAAACTGCTTGCCACGAAGACACTTGATCTGCTTCTGTATCTTAAAGGACGCATGGATATGTGCAGTAAACAGAGTGTGTTCACGCGAAAGGCGAGTCTTGAAGACACGGTTAGCGAACACTAACACCCAAAGTGGGCCTTATTTGAATTCACCAGTGTACACAGCTGCAAACCTATATGACTGTCTGAGATGTCAGGAAAACAAAAATTGAAACGGGATTTACTTGCAGTATTCCACAGTTTCACACTTACTGCAATTACAGGTAGCCAGAAGCGAACTCGTAACTGCTACAGATCTTGTAACTAGTGTTTGTGTTGAAAATAAAGGGAAAGGAAAAAGTATTCCAACACTTAAGTCACCTAAAAGCAATCTATTTGCTGTTACCTTCTTTTATTTACGAAAAGACATGGTTTCAATACGACAGTGGACCATTCCATTTCGATATTAAGGTCCGTGAGCACATGAACACAGATATTTTTATCATTTGCTGGGATCTCGCTCCTGTGTCAAGTCTTCCTTTTTAGTATGGGTACATGAAGTAATTTATTGAAACCCCAGTAGAAACAGAAGGGAAAGTGAAGGGGAACTGGTTGGTGTTGCGCTAGCAGCCTGCCACATTGTACAACAGACCAGAGAGAGAGAGAGAGAGAGAGAGAGAGAGAGAGAGAGAGAGAGGGGAGAGGAGAGGAATATGAGGGAGGGAGAGGGATATGAGATAGGGAGAGGGAGAGAGGGGGAGCAGTGGGTACGGAAAGTTTTTATGCGCCACTGTAATGATTGCATAGACTGGCGGTCGTCACTTTCAGCAGATTCTTTTCCATCAGTCCTGCACTGGTCTGATGCAGCCCGCCACGAATTCCTCTTCATCTCAGAGTAGCACTTACACCCAAGGTTCTCAGTTATTTGTTTGATATTTTCCAAACTCTGATTTCCATTTCAATTTTTACCCTCTAGTCCCATGGAAGTTATTGCCTCTTTTCTTACCACTTGTCCTGATATCCTGTCCCTTTTTGTCAGTATTCCAATTTGTTTCTTTCCGCGCCGATTCTGCGGAGAAAAACCCCATTTCTTGTGTTATCAGTCCGTCCAATTTTCAACGTCCTTTCTATAGAACCACATCTCAAACACTTCGATTATCTTCTTTTTCTCACTGTCCATCATTCATTTCCATACAACGCAGTGCTTCGTAGAAGTTCCTACGAACTTAACTTTTCACTATAAGGTGAACTTGGCTTTCATCAATACAAAATCGTAATATTCATTTCCGATTATTATTATGAATCTCTAAGCATCTAGTATAGAATCCTGTTTTACAATTTTGACCCTAAAAATTTATGACACCCTGTAAGTAAACGTAAATTTCACGAAATGTAAAAATGTATGTTTCTGCTGGGAGGCTTAACGAGTGATAATTAAGTTCTCGTATGTCACACAAATACGTGGAGTCGTTAAAGCTGTCTTCTTACCCGATGAGTGTTTGCGAACACCGCAGTCTTTTATTAAGCATAATCCCACAGCAGTTGGTATGTCTTCCTCCGAATTCTGGAACGACTTACCCAGCCGTTTACAGATGAACCTAAAATGTTACGTGAAGGCCGAACTACGCAACAGCTTCACAGTTTTCACTCAAAATCAAAGAAATACACGACAGAAAAAGATCGTAGGATCGATTAGGACTTTGGTTTTGTGGTCTGGTATTATATACAGAAGTAACCAATGTTGAACTCATGTCTGTTCAGTCGTGGGTAAAGAAATTTGCAAATGTTGATTCACTGTTAGGATCGGGGAACGTCATTCTGTCTACGGAAAAGATAGTTATTAAGAAGTTGTTCTGAAGCCAGTAGTGAAATACTATGCAAGAGTGTGTGTGTGTGTGTGTGTGTGTGTGTGTGTGTGTGTGTGTGAGTGAGAGAGAGAGAGAACGAACCATGTGAGGTTCGGCTAATAGAGGGCGTATAGAACGTGTTTGTCCGACTGGCAGGGACAAAGCACAGAAACGACGGAAAAGGCTTCCACCCAATTCTGCCATCATGTTTGACGTCAGTGGTTCAGACAGTAACTACCAGCAGAAATGAGTTGCGTAAAATGTGCTGAAAGGACCCATTTGTTATCACTCGGCTTTTGTTACCTTTTTATGTGTGTTGCCTTTGTGACAGTTTGAAATGTTAAAGAGAGTAGCGACTCGGGCAGTATGTAATACACGTATTAAAATCCGTCATACCTGTGCTTTACGTGAAATATTACGCGTTGTGAGAAGGGCGGATTCAGCAGGCCTACACAGCGTAGTTTGCTCCATCGTGACGCTGCTGACGTATCGCGACGTTTCAACTTATGCACGCTACACAAGCGTGACGGTACTACCTAACGTGCTCCAGATTATTGATCAAAACATTAGTATGTTAACTGTGTAACATAGGTCCCCCAGAGTTGAAATCGACAAGAAATGAAAAAAAAAATCTGACTTGGTAAAGGAGAAATTTTGAACATGCGGATGTCTGAATGATGTTTTGTTATACGAGGTTTGCTCATAAAATTCCGGAACTTTGTAAAAGCTCTTACCTTTTACTTATTGTGCGTGGTCTCCTTCGAAATACTCTTCTCCACAATTGATATAATGCACCGTCGCTATTTCCACTTACAACCTTTTGCTGGATCGCGCGAATTTACTTTTTTCTCGTCTGTTGCTGTAAATCTTCGTCCTTTCAACGGGGTTTTCAGCTTTGGAAATAAAGGAAGTGCGCAGGGCCAGTTCTGGAGAGTGCGAAGGATGAGGCGGCACAGTGGTTTCGTCTTTTGTGCAACAGTCACGCACCAACTGGGGTGAACGTGTCGGTGAGTTATCGCGATGCGGGAGCCGTGAATTGTCTCGCCACGTCTCAGGCCGTTCCCTTCTCATATTTTATCACAGGAGTCGCAACATGTCCCGACAGTACCATCGATTAACAGTTTGTCCCTGTGGCACGAATTAATGATGAACAAATACTTCAGAGTCAAAGAAAACTATCACTATGGCTTTGACATTTGACCCGATCTGACGAGCTTTTTCTGGGCTTGGAAAACCTTTCCGTACCTACAGTGAAGATTGAGCCTTGGTCTCATAACGGTAGACCCAAGTCTCCAACAGTTATGATTCTCGGACAGTTAGTCTTCGACTGGCACGCACAGTTTCCTTAACGTTTCTGACATGAGTGTCGTCGGTAGACGTGGGTCATTTTTAACTTCCGTCCGCCCGTTTTTAAACCGTGTGAACCATTGGTAACACCGAGTACGTCTTAAGCACTAATCAACCTAGTCTCCCTGCATAATTTGGTGTGTCTCTGTAAAGATTTTCTTTTGTTTCACGCAAAATTTAATGCAGACGCGTTGCTCCTCTAATTCTGCCATCTCGAAATTAGCGAACTGTGTGAGACAACATTCTACTCAATACACCACTGAACAGTAGCTAACAGACGTTACACAGGCTCGTGCAGGGATGCCAACCGCATTTCGCTCCAACACATCTTTGGCATGAATTGGATTGGTTTGGGGGAAGAGACCAAACAGCGAGGTCATCGGTCTCGTCGGATTAGGGAAGGAAGTCGGCCGTGCCGTGTGAAAGGAACCTTCCCGGAATTTGCCTGAAGCTATTTAGGGAAATCACGGAAAACCTAAATCATGATGGCCGGACGCGGGATTGAACCGTTGTCCTCCCGAATGCGAGTCCAGTGTGCTAACCACTGCGCCACCTCGCTCGGTTTTGGCATGAAATTACGAATGTTCCAGAATTTTCTGACCGGACCTCGAAATTAATTGGCCTTGCCACAGTGGATACACCGGTTTCCGTGAGATCACCGAAGTTAAGCGCTGTCGGGCGTGGTCGGCACTTGGATGGGTGACCATCTGGGCCGCCATGCGCTGCTGCCATTTTTCGGGGTGCACTCAGCCTCGTGATGCCAATTGAGGAGCTACTCGACCGAATAGTAGCGGCTTCCGTCAAGAATACCATCATAACGATCGGGAGAACGGTGTGCTGACCCCACGCCCCTCCTATCCGTATCCTCCCTGAGAATGACACGGCGGTCGGATGGTTCCGGTAGGCCACTCCTGGCCTGAAGACTGCTTTATTCTTATCATACTCATGATATTTCAGAAGATCACAAATTAACTGCGTATCATGTCACTTTCTGTAGCTGAAATTAGTTGGTTCTTAGTTATCTCATTAAAAGTATCCGGACACTATGTAACGCGGAACTGAACACTAAGTCACGAGAAGCGGACCCGCTAGTGTGAAAGGCGGAGGGAGTGTTAGTGTAGTCAGTAGAGAAGCAGTATAACAGCAGTGTGGGTCGATAAGAAAAGCTCAGTGACTCGTACGGTGGACTTGTAATTGGATGTCACCTGAATACCATAACAAACCCATCGACGTCATTTCAATCCCTGTAAAGCTGTCCAACCGACTGTTGGTGATGTGGAAACGCGAAGGAACAGCCACAGTTAAATGAAGTTCCTCAGACCTCAGGTACTGTCAGTCAAGGGCCGTCGAGTATTACGGGGGGTGGCTATAAATAATCGCATCAAAGTAGCAGAAGGAATCACTCTTTAGTTCCAAAGTGCCATCTCCAGATCAGTTAGCACAATGTGTATGAGGTTAAAAGGAATGGGGTACAATGATCGAGCAGCTTCTCGTACGCCACACATTTCCGAAGTAAATGCTAAGCGAAGCTTGAGCTGGTGTACAGTGGATGACCGGAAACAAGTGATTTGGAGTGATGAAACACGCTATGCCTTCTGGCAATCCGAAGGAAGGGTTTGGGTTTGGTGAATGCCTGGAGGACGTACCTGCCATAATGCGTAGTGCTGCAGTTCATATTTTGGATGGGGTCCTTTCATTTTCGTACGAAAGCACAATATGTGGAAGGATAAGAACGCATTTTAGAGCATTACATACTGTGTATAGTAAAGGAACAGTTCGCAGACGGCATATGTCAGCATGACAACATCTATGAGGCAATGCTTTGTAGACAAGAAGCCTCCTGAAATAGACAGCCTGCCCCGAAACCCCAAATTCGCTCAAGATCCTAAAGTTCAACTTCATTGGTTCTCTGGATTCGGCTCTTGAGGAAGAATGGGCTACCATTGCCTCACAGACGTTCAGACACCTCACTGAAAGGGTACCCAGCAGAGTTCAAGCGGTCACAACGGCGAAGGGTCCATATACTTCACATCACATAGCGTAAATAAATAAAAACATAAACACACAAACAAATATATGGAAGATGGGTAGGCGACGTTACAAAATAAGCAGAGCAACATCCAAAAGTAGGGCTGTAGATACAATTTTTGGAATAGTTTAGGAAGGTCTTTATCCAACAGTGAATGTCAAAGCGATGATGATGATTGTTTTCGATATTATATTAGTTATCTGTATATTATTTAACAAACGACAGGCCATGCGAGTTAGTTTTTCTGGGCTGGTTGGCAGGTACGACTGCGCTTCACTTATTAATTTTTTCGTGGGAGTTTGTGCAGCTATTTGAAATCGGTGACTAATACACTTTCCATACAAAGCGTAGTGAAACATTTTGATTTGTACTACGGGAAGTCCCTGCAGTACCGGTAGATGTTTTAACTCTGTTTTTGTTGTTCAACATGATTGCAATGACGCGTTTGTTGAAAAGGAGAGAAGAACAGGAACTTCAAGGAAGTGTGAGACTGACTAAGGTCATTACGAACGAATTAATCTTATCCAGTGGACAGAGATAATTCCATGTGTCAGTGTCCGTTTGTCGCCAGTGAAGTTTTAGACGCTAATGTAAACTGTAGTCTATTTACCGTCATCTTTCTTCAACTACTGTTTCTTTCCAGCTGTGTGCAGCATACTGTTATAGTAACACGTGAATTAACTTCATGTGCTTCCGTATGACATTAAATGCATTTATACAGTGGGACGCAACGAGGTGGAAATAATTTAATGAAATATTCATTGTCCCAAAGCTAAGAACAGTATTTAATTGAGACGCAATATTTTATTCAGCAGATGTATTTCTAATTAACATCTTGAAAAATCTGCGTAACGATTTTCGATGTGCTCCTTGTATTACTATTTGTTAGGTATGAAAACATTTATGAACGATTTTAATTTTACTACAACTCCACTCAATTTATAGTTATTAATTCTGAAATAAAAGAAAGGTTTTAGAATGGGGTTAAAAGCCAAGGTGAAAGGATATAAATGATTCGAATTCGCTGATGACATTGCTGTCCTTAGAGAAAGTGAAGAAGAATTACAGCATCAGTTGAATGGAATGAATGGTGTAACGAGTACAGAAAAGGGATTGAGAGTAAACCGGAAAAAAAGACCAAAGTAATGAGAAGTAGTAGAATTGAGAATAGCAAGAAATTCAGCATCGAAATTGGTGATCACAAAGCAGATGAAGTTAAGGTATTCTGTTTCTAGGCAGCAAAATAACCCATGAGGAACGGAGCACGGAGCACATAAAAAGCAGACTAGCACTGACAAAAAAGGCAATCCAGCCAAGAGAGGTCTTCTAGTATCAAATATAGCCTTTAATCGGAGGAATAAATGTCTGAGAATGTGTATTTGGAGAACAGCATTCTATGGTAGTGAATCGTGGACAATGGGAAAACCGGAACAGAAGAGAACCTAGGCCTTTGAGAAGTGGTGCTACAGAATAATGTTGAACATCAAGTGGACTGACAAGGTGAGGAATGAGGTGGTTCTCTGGAGAATCGGCGATGAAAGGAATATATGAAGAAGCCTGAAGGGCAGGATGAGAGAATATGGGTTAAAGCTTCTGTATGGAGGGTGAAAACTGTAGGGGAAGACAGAGATTTGAACACATTCAGCACATAATTAAGGACGCAGGCTGCAAGTGCTACTCTGAAATGAAGAGGTTGTGGCAGAAGAGGAATTCGCGGAGGGCCGCTTCAAACTAGTCAGAAGACGGATGACTCAAAAGATACTTTTGACAGGCGTCTTGGGACGAGCGTTTCGTGTGGTACTGTCATTACTATCTGCCGAAAGTGGATGAAGGGCGGTGAAACCATAAACTGATGACTTGGGTTTTGAACGTCCACGCCTCGTCACGACACATGGAAGTCGAGGCTTGTCCGCTCTCTAAAGCTCGATAGGTGGCGACCTGTAGCAGATATGATGAGACAGTGCAATGACTGTATAGGCGCAAGTGTTTTGGAGTACCGTTCAGCGCATTGTTAAACATGACACTTTGCAGAAGACGATCCCTACGTGTTCCTATGTTGACCCACCAACAATGTCAGTTACGACTGTAGTGGGCATACGGTCTTCGCGACAGGACTGGGGATCAATGGGTACGAGTCGCTTGCTTGGATGAACCACTACACTAGGTAGATGGTTGTGACAGAATAGGCCGTCATCCAAGCGAACAGCTGCTTGTAACATGCACAGCTTCGTGGCTGCAGGCCGGTGGGGGTAATCTTATGCTATGGGGACATTCATCTGTGTTTGCGTGGGATTTTTGGTAGTAACTGATGGCACTATAACAGCTCTGAAGCCGGCCAGTGTGGCCGAGCGGTTCTAGGCGCTTCAGTCTGGAACCGCGCGACCTCAACGGTCGCAGGTTCGAATCCTGCCTCGGGCATGGCTGTTTGTGATGTCCTTAGGTTAGTTAGGTTTAAGTGGTTCTAAGTTCTAGGGGACTGATGACCTCAGATGTTAAGTCCCATAGTGCTCAGAGCCATTTGAACCATTTGAACAGCTCTGAACAACGTGAACTTTACTGCTTGATGTCTTCCCAGATGGGAATGGCATCTTCCAGTAAGATAACTTCCATGTCATAAGACCAGAATCGTGCCACAGTTCCAAGTTCGCCTGATCTAAGCTCGATAAACACACCTGGGAAGACATCGTCCGCCAGCTTTGCTCTCACAAACTGCGTGACCCGTTCGTAGACATCTGGTGCCACATACCTCCGGAAACCTACCAAGGGCCTGTCGAATTCATACCACGTAGAAACGCTGCTATGTTGCGTTCAAAGGTGGACCAACGAGCTACCAAGCAGGTGATTATAATGTTATGGTTCTTCAGTGTAGTTTTTCTTCATAGGAACGTCCATTTAATACCATAACAGAAAATAACGCCGAACACGACGGTACGATGTTTTCTTGCTGGTAACCGAGGCGTTAAGTAGGACCCAGAAGAATGATACTGTCTCAAGTCATTGTTGTCGGTTTTCTGAAGCAGCCAACACATAACGTCCATAAGTTCGTAACGTTTTTCCGTAAGACAACAGACAGACAGAACAGATACTTTAGTCATCTATAATGAATTTTCCTTCACTATCTACAACAGTCTGCCAACACTCGGGTAACTTTTCGATTCCGCGACTGCAGAATTCACGTGATTTTGTGATGGAGAACTCGTCGAGCCATGTTAAAAGCGCATTTTTATCCAGAAAGGACGTTCCTTGAAGGTTGGTCGATTGAGAGCGGAAAAGGTGAAAATCTGAGGGCGCAAGAGCAGGTGAATAAGGTGGATACGGAATTAATTCCCAAGCGAACTCCTGTATAGTGTTTTTTGTCCGTCTAGCAGAATTCGGGCGGGCGTTTTCGTAACTAACATCACATCAACAGTTTTCTTCGTTGTTATCTTTGGATTGCGTCTGCAACACGTCTCTTTGTTGACAACAAATGTCAACAGTGATGGTGACATCGCAGGGAACCCGATTGTAATACACCACACCGTCGCTGTTCCACCAAATGCATAACTTTATCTTTTGGGTCTTTGTACAGGGCGTTGCTGCTTTGTTTGGGTTCAACCAATTTTTTTCTTTTCCTTATGTTAGCATGAATCCATGGAGAAGAAATTTATACTTTGAGGCTCGCCGATGACATTGTAATTCTGTCAGAGACATCAAAGGACTTGGAAGAGCAGTTGAACGGAATGGACAGTGTCTTGAAAGGAGGGTACAAGATGATCATCATCAAAAGCAAAACGAGGATAATGGAATGTAGTCGAATTAAGTCGGGTCATGCTGAGGGAATTAGATTACGAAATAAGACACTTAACATAGTAAAGGAGTTTTGCCATTTGGGAAGCAAAATAACTGATGATGGTCGAAGTAGAGAGGATATAAAATGGAGACTGGCAATGGCAAGGAAAGCGTTTCTGAAGAAGAGAAATTGGTTAACATCGAGTACTGATTTAAGTGTCAGGAAGTAGTTTCTGAAAGTATTTATATGGAGTGTAGCCATGTATGGAAGTGAAACATGGACGATAACTAGTTTGGACAAGAAGAGAACAGAAGCTTTCGAAATGTGGTGCCACAGAAGAAAGCTGAAGATTAGATGGGTAGATCACATAACTAATGAGGAGGTATTGAATAGAATTGGGGAGAGGAGGAGCTTATGGCACAATTTGACTAGAAGAAGGGATCGGTTGGTAGGACATGTTCTGAGGCATCAAGGGATCACCAATTTAGTATTGGAGGGCAGCGTGGAGGGTAAAAATCGTAGAGGGAGACCAAAAGATGAATACACTAAGCAGATTCAGAAGGATGTAGGTTGCAGTAGGTACTGGGAGATGAAGGAGCTTGCACAGGATAGAGTAGCATGGAGAGCTGCATCAAAGCAGTCTCAGGACTGAAGACCACAACAACAACAACAACAACAACAAGCTAGCATAAGGATACCATTTCTGGTCACCAGCAACGATACAAGATAGGAATGGTCGGTGTTGTTCACGAGCCAATCGATGAGAAGGAAGCAGAGATGCACATATGATCACCCGCCGATTTTTATGATTTTGGCTTAGAGCATGCTGTTTCCAAATATATGATTTTTATTTCTTCCCCATTGCAAGCAAACGTCGATCACGTTTGCCAGTTATCGAGTATATTGACGTGGAGCATTGTGGATTAATGCATTTAAACGATGTTCATCAAAGCCCCGCCTTCCTGAACGTGGAGAGTCACTAATGTAACGATCCTCCTTAAACCCATAAAACCATTTTCTTCCCAGGCTCTAATGGCATTATACTCATACAAGGCGCAAATGTTTCTGGCTACCTCCGCTGCTATCACCCCTCTATTGAAATGAAGCAAGAATATATCGAATCGTTCCGATTTCTCCACTTGGCACACCCGATTGCTCCACTCACTACCTCCAAATGACAAAATGTCAATATGTAAACTCAAATAGCAACAGTGAACTACAAATAATAAATGACAATCGATTAGTAAACCCATAACAATCCGAATACCAATACGCAATATAAAAACACTATGACCTCGTGCACAAACCTAATACTTTGGTGATTTACACTGTCGTAAGCTCACCATCCCATGAACCATGGACCTTGTCGTTGGTGGAGAGGCTTGCGTGCCTCAGCGATACAGATGGCCATACCGTAGGTGCAACCACAACGGAGGGGTGTCTGTTGAGAGGCCACACAAACGTGTGATTCCTAAAGAGGGGCAGCAGCCTTTTCAGTAGTTGCATGGGCAATCATCTGGATGATTGACTGATCTGGCCTTGTAATATCAATCAAAATGGCCTTGCTGCGCTGGTAATGTCAGCGGCTGAAAGAAAGGGGAAACTACAGTCGTAATTTTTCCTGAGAGCATGCAGCTTCGCTTTATGGTTAAACGGCGTCCTGTTGGGTAAAATATTCCGGACTTAAAATAGTCCCCCATTCGGATCTCCGGCTGGGGACTGCTCAGGAGGACGTCGTTAACAGGGGAAACGAAACTGGCGTTCTACGCATCGGAGAGTGGAATGACAGATCTCTTAACACGGCAGGTAAAAGTTAAATATAGTGGGAATCCGTGAAGTTCGGTGGCAGGAGGAACCAGACTTCTGGTCAGGTGAATACAGGGTTATAAATACAAAATCAGAGATGGGTAATGCAGAAGTAGGTTTAATAATGAATAAAAAATAGGAACACGGATAAGCTACTACGAGCAGCATAGTGAACGCATTATTGGAGCCAAGATAGACATGAAGAACACGACTACCACAGTAGTACAAGTTTATATGCCGACTAGTTCTGCAGATAATGAAGAGTTTGAAGAAATGTATCATTCGATAAAAGCAATTATTCAGATAGGTAAGGGAGACGAAAATTTAATAGTAATGGAGGATTGGAATTCGATTGTAGGAAAAGGAAGAGAAGGAAAAGAAGTAAGTGAATATGGACTGGGAGGTAAGGAATGAAAGAGGAAGCCGCCTGGTAGAATTCTGCCCAGAGCACAACTTAATCATATCTAACGCTTGGTTTAAGAATCGTGAAAGAAGGCTGTTTACGTGGATGAGCCTGTAGACACTGGAAGGTTTCAGATAGATTATATAATGCAAAGACATAGGTTTAGGTACCAGATTATAAATTGTACGACATTCCCAGTGTCAGATGTGGACTCTGACCACAATTTATTGGTTATGAACTGTAGATTTAAACTAAAAAACTGCAAAAAGATTAGAATTTAAGAAGATGGGATTTGGATACACTGAAAGAACAAGAGATTGTAGAGTGTTTCAGACGGAGCATTAGGAAACGACTGACAAGAACGGGGATAATAAATACAGTAGAAGAAGAACGGGTTACTTTGAGAGATCAAATAGTGAATAGTAGGTAAAAAGACAAGGGCTAGTAGAAATCCTTGGGTAACAGAAGAAATATTGAATTTAATTGATTGATGAATATCAAGAGCTCAAGTGGAAAACCCGTTCAGAGCAAAGAAGGGAAAGCAGAAAGGTGGAAGGAGTATATAGAGGATCTATACAAGGGCGATGTACTTGAGGGCAATATTATGGAAATGGAAGAGGATGTAGATGAAGATGAAATGGGAGATATCATATTACGTGAAGAATTTGATAGAGCACTGAAAGACCTAAGTTGGAACAAGGCCCCGGAAGTAGACAACATTCCATTAGAACTACTGATATCCTTGGGTGAGCCAGCCATGACAAAACTCTTCCTTTTGGTGAGGAAGATGTATGAGACAGGTGAAACACCCTCAGACTTCAACAAGAATATAATAATTCCAATCACAAAGAAAGGAGGTGTTGACAGATGTGAAAATTACCGAACTATCAGTTTAATAAGTCACGGTTACAAAATAATAACAAGAATTCTTTACAGACGAATGAAAAACTGGTAGAAGCTGACCTCCGTCAAGATCAGTTTGGATTCCGTAAAAATGTGGGAGCATGCGAGGCAATACTAACCCTACGACTTATCTTAGAAGAAAGATTAAGGAAAGGCACACCCACGTTTATAGCATTTGTAGACTTAGAGAAAGCTTTTGACAATGTTGACTAGAATACTCTCTTTCAAATTCTGAAGGTGGCAGGGGTAAAATACAGGGAGCGGAAGGGTATTTGCAAATTTTTACAGAAGCCAAATAGCAGTTACCAAAGTCAAGGGTCAAGAAGGGGAAGCAGGGATTGAGAAAGGAGTGAAGACAGGGTTGTAGCCTACCCCAATGTTATTCAATCTGTATATTGAGCAAGCTGTAAAGAAAATAAAGGAAAAATTTGGAGTAGGAATTAAAATCCATGGAGAAGAAATAAAAACTTTGAGGTTTGCCGAGTACAGCAGCGGACCTGGAAGAACGGAATGGACAGTGTGTTGAAAGGGGAATGTAAGAGGAACATCAACAAAAGCAAAACGGGGATAATGGAATGTGGTCTGATTAAATCAGGTGATGCTAAGGCAATTATATTCGGAAATGAGACACTGAAATTAGTAGATGAGTTTTGCTATTTGGGGAGCAAAATAACTGATGATGGTCGAAGTAGAGAGAATATAAAAGGTAGACTGGCAATGGCAAGGAAAGCATTTCTGAAGAAGAGAAATTAGTTAACATCGTGTAGAGATTTAAGCGTCAACTGCTGTTCCAGGTCATCTGCTGTCTCTGACAGAATTACAATGTCGTCGGTAAACCTCAAAGTTTTTATTTCTTCTCCATGGATTTTAAGAACTTAGAACTACTTAAACCTAACTAGCCTAAGGACATCACACACATCCATGCCCGAGGCAGAATTCTAACCTGCAACCGTAGCAGTCCTGCGGTTACGGACTGCAGCGCCTAGAACCGCACTTCCACCGAGGCCAGCAGATAAGAAGAGAATAGAAGCTTTCGAAAGATGTTGCTACAAAAGAATGCTGAAGATTGGATGGGTAGATCACGTAACTAATGAGGAGGTACTGAACAGAATTGGGGAGAAGAAGAATTTGTGACACAACTTGACTAGAAGAAGGTATTGGTTTTAAGGACACTTTCTGAGGCATCAAGGGATCGCCAGTTTAGTTTGGAGGGAAGTGTGGAGGGTAAAAATCGTATAGGGAGACCACGAGTGGAATACACTAAGCAAATTGAAAAGGATGTAGGCTGCAGTAGTTACTCGGAGATGAAGAGGCTGGCACTGGATAGAGTAGCATGTAGAGCTGCATCAAACTGATCTCTGGACTGAAGACCACAACAACAACAACAAGCCCACGAGAAGTAACATGCTGTCGCTTATCTTTCCTATTTGTTTCTCTCACTTGTCTCAAACCCAGTGTCTTTCTCAACATGAGACATTATTGATTTTGTACCCTACTTTTTTTTAAACTGATGTTTTTGTTAACCAGTGAAACGTTATGACCAGCAATAGTGCACTCTCCTCCTTTTATTTCAGTATAACATACTTTTCTTTCGTACAAGTAAATATTTGGCGTCCAATACATTTGAGGTCTCGCGACAAATTAGAGCTCTTGCCGGTGTTCTGACCATTCCTATTCACCTAAATTCCTAGGAGTAACCTTGACTGATATGTATCAAATGAGAGCTAGGTACATGCCAATAAGTAGAGTTCGATGCGTCCGAGGCTACACAGAACGCAGTTTTCTTCTTTTTGTTCCCCTGTTAGAGGACCTAGTGGCTACGATAGGTCTAACTCTCCACATACCCTGCAGTTATTCGAATCATTGAATATCTGGATGACTGGAGACCCATCCGAAAACATGTGGCCTGCCTTGCGACCGCTGGCAAACGGGGGATTACCATATACAAGGCAGTCTGTCTGCAATATTTTTACTTGACACGCAGCTACGACAAATAGTCGTAAGTGCTGTGCCTCCGTCCTTTAGCCCTAGGGGGCACACGATGGAGGCGAATTTGTTACGCCACGTAATTACCCGACCGTTTCTCGGTCCTCTCCAGATCGACATCCTCCGTTCTTTATTTCTTTCAGGTCGTCAATCTTTTGCATGGTGTGATGCGTCTCGACGCGACTTCCTGTCTTGCGTCAACCTCTTCATCTCAGAGGAGCAGTTGCACGCAAAATACTCCTTTATCTGTTGGATGTGTTCCAAACTCTGTCACGTTTTTGTCCTCCACGGCTTTTTATAGTACCATGCATGTTGTTTCCTGACACGTTAACACAAGCCAAACCATCTTGTCCTTTCTTCTTGTCAGTAAGTTCCATACGTTACTTTCTTCGCCTATTCTGTGGAGAAGCTCCTCAAAAATGGTTCAAATGGCTCTGAGCACTATGGGACTTAACATCTGTGGTCATCAGTCCCCTAGAGCTAAGAACTACTTAAACCTAACTAACCTAAGGACATCACACACATCCATGCCCGAGGCAGGATTCGAACCTGCGACCGTAGCGGTCACCCGGTTCCAGAATGGAGCGCCTAGAACCGCACTGCCACACCGGCCGGCGGAGAAACTCCTCATTCCTTATCTTATCAATTGTGATGTTATCGAGCTTGACACGTTCTGAATTCAATACTAATGGGTGTCGGTAATTTAATAGTATAAGTCTAGAAATTCTCGTATTTTGAAAGAATAAACTGCCATTTTACTGTGTATTACTGTATTTACCTTCTGTACTATCTAGATTTAGGCTTTTGTGCCAATATCAAGTACAATGCTGAAAGTTTTTAGACAGTTAACACGTCATATCTGTTGTATTAGACTGCAATACACTGATGTCCAAAATTAGAGCAACAAACTAAAATTTTGCAAGGTTGCGTTTATTTTGCCAAAAAAGTATAAACAAGTGATAGTAAAGAAGAAAGAATGTAAAGAATACAAAACAAACAACTGTAACATGCATAACGGTGGACAAAAATGTTCTTCGTTTTTTTCCAATTTAATGGAGTTGGCCGGCCGCGGCGGTCTAGCGGTTCTAGGCGCTCAGTCCGGAACCGCGCGACTGCTACGGTCGCAGGTTCGAATCCTGCCTCGGGCATGGATATGTGTGATGTCCTTAGGTTAGTTAGGTTTAAGTAGTTATAAGTTCTAGGGGACTGATGACCACAGATGTTAAGTCCCATAGTGCTCAGAGTCATTTGAACCATTTTTTAATGGAGTTGCGCACACATTCCAACAACTCGTTAATGTGCTCAGTATGGGGTGTATACACCTCTGGCAGCAATAAATACCTGACAACAACATGTTGTGAATGATGTCACCAAAATCATGTTGAGGCAATTAACGCCTACTCTCTCTGGAGAGCTGCTCGCAAGTCTTGGGGATTGGTTGGTGGATGATGATGCAATGCAACCCGTGTCCCTAGTGCATCCCAGATGTGCTCTGTGGGATTCAAATCGGGAGAGCGAGCAGGCCACGCCATGCGTGCAATACCTTCCGTTTCCAAGAAAACAACTACCCGTTTTCTGTCAGGTCGAGCATTATCGTTCGTCAGTGAGAAGTCTGGGCCGACAGCACCTGGCATCAACCGCACATGAGCTCCCAGGATCTCGTCGCGATACCTGACGGCAGTTAAACCTTACCGATTCAACTATAGTGTTTCATAAAAAGGTGTTCGCGTGGTCAACATATACCCTGCCCACACCATTAGGGATCCTGCTCGATATCGGTCTCTTTCCACAATGTTTGGGTCCTGAAATCACTCTCCAGACCAAATCGTGTCTCATGTATGAAAAGAATATTGGCCCACTGTTCGACAATCCAGGTGGCATGTTGAGGACTCCACTCTGGACGTTCCCTTAAGACACATCGGAGGTAAAACACAACAGGTATCTCGCAGTAAAAAGAACGCTGCCAAAGACTTCTGTACACTTTTTGCCTCGATACAACACATTCAGTGTATTCTGCAAGGTCAGACGCCAGTTACTGCGCAGTACTAAGGCGCTACTACCCTGCCCTTACAGCCAAGTAAAGGTCCTTCCTTTCTGATGTCACACGCGGTCGGCCGTGCCCTGGTCTTCGATATACAATTTCGGTCTCTCTAAACTGTCCTCACATCCGAGAAACAACAGAACGATTCACATTAAGCCATTGGGGCCACATCGGTTTGTGACTGTCCTGCTTTCTTCCCATGGCCCTCCACAGTAGAGGGTCTGGTAGACGTCTTTTCTGTGCCACACTGTGCCGTCTATGACTGCGTACACAGCGATTGTGAATGTGGGACTACCCGGCAAGCACTATTCCGTTTCGTAGGTGCCCCGACGTCATCGTTGGGGTGGTTGTCCATTGACCGGTATGCCGTCTTCTGCACAGAACACAGTCGTACCGACATCTGTTTACAGCCTGTGTGAATTAGACACAGGATGGGGAAATAGTGGTTTGTTACTTGAATTTTGGACACCAATATAGTTACATCTTATAGGCATGTGTTAGTCTTGTTTACCGGCTTTGGTCTCCTTAACAGATGTAACATGTTAATGATCTAAGAACTTTTAGATATTGTACTCAATAATGGCATAAAAGCCGAAATCTAGACTACATAAAAGATAAATACAGTAATATACAGTCAAATGGCGGTTTATTCTTTCAAAGAGTGTTGCATGACTGTGGCTCAGCCCTATCGAAAACTTTTTAAAAGCTCTTGTAAAACTATGCCAACTAAAATTCATTACTTCATGCATAACTATTTATATCTTATGCGTTGAGAATGAATTTTGAAGTTTTAACATACACATCTCTAAACTTAAATCTACAAAGTTATGCTAAATGTTTATCAGTAAATGCTTTTGACAACGGGATAAACCTTTTTGCTTGAAATGTTATCTTTGTACTTTTGTCTTCGGACACTTGGCGGGAAGTTATGAGGTAACGGAGGTAAGTCGTGTTTGAGATGCGATAGAAAGCAGACATTGTAGTTGGCACTGATACCCTAAGGAAGCAAATGAATTTAAGTTTTGTTATTCAGATATTTGAAGAATTGAAACACAAGTATCAAAGGTGCAAAGTACTTTCATTTCGTAGTTAGTGATTCAACATTCTTTCAGACCCTTAGCATTAGTACACGTTCCTCATAAAAACTAAGCCAGTGGATATTATCATACTTCAATAAGAAGGCAGCTAAGCCAACTTCAAGATAACCAGATAAGTAGAAAGTTATATTTTCGTGCAGTGAATATACCCTTCAATGCAAATCCGTACAGAATGATGACGTACGTCCACTTCATGGACACGTCATTGTATAGACAGTATTACATCTGTAAACTACACAGCTCACTCAATTTTCAATATTCTTCTATAGCACCGCATCTCAAACGCTTCGATCCTTTTTCTTTGCAGTTTCCCTCAGACCAAGTTTCACCTTCTATACATTTCCCAAATTTCTTCGTCAAATTAAGAGCTATTTTTGATCCTAACACACTTCTTTCAGCGAGGAATACTCTCTTTGTTATGCTAGTGTGCTTCTTACATTCTCCTTTCTTCATCTGTCATGCGTTATTTTGCTTCCAAGGTAGCTGAATTATTTCATTTCCTCTACTACGTGATCCGCAGTTTAGGTGTTAACCCCACAACTTGTGGACGTGGTTTCACCTTGGTTTCGCCACGTGTCAGAGACACCACAGCACTCCTCGAACACCCGACAAGTCGTGCAGTTTCTGGAATGCTCTTGCCGAGCGTCCTGACCATCACAGTCTGGCCTCTGTCAAACTCAAATTGTGCGTCTTTTCCATTCTACACACGGACCGCACGTTCACTGATACTACATACACCATGGTTGTGTCTGACTAGCAGTCATTCCTCGCCTTGTGGTGTGCTATCGTCTGGACAGGTTTATAGCGATAGTAGGTCAGTGACCCTAATGTTCTGGCTGATCAGTATACACTCGCTGGTGAAATTCGTCACAATCCGTCACTGTTTGACAAAACTAGAATTGAACGGAGATACGAAACTAAAAGTAAAAGCATTTGGTTGTCATTAATAAAGCGGTCTCTGACTCAGAAAATAGTTCAATATGTGGTCAAAAAATATTTGATCATTTGAACGATAACATAAAATGTCAGGTAGTAACAGATATTTAAGTGCAATCTAAAATCGTTTTTCAGCTCAAGTCAGTGTATTCCATAGACGAATATTTAATTGAACACTGACGGTAAGTGTATTCTTTAATGTTAAATCTGTATTTCATTTGTAATCTGAGTAGTGACAAAGACCAATACATTTTTTATTCAATTGAAGCCATTGGATTACTTAAGTCTGTAAACGGCCAACATGCAGCCACACACGTAACACGAGTTACGTATACACAACCTGTAAAATGACTCATCCAATATAATTTCGGCAGAAAATGAAGCAATTGGTGTATGGAGCATAAACTATTATCCTGTGCCACAAAGATAAAATCCAGATCTCCCTACTAGGTTGGAAACAATACGCAATTATCCGCCTCCACTTAACTACCAGACTGGTTTGTTGCAAAGTCTTCGGAATCTCAGTGCACCAAAATCTAAGGACAATATCAGAAAATCTCGCCACGTCTATTTCTACGACCAATACGTTCTCCAGTTAGTAATTACCCCAATAACCACAAAATTTGTCGAGTAACACCCAGATGTTTTGACCAACACCACATACTAATTCGAAAAAGTCTAATGTTGAAAATACCATCTCAACATAAGAATAAAATACAGGGACAGAAAGGCACAGAATCCAGACGTCAGCTTTAAGACACGGGGGGCTTGAAAGGGAAGCAGCGGTTGAAAAGGGAGGGAGAGAGACAGAGAGACTTATAGCCTATCCCCAATGTATCCATACACGGAAGTGAAACATGGACGATAAACAGTTTAGACGAGAAGAGAATAGAAGATTTTGAAATGTGGAGCTACAGAAGAACGTTGAAGATTAGATGGGTACATCACGTAACTAATGAGGAGGTTCCGAACAGAATTGGGAAGACAAGGAACATTTGGCACAATCTGACTAGAAAACAATGGTTCAAATGGCTCTGAGCACTACGCGACTTAACTTCTGAGGTCATCAGTCGCCTAGAACTTAGAACTAATTAAACCTAACTAACCTAATGACATCACACACATCCATGCCCGAGGCAGGATTCGAACCTGCGACCGTAGCAGTCGCTCGGCTCCAGACTGTAGCGCTTAGAACCGCACGGCCACTCCGGCCGGCAACCGGACTAGAAGAAGGGTTCAGTTGATAAGATACTTTCTGAGACATTAAGAGATCACCAATTTAGTATTTGAGGGTAGTGTGGGGCATGAAAATCGTAGAGATGAATACAGTGAGCAGATCGTTTCGTTTTGCTTTAGGGCGCAAAAGCATGTCAGGACTGTACAACACGAAGACAAAGAGAGGAGTTAAAAACGACTACACGTTAATCCCAATCGACGGAAGAGAAGACAGCTAAAATCAGGGACGTGGCAAGAGGTCTATAAAATACACCATAGAGAACCGGAAGTCTTGAACTAAAGATTAAATGTCCTTCTTCTTACTGCTACGACGAATGAGAAGTAAAACGCGGTCAACAGCCCGCGCGTCGTTCGCTAAAACCGCCGGTAACTCACACGGCAAACACAAGTGAGAACGGAACTGGTTAAAAAAAGAGAATTCCGTCAGGAAATGGCGAACTGTCAAAGGTTGGTTGGGTTGTTTTGGGGGAAGAGACCAAACTGCGAGGTCATCGGTCTCATCGGTTTGGGGAAGAACGGGGAAGGAAGTCGGCCGTGTCCTTTCAAAGGAACCATCCCTGCATTTGCCTGGAAATATTTAGGGAAATCACGGGAAACCTAAATCAGGATGGCCGGATGCGGGATTGAACCGTCGTCCTCACGAGAACTGTCAAAGGCTGAGGTCAATGAGCACAAATGGTGGGGGAGCACCATTTGGCAAATGCTGATGACTAAAAAGACAGTGCCCGATACGCAACCTTGCTAAAGTGATCTCACGGCGAGAGGGCCGAGAGGAGGTCGTGCAAGCCGCTGGGAGAGGCTTTATAACCCGGAGCTGTTTTCCATGAAGGGATGACCAGTGGTGACGCCAAAGTGACACCACCTGCTGACAGACGGCAACACAGAGATCATCAGAAGGATTGTGAGAACTAGCGGGCGGAGTACGAGGACTGCAACCTTGGCAGCAGAATCAGCGGCCTCGTTTCCTATCAGACCGACGTGACTAGGAACCCACAAACATCAGAGTGGCTCTATCGAGAGTGAGCAAGTGACAGCTTTCCTGGACCCGTTGCACTTAGGGATGGATGGTGTGCAGCACACAAAGGCTTTGAATAGCACTGTGAGAGCTGGAGCAGATGACGCAATTCAAAAGCCTGAGTCGCCGGATGTACTGCGTGGCTTGGTATAGGGTGGAGAGCTCTGCTGTAAATACTGACCACGGTTCGGAAGCCGAAACCGAAAAACGTCGGTACCAATGACAAAGGTATTTCCGAAACCACGGTCAGTCCAAGAGCCATGAATGTACACAAAGGTACTATCGCGAAGTTGCGTGCGAAGATCGCGAAACTGAAGGCGAGATTCCTTAGCAAGTGAATGAAGACAAAGGTAAACACGGGCCGCGCGGTTAGAGGCGCCGTATCACTGACTGCGCGGCCCCTGCTGCCGGAGGATCGAGTCCTCCCTCGGGCATGGGTGTGTGTGTGTGTGTGTGTGTGTGTGTGTGTGTGTGTGTGTGTGTGTGTGTTCTTAGCAGAGGTTAGTTTAAGTAGTGTGTAAGTCTAGGGACCGATGACGTCTGCAGTTTGGTCCCTTAAGAACTCACACACATTTGAACATTTTGTAAACACGGACCGCCGCACGAAGCCAAGGTGGTGAAGGGTTCACACCCATCGGGAAAGTGGCACGCAGCATGAAGTTCAGCTGCCCGAGCTGTAAGCAGATTCAGATGGATGTAGGTTGCTGCAGTTATCCGGAGATGAAGAGGCTTGCACGGGATAGAGTAGCGTGGAGAGCTGCATCAAGCCAGTCTTCGAACTGAAGACCACATCAACAAGGCTAGTGCCGGAAATCAGAACACTCTAATTCGGAAACCAGAACTGCGGATAAAAATCTCAGCTCGATAAATAGGTCACAATCGCGATTTCACGCTACTCACGCTGAGAGTTGGCAACACTCTCTTAGGATATAAAGGTTGGCTATAGCGCGCATACACAAGCTCTGGAATCTAAGATTTTGTTGTCGCGCTTCGCAGCGCACGGCTTAACTAGTGGCAGTTTTGAAGTCAGTGTAGGAGCCCGCCTGCTGTGGTGCGCACGTGTGTTGGGCGAGGGGTCGTCGCCGAGCTCCCGTACTGCCGTGTCCGACAGCAGTGACACAGGATTTGGTATTGATCTGATATTTTTTATAATTTGCAGCGCGCTTATTAATTTAAAGAAAACGGTTTGTGTATGTGCGTAGCAGCAGACGGTAATTTTGATAATGATAGGAGTTGAATTCTTAAGGGAAACCGTTGTTAGGCGAATAGGTTAAGTATTGATTTTTGTCACCGATTTCTTTTGTAATTGTCGAGGAATTGTTTCACTATGTATTCAATTGAGAAGTATTTCAGTCTGTCTCAAGAGTTTGATTAATTTGTAATATTGCTTTAATGCCACTAGAGGCAGATTTACATACGAAGCGATTGTTCAAAGAGCTTCTAGCGTTTTGTTAATTGAATGAGAAAGAATCGCTTTCAGAATATAGTTTTTGAAAAAAGGAATTACTTGTTTGGGTTATCATTTATCGGGTTTAGATTTGACCAAACCCTTTCTCTTGAATTATATGTAGTTGTAGTAAGCAGCAGCAGCCGCAGCAACAGCAGGAGCCGCCATACAGAACGTGCATTGCACTCAGCATGAATAATAGGTTTTTTTATGTTTTTGTTAAATAATGGAATGCAACAGATCAAGCAATGGCAGCAGAAAGACTAAGTAAGTTATTTGTTGCGCACAAGACCAATAAAAAAATAAAATAAAGTCTAGGCGATCTCTGTAATAGTAAAGTTAACAAGAGTACAAGCACGAGATTTTCAGTAGAAAACACGAGATAAGAAGATAGAGATCGCGACTTTCAACGCTCAAAATGCAACTTAGTCACATACTAGGTGTTGTGATATCTTAATCCGGAAGGATCTAAATTTTGAAGTACAATAATGATGGTAACGTTCTTCGTTACACAGCAAACAAGAGTCTGCCTTCACAACAGAGCTGTGGTTCAACCGAATTGGCTTTCCGTTCAGTCACAGACATGCCATTAATTCTGATCTCTCTTCCGCTAATTGGAGTGCTCTATTGAGTGTTGCTTCTCTAGCTGACTTCTCATACATTATTTATCTCCCTAATGTTTAGAAAAGCTCTCCAGACCTGAAACACTAAGAAGCAAGGCCTGTAACTGCTACAAGAGCTCTCTGAGTATTGCAAACAGCCAGTTGCACACAAGTGAGCGAAACTCCTTTCACCAGTTAATTATTTCTATCTACGAGAGCATCCAAGTCAGCCGTTCTCTCGCGTCTTGCTGAAACCAGAGGATGCCTGCACACAAAATCCAGTCCAATCTGCGCCTGACTTTCGCATCGTCCCTAATTTAAAAGCTTGATCGTATAAGTTCGTACCTGTTGCTACAGGCTCACACACGTAACAAAATTTTAAACATAGCTGAAGCAGCAACTGTCGAAAATCTTCACGGTAAATGATAACAGCCAAACAGTTACAGGATACAGATTTGTTGAAATGCTTGACCACGGTTTCAGTATATCTAAATATACCTTCATCAGAAGTAAAAATACATTAAAATCACATCCTGCTGTGGAGATGCATAAAACAATCGTGCCAAAGGCGCCGTCAGTAGTTAAAATTAAAATATCACCTCCATTTGTACAGCACACGTGTTACATAGCTCGGGATTTTTTTCTAACGATTTAGGTCACAAAATCATTAAAAACTGGACGGCTGCTATAAAACTTGCTGCACATTTATTTAATCGTATCAGAAGCATCAAAATATTGTATTTAACAACAAACTACGAACTATGTACAAACATGTAAGTTGTCATATTGTATAGCTACGAAATTTTTGGCCGAAAGCTGACAACGTCTAGCGCATTTGGGAAATCCTTTACAAGCTCAACAGTGCAGGTTGTTGGACATAGTTCGCACTTGATCAGGTGGATACTAGTCTACTCTGGTCCACAACCGCATAGCACTGATTCGTCTGACAAAATCTCAATTGATTCATGTTGCTTCTGGTACCTGCAACTCCGGAATATAGTCTGCTCAAAGATTTCCATACATTCCCTCCCATTCTAGTTCAGTGTCTTTGACGCCTGTCTATTCTTCAGTGAAAAAGACAGGAGGAGTTGGTCTTTCTTGTTGTCGACAGCCAGTTGTTCAAGAGCTTCTATGCAAATTCTTTTCGATGGTCTCGTAGTTAGTTGCTAGGGCCATGTGGCAAAGTCACCTGAGTATATAATACTTTGAGTGTCTTATGGGAGTTGCTGTCCTTGGTGTATATGTTAAAAAGCAATGGAGCCAGCACACTACACCTTAGAGCCAGCATCCTACAACGCAGTAAGTCAATCTATGTTCTCCACCGGCTTTTTTGCCCTTGAAAGTCAATAAACAACCTTCTGTTTTGGGGGACATATAAAATCATTTTCCATGCCATAATATTTATTTCCATAGTCTTTATTTTGTTTTTACATTTTGCGTAGGATTGATTGTATCGTAAGTATGCGAACACAGCACCGAGACAATTGCCACGGGCTGTTCCATAAGGAAATTCGGACGATCACTCCAGTCCCAGAAGAATACGATCACTTCGGGGACACCACTTAAACTTGCTCTGGAGCGTACATTCCTACAGGACTCAGATCTAAGTATATGACGTATAAGGGACGACTAAAAAAGTGTGTGTAGGATGGTAGGCTTAGTGCAGTCCACAACCGATATGCCAATCAGGCAAAATCGCCATGTGCATTGAGGTTATCATACCACTGACTAACCAGGTTGAAGATATCCGTTTCTTGAAACATCTTGTTATGCTGCGTGAAGAAGTCCGCAACGGCCCGCTGGACATCCTTCTCCGACAGGAATCTTCGATCCTTCCAGGCCTTTTTTAAGGGACCAAAGGCTTGATAATCGCATGGGAAGAGATCAGGACTATAGGGCAGGCGCTCCAGTGTCTCCCACTTGAGCTGGTATAACTTCTGCGTTACGAAATTTGCGATATGGGGACGTGTGTTATCATGAAGCAGGAGCAGCATGAGTCCACAACGATATTTTCGACAGATATGCTGCCCCAATCAAATTCTTCATTCTCTGGTGAATGTCTATCGGTGTTTGTCCTTCGGCTGCCAAGAAAAGAACAGCAGCACGTTGGTACTGTTTGGACGCTTTTGGTAATAACTTCGGCATATTTAGTTTCTGCA
The DNA here is from genome assembly GCF_023864345.2 of Schistocerca serialis cubense. Lineage (NCBI taxonomy): Eukaryota > Metazoa > Arthropoda > Insecta > Orthoptera > Acrididae > Schistocerca > Schistocerca serialis. Next base: position 443,705,278 of record NC_064645.1, read on the forward strand.
TTTACCGCATTCAAATAGATAAGACACGAATGCCTCGCTAATCCCTTGTCTACATGTCGGTGGTTATATACCACATCGGAGTCGCGCTTCGCCCCACATAAGCTGCAGCAACGCCCTCAAACGGAAATTTTGTTAGCCCCTTACATATTAATGTAAGTACGTTAACATCTAGGAACATGCATTCATTTGTAGTAACCTAGGTGTACCAATAATGGTTCAAATGGCTCTAAGCACTGTGGGACTAAACACCTGAGGTCATCAGTCCCCTAGAACTTAGAACTACTTAAACCTAACTAACCTAAGGACATCCTGCCTCTCGAATTTGTAATTTCATAGTTAATCTGCAGTATCCGTCGCTTAAGTGACTGTATAATATATGTTTATTCCTCTCTTCTGCCATTCCCTTTCTTATTAACGGCTTGTGGCAATAGATCGCTAGACTGCCCCTTCTTGTGCGTAAAGTCACTGAACGTGTGAATGTTCTTCATACAACGAAGAAGTAGCAAAGGGTGAACAGCACTGACACTACGATTCTGCTGAATTGAAGAATGGTGCTGGCCGAAAAATGTCACATCGAAACACTAAATGCATGTCGCGCTGTACCCGGGTACTTCCGGGAGATGCGGAGCCTCGGCCAGAACGCGCCCCGCGTGAAGTTTGGCACGCGGTGGCCGGCGTTATCTAGACTGTTGCCTCTGCAACTATTGCAAAGGCTGCTGCCCTCTTCAGGAACCACATGTTCGTCTGGCCAACGGTAGCCCTCCATTGTGGCTATCTGTATCGTTGAGGCACGCTAGCCACCCCATCACAACAGTGCCCATGGTCCACAGTTCACTGCTTCGAATTAAAGTAAGAAATATGAAATACATCAACGTACCCCAGTTATCATGCTATGGAAACACAGAAGGGTTTATACTGACGGAAAAAAATGTGAACTCCAAGAAGGAATTGTGCGACATAAACGAAAGTTGGGAGGCGTGTTTCTACATCTGAAAGATGATGCCTATCCAAATTTTGTGCCACTCGCATAAGAGTGGCGCTACTAACGCCAGGTTTGCTTTAAATGCATGCTTTAACTGTCATGAGCGTTAGTTCTTTTGAGATGCCCAATGTTCCTTCTGCGACACTGCAGAAAGGCTTGGTAGGAATGTAGCCACTGTACACGATTGTACGGTCGCAAGAAGACCGGACTCCGGACGCCCATGTGGCACTACAGAGAAGGAAGACCATCATACTTCATCTGCAGCAGAAATTTGAGCACAGTTGGCACCAGAGTTATACAACGAACTGTTACTAAACAGTTACTTCGACAGCTCCGAGCCAGACGCACTGAAGCGTGCATTCCACTGACCTCAAACTACCATCATTTGCGACTTCAGTGGTGTCAAGCGAGAGCTCATTGGAGGACACGGGTTTTATATCCCGCCAGGAAGGCGGGGCGTGGGGGTGCTCCTGTAAACTGAAGGGTAGGCCGAATATAGGAGCGAGAAAGAGCAGGAAAAGGTGAAATGCTTCGGCAAATCATCTTCACTTTAGGAGGCATATGAATACATAATAACGTGAATACCTAACTTTGCACTGAGGAGCACGTAAGTGCAAAGGCGGATGTAACAAAGCTCACAAAAGTTACACAGGCAAAATCTGTAGTGGCTCGCCCGCTATGAAAATAGAACAATGTTGGTTGGTCGTCTGCTCCGAATCAAATGGCTGAATCTGGAGCGACGCTCGTAGAGCTGCACAGCGCCGGCTACGGGGCGCTGTCGTCGGTGTCGGTGTCGTAGTGCCAACCTAAGAACTTGCACCTACGCCGTGGCATCGTTGCTATCGATACCACAACGCAAGAGATCTTTTGTGCTTTCTGACGAAATCTGGCTCTGCCTCGGTGCCAGTGATGGCCTTGTCTGCACGCTGGACACACTGGACCGATACCTGGAGTTCTGGCCGAGGGTGCGATTTCGTTTGACAGCATGAGTACAGTCGTGGTCATACCACACACCTTGACTGCAAATTTGTACGTATGTGTGGTGATTCGACATGTTGTGCTGCCATTTATGAACAGCGTTCCAGGGCGTGTTTCCGACAGGACAACTCTCGCCCACATACCGCTGTTGTAATCCAACATGCTCCCCAGTGTCAACATGTTGCCTTGGCCTTCTCCATTACTAGATCTGTCTCCAATCGAGCACATATGAGTCATCATCACCCAACTCCAGCATCATCCACAAACAGCATTAACCGTCCCTACATTGACCGACCAAGTGCAACAGGCACGGAATGCCATCCCACAAACTGACATCCGGGACCTGTACAACACAACGCATGCACGTTTGCAAGCTTTTATTCAAAATTCTAGCGGTTACAATGGTTATTAATGTACCAGCATTTCGCATTTGTAATGGCATACCTCGCGCTTACATTAACCTGTAATCTTGCAATGTTAATTACTTAAATATATTACCTACACAAATGTATTCCATAGATCTGGTTACTCTTCATTAATTATTTTTTGGTGTTGCGATTTTTTTCCGTCAGTGTATTTGTTCGACCTGTTGCAGGAGACTGGGGAATGACTCATGTAAATCGATTGTCTCAATGAAAGTTAAAAAGTCTCTCTCTTACTGTTATACATTCTGAACAATCACTGCGTCTGGTGACTGCTACAGCAACTATAATACGTAAAAATATTGATTATATAGTTTGCGAAAGACAAAAACAATGAAGCAGAGAAACTGTTACAGGCCACAGTCTTTCAAGCTCGATATTGAGCGACTGTTAATGTAAAAAATGTCAAGTTGAAGCGTGCTTGATAGTCTCCTTAAACTTTAAACTGTGGGTCTGCCCCCCTCCCCCCCCCCCCCACCCCGCCCCGTAACTGGCTGGGTACGTCAGTAAAAAGGTCGGGGGAAGATAAGGCCCTACCCTCTCTAATAGGAACACTGCACTGCTCAGTACAACCTGCGGACTGAGAACTGGTTTACTTTTTAACTAAGTGATTATGCAGACTTTATCTCAAAAAATGTTGTGGGCATGGGTCTCTGTCTGCCTCCCACGATTTTTCCTTTGAAGGTGTGCTTTATGAAGCTGATATGCTGAATTAACTGTCCAACTTACATTTTTCTTTTTTGTCTGAAGTTAACATCTTTCCTGCCTTTATTTCTTCTTTTATTAGCTCATTTTTCCGAATCCAGGATAGTATACGTACTCATTAGCTATTTCTTCTACATTTTCCTTTCCCATTTCCACAACGCCCACGATTCACAACGATTGTTTAAAGCATTTAAATACATGCGTGATTATCATGATGTTCTTTGTCTCACATCAAAGGAGAGATGTGGCGTTACAAGCGGTCGTAATTCTGCTCCGTAATTCTGGCCGGGAGGAGACAGTACTTCCTTCACTGCCTATGTCCCGCATTTTCGCATGTAATCTCTTCTCCCCCAACCCCGTCCTTGCGTGTTAACAGTAAGGTCACTTAACGTATAGTAAGATAGACAGCCATTTCATAAGAGGCACACATAAATCCTGGAATCGCGGTAGTTAGTCTCCTGACGGCCATCTGAAGATCGTGTTTCTACTCGACGCTGTTAGAAAACCAAGATAATTTTATACAAGAATGGCACCGTATACAGCTTAGGAGCAGTCAAAACAAACGTCTAATTCATTTTATCTGTAAATTAATACGGACTCTAACGGGGAGCATTATCTTTCGCAAACCAACTTTTCAAGTTTTGGTAGTTGGGTGGCTGGATCGAGAGTAGTACGTGGTAGCTCAATCCGTAAAAACATTACCCGTAAATGGCTAGGTCTCTGGTTCTGGACAAAGTCCACGACATAGTTTCAGTTATGAAGATTCAAATCAATTGTTTCTCAATAAAGTATTACTTTTACTGAAGTGGTTGGTAACTGCAGTTATTTTTTAATACCCATTACACTTTCTCTATAATCACTTTCTGCTCTATCGAAGTGAGCGTGTGTTTTCTTTTTTAATAAATATGTTGATCAACCAGTGATTTGAACAAATTAGCAATGATTGTACCGAGTCATGTGTTAACACCAAATACATAGGAAAATCAATGTACTTCTGCTCATCAGCCATACGAAACTAGCTACCCCTATCAGTTATCTATGAATCTGATCACTAATTCAGTAACATTAAAAAGGGCTTTTGTTAAACTATGTAGAATGCATAAACACGACATAGTGATGAATAGTACAGATGCAGGTAAACATCTGAGAATGAAAGAAGTTCACAGTATGAAATCATTAACAACAGAAATGTAAATATCTTGCTGTTTCCTAAAACAATTGGGGACTTCAATAACTATTTCAAAAATTTAGACTCGCTTGAAGAGCACCTTCTGTACGCCAATTACTGTATAGCTCTGCTCCTTTATGAAGAAGAAAGGCGTTCCATAACAGTTATTAGAAATGACTGCAACCAACCGCCTTTTCTGATGGCAAAAAGTTATTGGTTTACTATTAGCGTTCCAAATCGCCCAGCGAATCATCATCAAATGGTATACGGTCCACTGTGTTCGTTTGTTCCAATATGGGGCTCATTGTGGGTCTGTGGTAAAACAGAAAAGACTCTCAACAAGTAAGCGCGGCATATGGCAAAGTGTCTGAAATTATTTACTTCATGAAGTGGACTTCGTAGTATTATTTAAGTTGCTTGCATAAATTTATGTATTACGGTTAAGATAGTTACGCAACGACTACACAAACTATGCAAAGTGTAAACAAACCGAAGAGTGTGACTAAAACTGATCACAGTAATCTCCGTACTGTATGGATGTCTATTTGCAGTTGTCTGAATGTGGCGCCCGAAGGTGTTCGTACTTCATTTCTCGCCTAATTACAACATGGCTCCCACGAAATAACACGAGAGCGCAAGAGAAAATACGAGCACCTATTACCGGTACGTTCAGACGGCTGGAGTTCGATATACAGATAGTAGGGGAATCACTGCTAATATTCAGAGAATTTTTACTGTAGCAAAGACTACCATTAGACAAAACTCGCATTTTCGAAAGCTGTGTCTTGTCTTGAATGGTAGGAAATACATAAGTAGATTTAAATGACATGTAGTTTATATCCATATATGGGTTTGCGATCTTTCAAGATCAGTTGTACCTTTAGCGCAATGTAAATTGTAACAGTAACTTTAGTCACACTCTCTGGTTTGTTTACACTCCAAAGCACGTGTGAGCCGTTAAGTGTGGCATACGTAGTTTATGTTATTCTGTATGATTATCATAATTGGAAGACATAAGCTATGTTTCCGAAAGTGATATGTACACCAAGATAAACCCCATGAAAGCAAATAACGACCTCAGTAGTCATTAGACATAATGAGAGAGCAGAATGGGGTGCTCCACGGAACTCACGGACTTCGAACATGATCAGGTGATTGGGTGCCACTTGTGTCATAGGTCTGTACGCGAGATTTCCATACTCCTAAACATCCCTAGGTCCCATTTTTACGATGTGATAGTGAAGTGGAAACGTGGAGGGACACGTACAGGACAAAAGCGTACAGGACGACCTCGTCTGTTGACTGACAGAGACCGCCGACAGTTGAAGAGAGTCGTAATGTGTAATAGGCAGTCGTCTATGCAGACCATCACATAGGAACTCCAAACTGCATCAGGATCCACTATTGCAAGTACTATGATAGTTAGGCGGGATGTGAGAAAACTTGGATTTCTTGGTCGAGTGGCTGCTCATAAGCCACACATCAAGACGGTAAATGCCAAACGACGCCTCGCTTGGTGTAAGGAGCGTAAACATTGGACGATTGAACAGTGGAAAAGCGTTGTGTGGAGTGACGAATCACAGCACAGGGCTACACTGATGTTAAAACATCACACGACAATAACATCCCTGTAATGGACTGGCGTACACAGAGGCCTGACCTGAATCCTATAGAACACCTTTGGGTTGTTTTGAACTCCTGAGTGCAGCACTCTGTGAAGAATGGGCTGCCATTCCCTAAGAAACCTTCCAGCGCCTGATTGAACGTATGCCTGCGAGAGTACGGGTGGGTCAACACCATATTGAATTCCAGCATTACCGATGGAGGGCGCCACGAGCTTTTAGGTTATTTTCAGCCAGGTGTCCGGATACTTTTGATCACATTGTATACTTCGATTTTTTTCTATCTATCTACACCAAACAACGAGCCACACAAAACCGCAGTCAGACGCTACGAACTGTGTATCATTTGTTGATGGTAGGCGAACTGGAACCGGTAACGGTAAAATAATAAAAAATCTCTACCACGACAAAAGGCGACTGAATGCATTCGTTTCTGATAACCTTTGCTCACCACACTCTCAGTGTTCTACAACCATAATGGATAAAAGTTTGAAGACGATCCTTATCTTTCAAATTTGTGTGCCTGTATCGCCAGCCTTTTGGTTGTCGGCTCATAGTGATGAAGTCACGCTACACCTTCGGTAATTACGCTGTCCGCGAAACTGTCCTGTTGCACTGATGCGAAAGATCGAATTCCACTCGCTCTGTTCTTCCGCACGCATCCGTGAGACCCGCCTGACACACATTTCGTGATGAAGTACAGCTACCGGCACGTTTACAGCCGGCTGCTGCCGACAATACGCCGTACACGGAATTCCCTGTCTAAGCCGCCAGTCTGCCTGGATGAATCCATCGTGCGCTTTCCACTGTGAGCAACTGCAACTGCGCTTGGCGTCTCTGTCTCCCATGCCTCTCTGAAACGTGAAACCGCCCTCCTCTAGCTCCCGTATACAGTATTAACTACTGTGAACACGCGTCGACGTCAAGTTTGTCAGATTGTTCACAAGAGAGGTATTCTGTGACGGTTTTGTTAACATTGTAATACGGTACATAAATAAGTACGCTCTGTGTTATCAACATTCTTTTTATACAATGAAGGCTTTCAGGACCGGATGGTACTGTTGTTGATAATTCTTCCGGGTTATATCGCCGTGGTCCATGGAATACTCCTATTCCCAACGTTTCGTCCAATACTACGTTGGACATCCTCAGAGGTATGGCTGGTCCTGTTGAGTCAGCGGGACTCAGCAGGACCAGCCATACCTCTAAGGATATCCAACGTAGTATTGGACGAAACGTTCGGAATAGAAGTATTCCATGGACCACGGGCATATAACCCGGAAGAATGATCAACAACACTCTTTTTATACTAACGAATATATTTTAATTCTCTTAGGTCAAAGATTTAATTTCTGGTAAAATGAGAGCAACTGTTAATCGTTATTATAACGGAACTTCGCATGTTTTATTTCAACTGTTTATGGCCGTTACACGCTTGGAAGCTGAAAATTATTCTGGGGCTCTGTGTGAATGTTCTCCAATGGCTATTAATAAAAAAGAAATATCAGTGCGAATCTCTGATTTTTTTTCACCTCTAGGAAGGGATTTCTAAGGTTCATACCTTGATTAGAAGCAGCGTAAAAATTTGAATGCGCGCTTATGCCTGGGAGCGCATTTCGATTTTCTGTTGTCAGTGCAATCCTTTCAGAATTGCGTCGCCTGGTGGCGCGATGGGGATGGGCTAAACTGCGATTTTCCGAGATCAGTGATTTCTGCGAATGCTACTTTTCGGTAACTGCGGTTCTTAACTGAAATTTGTCGCAGTTAACGAATTCACAACTTGTATGCCTCCACTATTTCTGCGATTTTTGCTGCTCCTGTGGGTTACGCGATTTCTGTGATTTATCACCGTAGATTTTACACTGTCATTAGTCACAAGTAAGAAGTGAACTTTGTCAATGCAACCGAGAAATGTGTTCTCGCCTCTATAGGCGATTCTTTGTGAGAGCCCAACTGAAAACAAGTTATCTGAAATGGTATTATTAATATTTCAACGATTCTTCCACAGTTGTTACATGACATTCTTGCCCAAAGGCAAAATTTCATCTCAACAAAACAATCAATATTAAGTATTTTTTACCTATATTCTTGCTTAGGATTTAGTTTTATGTTAATGGAACATGTGTGAAAATATTGATAGTGTGATGCTGAGAAACATAACACAAATTACCACACAGTACCACAGGACTTCGTCCGCAGCTCGTGGTCGCGTGGTAGCGTTCTCGCTCCCCACGCCCGGGTTCCCGGGTTCGATTCCCGGCGGGGTCAGGGATTTTCTCTGCCTCGTGATGACTGGGTGTTGTGTGATGTCCTTAGGTTAGTTAGGTTTAAGTACTTTTAAGTTCTAAGGGACTGATGACCATAGATGTTAAGTCCCATAGTGCTCGGAGCCATTTGAACCATTTTTGAACCACAGGACTTCATGTTTAGAATATGGATTCTGAGCACTTTATTACGTTCACAAGTATCTGAACCACATTGGTAGTCACCCGATAAAGTGATAATTCAAAACATCTGTGACAGCAGAACTAGAAAATTTGCCATAGCGTTTTAAACTGTCTTCGTCAGAAGTAAGTTTAAGTTTGTGAATGAACGTAGGGACATCATTTGTATAAAGTGTAAATCTCTCTCTCTCTCTCTCTCTCTCTCTCTCTCTCTCTCTCTCTCTCTCTCTCTCTCTCTCCTCTCTCTCTCTCTCTCACCACTGAATTGCTGTCATTACCAAAAGTATTAGCAGTTGTATAATGTGAATTATATTGCTAGTAATAAGCAGCAGTATAAAAGTTTAATATTCCTCGTGATTTTCCAGATGTAGTACACATTTCGATTACTGACGATTTTATGTACCCATGCACATCTACAAGAGAAAATTGTGAATATTCAAACGACCCTTTAAGAATTCGCAGCGTGAAAGAGCCATAATTGATAAAATAAGTGTGCAAAACAAGTTTTGGTACTTTTTTCTCGCTTACAGCACGACAAAATAATAAAAGCAGAAACCGTTTATTGCTTACTAAATGTTCGTTTTCCATCTGGTAAAATTCCAGCGTGAAGCGTGATATTTTAATTTGTTTCTTTACTACTGACTCCATACGCTACCCTTCTTGCAGACAACCGTACATTCGCACACTACGGAAGACACCTACAAAATTGCGTCACTGTATGACACACAGGTCAGAAGAAAAACTAACTTTTGAGAAGAAAAACTAAATTATCAGAAAAATGTAAATAGCTGTCAGTATAGGTTTACATCTTCAACCGTAAAGGCTTATACCTACACCCAGCCTCAGTACATGATTTGCAAACGTTACGAAATCATTCTCACATTTCACATGAGATCACACTGGACGCGACCGACATGTTTCGCTGTAGTTTCAGCATCACCAACGGGCGTTTGTTTTCTTTCGATTAAAGAAAAACCAAAAACGCTCTTTACCATTTCTACATGCATAAATTATACTTTTAAAGAAAGTATTTATAGATTTGAAAATTTTCTTATCACATCCTGTAGTTTTTCGCTTTTTGTTTTGTTTAGCATTACAGTTGTTTAACTTTCACAGTTTGTCAACTGCAGCCATACAGAGCTTAATGTAAGAAAGTTATTTACCTCGAAATTTTGCGACTGAAAAAGTTGTGATTAGACCTAATATTAATTAGATGTGGAAGATTATGTGTGTGAGAGTTCTCATATTTCTTTTAGGGCAGGAGAAAACAGAGTTCCTTGGCAGAGGGCTCTGCATTCGTTTATTATTTGTTTTCCTTCGAGTATGGCTTTTTGCAGCTGTTCTTTTTCTTGATTTATTAAGTTTTGCGAGGGGTTATTGCTGCACTTGAGAATTTTCAGGTCAGTGTTGATGTCTGTTGCGTTGTGATTCATGTCCATTAGATGTTCAGCAAATGCAGAAAGGCAGCTGTTACTTCTTATTGCGCTTCTATGTATCTTGTGCTAAAGTTTCTGCTTGTCTATGCAACATAAAATGATTTACAGTCCTGGCATGTCAGTTGGTAGATAACAGCGGTGTTGTGTTTGTCTGTGTCTGTACTGGTTGCCCATAGTTTTCTGTATGTTGAGTAATCTGTTCTGAAGGCTAATTTTAGTCCTTGTTTTCTCAGTATGTTACATACTCTGTGGACTGCTTTGTTGTAAGTGAAGGTGTACTATCTGCTTCTTATTGTGGTCATTTCCGAGTGTGAGTGTGCCCGCGCATGTGTCATACCCATTCTCTACAGCTACTCGTTTGATTATCTGTAACTCATTTTGTTGTTGACTTCACTGAGTAGAGCCGGCCGGTGTGGCCGTGCGGTTCTAGGCGTTTCAGTCTGGAACCGCTTGACCGCTACGGTCGCAGGTTCGAATCCTGCCTCGGGCATGGATGTGTGTGATGTCCTTAGGTTAGTTAGGTTTAAGTAGTTCTAGGTTATAGGGGACTGATGACCACAGATGTTAAGTCGCAAAGTGCTCAGAGCCATTTGAACCATTCACTGAGTAGAGTTTTGTTTAGTTTGTGCAGCATGTGTTGGAAACTAGATAGTTCGTGCACAGTAGGATGATCCAATTTTTTGAGTATGGATGTGTTGTTGGTGGCGGTGGTGACTTCCCTCGATATGGAGAGGTGACATTGGTTTTTGGTCTGTGGATTGTGAGATCAAGGAAATTTAACATTTTGGCATTTTCTGTTTGTATGGTAAGTTTTATTTTTGAGTGAACTACGCTGAGGTGTCAAAACTCATGGGATACCTCCTAACATCGCGCCGGGCCTCCTTTTGCCCGGCGCTGTGCAGCACCTCGACGTGGTAAGGAGTCAACAACAAGTCGTTTGAAGTCCCCTACAGAAATATTGGGCCATGTTGCCACTATAGCCCTCCATAATTGTGGTAGTATTGCCGGCGCAGGATACTGTGCACGAACTGGCCTCTCAATTATGTTCCATAAATTCCCTAATGATTTCCGCAATGAAATGTAGCTTGCATGTAGCGCCAAATACCATTCCGCTTTCGAAGTCTGTTAATTCCCGTTGGACACTTTTTCACTGGAATCACCCGAGTACATATGACAGCTCCGACAATGCACTGACCTTTTATACCTTGTGTACACGATACTATCGCTGTCTGTATTTGTGCATATCGCTATCCCACGACGTTTGTCACTTCAGTCTATGTTTACATTCTAGTGGAGTAGCTGGATGTTAGTGAGCGTTTCATCTAGAAGGTAAATGATATCATCTACTTAGTGATACCAATATACTACCCTGTACTGTTTGGGTCTTCCTATGGATGGTTTGTTTGGTTTAATGCTTAAAGAGACCAAACTACGAGGTCATCAGTCCCTCATACCTGGAACACGCAAGGCAACAAAAATACATACTAAAGAAAGGCCTAGTGCTAGAAACCCAAGAAAACCTCAAGGTCTACCAAAGGTCAACAAAAGCGAAAGGAACAAGGAAGAAGAAAAGGAGTGAAACGTAGAAAGGCGGATAAGGTGCCCCATTCCGGACGTCAGAGTATGCAATTCTCTATTCCAAATCCTTAGGACTTGATGGTGTAATACTGAACGAAGATCTAAATCTGGATTACCTTGCCAGTAGCCAATTTGGCCAAAGTGTCTGCGAGTTCATACCCTGGGATCCCATCATGAATGGGGTTCAGACAAAAATCACCGTGTGTCCACATTGTTTGAGGGCAAAAATGGAATCCTGGATAGTCAGGACCACAGGATGGAAAGGGTAACACTGGTGAAGAGCTTGTCAAGTGCTCAAATATTCGTTACAAATGAGGAAGGATCACTGGTGCAGGACCTGACATGGTCAAGAGCACAATGAAAACATGCAGCCATCTCGCAAGGAGCAGGGTTCATTACATGCATGAATGTAAGCATGGCTGGCAACCATTGAACCTTCTGAACCCCACAGAATGGAGACGAATCGGCAGCAGATGGCCTCAGGACGAGCTGTATCATGGCTCTTGTCATGGGTCAAGACCAATCTGTGGATGGGGGATGCACCACAGAGGTGTACATGAGGAGGCCCAAAGGCCCAAAGAAGAGGTGGTAGAGGGAAAAGCTGGGATGCAGAAAAAAGGGACTGGATGCAGATGGCCACAGAGTTGCACTGCCATTGCAAGACATGGATCTCCATATCAGGAAAGAGAATAGTTTTTGGCGCTATGGGGACCAGCAGATGTGTAATGCATAAGCGATCAGCTGTTTTGGGCACAGAACCCACTATGGTGGAACCCCTGATTCCACAATGAACGCTGAGCGCTAGTCTGAAACCCACCAGTTGCCAGTCATATCCCCAACAGTGTATATGGTCTAGCACCAGTGATGTGGAAGGTGATGACGAGCTGTATGCGAGATTCCCATAATCTACAAAGGATTAGACCAATGCTGCATAGATCAGAGTAGAGCAGCTGCACCCCAGCTGGCGTTGCCAAGGCACAGAAGAGCATTGAGGTTCAACCAACACGTCCATTTTAGTTGAAAAAGACAGGGAAGCCATTTTAACTGGGCATGACAGACCAGTCGCAAAAATCGATGAGAGTCCACCACGTTATATGGCGATGATAAAAATGCATAGCGCTTGTCTTGGCAGCTGAAAAGTAGAAGCCATGATTAAGAACCCAAGAACGCACTCTGTGTATAGCTCCCAAAAGTCTGCATTCACCAATACCCATCACAGACAAACATGAATGCAATAATCATCAGTATACAAAGAGGGGTATAATGTGGGCCTGCAGTTACCACCAGACCACTATTAGCCACAAAAACATACACTCAGAACCTTGTGATACCCTGATACACCATTCTATGGCGCCACGTGGTATTGTAAGCTTTATGCAGATCAAAAAAGACTGCAAAAAGGTGTTGACATTGGGCAAGAACTGTTCAGGTAGAAGACTCCAGGTGACTAACTTATCTGCAGTAGAGTGGCCTCAGCAACCACCCTGGGTCGAAGTCAAAAGATCGCAGGATTCAACACAGTCTTCAACTCACCATTCGTTTAAGTAATTTGCCGATCACATCTACATCCATACTCCGCAAGCCACCTGACGGTGTGTGGCGGAGGGTACCTTCAGTACCTCTATCGGTTCTCCCTTCTATTCCAGTCTCGTATTGTTCGTGGAAAGAAGGATTGTCGGTATGCTTCTGTGTGGGCTCTGATCTTTCTGATTTTATCTTCATGGTCTCTTCGCGAGATATACGTAGGAGGGAGCAATATACTGCTTGACTTTTCGGTGAAGGTATGTTCTCGAAACTTTGACAAAAGCCCGTACCGAGCTACTGAGCGTCTCTCCTGCAGAGTCTTCCACTGGAGTTTATCTATCATCTCCGTAACGCTTTCGCGATTACTAAATGATCCTGTAACGAAGCGCGCTGCTCTCCGTTGGATCTTCTCTCTGTCTTGTATCAACCCTATCTGGTACGGATCCCACACTTCTGAGCAGTATTCAAGCAGTGGGTGAACAAGCGTACTGTAACCTACTTCCTTTGTTTTCGGATTGCATTTCATTAGGATTCTTCCAATGAATCATCTCCTTTACCGACAATCAACTTTATATGATCATTCCATTTTAAATCACTCCTAATGCGTACTCCCAGATAATTTATGGAATTAACTACTTTCATTTGCTGACCTGCTATTTTGTAGCTAAATGATAAGGGATCTATCTTTCTATGTATTCGCAGCGCATTACACTTGTCTACATTGAGATTCAATTGCCATTCCCTGCACCATGCGTCAATTCGCTGCAGATCCTCCTGCATTTCAGTACAATTTTCCATTGTTACAACCTCTCGATACACCACAGCATCATCTGCAAAAAGCCTCAGTGAACTTCCGATGTCATCCACCAGGTCATTTATGTATATTGTGAATAGCAACGGTCCTATGACACTCCCCTGCGGCACACCTGAAATCACTCTTACTTCGGAAGACTTCTCTCCATTGAGAATAACATGCTGCGTTCTGTTATCTAGGAACTCCTCAATCCAATGACACAATTGGTCTGATAGTCCATATGCTCTTACTTTGTTCATTAAACGACTGTGGGGAACTGTATCGAACGCCTTGCGGAAGTCAAGAAACACGGCATCTACCTGTGAACCCGTGTCTATGGCCCTCTGAGTCTCGTGGACGAATAGCGCGAGCTGGGTTTCACATGACCGTCTTTTTCGAAACCCATGCTGATTCCTACAGAGTAGATTTCTAGTCTCACGGGTTAAACTGATCGGACGACAGCTATAAGACAGCTATCCATCGGAAGAGACAGTTCACCTGATTTCAGAACTGGAGTAACGAAACTTTACGCCAATGGGAAGGGAATTCCCCCTTGCTCCAGAGACAATTATAATGGGTAAGGATATGACGCTGGCTAGCCAGCGATAACTGCTGAAGCATTTGGTTGTGCACGTGGTCAAGTCCAGGAGCCATGTCTGGGCAGGGAGCAAGAGTACTAGATAATTACTATTCAATCGATGGGGCGTTATAAGCCTCTAGGCGAAGGAGAATCGAAGACAAAGGAAGTCGTTCCAGACAGTGTCTGAGAAGATGGAACGCAGGCAGGCAGGCAGTGGACCAAAGCTGAGGCCTGGACGATATGATGAGCAAAATGCTCAGTGATAGAGTATGGGCTGGTGAAGACAACATCATTCACTGAACTTCCCGAGACACCTGTAGGAGGATGGCGACCAAAAATTCGCCTAATCTTCGCCCTCACCTGCAAAGAGAGAGTAGAGGGTCTTATGGCAGTGGCATATCTTTCCCTACAAATGCATTCTCATGAAGCTGTTTAAAGGCCAAAAGGCGGTCGAGAGATGAATGCCAGCCGAGGATAAGGCATCCCAATCCGCATTAGTAAAGGCCTACCTCGGAGGGCATCCTGGCGATTGATGCTGGAGAAAAAAAATAAGACGATCGGAAAATGATCTCTATCGAATGTAGGGGAGGAATCCAGGGTTACAGATGGAAAGATCAAAGACCAAGGAAGTTCTGTGTGCCACGCAGAAGTGTGTGTGTGTCTGGGGGGGGGGGGGGGGCAGTGTTGAGGAGGCACAGATCAGTCCCTACCATCAGATCTTCAACGAGCTTGTCCCAGTCAGCGGTCGCAGTATCACCCCCACAGAAGTTTATGGACGCTAAAACCCCAAAGAAGAAGGAAACTGGGCAGGGGGCATCAAAGGAGGGAAAGAATAGCAGGAAGCGTAGGAGGTCGATCCAGGGGAAAATAATGATTGCATTTCCTTACTGAAGAGAAATCAAGGAACTAACAAAACCCATGCAGACCAGTGTAGAGAGACCACCGGAGGCTCGCGAAGGCTTGGAAACCACGAAGAATCGGTGAGTGAGCATCCACAACACATGGTTCCTGCAATACAAGTAAGCTAAAGAGGAAAGAGAGAGAGAGAAGAGACTGTGTTCCGGAAGGTAACGGTAATAACGTCCTGTTGAAGGAGAGTAGTGCAAGAGGCCGGATGGACGTTGATTGGGACAGAAATGGTCATTGTGATGAGTCAGTGTCTTCACAGTTAAGGATAGATGACATCCATGAAGTAAGATGAGACGCTGTTTAGGAGGGATGGGTCGACATTCCTAGGGATGTCGGGGAAGTGGAGGGGGGGGGGGCTCATTCTGAGATTTGCACGTTTTCTTCTCCTTTGGCAGATGAGAGGAGGTGTGGTCGTGAGAAAAGCAAGTCGCAGCAATAACAGGATCCGAAAGAGAACGAGTACCTTGGAGGCTCACAGGAAGAGGAGCAGTTAGGGGAGGGAGGCAGAAAAGGAAGCGGTACAGGATAGGGGGGAGGAGCAGGAGGAGGAGGAGGAGGAGGAGGAAAGGACACGAAGCAACGGTGTACGTTAAAGATACCAGGTGGAGAAGGTCGAATTTCTATTTGGCATCTGATTAGTGTAGATGGTCGAGAGATTTAGATTCCTGAATCTTCCTTTTCATGCAATTCAACGAGCAAGGAGAATGTGGACCAGAACAGTTCACGGACTTGGGGAGTGGGGCACACGAGTTCCCCACATGGAGAAGGTGGCCACAGTCGCCACGAATAGGATTCGCCTCACATTGAAAAGACATGTGCCCATCGTGGAGATATTAGAAACAGCACGTGGGAGGTGTGATATAGAGCTTCACATCACAATGGTAAACCATAACATTCCCTTTTGTGGAAGAGTATGCTCCTCAAAAGCTAGAATGAAAGCGCCAGTATCAATGCGATTGTCTTTAGAACTTAGGACCTCTCTTGACTCGCCAGATGAAATGAACGGCACGCCATTCCACAGTAGTCCTGAGTTCCTCGTCAGATTGAAGAAGGAGATCCTTATATAAAATAATGCCCTGTGTCAATCTGAAGGACTGGTGAGGAGTAATACTCACCAGGATGTCTCCCAAGCACAAAGGGAAGCCGATTGACTGGCAGAAGAGGTTTTAATCACTAGGAAAACACATCGCATCGTACAGGGTCAACTTCATCAAACTTATTTTCCATATGCTTAACAAAAAAGAACGGTTTTGTAGCGGCGGTAGTCTCCGCATCTGTCCTGGAACAAACCATGTAACATGGAAAGGGTTTTGCGCCAAGTCGGTGGGCCTGGCCTTCTTCCCATGGGGTGACCAGGGAGGGGAAGGCTGAGAAAGCAAAACTAGGAGCCGAGAGTGAACCATTCCTTTCTGAAGGGAAGGCTGCAGAAGTGCAGCCAGAAGTATGAAGCTTAGCACCCTTCATGTGCACATCATCCTCTCCAGTACCATCCACTCTGATCATGGGCTTACCCACTGAGCGCCACCCAGCTACACCAAGTGTCACCTGGCTCAGCAGTCGCTGACGGGAGTTCTGGTGTCCTAAAAAGACTAGAAGCCACTCCTAGGCATACACAAGTACCACAATTGTAGCCCTCGTGTTGTCATGGGGCTCAGCTAGATGGGTGACAAATACGACAAAAATGTCAAGTTTCCCTGATCTCACAATAAACAGACACCAATCGACCCAATTTTCCATATTCAGGAAAGTCACCACAACCAGCACATCCTACATAAAATCTATAATCACCGATTTGCAGACAAACTAACCGTACATGTACACAGACAAGCAAAACTCCATTCAGTGAAGGCAACAACAAAAGGGGCACCTAGCACACAAAAACAGTTCATCACGAACTTAAAAACACAGACATACAGAAAGAAACATACAGAAAAACACACAAGCACATATGAACAAGAAACTCTCACAACGAGCAGCAAATGGTGAACTCACACAACAACAAAGCGACCCACAGGATAGACGACATACTCAAAACAAGAAGGACTAAAAAGTAGCCTACATAACATATGACTCAGTACAGAGAAAACCAAGGACAACCAATACAAACACAGACCAACGCAGCATATGCTGTATTTACCGAACAACATGTCACGATTTCAGAAGTTTTCGTATTATGTACAAAGAACACAGAAGAGCATCAGGAAGTAGCAGCTATAAATCTACATATGCTGAACATCTTATGGACATAAAACACGGCCCAGCAGACATCAATACCGATCTGGAAATTCTGAAGTGCAGCAACAGCGCCCCTACAGTAAGTAATAACTGTAGAAAAGCACCAAATACAAAAAAACAGTCTATTGAAAACAAATAATAAATCAATACACAGCCGTCTGCAACGGAACTCTGTTCTCTGCTCTCAAAGATATATCATACAACATTAATCCATTAAAACCCTGACACACACACACACACACACACACACACACACACACACACACACACACACAGATATATCATACAACATTAATCCATTAAAACTCTGACACACACACACACACACACACACACACACACACACACACACACACACACACACTTCACCAGAGAATAAATTAATATTAGGCCTAACCACATAATTCCCAGACGTAAATCTTCGAGGTAAATAACTTTTGCACATTAAGCTCTGGATGGCTGCAGTTTAACTGTGAACGGAAAACAACTGCGTTGCAAAACCTACAAAACCAGGAAAACCACAGCATGTGGTAACAAGGTGTATATACGAAACTGTCTGTTTTTCAGTTTTGTAAATATTTTATTAAAACTCCAGTTTATATGTGTGCAAGTAGGAAAGGGACCCTTTTCTTTTGTGTAATAGAGAGAAGATAGAAGCTCGCCTATGGTACTGGAACTCTAGCGAAACATGTCAAGATAAAAGAAAGAAAATGTGTAAGAAATTTGTGCACTAAATTTGGCTCTAATATGAAAGACCAACTGTTTGCGCACGACAGACAACTGATGCAGGAAACAAAGATTCCCTCTTCAGGTCACCAAAGAAGAAAGAAACGCTAAAAGCACTACCAAGAGGCAGCTTGAAGATGACGAAATGGAGCAGAATGAAGACTAAGCTTCGTGAATGTTCTGAGGCACAATTTAATATTTATTGGCAATCTCTCACAAGTTATATTTTTCAGGGTCCAGAAACACCTATCTCCTTAAGTTTATAAAGCATTGCACTAATTTTTTCCGTGACTTGCAGCGGTCTATACCTACCTCATGGACGTCATAGTTACTGAAGTTTCAACTAAATTTCATTTTTTTCTGGTTAATATATCATGTGTATAAATATGTCTAGTATCTCAGCCATGATGTGACAGATATCTGGCAAAAATATCGTCTCCTTTATATGTGTATTATGGGATTAAATGGTGCCCGAATTTGAGGACGAGTTTGCATCAATTTGTTTTTTTTTTTTTTTAATTTTTTCACACACACCATCTCCCCAAATTCTTCAAAATATTTGTAAATTGTTTAGAAAATATTCTGTATGTACTGTTAAACTACAAAACATATAAAAAAGAAACGGTGTATAGAACAAACAGGTGCTGATCTTCCCATAATATGGAGCCGGAAAAGGACCCAGTAAACTTAAGACAAAGGCACTTTGAGTAAAAAGATATTGTACTTCCGGAGTGTTTCACTCTTTACTGTCACAAGATCAACTTCTCGCTACATCTTTTATCTCAACATAAAATACACAAGTATCCTTCACATTGTGTTCCTCGAAGGGCGCATTTCTTGTGCAAGTTGGTGATACAAGTGCGCTACTCTTCCGTTAGTGTGAACACTAGACGTGTCCATCCGCTGCTAATCTTGTATTCCGAAATTACACTCACAACAAACATTTTAAATTTCATTCAAATGTAGAACTTTGGACACGGGTAAACCTTACAAAATATGGTTTTTGCTGCCCAAATGTGTAAAATCACATGTTGTCAACCGCTTCCTCTTCGTTCACTGCACTAACTGCCAAGTTCTATCTAAATTGTAACTTGTGGTTGTTATTTAGTACACAAGATGAGGCCCAAGTATGTAGATATACCAACTATCCAGTTAATTTCGTTTGTGAGTTTGCTTCTAAATAAATAACTTCTATATTTCAACGCAAATGAAGGAAATATTTAAACATTATGTTGATATTTGTTACGTGTACGTGACACTTTATGCTGTTCAGTTTTGCTGTCAATGTTTTTCGACCCCAATGATACATGCAGCTATGTTGCGCCTACGTGATGACATGGAGATTCCGAATGATGCTACAGTCTCTGAAGTTATATCCAGTATGGCGACTCGCCTTTCTTTAACATCACATAATTCCAAGAGAAGTCGGATAACATACAACCGCGAAGTGTCCATGACGAGAGCATAGGAGACGCTCCAGCTAATACGCGGGTTATTGACGATAAGTATTCGTAGTATTCGCGACTGGAAGAGGAAATGGGGTAAATGGCAATCGTGCGACGAGTACACTCTGCCACACACCGGAAGGTCTCTTAGAAAGTATGAAAACTACGAATAAGTAATTCAACTGTCGCCCTATTTCGATTATTGCTGCGAAACCGGAAAAAATTGCACGATCCATCAGAAGCATTTTCACAAGTTTGGAGTGAGATTGTCAGAGTATGAACATAGTCCAAAACGCTACAAATGGACAGACATATTTCAAAGCATTGGCTGTTCACTCTATTTGTAAACCGAGAAGTGAGACAATTTGCGGAGATTTAGTTCACTTCACAAGTTCTGCAGCACACTCCCTAACAGCGTTTCACTCTTGACCCCCGACTGCTCTGTGCAACACAGGGCCCGCTGCTTCATGTTGCTGTTTTCTTTCCTGCCTGTACAACAAAAGAGTGTGGCGAACGATGTCGCAACTCAGCTAGTAATTAATAACCGCTCGGCGCAAAAAGGATGAGAGGCGGGCACCGCTATCGTCATCCATCATCGCCACTCCATCCGCAGAGTGTTCCATGCAAACAGCCTCCATGAGGTCTCTGTGATGCTGCAAACTCCTTTTAAACCATACTTTAGAGAAAAAAATACATTTTCGTGTTTGTAGATCATACCGAGAGAGGCTCGGCTTCGTTGTTGGTGGATGGGTTGAGGGAACAATGCTAACAGCCGAACGGAAAGCTGAAGAGAATTTATGAATGAGGAAGTGAAAGTTCAAATATTAACTTTCATACATCGAAAACAAAGGTTCAATGGGCTGTAGCTGAATGAGCTAAATTTACTGTCGAGAAATTTATCCGCTGACCTACGAAAGTATCAAGTACTACTACTGCTGTTGCTTCGCTCGCGTACTCTGCATAATTTGCACAGATTTTTTTGTTTTTCTTTCATCTAATTTTTATGTTGTTTACATAATGCAACACCTTCTAAACGCTTCACGCTAATTAAAGCCATAGAATCATGGCTTTTGCTGAATGTACTTCTGACAAAAAAGCGATTCTGATAGCTGGAGTCCAAGGTTGTGGTGGTATTTCCATAAAAGCTTTCATCCTCTACCGCATATTTCTTTATACCTAACCGAGAAGTGAAATACCAACTTGCGTAGATTTAGCTTTGACTAATAATAATTTCATAAAACTTTTCTTGCCCCATTTCACTCCCTTACGGGATTGAATTTCCAAAAACACTGGAACAAATATTTTTCTGATTTCCAACCGAGAAATCATATACTAGTTTCCACAGACGTAGCTTTAAAAATGATTTGGTAGTTCTTTACTAATGATTCATTTTCAAAAAACTTTCACTCATTTTACCCCCTCAGTGTTCTATTTTCCAAAAAATGCTGAAACACCTACTTTTTTTTATTTCTGACTATGAAAGAAATACTAATTTTCTAGATCTTGCTTTAAAATTGTCTTAATAGCGACATATTTTTGAATATCCTTTCATCCCCTATTTAACACCCTTAGGACTGGAATTTCGAATAGTCGCCTCTGTAACGATGCCTGCAGCATTAGAACCACAGCCGCGCGGCTGCCCCCCGTCGGAGGTTCGAGTCCTCCCTTGGGCATGGGTGTGTGTGTTGTCCTGATCATAAGTCAGTATAAGTTAGATTAAGTAGTGTGAAAGCCTAGGGACCGATGACCTCAGCAGTTGGTCCCATAAAACTTACCACAAATTTCCAAATTAGAGCCACACCAACTCCAAATTTCAAGCTTTTGTCCTTAGCGGTTTAGCCTGGACGATGATGAGTTAGCCCTATTTCAGACCTTCAGGGGTTCAATTTCCAACAACAGTGAAATAAGTATTTTTTCGTTTCCAACAGAGCCGTTTCACCCCGTTACGGATGGAATTTCGAAAAACCACATCTTAAAAGATGCCCACAGTATAATATCAACAATCTCCCCAAATTTCAAGTTTCTATTTCTATCCTTAGCAATTTGGCAAGGGCGATGATGAGTCAGTCAGGACACTGCCTTATATATGTACATATGTTCATGTATTTGATGTCTTTAGAACCACACGGTCCCATTATTACTCATGCATTTTCATCACCTGATTTCCAACAGAGAAATCATATACTAGTTTCCACAGACGTAGCTTTAAAAATCATTTGGCAGTTCTTTACTAATGATTCATTTTCAAAAAACTTTCACTCATTTTACCCCCTCAGTGTTCGATTTTCCAAAAATGCTGAAACACCTACTTTTTTTTATTTCTCTTCTATCTAATCCATCATCTTTAGAGCATACAGTGCCATATGTTTCGTGAATGAAACGAAAATAATAATAATAATAATAATAACAATAATAATAATAATAATAATAGCAGCAAATAACGACAATAATAATAATAGAAAACTTATTGAACTCAAAATTTCGCCTATAAGGCTAGGAAGAGGAATCAAAAAGATCGAAATCATCTTTCTTGCTTTTGCAGATGATTTTGCTACACTTTTCGAAAATGTGGCATCTGTTATAAAGCAAATAAGCAAATTTACTGGAAGAAATAGCCAGCAGAACTGGCTTAAGAACTTCTGCAGAAAATTTTGTAATAAACGTTAAGGATGCTCCAAAATTCCTGGAAACAGATATTGGCCAAATAGGGAGTGTAAAAATTGCAAATATCTAGGGGAGATAATCCTAGAAAATGTTTTGGGAAGATCTGAAATAGAGGAAAGATTGCATAAAATGGGGAGAGCATATGGTATCACCAAAGACCCCTACAATAAAAAGTGCCCATCCAAAAACGCAAAAATAAGGCATTACAACACAGTAGTGAAGCCAGAATGCCTATATGCAAGTGAATGCCTGGCAATAAACTGTAATTTAGATGAATTAGAAGTATTAGAAAGGCGAATTATAAGGGAAATGTTAGGACCATAAAATACAGCAGAAGGTTGGAAATTACAAGGTAATGCTGAAATGTACGAAAATATTTTAAAAAATTTCAAATGTAATGGAAAAAAGAATGGTTCAAATGGCTCTGAGAACTATAGGACTTAACTTCTGAGGTCATCAGTCCCCTAGAACTTGGAACTACTTAAACCTAACTAACCTAAGGACATCACACACCATGCCCGAGGCAGGATTCGAACCTGCGACCGTAGCGGTCACGCGGTTCCAGACTGACGCGCGTGGAACCGCACGGCCACACCGGCCGGCGAAAAAAAGAAGACTCTTTTTTGGACATTTATTTTGTGTGCAAGACAGTGGATTAACTAATAAGATTTTCAAATATTTGTGGGGTATGAAGTCAACGACAAGCTTGGTCAACGAAGTAAAAAAGGGTTTAGAAAGAAACAATATAAAAACAGAAGACAAACACCGGAGAAGCCTTTCTGGAAAAAGCATTGACAATGGAAGGATTCCAAGGCTAGGTAGCTAAAAAGACTGGTTCAAAATGGTCTGAAGACAGAAAGAACTAACAGTAAACAGATAAAAAATACTGGAAGAAAAAAAGGAACAAAGAACGAAGAACAAACTGGTACATGGTCCTCAGATGGCCTATTCGCAGAAAAAAGAAAAAAAATGGCTACGAATGTAGGTATTACCGTATTGACGGTCTTCATAACATTGTATTTTCTCACAACACAACGCTCATGTCGAATAAGGTATTGTGAAAGAAATGCGTTTCAACAATAGGGAAGGACAAAGGAAGGATGATTAAAGTTCAACGCACCGTGACAGCGAGGTCATTATAGGTGCAGCACGGTCATGGATTAGGAAATTTGGAAATTAGTTCAAATGGTTCAAATGGCTCTGAGCACTATAGGACTTAACCTATGAAGTCATCAGTCACTAAGCTTATACACTACCTAACCTAACTTAAATTAACTTACGCTAAGGACGATACACACACCCATGCCCGAGGGAGGACTCGAACCTCCGACGGGGGAGGCATGGATTAGTGAGGGATGAGGAAGAAAATCGGCCATGCCCTTTCAAAGGAACCATCCCGGTATTTGCCTTAAGTGATTTACGGAAATACCGATAAACCGAAGCTTGGAGGAGGATTTTAACTGGCGTCGTCCTGAATGCGGGTCTAGTTTGCAAACGACTGCATCACCTCGCTTGGTAGTACAGTAGGAATCAAATCTGGATAAGTTGATTTGTCTGGAGTAGAGTAAGGAATGACAAACCATGATATACGAATGAGGTGGAAAGGAAAAAGATAACACGGAAAGACTGGATCAAGGAAGCCGGGATAGTACTGATTATGGAACAGCAATATTATTTCGCTGAAGAAGAAAGTTGGATTCAGTTGTTAGCGAAGCTATGCCAATAGTTAAAAAAATTCCTCTCTTTAATGCAGTGTGGTTTTGGAGTAGAGACACAAGTTACTGATTAATTTGTCCCAGAATGGTACAGCTGAAATGGAGAATGAGATGGAGGAAAATTAAAGGTCAGGAAAAACACATGTTCGTGCCGTGCCAGGACCGAGGGTCGGACGAGTGACGACTATGCTCCGGCTCGTTGCTCTGTCAATCGCACGTAATCGAGGCTCGTTCACGTTTTTGTTGCTCCTTATAGTCATACGGATGTGGTGGTCTGTGCTTCTATTTTTGAAAGTTATCAATATTTTCGCTAATTTTCGTAATAGTTAATCAGGACATGTAGCAGATGTCGTAGAAGAAGATGAAAAAGAAGATAGACAAAAAAGAGAAAGAACTATATGATCCTGAGTGTTTCGAAAACAAGACCAGTACAAGAAGAGTTTAGAACATTGTTTTATCATCTCATGGATGTTGAGACAAAGTTTTATGAACATTTTATGATGATGCGGCCCACCTTCTGCAAGAAGGATATCCAAAAACTCATTCGGTACCTTGCAACTGAAATTTCGAATATTCAGGAGAATCTTCCAGAAAGATCCTAAAAACCTTACAATGACAGTGACGGCTACCCCGAACAGAGAATGGCTCAAAGCAACATTGCAGAAGGATCTGAAAGATCATCATATCTTCGAAACCTGCCTCGAATTCACGCGGGATCACCAGATGATGCATTTTTTTTTGCGAGACCAACCAAAAAACTTACTGAATTCTCCACGAGAGAGTGAACAATGGCAAGAGTATGTCGCCTTGGAAATATACCGATGACATAAACCAAAAACTTATATTTTTTTGCAAAATAAAATGTAAATAAGTATCTTTCTGGTATTAAAATTTGTGTAATGTTTATCTTACATTTGGCTTGCAAATCTGTTGCAGTTTTTTCATGTTCTGCCTTTGTACTCGGTATTCCGGTATTTTTCAGTTATATGGTCCTAAAACGCAGGAAACTTACGAACTTCTTCCATTAGTCTTTCCATGTCTATTTTTCGTGCACAAAACAATCTCGCACGGTAGTGCAGCCTACAAAGCAGTTTTACCGTCGCGAAAAATTAAACAGAACGAATTCCGCCCGGTGCGCTATCGGCTTAGTGACGTTCGTCGAGCACGGCCGAGTCACGTCTGGACCGCTATATTTACTTTAATGATATATTTCGTTCTCCAAGTGACGGCCGATGCTCAAAGGTGTCTCGGCACATACACGGCCTGAGCATGTGTGTCTCTGCTTTTAGCGCTATGCAATGGAAAAACATGTCACCGAACCGGCCGCAACTATTCCATATGAGCTCAAAAGGGACTGAAGCGGCCATCACACACTCAATGTTACTGACGCAATAATACTGTGTCAATACCGGCGCAGGTGCGAGTCCGAGGACGGCACAATGTTAGTGCGCAATCTTGATGACCCTGGACTCATCAATCAGAAATTTACAAGTACCTCACCTCTGATTCGTTAAAGACTAACTCCCGTGTATAAAACAGCGCATACGTCTGATTTTACATATGAATTGATGTATTAAACATTTGACGTTAAGCATGCCAGCGGAAAATAATTTAGAAATGATCTGAAATTATGTTTGAAGCATGTTGAAAGTTGCTAAGTGCTCTCATTCTCAAACACTCGATCAATATAACCTGGGTAATTTGGGTTCCTCTTCAAGCAAAAGCTGCTTTTTTGCGCGTCTCAGTGTTTGCGACGTCGTACCTACGAACTGTGTGTCGTACAATAAGACAATTTTTCGGATATATTCAGTGGTATAGGAATATATCGTCTGCAAAATATGTTGCGAGTAGATTTAGTAGTAAAGAATTAATACTTTAGAATTTCATGCCCGGTGCCTAAGTTTCACACCATGAACAGCGAAATTGCAGTAAGCGATATTTAACCAGCGAGCAGCGCTTAGGGTAGGGGTAGCGGCTTTTCACGCGAGTACGGTACAACTGCCGAACAGGACGACTTAGAATCAATTACCCATTTAGCACTGCAGAGCAGTTCTATCTTACTGAGTCACTATCCCAGAACTAATATCTGGTGCAGGTTGCAGGTTAACGGCTTCCAGGGGGAACAAATATTAGACTTCCAAAATTTCATGCAAACAGTGACGGAATTTCAAAATTCAAAATTCTGACGTAATCTAGTCATTAAAAGGTACCAAGGGACCTGCACTTTTATCTTTTAAATAATTACTATTTGGAGTAAGTGTAATCGCTGGGATAAGAGTAGTTGTGGGAATGAAAAAACATGTCTAAAAATTAACCGAGCGACTTGAAATAATGATCATGAATTTATGATGCATCTTTGTATACAAATTTCCGTTTGTCCAATAACGTGTTTTGCATTCGAAATGTTTGTCCCAGCTTGCACGATGGTCAGAGATCTAGGATTGTCAGTACGCCTATAACTTTAACTCGATAAACGTTTTCAATTACAGTAAGCACAATTACAGTAAACCACAAATCAAGGTGACAATGACAAATCTGTGGAAAGTGAATTTCGGAAAGTGAATTCGTTTAGAAAAGTCAATTTGTACGAAGGGCAGGGAAAGTACTACCGCAGTGGTCATGGTTATTATCCACGACAATGTTGTGTACAAATCACCCAGTACTTTAAAGCAAATAAAATGGTATTTATATTATCTTCGAAAAATATAGGTATGAAGTAGAGAATCCACGCTGTCCTTTTGCCAATGATAGTTAAAAGTCTCTTATGTTAAAATTTTGCACAAATAGTAAGTTTTAGCACAAAATCGGTACGCAATGTCAGAAGCCGGTAAGAAACCGTTCTACCGATACCTCATTCATCTTTTTACGATTAGTATGTGTTGAAATAACAGGATGTTGATTTGAGAAATAATGTATATGATAATCATATGTGAAAGGTGTCCCCCACATGAACCATGCAGCTGGTGGGGAGGCTTGCGTGCCTCAACGATACAGATATCCGTACCGTTGGTGCAACCACAGCGGAAGGGTATCAGTTGAGAGGCCAGACAAACGTTTGGTTCCTGAAGAGGGGCAGCAGCCTCTCCACTAGTTGCAAGTGCAAGTGAGGTAAAATAGTCCCCCATTCAGAATCTCTGGCCAGGGACTAAAAATGGAGTTCCACGTATCGGAGCATGGAATGTCAGATCCCTCTATGGGGCACGTAGGTTACAAAATTTGGAAAGAGAAACGGATTCGCTAAAGTTATATATAATGGGAATTAGTGAAATACGGTGGCAGGGGAACAGGACTTCTGATCAGATGAATATGGGGCTATAAATAAAAAATCAAACAGGGGTAATGCATGAGTAGATTAAATAACGAATAAAAAAATAGGAACGCGGATAAGCTACTATGACCAGCATAGCGAACGCATTATTATTGCCAGGATAGACAGGAAGCGCACACCCACCATAGTAGTACAAATGTATATGCCAACCAGCTGCCAGCCATGGTGGCCGAGTGGTCCTAGGCGCTTCAGTCTGGAACCGCGCGACTGCTATGGTCGCAGGTTCGAATCCTGCCTCGGGCATGGATGTGTGTGATGTCCTTAGGTTAGTTAGGTTTAAGTAGTTCTAAGTTCTAGGGGACTTATGACCTCAGCTGTTGAGTCCCATAGTGCTCAGAGCCATTTGAACCATTTGAACCAACCAGCTCCGCAGATGAGGAGAGTGAATAAATATACGACGAGATATAAGAAATTATTCGGATAGTTGAGGGAGTAGGAGTATTTCACTAAGTTACAGGTCCAATTCGTTAACGTCGATGTGCAGCACGATTTTGGAACATATATTGTATTCAAATATTATTAATTACCTCGGCGAAAACTGTCTACTGACACAGTCAACATGGGTTTAGAAAACATCGTTCCTGTGAAACACAACTAGCTCTTTATTCACATGAAGTGTTGAGTGCTATTGACAAGGGATTTCAGATCGATTCCGTATTTATGGATGTCTGAAAGGCTTTTGACACTGTACCACACAAGCGGCTCATAGTGAAATTGCGTGCTTATGAAATACCGTCTCAGTTATGTGACTGGATTTGTAATTTCCAGTCAGTGAGGTCACAGTTCGTAGTAATTGACGAAAAGTCATCGAGTAAAACAGAACTGATTTCCGGCGTTCCCCGAGGTAGTGTTATAGACCCTTTGCTGTTCCTTATCTATGTAAACGATTTGGGAGACAATCTGAGCAGCCGTCTTAGGTTGTTTGCAGATGAAGCTGTCGTTTATCGACTAATAAAGTCATCAGAAGATCAAAACAAATTGCAAAACGATTTAGAAAAGATATCTGAATGGTGCGAAAATTGGCAGTTGACCCTAAATAACGAAAAGTGTGATGTCATCCACATGAGTGCTAAAAGGAATTCGTTAAACTTCGGTTACACGATAAATCAGTCTAATCTAAAAGCCGTAAATTCAACTAAATACCTAGGTATTACAGTTACGAACAACTTAAATTGGAAGGAACACACAGAAAATGTTGTGGGGAAGGCTAACCAAACACTGCGTTTTGATGGCAGGACATCTGGAAAATGAAACAGATCTACTAAGCAGACTGCCTACACTACGCTTGTCCGTCCTCTTACAGAATAATGCTGCGCGGTGTGGGATCCTTACCAGATAGGACTGACGGAGTACATAGAAAAAGTTCAAAGATGGGCAGCATGGTTTGTATCGTCGCAAAATATGGGAGAGAGTGTCACAGAAATTATACAGGATTTGGGCTAGACATCATTAAAAGAAAGGCGTTTTTCGTTGCGCCAGAATTTTCTCAGGAAATTCCTATCACCAACTTTCTCCTCCGAATGCGAAAATATTTTGTTGACACAGACCTACATAGGGAGAAACGATCACCACGAAAAAATAAGAGAAATCAGAGCTCGTGCGGAAAGATATAGGTATTCGTTCTTTCCGCGCGCTGTAAGGGATCGGAATAATAGAGAATTGTGAAGGTGGTTCGATGAAATCTCTGCCAGGCACTTAAATGTGATTTGCAGCGTATCCATGTAGATGTAGGTGTAGATGAGAGGAAAATTTAGTAGTCATGGGACACTAATTCGATAGTAGGAAAAGGTAGAGAAGAAAAAATATTAGGTGGATATGAACTGGGGGAGAGGAATGAAAGAGGAAGCCGCCTGGTAGAATTTTGCACAGAACGTAATTTTATCATAGCTAACACTTGGTTTAAGAATCATGTAAGAAGGGAGTGGAAGGCTATTTACAGTTTGTGTAGAAACCAGATTGCAATTATAAGAGGCGAGGGGCATGAAAGGGAAGCAATGGTTGAAAAGGGAGTGAGACAGGGTTTTAGCCTATCTCCGACGTTATTCAGTCTGTATATTGAGGAAGCAGTAAAGGAAACAAAAGAAAAATTTGGAGTAGGAATTAAAATCCATGGAGAAGAAATAAAAACTTTGAGGTTCGCCGACGACATTGTAATTCTGTCAGAGTCAACAAAGGACATGGAAGAGCAGTTGAACGGAATGGACAGTGTCTTGAAAGAGGGATATAAGATGAACATCAAGTAGAGATTTAAGTGTCAGGAAGTCTTTTCTGGAAGTATTTGTATGCAGTGTAACCGTGTATGGAAGCGCAACATGGACGATAAATAGTGTTACAGAAGAATGCTGAAGATTAGATGGGTAGATCACGTAACTAATGAGGAGGCACTGCATAGAATTGGGGAGAAGGGGATTTTGTGGCTCAACTTGACTAGAAGAAGTGATCGGTTGGCAGGGTACGTTCTGAGGCATCAAGGGATCATCAATTTAGTACTGGAGGGAGGCGTGGAGGATAAAAATCCTAGAGGGAGACCAAGGGAAGAATGCACTAGACAGATTCAGAAGGATGTAGGTTGCAGTAAGTATTGGGAGATGAAGAAGCTTGCACAGGATAGGGCAGCATAGAGAGCTGCATCAAATCAGTCTTTGGATTGACGACCACAACAACAACTCAAGAAGGTTGTACCCATGGAAGAGACCTGGAGACACCGGAAGGTTTCAACTTGACTATGTAATGATAAGACAGATTTCCGAAGCAAAATTTAAATTGTAAGTCATTTCCAGTGGCAGATATGGAGTCTGACCACAATTTATTGGTTACGGACTGCCGATTAAAAGTGAAGAAACGGCAAAAATGTAGGAATTTAAGGAGATTGGACCTGGATAAACTGAAAGAATCAGAGATTGTAGAGATTTTGGAGGAAGCATTAGGGAACGATTGACAAGAACAAGGGAAAGAAATACAGTAGCATGAGGGTGGGTACCTTGAGAGATGAAATAGTAAAGGCTACAGAGGATCAAGTAGGTAAAAAAAGGCTAGCAGAAATCCTTAGGTAACAGAAGAGATACTGAATTTAATTGATGAGAAAATATAAAAATGCAGTAAATGAAGCAGACGAAAGGGAATACAAACGTCGAAAGATGACATTGACAGGAAGTGCAAAATGGCTAAGCATGAAAGGCTAGAAGTCAAACGTAAGAATTTAGAAGCATATATCACTAGAGGAAGAATAGATGCCGCCTATAGGAAAATTAAAGATACCTATGTAGAAAAGAGACCGTATGAATATCAACAGCTCAGATGGAAAACCAGTCCTAAGCAAAGAAGGGAAAGCAGAAAGGTGGAAGAAATACACAGAAGGTGTATACAAGGGAGATGTACTTGAGGGCAATATTATGGAAATGGAAGTATATAGATGAAGATGAGATGGGATATAAGATATTGCTTGAAGAATTTGGCAGAGAACTGAGAACCTAAGTCGAAAATAGGCACCGGGAATAATCAATATTACGTTAGAACTATTGATAGCCTCGGGAGAGCCAGCCATCACGAAACTCTTCCATCTCGTGATAAGGATGTATAAGACAGGCGAAATATCCTCAGACTTCAAGAAGAATATAATAATTCCAATTCCAATGAAAGCAGGTGCTGACATGTACGAAAATTGCCGAACTATCAGTTTAATAAGTCACGATTTCAATATACTAACACGAATTCTTTACAAAAGAATGGAAAAACTGATAGAAGCCCATTAAATGTTCTCTTACTTAATGTTATGAGATTTCGTAAATATTTATTCAGAGGTCTTGAAGTGTTGGGTTCTAGATGCCTTATGCATAAACCAAAGATACTTGTGTACATATTTTTATTACTGGTTGGTTTTTATGCCTTTCCATGTTCAATTCGAATTATTTTTCAAGTGTTATAGTTACCATGTACGGCCTGGCCAGTGTTTGAAATTACCAAGCGTGAACTTGCTGTCTTGGTGACAAGGATAGCTGCTGATTATAGATTAGCTGCATTTGCTTATGTAACAAATTCTTGAAGTGCTTGTGTAGATTTTATTGTTTTGTGCAGCATTGGATTCGAAACAAAATAATTTGATTCTGGGGTAAATATTTTTGGTTTTTGGCTGTCGTAACTTCCACCCCCGCTCCTCGCTCTCTACTAGCTCAGTTGTTAAAGTCAGGACCGATTTTTGTTCGCAGTGAGATAACAGTATTTATGAGGATTTGATTTCAGTGTAGAAAACTTACGATAATGATTGTCACAATGATTTGTTAGTTGACCATGTTATTGCACCTGGAAGTGAAGGCGCTTGCATCGACTTATCGTTAGTTTTTATCGTGACACTTAACGAGGACACGCTGAACCATATTATATGCGCAGCTGTCCTGAAATCATTCACAGTGACCGCGCTGTTGGAGGCGCCATGTCACAAATCGCGAGGCCCCTCCCACGGGAGGTTAGAGTCCTCCCTCGGGCATGAGTGTGTGTTGTCCTAAGTAGTGTGTAAGTCTAGGGACCCATGACCTCAGCAGTTTGGTCCCTTAGGAAAACACACACACACATATATATATCAACAAGGCTTTCATTCACTGTAGTCCACTTTCTTGATAACAATATTTTTCCATTACAGATCAAGTTAAACTTTGTACTACCCGCGATACTACTACACTTGGCTGCCCGTCTCCGTTATCGGAAACACGGTTTGATATTGTATATATATATATATATATATATATATATATATATATATATTACAAGGAAGTACAGCGGTGTGTAAAGTTATTTATTTATTTATTTATTCTTTCATTGTAGTCCACTTTCTTGATAACAACATATTATCATTACAGATCAAGTTATATATACATAAATAACTAAAGCCGGGTGGTAGTGTGTAGTGTAGTGTAGCACTTAACATTTTCTCCCAGCAAATGATTTAGATGGCTCAGAGACTCCTTACGACTGCGAAAAACAGATTATCTCTGACTCGTGATATAAAAACTCTGTGGACAGCATGTGAAACATTACGTGTGCAATAGACTGACTACTTCTGATTGAGAATTGTGGAGAGAAGGATCGTAGTGGAATTTTAACTAGCGACATTGTTGTAAGCCGCCACTTTGAGTACCAAATGTAGTTTTATGAATTATGATAACGTTTCATCTTATGCAAGAGGATGATGTATACTGGAATGTAGCTAGGAAAATCGTTCACGGAAAATTATAATTCTATGAATGGAAAAAGTACGTTCAGTTCTCTGGTTACTTTTAACTTTTTTGTGGATCGGGAGATTATTTGGAGCGTCATAACTCGAAGGAAACTATGTATCCCGGAAAATCAGTAGAACCAGCACCACGGTCGTTTATGCTTTGTTTTAAGACATTAAATTATGGACTTTATCGAAATTGATACACAACTTGGACACTGATTCCCATACTGCAGAGGGAGTACGTCCACCCAAGACGGCTCCCCACGGTGTACGATTGTGCCTCTGATTTGAAACGTACCCTTTGAAAAATTATAAATGACTGTGCTGGTAAACTTTTAAGTTATCTGATTTTCAAACAGCTGAGCAAAACTGAACCTACTCAGATATTTCTCTCTTATTCTGATCATGACTAAACTGACAGACAATATTTGTAGCGCAACGCAATGTGACTTTCAATAATCCCCACAAAAGAATGGCCCTGACTAACAATAACCTATACCTTTCATGAATCACTTACCTCACAAAAATCTTCGTTACTCTAACTACTGCAATACAGCGAGCGCCAATACTGCCAGCTAAATAAAAGATTTTAACTACTGATGGCACTAACTGCTGATAGACATAGTTAGCAAATGAAAGATTTTGATAGAGAACAAACAATGTATTTGCCTTAACAATGTTCAAAAGTCATCATATCTGTCAATTCCTGACCTCCATCTTTACAAATTTCCTTTTTCTGGCGGACACACGTCCAGGTCGTCCGCTTATAGCAACGTCTCAAAACTCTGGCCTCTCTCTCTCTCTCTCTCTCTCTCTCTCTCTCTCTCTCTACATCCACCACTACTGGCAGCTCACCTCCAACTGTACAACGCTACGCGCTGTTCACATCCAACTGCCCAACACTACAATAGCGAATATTCCAACAGTGCCAACCACCCAGACTGCACACAGCACAGTCAATGATTTTCATACAGAGCGCTACGTGGCGTTTCCAACATAAAAACCTAAACAGTCTACTTACAGATTATTTTAAGAATTTTCAGAGTCGACGATCGCCGGAATTCTGCAGAGCCACAGGGATTTTATTCCAGGTGGAGTACTTAATTTTTTACCAGGAAGCGTGAGAAATAATTGTGTAAAAATATTGGGGAAGCGACTTTTTCCTCCAAAAGTTTCCACTCAAGTATCTAGATATTATTCAGTCATGTTAATTTAATTTCACTTTCACACGGGGAGGGAAGTTTAAGGGGAAAGCTTCCATGCATTAGTCCTTTTAAGTATGACGGGAAAGCATTACACATTTTTTAAATCTTTTTAAAAACTGGTTTTGGAAAGAAGGATTCTGTTTCAATCCGAGGAAGAAATCAAATTATCTCCATTCAGGCAGCTAGCTTCTCGTAGAAGGCCACAACTGAATTAATTAATACATCAATAAGAGTACATCCATTACTTTCCAAAAACTTTGCCTTAACAAAATCTGATTCCAATTTTCTATTTCCCGAATTGTATGCTATCGTTGGATATACATAACCATATGAATTTATCCAAATTATATCTTCACCATTTTAAGAAAAAATTTATGATAAAACTCTTAGACGACCTAAGGTGTACATTTGTGGATCTACATAATTATGTGTACCCATAGAGATTCGGAGACATCTACATCTATATCTACATTTATCTGTGGACCCTGTGAACTGCGTGGTAATCAATCTTGTCCAGATGTTTCCTATAGCATGGCTGTAGAATATTTCTAGATTACTCACTTGGTACTGGTTCTTGAAACTTTATGATTAAAGTTTTCCAGGATAGTCGACGTCTATATTCGGTCTTCTGCCAGATAAACGTTTTCGTCATGACCATGGCACTCTCCTGTAGATCACAAACCTGTCGCCATTCTTGCTGCCCATCTTTGTATACGTTCGATACTGTTATGTCTATTTGGTGTACGTCCCACACACTTCAATAATATTGTAGAGTGGACCGCACGAGTGTTTTGTAAACAATCTGGTTTGAACACTGACTGCATTTCTCCAGCACCCGACCTATGATCTGAAGTCTATCTTCTGCTTTAACTACGACTGAGCTCACATAATCATTCCATTTAATACACCCACAAATTGGTACACCCTGGTACTTGTATGAATTGACAGATTCCTGTTCTGTCTCTCCGGTGTTGTAAAGTAGAACACTATATCCCTGTGTTTCGTAAAGTGCACAGTTCTACGAAATAAACATTATGCAAACTGAACTTTGATTCGAAGTGCTGTCACTGTTCTTGAAATGGACTCGAAACTTCTTCCAACTTCCTTCAGCTTGCGTCGGACCTTGCATCCAGTTCTCCTTGTAAGAACTTTGTTGACTGCGATTCTCACCGAACCGAACACTGTTCTGATGTCGCGTTAAGGTTAAACTTAAGAGAACAGGTCGAGTTTTCTTCTTTTTGTTTTCTCCGACTGCCGTAACCGGAACCTCCGGGTCAGACGAATATCAACCTGATCTAACAGTCGTCGTTATCCTCGATTCTCTGTACGCAATACAGTGGACAGATGGATCGTATCTCCCTCACATTAAAGATGCCAGGGGATTTATTACTTTCTACGAAAAAGTTAATAAGTAGAAATATTGACCAAATAAAAGAAAACAGGTGAAAAAGACTGCCCTTCTCATGAAACGATAAAGCTTTGAACTTTTTGCACATTCTGCATAACTAAATAACAGTTCTACCACTCCACATCATCCGTCAATATTCCAACTATACTTCACACGCTCATATTTATCAACAATCGTTATAGCACTAAACTAACGTAGAAATTATAAACGTCCCACTAGCATATTACAAGACCAACGCCACTCCTCCCCTTGGACATTCTAGCGATGCAGAATATACGAGCCAAGATGACTGCAACAACTACATAAGCGTGCTACAAGCATTTCTTTCCCCCTTTCTTCGATATGCACCTGCGGAGTCACTGGTCTCTCTTTAGGAGAACGGTTTAAATACCCGTCCATCTATTCACATTTTGGTTTTCAATGGTTTCCCATAATCGTTTTAGGCAAATGCAGCGATGGTTTCTCTGTAAAGGTCACTGCTGAATTGTTTTCCTGTCCTTTACTACTACGAGCTTGGACTCTGTCGCCAATTACCACGCTGTTACGGGACGTTAAACTAAAGCCGGTTCGACAACACTTTTTTCCTCCTACAAATGGCACAATTCCTCCCCCGATAGCACGATAGGTATGTGCTTTTACACCTAAACCGACTGCCAGTTTTCATATACCAGGCAGTGTGAATATAAAGAACTTGCCCCTGCTAATGCGCGAGATATTGATAGGCCATCGGGATAGCATGTTACTATTCCACCTCGTATCAGACTGTACCCGTGGTCTAGGGGTAGCGTCTTTGATTCATAATCAAAACGTCTTCAGTCCCGGGTTCGATCCCCGCCACTGCCTAAATTTTGATAAATAATCAGCATTGGCGGCCGAAGACTTCCGGCATAAGAAGTCAGCCTCATTCTGCCAACGGCCTTGTCAAAGAGGGCGGAGGAGCGGATAGAGGTTCAGGGCACTCTTGTCCTAGGGGTGGGAAATTGCCCCTAAAGGCGGAAGAATCAGCAATGATCAACGATATGAGGATGCAGAAGGCAATGGAAACCACTGCATTAAAGACACGTAACGTGTATCCACAGGACATGTGGCCTGTAATTGAAGAAGTGTCGTGATGATCTCTCCATCGGCAAAAGATTCCGGGGTAGTCCCCCATTCGGATCTCCGGGATGGGACTGCCAAGGGGGAGGTTACCATGAGAAAAAGATTGAATAATCTACGAAAGGAT
The DNA here is from genome assembly GCF_023864345.2 of Schistocerca serialis cubense. Lineage (NCBI taxonomy): Eukaryota > Metazoa > Arthropoda > Insecta > Orthoptera > Acrididae > Schistocerca > Schistocerca serialis. The sequence goes on from NC_064645.1 coordinate 443,741,582, forward strand.
AACGTTCTACGAGTCGGGGCGTGGAATGTCAGAAGCTTGAACGTGGTAGGGAAACTAGAAAATCTGAAAAGGGAAATGCAAAGGCTCAATCTAGATACAGTAGGGGTCAGTGAAGTGAAATGGAAGGAAGACAAGGATTTCTGGTCAGATGAGTATCGGGTAATATCAACAGCAGCAGAAAATGGTATAACAGGTGTAGTATTCGTTATGAATAGGAAGGTAGGGCAGAGGGTGTGTTACTGTGAACAGTTCAGTGACCGGGTAGTTCTAATCAGAATCGACAGCAGACCAACACCGACAACGATAGTTCAGGTATACATGCCGACGTCGCAAGCTGAAGATGAACAGATAGAGAAAGTGTATGAGGATATTGAAAGGGTAATGCAGTATTTAAAGGGGGACGAAAATCTAATAGTCATGGGCGACTGGAATGCAGTTGTAAGGGAAGGAGTAGAAGAAAAGGTTACAGGAGAATATGGGCTTGGGACAAGGAATGAAAGAGGAGAAAGACTAATTGAGTTCTGTAACAAGTTTCAGCTAGTAATAGCGAATACCCTGTTCAAGAATCACAAGAGGAAGAGGTATACTTGGAAAAGGCCGGGAGATACGGGAAGATTCCAACTAGATTACATCATGGTCAGACAGAGATTCCGAAATCAGATACTGGATTGTAAGGCGTACCCAGGAGCAGATATAGACTCAGATCACAATATAGTAGTGATGAAGAGTAGGCTGAAGTTCAAGACATTAGTCAGGAAGAATCAATACGCAAAGAAGTGGGATACGGAAGTACTAAGGAATGACGAGATACGTTTGAAGTTCTCTAACGCTATAGATACAGCAATAAGGAATAGCGCAGTAGGCAGTACAGTTGAAGAGGAATGGACATCTATAAAAAGGGCCATCACAGAAGTTGGGAAGGAAAACATAGGTACAAAGAAGGTAGCTGCGAAGAAACCATGGGTAACAGAAGAAATACTTCAGTTGATTGATGAAAGGAGGAAGTACAAACATGTTCCGGGAAAATCAGGAATACAGAAATACAAGTCGCTGAGGAATGAAATAAATAGGAAGTGCAGGGAAGCTAAGACGAAATGGCTGCAGGAAAAATGTGAAGACATCGAAAAAGATATGACTGTCGGAAGGACAGACTCAGCATACAGTAAAGTCAAAACAACCTTTGGTGACATTAAAAGCAACGGTGGTAACATTAAGAGTGCAACGGGAATTCCACTGTTAAATGTAGAGGAGAGAGCAGATACGTGGAAAGAATGCATTGAAAGCCTCCATGAAGGTGAAAATTTGTCTGATGTGATAGAAGAAGAAACAGGTGTCGATTTAGAAGAGATAGGGGATCCAGTATTAGAATCGGAATTTAAAAGAGCTTTGGAGGACTTACGGTCAAATAAGGCAGAAGGGATTGATAACATTCCATCAGAATTTCTAAAATCATTGGGGGAAGTGGCAACAAAACGACCATTCACGTTGGTGTGTAGAATATATGAGTCTGGCGATATACCATCTGACTTTCGGAAAAGCATCATCCACACAATTCCGAAGACGGCAAGAGCTGACAAGAGCGAGAATTATCGCACAATCAGCTTAACAGCTCATGCATCGAAGCTGCTTACAAGAATAATATACAGAAGAATGGAAAAGAAAATTGAGAATGCGCTAGGTGACGATCAGTTTGGCTTTAGGAAAAGTAAAGGGACGAGAGAGGCAATTCTGACGTTACAGCTAATAATGGAAGCAAGGCTAAAGATTTGTCGATCTGGAAAAAGCGTTCGACAATATAAAATGGTGCAAGCTGTTCGAGATTCTGAAAAACGTAGGGGTAAGCTCTATAGGGAGAGACGGGTCATATACAATATGTACAACAACCAAGAGGGAATAATAAGAGTGGACGATCAAGAATGAAGTGCTCGTATTAAGAAGGGTGTAAGACAAGGCTGTAGCCTTTCGCCCCTACTCTTCAATCTGTACATCGAGGAAGCAATGATGGAAATAAAAGAAAGGTTCAGGATTGGAATTAAAATACAAGGTGAAAGGATATCAATGATAAGATTCGCTGATGACATTGCTATCCTGAGTGAAAGTGAAGAAGAATTAAATGATCTGCTGAACGGAATGAACAGTCTAATGAGTACACGGTATGGTTTGAGAGTAAATTGGAGACAGATGAAGGTAATGAGAAGTAGTAGAAATGAGAACAGCGAGAAACTTAACATCAGGATTGATGGTCACGAAGTCAATGAAGTTAAGGAATTCTGCTACCTAGGCATTAAAATAACCAATGACGGACGGAGCAAGGAGGACATCAAAAGCAGACTCGTTACGGCAAAAAAGGCATTTCTGGCCAAGAGAAGTCTACTAATATCAAATACCGGCCTTAATTTGAGGAAGAAATTTCTAAGGATGTACGTCTGGAGTACAGCATTGTATGGTAGTGAAACATGGACTGTGGGAAAACCGGAACAGAAGAGAATCGAAGCATTTGAGATGTGGTGCTATAGAAGAATGTTGAAATTTAGGTGGATTGATAAGGTAAGGAATGAGGAGGTTCTACGCAGAATCGGAGAGGAAAGTAATATGTGGAAAATACTGATAAGGAGAAGGGACAGGATGATAGGACATCTGCTAAGACATGAGGGAATGACTTCCATGGTACTAGAGGAAGCTGTAGAGGGCAAAAAGTGTAGAGGAAGACAGAGATTGGAATACGTCAAGGAAATAATTGAGGACGTAGGTTGCAAGTGCTACTCTGAGATGAAGAGGTTAGCACAGGAAAGGAATTTGTGGCGGGACGCATCAAACCAGTCAGTAGACTGATGACAAAAAAAAAAAAAAAAAAAAAATCAGATTGTGGGAAGGAATGGAACACAACCCTACTGGCAGTTAGCCACTGAGGGAAGGTGCCAGAAATCGCAGCACATATCAAAGGTTTAGAAACTAGCACAAAGAGGTAAAATATGAAATTAGCACAGAACAACGTACTCTTAACGAAGGCAGCCTCCACAGACACACATTCACACATTCACAGAATGACGTACTGAAAAAGCATTCTCCTGTAGCTACATTATTTTAACTGAGAACAGTTGGGAGAGAGAATACTGAACCATGAGAACCAGGTTTCGGCACCAAGACTAGTGATGTCGGTGGTGGGGGACAGAATCCTGTGAACCTTACCGTATGGCGGGCGCTGTTGCTCTTCCGTAGTATCGCGAAATACTCGCAATCGCCAAGCGACCGAAACGGCTATCGAATGAGAGTGTACCCGGAATCACCAACCGTTGAGCTTTACCGTCGCATGGCGGAGCGTACCTCTGGACAATAGACGGTCGCGGGCGAGACGGCAGCTGGTGGACCTCCAAGAAGACGTTCCGGAATGGGCTTGAGCGGTGAGGCTAAGGGGTTCAGTTAGCTGGTCGGCATCTCACACTAGTAAGCCTACATTTGAAAACAATAGTTCCGTTGCAAGCTTTCTGAGTAGACAAGCGGCTAGCTGTCGGCTGCTCCACAGAACTCAAAAAATGTTCAAATGTGTGTGAAATCTTATGGGACTTAACTGCTAAGGTCATCAGTCCCTAAGCGTACACACTACTTAACCTAAATTATCCTAAGGACAAACTTACACACCCATGCCCCAGGGAGGACTCGAACCTCCGCTGGGACGAGCCGCGCAGTCCAAGACTGCAGCGCCTAAGACCGCTCGGCTAATCCCGCGCTGCCCTCCACAGAACTGGGCGCTTCCTTTTTGCATCAGAGGCTTGGCGCAGCCTCCGCCGTTGAGATGTCTTTCTGTGTTCGTGCGCGCCTCACGAGCAAGAAGACGCTCGGTTTGACATCATTTTAACGATCGCCGCCATATTGAACAATTAATTAATTTCCCTCAAAATGACGGCAGCCGGTCTGTTGTTATTACACATCATCTTTAGTTTCTGTGATTATTTAGATGCTTTCAAGGACAAATCTTTATATACTTCGAAATAAAACTGATATGTAAATTATGGGTCGAGCAGCGATTTGTCCGTCATCAAAAAGTCCCGAATCTTTCACCTGATTTCATATTCATTGATTACTTTTGGACTCATCCTTTAATTCCGACCCTGCGCAGTCTGCCACGGGCTCGTCACTGCACGAGGAATTCTTGGTAAGGTTCGTAACACGATGTGTTATAGGGGAGAACAGCTCCATTAATACGCAAAATGGGCGTGGTGGGCCTTGAGAGAAATTTTAGTCCAACATGGATTTCGTGTTTGGGCGCCTCTGTCAGCATTGCATCCAAAGTGTGCGTTTGTGTCACTCGGCCCTAATTAGACCCTAACCTTCCCTTCCTGCCTTCCTGATAGCGCCGAGCGTTGCAGACAACACCCGACCTAATAATAATGTATGGGATTATATACAGGGAATGTAAGAGTACCTGTCAGTATCATATAAACCTATGAAATGGAAATGTCGTGTGGCTAGTGCCTCCCTTCGGGTAGACCGTTCGCTTGGTGCAAGTCTTTCGAGTTGACGCCACTTCGACGACTTGCGTGTCGATGGGGATGAAATGATGATAAGGACAATAAAAACCCAGTCCCTGAGCGGAAAAAATCTCCGACTCAGCCGGGAATCGAACCCGGGTGGTTAGGTATGACATTCCGCCGCGTTGACCACTCAGCTACCAGGGGTGGACGTATAAATCGATGTATAAAAAGTAGTTTCGACATTCACTGACCATTATAAACATCTAAGGTGACTATCATGACAGCAGAATTAACAGCCATATTAGAGGCATTGAGAAACACTGTTCCAAGGACGATGACAGTTAATTCACAAGTAGCACTACAAATGCAACACCCCCGGAGATAAAGCCTCAATGACCCACTAGTTTTCGAGATTCTGCAGCAAGTAGACACCCTACAGCAGAACGACATGGGAATGAAATTTGAGTAAAATGTCACTGTGACTTGCGGTGCAATGAAATGATGGACAGGCTAACAGAAAAAGGCGCTATCATTACGAGAAGTCGTGAGTACGACAAGGTGCCGAACTTCAGAGTCTGTTGCACGTTGAAACGAATCACGCAAAAACCAGTGCCAACACGAATGGAAAAATGCTAGTGCTTCTAGATGACAGTCCTTTAGTGAGCTGGGTCGCACGCTGGTAGTGATACTAAAAAAAAAAACAGCCCGTACAGGTTCTCTTTGAGGACGACTCATGGCCGCCACAAAAAAAGATCTACATCGTATACAGAAAAGAAGAAAACGTTAAGGATATGATACTGCTAGGGATAAAGGAAATCATTCAATGTGAGGGCGCTTCTAGTAACAACGGGCATCATCGTGTTCATATTTAAGATAATTCTCATTTATAGCTCCGTCTGAGTTGCACATTTTTAATTACATTACATGTCTCGATCAATCTGGATCATCTTCAGATCTAAGTACTTGCTTCAGCAAACCGTTTTGTCTACTCAGAACCGTGTGTCAGAGTACTCTGATATATGATTCTGACTAGACAAAATGTGCAACTGAGACAATAAATGAAAATTATCTTAAGTATCTACCTAGTTGCTGAATGTCTCAAGATGATTATGTGGATTATAGTGGTCTTCAGAACGTTGTCTAATTTCCTTGCAGTGGTCGAAGTGCAATTCTGGCTGTCCCTATGTCTTCTAGAATGGAGGGACGAGAACTTAAACTGTAAAATGTTAATTACTTGTTTATACATACGATATTGTACTTAGTATACAGAACGTAGTACCCCACACTATAGACCGCAGGTGTGCAAGTGTATTGCCGAATCATCAGTTTAGTAAATCATGCCTGCAGAATTCTAACACGAATTATTTACAGAAGAATGGAAAATATTGGTAGAGGGCAGTCTGCGAGGAGGTCAGTCTCAGGTCGTGAAGGCACGAAGCAATAATGATCTTACGATTTATTTCAGAAGATAGTTCGAGGAAAGGCAAATCTAAATTTACAGCATTTGTAGACTTAGAGAAAGTTTTTGACAATATTGACTGGAATACTCTCTTTGTAATTCTTGGGCAAGCAGGAATAAAATAAAGGGAGCGGAACGGTATCTTCAGAATCGATACTGCAGCTGAAGGGTCGAAGAGTGAAAGGGAAACAGTAGTTGAGAACGTAGTGAGTGTTTTAGACAACTGTCGGTGTTATTCAATCTCTGCACTGATAAAAATGTCGAGGAAACCAAGGACAAATTTGTAAAGGGGATTACAGTTCAGGGAGAAAAAAATAAAAGTGTTGAGGTTTGCCGGTGACACTGTAATACTTCCAGAGACGCATAGTACTTTGAAGATCAGTTGCACGGAAAGACTGTCTTGCAAGAAGCTTATAAGATGAATATCGATCTAAGTAAAACATAGGTGATGGAGTATCATCGTATCAAATAAGGATAGGAAGTAAGATATGAAAAGCAGTAGATGAGTTTTGCTAGTTGGACAGCGAAATAAATTACAATCGCCGCATTAGAGAGGGCATATGAGTAAAATGCAGACAGGAAACAGCAAGAAAAAGCATTTCTGAAGAAGTGGAATTTGTTATCAAATATAAAATTTCAATGTCCGTAAGTCTCTTCTGAAGGTATTTGTGTAGCACGCTGCATTGTGTGGAAGTAAAATGCGGACGATAAATAACTTAAGACGAGAGGAGAGTAGAAGCTTTTAAAGTGTTGTGCTACAGAAGCATCCGGAAGATCCTGCGAAGAAGAGAAATTTAAGACATTACTTAACTAAATCAAGGAATCGTCAATGTGGTAATGGAAGTAAGTGTGCGTGTGTATGGGGGGGGGGGGGGGGGCGAGGGAAGGGGGGAGGAGGGGGACACACTTCGGCGTGACTACAGCAGTCAGGTTCAAATTGATGTAGGTTGCAGTAGTTATGTGGAGCTGATCTCCTTGCAAAGTGTAGACCTGCATCAAAACTAGTCTCTGGCCAGCACTTCGCTTCACTTATGTTACCATCTTAGTTCTGGATATTACGAACTCAGAGGTGTGCGAGAACGTCATGGCGGAACTGCCATGCGAATTTGTGGATTTAATGATGCGTGTAGCACAGAACGAGCCTTACATGTCACTGAATGTTGGCTAAACAAAAAGATCAGCCACAGACTGTAAAAATGAGAACCGGGGAAAGACCTGTCATTTGCTACGTCGGATACGGAAAGTCGTAGAAAGCTCGTGTGGTTCCCTTTAAGTCGAAGCCGTAGCCCCGAGGGCTTAACTTTGCTGGCCGCAAGCCGACTCTGCCAGAAGCAGAGAGAACACGGCGTTCGTCTGGGGAGGCAATTTTTGTGTTTACTTGCTGGCGCCCACCTGTTGCCGAGGGACGCGGCTGGGGTAGGGGGCTGTGGCGCTTAACTGGCGCCCAAACCGAGAGTTTCTAGCACTTCACTTCACGTTTAGATATGTAAGCGTTCACTACCTTCAATTTTATTTCGCTTCGTCCTAAACAGCTCTGAGCATTATTCACAGTGTGCGGCTTTAAATTGGGAAACAAAGTGGACGTTTCTAGTGCCTTCCGTGACGTTCGGTTCCATGACGTTCACTTCTTCGTTGCAATTCTTCGCATATCGGACCTAAGCCATCAAATTTATTGAAGTAAGCCATTCTTCCTATACGGCTACGTTTTCCTGAACAAACTTGAAGCATCATGACTGCCCACTTTTTGGTACCATTTTCAAGTGCAACAATCTCGTTTACTTTAGGGTAAGTGTACTTGAAGAAGATCGTGACGCCGATATTGGATAATCTAAAGGTAAATTTAACGTCCAATTAAATACAGCATTGCAGAAAGAAGGATTTGTAATTTAACAATTGTATGACTTGTTACATACAAATTATGCAATTCAGGCCAAATACTAAATTCATTAGATCATTCCTCTGGTGGCAACACAAAGTTCGTATTTTACTGTGGCACCGACGCGAGATTTTCAGCCCGGGGCAATGATTATCACATGACGCTCGTGCCTGAAGAGCGAAACCGGTATTAGTGATTAAATTGTGCATGACCTGTGGCTGTTAAGAATGTTAATTACACACAATAAGTATTAGATTGTTTCTTGAATGCGTGGTAGGGAAGCCCGTGTTTACAGTGTTTGTAGTTCCTCTCATTCTCTCCAGGTTTATCATTATGGACTCAAAATGGAGGGAGCCATTTAACGGGGAATGGACAGCATTTGTTAAAAGAAGAGAATAAGCAGTAATATTGTACCAACAAGATCTAAGTATTCCAAAATTAAAATCTGCGATAATTTATATAGCAAGGATTGGGACATCACAGCACTTTGCAATGACTAAATATGACCCGAGATCTCAACTCTAATTTTTAAGTCCTGGATTGGCCTCATCGATCGCTGTCCTTTCCTAAAGCTTGTAGCTCGACATTGTCGGCAACTGTACAAACTGCTGGTTGATTTTTATGATAAAAACTTGCCACAATCGTCTTCTCCGCAGATCATCTTACATTTTGCCAAAGTCGTCTGCCGTTGCAACATTCCTCGAGACAACAAAGTCGTCCGCGAATAGCCTCATGGAGCCTGCAGCGTTTTCCAGCAGAACATTAATGTAAGTTGTAAATACTAATGACTTTTTAACTTTCCACCGGGATACTCGAGAAAGTACCTTTAAATTATTGGTTAAAAACAGTCTTGGTAGCAATGTTAGTTTTTTTTATTTTTAAGCGACGCGTTTCGCCTTATTTAGGCATCTTCAGGTTATCTTTTCTAGATGGACGCGAGAGGCACCAAGATCTGCATAACGCGTTCCCGTTCACAGGAGCGAGTAACAGTAAGATGGGGGCTCAGGTAGTAAGCATGGTTTCACTCAGTATTCCAATCCACCATATTATTCCGCACTCATTCGGCTACAAAAGATTGTTTTTCAACATGATCTCCTTTCAGTGCGACGGCCTTACGCCACCTTATTGGCAGGGCGTGTATGCCTGCATGGTACTATTTATACTGATCGACGTCGAAATCAACGTTTTACTGCTTCAGAATCCTCCCTATCATCCACCTCCTACGTTCCGCGGAGTGCGTTCTTCATTGGACTCAACAGATGGAAGCCGGAAGACGCAAGATCCGGGCTGTAGGGTGGGCGAGGAACAACGGTCCAATGAACTTTTGTGATCTCCTCTCTGGAGCCTTGGGTTGTCTTGGAAAACGAGAAGTTCGTTTGCATATTTTTGGCGACGAACACGCTGAAATCATTTCTTCAGTTTCCTGAGGGTTATACGGTAGACTTCAGAGTTGATCTTTGCGCTACGAGGGAGTACATCAAACAAAATAACCCCTTCAAAGTTCTAGAAGGTCGCCATGACTTTACCATCTGAGGGTGAGACTGTGAACGTTTTCTTCGGAGGAGAGATGGTGTCGAGCCACTCCATGGATTGCAGTTTTGTTTCCGTTTCGAAGTGATGAACTACACTACTGGCCATTAAAATTGTTACACCACGAAGATGACGTGGTACAGACGTTAAATTTAACCGACAGGAAGAAGATGCTGTGATATGCAAATGATTAGCATTTCAGAGCATTCACGCAAGGTTGGTGCCGGTGGCGACACGTACAACGTGCTGACAATAGGAAAGTTTCCAACCGATTTCTCATACACAAACAGCAGTTGACCGGCGTTGCCTGGTGAAATGTTGTTGTGAAGCCTCATGTAAGAAGGAGATATGCGTACCATCACGTTTCCGACTGATAAATGTCGGATCGTATCCTATCGCGATTGCGGTTTATCGTATCGAGACATTGCTGCTCGCGTTGGTCGAGATCCAGTGACTGTTAGCAGAATATGGAATCGGTGGGTTCAGGAGGGTAATACGGAACGCCGTGCTGGATCCCAACGGCCTCGTATCACTAGCAGTGGAGATGACGGGCATCTTATCCGCATGGCTGTAACGGATCGTGCAGCCACGTCTCGATCCCTGAGTCAAAAGATGGGGACGTTTGCAAGACAACAACCATCTGCACGAACATTTCGACGACGTTTGCAGCAGCATGGACTATCAGCTCGGAGACCATGGCTGCGGTTATCCTTGAGGCTGCATCACAGAGAGGAGCGCCTGCGATGCTGTACTCAATGACGAACCTGGGTGCACAAATGGCAAAACGTCAACTTCTTCGGATGAATTCAGGTTCTGTTTACAGCATCATGACGGTCGCATCCGTGTTTGGCGACATCGCGGTGAACGCACATTGGAAGCGTGTATTCGTCATCGCCATATTGGCGTATCACCCGGCGTGATGGTACGGGGTGCCATTGGTTACACGTCTCGGTCACCTCTTGTTCGCACTGACGGCAGTTTGAAAAGTGGACATTACATTTCAGATGTGTTACGACCCCTGGCTCTACCCTTCATTCGATCCCTGAGGAACCCTCCATTTCAGCAGGATAATGCACGAGCGCATGTTGCAGGTCCTGTACGGGCCTTTCTGGATACGGAAAATGTTCGACTGCTGCCCTGGCCAGCACATTCTCAAGATCTCTCACCGATTGAAAACGCCTGGTCAATGGTGGCCGAGCAACTGGTTCGTCACAATACGCCAGTCACTACTCTTGATGAGCTGTGGTATCGTGTTGAAGCCGCATGGGCAGCTGTACCTGTCCACGCCATCCAAGCTCTGTTTGACTAAATGCCCAGCCGTATCAAGGCCGTTATTACGGCCAGAGGTGGTTTCTCTGGGTAATGGTTTCTCGAGATCTATGCACCCTAATTGCGTGAAAATGTAATCACATGTCAGTTCTAGTATAATATATTTGTCCAATGAATACCCGTTTATCATCTGCATTTCTTTTTGGTGTAGCAATTTTAATGTCCAGTAATTAATATTTCATCGCCTTGGACGATGTTTGACAATAAACTATCACAATCAGTATGGTAACGCACAAGCATTTCCGCACAGATGGTCCTCTGTTTCTGTTTATCGACTCCTATTAGGTGGCGAGGAACCCACTGGGCAGACACATTTGAGTACCCCAGCCTGGTGGACGAGTGTGTTGGCACTACCAACAGGGACGTTCAGGGTGTGTAGCGAGGTGCTAGGCTGTGATCCGTCGATCACCTCGAATGAGAGTGTCCGCACGTTGCAACACTGCAGGAGTCGCAGCTGTGTGCGGGCGGCCGGCACGCGGGAGACAGGACAGTTTTGCGCGGCTTGTTGCAACGATGGGAGACGCCTGGCTCAACGGCGTACCGTGCGTCTGTTCGCTGCCAGGTCTCTGTAGACATTCTGCAAGCGCCTACGAAAGTCTGCAATGCTCTGGTTTTCCGCCGAAAGAAACTCAAACACAGATCTCTGCTTGAGGCTGTAATGGTAGTTCAATTACGTAACCATTACGGCACCTCACCTCAACCTCTCGATACCAGCAATATTCTACTGTCTTTCTGCGAAACAAATAACATATTTCTGTGACACCATTCAGATTTGATTTCATTAATGTAGAGGTACTCTGATACATCGATATCTTTATATTACAATGATATTATTCTTATGTGTATTCTTTCTTTTGTGACTATGATCCTTGACGTACTTGCAAATCTGATTTCTGGGGCGTAAGCTGTTATTAGAGAGTCAAGTCTTGGTCGTTATGTTGAAAAGACGCAAATTGTAGTAAGTTTATGAAATGTGAACTTTAACAGTGAGGAAGATATTTTCAAGTATGTTTTATATTGTGAAGTGATGTTTCGGAACGAGTTAAGTGATATTGCAACAAAAGTAATAAAAAAGAACTGTAACTTAAATTCGGAGTGCTGATTACTTTTTTACATCACCATTGTCCTAACTTGCAAAAGTTTAATCTTCAAGAATGGTTTATGAAACACATCTATAAAACTTTTGAATATCGCAGAATAAGGCCTAGGCCTCTTTGCATCCGAACTTGGAATCATCGCTACCTAGATTTTCGACGATTGAGCCATGAGTTCACAACGAGACCAGCGTGGGAAACACAAAAAGATGAGTGCCTAGTTTATCCATTACTTCAAGAAATGACTTTATTAACTGTGCTCTAATGATACCTGCCACATAATATAACTTTGTTGTTGCCCGAAAATGCAATATTTAGCAGCGTGAGCAACACTACAATCATAATTAATTTTTGACCTTTGTTGTGGTAGGGTTGTTAGAAGGTGCATGTCCGTTACCGATGCTACTCTGAAGACTTCGGATAGCGCCGCTACGTATCGGAACTTCATGAAACTATATGGGCTGAAGCGGAAATAGTGCACGGTGTTCCTCAACAAATTCCGAATTTTTTCAACAGAAGTCGTCCGAGAAAAAGAATGGGTTGCATTACTTATAGGACACCCCTCTTACACCTGCAAAATCCTGAACGAAGTCACAAATTCAATCCGACAAAGGTAAACTCGCATTTTATTTATTATGTAACAGTGTGGGACTGTTCCTAATGCCTTCGTGAAGCCGAGGAATACGGGATAACGAGAGCACCTTTGTCCTCGGCTTTCTGGGCTTCGTGGACGAACAGAGCGAGACGAATTTCGCGGGATGCCAAATTGGGAAACTCTTGTTAATACGAGGGTTACTCCAAAAGAAATGTACACTATTTTTGTAAAAGTGCAGTTTTCAATCTGCATGTGTGAAAGTTTTACAGTGTGTAGATACATCCTTCCCGCTTGTTTTCAAACTTAGTTCAACCTGTTGCCGTGAGTGGCGCTGTCACAGCATGTCTTCAAGATGGCTGCTGCACTTGACATTTGTCAGAAGCAACGTTCTGTCATAGAATTCCTGTGCTGTGAAAACGAGACAGTGGAAAACATCCAAAAGAGGTTGAAATGGTTCAAATGGCTCTGAGCACTATGGGACTCAACTGCTGAGGTCATTAGTCCCCTAGAACTTAGAACTAGTTAAACCTAACTAACCTAAGGACATCACAAACATCCATGCCCGATGCAGGATTCGAACCTGCGACCGTAGCGGTCCTGCGGTCCCAGACTGCAGCGCCTTTAACCGCACGGCCACTTCGGCCGGCAGAGGTTGAAAATGGTGTACGGAGATGCTGCTGTCGATCGCAGTACAGTTGGTCGGTGGGCAAGCAGGTTACGTGATGAAACCGGGCACGGCAATATTGAGGATTGTCCTCGCAGTGGCAGCCCTCCTACTGCACACACTCCAGACAATGAGCAGAGAGTTGACGGACTGGTGACTGCTGACAGACGCATCACAGTGAATGATTTGTCACGCTACGTTGGGATAGGGGAAGGAAGTGTTTGCGGAATACTGAATGTGTTGGCGTTAAAAAAGGTTTGTGCCAGGTGGGTTCCCAAGATGTTGACAGTGGCTCACAAAGAAACAAGAAAAACGGTATGCAGCGAACTTTTGGAACAGTACGAGAATGGTGGAGATGAATTTCTTGGAAGAATTGTGAGAGGTGGTGAAACATGGCTCCATCATTTTTCACCAGAGACGAAGAGGCAATCAATGGAGTGGCAGAATGCAAATTCACCCAAGAAAAAAATATTCAAAACAACACCCTCTGCTGGAAACTTATGGCTACGATGTTTTTCTATTCTGAAGGATTCTTGCATGTGGATATCAAGCCAAGTGGAACCACCATAAATTCTGATGTATATGTGACGACACTGAAGAAACTTCGAGCTCGACTGAGTCGTGTTCGACCACATCGGCAAAAGCAGGATGTTTTGCTGTTGCACGACAATGCACGGTCACATGTCAGTCAAGAAACCACAAAAGCGATCACAAAACTTGGATGGACAACACTGAAACACCCGCCTTACAGTCCTGACTTGGCTCCATGTGACTATGATCTCTTTGGGAAACTGAAAGACTCTGTTCGTGGAACAAGGTTTGAAGATGATGACTCCCTCGTGCACGCTGCCAGACAGTGGCTCCAACAGGTTCATCCAGAATTTTACCGTGTGGGTATACAGGCGCTGGTTCCAAGATGGCGTAAGGCAGTTGAGAGGGATGGAAATTATGTGGAGAAATGAAAATATTGTTCCTAAAGGATGTATCTACAGGCTGTAAAACTTTCAAAAATGTAGAATAAAAGGTGGATTAAAAAATAGTGTGCATTTCTTTTGGAGGGATAGTTTCGTTCTCCAAAAACTTCAGAATGCGACTAGGCGCAAGGCGGCAGAGCAGACAAGACAGCTCGCTGCGGTAGTGCTGGAGCTCACCCGTCGATGAGCGGCGACGACTTTAGCAGCGCGGCCACCTCTGGGGGGACGGGCCGACCCGCCAGCGACTCGTAGGCCGAGTAGTCGTCCTGCAGCGCTATGGGCAGCGCGATCACCAGGATGATGACCAGAAGGCCCACCACCGTGGCCGCCATCACGCACGGCTTGCTCGCTGCGGGAACACAAAGCACGTATCCAGTCAGCAACGCCTCAGTACTGTCTAGCCCGCAAGAAACAGCTAATGCAAAATCAAAACAAAACAAAAAATGTGTGTGAAATCTTTTGGGACTTAACTGCTAAGGTCATCAGTCCCTAAGCTTACACACTACTTTAACATAAATTATCCGAAGGACAAACACACACACCCATGCCCGAGGGAGGACTCGAACCTCCCCCGGGACCAACCGCACAGCCCATGACTGCAGCGCCTTAGACCACTCGGCTAATCCCGCGCGGCCAAAATCAAAAGAGAACGAGGGTGCGCGAGAAGAGTGTGAGGGAGGGGGGGAGGGAGGGAGGGAGGGAGGTAGGGGGAGAGGGAGAAGGAGAGAGCTCTTGGTGGCGAGGCGACCAAGAGCTGTTGCAGGACGATCGATTCACGGATCCAGTTATATGGCTCCTTCCGTGTATAGCGATTTAAAACTATGCCGAAACTGGTAGAACATAGAAGTTCATAAAATAAAATTAACTTCTACAAATCATACGGCTGTTGGTAAATTGTTACATCAAGATGTAGGTATGGGGTTAGTGTGGCGTTCGAGCGGAAACTTTTTGATCGCCCTTTGTATAAGATTGACATTGTGAACGTACAGGGTTGGTGTAAAATTTGCAAATGACTGCGGGTATGCTTTATATAGCTTCAAAACGTCTCGTACACTGTTTTAGATTGCCGTCTGGTACCTCAAATGTGTCTTCTTGGTGGATTATTGTCTTGCTACTTGCTACCGTGCCACCGCCATGCTAGAACATCCAAGAACTATTCTGGACCTCGTTCCGTCTTCAAAGATCACAACTTCTACTCCGAGCTATGAAATGACTTCCAATGAACTCTTGTTTGAACTCTTCTGTATTTTAAAGTTTATTACTTCTCATTAACATACATTACAGTAGTTCAAATAGGCTACATCGGTTATAATAGACATCTGACCTTAAAGGTCATACAGACAGTCTGTTGTACATTACAAGATAATTCATTTGTCTTGACGACGTTGGCATTGTCGGTTGGCTGCGTATCCCTGGCACCCGTTACGCCTCCAACACGTGCCCAGTCGGTAGACGCCACGCGTTCACCGTCAACGTACCTGGGTCATGTCTTTGTGCCAAAATAAAGCGGCGCGGACAAGCTTTAATTTCGCCTTACACACTCTTTCTACCAATTTCCTCTACTGTGCCCATCTTGTGCTGGAACGATTCTTCATTGTGCACCAGGATACTCGAGAAAACATCCTGATACACTACAAGAGTGTTTCAAATTGAATATGCGGTTTTTAAGGCTTTGTAGCACTGGCACCCGTTACGCCTACAATACGTGCCCAGCCGGACTGATAAGAAATGAGGAGGTTCTACGCAGAATCGGAGAGGAAAGGAATATGTGGAAAACACTGATAACGAGAAGGGACAGGATGATAGGACATCTGCTAAGACATGAGGGAATAACTTCCATGGCACTAGACGGAGCTGTAGAGGGCAAAAACTGTAGAGGAAGACAGAGATTGGAATACGTCAATCAAACAATTGAGGACGTAGGTTGCAAGTGCTACTCTGAGATGAAGAGGTTAGCACAGGAAAGGAATTCGTGGCGGGCCGCATCAAACCAGTCAGTAGAGTGATGACAAAAAAAAAAAACAAAAAAAGCACTTACTACATTCAGCTTACAATTATAAACAATACATTAAATGAAAGAACAACTCAAATAGTTTTTCTTACAAAAATGGTTCAAATGGCTCTGAGCACTATGGGACTCAACTGCTGAGGTCATTAGTCCCCTAGAACTTAGAACTAGTTAAACCTAACTAACCTAAGTACATCACAAACATCCATGCCCGAGGCAGGATTCGAACCTGCGACCGTAGCGGTCTTGCGGTTCCAGACTGCAGCGCCTTTAACCGCACGACCACTTCGGCCGGCAGTTTTTCTTACAACTGTTGAATGTGAGCACTATTCGTTGTACATCGAGTGCATAGGTGAGTTCTTCCCAAGCGTTGATCAGTGTGTGGAGTAATTGTTGAAACAATGGTGGAGTAATTGTTGCAACGATGTTGCTTCCTAAGTCGGTTAGATCAGGTGGTAGCGGAGGCACGTACACACGATCATTTATGAATCCCCAAAGGTAAATATCGCATGGCGTCAGATCGTATGTCAACGTGGAGCTCACGCAAAATATACAGCCCCTTGCAACCAATCCAGCGGTCGGGTACAACGTCATTTAAACAGTCACGTACTTAATTGTGCCAGTGAGGCGGCGCACCACCTTGTTGTCAAATGAAGTTATGTGGTTTCGCTTCTTCCAATTAAAGATCGCATCAAGATAAGAAACACCAGTTCAGTTGCTTCACCGAAACACGAAGGCCCATTGACTTTCCGCCGAGATATAGAAAAAAATCAACATATCATTTAATTTAGGGTAACGTCGTTGCAACTGTACCGTCTCATGGGAATTTAGTGATCCTCACATGCGTACATTGAGTGTGATTGTACAATTTTCCACTTAGGTGAAATGTCAGTTCATCACTGAATCGACACAATGCAGAAAATATTCATCGTCATGCAGCAACGTTCCATATGTAAAGTTGGCACGTAGACCGTAGTCTATGGGCTTTAAGGCTTGTAACAACTGCAAACGATCAGAACGTAACTGCAGAACGTAACTGTATCTCCTTAAAAACCTCCACATGACGTCAATGCAACTGTTAATTCACGACTAACCTTCCGAACTGATTTATTGAGGCTACGCGTTTTTCAGTAACACTTCGTCGTTCCATACTACTCCTTTTGCGCATAGGTATGCAGACAAAACTGTTTAAGTTGAATGTAATAAATGATGCGAAGGCTTAAAACTCATGATATTCATTTCGAAACACCATGTATCTTCATGGTTTCCTAACGAAAGTGAGAATTTGGGTCAGCCCGGACCTCGAACCGGCATTTCCTGCTTTTTGCGGTCGGCGGCCATAACGATTGTAAGTAGCCTTTTTATATGTGTGTATGGTTCAATTGGCTCTAAGCACTATGGAGCTTAACATCTGAGGTCATCAGTCCCCTAGACTTAGAACTACTTAAACCTAACTAACATAAAGACATCACACACATCCATGCCCGAGGTAGGATTCGAACTTGCGACCGTAGCGGTCGCGCGGTTCCAGACTGAAGCGCCTAAAATCGC
The DNA here is from genome assembly GCF_023864345.2 of Schistocerca serialis cubense. Classification (NCBI taxonomy): domain Eukaryota; kingdom Metazoa; phylum Arthropoda; class Insecta; order Orthoptera; family Acrididae; genus Schistocerca; species Schistocerca serialis. The sequence continues at coordinate 443,759,134 of NC_064645.1, forward strand.
TCGGTCACAGCGGCTGGCCATATGTGTGTATGTTGGCAGCGGATAGACTGTATTAAAAAGTCTGACAGCGCTCTGCGCCCTCTGCAAGAGACACTCTGTGGCTGGTCGGACTCGCAGTTGGAGGTGAACACCCAGCAGTGATGGAAGTTGAAGTTAATAGTTAGCAGTGATGGAGGTTAGAGGTCTGAAGTGTTAGTGCAAGCAGACGATCTGGACATGTGACCGTCATGGAAATGTAACATTGTAACGATTATATAATTTTTGGATCTGGATGTCACGGACGATTATATATACATTTTTGAACTGGATGTCACATTATTAAGGTGAAATTTGCTAAATACATTGTTTGCTCTGCAACAAAATCTTTCCTTTGCTATCCACATGCCTGTTAGTAGTTAGAGCCTACAGTAGTCAGAATCTTTTATTTAGCTCGCTTTATTGGTGCTTGCTGTATCGCTGTACTTCGTGCAATGAAGATTTTCCGTGAGGTTAGTGTATTATGAAATGTATAGGTTATTGTTAGAATTCCTTCTAACTCAGGGCCATTCTTCTGTGTTAATTATTTGAGCAATCAGATCGTGTATCGTTGTATACTGTGGGTCATAAATGAATAGAATAACTGAGCAGTATTTGTCAGGGAAAATTCTGTAGGTCAGTGTTGAAATGGGAAAAAAATATAGCAAAGTGACAGTACGTTCAGTTTCACTCAGCAGTTTCAGAATTAAATTAAGAAGTTTCACCTACCAGTTATTTGAGCTTAAGTAAAAATATAATAAAGAAGTTTCACCATTGGGGTATCCTTATACTGCTCCACGCTTGGCCAGTTATCAGCGCTGCTCTTACTTCTCTCTACAACTATGGAGTATATGGGAAGTGAGCCACTGGAGAGATATCTGGTGTCGGACCGCGGCTTATCCTGCCCCCGTACTCACGTTTGGGTACTACTGCAGGAAGCGATTTACTGGGGCATTTCAGTGTTTTCTTTTATCTTTTCTTCTTGCCCTTATTACTTTCCTTGTCTGAGAACAATTTCTTTTCCAGTGATCTGACCATTTTGTTTCGATCTTCTTTGGTTTTGCTGCCTGTCCAACTGACATCTGTTTGCAGTGTCCGAAAGTAAAAGGAGGCAACAAAAGCAACAATGAATAACCGAGTAAGGCATGAATGCGTTCTGAGACAGTATAATGCGACTGGGTGCCTTGTTCGAGTCTTGGTCTGACAAGCATTTTCATTAGTCACAAGAGAGTCATTACATTCCCGATGGAGAATTTCTTAAAGCTATTTCTTTAATGCCATTTCATGGCATTCAATATATCTTCATTGATTTCATCCCCCCCACACGAATTTCATTTCAGAGTATTTTATCGATTTCCCGTGTATCGATGCTGGAAAATACTAGAAGTGTTTGGTTACTCGTGGCTGGAAGAGCGCAAGGCGTGTACTTCCTGCCCGGCCGCTTGTCCTTGACTGATATTCTTACGAAGCGGTACTTGTCGGACCGGTTCACTGTGAAGGAAGGCTTCCGCCATGGTAACTGCTGTGCTCTGCTTTCACGCGCTTCTGCACACAGATTCTTCCGCGTATGTCGTCTCTTCGCTATTACTCCTACATGGTAAGGGACTCACTTATCAGCATTACGTGCAATGCTCAAGAATTGGCCAAAATGGGGTTTTGTAATATGCTACTTCGCAGATGAATTACATTTCCTCACTAACAACACACCAGCAACACCATAAACAACAAGGAGCAATTAATTATAGAGCGATTTAACAGCGTCAAAAAGGTTCCCTTGAATAAATAAGATCCCCTTGTGTAGATGTGAAGCTAGAGAGAAAATAAACGAAATTAAAAAATCGTAATGAAAACAAAAGCAGTGTTAAGAGGTGTCAATAGCAGCCTTCAAATTTACATGAGCTCAGTTCGTGCACAAACTCCTGCACCGGCAACACTTTAGCTGCTATGGACGGCTATAGAGGCAGCATGGTTCAGTACTTCCGCAGTGAACTTCCAACGACTTGTTGAGCCCACGTCGAGTTGCTACATTACGCAGGAAAAAAGGAGGTCAGGCACGATATTAAGAGGTATCACCTCCGTATACTGCGAAGTGGACTGTGGGGAAACAGAAATAGAAGATAACAGAAGATAATAGAAGCATTTGAGATGTGGTGCTACAGAAGAATGTTGAAAATTAGGTTGACTGTTAAGCTAAGGAATGAGGAGGTTCTCCGCAGAATCGGAGATGAAAGGAATATACGGAAAACACTGAAAAGAAGAAGGGACAGAATGATAAGGCATTCGTTAGGACACTAGAGAATAACCTGCATGGTACTAAATGGAGCTGTGCATGGGAAAAACTGTAGACGAAGAAAGAGTTTGGGATACATCCAGACAATACTTTAGGACGTAGGTAGCAAGTTCTACTCTGAGATGAAAAGGTTGACTAAGAGAGGGATTCGTGGCGAGCTGCATCAAATCAGTCAGAAGACTGATGCCTGGGAAAAAAAAAAATTAACTTACGTTATCGCTACTGGAGAATTGCCTTACCTATTGCAAAATTATCTTTCCGTGTAACCTTCAAGTTCACCTACCACTACGAGCGGTGGCAGTAATACGAGGGTAATCCCAAAAGTAATCGCAGGTTCGAATCCTGCCTCGGGCATCGGTGTGTGTGAAGTCCTTAAGTTAGTTAGGTTTAAGTAGTTCTAAGTTCTAGGGGACTGATGACCTCTGATGTTAAGTCCCATAGTGTTCAGAGCCATTTGAACCATTTAGGTATATTTCGACATAATCACCACTTCTCTCGACGCATTTTTGTAGACGCTGTGGCAGTTTTTGTAAGCCCATGTCATACCACCTCGCCGCCATGCTGTTCAGAAAGTTATGAAACTCTTCTTTCACCTCGTCGTCGGAGCTGAATTGCTTTCCATTTTTGACATCCATCCACGACTCACCATACACTTCCGTCAATTGGCGATACACTTCAATCGGTGCAGTGCCCTTTGCGTTCAAAAACCGAATAACTGCGCGCAATTCGCACTTGGCGGTAACATCCAACGGGAGCTCCAATCTCAACGGCTGCCAAACCAAGACTGAGCACCTCAGCACGGCGTGTGCATGTTTACACACAGGGCGTGAAGCACTCTTCATAACAGTGTGACCAACTGCCACACAAACAGAATTCTGTACTTATAAAAAAAATAGGAGACCTTACTTTTGGGATTACCCTCGTAAGAAGACAGTAATATGTAAATCATATGTAGCTGCTTAATAAAATGAATTACAGTAACTTGTTATTTTGTTCAAATAAAACAGTGCGTGTTGTGGAAAATACCACCCAGTCACCTTACTCTAACTTCTAATTTATTACCGCTACACAAAAGAAGTAGATCGGCCCGTGAGAAGCCGGGACTTGTTGCTAGTGTTAAAATAAATAAAAATTGGGAAAAGTAAACGTAATTTTGAGTTCAGGCTATTACTCTCTGCTTCCCTTTGTGAAGACGTACTATGTTACTGAAACCACAGTACAATACTGTTTAACTTGCACTCTTATTTCGACATTTTTTCTGATTCCATAACGTGATCAGTCAGATTTGTGTTAAAGCTAACGCTCAATTACTGGAACTTTGTTTACGTCCCTTGAACTTCGAATTATCGAGTCAGCTGTAATTTATTAGGAGTTTTGTGCAGTCAAATTTTCGTAGTGTTTTACAAAACATCATTTTCAACTGACTAGTAAAGAAGAGCTGATCGGTTGCAGTCTAGATTCGAGAGCATCAATTCAGTCTTCGAACTGCAAACCAACAATAAGAACAACGACGCTGACGACGACGATTAAGCTACACCATCGAATGAAGATACGACTGGGTACTCGAAAGTAATTTAGACATTATTATGGCAGGCCGAGAACGTTTCATTCAATGCTGCACTACACTCCAAAGTGACACAAACATCTCACCATTTTTCAACGTAGTCTCTGTAAACGACGGATGGAAAATTCCACCAATCGTTCAGTTCCTCGACGACAGAAATCTGCTTCTTGGTCGCGGAGCCATTCGAGAACCTCTGTGTGAACTCCCTTATCGTTGGAAAGCCTTTGATTGCTGTCAGTCAGCTTGTCCTTTACTTTGACTGTGAGGTCATGCCCAACCGTTGCTTAAAGGGTGCCTAAAAGATGCTGCTTTTTCAGTTAGCTATACAACGATTCAAGAAAATCACATTAATAGTTTTTATTAAAATAAAGAAAATTGACTATACTTTGACTTACAACGAGTTGTCGCAAGCGATGGGCGACATGCAAACAGTGTCCTTTGTCATCTACACTACTGGCCATTAAAATTGCTACACCAAGAAGAAATGCAGATCATAAAAGGGTATTCATTGGACAGATATATCATACTAGAACTGGCATGTGATTACATTTTCACACAATTTGGGTGCATAGAGCCTGAGAAAATCACCTCTGGCCGTAATAACGGCCTTGGTACGCCTGGGCATTGAGTCAAACAGAGCTTGGATGGCGTGCACAGGTACAGCTGTCCATGCAGCTTCAACACGATACCACAGTCCATCAACTGGCGTGTTGTGACAAGCCAGTTGCTCTGCCACCATTAACCAGACGTTTTCAATTGGTGAGAGATCTGGACAATGTGCTGGCCAGTGCAGCAGTCGAACATTTTCTGTATCCAGAAATGCCTTCAACATGCGGTCGTGCATTATCCTGCTGAAATGTAGGGTTTCGCAGGGATCGAATGAAGGGTAGAGCCACGCGTCGTAACACATCTTAAATGTAACGTCCACTGTTCAAAGTGCCGTCAATGCGAACAAGAGGTGACCGAGACGTGTAACCAATGGCACCCCGTACCATCACGCCGGGTGATACGCCAATATGGCGATGACGAATACACGCTTCCAATGTGCGTTCACCGCGATGTTGCCAAACACCGATGCGACTATCATGATGCTGTCAACAGAACCTGGAATCATCCGAAAAAATGACGTTTTGCCATTTGTGCACCCAGGTTCGTCGTTGAGTAGTACACCATGGCAGGCGCTCATGTCTCTGATGCAGCCTCAAGGGTAATCGCAGCCATGATCTCGGAGCTGATAGTCCATGCAGCTGCAAATGTCGTCGAACTGTTCGTGCAGATGGTTGTTGTCTTGCAAACGTCCCCATCTGTTGACTCAGGGGTCGAGACATGGCTGCACGATCCGTTACAGCCATGCGGATAAGATGCCTGTCATCTCGACTGCTAATGATACGAGGCCGTTGGGATCCAGCACGGCGTTCCGTATTACCCTCCTGAACCCACCGATTCCATATTCTGCTAACAGCCAACGCGAGCAGCAATGTCGCGATACGATAAACCGCAATCGCGATAGGCTACATTGCGGCCTTTATCAAAGTCGGAAACGTACGCATTTCTCCTCCTTACATGAGGCATCACGACAACGTTTCACCAGGCAACGCCGGTCAACTGCTGTTTGTGTATGAGAAACCGGTTGGTAACTTTTCTTACGTCAGAACGTTGTAGGTGTCGCCACCGGCGCCAACGTTGTGTGAATGCTCTGAAAAGCAAATCATTTGCATATCACAGCATCTTCTTTCTGTCGGTTAAATTTCGCGTCTGTAGCACGTCGTCTTCGTGGTGTAGAAATTTTAATGGCCAGTAGTGTGCAATGTTCATGCAAGTTCGTCACACAGTTTGTGGATCACTAATAACAGCTATCCCAGAGCTCTGTTCTAAGGCGTGGTTTGTACTGTCGCTTTACTGTCCGGCCGAGGCTGGCAGGAACGGCGCTTGTATTCCACTATTGTGGTGGTATTGATAGCTAGGATGCCACGGCATAGCTGCCAGTTAAGTTGGCACTACGACAGACAACGACGACAGCACCCTCAAGCAGGCGCTGTTCAGCTCTACGAGCACCACTGTAGATTCAGCCCAGTTGTTCAAGAGCAGACGGCCTGGACACTTCGCTTCAACTTCGCACCTCATTGCAAAGTTATGTATTCTTCTTGCTAGAGTAAAGGTGATTTAACTTCAGACTGCAGTACCGACGTATTTTACATCACCTGCTCCTGCTCCTGCTCGCTTCCTACATTCGGCCAACCTTTCAGTTTCCATTAGCAGACCCACTCGCCGCCTTCCAGGCGTGATACAAAAATTGTAGAGGCCGCTCCTGTCGTGGTGCGGTCCTAGTCAGCAGACTATTGGCAGACGTCAACTCACAGCCTCCTATCCTCTAGCGTTCCTCATCTTCGTGCCAACCGAGCGAGGTGATGCAGTGGTTAGCGCACTGGACTCGCATTCGGGAGGACGACGTGTCAATCCCGCGTCCGGCCGTACTGATTTAGGTTTTCCGTGATTTCCCTAAATCACTCCAGGCAAATGCCAGGATGGTTCCTTTGAAAGGGCACGTCGACTTCCTTCCCAGTCCTTCCCTAATCCGATGAGACCGATGACCTCGCTGTTTGGTCTCTTCCCCCAAAACAACCCAAAAATCTTCGTGCCGGCGCTTGTCGTTGACATCTGTGGTCGAAGTCGACGGCCTTCGTTAACGATCAACACCACCCACGTCTAAGGCGACTTGGTCGAATTGTTTGCACCATTTCACTATGGCTGGACGAGGCCTTTCATTTGGTCCATATACCGCCAGAATCTCACGGTGAATCTGTGTGCAGTTCATATGTTTTGCCCACAAGAATCGCACCGTCCCGCGTACTTAAGCTGTGGAGTACGTTTCCAGTTGCGCGACATTTCACTCGCACACAGATCCACCTGTCATTCGTTCAGCAGTAGAACTGTCTCTGCAGGTAGCTCTAATGATGTACTCTCTTCTGACAATGCGCTACTGTTGTTGAGCAATGGTCTTAAGCCGTCGGCACACGAGATGAGTTACCTAACACTAACGTGGTACTTTACGCGTTCTGTGACGTTACTTCCTGCTATTTCCGGTTGAGGAGCCATTTCGTCATGTGAAACATGAAATAAGTTTTGAGATATTTCGGCGACGTTTCACACAAAGTAGAAGCAACATGAAGCTAGTTTTCGAATTATTCAAGAAAAATGTACAAAAGTGATCTTCAAACACGCTTTTCTTGAAAAACTCGAAAGGCATGCTCTCCAGTGAAAACCTATCCCAGAACGAAATTTAACTATTATATTTCCTACAAAAACGTCCTGTTAATTTTTTCTGTAGTACTAACAATATGCACTTAGCGAGTGAGAGAATATGACAATCTTGCGTGTAATTTTTGAAGGCAGTGCAACCCATTTGTAGGGGTAGGTAATCACCCTGTATGTGAAACAACATGTGTTTTCAAATTTGTGAATATTTTCTTTAGATCAGAAATTTATATACGTACAAATAGTAAACAGAAATTATCCTGCTATAAATAGAAAGAAAATAAAAGAGACATTGATAATGTGACTTCCTGCAAAACAGGTCTGTATAAAAAGAAGAATTATTTTTCTCGAGGTGGATCCCATCCAAAAATAAATTTATTTTTACATAAACATTGTAACATCGTGCCTCTACATGAACGCTCCCTAAGTCACAAGAAGAAAGCTTGAGGCCCGCAGAAAACGAGATGCTGTATTGTACTGGCCTTGTTCAGTAGAAGCCCATATTCGGAGGGTCTTATGTTGTACCTTATACTCGAAGAATATATGCTGTTTCTACGCACCAGCACATTGAATGTCTCGAGGCCGTATCGTTATTGGTACGATTTGTTGTAATAAATTGGTACAATTTGCTGTAATAAAGCTATGGGGAACGTCATACTGGTGGTTAAAGAATTTTTGTGTTTAATTACTATCGCGTTGTAGCTCGCGTGTCATCAGAGTGGCCCATTTTAAGGGAACAGCATATTAAAGATTCATGAAAAACGTGTCGTTCTTGTTAGGATTTTGAGCTGTGCACGGCTCGCATTTATCCCATTTATTGTTTGTCATCTTCTATTGCGGTACTGCCGTCTCGCTTGCTTATTCAATTAACTGGCGTTGCGAACTTCCTGCCTTACTTGCCCGTGAGCGGCAGCAGCAGCGCGTATCGATAAGTGTACTGTTGTACCACCTCTGAGCGACCGATAGTATTTCCGGGTCGTCGTGTGTCTGGCAGTCAGTTGGAGACAGACCAGCAGTGCAGTCGGGACGGAGCGCCGGTGAGGCGCCGACAGCCAGTGCTCGCCGGCCGCTGGCGACACACATCCACTATCCGAAGGAGAAAGATTGGAGCGGGACGACCGTTGGGTGGTCGTTCGGTTGGTCGTCTCATCGGCCGACGTATATTTGGTGCTTCACCGTTTCCGGGCCCGGGCAGTCGGTTGGTTGGCGTGGAGCAGCGAGGAAGTCTCCGTGGCGTGTGTCTGGCCGAGCCCGTTTGCGGCGTCCACGCGCGGTCGGAGTGTGAGGGGCTGTTCCCATTGCCACGAGGTCCGTGGCTCACCGATCCCGACAATTATCCTGTCGCTTGGTCCGTTGACTGTCGGTCGGTTGGGTTGTCGTCGGATCGTGAATGGTTGGCCCGACTGCCTATCTCACCTAAGTGAGTGTTAGTGTGAGTCCCAGACCGACCCTCGAACATCTGAGCGCCCTTGGGTGTACCGCCTTATTTTATTTGTTCTTGTTGTTTGTACTTGTATGGCTTGTAGTCGATTTTTTTATTAAATTAAGGTTGTTTTGCCCATGAGGTGTACGGTTCTTTGGGCCCTCAGCCTAACTAAGGCACTGTTTTAAGATAAGGCCTTGCCTTTTAAATTTCTGTTTTGATTGAATTTTGTCTAATTAAGAACTGTTTTAAGTAAGGCATTTGTTTTTTTTCTAAAAAAATGTTGTTTAGCGTTAAGTGTTGGGCTTTCAGCCGATTTTGAATTAAAATTATTTGCTCTGAAAATCTCAGATTCTTTGGGCCTTCAGCCTAAATAAAGAACTGTTGTAAGATGAGGCTTGCCTTTTAAATTTCTGATTATGCTTGCGTTTTAAGTTATTGGCCTTCAGCCGTTTTTAAATTAAGGTGGCTTTCAGCCAGTAATTAAGTCCCACATATTAAAGCTGTGTGTTTTTTAAACAATTTTTTTGGCTCTTGTAAAGTTTGATCAAATAATCAAGTTATATGTTCGAGTGTAACTGACAGCCCCTTATTTTGGCCCCTTTCCACAATTTAAACTACCTTTCCTGTCCTGCGGGTTAAATGTAAATTAATAACATATCTGTGATTAAAGCCTAAGAAAACTATAAGAAAAAATCAAAATTCTCTTATAATGAAGCTATAGCCTACGGTGAATGGGTACGGGTTGGGCCACGAAGCACTAGCAGTACCACGGAGAGACCTGACAATTTGCGCCGTGTTCCAGACTCTAACCTCCTCCACAAGACACACACGGAAAGTAAATCAGTAGTACAGCAGATCCCGCCTACACCGACATTGGACAGTTGACGACTCATGTTCCCTGGTCGGACGAGTCTCGTTTCAAATTGTATCGAGCGTTCGGACGTGTAAGGGTACGGAGACAAAATCATGAATCCGTTTACCCTGCATGTCAGCAGCTGGCGGAGGCTGTGTAATGGTGTGGGGCGTGTGCAGTTGGAGTGACATGGAACCCCATATACGTCTAGATACGACTCTGAGAGGTAACACGTACGAAAGCATCTTTTCTGATCACCTGCATCCATTCATGTCCATTGTGCATTCCGACGGACTCGGGCCCTTCCAGCAAGACAATGCGACACACCACACGTTCACCTAGGATGTTCAGTCTCATAGTGCTCGGAGCCATTAGAACCATTTGATTAACTTGGGTCTGGCCACTGACACACGTTCAAAATTGCTACATAGTGTCTCCAGGAACACACTTCCGAATTTAAGCACCACTGCTGGCCACCAAACTCCCCAGACATGGACACTGGGTGTATATAGGATGCCTTGCAACGTGCTGCACGCCCTCATACTCCTACGGATTTATGGACAGCCCTGCAGGATTCATGGTGTTAATTCCCTCCAGCACTACTACAGACATTAGTCGAGTTCATCCCACGTCTTGTTGCGGTACTTCTGTGTGCTCACTGGGGACGTACAGGTGTAGCAGTTTCTTTGGCTCTTTAGTGTTTAAAAATTTACTGATTTACTTGGGGCCAGCCACTGTGGCCGAGCGGTTCTAGGAACTTCAGTCCGGAACCGCGCTGCTGCTACGGTTGCAGGTTCGAATCCTGCCTCGGGCATGGATGTGTGTGATGTCCTTAGGTTAGTTAGGTTTAAGTAGTTCAAAGACTGACGACCTAGGATGTTCAGTCTCATAGTGCTCGGAGCCATTTGAACCATTTGATTAACTTGGGTCTGGACACTGACGAAGAGGAACCTCAGACTGCAGAAGAAGAAAATGTGGGTGCTGAACTGCTACAAGTTGAAGGATACAGTGAAGATGCCTCACGAATTGAGGATGTTTTAAGTTTGTTTCCATGTGCTACTGTAGCTGATGTGGTGCTACAGAAGAATGATGAAGATTAGATGGGTAGATCACATAACTAATGAGGAGGTATTGAATACAATTCATTTTTTCCAAAAGGTTGTGGGACTTTCTTACGAAATGAATAGAAATAATAGTGAGTTCTCTGTGAGGAGTGACTTTGTTCGATTTGGTGAACGTATATAAACTGATGTCCTCACAGACCCGAACAAATGATTTTCCTTTTTGTCTTATTACTTGTTCACTGACATTCAAGTCTTTACTTTTGTATACCATAGACAGAACGATACGACTAGCACGTGGACAAGGGAGGAAATGTGCGTGTTAATAGAGCTAACATAGGAATTTTACGTGAATCCATTTTCGTGAACAAGTTGTATTGTTTGCTAGCCAAATCAAGCCGACAACTCCGATGGAGAACGCTAAGAGCGCAAAATCACGTTAACTAGCTCGTCCCGTGTGCTGGCAGCGCTTTATCTCGACTTTCCTTCTGAAGTACCTTCCAAAGGAGCGGTATGTCACACGACAGAAGATAGGAGGCTATCAGCCAAAAGCGACCCTGTGCGTGACACTCCACTGCAGTAAATCCGTCGCGAGTCGCATCGAGTCGTGCTGCGGCCTTTGCCGACGTCAGGTTCGTTTCGCGGAACGCTGCGAAGTGATTGCGCCAGCGGCGGCTGAGCGCAGCGTTTTGAGCGCAGAGCGAGAGGTCCGTCCATTCTGCGTGCGCGCTGCGGTCGCGCGCCGCCGGCGCCCGTCTATCAGAAGCAGGTCCGGCCGGCGAGCCAATCCCGGTTATTGGCTGCCATCAGTACGGGACTATCGACTCGCCGCCGTGACGTCTGGTCATTAAGCTATTGACGCACGAGAGGACAGGCATTTAAATCCCGACCCTGCCGCTGCGCAGCTGTCCTCCCGTTAGCTGAATGCCCTCGCGTTCCGGGATTCGTCCACTAATCCCTTGACAGAGGACCCTACTCTCTGTCCTATTTGCCCCGTTGGAGGCGGCATAAATCGTAATCGCTGTGCGTTTAAAATACATACTCCTTTTTCGCGGAAACAGGAAACAATAGCTCTTCAGTCAGTTCTAGTTGTGACTCACCCACCCTCGCACACACCCATCTCTCTCCCCTTTCCCTCTTCCTCTCCCCTCCCCTTCGCTCTCCCCTGTCCTCCTCTACCACGCCATCCCATGGGTTCATTTCTTTTTTCCGGCAACATCAACAACAAAAAATGTAAATGTAATCCCTTACAATCGATTTCGACGCCAGGAAAGTTAACAAACCGTTTTAAAAATTCAAAACGAAGGAGAAAGTTGGAATTTAGCTTAAGTTCGTCTTGAAGACTTTTATCTCAGCTGGACAACGACTAATCATGCCACAACTGACGTAAAGTGCTGCGTAAAATTAGAATAAAAACTGAGTACACGGCGTTGCGCGGGAATGTATTTATTCCAGTCTTATATTACTCCATCTCCTCCTGTCCCCTCTCTCTCTCTCTCTGTCTATCTCCTCCTCTCCCACCTTTCCCCATCACCCCCACCCCAACAGGATGATGAAGTTTGGTTTGTGGAGCGCTCAACTGCGCGGTCATCAGCTCCCGTTCAAAGTCCCAATTGCTACACAGTCCAATTTATATGAAATCCAGTCTAGCCATTGACAGGAACGATGAGGATGGCCATGAAATGATATGAACAGCACAAACACCCATCCCCGGGCAGAGAAAATCCTGACCCTGGGACCCCGTGATCCAGGGGCAGCAACGTTAGCCACTAGACCATGAGCTGTGGACTACCCCAATAGGATGTTGGTTTATATTATTACACAGTATTTCTTTTCAGATAGTGTGCACCAAGTCTGACTGAAATCTATCCAGGGGCTAAGGAGGAGCTTTTTATCCCGTGTTTTCCCCACATACACAAATGTCACCTACGTTTCACAAACAGGCCGATTCATCTGCCCCTACCTATGGATTTTATGCAACCCACAACATGTTCAAAAACCTCGCGTGAGATTTTCATATCCCCTCACTCGTTATGTGCAAACTACTACTCCTAGAGAAAAAATGAATAGGACCTTTTCGTAGGAAATTTAATCTACTTAATTTTTTTCATAATGTGGGGCCACAGTCATAATATATTTCTTTAAAGTCAGTATCACCATTAGAGTGTTTTTTATTCGCAGTGTTACATTTACACGATCATGATTTCGGCTTTAAAGTGCCATTATCAAGTGTTTTAATGTTATACAGTGCCTAAGATGGCATACTGTAGTATTTAAAATACTGAGTTTAAAGAAAAAGTAAAGAAAAAGTAATCTACTTAAATTTTCTACTGGGATAATCTTCCGATACAGGCCATAGTTGTCGAATTATTTAAGAAACATATACAAAAGTGACCCTCAAACGTGCTGTTCTTGAACAACTCGAAAACCATGGTCCGCAGTGAAAACGTATCCCAGTACAAAATTCAAATACATTAAATTTCCTATAAAAAGATCCTGTTAATTTTTTTCTGTAGTACTAGCTGTTTGCATATAGCGAGTGAGAGGATATGAAAACCTTACATGCCGTTTTTGAAGGCAGTATGGGCTGCATAAAACTCATATGTAGGGGCAGGGGAATCACCTTCTATGTAAAAGCATTTATCTGTTTTCATATTTGTGAATACTTTCGTAAGTTCACCTATTTATATATCTACAGATAAGAGAAATTATTCTATTATTAATAGAAAGAAAATGAAAAAACACTATTAATGAGACTTCTGCAAAACATATCTGGATAAAAGAAACAAAACTTTTTCTCAGGGCGGATACCATCCAGAAATACATTTATTTTTATGTAAGCATCACACAAGAGCTTAAAGCTGAAGATTAAGATGTATCAAACTTCTATACGAATCACCATTAGTCAAACACTGAACGATAACTGTCAGTCTGGATGTAACAGGTATGCAGTGTTTCACACTAGTTCTGGTCTCACCGCTTATGAAAAGAATTGTTTTAGAAAAGGTATGTGTCCGGCATCAACTCACGATTTACAGTTTCGGAAGCAGTTCATTCACTTAAAAAAGAATGCATTGACGGAACCCGATTTCCCTTTTTCCCGCAAACTTTTTTTCTTATGGATTCCAAAGTGCAGGAAAGCCGTACTCACTTCCGGTACTTCGTATTCGTCCACTTCGCGGCCATAGTGTGACCATTTGTAAACACTTGCAGTCTTGAAATGTATTGGCGGAAACATTGCCGGGAAACATTGGTTCAAAAATGGTTCAAATGGCTCTGAGCACCATGGGACTTAACATCTGAGGTCATCAGTCCCCTAGAACTTAGAACTACTTAAACTTAACTAACCTAAGGACATCTACATCTACATCCATACTCTGCAAGCCACCTGACGGTGTGTGGCGGAGAGTTCCCTGAGTACCTCTATCGGTTCTCCTTTCTATTCCAGTCTCGTATTGTTCGTGGAAAGAAGGATTGTCGGTATGCCTCTGTGTGGGCTCTAATCTCTCTGATTTTATCCTCATGGTCTCTTCGCGAGATATAGGTAGGAGGGAGCAATATACTGCTTGACTCTTCGGTGAAGGTATGTTCTCGACACTTTAACAAAAGCCCGTACCGAGCTACTGAGCGTCTCTCCTGCTGAGTCTTCCACTGGAGTTTATCATCTCTGTAACGCTTTCGCGATTACTAAATGATCCTGTAACGAAGCGCGCTGCTCTCCATTGGATCATCTCTCTCTCTTCTATCAACCCTATCTGGTACGGATCCCACACTACTGAGCAGTATTCAAGCAGTGCGCGACAAGCGTACTGTAACCTACTTCCTATGTTTTCGGATTGCATTTCCTTAGGATTCTTCCAATGAATCTCAGTCTGGCATCTGCTTTACCGACGATCAACTTTATATGCTCATTCCATTTTAAATCACTCCTAATGCGTACTCCCAGATAACTTATGGAATTAACTGCTTCCAGTTGCTGACCTGCTATATTGTAGCTAAATGATAAATTATCTTTCTTTCTATGTATTCGCAGCACATTACACTTGTCTACATTGAGATTCAATTGCCATTCCCTGCACCTTGCTTCAATTCGCTGCAGATCCTCCTACATTTCAGTACAATTTTCCATTGTTACAACCTCTCGATACACCACAGCATCATCTGCAAAAAGCCTCAGTGAACTTCCGATGTCATCCACAAGGTCATTTATGTATATTGTGAATAGCAACGGTCCTATAACACTCCCCTGCGGCACACCTGAAATCACTCTTACTTCGGAAGACTTCTCTCCATTGAGAATGACATGCTGCGTTCTGTTATCTAGGAACTCTCCAATCCAATCACACAATTGGTCTGATAGTCCATATGCCCTTACTTCGTTCATTAAACGACTGTGGGGAACTGTATCGAAAGCCTTGCGAAGTCAAGAAACACGGCATCTACCTGGGAACCCCTGTCTATGGCCCTCTGAGTCTCGTGGACAAATAGTGCGAGCTAGGTTTCACACAATCGTCTTTTTCGAAACCCATGCTGATTGCTACAGAGTAGATTTCTAGTCTCCAGAAAAGTCATTATATTCGAACATAATACGTGTTCCAAAATTCTACAGCTGATCGACGTTAGAGATATAGGTCTATAGTTCCGCACATCTGTTCGACGTCCCTTCTTGAAAACAGGGATGACCTGTGCCGTTTTCCAATCCTTTGGAACGCTACGCTCTTCTAGAGACCTACGGTACACCGCTGCAAGGAGGGGGGGGGGGGGGGGGGCGCAAGTTCCTTCGCGTACTCGGTGTAAAATCGAACTGGTATCCCATCAGGTCCAGCGGCCTTTCATCTTTTGAGCGATTTTTATTGTTTCTCTATCCCTCTGTCGTCTATTTCGATATCTACCATTTTGTCATCTGTACGACAATCTAGAGAAGGAACTACAGTGCAGTTGTAAGTAGGCTGTCTAGGTTTTTATATTGGTAACGCCACGTAGCGCTCTGTATGAAAATCACTGGCTGTGCTGTGTGCAGTCTGTGGCTGGGTGGCATTGTTGTAATATTCGCTATTGTAGTGTTGGGCTGTTGGCTGTTGGCAGCGCGTAGCGTTGCGCAGTTGGAGGTGAGCCGCCAGCAGTGGTGGATGTGGGGAGTGAGATGGCGGAGTTTTGGACAGAGACAGTAAATTTGTAAGACTGGATGCCATGAACTGATATACATATATATATATATATATATATATATATATATATATATATATATATATATATATAATGACTTTTGAACACTATTGAGGTAAATACATTGTTCTCTATCAAAATCTTTCATTTGCTAACTATACCTATCAGTAGTTAGTGCCTTCAGTAGTTTGAATCTTATTTAGCTGGCAGTAGTGGCGCTCGCTGTATTGCAGTAGTTCGAGTAACGAAGATTTTTGTGAGGTAAGTGATTTGTGAAAGGTATAGGTTAATGTTAGTCAAGGCCATTCTTTTGTAGGGATTTTTGAAATTCAGATTGCGTTGCGCCAAAAAATATTGTGTGTCAGTTTAAGCACAGTCATGTATAATTGTTCTAAGGGAACGTTTCACAGTCTTCCTCTGTGAAATAGCTTTGGAAAAAGACATTTAGTATTTCGGCCTTTAGTCTGTCATCCTCTGTTTCAGTACCATTTTGGTCAGAGAGTGTCTTGACATTTTGTTTTGATCCACCTACTGTTTTGACATGAGACCAAAATTTCTTAGGATTTTCTGCCAAGTCAGTACATAGAACTTTACTTTCGAATTCACTGAACGCCTCTCGCATAGCCCTCTTCACAATACATTTCGCTTCGCGTAATTTTTGTTTGTCTGCAAGGCTTTGGCTATGTTTATGTTTGCTGTGAAGTTCCCTTTGCTTCCGCAGCAGTTTTCTAACTCGATTGTTGTACCACGGTGGCTCTTTTCCATCTCTTACGATCTTGCTTGGCACATACTCATCTAACACATATAGTACGATGGTTTTGAACTTTGTCCACTGCTCCTCAACACTATCTGTACTTGAGACAAAACTTTTGTGTTGAGCCGTCAGGTACTCTGTAATCTGCTTTTCGTCACTTTTGCTAAACAGAAAAATCTTCCTACCTTTTTTCATATATCTATTTACAGCTGAAATCATCGATGCCATAACCGCTTTATGATCACACACATCCATGCCCGAAGCAGGATTCGAACCTGCGACCGTAGCAGTCGCGGGGTTCCCGACTGACGCGCCTAGAACCGCACGGGAAACATTGGTCGGCGATGTTGGAGGACATGTAGCTACTTTCTGTATGTCCGACAATGTTTGCCGCCGTTGTATCATCGGCAACACGCAGTTTGCTCTTTATGGTCCATTGAAAGGTGGCTACACTGAGCCACAGCGCCAGAGATTGCGCCAAAGGGTATTATTCAGCCGCCTGCACTGGCAGTGCTTGTTGAGAACTCGTAGTAGGCAGTGTTTGTTGAGAAGTAGCGGAGTGCAGTGCTTGTCGAGATGTGGCAGTAGAGAGTTCTTGTTGAGATGTGCTAGTGGACAGTGCTTGTCGGGATGTGCTAGTGGACAGTGCTTGTCGAGATGTCGTAGTGGACAGTGCTTGTCGAGATGTCGTAGTGGACAGTGCTTGATGAGATGTCGTAGTGAAGGGTGCTGGTCGAGAAGTTGTAGTAAGGAGTGCTTGTTCCATGTTTTATGCAGTTGTTTGATGGGCTAGACAGCAGATGTTGTTCGAATGGAAATATTGTAATGATTAGAGTGCTTTTCATCAATATATATGAAGGTAACAAAACTCGCTTTTTTTATTATTTCAGTGTCTTAAATAATGCGTCATTACTGGTTCAGTCAACAAAGCATCTGGCTTGTGTTCTTGTATTAGAGTGTAATTCTGGTTTTCTTGCGCAATTATAGTAGTTGTATTTTTTTAATTACTTCAGTATAAATGATATTTAAAATTTCTTGTCTTATTGAAGAAGAGCCGTGCCAGATGTGTACGTTGAATCACACTCCCACACAGAACAATTACACTTGTGTTTTGGTTTCGTAGGTTTTATAGTTGCTGGAGACTTAATTAATTGTGTTATCGGAAATTTTCATTTCATTCTTTGTTGTTGTTCTATGCAGTCAGATTGCGTACAAATACTAGTCAGGGCCAACCGTTTACGAGACTGCGTAATCCGACAGTTAGCTACCAAAAAAAATTAAAAAGTATTTGCATTTCATATTCAAATAATTATGCCCCCATGCACCATGTAAACATATCTTTCGAAGAAAAGTTGCTTTAAGCATCAGCAGACGTCCTTCACTATTTCGTTCAACACCTACGACTATTCTAGACACACGGCATCGAGTTTGTGACTGGGGCGGATAAAATAGGCTTACAGGAAACTCTTCTACTGGTGTAGACGAAAGCGAGAAATTGAGTCAGAAGCACACTCGGGGCGGGCCGCGCATCGGTGCTCCCATCGAGTAACAGGAATGGGGGAGGGTAGGCGCCGGGGGAGGGGGGGGGGGGGAGGGAAGGAGAGAGTGTTCGCTGCCTGCCGCCACAAACACTTAGCCCACCGTCTTCTAACGCCCTAGAGATCTGGCCTTGGTTGCCCCCTTGTTAAAGAGAATGGACGAGTACAACGAAACCTTTGAGCAGTGTGGGTTCCGATGGCGTGTTGTGGACATTCATGCGGGTTCAGTGATCTGAGACGTTCGCCTTATGTAATGTTCCGTAGAATAAAAACGATTTAGGAAGTATTCCGGGGGCTGCGAATAAAACTATTAGGCAGGAAGCCAGCAACTGGTTCCGGACTGTGTGGACGAAAGGCGATCAATCTGCGAGGGTAAAATAAATGTAGCTGTAAAATGAGGAGAGTAATAAGTTTTACACGGAAGACTAGCTAAAATAAAAAAAAAATACATTATGGAACTGAAGAGCAACCCCAAGTGAAAAAAAGGAAATGTTTGGTGCAAAGATCGCGCTTGTCTGGAAGATTACACGAAACTAGTGCATTACGAATGTTGTCTCCATAGCAGCTGACTTGCATAGTATGAATTTTATTGTGTTATAAATAAAACAATACTTAATTTTTAATTGAATCTGAGATAGTTCACTTCTACAGTCTTTCTATAATTTGGTGGTGGTGTTCTGTAAGGAATCCACTTTCTACCAAATTTTATGAGTATACAGGGAATGTTTCTTTCAAGATGTATATTGAACACAGTATAGAGCACACGAAATTAACCCTATACAAAGTTGGAAGATGAACGATGAAATCTGAGCATGAGAAAAAAAAGAGTCACCACTCACTCAAATGGCTGCCAAGTTAGAAGCGTTTCTTTGCTACCGCGCTTCACGAAAATCATTGTTTGAGTTAGTTCACTACTCAAGAGTGAGGTGTTACTGTGGAGTGTAGACGATATTCTTGAAATAAAGCCGGCCGCTGTGGCCGAACGGTTCTAGGCGCTTCAGTCCGGAACGGCGCTGCTGCTACTATCGCAGGTTCGAATCCTGCCTCGGGCATGGATGTGTGTAATGTCCTTAGGTTAGTTAGGTTTAAGTAGTTGTAAGTCTAGCGACTGATGAGCTCCCATGTTAAGTACCATTGTGCTTAGAGCCGTTTGAAGAAGTTGACTTCGGCGTTTTACTTTTTGAGTCACTTTTGTGCGTAAAAGTCTACAGTTTTGGAAGACGAAATGCGAAACCAGGATTACAAGAAACTTCTTAAAATGAGCACACTAAGAAACTCTAAAAACCACAACTTACAGAAGTTCTGTACGATAAGAAAGAACCAAAGATGATATATTACTCCGTTTCAGTAGCTTATATAGAAACGTATCACGCGTACCGCCAGAGCTCAGTCTAACGTAAAAGTATTTCGTATGCGATTTCTCTATCTCCGCTATCGGAAGGAGAATTGCGTTTGGGGGGGGGGGGGGGGAGGGAGGGAGGGAGGGAGGGAGGGAGGGAGGGAGGGAGAGGGAGAGAGAGGGACTCTGAAGAAGCTGCATGTGATATACTTGTCTCGGAACACCAGTTTCCTAGATTTCTTCATACACTGTATCAAAAGTATCAGGACATCTGGCGCCCTTCATCGGTAATGCTGGAATTCAGCACCCTTAGCCTTGATGACAGCTTCCATTCTCGCACGCACACGCTCAATCAGGTACTGGAAGGTGTCTTGGGGAATGGCTGCCCATTCTTCACGGAGTGCTGCACTGAGGAGAGGTATCGATATCGGTCGGTGAGGCGTGGCACGAAGTCCGCGTTCCAAAACATCCCAAAGGCGTTCTATTGGATTCAGGTCAGGACTCTGTGCACGCCAATCCATTACAGGGATGTTATTGTCGTGTAACCACTCCGACACAGGCCGTGCATTATGAACAGGTGCTCGATCGTGTTGAAAGATGCAATCGCCATCCCCGAATTGTTCAACAGTGGGAAGTAAGAAGATGCTTAAAACATCACTGTAGGCCTGTGCTGTGATAGTGCCACGCAAAATAACAAGGGGTGCAAACCCCCTCCATAAAAAAACACGACCGCATAATAACACCACCGCCTCCGAATTTTACTGTTGGCGCTACACGCGCTGGCAGATGACGTTCACCGGGCATTCGCCATACCCACACCATGCCATCGGATCACCACATTGTGTACCGTGATGCGTCACCACACACAACGTTTTCCCACTGTTCAATCGTCCGACGTTTACGGTCCTTACACCATGCGAGCCTTTGTTTGGCATTTACCGGCGTGATGTGTGGCTTATGAGCAGCCGCTCGACCATGAAATCGAAGTTTTTTCACCTCCCGCCTAACTGTCATAGTACCTGCAGTGGATCCCGATGCAGTTTGGAATTCCTGTGAGATGGTCTGGATAGATGTCTGCCTATTACACATTACGACCCTCTCCAACTGTCGGCGATCTCTGTCAGTCAACAGACGAGGTCGGGCTGTACGCTTTTGTGCTGTACGTGTCCCTTCACGTTTCCACTTCACTATCACATCGGAAACAGTGAACCTAGGGATGTTTAGGAGTGTGGAAATCTTGCGTACAGACGTATGACACAAGTGACACCCAATCACCTGACCATGTTCGAAGTCCGTGAGTTTTACGTAGCGCCCCATTCTGCTCTC
This sequence comes from Schistocerca serialis cubense, assembly GCF_023864345.2. Taxonomy (NCBI): domain Eukaryota; kingdom Metazoa; phylum Arthropoda; class Insecta; order Orthoptera; family Acrididae; genus Schistocerca; species Schistocerca serialis. The sequence continues at coordinate 443,779,721 of NC_064645.1, forward strand.
TCACTCTGTCTAATGACTACTGCCTACGCGGCAGTAGGTGGCAGCAAAATGCACCTAATATGAACAACGTATATTTTTGGAAGTTTCCAAAGACTTTTAATCACTTTTAATCACATATTTACATCTATCATGAAAACTTTTATTTAACTTGTCGACTATTTGTAAGAAGAGATTTTTAAGTATCTTACAGAACTCTGGTGGATCACTAATAGTTTCATTGTCACACAAGACAGTTATAGTAAGTTGAGTACTTACTTTCTGGCGTGATACCTCTTTCACTCTAAACCATACAGTTTTAATTTTGTTCTGGAAGCTTTCTATTATTTTGGTCCAATATTTTTGTCAGATTGTCTGATGACGTTTGTCAGCGCTCTGCAGCCTTGTGTGTAGAGAAATGCAGTTACCGATCTCTGTCCGTCCTTCTTATAATGGTACAGCTTCCGTTCTCTTGTCGAGCTACCTGCTACGTGACGATATATTAATGAGATTAGTTATCCAAATCGGTTGCTTTAGTACTATTTATGCAGTTATACTTTTCCCACTCGGGAGAGCTGTTTAAGAAAGTTATCAATGTTTGAAGAAATGTGTTGTCTTCGTCGTTCAAGTTATCTCTATTGTAGACTTCTTGCCAAGTTATTCCTCCGTGATTGGCTTTAAATGTCTCTATTTCAAGTGGACTCGCATCACAAATTTTTTTGCTGCCGAGAATTCTTCCGGTTTGTATGGCCGTGGTCCATGGTACTCTTCTATCCCTGACGTTTCGTCCAAAGCTACGTTGGACATCTTCGGAGGTGCTCCTGGTTGTGCCGAGTCTTACCGACTGAGGAGTCGGACGTCGAAAGAACGGCCTAAATACCGTGGAAAATAGGCGTGGTCTGGATTTCACGTGCTAGCAGAGATGAACCTTGTCAAGGATAAAATCTAACGATCGGTCGAAGTACGTCAAAGATAAAAACTTCTCATAGATTCATTAGCGCCTCTGTCCATATAACGCCGAGTTTCATAGCATCTTCGTTTCTGATTTTTTTTTTATCATTTTGTAATAAGCCACTGCCTTGATTTCTTTCAGTTTTATTATCTATTTATCATTGTCTGAGAGAACGCCACTGATTTTCTCGCACCATCAGGTTCAGAGAAATCTATGAAGGTACTGTCTGTGTTCGGCTCCTATTTCTCTGAACTCTAGCTGATCAGTATGCTGTCTGTACCAGGTTATCAAATTCAGCTACCTCAGTGAAGAGCCGGTCAGAATATTGATATTGAAACCTAAATAAGGGACGGAGACCATTCTGTGACGACAGGCAAGAGTGAAGCATCTTTAAGCTGTCATCACATTATGGTTGCACTTTGCAGAAGCTTGCACTGACCGTGCAAACAGAGCTTCGTGTATGACCGGTAGATCGAAACTCGCTCTCCACGCTTTGCGCGTGTTGACACTCCGTGTGTGTGTGACATTGTTAGCGCAATTACCTCTGCAAACAATAATCAGCCTACGTTATTACCAGGTACCGGCCGACGCGCTCGCGGACACGAGCTTGTCCGGGGAAAAAGCTATCAGCGGCAATTATCCTGCGAAAACCGAATAAACACGGAAAGAATAAAAATGGTTGAATTGAAAGCTCCAGCTACAGGGGTATTCCTGTGTATACGCCTGCATGATCAGCCTGAAATTCACACTTAGCTGCTAGACAGAGGTTGCAAGAAAATTACTTTAGAACTATATCCCTATAGAAAATCTTTCCGCATTAGCTCCGATTTATTTTATTACGATGATAATTTTTCCCCGTGTAGGCAGGAATTAACAAAATATTTTTGCATATAGATAGTGATTGAAATTTCGTGAACATGTCTCGCTGCAAAGAGAAAAACTTTTGAACAAATTATTTTTACGGTTTGGGTATGTACAGCTTAGCTACGATAGTTATATTTGGAAAACCTTTAAAAATTAGTAAAATCTTGTAAGAACAACAAACCAATGATAAATTACTTGCATGAGTATTTCTTCCCCTGTCCTTATTTTAACCGTTATTATACCTTCTAATTCATATTAATTTTTTTCCAAGATGTATACAACTGACAATGCGATTAAATCATCGCATATGGTCCTGTAATAAAGGAATCACTAACAGCTAATGCGGCTACCGAAACTTTTTTAGACGATCTTAATAGGTCATAAAAAATTTAAATTTTTTTAGAAATACCTTTGTTTTAATGGTTACCACCCGGACTCGCGTATCACATCCGCTGTGCTTTCACCCCTTTTTGGCGGTAACACAAAAAATGTTCAAATGTGTGTGAAATCTTATAGGACTTAACTGCTAAGGTCATCAGTCCCTAAGCTTACACGAAACTTAACCTAAATTATCCTAAGGACACACACACACACACACACACACACACACACACACACACACACACACACACACACACACACACACACACACACACACACACACACCCGAGGGAGGACTCGAACCTCCTCCGGGACCAGCCGCACAGTCCAAGACTGCAGCGCCCTAGACCGCTCGGCTAATCCCGCGCGGCGGTAACACAAAAAAAGCTCCCCTTAGTTGAACTTTTTCCATGACATCTGTGACTCTAGTGCGGTACAGAACCCGTACCGCCTAGCAATACTCCAGTGGAAACGGACAAGCTTAATGCATGCAGTCTCTTAAGTAGATTTGTGCACCTTATAAAGTGTTTTGCCAATAAAATGCAGTCTTTTGTTCGTTTTCTCCCACAACATTTTCTATGTGATGATTCGAGTTTAAGTTGATCGTAATTGTAACCTCTAGGTATCCAGTTGAACTGCCAACCTTTAAAACTGTACGATTTATCGTGTAACCGAATGAGCGTATGGCATCGTCGGCCGGGAGGCTCCATCCGGGGAAGTTCAGCCGCCAAGTGCAAGTCTTGTTTCAGTCGACGCCACATTGGGCAACATGCGCGCCAGTGATGAGGATGAAATGATGAGGACAACACAACACCTAGTCCCTGAGCTGAGACAATCTCCAGCCCTGCCGGGAATCGAACTCCGGCCCGCTTGTACGGGAGGCGAGTACGTTATCACCCAGATAAGCAGGCGGCAACCGAAATTTAACGGATTCCGTTAACACTCATGTGGATGATCTCACAATTATCATGGTTTAAAGTGAATTGCCAGTTTTCGGACCACAAATATTTCTGAACCAATTGTCGATTGTTCTGATCTTCTGATGACTTTACTGGACACTAAACGACGGCACCATCGACAAATGATCTACGCCCAGATCATCTCCTGAATCGTTCATATAGATTAATAACAGCAGAGGGTCTATAACAGTTCCTTGAAGAAATAACAGATATCGCTTCTGTTTTACTCAACGATGTACCACTAGTTACTACGAACTACGATCTTTTTGACAAGAAACCAAGGTCCAGTCGCACAACTGTGACGACCTCCATACGCAGGCAATCCGATTCGGAAACAAAGCAAGCCGTCTTTCTCTAAACTTTATTGATTTCTGTCAATCGTTCCACTTGAGGGGCCAGAAATTGCGCAGCAGTAGTGTAGAAGAGAATGGACTACTGAAGTTTATGCATTTTAATGTCTTTGTTGCATTTTAAAAGCGTGCCGCCAGTACCACTCAGGCCGTGGTAACATTTTTCTATATGATCTCTGGAATTTAAGCTGTTTCTGACTATGCTCCCTGTATATTTTGTTGAATCAATAATCTCTAAAATATCGTTTTTCACGTGACAGAAATTCAGTAATATTCTCTTAGTACCGTTGTAGAGCACGTTACACTTCTTATCGCCGGCCGGGGTGGCCGTGCGTTTCTAGGCGCTACAGTCTGGAACCGCGCGACCGCTACGGTCGCAGGTTCGAATTCTGCCTCGGGCATGGTTGTATGTGATGTCCTTAGGTTAGTTAGGTTTAAGTAATTCTAGGTTCTGGGGGACTGATGACCGGAGAAGTTAAGTCCCATAGTGCTCAGAGCCATTTGAACCAACTTCTTATTGTTCGGCGTCATTGCAACTTTTCGCGATTTTCAGATACCTTATCTAAGCGTACGTTGGTGCCGCACCCTCGCTGCTCGCACACCGCCGGAACTGCTCAATAATTATAAACACTTACACTGAATCTTACCGGCGCTTTCCACCCGCAGCGTCGCTGCCCGCTGGATTGGTCGCTACGAATCCCGCCAGGCGACGGTAACAAGGTGGTTTGTGTTCTGAACGGCGACCATTGAGATAAAGCGTGAGCTGCGTCAAAGCCACTACAGCTGTGCCATTGTTTAGAGAACTGCTCCTTGATTACACAGTTTCTCGGGCGCTTTACATCTACATTCACACATTGCAAACCACTGCGAAGTGCATGGGAGGTAGTACTTTCCACTGTAGAGCATGTTAGAGTTTTTTTTCCGTTTCATTCGTGAATGGAACACAAAGTTTACGTCCATTTTTAAACATCTTTCCGTGCAGGTTTTTCAGTATTTCCGTGACGTTCTTCGGCGGGTCAAACAAACCTCTGAGTATTCGAGCCGCCATATTTCCATTCAGTCAAATTGGGTAAGAATCCAACGCACTTTAACAATTTTATAGGACGGAGTGCACGAGCCTTTCTAGACTACATTAATTTTCTCAATATCCTACCAAAGAAATCACCATAAGCAAAAACTAATGCTCACAACCACTTGATACTGGATACCATTACGTGTAATAATTTTTGGAAATTAGTTCAAATGGCCCTGAGCACTATGGGACTTAACTTCTGAGGTCATCAGTCCCCTAAAACTTAGAACCAATTGAACCTAGCTAACCTAAGGACATCACAAACATCCATGCCCGAGACAGGATTCGAACCTGCGGCCGTAGCGATCGCGCGGTTCCAGATTGTAGTGCTTAGAACCGCTCGGCCACTCCGCCGGTTGGAAATTAGTTCCTCTACTTCACCTAACTTGTCTCTTTAATTCGGTAAAATACCAGTACTACACTGTGTATGCGGCAGATATGGTACATGAAGAAGATGCGGATAAAATCGAAATAGTACCTCAGTATGAGAAGACCTATCAATAGAACTTCCAAAGAAATTTCAGAAATAATGATGAGCCTACTCTCCATATATTCAACTTTTCATTGTTTAATAATCAATAGTAAATTACAAAAGTAAGTGTACAACGTGCGTGCCACTACAACTCAGAAACGAGTCCCAGTGCGATCAAGGGAGTTACATGAAGAAGGTTCCCTGAGGGGCATGCTTTTGAGCTTTTGAAGATATAATGGCTCGAAAGTTTCGTCTTCTAGAAATTTTGAGAACACTCCAGGACATTCGCGAACGCGCCAGGACATTCGCGAACGCGCCAGGACATTCGAGAACGCGCCAGGACATTCGAGAACGCGCCAGGACATTCGAGAGTAGTGAGAGCATTTCACAACATTCCAGAATGTTTCGGAATGATCCCGGATGTTCTGGAATGTTTGGGAATAGTCTGGAACATTTGGGAAGATTCCAGAATGTTCAGGAGCACGTGGGTTCGAACTTCAGTTTCTTACAAGTGACGAAGGGAGGAACCGAAACAGTAGTTCAGTGCGTGAACAGAAACAAGGAGTGAAGTTTGAGCAGTCAAAGCGACGCAGTGACTGAATATAACTCAAAAATAAAGTCTAAAAAGTGTGTAAAGTATACTTAGTGCATTCGTTGACAAAAAGTTAATTTGATTTATATTATAGACAATGTCCAAACGGGGCGCGCGCCCCCCTCCCTTGTGGGCAGCCCACATTGCCACCCGCGCCGCCCCCGCCCGTCAGCCCGCACGCTATCCGTTCATTTCTTTCGTCAGTCGGCTCGACTGAATCGAGTTATCTAGTTGTTGTACTTTCCTATGTAGCACACCCGTCCGCGTCATCGTATTTTATACGTTTCTCTCTGGCACATAGATAGCTAACACATACCCACCAGAAAAGTCGCGGCCATTCTAGTGATCTCGATACGTTATTCTGTTTGGCACTTGTTCGAGCAAAGTCGCGAATGTTCTACTGTTTTCTGATTAAAAAAGAGGCTAATGGGAAAGATTTTTCAGTACAAGCAAACAAGCATAAACGCCCTTAATGGTCGTGATTCTGTTATGGAAGCGTTGCCTGTTTGTCCTGGATCTGACTATCCTACCTTGCACACGCTGTACAAAATATTTGCTTGTCTACCTGCATCTGTTGCTACAGTGGAAAGAAGTTTTTCAAAATTGCGGCGTGCAAAGACATGGCTGAGGTCGACAATGGAGGAGGATCGACTGAGTGGGAGGAGGATCGACTGAGTGGCTTAGCTCTGTCGAAAACTCACCCTGACATTGATTGTCCTATTGACGATGTAATTAACCAATTCGCCAGGAATAATAGGCATATAGAATTCAAAATTTAAGGAAGAGAACCATAATTGTAACTTTTTTTATATCATAAGATAGCAGTGTCTTGTATATGTGTATAATCAGTTTAAATAAAACTTTCTTAAACTTTGCATGTGACTTGATTATTTGTTATTATGGTAAAAGTAAGGGCAGCTCAAGATATCTTTAGCGCCCCCTCCTAGAGGTTTTTCTGTATCCGCCTCTGCAACTCACCAAAACTATGAAATGAAATAAGACGATCGGGATAACATCACCGAAGCCGAACTTACGACTGGAAAGTGCAAAGGACGCACACTATTTATCCCCAGAATAGCACTGATTCTTACCGAACTGCCGTTCCAATTTAAAAGTCTGCGATATCCAGTCAGATTAGCCTACGGTTTTACAACTAACCCAAGCTCAAAAATAAACTTTAAAATACTGAGGCATCAACCTCAAAGAGACTTGCTTCTCTCACGGTCAACTATAAGTAGCTTGCTCTCGAGTAGGAAATTCGAAAAACATGTACATATATATCCAGGATAACAAAATGAAAAATGTTGTTTATAAACAAACATTGTAAATAATTAGAATATGTTTTCAATAAAAAATATTTACCTCTTATACTTTAAAGTTTATCCTTTTATTCCAACCACCACACAATCTTATATAAAACCCTGAGCGAAGCTAGGTACCTCAGCTAATAAGTTATAGAAGAGATGAATGTAGTTGCGCTTCACTGTTTAAGATCCGTTTACTAGTTTCGCAGTGATTACAACTCAGAATTTCTCTCTTTTTAACATGAAACTGGTTGTTGTCTTACGCGAATGTTCTTGATTTCAGACCCAAATGAGGAAATACATCAAATCAGGTAAACGGGAAGCAGAGTTCATTCTGTGTGTCGTTCACGCATGTCGAGTGCTAGTTAGTTTGGGGAAAAAAAATTAATGTCTTCCACTAGTAAAGAGAAACTACACATGCCTTTCTTTGCGAATACAAAAGGAAAACGAAGAAAACAGATGAGTTGTACGCAACAAGGTACTACGACTGACAATGTTCAACAATAATGATAATTCAGAGAACGTGCAAAAACTTGTTATTGGAAAGGGACTGGAATATTACGAGAGGGCAAAGGGCCTGTAATGCGGCACGTGCGGTTCAACCCCTAGACGAGTTCAAATGGCTCTGAGCACTATGGGACTTAACATCTGAGGTAATCAGTCCCCTAGAACTTAGAACCTAACTAACCTAAGAACATCACACATATCCATGCCCGAGGCACGATTCGAACATGCGACCGTAGCGGTCGCGCGGTTCCAGATGAAGCGCCTAGAACCGCTCGGCCACACCGGCCGGCCAGACGAGTTTGAGCCAAGATATTTGGATGAAGATGAATCGAATGTGAGCCCGAACATCTTTGGGGATGTTGGCTCGAAAGGGTCAGTTACGATTTTTCTATATGGAACTATAGCATATGCTAGCTTGTGGTGCATCAGTTGATGTTTAGGGAAACTATTTCAAATGTGTGTACTTTTACAGGTTGTCGTGGAAACTACAGTTTCGTCAGGCAGTATTCCATTACCATTTCAAGAGCAGTTGTTTGACATTCGCCGTGTAAAACCATCACGTCTAAGTTCTTCTCACTGGTGATCAAGTCTGTACGCAAGAAATGTTGAAGCATTAATTATCTGCCGATAGACAGCACAGATCCTGCTATTCCGACAGTACAGACAAGTAAACACTCGAAAGACTTCACATAGCGATGTAGCCTGGCGTGAGTGTGTTCGCAACGCATCTCCCGATTTCGGCAGACTTGTTTTTCAACTTTTTGAATCTATCTTTGATTCCTTTGCGAAAAGTTTCAACTTCAGATGTAACAGGCATCATATACTGCGTTATATCACTATACTAGTCTTTTCAACGCTTTTGGATGCTATTAAGAAAGTATATAATTCTATTTTAAAAAGAGCAGTACCTCGATTGATACGTAAGTTAGGGTCCATTATTATATATCAAAGTACGTGTCCCTTGCGTATTAACACTTGGCGAAAACCGCGTTTCGATATCTGGAACCATGCGCGAAATAAAAGGGATGTTACATCTTACGTGACTCACCCCGTCTAATTTTTGTCCCCATTAAAAACATTATTACAGCACTTAACGTTTCTAACATGTCACCCTGATCTGTTAAGCGTGTAAAAAGTATTAAGTTAAACAAACTTGACAAAACAATCAGTGACCACTGGAAGTGTTTCCAGTGGTTGTGCCGCGCTGAGTGGCCGAGCGATCTAAGGCGCCATGTCACGGATTGCGCGGCCCCTCCCGCAGGAGGTTCGAGTCCTCCCCCGGGCATGAGTGCGTGTCTTGTTCTTAGCATAAGTTAGTGTAAGTAGTGTGACCCCAGGAGTTTGATCCCTTAGAAATTCACACACATCTGGACATTTTTCCAGTGGTTTATTCATTTCCGCAACCAAATATCTCCACAAAGCCTTGCGACTTGCTCCGAAATAGTGTTCTCTTTTAGTGTATGTTCTTTGTCTTTATTCGGTTCTAGACGTCATATTTGTTCCCTCAGCGTTTACAAGGTGTGATGACGTACGTGCTGTATTACAACAACCTGTGATCGCTGGAGGCATTATTTTATCTGTTTTCACATTTGTATTTTCGTTCATCCTTTCGGTCAAAGACCTCCGCAAAACTGTGAGCCATGTACTGAAATAGTGTTTTGTTTTCCTCTACTAGACAAAGGCACAGATTATCCTAAAGTCGTCGTATAACACATACATGACATATTATTCTACGTAAAGCCATATGATGACGGAGGTTAAACCTTCGTAACGCGCTGTGAAAATAAAAGAACAGTGAACGGTAAGAGTAAAATTCTTGTTTCATTGATGAAAGTGATGGTTTGATGTGTGTTAATGCCTGCGTAATAAATTAGGTAAAATAGCTTTAAATTAAAAATCAAAAACCAGCAGGGCAAGAGAAGCATAGAAACATACACGCGAACTTCTTACACAGAGGAGTCCAAAAAAATGTATCCACTTTTTGAAAGTCCATAACTGGCAAACTAATTGATGGAGTTATCTCATCTTTGGTAGTGTAAGAGTTTGTAGTTCCGGCAATTGCCACACAAGCGTTGTATTGCGTTGTTTTGTTTTGTCAGATGACAGTCGCCAGATAGTCAGTGCTTTGTTCTTAGTTGCACCTGGTTACTCGAGTAAACAAGGCTGTCTCGAGGCTTACATTCGATGAAAGGAAGTCAGTTTTGAAGTGGTATTTTAAGTACGAAAACAATGAGGTTCAACGGCAATAGCGAAATGAGTATCAGACAGAGCCACCGACACGTTTACCGATTCATCGCATTCGAGACAAATTTGAAGCTGAAGGCTGTGTTAATGATGTCCACAAACAACTATCTGGACGACCTGTAACAGTAACAAGTCCAGCTAACTCCCGTCGTGTTTTACGACATTTCACTCGCTCACAACAGAAGTCTGTGAGACAGTGTGCCCGTGAAACTGGAGTGAGTCTCTGAAGTGTTTGGCGAATTTTGAAGACAGGAAAGTGGAAGTGCTACATCCCACGATTGCTACACGCAATGAACGAACGATCCAGATCGTAGAATGGAGTACTGCGAGTGGTTTACTAACATGGTGCGCAGCGATGAAGAGTTTTCAGACATGATTGTGTGGTCTGATGAGGCACAGTTCGAACTCAATGATAAAGTAAATCGCCACAATTGCATCTACTGGGCCGCCGAAAATCCGAACGTCCATGTAGACAAAGCCGTGAATTTGCCAGGAGTAAATGTGTGGTATGGATTGTCTTACCGGGGCTTGATTGGGCCATTCCTCTTTGACGCCACAGTTACCCGTGAGGTGTATCTTCAGAAGCTTTACCTACCATCCAAGACTTGTATGGAGACGGAAGAGTTTACTTTCAAAAAGATGGTGCCTCAGCCCACTACCAAAATCGTGTTAGGGCGTATCTCGACGAAAATCTACCAGGAAGATGGATAGGCCATAGAGATGCTGTGGAGTATCCACCACGTTCCCCAGACCTAACTCCTCTGGACTTTTACCTGTGGGGAACACTAAAGGACGTCGTTTATCGACAAAAGCCACGCACATTGGATGAACTTCGAGAATCCATCGTACATTCATTTGCAAATATCCAACTGAACACGTTGCAGTCAGTAGTTCGTGCTGCAGTTCGGCGGCATCGTTTGTGTGTGGATGTTAATGGTGACCATTTCGAACACCTACAGTGATATTTTTAAGTTGGACTTCAAGCTACACTTTCACGAAAAATGAGTTAACTCCGTCAATTAATTTGCAAGTTATGGCCTTTTAAACAGTGAATACATTTTTTTGGACCCCTCTGTAGAATACTAAATGTAAATAGTTGCACTTCATAATGGGGGGAGGGGGGAATCCTGAAATGCGTAGTGCTCTACACGAAGAAAACCCGACTGCTGCAGTGTTTTAATATCTAAAGCATTAATAATGCAGCTAAAGGTTCTCGAAAAAACTATTACGATGGATGAAATTAAGAAATTCCCATTTCAAGGGAGGCTGAGTTACTCTTCGACGAAAGATTCGCCTGGCGGACACCGCGAGGCCCTTTGGGAGGGAGATGAGGGGGGCGTAATGCGGGAGGCAGTGTGGGAAGTCGGACGCGGCTGGGCCCTTCCCGGAAGACGGGCAACAGGTGGAGGCGGCGCCGCTCCCCAGGGCTCAGTGCTGTTCCCGGAACTCTGCTGCTGAGACGTCGCACGCCGGTTCCCACCGCAGACGCAAACACGGCACAGCAGCGGCAGGCAGGAAACGTGCGCGAGGAATAACTAAAAGTATGTGCTGCTGCTCTAGACCACAAGGACGAAGCATTTAAAAAAATGTTCTAGCAACCCTACCACAACAAAGGTCAAAAATTAATTATGATTGTAGTGTTGCTCACGCTGCTAAATATTGCATTTTCCGGCAACAACAAAGCTATATTATGTGGCAGGTGTCATTAGAGCACAGTTAATACAGTCATTTCTTGAAATAATGGATAAACTAGGTACTCATCTTTTCGTGTTTTCCACGCTGGTCTCGCTGTGAACTCATGGCTCAATCGTCGAAAATCTAGGTAGTGATTATTCCAAGCTCGGATGCAAAGAGGCCTAGGTGTTATTCTGCGATATTCAAAAGTTTTATAGATGTGTTTCATGAACCATTCTTGAAGATTAAACTTTTGCAAGTTAGGACAATGGTGATGTAAAAAAGTAATCAGCACTCCGAATTTAAGATACAGTTCTTTTTTATTACTTTTGTTGCAATATCACTTAACTCGTTCCGAAACATCACTTCACAATATAAAACATACTTGAAAATATCTTCCTCACTGTTAAAGTTCACATTTCATAAACTGACTACAATTTGCGTCTTTTTAACATGACGACCAAAGCTTGACTCTCTAATAACCGCTTACGCGTACAAAAATCAGAGTTAAGTACGTCAAAGACCATAGTGACAAAAGAAAGAATACACATTAGAATAATATCATTGCAATATATACATATCGATGTGTCGAAGTACCTTTACATTAATGAAATCAAATCTGAATGTTGTCACAAAAATATGTTAACTATTTTACAGAAACACAGTAGAACATTGCTGGGTATCGAGTGGTTGAGGTGAGGTGCCGTAATGGTTACGTAATTCAAGTACCATTACAATATTCAGTTTTATGTTAAACAAGTCCATTTAAAAATTATTGCACTACAGTCTAAATCTTAACTCTACTTTCCGACATCACTCCTGATTAATTCGTATTTTTCCTGGGCACAGCAGCGCGCAGCGTTTGTAATAGTTCACACATATTGACGAATGCAAAGTTAGCGGTGTGCATGGTCGGCGCATGCCACCACGGAACTTCGATCAAAAGATCTCCACTTAGCTACACAGTTCAAGCGAAGTTCCTCCACACCATGCAGGTGAGCAGTCCACCTAGAGTTCAACATACACCGCCAGAACACTCCAGATTACCAGCAGGAGTAGTAGCGGAAGCTTCTGATCCAGCAGCGAACCGCCTGTTTCTAAGGTTAATGGTTATAAAAACAACCAGAACCTTCACCGTTCTTTATGCCCACCTGACTTGGACATTGCTATATGTGATGAGAGAAATGCGGGGGTATGAACTTTGTTTAGTATTAACGTTTGGGTAGTCTGCAGATGTGTGCCAGACCGTAAAGTATCGTATCCTTAATCCTTATGAAGCTATGAATCGATGAGAAGGAATTCTCTCATACAGAAAAAAATGGATTACTTCTGGGTGATTTGATAAATGTATGACTCCCTTAAGAGTGTCCTGATTGTACAACGGGCAGAACACGTTTTAACTCTGAAAACTATATTTTGACGAGACTGCGGTCTTCGAAAGTGTTTGTCGACGCCAATTTACCACACCTTCGAATCATACACGGTGGCTGCAAGTACGAGGGTGTCCAATAAGAAATGCAACACTCTCTGAAAGCAGGTTGGTTTTATTCAGGATTCCAATGGAGTATATTATCCTCCACTCTTCGTTTTGTAAATGAAAACCGCCTTTTTCTTGCTGCACTGTATTTTATTTGCTGTAGACGCACTTCGCCTTCTACTTTAAGGCATCGTTAGTGGAATCTAGAGTGATACAGCTTTGTTTTGATATGCGATATTTGTACATTATAAAATAGTTCAAGTATTATTTGTTTGCGAAAGTGATTACTTACATTTATTCGAGTTTTCGGCTGGCATCTGCGTTTCTCTCATCTCGTCACATGCTGGAGGTTTCAATATGACTTCACTTATGAAACACGAGCAGATCTTACATTACGAACTTTTTTCTTCTCAGTTTTCATGTTCTTTGCGCTAAATGCTGTGGAGGACTGTTAGTCTTTTGTCACTAGTTGTACATATTTTACCAAAAGCTATGGTTTGTAGTCTTAACTAATGTGTTTTCACTTTCTCTCTTCCTGCTTGGTTTATTTATGTACATGTTGCCAACCTCACGAAATATATGCTGAAAACTAAAGTCTGTTCATTTCTGTTCTCTCTATCTGTCTGTGTGTGCGTGCTTGTGGGTTGTTATTCAGGGCGAGTTGTAGAAAGCTGAATACGAATGTAAAAGCCGTTAGAGAGTGGCTGAAAATTTTGGTTGTCACCTGATTTGAGGTTTGGTTTAAATGTTTAGTGGAGGGGTTCACTGATGAGTGAAATGAAAGGGGTTGGGTGTTATCATTATGAAAGTAATCTTCTGTTGTAGTTACTATATTATTTTATCTGTTGATGTAAACAGTGGGTTGTCTGTCGCCTGCACTTAATCAACAGTGTTTTCTTTTCTGCTTTGTTTTTTTTTTTGTACGTGGTCATTTTCTTGCATGTTAGAAGGTTTTTCTCTGTTGGTCGTTTTAATGTCTTTTTTTCTAGAGGTTGGTTTGTGATTGTGTTCTCTTACGTGTTCTGCAAATGTGGAGTGGTTCTTTCCGTTTGATTAATGAAGTCTTCTATTTGTAAGATATTCGAGCATCCAGACTTGGCATTTAGTAATTCCACGGAAACGTCTCGACCGCCAAAAACTTTACTTAAGACGCGTTTCTAGTCATCATCATCATCATCATCATCATCATCATCATCATCATCATCAGATAAAGTATGCTTGGGAAAGCTCATACCAGGAAAACGTACAATCTCATGTGCAAGTACCCTAGGCGTGCTTGTAAAAGATGTCGAGACTTCGCATGAGTCTTGCATGCGAAGTCTCCAAATTCCATGTGGGCGGCCTGGTTCCGATTTTCGGCTCAAACATATTTTTAAACAACGATGCTTTTTTACGAGCGCCGGCCAGAGTGGCCGTGCGGTTCTAGGCGCTACAGTCTGGAGCCGAGCGACCGCTACGGTCGCAGGTTCGAATTCTGCCTCGGGCATGGATGTGTGTGATATCCTTAGTTTAGTTAGGTTTAATTAGTTCTAAGTTCTAGGCGACTGATGACCTCAGCAGTTAAGTCGCATAGTACTCAGAGGCATTTGAACCTTTTTTTTTTTACTAGCATTTCCTTGAAGCGTAAAATACAGAAAAATGGAAAAAATCCGGTGGCGCTGGTTCGATTCTTGTTTTTTTATTTTTTGTTCATTTCCAGCACCTATCTCATTTAAATAAAAATTTATTAAATATATTCCGATTAACAAACAGCTGTCATTTTTATAAAAAGTCCCCACACCTTGTTTCTATCGCACACAGAAATTCAGTTTTAATTGCAAATATAAATTCTTGGTTTCTGATCTACAAAAGATTGTTAACAAATATCGTATAAATTAAAAACATTACAAATTAAATTTTTCATCTGTATGTATTTTACACTTCACGAAAATGTTCGTGGAACTTCGCCCCACCCAGACTGGTAGCTGGTCCGGCCACGTGACAGCCGAGTGTTGTACCACAGAGCCTCACTGCCACTACGAAATAACAATCTTCCACTGATTTGGGATATTGTTATTAGGTGTTCTGAGATTCACGTATGTTGAATATAAGAAAACTACCTTAGCGTCTGCTGCTTCACTCGCTTAGACTAAGTGGTCTGCACAGATGTTTTTGTTCTTCTTTAATGAAATTTTTATCTCGTTTACGAATTGCAACACCTTCTAAACTTTTTACGCTACTTATGGCCATAGGAGCATGGCCTTTTCCGTATGCACGTCTGACCAAAAAGCAATTCTGGTACCTAGAATTCAAAGTTTTTGTTAATGTCTTTTGCGTTCTTGTGTTGATATTTCCATAAAAACTTTAATCATCTAAAATGCCGGCCGCGGTGGTCTAGCGGTTCTAGGCGCTCAGTCCGGAACAGCGCGACTGCTACGGTCGCAGGTTCGAATCCTGCCTCGGGCATGGACGTGTGTGATGTCCTTAGGTTAGTTAGGTTTAAGTAGTTCTAAGTTCTAGGGGACTGATGACCACAGATGTTAAGTCCCATAGTGCTCAGAGCCATTTTTTTTCATCTAATATATTTCTTTATATCTACTCGGGAAGTGAAATACCAACTTTCACAGATTCAGCTTTAAAACTGTCTTACACAGCAAAATATTTTCTTAAAAATTTCTATCCCATATTCCACTCTGTTGGGGGTTGTATTTCTAAAAACAGTGAAACACGTATTTTTTATTTCTAACTGAGAAGCCAAACATAAATTTTCATAGATTTAGCACTGGAAATGCTTTCATGATGAAATAATTTCATAAAACTATTCATTCTCTATTTCACTCCCTTAGTGGGTGGATTTTCGAAAACCTTGTATAACGAATTTTTTAAATTTCTAACTGAAAAGTCAAATACCAATTTTCATAGATACAGCTTTAAAATGCAGTAGTAGTTCCTTAATAATGATTTATTTTAAAAATCTTTCACGCCCTTAACGACTGAATTTCTAGAAGTGCTGAAACACGATTTTTTTTTTTTTTTATTTCTGACTGAGAAACCAAATCCCAGTTTCTGAAGTTCTATCCTCGAAACTGCTTTAATAGCGACATTTTCAACTAGCCTTTCATACCCTGTTTCCCATCCTTCGGAGTGGAATTTCGAACTATCCTTTCTTAAACGATACCTACAGTAAAAGATCGACACTCTCTGCAAAGTTTCTGTCCTTGGTGGTGTGAGCCGGCAGTGAATCGGTCTGCCCCTATTTCACCTCCTTAAGGGAATGAATTTCCAAAAACACTAAAACACCTACTTTTCGTTTCTAACCGAGAAGCCTATGTTTCATTTTTTTTCATTTCTAACCGAGAAGCTAAACACCAATTTTTATAGATTTAGCTTTAAAAATGCTTTCACAAAGAAATATTTTCATAAAACATTTCACTCCGTGTTTCACCCAATTAGGGGCTTAATTTCCAAAAACATTGAAATACGTACAAATACGTACTTTATTTCTAACAAGAAGGCAAATACAAATTTAGATAGATTAAGCTTAAAAAAGCTTGCATAGTGAAATATTTGTATAAAAACTTTCGTCCCCCTATTTCACCCGCCTAGGGGCTGAATATCTAAAATTTATATGTACTTCGTTTAGTCGGTCTTTTACTGTGACTCTACCTTTCACTGGAAACCTTACAGTGCTCATCTGCACAGTTTGGACAGGCTTCATCTAACAGTCAAGATCGCTTCTCTGGCACCTCTCTCGTGTATCCGTCCGCGAGCGATCGTTCAGACTTAGCTAAAGGGTTTCCTTACAATAAAAAACGCTGTCTTGACTCTTGTATTAGTACCAATCACTAACCTCAAAATTTCTGGGCAATACTTCTATACCTTGGCATCATCACTATTTGGCATCTCTCTTCCATCCTTGCAGCACGCATAAAATATTAAAACAATCAGCTCTTTTTTAATTTATTTTCTTTCGGTGCGTGGGTAATACTATAGGTACACAGACAGAATACGTTATGCCTGTTGGACTACTGACGGAATGTGCGCTCGGGCGTTGAGCACCTACTGTTTGTTCGGTGACAGTCAACACCGTGACGCACCAATGTATACAAACAAACCAGGACACCAGGGCACTACGAGCGCTCAAAACAACGAACGCAACACAGTTCGGGCAACCGAAGTCCTGCTAGTCATAGTAGACAGCGATTTGCCGAGTGGTGGTAAACCGAGTGACATGCAAGTCATTTCGTTTTCTAAGCAAATGAACATTAACACTGAATATAAATTAATTAAATGCCCTGAAATGGAACGCATAAAATGGAACTCACACGGATTAATGGCGATGGAATTAATGAAGATGCAATGACAGCGCAGAAAGTTCATATGAAATGCAATTTAATGAAAATGTAGTGACAACTTAAAATTTGTGCCGGACCGAACACCGAACCCAACTTTCCTATTTATCGCGAGCAGTCGCCTTATCCACTACGCTCACTGTGCACGATTCCAGATGTGACTCGGCTCTCACATGATGTGACATGTGATGTTTACATCGTCACAATATATTGCATACACTGCAGGTCCAACACAGCTGAATGGTCTGCACTGACATCATTGCTCCTGTACTGCTTTCATAGTCATCGACCTGTTCATTCAGTTTCAGTTTATTTAATTTGTTTCACATGAAGCTAGTTCCACGTAAGCCACCTTTCTCTGCAACTCACAAAATATTATGTAAAAGGAGTAGTCATTTAGACAGGTAAACGTAAGAAACGTTGCTGATCCTGCGGAGTTATGAACTGACTGAATACCTGGCGTAGCCCATGTATATATTTATTCCAATCTTCTATTAGTCCAGCTCGTCCTTCTCCCTCTCTTTGCCCATCTCCACCCCTCTCACTCTCTGTCCAACTCCTCTCCCAGTTCATTTCCTCCGTTTCCTGTCTGGGTCTGTATCCTCCTATTCCCTCTGTCCATTTCTCCTCCTCTTCCTTTTCTCTTTCCATTTCCTCCTGCTCCTCTGTTTGTTCATATCTTCCACTCCATGTCTGTGCCTATCTCTTCCTCTTGCTGTCTCTGATCTCTACATCTACGTCTACATGGATATTCTACGAATCACACTTAAGTGCAGAGAGTTCATCGAACCACCTTCACAGTAACACACTGTGATTCTAATCTCGAACAGCGCTCGGAAGATTCTAATACCTATATCTTGTAAGGTGTCAGGCAAATCAAACACCTTCCATGAAAACCCTGACATGGTACGCAAATCCAGTAGTATGTCACATAGCTCCGAATAAATCGTGACATTAAATTAACCAAAGTAATACGAGTAACGAGTGAGCAAATGGAATACCACAGACTAACACAAGACTGCCTAAATGCACGTCATTCCTTCACACCGTGAGACAGACGCAGTTCCGAGGGGAGAAACGAGAACAGAAGCCGAGAGCAGAACCGTGTTAAGCTGGAAGGCCCTACGATAAGGGACGGACACCCACGTTGCCAGCTAAACGCTAGGACCACCCCCCAGCCCATGTTAAAAGCTAGAGACCTCCAGAAGAACAGTATAGATCTTACGATAACACTAAAAGGGCCACCCAGCTGCAAGTTTTAGCGTGAGACTTTTTCGCGTCTCTGTTACGTTACCAACTTTAAAAACATTGCCCCACCACGAAAAGTATAACTTTTCTCATTGGATAGACAGAATTTTTGTAGGTGGAGCTTAAGGTTAACATTGAGACCCTGATTGGTCAGATGAAAACACAGCCAGATAGTTTTTTTAAACCAACTTCGGTAAATTGTAGTAAGGAGAAGTTAGGAGGGAGTTGCTTCCGAGACAGCAAGGTGCGTGGAGCTGTGCCGCCCGCCGCCTCCTGATGCTGCCTAAACACCGACAAGGTAATGAACGCACGCGATGCCCCATTTTTGAGTGCATAAGGCTTCACTCAGAACTGCAGAAGTCTCATCAGTTACACCCGCTTTTTGCGTAATACTAGTGTCGATCGTCAATTAAAGCTCATGGTTTTCACATTTGCCACTTGAAGTAAAAATCTGAAACACGATGATTTTTCTGCTATATAGTTATTGAGAAGCCACATCAGCCACTGTAATTTACGACAAGTTAGATAAGTAATTAAAGATAATTGAGGGTCACTGTAGACCATTTTGCAGGTTTTCTCTTTTGTGAAACTTAATTTAAACCTATATTATAGATGTGATATGGCATAGGTCATCCTTCCATCCATTGTAGAACTTGGAAACCCATTCAGGGAATATACGTTCACATTTTTGGTGAACGCAGTTGGTTTTTACCATCCTGTATTAAAACATTTCCTTTTATCAATAGTGCAATTTATAAACAATGTTTTGTGAGTAGAATAAAATTTCCAATGGTAAACTTAACTGATTTTTCGACGTTATTTTACCAGCTAACTAAAAATAGGAAAGCCTTGAACCCCTTCCACTAAATTTAGTTAGTATTAAGATTCTTTTACAGGGAGTGCAGTGGAGCTGGCGCTGAAATCATTAAGTATTTGGTTATATCATCGCTAGTCTCACTGAACTCTTCTGAACTCTACATGTCATGTGTGGTCTGGCGTCTCCTTACCAGCAACAGGTCCCAGGTTCAAACTAGTCAATTCCCTAAAAAACACGCTCAGAGCGTCGTTGCGCGAAAGTGGTAGGGAGACACGATATAGAACAAACAGACACCACACACGCGGAATGTTAGAATCTTTCTGTCCGAGCTCTGATTTCCTTTATTTTATTCTGATGATCGTTTCTCCCTATGTAGGTCGGCGTCGACGATATATTTTCGCATTTGGAGGAGAAAGATGGTATATAATTTTCACTCTACAGCGGACTGTGCGCTGATATGAAACTTCCTGGCAGATTAAACCTGTGTGCCGGACCGAGACTCGAACTCGGGACCTTTGCCTAGGAGTGCTAGTTGTGCAAGGTTCGCAGGAGAGCTTCTGTGAAGTTTGGAAGGTAGGAGATGAGGTGCTGGCGGATTTAAAGCTGCGAGGACGGGGCGTGAGTCGTGCTCAGTTGGTTTGCCGCACGGTAGCTCAGCATGTTCGGTCAGAGGATAAAGTGCTCTCTGTAGTAAAAAAACTGAGTTAACAGATCAACAACGAACTAAAATGGATGTCTTACGACGTCCGCCCGGAGCAGATGCAACTAAAAAAAAAAAAAAAAAAAAAAGAAGAAGTTGGTAGAGCACTTGCCCGCGAAAGGCAAAGGTCCCGAGCTCGAGTCTCGGTCCGGCACACAGTTTTAATCTGCCAGGAAGTTTCGAGAAAGATGATGATTGAAATTTCGTGAGAAGATTCCGCGGCAACGAAAATCGCCTTTGTTTTAATATTTTAATGATGTCCTCCCCAAATCATCATGCTAGCGACACTGTCTCCCCTCTTTCGTTTCTCTGTCCATCTCCTCAGCCCCCCCTCCCCCCCCCCTCTCTCTCTCTCTCTCTCTCTCTCTCTCTCTCTCTCTCTCTCTCTCTCTCTCTCTCTCTCTCTCTCTCTCTCTCTCTCTCTCCCCCATTTCCCATTTACTCCTTCCACACTTTTGTCTATTTCCTCCTCATCCTATCTGTGCTTATTCCCTCCGTCCCCTTCGCTGTCTGTCCATCTCCTCGCCTCCCTTCACTCTTCCCGTTACCACACTCACCCAGATAGGAGGCTCGTGGTTCTTACTCCTACAGTATTTATTTCCAGACTGTAACTAATGTGTGTACCAAACTCGACTGAAGTCGTTCCAAACGTTTGGGATGAGCTTTTTACCAGTGCTTTTGCTCGCAAACGCACATACCAAATATATTTCACCAATATTTAATACAGCTTGGAGCATAAGTTCGTAACGTTTTTCCGTAATTTTAATTAACACAATAAACACGCACATGACGGAATGCTTGGACATAAATAATATATTCTCCTTCACTATTTACAATACTCTGTTAATGACGAGATTCGATTTCAGACTGTAGAAATCGTGTGGTGTTGAGGCGAAGAACTCGTCGAGACATTTTCGGCGCTCATTTTCATCCGGAAAAGAAGTTTCTTGAAGGTTGTTCGATAGAGAGCGGAAAAGATGAAAATCTGAGGACGCAAGATCACGTGAATAATGTGGATGCAAATGACTTTCCAACCCAATGCGTGTAATAGCGTTTTTGTAAGTCTAGCAGAATGCCGGCGGGCGTTATCGTGGAGTAGCATCAGTTTACGCGGTGTTCCTCGTCGTCGTTCTTGGACGGCGTCTACAGGGCGTCTCGGTTGTTGACAGTAAATGTCAACAGTGATGGTTACACTTCAGAAACAATTCGTAGTACGCAACACCGTCGCTATTCCACTAAATTACACTACTGGCCATTAAAATTGCTACACCAAGAAGAAATGCAGATGATAAACGGGTATTCATTGGACAAATATATTATACTAGAACTGACATGTGATTACATTTTCACGCAATTAGGGTGCATAGATCCCGAGAAACCATTACCCAGAACAACTACCTCTGCCCGTAATAACGGCCTTGATACGGCTGGGTATTGAGTCAAACAGAGCTTGGATGGCGTGTACAGGTACAGCTGCCCATGCAGCTTCAACACGATACCACAGTTCATCAAGAGTAGTGACTGGCGAATTGTGACGAGCCAGTTGCTCGGTCACCATTGACCATACGTTTTCAATTGGTGAGAGATCTGGAGAATGTGTTCAGGGCAGTAGTCCAACATTTTCTGTATCCAGAAAGGCCCGTACAGGACCTGCAACATGTGGTCGTGCATTATCCTGCTGAAATGTAGGGTTTCGCAGGGATCGAATGAAGGGCAGACCCACGGGTCGTAACACATCTGAGCTGTAACGTCCACTGTTCAAAGTGCCGTCAATGCGAACAAGAGGTGACCGAGACGTGTAACCAATGGCACCCCATACCATCACGCCGGGTGATACGCCAGTATGGCGGTGACGAATACATGCTTCCAATGTGCGTTCACCGCGATGTCGCCAAACACGGATGTGAGCATCATGATGCTGTAAACAGAACCTAGATTCATTCGAAAAAATGACGTTTTGCCATTCGTTCACCCAGGTTCGTCGTTATTTACACCATCGCAGCCGCACCTGTCTGTGATGCAGTTTCAAGGGTAACCGCAGCCAGGGTAACCGCAGCCATGGTTTCCGAGCTGATGGTCCACGCTGCTGCAAAAGTCGTCGAACTGTTCGTGCAGATGGTTGTTGTCTTGCAAATGTCCCCATCTGTTGACTCAGGGATCGAGACGTAGCTGCACGATCCGTTAGAGCCAAGCGGATAAGATGCCTGTCATCTCGACTGCTAGTGATACGAGGCCGTTTGGATCCAGCACGGCGTTCCGTATTACCCTCCTGAAGCCACCGATTCCATATTCTGCTAACAGTCACTGGATTTCGACCAACGCGAGCAGCAATGTCGCGATACGATAAATCGGTTGGAAACTTTCCTCATGTCAGCACCTTGTAGGTGTCGCCACCAGCGCCAACCTTGTGTGAATGCTGCGAAAAACTAATCATTTGCATATCACAGCATCTTCCTCCTGTCGGTTAAATTTCACGTCTGTAGCACGTCATCTTCGTGGTGTAGCAATTTTAATGGCCAGTAGTGTATCATTTGTGGATGCGCGCAGGTCTTCGTACCGGGAGGTGCTGGTTTGTTTGAGCTCAACCATTCCTTTCTTTTCCTTATGTTTGCATAAACACACCATTTACCGTCATCAGTAAGGGTACAGGATAGCAATGGGTGGTGTTGTTCACGAGCCAATCGATGACGAGCAAGCAGAGACGCGTACATGACCACCCGCTGACTTTTGTGGCTTTGGCTTAGAGCATGCGGTGCCCATACACCCAATTTACGAATCTTCCCCATTTCATTTCATGCAAGTGTCACACGATGATGGAATGATCACAGTTCACCACATCTGCCAATAATCGAGTGCACTGACGCGGATAATTGTGGGTTAATGTGTTTGAACGATCTTCATCAAACCTCGAAGTTCTTCCTCAACGTGGAGATTCACTAATGTCACAATGATCCTGTTTGAAACGAGAAAACCTCTTTCCCGCCGTGGTCTGCCCAGTGGCACTATCCTCACACACGACGAAAATGTTTCTGGCTGCTTCCGCTGGTGTCACCCCTCTACTGAACTTAAACAGATGAATATGCCGAAAATGTTCAGACTTCTCTACTTAGCACTCCATTTTCTAGCGTCCACAGCCCCAAATGACAAAATGACAACATGTAAACTCAAATAGCAACAACTTCGACACGGAGCTGTGTGGGAACGATGGGAGTCAGAGTGTTGCGTTCTGTCAATGGGCTGCGAATAATTTCACCTTACAAAGTGTTATGTTCTCCGTTGAATCTACGTTCACAAACTATGGTGAAGTTAACCGTCAAATTAAACATTACTGGACCACAGAAAAGCCTATATTGATATGTCTTGTCGATCTTCATATGAGGCGATCCATTAATGTATATGAAGATGGTATCTGTTCTTTCGGACATGTCCGACAGAACAGATACTATCTTCATAAAGTTAAGGCTAACCGGCCATTGACCTCCTCCTGTGCTGGATGCACTCGCATTGCCCGAACTCTTAGGGGACTCTCTAAGATTGTCTGCAGCGAGTAATGAGTGTAATGGGCAGGGGCACTACGAATGTAATGTGTGGACATTGAGTTGGGAATGTGGGTCTCACGGGGAACGTGCAAGGGATAAATCCCTGCAGTCGCACATTATCCTCTGTGCCCTCGGTGGCTCATGGATAGAGCGTCTGCCATGTAAGCAGGAGATTCGGAGTTCGAGTCCCAGTCGGGGCACACATTTTCAAATGTCCCCGTTGATGTATATCAACGCCTGTAGACAGCTTAGGGCTTGATTTAATTATCATTCCATTAATGCATGGTGGAATTCTCGCAGATGAAAGCATAAGTCCACACTCCTTCACAGGTTCTAACAGCTGAGATGTATCGAGCTCTCCCTGAGAGAGTCATTCCAGACATTAGGGGTTGCGTTTGGATACAGCACAATGGTCACACAGCTCATTCTGCCCGCAATATTGTCCAACAGATATCCTGGAAGATGGTTAGGATGCCGTGCTCCTCGGGAATGACTTCACGGTCGTCCTATTTTTGTGGGGACTTTTAAAGAATCGTCTTTGGTACTGAACCTGCAACGACCGATAGCTTCAAAGAGCACGCCGAGGAACCTGTCGGTTCCGTGAAATCAACAACTTTACTTACCGTGTGCATGTCGTTTACAAGGCGCTATGAGTTGTGCATACAGGAAAATGGGCACTCTTTTCAGCATCTTACTTCCAATCTAATTGAACGTTCCTTTCACTTATTTTATAAGCTAAAGAGAAAAGTACCTCATCTGAAACCGCAGGACACATCTTGTGGTAGGGTGAGCCACGGACTTTCGCCACTTCCGTTCTCCCAAAGGTGGAATTACCACATACCACCTGGGAGTTGGCAGTAAGGGTCGGAAATAATTTTTGGTACCATTAATGACAGTGAAAGATTGAGCCCACTAATAACGCGACTACTAGCAACAAATCCGGATCAGAGTCCCTGTGTACCAGAAATTTTCAGTTGTCTCTATACAACGTGAGTTAATTTCTGGGATGTGTAGGAAGTTATTTCGGGTACCACTACAATTTTCTCCCCTCTTGTTCCGAATGAGCTCTAATATCTCTGATTTTCTCGTCAATTCATTTCGCGAGCTGTACTGGAACGGTACTTTTCTTTGCGTGTTAGAAATAATGGCAGTAAACAGAGAACAATAAAGTAAACTGCGCCAGGCCATTATTCAGAGCACAGTAAACAGTGGTATTTCAAACTGACGCACAGTATTGTCAAACTCCATACTTATCTGATGAAAAACTTTTTGTTCAGAAGCTTTATCGCTAGCGAAATTGCGCAGACGTCTGTTTATTTAGTGGTCGTTCAACAATCCGTGCTGTGAAAAGTGATTTACGTTTATTAATGTCCGTAGTGCAATAGAAATCTTGTACTGGTAATATGTCGGCTCCAACTGACGTTGTCTAGCAATGTGCTAACAATACAGGGTTATTACAAATGACTGAAGCGATTTCACAGCTCTACAATAACTTTATTATTTGAGATATTTTCACAATACACACAATACACACATACAAAAACTCAAAAAGTTTTTTTAGGCATTCACAAATGTTCGATATGTGCCCCTTTAGTGATTCGGCAGACATCAAGCCGATAATCAAGTTCCTCCCACACTCGGCGCAGCATGTCCCCATCAATGAGTTCGAAAGCATCGTTGATGCGAGCTCGCAGTTCTGGCACGTTTCTTGGTAGAGGAGGTTTAAACACTGAATCTTTCACATAACCCCACAGAAAGAAATCGCATGGGGTTAAGTCGGGAGAGCGTGGAGGCCATGACATGAATTGCTGATCATGATCTCCACCACGACCGATCCATCGGTTTTCCAATCTCCTCTTTAAGAAATGCCGAACATCATGATGGAAGTGCGGTGGAGCACCATCCTATTGAAAGATGAAGTCGGCGCTGTCGGTCTCCAGTTGTGGCATGAGCCAATTTTCCAGCATGTCCAGATACACGTGTCCTGTAGCGTTTTTTTCGCAGAATAAAAAGGGGCCGTAAACTTTAAACCGTCAGATTGCACAAAACACGTTAACTTTTGGTGAATCGCGAATTTGCTGCACGAATGCGTGAGGATTCTCTACCGCCCAGATTCGCACATTGTGTCTGTTCACTTCACCATTAAGAAAAAATGTTGCTTCATCACTGAAAACAAGTTTCGCACTGAACGCATCCTCTTCCATGAGCTGTTGCAATCGCGCCGAAAATTCAAAGCGTTTGACTTTGTCATCGGGTGTCAGGGATTGTAGCAATTGTAAACGGTAAGGCTTCTGCTTTAGCCTTTTCCGTAAGTTTTTCCAACCGTCGGCTGTGGTACGTTTAGCTCCCTGCTTGCTTTATTCGTCGACTTTAGCGGGCTACGCGTGAAACTTGCCCGCACGCGTTCAACCGTTTCCTCGCTCACTGCAGGCCGACCAGTTGATTTCCCCTTACAGAGGCATCCAGAAGCTTTAAACTGCGCATACCATCGCCGAATGGAGTTAGCAGTTGGTGGATCTTTGTTGAACTTCGTCCTGAAGTGTCGTTGCACTGTTATGACTGACTGATGTGAGTGCATTTCAAGCACGACATACGTTTTGTCGGCTCCTGTCGCCATTTTGTCTCACTGCGCTCTCGAGCACTCTGGCGGCAGAAATCTGAAGTGCGGCTCCAGCCGAACAAAACTTTATTAGTTTTTCTACGTATCTGTAGTGTGTCGTGACCATACGTCAATGAATGGAGCTACAGTGAATTTATGAAATCGCTTCAATCATTTGTAATAGCCCTGTATATAG
Source organism: Schistocerca serialis cubense (assembly GCF_023864345.2). Taxonomy (NCBI): domain Eukaryota; kingdom Metazoa; phylum Arthropoda; class Insecta; order Orthoptera; family Acrididae; genus Schistocerca; species Schistocerca serialis. The sequence continues at coordinate 443,805,975 of NC_064645.1, forward strand.
AATTTTGTCATTTTGTCTAGCAATTTGCGAATAATACATAGACTTTTATCATTATTTGCTTAAATTATGTGTATTTACATGTTATGGCTACATGGTGTGTGTATATACAGACATAAAAAATTGTTTTGCATCACCTCGGTTCCAAGACTTCCCTAACCTGTACAGAAAATTGGAACAGAGAGCACGTAAGCATCATTTCTCCCCATTTTATTGCTCATGAAAACCGCACACTGCAGGTTGTACCACCATATAGCGAGACTTTCAGAGCTGGTGGTCCAGATTGCTGTACACACCGGTACCTCTAATACCCTATAGCATGTCCTCTGGCATTCATGCATGCCTGTATTCGTCGTGGCATACTATCCCCAAGTTCATCAAGACACTGTTGGTTCATATTGTCCCATTCCTCAACGGCGATTCGGCGTAGATTCCTCAGAGTGGTTGGTGGGTCACATCGTGCATAACCAGCCCTTTTCAATCTATCCCAGGCATGTTCGATAAGGTTCATGTTTGGAGAACATCCTGGCCACTCTATTCGAGCGATGTCGTTATCCTCAGGAAGTCATTCACAAGATGTGCACGATGCGGGCGCGAATTTCGTCCATGAAGACCAATGCCTCGCCAATATTCTGCCGATATGGTTACACTACCGGTCGGAGGATGGCATTCATTCACGTATCGGACAGCCGTTATGGTGCCTTCCATGACCACGAGCGACGTATGTCGGCCCCACATAATGCCACCCCAAAACATCAGGAAACCTCCACCTTGCTGCACTCGCTGGACAGTGTGTTCAACCTGACTGGGTTGCCTCCAAACATGCCTCCAACGATTGTCTGGCTGAAGCCGTATGCGACACTCATCGGTGAAGAGAACTTGATGCCAATCCTGTGAGGTCCATTCGGCTATTGTTAGGACCATCTGTACCGCGCTGCATTGTGTCGTGGTTGCAAAGATGGACCTCCCCACGGACATCGGGAGTGAAGTTGCGCATCATGCAGCCTACTGCGCAGAGTTTGAATCATAACACGATGTCTTGTGGCTGCATGAAAAGCATAATTCAACATGGTGGCGTTGTTGTCAGGGTTCTTCCGAGCCATAATCCGTAGGTAGCGGTCATCTACTGCAATAGTAGCCCTTGGGCGGCCTGAGCGAGGCATGTCATTGGCAGTTCCTGTATCTCTGTATCTCCTCCACGTCCGAACAACATCGATTTGGATCACTCCGAGACGCCTGGCCACTCCCCTTGTTGAGAGCCCTTCCTAGCACAAAGTAACAATGCGGACGCGATCGAACTGCGCAATTGACCGTCTAGGCATGGTTGAACTACAGACAACACGAGCCATGTACCTCTTTCCTGGTGGAATGACTGGAACTGATCGGCTATCGAACCCTCTCCGCTGCTCATGCATGGTTGCTTACATCATTGCGAGGATTTACTTTCATCTCTGAACAGTCAAAGGTACTGTGTCTGTGATACAATACCCACAGTCGACGTCTACCTTCAGGAGTTCTGGGAACCGGGGTGGTACAAAACTTTTTTTGATGTTTGTATTTGGTACTTATGTATAGTTATTCTTGACTTCCATATCACATCAGTAGGTACTGCTGCTTATTAAACTGCTACGATTTTATCACAAATTCGCTAAAGTACAAACACAGATCACAAAACCATACGCAGCGATGTGATACGGAAGTCAAGAATAACTAGACGTAAGTAACAACGTACACACACACACACACACACACACACACACACACACACACACACACACACACACACCATATAGCTATAACATGTACATATAAATAATTTAAGTACATAATGATAGAATTCTGTGTGTTATTGGCAGATAGCTTGGTAATGGCAAGTGTAGCCGAAATAGTGCCTATCGCAATAAAGAAATTCGTTGAAACAACAGACTTTGATCCATTTACGGTATACCAGTCGTCTCTCCTATGGATTGTCAGGCGCATTTTCTCTGGTGTTTCGGTAAGTAAATGTAATTTCGTTTTTGCAACGTGTAGCTGGATTGAGCCGAAACTAAGCAGCGCCTCTGCATGGCGGTAACAACCAGGGCGGTGTTGTCGTCGCTGGAGTACCAATTATGCTTCGTGTTTTACTGTCCCTGTAAAATACACATCGATAAAACGAATATCGCACTGATTTGGGGCCGCTCTCTTGAAAGGTACGTAAAATATCACTATAAAAATAATTTCTTTCGTAACGGGAAATAAACTGACGCTTTCCGTCGACGCTGTGCGTCGCATCACGCTGGTTCCAGTTACATATTGCAAAAACTCAATTGCAGATATTTGCGAAACTAAAGAGAAAATGCGAATGAAGATTTAACGGGACTGTAGACTACAATCTTCTATCATACAAGTAATAATCTCGCAAATGGATTGCGAGTGGTAGAATAAGAACCATCCAATATTACCTTCTTTTTTTTCGTGTGTGTGGTGCTTACCGCGAAACTGAAAATTTGCACTAAGAGAACAACTTAAAAGCAGAATAAGCTAAGTTATACTTTGTGGCAGAAGGAATATCCAACATGACTTTTACAGCTAATAACCTCGCAATTTCTACTGTTTTTTTTTTAATAATCTTCTTCAGTTCGTTTATTATTCCTTCATAGTGGAGAAGATATAGGAAAGTAAGATATTATGAACGAACTAGATATTTATAATATTAACTACACGATTAAAGAATATAAAACATAACGACAACATCACCTATAAAGAATGAGAGTAGAGGGAATGTCACGTCTGGCCACGCTGTACCAGCCAAGAAGAAGAAGGGACGTGGGAAGATACAGAATAAGGCGGCAGTGAAAGCGAAGACTGAACAGGAACAAGTGTCTCCGCCCTAAAGTGAAGAAGGAGAATCCTATACTTACGAACAGTACTAGAGAAATGCACCGAGAGAAGTTTTCGATGCTACCTTTTTCTTGGTTTTTTTTTGGGGGGGGGGGGGGGTGGAGATTATATCTCCTCACGATTCTTCCAATGAATCTCCATCTATTCAGCACACTGAAGTGCATAGCAGAGGGCACTTCCATAGTAACCCAGCTATTAGGGCTTCATCGTGTTCCATTCACGTACGTAGCGCGGGAAGAATGATTTCCTAAATGCCTCTATGCGCATTGTAGTTGTTATAATTTCCTCTTCGCAACGCGCAGGGGGATGTAGCATATTCCTGGAGTCCTAGCTCAAATCTGCTTCTTGAAACATTCTGAGTAGGCTTTCACGGGATAGTTTGCGTCATGTTCAAGCATTTGACAGTTGCTGCAGGGCCTCCGCGATGCTCTCCTTTGAGTCAAACAAACCTGTGGCCATTCTTGCTTTTCGTTGTGTACTGTCAGTATCCCATGCTATTCCTGTTTAGTATGGCTCCCACAGGCTTGAACAATAAAATGGGCCACACGAATGTTTCGTATGTACTCTCCTTTGTGGACTGTATTGGTATTCTACTAATGAACGGCAGTCTGCCACCTGCTGTACCTATGATTGAGCCCATGGGATCGTTCCATTTCATATCCCCGCAAAATAGTTATCCAGCTATTTGCGTGAGTTCACCGATTACAGCTTTGGCTAATTGGTACCGCAGTGATAAGATATCACGTGTTTTTGTTTTGTGAAGTGTAAAGTATCAAAGTTCTATACTATTTAAAACAAATTGCTAATATTTGCAGCACTATGAAATCTAATCAAGATCTAACAATGTTTGTGCAGCTTTTACTGTCGAATTAGCGATGCGACTACAATATTAATGGAAGAAGCATAGTTATAGTGCGTGGCGGGAGTAGTGGAAGATAGTCATGAAGTCCACACTCATTTACATGAAATAGTGGATGCATTTACATAATATGCGTCTTTGCGTATTGTGAATCACTGTGTACATTCTCATGGCACTTCAGCATGGCCCCCGTCCATTTCGAAGCATTGCTACCATTGCTGAAGAGAAGATCCGAATATATTCTGAAGAATATCTTGCCAAATAGCCGACGTTGCGTCCTGGACTCGAGCCCTTAGCTCCTGGAGATCCCTTACATTTCTTTTATACAACCTTGACTTTATATTGTACCGTGTTCGGCACTGTGGCCTCCATTGGCAATACCCGAACAGTGGTTCTATGTTGGCCATACTCCTTATCGACGCTGCTTGTGACCTTGAGAAGGATTTTATCTGCGCGAGCGCAGCACGGAAAGAAGCGACAGCGACAGCTTGTTGGAATCAATACTGGGAATAAGCAGGAAGTTGTCGCTGACTGAAGGAACGACTGACACTGACGAACGGTGTGTGCACTCGGCTCTGTCTGAGCGGAAGGGACCGCGGTCGATGGCATTGTGTGTCCTTGGCACGAACGCACTGTACATTTACGGAATGTGAAATAAATTGAGTGTGTCCACATTTCATAATCTTCCATTCTTATGGTGAACTGTTACTTGTTCACGGAACTATTCGTATGTGTTTCATGTGCTACGTGAGCTGTGAAGATTCAGTACTTTCGCGTGTACCATTGCAGAGGAATTTGCCCGATTTACTCAGTGGGATCCGCCTTCTGTTCTTTGTACTACAGGTGTTATTTACAGTGTACGTTTGCTGAATTCTTAATTAGTGATACGTTTTGCAGGACGCATGAGTTAGTGAAACTTCGTAGTGCTTGTTTGTACAGTGGCCCTGTTTCAGGTATATTCTGAGATATTGTATTCTATATGTCAAATGAAGGGACTCTAAGGTTGATGATACAAATATTAGACGTAACAACGTAACGCCTCGAACCTAAGCAAGCTACGAAAAAATGGAAAGAAGCGTTCCAAAGATTTATTCTATTCTATGTTCACTACTGGATGCTATAACAAGACATTTCGAATGTTTATCTGCGAGTTAAGTAAAGTCTGAAGAGCTCTGTACAACTTGCTGCTATCATTGCAGTGCTTCGACTGAGAGTTCAATCTTGTGTTCTTATGCCCCTCAAAGTAATTTCAGTAAATTTTAATTTCCGTAGATTTCTTAGGTTCCAGAGTAAGTAATTGTCACGTTTAGTTATCTGAGCAATATTGAATGTTTACTTGCCTCTGGATTCCTGTACTGCATAATTATCATGGTTCAGATTTTATAATTTGCTAATTGTTCACAATGTGTGTAAATTTTAAGAGAAATTGTTGTATAGAGCACAGACTGTAAACTTGTTATAACTGTGAGAGTATTAACAAATGTGCGAGGTGTTAATGTATCTGTCACTCAGTCAATCGTTTCCACCCTTTTTTATCCTATGGGCTCAGTCAATGCTGCTCAAGAAGTGGAGAAATCCGAGGTTGTTACATTAGGTGAACGCAATAGCCACAATCTTACTTAAGCACTGTCTATGCATTTGTTGATTGATCTCCGATTTAGACATTTCCTCAAAAAATGTTCAAATTTGTGTGAATTTCTAAGGGACCAAACTGCTGAGGTTATCGGTCCCTAGTCTTACACACTGCTTAAACTAACTCATCCTAAGAACAACACACACACACACACACACACACACACACACACACACACACACACACACACACACACACGCCCGAGGGAGGACTCGGACTTCGGCCGGGAGGGGCCGCGCAGTCCGTAACATGGCTCCTAAGACTGCTCGGCCACTCCACGCGGCGACATTTCCACACCAAGAACAAAATGAGGGGTTGTCCCACCCTGTTGGAACACAACTGAAGCTCTGGTTTCAGGAATTGTGTATCAACGTGTCTTCTGTAGCGTTTATAAATACAAGCCACAGTTTCACTTTTGGTGGTCTCTTTGCAGAGTGAGGTGGGTCGTTACGTCACATGTGGCACCCCTGTGGAATGTTGCGTCATCAGTAAGCAAAATGTGATCCACATGATGATGAAAACTTAGGGGTTTAATTTGTGAAGCACCTGAATGTGATGTGCTTTTTTTATTTCAGCGTAAAGTGTAAAACTCTCAAAATCGTTGATTCTGACACGACTAACTCCTTGCTTAAACGACGAGTTGATGTATTCGGGCTTCTTTCGAATCTCTGAAGTCTGCTGTGGCGCAAGTCTCCAGGAGCATAATCCACCAGCAACGTTTGCAGTTCTTTGGAACTTACTGACAAGTAACCAGATGGAATTTTTCACTCTGCAGAGGATTGTGTGCTGATATGAAACTTTCATGGCAGACTAAACCTGTGTGCCGGAACGAGACTAACTCGGGACCATTGTCTTTCGTGGTCAAGGTAGAGCAGTTTCCCGCGAAAGACAAAGGTCCCGAGTTATAGTGTGGGCCCGGCAACCAGTTTTAATCTGCCAGGAAAATTTGCAGTAGACAGGTATTTGCTCTTGTTGGTGGTGGCTTGTGAATTTTCCGAGGGAACTTCTGTTACATCTCCAGATAAAATGAACCGAGCATTTGTGTACTTACAGCAGCCACAGATTCTTCTATCGTAAACATTCTTGATTATACCCAAACTATCGTAGCAACGCATGAAAACGAGGGCAGTTCATAAAGTAACCTTTTATTTAAATAATGTTGTGAATGAAGTTGCAGAATTTCTTTTATAATGCTGTGAAGGTACACACTCCAATTATTTTTGCACCTTGTTTCCAGCCACATTGAGACGTTTGTCGTAGCATATAAAATGCATGTTTGACTATCAGCCGCTTTTATTTTAAACCCAAATATCGACCGGTTTCAGTCATGGAACGTCTTCAAGAAAAGGCTTAAAAAGGTTTAAGTCACAACATTACATTTGTCATTACTTAACTAATGCGTAAAGCACGCCATGAGTATCAATATATGTCACAGGACTTTAGAAGCAAACATACTAATAACAAGTGTAGTGCAGGGAAGATAGCCCTGATCTCTTGTCAGTAGTATGTTTGCTTCTAAAAGTCCTGTGTCGTTAATTGATATTCAAGACATGCTCTACACATTATTTAAGTAGTGACAAATGTAGTGTTGTACCTTAAACCATATCAACCCTTATCCGTGAAGATAATCCATGACTGAAACCGATCGATATTTGGGTTTAAAATAAAAGCTGCTGATGGTCAAACGTTCATTTTATACATTACTTAACGGCTGTTGATAGTCACCTTCTAAAAATATTTAAATTTGACGTAGCGTTTGAAGAGCTTTGAAATTCCGTTATCTTAGAATTATGCCACCTGTACCCATCTGCCATTAAATCTCAGGTGGCCCAAATCTTCGGTAATGAGTGAAGGTGGTGTAAGACAATGGTGAGGTATGTTCAAAAATGGGCGAACTAATGCCCATGACGAAGAAAAAAGTGGTCGACTGAGTACCATGAATGCCGATATGACGACGAAAACGTTGGGGAAAGCCGCAGATTCATCATCTCGGAGATGTGTTTTCATTTTCCACCTATCAATCTTACTCTTCTGTACAACTTTATTACCAATAATACGGACCACCGATTGGAGGCGGCAGAATTCTACGACTGCGAAATTTCAAAGCTCGTCAAACACTATACAAACGTCCCAATGTGGCTGGACACCACGTGGAAAAATAATGTGCGTACTTTCACAATATTTAAAAGAAATTCTGTTACCTTTTTCACATATTATGTAAATACAACCATTACATCTTAAAAATGGATCGAAATTTTACGACCATCCTTTATATTATCTGCCTCTTCTTGCAGTTCACGAACTCCGGATTTTACCTCTCCATGGTGCCAAACTCCTCTCTCGTAGCGTCTGCCAATGAAGTTTGATGACTATTTCTGTAATGAAACGCGCCATTTTCCTGTGAACCTCTGCCTCCTTTATCAAAATTACACTAGCAACCTATACCGAAAGATAGTATCGAATTAGCTGCAAACTATCTCTTTCGTGGCTGAATTACGTTTCTTAATGGTCCTTCCTATTAATGTCAGTCATGCATCCAATTGTCTTTGAACTATTATTTTGATGTTAGACTTCTGATCGCCCCCAGACGGTTACTAGCACGTATTTTACTTTTATTACCAATAATTTATAGCCACCAGAGTAAACTAACAATAATAATGGGTCTTTAACAGATTGTGTGACGTGTTTCCTACAACTGCAACGATACTCTGCAAGAGATCTTAAGCCCGCCCTCAACTAACGTTGACGTGAGAGAGCTCCGTCGGCACACGGGACGTGTCGATTAACGTAATCTGCGCTCTCCAGAGGCAGTTGTCGGCTTCATTTGGCTTGAAAACCACACAGATTCTTTACGAAAATGGACGCGCATAAAACAGAAGCGTTAACTCTGTTAGCGACTGTTGCTGAAGAGCAGGGAAAATCGCGAAGAAGATTCTGGACTCGCCGATGGCTTTTAACAGTGAATTTCTGGTAGAGACCACCACGTAATGCTGTACAACGATCTGAGATACGTAATAGTAGAATTTATTCGTTAACTCAATTGAATTTTCATCCCATTTTCTGTTTTAAATTGAATATAGTTAAGATATACCGTCTAGTATCATTTTGCACATGCGCAATATCTGTATTCTCGATGCTGCAGCGACTACCAACATTCTGAAACAACGTACTTCATCACCAAGCGTTTAAGATCGAGATTCATTTCGCAATTTTATTCGAATGGACGAGAAGATTTTTTCGAAGCTGTTCAACATTATTGTAAAAGTGATTCACCTGGAACATATAAACGTGAGCCAATCCTTAAACAGAAATATATGGATTTATATGTTACAGAAAGTTTCGTAATAGCCCAAACTTCTTCCAGTTTGTACCTTGTTTACTTTCAGACAGAGACCGGCACTCACGATAAAATTTCTGGCGACTGGGGAAACATTCCAGTCGATTGCCTCTGCAACAAGACTTACAACAAGTAGTTATTAAAAATAATGAAACATTGACGTTTGAGGTAATACTTCCAATAAATGAAGAAGACAGACCCAGAATCTTTGTATATACAAATGTAATTATCTGGTATGTAATACACAAATTGTACTACAAAGGGCGCACTTTTGATAGACCACCACTGTGCCGCAGCACTGAGACGGTATACTTTCGTAGCACACAAGATTTAACACCAAGAACGTCAACTATTTCGAGAGATCCTCAACTTCCTGATGCTTCGAAACAGCTTATATTCAAACAACGTACTCTATGGGAAAGTAAACCCACCAAATACGATGTTTAACGCCATACAATATGGCGGTTTCTATGTTCTGCTTGTGACGGAAAACTTTTCATTGGTGACTTTCCTTTTTACGAGGCAAAAATCTGACATGCCGGGTTCTTTATTCCACCCTCCGCAGTGTAGTGGAACGTGGAATTCCACACTGTGACATCACCAGCTTCTCGTCCACGTGCGTTTCCACGTTCCGTGAGAGGACGGCTTTACGGGGCGTGGCTGCAGGTGCTTCTTGTAACACTATATGTCTCTCCCCTCCTTCCACTTTCATTACTAAATTCACGAATGGCGCGCGGGAAAAGTGATTGTCAGTAAACCACCACATTAGCTTAGATTTCTTGGATTCTCGCGTTGTGATCATTTCGCGAGGCGTATATGCGAGATAATACTACATTTCCCGACTTTCCCAGGAACGTACTTTATCTGAATTGTAACAGTGTAGCTTTTAGCGATGCACAATGCCTCTCTTGCAGCACATGGCACTGTAATTTGTTGGGAGGCTCCTTAATGCGCTCGCACCGACTAAAAGATCCAGTGACGAAACATACATTGCTCTTCGTTGGATCTTCTCTGTTTATTATATTAATCCAGCATATTAAGTGTCCCTGCTTGATAAGCATTACTCTAGACTCGGTCGGAAAATTGTCTCGAAAGCCCTTCTTTCGCGGATGAATCGCTTTTTGTTATGACTCTTCCAATGGCCTCATGCCTGCCATCTGCATTTCCTACTGTTCGTTTTATGTCATTTCGGTCTGAGTTATTACGGATTTTTATTATTCGGTGTTTAAGGATAGTTAGGCCTACTATTTCCAGTGACGTGTCGACAGAAGTGTAATGTTAGAATAGTGTATTTCTTCGCCTATTTATGCGCAATTAGGTTCAACTGGCAGTCCCTGCACACGTCATCTGTCCTCTGCAGGTCTTTCTGCGGGTCGCTACTGTCTTCTGGTGTTGCTATCTTATAGACAACTGCATCATCTGAGACAGCTTTATGGAGCTTCCGAAATAATCCAGTAGTTCATTTACAGGCATTGTGATGTGTAACGATCCTATCACACTTTTTGGGCGAACTCTTGAAATTACTTTTAGATCTCTCTATTTTATTCCGTTAAGACAGACGTGTTGAGTGCTATCTGAAAGAAAGTCCTGAATTCAGTCACAAATCCGGTCCGATACTCGGCAAGGTCTTATTTTGTTCACTAAACGAGTGTGTGGAACCCTATGAAATACCTTCCGGAAGTCGAGGCAAAGGGCATCAATGTGGGCTCCGAAGTCTACAGCGCTGTGGATCTCTTGGAGAAACAGAGCGAAGGGGATTAGGAAGCAGCCCGCCATTTGTCATAACGAGCGTGAAAATACCGCCTGAAATCATACACGGACTGGTTGTGTATTAAACTAGCAGTTCGATCCAAGTGTCTCATAATATGCCGCGCTCTGCGTTGCGCTCTACAAGTAGGTCTCAGTTGCTGATTAATGTTTTAGGTGACTAGTGAATAATATTACTAACATAGTCTAATCCACTGGAGATGTAACAATTAACAATATGTCAGCAACTATACAAAGTTTTCAGTCATAGTAAGCTACATTTTATTTAACTGCGACGGGGTTTGGAGGTAAAAATCCACTTTTTGTGTCTAAAAACCAACTTATGGGGTCTACATTGTAGTTCTGGGTTTTACGTTCACTCAAATTCTCCGATTACCAGTTGCAAAAATAATTTTGCGTGTATAGAGTGACAGATGAAAATCAATGTAAAAATAATTCTATGAGGGAAAGTACGATGATTAAATCCGCTCAGACACTTCGTCAGTTGAAACTTCCTGGCAGATTAAAACTGTGTGCCGGACCGAGACTCGAACTCGGGCAGACGAGGTACTGGCAGAAGTACAGCTGTGAGGACGGGGCGTGAGTCGTGCTTGGGTAGCTCAGTGATAGAGCACTTGCCCGCGAAAGGCAAAGGTCCCGAGTTCGAGTCTCCGTCCGGCACACAGTTTTAATCTGCCAGGAAGTTTCATATCAGCGCACACTCCGCTGCAGAGTGAAAATCTCATTCTACTTCGTCAGTTTCATGCTATCTGTACCGTCGAAATTATGTGAACTTTTTTCCACTTTAAAAAGTCTGACAGTCTGCTAACTTGTTGCAAGACTACAATACATTCTCCCGACTTCATGCATTGAATCACACGTACAGGTTGTTTCACAGTGTTTTGATGATTTTACAAGGGGAGGCCGCCAGTTGTGAAATTCAGATTCGATTCATACTTCGCATAATAAAAGCTCATGGCCAGAGGTGTAATGTGGCAAAGCACCAAGATGCACTTCTCAGCCGTTGTCGAGAAAATCGACAGTTAAAAGAAACCGTTGCGGTGAAATACTCTCTACGATTAATAATATTGTACAGCGTCGTGGCGCAGCGGTAAGCGCTCGGGTTCGTAATGCGAAGGTCGCCGGATCGAATCTCGCGCCATGCAACCTTTATTTCTTTTTTTAGTATTTGTTTTTTGTAATTCAAATGTGTATACACACACATACACACACACACACACACACACACACATTATATATATATATATATATATATATATATTTGAATTACAAAAAACTAATAATAAAAAATGTTGCATGGTGCGAGATTCGATCCGGCGACCTTCGCATTACGAACCCGAGCGCTTACCGCTGCGCCACGACGCTGTACAATATTATTAATCGTAGAGAGTATTTCAGCGCAACGGTTTCTTTTAACTGTCGATTTTCTCGACAACGGCTGAGAAGTGCATCTTGGTGCTTTGCCACATTACACCTCTGGCCATGAGCTTTTATTATGCGCAGTATGAATCGAATCTGAATTTCACAATTGGCGGCCTCCCCTTGTCAGATTTGGACACACAAACTAACCGCGAAGCAGCGTTGAAAATTTTACACTAGGTGTAAAATTTATTCAAGTTTACTTATGAAATGCTACATCGGAAAAATGATGACCATTCTCGGATGCACAATACTCGAGGAGTTTCACCCAGCTTTTGAACACATCTTTCGTGATTGCTGGAGCAATTCCGAAAATTTCATCGTGAATTCTGTCTTTCAACTGTTGCAAGCTACTCGGCTGATCGCAGTACACTCTCACCTTGAACTAACCGCATAGGTAAAAGTATGGGACGGTTAAATCAGGCGAGCGAGGCGACCATTCGACACAAACGCGTTTCGAAGTTGTGCGGTTACCAAACGCTTCACGGAAAATTGGAAGGTTTGGTTGTTGCATGGCATGTCGCGTCGTCTTGTTGGAATCAAGATTTCGTATCTGACGACAAGGGCTTGCCTGTACTGTAAACAGTAATGCATACGTTCTACGCTCTCGGGAGTTCGGACGGATTTCGGAGGTCCGGCTGATCTGCGGTTCGATGCAGTGGCAGCTGCCACAAGTTTCTTACCAAATTCAATATTGTTCCACGAACAGGAATTGGATATCGCGGCTGAAAATTGACACGGTTAAGAAACGCATGTCACACGCGCGCGACTGGTTCGCCATAGCGAAAACACACCGCGAGCGCACAATGTTGCTTTGACCAGTACGACATTATAACTGACCTGTATATGGGATGAAGCTTTAGAAACTTTACACTCCGCACTACTAATAGACAGCACCGCCATAGCTGTATCTTCTCTTTTTGTTTTTGCGCGAGTAATTCAAATTTCAAACCGTCAAAACATTGTGATGCAATTACGCGCCCTTATTAATACATCCGAATGGATAAAATATACCACTGTAGCAGAGTTTGAAGGTGTACATGGAGTCAGCACGTTATCCTAAGAGCGACTGGAGAGGTTTATCACCAACGCCGACGATAGTACTTAGCGTTATGAGTGAATTTTTATAATTAGTGTTAAATTTCATGTGGTACACGCCAGTCAAAAATTTAATAATCTCTCTTCTTTTGCTGCTGATTAATAACTGAAGCGTATCTAACACGCTCAAAGCGAGAATTTACGGGGTATTCGAAAGTAGCACAGTCATGTAGAAGAATATTTGTGTGTCATGTATTATTCTTGTATGAGGAAAAATGAGTAATGTTGCAGCAGAGAGTAGGTTATATGTGCCAGTTATGTCGAGTATCAGTATGCTATCCCACTGAATAAGTTCCGTTAGACAGAAAATGTGGTCTACGGAAAGTGCGAACACCAGGAAAGTCTATCTACGTGCAAGCTGCATATTCTTGAAGTGTCTCGACGTTGTACAAGTGTTTGAAGACTCATTCGTACAGAATTCGTGTTGTTCATGAGTTTTCACCACAACGCGTAACTTTCTGTCAGTGGTTCACGTCACCCGTAACGACAAAGGAGGAAGTACTCCATGACTGGTACTGATCTCGTGGTACATGGGTCAGTCTTGATGGAAATGTGAATAGATAAACTATATGAATTTTCCGTAAGGAAAACCGCCCTCAGCTGCATGAGCCCCGGAACGCGCACACAAAGTGGGTATTTGGTGTGCAATGCGACGCAGGCGATTCACAGCTGACAGTGAGTGCTATATACGGATGATGTAAAAATTTGTAGACAATACCTGAGGAGCGAGTACTGAGATCGTGGATTCACCAGCATGATACTAAGGCTCATACGGTGAACACCACGAATTTCTCATATCAGTTATTTCGAAGGATTAATTACCCCCATAGGTCTCTTGATTTATTCTTACTTAACTATTTTTTGTAGAGGGTACCAATTACAAAGCTCACTGTCACAATACCACTGGACGGCGGAAAGAATTTTAATATAGTGTTGCTGAAATTCCTCAATACACGTCGTAACGAGTATATAAGAACATGCAACTTAGTATTCGGTTGTGTTAATACCATAACGAAGGCTGTTTCAAAAACTTCCAGAACTTTATAGTTTTCCCATTGGAAAGAGTTATTTTAACACGTGGTAGGTTTTACAAATAGGATTTAGTTCCGAAACAAGCCGTAATTTCGTAGCAAAATATAATATTTCGGCTGTAGATAGTTATTGAAACAAGTTTAAATTAAAAACCAAGATTGACGGGCTGATAAACAGTACTGAATTTTTTTTTAAACTATGAACTGAAAGAAAATTCAATTATTCTGGCGGAGCTGATGAAATTTCCTTAGAACGAATTGCATTTTGCGACTTGACTAGTATCGACCACGATAATGAAGTGTTCATATGAACGCTGCAAAAGAATTTTGTGATAACTGCAGTTGCTGAACCGACAGGTCGGACTAAACCCTCGTTCTAGAATGACTTTTCCGATCTCCAATTAAGTGTTCGCTGATATGGAACTTCCTCGCACATTAAAACTGTTTGCCGGACCGGGATACGAACCTGGGATCTTTGCCTTTCATGGGCAAGTGCTCTGCCGATCGAGCTACCGAGGCGCGAGTCATGATAGCTTTACTTCGGCCAGTAATTCATCTTCTACTTTCCAAACTCTACAGAAGTTCTCGTGCGAAATTTGCGGGACTAGCACTCCTGGAATAAAGGATATGGCGGAGACTGCAGCCTGGTAGATGTTTCCAGCATGATCTTTTCCTCACTCTGCTGTGACGATGGCATCAGTCATGCTTCGGTTGCTAGTCCGGTAGAGCACGTAAAGAAACTTTACTTTTTTTTTTCTTATTGACACGTAGATAGATAATTATTCGACTCTCATACCAACGATTCATTTGTAAAATATTTAACACTGGCGGACCAATGAAGATTTACGCTCTTCGCTTATTAGTTTTACTAATAGTTATCTTTCGTTGTTCTCATGTCCTAGTGATAAGATGTGTAAACGAACTGCTCTGTAATTTCAAGAGAAACTGTGCTTAAATAATGAAAGCGACTTCTGAAAAAATACGATTTTCTCATTTACGGTACCATGGATCCCAACTCCTGTAACTCTGGAAGGTTATTGTTATTTTAATTTTATATGGAGAATTTAGAAGGAGGCGACGATCTTCACGACGGCGCTGCTCAACTCTCGAGGTACGTGAATATGTTCATCTCTTTCCCTTCGTGGCCGCCAATTTCAGTTTCAGTTCAAAACGTTCAAACGTGTGTGAAATCTTATGGGACTTAACTGCTAAGGTCATAAGTCCCTAAGCTTACTCACTACTTAACCTAAATTATCCTAAGGACAAACACACACGCACACACGCGCACACACGCGCACACACGCGCACACACGCGCACACACGCGCACACACGCGCACACACGCGCACACACGCGCACACACGCGCACACACGCGCACACACGCGCACACACGCGCACACACGCGCACGCACGCGCACGCACGCACGCGCACGCACGCACGCGCACGCACGCGCACGCACGCACACGCACGCGCACGCACGCGCACGCACACACACGCACACACACGCACACACACGCACACACACGCACACACACGCACACACACGCACACACACGCACACACACGCACACACACGCACACACACGCACACACACGCACACACACGCACACACACGCACACACACGCACACACACGCACACACACGCACACACACGCACACACACGCACACACACGCACACACACGCACACACACGCACACACACGCGCACACACACACACACACACACACACACACACACACACACACACACACACCCATGCCGGAGGGAGGACTCTAACCTCCGCCGGGACCAGCCACACAGTCCATGACTGCAACGCCCTAGACCGCTCGACTAATCCCGCCCGGCTCAGTTTGAGTGCGGCCTATTTAGTTCATATTTGCCGCGAAATTCAGAACCTGCAATCTTTCTTTTCATTTAATTACGAAGTCCGATTTTTTTCTTCCTCAGACGAATAAATGCATTTCAACCACAATTGTTTTTACCCAGGCCACGGGGAATGATAGTACTTAGACCGTACGTACCTCTATCCCGATCGTACGTTAGCATACAACTGACAAGGAGGCCACCAATTGTGAAATTCAGATTCGATTCATACTGCGCATAATAAAAGCTCATGGCCAGAGGTGTAATGTGGCAAAGCACCAAGATGCACTTCTCAGCCGTTGTCGAGAAAATCGACAGTTAAAAGAAACCGTTGCGGTGAAATACTCTCTACGATTAATAATTTTCTACAGCGTCGTGGCGCAGCGGTAAGCTCTCGGGTTCGTAATCCAAAGGTCGCCGGATCGAATCTCGCGCCATGCAATTTTTTTTTATTATTAGTTTTTCGTAATTCAAATATATTACATATATTAATGAATTGCTTATGCATGTTGGTGAAGGCGGATCGCTCTCCAATTGTACCGCCTCCATTTTTCCGTTTTTTTTTAACAGGGTGTACCAAAGCTCTCCCGTCCGCACTGATTTTCGACGATGTTTTAAGTTGCGCTAGGGACCCCATCTACCTTCTTTCGAAGTTAGCAGGCAACTACGCTGTTATGCGGCGGCTCGTTTCGGCCCATTTAACATCTGTCCTCCAAGTGTAACGAGCGAGTAACGGAGTTTATATTTCATACCTGCCACAGCAAATTTGTGTTCGTGGGGTCTCTATTCTAATTCGAACGTTTGACTTACGCTATACGTATTCGTTTCGGTATATCGTTTCTACGTCTTCCGTTAACCATACGTGGTTAACATTATGAAGACAGTTAATAACATTTGTGAAATATATATATATATATACTGAGAAAAAAAGGTTGCATGGCGCGTGATTCTATCTGGCGACCTTCGGCTTACGAACCCGAGCGCTTACAGCTCCGCCACGACGCTGTAGAAAATTGTTAATCGTAGAGAGTATTTCACCGCAACGGTTTCTTTTAACTCGATTTTCTCGACAACGGCTGAGAAGTGCATCTTGGTGCTTTGCCACATTACACCTCTGGCCATGGGCTTTTATTATGCGCAGTATGAATCGAATCTGAATTTCACAATTGGCGGCCTCCCCTTGTGAATGCGTACCGACGTAACTATACTTACGACCCATCACCCTTACAGTATTAATTCTTCTTTGGACCCACTCATTCGCGTATGTACGTACCCTCTTATTTTGTGTGGTCAGTCGGGTGCATTCCTCAATAACGTTCTTTTAATGTTCAGTGGCTTAGTTTCCAAAAAATGGCTCTGAGCACTATGGGACTTAACTTCTGAGGTCATCAGCCGCCTAGAACTTAGAACTACTAAAACCTAACTAACCTAAGGACATCACACACATCCATTCCCGAGGCAGGATTCGAGCCTGCGACCGTAGCGGTCGGGCGGTTCCAGACTGTAGCGCCTAGAACTGCTCGGCCACTCAGACCGGCCCTTAGTTTCCACAATTGACCTTTGCCTCTGTCGGAACGGCGCTTCACGCGAATTATTTATTAGGCGACATTCATACTAACTCTCATTTCAAAATTACGACACAGGTTAATTAAGTTTTTAACAACTGAACAGCGCGGTTACAAGCATTCGTCCGCGAAAGGCAAAGGTCCCGGACAGTTCAATCCCGCGTCCGGCCATTCTGATTTAGGTTTTCCGTGATTTCCCTAAATCGCTCCAGGCAATTCCAGGATGGTTCTGTTGAATGGGCACGGCCGACTTCCTTTCCCATCCTTCCCTAATCCGATGAGATCGATGACCTCGCTATTTGGTCTCTTCCCCCAAACAACCCAACCCAACCCCAAAGGTCCCGGGTCCGGCACGTAGTTTTAATTTGCCAGGAAATTTCATGACTGCTTACCAGACAAGTGAGACAAGCTGCTGTTCACATACAGTATTTTCAAAACTTGCCTACTACGGTGCCTTTTTTCCCATGATTGTAAAAGCCCCTACTGTGGATTACGATTGAAATTTCCAGTTTTGTCGATGATGAGCACTGGTTACGGTCCTCAGAGCGAGGTGGCAGGGCGGTAAGGTACTTCTAACAAGAAATTACCGTATGGTTTACTTTATGATCCACATTTGTGTGTTGACAGTGATGCCGTGTATGGAGGGATGCTAAACCCTAGCTTCTAACTTGTTGTTGAGTTATCTCCGGTGGTCTACATCATCACATTGTTTATATTTCGCCACTTCCAATATCAAACAACAAACTTCGATAACCTATTATCAAATTATATCGCAGTACCCCCAGAATTTTATACGTAAGGCTGAATTACGCCTAGAATTCTACTGCTGACACATAGTTTCTTCTAAGCAATTTTTTATTCATTTACGTAAAATTTATTTATCTCCTTAGTAATCTCATGGTAAAAAAGTGAATGTAATAGTTTTTTTTCTCCGAACTATGTGGACATAAGTATCATTAATATACATCACCAAAGAAATGAGAACTTCTAAAAGTAATGCCAAGAGGAAACTTGAAGGAACGCAGCAGCGTGGAGACCTTCAGGAATGTTCTGAGGCGCAATTTCATATGACTCAAATCTTCATTCGCAATTTTCCCACGAGATGTAGCTTTCAAAAATTAGGTACACATTATTTCCTTAACTTTGGAATGGACTGGACTACTTTTTTCTCAACTTGCATTTGTCTATATTTCGTAGATCTGAGCATTATTCCGGTTCCAACTACATAATAAAATAAAATAAATTATAAATATATCGTAAAAATTACGATAAGAAATTTTTTTCTGGTTAATATACTTAGTCTGTGGAATTAAAAGGATCAAATATCTCACCCATCATATATAAATCCGACAGAAGTTCGGCTTTCTTCACCTGCGTATAATGGGAATAAACAGTACTTGAATATTAAGAAACATTTTTAAATATCTTGTGCATCAATTTATTATTTTTTTACAAACATCAATATATCCTAAATTCTTCAAAATACTTGCAGTGTTTAGAAAGTAGCCTGCATTTACTGCGCTACGCTACGAAACTGCAAAACGTATACAAAAGAAATACTGTATGTAAGAAACAGGTGCCGATTTTCACATAATACGGAGCCGAATAATTATCCGGCGTTCATATAGAAAATGTTGGACTGGTTCTTTCGGAATTTCTGTTTCCCTCCTCTGTCGTGGCTAATGCTCCGTCCCTCGTGACGTAATCACCAACGGAACTTTCAACCCTAACCTCTCCCCTTTCCGAAAGAACCAAATGTGGTGTTTGTCTCCACTGTTCAGGGCAAACTCAGTTAATGTGATTGAATGCGAGACTTCCATACGAGACGTACAGGCCCAAGTAAATCTCACTGTCAATGAACTTCTGCCTACTGTGTTACGAGATGTTGAGCTGACTACTTTGGTGTCGGCACGACTTTATGGTCATGCAATAAGTAACCCGTTCTTCGTCATAAACAGCTCAAGTTCTGACAAGTACGAGAATGAGCTACGGCTTTCTATGCGCTAGGCGGGTGATAAGTTAGAACGTATTGTGAGCGGGGCTTCCCCTGATTACGTCAAGTGCCCGCGCTAGGGATGGCCGCTCAGTTGCTGCGAGAGATTGTGCTATAGCGCATCGTCAGAATGATTTATTTACGAGGGCTGGAACTTTAATAGTGGAAACTATTTATTTACAGCTCGGACAAAATAGATACGTGTTTCAAAGTTTTACTGATCACCAGCATTGTGTATAACCCGTTGCCAGCGATGTGGAAGTCGTAGGATACTCTTAGCAGTGCCAGTTGTGTTGACAGTTCGGGCGGCGCGGTCTATTGCCTGACGAATTTGTAGCAGTTCTGAAGCGAATGCCGTGAAGTGTTTCATTCAGTTTAGAATTAGAGTTGAACTTACGAGGGCTTAAGTCAAGGGAGTGCAGTAGGTGGTATAGCACTTAGCAGCCCCATTTGTTCGACTGATCAGTAACAGCTTTCACTGTACGTGCTTGAGCATTGTCTTGTAAAATGATGGTCAGGTCCTGCAGAAAGTGTCATCATTTCTGTCTCTATGCTGTTCATTTTTGGAACACAGCCTACAACCAGCTTAGGGACAGAAGTGGTGACACTTTCTAAAGGACCTGACCATCATTTCGCAGGACAATGTTCAGGCACGTACAGCGCAAGATGTTACTTATTTGTTTGACTGATGGGGGAGACTACTGCACTCCCCTGACTTAATCCCTCCTGAGTTCAGCTCTATTTCTAAACTGAAGGAAACACTTCACGGTATTCGCTTCAGAACTGCTACAAATTCGTCAGGCAATAGACCGCACCGCTCGAACTGTCAACACAACTGGCACTGCAAAGAGCATCGTAAGTCTTCCACATGCTATTACACGGATTACACACAATGGTGGTGACTACTTAGAAAGCCTGTAAGACTTTGAAGAAAGTATGTATTTTGTACGAGCTGTAAATAAATAGTTGCCACTATTAAAGTTCCAACCCTCGTATATTTTTCCGCCATTTAGTCATATTATATATATATATATATATATATATATATATATATATATATATATATATATATATATATATATATGAGCATATAACATCATATTTGATTTTCATAAACGTTTTGATACTTCAGTTTAATCATAAACGTTAGAAGCGCTGTAAAAGATTGCTGCCCCCTTGAAATTTGTAGAAAAAAATGTGTTCTAACATGAAGACCAATCCTAAAGACATATAAGAGATGAATTATGCGCTTCGTTTGGGACGTATATGGATGCACTCGACCTTTGTCGCGTTCGCGCAAGTTGTTACCTAGGCTCCCAGTATTAAGGAATCTTTGGAGTTATTTGTCTTGTTCTTGTGTGTTTATACGTACATGTTCTTGGTATTATGCTACTGGGTTTACATTTGGGCGTTCTTAGATTATGGTCCAATGTGTGTAGCCGCACATATGTGGCCACTGGTTTTATTGACGGAATTTTACTAGGTTACTTATTATAGCATGTTGTTACATGTAACTAGTGGCTTTGCCACATGAGATGTTTCTCGGCAGTAGTTTGTCGACATATAACATGTATGCTACTTTTAACCGTGTGGGTACATACTGACAGCGGCTGCTAGGGATATATGTGACTGATCGACTTGCTGGTGTAACTCTTTGAATGTGTGTGTTACGCCAGTGATGTTGCAGTATAAGTTAGATGCTATTTTTTGTGTGTGGATAATAATACCGTATTTTTATTAAGTAATTTCATGATGTGACTTATCTCTTATTAGTCATAAACTATGATTTATGCTGCCTGTGGTCTCATACTACTTTCTATCATGTTATGTATATTTCCACATTCTAGGGTCTGAAGATGACACAATGTGGTGTCGCAACTGGTGGCATCATTTAAAAAGAATAAACGACGTTAGATGCAAATACAGCTTCTGGTTTTGTTCAAATGGTTCAAACGGCTCTGAGCACTATGGGACTTAAGATCTGACGTCATCAGTCCCCTAGAACTTAGAACTACTTAAACTTAACTAGCCTACGGACATCAAACACATCCATGCCCGAGGCAAGATTCGAACCTGCGACCGAAGCGGTCGCGTGGTTCCGGACTGAAGCGCCTCGAACCGCTCGGCCACAACGGCCAGCGCTGGTTTTGTCATCATTTAAGTACCACATGTCCGTCTGCAGTAACACTTGATGGATTATCAGGGACATAATCCACGACGTCCCTGAACAAACTGTGCATTTTTTTCAACCGAAATCGGCAGAGGCAAAATTGTGTTGCATTACTTATTGAACGACCCTCGTACATGCATTCAAGCCTACCACAGGGAAACGCCAACACTTTCTACTTTGCAGAAAGTGGACAGTTGTGGGAGATATGGCTATCTTTCATGAGAGTTAAAAAAAAAAAAAAAAAAACAGAAAAAATGTTCATGTGTGTGTGACATTTTATGTGACTTAACTGCTAAGGTTATCAGTCTTTAAGCTTACTCACTACTTAACCTAAATTATCCTAAGGACAAACACACACACCCATGCCCGAGGGAGGACTCGAACCTCCGCCGGGACCAGCCGCACAGTCCATGACTGCAGCGCCTTAGACCGCTTTTTTTTTTTTTTTTTAAAGTTTGTTCGGTAATGTTCGCTGCGTTTGGTCTGGGTGGACGTCATAGGACATCCGTTCAAGTTGATCGTTAATTCCCTTACTCAGTTTTTTTTATTACAGAGGGCGAGTGCCTCTCTGACCGAACACGCTGAGCTACCGTGCCGGCAACCGCTCGGCTAATCCCGCGCGGCCATGAGAATTATCAGCCAGCGAAATGTTACAGTGGTTATATGGGTTACCTTTTTTGTACGGTGTATAGTGTTAAGCTGCAGATATGGGTTGATGCAAAGAAACGAGAGTATCGAGTTTTGTTAGATATTCCCTATCTGCAATTTTTATTTCGATTCTAATCGTTTGTGCATTATCGTGTTCCGAAATGCGGAATATATTTCGTTCTCATCACGTGTCGTCTCCTTTATGTTGCAATATACTTCGTTGACTGATGCGTACATGTGACATACGTGCGTAAGAGGCAGTGCCTGCGTGCAGCTGCACGCTTACACGCTTATCGCACTCGCGCCCGTTCTTCCGGGCGGCGAGGGCCACGCATCGCGATACGGGCGGCGGGACAACCCAGCAGCCTGCAGTGCCAGCCAGCCACGTCCGGCGGCGCGCACTGTGTCGCAATTACCGACGTGTCGCCGCTGGTAATGGAACGGACCGACCAATTGATGCGTCAAGGACGCCGCGCCGGAATGGGCCCGCCTGTTGATTCACGACGCATCGATCCATTGCCGACAGCCCGAGCTAAGGGAGTCACACTAAACACGACGTGTCTTCGTGCCGGTACATTTCTTCAAGAACGCTGATACTGTACTGTACATACTCATCGACAAATTGTCAGTATTCTGTTAACACGTTTTCCATCAAAGAGGCAAGATTCAATTTTGATGTAATTGATGATTAGTTTCGGTTTAACTGTACCCATTTTCAAATCGCCCTGCTACACACAAAGTTAAAATTACAATTTATACAACAAGACTGTTTAAAAATTATTGAGTGCGTGTAACAAGATATACAACGTGTCGGATCAGGATATACGTACCTGATAGATAATACAGTATTGTTTGAACTAGCCTATGAATCAGCTCGAGATTGTTCTCTCACTCATTATGGTTAAATTTGACTGTTACAGGTATCTGTACGAACTTCTAACTGAGGAGCGCCGGAACAAAAACCGATAAATCCGAATTTGCTGTTAACACAAAAAAATGTTCAAACGAGTGTGAAATTTTATGGGACTTAACTGCTAAGGTCAGAAGTCCCTACGCTTACACACTGCTTAACCTAAATTATCCTAAGGACAAACACACATACCCATGCCCGAGGGAGGACTCGAACCTCCGCCGGGACCTGTTAATACAGGAAGTAGTTGTTCTTTTCAGTCCTGAGACAGGTTTGATGCAGCTCTCCATGCTACTCTATCCTGTGCAAGCTTCTTCATCTCCCAGTACTTACTGTAGCCTACATCCTTCTGAATCTGCTTAGTGTATTCATCTCTTGGTCTCCCTCTGTGATTTTTAGCCTCCACGCTGCCCTCCAATGCTAAATTTGTGATCCCTTGATGCCTCAGAACATGTCCTACCAACAGGTCCCTTCTTCTTGTCAAGTTGTGCCACAAACTCCTCTTCTCCCCAATTCTATTAGATACCTCCTCATTAGTTATGTGATCTACCCATCTAATCTTCAGCATTCTTCTGTAGCACCACATATCAAAAGCTTCTAGTCTCTTCTTGTCCGAACTATTCATCGTCCATGTTTCACTTCCATACATGGCTACCCTCCATACAAATACTTTAAGAAACGACTTCCTGACACTTAAATCTATACTCGATGTTAACAAATTTCTCTTCTTCAGAAACGCTTTCCTTGCCATTGCCAGTCTACATTTTATATCCTCTCTACTTCGACCATCATCAGTTATTTTGCTCCCCAAATAGCAAAACTCCTTTGCTACTTTAAGTGTCTCATTTCCTAATCTAATTCCCTCACCCGACTTAATTCGACTACATTCCATTATCCTCGTTTTGCTTTTGTTGATGTTCATTTTATATCCTCCTTTCAAGACACTGTTCATTCCGTTCAGCTGCTCTTCCAAGTCCTCTGCTGTCTCTGACAGAATTACAATGTCATCGGCAAACCTCAAAGTTTTTATTTCTTCTCCATGGATTTTAATACCTACTCCAAATTTTTCTTTTGTTTCCTTTACTGCTTGCTCAATATTCAGATTGAATAACATCGGGGAGAGGCTACAACCCTGTCTCACTCCCTTCTCAACCGCTGATTCCCTTTCATGTCCCTCGACTCTTATAACTGCCACCTGGTTTCTGTACAAATTGTAAATAGCCTTTCGCTACCTGTATTTTACCCCTGCCTTTTTTAGAATTTGAAAGAGTATTCCAGGCAACATTGTCGAAAGCTTTCTCTAAGTCTACAAACGCTAGAAACGTAGGTTTGCCCTTCCTTAATCTAGCTTCTAAGATAAGTCGTAGGGTCAGTATTGCCTCACGTGTTCGAACATTTCTACGGAATCCAAACTGATCTTCCCCGAGGTCGGCTTCTACCAGTTCTTCCATTCGTCTGTAAAGAATTCGTGTTATTATTTTGTAGCTATGACTTATTAAACTGATAGTTCGGTAATTATCACATCTGTCAACACCTGCTTTCTTTGGGATTGGAATTATTATATTCTTCTTGAAGTCTGAGGGTATTTGACCTGTCTCATACATATTGCTCATCACATGGTAGAGTTTTGTCAGGACTGGCTCTCCCAAGGCCGTCAGTAGTTCCAATGGAATGTTGTCTACTCCGGGGGCCTTGTTTCGACTCAGGTCTTTCAGTGCTCTGTCAAACTCTTCACGCAGTATCGTATCTCCCATTTCATCTTCATCTACATCCTCTTCAATTTCCATAATATTGTCCTCAAGAACATGGCCCTTGTATAGACCCTCTATATACTCCTTCCACATTTCTGCTTTCCTTTCTTTGCTTAGAACTGGGTTTCCATCTGAGCTTTTGATATTCATGCAAGTGGTTCTCTTTTCTCCAAAGGTCTCTTTAACTTTCCTGTAGGCAGTATCTATCTTACCCCTAGTGAGCCTCTACGTCCTTACATTTGTCCTCTAGCCATGCCAGCTTAGCCATTTTGCACTTCCTGTCGATCTCATTTTTGAGACGTTTGTATTCCTTTTTGCCTGCTTTTTTATATTTTCTCTTTTCATCAATTAAATTCAGTATTTCTTCTGTTACCCAAGGATTTCTACTAGCCCTCGTCTTTTTAACTACTTGATCGTCTGCTGCCTTCACTACTTCATCTCTCAGAGCTACCCATTATTCTTCTACTGTATTTCTTTCCCCCATTCCTGTCAATTGTTCCCTTATGCTCTCCCTGAAACTCTACAACCTCTAGTTCTTTCAGTTTATCCAGGTCCCATCTCTTTAGATTCCCACTTTTTTGCAGTTTCTTCAGTTTCAATCTGCAGTTCATAACCAATAGATTGTGGTCAGAATCCACATCTGCCCCTGGAAATGTCTTACAATTTAAAACCTGGTTCCTAAATCTCTGTCTTACCATTATATAATCTATCTGATACCTTTTATTATCTCCAGGATTCTTCCATGTATACAACCTTCTTTTATGAGGCTTGAAACAAGTGTTAGCTATGATTAAGCTATGCTCTGTGCAAAATTCTACCAGACGGCTTCCTCTTTCATTTCTCTCCCCCAATCCATGTTCACCCCCTACGTTTCCTTCTCTCCCTTTTCCTACTCTCGAATTCCAGTCACCCATGACTATTAAATTTTCGTCTCCCTTCACTACCTGAATAATTTATTTTATCTCATCATACATTTCATCAATTTCTTCATCATCTGCAGAAAGTACCAATCCGAAAACAAAGGAAGTAGGTTACAGCACGCTTGTTCGCCCACTGCTTGAATACTGCTCAGCAGTGTGGGATCCGTACCAGGTAGGGTTGATAGAAGTGATAGAGAAGATCCAACGGAGAGCAGCGCGCTTCGTTACAGGATCATTTAGTAATCGTGAAAGTGTTACGGAGATAGATAAACTCCAGTGGAAGACTCTGCAGGAGAGACGCTCAGTAGCTCGATACGGGCTTTTGTTAAAGTGTCGAGAACATACCATCACCGAAGAGTCAAGCAGTATATTGCTCCCTCCTACGTATATCTCGCGAAGAGACCATGAGGATAAAATCAGAGAGATTAGAGCCCACACAGAAGCATACCGACAAGTGTCGCGTTGTGCTGAAAATTGTTTTGTGGCAGTATGTATTATTACTCCCGTATCTCCCCCCTACAGCTCAAACACGCGAATACAGCAGAAGTGGATATATCGGGTTTTGTTCCGGCGCTCCTCAACTGATAGCCCTCTTCCTCTGCTGCCACAAGGAAACCTCAGGTAGGGGAGTGGAGGAGGGGAGAGGGAGCATCCTGTCAGGACGTAGCGAATGTCGTTATTATAGCATCCAATCATCAAGGATAAAACACTTAAAACAAGAAAAGCCCAAGTCAACTACCACACTTACTCTCTTTAAAAATTTCCCAAAAACAGCAGGGCGTTTAAAAAAATGGTTCAAATGGTTCTGAGCGCTATGGGACTTAACAGCTGAGGTCATCAATCCCCTAGAACTTAGAACTACTTAAACCTAACTAACCTAAGGACATCACTCACATCCATGCCCGAGGCAGGATTCGAACCTGAGACCGTAGCAGTCGCGCGGTTTCAAACTGTAGCACCTAGAACCGCTCGTCCACACCGGCTGGCGCAAGGTGTTTAAAACCAATAAAGCCACATACAGTACAGCGTATACAAACAAAAGTCGTATGCTATGATGACACGTAATATCGTTCATTGTGAACCATAAAATAGTGAGGAAAGAAACCAAAGCAGTATTACATTGAAAAACCATATATTCCTAAAGATGGTTTTTGAAAGTCATACTATTTTAGCTATACCATTTAATTCTTTTTCATTCATTCACAAAGTTTTTATTTGAAAACTGACAAACCCAAGTATTCGTTTTGACAGTTTTCTATTAGAAACGAAAACGGAGAATTAACTGTATAGTGAAATATCAAAAAAAATTTGATATCCGTTTATTTGTGAAAACACCTTTCCAATTATGAAACAGTAGTAAAAAGAAGTATGCGTGATGTACAAACGTACAAGTATAGTATCCAAATTAAGGATAATGATCCCGGACAGTTTCTGTGCGCTGGACGGAAGTGTTTCGCGCGTCTTCAACGCTATTTTGTAAACGTCTTAATGTCAACGTCCTGGTGCTTTCGACTGCAGCCGTCTGGGCCTCGAAATTTTGAAGTTGTCTTAAGCGCTGCAAGTGTCGGGGATTTCCGTCATTTGACTCGGCTGTACGAATGTCGTATTAAAAATTCATGCATGAAGGTGGTAATTTTTTAATCATATCAGTGATTAAGACGTCATATCTACTGAACTACATGTGGTTCCATGATATATTTGTGTAGGTGCATTTAGCGGCATATGTGGACACTACGAAGTTTATTGCGAATACGGTTAGTAGCACAGAAGTAATTCGTTTAAACGTCATGCATGATGCGTCAGTTTTTTACTATTCTCGTTGTTAATGGCGTCATATCTCCCGAACAAAGTTAAGTGTGGTTCTTGCCCCCACAGTGTTGAAAGTAAAGGATACGTGAACAAAAATTGGTTGAAATCGCTCCAGCGGTGTGGGAGGAGATGTGGCACGCACACACGCACGCGCACGCACGCACGCACGCACGCACAATTTTATAAGCAACGACGCGTGTATTGCAGTCGGGTGACACTTCACATGGGAACAACACGCAGTCACCGATGTTACATTAACTTCCACATCTTTCGGACATGGAAAAGAAAGCAGACACACGCATGCCTAGGTCAGCTTGTGCTGAAATGTTTGAACTTTTTCTTCGGATGGGAAAAATGTTTGCTATCGTTGGAAACTGTCCGTCAATAAGAAAATAATACAAAGCAGTAGGAGCTCGGAAGTAAACTTAGAAAGATACGTACAGGTGGGGTTTTTGCTTGCTGTTAGCATTAAGTGTGATTGGTGCCACTGTTCTATGTAAATATAAAATATTTTTAACACTTGTAAAACAGAAAACTAATATATTCCATTGCCACTTTCATTTAGAATAAACATCCATATTCCCTAAAACAAAAGGAGGGAAATAAAGCGCAAGGCACAAAAAGGAAGTGCAGCAGGTTCAAATTCAAAACAAACAACACTTAACTCTTGCAGCAACCCTTCAACTTCACAAATTTGCTTCTGAAACAATTAGAAAACAGCTTGTGTCGAAGATTAACAAGCAATTCGAATGAGATGGACGGAGATCAATAGAAGAGGCTGTGGACAATGTATTTAATTATTGATTGGCATTAATTATTGTTGCCTCTGTGCATCTGTAGAGTTTATTACGCCTACAAATTTCTTTACAAAATCATGGTTTAGGAATACTGCACTGGACGGTGATAATTATTAGTTTTATCATTTTTTCCAAACATGAAATCAGAGGAATGACAACAATATGCGAATCGAAAAATATTTATAGTGTATAATGTGACTCGGCTGATATTAGTCGAAGGATGAAGAGGAGGAGACTGATATTGGTCGGACATCTAATTAGGATGTAGGAGGAACGAATACCTAAAGTAGCATTCTCCGGATCCATAGGGGGCAGAAGGAAGCGAGGAAGGTCACGAACCAGATGGAAGGATGACATCGACGAGGACGCGGTGGCAATGGGCCTGAGTAAACGAGAATGCACTACAAAAGCCAGGAAGAGGAAGCCCTGGAAGAGGAATGTAGAGAACGCGTATGGTCTCCAAGACCCAAGTAACAGTGAGGAGGAAGAAGAAGAAGAAGTGTATGACTGATCTTGTATCAGTGAACTCTATAATACCTTTGATGGACGAACAAAAGTTACAACCGACTAATGTTTCCTTGCCTTCGGTGTCTTGAGCCAAGCATGTAAGCATCTGCTTTCAGTAACCATGTGATTTCAGTAGTTAAATAATAATTAATTCAGACAATATCTTTTTTATTTCAAGGAGTTTGACGCTGTATCACAATGATAAATGAATCTCTTTGTAGATCATCAGAAATTGGTAGCATTACGTTGACCAGAAGATTAGATCAGATGCCAACAGCCACAGATCGAATCTTGAAGTAGGAATCTTGCTATAAAAGTAAATTTACTATTTATGTAGTAGATAATAATCGAATCTTTTCTAAGCCAATGTTCATTGAGCGCGGCAGTTCAAATTTTCCGTGCATAGTCAGTTATTGATGTACTGCTAACGACGTATTTTACGGCCGGGCTGGAACAGCTGGACAAAAAATATATACAGTTTTCATTCTAACTTTCAATGAAAATCAGTTGAGGAATCATTTTAAATTTTCGCAGTTGTATGTCTAACTGAAGCCAAATTTGGTACTTTGAACTTACGTAAGAGGATAGCTAATTTATAACGTTTCCGTCCTACCATATCTTAAAATTCAAATTCAAACTTTAATCAAAGAAAATGTTGTTTCCCCCTTCTATTTAGAGAAACGTTGTAGGTTTATTAGTTATTTACAGATGAGTTACAATTATAATTTTTAAAAGTAACTGTAGAAGTAGCTGTAAGTGATACGGATACTTGAGATGTATAATGTCTATATCTGTAGCTGAGTCACTGTTCCTGGGAAGTAAGTTTAACTGTGAATTAATTATTTTCAAAAAGTAACTTTCCCAACTCTAGGAGACGCCAATAAAACGATAAACAGTAACTCTATGGAGCGCTTGGAATTGCTGTAGGAAAGCCTACGTCTTCTAGTAACTTCAGAGGCTATTCAACTTCTGAAAGTCAGCACACTGACATTTCATCTGAAGTAGCTAGAAATGTTGCTTCCTGCAGTATTAAATAAAATCCGCCTTCGGTGACAAAATGTTTATTCCTGAACAATACATTTCAAATCTTCAGGCGCTTTTTACAATTCTTACATCAGCTATTCGTCATGTTACAAAAGTTTTCTTAAATCACCATATTTATGTTGTCGCTTGATACATCAGTTTAAAACCTGTTCTCAAAGTGGAACGTACACTTATTGTGAAAATTTACAGTGGTACTTCGTCCATTTTTAATCGCATCACACTTGTAGTTGAAATATATAGACATTTATAGTTAATGGTTGTCACTGGAAGAAAACATGTCACGGATGATGAAATCCTTGTAACAGCTCTTTGGTAAAAGTATGGCCGGCCGTTGTGGCCGAGCGGTTCTAGGCGCTTCAGTCCGGAACCGCGCAACTGCTACGGTCGCAGGTACGAATCCTGCCTCGGGCATGGATGTGTGTGATGTCCTTAGGTTAGTTAGGTTTAAGTAGTTCTAAGTTCTAGGGGACTGATGACCTCAGATGTTAAGTCCCATAATGCTCAGAGCCATTTGAACCGTATAAAGTAAGAGTATGGCCAGAAGAACGAAAAGAAAAGAGGAAAATGGTGGTATCTCATTCTCTGAATCACGCTATTATGGCCAGATCGCATTTTTAGGCAGCAGTCATGGAACTTGAGAAAAATGAGCTTTCTTTATGTTGTCGCTGCGTCGATAAAGGCATTGGTTTAAAAATTACAGCCAAACAAAATCTCTTTAAAACCATTCTATTACTATTGTAAGCCCTTACAACGAATTTCTTCTATCCCTTAAGCCGAAATTGTCTTGAACCTTTAGCACATATTAGGGTGCGGCTGACGTAATATTACGGCGCATACGTGAAACAGAATGTGCAGCGGAAGTAAAATTACGTCACGCCAGGTATGATTTTCCACGGTGTCAAAGGTGTATTTACGGCTCTCACAAACGTCTGTCAGGTCTGCAGGCTTCGTAGTTTCTGTTAGATGATGGTAGCAGTATCACTGGGGAAAGAGTCATTGTTTTTGAAACCTTTGTTATCGTATCTTGTTTAGTAGACGTTCAGGTTGTGTCTGTTGCGCGTACGTTTGTGTTGATTTTGCGTTCATAACGTGCAGCGACGAAGAGAAATGTCTGTAGCAAATGATTTACGTAGTCCTTGAGTCTGCATATGCTGAGAACAATTCTCATTAAACGTTTATTGTATTACTTCCACACACTGTGTCGTTATGAAGGACTTCCTGCAAATAAATCAGGAAATTAATCCAAGTGTATGATTTCAGTGAGTAATGTTGGACTATGTTTCAATTTGTATCACACTTTACTACACTCCGAAGGCTAAATTTTGCTGTGTGTGTGTGTGTGTGTGTGTGTGTGTGTGTGTGTGTGTGTGTGTGTGTGTTTTGGGTGTTCCTTTAGATCTAAATTGATTGCGAAAGAAATTTAAAAGGAAGATCACTTGTTTGCTTACCGGGGTATATATATTTGAATACCAGAACTGTTTACCAGGTTTTTCTGTAGTAATTATTATTAAACTGAAGTTTCCTCTGTGGATTCACATTTAACACTAGCAACGTCAAAAGAGATATATTTAAAGTAGAAAACCTAATAAATCTAGAAACGTTTTGAAATTCCAGCTACATATTTGTACACGCGAATTAAAACTTCCAGAAGAACACATATTTTAGCCGGTCCACAGGTAATGGCAGCTACGTACAGGGGCAGCGCCCGAAGAGTTAAACGGTACCGTTGCAGAGCCAAATGCCTTTCAAAAAACATCCCCTTTCATCTCTACTTCCTTGCCTTTCTTTCTCTCGTTTTTTCTTCCACTTCTACTTTTGCACTTCGTTTACCAGCCACATTTATTTACTAAATAGCAAATAAAGGAAATCGACTACTGCTTCAGATCTTCGATTAGAGTATTAGTTCACAACTACGATTTGGCAGTACCATCTGAAAAGAGAGTGGGCAGGAGAAAACAACTAGAGCGCAACAGCGCAGCACCGTAGCACGTCTGCTAGCCGGAGTTTACGCAGTAAATTTTAACAGCGCAGCGGACTGCACTCCTAATAGGTACACAGAGGCGCCAGACTGACGTACGACGCGGCAGCAGTGGGACGACGGGATAGCTGCGTCTGCAGTTTGCGCTCGCTTGCTCAGCGGCCCTGCACTAACGTCGCACCAGCAGCTGTTATTGTGCTGAGCTTCTGTTAAGTGGTTGATTCGATAGCGTCTGCCGTTACATTTCATCTCTTGAGCGACAGAAATCAGTCTAAATAGAAATACTACACAGGAGAGTCAAAGAAACTGATATATCTGCCTAACATCGTGTGCAGTTGGAGTGATATGGGACCCCTGGTACGTCTTGATACGGCTCTGAGAGGTGACACGTACGTGAGTATCCTCTGATCACCTGCATCCATTCATGTCCATTGTGCATTCTGACGAACTTGGGCATTTCCAGCAGGACAATGAGGCACCAAACACGTCCAGAATTGCTACAGAGTGGCTCCGGTAACACCCTTCTCAGTTGTCCGCAGTCGTGGTCTACAGGCTAGCGTTGCTGCCTCTAGATCATGCGGTCCCGCGTTCGATTCCCGGCAGGGTAGGGATTTTCTCTGGCCGGGGAACTGAGTATTTGTGTTGTCCCCATCATTTCATTATCATTCGTAAATGTGGCTAAAATTGGACTGTGCAAAGATTGGGACGTTGTACGGGTGCTGATGATGACCGCACAGTTCAAAAATGGTTCAAACGGCTCTGAGCACTATGGGACTCAACTGCTAAGGTCATCAGTCCCCTAGAACTTAGAACTACTTAAACCTAACTAACCTAAGGACATCACACACATCCATGCCCGAGGCAGGATTCGAACCTGCGACCGTAGCGGTCACGCGGTTCCAGACTGAAGCGCCTAAAACACATCTGCCACATTTCAAAATTAATGTCTGTGTCAGATTAGGTAAAGTTCGTTTTAGATCTCATTTATTATGCAGACAGTTTCATTCTCACACTGCAGTCACATTTGCGTGTGTATCATGCAATGTTTGGAAATTTGTTTAGTCAGTTTGCGTTCGTAAAATTACAGTGCCATTTCACAGCAACATTTCAGATTATTTATTTCTTTAAAATTCTACCATTTTTATTCTGTTAGTACTGTGTGTTGAAATTACAAGTCACGTAGTGCGACGTCATGCACTGTAGCAATGTTCACATAATGTCACAGAAGACAATGTCACAGGACAGCCTTTTGTTTATACAGTCTTATATTCTGGTAGAAGTATGTTCGAATACAGCTATACAATTCTACATCTACATCTACATCCATACTCCGCAAGCCACCAGACGGTGTGTGGAGGAGGGTACCTTGAGTACCTCTATCGGTTCTCCCTTCTATTCCAGTCTCGTATTGTTCGTGGAAAGAAGGATTGTCGGTATGCCTCTGTGTGGGCTCTAATCCCTCTGATTTTATCCTCATGGTCTCTTCGCGAGATATACGTAGTAGGGAGCAATATACTGCTTGACTCCTCGGTGAAGGTATGTTCTCGAAACTTCAACAAAAGCCCGTACCGAGCTACTGAGCGTCTCTCATGCAGTCTTCCACTGGAGTTTATCTATCATCTCCGTAACGCTTTCGCGATTACTAAATGATCCTGTAACGAAGCGCGCTGCTCTCCGTTGGATCTTCTCTATCTCTTCTATCAACCCTATCTGGTACGGATCCCACACTGCTGAGCAGTATTCAAGCAGTGGGCGAACAAGCGTTCTGTAACCTACTTCCTTTGTTTTCGGATTGCATTTTCTTAGGATTCTTCCAATGAATCTCAGTCTGGCATCTGCTTTAATTCTTAACCACGCTCATTATGTTACATTTTCTTTTTTTCTTTGACATTTGCATTGTATAAATTATATTCTCATCAACTAGGTAGTAACAAATTATGTAGAGCCATTTTTACAATTGTTAAGCATTCATTCGCTGTAACCTCAGAGAAATCTTTATATATTATGTTCTTTATATTATATATACAAAAAAGCATTAACAACTGTATACCAAAAAGACCATAACAATTAGAAGTCTTTGCCATTAGATTCAGAAGCACGCACATTACATTTCAAGGCGGTGGGTTACTCTGTCTTAGTAATGAAATGAAATGAATGTGCAACGGTGACGACTTACTTGGATCGTAAACATCCTGGGGATCCGTCTTGATTTGTCCTTTGCTTTGATAGTGAGCTCTGATAAATTGTGAAGTAATTATAGTGTGCCGAGCGCTGGCAAGTGTGCTGACATTGTCACAGTGGTTAATTAATTATCTAATTGCATAAGACACTGGTGAGTGCTGTTGATACACTTAAATGGTCGAGTTGGTTCCTTAATCACCATGGCAGTTGCTAAATACCACATAGTTAAATTTTGTTCATTTGTGGTCCTGATAAACTGTGTGTGTTCATTTGTTCTAACCCTTCTCCTAAGTTCTTTCATGTGTTCCAGGTGGATTAATAACTGTGCTTATAAATGTTAGAGCTTAAACTGATGACTGACGAGCGTTACGCATGTCATGGTTTACTTGTCTCTTAACGCAACGTGTAATTATTCCGTCACTTGATGCCAGTAGCTACGCCCGCTGGTTTTGGGCGTGGTGCCTAAGTCTGCTTAAGTCAGTAATTTTCTGGAGTTTAAAGGTGACTGAGCCCCGCGAAGTTTAAATGAGAAGACGCGATTGAGTTCTCTTCTGTAATTAATCAATTAAATGTGTAGTTAACATAATGTCTATCCTCTCGGAAATTTTATCTGTAATAAACACGTTTGCCGGCCTTGGTGGCCGAGTGGTTCTAGGCGCTACAGTCCGGAACCGCGCGGCCACTACGGTCGCAGGTTCGAATCCTGCCTCGGGCATGGATGTGTGTGATGTCCTTAGGTTAGTTAGGTTTAAGTAGTTCTAAGTTCTAGGGGACTGATGACCTCAGAAGTTAAGTCCCATAGTGCTCAGAGCCGTTTTAATAAACGTATTTGAAAGTATTGTGTGTTTATTAGCTAATCCAGCCCCTCACCAATCCACCACCTATCCATCGCGCAGTTACACTCGTCCCCACGGAAATGGTCTTGGACGATTCGAGCTGTGTGAACAGGGACCCTATCGTCTTGTAACGTATCTCCACACTGTAGTACCATGAGATGGACCTAACCAGCAAAATTGTCACATAATCCTTGGAAGTAATGCGTCCTTGCCAGAGTAACAATGGGGACCATGAAATACGACGATATGAGACGTATACTCGGCCACAAGTTGGAAACAGTGCGAAACAAGACTCACCCGACCAAATAATTTTCTTCCATAGCCCTGTAGTCCACGTTTGCCCATTGCCGACATTTGCACCCCTTGTGAGTGGTTTTGGAGTTCGAGCTCGCCCTGCAGTTCCCTGCTTATGGAGTCCCATTCGTGTTGTTCTGGTGTTGACAGGATTCAGGAGAGCGATGTTCATTTCTCCAGTGGCTTTTGCAGCTGACGTCCTCTTACATTTCGTCAAAATCCTCTTTAATCACCCTCTGTCCCAATCACTCAGTACACACTTTCGTCCGCATTCTGACTTGGCGAATGATGTTTTTCCGCTTTCTCTGTATGCGGTATAAATCTTGCATTGGTGTGTCTTGAAGCACCAAACACTTCGGCTACCTTGGTTACCGAAGCACCCAGCATACGAGTACCAATAATTTGCCCATATTCGAATTCACTTAGCCCTGGCATAAAGCACAGGACACTGTCATGACCACGGCTAGCTCTTGCAACGTGTTAAGGAATCGGCACAGGTTCCGCTCGTGGACAAATACAACAGCGCAACCTACAGTCTAGTGTGACACCCGCATTAACGTTCAAGCACCCGTTTCTCGCGGTCTTTACATGTTTTTGTCCAGCCCCTGTACACCCTTCACAAACTAGGTTAAGCGCATCATTGGACCGTCGGTGGATCCGACCCCTTGAATAGAGACAAAATTGTGACTCGTCAGACAACAGTACACACCCCCGCTCAACTACTGTATAAATTTTTTATATTGTTCCGCTCGCTGAAAACATGCATCTTAATGTGCATTGTGAGCAACTGCAGCTAGCTCGTTTTGCATTGTTCACACCAAACGAGACCCGCATTAGCTGACAGCAGGGTATGATCATTGTATGACCGCTGCTCCCACGCAGTATTACATGGCTGCCATTGTTGGGCAGTCCGCGTCGATACTACAATAAATAGGGCAACTTCATTCACGGTCTCGTAATGTGCACGTCCAGACAAGTAAGATTCTTTCCGCCATCCTATCACATTTCCATTCCCACTCATTTCATTGCGCTAATTCCATGCAGCAATGCCATGACTCGGGGCTGGAGTGTCGCATGACCGTCTGGTAACAGTTCCACAGCCCCCCACAGTGTCGTGACAAATAGTTGACTAACGAGTTTACATGTAACACCTTTATCTACCCTATTCCGCAACACGGAACACTTGTCTGGCTCAACTACAGTTTCAATCGTCACACTCAAGAGTCGCGACTGAATTTCACTACACACCCAAAAAAAAGAGACGTTATTCTCACTAACCGGCTTACAGCCAGCGATGACAAAAATTATCACAGAAACAGGCAAATATGTACGGTCTATGACATACCGAGGAAAGACCCTAAACCCATATTCTACACCCTAAGATACTTAAGTTGACAAAGATGACTAACCTATTTAGCAGAAATTCCCTTTCTTGTAAATATCGCGTAGTGCATAGACGGAGGCAATTGTTAGATCAATTAGAAATCTAGTACCCCTTAGTGTAGAATACCACGCTGACAGAGACGAGTGATAAGACTAGTGATAAACATAATGGCGAGTGTTACCCTGTTGGTAGTAAAATAGCAATATACAATACTCTCACCAATCACCCAGACTGAGATTTTCACATCTGGTTTCCCTCAGCTACAGTGCAAATACCGATGTTTGAAATTTTTTGAGGCTGACGAGAAAAGTAAAACAAAAGAATTAAAGGCAAATCACTAACTAATGCAACCAACTCGAAATAAATAAAAGAGCAGGACAATCTTTCTAAATTCCATGTCGTAAATACACACCATCTGTCGTGCGGATATGAAAGAGAAAGAGAAAGAGGTGTGTGTGTGTGTGTGTGTGTGTGTGTGTGTGTGTGTGTGTGTGTGTGTGTGTGTGTGAGAGAGAGAGTGAGAGTGAGAGTGAGAGAGAGAGATAGATACGGTTTCTCCCAGAACGACAAGTTATATTAATTCGTATGCTGTATGCAAAAGTCTCCCATCGGGAAGATGTGGTGTCTATTCCCTTTCACTGGGTATCCAAGAGCGATCCAGGCTAAAAGACGGAGACGTTTTGCACCTTTCTACGTTTACACATTTTAACTTCCCTACGTTTGTTAACACGTATCTACTGAGATGATTCCACATATTTTACAATTTTAAAAAGCCAACGAGATTATAGTATTATTTATTTTTTTTCATATTGCTGTTGCTATTGTTACTGACACGCTGAATAAATCTTTCCTGTACAATAATTTTAAGTAATTAGCCAAGAATGTCGTAATACGGTGGCTAAAAGAATGTTATATGACAGGTATCCAGGTGCTAGTCAAAATATTAACGAGGCTTTCCAGCTATAGCTGACTGTCTACAGATGTAATTCAGATTAATTAAATTAACACTTGAGAACGGGCCGGCCGGAGTGGCCGAGCGGTTCTAGGCGCTTCCTTCAGTCTGGAACCGCGCGACCGCTACTGTCGCAGATTCGAATCCTGCCTCTGGCATGGATGTGTGTGATGTCCTTAGTTTAGTTAGGTTTAAGTAGTTCTAAGTTCTAGGGGACTGATGACCTCAGATGTTAAGTCCCTTAGCGTTCACAGCCATTTGAACCATTTTTGAACTTGAGAACGGCCTACTGACCGAATACCGTCCTGCCGAGAAATATATTTATGCGGCTGAAGTTGTAATTATTCAAAACAGACGAGATTACCTATATTTTTGTTGATTGTACTCTACAAAGTTCACAAATTTATATAGTGGTGCCAATCCAGAGCGGACCCTGATCTGAGCGGCGGGGGGGGGGGGGGGGGGGGGGGGGGGACGACGGTATGCGGTAAGATAGAGAGGTGAAGAATTACTTACAACAGAAAACTACTTTAACTATTGTAACTACTGAAGCGCTCTGTTTGTTAATCAGAGAAAAAATACCAGTCCTACCCCTTTAGAATATACACTCCTGGAAATTGAAATAAGAACACCGTGAATTCATTGTCCCAGGAAGGGGAAACTTTATTGACACATTCCTGGGGTCAGATACATCACATGATCACACTGACAGAACCACAGGCACATAGACACAGGCAACAGAGCATGCACAATGTCGGCACTAGTACAGTGTATATCCACCTTTCGCAGCAATGCAGGCTGCTATTCTCCCATGGAGACGATCGTAGAGATGCTGGATGTAGTCCTGTGGAACGGCTTGCCATGCCATTTCCACCTGGCGCCTCAGTTGGACCAGCGTTCGTGCTGGACGTGCAGACCGCGTGAGACGACGCTTCATCCAGTCCCAAACATGCTCAATGGGGGACAGATCCGGAGATCTTGCTGGCCAGGGTAGTTGACTTACACGTTCTAGAGCACGTTGGGTGGCACGGGATACATGCGGACGTGCATTGTCCTGTTGGAACAGCAAGTTCCCTTGCCGGTCTAGGAATGGTAGAACGATGGGTTCGATGACGGTTTGGATGTACCGTGCACTATTCAGTGTCCCCTCGACGATCAACAGTGGTGTACGGCCAGTGTAGGAGATCGCTCCCCACACCATGATGCCGGGTGTTGGCCCTGTGTGCCTCGGTCGTATGCAGTCCTGATTGTGGCGCTCACCTGCACGGCGCCAAACACGCATACGACCATCATTGGCGCCAAGGCAGAAGCGACTCTCATCGCTGAAGACGACACGTCTCCATTCGTCCCTCCATTCACGCCTGTCGCGACACCACTGGAGGCGGGCTGCACGATGTTGGGGCGTGAGCGGAAGACGGCCTAACGGTGTGCGGGACCGTAGCCCAGCTTCATGGAGACGGTTGCGAATGGTCCTCGCCGATACCCCAGGAGCAACAGTGTCCCTAATTTGCTGGGAAGTGGCGGTGCGGTCCCCTACGGCACTGCGTAGGATCCTACGGTCTTGGCGTGCATCCGTGCGTCGCTGCGGTCCGGTCCCAGGTCGACGGGCACGTGCACCTTCCGCCGACCACTGGCGACAACATCGATGTACTGTGGAGACCTCACGCCCCACGTGTTGAGCAATTCGGCGGTACGTCCACCCAGATTCCCGCATGCCCACTATACGCCCTCGCTCAAAGTCCGTCAACTGCACATACGGTTCACGTCCACGCTGTCGCGGCATGCTACCAGTGTTAAAGACTGCGATGGAGCTCCGTATGCCACGGCAAACTGGCTGACACTGACGGCGGCGGTGCACAAATGCTGCGCAGCTAGCGCCATTCGACGGCCAACACCGCGGTTCCTGGTGTGTCCGCTGTGCCGTGCGTGCGATCATTGCTTGTACAGCCCTTTCGCAGTGTCCGGAGCAAGTATGGTGGGTCTGACACACCGGTGTCAATGTGTTCTTTTTTCCATTTCCAGGAGTGTATTAGGTACCTACTATCGAAAACATTCCTGCCAGAGCACACTTTGTATGAGATTGGTACGTATTATTTTGCCTTGAGGTAACATTGAGTCACATGTTAATACTTCAGATAGTCATATTTTAGTAGTTTTTAACACTGGATATTAACACGATAAAAATGTCGTGAATTGACGGGACAACGCTACTCAAAGCTCTTAACTTACAGCCTTCTGGTATTTTTCAGTTGCACGGGCAACAGTGGCATACGGTGAAGTAGTTTTGAGATTTCACGACTATGGCTCTGCGTGCGTTTTCTGCTGCTCCATATCCATTACACGTTCTGGCCTCCTATCTGGCACTGGACTGATACATATATCAGCTTCGCGGGGCACGATGTGAGTTCGCTTTGACAAATTCTTATCTTTTCTTGGATGCCTTGTCCTGTCTCTCGCCGGGTACACCATCGTTGCTGAAGTTATTTTAAATAATTCAGCATAACGTGAAGAAGAAACTCTTGGAGGACTGAATAAATATCGGAGTCTAACAAACCGAACAAATTAAGAAGGAACATAGACTGCAGAAGACAAAGGGTTTTCTTTAAAAAGAAACCGATGCTAAAATCCACATCTAAACAAGATTTGTAAATAGCTGCAAATGATTGCGAAACGTGGGCAGTGCAGAAAAGAGAAATAGGAAGCGTTTTAAATGTGGGGGAGGACAGTACGTTTTGGAAGTGAGTGGGACTGGTAGATTAGAGAATGAAGACGTCCTTCAAAGAATCAGTGAAAAAAATGCACACTAATAAAATGCACCAAGTGATTTTTCAGTGTTGTGGCCGAGCGGTTAAAGGCGCTACAGTCCGGAACCGCACGACCGCTACGGTCGCAGGTTCGAATCCTGCCTCGGGCATGGCTGTGTGTGATGTCCTTAGGTTAGTTAGGTTTAAGTAGTTCGAAGTTCTAGGGGACTTATGACCACAGCAGTTGAGTCCCATAGTGCTCAGAGCCATTTGAACCATTTTTCAGTGTTAGAAAACTGACACACAACGAAGTGTACCGTTTGTAGTACTCTCTGTAAAACATTGGTTCAATCATCAGGAGGAATACGCAAAGTAAAACCCCTTTTTACCCAAAGGGGTGAGAGAAGAGAGGCGTTTGCGTTTCTTCGGTGGAGAGCTGTGTGTGATGACGCAGCTTGGCTGGCGTATAACGCCTGGAAAGGCTGTTGGCTGCTAGGCTGGGGAGGAGAGAGCACCTGTGCTCCGGTTTAAAATAACCCCGAGCTGGAGTGGCTATTCCAGCTGCGCCTCTACCAACCTGAAGCTCAGGCATCCCCTGGAGCTGCCGCGAGGTGCTCTACGTAACATTTTAACGGCTGAATTTCTGTATCTCATTTGCTGTCGTAACTGTATGACTTATTGTTAAATGCGTATAGAGTAAGTCAGTGTTCTTAATTTCCTCTACCATTTATGCTTTTATTGAAGCCTTTGACAATATTTACTGCAATACACAGACACATAGCTGGTTTGAATCATACTTAACAGAGCGGAGAAAGTTGTGCTGAAATTCGAAAAGTGTTGGAAGGGTGGAACATTTCAGTGACCAGGGAGAATTCACAAAGGGAGTAGTACCACAGGGTTCAATTCTGGGTCCACTCCTATTCCTGATGTCGTGTGTCGGTGACCTCCTGCTTAACGTTCAACAATCTCAGTTGGTCTCTTTTACAGAAGATACTGGTGTTGTAATAAATCCTATATCAGGGAATGCCATAGAAGAGATTGTTAATTATGTTTTTCAAATAATTATTAAGTGATTCTCTAAAAATGGACTACCCCTTAATTACGAAAAAAATGAAAGAAAATACACTATTCACTTCCGCGCAATAAACAGAGTCATACGAACAGTCGACGTAGCACGTGAACAGAGGTCAGTAAATATGGAAGAATGCTCCATAACAGAGTACATATTGGGGTAAAGTTTAACTGGAAGAAGAATGTTTCTGCGATGCTCGACAATTAAGGTCAGCTACTTTTGCTCTTCGTTCAGTTACTTTTCTTAGAAACAAACGAATTAACCCCCTGACATATTTAGCTTATTTACGTTCAGTAATGTCTTGTTGTTGTGATCAGTCCTGAGACTGGTTTAATGCAGCTCTCCATGCTGCCCTATCCTGTGCAAGCTTCTACATCTCCCGGTACTTACTGCAACCTACATCCATCTGAATCTGCTTAGTGTATTCATCTCTTGGTCTCCCTCTGCGATTTTTACCCTCCACGCTGCCCTCCAATGCTAAATTTGTGATCCCTTGATGCCTCAGAACATGTCCTACCAACCGATCCCTTCTTCTAGTCAAGTTGTGCCACAAACTTCTTTTCTCCCCAATCCTATTCAATACCTCCTTATTAATTATGTGATCTACCCATCTAATCTTCAGCATTCTTCTGCAGCACCACATTGCGAAAACTTCTCTTCTTGTCCAAACTATTTATCGTCCATGTTTCACCTCCATACATGGTTACACTCCATACAAATTCTTTCAGAAACGACTTCCTGACAAATCTATACTCGATGTTAACAAATTTCTCTTATTCAGAAACGCTTTCCTTGCCATTGCCAGTCTACATTTTATATCCTCTCTACTTCGACCATCATCAGTTATTTTGCTCCCCAAATAGCAAAAGTCCTTTACTACTTTAAGTTCCAATATTTCCTAATCTAATTCCCTCAGCATCACCCGAGTTAATTCGACTACATTCCATTATCCTCGTCTTGCTTTTGTTGATGTTCATCGTAAATAGCCTTTCGCTCCCAGTATTTTACCCCTGCCACCTTCAGCTTTTGAAAGAGAGTATTCAAGTCAACATTGTCAAAAGCTTTCTCTAGGTCTACAAATGCTAGAAACGTAGGTTTGGCTTTCCTTAATCTATTTTCTGAGATAAGTCGTAGGGTCAGTATTGTCTCACGTGTTCCAATATTTCTACGGAATCCAAACTGATCTTCCCCGAGGTCGGCTTCTACCAGTTTTTCCATTCGTCTGTAAAGAATTCGCGTTAGTATTTTGCAGCTGTGACTTATTAAACTGGTAGTTCGGTAATTTTCACATCTGTCAACACCTGCTTTCTTTGGGATTGGAATTATTATATTCTTCTTGTAGTCTGAGGGTATTTCACCTGTCTCATTTATCTTGCTCACCAGATGGTACAGTTTAGTCAGGACTGGCTCTCTCAAAGCCGTCAGTATTTCCAATGGAATGTTGTCTAATCCTGGGGCCTTGTTTCGACTCAGGTCTTTCAGTGCTCTGTCAAACTCACGCAATATCGTATCTCCCATTCATCTTCATCCAAATTCTCCTCCATTTCCATAATGTTGTCCTGAAGAACATCGCTCCTGTATAGACCCTCTATATACTCCTTCCACCTTTACGGACTAATTTTCCGGAGTAATTCACTACTTAGAAAGTACTGATTGCACAAAAGTGAGCAGAAGAAATAATAACTGATCATTCGCGGTCGTCATATAGCTACCTCTTCAAGGAGTCAGGCATTTTGACTTCACTGTCGCAATGCATATATTCGTTAATGAAATTCGTCATAAGTAATCCATCACAATTTGAAAAGAACAGTGACGCCCATATCTACAACACTATAGGAAAAATAACCTTTATTACGCATTATAATAGCTATCAATGGCCCAGAGAGAAGTTCAATATAGAGTAATAAGTTTTTATCACCCGCCAAATAACCTAAGATGTCTGACAGTTAGCAAAGCAATTTTTCAATCTAACCTAAATACATTTCGGATTCCATGTACAGATTTCTATTTAAAAACTAGTAGCCTGTGGGTCTAAAAACGACTTTTTTGTAAGTGTAGTTGCATGAGTAAGACAAAAAAATGTGTTCATTAATTTTAACACTAATACATATATTGTCAACTGACTTGTTCCATGTCATTTCGATAAAAGAATAGTTGAAAGCTCTATGAAACACGTAACGAACAAATTCCGAAGTTATCCGCGATAAAACCGGGAGAGCAAAAAGTTCAGAAAGAAAGTTCAGAAAGCAGACAGCACTTCTGAAAAATTTGGAAAGAAAATTTAAATTCAGAGAGAGAAACTTTTGAGGTTTGTCAATGAAAGTGTACTTCTGTTACAAATGGAATGGACGGGAGAAAGAAGGAGCATGATAGTGAATTTTCGTTGCTGTCTACGCCATCAGACTCGTCTAAAATGAACTTTATGGAACACGTCCGAGACGCTACTGGTCGGCACATTTGCGCCCACAAACTGTTTCTTAATTTGCGGAAATTGCATGACCTGCGCGTACACGCCTGGTGCAACATACAACCACAAACCTACCGTGGACTTGGGCTGATATCACGCAGAATCACTGCTGTATTGCCTTCCAAAGACAGATCCGCACGCTTATAAGCAGATGCCATTTTTTTGGCTCTTCAGTGCTCATCACAGCAGCTTCCTCTCCAGGGAACTAAACATGGTAGGGAGGAGACCCGTTCCCAGTCTCTCGCTCCAGATCCACGCCACAGAGCATGCGTTTTGTTTTTTACCGCTACAACCTGACTTGAAATGCAGTTTTCGTGATAATGAAAACACTGTATTTAAGACTAAATTTATTCCACAGATCTCATCAGCCAAACTTACTGATGAATTTTCTTCTGAAGATAAGAGCACTTCGCAATTACATTTACGCGCAATTCAGACGATTTTCTTCTGTATATTTCAGAGGCAGATTCCTAAGTTCATCAGGGTGAAATTCACAGAACGGACGACACTGAAAGGAGTGTGTCACAATTCTCCATTACACTGAAAACAATATAGTCAGCGCTATTCTTTGCACTGTGTACGCACTCAGATATCGATAGAAACAATCTGAGGGCGAAACATGGGAGCGTGATTCTAAGCATTGTTGTGAGACGAGGTCTGTCTGCGAGAGTGGAAGTAGTAGTGTCGGTCGAGAGCTCGGAGACAGAAGACGTGTCACGCTGCCCTCAACGTCGGTGATGGCAGATCTTACCACACTCAAGGCCTGATTTCATTTATATAACCTGGAGAGATTTAGATGACTTAACTACGCTTGAA
Source organism: Schistocerca serialis cubense (assembly GCF_023864345.2). Taxonomy (NCBI): domain Eukaryota; kingdom Metazoa; phylum Arthropoda; class Insecta; order Orthoptera; family Acrididae; genus Schistocerca; species Schistocerca serialis. The sequence goes on from NC_064645.1 coordinate 443,850,705, forward strand.
GATGGAATTCAAGGTACAATTTGCAAGCGTAGCACAATAGCAATTGTAGGGTTAGGCTCGTGATTCTTAGTCCGGGCTTGCGATAATACCATGTTTTGCTTGTCAGTTAAAGAAGCCTCCTTATCCCCCAAATAATAATTATTCTGCACATCTAAATAAAATGCTGTGGTTATTAACAGTTAATGTAACTTTGAAACTGAAATAATTTGTTAATCTGGCACTCAGCCATAATTAGTACCTACGTCATTGTAATTGTCATTGTCCATTATTGGTTATGGGTTATGATGATTTTGAAGTTTTAAATAGATTAATTATGAAATCCCTTCTCCCAAGTCATTTAGTAGTTAACAGGACCCAGGCAAACTACTTTTTATTAAATTAATTCTTAGTTACAATAAGCTTTAGCTGCTGCCGCTGCATGCTGCTGCTGCGAATTGCTGTAAACCACTTGGAAAAAAGCAGTCATCTGAAGAGTTGAGTGCAAAACTTAGGGCCAAAGGAGAGACACTGACAAGCCACAACATACGTACTCTAATTCAGTAAATTTCGTTGCAAAAGCCAAATTCTTGTTAAAAAACGCTGTCAGAAAGCTTATCCAAATGTTAGTTTTAATTTTTTCATGTAACGATCTGTTGAAGGCTTAAATGACAGCGAAACTGACACTCATACAACACGCACACAGTGTTATGCAGATTACATTCCGACTACTGATAGCTCAGGTGAAAGGGTACAGTACCGCCCGACATTGAAAATAGGTACAACATACTTCATTATTTTTGTCAGAACAACACATTTTTTTTTGTAAAATAACTCAATTTCAATTAATACAGCGAAGCCGGATACCAGTGTGGGAAAGAATGACAATTTATTTATTTAATTGATCACATGTGCACTCCCACAAAATAAATCCCTACGTCCAGTTTGGTGAGATCTGTGAAATGAATGAATGTATGGTCGTCTGCTAACTGCAGATAGTGAATGTGAATATATGATCATCTTTGAGTCGATCCTTTGGCCACCTTTGGTGGGACCAAAGAGATGAAATTTACCTGAGCTTTGAGCGCCTGAAATGTGGCTGACCAATACGGTAGCAAGGTGCTCCCCCATTTCGACAGAGGTGTGAGAGGACCTGAAGAACGGCCATGTTTCAGCACTCTGCCGCTGGATCTTGTGCTGTTAAGACCTGTCTCAGTTGTGCTCCATAAAGACAAAAGAGTGGAGACATGGTATGCATGTGGAATATTTAAGAGTAGTTTGAAATAATAATTTCTCTATTTCAGGAACTTTTGTGGTGAGAATTAAATGTCAGGCAGGTTATATTAATGGGATTGTAGTAATCTTCGGAAGTGACCAACGGTCACAATGAAACCACGTGTAGCAATAAGTTGAAATACTTCCGTGTGCTTAAGTTAAGCTGAATTACTAGCGTGTGTACAATAAGTTGAAATATTTAAGAAATAGCGTGTGTACCATAAGTTGAAATATTTAAGAAATGGCGTGTGCAGGACTTGAAATTAGAGACGAGTACTTCCACGTGGTGAGTACTGTGTGAGTCTCAAACTGTGTATGAGACAAAAGATAAAGAGAAGTACTCGTCCATGGTATCAGTGGTGTGTGATGAATACGTTCTTAATATTACTTTGCGTGATATGATTCCGTGTGACGCTAGATTCAAACTTAGAGAGAAGCAAGGTGAGTCGGCCGTCTATCCAGCAACGCCACTTGGCTTGCATTGCACAGGAAGACGTGCATATATCTCCAGAGTTCATAGTAGGAAAGTAGAATTACGAAGTGGGGCAGTGTCGTGTGAAACTGGGATAAATATTAATTGAAGTGGGAAAGCTGAAAGTGATAATGTTGTGACTATTCCCTGTGTAGTATTTCATATTGTAGTGTGGTGTATGTCATGTAATTTGGGTATGTGTGGTTTGCATGGGAGAGTAGCGAGGTAGTTTCAAAAGATTAGTGGGTTATGCGTGTTCCTTTTGTACTGCTCGGTCTGGAGGAAAGTTTCGTGATGATGACTGTGAGAGTCGAAGTGTGAGAAATAATAAAAGATCCACCATCCTATCCAGAAAGTGCACTGTAGCGTTAAATAATTACGAGACCATAAGGTAGAGAATCACCAATGTAAAGCCATGCCCACTGGACGGAATTTCTCTTGTGTTATTGTTGTAGGATATAGAATTTGTGTGTTTAGGTTATAGAATTTATCGGAATAAATAAGATAGTGAAAAGAAAAAGATTGGTGGACTTTTCCTTCGAATTGTATGTTGTCATGATGTCCCGAATTTATGTGTGCACCATTCATATTCAGTGCGGTGGTCACGTGTTGGTAAAAGCCGTTAAATAAAAGAAAAAAGAAAATGTGGTATTGCCAGTGCGTAGTGAACAGTCAGAGTTCTGTGAATTACTGATAGTCAGATTGCGTTTCCGTTGCGTATTATTCATACAGGAGGTTGATTAGTGACTTAATTGTGAGTACGAGAGTTAATGTTACTCGATAAATAAGAATGAATCCACTCGCTTGGCAGACCACTCATCTTGCAGGCCTGACTGCTTGATGCCACAGTATGAGCAAGGCATGTGGGTGCCTCTCACAGGTTGCTTATCGAGTCCATTTTCACAGACGAACATAGACAATATTGGCTGTAGCAACGTTACATATTGTTGCATATGCGTTATAACATTCTATTTACTCATCACAACGATGGGTAACAATGTGTCAAAATCTGATACGAGCTATTGGTAGCAGTTGAGAGAATCTTACATGACAGAATCATGGATCTAACCGTTCTTTGAGGAATGAATCAGCCTACAGCCAGTTCACGAAAACTTTGTATCTTTGCTGGGCAATGTCCCGTCACGTCACAGGCCGTTTTGTTTCCACTGCGTTAAATACATATATGAGGTACGTTGCTATCACGGACAAGTGGCTTCTGTCACTTTGAGGTGTAAAGTTTGCCAGATGATTACGCTACGTAGAAAGTAGACGCAGTAGAATAATTATATAACTTTTTTGTTGTATAAAAGTGGCGCTTTATACAGGAGTGTCCGCAGAAATTTATCCAAGAAGGGACAAGATTCTGAAACTGCTTTTTTAATGAAACTCATCTAGTGATTTTCAGAATGTCTCATCTCACAAGAACAAAATTGGCCACTATATACACAAATATTGTTATATACCATGGGTGGTGATGATTCAGTCAATATGTTTTATTGGAAGGTAGACGACTAACATGGGAAAGGTGAGCACATTCGATTAACATATGAAAAACAGATCTTTTTACGTAATCTTTTTTAAAGATCTGAAATGACATCTTCATATGACGAAACTAGGTACACCCAACGATTTGGGAGGCTGTGGAGTGTGGAAATACACTAATGGCCATTAAAATTGCTACACCAAGAAGAAACGTATATGATAAACGGGTATTCATTGGACAAATATATTATACTAGAACTGACATGTGATTACATTTTCTCGCAATTTGGGTGCATAGATTCTGACAAATCAGTACCACCTCTGGCCGTAATAACGGCCTTGATACGCCTGGGTATTGAGTCAAACAGAGCTTGGATGGTGTGTACAGGTACAGCTGCCCATGCAGCTTCAACACGATACCACAGTTCATCAAGAGCAGTGACTGACGTATTGTGACGAGCCAGTTGCTCGGCCACCATTGACCAGACGATTTCAGTTGGTGAGAGATCTGGAGAATGTGCTGGCCAGGGCAGCAGTCTAACATTTTTTGTATCCAGAAAGGCCCGTACAGGAACTGCAACATGCGGTCGTGCATTATCCTGCTGAAATGTAGGGTTTTGTAGGGATCGAATGAAGGGTAGAGCCACGGGTCGTAACGCAGGTGCAATGTAACGTCCACTGTTCAAAGTGTCGTCAATGCGAACAAGAAGTGACCGAGACGTGTAACCAATGGCACCCCATACCATCACGCCGGGTGATACGCCAGTATGGCGGTGACGAATACACGCTTTCAACGTGCGTTCACCGCGATGTCGCCGAACAGGAATGCGACCATCATGATGCTGTAAACAAAACCTGGATTCATCCGAAAAAATGACGTTTTGCCATTCGTGCACCCAGGTTCGTCGATAAGTACACCATCGCAGGTGATCCTGTCTGTGATGCAGCGTCAAGGGTAACCGCAGCCATGGTCTCCGAGCTGATAGTCCATGCTGCTGCAAACGTCGTCGAACTGTTTGTGAAGATGGTTGTTGTCTTGCAAGCGTCCCCATCTGTTGACTAAGGGATCGAGACGTGGCTGCACGATCCGTTACAGCCATGCGGATAAGATGCCTGTCATCTCGACTGCTAGTGACAAGAGGCCGTTGGGATCCAGCACGGCGTTCCGTATTACATTCCTGAATCCACCGATTCTATATTCAGCTAATAGTCATTGGATCTCGTGAGAGGGTGACTCCACAAACACTGCATTCGTGTGTCTTCTTGCCGCAAGAGATAAAGATGCGCCACTGGGCAATGTCCGATACGAAGTCGAGTGAGGCCCACTTCGTCCTTCCTTGGAGTTCGAAAGGACGTGCGCGACGGACGAACAGTCGATTTGACCGGTCGGAGCTTGTCGCTAGCCAGTTCGAACCACTGCCTTTCCAACACTGTGCTATTTTCCTGGCAGGCTGCTTTCGCCGCTCTGTCAGCCTCATCATTCTCCTCGATTCCCACTTGTCCAGGAACGCACATGGAGGCCATCTCTTTCTCCTGCCTGTGCAGAACTAGATCTATTGGAAATTTTATAATATTTGCCTTTACTGTGGCTGCAGTTCTACAGCCCTAGCTTTTCGTTTTAACGAGAGTACTACTACTTCTCCTGTAGCACGATGCTGTGAAAGGGGACTGATGACCATGCTGTTTAGGGGCCATCGATTTTAATTACATCGTTCCAATCATCCAACGAGCTGGAAATTAAGCTGTCTTTTTTATTGTTGCTTGGCATAAAGTTGAACAACTTCTTTTGAGGTTATCTAGGTAATGTGTAACCCACGGCCAGCATTCGAATCTCCGAAACCAACCAACTTAACTGGTAGAATCAGTTCTTAATACTTTAGGACTGAAGCAAAACGTCCTCGTCTCCCCAGTTTCACAAATTATTATGCAAGCTTGATAAATGGAGTGTAGAATTTGTAACTGTGTAACTGCATGTTGCGCTGTATTCCATCCCATATAGTTTGAGAAGTACAAGCTCCTGGAAAAAGATATTTTTTTCAGCCTTGAAATTCTCTGGGAGACTGATGGTAAAATATAGCTCTGATTATGATGCAAAGCAGGGCAGTAGTAGTCGCCGTGAGATGAGGAACGGATGCTGGGCGTTGTACTGCTGTCACGTTTATGGTATTCACGTCGAAATACTTGCTCTTCGTTGTTGGAACTGTCCCATTCTCCAGCTCAACGACTGTACGAAACAGCATCAAGGAGAAAACTGAGGACTATTTCGGCAAAGATTGATATCCGCCTTGAACACGCTAAGGAAACAATTTCTCAGGAGCAGGCTTTCGACCAAACAAACTCACTATACACACTGCCTGACAGAAGATCTTTCTTAAAGATCTGAAATGACATCTTCATATGATGAAACTAGGTACACCCAACGATTTGGGAAGCTGTAGAGCGTGGGCAGGAGGCACCGGCGGATGTCAATGTAACTTCGTACACATGGACACTATATGTGGGTACTTTAACTATTACAGTTGCAATTCTCTTTGACACGTAGAACAGCCACCAGAGCGCGTTAGTGTAGTTCGTGTTTAGCGTTTTTGCCAGGCCTCGCAGGGAATGGAAGGCGTTTGAATAGCGTCAGATGTTTTATCACTGTTAAGGACAAGGAGATGCCGCGTACTCTCGTGAAACTACGCTATGAGCTCCTGAAATTTTGATACATGCCTCGCTGTGCGCCACCATTTCGCCAGCTGGTCGAATCGCGGAATATCTGGATTTGTGTGGCATTCGGATGGGGCCGTAGCCCAATATTGGCTGCATGGGATCAGGATTCCGGTCGCCCACGCCATACACCACAAAACGAGAGAGCCACACTGTGCACCCATAAACATCGTAATTCCTTCACATTTGCAGTCCGAGAACAAGTAACTGACTCCCTTTAACACCAGTGATCGCAGACTTGCATCGACCGGTCGAGGCAATTACCGTGTCCGGTGTAGGATGCCATTAACACAACACAAACGGCTGCGTTTAGAGTGGTGCCTTGACCTGGAAGGAAGGACTGCTGATGAGTGACGTAGTTCTGTGTCCAGCGTAGAATCATGGTACTCACTACCCTGGATGAGCATCATTGGAGGTATGGCTGTGGCCTGGGGAAAGGGCCCATATAGAAGTGTCATAGGCAGTATTTTAAGATTATGCACAAGCACTGTGGCCTCACCGGCCGGTGTGGCCGAGCGGTTCTAGGCGCTTCAGTCTGGAACCACCCGACCGCTATGGTCGCAGGTTCGAATCCTGCCTCGGGCATCGATGTGTGTGATGTCCTTAGGTTAGTTAGGTTTAAGTACTTCTAAGTTCTAGGGGACTGATGACCTCAGATGTTAAGTCCCATGGTGCTCAGAGCCATTTGAACCATTTGAACTGTGCCCTCTTGATTATTTTCTATCTCAGTTTTTATCTGCAAGAACTAATTACTATCTATCGAATAATCTATACAAATGGATGTCTCTTGTTACACCTTGAAATTTTATCTGTGCAACATTTACTACAACACGTCAGTCAACGATTTTTGCAGCCTCCTTAATGGAAAGCGCCCTGGTACAGCGTCTATAGTTTCTATAACAACATGCTGCTGTTCATGGTACGTCGTCTGACGTGACAGTGTTTGCCTATCAATATTACAACAACCTCGTTGGAAAGTAGCCTGCTGCCACATCCTGGGAATGGCGTCTATACTTATCATGGCAAGCAGTAGCTTCTAAATGGTTCTCGAACAGGCCCACAGAGGGCAACCCATGTACTGTCGAAACGATTTTTATTTATCTCATATGTTTAATATTTTTACATATTTTATCTGACAATAGCGGTTGAACCAGCTAAGTTCCATGTATTTTTATTTTTCATTCTTGTCATTGTTCTTCTAATTACTAAATTTTACGTTGTTATTTGACTTTTAACACATTGGTTAGCGATGACATCATTCTGTCAAAAGTGGGCGGAGCCTCCAGTATATAAGTAAGACGTGCACTGCTCTGTCTAGTAGTGATTTACCACCAGGAGGCGGCTCCTGTTCATACAGCATTTTCGTAATTCATCATTTTATAACTTTGTAGTTTTATGTAATTTTCTTTAATGTATGTAGCCCTCTGATCAGACTTTGTATTTGACTTGTAGGTCTGAAGATGACCATTGGCGTTGTCGAAACCGGTTACCAGAATAAATTTGTGGTCAAGACTGATTTTAATAGTAACTATTAGTAATAACATTAATCACTGTCTGCTCCCACGATTTATTGAAAATTAATTAATACATTCTTGCAATGTTTTGGAGAGTCTCTGGGTGTTACTCCTGACGCCAAGGTATGGAGAGCTGGTAATGATTGAGGGAACTCTAATGATACGTCAAGGTCACCTTGCATCATGTGTTACTTCTCATGGGATAGAGTCGGGGTGCCATTTTACAACAGGACAATGATCGTGCACACATGGCATGTGTGCGTCATGTTGAGGTACCCCCGCGGCTGGCAGGTGCCCAAATCCGTCCCCGATGAAACATGTGTAGGACCAGCTCGGACGTGAGCTCCGTCGCAGTGACCGTATCCAGGATATGAAGGACCAGATACAGCAGTTGTGCGATAGTTTGCTTCAGGCGAGACAGTTCCCAACCGAATAGTACTTTGTCAATTTGACTCGATTTTGTAATCGCTGGAATAAAATCACATACATTCTCAACCCTGGAACTTTCATTTCGTTCCCTCCTTCCGCACTGGGTACTTAACTCTTTATAATGCCAAGTGCGTAGTTTAGTAGAAATTCTGTAACGATTAAAAAGTCTGTAACGCTCAGATTACAGGAGGGGACAAACGACCTTCTTACAATCTCCCGCTCCCCTCCCCATTGCGGAAGCGTATCATTTCATACAAGTTCTCTGGAGATTTTCAAAGGAGAGAGCTGTACAGTGTGCCCAGTCAGCAGCTAGGAACAAGCCGCGCAGGCTGTTATCTCAGTGCTGAGTGAGCCTAGAGTACACGGAGCAGACGCTGATAGCCGCCGTCTGGAGACCGCCGTGTCAATAGACCGAAAGCAGCCGAGGGGGAGAAGAAATTGTACCGAGGACACAGGCAAGAAAGGGAGGGGGCAGCAGGAAGCTGTTACATAACTCAAGTGCCTCACGCACGGTGACTGCATTTCCCTCAGGCGGCACCAATCAAGTATCCTAGATTTCCAGATGGCTACTTACATCGATCCTCACAAGCGTATTCATACTAATTTGCATGCTCATGGCATATCCTCTCTGCTGTGCGACTGGTTTCGTGATTTCCTGTCAGTAAGGCCACAGTTCACAGTAACCGACGGGAAGTGCTAGTGAAACCGAAGTTAATAGCCGAGGTCCCCTTAGGAAGCCTTCCAGGTCCTCTGCTGTTCTTTATTTATATAAACCATTTCGGAGACCGTGTCACCAGCACTCTCAGATTCTTTGCGGATTGTGCCGTCATCTACCGTCTAATAAAGACATCAGAAGATCAAATGAATTAAAAAATTGTTTGGGTAAGATGCATGGTGCCAGAAGTGGAAACAATTTCGTTTACACGATGTATCACATAAATTTAGAGATAGTTGAGTCAACTAAATACGTAGGAATTACAATTACGAACTTTAATTTGAACCATTACATTGCATCTACATCTACATTTATACTCCGCAAGCCACCCAACGGTGTGTGGCGGAGGGCACTTTACGTGCCACTGTAATTACCTCCCTTTTCTGTTCCAGTCGCATATGGTTCGCGGGAAGAACGACTGCCGGAAAGCCTCCGTGCGCGCTCGAATCTCTCTAATTTTACATTCGTATTCTCCTCGGGAGGTATAAGTAGTGGGAAGCAATATACTCGATACCTCATCCAGAAACGCACCCTCTCGAAACCTGGACAGCAAGTTACACCGCGATGCAGAGCGCCTCTCCTGCAGTCTGTCACTTGTGTTTGCTAAACATCTCCGTAACGCCATCACGCTTACCAAATAACCCTGTGTCGAAACGCGCCGCTCTTCTTTGGATCTTCTCTATCTCCTCTGTCAACCCGACCTGGTACGGATTCCAGACTGATGAGCAATACTCAAGTATAGGTCGAACGAGTGTTTTGTAAGCCACCTCCTTTGTTGATGGACTACATTTTCTAAGGACTCTCCCAATGAATCTCAACCTGGTACTTGGATGATAATAACCAACTGCGTTCAACAAAAATGTGAACGAATATTCCCTGAATGGGTTTCCAAGTTCTGCAATGGATCGAAGGATGACCTATACCATATCACATCTATAATCTAGGTTTAATTTAAGTTTCACAAAAGAGAAAACTATCAAAATGGTCTACAGTGACCCTCAATTATCTTTAATTACTTATCTAACTTGTCGTAAATTACAGTGGCTGATGTGGCTTCTCAATAATTATATAACAGAAAAATCATTGCGTTTCAGATTTTTACTTACGTAGCAAATGTGAATACCATGAGCTTCAATTGATGGTCGACGCTAGTATTACGGAAAAAGGGGATGTAACAGATGAGACTTCTGCAGTTCTGAGTGAAGCCTTATGCGCTCGAAAATGCGGCATCGCGCGCGTTGATTACCTTGTCGGTGTTCGTCAGGGGGCGGCGGCCGGCGCAGCTCCATGCATCTCGCCGTCTCGGAAGCAACACTTTTCTAACTTCTCCTTACTACAATTTACCGAAGTTGGTTTGAAAAAAAAACTATCTGGCTGTGTTTTCATCTGACCAATCAAGGTCTCAATGTTAACCTTAAGCTCCACCTACAAAAATTCTGTCTATCCAATGAGAAACGTTATACGTTTCGTGGTGGGGCAATGTTTTTAAGGTTTGCAACGTAACAGAGACGCGAAAAAGTCTCACGCTAAGACTTGCGGCTGGTGTGGCCCTTTTAGTGTTATCGTAAGATCTATACTGTTCTTCTGGAGGGCTCTAGCTTTTAACATGGGCTGGGGGGTGGTCCTAGTGCTTAGCTGGAGACGTGGGTGTCCGTCCCTTATCGTAGGGCCTTCTAGCTTAACACGGTTCTACTCTCGGCTTCTGTTCTCGTTTCTCCCATCGGAACTGCGTTTGTCTCACGGTGTGAAGGTATGACATGCATTTAGGCATTCTTGTGTTAGTCTGTGGTATAGCCGGCCGAAGTGGCCGTGCGGTTAAAGGCGCTGCAGTCTGGAACCGCAAGACCGCTACGGTCGCAGGTTCGAATCCTGCCTCGGGCATGGATGTTTGTGATGTCCTTAGGTTAGTTAGGTTTAACTAGTTCTAAGTTCTAGGGGACTAATGACCTCAGCAGTTGAGTCCCATAGTGCTCAGAGCCATTTGAACCAATCTGTGGTATTACATTTGCTCACTCGTTACTTTTATTACTTTGGTTAATTTAATGTCACGATTTATTCGGAGCTATGTGACGTACTATTGGATTTGCTTATCATGTCAGGGTTTTCATGGAAGGTGTTGGATTTGCCTGACACCTTACAAGTGCTGCTGCACGGTATGGGACAGGACACCGAAAAAGTTCAATGAAAGGCAGCTCGTTTTGTATTGCCATGACGTAAGGGAGAATGCCGCATGTGATAGGCGTGTTGGAGTGTCAGTCATTAAAACGAAGGTGCTTTTCGTTGCGGCGAACTTTCAGTCACAAACTTTCTCCTCCGACTGTGAAACTATTGCCTCGCAGAGTTGCCGCGCGGTTAGAGGCGCCCTGCCACGGACTGTGTGGTCCATCCCGCCAGAGGCTCGAGTCCTTCCTCGGGCATGGCTATGTGTGTTGTTCTCAGCCTAAGTTAGTTTATGTAGTGTGTAAGTCTGGGGACCGATGACCTTAGCGGTTTGGTCTCATAGCAATTCACACACATTTGAACATTTTTTGTCAAACTATTTTGTTAGCTCCTAACTGCAAGGGGCGTTTAATAAGTAATGCAGCACATTTTTATCTCGGCCAATTTCAGTTGAAATAGTGAAGAATTTATTGTGGGACGTCGTGGAATGCTTTCCCTTCAGTCCGTATAGTTTCATGAAGTTCCGACATGTAGCGGCGCTATGCGTTGCCTTCAAAATGGGGTCTGTAATGGAGGTGATGTCATCCAGTTTCTTTTGGCGAAAAACCAGCCCATCACAGGTATTCAAAGGCGCTTGCAGAATATCTACGGAGAAATAGCAGCGAACAAAAGCACGACGAGTCATTGGGCGAGGCGTCTGTCACCACCGCAGCAAGGTCGCGCAGACCTGTCCGATCTCCCGCGCGTCGGCCGGCCACACAGATCTGCGACTCCAATGTTGGAACGTGCGGACACATTCATTCGGGGTGATGCAGACGAACGTATTCGTTTCCATGACAACGGAACGCCTCACGCAAATCCTTGCACCCGAGGAAAGTTCACAAAATTTTATTGCACTCTTCTTCCCGCGCCATCCGACTTCCATCTGTTTGGCCCAGTGAAAGAGGAAATATGTTGATGAACTACATATACATTTATACTCCGCAAGCCACCCAACGGTGTGTGGCGGAGGGCACTTTACGTGCCACTGTCATTACTTCCCTTTCCTGTTCCAGTCGCGTATGGTTCGCGGGAAGAACGACTGTCTGAAAGCCTCCGTGCGCGCTCTAATCTCTCTAATTTTACATTCGTGATCTCCTCGGGAGGTATAAGTAGGGGGAAGCAATATATTCGATACCTCATCCAGAAACGCACCCTCTCGAAACCTGTCGAGCAAGCTACACAGTGACGCAGAGCGCCTCTCTTGCAGAGTCTGCGACTTGAGTTTATTAAACATCTCCGTAACGCTATCACGGTTACCAAATAACCCTGTGACGAAACGCGCCGCTCCTTTTGGATCTTCTCTATCTCCTCCGTCAAACCGATCTGGTACGGATCCCACACTGATGAGCAATACTCAAGTATAGGTCGAACGAGTGTTTTGTAAGCCACCTCCTTTGTTGATGGACTACATTTTCTAAGCACTCTCCCAATGAATCTCAACCTGGTACCCGCCTTACCAACAATTAATTTTATATGATCATTCCACTTCAAATCGTTCCGCAGGCATACTCTCAGATATTTTACAGAAGTAACTGCTACCAGTGTTTGTTCCGCTATCATATAATCATACAATAAAGGATCCTTCTTTCTATGTATTCGCAATACATTACATTTGTCTATGTTAAGGGACAGTTGCCACTCCCTGCACCAAGTGCCTATCCGCTGCAGATCTTCCTGCATTTCGCTACAATTTTCTAATGCTGCAACTTCTCTGTATACTACAGCATCATCCGCGAAAAGCCGCATGGAACTTCCGACACTATGGGGAGGTCATTAACGCAGCAAGACGTTGGCTCCGACGTCGACCACTGGAATGGTAACATGCGAGCATGCAGGTCCTGCCAGTAAGGGGGCGTAAGGCCGTCGCACTGAACGGAGATTTTGTAGAAAAACACAGTTTTGTAGCCAAGAGACTGGTGAACCGTGAACAGCTCGTGCTCATGGCAGTTACTGTTTGTCATCTTCTATTACGGTACTGCCGCCTCGTTTTCTTACACCATTTACTGGCATCACTAACTTCCTGCCTTACTTGCCCGTGAGCAGCAGCAGCAGCAGCAGCGCGTATCGATAAGTGCAGTGTTGTACCACCACTGGAGCGACCGATAGTATTTCCGAGTCGTCGTGTGTCTGGCAGTCAGTTCGGGACGGACCAGCAGTGCAGTCGGGACGCAGCAGCAATGAAGTTGGGACGAAGCGCCGGTGAGGCGCCGACAGCCAGTGATCGCCGACCGCTGGCTACACACATTAACTGTCCGGCGGAGGGAAATTGGAGTGGGACGACCGTTAGTTGGTCGTTCGGTTGGTCGTCTCATCGGCCGACGTATATTTGGTCCTTTCACCGTTTCCGGGCCTGGGAGTTGGTCGGTTGGCGTGGAGCAGCGAGGAAATCGCCGCGGCGTGTTGTTTGGCTGGGCCTACTGGCGGCCTCTATGCGGTGTCTGAGTGTGTGGTGCTGTTCCCTTCGCTACGAGGTTTGTGGATCACCGATCCTGGACATGAAAGTTGAGTTCTGACTTAATCTACCAGCAAGTCACGACTGTTCACGTTGTGTCGTTTGGCGTTCGTTGTCGGCTGTTGAGATATTCCCGCGAGCAACAGCCTGTGTTTTCAAGTTGGCAAAGTTTAGCCACCCTCCGGTGGATTTTAACTGTACTTGGTTATTTGAATGTAAGTACACCAGCGGAATCTTCTGCCTTGTGGACGTTAACGTTCCGGTTACCTGCCCTAGCCGTTGATGTAAATTCAGGCAGTCTATTTTCCTCATCGTATTGTCGGCGCCCAGCTCGGTGTGTAGTTTGACAGCTCAATGTACAATTGGTCGTGCGCGCCAATACCTTTTACGTTGTTCCATTGAACACACTGCTGTGTGCTGGTCGGGTGAAGTGGAGGTTAGCTTGTAGGTGAGTCCGTTGACTGTTGGTTGGATTGTTGTCGGATCGACAATGGTTGGCGTTAATGTTTGAATTCTAGCCCGACCCTCGGAACTTCTGAGCGCCCTTGGGTGTGCTGCCTTTTCTTGTTCGTTCTTGTTGTTTGTACTTGTATGGGTTCTAGCCGATTTTTAGATTAAGGTTCTTTTGCCCTTAAGACGTCAGATGGTTTGGGCCTTCAGCCGATTTTGAATTTAAGTTGTTTGCTCTGAAAGTGTCAGATTCTTTGGGCCTTCAGCCTAATTAAGGAACTGTTTTAAGATAAAGCTTTGCTTTTTAAATTTCTGATTTTGGTTGAGCTTTATGTTATTGGCTTTCAGCCGTTTTTAAATTAAAGTGGCCTTGCCCTTAAGGCATGAGATTGTACGGTGCATTCAGCCGCTAATTAAGTTGCAAAACTAAAGCTGTGTGCGTTTTTTTTAACAAAAATTTCTTGGCCATTGTAATGTTTGATCAAATAAAAGGTTGTATGTTGGAGTGTAACTGACAGATGCTTATTTTGGCCCCTTTCCACAACTTAAACTACCTGTCCTGTCGTGCGTGTTTAGCAGGGCGTATCACCTGGGTAGTAAAATGGCGTATTGGAATGCTGAATAAAACTAAACTGCATGCAGAAAAAAAATGGGTTGCATTACTTGGTCAACATCCTTCGTACATAGGGAGAAATAATAATTGTGGTAAAATATGTGAAATCAGACCTCGCAAGTTTTTTCCACGTAATTCTGTAGAGAGAAATCGTAAAGAAATACTCTAGAAGTAGTTGCTTGCACCCACCATCAAACACTTAACCGTTAACTGCAGGATAATCATGTAGATATCTCTGTGCTAGGATCGTTAGTAAGGTTCGTAACTTTGATCACTATAAAAGAAATTTGTTATTTGCACTGTATAGTTCAAAACATGGAAACACAGTGAAAAGTAGCACCGCTTGCAACAGTAACGCAGTTACTTTTCTGGGGTTACATTGCCGATAAATGTAAAAACGCAACAAAACATGAAATCAACTGATGGGATCACTCTCGACTTCGAAAGCGTTACCAGCAGTCCAGTTAGCTCAATGACTGTGCCAATGAGATACAACTATCGAGCAGCTGCTCATAAACCATACGGTGCATTTCTGTACTCAGTGCTAAGTAATCGCTTGTGGTGGAGTAAAGAACGAAGCCTCTGGACAGTGTATAACTGGAAACGAGTGGTTTGGGGTGATGAATCACGCTATACCCTGTAGCAATACGATGGAAAAGTTTGGGTTTTGTGATTGCCTAGAGAACGTTACCTGTCATGTGTAGTGACAACAGTAAAGTACGGAAGAGGTGGTGTTATGATACGGGGACGTTCTTCGTCGTTGAGAGTGTGGTCCTCTTATTGCGCTTAAGCAAACACTACCTGCGGAAGGATATGACCACATTTCACAGCAGTATGTACTGTGCACAGTAGAAGAAGAGTTCGGGGACGATGACTGATTTATCAGCATGACGAATCACCTTGTCATAATGCAGCATCTGTGGGACAGGCGGTAACGGTAACATTCCTGAACTGAACTGGCCTGCACAGTGCCCCGAACTCCTCTGGGACGAGCTGGAACGTAGACTTTTTTTCCGGATACCAGCATTCTCTTGTCTCGGCTCTGGTCAAAGAATGGGCCGCCATTCCTCCTCAGGCATTCAGATAGTTCATTGAATGCGTCCTCAACAGAGTTCAAGCCGTCATAAAGGCATATTAATATGCCCTAATAGGCGCCCGGATACTTTTGATGAGATAGTACATGATTGAGCTACTATATTTGCAACAGATGTAGGAGAGTGCTGTAGAACAGGGGAGACACTCCGTGTATCGTCGTTTCATCCTCCGTGAATGACAAGTGGAAATGACGCAGCAGCAGAGAGGCATTTCGTCAAGTTAGCGCCAGCTCTCAGTCGATTACAGTATTATGTTAACACGCCTCCCTGCCCCCCCCCGCCCCCCCCACGTCACGTATTTCTCCCACCCGTTTCTTTCGCTCTTCACTTTTTTTCCGAACTTCGCCAACCTGCGTCCCCGTGGACACGGTACGTGGGACACGCATGCAGACTGCCGTACCCTCGTGATCGTTAGCTGTGACTTACAAATGTCATGCATTTTGCTGTGGAAAACCTCTTTTCACACCATCACCGACGAGATGTCCGTAGCGTGGCTTCTTCAGTTTTATAACGAGAGAAAAATCTCTAGGAGCCGGTTGCGTCGAGTAAGGCGTATGCTGTACGATTTCGTAGTCCGACACTGAACAAATAACCGCGAAAGGGGGCGCACTGTCATGTGCAGGAGTCGCATACCTTTCGCAATCATTCTTTGCATCTTCTGTTTGATCTCTTATCGCTGACTGGTCGGAGTATTGGGACATTATAGTCTGTCCTTTTCTTCTCGGTCGGTGAGGATGAGCTCTCGACAATGCTCAAGGACAGGCAGCATTGCTTTCCCGGGACAAGGCTGGATCTTTGCCTTCTTTGGTGATGAGAAACTATTTACATTGTTTGCTTATTTCTTCCTTACAAGACTAGAGAACGTTACATAGTGTGATTATTTTGGGGAAACACTAAAAAGAAATGAGAAGAGCTTGTGAAACACGTAGCCTCTTACCAAGTAAGTAGATCGGCAGACATCGAAAGAATTCAGAGAGCTGCTGCTAGACTCTTAACAGGTCTGTGTAGCTGAAAAAAAAAAATTTAAATGAAGTTCTCGACGAACTTTAGAAAAAAAATGTGTGGAAGGGAAGCGACGTAGTTCTCACGGATAGCAGCGATATTTGACGGTGACTGACGGGTGACTGTGACAGTTGTAACTGCTAGTATCAAAATATGTTCCAGCTGGAAAATGAAATGAAATGAGCGTATGGCAACGTAGGCCGGGAGGCCCCATTCGGGGAAGTTCGGCCCCCAGCGGCAAGTCTTATTTCATTCGACGCCACATTGGACGACTTGCGTGCCGGTGACGAGGACTGATTAATGATGAGGACAACACAACACCCAGTCCACAAGCGGAAAAAACCTCCAACCCGGCCGGGAATCGAACCCAGGCCCGCTTGCACGGAAGGCAAGCAGGCAGACTGTTCCCGTAGAGATCATGAAGATGATAAATTAAGGCGCGTAGCCGGCACCGGGGACCGTGCGGTTCTAGGCACTTTAGTCCGGAACCGCGCGACTGCTACGGTCGCAGGTTCGAATCCTGCGTCGGGCATGGATTTGTGTCTTGTCCTTAGGTTAGTTAGGTTTGAGTAGTTCTAAGTTCTCGGGGACTGATGACCTCAGATGTTAAGTCCCATAGTGCTCAGAGCCATTTGAACCATATTAAGGCGCGTACAGAGGCACATAGACTTTCCCTTTTTTCAATACGCGAATGGAATATGACGGAAAATGGCTAATATTGATCCAACGAACCATCCGTCACTGAACAGTGGATGTGTGTCCGTGTTAACAAAAAAATGTGCATTTACATAGGAAAAAGACCGACAGTAGGAGAACGCGGGAAAGTAACCGGCACCATTGGCAGAAGGCGAAAAAATTGCAAACAACATAGGTGACAGCAAAGAACGAACCTATTTTTCAACATGATCCTTATCAATCAATAACGGGATCCTTATTAATCGATAAGGGAGTACAGTCATGAATTGTGTGTGAGTGTGTGTGTGTCTGTGGGGGTGGGGTGGGGGGGGAGGGGGGGGAGAGGGTGATAGGAAGTATTATAACGTTCGGAAACAGTGCGTTCTGTGGAATAATGCTGGATACAACATGAGAGGTATTTAGAAGTACACTGATACGCGGGATCAGCCGTGGCAGATCGCGCTTTAGAAAATTGTCACAAAATTGCATCCGACACCTCGGTTATTAACAGGATCAATTGTTCTTGGAATTGCGCAATAAAAGGCCAGACTGAAATTGAAACTTCGGGAAAGAGTTTGAATCAAGGCGACGGCCTGCAACATTGCTGTGTCAGGCCATCGCGAGTGGAAAACGGGCGTGGTGCATGCGGGGCGTAAATATTGTCTAATTTGGCAACGGACTGAGTACCCGGGACTTCACAGCCAGTAACACGGCTATAGATGACATGGCCGTCAGTTACCATTTGACAATGGCCGAGAGCTTGTAGGATCACTTTGATGCGCTCTGAACTGGAAAACATTTCGTTATCTCAAACTCAATAAATAAATGTGAAGACAGTAAACATAAAAAATCAGCAATATTCTTACTTAGGTACTATTGTTGTTTGGGTAGTAATGCAGAGGTTCTTCTCTCACAGACAATCTCAGCTTCGTCGAGGCACATGAGAAGCTAACTGATTTAGGAAGCGAAATTCGCTGAGCGTCTTCAAGTCGATTGACCGCATATCTACATAAGGCAGGATCAGAAATACACAAGTAATCACGAAAACTAACGCCAGACTTTCCGTCGGAGAAGTCTAAACGCTCTTTTACTCTCGTGGTCTCAATGTAGTGTCTTTGAGTAGTGATCAAAACATCCTGGGTCCCGGGTTGAATTCAATCACTACATGAATTCGGAATAAAAATTATCAGCAGTGGGTGACAGTACTCCATTTAGGCCTATAATAAATCAACCTCATTCCACCAACCACCTTGTCAAATAGGCCGGAGGAACGGACAGATACTCAGGGCAACCTCTTGTCCATGGTGTGGAGAACAGCCACTAACGCGGATCAGTCAGAATGATCAACCGCATGAGGATGCAGAAGGCAACTGCGAATACTGCACTGAAGACAGAGGGTGTGTATCCACATGGTATTTCGCTTGTAATTGGAGGAGTATCATGATGATCTCTGTTGGAGAAAGATTCCAGATTAGTCTCCCGTTCAGATCTCTGGGATGCGACTGCCAAGGGAGAGGTAACAAAAAGAGAAATACTAAATAATCAATGGAAGGACAACTTACTACGAGTCGTAGAGTGGAATATCAGGAGTATTTGGCGTGGTAGGGAAGCTACAAACTGTGAGAAGGGATATGCAAAAGCTCAGTCTAGATATTGTGGAGCCAGTGAAGTGAAATGCAAAGGAGACAAATATTTCTGGTCAGAAGAAAATACAGTAATATCAACAGAATAGAAAATGATAAAGGGAGTAGGATTATATGCATAGCGAAGTGGGAGAGAGAATAAGTTACTGTGAACACTTCACTGATAGGGCTGTTCATCAGAATCGACAGCAAACCCAATGGCAGTAGCTGTAATTTAGGTCACAACCAGAAGGTGAGAGAGGAAGTGTATGAGGATATGTAACTGGTAAATGAGAATGTATAGGGAGGAGATAATCTAATAACAATAAGGAACTGGAATGCGTAGGTCGTAGCCAGGAGCAGGGATAGATTGGGATCACAATTTAGTAATTGTGAAGGATAGAATGCAGTTTAAGAGCATCGCCCAGAAGAATCAATCTGGAAAGAAGTGAGGCACTTCAGGAATGAAGAACGGTAGATGCGTTGATGTCGGGGGCTACAGATACGGCAATAATGAATACCTCAGTAGACAAAAAATGGTTCAAATGGCTCTGAGCACTACGGGACCTAACATCTGAGGTCATCAGTAACCTAGAACTTAGAACTACTTAAACCTAACTAACCAAAGGACATCACACACAGCCACGCCCGAGGCAGGATTCGAACCTGCGACCGTAGCGGTAGCGTGGTTCCAGACTGAAGCGGCTAGAGCCGCTCGCTCACACAGGCCGACCTCAGTAGATAGTTCAGGTGAAGAGGAATGGATATCTTTATAAATCACAAGATTGCAAAGAAATCTTGAGTAACAGAAAAATACTTCAATTGATCGACGAAAGGAAGACGTACAAAAATATTCGGGAAAAGAATACAACAATATATTTATTTACATAGTTTACGCCCACATTCGAGAACTGAAATCAAACATGATACAGCAGAGTCTACAATGATTAAGTTTAGGTCTTGGCAGTCAGCAATTTCTTCATTTCCCAAAACTTCTTCATTCGCTGTGATCTGGCTGCTCGTTCTTCTGCAGATATCACATACTTCTTCCGTTCTGATGGTTTGAATGTCAGCCGTGTGTATCAGTTCTTCAGAAGCAGTTTCTCTTCTCTCTGTGGTGATATTCAGTTCATCCAGATCACTTTGTACTTGTTTAAACCAGATGTTTTTGGTTTTACTGATCCAGAAGTAGTCAAAAAATTGCTTCAGGATTCTGGTATTTGGTAGGCGAGATACGTGGCCGAAAAATGTAATCCTTTTCCGCATTGCATCAATAATGGATTCATTTTGTTTATACACTACTGAATTGGGCAAGTCTCCACTGCCCATTAACTTGATGTTTCTTACTGATAATTGTTCGGAGTATTCTTCTATCAACTTTCTGCAATTTGTCACTTGTTGTTTGAGTACTTAGTCTGAATAGTGTTTCACTTGCATATGTTACTGCCGGTTTAACGACGGAGGAATTATGTCGAAATTCAGCATTGATTGAGAGCGAGATCGTTTTTTCTAGGTTGGCCACGTGGTTCTCTGCGTTCGCTGCAATTTTAATGTTCTACTATCTACTGACGCTCTTTCACTAACTTTCCAGGTAATATTCTCACCAAGATACTTAAACTTTTTTATTACTTTAATTTTTTGATCATTATGGAGTATGATATGGGATGTGACAACTGGGAAGCTGGGCATCATTTCTATTTTCTCAAACGAAATTTGCAATCCGACCTTCGCCGCTAATCGTTCTAGTTGTTCTATCTGAACCTTTGCTTCATCAAAATTGTTTGCTAACAGGGCCAAATCATCTGCAAATGCAAGGCAATTAAGTCAAATCTTTCTTCCAATCTTAACAGATGGTGGGCATATCTTGTTCCATTCACACATGATTTTCTCCAGCACACAGCTGAACAATAATGGAGACAATCCATCGCCTCGTCGAAGGCCAGTATGAATCTCAAGAGGTTCAGAGCATTCATTTCTGAACCCTACTCTAGCTTTAGTATTTCGAAGGGTGACTGCAACGAGGTTGACAAGTTTCTGATGTAAACCAAATTCTTTAAGAATTGACAGTAGAGATTCACGATGGATACTATCGTAGGCTTTTTTAAAGTATACAAAAGTGATCACTAGTTTCTTGTGTCTGACCCTTTGATGTTTCATTATCCATTTGAGACTAATAATCTGATCAGGACAGCTTCGTCCTCGACGAAAGCCTCCTTGATATTCGCCTAGTTCGCCACCAAGCTGTTCTTGAATTCTGAAATACAGAACCTTGGAAAAAAATGTTATAAGTAATATCCAGCAGGGATATACCCCTATAATTATTTGGATCCAATCTATATCCTTTTTTGTATAGTGGGTGGATTAATGCAACATTCCATTCCTCTGATAACTTCTCAGTATTCCTGATAATTTAATAAGAAATTAAAAAGCAAGTCCAGGGGAACAAAGGCGAAAAGACTGCAGAAAAACCGCGACGAAATCAAATCAGAGATGCGTGTCAAATACACTGATTCAACATATAGAGAAATCAAAACAACCTTCGGTTGAATTTTAAAGCAAGGGCATGTATATTAAGAGTGCACTGGGAATTCCACTTTTAAGCGCCGACGAAAGGGATATGTCGAAAGAGTACACTGAAGGTCTCGTTGACAGGGAAGACTTTTCTGGTGACGTGATTGAGGAATAACGGTGTCGAGGTGGAAGACTTATGATATCATGTAGAACAGTCAAGAGTTTAGCAGAGCTTTGGGAGACTTGCGAAGACAGAAGGAATAGACAAAATTTCCTCTGAATTTCGGGACATTGGCAACCAAACAACGACACAAATTGGTGTGTAGGCGTATGAGACTGGCGATATACCACCAGACTTTCGGAAATATTATCTACACAATTCCGAAAATAGAAACAGCAGTTATGTGTGAAAATTATCGAGTAGTCAGCTTAACAGCTCACGTATCCAAGTTGCTGGCAAGAAAAGTGTACAGAATAACACAAAAGAAAGTCAAGGCTGTGTTAGATGACGATCAGTTTAGCCATAGGAAAGGTAAAGGCACCAGAGAGGCAGTTCTGAGTCTGCACTTGGTAATGGAAACAAGACCAAACAAAAGAGGCCTTCATAAGATTTAACGACCTAGAAAAAGTGTTTGACAATGCAAAATCTTGCAAGATGATACAAATTCAGAGAACAGCAGCACTAAGCTGCGGGGCAAGACGGGTAATATACTCCTAGAACATACACAAGAACCAAGGAAGAATAGTGAGATTGGAACACCAAGAACTAAGTGCTCGGGTTAAAAAGGTGGCAAGACACGGATGTAGACTTTCCTTCCTGCTATTCAGTCTATACATTGAAGAAGAAGAAGAAGAAGAAGAGACGGAAATTAAAGGACGGTTCAAGAATGGGATGAAAAGATATAAATGATTAGATTTGTTGATGACATTAGTATCCACATTGAATATGAAGAAGTATGACATTACATATTGATCGGAATGAACAGTTTAATGAATAGAGAATATGGATTGAGAGTTAACCGTAGAAAGACGAGAGTTATGATAGAGAAAGTTAAGGAAAACACGACCACGAAGCAAGGAGGACAAAACAGTGAAGTAGAACAAGCAAAAAAGGGGGGTGGGGGCATTCGTCGCCAAGATAAGTCTGCTGTTATTAAACATCGGCTTTAGTCTGAGGAAGAAGTTTCTGAGCATGTAGAGCACGGCATTCTAAGATAGTGAGTTGTGGACTGGACGAAAACCGGAAAAGAAGCAATCGAACAGTTTGAAATGTATTGCAATAGACGAAATTTTGGACTGATACGGAATGAGTTCCTCCGCAGAACTGGCGATGAGAAACACCGACGAGAAGATACAGGATGACGGATCATGTGTCAAGGCAACAGGGAAGAAGGGAGTAACTTTCGTTGTTTTACTAGAAGGAGCTTTAGAGAATGATAGCTGTAGGGGAAAACAGAAAAAAGACGAAAGTAATTAGAAGTAGCAGAAATGAGGACATCGAGAAAGTTATCAGTATTGATGGTCACAAAGTTAATGAAGTTAAGGAATTATGTTACCTAGGCAGAAAAATAACCAATTACAGATGGAGCAAGGAGGACATCAAAAGAAGACTAGCATTGGCAAAAAGGGAATTCCTGGCCAAGAGAAGTCTACTGGTATCAAACATAGACCTTATTTTGAGGAAGAAATTTCTGTACGTCGTTTTATAGTAGTGAAACATGGACTGTGGGAAAACCAGAACAGAAGAGAATCGAAACATTTGAGATGTGGTGCTACAGGCGAAAGTCGAAAATTAGGTGGACTGTGAAATATTACTGTATCTCATTGCTACCTATCAGAACCCTCGGAGAGCATTAAAGATAAACACCAGTCCTAATTGTCCAATTGTAAAGTGACCTGTTTCCAAATTACATACAAAAATAACCACTATTTCAGTATACATATAATTCAGAAACGATGCTTTGCTGATTAACATTGGTCTTATGTGAGAAACATAACATAAATGTAAAATTAGTACTCTAATTAATCGAAAGAAATGTAGCACATGGTCAGGATGTACCAGTAAACCTATCAGTATAAAATTACTACAACAAATTAAATAGAACATATAAATAAAGCATGTTAATTGAATCTCCGATATATGTTAGCACTAAAATTCAGGCACTAGTTGATTTGTTATAAAAAAATTTAGAAATGTAATTGTTACCTGTAACATAATTAGTCAGAAAATGTTATATTAACTCGTAACTAAGTTGAAAATAGGTTCACCTTGGTCAGCACTGAGATTGTAAATTTTTAGCAATGTGTAGCTCATATTCGGTTTAACTTTTAATTGTGATTTTACTTAAAATTGTAATTTTCATTGTAGGTAATTGTTAACAGAAGTATAAATATAGGTCACGCAGGCGCCTTGGGGCGCTCGTGTTTTGGCTAGGGTTGCGAGCAAATGTATTGTAGGCTCCCTCGTTTGTTGATTGTTGTGAACTCTGTGTCGTTTGATGTCAACTTTGGGTACATGTGGTGTAACCGGTACAGTTCACCAGGCTCGGACACCAGAGTCCTGGAAATATACTGATATTAAAACTGCACTGTACTTTGGAATTTATTTGGGAGTCTTCCGCAATCCTTTTCATAGGCTGCACAGCGACGAGACATGAATCCAGGAATTTTACAAAACCCCGAGATCTCTCAATGTTGGTAGAATTGACGTTAAAACAACAGCGCATCGACTGGGCATTTCGTTCAAAACATTTGCAAGGCGGAGGAGGGGTCAAATGGTACAAATGGCTCTGAGCACTATGGGACTTAACTTCCGAGGTCATCAGTCCCCTAGAGCTTAGAACCACTTAAACCTAACTAACCTAAGGACATCACACACACCCATGCCCGAGGCAGGACTCAAACCTGCGACCGTAGCGGTCGCGCGGTTCCAGATTGCAGCGCCTAGAACCGCTCGGCCACCCCGGCCGGAGGGAGGAGGAGGGAAAATATAAACATCTCAACTGACGAGGTTAGGGATGAGGAGGTTCTTCGCAGAATCGAAGAGGAAAGGAATATGTGGAAAACACTGTAAAGGAGACTAACTAAAGTATGTATAATCGTTATTCCAATGACCGAATGGGCAAAGTAAAAGCTGAGGCACTAGTATTCGCGAACCTTGGAGTGGGAGGGAAGACGACAAATTAGCAGTTGTTAGTTGTGCAATATCCTGAAAAGTTTCTTTAATCTTCGTCAGATTTCATGAAGTTGTTACGTGTGATTAACTGTAGCTCTTTCATTTTTATCCCGACAGCAATTGTAGCTTGATGGCCGTTTCGCGTTGCGAACAAGCCTTTTCGGATCGGGAGAAGTGAAGTCTATTGGAGTTCAATTAACAATTAACTCCACGGCCAATTTGATTATGTAATGAGTCCAAGTAGAGAAAGGAGAACTTGGTAAGGGGTTTGTCCCGGTTTAAGATGAAGTTTCGGCGAAACTCTAACAGCTGACTCGTGTTGGTATTATCCTACAATTTTCATAAATATGGCGGTACAATTACATACGAAGGTATTAATACAATTCTAATACCTTCAGCTGCTGACAGGCCTTGATATAAATCAACGGCGACAGGTGAAAATGTGTGCCCCGACCGGGACTCGAACCCGGGATCTCCTGCTTACATGACAGACGCTCTCTCAATCTGAGCCACCGAGGGCACAGAGGATAGTGCGACTGCAGACGGAGGGATCCGACAGCCGATCAGCTCATTACACCAGGAAAAGGTACACGGCTCGTGTTGTCTGTAGTTCAACCACGCCTAGCCAGTCAATAACGCAGTTCGATTGCGTCCGCATTGTTACTTTGTGCCAGGAAGGGCTCTCAACAAGGGAAGCGTCCAGGTGTCTTGGAGTGAACCAAAGCGATGTTGTTCGGACATGGAGGAGATACGGAGAGACAGGAACTGTCGATGACATGCCTCGCTCTGGCCGTCCAAGGGCTACTACTGCAGTGGATGACCGCTACTCACGGATTATGGCTCGGAGGAACCCTGACAGCAACGCCACCATGTTGAATAATGCAGCCACAGGACGTTTAATTCGACTCAAACAGTGGGCAATAGGCGCACCCGGTCAGGCTGAACGCCTTAGACACACTGTTCAGCGAGTGCACCAACGTAGAGGTTCCCTGCTGTTCTGGGGTGGCATTATGTTGGGCCGACGTACGCCGCTAGTGGTCATGGAAGGTGCCGTAACGGCTGTACAACACGTGAATTCCATCCTCCGACCGATAGTGCAACCACATCGGCAGCATACTGGAGAGGTATTCGTCTTCATGGACGACAATTCGCGCCCCCATCGTGTACATCTTGTGAATGACTTCCTTCAGGATAACGACATCGCTCGACTAGAGTGACCAGCATGTTCTCCCGACATGAATCCTATCGAACATGCCTGGTATCAATTGAAAAGGGCTTTTTATGGACGACATTACCCACCAACAACTCTGATTTATCTACGCCGCATCGCCATTGAGGAGTGGGACAATCTGCCGGCCGGTGTGGTCGTGCGGTTCTAGGCGCTTCAGTCTGGAACCGCGTGACCGCTACGGTCGCAGGTTCGAATCCTGCCTCGGGGATGGATGTGTGTGATGTCCTTAGGTTAGTTAGGTTTAAGTAGTTCTAAGATCTAGGGGACTCATGACCACAGATGTTAAGTCCCATAGTGCTCAGAGCCATTTGAACCATTAGCCAGTGGGACAATCTGGACCAACAGTGCCTTGATGAACTTGTGGATAGTATGCCACGACGAATACAGGCATGCACCAATGCAAGCGGACGTGCTACCTGGTATTAGAGGTACTGGTGTGTACAGCAGTCTGGGCCACCACCTCTGAAGGTGTCGATGTATGGTGGTATAACATGCAATGTGTTGTTTTCATGAGCAATAAAAAGGGCGGAGATGATTCTAGAATGAGATATTCACTCTGCAACGGAGTGTGCGCTGATATGAAACTTCCTGGCAGATTGTGTGCCGGACTGAGACTCGAACTCGGGACCTTTGCCTTTCGCGGGCAAGTGCTCCTGTTCGCAGGAGAGCTTCTGCAAAGTTTGGAAGGTAGGAAACGAGGTACTGGCAGAAGTAAAGCTGTGAGGACGGGGCGTGAGTCGTGCTTGGGTAGCTCAGATGGTAGAGCACTTGCCAGCGAAAGGCAAACGTCCCGAGTTCGAGTCTCGGTCCGGCAAACAGTTTTAATCTGCCAGGAAGTTTCAGGGCGGAGATGATGTTTATGTTGATCTCTACTCCAATCTACTCTCGGAACCGAGGTGATGCAAAACTTATTGTTATGGGTGTATTTTTATTATAGAGATTTATATATTCACTGCTAACCGATCGGTAACTTTATTGATATAAAATAATAGCTATGCACATTGGTGGTCCCATAAGTAGCGGCAGTGGATTGAGCCCTCCGATACTTGCGAATTCGTGAATTCGCTCTCCTTTCTACGCAGGTGAGGCCATTTGTACACGGCAACAGACTCAAGTGGCGTGTTTTCAGTTAAATCGGCAGCGGCGGAGACTGGCGAAAACAGCGAATTCGCAGATGGTAACACAGGACTGCTGGCGAGTTTAAAGCGAGTAAAAAGATTACGTTTCTTATGCATAACTGCGACGAATAGCTTCTCCACATTGTATTTTACTGTGTGCGACAAGCACCGAACGAAAACGGGCAGAAGGTGTCTAGGAATCGTCAGCATATGCCGTGGGCGAGATGACGTCAGCAAGACGTGCGACGCTTCGCACCCTTGAGAGCGTTCGTTAGCTACAAGAGCCCCTCTCCTCCGCAGAACAATCGTGCGACTGCCGCCTCCGACGCTGCCTCACCATCGCCCAACCCATAGTACATCTTTCAACATGTCGCTCGTCTGCCATAAATCGTGAATCCCTACCACCGCCACCCTTGTACAATCCGTCGTTATTTATAACTCGAATAAAATTATTTTCGTGCTGAGAGACATCAGCGGCGGAAGGGAAAGTGCGGTGTCGCAGAATAGTACGCAGTGTGCCACGCAAAAATCCGACTGACAGTGGCACGCCTTGCCGTCTTCATCGGTAATGGGTGGGAATTGCAGGAACAGGCAGCAGGAGCCGCAGCTGTATTCACTGCTACGCGTATAACGGTATCGCAATTACATGTTTAACGACAAATAATACCTGTAAGACGAGTTTTAATCCTCGGCGTGCAGCCAAACGTTCTTAAAGCCATCGGACCTAAAACGAAATTATGGCTCGTCGAATATTTCAGTAAGGTTCTGAGAACCGGAAAATTGGAAAAGCTTTCTAGATAGCATAAGATACGCTCCATCCTGAAACCAGGCAAAGAGAGAACCGTTGCTTCTTACTGTCTACTGTAAGCTACTAGAAAGGCTAATTTTAACAAGGAGACGGCACGACCGTGGGGTCGGGGATTTGTCCGAAATTTTGTGTGGTGAAAGAGGACATGTAACACCTCACGTGGTTAAAGTATTAGGACGCACTACTCGGAAAATCCCTGGAAAAATCGATCCAAAGTTTCTTATGTGCCATATGAGTATAAAATGTTAGTCCATTGCCGAGCCGCCGTCTGTCCTAGATGTTTAGGGGTCTGACTATTACGCCAGAGATCTCGGGTTTGATTCCTCCTCTGGCACTCTTTTTCTTCTGTTTCATTTTCTTTTGTTATTCCACCAATTATTCAGAAAGTTTCCCAAACCTACATTATGTTTAACAAATTCGTTTCATTCTTGAATAAAAATTATTTTCTTTATGTCCAACAACACAATTCATGAGGTGGGTTTTCCATTTTTCATTGTAAAGTATATGAGGAAAAAACATATGGTTTTTAATCAGAATAACAAAGTCGATTGGGAAACATTCAATTTTTATGCTTATAAAAATTGTAAACAAGAACCGCAGTGGTAATTATCGCAAAAACAAACAAAGCAATAATTTTTGCGACATCTTGCGCGACATATAAAAGCGGATTTTTTACAATCACAGGGCGTTTGCAATAAATCTGTACAAAAACATGCCCCATTAACATTTACGAAAATGGTTTGAGTTTCTGATAATTTTGAGGCAAACCAGGAATATTGAATCATGTCTCGGAATATTGGTGACGATAATTGATGGTGAATTATAGAAGGAATTTTTATACAATCTTCCCGGGAATTAATTTCACGATTCTCCTGTAACAATGCGCTGCAATTTTGCAAGCAACAGAAGAAAAAAAAAGTGCAGGGGAGGAATCGAACCGAGACCTCTGGCGTAAAGGTCCCAGCGCTAACCATGTAGGCCAAACGGCGACTCGGGAATGGACTAACATTTTATACTCATGCGGCACCTAAGAAACTTTGGATCGATTTTTCTCGGGATTTTCCTGGTAGTGCGTCCTAATATTTTAACCACGTGAGGTGTTAGGGGTCCTCTTTCACCGCACAAAATTTCGGACAAATCCCCGACCCCACGGTCGTGCCGTCTCCTTGTAAGTCTCATTAAAACGCCATTGATCAAATAACCCTCTTCGAACAAGGTGGCTATAGGAAACATCGGAGCTACTGCGACCAGGTCCTAACATTGAGAACGCTAGTAGAAACTGGATTTCAACGAGGTCTTAAATCAGCTGTAGTTTTTATGGATCTTAACGGCAGATAATTGAGGACGTAAGTTGCAAGTGCTACTATCAGGTGAAGAGGTTGTTGGCACAGGAAAGAAATTTGTGGCGGGCCGCATCAAACCAGTCAGAAGAATGATGACTACAGAAGACAGCTTATGACATTGGCTGAAAGGATGGATTGATGATGAAGTTTACCCAAATCAGGTCAAAAGCTGGCAATAGTGAATAACACGCTCTCTGATATGTCAGCAGATCTGGAGGACTCTAGATAATGGGTGACTTCAGGGATCAGTTCTGAGCCCCCATTCCCTTTAACCTGTACATCCACGACATTCCAGACACGGACTCCTTAAAAATTCAATATGCAGATGACGTAGTATTAGTCGTACGGAGTAAAGATATTACCACAGTGAGAATGCGCTGATAAGTGATGGGACTAAATTCAGTAATTACCATCATAAATGGAAACTTCAGCCTAGCCCAAATAGAAGTGAAGTCATAGTAGGAGGAGAGGTGATACTGTTACGTAGCGCGTCTCAGGTGGCGGATAGGGAAGTCCTCACCGGGTTACCAGCGGACTTGAGTGAAATAAAATAGCTCTCGCGGACCAAACACACCCTCTGTGGTTAACAACCGTAGTTGTAAATCGGAGCTTTCTCCAACTAAGGTTGACAACCTTCGAAAGTAAAAAATGGAAAGGTCTTTGAGGAAAAAAAAAATCCACCGTCCTGCTCAAAAAGGCAGGAAAAGCCTACATCGGATTCGGTGGGTAGTCAACTACAAGATAGCAACGAATCGGAGCGTTTGCAACCATCAAAATGCACACGAAAACACAAAAAGAAGATTAAACATGAGCAGATAAATTATATAGCAACACACAACATAACCTCACTACTTCAGACCGGAAAACTCAAGGAGCTCACAGATGAACTAAATAAACAAAAAAATTTAATAACAGGGATCCAAGAAATAAGAAACACCACAGAGGACCCATTCGAATCACAAGGATACAGAATTTATAATGGAAAACCAGGACCGAAGGCAATGAAATAATGTCCCCAGTTTGGAACAGGGTTTTTAGTAAACATAAAAATAATAGATTCAGTAACGGATTTCCAAGCAGTATCACCAAGAATTGCAACTCTAAGCTTTAAAACAATTAATGAAACCTATACAATAATAAATGCTCATGCCCACACATATGAAAAAGATTGTCTAACAAAAACAAAGGAAGAGGTAGATAAATTTTGGGACCTTCTAGAACAAACTGTGAACAGAGTAAATAAAAAGAATGTAAAAATCTTATTGGGAGATTTCAATATTCAGTTGAGAAAAGAAAGGAAATATAAAGATATAATTGGAAAATGGAGTCCACATAAGTTTACGAACAAAAACGGTCAAAGACTTGTAGAACTCTGCAGAGAACTCAACCTTATATCTAAATCAACATACTTTAAGAGGAAGCCAAGTAAACTTAAAACATGGAAACATCCAGATGGGAGGAAGGGGGAGTGGCATCTAGACCATGTCTGTATGGACACAAAATTTTCATAAGGAGATCCACAATGTTAAAGTACTGAGAGTAGTAGACACAAGCTCAGACCGTTACATGGTTAAAATTAAAATCAAATT
This sequence comes from Schistocerca serialis cubense, assembly GCF_023864345.2. NCBI lineage: Eukaryota > Metazoa > Arthropoda > Insecta > Orthoptera > Acrididae > Schistocerca > Schistocerca serialis. Next base: position 443,881,162 of record NC_064645.1, read on the forward strand.
CACTCCGTTAAAGAAGAGGACCGGAAAAACTAATAAAATAAAAAGAAGGTTTGACCCACATCAGCTAATTAAAAATAATAAATACCAACAAATAACACAAACCATCAAATTAACAGATGATCTAGAACAACTAGTGTCTAATCTTAAAAAAAGAAGCAGAGAATCTAGCTCCCTTGAACCCACGAAGGAAACATGCATGGTGGACATCAGAATGTGACAAATTCCATGAAGATGGACACCAAGCATGGTTAAAGTTTCAAACACATAAAACTGAAGAAAATTCCATCAACCTAAAATATGAAAGAAAAAAATTCACACAAAATATTAGAAGATTCGAGAGAGGATTCCATAAAGATATTATAAACTCTATAGAAGGTAATTATCATAAAACCAACTCCAGGAACTACTATAAAATCTTTGGGGAAGAACTACAACAATATGAGGCCCCTACACTAATACTGAAAGACGAAGACAAGGAAAATGAAGAAATCCATGGCAAAAACATTTAACAAACTTCTGAATTGCGAGGAGCCCAAAGAACCCTTACAAATCAACATAAATACCCCAATAAAAACCAAACCTAACAAACTAGACCCTCCAACTTTCCAAGAAGTAGAAAAAATTCTTAAAGAACAAAAAAATTATAGGGCATGTGGAGAAGATCAGGTTTTTGTTGAAATGTGGAAATATGCAAGTGACACAGTCAAGACCTCCTTACACATGGCTCTAACAAAAATTTGGGTAACAGAACGGTTCCCTGAACATTGGACCACAGCTATCGTCCACCCACTACACAGAAAGGGAGCAACCCAGACAACTACAGAGGAATCTCTCTCCTACATTGTAGATACAGAATTCTATCCAAGATCCTATATGAAAGAATTAAGGAGCAATTAGAACAGGAGTTAGGGGAATATCAGGGAGGTTTCAGACCACGGAGAAGCTGTGCAGAGCAGATAATTAGTTTAAAATTGATTATGGCATACTACTAGAAACGGAACAAACCTCTGGCAATAACATTTGTAGATTTTTAGAAGGCATATGACTGTCTCCACAGACCTTCAGTATTAAAAATTTTAAGAAATCTAGGACTCCATCCGAAACTAATTAAAATAATACAACCCACTCTAACCAACACCAAATCAAAAGTGAAGTTTAGAGGAGAAATTTCGGAACCATTCCTCATAAAAACAGGCTTAAGACAAAGTGACTGCCTGTCACCATTACTGTTCAACTGTGCACTGGAATACATAATGAGAGAATGGTACAAGACAATCCAAAGATGATAAGAATTGGAAGTGCAAAAGATGATATTAGCTTAAACTGCTTGGGATTCGCTGACGATCTTGCTCTCCTAGCCAACACCGTTCAAGAAGCCAGGCAACAAGTGAAATCACTACAAGACATAGCAGAGAAAGTACGCCTTAGAATATCATTTGAAAAAACGGATATTATGCTAACCGATCCACCACTTGCAAACAAAATTACTATAGGAGAACAGGAAATCAAATTGCTGATAAATTCAAATAATAAGGCGAAATAATAACATGCAATCTAAATGAGAAGCCATCATGGCAGAACAGAATAAAAAAACTGAACTACGCAAATTACATTACCAAAACCACATACAACAAAAAAAGTCTATCTATAGATGCAAAATTAAAACACTATAAAACAATTACACAACCAGAAATAACGTATGCAGTTGAAACTATCTTCAAAACAACTAATACAGCAGAAATTGACAGAATACTAAAAATAAAAAGAAGAATAATTAGGACATGTATAAATAAACAGTATAAAATAAATGGACATTGGACAATAGCATCAAATGAAACAGTATATAAGAAAATAGAACCAGTCATGAACACGATCAGGAAGAAACGCATCTCATTCTTTGGACATCTGATGAGAACTCCAGAAAACAGAATTAGTAAAAAAATAATACAAAAATAGTGGAATAGCAAGAGCGACATTAAATGGATCACAGAAATTAAGGAAGATATAAAAGAACTCCAAATTACAGTAGATGACCCAAAAAACAAGACAGAAAACCAGAATACTGCAAGACCCGTAAACCAGACTAAAAATGAAAATCAATAAAAGGAGTAAAGGAAGAGTGGTCTCAGATGAAGAAAGAAATAAAATATCTGAAAGAATGAAGGAATATTGGGCAGACAGAAAACACCTTTCATATAGGAATATACTCTAATAATCACATAACTAATGAGAAGGTATTGAATAGGATTGGGGAGAGGAGACGTTTGTGGCACAACTTGACTAGAGGAAGGGATCGGTTGGTAGGACATGTTCTGAGGCATCAAGGGATCACCAATTTAGTATTGGAGGGCAGCGTGGAGGGTAAAAATTGTAGAGGGAGACCAAGAGATGAATACACTAAGCAGATTCAGAAAGATGTAGGTACTGGTAAATGAAGGAGCTTGCACAGGATAGAGTAGCATGGAGAGCTGCATCAAACCAGTCTGAGGACTGAAGACCGCAACAACAACCACCACCTTCGTATCAGGGCTCGTCCAACTATGGAGAGAACGCCAGGATTCTGTCGTATTTGGTCAATGTAAGAGTGATTTGGGCTATCATCTCAGCTCTAGTGGCAATTGGAGTAACGTGATCCACACTCTTGACCTGTTCACAAAAAAGTAATTAAGGGGCGTAAAGTCAGGCGAACGCGCTGGTCACGCAACAGATTCTCTTCGTCCTATCCCATGTTCCCCAAAATCGGCAATCAGCCGGGCTCGCTCGTGAACTCTGGAACCTGAGGCCTCAGTACGCAGCAAGTGGTAGACTGTAAATATTGTAAATGAGCTTCTCTAGTTACTTAAGGTCCTCGAAGATGGCTATCCACTGCTCCCGTCCATACGTTTACGGAGAAACTTCGCTGATGCGATCTAACTGCTGCACGCGAATACTCGCAGTCCCAGATGTGGCGGTTCCTGCTATTAAAGTCGCCGTTACGCGCAAAGTAGGCCTTATCTGTAAATAAAACGTGTATGTAAAGCAGTATCTTTCACTCTTTGATGTACGAACCACGACACAAACTGCATACGCTGTGTTTAATAAGCTGGTCCTAAAACCTGCACCTACGCGTGTAGGTTGTGCTCCTGCAGTACTCTCTGGATTCGTGATCTATTCTCATAGCTCGGACTCTAGCAAGGTACAGTGCTTAATTCACCCTCAAAGTCTGATGTTTTCATGTGACGACTTCCATCAACATGCTGACAACACATCCTCGTAACCGTAACCGAATTGCAACAAAGGTATTGTGGTGTGGATGTCTTCTGTTAGGGAGCTGATTTTCTTAGTTAGGAAAAGCTGCTCGTCCATTTTTCTTGCTTCACCGTAACACAATAATGTCAGTGAGCTTCTCAAACCCATACTTAATGTTCACTGAGAACTAGCAGCGAGAAAACTTGAATTCAGGAGTAGTAATATGCACGCCACTGAAGATACAGAATTAAGAGTACGACGCCACAGAATAAACGCTCCACTAGGAGCTTCGCAGCTGCTCACTAGGTGGCGGTGCGCAATATGACCAAGCGCATAACTCATAAACGGTAGACCAGAACGTGTATATCGCTTAATTTAAAAAATCTTCTTTGTATGCTCTAACTTAGCCAAGTTTGGTGATTTTGTTGGAACCTCTCAGCCTTCTTTATTGAATCTTGATGCAGCTTAGCATTATTTGGTGGATGTTCGTTCCATCATTGCCGCCACTCGGAGGTCTCTTCGAAACAACTGACATTTACTGAATCAACCCTGGTGGTTTGCGAGATTTCAGACGACTTGTCGGTGGATTTTGTAGGGCATCATAGAATGGTGTACTTACGAGGCGTGAAGCAAGTTTATCTTAGCTGCTTTGTTCCTCAGTCTCGTGGAACAGTACCAATGATAACTCCCAGGACTTCATTAAGCTGCAGATAAATCATCGTGTGAGGACGCTGTTTTCCCACTTAGTAGCGAAATATTGGTTCAAATGGCTCTGAGCACTATGGGACTTAACATCTGAGGTCACCAGTCCCCTAGAACTTAGAACTACTTAAACCTAACTGACCTAAGGACATCAGACACATCCATGCCCGAGGCAGAATTCGAACCTGCGACCGTAGAGGTCGCGCGGTTCCAGACCGAAGTGCCTAGAACCGCTCGGCCTCAGCGGCCGGCAGCGAAGTATTCTCCAGCAGAATACACATGAGCGAGTGCAGCAAAGAGTAAAGTTCGGTGTCCGCACCACAACTGCTCCCGGCAATCTTGCAAAGTAGATACACTATTGAATCGAATTTTGTAAATAACATGGGGTACTATTCTCTTCTTATCCAAACTGTTTATCGTCCATGTTTCAATTCCATAAATGGCTACACTCCATACAAATACTTTCAGAAACGACTTCCTGACACTTAAATCTATACTTGATGTTAACAAATTCCTCTTCTTCAGAAACGCTTTCCTTGCCACTGCAAGTCTACATTTTATATCCTCTCTACTTCGACCGTCATCAGTTATTTTGCTTCCCAAATAGCAAAACTCCTTTACTACTTTAAGTGTCTCATTTCCTAATCTAATTCCCTGAACATCACACGACTTAATTCGACTACATTCCATTATCCTCGTTTTGTTTTTGTTGATGTTTATCTTATATCCTCCTTTCAAGAGGCTATCCATTCCATTCAACTGCTCTTCCAAGTCCTTTGCTGCCTCTGACAGAATTACAATGTAATCGGCGAACCTCGAAGTTTTTATTTCTTCTCCATGGATTTTAATACCTACTCTGAATTTTTCTTTTGTTTCGTTCACTGCTTGCTCAATATACAGATTGAATAACATCGGGGATAGGCTACCACCCTGTCTCACTCCCTTCCCAACCACTGCTTCCCTTTCATAGTCCTCAACTCTTACAACTGCCATCTGGTTTCTGTACAAATTGTAAATAGCCTTTCGCTCCCTGTATTTTACCCCTGCCACCTTCAAAATTTGAAAGCGAGTATTCCAATCAACATTGTCAAAAGCTTTCTCCAAGCCTACAAATGCTAGAAACGTAGGTTTGCCTTTCCTTAATCTAGCTTCTAAGATAAGTCGTAGGGTCAGTATTGCCTCGCGTGTTCCAATATTTCTACGGAATCCAAACTGATCTTCCCCGAGGTCGGTTTCTACTAGTTTTTCCATTCGTCTGTAAGGAATTCGCGTTAGTATTTTGCAGCTGTGGATTATTAAACTGATAGTTCGGTAATTTTCACATGTCAACACGTGCTTTCTTTGGGATTGGAATTATTATATTCTTCTTGAAGTCTGAGGGTATTTCGCGTGTCTCATAGATCTTTCTCACCAGATGGTAGAGTTTTGTCAGGACTGCCTCTCCCAAGGCTGTCAGTAGTTCTAATGGAATGTTGTCTACTCCCGGGGCCTTGTTTCGACTCAGGTCTGTAGCATGTATTGAGGTACAGGTAGGACTATTTGAACTATTTACGTAAATTGTACAACACCCTCATTGGTATTGTAGCGAGAAGGAAGTACTTCTCTGGGCGGTATCACTAAACTGGCGTCTTGCTGCTTCGGTAAGTCCCTCGTAGTACAGTGGTAGCGCTCAGCCTCCAGGTTCCATGTAGGTGGTGATCCTGCTGTAGTGGAGTGTTTAGGGATGCCAGTTGTTAATTGTCAACACGTATACTTGTTTTAATACTTAAATTGCTTTGCCACACACGTCACAGAATCAGTATTTGCAATTATATTCGACCCTTTACACACACTAACACAGTTTTCTGACTTCACATAATTATAGACACTATCCACGACACGTGGCGTTCTTATAATTAATGACTTCACTTTGTATCTTGCTTAACATCTGAAATATGCACTCGCGACCGTTCTTTTAGAGCCGCCCCGGTTACTCGACCGTGCATTTTGAGTGGCTCCTCGCGACTGACTCGCCCTGTCTTCCCAAAGGACAAGAGATATCACACCACCTTTCTCCCTCAGCCAATAAGGACACTTCTCTCGTTCCCAAACTTTCAGCCAATGGACGTTCAGATCGCTGTTGCTAGGAGGATCTGACGGCACGTTTGCGGACATTGTGACGGAAGTTTGTTTCGAAACACTGTCTCAGATTGTAATATCCTACACCCAAATAGTCGGATCTTGTCCCTACTAAGGTTGCACAACATTGCCTCCTATGATTTCATCACCAATGCTCCTTGCTGACGCTTACTTGTTAAATGTACATGTAGCATGGGTGCTACTGAGCATTCCCGATCGCATAAATATGCATAATACTTGGTTTAAACACGTGGAGGGAATGCACATATGCATTACAAAATGGTTCAAATGGTTCTGAGCACTATGGGACTCAACTTCTGAGGTCATTAGTCCCCTAGAACTTAGAACTAGTTAAACCTAACTAACCTAAGGACATCACACACATCAATGCCCGAGGCAGGATTCGAATCTGCGACCGTAGCGGTCTCGCGGTTCCATACTGCAGCGCCTAGAACCGCACGGCCACTTCGGCCGGCACATACGCATTACATTTCTCAGTAATTTCCTGAAGCACCCTGCGTACCGTTTGACAGCCCACCCAAGATATTCATATCCCCAATACCCTGGCCAAATGTATCTCAGGCTCCGACTCAAGACATCGATACCCACCAAGCACAGTCGCTGACAGACACCGCGGCACACGCTAGTAGCCACTCGTAACAGATCAAGTGGCGCATGGCCAGTTCCTAAGGACCTGCATCCGCCGTGCAAGGGCACCTTGGATCTTCAAGTAGCTAGTGACGTCACCTGAACTGATTGTGGAAACCTGCCACTGCCAGTGGTCTCCGATAAGTAATAGAGTACCATACTGGAGGACTTTGCTATCACATTCCATCGACTTCGGTTTGAATACCTAGAGATCCTGATTGAACGACCTTGTTCCATGTTAGGCTCCAGTTGACAAACTAGACCCCTCTTGTATTGTGATTGTGCTGAATAAGTCAGATATTCGTCAAGTTTAGTGTCGAAGACGTTAGCATCACTTATGCAATGAATTATTTTGAGTATCATCTGAATGGCCATTGATACTGAAATTAAATGAAAGAGTAGATCAGCATCCCTTCCACAGTTTAATTTAAAACTTTCTGAGTGTATCTCACAACATTATGCAGCTCTTATGACGGAGTTTGGTTTACAGAGACCGTCTTTTTCTGCCAGCATACATTTTCATTGTTCTTTGATTCCTGCCGCTTCATCCGAGATCTGTGCAGTTAGAATATCGGTGATATGGTGTTACATAATTCTGTGGTCTTCATTTTTAGCGACTTCAACTACAGAAGAAGGCAGCTGTGGTTTATTCAGGGCCATCAATTAGACTATTTCTGTTCAGTCTTCTGATATGGAACTTTTTTCGGTTTAACCAGTTGCTGAAGTCTTTCAGATATTTTATCAAAGATAATTGAATGACAAAAGGCAATATTACAACTATGAAAGGTGCTTTAACGTTTCCAGTAGGGAGTCGTAAACAGCTAAAAAGCGTTTCCATTTGTTCTTTGTGGTCAGCAGTTTGAATTACAGGAACTTAAAATTTTGCAGGATTCCCACTAACGTGTCTCCACGGCGATGAATCAGTGTACTACTTTTTCCGTTGGTAATGGCTTAGTGACAGCTACAGTTCTACTGTTAAATACTGCTATTACGCTCATCTCCTGACTACGAGACATACAGTCTGCGTTAGGAGACGTTTCTGAACAAAAAAAACTTCATATGGACATACTCCCTATTCCGAATGGTTTCCGAGATCACCCTTAAAGTCAGTTTTGTACATTTTTCTTGAATAACTAAGACCGCGGCCTATAGCGAACACCTGTCGCTACATTACATTTCCTACAAAAATGTCCCATTCATTTTTTTCTGTAGGGCTAATAGTTTGCTCGAAGAGAGCGAGAGACCACTGAAAATCCCTCGCGAAGTACATGCACCTAGCTTAGGTAGTTTTTTTAGGCCAATTTAAGGTAGTTTTCCGACTTGATAGAATGGAAGTGTCCTGTATCAATTTATTCGTTTCTAATTCCTCTAGACTAATGTGGTACATCCTAAACAATGACAATGTACTGAATAATACAAAAAATATATAACAATGTACATTAAACATACTCTATCTCGGAATCGCGTCCATATGAAGCTTTTTGATCAGAATCACCGGTACAGTCAGTTCTAAAAGAATGTACTTTTCCACCTGGCTCACCATGTATAATGCCACTGGAAAAAGTAAAACTAACTTTCCATTTATTCAGATAAAAAAAAAGCGTTTCGAGTATTAACGTGCATTAAAACACATCAGGGTCCAAAGACTAGCTTTTAAAGGCAACATGTCCGATCTCAAACAATCTGTAAGTCCTAAGCTTCACAAAAAAAACAACAGTGTAGCTTCCATCACTGCACACAAATTAAGATGAAAGTGTGTTGTGAAACCCGAATCAGTGTGTGACTCTTGATTAAAAGAAAAAAGGTGCATAATGTAGTGAACACTAAATAGTTACACCCACAAACTAATGTTTCCGATATCTATCATTTTGTAAACATTTTGTACTTATTTTTCAGGGTAGTCTTAAGAAAATATTTGTGTATGTATTCAAGTAAAAGTATTGTTTGACATTCTCTTTGATACTGATGCGATGTCTTTCACTGTTTTTATATATTTGTGTATTTCCAGAATTTTATTTGTGTATGTATTTATGTAAAATTATTGAAACTTCCTGGCAGATTAAAACTGTGTGCCCGACCGAGACTCGAACTCGGGACCTTTGCCTTTCGCGGGCAAGTGCTCTACTTGAATAACTAAGTGCTCTACTTGCCCGCGAAAGGCAAAGTTCCCGAGTTCGAGTCTCGGTCGGGCACACAGTTTTAATCTGCCAGGAAGTTTCATATCAGCGCACACTCCGCTGCAGAGTGAAAATCTCATTATGCAAAATTATTGTTTATCATTCTCTATGTTAACGGTGCTATGGGTTTTTAATGTTTTTTCATGTATTACATTTTACAAACTGTGAACAAACATTAGTTAAAATTGGTGGGCGATCCGAACTCTTATTGCAAATATTAGTTGTCACAGTAAATGTAAATGCAGTTTGTCAAAGAACGCTTTAGAATATAAGATTTTGGAAATATTTAAAGAGTATACACGTTAGGGAAACACTAGTCTTCGTCAATCTGTTTGTGAAATGGCTTTCTTTTTTTTTTTTTTTTTTGTAAGCCAAGAGCATAAATATGACCAAGTGAAATTACATAGGATGTTTCACAGAATTTTATATAATTGTATAATGACCAACAGATGCCCTCTTGAATACTGACGTAACTGCTTGTTTTGCATATTGATGGCTAAATGAAGCACACGTAATTTAATGGATGGCCACTTTGAAAAGATTAGTATAATTTAATGTTTCTTGCCTCAATCTATGTCTCAGGGAGGGATGAATGACAGAGAGCATGGGCCTTAAGCCTAAAGAAAGATGGGAACTGCCATTTTTGAAAGAGAATAAAGATTTTGTAATGTTAGTTAAATTTATTTTGACATTGTATATTCCAATTCTCACATCTCGGAACAGTGTTCCAAAGTTAAGGGGTAGACAGATGGTTTGTCGGCGTCCGGAAGAATCTGAAGAGAAGGAGAATATGCCGTGGTTTCGGGAATATGATTCGTTTTCGGAATTACGAGGGTGGGGAGCCGAGCCTTGCTGGGAAGCCAGCGGCGGAGAGACGAGATCTTCCATTGTGAGCACCCGTGTGTGACGGTCGCTCGGTATTAGCTTTGTTGGTACAGACGGATTTGCTGTCTTTGGTATCAGGAGAGTTTATAGTTAGAACAGTTAGGCACTGAACTGTTGCGAACATATACGACTCTGGACTTCACCTCCGGGTTGGAAGTCGTCGTTGAGCACACAGCGTTCAGCAATTGAGAGCACTGCTTCTGCCTATACTTACGTTGAGACATTATCTGAACTCCGTTCTTGTGGCTGGGAGTTCGCGTTTCTCGTCCGTAGGACACAGAGAGGAGAAGACAGTATTAGAGTATATTAGTCAGGGGACCGCCTCCTGCCGTCCTAGTGTTTGAAAGAGTTTATTTGTGGCTGGAGTTCTTCCATCGTCGCAGACGAGTACGAGGACCAACACTTCGACCCAGTACATGCGGTGATATCGCAAATTGCTTCGGCTTATTAGGGCTATTAAGCTAAACAGTTGTGACAGTTGTGATCACGTTAGTTTATTTCCACTGAGATTCCATACCACCGTAGATCATCTTTGAAAGTAGTGTCTTCTAGTGTTTGGTACGTAGATGACGTCAGTCATTTTGCGTTATTGATATTAGATCGCGCAGTCATAATAAGGGGCAGAATTGGACAATTTATCAATAATTTTAGTTAGGAAATATAGACAATTTTACTTAAAGGGTTGGTTTTAATCTATAATAGATATATTGAACAACAACGTTTATTATTTAGTAGCATTAGTTGCCTTCATCATACATTTATGTTTAGATTGTAAATTATATATAATAAGAGAATGAAGAGATCCTAAGGTCTGCTTCAGGGGTTAGTCAGAGAGGTCAAATCATCATTTTAGCGTTTATTATTTTCCGTTGTGCACAAACATTCTGTACCCGCCTGGAGTAGCACCTTGGAACATCTTTTCGATATTGTCGCTAAATGACGTCTCAACAAAACGAAAAAAGACAAAAAAAGAAAACTTCGAATGCAATGTAAATTTTTATACTTTGAGTAAGTGACTTGATAAGCCGTGTACTAAACATGAATACAACTAAGGCTTCAGTATAGCGGGCTGGACAACTTTCAAGATTAGGTCTATGGAGTGTGGTTTTCCTGCCAGTATACAAGATGTGTTTACTCCTGATTGGAATAAGATAAGTCTCTCCTTTCTGCGTTAAGGACTTTTCGGCGTATACACCTACTTACGACCAAAAGCAAAGTATTCATAGAAGAAATTTTTCAGTGCGTGTTTTATGTTATTTAATTTAAAACAATCCTACTAAAAGAAAGACAGCCAGTTCATTATTAAGCTGCGATGTGAGATTTTGCCATGACAAAGACTAAATTTTCTAAACTGAATTTTTCTAATTGTTCACTTAAGACTACACATGAAAATGGGCCATATGAATTCAAAAACAGTGCCTTTCAAGTTCTTGCTTTAACTACATACAAACACACTCTTGAGCAAAACCTAAGGACGACAGTATTTTTCGCATGAGATTTCACTGCGGAACTTGGACCCTACATAAAAAGAACTGCTACAGTGTAGCGTTGAAGGTAACAAACAAATACGCAATGAAAGGAATAGAAACGACACTTTTATTCAAAGACAATAATTACACCGCGAATTATGATCGTACCGTGACATTACAGAAAGCGGGACATGATTCTATACTCTGCAATGTGCTCCCATACTGGCTAAAAGACCGTTAGAAGTTCTTGTGGTATGGCGTTCATTCCTCTAGCAGCGAGTGTGAAAAGTGCTGATGGTCATTGGTGCATGTCTATGAGGATGTGCATGTGCTCGATGCTGTTTACATCGGGAGAACGGGCACGCCAGTCCGCTCGCCGAATAGTCTCTCTTTCCAAGCGCTTTTCCACCTGCAGTCTTCGACGCAGTCGCGCACTGTCATCTATAAAACTGAAACCAGGGCCGAATGCAACCCTGAAAACAGGCACTTGGCATACAGTACAGTACACAGTAACGTTAACATGGGAATGTATCGAGTTCCAAGATTTGGAAGTCAGCACGCCCACGCAAGATTATGCCTCCCCACACATAACACTTGGACCATCAAAACGGTGTTCCATATGATCAAGAGGTGGGAACACGTAATACACCCAGGGAAATTGACGAACGTGATCGTTTTGGTGGTCCAGGTGTATGATGTGAGGGGGGGGGGGGGCAATGTTGCGTGGGCATACCGACTTAAAAATATCTGAACTCTACATTCTCAAGTCACCGTTACTGTGCCACTGTACACCTTCCCCAAGGGCGACTTTTCCGGTTGCATTCGGCCCTTCTTTCATTTTTTGCAGGTGACAATGAGCGATCGCATCGATGAGTGCGCGTGGTGACGTTCTTGGAACGACGGGACATCCAGCGACTGGACTGGTCTGTCCATTCCCCCCGATTTAAACAACATCGAGCACATCCACATGCACCAATGACCATCGAGCACATGTCAACGGCAATTTTAGAGAAATGAACACCCTACCACAAGACATCCGTATCAACCTTTTGATCAGCATGGGAGTACATTGCAGAGCATTCATTGTCGTCCGTGGTGGTAACACATCCTATCACGAAAAATATTCCGCCTTTTGTAATGTCCAGGGGCCCATCATAAATCGTGGCGTAATTATTGTCTTTTAATGAGAGTGTCATTTCTGTTCGTCTCATTGCGTATTTCTTTGTTAACTTCATTACTGTACTGTAGCAGTTCTTGCTGTCTAAGGTCCTACTTTCATAATGTTGCTTGGAAGTGACACCTCATGCGGAGGTTACTTTGGTTCTTAAGTTTTGCACACCACCATATTTCTTGGAGAGGAGTCCCTCTTCTCCGCCCCGTGGAAGCAGCAAGTTTTGACAAGATTGTCTACATGTCTGCGGAGTACTGTCCCTTTTTATAGTTACTGTGTTCCACAGATTGTGCGTAGAGCCCCCTCATGTCTTACCACTCCATTAATTTTCAGCACCCTCCTCTAACAGCACATCATTAACACTTCGATTCTCCTTTTCTCCGCTTTTCCCGTACAAAATGTTTCATATTCACATAATGTAGACGTACCGTAATGAGAAATATGTTTCTTAAAGTAATGCCTGTGTATCACAGTAGTACATTTCTTTTAGTAAGGAATGCTCTCTGCCTACGCTAGTATGCCTAGTATACAGCCGAGCCAACGATGACCAGAAAAGGCCGACTGGGGGAAAAAATTCGTGTAGTCACAACTTTTTGTACAGTCCTGGAGTGGGGGGCGGCTATGAACAACCTACTAAGAGTCTGACCGCTGGGGTGTGAGCATGGATGTCGAGCGGCATAAAGTCACACCTTCCGAACTTCAAAGCGCACACTTCGCTGCAGAGTGAAAATTTCATTCTGGAAGTAAGAAGGATGCTTATAAACCACGAACACCAGGCGGATTCTTCCAAGTAGTACAGAGGTGAAACGGTTGAGCCTCATGCAGGGAAAGAACTTATAAAAAATGTGTTTTATGGTTGCTTTCACGACGACTAGGGATAGCGAAGAACGATCAGGACAGTGCACTGGACTGATTGCGACCAACTGGGAACGGCATCGACAATGCGTGAAAAACGCCAGTTCTCGAGTCTCACAGCAGCCCACACACGATACAAAATTTCCCACCTGCACCGGGAGGCGTGGTCACGAAACAGCGATCAGTCATTGGGTGTCATTGCATAATTGATCTGTCAATGACGACACAGAGGACGAAACATTCTGGGGGTCTGTGGGCTAAGGAGAGTCAGGAGAGGCGAAGAGACAGTTGGTCAGAGAGCGAAAGCAGCAAGACATGGAGGCTCGCCAGCCTTCACCCTCTTAGTCTGCTGGCTTTGATCCTGGTCCTCACTTCGATCTTAATGATCATCGTCACTGTGTCCGATTCTTTTCTTGTTCCATGCCAACTGGACGAATTCATATGGTCCAGCTACTGCTTGGTAATTACGTACTCTGTTACACATGAGAGGTTCCCCCCCCCCCCCCCCTCCTCCTACCTCTTAGTAACTGATTTGTGTCCACGTCAATTCAAATAAACTCAGATTTATATTTGTATAAAAGGTACCACAACAAATATAAACTTTTCATGTTTTAACCCTTTAATTAATCTTATACATACGCATATCAATTCCTTGAATTCATAATCTTTTACTGTTCGATTTCACTTTATGATCTTTGAATTTAGTATATTTTAGGCTACCAGGCTGAGGCGATATCACTGGTAATTTGCATGTTATTTCTTATCAGAAATTTGACGAATTTACTACGTTTTGGCGCTCATTATTTGCGTGCACGTTATGGGGGCGATATCACTGATAATTTGCGTGCATGTTATATCAGACTTTTGATGGATTTAATAAGACGTATATCTGTGCAAGACACTAAAATGCATAGTGGAGATTAGTATGTACCAGTATTACCATTTTTCAGACTTATTCATTTGTATATTGAGCAAGGGGGAAGTGAAGTCCATCTCTCTTTGTGGAAATCTCTTATTCTCATGGTCTCTAAGAGAGTACAACTGTCGCACCGTCTTCCTCGAATTTTCTCTAAATTCTACCAACTGTTTTTCTCGAGAATAACGCTGCCTTCATCCCACCATCCAACCATTCCTGTTACATTTTCGTATGGGCTATTCCGACGTGATACTATCTTCGAAAAACATCTCTGAATTCTTTATCGCTTGCTATCAAACCTACTCGAAGCGGACTTTACAATTGGTAACACGGCGTTCAAAAATGGTTCAAATGGCTCTGAGCACTATGGGACTTAACTTCAGAGGTCATCAGTCCCCTAGGACTTAGAACTACTTAAACCTAACTAACCCAAGGACATCACACACATCCATGCCCGAGGCAAGATTCGAACCTGCGACCGTTGCGGTCGCGCGGTTCCAGACTGTAGCGCCTAGAACCGCTCGGCCACTCCGACCGGCTGGTAGCACGGCGACCTGTATGTGGTTTCCTTTACAGATGTACTTTACTTTTCCAGAAACCTTTCCCGAAATCTATTTCAGCCATCTTGCCGAGTACAGATACTAGGTGTTTGTTCCATACCATGTCACTTTTCAGTACTATGTCTACATTTTTAAACGACGAGACGCGTTGTGGATGTTCACCACTAAGGCGTTGTTTCTCTTTGTTTGAGGTATTGTCTTGCAAGTATCCACATTTAAAGAGGCCTATCATTCATCACATGAATTGAATAACAGCATCGTTAGCTAACTGATAATGCTACTGATCCAATTTGATTAATGGTTTGTATCTATTGAAGTATTAGTGGTCCTATTACGCTACCTTGGAACCACATCCGTTCTTACTTGCCTCTTTGTGAACAAATCGCCTTCTAGTGTAATTCCATTTTTTCTATTAAACAAAAATTCGAGCCGATCGGACAGCCAATGGAATATATGTGACGATTTTCCATACGGTACTATCTTCGCTACTGCTCGACTATGCAGCACGATGTCGGGTGCTTGGCAGAAATCTAGAAAGACGGAATCTGCTATCTGCATATCGTGAGAGTACAAAGCAATCTGTGTTTGATAATGGATTTTCTTGAATCCTTGCCGATTATCACAGAACCTCGTTTCTCTCTTGAAACGTTTCGTATCTGAGTTCGTAATGCGCTGTAGGATCTTGCAACAACCGGACTGTAATTCCTCTTCGTTGATTGATCCTCCACAAACTGCAGTGTTATTTCAAGAACCCAAAATAAAATGGTTGCAGCTGTTAGTTTAAAAGAAATTTTTACGTCTTTTTTAATTCTAATAAACAACGCACAATATATCTGTACACTTTCCGAACGTAACGGCTTGTTGTTGATGTGGATATATCCTGAACATTGTTCCATCGCCAAACACCGGACGTCATTAGCAATCTGTGGCTCGACATATCGTGAACCCAGATTTAGCCCTGCGCGAGCCAGCGCGTGCGTGTGTGCGTGACGCACGTGCTTGCCTGTCTCGGTTAGGCCGGTAGCGGCGGTCTCTTGCTCGATGCCACTATTCCAGAAGAGCCACCACTTACTCAAAGGCAGAACTTGATCTCGTCAACGACCACACCTTTGTGAGATTCGTTCCTACAGTTGAGTCTCTCGTCGCATGTTAAGATTTTCAACCTGAGTTTTTGCAAGTGAAGAAAATGAAAACTCCATTGAAGTGGAAGCCGAGAAACAAAGAAGATATCCGACGTATTTTGAGCCACGCCATGGTAACACATCGTTCAGGTAGACTGCTCATCATAGCAAGATACGCTCTGTACGCAAGTGCTACCTTGACTGTAGTGTTAGTAGTTTCATTTCTGATCCAGCTAGAGGAGATTTTCTGACAGGCTGGCACTGCCTCAAAGACGAAAAACGCACAGTGAAAATGAAGGCTATTCCTGTACTTGGGATCCTGAAATTCTTGAATATGTCAATCAAACAAATGATCCAATGCATATAAAGCTCTATGGTCTACATGACTTAGGAGCAATTGTAGCTAATACGCATTAAACATTGAAACTTGGAGGTATTTTCATACATCCAGGAACAAAAGAATGCACCTACAGAAATGTTGCTGTTTTTGCACGGATGCAGTCCAATGGCTTTCTTAGCTACAACTGCTTGTGGCCTTGCGTCCAATGGCGATAAATAAATTTTTAAGAACTTTCATCGAGTCCCGTGTCATGTCTGTTGGTCTAGTGGTAAAATGCGTGCGTTCTAAACCGACAGGTCGTGGGATTGGGTCCCTATGCATCCTGCTTACAGGATAACGCCGCGAAATTTCGATTTGTTATTACAAATTTAAGGTTTTCATTTGACTCACCCTCGTAATTTAATCCAATAACAAAACTGAACTTTCAGTTCAAAATCATTTCGGATAATTGTTTCATATATAGTGTGCAGCAGAGGTGCAGTTGCTGGTCTATTTATGCAACTGCATACCAGTTTGCGGCGTGTGCATTTCACAACTAAGTTGATGGGTGCTAATTGGCGAATTTTATCCCACACGACCCATTATCATTTCCTCAACTTCTGCTGCAAAAAAACAGTTCTTTGTCAGGGACCTTCACCACCTCTCTGTGGCTAGAAAGTCTCTGTTTCTCGTACTGTTCTATCCACAGGAGCAACTGTCTTCCAATTACGTGTGTTGAGTGATAAGGCCTCCATGAGCAGTAAAAATGACTGGATGAGAATATTTCAGTAAATGAAAAACAAAGTTTCCTGAGACTTTATTTCTTAGTGGCAATCCCTCGTATTTCCAACTTATTCCAGGTTGTGGTCTTCCGTCCTGAGACTGGTTTGATGCAGCTCTCCATGCTCTCTATCCTGTGCAAGCTCCATCTCCCAGTACCTACTGCAACCTACATCCTTCTGAATCTGCTTAGTGTATTCATCTCTTGGTCTCCCTCTACGATTTTTACCCTCCACGCTGCCCTCCAGTACTAAATCTGTGATCCCTAGGTGCCTCAGAACATGTCCTACCAACCGATCCCTTCTTCTTGTCAAGTTGTGCCACAAATTCCTCTTCTCCCCAATCCTATTCAACACCTCATTAGTTATGTGATCTACCCATCTAATCTTCAGCATTCTTCTGTAGCACCACATTTCGAAAACTTCTATTCTCTTCTTGTCCAAACTATTTATCGTCCACGTTTCACTTCCACACATGGCTACACTCCATACAAATACTTTCAGAAACGACTTCCTCACACTTAAATCTATACTCGATGTTAACAAATTTCTCTTCTTCAGAAACTCTTTCCTGGCCATTACCAATCTACATTTTATATCCTCTCTACTTCGACCATCATCAGTTATTGTGCTCCCCAAATAGCAAAACTCCTTTACTACTTTAAGTGTCTCATTTCCTAATCTAATTCCCTCAGCATCACCCGACTTGATTCGACTACATTCCATTATCCTCGTTTTTCTTTTGTTGATGTTCATCTTATATCCTCCTTTCAAGACGCTATCCATTCCATTCAACTGCTCTTCCAAGTCCTTTGCTGTCTCTGACAGAATTACAATGTCATCGGCGAACCTCAAAGTTTTTATTCCAGGTAACTGTATATAATTTTGACAAAAATGTCAAATCTCAACCGCGCCACTGCAAAACTCAATCTTCTGTTATTGCAAGTAAGCCGCAGTCAGCGCCTGAATTACTTCATTTTATGGAGCTGTGACGTGAAAGACGGCACATTCGTCCTTCCCACCGCCGGCGGTGCGCTTTCAAATTGATTTACAAACGGAACGAGGGAAACGTCGGGAACAGAGCACGGTAAGTTCGAAGAGCACCACCTCCGGTCGGCGACGGACAGCTGCGTTGGATCGGAATCAGATGGAATCAGCCAGTGAACGGAACACTGCCAACAGCTTGGAGGGCGAGGACCACCTCCAGGAGCAGCGAGGCAGGCTGGCCGGTGGATGGCATGGCCTGACCGGCGTCTGCTGTCGACACGGGCATCGCTCTGGCTCGAGTAGCCGACGGCGCTGGAATTCGCGGACATGAGGAATGCAACGCAGCCGGCCGGAGTGGCCGAGCGGTTTTAGGCTCTACAGTCTGGAACTGCGCGGCCGCTACGGTATATGGCAAGCCGTGCAATTTTGTCGTTCTCGTACTTGTTGCTTCGGTCTACAGGTTGCCGAAACTCTCCACACGAATAATGTAATTTCTGTATTCACCGTACAACGCTTAACTCCTAATTTTTGTGGCTTTTGTGCCGCGTGCTGCTGTTTCTCCAACCATTTCTACGGTTACCAAATCACCAGAAAGTAAAGAATTCAAAAAACTGTAACCCTGATTAACTTTCCAAATCTAATATAAATGCTTAGTTTCAACATAAGCTCCCCCAATTGACAAGTTCCTGACTGTCGCTCTGAGCGATGAGAACTTACACATGGGAGCCACGGGATATCATTACTGCATGCAAATTTCTAACACTTCTAGAACAGAAATCACACACGGGAACACTTTCAGGAGACGAGTAAAGTACAAACTATAGGTCCTCTTCTCTCAGCAGCTTATCCCGGGTCTCTGGAGCAACGAAAGGTACTAACCTACTAAACAAGGAACAGGTCACTGTCGTTTTCAGCCGGCCGCATTGGCCGAGCTATTCTAGGCACTACAGTCCGGTACCGCGCAACCGCTACGGTCGCAGGTTCGAATCCTGCATCGGGCATGGATGTGTGTGATGTCCTTAAGTTACTTAGGTTTAAGTAGTTCTAAGTTGTAGGGGACTGATGACCTCAGAAGTCCCATAATGCTCAGAGCCATTTGAATCATTTGAATGCAACGCAATCCAGAGCCACAAGCTGGTTGCTGCGGAATGTTTTCGTGCCCGACAGTTAGGGGTGAGTGTGTTTGCTGTAACAAGTGTTTGTTGTAGCGCCTGTGATTCACGCAGGCCTGCTCTGCTTGAGGTGCCTACTGGTTGTGCAGTGAAACACAAGGTGGCCGTTGTTAGACCTAGTGTTTTCAACTGAATACCGGCTGAAGGAAACGTGCATAGCGAAAATTAAATTATCATTGCTATCAGATTTCACTGTTGTACTGTTCTTATATTCTGTGTGCAGCGAAGTGTACGGATGAGACTTCTTGGCAGATTAAAACTGTGTGCCGGACCGAGACTCGAAATCGGGACCTTTGGCTTTCGCGGGCAAGTGCTCTACCAACTGAGCTACCCAAGCACGACTCACGCCCCGTCCTCACTGCTTCACTTCTTTTGGTAGAGCACTTGCCCGCTAAAGTCAATGGTCCCGAGTTCGATTCTCTGTCCGGGACACAGTTTTAATCTGCCAGGAAGTTTCATATCAGCGCACACTCCGCTGCCGAGTGAAAATTTCATTCTGGATGTGTACGGATACTTGGCTCCATTGTGAATAATGACTTTTTTTTTTTTCTCTCTTTGGTGTGGAGTAGGGCGTCGGCTCTGATGGGGTATTTTTGGAATTTGGTTTTGGGATGAGTTCTGGTAATGAGTTTTTTTTTTTTTTTTTTTTGTTTGTGGTTTTAGGGCGCAAAACTTCTATGGTCATTAGCGCCCAGCCCGTGACGTAGAAAACAGGAAAAAAACGAAATTTAAAATCAGCAGCAATGGAAACAAAGTCAGAAAATTTGAGAAACTAAAGGCAGAAGGAATGCTTAAAAGTCCACTATAGAAAGGGGTTGGTTGTCCCCCAAAAAAAAGCTTCAAATGACTGACGTCATTTCACTGTCTCTAATAAACTGTAGAACGCGGTCAGCTGAGCGCGTGTCATCTGCTAAAATCGACGATAGATCAGGCGATAGCTGTAGACGGGAGCGTAACGGATTAAAATAGGGGCATTCAATTAAAAGGTGTCTGACCGTCCACAGCTGAGAGCAGTGGGGACAGAGTGGGGGAGGATCACCGCTTAAAAGATGTCGATGACTAAAAAGACAGTGCCCTATCCGGAGTCGGGCTAAAATTACCTCCTCCCGACGACGCGTTCGGGAGGAAGAGGTCCAAGCGCAAGGAACGGCTTTCACTTCCCGCAATTTATTGTGGGGAAGTGTTGACCAATGCGCATGCCATAAATGAGTGACTTGGCGACATAAACCGCTCCGTAGATCGGTAAACGGAAGAGACTGAAGAGCTGGCCGAGGAAGAGAGACTGCAGCCTTGGCTGCTATATCGGCCGCCTCATTTCCACAGATACCAGCGTGTCCCGGGAGCCAGAGGAACGCCACTGAGACGCCCCCCAGGTGGAGCAAGCGCAGACAGTCCTGAATCCGGTGGACCAGAGGGTGCACAGGGTAAAGAGCTTGGAGACTGAGGAGAGAGCTGAGAGAATCTGAGCAGATTACGTACTGTATCCGCTGATGGCGGCGGATGTAGTGGACAGCCTGGAGAACAGCGTAAAGCTCCGCAGTATAAACCGAACACTGGTCGGGAAGCCGAAAGTGATTTGGGGTGTCGCCAACAATATAGGCACTCCCTACACCTAACGATGTTTTCGAGCCATCGGTGTAAATAAATGTGGCTTCCGTCATTTGTGCACATAGAGCAGCAAATGCCCGACGGTAAACAAGTGTAGGGGTACCATCCTTGGGAAATTGACATAGGTCTCTGAGCAAGTCGATCCGGGGACGGAGCCAAGGCGGTGCTGTACCCCAAGTTGTCAAGAAGGTTTTAGAAAAGCGGAAGGAAAGAGAATGGAGCAGTTGACGGAAGCGGACTCCCGGGGGTAGGAGGGAGGAGGAGCGGCCTGCATACTCGACATCAAAGGAGGCGTCGAAAAAAAGGTTATAGGCTGGATTAGCAGGCATGGAAGACAGATGGCTAGCATAACGACTCAGAAGGACTGCCCGCCGATTGGACAGTGGAGGTTCAGCAGTCTCAGCATAAAGGCTTTCCACAGGGCTGGTGTAAAAAGCTCCAGACACTAAACGTAATCCACGGTGGTGGATAGAGTCGAGACGCCGAAGAATAGACGGCCGAGCAGAGGAGTAGACTATGCTTCCATAATCCAATTTCGAGCGCACTAAGGCGCGATAGAGGCGGAGAAGGACCACCCGGTCCGCTCCCCAAGAGGTACCATTCAGGACACGGAGGGTGTTAAGGGAACGCAGACAGCGAGCCGAAAGATAGGAAACGTGGGAGGACCAGCACAGTTTTCTGTCAAACATAAGACCCAAGAATTTTGCGACGTCGGAAAACGGAAGGTTGACAGGACCTAGATGTAAGGAGGGCGGAAGAAACTCCTTACGTCGCCAAAAATTTACACAAACGGTCTTACTGGGTGAGAAACGGAAGCCGGTTTCGATGCTCCACGAGTGGAGGCGATCGAGACATCCTTGAAGACGTCTTTCAAGAAGGCTGGTCCGTTGAGAGCTGTAGTAGATCGCAAAATCGTCCACAAAGAGGGAGCCCGAGACATCAGGAAGGAGACAATCCATAATTGGATTAATGGCGATGGAAAACAGTACAACACTCAGCACGGAGCCCTGGGGTACCCCGTTTTCTTGGGAGAAAGTACGGGAGAGAGTAGTGTTCACCCGCACCCTAAATGTGCGCTCTGCCATAAATTCGCGAAGAAAAAGGGGCAGCCGGCCTCTAAAGCCCCAAGAGAACAGTGTGCGGAGGATGCCTGTCCTCCAACAGGTATCGTACGCTCTCTCCAGATCAAAAAATATTGCTACCGTTTGGCGTTTCCGGAGAAAATTGTTCATGATATAAGTGGAGAGAGCAACAAGATGGTCAACAGCAGAACGATGCTTTCGGAATCCGCATTGGGCTGGTGTTAAAAGACTGCGGGACTCCAGCCACCAAGCTAAACGGTAATTCACCATACGCTCCAAAACCTTACAGACACTACTCGTGAGAGAAATGGGGCGATAGCTAGAGGGGAGATGTTTGTCCTTTCCAGGTTTCGGAACGGGAACGACGATAGCTTCCCGCCATCGCCTGGGAAAGGTACTGTCGGTCCAAATTCGATTATAAAGGCGAAGGAGGTAACGCAGGCTATGGGTTGATAAATGCAGCAACATTTGGACATGGATACCATCCGGTCCTGGGGCGCAGGAGCGAGAAGAAGAGAGTGCATGTTGGAGTTCGCACATGGAGAAAACAGTATTGTAGCTTTCGCGATTTTGAGAGGAGAAAGCAAGATGTCGCACTTCCGCTGCACGTTTCTTCGGGAGAAACGCTGGCGGGTAATTTGAAGAGCTCGAAATCTCAGCAAAGTGCTGACCCAATGAGTTAGAAATTGCGACGGGGTCCACTAAGGTATCATGCGCGACAGTGAGCCCAGAGACCGGGGAGAAACTAGGCGCGCCTGAGAACCGTCGAAGCCGACTCCAAACTTCCGAGGAGGGAGTGAAGTTGTTAAATGAGCTAGTAAAGAATTTCCAGCTTGCCTTCTTGCTATCGCGGATGACGCGACGGCATCGCGCACGGAGCTGCTTATATCGGATACAGTTGGACAAAGTTGGATGGTGACGGAAAATGCGAAGAGCACGTCGCCGCTCACGTATTGCGTCACGGCATGCCTCGTTCCACCAAGGAACTGGAGGGCGCCGGGGCAATTCGGAGGTGCGTGGTATTGAACGTTCCGCAGCTGTGAGAATAACGTCGGTAAAATGTGTGACCTCATCGTCGACGCTGGGAAAGCGACGGTCATCGAATGTCGCTAGAGACGAAAAAAGTGTCCAATCGGCTTGGGCAAACTTCCAGCGTCGCGAGCGCATATATGGCAGTTGAGGCTGCAGTCGAAGAACACATGGAAAGTGGTCACTCGAGTGTGTATCATCAAGGGCGAACCATTCGAAGCGCCGAGCTAGCGGAACAGTACCGACCGCAAGGTCCAAATGGGATAAATTTGCCGTGGAGGCAGACAAAAATGTGGGGACCCCAGTGTTGAGGCAGACTAGATCCGCTTGGTGGAAGACGTCTAGCAATAGTGAGCCACGTGGACAAGGATGTGGAGATCCCCAAAGCGGGTGGTGGGCATTGAAGTCCCCAACCAGCAAGTAGGGGGGTGGAAGCTGATCAAGAAGATGAAGGAGATCAGCTCGTTCCATTGGTGTAGACGATGGAATGTATACCGTACAAAGAGAGAACGTGTATCCAGAAAGGGAAAGACGGACGGCGACAGCTTGGAAGGAAGTGTTTAAGGGGATTGGGTGATAATGGAGAGTATCATGGAGCAGAATCATGAGTCCTCCATGGGCTGGAGTGCCTTCAACAGAGGGGAGGTCATATCGGACGGACTGAAAATGAGGGAGAACAAAGCGGTCATGGGGACGCAGCTTTGTTTCCTGAAGACAGAAGATGACCGGCGAGTAGGATCGTAAGAGGATCGACAATTCCTCCCGATTGGCGCGAATGCCGCGGATATTCCAGTGGATAATGGACATAGGGTGAACAGAAAATGGAGGAACGTCACCAAGGGTGCTGTCAACTCAACGACTGCTCAGAGCTTGCGACCGACAGGATGGAATGGCATTCAGTCGAAGGCAGAAGATCCTGATCCATAGGTTGGTCAGGAGCAGCTCCTGCCACCAACGATCGGCCAGTTGACCGGCCACCAACAGTGCGCCTCGGCGACACAGAAGATGGCCGAGGGCGATTTCCGCCAGGTGGTGCTGTAGATGGGACACGCCGTGGCGGAGAAGGAGAGGAACTGTGTTTCTTCGTAGCCTTCTTGGAGGTATGTTTAGATGAAGGAGGAACCGATGGTTGTGAAGTTGCAGTACGTAAAAACTCTTCACGAGAATGCTCTTTTTTTGAAGACTTGGCGTCTGACTTTTGGGCTCGAGATTTAGCAGAACTCGATGAAGGGTGAGCCATAGAGTGGGCAGGCGAAAGAGGTGAGGTTGAACGGGCGATCTTTGCGCTGGCCGATCTGACGACCGTGGTACTAAATGTGAGGTCGCAAGTCTGCGTGGCCGCCTCCTTTGTTGGCCGAGGAGAAGCAAGGACAGCGCTGTATTTTCCTTTCTGAGGCACGGTGGGCTGTCGACTGGCGAGTAACTTTCGAGCAGCAAAGGTCGACACCTTTTCCTTCACTCTTATTTCCTGGATCAGCTTTTCGTCCTTAAAAACAGGGCAATCTCGAGAGGAAGCAGCGTGGTCACCCATACAGTTGATGCAGCGAGGGGATGGAGGTGGACAAGCACCCTCATGGGCATCCCTGCCACACGTAACACATTTGGCCGGATTGGAACAGGACTGGCTGGTGTGATTGAACCGCTGACATCGATAGCAACGCGTAGGGTTCGGGACATAAGGGCGAACGGAAATTATCTCATAGCCTGCTTTGATTTTTGATGGGAGTTGAACTTTGTCAAATGTCAAGAAGACAGTGCGGGTTGGAATGATGTTCGAGTCAACCCTTTTCGTAACCCGATGAACAGCGGTGACGCCCTGGTCAGACAGGTAGTGCTGAATTTCTTCGTCAGACAATCCATCGAGGGAGCGTGTATAAACGACTCCACGCAAGGAATTTAAGGTACGGTGCGGTTCCACCCGGACAGGGAAGGTGTGGAGCAGAGAAGTACGCAGCAATTTTTGAGCCTGGAGGCCACTGTGTGTTTCCAACAACAGGGTGCCATTCCGTAGTCTGGAACAAGACTTTACAGGACCCGCAATTGCGTCGACACCTTTCTGAATAATGAAAGGGTTGACCGTGGAAAAGTCGTGACCTTCGTCAGACCGAGAAACAACAAGGAACTGTGGCAACGATGGAAGAACCGTCTGTGGCTGAGACTCAGTGAACTTACGTTTGTGAGCAGACATAGTGGAAGGTGAGGAAACCATTGCGGAAGAATCCCCCATGATTACCGGCGTCTCCGATGGCGCGCTCCTCCCTTGTGGGGGCCCTCACCGAGGGCACACCCGCCTTAGGTGATTGTTCACACCTCAGGTCACACCTCCCGACAAACGGACGGAGGGACCAATCGGCACTTTCGGAAGGTATCAGCTCGGGTAATCACCCCTCCCTGGGCCTGGCCTTTACCAGGGGGTACGTACGTGTCCTACCTGTCTACCCGGGGCGGGGAATTACGCGTTACCCCGTCACCGGCTACGCATGGAAGTGCGTGGGTCGGCCTTCAGACACGCACAGGGAGGAAGAAAGAGAAAGGGAAAGGAAAGAAGAGGGGGTCTCAAACGCCGCAGCGGAGAAAAGGGTAAAGAGAAGAGGTAAGGAATGGAGAAGGACAAAGGAAGGAAGAAGACATACAAGCAAGGAAGAAGAAGAATGCGGTACATTGACAAGCGTCCGTCTCCGGACGTAGGCGCAAACCATACTCCCAGAGGGGGAGAAAGTGAAGGAAAGAGCCAGAGGTGAGGGGGGGGGGGGGTGAAGACAGGGGATGGGGAAGGATGCGGAAAGGGAAGGTATGCAGCCCGGAAAGGAAGGAAGGCCACATTAGCTCGGAGCCCCGTGCTCGCTACGCACGTATCCACAAAAGAGTTGTGGATCCCCTGGGGGGTGGTAATGAGTTGAGCGGTGTCGGCACGCGTTCTTGCCGTTCATAACTTGGCGTCTTGTAATTGCTGTAGGGGCGTCTCGTTTCCTTCTTGTGTTAATGGCACCACTGAGTTTGCTAGTATGTTTGTCCGCGAGTGGCAGCAGCAGCGGCTATCGATAGCCAATACTGTGGTACTGTCTTTGGTGTGACCGCTTGTATTGCCGGGTTATCGTGTGTGTCAGGCAGTGGGGCTTTGGACGGAGCACCGAGGTGGTCTGCAGCGTGAGGGCAGCCACTGTCGGATCGAGGGGCTGTAGAAAACGACCGAACCCAGGATGTTTGAAGTTGAGCGAACCTTATCCAGTAGTGAAACCTCGACTGTTTGAGATCTCGGGTCGGTGAGACCAGCCACAACAAGTGGAGTCTGTCAGGTTGGCGGAAGCTAATAGCCGCCTTCTACTGCTTGATATTAGTTTGAATTTGGTGTTGTTATTGGTGAAGTGCAACCAGCGGTATCTTACTGCCTAATGGCCGCTAACGCTCCAGTTACCTGCCCTGGAGGTTCTACATCTACATCCATACTCCGCAAACCACCTGACGGTGTGTGGCGGAGGGTACCCTGAGTACCTCTATCGGTTCTCCCTTCTATTCCAGTCTCGTATTGTTCGTAGAAAGAAGGATTGTCGGTATGCTTCTGTGTGGGCTCTAATCTCTCTGATTTTATCCTCATGGTCTCTTCACGAGATATACGTAGGAGGGAGCAATATACTGCTTGACTCTTCGGTGAAGGTATGTTCTCGAAACTTTAACAAAAGCTCGTACCGAGCTACTGAGCGTCTCTCCTGCAGAGTCTTCCACTGGAGTTTATCTATCATCTCCGTAACGCTTTCGCGATTACTAAATGATCCTGTAACGAAGCGCGCTGCTCTCCGTTGGATCTTCTCTATCTCTTCTATCAACCCTATCTGGTACGGATCCCACACTTCTGAGCAGTATTCAAGCAGTGGGTGAACAAGCGTACTGTAACCTACTTCCTTTGTTTTCGGATTGCATTTCATTAGGATTCTTCCAATGAATCATCTCCTTTACCGACAATCAACTTTATATGATCATTCCATTTTATATCACTCCTAATGCCTACTCCCAGATAATTTATGGAATTAACTGATTTCATTTGCTGACCTGCTATTTTGTAGCTAAATGATAAGGGATCTATCTTTCTATGTATTCGCAGCGCATTACACTTGTCTACATTGAGATTCAATTGCCATTCCCTGCACCATGCGTCAATTCGCTGCAGATCCTCCTGCATTTCAATACAATTTTCCATTGTTACAACCTCTCGATACACCACAGCATCATCTGCAAAAAGCCTCAGTGAACTTCCGATGTCACCCACCAGGTCATTTATGTATATTGTGAACAACAACGGTCCTATGACACTCCCGTGCGGCACACCTGAAATCACTCTTACTTCGGAAGACTTCTCTCCATTGAGAATGACATGCTGGGTTCTGTTATCTTGGAACTCTTCAATCCAATCACACAATTGGTCTGATAGTCCATATGCTCTTACTTTGTTCATTAAACGACTGTGGGGAACTGTATCGAACGCCTTGCGGAAGTCAAGAAACACGGCATCTACCTGTGAAACCGTGTCTATGGCCCTCAGACTCGTGGACGAATAGCGCGAGCTGGGTTTCACACGACCGTCTTTTTCGAAACCCATGCTAATTCCTACAAAGTAGATTTCTAGTCTCCAGAAAAGTCATTATACTCGAACGTAATACGTGTTCCAAAATTCTACAGCTGATCGACGTTAGAGATATAGGTCTATAGTTCTGCACATCTGTTCGACGTCCCTTCTTGAAAACGGGGATGACCTGTGCCCTTTTCGAATCCTTTGGAGCGCTACGCTCTTCTAGAGACCT
Organism: Schistocerca serialis cubense; assembly: GCF_023864345.2. Classification (NCBI taxonomy): domain Eukaryota; kingdom Metazoa; phylum Arthropoda; class Insecta; order Orthoptera; family Acrididae; genus Schistocerca; species Schistocerca serialis. The sequence goes on from NC_064645.1 coordinate 443,908,784, forward strand.
ACGGTACACCGCTGCAAGAAGGGGGGCAAGTTCCTTCGCGTACTCTGTGTAAAATCGAACTGGTATCCGTTCAGGTCCAGCGGCCTTTCCTCTTTTGAGCGATTTTAATTGTTTCTCTATGCTTCTGTTAGCGTAATTTGCGGCAGTGTACTTTTCCTCATGTTGCCGATGCTGTCCGGCATGGCGTCTAATTTACCAGTTTCTCTGATTGGGGTATGGATAATTGTTTTCCTTGTCTACCTTGGTTACAGTGGTTCCTTCTACGTTTTGGTGTTTTAAACACTGGTTTCTGGAGACGCTGTGCTATCTGTCACTTCGCCCTCGCCTGAATTATTCCATCGTTGTACTGGTTATCTGGCATTAGGTAGATTTGGTAAGAGGGTTGATCGCCGTTTAAACCGTCTCTGTTTTGAGTTGCCCTCCTTACGTGATCATTACTCTTGGCTGCCAGTCCCACCGCTTGCATAACTGTAGTGACCTTCCTCAGGTCGATACAGGGAGCACTGTATGTGGATCACTCCGTCTTACTTGGTCAAGTTGTCATAATTGTTTGAAATTTACCTTAATGTTTTAACATGTAATTGTCTTCCTCACTTGTAATTCAGGCCTTCAGCCGTTAATTGTTTGTAACATTGCTTGTGGCCTTCAGCCGACAAATAATTTGCAATTCTTTCTTAATAAGGCCTTCACAGCCGGTACCATAGCTTGTTACAGTTTTTTGATTGTTTAATAAGAAAATATTTTAGTATTTGTTAACGTGTAACTGTTTTCCTCACTTTTCAGGCCTTCAGTTGCTTAGTATTCTGAAGTTGCTTGTGACCTTCAGCCGACAAATAATTTTGAATTCTTTCTTAGTAAGGCCTTCAGGCGTCAGTGTAGTAAATTCCTTTAAAATGAGTGTTGAAGATTATTTCCTCAGAGAGAGAGAGAGAGAGAGAGAGAGAGAGAGAGAGAGAGTGAGAGTGAGAGTGAGAGTGAGAGTGAGAGTGAGTGAGTGTGTGTGTGTGTGTGTGTGTGTGTGTGTGTGTGTACTGTAGCCAACGGTAGCTGATTACGGCCACATCCACAATCGTTGCCTTATCCTGCCTCTCCCTGACTACCAGGTCCCATGAGTGTCTTATATTTCTTCACTGTGCATTGTTATCTGTGTCTTAATTCATGCACTCGTGCTGTGACCTGAATGAACTCAGACGGTCTGAGTCATTAACATTCTGTCTTTTGTCTTACGTACTAGTGTGTTGTTAAAGTGTATTTTAATTTGTGTACTCTCACAGTAAGTTGGAGCAAATTATCTAAAAGTGCATTATCTTTATTAGTTTGTAAGTCTCATTTGATCGTTGTTTATTCTGCATGTGATCTGGATTGTTTGTACTTATTAGTATAACTGAATTACATATGATAAAGATGTCACGTTAACACAGGCCCCAGCCGCTCCCCAATTCCGTTACACTCCTGCGCATCCTCATCCATTCAAGCGTAACAAGTGAAGGCTGCAGCCTAGAACTGTTGCAACCAAACATTCTCATCTTCCTTTAAAATTCTCTTGAGGCGCTTTTTACATGTCTGTGTAACAAGTTCAGGTAGTTGCTGTGGTCAGTTTCAGGATACCTATATGACATCTCACAACACCGACCCCGACGCTGTTTCAACAGTAGGCTATGTATTAATTTTTTTCTCTGGAGTGTTTTGAGTCGCTATTTCATGGACTGACATTTTGCTTAGGAGTCGGCGACTCTGTGGACTACAAATTCAAAGGTGTGATACTCACTCGGCCCCAAGAAATTTTCGGACTCCTCTTGGTCTCTTTAGCCATCGCCAACCTAGTTAAAATGATCTCCTCGCGGCGAGAGGGCCGAGAGGAGGTCGTCCAAGCCACTGGGAGAGGCCCAATAACCCTCCCCATGAAGGGTGGACCGGTGGTGATGCCAAACTGGCACCACCTGCTGACAAGCGGCAACATAAGAGACCATCGGAGGGAATGTACACTACTGGCCATTAAAACTGTTAAAGATGACGTGCTACAGACGCGAAATTTAACCGACAGGGAGAAGATGCTGTGATATGCAAATGATTAGCTTTTCAGAGCATTCACACAAGGTTCGCGACGGTGACGACACCTACAACGTGCTGACATGAGGAACGTTTCCAACCGATTTCTCATACACAAACAGCAGTTGACCGGCGTTGCCTGGTGAAACGTTGTTGGAATGCCTCGTGTAAGGAGAAATGCGTACCATAACGTTTCCGACTTTGATAAAGGTCGGATTGTAGCCTATCGCGATTGCGGTTTATCGTATCGCGACATTGCTGCTCGCGTTGGTCGAGATCCAATGACTGTTAGCAGAATATGGAATCGGTGGGTTCAGGAGGGTAATACGGAACGCCGTACTGTATCCCAACGGCCTCGTATCACTAGCAGTCGAGATGACAGGCATCTAATCCGAAAGGCTGTAACGGATCGTGCACCGACGTCTCGGTCCCTGAGTCAACAGATGGGGACGTTTGCAAGACAACAACCATCTGCACGAACAGTTCGACGACGTTTGCAGCAGCATGGGCTATCAGCTCGGAGACCATGGCTGCGGTTACCCTTGACGCTGCAACACAGACAGGAGCGCCTGCGATGGTGTATTCAACGACGAACCTGGGTGCACGAACGGCAAAACGTCATTTTCTCGGATGAATCCAGGTTCTATTTACAGCATCATGATGGTCGCATCCGTGATTGGCGACATCGCGGTGAACACACGTTGGAAGCCTGTATTCGTCCTGGCGTATCATCTGGCATGATGGTATGGGGTGGCATTGGTTACACGTCTCGGTCACCTCTTGTTCACATTGGCGGCACTTTCAACAGTGGACTTTACATTTCAGATATGTTACGACCCGTGGCTCTACCCTTCAATTCCAACCCTGCGAAACCCTACATTTCAGCAGGATAATGCACGACCGAATGTTGCAGGTCCTGTACGGGCCTTTCTGGATACAGAAAATGTTCGACTGCTGCCCTGGCCAGCACCTTCTGCAGATCTCTTACCAACTGAAAACGTCTGGTGAATGGTGGCCTAGCAAATGGCTCGTCACAATATGCCAATCACTACTCTTTATGAACCGTGGTATAGTGTTGAAATTGCATGGGCAGCTGTACCTGTACACGCCATTCAAGCTCTTTTTGACTCAATGCCCAGGCGTATCAAGGCCGTTACTAATGCCAAAGGTGGTTGTTTGGGGTACTGATTTCTGAGGATCTATGCATCCAAATTGCGTGAAAATGTAATCACATGTCAGTTCTAGTATAATATATTTGCCCAATGAATGTCCGTTTATCATCTGAATTTCTTCTTGGTGTAGCAATTTTAATGGCCAGTAATGTAAGAACCAGCGGGCTGAGGTACGGGGATTGCACCCTTGGCAGCAGCGTCAGCGGCCTCGTTTCCTGTCAGACCGGCGTGACCAGGGACCCACATAAATATAACAGCGGCTCCATCAAGAATGAGGAAGCGACAGCTTTCCTGGACCAGTTGCGCTAAAGGATGGATAGTGTGGTCCTTCGGGTCAAACGGAAGTTATACGTTTAATGAAACAAACTGTCATTTGAAATGACGTGATTGTGGAGACGAGCTTCATCTTGAATCCTGAAATGTAATTAAATTTTCCGGCAAACTTCTAAAACTTCTAGAACACGGACTTGCGTTCTCGTGTAAGCTTCTCAGGACATGGCTACTCGGCTACTCCCCTCCCCCCCCCCCCCCTCCCATTTTGAAAACGAAGCAATGAATTAATGTGAATCTCACGTCCTCGTCAAATTTCGCTTCTGCAACCAAGTTTTTGCACAGTGAGGCGCCGGTTTTCCTGAATCGGTTCGTCGAATCTTGTCCTGTGAAAATATCAGCTGCTGACAAAGGTCGCACATCTCTTTGCCACGCAATTCTATTGTTCCAAATCCGCCGGCTTTACGTCGGTTCGCACAGCCTCCCACAGAGCTAACACCAACACAGCCATAAATTCTGTCACAAATTTCAACGGGAGCATCGTCATCTACTGTCAGGAATCCGTTGACAGCACGTTGTTTCATTCGTAGCGACGAGCTACTCTCAGCACTGCATCCTTTCGATCACAATAATCACATAATGAACCAACAGCAGCGTGGGCTAACTGGCGTCACAGAGAATCGACGAAACGTGTTTAAACCAGTTAACACAACAGCGCAGTCATCTGTTGATTACAGCGAATGATGGCGTTAATCATCACTCAAACCGTTGTAGGACAATGCCTGTTGCGAAATTTCCCTATATATTTGTTTGACTTCTGAGACGCAAAATTATACTGCTCCGCACATTAAATCAATGTCTGAAAGTTTCTGTAGCGAGTAATCGTATTAGACAACTTACCTCGTTATGTAAACAGCACATATACGCAATCATAGACGATTGTGTACTGGTTTTCAAGTTTTTTTTCTTTTGAAACACACACGCACATTCCAAACATGTGCATAACACTGATGCTTATTAATGCCCTCATATCCACGAAATAGGTGTATCTATGATTAGAGTGAGCATTCCGAAGCGTAGAACAATTTTTATTGTGATTCTTCAAGCTTTCCCGGTGGACGTGTTGTAAATAATTTATAATTTTTATTGTCAACAGGAACTGCTTCGAAAATCACGTTGAGCTTAATAATTCGGACAGTGTTGAAAACAGAGAAAAGTTTTGTCACTGGGGAGAAATAGTAGGGTACCACATGGTTCAATTTTGAACAGACTCCAATTACTTACATGTGTGAATGACCTCGCACTTAACATTCATCAAGCAGAATTTGTACATTTTGCAGATGATACTAAAATTATAATAAATATCATTAGACAGAAAACAGAAGAAAACTCTTTATGGCGTTTTACAAGTAATAATTAACTGTTTCTCTGAAAATGGACTCCCCTAGTTTTGAGGAAACACTACCCTTCGTTGTGTATAACAAATAGTCGCACCAACAATTTATAGACCACATGAACAGGAGTTAGTAAACGGTACGAACATTCCAGATTTTTGGGTTGACATACTGATGAAAACTCGAGCTGGAAGAAACATTACTGAGATGTTCACGCAATTAAATTTGTTTATATTTGATCTTCGAATAATTGCTAGTCTAGGAAAGAAACGAATCAACCTCCTAACACATCTTGTAAATTTTCAGTCACAAATGTCTTATAGAATCATTTTCTCGAGTATCTTATCACTTATGAAGTACTGGTTACACAAAATCGAGCAGTAAGAGCAATATGTAAGATTTACTTTCAGTCATTTGTGTGTATATTTTCAAGAATCCATACCAACATTACTAGAAGCAAAAATGACCTTTATTATCCAGTATTAAAGCTACCAGTGTGTCAGAAAGGAGTTGGTACTTTACCCTAAAAAAAAAAGAATTTTCGACAGTCGTTATATGTCACTTGTGAAAGTAGACCGATTTTTAAATCTAATCTGAAATAGTTTCTGGCGGGCAATTCCTTTTATTCCTAACAAAAAATTTTATTGATGACTGGTAGCATGTAAAAAAAAAAAGTTTGAAAGCAAGTTCCGTGAGTAATACTGAATAATCTATTTATTATCTATTAAGAATAATATATTATTTGATATTACATTTAGGTGGGTCTGCCATCTAGGAACTTGTAAATGACTAGCATGTAACTATCAGCTAAAACTAATCACGCGTACATATCCTGTAAATTGACTCACTGACCATTACTCAGATAAAAACTCGTCAAATGATCTATGAAATATGTAACTAAGTAACCTTTTGCTAGGTACCTATGAGAAGTAACTGTGTCTCTTCACTTGTTTTGATTTGCATCTGTAGTAGCAAACATCGTTCGCACTAATTACTTATTTCATAAGAAAGGATAAATATGAGTAATACCGGTACTGAAGTTTCGGTCTTCGTGCAAAATGAAATCGAACAGCGTTATACCGAAATCACGTGAACGTTCTCAATTGATGTTCGCGACATATGCCGAATTCTAGGCAAATTTCAGAGTTATTTCTACTCTATGCTCGTACCGTTTGATGCAATCATTTCTAACAGGTTGTTTGTTGAATGAAATTTTCACTCTGCAGCGGAGTGTACGCTGCTACGAAACTTTCTGGCAGATTAAAACTGTGTGTTGGACCGAGACTCGAAGTCAGTAACTTTGCCTTTCGCAGGAAAGTGCTCTACCAACTGTGCTACCAAAGCACGACTCCCGACTTTCCTCACAGCTTTACCCCCACCAGTGCATCATCTTCTACCTTCCTCCGCAAAATACTTTCTTCCAGAAGTTGTAGTCCTGCAACTTTTGTAAGAGAGCTTCTGAGAAGTTTGGAAGGTAGGAGGCGTGGTACTGGCGGAAGTACAGTTGTGAGAAGGGGTCGTGAGTGGTGCTTGGGTAGCTCAGTTGGTTTTCCTCAGGCGAAAACGAACACGATTGTCTGGCTCTTGGGTTACTATGTTCACTATGTCGTTGAAGGTGGGAATGACCAAGATCCCCGCGTATTTCACCATTATCTGACAACTGCGCATTGGAATTGGCAGCGGTTGCCACGATACCGAAAGCTTTTTGCGAATATGCTTTTTCTTGTGTTTAACCGTCAGGGTGTTGGTTAAGGTCCCCCGTGGTCCCTGTCTCTTCCCTGAGCCTGAGTCCCCTGTCTTGTAGCTCTGTTTTGTCACTTGTTCTCGTCTCTCTCTCTCTCTCTCTCTCTCTCTCTCTCTCTCTCTCTCTAACCAGTCTCAGGACTGAAGACCAGAACAATAACAACAATTATATGTATTCATGTTAGCTCAGGTTCGTCTACGATTTGACATGAACAGATGAACAGTCTGGGACACTTTGTGTGGCTGTACGAGGCAGTACGGAGAGTATACGTATCTTTCTTGCATGTTCAGTAATATTTCTTCATTTCCCAGAAGAGTAAGAGCAGTTCACACATAGGCCTGCAACAATTAATTTTCTCACACCCATTGCGTTAAAAAATTATGAAATGGTACAATGAAAAATGCACCTTCTACCACGCGTGTTACTACATTCTAAGTAATTAGACGACTGAGATGAAGCACTGAATAAGGGATAACAAGACCGGAGCACGTTCTCAGTTACGAAAGCAATCCATCCTACAGGGCGAGGGTTCGTGGTGGTTAAGAGATTTGACATTCCTGCGGCACAAGCAGGAGCTGGAGGGCACTGGGTTTGAACTCACGTCCGGTATCCGGATTTATGTTTTCCGTGGTTTCCGTAGCAATTCTGGGTGTATGGGGTGTCGGAATGTCCTGGTAGAATTGCCCAAGTCCGTCGGAATGCACAATGGACATGAATGTATGCAGTTGATCAGACGTGTCATCTGTCAGAGCCGTATGTCGACGTATCAGGGGTCCCATATCACGCCAACTGCACATGTCCCACACCATTACAGAGCCTCCAACAGCTTGAACAGTCTCCTGCTGAAGTGCACGGTCCATGGATTCATGAGATTGTCTCCATATCGGTATACGTTCACCTGCTCGATACAATTTGAAACGAGACTCGTCCGACGAGGCAACATGTTTCTAGTCTTGAACAGTCCAATGGCGGTGTTGGCGGGCCCAGGTGAGGCGTAAAGCTTTGTGTTGTGCAGTCATCAAGAGTGCACGGTTCCGACAGCCCGTATCGATGATGTTACGTTGGATGGTTCGACCACTGACACTTGCTGATGGCCCAGAACTGAAATCTGCAGCATTTTGCTGAAGGGATGCACTTCTGTCACGTTGAACGTTTCCCTTCAGCTGTCGTTCGTCCCGTTCTTGTAGGATCTTTTTCCGACCGTAGCGCTGTTGGAGAGTTGATGTTTTGCCGGATTCCTAATACTCACGGTAGACTCGAGAAATGATCACATGGAAAGATCCCCACTTCACTGCTACCTTGGAGACGTTGCGCCCCATCGCTCGTGCGCCGACTATAACACGACGTTCAAACTCACTAAAGTCTTGATAACATGCCATTGTAGCAGCAGCAGCCGATGTAACAACTGCGCCAGATACTTGTCTTGTATACGCGTTACCGAACGCAGCGCCGTATTCTGCCTGTTTATATATCTCTGTGTTTGAGTTCACATGCTTATACCAGTTTCTTTGACGCTTCAGTGTAGTTAGTTTCAGGAATGCGAGGATAAAAAAAAATGCGGTTCATACACCGCTATCGTTTACTGTCAGTCTGCATAGGGTTGGGGTAGGAGATTAAAGCGTTATCTAACGTTTCTTTCCCGAAGCGGCAGTGATTTCCTTTGTGAGTAGCCACTGTAATGTGAGGTGAACCTAGACTTATTACTGTTTCTTTTGCGCTAGCGGTCTCTGAAACTGCACCTGGGACTTTGCGTTATGGATTCAGTAGCCAAGTCTTCTTCATATGCTGTTCATGTTACGGATCCTGACCTAGAGGATACTGTTTTAAAAATGTCTGGGGACAGTTTAGATAGTGATGTTGGGTTATAAAGTGCCAACGAAATCTAAAATGGACGTAACTCAGAATAGGAACAGTGCAAAAGTGAAGACGAATTTGTTTTGCGACCTACGAAATCCTTGAATAAAATATGTGACGAAATGACGGAATTGTAGAGTGTGAATCTTTAGCTAAAGGTTCTGCTAGAAATATATTTAGTTGAGACAAATCATCGAAGCTTCTTACAACTTTGGCCAATAGCATTATTTTCCGCATGTTATAACTGAGGTGTCCTTGACAATTCCTACAGAAACGATGCTCAGGTGAGTCGCTTTAGTTTTTTGAAGAGTTTGCCAACTCGTTGGTGACACCACAGATAAAAAGCGAGTTAACCACTATCACATAGCCCACGAACTCTGTGTATCCATTCACCGTGTTTTGGGTGCAGAAGAACGATTGGAAAAACACAAGTGATACTCCACCGTGACCCAAAAAAGAAGAGAAAGACGTCAATCAAGATTTCTCTACAAAAATTTACAGCGAGTGAAAAGAAAACATCTGGAGAGGTAAACTAAAAACCTGAAAATTACTACTGTAGTTTTAAATTTTTTAGATGTTTTATGACAATTTATACTTTTGTTATTACATGTACAATAAACAATGAAAATATAGCCAAAAGTAAAATTCAGGGTGCAGAGTATTTGAGTTTTCATAGCATTAAAATTATCTTGTAATATTATGTTCTTTTTGTGCAGTTTTTTGTTTAAATGCGTTTTTTCGCAAAAATAAACGTTAAAATTTATTTGAATATGTTTGTTGTGTGTTATTAATATAACATTTTACATAAAAAACTGAACTGTTTCAGTGAAACTAATGAATGCAATTTTTATAACTGTATAAACATAGTGGATTATCAGACCGCAACTGATGGTGGTGATGCTTGGTTTGTGGGGGCGCTCAACTACGCGGTCATCAGCACCCGTACAAAGTCCCAATTATTACAAGGTCGAAATTTTTTCACAGTCCAATCTAGTCACTGTCACGAATGATGATGATAATGATGATGATGAAATTATAAGGACAACACAAACACCCAGTCCCCGGGCAGAGAAAATGACCAACCCTGGAATCGAACCCAGGACCCCGTGATCCAGAGACCACGACCTGTGGACAACCACACCTGTGACAGACTAACAATAAAGCCTGAGAAGCTAACGGTTAATGTAGGAACCCGCGTTCCCTGATTCTATGTACGTGACGTAAGTGTACGACCCTGCACGCCTAACAATAGACTCTCCTCTCTGGTGCTAGCAGAATGAGGGAGCCGACACCTGCGCATAGTTGAGTACTCCCCTCTTGCATCCATGTATTACATACAGAGGCTGGACTAAAAAATGGAAAGCTCATCATATTCGATTCCACGGGAATGACTGCGTTCCACGTCTGTGACGTTACCCATGACACAAAGCAGATCAACATCGGTCGTAATGTGATCTGTTTTTTATAGGACTACATATCTAGATTTCAACCGACTGTGCAGCTAAAATCAATGCGTTGTAGGTAGTCATGTACACTGTAGTATTACGCTGATCGGCCAGAACATTATGACCACCGACGAACTATCGATATCAATTCGTCCAGGCGATAGCAGCGTCACCTGGCGAGGAACCGATAGAGGTACTCAAGGTACCCTCCGCCACACGCCGTCGGGTGGCTTGCGGAGTATGGATGTAGATGTATATGTAGAACGCTAGTCACACAAACGCCCGGTGCATGTATTATCAGTGAACGTGCTGTCCGTGTGTAGAATGGGAAAGACGCACAATCTGAGTTTGACAGAGGCCAGACTGCGATGGCCAGGACGCTCGGCACGAGTATTCCAGAAACTGCACGACTTGTCAGGTGTTCGAGGAGTGCTGTGATGAGTATCTTCAACACGTGGCGAAACCAAGGTGAAACCGCGTCCAGACGTCGTGGGGTTGGGTGGCCACCTCTCATTATAGGTTTCGGACGTCATAGGGTGGGCAGACTGGTAAAACGGGACAGGCGTCTGCGAACTGAGGCGGAACTAACACCGAACTTTAACGTTGAGCGGAGTACCAAAATGCACCGAAGACTTCTAACGATGGACCTCCACAGCCGAAGACCCGCGCTTGTGCCAATGTTAAACACCAAAACGTCAATGAATACGACTGAAATGGGTGCATGACTATCGGCACTGGATGGTGGCACAGTTGGAGACCGTTGCGTCGTCTGATGAATACCGATGGCTTCTTCATGCTGCTCATGGATAGGCGCTTTCCATGGGAACAGTTCCTTGACACCTGTACTGCGGGAGAGAGATAAGCTGGCCGCTGCTCCATTATGCTCTGCTGAACACTCACGTGGGAATCCAAGGGTCCAGTGGAGCTCGTGCAAGGCACCATGACGGCCAAGGAGTATTGTGCAATTGCTGCAGACCACGTACACTCCTTCATGACGATCATGTTTCCCAATGGGAGCGGCATTTTTCAACAAGATAATGCTCCATGTCACAAGGTCAGGACTGTGATGGAGTTGTTCGAGGAACACAGCGATGAGTTCCAATTGACGTGCTGGCACCCAGCACGCCAGTTCTGAACCCAATGTAACACATTTGGGATGTACCTGTATGTGGCGTCACATCTCTTCGCCCACCTCCCCGGATTTTAAGGGAATCAGGTGACTAGCGTGTGCAGATGTGGTGCCAAATCCCTCCAGCGACATACCATAGCCTGATTGCTTCCATAATAAGAGTCGTCACCGCTGTTATCCGTATCAAAGGTGGACATACCTGCTGTTAGGACGATATTCACAATGTTCTGGCTGATCGGTGTATGACACATACTCCAGTCTAACTTAGACAAGTGCAAGCATTAATCCAATGCTGGTTCATACCTAAGTTAAATTGGCATATGTATCCTTATCCAGACGTTCAGTGTACATTACTGCTTATAACGCACTGATGATAGCTGCACTGTCAGTTGAACTCTGGATCAGCAATTGCATAAAAAAGACGGATGACATTAGGATCATAGCTAGCCAAACCTGCAGGTTCCACAATTGTACTTGACCACGAACAGCACGTTTGCAAAGTACTCAGTACGTTGCAACTGTTCAAAATGGTTCAAATAGCTCTGAACACTATGGGACTTAACATCTGAGGTCACCAGTCTCCTAGAACGTAGAACTACTTAAATCTAACTCACCTAAGGACATCATACACATCCATTCCCGAGGCAGGATTCGAACCCGCGACCGCAGCGGTCGCGCCGTTCCAGACTGAAGCGCCTGGAACCGCTCGGCCACAACGGCCGGCACGTTGCAACAGTCAATTGTAGTCAGAATAGTGTTCCATGTAGTTGTCAGTGCAATATGTCACAGCAATATGCTTTATTTGACCGCTAACGGCACGTGTGCGACGTCCTCAATAAGTTGCAACTGTCAGTCGTAGTTAGAATAGTGTTCTGTGTAGATGTGAGCGAATTATGTCAGAGCAAAGTGGGCCAATTGTCGGTGCTCTAACAGTGGGGGCTTCCATCAGCAAGGCAGCGGAAGTATACGGTGTTTCAAAAGGCACCATATCAAAGATTTATACCGCATGAAGGTAAAGCGGAGAAACAACATCCGCCGTCACAACGCTGACGAAAGAGTATATTCAGCGATCGTGACAGCTGTCACTGCAAAGGATTGTGTCAAGAGACAAGAGGACCACCGCTTCAAAAGTTACTGCTGAAATGTCTGTCGTTCTCACCCTGTCAGTACCAACACAACGCGAAGGGAGGGCCATATTCTGTGATTTTCAGGGCTGTCTGGAATTCCGAAACCACAAATGCCCGTAACAGGGAAAAGTGGTGCCGAAGTCACCACCTGGACTACGGAGCAGTAGTAGAAAGTCATTTGGTCGGGTGAGTCTCGTTTCACATTGTTCCCAACTTCCGGCTGAGTTTACGTCCAAAAAGAAAACATGGATGGGCTTCGGTGACGATTTGGGCAGTCAGCCCCATAATTTCTCTGCTAAGGTCGCATAACTGAAGGATTATTTGACCATTTTGGTTGATTCGGTCCATTCCAAGGTACAGTGTGTCGCCCAATGGTGATGCTGTTTTCCCAGACGATAGGGCCACTGTTCACACAGCTCGCATTGCCAACGACCTTGTGAGCCAGAAGAATTGTCGCATCTCCCGTGGCTGCCACAATCGCCAGGTGTCAATATTATTGAGTCTTTGTGGTCTACTTTGGAGGATATAATCACCATCTACGTCATACCCTTGGAAGCAATAGAGGGCACATATTTTTCCATTCCGAGACGACTGGAAGCTGTTTTGAATGACAACGGTTTTTATACAGCGTGTTATGCATGGTAATGTGTTGTCTTTTTGTTTTTCCATATTTTTGTCCATCCACTGTATGAAGCTAGCAGCAGTATCGTGAAAGGATAAACACTGTCTCTATACGCCGCAGTTCCTCCGATGTTGAATTCTGACACGGGGCTGGTAGGTGTAATCTGGTTTCTCCTCAAAACGAATAAATCTGTTATCTTTTTTTACTGGAAAACGTTCCTGCTCCTTACGTCAGGTATACAACGATCGTCCCGCAACCAACCAACATTCAAATACAACTATTTGTAAACGAGAAACACCATTGCGTAATACAGCCTTGTATACAGAATGTTGACTTACTTAAACTTTGTGTTCGGCCTTACGGCAGGTCTTGTCAAGGGGGAAGCCTCGACAGAGAGGTCCACCGCATGAACGTCTAGGGAAGTAATTCCAGTGGTGGTTTCCCGTTGCCTTCCACTGGTGTTGATGAAATGATAATGAGGACAACACCCAGTCCCTGAGCGGAGAAAATGTCCGACCCAGCCGGGAATCGAACCCGGGCCCCTTAGCGAGACAGACCGCCGCGCTGACCATTCAGCTATCGGGGCGGACGAATGTAGACTGCATTACCCTTACTTACTTAAAAGTAGTTGCGTTGAAATGCTAATCATTTTAATATCCAAACATTTAATACGCTTCCAGAATGAGATTTTCACTCTGCAGCGGAGTGTGCGCTGATATGAAACTTCCTGGCAGATTAAAACTGTGTGCCCGACCGAGACTCGAACTCGGGACCTTTGCCTTTCGCGGGCAAGGCAAAGGTCCAGAGTTCGAGTCTCGGTCGGGCACACAGTTTTAATCTGCCAGGAAGTTTCATTTAATACGCTTCTTGCCAATCTGAAGTTTTTTGCATGTATTATCCACGATGTTGCAGTCTTAATAGACAGCATCGTATTTCCACAGGTCTTTTCTGTCAGTTGCTCTTTATTCTTCTTCACTACCAGTGGCGGCCTTATTTGGCGTCAGTAATATTTTCATGGGTAGAATTTTAAAATTTGAGGGCATCAGAATTTCACAGTTTATAGAGTCTATACTCCACTTTGTACTCCAAATCTTTAAATACTCCACAAAACAATACTGCCACTACATTATCTGCTGATAACTTTCCGTCCGAGATTTGCAACAGCCGTACTACATAACGTGCCTCCGTCTTTTCTCACCACTAAACACTATCTTACCCTTAGTCACAATAATGGAACCCTCGAACCCGTACATTTTTACTATACGGTTGCTGGAACCACGCATGAACGGCTTTATATGTCCTCGGGGAAGTCATCGGCTTCAAATCTTATCACCAGGAATTGAAGTGAATTGCTCCAATGGTTCTAACTAACGCAGCAGATTAGCAATTGAATATGGTTTCTCTCTATTATCAAAAAATTTTATTGCTTCCCATTTCCCCTTTGAGTAAAACCTTTATGTATATCCGTTTCGACGTAGAGACTTTCCAAGGCATAATGTTTGCCAGACAGCTAAAACTAAACGCTAAACAACTACGATGGCGCCGACCGTTGTGACCGAGCGGTTCTAGGCCCTTCAGTCCGGAACCGTGCTGCTGCTACGGACGCAGGTTCGAATCCTGCCTCGGGCATGGATGTGTGTGATGTCCTTAGGTTAGTTAGGTTTAAGTAGTTCTAAGTCTAGGGGGCTGATGCCCTCAGATGTTAAGTCCCATAGTGCTCAGAGCCATTTGAACAATTTTGAACTACACTGGCCGTTTTGTAAAGACCTCATAAATGCAGAAAGACCCTTTAGTAGCACTTAAAGGCAGCACGAGCGAGCATTTTCTCTGAAGCTGTCAGAGTTTCAATATTGAACTTGAAAGCCATCAGTTACGAATCCTTAATGACCAATAAAAATGCAACACCGAATCTGGAAACTCTGAATACCAAGTCCTGTAACTCTCGACTAATCTACTGGGCGGGGGTGGGAGGACTAAGTTACAAAGGTTTTCGGGTAATTGGAAGTCAAAAACTGTCAATCCAGATCTCGTATAACCGATATCTTGGATAATAGAAAGTTCTACTTTATCTCCTAGTACCCCTTAAAAATGGTTGAAATGGCTCTGAGCACTATGGGACGTAACTTTTGAGGTCATCAGTCACCTAGAACTTAGAACTACTTAAACCTAACTAACCTGAGAACATCACACACATCCATGCCCGAGGCAGGATTCGAACCTGCGACCGTAGAAGTTGCGCGGTTCCAGACTGTAGCGCCTAGAACCGCTTGGCCACTCCGGCCGGCCCAGTACCCCTTCATAATATACAAGCCACAGGTGGTGTTAAGCAATCAACATCATAATCCTATCAGCGTCAAACACACTACTTTAGTATTTTTTGTGTCCTTTCAGTACAGTTACTTCGTACTTAAGAGCTCTGGTAATCTTTTAATCTTAAGGGGGGGGGGGGGGGCGGCTGTTGCGTAACACACATGCGTTACACTGTATTAGGCTGCATTTTTCCTTGTGCTGAATCCACCCACAAGAAGGCAGTCAGAGCTTCGTCAAGAACGGTGCCTGAGCAGCTGCGTCACGCTTACGTTTCTGTTAACAACGCCGGGACTTGTGTAGCCTTGGCGCTCTGAGGCTCCTCCACGCCTCGACACTTGGTTGCAGGGCTGTGGTGTTAAATAATTACCTCACGTGACCTATACGACATTGTATCACAAAACAAAGCTCCTGGTGCTGATTCCGAAAGCTTAAACGGCAGCGCCATAAAGTTGACAAAAATGGAGTCACCTGTTTGCAGTTGAGTGCGCACATTTGCAAGGGACTATCGCGCGTTAACTCCATAGCTTACTATTACGTTCGCTCAAGTGTAGCACTGTATCCACAGCATTAAAGCTTAATACAGTAATTTACGTTTACAGAACTTTGTGCGCGTAATCTGAACACATAGCAGTAATCCTTAAAATTGACGTCAGTTTTTTCGCAGCTAGAGAACGCCGCTTCAGAGCAACTTAATAAGGAAACGTGCCAGATTTGCTGTCGATTAATATAGTGCATATGTTATATTTACTCAGACGTACGTAGATAAGGGACAAAGGAACGTCATATTTTAGATGCCTGTTAACACCCAGGCTGTGAAAGCACGAAAGCAGATAAGCGCCACGAAAAAGTCTGACGCGCTGAGAAAAAGAGTAAGTGCAAGAATTGTGAAGAAAACTCTGAATTACTCACTTGTGATCGGGTAAAAGCAAAATGCAACATGGTACGGTCTGTCAAACTTCTTGGAAGAATAAAACTATATATCATACCGGGACACGAACCCAGAACCTTACCTATCACAGGCAACGACATTACCAATGTTTTTTTTTTTTGCCTTGGTTCTTCGCCATTTTGTCGTTAGTGGTTCTGTGCGGATATCGCATGACATCTTACAAATTCCATCGATGAGAACTTCACCAGTTCTTTTCTTCTTCATTATAGCGGGTGGGCAGCCCGGACCGAACACGTTGAGCTACTGTGCCGGTAAATAAGCTACTCAGGCATGATTCACGACCCTACCTCACAGCTACAGATACTGTTCCACCAGTTTGTCCAGCGAGGTACACTGAAGAGCTGTGAAGTTCAGAAGGTACATGAGAGGTGCTGGAGGAAGTAGAGCTCTTAGGTTGGATCGTAATTCGAGCCTGAATAGCTCTGTAAGCATTATCTGCAGGAAAAGCGGAAAAGGCGCTCCGCTGCAGACTGAAAGATTCATTCCGATTCCCTCAATACATACACGGAAAATGAACTGCTGAATAATAGTTCTACTATGGCACTTCCAAGTGTCACATCTACACATGGATTCTCTTACTGTTACCGTTGGAGACAGCTTTGAGAATTCGCTGTCTTGTCTTGGTAACACAAACTCTCTCGATGTCTCAGAGTCTGTACTTCTGCTGTCACTAACAAAGAAACCGAATTTTTACGACTTAAAGTTTTGCACTAAGCCTCGTGGCCTGATACGTATTTCATATTTCAGTGACTGTAACTATCATTGCTCATTTTAAGAGTGTGTCACGCTATGAGAGAACAACAGAACATTTTTCTAATGCAAGTGCTTGACAGCTTTCGGTGACGCAACAATGAAGTACCAGTACAAAAAAAGTCAGTCTTAGACTAACTTCATCTTCAAGGATTCGAATTCAGTTTAAGTATATGGAAATAACAATCCTCTAAAATCTCTTATACGCCAGTGCGTTTTAGTGTTAAACCTATTCGAGGACATACTTTGCGATTTTTGTCTGACGGTCACGAAGGTATTCAAGAAAACTCATTTTGCTACGAAAACTTACGTGAAAAACTGACGCGTAAACATTGATGAAATCTTTAAGTAGTTATTACCTCCAGAGGCCAGATATAGATCAGCATATACTGGCTGGTGTGTTATCAAGTATATTTACCGAAGCTTTACTAAGTTGGCGTAGTTGCTCAGACATTGGACTCCCATTCGACGGACGGCTGTTTACACGGCTGTCTGGGCATTCTGATCTAAGTTTCCTGCTGAAATCAAATTCCAAGATGGTGCCATTGCTATTTACGGCAACGGCGGATCTCCGTCCTAATCATCCTCCAATTCCAAGGTTGTACTCCATCTACAATAACACGTCAACCTAACTTGTTCTTCAAAGTTTTCATCCACAGAGGCAAAAAGGTGACACGATTAGTTTCGTTCTCGTGATTTTACAAAAGCATGCCATCGACAGCGTCAAGTTCGGGCTGTCCTGATTGATGTTTCGTCTCTAAGAAAATGACGGTGAACGTTGTGTTGGATAGTCTCTGCTCCCCACATCCTCTCCATTTTTGTTTGTCTTTTAACGAATACATTCACTCTTCGTTCACTGTGAAATTCCACTTGTTTGACCTTATACACACGTATCGCCACATGAATCTGAGGTAAGAAATATTCATCTTGGGGTTAACCCTCGCAATACCAAGGGAAGGGAAGGGAAGGGGGCGGGGGAGGGGGCCTACTTCAGACTCATCTTCTGAAAATACTGAAATCTCGATACTTTATAGTTTAAAATTTTTATAAAAAATTGTTTTTAATAAAGTCTTCTAGCAGATTCTATAGGCGTTTAAAATTTTTCTGTTTGGCTTAACCCTAAATTTAAGTCGTTTACGACTTTTCAAAGAAAAGTAATATACACCATTTTCAGTTTCACGACCCTACTTACACATCAGTGCCTCTTTAGAAAGTATGTTGTTAACATACTTCAACAACAGTTAAGGATTTTAAAAAAATTGTTTAGGGTGAACTTAAAGTATTCTTCCACCTCCTCCTACCCCACCCCCTTCACTGGTAATGCATGTTACTGAAAACGCCTTGGTATTGCTGGTGTTAATGAACGCTTTTTGTCCGCGTTTTTCTTTAAAATAAATGTTTTTGGAAAGGATTCGCCCTAACCAAAAAATTCTTTTTTTTGAGTCGTGCATGTTTCGGCGAAGTTTCGTGATCGGCAGTTGGTTAATTTTATTTCCTTAACAGGAAATTAGAAAACAAAATGACCTACTGACGATGATGAAAATTCACCGAAACATATTTGTTCGCTCAAGGCAGAATTTTTTTCCACAACACGCTTACATGAAGCGTGGAAGTACTGTCCACACTGGCTGTATAGTTTCACAGATATCCAGTTAAAATAGTTCTCCTTAGACACACTAGATGGGAGAAACAGGATATCTGTTAATGACTGTACAACAATCTTAATATGTAAGAATAATGGTGAAAACAAGTTGTACATGATTTTCCACAGACTGGTATCGCACTGTGCAGACACATTTTCCTTCTCTCTCTTTCCCAAATACACACAAAGGTAATCCTCTATACAAGCAGGTAATATTGCATCATTCGCACCTACCGGCGGAAAGCTCCAGTGCTTCCGCAGCTACACATGCGCGCATCCGTCCCAAGCTGTGACGCGACTTACCTTTGCACATGGCTGGTCAGTTGGAGGTGCCTGTACTGCTGGAACGCTGCTCACGTATCGACGCAACAGGGAGTCGTAGCGGCGGCTTCCCCACTGCACATGCAACAGGCAGGCAGAAACGAGCTGAGAAGACGCAGGGCCTCCACACAAACACGTGCTGCTCGCTGTTGGCTGACACAGCTGCCGGCACGACGGGACGCGGACTGCACTGCGCAAGCGCGGCGGGCCCCCGGCTGTCTTGGAGGCGCGAGACGCCACTGCTCCCTGGCGGCCGAGTCGTTGACTAAGCTGCCCCAGGCATTGCGAACAGGACCAGTGCGTCCGCTTCTCACCTCCAGATAGGGAAGTTCCGAGGTTACAAAAGTGAGCTAGCATCGACTCTTGTTTCAATACATGTGGTATTGGCATTAGTACCAACTATTCGAGAACTTCATAGTATGGTAAGCGAGTAACGGTATCCGACTGTGACAGGGAAAATAGGAGGTTTACACTATTTCAACACAAAATATACAGTACACAGTTTCTGTTTGGTACACAGCAAACACAAGTGCAATGTTATAGGCATAGCAACTGTTGTCTACAGTGAACATTTCACCAATATTAAATACCTACACGCTGAATTGGAAAAGTGTCTCGGCTGTTGGTAACTTAACTATACTCTTAAATAGAATTTTTTTGTGATGGGTTACTGAAGGACTAGGAGGCTGTTGAACTTCACTCTTCGTAAGTGCTGCAGCCGAGGGGAGGTCCGCATTTCGCAAGTGGTCACGTTGCAGCACGCCTAGAGGGAATTCCTTGTTTCTGCAGCTCTCGTAAGCTGAGTACACGACATACACATTGGAATGTTTGTTCTTTATTGGTTGCATCTGTATTAGATTTTATACCCAAGTTGTACACTTTCTATAAAATATTGTCTGGAAGTGAGAAAACGAATACATTGATTTCGAAAACTTTCTCTTCATGTAACGTGTACTTCAGGTATCGTATTCTGTTGCTGAGCAAAACTGGCTTTTTGGACCTGTGTTTGCGCATGAGAACAGTGTCGTGAAATAAAACTTTAACCGTCATGAAATGCAAAATTTGAGATAAAGCAAATGAATCTAATTCAGTACCAAAAGATACTAATTGTGCTCAATGAAAAGTACATAATTAAAACTCGGTACCGAAGTAGATTATGAACGTTGCGTAACATGAAGTGCATGTTTGACTTGAAATATGCACAAAATAAATTACTGATCTACCCAGAATAAAAAATACTGTCGAAATCACCAACACTGTTCACTAAAATTAGTGTACTAGCTAGCACAAAACCTGGCAATCCTGACTTCACACTGTTTGGGGTAAGATCTGCCCTGAAATAAAAATAACTTACGTCTTGCTCAGCATACTGTTTATGTGTCTGGAGTACTGACGTTCTCGAAAGCAAACACAAATCTGCAGATGCAGCATCTAAAGATAAATAATCTACTCTTTTTTTTTTTTTTTTTTGATTGTCAGCTATAATCTGTTGCTGTGTGTGGTATATGGTGCAATGCACACACGGCAGAATCTTCACAACTTTACTATGAATCATAGAGACGGGCTTTAAAGTAAGTCGCTTTTGAGAAATTAAACTCTGATTGTTGACGAAAGGGCTGCAAAGCATAAGAAGACTTTAACAATTATAACATTATCTTATTACAAACATACTATTAAAACTCCTCCAATCAATTGTTCATCAACATAAACAACAATAAGGTATTATAAATGAGTTTTCATTACCATAATAAAGTACAGGTGATAGGCAAAATACGTGAACTGTGGTAGTAATGGGATGATTGTGTTTGACGGTCAACAATGCAGGTAAGGCACGTGTCGCGCTGGACTCACGTGTTCAGTACGGACTAGGCATCAGCGCAGGTTGTTTACGAGTAGTGCACACTTCGTATTTGCATTCAGAGGCCGAGATCAACGTGCAATGAAATACCTAACAGAATTCCAAATAGGGCAGATTGTGGGGGCCCGATTACCTGGAGCATCAGTAACCAAAACAGCCAACTTTCATTGAATGTTTCGAGAGCAACTGTTTCAACAGTCATGACAGCCTACACAAAACATGGAAAGACATCATCGTGTAAAAGTAACAGTGGGCGCAAATCAAAGCTAAATGGCAGAGATCGTCGTACGTTAACACAAATTGTGTCAAAACAAAACAAAACTATGGCGGCTGAAGTGATTGCAGAGCTCAATAGCCATCTTCGAGAGTCCTTATCTATCGACACTGTCCGCCGAGAACTCCATACAGCGAATATGGACAAACTGCTTTACCCAAACCATTAGTGACGACAAACAACGCAAAGGAGCGTAAAAAATGGTGTTACGAGCATAAATCCTGGACGGCTGTCAGTGGAAACACGTTACATGGTCCGACAAGTCAACCTTTTCGTTATTTCCAACATCGGGCTGGGTTTAAGTCTGTAGAACGCCAAAGAAGCCTATAGTCCTGATTGCTTGATTCCAACTGCTAAGCATGGAGGTGAAAGTGAGATGGTGTGGGTAGCTATATCGTGGTATTCTGCTGCTCCAGACATTACTCTCAACGGACGTGTTACAGTCAACGATTATGTGAACATTTTAGGTGATCGGGTGCATCCCGTGATTCAAATGTTCCCAACAATGATGCCATGTTTCAGGACGATAATGCACCCATTCACACAGCCAGGACAGTACAATCGTGGTATGAGGAGCACGCAACTCAAATGCAGCGTCTTACCTGGCCATCGCAGTCCCCGGATTTGAACATTATCGAATCCTTGTCGGCCGTATTGGAGCGCAGACTTCGGAGCAGATTAACGCCCGCCTCCCTCGTCTCTACAGGAGTCAGAAGAGGTTCTGATCGAAGAGTGGCATAAAATTCCACTGGAGACTGTACAATCATTACATGCCAGTATTCCAAGAAGAAACGCAGCTGTATTGCTGACAAATGGGGCTCCAAACCCTTATTAATAAACCATTCCCAAGTAAGTAAAAGTGTTCACATTATTTTGCCTATTCCCTGTATACGAGAAAGTTTCTCCCAGAGTCACAAATAACAGATTTCTTTCTCCGTAAAAACTCAGCTCTCGCTACCATGCCTCAAATAAAACGCCCCGGCGCTGTACAACTGACTAGCAAGCAAACCACAAATAAAATTAAACACAGAGTCAAGAATCGTATTCACTACTCATACATCTTTGTCCCAGCACAGTAAAGGCGAATTATTTGCAATAGCGGAAAACATATGAGACCCTTACAACATAACCAACTGTACTTCCTTCGACATCGGCTGAAGTAGGTGTCGTTCTGCTGCTTATTGGGGCGAGTGGGAATTGATAGCAATGAACGAGCAAAGCCACCAAGGAGACTGCAGAAGAACATTACTTCATAGAATGTGCCCATCCCCAACAGGCTGTCTTTTCGCTCAGGAAGAACAGTCTGCCAGAGTGGGACAATAAGCAG
This sequence comes from Schistocerca serialis cubense, assembly GCF_023864345.2. NCBI lineage: Eukaryota > Metazoa > Arthropoda > Insecta > Orthoptera > Acrididae > Schistocerca > Schistocerca serialis. The sequence goes on from NC_064645.1 coordinate 443,931,021, forward strand.
TGCTTGGTGAAGCCAACTACCCGGCCGTGGCGTTCCTCATGCCAGTCACTCCTGCTGGGTGAAGTGGCCCTCACCCGCCCCCGAACTGACCCCTAAAGTAGGACTGCCTCCTCTGACGAGAGGACCCCATCAGTCTGAATCCTGTGGCGTGAAAATCATTGCACACCACTGAGTGCATTGTATTTTGTGACAAACGGGCAGAAGCAAGTTCAGGTGGGGCTCTGCCCTCCTATTTCAGCTGCTGACGAGACGAGTGTGTTCAACCTTTTAAAATTTTGTGACATGTCTGGATTGTAACCTAAGCTTTTAGGCTGGAGATTTTAGTGTGTTGCAGAGTGGCTGGACCATCCCATTTATTCCAGTGATCAATCCTTTCCAACTGTCTGCTGTCTTCTTTTAATTCTTTCCACTGCATTTTCCCTTTCCACTGCGTGTTAGATCTGACAAGTGATTTCGTCGTTGTGCCTGTGTGTGGCATGTTTTTAGTATTTGTGTTGTGTTCCGCGTAGTCAGCGCTTACACAACTTTCCCACTAGAGCGCGCCCCACTAAGCACAACAGCGCAGGCGCAGCGCTCGTCCGTCTCCGCACTACGAGATGGCGCTGTCTTAGAGACGGACCAAATTCTGCTTCCGCCGATCCGCGTGTTAATATGTAACGCAGCCAATGAGATTGCTGCTAACGTAGAGCCTTTTCTCCTCGCAGATCACACTAGCGCAGTGATACCTGAACGCTCGAGGTATTTTTAACGAGTGTACAGACCTCCGATTAGTCAGTCTACATTAGTCTGCATTTGTCTGCATTAGTCCGTACCAGTCTATAGTCAAGTTTCAGTCTGTGCCTAATAAGATTACCATATTCCTATACACAGCCATGAAGATAAATGTATAGACAATTTTGTCAAGTATCAGAGATATGTGAGAATAAGATTAACGTACCAAGACCAAAGGAACTTCATATTGTCAATTGTAAACAGCATCCAGAATCAAGTTACGTAATGTCTATGATTTTTATTATTTTAATAGATGTGTGTGAAAATGAATCAAGTTATGTTTAAAGTAGGTCACCATCAGTCTGCTACTCTAAGCGTGCAAGTGGCATTTCTATCGTCTGACCTAACGGCAGAAGATAAACACGCCACGATAAGACCACGAGACATATTGCCGACACTCACCTACTTCGTTAGAGCAAGTCAAATAATCTGATGGTGTGTGTACCGAAGGTCTTACAGTACGCACACCACAATTTGGTATGTGCTTTTATTTGTAGTTCACATTTTCGTAAATTTGGAGCCTTTATCCATAATCGTCTGATTACATTTTTCTCGTAGTTTAGGTGCTAAAGACCTCACCATCTGCGCCTACACTACCATATCATCGTCATCACCATCACCATCGTCATCATGTGTATGACCAGGTCCGTCATAATGCTATTGGAAATCCACCCAGAGAGGGTTCAAACAGTCCACAACGTGGATCGTCAGCAGAATGGTGGCCGGCGAATATCAGTACACAATACTCTAAAATCCCTTACCACATTTAGCGCGTTTCTTAAGCGCAGTATCGGTACCACATCCTAATCACCAGAAACACCCCCGTACTACATCACCACCTCTTCTGTTCTTCACTGTTGGCACTACACGTGATGGCAGGTAACTTTCAGTATACGTTTGAGAAACTCAAAGCCTTCTATCGGACTGCCACAGCGTATAGGTAGATCCATCAGTCCAAATCACTCATTGCCAGTCACCCACCGTCCAGTGACGTCGCTATTTATAACACCTGATGCGTCGCTTAGTACTGACTACAGAAACTGTTGGCTTACGAGGAGCTGCGCGACCACTGTGCCCATTCTTTTTAAATTCTTACGCGCAGTCCTTGTGCTAACTGGATTGCTGGTAGCGACAAGTGATGCCTTCTGCTAATGTTATACGATTTTTAGATTACGTACATCAGTCGGTAAAAACGGAACCTTTACATGATCGCTTTGTCTGTCGGTCTTTCCGTTTGGTAAGACTCCTTTTCGTCAGGAGACTGAAGAGGAATGGATTTGAAATTCATAGCACAGCCGGACCTTGTGGCCGTGCGGTTCTAGGCGCTTCAGTCCGGAACCGCGCTGCTGTTACGGTCGCAGGTTCGAATCCTGCCTCGGGTATGGATGTGTGTGATGTCCTTAGGTTAGTTAGATTTAAGTAGTTCTGTCTAGGGGACTGATGACCTCAGATGTTAAATCCTATAGTGCTTGGAGCCATTTGAATCGTATCACATACTAAGGTCTTTGCCGCAGTGGATACACCGGTTCCCGTCAGATCACCCATGTTAAGCGCTGTCGGGCGTGGCCGGCACTTGGATGGGTGACCATCCGGGCCGCCATGCGCTGTTGCCATTTTTCGGGGTGAATTCAGCCTCGTGATGCCAATTGAGGAGCTACTCGACCGAATAGTAGTGGCTCCGGTTAAAGAAAACCATCGTAACGACTGGGAGAGCGGTGTGCTGACCATACGCCCCTCTTATCCGCATCCTTAGCTGTGGATGACACGGCGGTCGGATGGTCCCGATGTGTCACTTGTGGCCTGAAGATGGAGTGCTTCGCGAAGTAAAAAATGTTAGCTTCTACGTCAAGGCAATCAAAAGACACGACCGTGTTTCGACACTGCCAGTTTCACTCATCATAACCTATTGCGGGCACCTCGCTGAACTAGAATCACGAAATCTGGCAGAAAGCTAGATTTCACAGTACAAGTACAGGAAAAATCCGAAAATTACTGTTTTTTTTGTCATTCTCGAAAGTCTTAGAATTTTCAGGACAGTTATCTCCGCAGTAACGATATCGGCAGCAGCCAAAAATCGTAGATGTTCTCGATTCTTGTGTTGGATGCACTATCTGTAAACGTAATATGGGAACAGCAGTGATCAATGTCTTATAAATAATTACTATTAAAAACAGTCTTGATCACGATTTATTTAACAAGGTGACCGGTATCGACCACTACAGTGGTCATCTTCAGACCATTGAGTAGGAACCTCTTACTGTTGGAGAATCACTTACTCCAACAGTAAGAGGTTCCTACTCAATGGTCTGAAGATGACCACTGTAGTGGTCGATACCGGTCACCTTGTTAAATAAATCGTGATCAAGACTGTTTTTAACAGTAATTATTTAAACGTAATTTAGTTTGTACGAAACGCTCGGTGCGCTAGTCATACTCGCACTTAGCCGGGTTTTGTACAGCTACCTTGTGCAATGCTGGATGCTTCTCGTCCGTCAGTACCTGAGGTCTGCTGTTCTTCGTTTAGCTGTGGCTGTTCCTTCGCGTTTCCACTTCACAATCCCATCAACAGCACTCGACTTAATGGATTGTAGAAGGACTGAAATGTCCGTGATGAATTTATTACTGTACCCAGGTGGCATTCACAGAGCAGTCCACATTCTAAGTAACTGAGACCTTCTCATCAAACCATTCTGTGGTTTCTGCTTCTCTACTGACAACACACTACTCCCCGCCTTCTTTTACGAGGGATATTCGGAAAGTACGTTCCGATCGGTCAAGAAATGGAAACCACTGTGAAAATCTAATAAAGCTTTGCACATATGTGTTCGACAGTGTCTCTAGTATCCCCGTCGGTTGCATCACTTCGCTCTTTTCACTTCTGAGAGCATGGTGAGTACATAAAGATGCGTAGAAAACAGTGTCTCCCGCCAAGTATGAGGTCCTGGTGAGAGATTGCGCCTGATGTTATGCAGCCCACATTACAGAACTGTCATACGGTTCCTACTTCATGACAGTTCTCGGTCGCAATGTGCAGGGGCAATGAAAATGGTCCTGCAGCGTTTTGAGGGGAGGTGTTTGATCAGCCGCATTACAGCCGGTAATTAGCTCCCTCTGTGTTTCATCTCTGTTCACTGACTATGAAGACAACATTTTCGCACAGGCAACGAGCTATAGATGAGCGTAGACAATGGACGGGAAGCACAGGCGGCTGCCTTGTATTACGAGGGTATTGGAAAGTTCGTATAACGGTGCGACAGATGTCCTAGCTGGAGCGGCGACTATGTAGAGCAATTGCTGGAAGTTGGGCCCAACTGCCGCAAATAAAACATTTCTGATTTTCAATGTAGTTTCCATTTCGCGACTGATTGGAACTTACTTTCTGGACAAACCTTGTATACTGGCGGGTCCGCCTCTGGGGATATCTACTAGTCAATCGCGCACTGGACAATGGTCTCCGGATATATTTCATTAAAAACGGCTATTGTGGCAGCTGAAAATACAGCAAATGTTGAAAGTGACTTTATCCGTGGACAACACAAACAGCAGAGAGTTCGACATTGCGTTACTGAGCTGGATAATCAACGACAAATTTGAACCTTAGGTTCAATATCATGTGACCCCTACTGTTTTCTCACATTTTCCATGGCAGGGGTGTGACTGCTGCTCCACTAGCGTCAAAGCCTTCCAAAAATGGCAGCTGGCGGGGAGAAGGTTGCACCTGTGGCATTTTTGTCGTATAAACATGGTTTCTTTTTAACTCCTCTACACAGTCTAAAATTTTTATACGTATTTTTTTACCACCTTTAACATTGACATGGTTAGTCATGCTATATAGCACCGAAATACTACTGTCTACGTGGTTCAGCCCCCCCCCCCCCCCCCCCAAGAACCATGGACCTTGCCGTTGGTGGGGAGGCTTGCGTGCCTCAGCGATACAGATGGCCGTACCGTAGGTGCAACCACAACGGAGGCGTATCTGTTGAGAGGCCAGACAAACGTGTGGTTCCAGAAGAGGGGCAGCAGCCTTTTCAGTAGTTGCAAGGGCAACAGTCTGGATGATTGACTGATCTGGCCTCGTAACAATAACCAAAACGGCCTTGCTGTGCTGGTACTGCGAACTATTGAAAGCAAGGGGAAACTACAGCCGTAATTTTTCCAGAGGGCATGCAGCTTTACTGTATGATTAAATGATGATGGCGTCCTCTTGGGTAAAATATTCCGGAGGTAAAATAGTCCCCCATTCGGATCTCCGGGCGGGAACTACTCAAGAGGATGTCGTTATCAGGAGAAAGAAAACTGGCGTTCTACGGATCGGAGCGTGGAATGTCAGATCCCTTAATCGGGCAGGTAGGTTAGAAAATTTAAAAAGGGAAATGGACGGGTTGAAGTTAAATATAGTGGGAATTAGTGAAGTTCGGTGGCAGGAGGAACAAGACTTCTGGTCAGGTGACTACAGGGTTATAAACACAAAATCAAATAGGGGTAAAGCAGGAGTAGGTTTAATAATGAATAGGAAAATAGGAATGCGGGTAAGCTACTACAAACAGCATAGTGAACGCATTATTGTGGCCAAGATAGATATGAAGCCCACACCTACTACAGTAGTACAAGTTTATATGCCAACTGCAGATGACGAAGAAATTGAAGAAATGTATGATGAAATAAGATAAATTATTCAGATTGTAAAGGGAGACGAAAATTTAATAGTCATGGGTGACTGGAATTCGAGTGTAGGAAAAGGAAGAGAAGGAAACATAGTAGGTGAATATGGATTGGGGCTAAGAAATGATAGAGGAAGCCGCCTGGTAGAATTTTGCACAGAGCACAACATAATTATAGCTAACACTTGGTTTAAGAATCATGAAAGAAGGTTGTATACATGGAAGAACCCTGGAGATACTAAAAGGTATCAGATAGATTATATAATGGTAAGACAGAGATTTAGGAACCAGGTTTTAAATTGTAAGACATTTCCAGGGGCAGATGTGGACTCTGACCACAATCTATTGGTTATGACCTGTAGATTAAAACTGAAGAAACTGCAAAAAGGTGGGAATTTAAGGAGATGGGACCTGGATAAACTGAAAGAACCAGAGGTTGTACAGAGTTTCAGGGAGAGCATAAGGGAACAATTGACAGGAATGGGGAAAAGAAATACAGTAGAAGAAGAATGGGTAGCTTTGAGGGATGAAGTAGCGAAGGCAGCAGAGGAAAAAGTAGGTAAAAAGACGAGGGCTAGTAGAAATCCTTGGGTAACAGAAGAAATATTGAATTTAATTGATGAAAGGAGAAAATATAAAAATGCAGTAAATGAAGCAGGCAAAAAGGAATACAAACGTCTCAAAAATGAGATCGACAGGAAGTGCAAAATGGCTAAGCAGGGATGGCTAGAGGACAAATGTAAGGATGTAGAGGCCTATCTCACAAGGGATAAGACAGATACTGCCTACAGGAAAATTAAAGAGACCTTTGGAGATAAGAGAACGACTTGTATGAATATCAAGAGCTCAGATGGAAACCCAGTTCTAAGCAAAGAAGGGAAAGCAGAAAGGTGGAAGGAGTATATAGAGGGTCTATACATGGGCGATGTACTTGAGGACAATATTATGGAAATGGAAGAGGATGTAGATGAAGATGAAATGGGAGATATGATACTGCATGAAGAGGTTGACAGAGCACTGAAAGACCTGAGTCGAAACAAGGCCCCCGGAGTAGACAACATTCCATTGGAACTACTGACGGCCTTGGGAGAGCCAGTCCTGACAAAACTCTACCATCTGGTAAGCAAGATGTATGAAACAGGCGAAATACCCTCAGACTTGAAGAAGAATATAATAATTCCAATCCCAAAGAAAGCAGGCGCTGACAGATGTGAAAATTACCGAACTATCAGTTTAATAAGTCACAGCTGCAAAATACTAACACGAATTCTTTACAGACGAATGGAAAATCTAGTAGAAGCCAACCTCGGGGAAGATCAGTTTGGATTCCGTAGAAACACTGGAACACGTGAGGCAATACTGACCTTACGACTTATCTTAGAAGAAAGATTAAGGAAAGGCAAACCTACGTTTCTAGCATTTGTAGACTTAGAGAAAGCTTTTGACAATGTTGTCTGGAGTACTCTCTTTCAAATTCTAAAGGTGGCAGGGGTAAAATACAGGGGGCGAAAGGCTATTTACAATTTGTACAGAAACAAGATGGCAGTTATAAGAGTCGAGGGACATGAAAGGGAAGCAGTGGTTGGGAAGGGAGTAAGACAGGGTTGTAGCCTCTCCCCGATGATGTTCAATCTGTATATTGAGCAAGCAGTAAAGTCAACAAAAGAAAAATTCGGAGTAGGTATTAAAATTCATGGAGAAGAAATAAAAACCTTGAGGTTCGCCGATGACATTGTAATTCTGTCAGAAACAGCAAAGGACTTGGAAGAGCAGTTGAATGGAATGGACAATGTCTTGAAAGGAAGATATAAGATGAACATCAGCAAAAGCAAAACAAGGATAATGGAATGTAGTCGAATTAAGTTGGGTGATGCTGAGGGCATTAGATTAGGAAATGAGACACTTAAAGTAGTAAGGAAGTTTTGCTATTTGGGGAGCAAAATAACTGATGATGGTCGAAGTATAGAGGATATAAAATGTAGACTGGCAATGGCAAGGAAAGCGTTTCTGAAGAAGAGAAATGTGTTAACATCAAGTATAGATTTAAGTGTCAGGAAGTCATTTCTGGAAGTATTTGTATGGTGTGTAGCCATGTATGGAAGTGAAACATGGACGATAAATAGTTTGGACAAGAAGAGAATAGAAGCTTTCGAAATGTGGTGCTACAGAAGGATGCTGAAGATTAGATGGGTAGATCACATAACTAATGAGGAAGTATTGAATAGGATTGGGGAGGAGAGAAGTTTGTGGCACAACTTGACCAGAAGAAGGGATCGGTTGGTAGGACATGTTCTGAGGCATCAAGGGATCACCAATTTAGTATTGGAGGGCAGCGTGGAGGGTAAAAATCGTAGAGGGAGACCAAGAGATGAATACACTAAGCAGATTCAGAAGGATGTAGGTTGCAGTAGGTACTGGGAGATGAAAAAGCTTGCACAAGATAGAGTAGCATGGAGAGCTGCATCAAACCAGTCTCAGGACTGAAGACCACAACAACAACAACAACAACGTGGTTCAGGTTGAAGTTTACAGTCAACTGTTTCATGCAATTAGCGAAATGGTAGAATTTTTTTTTTTGTATGTACAGGTAAATGGAAGTTGTAGATGAAGGTGGCAGGCTGTAGCGAGCCAGATACCTTCGTATTCAAATGCCTACCATGTTTCCAACACTGTGCCTATAGTTAAGGGGAATACGGGAAGCAGTACCAAGGCAATTGTCCCACCGACAAACGAGCTTGAAGATAATCGTTCGGTTAAACACCGTGTCCTGTTGCGTGAAGGAGTGTTAACATTCTTGACCGACAGGAATGGTCGACCCTTGTAGACCTTTTTTAAGGGACCGAAGGCCTGATAACTGCATGGGAGGAGAACAGGACTATGGGGCAGGTGCTCGAGTGTCTCCCACCAGGAGTTGGCGTAACTTCTGCGTAACTCGCAGGTCGGCCAGCGTCTTGTGTCGAATTGCGACCAGGGAGGAACTTGGCACAGTATTCGACAATGGTGGCTTTCGACAGGTGTGCTGCACCACACACATTCTACATTCACCAATGGTGTTTTAAACTTTTCTGAACAAAAACGTTTATTTGTTCTGCACTATACCACGGCTGGACTGGTATCCTGTGTTTAAGTTTGTGTATGTGTATTGTTGTCTTGAACATGTAATGTAATGAAATAAAAAATTTATTTATTTGTGACTATTAGTGTAATGTAATGAAAGAAAATATGAGCAGTGACTTATATATAAAAAAAAGAAACACCCATTAATGCAATGGCTCAGCATAAAAGAGAAATAACTAATGTAGGAATACTATTAACAGTGTAATACACTCCTGGAAATTGAAATAAGAACACCGTGAATTCATTGTCCCAGGAAGGGGAAACTTTATTGACACATTCCTGGGGTCAGATACATCACATGATCACACTGACAGAACCACAGGCACATAGACACAGGCAACAGAGCATGCACAATGTCGGCACTAGTACAGTGTATATCCACCTTTCGCAGCAATGCAGGCTGCTATTCTCCCATGGAGACGATCGTAGAGATGCTGGATGTAGTCCTGTGGAACGGCTTGCCATGCCATTTCCACCTGGCGCCTCAGTTGGACCAGCGTTCGTGCTGGACGTGCAGACCGCGTGAGACGACGCTTCATCCAGTTCCAAACATGCTCAATGGGGGACAGATCCGGAGATTTTGCTGGCCAGGGTAGTTGACTTACACCTTCTAGAGCACGTTGGGTGGCACGGGATACATGCGGACGTGCATTGTCCTGTTGGAACAGCAAGTTCCCTTGCCGGTCTAGGAATGGTAGAACGATGGGTTCGATGACGGTTTGGATGTACCGTGCACTATTCAGTGTCCCCTCGACGATCACCAGTGGTGTACTGCCAGTGTAGGAGATCGCTCCCCACACCATGATGCCGGGTGTTGGCCCTGTGTGCCTCGGTCGTATGCAGTCCTGATTGTGGCGCTCACCTGCACGGCGCCAAACACGCATACGACCATCATTGGCACCAAGGCAGAAGCGACTCTCATCGCTGAAGACGACACGTCTCCATTCGTCCCTCCATTCACGCCTGTCGCGACACCACTGGAGGCATGCTGCACGATGTTGGGGCGTGAGCGGAAGACGGCCTAACGGTGTGCGGGACCGTAGCCCAGCTTCATGGAGACGGTTGCGAATGGTCCTCGCCGATACCCCAGGAGCAACAGTGTCCCTAATTTGCTGGGAAGTGGCGGTGCGGTCCCCTACGGCACTGCGTAGGATCCTACGGTCTTGGCGTGCATCCGTGCGTCGCTGCGGTCCGGTCCCAGGTCGACGGGCACGTGCACCTTCCGCCGACCACTGGCGACAACATCGATGTACTGTGGAGACGTCACGCCCCACGTGTCGAGCAATTCGGCGGTACGTCCACCCGGCCTCCCGCATGCCCACTTTACGCCCTCGCTCAAAGTCCGTCAACTGCACATACGGTTCACGTCCACGCTGTCGCGGCATGCTACCAGTGTTAAAGACTGCGATGGAGCTCCGTATGCCACGGCAAACTGGCTGACACTGACGGCGGCGGTGCACAAATGCTGCGCAGCTAGCGCCATTCGACGGCCAACACCGCGGTTCCTGGTGTGTCCGCTGTGCCGTGCGTGTGATCATTGCTTGTACAGCCCTCTCGCAGTGTCCGGAGCAAGTATGGTGGGTCTGACACACCGGTGTCAATGTGTTCTTTTTTCCATTTCCAGGAGCGTATGTTGTATAATTTAGCCCGACGTGTTTAAACACTCCGTAACTAGCTCAGTTCTCAGGGTAGTTACGTAATCGTGGATAATTAATTGTCCTCTTCCTATTTACCAGCACTATGGATATTATTCCAGGTTCGTGAGAAGTCGTGTGCTTAATGTACCAGAGAATATTTGCCACGTCTGTTCGATGAACACTACTGTAATACGTAACTTATCGTGGTTTCGTCTCGATTCCCCAATACAAAATAACAAGAGTAGCATCTACAGATGAAATCCTATAATGGAACTGGAATCCTGTGACCAGACCTTTTCTGCCTGGGATGTTATCTCGTTATATAAAGAAAATCTGTAAATAAAATTGTTAAATTATTAGTAGCTGCCTCCGGTCTCGTGGGATCTGAAATAAAGTTAATTGTCCTAACCGACGGCACGTCTCGTAGATGAACTAAAAGAAAAATGTTAAAGATTTTTCTAAGATGGTGCCTAACAAGAAAATTCTTTGTTAAGGCCCATATCTACTTAAGGCAGTCTAGGTATCAGACTCACAACAGATTGGCCACATACACAAAATAATGTTGACAAAATAACCATTATATTTTTCGGGTTTTAAGTACAACTTACATTATCAGCTGGTACAGCAAGATGAGCTTTACACAAGTACGTCCTCTTAGGTCCGAATCCAAGCAGATAAGATAAGCGAATGACAAAGGAAAGATAGTTCATGCATAGGAGCGCAAGAGTCCATGGAATAACATGTCCATTGTAGTTCTATCTCTTCTTCTTGACGTACTTGTCGATTATTTATAAAATTTATCGTAATATTTAGTTTACATTTTTTTAAACCCAAGTCCACCCAGTAGAAACGGTACAAACAATACAAGTGGTGTAATTACGGAAACGCTATCTGATAAATATGAATCGACAAAATAATCTGAAACTGTGGAATTGTATTTCAGGTAACTTCTACCAAAACGTAAAACTGTAATAAAAAAGCTGCTCCGAAATTCTGTATTGTGCAGTACCGCGAGCAGTGCTACAATCCATGACTTCACACTACAAGATTTGCTGTTCCAGCATACGAGACTGACAGAATAAAATTGCTACATAAAATTATGTATTCAATTTAGAAAGAAAAAATAATCAAAACGTTTTTCTAAAAATCCCCTGTGAATTTACGTACACAGTCTAAATAAAATTCGAAACACTGAACAATACTCAGGCAGATGTAACATTGGACTGTGGAAATCGCTGTCTGCATATGAAATGGAATCTGACGAACATTCTTTACTTAATCTGAGCCTGATAACTTTGAAATTCAATGCCAAACTATAAATTATCTTATTATCTTGACCGTAACGTAACTGGCCCTAATAATTTTTCATGGCTTACTTGTGGCAACGGAAACTTAGTACTGCACGAAGTGGTGAACATAAAAAATACAGCTCAGCAGCAAGCCAACTAAAATAAAAGAAAACCTGGCGCAGTGCAATGCAAGGACAGGACATGCAGCTATGCGAGCAATGCTAAGCAGATCATGCTTCCCACTCTGTGTTCCGCAAAATGCAGTACGGCGAGAAACATTAAACTCATTGAAAATTTAAATTCATTTCTCGAATTTACAATGAGTTTTGCAAAAAATAGGCCTACTTTTTATAGTAAATGTTACTCTGCCATGAAATTAGTTTTAAAATTGGTAAAGGAGTGGTAGATCCTAAAACCTCTCAGTGGAAGTCATGTGAACTATACTCATGCTCATAAATTAAGGATAATATTGATACATGGTGAAAAAACGGTCTGGGGGGCGGTTTGCTGGTTTAAATCACCTCGGGGTATGACCATGCGGTGCATTTGACCCGCGGTCGTCGCACGGTGGCGCTGGCAACAGTTCACATACGCAGAGGTGTGTTGATGCATGTCATAGTACGGTGCAGCGAGTAAGCGTGCAGACGTTTCCAGACGTGCTAATAGTGACTGTGTGTTGAAAATGGCACATATTGATGACGTTATGAGAGGTAGAATACTAGGAATACTGGAGGCTAGTCAAACAGAGCAGGTTGTAGCACGGGCCCTCCGTGCGCCACAAAGTGTGATCTCACGATTATGATAACGATTCCAGCAGACAGGAAACGTGTCCAGGCGCTACAATACGGGAAGTCCACAGCGTATAACACCACAAGAAGACCGATATCTCACCATTAGTGCCCGCAGACGGCCCCGGAGTACTGCAGGTAGCCTTTCTCGGGACCTTATCGCAGCCACTGGAACAGTTGTCTCTGGACATACAGTCTACAGACGACTGAACAGACATAGTTTATTTGCCCAGAGACCTGCAAGGTGCATTCCACTGACCTCTGGTCACAGGAGAGCCCGTAAAGCCTGGTGTCAAGAACACAGTACATGGTCATTGGAACAGTGGCCCACGTTATGTTCTTGGATGAGTCCAGGTATAGTATGAACAGTGGTTCTCGCCGGGTTTTCGTCTGGAGTGAACCAGCAACCAGATACCAACCCCTTAATGCCCCTTAATGTCCTTGAAAGGGAGCTGTATGGAGGTCGTGGTTTGTTGGTGTGGCGTGGGATTATGATTGATGTCAGAGGAACTGTAACAGGTCAGGTGCATCGGGACGTCATTTTGCACCAGTATGTCCTCCTATACAGGGGTGCAGTGGGTCCCACCTTCCTCCTGATGGATGATAACGCACGGCCCCACCGAGCTGCCATCGTGGAGGAGTACCTTGAAGCAGAAGATATCAGGCGAATGGAGTGGCCTGCCTGTTCTCCAGACCTAAACTCCATCGAGCACGTCTGGGATGCTCTCCGTCGCCGTATCACTGCACGTCTTCAAACCCATAGGACTCTTCGGGAGCTCCGACAGGCACTGGTGCAAGAATGGGAGGCTATACCCCAGCAGCTGCTCGAGCACCTGATCCAGAGTATGCCAACCTATTGGGCGGCTTGTGTACATGTGCATGGTTATCATATCCCATATTGATGTCGGGGTACATGCGCAGGAAACAGTGGCGTTTTGTAGCACATGTGTTTCGGGACTGTTTTCTCAACTTACCACCAATACCTAGGACTTACAGATCTGTGTCGTGTGTGTTCCCCATGTGCCTATGCTGTTAGCGCCAGTTTTGTGTAGTGCCACGTTGTGTGGCAACAGTTTCTGCAGTTATCTTTAATTTATGAGCATGAGTGTAATAACTTCCATTAGGTACCTCAGAACAATGAAATTAGCTAACCAAAACCAATAAAGATAAAAAAAATCCATGAAAAACTTTCCGTATTTCAAACACTCAACAACTACTCGCAAACAAGCAGTGCAACAACAACGTTACCTTCCTCTTTATCTTTATCTCTGCTGTCTACAAGCTGTTTCAGACAACTCAGTAACATAACCGACATCAGACGTACTCGCTAGCTTCTCTTAGAACGCTACAGCAACGACAATGCTAGTAGCAACCAAATACCGCATTGCTTATGCTCGTTGTGTTTTGTGTGTTCTTTGGTGTAACATATCGCCTACCGAAAACCTCAGTTCGAAGAAATACCCGTTCTACGGATTTGAAATACGACACATCGAATAAAAATAGAGCTTAAATCACTTTTCTTGAATACTAAAAATAAGCTAGAAACTTTACAATATCTACGGGCATTTGTCTTTCGACAGTTTAGAAATGAGTAAAAGCACGTTGGTCCTATTTTGGCGCATTTGGTAATAGCGTCGCCATAGTTCACGTGCCGGCATTTACTGCACGCCCGTCGGAGAGACACGAGTGCCGCACTAATCCCTTTCCTACATGTCGGTGCTTATGTACCCACTTCGGAACCGCGCTACTTTGCATATACGGCGCAGCAACGCCCTCGAACGGTAATTTTTGATCGACCCCTTATAATATGGGGACAGTAGCTACGACTCTCCCACTCGCAGAAAGTGTAAATTTAAAATCGTATCGACTTCCGGCCTTATGCCGTATTATGCCATTGGGTGCCGCAACGGTGTATAGTTCACTGCGAGGCATCAACGGTTCGGGTCTGGGGTGAGTCGTACTTTGTCTCTGCCTTTTTTTCTCTCCCCCGCCCCCCTCTCCCACGCCCTCCCACCTCTTTGATACGAAATACAGCTTTTCATCAGCCTACTTTTGACGTGCCACAGATGTGTTCGATTTTAATAATAATAATTTTAGATTAGTGGGCAGTACATGCTTTAGCATGGGGCTGGAGAAATTTCCATTCCGAAAAATATAGCCTTTGAAAAACGTATGTGTGAAAAATTGGGACCTAGCCTACATGTGTCTTGCAGTTCTTTTAAGAGCTATAACAAGAACAAATTCTTATAACTATGATAACATTATAATATACATAATACAAAATCGAAGTGGTGCTGTTTTTGTGGCCGTCAATATGACCACTGGTTTCATGCAGCTCTCCATGCCACCCTAGCCGTGCTAGGCTCTTCATCTCTGACTAATAGTGCCCCCTACATCCTTCTGAATGTTCTTACTTTATTCACCTCTTGGTCTCCCTCTCCAATTTTTACCCCTGTCCCCCCCCCCCTCACACACACTCTTCCCTCCAGTACTACATTAGTGATTTAGGTGGTTCAAATGGCTCTGAGCACTATGGAGATCCAAGATGGCCGCCGAGTAAGTGACGCTAGAAACTGTTTCCAGAAAGTTAAGTGATTTAGACAGGAATATAATTTAGTTTAACGCCGATAACAAATTAAATACGTACATTAGTATATCGTTTAGTCTTGCCGTTGAAGGTTTGACTTTTCTTTGCGTATTTTTTCGGAAAACACGAAAAGATCGTAACTTCGCGAAGTCGCGCTTAGGCTTAAATTTTGTAAACGTGTTTGTTTCTTGTTTCACGGTAATTTAACTAGTTTCTCTGTAGCAAATAAGCAAACTACCGTAAATAACGTATAACTTCATTCTTTTAAAACAGATTTCAGAAAAACAGCGTAACTTTATATCAGAAACTTGCTTATATACATTTGTTTATAGGGCTAATTCTCGTAACGTTTTTGGAGAATCAAACTTAAAGTATCTCGTTTAATTGTCCTTTTTTTCATTCCATCGAGTGAAATATATAATAAATAGCGTATACCTTCATTGTTTTATTACAGATCTCAGAAAAACAGCGGAATTTTAAATTAGAAACTTGCTTATATACATTTGTGAATAGGCTTAATTCTTGTAACGTCTTTTTTTGATTTTCGGTAATTTAATTGATTTATTCTAGCTAAGGTTTTATTTTTGCCATGACTGAGAAGTGCCTGACTTGCTGTAGAATTGTTAGTTCCGGGGTTTGGTGTGATGGATGCAGTAGTTTTTTTCACTGGGGGGACTGCAGTGGCGTGGGTGTCGGGGAAGTGGATCAGGCTCATCAGTGATTATGTAGGATTTGCAGCAGAGATAGGAAGATAGTGGAACAGGAGGGGAAAATTGCTGCCCTTCAGGCTGAGTTAGATCAGGCTAGGGAAGATCTGGACAGGTTAAGGAGGGAGAAGGGCAAAGAGAGGTGGGAAGTGGCAACAGGTAAAAGAAGGAACAGGCCTAAAACTAAGTCTGACAGTTCTGTGGTGAATGTCAAAAATAAGTTTGACCTGTTGCTTCAGTTAGAAACTGATGAGCCTCAAGCAGAGGTAGGTGTAGACAGGACACAACAAACTTTCAATAGGAAATTGAAAAAGAATGTAGGAAAGTCATCGAAAAGGAAGAAAGTTTTGTTGTTAGGCATTTCTCATTCCAGAGGTGTAGGCCAACTTCTGCAGGAGGAATTAGGACCAGAATACCAGGTCACAAATTTTTTCAAACCAAGTGCTAGTCTGGATCAGGTGACAGAGGA
The DNA here is from genome assembly GCF_023864345.2 of Schistocerca serialis cubense. Classification (NCBI taxonomy): domain Eukaryota; kingdom Metazoa; phylum Arthropoda; class Insecta; order Orthoptera; family Acrididae; genus Schistocerca; species Schistocerca serialis. Next base: position 443,947,047 of record NC_064645.1, read on the forward strand.
TTTAGGTTCCTCTGTAAAGGATTTACCAGGGAAGACACCGTGGTTATTGTGGGAGGGCCAGGGAATAGCATCGACAGAGATCCTGGATACAGTATAGAGTGTGACCTTGTAAAGATTGCGTCGGCATCGAGACACACCAATGTTGAATTTGTATCTGTCCTGAGACGCCATGACTGGCCTCATTTGAACTCTTCTGTTGGGAGAGTTACTTTGGAGTTGGAACAGATGCTTGGGTCGGGTGCAGGGGCTCATATTGGTGTGGTTCCTGTTGATTCTCTCAGTATGTGGGACTGTACCAGGCACGGCCTACATCTCAACAGGAAAGGGAAGGGGAAACTGGCTGGGGTAATAGCAGGAAATTTAAGGGGGGTAAAATACCAGTGGTTACAGGTGTTGGAGCAGCACCTTTTGTAGGATAGGTAAGACAGAATGATGTCAAGTTCTACGAGAGGTAAGGATTGAAACAAATCTTCAGTTTAGAAAAGAAATTAAACAGCACAATTCTAGCACATTGGATCACCAATCACAGCTGTCAATTATAAATTTTCACCAATCACCAGAAATTTTATCTCCACCAAGTTGTATCTCAGTCCTAGGTAATTGCATTGATGAATTAAAGTCACCCAACCCAGTTGACATAATCTGCCTCTCTGAACACCATGTGACCACTGGTATAGGAACTAAACCTAAGCACAATGAGCAACTCAGACAGGAGAGTACTGCAAATGTTAGAATAAGGAAAGGTTCTCATAAAAGTATAATTAAAAATAATGTAAGTATATTTCATCAAAATATTGGAAGTTTAAAGAATAAAGTAGAGTAGCTTCTGGTTTGTTTAGAAGATTTAGAAGTTGAGGATGAAACAGATATACTATGCCTGTCTGAGCATCACATTTTTACTGATATGGATAAGGTAAATGTAAATGGATATAAGCTCTCTGCACATGTAATGAGAGAAAATATGGAGAAAGGAGGAGTTGCCATATATGTCAAAAGTTATCATTGTGCAAAAAGTATAGAAATAAAAAAGTTTTGTGTAGAGAAACATATAGAAGCATGTGCCTGTGAGCTTAAATTAAATAAAGGCACATTTATAATTGTAACTGTATGTAGGTCCCCATCAGGAAATTTTCATCTATTTCTGAAAAATTTGGACTCCTTGTTGTGCTATCTGTCAGACAGGGGGAAGCAAATTATTATTTGTGTGGACTTCAATGTAGATTCTCTGAAAGAGGGTAATAGGAAAAATGACCTTGAAGTATTTCTCGGTTCTTTCAATTTGACACCCGTTATTGATTTTCCTACTCGGGTGGTAAAGGATAGCAGCTCACTGATAGATAACTTCTTTATAGACCAAGATAAGTTTAACCAGATAAATGCTCAGCCTGTTGAGAATGGTCTTTCTGATCATGGCGCACAGCTAGTTACAATATATGACATAGTTCCATTCAGCAATACTAAACAGTCCTCCAAAATAGTACGTTCAGTCAACGATTTAACAATTGCAAATTTCAGGGAAAGCCTACAGCAGTTAGACTGGGATGAGGTGTACCGTGAACCTGATGCCAATTTAAAATATAATTTATTTCATGACATTTTTGTAAATGCATTTGAAGACTGCTTCCCCAAGAAAATAGTTAAATATACTCATAAGAAACCTTGTAACAAACCATGGCTTACTAAGGGTATAAAAATATCTTATAACCGGAAAAGGGAAGTATCTGACAGCAAGAAAGAGTAGTGACCCAGAAACTATCAAACATTATAAAAACTACTGTGTTATATTAAGGAAAGTTATTAAAAAATCCAGAAGTATGTGTATCATGTCTGAAATCAGCAACTCTGATAATAAAATTAAAACAATTTGGAATATTATTAAAAGAGAAACAGGTCAACCAAGAGCACAGGAAGACAGTATTACCATCAAATTGAATGAAAACTTTATGAAAAAAAAGTCAGAAGTTGAAAATATTGTTAATAATCGTTTTCTAAATGTTGTGGATATAGTAGGATCCAGGTGTTCATTAGAAGATGCTAGGCTGTTAATGGAAGAGGCCATACCTATGCAATTTGATACAATTGAAATCTCACCCACTTCTCCCTCTGAAATTAGGAAAATAATAAACTTGCTTAAAAGCAAAAACTCACATGGAATTGATGGCATTTCCAGCAAAATACTAAAAGCCTGTTCTCAACAGATAAGTAAGATTCTCAGCCACCTGTGTAATAGCTCTCTAGAACAGGGCATTTTCCCTGATAGACTGAAATATGCTGTTGTTATACCTTTGCATAAAAAGGGGGATAGATCTGATGTCAACAATTACCGTCCAATCTCCCTTCTAACAGCTTTATCCAAAATTTTTGAGAAAGTAATGTATTCAAGAGTAGCTTCACATATCTGTAAAAATGAAGTACTAACAAAATGTCAGTTTGGTTTCCAGAAAGGTTTTTCAACAGAAAATGCCATATATGCCTTCACCAATCAAATTTGATCTGAATAACTGAACACCACCCATTGTGATTTTTTGTGATCTCTCAAAGGCTTTTGATAGTGCAAATCATGAAATTCTGCTAGACAAGCTCAAATATTGTGCATGAGTGTGGCAGTGCTCAAATGGTTCAATTCGTACCTAACTGGACGAGTGCAGAAAGTTGAAATAAGCAGTTCTCCTAATATGCAAAGATCAGCACATTCCTCAAACTGCCACAAGTAATTTTTTCCATCACCTCCGTACTGAATTTTTTTTCCTATAGCTTCAGAAATAATAGCATTAGGCAAAATAATTGTCTTATAAGCAAATATAGCTAATTTCTCCATGGCCAGAAAATACTCTGCATTTTCGGACTACTGATTCAGGACTGCGCGAAAGCTGCACTGTGGTTGCTATGTGTAAATGCGAACCGAATACTGCAGGCGGGATGTGCAGACATTTATTGCAAACAGATCTTCTTAGACAAACCTGAGCCTTGTAAAGGGCCCTTAACTGTCAGTGACGTGTGGAACAGACTGAGAGGTGGTCAGCGAATGTAAACGGTCCGGCTTAGGCACGCCAAGGACGCGTTTTCAGACACAACCTGAGATGTGCTTCGTAAGCGATCGTTTTAGCGTGAAGGTTGAACTGCTTTCTCTTGGACACTGCATCGTATGTTGAAAAATGGTTCAAATGACTCTAAGCACTATGGGACTTAACTGCTGAGGTCTTTAGTCCCCTAGAACTTAGGACTACTTAAACCTAACTAACCTAAAGACATCACACACATCTATGCCCGAGGCAAAATTCGAACCTGCGACCGTAGCGATCGCGCGGTTCCAGACTGTAGCGCCTAGAACCGCTCAGCCACTCCGGCCGGCGCATCGTATGTTAAAAGAAGCTCCTATCAACAGGTGTTGACTAACAAAATGATTGTTAAGAGCTGTGTGGAAGATTAATAATAATCATTAAAAACGAGACTGCATTTCTATACTTTCTTAACCCATGCTTTAGAGTGATGCACCGAAGGGTACAGGTTGCCTGACGAAAGAAACATTCCAGATTGCTGAGGTCTGTCCGTCTTTTTGTAGTGTAGCTGAGGCCGTGAAGAAATGGGACATATGAACACGCAGCCCGTGTTGTAGCATGATTGCAGGTATTTGTAAAATAAAGGCGATTACCGAAGCAACTGACAAATTGATATGTCAACAAGGCCTGCGGATACCAGAGAAGCTGAATGCAACTAAAGCTTAATCTAAAATGCCTTCAGAGGGGAATTCTTGTTGTGTGTGTCATTCAGCACGGGAAAAGAGGGCGTTTCACAGCGGCTGTTAAATAATTTGACTGGCGAGGAGAAAAATCCGAACTGACCAATCAGACGTATTGACACACGTACGGAAACATATGCTGAATGCTTGGGCAGGGAGGAGAGGGAGGCGGGAATTCTTAGTGTTGAACATCTCAACGCTAACCTTTGTGTGCGATATCCAATGCTATCTATCATTAAGAGCTACTATATAAGGATTTATGTAAGGCAGTTAAATGTTTGTTGGTAGGTCTCACGAACGCAATGATTACGTAAGTAGTCAGCTTTCTGCCCCATTTCAAGCCGGCAATACAATGAGAGGCTTCGTTCGCAGAGGCTGCTCTTCCGCAGGGCGCAACATGCACTTTGCAGAATGGCCACGCCGTTAACAGAACGATAATTACCTGGTAACACAGCTGGGCACTAGACAGTTAATTAACGAAGTTAACTTTTCGAGTAAGAGATTAACTTTTAATATTATAAAACATTAATGAACTCTTTAACATCCATTAACTTTCTTTGAGTCCATTAATCGTTAATTAGGTATTTACTGTTTATGACAAAAATGACGCCACGCAGTCTGCGAAAATCATGTTCTGACAAGTTTTAGGTCATGTAGGTGTGTGACTACGGAAAGGTGCGCGCGATCGATGTGAACATCGTAGTGCGAACGTGAGTATCTGGGCGTTGCCTGTTTATTGTTGTCTGTTTACTGACTTCACACCAAGTGCTCCTTTTTATTAGTGGACAGACTGTGGAAACCAAATCATGGAATCAGATTCTAGCTGTAAGAACAATGTGAAGAGAAACCTAGCAGAGACACATCTGTAAAAAGTAAAGCCCAGAGTCTAATTAAAATGTGACTGAACATGAAATCAAAAGATTCATCCAACTATGCTGTATTTATTGGGGAATAGGTTTTTAGTAAATTTATTCCCAGTATTGCTGCAGTCAAGTACTTGTTTTGTGGGCAAAGATATTTTGTCTCCTAAACGAGCCTCACCCTCGGATGAAAACTTGGACATGTTGATGTTCATCAAGAGAAATACAGACCTTCTGTCATCTAATTCTTCTGTGTTTTGATTCTATTTGATGACTAAATAATTATAAAACTAAATTATTAAACTGTTTTTTATCTATAATCGATGTGATGTCCAAACTTCCCCAGTCCGCAGTTCGTGGACTGGTGCTTAGCGTTGTTTCCTCTGGATCACAGGGCTCCGGGTTCGATTCCATGCCGCGTCGGGGATTTTCTCCATCCGGGGAGTGGACAAGAAGACAGTGAGCTATAATGAAAATATAAATCCAAGTGTATAGCATTCAGAACAGAAATTACATTTTAATTTTCCTCAGTACGCCCAGTACGAGGGTGAGTCTAATTAAAACCTTAAATTTGTAATTACAAATCGAAATTTCGCGCTGTTATCCTGTAAGTTGGTAAGTGTGCTACAAACATCCTGCAGAATGGCCTGTAGGTGGCAGCATAGTGCTGATGCACACATATCGTCGCAGTATCAGTATAAAGATGGCCGCCCCACTTGCGACTTGCACCAGGGGAGAACAGCGTTCTGTTATTCGGTTTTCGCTTAGTGAAGGTGTGAAACCCTTTGAAATTCATCGACGAATGAAGATTCAGTACGGTGATGCATATCTGTCACAGCAGTAAGTCTGCGAATGGAGTTGGAAGTTCGCAAATGGTGTGACTTCAGTGGAAGATGCTCCTCGTCCAGGTCAGTCACAACGAGTTGTGACTCCACAGAACATTGCAGCAGTTGAAGCCATAGTGAAGGAAAACCGCCGAGTGACAGTGAATGACATTGAAGCATGGTTACAGATTAGTCATGGGTCAGCACACCACATTGTACATGATGTGCTCCAGTTTCACAAAGTGTCTGCAAGATGGGTGCCACGGCAGCTGACTCCTGAAATGAGAGAACGACGTGGTGATGCTTGTGAAGAACTTCTCCGGCGCTTTGAACGAGAAGGTGATGGCTTCCTTGCAAGAATAGTTACTGGGGACGAAACCTGGGTTCACTTCCAACAACCGGAAACGAAGAGAGCGAGCAAGGAATGACACCATTCCTCAGCACCAAAACCAAAGAAGTTTCGAACAGAACCATCAGCAGGGAAGGTTATGCCGACTCTCTTTTGGGTCGAAAAAGGCATCTTTTGGAACATTCAATGCCTAGAGGGACCACTGTCACCACTGCAACATACACAGATCTCCTAGAAAATCATCTGCGGCCTGCAATCAAATCATAGCGACGTGGATTGTTGTCAGCAGGTGTCCTTTTGCAACATGACAATGCAAGGCCCCACACTGCTCGTACTACAGTTGCAATAATCACAGACCTGCATTTTGAGTGTCTTCCTCACCCACCACACTCACCAGACCTTGCTCCGAGTGACTTCCATATGTGTAGACCACTCAAAGATGCAAAGGGAGGAAAGAAGTTCCATTCTGATGAAGAGGTACGCCACGCGATGCATGAGTGGTTGCACGGACTACCAAAATAATTTTTTTCTAAGGGAATTTATGCACTTATTAAGCGCTGGAGGACTTGCATTGAGCGTCTGGGAGATTATGTTGAAGAGTGATACAGCTTTGTACCATTTCTGCACAATAAATAATATTTAAAAAAAATATTAAAGGTTTTCATTTGACTCACCCTCGTATATACGCAAATATTTGAACAGACAAAGGAACTACCTCAAAATTTAATTACATCACCACTGACAAATTTGCCTTTGCACCGAATATTTAGAAGCTAAACCAAGCACATCAGAGCCTTATGAAGGGAAAGGCGAAACTCAAATTAAAGAAGGCACGCCACAATGGTGAATAATTCCACAATAGCAACAGCGGACACGCCTCAAACACAGCTTGATGTCGGACTCGCGCTCCACAAGAATAAGAAGTGCTGCTAACAAACATCACACAGGCGAGATATGAACTGCAGAAACATAAATTACGTGAACAATAATAGCCACCTTCTTAAGAGATCACGGCTATAAGCGAAAAAAAAAGATGATTAAATAGGGTATCGAATATTACAAAGATAATAATTAACGTCTTCCCAAACAATTAATGTAAACTTCACCCTAAAATTACACGACCAGGGGCCTACTTGAATCAAACAGAATAAATGACTATGCTTACCCCTCCAAGGGAATACTTAGTGACTAGGTATTACAAGAGTTTAAAACATTCTTGGAAGGTGAGTGTCAACAGCCTTTAAGCAATGTATAAAATGCGTATTTGAACCATCAGCTGCCTTTATTTTAAACCCAAATATGGGTTTAAACCATTTTAACCCTTATCCGTGAAGATGGTCCAAGACTGAAACCGGCTAATATTTGGGTTTAAAATAAAAGCAACTGATGGTTCAAACATGCAATTTATACATTACAAAGAGTGGTTCCTTGAATCAGTCCTCAGGCTTTACATCCAATCAGAACCTAATTTCAAAACACACGTGTTAATACAGGGAATTCCCCTTAAAATAATTAAAAGGTAAAATTACAAAGCTTACTAAACGTAAAGAAATGAAACTCAGTGAACAGGAATTATGCCACACGGATCATGATAAAAAAGAGATTGATTAAACACTAAAGCTCAAACTACTTGCTATACACCGTCCAGTAATGTGTCTGTTTACACCACCTCAAGAGTCTGTTAGCATTGACTACAGAAAAGTGTCTCTCATGAGGAGCTGATCGACCACTGTACCCATCCTTTTTAACTACCTAAGCACAGTTGTTGTGCTACTTGGGCAAGTGGTGGCGCTTTGGAACATACGAGTGATTCCGCACAGTGATTTCATGTCTTTCTTTACAACTACCCACATCAATGGTCGACGGTCCAAGCCGTCAGTACATGAGGTTTGCCTGGTGTTGGTGTAATTGTGGTAGTTCCTTCACTTCGGCAGCTTTAGAAGGGTTGAAATATGCCAGATGGATTTGTCACTCAAGTGACATCCAATGAGCAATACATGTTCAAAGGTACTGAGCTCTCCTGACCGACCTATTATTCTGCTGGTACTGCTTCTACAGTGAGACCAAAACGCTCCTCGCCTCCTTTCATACTGGCGCGTCCGCCTCTCGCGACGTCTAGTGGTCAGTTCCGCATAACATAGGGGTGTCTGAATACTTTTTATCTTACAGTATATGCAGAAGGGCTGGCATGAGAAGAAAGAGGCAATTTCAAGGGGTCTTATTTTGCAGTCGCAAGCGTACACCAGAGCCAAAGGACCAAATACTTTTAGTCAGAAACAATCTATCAGCTATCGATCCAATGTTTTCTATCGATATTTGAATGTTGTAAGCGGGAGATCCATGAGAACTATATGACGTCTCTTATTCGTCTGCTGTTATTAAAGTATGACGACATTGACAGTAAAATGGTACAAGTAATTTATTTTCCCCACAATCACTGGTAGCACTTTGGAACATAGGAGTGATTCCTTCCATGACTTAATGCCATACTTTACGACTACCCGCCACAGGTCGACGATATCAGTCGTCACTAAATGAGGTGGACCAGCTCCTCATGAGGCACACTTTCCTGTTAACAATGCTATGCCACCATTGATGTGGTGTAAAGGGAGACGTTACAGGACAGTGGATGATTGGAAACCAGGTTTATCGTATATCAGAAACGAGTAAGTTCTTGTTTATTTTTTTAAATTTTTTATTTAATTTTCAAATAGTAGTTCCTAGCTGATCACAAACAAATGGAGACAGAAGCTAATTAACATTGTTACAGATTCTAAATGATAAGGTCGAGAAATATGGAATGAAATTTAATGTGGAGAAAAGCAAGACCATGGTGGTAACGAGAGGGGATAGAGAGGGCAAGGGACAAATTCATATTAAGGGACGGGTTATTGAAATAGTGGACAACTTTAAATATTTGGGAAGTGTATTAATGTGGAATGCTCGTTTGCAGATAGAAATTAGCAAAAGAATACAACAGAGTAGTACATTTTACCAGTGTGTGAGGGGCTTGGTGTGGGGAAGGGAAGTGCCAATGAGGTGCAAGCTGGTGCTATACAACACTTGCATCACACCCATACTAATTTACGGCTCAGACACTTGGACTATGGCCAGAAGAGAGGAGACTAGGATACAATCCAGTGAAAAGAAGTTTCTGAGAAATATGCTAGGGAAGACGAGGAGAGACAGAGAGAAAAATGAAGATGTTGGCTGGCTCTGAGCACTATGGGACTCAACTGCTGAGCTCATTAGTCCCCTAGAACTTAGAACTAGTTAAACCTAACTAACCTAAGGACATCACCAACATCCATGCCCGAGGCAGGATTCGAACCTGCGACCGTAGCGGTCTTGCGGTTCCAGACTGCAGCGCCTTTAACCGCACGGCCACTTCGGCCGGCATGAAGATGTTAGGAAGGAAATTGGAGTGGAGAAGTTTGTAACGCCGGAAATGCATATCCTATTTCCATCCATTGTACTATAGATTTTACCTTATTTTGTTACCTGAAGATATGACATTTCTGTATCTTTATATGCTGCAATTGTTTTACTATTTGTGTGTATATATATATATTTGTGCATTTATGTCGATGTATAATTGCTTTGTTTTGTAAATATTATTTGTATTTTTACTCTGGGTCTGGCCTACGGAAAACTGTGCTATCGAACGACTACCTCGATAGGTTGCATGGAGAACCAAAGTGTTTAGGATCTTTGGTAGTGTTAACTCTGCCCCATGGAGCGAGGGCAGAGAGTCTGGCTGGAATAGGGCGGTGGAGAGGTGTGTTGTGTGACGCTCTCGCGAGCTGCCGCGCTTTCGGGGTTTGGCAGCATGTAATTGCGCTCGACTTGCTATGACAGTTTCTGACACGGTGTCGCGGACGGGAAACATTAGGTGGCGCACATCAAGAGCCCGTTTCGCCTGGTGACAGTGTCGAGAAGAAGGCGCGCCAACATCCAGCTTCTACAACAGCGACGGCCGACAATGAGTGACTGACCCCACCTCCTCGACCGACGACTTCAAACCTTCAATCAACCAACAAGGAAGACTGGAAGCACGTAAAGTTTTAGAACTGTATCGTAGACCTCAGCTTTTCAAACTATTCCATTAGCAAATTACAGCATCTTAGCATGAACCTTTGTTGCTCATTGTCCCAATTGCATTACCAAGCAGAGTCCCTTCCTTTTCCGGAATGAACCCGAGTGTCGTTGAAATTCAAACGCCAGCATTAAAGTAATATCATCCCATTTCACTGCTTTAATTTCAAAGTTCAGTTAAAGTATTCATAGCTGGCTACAATATTTAGATTACACAAGCGCAAATTAAGAGTGCGAGTTTTGTTACCATATTTTAGCTTACCTGTGACTGCAACTCAGCTTGGTACGTACTAAGTTTTACTATTGTTAATTGCTGAGAATCATTTAATTCAAGTTCAAAGTTAAATCTCTTATTTCTAAATTGCGTGGATTCAAGTAGCTCTTGAAATGATTGTTGAGGTAGCCCAAGACTAACCTTATTTTATTGAATTTCGTAGTGCTTCAGAAACAAAGTTCACTATTCATTTCAGTCACTAAATTAACTTTCAATTTTGCGGTTTTATTAATTCTTTTGCTAAACTAAGTCTGAGTGTAGCGAAATTTATTACTTCCGACAAACATTCAGTTTTCACACGACACGTGTCAACCTTCAGTTGCCACGCTTTTAGTGCTAAATATATGTGCATTAATCTTTCATTTTCAGTTATTATAGTAGTTGTCCATAGGACTGGCGACCATAATTTTCCCCAAATCTCAAATATCTAATTAACGCCAATTAATTGTTAACGTAACGACCGCACATTTACGTTCTTTATTAACTTTACCCCTTTTCAAAATTAATTTCCACCAATTTCATTTGCATTTTTCCTTTGATTGAGATGTAACCCTTTCCTCCCTCTTTACCAACAAATTAACTTCGGTGACGATCGCTTTTCTCAAATTTCCATTAGGTGCACGCGGTTTAATTTTTCACTGTCATTAAGGTCGATAAGTGAGGGGGAGGTTACGTGGCGACCTGGTGACAGGACAATCTTCGGATTTGAGGTTGTTCTGGACACGAATTTTGCATTGTGCAAATCTCGTAACAAAGTACTGGTGACGAACAGGTCGTTACGTCAGCGAGAATAAGTAGTGGGAGGAAACCTAATTAGATTTGAGATTTGTCATTTATACTGAAAATTTGTAAAATGAGTGAAGGCAACAATTACCAGAATTAGGTAGACTTGGGTACGGAACAATCGGTCGAACAGTGGGAAACGCGCACCGCGGAAGCCATTGTTCAGGGACAGTCGGCTAGCATGAAAGACGCGACCGCCGAAACGCAACAAAGAGCAGAAATGGAATGCCAAACTTTAGAAAATGTTTAGGAATAGGAAGTGAAAAATCTGAACCCCTGGATGACGAATACGGGGGGACAATTAAAGAGGAAGCCGCTATGGAAGTAAAACCGGTAGTTTCCGGGAACTTAACTGATTTATTGAATGTTTTGACTAACGAAATCAAGGCTCAGTCTAGCAAGATAGAAACTCAATCGGCAGAAATTAAAGCTCAGTCTGAAAGAATTGACAGGAAGCTAGACAATCAGAACAAAGCTATTAATGTTGTTAACAACAATGTTGGAGTTGTTAACACGAAAGTTGATAAAATCAAACAAGAATCGGTGATCTTAAACGGGAAATGATAGGCGTTCAGGCGGAAATTGCGAACATAAATACTCGTTTTGACTCCGAAATTAGCAGAATCGAGAAAAGCATAGGAGTAGCAGTTGCTCCGATCATCGAGAATAAGGTGACGGAACAAATTCAATTAGAGAAAAAAGAGGATCAACATAAGGTGGAAACTTTAAAGGCTTTAGTATCCGAAGTAGATACTAAAGTGAGGAAGCAGGCTAATACCTGCGAAGAGAAAAAGAGGGAAGTGGAAACGCTTGCGACAACCACTTGCCAAGTAATTACAAGAGTGTCGGAATTAGAAAAGAAACTTGATGAACAACAGAATTATGTGCCAATCTGTGCACATAGTTCAGAATTGTTGACGAAAGAGGAGCGGTTCGACCCCTTGAAAAAAAGGCGGTATACACGCGATCGATTTCATTAAAAATTGTGAAAGAGTTTTACCGAGACCATGGACTAATGAGAGAAAAATTAATGCGGTTATTGACGTGTTGGCTGGTGATGCCAAGCGTTGGGGCTTAAACCTCAACATAACGATCCTGACTTTTGACGAGTTTAAAAATTTGTTTCTGGCTGAATACTGGTCAGAGCAAAAACAACAATGTGTCTGGCGCGAATTTGTCGTATCGAGGCCTTTCGATGCGAATTCCCGTGGCTCGATGAAGGAGTTTTTTGAGGGCTGGAACCGCAAGTTGGAATATTTGCGTGATCGCCGCACGGAATCCGAAATAGTCTGGGAACTCTACAAGAAGCATCCAGATGATACAAAACGCTACGTAGGAAGCAATTACAAGACAATCAATGATTTCCTGGAAAGAATTGAGGACGAGGACAATTGGCGCAATAATCGCGATAGTGGTAGAGGCCGTGGTAACAACAACGGGTACCACAGCAACCACAACAACGATAACCATGGGAATAATGCATACCGCAACCTTGGCAGCAATAACAATAGTGGTTCGGGCCGTAATGATAATCGGTACAATGCAAATAATAACAGGAATGACGGAAACCAGTATCATGTTAGCGTGATACGGGCTTCGCAGAATAGTAATAACGCCAGAGGGTGTGATAAGCCGCCTCAGCAGCATCCGGGGAGCAGATCTGCTGGGACAAGACAGGGAAACTATTAGCCGCGCCGGTGAGGGGCCGACCGGACGTGGAGAAATTTTGGCGGCCCAATAACAGGAGAAAACCCAGGTGTCGTCGTTATGAAAATTCTGTATGGAATAATCAACGGCGGGAGAGTGTGCCAGTGTTAAGAGAAAGGAGTGCGCCCACAAGTAGTAGATCAGCTGTAGACACGGCAGTAGAAAATACATTCACTGTCAGTAAGAACAATTCAAATAGTGTTCCGGAAATCGATTATAAAGTGGCAGCTGTAACACCCACAGCGGAACTGAAGATTGAGTTTAGAAATGATTCGCAAGTGTTGAGAGAAGATCAGATGTTGGATAAAACGTCCGTCATCGAGCGAGGGGATGCAGAGAGGGATGAGGTCTGGCTAAGGCAGTTCGGTCGCTTATACGACGAACTAAGAGATTATAGGGGCCTGTATGGGAGAAGTGTTTATGGGGAGCACGAGCAAGATTCGTCGTGTTTCGTCCCGCTGGAGTTGGATGTTGAAGTAGTAACGGAAATTCTGGCCCTAACCGGCAGACCTTACCGAAAGTTGTAGTGGTACAAGTAGCCGACCCATCCGACGCAAAACTCCAGTTTAAACATTGCGAGAGTATTAAGGAGAAAGATTACGAGAATTTTAGTGATAGCCGGACACGATTGGTAGAAAAGCACGTAGATTACAGCGTGTATGAGATTAGAGCGGACGTTACACGGTCGGACGATAGCAGTGTGGGTTGCGCAGATCCAGAGGAAGTAATTGCAGATACTACTGGGCACATTCCTCCAGGTAGATTGGCAGATGAGATCAATCTGGCCAAAGAGGAATCAACGAAGGTGACAATTAGTGAATTGATAGCAAAGCAACACTCACTAGTTGACGAGTTACAGGAAAAGGTTTCGGTATTGGAGGCGAAGCTACAGACTAAGCCTCAGGACAAACGTGTTGAAATTAAAACTGCATGTGAACAGAGAATGAAAATGCCGCCAGATAAGCCGGATTTAGGATCAAAGCATGATGGTTTTTTCTGGAATGACCTGGATATAGACGAGGATTTATTGTGGGAGAATGAAGAAACAGTCGAGGACAAGTGTAGACAGATAGTAGTGTCTGTTAATGTGCATGACCTACAACTAAACGTGTTGATTGACACCGGTGCAGAATTGAGTGCTGTATCTGGGAAAATATTTGAGTTACTGAAAGACAGACCTGGTATCATAGTTATGCCAGTAACAGGAGTGAAAATTATCGGTGCTACTGGGAAGGCCAGTAAACCGGTCACAAAGCAGATTTTTGTCAACTTCGAGGTATGTGGGGCACGATTTGAACAACAGTTTGTCGCCGTGCCAGACTTAACTACGGAAGTAATTATCGGGATAGATTGGCTATTAAAGTACCGTGCAGTGATTAATTGCGGAAGCAAAACTTTGACGTGTACATCACAAGATAAAACAATAGTAGTTAGTTTTGACGAGGCAGGAGATGGTGTGCATAGGCAATACCAGCCTATACACATTGTTAACTGGCCGGATGCCATTGACGTAGGAATGAATTTGAACTACTGTAACGTGAGGAATCTTGGCATTGACAATAGTGTAGAAAGTCAATTGGAAAGTATTATAGACGGTGTGTCAAACGTAACACACGAACAAAGACGAGGCCTGTATGAAGTAATAATGAAGAATAAGAGTGTGTTTTCAGACAAACCGGAACTTGTGGAAGGATATAAATGCAAGTTGCATGTAATTCTGCACGAACCATTCTTCGTGAGGCCGTATGCTATACCGCTGTCCAAAAAGGAAGCAGTGCAACGGGAGACCGCCAAAGCGGTCTATAGCAAGCTTGTGAACGATTATTTTGTTCATATTGGTAAGCCCAAGGCAATTCTATCAGACAATGGGGCACAATTAACTTCTAAGTTGAGGAATGAAGGCATGGCAAGTAATGGGGTCGAAGTGATCCATATTTCAGCTTGCTATCCGGCTGGAAATCCCGCTGAGAGTTACACGCGCGAGCTAGGCCGACTTTGCCGTACCTATTGCCACCACAACCAAGGGCATGGGGCAAATATGTAGCAGAATTTGAGAGAATTATGAACACCTTGAGACATGAGTCTACGGGATTTTATCCAGAGAAAATCCTGTTAGATGACAGAAGTAAAAGTTTAGTGGAAGAGATAATCAAATTCCCTCCACGGATTGACATTAGTATTGGTGTGAAAAAAGATCGTTTCTCGAGAAATAATGAAGATAAAAGCCATGCTCGCATATGTCGTCATGACGCTAAAGCGCGTTTTGCTAAGTTTGCAATCGGAGACTTAGTACTTGTAAAAGCTCATGAGAAATCGAGCGAGATAGACAATGAAATCTCTAAATTTAAGTTTGTTTATAATGGACCATATAAAGTCATTGGTATACCTCACACAAATGCTTATTGCTTAGAGTATCCAAGCTCTGGAAAACTATTAGGTACACGGAACATTGTAGACTTGAAATTGTACCAACCTAGGATTGATTAATACCACAGAATGGGTAATTTGTACAGTATGTAAATATAGAGTGTAATATTTAACGATTTGTTAGATTGCCATGATTTTACCTGACCAAGAGGTCATTAAAGAAGTTGCAATTAATGAGTAGTTAAGTTTGATTAAATGTTTTAAGAGTAACTGATTATTAATCAACTGAAAAATCCAAGCTGCTAGTTTAAGTTTTCAGCTGAATCAGAGTAGATTAAGGAATGTAAATATGATTTTGTAACTAGCTGTAAGATTTCATAAATATGTGATTTACTAGTCACTGCCGATGTACTTAGACGCTGTTTTAAGTTTCAGGCTAGTACATGCGTGTGACAATGGACATTGTTGAGTTATCCACTGTGATAGTGTTAATAGACTCCTTGAGATTACTCGGGAGTGAGTTTTTCCGAAAGAATTCAGTGAAACGGGAGTACTGGAAACGCCGTTACACAGGCGAATGAGATCAAGCGGCACGCAACAATAATGGCGAGGCGAAGCCGCTGTCTGCTCTTGTGCCGCTCTCGGCATTCTTTGTACTTGCGGGTACGGAAGGCGGAGTTGTTTCTCTTCCCGGACAGCTGATGTGAAAGAATTCTGCTGTCAATATTTTTGTTTTTGTCGATCTGAAGTATATTATTTTCTTGTTTAGCGTTAAGTGAACTCTCGTGGCGAGAATATTAATTATGAAAAGATTATATAAAATGTGTGTTCTATATAATTAATTATTAATTTGCGTATTTTAATTTACCCGTTTTTATGACCATGCACTCTGATTAATTCTGTAAATAGTATTTCATTTCTTGATACTGTTAGGACTTTTGCTGATTTAGAATAGATTAACCATTTTCTATGTTTTCTATGAATTTTAACATGTTGTCAACCTGTTTTCTTTTGTGTAAGATGACAGAGTGGAATAAGGTTACGAGTGTCTCCACTCAATTATTATGGTCTAAATATTGGTTTATGGTTAATTAGCCTAATGCTAAATTTTCTTGATGTTTTGAGCATATGCATTTCCGCTGTTTTTTTTTCCTTTTTGGGACACTTTCTGAGTCTGTTTACGTTACATAAACATCCTCAGACAATGTGGGGCACGTGTAACGCCGGAAATGCATATCCTTCTATTTCCATCCATTGTACTATAGATTTTTCCTTATTTTGTTACCTGAAGATATGACATTTCTGTGTCTTTATACATTGTAATTGTTTTACTATTTGCATATATATATATATTTGTGCATTTATGTTTTTGTATAATTGGTTTGTTTTGTAAATATTATTTGTATTTTTACGTTGGGTCTGGCCTCGGGAAAACTGTGCTATCGAACGACTACCTCGATAGGTCGTGTGGAGAACCAAAGTGTTTAGGATCTTTGGTAGTGTTAACTCTGCCGCATGGAGCGAGAGCAGAGAGAGTCTGGCTGGAGTAGGGCGGTGGAGAGGTGTGTTGTGTGACGCTCCAGCGAGTTGCCGCGCTTTCGGGGTTTGGCAGCATGTAATTGCGCTCGACTTGCTATGATAGTTTCTGACACGATGTCGCGGACGGGAAGCATTAGCTGGTGCACATCAAGAGCCCGTTTCGCCTGGTGACAGTGTCAAGAAGATGGCGCGCCAACATCCAGCTTCTGCAACAGCGACGGCCGACAATGGGTGACTGTCGCCACCTCCTCGATCGACGACTTCAAACCTTCAATCAACCAACAAGGAAGACTGGAAGCACGTAAAGTTTTAGAACTGTATGGCAGACCTCAGCTTTTCAAACTATTCCATTAGCAAATTACAGCATCTTAGCATGAACCTTTGTTGCTCGTTGTCCCAATTGCATTACCAAGCAGAGTCCCTTCCTTTTCCGGAATGAACCCGAGTGTCGTTGAAATTCAAACGCCAGCATTAAAGTAATATCATTCCATTTCACTGCTTTAATTTCAAAGTTCAGTTAAAGTATTCATAGCTGGCTACAATATTTAGATTACACAAGCGCAAATTAAGAGTGTGAGTTTTGTTACCATATTTTAGCTTACCTGTGACTGCAACTCAGCTTGGTACGTACTAAATTTTACTATTGTTAATTGTTCAGAATCATTTAATTCAAGTTCAAAGTTAAATCTCTTATTTCTAAATTGCGTAGATTCAAGTAGCTCTTGAAATGATTGTTGAGGTAGCCCAAGACTAACCTTATTTTATTGAATTTCGTAGTGCTTCAGAAACAAAGTTCACTATTCATTTCAGTCACTAAATTAACTTTCAATTTTGCGGTTTTATTAATTCTTTTGCTAAATTAAGTCAGAGTGTAGCGAAATTTATTACTTCTGACAAACATTCAGTTTTCACACGACACGTGTCAACCTTCAGTTGCCACGCTTTTAGTGCTGAATATATGTGCATTAATCTTTCATTTTTAGTTATTATACTAGTTGTCCGTAGGACTGGCGACCGTAATTTTCCCCAAATCTCAAATACCTAATTAACGCCAATTAATTGTTAACGTAACGACCGCACATTTACTTTCTTTATTAACTTTACCCTTTTTCAAAATTAATTTCCACCAATTTCATTTGCATTTTTCCTTTCATTTAGATGTAACCCTTTCCTCCCTCTTTACCGACAAATTAACTTCGGTGACGATTGCTTTTCCCAAATTTCCATTAGGTGCACGCAGTTTAATTTTTCACTGTCATTAAGGTCGATAAGTGAGGGGGAGGTTACAAGTTGACTGAGAAAATTGAAAAGAATAGATTAAAAAGGTTTGGACATGTCAAGGGACTGGGAGAGGGAATAATACTAAGAAAAATGATGGAGTTCGCCAGCCGGTGTGGCCCAGTGGTTCCAGGCGCTTCAGTCTGGAACCGCGCGACCTCTATTGTCGCAGGTTCGAATCCTGTCTCGGGCTTGGATGTGTGTGATGTCCTTATGTTAGTTAGGTTTAAGTAGTTCTTAGTTCTAGTGGACTGATGACCTTAGATGTTAAGTTCCATTGTGCTCAGAGCCATTTGAACCAGTGATGGAGTTCAAGATTGAGGGCAAGAGGCCAAGAGGAAGACAGAGAACAAGATGGATTGATACAATAAAGATGTGTTTAAGAAGGGGAAGCCTGCTATGGAACCAAATTGTGGAAGAAGAATGCTGGAAATACCGAGTAAAGTGGCGAAGTACTATTGATACCCCAACCCGACCAGATATTGGATATAGGAGAAACGAAGATGATGACAGATGCCGTTCTGTGTCTTAGCCAACTACAAATGAAAAATGCGTGATTTTGTAACTTTAGCTGAAAGTGTTGTTGTGCCACAATTATTGCAATTTTTGCGACTAATTCAGGTCCCTTGCATACAGAAAGACAGAGGAATGAAACGCCATATGACACTTGATACATAGGAAAAGCATCTGTAATTACAGTCAAATCTCGAATTTCTCAGGCACCGAAAATTCGTCAAAAGAACTGAGCCACCTTCCATGGAAATGATCACAATCGCCATCAAATTTCGCATGTCTTTTGAGGTGAGGTCCGCACACAAAACACCCTCTAGTCACAGAGTAAGGAGCTTTGTTTGTTCTACATTTTGTAGCTCAGTAATGGGAAAGTTCACCCCGTCCCTGAAGAGACACAAAATTTATTCAGCCTTCAGGTTCCACTAAAAGTACGACAGTTTATGAGGTCTGTGCAGAACGATACAGGGCTCAGAACGCCAGGTACTTGAAGAAAACTCGAGAGTGCGGCTTCTGTTACACAGAACAGACAGTGTGTACTATCGAGCAAAGCCAGAAAAACCGCGAGAGCATTTTTACCCTACGTTATCCGAAAAATCTGCCTAGTCAGGAAAAGGTTTATAAAACGGAGAGCGAATGATGACACCTTAGTCATTACAAGGAGAAACTTTTTTGGGGTAACGTATTAAAAGCAGTAATTGAAATCAAAACACTGGATAATATCCTCAACAAAGACAGCGGTCTATAGGTCAGTATAGCGTGAGATCCAGTCATCGCGAGTTTGAAGCGATCGCGACAGAAGTGGAATCCAAATAAAAACAGTGTTTGGCCGTGGAAAAAGCACTAATTACGTCACAGCCGGAAGCATGGCTCTGCAAGGGCGAGGTCGTCGGTGACACAGCAGCACTGACAATGGCCAAAAGGTTATGGGAATATAACCACTTGATGAAGCAGCAACCACGCGCAGTTTTCGTCAGTTCATATGACTGCGAGACCACGCTATTGTACGGAGTCAACTAAGAGAAATAGACTTTTTCAAAATGAACAGTTTTCCGTTGAATTTTAGGAAAAATGTTTGCATTTATATAAAATTGGAGGTTAACATCTTTTATCAGATTTACACGATCATTGATGAAAAATCACGTCATTCAAATGACGGCTACCCCCTCTAACACTTAACTCTGTCAGACGTTACTTAAATCGGGCAATAGGCGCTGGTCAGTCAAAGCCACGTCTTCTATAACGGGAGCTTCTAACTACATTAAACTTTGTTAACACAGACACGCTCCTTCAAATACCCCGATAAGAAAACTAAATCATGGTTTGGAACTGTTCTCCCAAAAAAATGGTCTAAGCATTTAGGAAACAGGTATTGTAAGCGAGCACGTGTTGCTCTGTCATCCACCCCTCCTTTCGCTCCTTTGCTACATAGCGCACAGTCCCAAACTGAATGACATATACGTCGTCTCAAATGGTTCAAATGGCTCTGAGCACTATGGGACTTAACATCTATGGTCATCAGTCCCCTAGAACTTAGAACTACTTAAACCTAACTAACCTAAGGACAGCACACAACACCCAGCCATCACGAGGCAGAGAAAATCCCTGACCCCGCCGGGAATCGAACACGGGAACCCGGGCGTGGGAAGCGAGAACGCTACCGCACGACCACGAGATGCGGGCTATACGTCGTCTCCCGTCCATCGCAGACAGCAGTACAGTAATCAGTCTGAAAAGTGCATGTCCTGTATGTTAGGTCACATAGATCTGTAACCAATTGACTAACCGTCTCTGTCATTCTCTTAAGAGCTTCCAGCACTGTCATAGACAGCGAAAACAAATGCAGTGGAATATTTGTTACAGATTATTAACAGTTAAATATCAATGGTGTAAGAAAGGTACATAAGTGAAAACGAATTAGCCTCATATCGCTAGAAAAGCAACACTGTGGCGAACGCCAGTATCAAATCTAGGAGACTACAATGTAGACAAGAGTGTCATTTCTACGTAAGAAACTAGAGACACATCTATTGACATTGTTATTCTGCTGATTTAAATTCTGACATTGTCTTTCCAAAGTCATGCTCATAGTCTCGTTTCTCGTAACCAACGCCAGAACCTCGCAGTCTGATGTACAGCCACACCTCTGCTCCAAACCAAAACCTGAGACATGCAATACTTTAATAATAACAGCCTGAGATCGCAACAGAGAAATCAACAACTTTACAAGAGGCACAACTACGAAAAGTGGGCAGATGAATGCCATCAGCAGCACACTTTAAGAAAGAAAGCGTACAACGAGACTTCGTGGCTCATCGCCGAAGGTCATAACGGTAGACAATATCGAAGCAGCATTATATCGATAAAAACTGAAAAAAGATAGGCACGAATGATGACTAGAAGATATGACAGCACATCTAAAACTCTCACAAGTGGACTCAAAAACGCATCATGTATCCCAGGAAGCATCTGACTGGATCCTATTTACTGACGGGAATCAATGCGCCCTGTTGGTTAAAGCGAGTAACCATATACGATCTCAGCAACGGAAAGAATTCAAATTTGACTCGATTAATGTAAGAGACCATGAACTAAAGTTTTATATACACGTAAACGAACAAATCGGAGGATCAGACTGCACTAGAACTCATAGTGAGTTTTCATTAGCAAAAAAGACATCGTTTTAAGAAGTCTTTGACATGAATATGTTCAGATATTTCTAAACCCACTATAGGGGTGAGACAAACGACAGAGAAATGCGAGTAATCAGGAGCGAAAGTGGGGCACGGCAGCGATTTAAAGCCGCCTGGCAGTAGACGTCAGTGGGACGGACCAGAACGGAAAGAACGTCACGGTCAAACGTTGGCATGTTCAACAGTAGACGAAACGTGAACGCAATGTCACACAGTTCAGTACCGGAGCGTGAAAGTGGTGCAAAAAGCCCAAAACAGTATCAGAATTAAGGAACTAGCAATGATAAAGTTTATTAAGTTCCAGTGCAAGCTTCATAACGGGTGTTCTGGACGAGAATCCTAGGTAAACTGCTGAGAGGTGAAGCAATAGCAAAAGTGTAGCCAAAACATTTCAGAAATTCTACATTTATTTTCTGCTAAAAACATACACATTTAAAGAAAGAAAACAAAAATATGTAAAAGGCAATAAATAGAGCATTTTGCCATATCAAAAGTTGTTTTTTCGTTTCTGAGTACCAGATTACGTCGAAAATTATTTTGCTTCTCACTGTTAAAAATATTTATGAAAAGTGTTTCATCAATTTGTTCTGTTATTTATGAACCATTATTTGATTTCAAATATCTGGCTCCTTTTGAGAAAAGAACCCTCACAGAAGAAACATGGAAGTCAAGGTTTGCAAGTTTGAGTGTGTGTGTGTGTGTGTGTGTGTGTGTGTGTGAGAGAGAGAGAGAGAGAGAGAGAGAGATAGGGCATGGTAAGAATAGACTAATTTAACGATTCTAGCAGACGACGCCACCATACACCTGCCAACGACGACGTCAAAACTTTCTTCCCTAGAAACCTTGATTTTGATATCCCGTTCCATTCTGTGAATTCCGCCATTGGAAATACATTATGGAATGTTCTGAAATTTCCCGTACTATCCGTTCTGTTGAACGTAAAGCTGCAGAATGTAGGCTGGTGGGTCATCTTCTGCTCGCGTCGACAATGAATGAATACGTAGTGACAACTGAAAATCTTTGAGAAACTGTGAATCGAATTGTAAGGTGGCTATCGTTTTGGAAATTTTACTACCAATGCAAGTAGTATGATTAGGTCCTGACTTACTCAAGTTTTTGTTGTTGTTGTTGTTGTGGTCTTCAGTCCTGAGTTTGGTTTGATGCAGCTCTCCAAGCTAATCTATCCTCTGCAAGCTCCTTCATCTCCCAGTACCTATTGCAACCTACATCCTTCTGAATCTGCTTAGTGTATTCATCTCTTGGTCTCCCTCTACGATTTTTACCCTCCACACTGCCCTCCAATGCTAAATTTGTGATCCCTTGATGCCTCAGGACATGTCCTACCAACCGATCCCTTCTTCTAGTCGAGTTGTGCCACAAACTTCTCTTCTCCCCAATCCTATTCAATACCTCCTCATCAGTTACGTGATCTACCCACCTTATATTCAGCATTCTTCTGTAGCACCACATTTCGAAAGCTTCTATTCTCTTCTTGTCCAAACTGGTTATCGTCCATGTTTCACTTCCATACATGGCTGCACTCCATACAAATACTTTCAGAAACGACTTCCGGACACTTAAATCTATACTCGATGTTAACAAATTTCTCTTCTTCAGAAACGATTTCCTTGCCATTGCCAGTCTACATTTTATATCCTCTCTACTTCGACCATCGTCAGTTATTTTACTCCCTAAATAGCAAAACTCCTTTACTACTTTACGTGTCTCATTTCCTAATCTAATTCCCTCAGCATCATCCGACTTAATTCGACTACATTCCATTATCCTCGTTTTGTTGACGTTCATCTTATATCCTCCTTTCAAACCACTGTCCATTCCGTTCAACTGCTCTTCCAAGGCCTTTGCTGTCTCTGACAGAAACAATGTCATCGGCGAACCTCAAAGTTTTTATTTCTTCTCCATGGATTTTAATACCTACTCCAAATTTTTCTTCCGTTTCCTTTACTGCTTGCTCAATATATAGATTGAATAACATTGGGGAGAGGCTACAACACTGTCGCACTCCCTTCCCAATCACTGCTTCCCTTTCATGCCCCTCGACTCTTATAACTGCCATCTGGTTTCTGTACAAATTGTATATAGCCTTTCGCTCCCTGTATTTTACCCTTGCCACCTTTAGAATTTGAAAGAGAGTATTCTAGTCAACATTGTCAAAAGCTTTCTCTACGTCTACAAATGCTAGAAACGTAGGTTTGCCTTTCCTTAATTTTCCTTCTAAGATAAGTCGTAGGGTCACTATGGCCTCACGTGTTCCAACATTTTTACGGAATCCAAACTGATCTTCCCCGAGGTCGGCTTCTACCAGTTTTTCCATTCGTCTGTAAAGAATTCGTGTTAGTATTTTGCAGCCGTGACTTATTAAACTGATAGTTCGGTAATTTTCACATCCGTCAACACCTGCTTCCTTTGGGATTGCAATTATTATATTCTTCTTGAAGTCTGAGGATATTTCGCCTGTCTCGTTCATCTTGCTCACCAGATGATAGAGTTTTGCCAGGACTGGCTCTCCCAAGGCCGTCAGTAGTTCTAATGGAATGTTGTCTACTCCCGGGGCCTTGTTTCGACTCAGGTCTTTCAGTACTCTGTCAACCTCTTCACGCAGTATCATATCTCCCATTTCATCTTCATCTAAATCCTCTTCAATTTCTATAACATTGCCATCAAGTACATCGCCCTTCTATAGACCCTCTATATACTCCTTCCATCTTTCTGCTTTCCCTTCTTTGCTTAGTACTGGGTTTCTATCTGAGCTGTAGGCTGTAGGCTGCAGGCTGTAGGCTGTAGGCTGTATCTGTCTTACCCCTAGTGAGATAAGCCTCTACATCCTTACATTTGTCCTCTAGCCATGCCTGCTTAGCCGTTGTGCACTTCCTGTCGATATCATTTTTGAGACGCTTGTATTCCTTTTTGCCTGCTTCATTTACTGCATTTTTATATTTTCTCCTTTCATCAATTAAATTCAATATTTCTTCCGTTACCCAAGGATTTCTACTAGCCCTCGTCTTTTTACCTACTTGATCCTCTGCTGCCTTCACTACTTCATCCCTCAGAGCTACCCATTCGTCTTCTACTGTATTTCTTTCCCCCATTTCTGTAAATTGTTCCCTTATTCTCTCCCTGAAACTCTATACAACCTCTGGTTCTGTCAGTTTATCCAGGTCCCATCTCCTTAAATTCCCACGTTTTTGCAATTTCTTCAGTTTTAATCTACAGTTCATAACCAATAGATTGTGGTCAGACTCCACATCTGCCCCTGGAAATGTCCTACAATTTAAAACCTTTTTCCTAAATCTCTGTCTTACCGTTATATAATCTATATGATACCTTTTAGTATCTCCAGGCTTCTTCCATGTATACAACCTTCTTTTATGATTCTTGAACCAAGTGTTAGCTATGATTAAGTTATGCTCTGTGGAAAATTCTACCAGACGGCTTCCTATTTCATTTCTTAGCCCCACTCCATATTCCCCTACTATGTTTCCTTCTCACCCTTTTGCTACTGTCGAATTCCAGTCACCCATGACTGTTAATTTTTGTCTCCCTTCACTACCTGAATAATTTCTTTTATCTCATCATACATTTCTTCAATTTCTTTGTCATTTGCAGAGCTAGTTGGCGTATAAACTTGTACTACTGTAGTAGGCATGGGCTTCGTGTCTATCGTGGCCACTATAATACGTTCACTATGCCGTTTGTAGTAGCTTACCCGCACTCCTATTTTTTATTCATTATTAAACCCATTCCTGCATTACCCCTATTTGATTTTGTATTTATAACCCTGTATTCACCTGACCAGAAGTCTTGTTCCTCCTGCCACTGAACTTCACTAATTTCCACTATATCTAAGTTTAACCTATCTATTTCCCTTTTTAAATTTTCTAACCTACCTGCCCGATTAAGGGATCTGACATTCCACGCTCCGATCCGTAGAATGCCAGTTTTCTTTCTCCTGATAATGACGTCCTCCTGAGTAGTTATGAAGTTATGTCTTGTTATAAACGAATCCATTACCCAATAATCAATGTTGTAATGCTATCTGACTTTGAGAACGAAAAAAGAATTTAAATAAGTAGCTCACGCTGACTTAAGTCACGCAAGTAATGAGCGGGAGGCGTAACGTGTATAGTTAAACTTCAATAGATGTGAAAATCGCTCGAAAAGCTCTATCTGAATCACTACATATAATAGTGTAATAATGATCAACTCATAGCCGCCCTTGGTGCAGTGGGGATCGAGACTCCTTTCTTGTAATCATAATACTGAAACATGAAGATGGTTGACTAAAGATAATACTTCTCCAAGTTACACTGCCGAAAAAGTAACACCACACCATCAAGGACAAGGTCATTTTACTGACAAGTGAGCTGACAGGTATTTCATTATTGCAAATGATAACAACTTCAGATCAAATGAAACACCGATGTCACAGCAAAGGGAGCCAAACACTCGCATCATACACAGTGTACCCCCTCTGGCGACAACATAGTCGTGCATTCTCCCCAATGGCGAGCTGAAGGCCTGTTGGAGACTCGGATGGAGCACGAAATTAAATAAGGGCCCAGCAGAGACAGATGTATTTTAAGTGCACATTTTGTGTAAAATGAATGTATGAATATGGATGTAATGTCGGACAAAAAAATCAAGTATTTATAATGTGTGCCCACTCTATGCTCTAGTTATTGCAGTACACATATTTAAAGATATAGGTGAGAAACTTAAAATATGAAAAAGCATTTATCACCGCAACTATCAGGCGAAGTTCAACGAGAGAATAAAGAATAGAATAAGAAACGCGCCCTTCATTTTGTGTGTCTAGAAACAAAGCTTGTAAAATTATAATATTAGGTAGTTTCGCTACCTTAATACGAGATAGTAGTTGTTATCGATATTCTTGGAGTACATGTTTTCATGCCTTTATTTTACCGAAATTCTCCATAACATCGGACTTCTTCTATCAACTGATAAAATGGGCAGATTGGCAAGACCTTAATTCATTGTATGGTGAAGATATTTTTTTCGGTAGTTTCACTTCACAAAAACTTCTTTCTGTTCAGAAAAATTTCGCTCACATGATGCACCTCAGACACAAATCGCAAAGAAGTATTGGATTGTAAGTATACTACAGGGTAATGATTTACTGAAGATCTATTTAATTATAAACTGAAAGATCTATTGGGCTGTCCATGTATCAGCAACATTCACACAGCATCAATTTCATGTAGAAGTCTGTGATACCTTTTTATTTATTGCAGTACCTGATCTTTATCAAGCTCATCTTAAATTTCTACCAGATTCTCCAGTGCTAAAGCCAGAGTGGCATCGGCATTTTCAAGCATAAATTGTATTTCAACAATCTAAAAAATTTTGTTCATGGCCGTGTATCGTTGTGACAATTCTTGTATAAGTAGTTCTATGCATTCAAACATTTATCTTCGAACTTCTTCTTGAGACGATAATTGAGTGTCATGACCTAATTCACCCAGCATTGTTTTATTTATGCTCCT
Source organism: Schistocerca serialis cubense (assembly GCF_023864345.2). Lineage (NCBI taxonomy): Eukaryota > Metazoa > Arthropoda > Insecta > Orthoptera > Acrididae > Schistocerca > Schistocerca serialis. Next base: position 443,973,590 of record NC_064645.1, read on the forward strand.
TCTTCCTCATTACTCAGTGTTAATGTCCGCGTCATTACTCTCTATAGTGCCAAAAGTAACAGCACTCTCTATGATAGTAGTTCTTTCTGTCACGAGAAACTACTTCAGGGTTTTTAATTTGGCAACTCCTTTATCTAAAGTCATTTTTCGAGACAGTAGATATTTGTGGACTTAATTTACTTCCTCCATTATTGTATGACAAAAGTTGATGTACATCCAAAAGGTAAAATCACATACAGCTGGAAGGAGCAAGTCTAGTATCAAGATTTGCTTTGGATGGGTTTGGATATCTTCGTAAGTGCTGACAATTGTTTACACACTTTCTTTGATGAATTAACTGAGTTGTAATGAGCACTACAGCAAGTATCAGACAATCATTTCAAGCTTGTTCCTTTTTTCTACAAGTAATGCCCATCTCTACGCAGAAGATGAGAAACATGAATATAATTTCTCTACAATTCCAAAACAGGTGACATGAGAATGCATGAAAGTAGTGGGACAACCTTCGTGTCGCCCCACTCTCCATTGTTGCCACATGTATCCAAGATGCAGGCGATGACGTAATCCAAGATGACGTCAGCTGATGACGTTAGTACCATTATCCAACATGGTGGCTTTTAGCGGGAAAGTGCCATGCCCCTGGTGGGAAGTTAGAATTTTGGTGGTAAATTGAATTATGTGCTTCTGCAAGTCACCCAGCAGTCCCCTGCGCCCCCCTTTCCGACACTTTTGCATGATGGCGCATCATCCTCTTGGAAAATGGGCGGTATGCAATTTTGTCATATGATGACATGATGGAGACGGTGGCTGTTGTTTGAAGACAAATGTTGATGGTGTTAGGACAGCAACCAGCCACAAATTTACTTTCAGTTACTTTATTCAAAGGGCACCGTTACCGGTTTCGAATCGTTGTGATTCATCCTCAGACGGTTTACACGCTTTCTTCATGACATGTTGTGTGTTTTTTACAGATTAATTTTCGTGAAACGTCGGTTTGGAGTGTTTGTTTCCATAACATTCGTCCAACAGATGTAAATGCATTCCCACTGCATTCTTATTGATTCACACGTAAATTGTTCTCACTAAACACTTTAGATTTGTCACTGAGAAGATTTCTACCACGCACCACATGTTTTGATACATACAAAGAGATTACAAACATATGAGTATCACAGATGCTATGATATATTGTAACATTTGACGATGATGTCCTGTGTTTGGAAAGGATCATATATTCATTTACGCAACTGTAATGCCTTTTACACTAGTACAGAGACATTGAATTTTTGAGTTCATATTTTTAAATTAATTATAACGTTTTTTGTATATAGAACTTTATAGGTAAAATAGTATATTATTTAATTACATTTAGCATCATGAGAATTATAGTAACATATAAATTTGTTACTTGATCTGCAGATAGGTGTACTAATATTATTTGCTTTTGAGGCTGGAAAGTAATTTTTGGAAATTTTTCAGGAAAGGGGTGTTAGCTAACTCTGTTTGTTCGTTAAGGATATAGTCTGGGATGCTGTTTTTGTGTGTGTGAATTTCTAATTTTTCTAATATATTCATAGTGGCTCCTTTTTCTGCTAGATGCAGAATTTTTAAGTTGTCCTCAGTGTTTCCCACTGAATGGTTTTCTTCAGCAATATGGGCTGCAAATGCTGATTTGTGCAAGTTACCAAGTCTTAAAGCATCAATAAATGGGCGGTAATTTCGAATATTGGAGGGAATTCTGCTCTAAGAGCTTACTCCCGCAGTTGAGGGGAGTTAGAATAGTGTTGCCTCCATTAGAGACTGCTCATGATGTCATTCAATTCGAATATAATTTGTTTATATTTGTATAAATTCGCTTAAATTTGTTTGAATTTATTTAAATTTGTTGAAATTTATTTAAATTTATTATCTACCTAGAGCAGTATTGGCTTAGTGTGGTGTTACCACCACGAGAGGCTGAGATATCAGTGCTTGTTGAACTGCTGGTGTGGAGGGAGCGTGTGATCTATCGAAGAGCTATTGGTGTCTGACTGGGAGGAGTTCAACAGCCATTTTGCCTGTAAGCATGCAGCCGAGGACTGCACCCATAGCCTCCTACATGTAGAATGGAAGCGAGCATTAATGCTTGAATATATGAAGAGGAAGAAGAATACAGTCCTGCAAATGAATGATTTGCATCAAGATGCATTACACAACAAATGGAAACATCTATCTCACATCCCACCACACAAGAGACAACTGCCTCCTACCCAGCAGACCAAAGAACTGAGCTAGTTCGCTAGTGCACTGAGGGCGCCACGATAGGTCTCGTGATCGTGCAGTTCAGTCCGGGCATGCGGCGGCCGCTGGGTCACGCTGCGTGTGTTTTGACGTCTGCGGAGCACGTGTCACTTGCTCCCAGCCCCGCCGGCGCCAAGACACAAACAACTGGGTGTCCGATCGCCGCCGCGCCTGAGGGAGTCTCAGGAACGACGTAAACAAAGGCAATGCGAAGCTAGGGAAGACACGCAGGTGTTCTTAACAGCGGTGAACAAAGTGTTCCTTCAAAGCTCTTTACATATGAGTCTCCTCCCAAAATAGAAACATAAGCACGTACATGAAGACGCTAGCAAGTAGACAGTCGTTACGCTTCACAACATCGAGAAACATTTCGAGACTTATCGAAGCATTGAAAGACTATGAAAGGAATCTATTAAACACGTTACATATTTAACGCCAGCTCTAAAGAGTTCGAAACATATAACACTTCAATACTAAAGCTATAACTACGCATTTCGAGAAAAATTTTTCCAGCGTCCTGCTACACGCGCGGCAGAACCAGAGAATAATAATGTACAATGGGCTGTACCTTTCCCTCTCACGTTCATCACTATTTTATTCTCTTGCACGTATCATTCTACCACTAAAGTAAAATGATATTCACCTTTGAGAAACATTTCCAGACTTAACAAGACATTGAAAGACATCTATTAAACGCATTACACATTTAACTCCGGCTCTGAAGAGTTTAGTACAAACGTGTGCACATCTAGTTATAACTATACATTTCGAGAAATTCGACGCAAAAGTTTTCCAGCATTATGGTATAATAATTTACTAAACTTTTAGCGCCATATAAGTCAATGACTCCACCGAAAGCGCCACTTTAAATTTGATCATTTCCACTGTACATCTTTCCTAAATAGTAAAAATTCTCCATTTTATCATCTGAAGACTTTGTAAATCATTTGCTTCAGCACTTACGAAGCTAAGATAAGAAACACTAGGTAAAACAGTCAGAGCTAGTTTTAATACCAGCAATGTAAAATTTCTAGTATATAAAATTCAACGTGGAAAATCGCGAAGCTTGCAGGTTTTGAGGGAGTTGCAATATCTCATCAACTGCATGATAAGTGTTCAAACATTCTCGCATCCAGTAAGGTTGTGAAAAATACTCGCTTCCTTCATAGAGCTGCAAATCCAGCTATTTGCCAGAATGTTTCTTAAGTGTTTGGATAATCGAAGCTGTAATTGCATTATCCGCAGCTGAAACTTCTGATGCACTGAGCTGCTAATACAGTGTGGTTAATTAATCAAATACACATAATGACTCAAGGTGCAGAGGCTGAATTCAATATAATCTAGGGTGTATTCGAAATAGTATCGTTACTCATAGTATGAATTCTGTCACTGTAAATCCATAAATTATCAGAACGTCAGGTCTCTTCGAGGTTTTGGAGGCAGTTCAGGTTTTAGTCGCCAGGGATGCTAGTGGGCTCACCCCATCCTTCCCCAAGAAACTCAACACCCAATGGTTAGCATCTTGGTGACGTGAGAGGAGGCTCGGCATCCTATTTAAACCCCAGCATCCTTGTGTTCTCCCTCATTCCAATATAGTCAGCCAGTCAATCTATCTGCGTTTCACTGTCTTATTCGCAATTAGCATGAAAAGATCTTCAGTTATCTGCAGCGCTGAAATGAAGCGCCGTCGCCGAACGAGGTCCCACATAAGTTATTACTTTCGTATGAGTGTTATTTAGTATGTGAAACTCGGTTTAGAACACAGAACTGCTCTGTGCATGCATGCAAGTGAATTAGTTTTCTCTTCATTTCAGCATTCGTCGCTGAGGTGCTGCGTGTACTGGATGATGCGCTGGGACGGGAGAATCCGACCCTGTCAGCTCAAAAACGTGAGTATGAAATTTGTTTTGTGTTTTCGTAATATCTCGAGTGTGCGATAGAACCGTAATATAACGAATACTTTACTGTTGGTATTGTAGATGAATCGGGAGAGGGTACAGCGTAGCCCTCTAATTTAGAGGACGGAGTTATTCGCCAGAAGCAGCAGCCATCTCTCCTGTGTAAGATTCGATTCCATCGATATGTAAACACATTTTTGTGCGCATACATTTTCTATAATTCCAATCTTTTTTTGCTGCAGGTGATTTGGATCAGCTCGATTACTTAAATGCGCACTTTAAGCGCGAGGCGGAGCCAGCGATAGCCCAGGAGCGGGCATTTATCGGTGCACAGTTTGTGGCGGATGGGGATTTTGATCCCGAAATTCACAACAAAATGATGGTTGCTGTGACTGAGCAGTTGTCAGGGAACAAAGAAAGTGATTATTATTGTAGCGTTCATATTCCTCGTCTTCCTGGAGAAACTGATTAAACCAGAGGTTGTACAGAGTTTCAGGGAGAGCATAAGGGAACAATTGACAAGAATGGGGGAAAGAAATACAGTAGAAGAACAATGGGTAGCTTTGAGAGATGAAGTAGTGAAGGCAGCAGAGGATCAAATAGGTAAAAGGACGAGGGCTAGTAGAAATCCTTGGGTGACAGAAGAAATATTGAATTTAATTGACGAAAGGAGAAAATGTAAAAACGCAGTAAATGAAGCAGGCATAAAGGAATACAAACATCTCAAAAATGAGATCGACAGGAAGTACAAAATGGCTAAGCAGGCATGGCTAGAGGACGAATGTAAGGATGTAGAGGCTTATCTCACTAGGGGTAAGATAGATACAGCCTACAGGAAAATTAAAGAGAACCACTTGTATGAATATCAAGAGCTCAGATGGAATCCCAGTTCTAAGCAAAGAGGGGAAAGCAGAAAGGTGGAAGGAGTATATAGAGGGTTTATACAAGGGTGATGTACTTGAGGACAATATTATGGAGATGGAAGAGGATGTAGATGAAGACGAAATGGGAGATAAGATACTGCGTGAAGAGAGTGACAGAGCACTGAAAGACCTGAGTCGAAACAAGGCCCCGGGAGTAGACAACATTCCATTAGAACTACTGATGGCCTTGCGAGAGCCAGTCATGACAAAACTCTACCATCTGGTGAGCAAGATGTATGAGACAGGCGAAATACCCTCAGACTTCAAGAAGAATATAATAATTCCAATTCCAAAGAAAGCAGGCGCTGACAGATGTGAAAATTACCGAACTATCAGTTTAATAAGTCACGGCTGCAAAATACTAACGCGAATTCTTTACAGAGGAATGGAAAAACTGATAGAAGCCGACCTCGGGGAAGATCAGTTTGGATTCCGTAGAAATATGGGAACATGTGAGGCCATACTGACCCTACGACTTATTTTAAAAGCTAGATTACGAAAAGGCAAACCTACGTTTCTAGCACTTGTAGACTTAGAGAAAGCTTTTGACAACTTTGACTGGAATACTCTCTTTCAAATTCTGAAGGTGGCAGGGGTAACATACAGGGAGCGAAAGGTTATTTACAATTTGTACCGAAACCAAATGGCAGTTATAAGAGTCGAGAGACATGAAAGGGAAGCAGTGGTTGGGAAGGGAGTGAGACACGGTTGTAGCCTCTCCCAGATGCTATTCAATCTGTATATTGAGCAAGCAGTAAAGGAAACAAAAGAAAAATTCGGAGTAGGTATTAAAATCCATGGAGAAGAAATAAAAACTATGAGGTTCGCCGATGACATTGTAATTCTGTCAGAGACAGCAAAGGACTTGGAAGAGCAGTTGAACGGAATGGACAGTGTCTTGAAAGGAGGATATAAGATGAACATCAACAAAAGCAAAACGAGGATAATGGAATGTAGTCGAATTAAGTCGGATGATGCTGAGGGAATTAGATTAGGAAATGAGACACTTAAAGTAGTAAAGGAGTTTTGCTAATTGGGGAGCAAAATAACAGATGATGGTCGAAGTAGAGAGGATATAAAATGTAGACTGGCAGTGGAAGGAAAGCGTTTCTGAAGAAGAGAAATTTGTTAACATCGAGTATAGATTTAAGTGTGAGGAAGTCGTTTCTGAAAGTATTTGTATGGAGTGTAGCCATGTATGGAAGTGAAACATGGACAATAAATAGTTTGGACAAGAAGAGAATAGAAGCTTTCGAAATGTGGTGCTACAGAAGGATGCTGAAGATTAGATGGGTAGATCACATAACTAATGAGGAAGTATTGAATAGGATTGGGGAGGAGAGAAGTTTGTGGCACAACTTGACCAGAAGAAGGGATCGGTTGGTAGGACATGTTCTGAGGCATCAAGGGATCACCAATTTAGTATTGGAGGGCAGCGTGGAGGGTAAAAATCGTAGAGGGAGACCAAGAGATGAATACACTAAGCAGATTCAGAAGGATGGTACTGGGATATGAATAAGCTTGCACAGGATAGAGCAGCATGGAGAGCTGCATCAAACCACTCTCAGGACTGAAGACCACGACAGCAACATTCTTCTTATTATTATTATTATCATTCATACCTCCATATGGATCTATTTATAATTATTTAAACATGCTCTATAAGGCGTAGCTTATTATATTTTCACAGAGGTGAAGCTTCAGATGACTGTAGCGCGTGTGGCGTGTGTCAGGGCGCGGCACACTGTCATTAGAGGTCCAGTATGATGAGCGCAGCCGTGTGTCGCGTTAATCACTGCAAAGCTATCAGCCAAGGTTCAACCCACCCGGACCTGTGTATCATGGAGTCAGCTATCGCTGGGTCCCCACTCCCCTTCCGTCCCGCCCTTGGTCGTCCGTGGAGGCAGGCAGCAGCAACAGACGACCGCCAATGCCTTACCAATTGGTGGTGGACTGGATAATTCTGGGGTGATTCCACAGCCTCAGCCCAGCGGTATTCTACGCCCTACCCGCTGCTAGGCTCAGCTGTTCCAACTGGCCAGACAGTGGCGCCTCACCCTTGGCTCCACCAACCCACCATCAGCAAGTACTACACAATTGCAAGTGTGTCACGCCCAGGCATAAGACACTGCAGACTGCCTCAGTCATCCACTGGGTAGACAACTCAACCCAGTACGAGTAGTAGTAGTAGTTTTAATGATAGTGAGCCTATCGCTAGTGGCAGTTCTCTCTCCCATCCTTTTAGTGAATGACATCAGGTCAGTGATACCATACCGCAGTTAGGGTACTCGGTGATTGCAGACATTTTTTAGGAGCGAATATCATTCACCAGAATCGAGAATGCGGCAGGAGGGTACCGCGGCCCTGTTGGTTATCTAAGTTCGTGCCGTCCTGTCGTGGAAACGGAGCTTCTCAAGGTAGTAAATGATCTGCAGTATCCTGCCATTAAATGCAGTGCGGTGCTTTGCATAATTATCGCACCCATGCCCCCCTCCCCAAGGTTGAGTCTGCTGTTGAAGAGACAACTCTTTATTATCTTTGGGGGAAAATGGCGCGATAAGCATGGGGCACATCAATCGCCGAGTGGTTTCGTATATCCACCTTGAGTGCCATACTGGCCCGGTTTTCTGAGATGGAAGTCAGAGGGTCAGCTAAAGCACTCAGCCAAATACTACACCTGGACACCCATACACATGAAACTTCCTGGCAGTTTAAAACTGTGTGCCGGACCGAGACTCGAACACTAGACCTTTGCCTTTCTCGGGCAAGTGCTCTACCATCTGAGCTACCCAAACACGACTCACTACAAGTTCTCACAGCCTCAATTCTGCCAGTACCTTGTCTCCTACCTTCAAGACTTTACAAAAGTTCTTCTGCGCACCTTGCAGAACTAACACTCCTGGAAAAAAAGATATTGCAGACATGGCTTAGCCACAGCCTGGGGGATGTTTCCAGAATAAGATTTTCACTCTGCAGTGCTCACTGCGCTGCAGAGCTAAAATCTCATTCTGGATCGATACACATGTGTACGATCCATACAGGACCTGCAACATGCGGTCGTGCATTATCCTGCTGAAATGTAGGGTTTCGCGGGGATCGAATGAAGGGTAGAGCCCCAGGTCGTAACACATCGAAATGTAACGTCCACTGTTCAAAGTGCCGAGAGTGCGAACAAGAGGTGACCGAGACGTGTAACCAATGGCACCTCATACCATCACGCTGGGTGATACGCCAGTATGGTGATGAGGAATACACGCTTCCAATGTGTGTTCACCGCAATCTCACAAACTCGGATGCGACCATCACGATGCTGTAAACAGAACCAGGATTCATCCGAAAAAATGACGTTTTGCCATTCGTGCACCTAGGTTCGTCGTTGAGTACATCATCGCAGGCCCTCCCGTCTGTGATGCAGCGTCAAGGGTAACCGCAGCCATGGTCTCCGAGCTGATAGTCCATGCTGCTGCAAACGTCGTCGAACTGTTCATGCAGATGGTTGTTGTCTTGCAAACGTCCCCATCTGTTGACTCAGGGATCGAGACGTGGCTGCACGATCCGTTACAGCCATGCGGATAAGATGCCTGTCATCTCTACTGCTAGTGATACGAGGCCGTTGGGATCCAGCACGGCGTTCCGTATTACCCTCCTGAACCCACCGATTCCATATTCTGCTAACAGTCATTGGACCTCGACCAACGCGAGCAGCAATGTCGCGATACGATAAACCGCAATCGCGATAGGCTACAATCCGACTTTTATCAAAGTCGGAAACGTGATGGTACGCATTTCTCCTCCTTACACGAGGCATCACAACAACGTTTCACCAGGCAACGCCGGTCAACTGTTGTTTCTGTATGAGAAATCGCTTGGAAACTTTCCTCATGTCAGCACGTTGTAGGTGTCGCCACCGGCGCCAACCTTGTGTGAATGCTCTGAAAAGCCAATCATTTGCATATCACAACATCTTCTTCCTGTCGGTTAAATTTCGCGTCTGTAGCACGTTATCTTCGTGGTGAAGCAATTTTAATGGCCAGTAGTATAGTTCCCTAAAGATATAGCTAATAAGAGGGCATGCGTTAATGTCGAAAATAGAAACGATCAGGCTTGTTTTGCGTGGTCAATCCTGGCATGCGAAAGAAAGTATCATCGAAGGGATCATCCTGAGCGTCCCAGTACATACCATGTAGGTGATAATATTCGTGGGTGTTATAACTTTGATGGTATCGATTTCCCCGTCAAGATCCATAACATACCTAAATTTGAGGCGTAGAATACCAGCATATCGGTTCATGTTTATGGCTTATATCCAGGAGAAGAAAAGCAAGTCAGATAAGCAAGACAAGCATATTGACGTCAGCCCCCTTCATTTCTCAAAATTTGCTGGGGAGTGTGAGCTGTATGTAAACATGCTGCCCTTCCATTAAGTTGATAATTATCACTATGTTTGGATCGAAGACATGTCCCGTCTCCTTTCCCCCCAACTATCAATTAATCATCACGTAAAACATATTTGCTTAAGGTGCCTCAATTATTTCTCCTCAGACAAGTTATTAGCAGCGCATCTAGTAGACTGTGCTTCCAAGGACCCGGTATGTGTTATTATGCCTACTGAAGAAAACAAATTCATAAAGCTTAAGAATGCTCACCACCAGGAGAGATGCTCGTTTGTAGTGTACGCCAGCTTAGAATGCCTCCTCGCTCCCGTGACCGCTGTGAAGGTGACCCTATAACCTCCCATACCACCTTTACAGAAAAACACATACCATATGCGGCAGCATACCAAACTATATCGTCATATCCAGAATGAGATTTTCACTCTGCAGACTCGAACTCGGGACCTTTGCCTTTCGCGGGCAAGTGCTCTACCAACTGAGCTACCGAAGCACGACTCACGCCCGGTACTCACAGCTTTACTTCTGCCAGTACCTCGTCTCCTACCTTCCAAACTTTACAGAAGCTCTCCTGCGAACCTTGCAGAACTAGCACTCCTGAAAGAAAGGATATTGCGGAGACATGGCTTAGCCACAGCCTGGGGGATGTTTCCAGAATGAGATTTTCACTCTGCAGCGGAGTGTGCGCTGATATGAAACTTCCTGGCAGATTAAAACTGTGTGCCCGACCGAGACTCGAACTCGGGACCTTTGCCTTTCGCGGGCAAGTGCTCTACCAACTGAGCTACCGAAGCACGACTCACGCCCGGTACTCACAGCTTTACTTCTGCCAGTACCTCGTCTCCTACCTTCCAAACTTTACAGAAGCTCTCCTGCGAACCTTGCAGAACTAGCACTCCTGAAAGAAAGGATATTGCGGAGACTTGGCTTAGCCACAGTCTGGGGGATGTTTCCAGAATGAGATTTTCACTCTGCAGCGGAGTGTGCGCTGATATGAAACTTCCTGGCAGATTAAAACTGTGTGCCCGACCGAGACTCGAACTAGCACTCCTGCAAGGTTCGCAGGAGAGCTTCTGTAAAGTTTGGAAGGTAGGAGACGAGGTACTGGCAGAAGTAATTGTTATTGTGAAAACCTTTGCTGTTGTGGACTGTTGAAATTAGATTCTATGAGTGCACAGTCCATCAGAATTATTGTAAAAGCTTTGTTACTGGGGCTAAGGAATTTAGTTATAGTAGAGAAAGTATCTTCACATTAGTTTTTAGCGTAGATTTATAAAAAAAGTCCTACCAGTGTTACTGTTGTAGTGTGTAAGTTAAAAGTATTTCTTCATTGGAATAACAGAGTCAATTTGTACCTCAAGAATACTATATTGTACCTTAAAAACTACATTCTACCTCAAGAATTATATTCTATCTCAAGAATTATATTCTACATCAAGAATTATATTCTACCTCAAGAACTATATTGTATTTGTGTGAACTGAAAAAACCAAGAAAAAAATTAGTTACCAAACGTCTTTGTTGTTGTTATTTACAAAAAATGATGTCCCCTATTGCATTATGCGTGTATATGTACATAAAGGTTGTGCATGCCTGAAATGACATTAGTTTTGCTGAAGATGAGTGCCATTAAGGAGGTGAAGTTTAAGATGGAAGATTAACAAAGTATATGTAATGATTGCATGGGATTTCGCCTATCATGCTGCACGTATGGGTTTTTGGGAACAGGCGGCGCATGATCGTGTCCGCTTCCAAAGACATGTAGCAAACATGGCTGAAATTGTATCTTCTGTGCTTGAACAAAGCTAGACACATAGGATCTGGGTAAAGCTAAGTGCTATCTAAGTAGGAGTTAGATAGAAAGAAAGAAAAACACAAAATCTGAGATTAAAAATTCATTTATTTTCATTATCCAACTTAAAAGTAATTTTACATTTTCATACGCAAACACTATTTTCACACTTCTTCTTCTTGAGCTTACGGATGGCAAGGCACCTGTAGAACTCCAGGTCTTGGATAGATGAAAACTTGAAGATTCGCTGCATCCAAGCGATCTTCTCCTCTCCTTTGACGCAGATGATGGTCTCAGAACGATCGAATATTTGAAGTGACGTCATCATTTCTTCATAATGTATATCAGGATCGTCCCAGGGACGTGTTAGCCACGTTGCAATTCAAAATGGTTCAAATGGCTCTGAGCACTATGGGACTTAACTGCTGTGGTCATCAGTCCCCTAGAACTGAGAACTACTTAAACCTAACTAACCTAAGGACATCACACACATCCATGCCCAAGGCAGGATTCGAACCTGCGACCGCAGCGGTCACGCGATTCCAGACTGTAGCGCCTAGAACCGCTCGGCCACTCCGGCCAGCCACGTAGCAATTCTCCTTGTTTTAACGCACTTCACATTATTGATAGGTTTCGGCGATGCAACGCTTGCTGTGAATGTTTATGTTATTCCATTACATTGTGTGAAGGCTATTATTGCACAGTCTTTAATTATGAAACGCTTGCGTTCGTTGTAATATAACGCTTGAACGTCAGCTACGATCCTTACACCCTGAGTAACATCGTGAACTGTGCTGGAGCTAGCAGAGCACCTATTAATTTATACAACTCCCTCAACAACGCCTGTGAGTGGACAGTAGTTAACAACACAATCATGCAGAGCTAGAGTATACGCTGAAGTGTGATCTGGGAAGTTTGTTGAAGATTCAAATTCAATCCTTACATCTATCGGTCCTGTTTTAATTATCTCATTCTGTTTTAAGCAGTCAGTTACGATTGCTGGTGCCAGGTTCTTGAAATTCTGTGGACTGAGTAGACATCCCTCATTTTCGTCTTCTTCATAGTAAGATGCACGGAATCTCACAGACATGTCAAATGCTAGATTGTGTACATTGCTGTCCCACTGTAGATGTACATTCTCGTATGGATAGTATTCCGAATTCAAGTAGACTCTGGCGGTAGTTAACTTGCAGTGGTAAAATTCAATTGAGTTTTTTGATACATTCCCTCGCCTTTGAGTTTGAAATGTAAGTATGATGAATCAAGGTACTTCCAATTGAACTGATGTTTTAACAGCCCACGTATGTGTTGATGCTGTTGGTAAGACAGGGTATTCCTAAAAGCTCCTATGATTGGAAAGTCAACGACAGATAAGTGCCGGCATTCAGAACTTTTAACAATTTCAAGCGTTCCTCGTCAGCAAGACTGACGTGGGGCATTTTCCATACTACACTATTAATCTTGATTTCGACTTCCTCTGCCTCTGCCTATGCCTCTGAATTGGCATCACTTGCACTATTTCCTGTTTGGCGTTCAAAATAATTCGTTGCATGTCCTCAAAGTAACCCATAATTATTTTTAGAGGCACGCAAGCAGTAAATAGAGTGTATCCGACATCTTTCGCGTCTTTGAACCACCCCGCATATTCCAATCTGTTGGAATCGGAGGCTGAGGCTGAAACGTACGTCTTAAGGGTTGATGCTAGCCCAAAATTACGTGTGCGGTCGATTTCTATTCCTTGAAGTTCATAAATGGAATACTAGAGAGTTATGTGTCAGCTTCAAGAGTGTTACCACGTCGCCATCAGTTTTCTTAAATGTACAGTCCAGATATAAGAAGCTCTTGCAAAGTAATGTTAAAGCGTCCTGGTGCTGAATAACAATTCTAATTTCATCATTTTTATTTAATATAGTTGAAGCGTAGGGCTTATGTGAGTGGAATTCATGACGTATAATTCGATCATCAAACTCCCCTGACTGCGTTACGTTGAGTGACGTCGTCGCACGGCTTGAAACCAATTGAAATAAGGAACTCGTAATTAAGGCGTGTTATCACACGCATCTGAGGCATCAAGGGATCACCAACTTAGTATTGGAGGGCAGCGTGGAGGGTAAAAATCGTAGAGACCAAGAGATGAATACACTAAGCAGATTCAGAAGGATGTAGGTTGCAGTAGATACTGGGAGATGAAGCAGCTTGCACAGGATAGAGTAGCATGGAGAGCTGCATCAAACCAGTCTCAGGACTGAAGACCACAACAACAACATCACATTGCTCTTCTGTGGCACTCTGATTGACTGTTGGCTCTGCGTGGTAGCCTTATACCACGCCCCCATCTTGTCTTAGGTGCAGACATACAATGATTTCTTCACCCCGAAAGTCGACAAGTCGATTATTCTGATCCACAATACGTAGCTCCAGGTAGTCCAATGTCTGAACTGTCACCGGGAGGTATATCACGTTTGTGGGGGTATGAACTAGCTTATACCCGGTTCCAACTGTAGGGAAGAATCCGCAAATAGGGTGAATAAACTTATCGTTGAGTTTGTAGCTATATTACACTCAATGTGGATTGTGCTGACTGGTAATATGTCCACAGCCTGATCTGATGCGTAAAATTTACTCGAATCTTTCACTAAACCACCATCTTTCAAAAAACGTAGCAGTGAACCTATTGAATCTTTCTGCCTAAAGTCGATCGTCGCATTCTCTGTTCGTATTTCAGATTTAAGCGCACTGATGTTTTCGCGTAGTTCAATTCCTTTTCCAAAGTGTTTTAAGACTTCGCTTAAATCATCAGTGACGTAGGCACCAGGCTGTATTTCTGGAATCTCCTTCTGACCGTCAATTTCCAGATGCAGTTTATTGTTGTCCTTTGTGATTTTGGGATGCTGTTACGCGTCTCCAGAGCAATCAGCGCAATATTCCAATCACCAGAACTTAAATCAATCGGCGGAAAGTAATTTGCACGTAATACAGACATTCGTTCTTTTACGTCAGAGTGTACGACGTCGCATCTAAACCTCTGCTGACAGGGGCCACGTTCAGTGATGGCTCTTATATACATCAACCGTCCTGGATGTTGAGCATGCACTTATCTTTGCTCTAGTTTTACATGCTGTTTCAACAAGGATGTGAGGAGGAACATGATGCAGAGATGTCCACACAAGTACGTTTTAAGGCCCTGATATCGCTGAAAATTATAGAAGGCTCGTCTTTTACTGGTGAAGTATCGTTGCATTTCTTCAGGTGACTGTAAATCTCCAAATGAATCAAAATAATAAACTGTATTTGCACTTTTCTTGACACAGGAGACCCGATGGGTTCCTGGACCTCTTGCAACATCTAAATTCACAATTTCGCATTCATTAGTTCGCCACATGGTCTTCGGTAATGTATCTCGCATAAAGACACCACGGAATCATGGAATGTGGAGTTTTCCTTAAACAACCTTAAGCAAATCTTTATTCGTGAGCGCTCTATCAGGTAGAATAGCTAACGGGCCTGTTTTTTTTATTTACGAAGAGGCCCAGTCCTTTTTTGTACGGTTTCAGGTATAGACCCTTTCCAATGGCTGCAGCTTCTATGACACGATTATGCCTTCTTGCCCCCTCTAGCTGTGCTTGGCCGTTTTGAGCATTCTTGACTGTTTTGGCTACAGCTGCAGCCCCTGCTCTGAATGAGCCTACTGCTAATAGAGCCGCAAGGACTGGAACAAGAACAGAATAATTTCTTCTGATGTCTTGGGTAAAGGTAGAACGCGAGGTGGTTTAATTTGTCGGGAATACCACCTCCACCTCTTATTATGGTGCGTCTCCTATCATGCATTGTACGCTACTGAGGTGATTGAGTTCTACGTATCCTATTATACACCAATTCGTCAGCATCAATCCAGCTGTTTTCTGATGAAGGAACTCCCAACCATTTAACTAACGCTCTATTTCCACTACGTCTTATTACACGTTCGATGAGGAATACATCTCGTACAGAACTCTTCCACAATTCCTCTGTGTAAAAGCATCCTGCAATTCCTTCACTAGCCCGCATCTCGTGGTCGTGCGGTAGCGTTCTCGCTTCCCACGCCCGGGTTCCCGGGTTCGATTCCCGGCGGGGTCAGGGATTTTCTCTGCCTCGTGATGGCTGGGTGTTGTGTGCTGTCCTTAGGTTAGTTAGGTTTAAGTAGTTCTAAGTTCTCGGGGACTTATGACCACAGCAGTTGAGTCCCATAGTGCTCAGAGCCATTTGAACAATTCCTTCACTCTTGCTATCCTTTAAGATATACGTTCTACATCTACATCTATACTCCGCGAGCCACCTTACGGTGTGTGACGGAGGGTACTTATTGTACCACTATCTGATCCCCCCTTCCCTGTTCCATTCACGAATTGTGCGTGGGAAGAACGACTGCTTGTAAGTCTCCGTATTTGCTCTAATTTCTCGGATCTTTTCGTTGTGATCATTACGCGAGATATATGTGGGCGGTAGTAATATGTTGCCCATCTCTTCCCGGAATGTGCTCTCTCGTAATTTCGATAATAAACCTCTCCGTATTGCGTAACGCCTTTCTTGAAGTGTCCGCCACTGGAGCTTGTTCAGCATCTCCGTAACGCTCTCGCGCTGACTAAATGTCCCCATGACGAATCGCGCTGCTTTTCGCTGGATCATGTCTATCTCTTCTATTAATCCAACCTGGTAAGGGTCCCATACTGATGAGCAATACTCAAGAATCGGACGAACAAGCGTTTTGTAAGCTACTTCTTTCGTCGATGAGTCACATTTTCTTAGAATTCTTCCTATGAATCTCAACCTGGCGCCTGCTTTTCCCACTATTTGTTTTATGTGATCATTCCACTTCAGATCGCTCCGGATAGTAACTCCTAAGTATTTTACGGTCGTTACCGCTTCCAATGATTTACCACCTATGGCATAATCGTACTGGAATGGATTTCTGCCCCTATGTATGCGCATTATATTACATTTATCTACGTTTAGGGAAAGCTGCCAGCTGTCGCACCATGCATTAATCCTCTGCAGGTCCTCCTGGAGTACGTACTAGTCTTCTGATGTTGCTACTTTCTTGTAGACAACCGTGTCATCTGCAAATAGCCTCACGGAGCTACCGATGTTGTCAACTAAGTCATTTATGTATATTGTAAACAATAAAGGTCCTATCACGCTTCCCTGCGGTACTCCCGAAATTACCTCTACATCTGCAGATTTTGAACCGTTAAGAATGACATGTTGTGTTCTTTCTTCTAGGAAATCCTGAATCCAATCACAAACCTGGTCCGATATTCCGTAAGCTCGTATTTTTTTCACTAAACGTAAGTGCGGAACCGTATCAAATGCCTTCCTGAAGTCCAGGAATACGGCATCAATCTGCTCGCCAGTGTCTACGGCACTGTGAATTTCTTGGGCAAATAGGGCGAGCTGAGTTTCACATGATCTCTGTTTGCGGAATCCATGTTGGTTATGATGAAGGAGATTTGTATTATCTAAGAACGTCACAATACGAGAACACAAAACATGTTCCATTATTCTACAAAGATTGACGTAAGCGAAATAGGCCTATAATTATTCGCATCTGATTTATGACCCTTCTTGAAAATGGGAACGACCTGCGCTTTCTTCCAGTCGCTAGGTACTTTACGTTCTTCCAGCGATCTACGATAAATTGCTGATAGAAAGGGGGCAAGTTCTTTAGCATAATCACTGTAGAATCTTAAGGGTATCTCGTCTGGTCCGGATGCTTTTCCGCTACTAAGTGATAGCAGTTGTTTTTCAATTCCGATATCGTTTATTTCAATATTTTCCATTTTGGCGTCCGTGCGACGGCTGAAGTCAGGGACCGTGTTACGATTTTCCGCAGTGAAACAGTTTCGGAACACTGAATTCAGTATTTCTGCCTTTCTTCGGTCGTCCTCTGTTTCGGTGCCATCGTGGTCAACGAGTGACTGAATAGGGGATTTAGATCCGCTTACCGATTTTACATATGACCAAAACTTTTTAGGGTTCTTGTTTAGATTGTTTGCCAATGTTTTATGTTCGAATTCGTTGAATGCTTCTCTCATTGCTCTCTTTACGCTCTTTTTCGCTTCGTTCAGCTTTTCCTTATTAGCTATGATTCGACTACTCTTAAACCTATGATGAAGCTTTCTTTGTTTCCGTAGTACCTTTCGTACATGATTGTTATACCACGGTGGATCTTTCCCCTCGCTTTGGACCTTAGTCGGTACGAACTTATCTAAGGCGTACTGGACGATGTTTCTGAATTTTTTCCATTTTTGTTCCACATCCTCTTCCTCAGAAATGAACGTTTGATGGTGGTCACTCAGATATTCTGCGATTTGTGCCCTATCACTCTTGTTAAGCAAATATATTTTCCTTCCTTTCTTGGCATTTCTTATTACACTTGTAGTCATTGATGCAACCACTGACTTATGATCACTGATACCCTCTTCTACATTCACGGAGTCGAAAAGTTCCGGTCTATTTGTTGCTATGAGGTCTAAAACGTTAGCTTCACGAGTTGGTTCTCTAACTATCTGCTCGAAGTAATTCTCGGACAAGGCAGTCAGGATAATGTCACAAGAGTCTCTGTCCCTGGCTCCAGTTCTGATTGTGTGACTATCCCATTCTATACCTGGTAGATTGAAGTCTCCCCCTATTACAATAGTATGATCACGAAACTTCTTCACGACGTTCTGCAGGTTCTCTCTGAGGCGCTCAACTACTACGGTTGCTGATGCAGGTGGTCTATAGAAGCATCCGACTATCATATCTGACCCACCTTTGATACTTAACTTAACCCAGATTATTTCACATTCGCATTCGCTAATAACTTCACTGGATATTATTGAATTCTTTACTGCTATAAATACTCC
The DNA here is from genome assembly GCF_023864345.2 of Schistocerca serialis cubense. Lineage (NCBI taxonomy): Eukaryota > Metazoa > Arthropoda > Insecta > Orthoptera > Acrididae > Schistocerca > Schistocerca serialis. Next base: position 443,991,758 of record NC_064645.1, read on the forward strand.
TCCACCATTGGCGTTTATCCTATCCTTGCGGTATATATTCCATTCTGTGTCTAGGATTTCGTTACTGTTCACTTCCGGTTTTAACCAACTTTCCGTTCCTAATACTATATGCGCACTATTTCCTTCAATAAGAGATACTAATTCAGGAACCTTGCCCTGGATACTCCTGCAGTTTACCAATATTACGTTAACTTTTCCTGTTTTTGGTCTCTGAGGACGGACGTTCTTTATCAATGATGATAATGTCCTCTCTGGTAAGCCGTCAGGTATTTTATCGTTTCGCCCAAGGGGGGGTCCCTCTAACCTAAAAAACCCCCGTGTGCACGCCACACGTACTCTGCTACCCTAGTAGCTGCTTCCGGTGTGTAGTGCACGCCTGACCTGTCTAGGGGGGCCCTACAGTTCTCCACCCAATAACGGAGGTCGATGAATTTGCAACCATTATAGTCGCAGAGTCGTCTGAGCCTCTGGTTTAGACCCTCCACACGGCTCCAAACCAGAGGACCGCGATCGACTCTGGGCACTATGCTGCAGATATTAAGCTCAGCTTGCACTCCGCGTGCGATGCTGGTTGTCTTCACCAAATCAGCCAGCCGCCGGAAGGAACCAAGGATGGCCTCAGAACCCAAGCGGCAGGCGTCATTCGTTCCGACATGTGCTACTATCTGCAGCCGGTCACACCCAGTGCGTTCAATAGCTGCCGGAAGGGCCTCCTCCACATTACGGACGAGACCCCTCGGCAAGCACACCGAGTGCACACTGGCATTCTTCCCCGACCTACCCGCTATTTTCCTGAGGGGCTCCATAACCCGCCTAACGTTGGAGCTCCCTATAACTAATAGGCCCGCCCTCTGTGACTGTCGGGACCTTGCCGGAGAATCGGCCACTGGCCCAACAGGCGAGGCATCCTGTGGTGGCTCGGAAACGATGTCATCACCACTAGGAAGCACCCCGTACCTGTTGGAAAGGGGTAAGGCAGCTGCCACGCGGCCAGATCCCACCTTCGCCTTTCGGCCAGGCACGCGCGAGCCCACCACTGTCCGCCATTCACCCTGGAGTGATGGCTGACCGGTAAGATGCTCACTGCCGGAAGACGCAGCGACATCAGGGGTTCCATGTGATTCCAAGGCCACCGAAGTAGGCATAGGTCTCACCACAGTTGCCCCAACGCCACTACGAGCCGACGCCTGCGCCTCGAGCTCGATGAGCCTAACAGACAAAGCCTCCACCTGCCCCCGAAGAGTGGCCAATTCTCCTTGCGTCCGCTCACAACAACCACAGTCCCTACACATGACTATGTTTATCCTACTCTATACGGTGACAAATTCCCAAGATAATCTTCTGATGAGCTACTCTGATAATCAAGAAACACTCACTGAAATACGAGACGCGAAAACTACGCTAGGTTTTCCCAGAAAAACTATTTAAAAGCTAAGCGCAGCAAATAAGTACAAAAACGCTTTATACAAACAGTACTCGCTGCTGCTGGTGCTCTCGCTCTGGCTGTCACAAGACAACTGCTGATTCAAGTGACTAGTGGCTAACGGCCGCGAAACAAACAAAAGACGGTTTTAGGGCGCTTTCTGTTCTAAACGATCAAGAAAACACTAACAAATCTAACACGAAAACTACGTAAAGTTTTATCAAGAACTGTTAGTTACTATGCAGAGCAGATAAACACAAATAGAATCCCTTCCTTAGTGGAAGGTCGTAAACAAAATGCAAAATAAACGTTTTATACAAACAGTACTCGGGTGTTCGTTCTCTGAGCTTTGGATACTGTGAATATTTCAGACGACCAGTTTGGTAAGTACGATTTCTCAAATGCAGTATTATGCTTTGAACTACATTAAACCTTTGTTTGCGTGGATCTATCATTTTAATGCGGAAATATACCGAGTCCATGAGTGAATTGTCACGAACATCAATCGGTCTCTTTTTTATTCTACTATGTTTGGTTCGATTATACCTTGCTATTATCTGTGGTAGGATATCTGTCCACTTGTACGAACCACGAAGATTAAATTGCTTCCACATATGAGCTTTCGCTGTTCTGTTCACACACTCCACAATACTCGCTTTCAGGTGGGTAAACGTTGAGTAGTGGTGTATTCCGTACCGATCCATCACAGTCTTGAAATGTTCATTTTAAAACTCTCCACCGTGATAGGTTTTAAGGTTGTCTGGACATCGATTCGTTACTGTTTGCTGCAAACGTTCAAACACCGCAGCAACATCTCTCCCTATCTTTGTTTTCACAGGTAATGCCCATGCGAATTTAGAGTATGTGTCAATGGCCATTAAAATATACTTGAAACTGTTATTCTCGCTGCTGTACAGAGCCATATCCACAAGATCCACCTGCCATAAGTCATCCAGTCCTTGAATCATCACATGTCTGCGGGGGTATGATCTGCGTGCTGGTTTGTTCGGCTCCTGAACTACTGTTTCCATACTTACTATTATTATTCTATGATTCCTCTTTCTCTAAGTTCTAAAATTATTGAGACAACCTCATTCGAATGTGCTGTATTACCTGCTGCAGCCGAAGCCATCAAAGGCCGAAGTCTGTCTATTAGTTCATCTGCCTCATCGTAATATATATACTGTGGGGGGGGGGGGGGGGGGAAGAGGGTGGGGGGGTTGACTGCTCACTCGTTTATGTTGAATGTCAAGACGTTCACCAATGTTTTGGGGTTGCTCATTCAGTAAAGGCTGTATAATGCTAGTGTATTTAGAGTTTTGTGGGCTTTTCAGTGTACTGTCTGCATTTTTATGTACTTCAGTGAACTGTAGTATTTCTCCATACACCTTGCGATCACTGGCAGAGTATTTTAAGTTTTTTGAGGCTCTTAGGAAGGTGAGTTTCATTAAGCCAGGTGTTCTTTTAAACTACTTGTCCCAGATCCGTATTGTGCTATTGATTAAACTTATAGATTAAGAGCCGAACATGTACAGTCTCTCCTTGCTGACACCAAATCTATCTATCCTAGTCATGTACCGGCTAGTGAATTCACCAATTAGATCGTGCTCAAAATTGTCATCATCTCATGAGGCTAGCTTTCTGACAGATTCGGCAACAGGTTTAAATACATCTCTTAGTGTTTGCCTATGCCCTATCCTCAACAAACGTAATTTCTCTCGAACAGCTTTACGCGCTTGAATGACTTTATGCTTAGTCGACATCTTGACGCATACTAATCTGAGCTCTGTATATCGCGATGCTTTATACATGCTTTGTTCTTCTTTCCCGAATCCTCCTCCTCAATAATAAGAACCTCAACTTCTATTTTCCCCTCAATTGCGCTAATTCTTTACTTCAGCCGGTGTTGGTCAAGCGCAAAAACTTTCTGATTGTCCTTTAATTTCTTTACATCCTTATGGAGCATGCTGAGTCTTTCCTCAAGAGTTTGAAATTTCATATCAGTATACATGCGAGTATTTTGTCTATGTAAACCTAACCTCTCAGACTGAGCGCTCGACATGCATGCAAACTTTTCCATGATGTAGAGTATACTGATGCATTCTTCTATGTTGTACGATTATATATGGAGAAACTCCTGGAAGTTCTGACTGTACCTACCATCATTCAGTTTTCGAGTTTTATTATTAACGAGAAACCTGTACTGTGAGTGATTCCAGCAACCTCCATGTATCTTTACAAATTCATTGAACAACATGTCAGTCCCTACATGATCCTGATAAACGTGTTTTAAATCGAGAATCTCTTGTTTGAATGTTATAATGAGGTTGGTAAATGTGTTTTAAATTGAGATTGTCTTGTTTGAATGTTATGAGGTTGGCGTTATCCCTCACCAACTGTTTTGGGATACTGGAATATGTGTGACTCAGATAAAATATGTCAACACCCATATGACAACCAAAGCAGAAATATCTACGGAATTGGTCCTGTTTTTCAACAGCTACATCATCAAATAGGAAGACTGTGTTTAGTTTTACTCTTTCAGGTGGAGGGATGTCTTTGCTTTCACGGAATGCCCTGTACATTACACCATCTACACTGTCTAATATTCTTTGCAGTAACTGATACTTGGGTTGAAATAGTGTTTTGGCGAATATGTAGACATGCTCGAAGTGGACTCCATCAATGGGCTGTTAGCAGAGCCATGAGAACATTCGTCTTGCCACAGCTGGAGGGACCTACAATTATAGCTCGTACACTGTCGGGAGAGAACACTCCATCCTTCTTAGTCTTCTTCTCCAGATCTTCATCGTCACAGGACCAGTCCTCTATAACCAAGTCCTTGTGGCGAGGGAGCTTCACCCACCCTGCCATGATATCTACTGTGTTAGGTCCTGGCATGCCATAGGCTTTTATATATATATAAAAAAAATGTGTGTAATCACATGACATACATAAGGTCATTTTGTCTAGAGAAATAATACAAACGCAAATTTGAGATGATAAATATATGTGTTTATTGACCATCGACAATTATACATAGCATTATCACAATAAAAAAATCACTTGCTTCTTTTTCAATCGATGCAGCAGCAGTGCAATATTTGAAAAAAAAAACTGCTTCTTATATCCCTCAAATTCTGCACGTATGTATATCCTGCAATGTTATCAGTGCATTGCAGTAGTCTGGTATTCCATCAGTAAATTTAATTTCAACATTTTCCACACTTATTCGACGAATAGCGCAAGACTTTGGCACTGCGCTTATACAGGTTCTAAAACAATGATCTATATCTTATATGTGAATGCTGCATGTGCGAAGCCAGTTCGTGATATCAATGTATATAGGCCAGTCACTGTAAACGTAAAGAATAAACCTGGTCTAACCATAACACATCGTGGACTTGTAATATTCGTGTCGAATGAGTTTAATATTGGAGATGAAGCATTAATATCCCGTCTTCGTGTTGTTCATGCCGATTGTCATATCCTGCATTGTTCGAATGTGAAACAGGAGATGGCGTCGGACAATTCGGACATGGACGAGGAGGCGGAGGCCATATATGTTTCGTCGGATGAAGATGAGGACCCGGTATCGCCGTGCTCGAACGAGGCGTTGGATACGCCGCCGTCGCCCGATGCTTAGTAGACCATACTTCTCTCGTATGTGTAAATGGCGTACGGAGTACACGCAGTCTGATGGCGTTAGATTTGAGTATGGCAAGATGGGGAGTCAAAAGAAGAGTGATGACATTGCAAAGAACCTGGCAACATTAAAACACTATGATATATCTGATGAGTTTAAGGTTTTTGCTAATAAATATGCTGGTGTGATTATTAATAAAGTTGTAACGTATATCTATAGAGTAAATGTAAGGATAGAAAGACTAACATTAGATGAAAGAGCTAACAAAAAAATATTCGAAGATCAAGGAGCGCTAGAAAGGGTTAGGATTGCATGTAGTAATAAGCTTGGACCATTTAGTTTGAAACCAGATAGATCCGCGGGAGTACCGTGGAGAAAGTATAGTAGGCGACTTGCATTCAAATTTGTGACCTACAGTAAACCAGAGACTAGTGCAGATATTAGTAAAGTGAAATCATGGGTTGATCTTGAAAACCAATGTAAATGTAAAAATAAAATGTTTCAAGGAACTAATCCATATTATATAGGTGTTCAGGTTGCCGGTGATGAACCGGAAAAAAATGACATTGTTCAGAGTGAAGTCAAATATGTAACGTTTAATGTACGCAATCGTGTATATATGACTTTTTGTAAGCGTAAAGGAACGGTCACGTTCTGAATAAAGTTTATTTTATTACAGTCTATGTCTGCGTTGGCGTTTTTCTATGCAAACTGGGAACACATAAGGAACTATCCTGATGACCTCCGCCTTGCATTCCTCGTTCCTACTACGGAGCAGCGCATCGACGAGTTGGCGATTACTTTCTACGGAAATAGAATTAATTATTCTGCAGCAGTAATTGTACTGGAAGAACTGTGGTATTATAAGCCCAATCTGGAAGAGTTGTTGGAACAGTTTAGGCTTGCATATAGAGAATATGTTTTCATGCCAAATGGTATAAGGTGTGCTAACAGATATTTCGACTTTCGGCAGGGAAGATATAGGCCTCTATGGTATCTGTATTAGAACCTCTATAAGTAAAACCTCATAGTCCTGCTCAGACGCACAGCCGTAGGCCATCCTAGAAAATGGCCTCACGTCCAGTGAGGTCTCCTTGTCAGGATAAACCAAAATAAGGGAGCTATCTATTTAGTCTTTCCATCATAGTAGTTATCGCTGAGTGCCAGTTGAAGAAGTTATCAATTGTTGAGTGTTGCTCGTCAATACTCTGCCTGTCAGTACTTTTAACTCTTAGTGTAGCATCATCATACATTGATAATATATTCACAGTGAGGCATCCACTGTAGATGTCCTGGTAGGATTGGGATGGAACATATTCCATAGTCATATGCCCCTTGATGTAAGCTTTTGCGTGACAGAGTTCATCTCACTCATAGTCTGAAAAACGCACTTTAATATTTTTTGGCGCATTTTCGAGCACTAACACAGCTGACATGTCACCGTCTTGTGAAACTTCAGTTCCTAGATGACGACGCTTTGACCCACTAGTTGTTAAGGTATAGCATGAGATGGATAGTAAAGGTGGCGGTGCACTGGGGAGTGGGTAGCTTCTGATCCAGAACATCCACACTAGTGCAGTGAGCCATCTGTTCTTGCACTGATGCTGGAATGTCTCTTGCACTAGGCTCAATGGACAGTGCGTATGATGGAGCCCAGTATGTTGTTGCCCCCTCGACAGTATCGAGTGGAAAAGACAATAGAGTCTCATTGTTCTGATCCAGCATGCTGAGAAGCTGCGTTAGAGGATCATCCATAGCTGAGACCGCAACCACTGATGTCCTGGGTGCGGATCCCTGTGGGTAGGGACATGCCTACCTGACAGGCTGGAGCTTGCCGTCACCACATGTATAGGACGTGATGTGATGGGACTTGCTGGTCACGGCGGGTTGGATCTTGCTGGCGCCATGGGTGTGGTCCCTGATGGGCTGGAACTTGCCAGTGCTGACAAGTTGGATCTTGCTGATATGTGTGCTGATTCCAACATGCTGGAGGGGGCCTCTATGGATACATCTGATGGAGAGAGAAGAATAATCGTCAGCATCATAAGTTGCCGCTACATAAATAATAATAATAATAATAATAATAATAGAGTAAAGTAGGTACTTACTTTTCTGCTGCCTCCTCCTTCTGACTGACTGACTTACGGCAGTAGATTTTGAGCAGCTGCTGGGGTCTCCTTATATAAACCATGCCTACATCATCATGGTGCTGTGCTCCTATTGGCTGAACTGCATTATCACATGATCTATCACAGAGGTGAACTTGCGAAGTGGCTCAATTATTTGGTCTGCTGGATCGCAGGCAGTTGTCTCTTGTGGGGTGGGTGCTTATATGTATGTTTTAGAAATGACAGACAGTTCCAGCAGAGACAGATATTTCCACGTATTGTGTAATGCATCTTGATGCAAAGCATTTATTTGCAGGACCGTATTCTTCTTCGTCTTCATATATTCAAGTATCAATGCTCACCATCTTGGATACATTTGGCAACAATGGAGAGTGTGGCGACACGAATGTTGTCCCACTACTCATGAACTCTACAAAGATTTAAGGAATGCTTAGCAAAGAACTTTTGAATTGATTTCGCGAACTTTTTGTTGTATTTCTTCATATACACCGGAAAATGATGCAGCAGTGTCATAACCCTGAGTCCTATAGAATGCAATATCCGGCTGACCTTTTTCTAACTGATGTTGTATACCTTTTGACACAACCTTTTTAGGCCTTCAAAAAAAAAAAAAAAAAAAAAAAAAAAAAAAAAAAAAAAAAAAAAAAAAAAAAAGACTTAAGTAGGATTCTTGTACATCCACAGTGTTGCCTTCTGTATGGACAGATCTAATTGTCTGGCTCATTTGGTCAGTTCTGTTTTTATTAGAAGTGCTGTAAAATAATTTTTCATAATATGTAGCTTTTTCATATCTGCATAATTTTTTTCCGTAACACATTCAACGAAAACAAAAATAATTTCATTTTATGTGCCTTTTGACAAACAAGAAGGTGTTCTTTTTGAAACACCAGCGAAGATTTAAACAATGTTCTTTCAATAGTAAATGTTACTTCGCCATCAATGGCAGCAATTCTGAAAAGTTTCCTCCGTTTTCCGATTAAACGTCTTACTATGACTGCGGATATCAACTTATTTCTTGGTTAAAAATATTTTAATATATAAATGACGATGTAAAATGTTTCTCCATCCCTTGATCATTAACTTACTGACGTGTTTTCAAGCTTTGATATACACTCCTGGAAATTGAAATAAGAACACCGTGAATTCATTGTCCCAGGAAGAGGAAACTTTATTGACACATTCCCAGGGTCAGATACATCACATGATCACACTGACAGAACCACAGGCACATAGACACAGGCAACAGAGCATGCACAATGTCGGCACTAGTACAGTGTATATCCACCTTTCGCAGCAATGCAGGCTGCTATTCTCCCATGGAGACGATCGTAGAGATGCTGGATGTAGTCCTGTGGAACGGCTTGCCATGCCATTTCCACCTGGCGCCTCAGTTGGACCAGCGTTCGTACTGGACGTGCAGACCGCGTGAGACGACGCTTCATCCAGTCCCAAACATGCTCAATGGGGGACAGATCCGGAGATCTTGCTGGCCAGGGTAGTTGACTTACACCTTCTAGAGCACGTTGAGTGGCACGGGATACATGCGGACGTGCATTTCCCTGTTGGAACAGCAAGTTCCCTTGCCGGTCTAGGAATGGTAGAACGATGGGTTCGATGACGGTTTGGATGTACCGTGCACTATTCAGTGTCCCCTCGACGATCACCAGTGGTGTACGGCCAGTGTAGGAGATCGCTCCCCACACCATGATGCCGGGTGTTGGCCCTGTGTGCCTCGGTCGTATGCAGTCCTGATTGTGGCGCTCACCTGCACGGCGCCAAACACGCATACGACCATCATTGGCACCAAGGCAGAAGCGACTCTCATCGCTGAAGACGACACGTCTCCATTCGTCCCTCCATTCACGCCTGTCGCGACACCACTGGAGGCGGGCTGCACGATGTTGGGGCGTGAGCGGAAGACGGCCTAACGGTGTGCGGGACCGTAGCCCAGCTTCATGGAGACGGTTGCGAATGGTCCTCGCCGATACCCCAGGAGCAACAGTGTCCCTAATTTGCTGGGAAGTGGCGGTGCGGTCCCCTACGGCACTGCGTAGGATCCTACGGTCTTGGCGTGCATCCGTGCGTCGCTGCGGTCCGGTCCCAGGTCGACGGGCACGTGCAGCTTCCGCCGACCACTGGCGACAACATCGATGTACTGTGGAGACCTCACGCCCCACGTGTTGAGCAATTCGGCGGTACGTCCACCCGGCCTCCCGCATGCCCACTATACGCCCTCGCTCAAAGTCCGTCAACTGCACATACGGTTCACGTCCACGCTGTCGCGGCATGCTACCAGTGTTAAAGACTGCGATGGAGCTCCGTATGCCACGGCAATCTGGCTGACACTGACGGCGGCGGTGCACAAATGCTGCGCAGCTAGCGCCATTCGACGGCCAACACCGCGGTTCCTGGTGTGTCCGCTGTGCGGTGCGTGTGATCATTGCTTGTACAGCCCTCTCGCAGTGTCCGGAGCAAGTATGGTGGGTCTGACACACCGGTGTCAATGTGTTCTTTTTTCCATTTCCAGGAGTGTAGTATACCTGCGTAGATGGACAGGTAACAAAAAACTTTTCATACAGGATATTTGCTTTTGCGTAACAATTCCAACTATTCTGAACACATATAACAACTCCCATGAACTGATAATAGGTGAGTAGATACCAGTGTTTCTATTTTGCATACCTATGGGGCCTCTAACTCCAAACTGCTTCTTTTTTTTGAACATATTTTGGCCTTTTTTGGGATTTTATCAAAAATGGTCCCCAGATCCACAGGCCTAAGGCGGGCCACACACCCCCTCCCCCAATTTAGTCTGCCGCTTCTTGCAAACGATCGTGAAGGTGCCGAATGACGTCCTTCGATAGATTATCCGAAACATCTTAACATCTTATGCCTTTTTTTGCAATTGGTTCTTACAGGCCCCGGGAGAACGAGTAAGTGGCTAGAGATCTGATGACCTTACTAACAGTTGTACACCATGAAGACAGACGTATGAGAACATGCACTGTCTTGCTGTAAAACCACATTACGTTCCTGTCGAAGACATGGCAGCATCACGACGATGACAACCTGCTCAATGAGGCGTGCACTGGTTACTTTACACCGGAGAAACACCAAATGACACCACGAGTTGCAAATGGTGGTCGTCCACACAATGAAGCTTGTGTAGGATCAGTATCTCGTCCACGAATGCACTCTGGAATAGGTATTCACCAGGTCTACGTCGTACACATATATGTCCATCACTCGCATACAGGCAGAAAATACTCTCATCGCTGAAGACAACTGAAGACTACTCAAGAGTTTTTCACACCAGAGTTGCCATTCTAGGCAGCTCCGTGTTGTCAGTGGTAGCCTGGCCAGAGGCATACGTCACCTTAGCCTTTCTGCAAGCAGACGGCTCCCAATGGTCACTGATGACACATCTACATCTACATCTACATGGATACTCTGCAAATCACATTTAAGTGCCTGGCAGAGGGTTCATCGAACCACCTTCACAATTCTCTATTATTCCAGTCTCGTATAGCGCACGGGAAGAATAAACACCTATATATTTCCGTGCGAGCTCTGATTACCCTTATTTTATCTTTGTGATCGTTCCTCCCTATGTAAGTCGGTGTCAACAAAATATTTTCGCATTCGGAGGAGAAAGTTGGTGATTGGAATTTCGTGAGAAGATTCCGTCGCAACGAGAAACGCCTTTCTTTTAACGATTTCCAGCCCAAATCCTGTATCATTACTGTGACGCTCTCTCCCATGTTTCGCGATAATACAAAACTCGCTGCCTTTCTTTGAACTTTTTCGATGTACTCAGTCAGTCCTATCTGGTAAGGATCCCATACCGCGCAACAGTATTCTAAAAGAGGACGGACAAGCGTAGTATAGGCAGTCTCCTTTGTAGGTCTGTTACATTTTCTAAGTGTCCTACCAATGAAACGCAGTCTTTGGTTAGCCTACCCCACAACATTTTCTATGTGTTCCTTCCAATTTAAATTGTTCGTAATTGTAATATATAGGTATTTAGTTGAATTTACGGCTTTTAGATTAGACTGATTTATCGTGTAACCGAAATTTAACGTGTTCCTTTTAGCACTCAGGTGGATGACCTCACACTTTTCGTTATTTGAGGTCAAATTGTTCAAATGGCTCTGATCACTATGGGACTTAACTTCTGAGGTCATCAGTCCCCTAGGACTTAGAACTACTTAAACCTAACTAACCTAAGGACATCACACACATCTACGCCCGAGCCAGGATTCGAACCTGCGACCGTAGCGGTCGCGCGATTCCAGACTGTAGCGCCTAGAACCGCTCGGCCATCTCGGTCGGCTATTTAAGGTCAACTGCCACTTTCGCACCATTCCGATATTTCTTCTAAATCGTTTTGCAGTTTGTTTTGATCTTCTGGTGACTTTATTAGTCGATAAACGACAGCGTCATCTGCAAACTGTGGCGTTTGCTGTGTTATTCAGTGGTTTGGTATTTAACTAATTTGTAAATGGAAATGATAATCTTATTTTATTACATTGAGTAATTACTAAATAATTTTTCTCCCGGCTAAAGATTTGATCAAGTTGCTAAAGAACTCCAAGTTAACGTCGTGTTAAAGTGTTGTCTGTAAGTTGTGTAAGTGTCACTAAATCACAGTCCATACAACAGATTCCTTACAACTTTTGATTAAGATGGAAGCAGTTATCTTCAGCAAAATGATCATTAAAACCACCGAATATCAGCCGCGCACAACACTGATGTACGTTACCTGAAACAATATCCTTCGCAACTCGTCATCAGTTCTAATTAATTATTAATACAGTCAACAGTACTCAACGTTCATAGCGTTGCTGCTAACTTTGACACTCCAAGAGCGTTCATAAGGTTACGTGATCACAGTTTTTATCACTGTTCATCATTATTCACAATGTAAATGACAGTTTTTCACGCGTCCACTAGTTCCTGCGAAACACGTTTCACTTTTCTCATTGCCGCAGTAGTTTTCCACAGTACTTAACAGACAATCTATATGCAAATGACACTTTTCAAGTAATGAGGTCTGGTACACTTGCACATAAGTCCATATTACCATGACTGAATAACAAAATTTAAAATTTTACACTGTCACATGAACATGAGACAATATAAAACTTTCAGAATTTGCTACTTTATCTTGGCCATGAGATCATTACTGAACTGTCCAGATAACAGTACATTTCCATTTTTATTACAGATACATATATTTATATATTTCAATTTTTAATTTTTTTTGATTGTTATTTACCATGCTTTTGGGACAGATGTCCATGTTCGGTTTATCTAACCGGAATGTTGCTCATAAGAGCATTTTAAATGACTTTGTAATGAAACCGTGTACGTAAATCAGTACACATTCAGATTTCGCTTCACTAGTGGTGAAAGCAGTTTATTTTATTTTTTATTTATTTATTTTTTTTTTCTCAGTCACACAGCTCACACACCACCAACACTCACTACGTGTGTGGGACTACATGACTCGATCTTATGAAAATATTTTTGTTATATCCATTCTTACACACGAACAAATATATTACTGAAGCATTTTAATCATTTCTATCCTACGTATAGGAAGGTAAAATTCCTTGCATTTAATTCAACAACACTCAAGTGTTTATCAAGTTATTTATCCGTTTTAGAGTAAAAATACATTTATTATGGGGATTCTCTACTCCTTGTTCAAATAATTCAACAACATTACAGTGTAATACTTGACATAAAAGCTTATAAACTAATACATACATAATATTATCAAATTATTACTGCTAATTATTTTACCATAAACATTATATTTACAGTTATGGGGTAGAGCACTTGGACTTCTGATTGGTCCTTTGTATATTCACTTCGTTTTTTTTAGTCCAGGGGACCGAGTAAGATGTTCTGCAATAGGTCTTGTGAGGATATACCTCTGAAGCATTAATGCAAGTTGCCTCCTGTACTTACTTTTCTATTGTTGTGACGATGTCACTCACGTTGCTCGGTGCATCGTTATTTCGATTTTTGTGACACATCTGTGGGTGCTTATGATCCAACACTAACAACTTCTGTTTGCTTACAGAAAGATTCATTTTTCTCATCAGCGGAAGGTTCGTGCCGAACTCCCGATTCAGCGTTAATGTTATGGGTCGCTGTTGGTACTTAAGTGCACATGTCCCACGGGCGAGATCAATTACATCTTCCCTTTCCCGAAGGAACTCAAGACCCAGAAGCACCGATACTGACAAGTTATCCATTAGTAGGAACGTGCATAATAAGCGATCATTTCCCAAGGAAACTTCCACCTGTGTCTGGTATTTTATACTCTGTGCCTTTTTTCCCAATGCCCCTATAACCTTACAATTTGCAACCGGCAAAATCGGCAATCTCCTTATCTCCGATACCTTCTTGAAAAACTGCGTGTTCATAACTGATACATTAGCACCTGTGTCAAGCAAAATAGTAGTTGTTACACCATTTACAGCTCCGGTGACACTTGCTTGGATATTTTCCCTTTGTGGCTTATCAGAGACAGCAGGTTCCTGATATAGCTCATCTTCGATCCTGTTGCCATCCTGATACCGTATCATGTTTATTTTTTGTTCTGTCGACCTATTGCCTTCATTGTTGGCCTCGGTCACCTGGCGACGGCCTACAGGGACCGAAATTAGTTTGTTGGCTTCTGAGTGTTTTGTTTTGTCTCCGAAGGTTGTAATGTTGCTACATTAATTTTGCTATGTTGATATCGGTGCTAATTGACAATGAAAGTGGGTTAAAAGCCGTGATCTGTCTGGGGAGAAGTTAATCTTACATTACTAAGCAACTGTTTCACGACTGGGTATCTAGTCTAGGTTTACCACATTACCAATCAGACTAACATTGATTATAATCTTTTACAGTCATACAACAACCGGTAATATATATATATATATATATATATATATATATATATATATATATATATATATATATATATAAAAAGGAGAATTTAAATAAAAAGAAAGAAATCAGTTTATATTTGGAAATTTATTTTAAGATTGATCATCGAAATTTCAGCATATTAAATTCTATTCGTAACAAGCTGGTGCCTTATTTAGGATGGTGAAAATCTTACGGAACACATCAAATATGGAGCCAAGATTGGGAGACTGCATACAACCCTGCATTCACAAAACAACACCCAAAGAAATTGAAACATAAGCAAGAAGAAATTAACCACAACCAACAGATTCAGTTTTCACCCAAAGAAATTACGTTCGTAACACAATCCTGTCCGTCATGTAATTACCACACACTGGTATACTAAATTCATATTAACTCTTTGTAAAATCTTCCCAAAAAGAATAGCTGAAGGCTACTTTGATGATTACACCACATGCTCCACGTGGTCAACTTGGTTTACAGAAAGCGTATAACTCCACAGTAATTTTGATAATTAAAATAAATTCGATCGAAAAGCAATTGACAAAAGAAAAAAACCTTGAACTGTTTACTAACGTCTTACTATTAACCTGATGGGTCAAACAGTTATATAAGCACGTGGTACTGGTCTCGCAAAGTACACTCCACGTGGGTTGAACATAAAGAAAAGCATAAAGAAAAGTTGTTATATTGTAAAATATTGTCAAGACGAGACGTTATAATCACACAAGCATTCACATTTAAGATTGATGAACTTAGTTAGAGTTACTGATCAACACGTGGTTCCACTTTACACACAAAGTAGTAGCAAAGCCACAACCGGAAACTAATATGAACTTCACACGAGAATTACACTACGCTGCAATTTAAGATAACCTTAGATATTTTAGTGCTAAACCCGAAATAAAGATGATTAAATTTTCAGTTAGGCTGAACTTAACAAATCCATTGTCCTATGGACTTAGCAGACACGCGCTTAGCCGGAGATCTTACCACTTCAGACGCTCGCCACCACCAGACTGCCACTGCCTACTGCCGAGCGTGCTTCCTGAGACTGGCTCACAAAGACAAACGGAAGTGGCCAGAGGGGCAGCTTCCTATACCAACATGACAACGGACGGACAGAACCATACTAAGGATAGAAACCTCTCTGCTTTAAGAAAGCGTAGCTACCTGTTCCGACGTTGGTCCTACTGTTCTCTAGCAGACAGCCTTGTCTGCTACCCTCAAGCATGCAACTACAAACACATTTGATCATTCATCCTCTCACACAGAAGGGAAGGGGGATGACAGTATCTTATCATATACAGTATATAACAGAAAGCGGATGTAGGTTCCGTATGAGACTGTGTGACATGAAATTACATATAAACTGTGTTTTAAAGTGTAGTAGTGTGACAGATCGTTCTTGTTTACGTGTAAAAGTAACACGTTCCACTACTCAGTCTCCTCCCAGATAGTCAGAAACGCCACAGTAAATTTAGAAGAGGAATTTACTCCATAAATGACAACAGATTTAAGAAATTAAACATGAAAGGAATCCAACAGAGACCTTTCATAACCCCAACGCTCCGGGAAAAGACTGTGCAGGGAATTTTCTGGCCATGCTAGGACATTCCCAAGCAGGCTTCTCACACCCTACTTAAACCAAAAGTGTAAAGAAAAAGCAAAAGGTCACCAGCTACTTGCTAAAACAATAATTTCAACAAATCTTTAAAATCTACTAATTTCAAACAGAAAAAAAAGAACACAATCTGTGACACCTATTTAAAAGATAGTGTAGACCTAATTCGGTCAGCAAGTAAAAACAATGGTTCCTGTGTCATTAATATGAAAACAATTTCTGGTTGTTACCCTTATGGAGTTCACCAGTATTTGCTCATTGCAAGAGCCAACTGATCACAGGCAAATTTATGACTGTTTATTAACAAGCAAAATTTATGAAAATACCAAAGGTGCCACAGCAATTAAAAACGAACATGAAATAACATCGGTATTATAAAGCAGAACATTACAATGCATAATCCGCAAAAGCAAAAATTGATAAGAAAAAAAAACATGTTTTACAAAGTGGTTATCGCAAAAAAAATTCTATATCTTATAAAACTAATAATTTGTAGAATTAACATAACTATGTGGCATTAATTTAATCACTCTACTATATTTCAGTTAGTTAGCAAACAATGAGCACTGTGTCATTATACCGAAAATACAATTAATTATGTGATTGTTACCCTTAAGGGGTTCCTCACTATAAATATGCCCCATGCAAAGGCTAATTGATCACAGTCCAATGAGAATGAATAGCAATCTGACTGATAAACTATGCAATGCCACATGAATGAATTTACGAAACAAAATAACACAAATCTAATACATCACACAAGAACAAACATTGATCAATAAAACAGTACAATAGTCAATATCTAATAAAAAACACCAATAAATAAAACACCTGCAAAATACAAGAGTCAAAGTCTAAACTAAACAATAAATAGAACACCTGCAAAATACGAGAGTCAAAGTCTAAAAAAAATTAATAAATAGAACACCTGCAAAATACGAGAGTCAAAGTCTAAAAAAAATTAATAAATAGAACACCTGCAAAATACAAGAGTCAGTCTAGTAAACACCAATAAATCGAATCCCTGCAAAACACACGAGTCAAAGTTTCTGTGACAGAAACACACGTATATGCATTGAACTCTTTCTTCTTCGGTTATCAACCCACAGGTTGGTTGGCAGCAGCACGCCATTCCGTTCTTTTGTCAACTTTCTTCTTCATATCTGCATAGGTCTGGCACCCGATGTCATTTATTACTTGTTGAATGTAGCTTAATCTAGGTCGACCTCGGCGAGTTCTTCCTTCAATGATTCCTTCTAATATTCTCTTAATGAAATTGTTATGCCGTAAAATGTGACCTATGAAGGTTATTCTTCTTTTCTGTATATTTCGCCAAAGAGATCTGTTTTCTTTCACTCTTCTGAGGACATCTTCGTTTGTAGCCTTGTCTCGCCAGCTGATTTTTTCCATTCTCCGGTAGCACCACATTTCGAATGCCTCTAATCTTCTCTTTTCTTCTTTTCCACTAGTCCAAGTTTCACATCCGTAAAGGGCTGTACTCCACACATAGGTTTTCATGACTCTCTTTCTTACGTCTAAACTAACATTTCTACTCGTCAGTAAGTTTCTTTTTCCATTGAATGCTATTTTGGCAAGTTGTATTCTGTTTTTAATGTCACTTTTGCTCCTTCCATCTGCTGTTATTTTGCTACCTAAGTAGTTAAATTCTGTAACCTGCCCTAGTTTCTCTCCCTTTATTGTTATTCGTATGGGTTCATTGTAGTTCAGGGCGCCACTCACCATCACTTTAGTCTTTTTCTTATTTATTTTCATTCCATACTGTTCTTTTAAGGTGTTTTCCATTTCATTGAGTGCGGCTTCTAAATCTTCTTTCCTTTCTGTAATTATGGCGATATCATCTGCATATCGCAACATATCTATTTTCATTCCGTTAAGTTTTATTCCTACTTCAATATTCTCTCTTATTTTGTCTATTGCTTCTTGGATATATGCGTTGAAAATTACTGGAGATAGTGGGCATCCCTGTCTCACTCCTTTCCTTATTCTTGCTGTTTCTTCTTTGTTTTCCTTCTTAACTAAGGCTGTTTCATTTTGGTATATTTTAAAGATTATCCTTCTATCATTATATTTCAGACCAGCCTTCTTCAGAATTCTAAACATTTCTGGCCATACAACATTGTCAAATGCCTTTTCGAGGTCTACGAAGGCTATAAATACTTGTTTGTTTTTGGAAATTTGTTTCTCAATTATTAGTCTTAAAGATAAGATTGCTTCCCTCGTCCCTACACCGCTTCTAAAACCGAATTGGTCTTCACTTAGAGTGCTATTCAATTGGTTTTCAACTCTTTTCAAAATTATTCTTATTAGAATTTTTGATGCGTGTGAAAGAAGACTGAGTGTTCGATGGTTTTCACAGTCCATAGTAGATGCTTTCTTAGGTATGGGGAATATGATGCATTTCTGATAGTCTTCAGGAACTTCACCTGTTTTGTATATTTTCTGTATGAGTTGCAGTAATGTAGCTTTCATTTTGTCTCCTGATTTCTTAATTAGTTCAGAAGGTATATCATCAACACCTGCCGCTTTCTTATCTGGTAGTTCTTTTAGTGCTTTTTCAAATTCATCTTTCAGAATTGTGTCCCCTAGTTCTTCTTTCTCTACTTCTTCGCTTAATTCTATCATATTATCTGTTAGAGGGTCTCCTTGATATAGCTCTTCAATGTATTCTTGCCATCTCTTCAGCGTGTCATATCCAAATAGTACCTTGCCCTCTTTGTTCTTTATAGTTCCTGAAGATTTTACTTTCCGTTTAGCAAAGTTTTGTTTTATTGTTCTGTAGGCCAAGTCAGTTTTTCCTTTAACCATGTTTTCCTCCACCTCTTTACAAATGCTGTTGAGGTAATTTTCTTTTGCTTTCCTAGATTCTCTGTTTATTTGGTTTCTAAGCTTTCTATATTTGTTTTCGCTTTGCTCGTCAGAGGCATTTTTGTATAGTCTTCTTTCTTCCATTAGACAAATTATTTCAGGTGTTATCCACTCTTTCCTGTTTACAGGTTTGGCTTTCCCAATAAATTCTTCTGCTGCTTTATGTATGCCTTCTTTGATTTGTTTCCACTCCTCGTTAGTACTCCCGGGAATAATGTTTGATGCCATCTCATCAGTTTTCCGTGCATAAGGGATCACTAGTTCTTCAGACTTTAGGTTATCTCTGTTCCATACTTTGTTCGTTTTTCTCTCTAATCGCTTGAGTTTGAGTAAGCATTTCATCATTACAAGGTTGTGATCACTATTAATATCCGCAGACGGGTAGCTTCTGCAATCCTTGATTTGGTTTTTAAAACGCGATTTTACTAATATATAGTCGATTTGGTGTCTTCTAGTATCTCCTGGGGCTTTCCACGTGTACCTTCTTCTTTTATGGTGGTTGAAAAGGGAGTTCGCTATGACCAACTTGTTTTTGGCACAAAATTCAATTAGCCGGCTTCCTCTTTCGTTTCTATCTCCTAGACCATATTTCCCTACAATTCCGTCAACTTTCTCTTCTCCAACACTAGCATTCCAATCTCCCATTATAATTAAGTTCTCTTCACCTTTAACATAATTTATAACTTTGTTGATGTCTTCATACACTGTTTCTATTACATCGTCTTCTTCTGCCGATGTCGGCATATAGACTTGTACTATTACCGTGTTCTTTGGTTTGGTTCCAATTTTGACTAGTATTATCCTAGAGTTAAATTGCACATATCCTGTGACTAGATTCCCGAGTTTTCCTTTTAGAATTATTCCAACTCCACCGATTCCAGTTGTTCCTTGGTTAGTACCTGTATGAATGATACGATAATTTCCTGATCTGAAGTCTCCTGGTTCAGGCCATCGCATCTCAGATATTCCTATTATGTCTGTTCCCATTCTGTCCATCTCTAGTTTGAGGTTCTCTAATTTCCCGCATTGGAGGAGTGTTCTTACATTCCATGTTGCTATTTTTAGTGTATTCTTCAACTTTGCCTGACCTTCCATTGTCCCCACCCGGAGATCCGATTGGGGGACTATTACTCCGGATTTATGTTTAACAGAAGATTCTGGCATGGTGCGCTACTGATTCTTGGGATATCTTGAGTGATCTTTAATGGAGTGGTTTCCCGTTGCCTTCTCCATCCTATGCCGTTGACTGTGAAGTTCTTCCGCCTTTAGGAGCAATTTCTCACTCCAAGGACAAGAGAGTGCCCTGCCTCTATCCGCTCATCCGCTCTCTTTGAGACCGTTGGCACTTGATAGGGGGCGTTTCCTTATCCCGGGAAACACTCGGTCGTCAGAGCCTCGTTAGCAATAACAGGGTGTACCGTGCAGCAATCCTTAGCTGCAACTCGGGTAGGTGAGGTTGACATTTGTACAGGAGAGGCTGTTAGAGTCGCTTCACTGTACCTTACACCCCGCATTGAACTAAGAACCGTATAATCACTGTTCACTGATACACTCACTAGTTCCACTGTTCCGAGGCACAATATAAGGGGAGGGGAAGGGGGTGCGTCGCCGCAGCTGTCAGTAGGGATTTTTGTCCATCTGTTGCGTGCAATCCCGCCGTCTCTGCCCTCTCATGAAGTTTCTCTTGGTGGTCTGTGTCACGTACATTTCGATTTGGTTCCATGTTTGTGTTGTCAAATTCGTGCGGTATCCTCGATTGACAAGCCAGGTTGATTTCCCTGGGCAAGGATGGCACTTAGTGGCTCTTCTTTTGTGCCACCCTTAGCGACCAGAGAACATCGAACCATGATTTACTGTCGCTTGACAGTAGGCATCCATCAGGAAATGTTGATAGGCGTCGTTGACGTCTGCAAGTTTCTCTGGACAGTATGTGTCAAAAGGCTCCACGCCCCTTGTGTTGTTTCTCCGCGGCCGTCTCGTCACGGTCGCGTGCGTGCGGTGCGTTGCCAGCAGATGGATTTCCGCGCGGTGGACCGCTCGCCCATCTCAGGTCATCGCCTCGAGGAAGGGTCGCCCGGGGCGGCCGCCCATTAGCTCCAGGTACAAGGGAAAGTGTTTGCCGCGTACCTTCTTTTGTTGTCGGCCGCGCTCCCGAAGTGGCCTGGCTGACAGCGTGTCCTGCTGGGAAACCCGCCAGTTTACAACTAGTCCGGCTGCTCCCGCTGTCTCGTAAGAGTTTAGCCGGTTCGCTTTCACGTTCTCAACTGCATTCACAGAAAATTTTTCATCATCCTTATGTGATTACAAAATGTCATACATAATACCACTTCGTATTGTCTTTCACCATTTTTAAGAACAAAAGTGAGACTTAATTTTTTTTAATAAAAAAAATTAGATGAATCGACAATATAAAATAAAATTTAAATGACTTGACAATGTAAAAGAATAAAAATGAAATGACTTTACAATGTAAAAAAAAATAAGAATTAAATGAACTGACAATATAATATTTAAATCCACATCACTAATGTGGTTCACTTACGTTTTAATAAATCCAATGCTACTTATTAATTCACTAAAATGAATAGGATTATGCCTTGTGCAAGTATAGGTCAGGACAGCATAGGGTTTACATGTTATTTACACACTCATACATGCACACCTGTTGTCTATTCTACAAACTAACTACCCATAAACATGCATTACTCAATATTCTACTTCTATCCACTACTAGTTAAGCCAATAAGCTACTTCAATGCTATTTCAACACCGTGTATATACCACTACAACATTGTTCTAATTCGTCCTCTTCTTGACGCTCGCGGCATACGTCTTGTCACATGATAAAT
Organism: Schistocerca serialis cubense; assembly: GCF_023864345.2. NCBI lineage: Eukaryota > Metazoa > Arthropoda > Insecta > Orthoptera > Acrididae > Schistocerca > Schistocerca serialis. Next base: position 444,013,245 of record NC_064645.1, read on the forward strand.
ATCGAGAAACTTTCCTTAAACATACACAGTAAAAAGAACAATGGTTATTTACACGCCAAAACATTTATACCAGTTGACACACCTGATAAGAGACTCGCAATTATACATTTATCATACTCATATATTCACACATAAAACAGTAAGAAAATTTCATCTAAAATTACGTTATCACAAGAATTAATCACACAGATGGCTCTGAGAAGGGTACAAATATTTTAATTATACAGGTTATACTACATTTTCTTACCCATTTCGTCCCTTCTTTAAGTTACCTTTCGCTTCCAAATCAGTTATTTCGCCTGTGGTGGTTATTCTGGACTCATTTCTCATGAATGGCAAACTTGTGGTCACCTCTATTCTGTAAAACAGTTTCATCTTAACATGTTGAACTCACAACAGACACAAAAGATCCGAATCCTCCTGTAGTTTAAATGACAAATGTTTTGCTTCATCCTTATTACCTTAAACCAAGCTTTCCTTCGTTCCCATAATCAAAATTATTTAATCATCCTCTACCTTCAAGAGGGAAATTTCCTCAGTACACATCATATAGGCTGCAGTGCATCCCGCACCAGCGAAAACAGTAAGCTGTAATGCTCACAGCATCAGCAAAACACATAAACGTCGCTTTTCTAGGACAAGTATTAACGCAGAATAATTTTTTTTTTTTTTTTAGGCTTTGGCTCAACATCAGTGAAGACTACAAAAAGGATCCATATTTCTGTACCAGTCTCCATTTGCTGAAAAACTGCTCGTATTTGACTACCACAATAATATTTCAGGGCCACGTAAATTACACAAACCACAATTCTTCTTTCACCTTGAAGGGAATCAATCTACTTACGAAATCCACAGACAGCACATTCCGTACTCAGCTATAAAGAACAAAAAATACATATATCATCAATATTAACATATCATCGCATATTGGGAAGCCAATGGTTAAACAATCGTATTATCGCATCCTGTTTTCAAGATTCTGAACTTACTCATTCCTTTCTCAGAGTTCTCCTGTCTTAAAATATTCATACAGCACGCATACTATAGTAAGAGATCCTCATTTATACTGACAGATATAGAATAGTAATAGATAGATAGTAGCACTGAAAACAGAAAATCGGAAACAAGGCTACTAACAGCTGGGGACCTGGGTTTGCCAGACCCATAATACCCACAGATCGGATATTCCCCTGAGTTTATGCACTAATTCAGCAACGATCTTGCTTTCCTCAGGAGCGACTCTTTTCAATTTACACACAAAAAAAACATAAACAGCATTTCACTCGTTCACAAGGAAACCTTTTATCTTTACGTTTGAATCAAACTAAATCCTAATTGCACAAGGAAAGAAAGCAAATTAACAACATCACTTCAATCAATCACATAAAAACATCTTTATCATTAATTTTTACCAACATATTATTCAAAATGCATGTCACAAATTTAAACTAATCAATTCATTCTCTTCACCGTCCTCTCTACTCCCCACTGCCCTTTCTACTCATTTGCCACGTCGCTCATTTGTTCCGATTGGGCGCCTTCTGCGCTGATCGTTTGTCATTGCCGGTTTCGTTCATTTCCATTTACTGGATTATGTCTAGGGTTGGCCGGCCGAATTTCAACATCATGTGGGGCTCCGCCTACAATCCTACTCCCACTGTGTTCATCGTAGTAACGATGCTGGTTGCCGTACCTGTTGCGTTCACGATCTTGTCTACGTCCTCGATCATTTCTGTTGTTCCACCTGTGTTCGCGACTGTCACCCCAGTTTCTATACGGCCGGTCCCGATTATTGTTCCGTTCGCGTCGCGACGACCAGTCACGCCGTTGATTAGTAATACGGCCACGACTGCGGTCGCGCTGCTGTGCCCCGTAATATCTTTGTGCCTGATTAGGCGGGCATTCTGCTGTATTATATTCCAACTCTTGGAGAAGTGTTTTAAACGTTTCCACGTCCTCTTTGCATCGTCCCGCAAGAATGACGTGCCGCAAGTGCATCGGCAATTTGGTGATGCATATCCTAATTAGTTCCGCAGGCCCGTATGGATTGTATAAAAATTGATTTGCCTGCAGCATGTGGTCGAATAGGCGTGCAGGGCTGCCGAAACCAGACTGGTTCAAATTTGGCAGCATAATTATGCCATGTTTGACCCTATCTTGTGCCGCTTCCGACCAATAGGCGGACAGAAAGGCTTGTCGAAACTCCCGAGTGGAGTTGCAGTGACGCGCTGCCGACCTCATGCGAATCGCCGGTTCGCCTTCCAAATAGCCACACATATATTCTATCTTATGTGAACTTGCCCAGTCGGGAGGAAGACAGAACTCAAATTGCTCGAGCCATGCTCGTGGATGTATTCCTTTTTGCGAATTTCGGAATATCTCAAACTTTCTTACCGTAAGGAAATGTTTGAAATCAAATCCCCGCATTTCCTCCTGTCAAGGCCCTTGAATGTTTCTATTTTTCTCATGTCTGCCCCTCAAATTACATTCTTCCCTGTCGTCAAAATCTCCCTCGCGGCCGGAATCCCTCTCTGCACTGTTCGTACGGCTATTTTTAGTGCTATTGGCGAGTTCGGAATCACACGCCATGCGGTTTTCCAGATGCGCCACGCGTTCTTGTAATTCGCCTGTTACAGCCTTGTGTTGCCTGTTCACTTCGAATTGTCCCTTCTGAAATCTCAGAAGCGAACGCACTTCTTCGGTCTCTGCGGCCGCTACCGGTGTAGTATTGTTCTCGCTTTCCGTCAGCTTCATCGTGCCTACAATGTCCGCTAATGCCGCAATCTTATCATCTATTTGTCTCTTGTCCTCCGCCCCAGTCTGCTTCAATTGTTCTACTTGCTGTTCCAACGCGTGGATCGCTAAACTGTTGTCCGCTATTGTGTTGCTAACGGACGTGGGACAATGCGTTTCTGCCTCTTGGACCCTCGAGAGTACCTGCTGGTGCTCCCTTTGGCATTCTTCCCTCAGCTCTTGGAAATTCCTAAGTAGCCGTTCTTCGCTTTCTTTAGATTCGGCATCGCCCCTCCGCTTGCTCTGTTCTAAGGCTTGCAGACGATCATCGATTTGTTCAAATGTACGGCCTAATTCTTTCATAATATCACTTTTTATTTCACTTGCCAGATTGTTTATTCTTTGTGAGATATCATCGGACACTCTCTGCATCGACTTGTCGACTTTATTTGTCTGCTGGATTAGTTTTTCGTCTATTTGTTCGCCTAGCTCGCGGATCGATTTTTCGGATGACTCTTTTTGTTCTCGGAACGATTTTTCAAATGATTCTTTATTTTGTTGCAATAAGGTTTTCATGAGTTCTGCCAAATCAATTTGGTTAGTAGGAGGCAGATTTATTTCTGGCTCTGCTGTGAGCCCGTTCGTCCTGTTTTGCATTTCGTCTGAAGTATTTCCCATTGTATTTTCGGAACTGCCCGACGCATTAACATTCGAAATCAAATTATTATCTCCTTGGTCCATGTTGCTTAAGTTGTCGGACCGCTTACATTTAGCTTGGTTACGTGTCTGCATTAGTGCAATTTATACGCGACACACTAATCAAGATAAATGTGTCCCCCAAAAATTACGACAGTCACACGAAAGATACCCAACCTAGTACGCACTTTTTCACACGCAAAACAAATTTTTATCTTTGATCGAAACAGTGCAATGTACAAGCGAGAACAAAAAAACACACACACATATAAAACACACAAATATAGAAAACAAAACAAGACAAACAACACAACGCCGATCAACAACGCCGTGAATCTTTTGAACGTCTGCTAGGAAACAACGCAGAAGTTGTTTTAGCGCTGTAGGGGAAAAAATTAAGATTATAACACGCTCGCAATCTAACGTTTCAGAGATTCCAGAGTCTAGCGGAATCACAGAACAGGGTCGCCATGTGTAATGTTGCTACATTAATTTTGCTATGTTGATATCGGTGCTAATTGACAATGAAAGTGGGTTAAAAGCCGTGATCTGTCTGGGGAGAAGTTAATCTTGCATTACTAAGCAACTGTTTCACGACTGGGTATCTAGTCTAGGTTTACCACATTACCAATCAGACTAACATTGATTATAATCTTTTACAGTCATACAACAACCGGTAATATATATATATATATATATATATATATATATATATATATATAAAAAGGAGAATTTAAATAAAAAGAAAGAAATCAGTTTATATTTGGAAATTTATTTTAAGATTGATCATCGAAATTTCAGCATATTAAATTCTATTCGTAACAAGCTGGTGCCTTATTTAGGATGGTGAAAATCTTACGGAACACATCAAATATGGAGCCAAGATTGGGAGACTGCATACAACCCTGCATTCACAAAACAACACCCAAAGAAATTGAAACATAAGCAAGAAGAAATTAACCACAACCAACAGATTCAGTTTTCACCCAAAGAAATTACGTTCGTAACACAATCCTGTCCGTCATGTAATTACCACACACTGGTATACTAAATTCATATTAACTCTTTGTAAAATCTTCCCAAAAAGAATAGCTGAAGGCTACTTTGATGATTACACCACATGCTCCACGTGGTCAACTTGGTTTACAGAAAGCGTATAACTCCACAGTAATTTTGATAATTAAAATAAATTCGATCGAAAAGCAATTGACAAAAGAAAAAAACCTTGAACTGTTTACTAACGTCTTACTATTAACCTGATGGGTCAAACAGTTATATAAGCACGTGGTACTGGTCTCGCAAAGTACACTCCACGTGGGTTGAACATAAAGAAAAGCATAAAGAAAAGTTGTTATATTGTAAAATATTGTCAAGACGAGACGTTATAATCACACAAGCATTCACATTTAAGATTGATGAACTTAGTTAGAGTTACTGATCAACACGTGGTTCCACTTTACACACAAAGTAGTAGCAAAGCAACAACCGGAAACTAATATGAACTTCACACGAGAATTACACTACTCTGCAATTTAAGATAACCTTAGATATTTTAGTGCTAAACCCGAAATAAAGATGATTAAATTTTCAGTTAGGCTGAACTTAACAAATCCATTGTCCTATGGACTTAGCAGACACGCGCTTAGCCGGAGATCTTACCACTTCAGACGCTCGCCACCACCAGACTGCCACTGCCTACTGCCGAGCGTGCTTCCTGAGACTGGCTCACAAAGACAAACGGAAGTGGCCAGAGGGGCAGCTTCCTATACCAACATGACAACGGACGGACAGAACCATACTAAGGATAGAAACCTCTCTGCTTTAAGAAAGCGTAGCTACCTGTTCCGACGTTGGTCCTACTGTTCTCTAGCAGACAGCCTTGTCTGCTACCCTCAAGCATGCAACTACAAACACATTTGATCATTCATCCTCTCACACAGAAGGGAAGGGGGATGACAGTATCTTATCATATACAGTATATAACAGAAAGCGGATGTAGGTTCCGTATGAGACTGTGTGACATGAAATTACATATAAACTGTGTTTTAAAGTGTAGGAGTGTGACAGATCGTTCTTGTTTACGTGTAAAAGTAACACGTTCCACTACTCAGTCTCCTCCCAGATAGTCAGAAACGCCACAGTAAATTTAGAAGAGGAATTTACTCCATAAATGACAACAGATTTAAGAAATTAAACATGAAAGGAATCCAACAGAGACCTTTCAAGGTACCTCCACTATTCTAACATTTTGTAAGTTTTCAGTCGGAGGAGGCCTGCTTGGATCCCACCACGGTGGATATTGTTTGCTTGGTATAGGTATAGCCTGTACATAATTTATTGGCTGACCTGAATTGATAGAATTTTGCTGCGGCTGCCAATGACTTGGCCCTGGCTGTCGCCAATATTCACTGTCACCCCGCATATTTTTAGGCTTGTCTTTATATGGACTGTCTGACCTGTTGCCATTTCGTCTCTTTCGGTTGCTGTTGTTATTGTTTGGGTTTTCATTGTGGTACGGCCTCTGATTACCGTTCGGTTGTTGGTGTTCTTCGGCCTTTTGATAATTACTGTTATTATTATTAGGATAACCAAAATTTTGGTTGTAGGGATTCCTACTACTATTATTATTATTGTATTTTCCGTTACTATAAGCTTTACTTTTATTTTTCTTTGGACTACCTTCGCCCCTATTTCCATTATTTCCATTCCATGAATTTTTTCTATTAGGACTATTATTATTGCTGATCACGTCAGAATTTTTTCTGGCGTCTTCTTGCACTAGATCCAGAGAATCAATTACAGACAGAAATTCTTTCAGATCGGTGTCTGTAACATTAAATAATTTTTCTCTAATATGTATGGGTAATCTAACTTTTAACAATCGCAATAAGTCCCTGGTGTTTACTGGCTCATCCCAGTACCGGGTCATGTTAACATATTTTTCAAAGTACTTTCTTAAGGAACCTGACTTCGGATTGTACATTTCTGCATTGTGAACAATTTTACGGATTCGCTCTTGAGTAGACGCTGACCAGAATTGATCAAGTAACGCCTTCTCAAAGTCGTGGAAAGTCTTGCAAGTTTCTGCTGCATTTAGTGCCCAGAACGACGCATCACCAGAAATATGTGAAACCACAAACTGTATTTTCTGTTCTTCCGACCATGTTGTTGGAAGAACACTTTTGAAGTTTCGAATGAAAACTACTGGATGTATGTTTTTCTTGTTTTCTTCGTTAAATATTTAAAACTGTCTATGCTTAATTAGGCTTTCTTCATGCATCAAAGTAGTTAAGTGCATGGAATTGCTATCATTCGCAGGTGGTGTGGTTACTTTATTACACGTACATTCTATTCCACTATTATTGTTCCTTGGTGTCACATATTGCTCTGGTAATATCGGTTGGTTACCAAAATTTGGTCTCCCTTCTGGTGCATTAAAATTCGCCGTCATATCATCTGCGATCTTTTACCTGTCAGTACCAGTGTTGTCATTACTGCATACTGTCAGATTTTCAAAGTTTTGATTTTCAAAGCTCAGCACCCTGGCTACTTCTGTTCGGACTTGCTTTCGGATTTCCGAGGGAATGTCCTCCTGCATTGTTTCCACAGCGGTAGCCAAGGCTTTGAATTGGTTCTCTAGTCTATCTACTTCAGCTTGAAGACTATTGACTTGAACTGGAATGTTTGTTAACGGTTCAATAGTGGTTTTTACTGCATCGATCGCCTGCTTAAAATGGGTAGTAATAGCATTATCACGATCGACCAACACTTGATTTATCCTACGGACAATTTCTTTATCTCTTTCCAGAAACATATTGTTTATATTTTCCATAAATTTCTTTTCCTTTTCTTGGTCCCTGAGCTCCTGTTGCTGTTTTTCTATAAGCTTTTCCTGTCTACGGTTTTTCCTTTTCCTGCTGACGTTGTCTTTCACGCTCCTGCTCTTTAAGCTCGCGTTGTTTTTCACGCTCCTGCTCTTTAATAGTAAACTTTTCAAATAACGCTGTTAGCATATCCTGTATGGACATAGCTTGAGCATTGCTAACTTCTGCCCCTTGCCCAGAAGAAATATTGTCATTAATTCCTAACTGGTTGAATGCAGGAGTGACAGTTTGTTTTGGCAACTCCTCGGTTTTACTATCATTCGGGACATCAGTTTCTAAATTATCATTCATAATTAAATTTTCTAATAATTCGACAGAAATATGGGTAGATTGTTCTACCTGAGACTCTGATGTCATCTCTGCATCAGTATGCTCATTCGGTTTATTTTTCTTTTGTTTAACCATTCTATCACCAATATAGCACAACAAATATATAAATCACTGACAAGCACCAATTGACACAAAATAATCTTATAACTAACACATATACACAAATAAAACTTAAAAATATTATTCTCACAGCCAGAATATTCAATTAATACTACTTATGACTGCAGGTACTGATTTGAATATTAAATTGCACACAGCGGTTTTGGTAGTGTGCTGCTATTTAATTTCTTAATATGAACATCTGTTCCTACCTGCGTGAGGGTGGTGCACTGCTCTGCTTATATGAAGTTACTGTCGCACCGACGCAGACACAGATTCGTACAGTAGGTCGGTAGGAAGATGTCAATGCTCATGAAACAAGTAAATAAACAATGATTAATAGTTTGTTTTGGTACTCCGTACCTGTAATAGATCACAATTTCAATTAGTATAATGAATAAATGTGCATTGGTGGCCTCACGTTGGGCGCCAGTGTGGCGTTCACTGTATTATTCAGTGGTTTGGTATTTAACTAATTTGTAAATGGAAATGATAATCTTATTTTATTACACTGAGTAATTACTAAATAATTTTTCTCCCAGCTAAAGATTTGATCAAGTTGCTAAAGAACTCCAAGTTAACGTCGTGTTAAAGTGTTGTCTGTAAGTTGTATAAGAGTCACTAAATCACAGTTCATACAACAGATTCCTTACAACTATTGATTAAGATGGAAGCAGTTATCTTCAGCAAAATGATAATTAAAACCACCGAATATCAGCCGCGCACAACACTGACGTATGTTATCTGAAACAATATCTTTCGCAACTCGTGCGTAATTAATTTCGGCTCCATACATCAGCTAGAAGAGTTTGTTATAACAATCGTGCTATGAGCACTTTTTTTGAAGAACCAATCTGATTCGAATCGTTTTCATTAAAATGATTTCGGGACCATCGGTGCACATTTATTTTTACACATTTGTATTACGTTCGGCATTTATGTCTGCAGAGTTGCGTAATTTAAATTTGAATTTGCCGCTGAGATAATTGTTAAGATGGCGGCAGACAATTGATAGAGACTTTCTATTGTTAGAGCAAATAAGTAAATATTTAAAATGCTTATTAAACGCTATAAAATCTACTTTCGTATTGTGCACTATTTAGACTTCATCAAGCGAACACTAGATTTGTTTCTAAGGAAAACACAGACAAAAACGCGATACAAATCGCTATCATCAATGGCTGCGCTCCTTGCAGCGGAAAGAAATAATTAACACAGATAATGCTTACTGAGAGAGGAATTAAAGTTACAAATAATTATTCACTCATGTTTATAATAATAATGAACTCTATTTTCAAGTAATAATTAACAAATAATTACAGTTTCTTAACAGACCTCAGTTTGATATGCGTCCGCAACCTACAAAATCCATCCAACAAAAGGTAAAAACAAAGGAAGACAAACGCAGATCGTAAAAGGAATTTACAATTATCATTGTCTTTGTATAATACACATCGATATGTCCAATTACATCATAGAATATTATGTAAATAATTAATATTTATCATCGTTTTCAATATTTTTTTTATATGTCGAATAGTAATATTTATAACTGTTACAGGCATAATTTTCTCTCGTCTCACTGTAGCTAAAAACCCGAAGACGGCTGCTCAAATTGTCTCCCAAATCGTTTATATAGATAAGGAACAGCAAAGGGCCTATAACACTAACTTGGGGAACGCCCAAAAATCACTTCTGTTTTACTCGATGACTTTCCGTCAATTACAACGAACTGTGACCTCTCTGACAGGAAATCACAGATCCAGTCACATAACTGAGACGATATTCCATAAGCACGCAATTTCACTACGAGCGGCTTGTGTGGTACAGTGTCAAAAGCCTTCCGGAAATCCAGAAATACGGAATCGATGTGAAATCCCTTGTCAATAGCACTCAGCACTTAATGTGAATGAAGAGCTAGTTGTGTTTCACAGGAACGATGTTTTCTAAACCCATGTTGACTGCGTGTCAATAGACCGTTTTCTTCGAGGTAATTCATTACGTTCCAATGCAATATATGTTCTAAAATCCTGCTGCATATCGACGTTAACGATATGGGTCTGTAATTTAGCGGATTACTCCTACTACCTTTCTTGAATATTGGTATGACCTGTGCAACTTTTCAGTCTTTGGGTACGGATCTTTCGTCGAGCGAACGGTTGTATGTGATTGTTAAGTATGGAGCTAATGCATCAGCATACCCCGAAAGGAACCTAATTGGTATACAGTCTGGACCAGCAGACTTGCTTTTATTGATTTAAGTTGCTTCACTACTCCAAGGATATTTACTTCTACGTTACTCATGTTGACAGCTGTTCTCGATTCAAATTCTGCAGGTGCAACATGTGCCCGGATTTCGTCCCTGGATGATGGTCAGTGGACCATCGCTGCTCATACAATGCGTCGATCTTGACATGCACCTGAACTACGCGGATGTCCAGAACCTATCCTTGAAGTGTGGGAATGTTCCACAGACCACTGTTGTAAACAGTGACATACCATCGATACACTGTGCCCAACATGTGCAACAACCTGGCAATACGTCCACCCAGCTTCTTGCAATCCCACAACGCGATCGCATTCGAATAGCTGAAGCTTTTCAACAGGAATACGTGCTCGTCATTGGGGTATGGATGGAGCCTAGAATGAATGGTGCAAACACCGTTCACCTCTTAACACAGTTATTGTCTGCAGAGTCAGAACAGAGGGTGAATAGACAGGACTATGGAGAGCCATCTTATCGCCAGTGACCAAGATAAATGAATCACTAAAGCTACAAAGCCTTCAGTATGCGCTTATTATACCCTGGTGCTACTAAACACACTCCTTGAGGATGTTGCTTTTCCTGGCGTCTAGATGAATGAGGATGAGGTTCGAAAGAACTAAATGAATTATTACGCAGTGATGAGCACGAAAACATATACTGTAGAGAATTTGTTACGGCACTTAACGTTGGCGCCAAACAGTGTGTGTCGGAATAGTAGACGTATGTGCAGAGTTCAGGAAGGTTCGAGGGAACTGAAGCATAAATCAAAGATGGAATGAATAAACAAACATCACTGTTAAATAGATATACTGTGAACACTCATACATTGAAGATCTGCATGTGGAGCAGTACAAAATCCTTTTCCTACTGAAGGCATCGACATACACAGTTGTAAGTCTCTGTACAACAGTTCTGTTGTGTCTGACTGAAGTCAAAGTTCCGCAAAGCTAACTGTCCTAGCAGCGAGCCGACGTCTCGGAAGCGAGCTAAACACTGAATGGCGAGTTACGTCACTGTACTCCGAAAGGGACCTGCTGGCGTCGTCGTGACGTAGGAGTATTAGGACTATTACTTAAGGGGCTCCGGAAAGGCTCAAAATCATGAAAAGTTCAATTTTTACTTTTTTGCGTTTTCTGAATCTGCAGACTATTACCTTTTAATAGATATATAATTTATTCAATTCCGAAGACTACAACTATTTTTAAATTTTTTAAAAAAGGGTTCTACATGGCCGTGACCCACTGTGGCGCTGTTAAACTGCTGTCAAATGGTGTTATTATTAACGTCCGTGTTCATCAGGTACATTTTAGTGATGTGAGATAAAGTATGTGTTGTGGCTAACCTGTGATGGTTCAATATATATCGCTGGTGTGATTGTCGATTGTTTCATGTTTATTTACTCTATCGTTATCTCGAAAATATTCGTAATTAATTCTGTTTCTTGAGTCTCTGTTTTGTTGAAGTATAATAATGAGTAAAAGTAAAGTTATTAGAAATCCTCTGAAGGCTTTTAAGAAAAGGAGAAATGTTGGAAAGCCAAAGGTATGTGTTATTATTGTAAACAATAAAGACGATAACCAAGTGAGTGAACCTAACCTCTCAAGTACACCTGCCCATAGCAGTCAAAGTGGGAAAGAAAATATTTCACAGAAGAAGCTTGGTTCAATGAGTGAAAGCTATGAATGTTTTATGGGCGAATCGGATGTGAATGAAATATTTGATATGTCGGTTCTCAAAGGAATTTTTTCAAACTGTGTAAGATGTATTCATTGTAGTGAAGTTGGTCTGGAACTCTTCATAATAAAGCACTTAGGACTTGCTAGTGAAATACAACTGAAATGTGATAAGTGTTCATACATGACCACCTTTTGGAACAGTGTTGCAGTAACTGCAACTGAAGAAAATGGTAGCAAAATCTACGAACACAACATTAGATTTGTTTATTCCTTGCGTTTAGTTGGTAAGGGTGCTACTGCAGGTGCAATTTTCTGTGGCATCATGAATCTTCCAAATCCCCCAACCAAGTTTACGACCTATAATAAATTAATAGGGTCTAAAGTAGAATCTGTATAGAGTAATCTGTAGTAGAATCTGTATAAAGTAGAGTCTGTATAGAATCTATGAAGAACGCTGTGGAAGAGGCAGTAATGGAAAATAATGGTAACAGAGATTTGACTGCAGCGTTCGATGGTACCTGGCATAAACGGGGACACACATCTCTTCATGGTGTAGTATCTGCCACCAGTATGTATACAGGGAAAGTTTTAGATGTAGCAGTAATATCAAAGTATTGTAGGTGTCCACAAAAATATAAAGGTACACATGAAAATAATTGCAAAGCTAACTATAGTGGCAGTAGTGGAGGAATGGAAGTGGCTGGTGTTGCCAGTATATTCCAGCGTTCTGAGGCGTGTGATAAAGTGCGATATGTTAATTACCTTGGTGACGGTGATTCTAAAAGTTTCAGACATGTTCAAGGACTGAAGCCCTATGGTGATGATGTTGTAGTGCAGAAATTTGAGTGTATTGGACAGGTACAGAAGCGAATGGGAACAAGACTTCGGCGACTGAAAGCTTCGTGCAAAAAACAAAAACTCAGTGATGGTAAAGGGTTGGATGGGAAGGGAAGGTTAACTGACAGTGTAATTGACAAAATACAGAACTATTATGGAATGGCTATTAGGCAAAATACACAAAGTGTCGACGAAATGAAGAAGGCTGTTTGGGCTCTTTTTTTTCATACTTCTTCAACCGATGAAAATCCCCAACATAGCTTGTGTCCCAAAGAAGAAGACAGTTGGTGTAAATATAACAAAGGATTGCTAACTGGTGAAGTGTACACTCATAAGCATAGTCTGCCTCAAGCAATAATGGAGGTGATAAAACCTATTTTCAGAGACTTAGCAGCACCTGAAATGTTGAAAAAGTGTATTCACGGAAAAACTCAAAACCCCAATGAAAGTGTAAATAGTGTTATATGGTCTAGAATCCCCAAGACTGTATATGTTGGAATAGAAACACTTCACTTTGGTGTGTATGATGCTGTTGCGACTTTCAATGATGGCAACATTGTAAGGTGCAAGGTATTTAGAAATATGGGAATGAAGATAGGTTCTAACATGGTACGAGCGATGCTTGCTTTAGACAAGGAACGACTTCGGGCTGCAGACAGGGCTGTAAAGAGTCTAGAAATACAAGCAAGAGTAAACAGGAGGAGGAACAAGAGGAAGCTGGAGGAGGAGTTTGCAGAGGATGAAGATAATCCATCCTATGGACCTGGAATGCACTAAAAAGTTAATTCAATCTTTGTCGCTCGATTCCCAAAACTTTTATTTTCTCGTACTAATTACATGTTTTCTAAGGATCTTCCAAACATATTTGTTTCAAACTTTCAGTAAATGTTACACAGTACCTTCTGCATAATTTAACACAGCCTTTTTCCAAAAAACTGTATATTTTTGAATATATAAATAAAAAATTGCAAAAAATGTTGTGAATTTTCATTACAATTGAAAAAAAAACATCTTTAATAACTGAACTAAAATTTTGTAAAATCCCTGTGTTAAGTTGCAGCCCATATTACAATAAATAATCTGTAAAAAGTTCAACTTCCTACCTCAAATACTTTGTGAGGAAAGATGTAACATTGCAAGTATAGGGCGTTCCGGAGCCCCTTAAAGAGTGTCGACTAACTGGGACTACAGTGGCTGGCCCCCGAAGAGTAACTGGGCTTGTCTCTGCAGACGGCGCCTCTATATACGATGATGTGTCGCGCTCTGCTGGCGGTGCTGCATAAGGATGTGGATCTGACGCCGCTCGGGGATGGACGACGCCCTTCGAAGTGCCTGGTGAAAGGCCGCTGCTCTTGTGCTGCCAACTTCGGTGTCTTCGGCGATGCCGGCCCCCTGTGTAGTATTGTTCTACCAACTTCGGTGTCTTCCACAATGACGGCCCCCTGTCTAGTATTGAGTGTATGCTGCGGAATCTGCCACAGCAATCCTTCACTCAGCTACCAACGTTAAGAGTTACTTTCACAGCTGCAAACCTTGCATGTAGAGAATGGGGTGTTTATTACTAGAAACAGGAGAAAATGATCTGAAACTGAATGACTTTGTAATCCCCTCATGTACCTCAGTTACACAGACAAAAGTGAATATGGAATGGCAACAAAAAAGCATGCATCAAAATACTTATAAAAGTCCAAGAAATGACGTAGGAAACTGGAAATGAGAAAAAACAAATTTACTTAATTGTGTATTGATTTTAGATAAAGCAAACAGCGGACACAAAACACTTGAATTTCAAAATACTCGTCCAAGACACAAATCACTTGGAATTCAAAATACAAGTCCAACGTAAGACACAAATATGTATTCACCACTTCAAGCAAAGCACAGAAAAATTTACATTAAAGGAGAGAGTGACGAAATTTAACGCATAATACTTCGGATTGAATTACCAAAACACGATTCTGTAATCAGCTTCAACCCTACCGAAAACACAAAGATTCGAACATTTTGTAATACCACGCACCTGAACATCAAATCACCTTCGAAATTCATAGCAATTCATAAGCGAAATTAGTAAAAATAAGCCGTGGGATATTAGCAGCACGCGAATGAATGAATTGGCTGCGAAATCTTGCCTATGAACATCCGCTTCGAATAAATGAAACGTTCTCGCAAGTAGCTGCAAAAACGCTGCGCCAGATGTGACCTCCAGCCGCCTGAAGCAAGCCTCGGGCAGCAAGTGTGTTTGAGAGCTGTTCGCGATCGTACACTTCTGAACGGCAGCGCAGTGACTGCGTGAAAGCGCCCACAAGCGGTTAAAGATGACAACGCTTCCCCCGCAACGTCTCAGAGAGAGACTGCGTGCAGGATGTTTCGTAAATACTTTTTCAAACTTTGAATACAGTTTCTTTATATCAAAACAAGAAAAAAATATTCATAAAAACATACGACCGAAAATCTTTCGTTTTAGACTTATTAATGAAAGTTGACGTTCAGTTTACCAGTCGCAGCCGAACCACATATCTATACACCAGTTTGACTCATAGTATGCTAGATGGATTTGCGTTGCCAGGGAGAGTTGTTTACATTCGTTATTCGTCTATCTGCAACGTGCACATTGTGTAACAAAGTGCCCCGTTCAAACATAGCAGGATATTCATCTCGTGAACAGGCCGGCAAGACTTTTATGTACAAGCACGTGAGTGGTAATGGACACGAGACTGCACGGTGGTATCAGAAGGTTTTTCGAGAACTAAGACAACTGGGTCATCCAACCTTTGGTGCTGTACTTCGTCGCGTGTTGAGATACGATCCATGACGTTGTTGAGATACGGTCCGTGACACCACAAACCGTTCACCAACGAAGGCCACGTGTTGCTCGTACGCATCTCCAGGGACAGCATGTTCTACGGACTGTGGAACAAGAGTCAGGTATCAGTGCAGGACAAGTGGCCCTGACTTGTGGTGTATCTACAAGTTCAGCGCGGAAGACACTTGACAAGCAACTCACATATGTATCATCATTAGCGTGTGCAGGGCATTACTCCTGCTGATCACCCACCATGGGAGAACATTTGTTGATGGTTTATTACACAAACCGCCATTCTGTTATTTGTCTCTTCATTTTTTGTTTACAGTCGAGGTAACGTTTAGAAGAACTGGACTAACGAATTTTCTCAACCAGCACATATGGACAGATCGCAACCCTCAAGCTGCGGTACACACTAGACATCGTCATCAGTTTAAGATTAATGTGTGGACTGGAATTGTGACTGTCTTATCGGGCCATACGTTTTCCCAGCTCATCTGATAGGTGCTCTCCACAGAAACTTTATTCAGAACACGATCTAAGATCTACTAGAAGACGTGCACCTGCAAATAGCAAGAAGCTAATGGTTTATGCATAATAGAAACCCAGCACATTTCAGTCTCAATGTTCGAGATGCACATACTGGTCTCTACCATGATAAATGGGTAGGTAGCTGAGGACCAGTTCCTTGGCCTCCACCTTCCCATGGCCTCATTCATTTCGGCTATTGCCTCTGTGGACTCCTTAGACGATTGTTGTTTGCAGAAGGCCACCTGGCTGCAGAAAAATCTTCATCGACGTTTCATAGGAGCGTGCCAAACCATTCGAAACTGTCAGGGACTATTTGAAACAGTGCGAAGGTCCATGACTAAACGAATGTGCGTATGTTAAAGGCAAGAGGGGGAGTTACGAAGATTTAATATGAATTTATGTGTTGATGAGCTCCAATTACTTAATTTCTAAACTTTCTGTAATAACTCAGAGACGAAGGATTTTCGGACATACGCTTATATGAACTTTTTTCTTGTTTATAAATGTATTTATGATGCTGATTAGAGAGCGTCTTTACAAGGTACCAGCAAAGACCAATTCACGAGTTTCTGAAAGCAAGTTATTGAAGGATTGAAAGTGTCCGTTTAACATGCAACTTTAAGAGCCTTCATTAGCTCCTTATTGCGAACAGTGCCATAGCCTATAGGGAAATGGAACTTGGGAAGGACAGTCGCTTACCCTTCTACAAGGGATGCAATATAGACGGTATACTGGGTATAAGAGCAGATATATTTTTTATATGTGGTACCTTAATGTGTATACATATCAGTGTGTTGGTTGTATTTCCTCTGCGTCACATAGTTTACTACCTGATATTTTCTGCACAGCAGTAACTGCACACTAAGTGGACTACGCCTGTCACATAGCCTAAATGTTTTGCGTTCAACGTCCACTCTGAACAGCTGACCTGCTGCCCAGAGGAAACTAAGCGGTAATGTCTTGCTCTTGGCACATGTACACTACTGGCCATTAAAATTGCTACACCAAGAAGAAATGCAGATGATAAACGGGTATTTATTGGACAAACATATTATGCTAGAACTGGCATGTGATTACATTTTGACGCAATTTGCGTGCATAGATCCTGAGAAATCAGTACCCAGAACAACCACCTCTGGCCGCAATAACGGCCATGATACGCCTGGGCATTGAGTCAAACAGAGATTGGGTGGCGTGTACAGGTACAGCTGCCCATGCGGCTTCAACACGATACCACAGTTCACCAAGAGCAGTGACTGGCGTATTGTAACGAGCCAGTTGCTCGTCCACCACTGACCAGACGTTTTCAATTAATGAGAGATCTGGAGAATGTGGTGGTCAGCGCAGCAGTCGAACATTTTCTGTATCCAGAAAGGCCTGCACAGGACCTGCAACATGAGGTCGTGCATTATCCTGCTGAAATGTAGGGTTTTGCAGGGATCGAATGAAGGGTAGAGCAACGGTTCGTAACACATCTCAAATGTAACGTCCACTGTTCAAAGTGCCGTCAATGCGAACAAGAGGTGATCGAGACTTGTAACGAATGGCACCCCATACCATCACGCTCGGTGATACGCCAGTATGACGATGACGAATTCACGCTTCCCATGTGCGTTCACGGCGATGTCGCCAAACACTGATGCGACCATCATGATGCTGTAAACAGAACCTGGATTCATCCGAAAAAATTCGTCGTTGAGTACACCATCGCAGGCGCTCCTGTCTGTCTTGACGCTGGTCAAGGGTAACCGCAGCCATGGTCTCCGAGTTGATAGTCCATGCTGCCGAAAACGTCGTCGAACTGTTCGTGCAGATGGTTGTAGTCTTGCAAACGTCCCCGTCTGTTGACTCAGGGATCGAGACGTGGCTGCACGGTCCGTTACAGCCATGCGGATAAGATGCCTGTCATCTCGACTGTTAGCGATACGAGGCCGTTGGGATCCAGCACGGCGTTCCGTGTTACCCTCCTGAACCCACCGATTCCTTCCATATTCTGGTAACAGTCATTGGATCTCGACCAACGCGAGCAGCAGTGTCGCGATGCGATAAACCGAAATCGCGATAGGCTACAATTCGACATTTATCAAAGTCTACGTGATGGTACGCATTTCTCCTCCTTACTTGAGGCATCACAATAACGTTTCACCAGGCAACGCCGGTCAACTGCTGTTTGTGTATGAGAAATCGGTTGGAAACTTTCCTCATGTCAGCAGGTTGTAGGTGTCGCCACCGGCGCCAACCTTGTGTGAATGCTCTGAAAAGCTAATCATTTGCATATCACAGCATCTTCTTCCTGTTGGTTAAATTTCGCGTCCTTAGCACGTCATCTTCGTGGTGTAGCAATTTTAATGGCCAGTAGTGTACTTCGAGGTACTAACCAACCTGAAAAGATACTGCTCCTAATAGCTGTCATTATTGGACTGCAAATGACGTTAATACTGGTGTAATGTTGATCAATACAACACCCTCAGTCACCAGAAGAAATATCTGGGCATATACCAGTTACACCCTGTCCATCGATAGATTTAAATTTGTTGAAATGGAATTAATGGATGATGCTTTTGCCACGTACGCTATGGGAGAACATCCGGTAGTGATGTTCACAAATCGCAGGTGAAAACATCAATGAAAATGCGTCGAGGCGTTCTCAGATAGCCCAATGGTTAAGCCGATCCTCGTGACGAACATGAAATTCGAGCTCGAGTCACGGTCTATCACAAGTTTTCAATTGGCGCTACATATTTATTACAAGTTCAGCACATACAAACTGTTCGCACTGGTAACATTTGATGTCGTTACATCTTCACCGATTTTTCATCGTCATCGATCTATTTGCTTCAGTAAATTTAATCTCTTTCATAGCCACGAAGGTAATTTATGTGATCTATATTACCTGTGATTACTGTTCCTGTGTGTGATCTTAGCACTAGACCTTCACCAACAGGGTGCCTAACACGATGTCTACAATATTAGACGATGATTATATGACGCACATGAGACATGTTGGCTGCCCTAGAAAATTGTTAAAAGGTTTTATAATTCCGACTTTGGAGCCATTTTGAAGTACAGCACATCATACCTCAGCACATGTTGAACATGTCACGTAGCGACCCCGGGGTTCCTGAGCTGGGGACTGGTAAGCGCCGCCAGTCCCCTGTCACCGTAACCTCTAAGCATACTTCAACGACCACCGTGCGGCGCGGCGGTGGAATGTTGTGTGTCTCAGGGAATGGGGATCTTGGCTTGACCGCCCGGGTCGCGAGGATGGAATAAACCTCTATAAAAAATCCCTCAATCTCAAGGTGTGCTGCGCGCTGATGAGATGCATGGCTGTTGAGGTGGAACAGTCGATAGCGGGCAACCTCTGGGGAACCTGCCACACCTCAGTTGTATAAGGCTTACCTAGGCACGCGGGGCTCTGTCTAGGTGGACTTCTAGTTCCCTAGCGGCTCGTGGGACCGAGATGGATCCTTCGAAATTCTCTTTTCTTCCTCCCAGTGGAAAGGGTGGGCCGCTGGAAGGTTCTAACACCCAGTCTCTTAAGAGGGCCCGTGCAGTCAGTCCCCCTGACTCCGGCGCTTCTTTGAAAAGTCCAGTCTTAGGTAACAGAATGCATTCTGGTAATCCGAATGTGTTTCTCATTGTGAAACGGAAGGAGGGTAGTTTCGAGAAGGTTTCGCCCTTCTATATACAAAAGGGATTGTAGGGAATCTGTGGCTCCTTAAAATCGGTGAAGCGCTTACGTAATGGGACCTTGCTAGTGGAAACTTCCACTTCCGAGCAAGTAACTAACCTCCAATCTGCTAAATGCCTTGGAGAGTATGCCATAGACACCGAACTGCACAGCACCTTGAACTATAGCAAAGGTGTTGTGACATGCCGGGATCTAGCTGATATTCCCAAGGAAGAACTGCAACGTGAGTGGGCTCCGGAAGGTATCGTTGATGTCCATCATGAAGAGGGTTGATGGCACTCTTGTCAAATCCGACTCCTTTATTCTGACCTTCAGTAGCACAACACTTCCTGAACATGTTAAAGCTGACTTCCTTCGCCTTAGTGTGAAGCCTTATTTCCCGGCCCCAATGCGCTGTTTCAAATGCCAGCGTTTTGGGCATACCACCTTAGGCTGTAAAGGCGATGCGACTTGTGGCAACTGTGGTCAGGCTGCTCGTGAAGGAGTTGGTTGCTCGTCTCCGGCTAAATGTCTTAATTGCTCTGGGAACCACCCTGTTTGGAGTAGGGACTGCCGCATATTTTTAGAGGAACGCAAGGTCCAGGAAATAAAAGCAACCAAGCGTATCCCCTATGGTGAGGCCAAGAAGATTTATAAGTCGATGCAACCTCCCACATTTGCTACATCTTTTGCATCCCTGGTACAGAAGCCTACTCCAAAAGTCGATGCCTCAACGCAGACTGAGGTGGTGAGTGTTGGCACTAACACCTGTAGCTGTCAGTGCACTTGCAACGCAGCCAGTGTTCCAGAGCCAGTCGCCCCTACTCGAACGGCAGACAAAAGTACAGTGGCGGACTTGGTCCAGCCCCTCGCGCCTCCAACAGCTGAGATTGTCCCCAAGCCCAGTGCGCCACTTACCACTCCCACATCCGCTCCCCCAAAGTCCACCAAGCCACAGAAAGCTACTGTGCAGCAGCAACAGCGGGTCAAATCCCGTGGTAAACCATCTGACCATGCGGATGTTGTTTTACGCGAGGCTTCATCTGACTCTTCCCCAGAGTTGATGGAGTACGATGTATATGTGGGGCAATCATCTCGTCCCACGCCTGCCCCTCCACCTGCTGCGGTCTCCCCACCCCGCCGGAGAGACGGGATGAAGGTGCTACCCCCAACATAGATGGCTCCCATACTCCAGTGGAACTTGCAAGGGTTCAGGACGCATGTGGAGGAACTTCGTCTACTTTCTCAGGGTAGACCACTGTGTCTCTGTCTCCAGGAGACGTATTTCCATCCATCATACTCCCCTGAGATACGAGGCTATACACTCCACAAAAAGGACGACCTGCGTGGAGAGAGAG
The DNA here is from genome assembly GCF_023864345.2 of Schistocerca serialis cubense. Taxonomy (NCBI): domain Eukaryota; kingdom Metazoa; phylum Arthropoda; class Insecta; order Orthoptera; family Acrididae; genus Schistocerca; species Schistocerca serialis. Next base: position 444,034,134 of record NC_064645.1, read on the forward strand.
CTAGAGGAGGCGTAGGTATTTTCATCAGGACGGACTACCATTCCTCGCCTCTCTCACTTACGACGACTCTACAGGCCGTCGCTGTGTCAGTGCGCGTGCGTCATCCATTGACTGTATGTTCACTTTACTTGCCCCCACATGATGCTCTTGATGAAGCGGCCCTCACCGACCTTCTTACACAGCTCCCCCAGCCATTCATTATTTGTGGTGATTTTAATGCCCACAATGTGCTTTGGGGCTCTGCAATTACCTGTCCCAGGGGTAGAGCAATTGAGAGGCTTCTCCTGTCATCCTGTGCCTACTTGCTCAATGGAGGACAGAGTACTCATTTCTGCACGGCGACTGGGTCGTTCTCTGCCATTGATCTCTCGCTTTGCTCTCCAGCTCTTGCCGCTAGTGCTCACTGGGAAGTGGTCGCTGACTTGCACGGCAGTGATCATTTCCCAATCTGGATTCACCTGCCAGATGGCGTGGGCCCCGAAAGGAGACCACCACGATGGGTACTCAGTGGAGCTGACTGGACACTTTATAGCCAGTTGGCCCAATTCGAACACTGTGCGAATGTTGAGGTGTGGGTGGATCATATTACCAAAACGGTCCACCATGCCGCTGCGGTATCCATTCCACAGTCCACAGGCCACCGGAAAAGGCCACCTGTGCCTTGGTGGAGTGACGAATGCCGCTCTGCAATCAGGACCAGGCGTGCGGCTCTGCGGCGGTTCAAGTGTCGGCCGACTGCTGAGAATCTTGCAGCCTTTCGGGTGGCGAGGGCGAGATGTCGCCGCATTATTCGTGAGAGCAAGAAGAGGTCGTGGCAAAAGTTCCTGAACACCATTAATCGTTCCACCAAAAGTTCCATTGTGTGGGAGACCATTAGGAGAATTTCTGGCAGAGGAGGGGGGTGCCCCATAGCTGCTGTAATGAATAACGGCACTCTCCACACAGATCCGCGAGACATTGCCCAGACTATGGCAGCATATTTTGCGACAGTTACTGCCACAACCAGTCAGGATCCAGGTTTCCAGCGCCATAGAGCGGTTGCTGAGAGGTGTAGTCTGAACTTCCAGCCCACCACTCATGAAGTTTACAACTGCCCTTTTTCTATGTGGGAGCTGGATTCTGCATTGTCTGGAGCTCGTGACACTTCCCCTGGCCACGACAGGATCCATTACAGTATGCTATGGCACCTCACAATGCGCAACAAAGAAATCCTCCTCGCACTTTTTAATGCCATTTGGGCGTCGGGTCACTTGCCTGACGCGTGGCGTGAGGCAGTTTTAATCCCTTTTTTAAAACCTGGGAAAGACCGCTCGAGCCCAAGTAGCTACCGTAGTATTGCCCTCACTAGTTGCATAGGGAAGACCTTGGAGCGGATGGTCAACCTCCGCCTTGTCTGGATGTTAGAATCCCGGCAACTACTTAGTCGCTATCAGTGTGGTTTCAGGAGGTTTCGTTCCACCTTCGATAACCTTGCCCTCCTGGAGGCGGCTATCCAACAAGCTTTCCTACGTCGTCATCACCTTATAGGTGTATTTTTCGACATCGAGAAGGCCTACGATACCACTTGGCGGCGTCTCATCCTGGAGCAGCTTCACGAATGGGGTTTTCGTGGTTGTTTTCCTCTTTTTATTCAGTCTTTCCTCTCGCCACGATATTTTAGATACCGAATTGGTGACGTCCTGTCTGATCGCTTTGAGCAGGAGAACGGTGTCCCTCAGGGTAGCGTTTTAAGTGTGACTCTGTTTGCCATCGCTATTAATCGCATTACGTCCATTGTGAAAAGTCCTGTCCAGTGTTCTTTGTTTGTGGATGATTTCTCTTTGTTCTGCTCTTCTTCAAGCCTTGCAACGACAACTCGTCAGTTGCAACTTACGATTAGGCGTTTGGATGACTGGGCGCTGAAGAGTGGCTTTAAGTTTTCCACCGAGAAGTCTGTATGTGTTCTTATTAACCGTTCTCGTTCGATTTTCACCTTTCCTGAGTTGCGCTTGAGGGACACTATTCTTTCTTTTAAAGACACGGTGAGATTTCTGGGGCTCATTTTTGACTCGAGGCTCACGTGGTTACCTCATCTTAAAGACCTGAAACGGCGGTCACTTCAGGCTTTAAGCATTTTAAAATGTCTTAGCCACAGTACATGGGGAGCTGACAGGACTTGTCCACTCCAGTTTTACAGGGCGTTTGTGCGATCTCGGCTCGATTATGGGTGCACGGTGTATGGGTCTGCGAGGCCTTCGTACTTAAAGATTTTGGACGTTGTCCACCATGAAGGGCTGCGGTTGGCCACTGGGGCATTCCGAACTAGCCCCATACCAAGCCTCCGTGCAGAGGCAGGTGAACCGCCACTTCATATGCGGCGACGGCTACTTACGGTACGCCAGGCGTATAAAACTTTGTCCACACCGTACACACCTGCATACCATACAGTTGCTCAGCCTCCTCTGGCACGGTTATTTCATAACCGGCAACGTGCGACGCAGCCCTATGGGATTCGCGCACAGGATTGCCTCGCTGCAATGTCTATGGCTGGTCTTCGTGTTTTACGTCGCGGTTGGAGCAGATCTCCACCTTGGCTCCTCCGGAGACCCAAACTTATTTTAGATTTGACTCGTTTTAAGAAGGATGGCACGCCAGATTTTACATTCCAATCACTTTTTTTTAACATTTTAGATGTGCATCACGGTTTCACTGTCGTTTACACTGATGGCTCCAAACAGGAGAATTTCCTTGGCTGTTCTGTGGTGTTCCCTGACCATGTTACCCGGGTTGGCCTCCCTGCTGAATATACTGTTCTCGCAGCGGAGCGCCACGCGATCCTGACGGCACTGGAGCAGATGCATCGTGTTCGGGGCGATCGATTTCTTCTCTGCTCCGATTCTCTTAGTGCCTTACAATCGCTGCAGAACCTGTACCCGACTGAAGAGATGGTCCAGCTGATACATAGCCAACTGTACTTGCTCCAACAGCGGGGTAAAGAGGTATCCTTCTGCTGGGTGCCTGGTCATGTCGGCATCTGGGGCAATGAACAGGCTGATCGGGCTGCCAAGGAGGCCTGCAGAGAGCAGGATGTGGTCCAGTGTCCTATCCCCTTGCAGTCAGTCATCGCTGCACTCCACAGGAAGTGCATGGAGTTGTGGGAGGACGAATGGCTGGCGGTGACGGCCAATAAACTGCGGTCGGTAAAGTCAACCACTCGGCCGTGGCGTTCCTCCTGCCGGCTGCTCAGGCGGGGAGAGGTGGCCCTCACACGTCTTCGGATCGGGCACTGTCCTCTGACGCATAGCTATTTATTACGGCGGGAGGATCCTCCGTTTTGTGATGCTTGTGGCGTGCACATCTCTGTCCGCCACATTTTAACAGACTGCATTTTATACCGTGATGCAAGGGCAGAAGCACAAGTTGATGGTGATCTGCCCTGTGTTTTAGCTAATGATGAGACGTGTGTGTCTAGGGTTTTTAAGTTTTGTGATGTGTCTGGACTCTGGCCTAAACTTTTAGGCTGGAGGTTTTAGTGTATTGCAGAGTGGCTGACTCCTCCCTTTTTTTCCTTGTGGCCAGCCAGCCACTTCCATCTGCTACATTGTTTTAGCCCCCTCTCTCGTTTTCTTCCTGTGTTGTCCATGTTTTACTGCTGACGCCCTGCTTCATCCCACGCTTCGGTGTGGGTGAGCACATCTTTTCCGATGATTGTTTCCCGTGTTTTATGTAAATTTTCTGAGCTTTTTTTTTTTTTTTTCCTTGACACCCGTCTCACTATGATACTGAACGGGCGCTGAAGACCTTGCTGTCGTGCGCCCACAAAATCCCTCTACCACTACTACTACTACTACTACGTAGCAATCTACGAAAAGTAATGCCTCCGATTTTTGTGTGTGAAAACTCTTAAGAGTTTTCAAATAACACAAACTTTATTAATATTCTAAAACTTTATTTTTCATGTCTGCATGTTCATTTCTCAACATGGCCACCGTGGCGGCGAACAAATTTCTCCCAAACGTGAGACGAGTTTGTTGATACAGTCATTGTAGGACATTTGACTTTGTTGACAGAGACACAATATCACCTCTGCCTCCACCGCCTCATCACTGTCAAAATGAGGCTTCGAAGATGTTCTTTAAGTTTTGGAAACAGATGAAAGTGCGATGGGCCCATGTCGGGGGACTGTGTGAGGGATGATTGAAGATGACAGGAAACCCAGAGAGTCGACTTGGTGTAGGCGTCCCAGCGGCTATGTGGCTTCTAACACTGTCATACTGAAAGAGAGGGTGCTCTGTGCTCTTCGAATTCAAAACTCGATTAAAGGACCTTGTTTATCACGCAGCGACTGAGTTCCGTTACGTACCGCCATGTTACATCTGCAATTCTGATCTCTCTTGCGACAGAGAGCCGCAAATATGTAGAGATGAAGAATAAAGATGTGTAATGTTAATAACGTTTGCTTTATTTAAAAAGCTTTAAGAGTTTTCACATAAAAAAATTGTGAGGCATTACTTTGCAATATGCCCTTGAACTTGCACATGTCGTTGTCAAACGTACTCAATTTCATATCTTCCCTTCATGTCCTGTACTTGTGTCAACAAACGAAACTGCTGTAGTGTGCACCAGCATGCCCAAACAAGAAATGCAATTTTCTTTTGTTGAGGCATGTTGTCTGAGGCTTTCTTTTCGTTGGAATTGTTATTTCGATGGCAGTTCGGAACAAATAGGTGCGGTAATTCATTTCCAGTGACAGGATGTTAGTTTTGACGAATTCTGTATAATGTTAAGCATCACTCCATGCGTGGTCAGAAAGGGGCTAGTTTCTCGGTCTGTCCCAACGTCGTATTACTGCTCGTTTTTGGAGCATTACCTGCGACCAGCTTAGCGAAACAAGCGGCGGCACTTTCTGCACAACCCACCCATCATTGTGCGCGACACTGCTCGGGCGCATACAGCGCAAGCTGTGGCTGCTCTGTTCGGTCGGTGGGACTGGGAAGTACCGTATCGTCCATCATACTCCCCGGACTTAAGTCCTTGTGACTTTGATTTGATTCCGACGATGAAGGAACCACTTCGTGGCATTTGCTACAGAAGTTCCAGAGATTCGGCAGGCAGAAGACCGCACCATTCGCACTTTGCTAACAGTATACTACGCCTTCCACATCGCTGGCAATGGGCTCTACACAACGCTCGTGACTACTTTGAAGGACAGTAACCGGTGCAAACATGTAACTCTTTTGTATCGGCTGTGAATAAATAGTTGCCACTATTTAAGTTCCAACCGCCGTATAATGTATTAGAATCGCTGAGACACGTTGTGGAAATGGCACCAAGAAAAGTTCTAGGTCGCGGGGTGACCTCAAGCAGAACAAGAGCTTTGCAGAGCTGTGACGTAAGCTGCTCGAGCAATTCGAAGAAGATTTAGAGTATAACGTCCCTTGGACCACGAGGTGATTAGAGTCGGAGCGCACGTTCGGATTACTGAAGGATGGGGAAGGAAATCGAACGTACGCTTTTCGAAGGTACCATCGCGAAATTTGTCTTAAGCGGTTTCGGGAAATCACGGAAAACCTAAATGTGGATGGCCGGATGAGTATGTGAACTACACTACTAGCTATTAAAATGCGACACCAAGAAGAAATGCAGACGATAAACGGGTATTCATTGGACAAGTATATTATACTAGAACTGACATGTGATTACATTTTCACGCAATTTGGGTGCATAGATCCTGAGAAATCAGTACCCAGAACAACCACCTCTGGCCGTAATAACGGCCTTGATACGCCTGGGCATTGAGTCAAACAGAGATTGGGTGGCGTGTACAGGTACAGCTGCCCATGCAGCTTCAACACGATACCACAGTTCATCAAGAGCAGTGACTGGCGTATTGTGACGAGCCAGTTGCTCGGCCACCACTGACCAGACGTTTTCAATTAATGAGAGATCTGGAGAATGTGGTGGCCAGGGCACCAGTCGAACATTTTCTGTATCCAGAAAGGCCTGTACAGGACCTGCAACATGCGGTCGTGCATTATCCTGCTGAAATGTAGGGTTTCGCAGGGATCGAATGAAGGGTCGAGCCACGGGTCGTAACACATCTGAAATGTAACGTCCACTGTTCAAAGTGCCGTCAATGCGAACAAGAGGTGACCGAGACTTGTAACGAATGGCACCCCATACCATCACGCTGGATGATACGCCAGTATGGCGATGACGAATACACGCTTCCAATGTGCGTTCACGGCGATGTCGCCAAACACGGATGCGACCACCATGCTGCTGTAAACAGAACCTGGTGCCATTCGTGTCATGGGTAACCGCAGCCATGGTCTCCGGGCTGCTGCAAACGACGTCGAACTGTTCGTGCAGATGGTTGTTGTCTTGCAAACGTCCCCATTTGTTGACTCAGGGATCGAGACGAGGCTGCACGATCCGTTACAGCCATGCAGATAAAATGCCTGTCATCTCGACTGCTAGTGATCCAGCACGTCGGGATCCATCACGGCGTTTCGTATTACCCTCCTGAACCCACCGATTCCATATACTGCTAACAGTCATTGGATCTCGACCAACGCGAGCAGCAATGTCGCGATACGATAAACCGCAATCGCGATAGGCTACAATCTGACCTTTATCAAAGTCAGAAACGTGATGGTGAGCATTTCTCCTCCTTACACGAGGCATCACAACAACGTTTAACCAGGCAATGCCGGTCAACTGCTGTTTGTGTATGAGAAATCGGATGGAAACTTTCTCATGTCAGTATGTTGCAGGTGTCGCCACCGGCGCCAACCTTGTGTGAATGCTCTGAAAAGCTTAGAATTTGCATATCACAGCTGACGGTTAAATTTCGCGTCTGTAGCACGTCATCTTCGTGGTGTAGCAATTTTAATCGCCGGTAGTGTATCATCCTCCCGAATGCGAGCCCAGTGTGCTAAACAGTCCGTCAATTCGCTCGCAAGCCGTTCGATTCGTTCTCAAGCCCTGGACTATTGGTCGTGCTCCTCTTTACGAGGGATTATACAAATTGTAATCTGTATAGGTCTGAAATAGTCGATATGGTCCAGGTTTGAGCCATTCTTTGTCTGGGAAAACTCGACACTATCTCTTTCATTTGAGCGAGAAAGTGAAGCATCTGTTCTGTCGTGCCTGAGATGTTGCTGTGCTGTGCAAATTTAATTAAAATTACTTTTCAGGGCAATTTTTTTCGAAATGTGTTGAGTAATTGAACAACAGGCAATATAGTAACGGAAGAAACTCACAAAACCAAGAAGGAATTGTGCGAAGTAAAGGAAAGTTGGCAGGCGTATTTCTTCATGTGAAAGATGGTGTCTATTAAAATTTCGTGCCAGCAGTGTAAGAGTGCGCTGTAATGGTCGTGAGCGTTAGTTACGTTTGAGACTGGACGGGTGAGATGATGTTAGCCAAGAATGTCTTCAAGACGACAAAGACGCCATTATCAATACCTCATCAAATCTGAATGAGAGCGTGTAATAGGATTACTGGAGGCTGATGTCCCTTCTGTGTTACAACAGAAAGATTTGCTAGGGATGTAGCCATTGTACATGATTGCTGGCAGCGGTGCTCACGAGGAAGTAAGGTAGTAACAAGACAGGTCTCTGATCGGCCATGTTGCATTACCGAGAGATTGGAGACCATCGTGTTCGGTGCATGGCTCTTGCGCATTGTACCGGTACTGCATCTGCAGTAGCTTTTTGAGCAGCACTTGACACCACAGTGACATAACGAACTGTTGCAATTCGGTTCCTTCATGATCAGCTACGAGCCAGACGCACTGTAGTGTGCATTCTACCGACAGCAAACCAGCTCCTTTTGCCACATCAGTGGTTTCAAGGGAGAACTTACTGGAGGGCAGCGTGGAGGTTTGTTGCGTTTTATGATGAAATTTGGTTCTGCCTCGGTGCCAGTGGTGGCCGTGTGTTGACTAGATAACGATCCCGACGTATCGATGTAATCCAACATGCTCTACAGAATATGACACGTTGCCATGCCCTGCTCGATCACCAGACCTGTCTCCACAGTTTCAGCATCATCGGACGACAACTCCAGCGTCATGCCCAACCAGAAATAACCTTCCGTGTACTGACGGACCAGGTGCAACAGGCATGGACCTCCATCCTACAAACTGACATCCAGCACTTGTACAGCGCAGTGCATGCACTTTGCATGTTTGCATTCAGCTTTCTAGCAGTTACGCCGGTTATCAACGTACGAGCATTTCACATTTGCAATGGCTTGTCTCGCGCTTACATTAACCCATGATCTTGCAATGATAATCACTTAAGTATGTTACCTAGAAAAACGTAGTCTCGAAATTTCATTAATTTATACGAATTATTTTTTGGTGTTGCAATTTCAGTGTAACAAACATTTGGAATCGAGAAGAGAATGTTTGCAGTTGTATGAATAAATCGAGTAGGAATACGACACTTAGTAAGCACGTGATACACAAACATGAAAAAGACTACTTGCCCTTGATGTGAGAAGTACTCGTAGAGACTAGGTATTAGTTTCAGCCTTGAAGCACAGGAACTTGCGTAATCCGTCACAAAGAGCGGAGGCGAAAAAGGCGAACACAGACGGTGGGCGTCTACAGTTACGTTATCTTTAGACAGAATTCCAGGTTGCTATACAGTTGCTTTAAACACACGAAATAATTCTCCCTTTAATGTAACTACGATATGAAAGTTTGAACGAAACAATGCAGACGACGTCACCATTTTCTATGTAGTTCTTTTCAACATACACGGACATTGTTATGAACACACATTTTGCTTACATATCACATTGTGGATTTATCAGGTAAGAACAGGCAATCTGTAATCTGATTCAAGGTGGCGAGTGTCAAGAGCAGAGCGCATTCCGATCAGAGTTGTCTGGCTGAAAGCGTTGGTGTGAAGAGACTAGCAAAAAGTGACAGTGGGGCGGCTGTGCTCCAGGTTTTATGGCAGTGTGTCCTCTCTATAGTCTGTTTCCGACTTCAAAAATTGGGCCCAGTACCAACTAACATGAGGATGAATATAAACAAGTCTCCATCCAACTGGTACAGCCATTTAAGTGTGTTTTCGTTGTCACGTAATACTCTGGCAGTGTAGCAGCAGGCGTAGCAACAGGTAGAGACGCGCGGATGCGAACTGCGTACAAGAACAGTAGGTAGAACAGTGGCGTAGGACTACGTGCTGAGACTTGAAGAACTGACAACGTTTTCTGTCCACGCACAACACCTCTGCTGTTTTAGGAACGATGTGCCCCCGTAGCTGGTGGTAACAGACTGGCCGTACAAGTGAGGGCTGTAATTAGAAATGTGCATCACGCACGCCTCACAAGGTTTCTAGTTCTTCAGCCTGGCGTCTTCTAAGGAGGACGTCTTTTCGCTACAGAAGATAACATTTGGTCGTGGCTTCGTTTATGACGTCATGCTGCTAGGTTAATATTGTAGGAAAGTGAGGAGCAACTACGCAGTAAAGAGCAACCCAGTGTTAATTATTTGCCACATAATGGTTACCACACCACATGATTACACGATCTGTCCCTCATGTAATTTTCTAACACACAAAAATCCAGTGCTGCTTTACAACACTCTTTCATAGATATTCTGAGCAGTGAACCAAGTTATGCACACTACAGCTCACCATGATTACAGTTGGCTGCAGTCATTGTGTACACGACAGTTCACTTTGGTCATCCCCAGGTAACTCTAATAATAAACTCTTGTGATGCAATTAAAGCTTTGAAGTAATTAATAATTTAGTGAACTTTTTTACCTTGACTTTTGGCGCATTACTGCTCAGGTGTGGCTGCCGCCACTCATCTCTAACCAGCAATGAGTTTGTGCATCAAACCTTTTGGGGCCAAGAAAATTCTCACTAAGTTATAACGGTCCCAACCAATAGACGGCAATTGTGCTCTCTGCAGGTGAACTGTGACACCGTACACCGTAACTTGCCACAAGGACGCCTCCGCGTAAAAGGCTGCCCAACGATATGACTTGCTACATATTGCACAATATTACAATTGGAGGGATATCCAATTGCTATACATGTTACACGTCCCCCTCTTTTTTGACCACTCCTTTCTTTAAAATAATATGCTTTCTCACTTAGTAATGACATTAATTAAGATTGGTAGACTTCAGTACTATCATAACATAAAGTAATATTGTTACCTATTCTAAGAATGTTAAGGTTATCTTTCATAATGGTTATCCTCAGCACAGTGCCATCTATGTGGTATCTGTTACATTACCACTCTTCATTTCTCTACGCTTTGTCATACATTTCTCAAACAATCTCATATACTTAAATACAATACGCAAAAAATATCTAATCTTCCATATTTCAGCACATTGCCATTCTCTTTACAAAAAGGAACTTATTCATATCTCTTATTTGTATATTGATATCTAATCAGACTTGCCCCATCTCTGCTCCTTATTTGGGTACTATCAACGTCATCATAAGAGTATTGTCTATCATCGAAAGTCAGTCTGATATGCCAAGTAAGCAGCCACATGTAGTCTTGACTTAAAGGTGTTCGAAAAAAGGAATGAGACTTATAAGGCTGCGAGTGATGTGGCAGTGGTGTGTTGTGCTATTTGTGTAGACCGGTGTGTTCTGTCTGAATTTCAGCTCCGTGCAGTCACCAAGTGATTTTTGAGAGCGCCATCAGTGAAGTTGTGTTTTTGTTGTCTGTAACGAAAATGGAACAGTGGAATTTAGGGCAACATTGTGCAATCAAGTTTTGTGTTAAACTTGGGGAATCTGCGAGTGTGGGCTTTGAAAAGAAACAGGCCTGTGGGGAACATTCCTTATCAACAGCAAAAGCTTTTCATCGGCACAAACCATTTTTGGAAGGCCGAGAACACGTTGAAAATGAACCTCGCTCTGGGAGATCTTCAACTTCATAAACACGCGTGCGTGCTCTTGTAAGATTAGACGGACGTTTAATAATAAGGATAATGGGTGACCTGTTAAACACTTTCACAATACATCAAATTTTGACTTAAGATTTGCGCCAAAATGATGTCGAAACACCTGAAAACTGATCAGAAGAACAATCGAAAAAACGTGTGCATTAATATTCTTGAGATGGCTGCAAATGACCACGAATGGTTCATTCGTGTATGGACAGATTATGAGTCCTGGATTTTTGAATACAATCCTAAGAAAAAGCGGCAGAGTGAGGAGTGGCATACTGAGACAACTGCTTGAGCGAAAAAAGATCGAATGAGCAAATCAAGCACCAAAACAACGCTGATTTGTTTTTTTGATAATAAGAGTATCGTGCATAAAGAATTTGTTCCTCCAGGAGAAACTGTCAACCAAGAATTCAAGAATTTACAAAGTTGTCATTGAAAGGATCCGGAGAAGGATGAATCGAATGAGACCGGAAATTGCTGCATCATGACATCGCCCTATGTCACACCGACACTTCCATCACGGAATTTTTGATCGCAAAGACATTCCTGTTCTGCTGTTCTGTTGTTCTACAGCCGTTCTCTACCCCCCCCCCCCCCCCCCCTTTCCCGCTTTTCACCTCTTCTGAGCTCTTGCGACAACTTTTTTTCACAAATTGAAAAATGACTTAAAAGAGCGTCATTTTGGGACTCTTAAAAACACTTCTAAAAAATTGTTGTTTTTGCTTCTCCCGCTCTCTAATTTGCTTAGATTAGCCAATAAGGAGGCCTCGTACAACTTTTGAGGTCAGGGTTCATTCACCTTTTGTAATGTGGTGGCAGAGAGGCGGCAAAGGGAGAAAATAATTTCTATTCGCAAAGCAGTCTAGCTGCTTCTCAGAAAGCATTCCTGGAAAGGGAGTCATTAGCGAAAAACAATGCTCTTTTGATGTTTGTTTGTCCCAGACACCCTTTCTCGTAAAAATCACAACTTTCTACTGAGTGCAGGTGTTTGTCATACCATATCATTTCTGTAACTGCAGTTTTGGACCCATGTTGTATGGAGTACAAAGTATTTAGAAAAGCACGCAGGAAGACACCTAAGCTACGCAAGCACAACTCATGATCCCTGGAAGGTAGGAGATGAGGTAATGGTGAAAGAAAAGCTTTGAGGACAGGTCGTGAGTTGTGCATGGGTAGCTCAGTCGGTAGAGCTCTTTCCCATGAATGGCAAAGATCCTGAATTCGAGTCTCAGCCTGACACACAGTTATAATCTGCCACGAAGTTTCAACTCTGAGTTTCTCTCTTACCCTCCAGCCTGTTTGATGTTTTAGGAGATGCAGTTTCCTCCATGTACGCGCCCCTCAAAGACTGTCGTGTTGGCTTCTCCCACTCTGCAATCTGTTTAGATTAGTCAATGCAGTGGCTTCATACATATTTTTAGGCGAGAGCCCACTCACCTCATGCAAGGCGGCGATAGAGAGGCAGCCGAAGGAGAAAAGAAGTAATATTCACAAAGCAAGCTAGCTACTTCTCACAGCATGGCAATATATCACTGCCACTGCATGACTTTACTGAAAAGTGAATCCTTAGCGAAAACCATTGTTCCTTTGAAGTTTGTGTGGTATGGTTGTGCTTGCTCATAAGAATCTCGACTTTCTACTGAGTGCAGGCGTTTGCCACGCCACATTAAATATTTCTATAATTGCAGATTTGGACCCCCGTCATGCAGAGCATGATCTACTGTGTGTCAGTAGCGTCAGGCAGTCGCCATTACAGACAATAGCGAGGTCTCGCACCAGGTATATGCTTCTACATCTACATCTACATTTATACTCCGCAAGCCACCCAACGGTGTGTGGCGGAGGGCACTTTACGTGCCACTGTCATTACCTCCCTTTCCTGTTCCAGTCGCGTATGGTTCGCGGGAAGAACGACTGTCTGAAAGCCTCCGTGCGCGCTCTAATCTCTCTAATTTTACATTCGTGATCTCCTCGGGAAGTATAAGTAGGGGGAAGCAATATATTCGATACCTCATCCAGAAACGCACCCTCTCGAAACCTGGCGAGCAAGCTACACCGCGATGCAGAGCGCCTCTCTTGCAGAGTCTGCCACTTGAGTTTATTAAACATCTCCGTAACGCTATCACGGTTACCAAATAACCCAGTGACGAAACGCGCCGCTCTTCTTTGGATCTTCTCTATCTCCTCCGTCAACCCGACCTGGTACGGATCCCACACTGATGAGCAATACTCAAGTATAGGTCGAACGAGTGTTTTGTAAGCCACCTCCTTTGTTGATGGCCTACATTTTCTAAGCACTCTCCCAATGAATCTCAACCTGGTACCCGCCTTACCAACAATTAATTTTATATGATCATTCCACTTCAAATCGTTCCGTACGCATACTCCCAGATATTTTACAGAAGTAACTGCTACCAGTGTTTGTTCCGCTATCATATAATCATACAATAAAGGATCCTTCTTTCTATGTATTCGCAATACATTACATTTGTCTATGTTAAGGGTCAGTTGCCACTCCCTGCACCAAGTGCCTATCCGCTGCAGATCTTCCTGTATTTCGCTACAATTTTCTAATGCAGCAACTTCTCTGTATACTACAGCATCATCCGCGAAAAGCCGCATGGAACTTCCGACACTATCTACTAAGTCATTTATATATATTGTGAAAAGCAATGGTCCCATAACACTCCCCTGTGGCACGCCAGAGGTTACTTTAACGCCTGTAGACGTCTCTCCATTGATAACAACATGCTGTGTTCTGTTTGCTAAAAACTCTTCAATCCAGCCACACAGCTGGTCTGATATTCCGTAGGCTCTTACTTTGTTTATCAGGCGACAGTGCGGAACTGTATCGAACGCCTTCCGGAAGTCAAGAAAAATAGCATCTACCTGGGAGCCTGTATCTAATATTTTCTGGGTCTCATGAACAAATAAGGCGAGTTTGGTCTCACACGATCGCTGTTTCCGGAATCCATGTTGATTCCTACATAGTAGATTCTGGGTTTCCAGAAATGACATGATACGCGAGCAAAAAACATGTTCTAAAATTCTACAAGAGATCGACGTAAGAGATATAAGTCTATAGTTTTGCGCATCTGCTCGACGACCCTTCTTGAAGACTGGGACTATCTGTGCTCTTTTCCAATCATTTGGAACCCTCCGTTCCTCTAGAGACTTGCGGTACACGGCTGTTAGAAGGGGGGCAAGTTCTTTCGCGTACTCTGTGTAGAATCGAATTGGTATCCCGTCAGGTCCAGTGGACTTTCCTCTATTGAGTGATTCCAGTTGCTTTTCTATTCCTTGGACACTTATTTCGATGTCAGCCATTTTTTCGTTTGTGCGAGGATTTAGAGAAGGAACTGCAGTGCGGTCTTCCTCTGTGAAACAGCTTTGGAAAAAGGTGTTTAGTATTTCAGCTTTACGCGTATCATCCTCTGTTTCAATGCCATCATCATCCCGTAGTGTCTGGATATGCTGTTTCGAGCCACTTACTGATTTAACGTAAGACCAGAACTTCCTAGGATTTTCTGTCAAGTCGGTACATAGAATTTTACTTTCGAATTCAATGAACGCTTCACGCATAGCCCTCCTTACGCTAACTTTGACATCGTTTAGCTTCTGTTTGTCTGAGAGGTTTTGGCTGCGTTTAAACTTGGAGTGGAGCTCTCTTTGCTTTCTCAGTAGTTTCCTAACTTTGTTGTTGTACCACGGTGGGTTTTTCCCGTCCCTCACAGTTTTACTCGGCACGTACCTGTCTAAAACGCATTGTACGATTGCCTTGAACTTTTTCCATAAACACTCAACATTGTCAGTGTCGGAACAGAAATTTTCGTTTTGATCTGTTAGGTAGTCTGAAATCTGCCTTCTATTACTCTTGCTAAACAGATAAACCTTCCTCCCTTTTTTTATATTCCTATTAACTTCCATATTCAGGGATGCTGCAACGGCCTTATGATCACTGATTCCCTGTTCTGTACATACAGATTCGAAAAGTTCGGGTCTGTTTGTTATCAGTAGGTCCAATATGTTATCTCCACGAGTCGGTTCTCTGTTTAATTGCTCGAGGTAATTTTCGGATAGTGCACTCAGTATAATGTCACTCGATGCTCTGTCCCTACCACCCGTCCTAAACATCTGAGTGTCCCAGTCTATATCTGGTAAATTGAAATCTCCACCTAAGACTATAACATGTCGCGTTCTGGTTGTCGTGTCTTATACAGTCCTTTCAAAAGGCAGCCTCCAGTCTCTAGGAGGTTGTTTTGACATTGCGTCAATGACCTGACGTCCCCAGTTTGGCTAATTTTGCACTCAACTGAACTGCAGAAAAATTCAAGCAGGACCTCCATCAAGAAAAAGGACTTCGTCTGGGAATCGATGATGCTATTCATTACTATACTAAGATGGTATCTGTTCTTTCGGACATGTCGGAAAGAACAGGTACCATCGGTGACCATGCAGCTCGTTGGAATGAAATTACCATGAAATGAACACCCTTAGCTGCTTACAGGCGTTGACATATGTTGCCGATTCCCGTAAGAGTTCGGGCACTGTTTGTGCATTCGCACAGAAGAAGAAGATGGTCAAGTGGCCGGTGAGCCTTAACTATATATATACTAAGGTGGTATCTGTTCTTTCGGTCATGTCGGGCATGTCGCGCTAACCTCTGTGCGCTCGGTGGCTCTGTAAGCCATGTAAGCAGGAGATCCCTGGTTCGAGTCCCAGTCGGGGCACACATTTTCATCTGTCCCCGTTGACATATGTCAACGTCTGTCAGCAGCTAAGGGTGTTCATTTCATTGTAAATTCATTACAGTTGTCAACTATTTTATTAAAAGATAGGCATTAAATTCAGATAATACTGATTATCAATCAAATCATACTTAGAATATCAGGTGTGCCAGTATGGCAATAGACAGTCCTAGAGCTACACTCCCATCTCAGGGGAAAAATTTGTGCAGATGTAGTTGCACTGAGACTTCCCATACAGTGACCCATTCAAGAAAATTTTTATCACTGGGGTGCCAAGGATTGAGTGGAATGACTGTAAAAGGGTTCTTTGCCAAGGAAACATCTCCACACCCAGAACATTCATTCATTCTGTAAACCATCACTATCGTTGACACCAAATACTGCTTTGAACGGAATGAACGTTTTATTTTTGGGAACACAGTATAATAATGGGAGCACCAACTCACAAATTTCATTCATATTCTTTATAAAACTTAACAGTGGTTATTCTTTAGACATATTCCGGATCCATGCGTGGATATCCTTACAAACAAGCATAGCCTCAGGATTCTGACTCATTTGCACTTGCATCCAAAGGATGTCTTACTTGGCTATTCACATACACTCATTATTAGAAAAAAATTTACCATTTTACATTTATTCCATTTTTGAACAATTTGCGGATTTTAACTGACATTCACACACATCTCTACTGCAAATGAGAACACAAATAACACAAACATCTATTTCAACACGAAACTCTAAAATTCAGTTAAAGATCCAGATACGTCAACATATAATATCTTTGCAAGAATCCGGAAATGCAGCTCGAGCTTCTCTTACTCCACGTAAGAGATAATATCAGGCACACATATAAAAGAGAATATTATGAAGATGAATTTAGTGGACTATAAAAGTATCATTACCATATCAAACCATCTAGCTACGTATTTGATGTGTACAAAATATATAATAATAGTACACAGATATAAATCAAATTATTAACGGTGAATAAAACATGTAAGAATTAGGCTAAGACGTTTGGAACATGAACTGTATGCTCTTTACAGGGAGACTCAACATTTCATAATATGCATAACAGAGTTATGAAACATTAAAATGGATAAAATCATGATTCTAAAATCACACCAATGATCGTGCTGTTAAATATGTTCCATCAAACTGGCAGTTGCATCTTTTGTGTCCTCGGAGTCTTTCGCGACGGCATATATGAATAAAACGTTCTCGGTTTTCAAGCCGCGTCAATTCGAATAAAATCCTCGAGCTTTCGATGACCGTCTCCGCCATCGTCGACAGAAGTTCACTGACTGCCGGGGCTGCTACGGTTTCTCGCTTATATAGGCATGATGACATCATCAGCAGCCAATCAGATAGACCCCATGTGGCGCGCGCGTAAGTCGACCCAGGCAGCTTGGAGAGCTATTGCCTGTGGCAGCACCGTTGGACATCGAAAGAAAGCAAAGACAGATGCTCGACGCGAGAGCGGCAGTTTCAAGCGTGCCGCCTGTCCCTGGATCCACCTGACGTCAACGGTGCTGCCACGGGCAATAGCTCCGCTAGCTGCCCGGGTCGACTTACGCGCGCGCTCTACGTTGGTTCTATCTGATTGGCTGCTGATGATGTCATCATGCCTATATAAGCGAAAAACCGTAGCAGCCCCAGCAGTGGCCACCAAATGGCGACTCAAATTTAATGCAGCCAAAAGTCAGGCGGTGATCTTCACCAGGAAGAAGATTCCTGCCGACCTCCAGCCACTCAGCATCATGGGAGGCCCCGTCCCGTGGTCGAACACCGAACGCTACCTAGGCGTCACTCTGGACCGGCGCCTGACGTGGAAGGCGCACATCAGGGAAGTAAGGGGTAAAGCTCTTGGCAGATGCGCTTGTTGTACCCCTTACTCAACCCAGCGACGACCCTGCCCCCACACTGCGGCATTACCCTGTACCTAACACTAATCAGGCCAGTGTTAGAGTACGCTACTGTGGTGTGGGGCAACGCGGCCGACTCGTCCATCGCCAAGCTGCAGACGGTCCAGAACAAGGCGCTTAGGTTAGCGCTTCACCTGCCACGAGACTTCACCACCGGAGAACTCCACAGAGTAGCAGGAGTCCCGCTGCTCAAACACCGATTCCGGCAGGCGCCGCATCGTTTTTACACGGCCGCCCGGATGTCGGAGAACGAACTTACACGCAACTTGGGAAACCAAGTGCACTGGAGCCCGGCCACAAGGTGGCCAGACCTGTTGCTGGAGTGAAGGCAAGCCGCAACATGAGCTAGATAGAGTAAAAGAAGAAACGCAACCGTGAGGAAGATTCCGGCGAGAGGACAACTTCCAACACACCCAGGCAGAAGTAGGAAAGGCGTGATCCGCCCACCCTACAACACACCGGAGTACGAAGCTTGCATGGGGGCTTAATTATTATTAATGAAAATACTTTTTTAATTTTTGTCGCTGTATGTCCGATTACGCTGTGTCTCGTAAACGGTTGGCCCTGACTAGTATTATTACGCAATCTGACTGCATAGAACAACAACAAAGAATGAAAGAAAATTTTCGTTAACACAATTAATTAATTAAGTCCCCAGCAGCTATAAAACCTACGAAACCAAAGCACAAGTGTAATTGTTCTGTGTGTGGGAGTGTGACTCAACGTACACATCTGGCATGGTTCTTCTTCAATAAGACAAGAAATTTCAAATACCATTTATACTGACGTGATAAAAAAAAATTAGAAATACTATAATTACGCAAGAAAACCAGAATTACACTCTAATACAAGAACACAAGGCAGATGCTTTGTTGACTGAACCTGTAATGACACATTATTTATGACACTGAAATAATGAGAGAGAAAAGAAATTTTTTTTTACCTTCGTTTATATTGATGAAAAGCACTCTAAACATTACAATCTCTCCACACCGACTCGCCGCTACGAGATCTCAACAAGAACTTTCCAATATCACATCTCAGCAATCACTGCCTATTAGCACATCTCAACAAACACTCTCTGCTACGAGTTCTTAACAAGCACTGACTACTACGAGCTCTCCCCAAGCACTGACTACTACGAGTTCTCTCCCAGCACTGACTACTACGAGTTCTCTCCCAGCACTGCCAGTGGAGGCGGCTGAATAATACTCTTTGGCGCAATCTCTGGCGCCGTGGCTCAGTGTAGCCACCTTTCATATGCCCCTCCTCCACGGGCCAAAATTTGATGGTATTTTTGCCAGCATTGGTGGTGAAAATACCACCAAATTCGTCCACAAAAATACAGACAAAAATAAAAGATAATATTAATACCTAAATATCACATAATTAGTTAAAATTTTGGCTTTGCACTGACCTTTCAATAACCTAATATATAAAATACAGTAAGCAATACAACTTCTTTTCATACATGTGACTTTACATAATAGTTCACACAATACACAAAAAATCAGTTTATACAAATGTTCACATAACATGCTTTCCATAGCTCAAGAAACAAGTAGTTGATAGTTCCAGTAGTAGCACCCAGCAATGGTCAACAGGTGCAAATACCAACAAGTGACATCATTTTAGTAGAAGCAGTCCATCAGTGGCACCCAGCAATGTTGAACAGGTGCAGACCCCAACAAGTGACATTATTTCAGTAGAAGCAGTTCCATCTGTGGCACCCAGCAATGTTGAGTAGGTGCAGACAGCAAGAAGTAACATCATTTCAGTAGAAACAGTTCTAACAGTGGCACCCAGTAGTGTTGAACAAGTGCAGACACCAACAAGTGACGTTATTCCAGTAGAAGCAGTTCCATTACTGGCACCCAGCAATGTTGAGCAGGTGCAGACAGCAACACGTGACATTATTTCAGTAGAAGCAGTCCATCAGTGGTACCCAGCAATGTTGAGCAGGTGCAGACAGCAACAAGTGACATCATTTCAGTAGAAGCAGTCCATCAGTGGCACCCAGCAATGTTGAACAGGTGCAGACACCAAGAAGTAACATCATTTCAGTAGAAACAGTTCTAACAGTGGCACCCAGTAGTGTTGAACAAGTGCAGACACCAACAAGTGACGTTATTCCAGTAGAATCAGTCCATTAGTGGCACCCAGCAATGTTGAGCAGGTGCAGACAGCAACAAGTGACATTATTTCAGTAGAAGTAGTTCCATCTGTGGCACCCAGCAATGTTGAGTAGGTCCAGAGAGCAGTCCATAATATTCACTATCACTGATCACACTGTTCATCAGAGTTTATAAGCAGAAATTAAACATGTCCTAGTGGCACCAATCATGTAGAAAAAGTACAAGTAACAGTCCATAATATTCACTATCCTAATCACACAGTTCATCAGCAGAAATTAATCATTCCTAAGTGGCACCCATTATGTTGAAAAGTGCAGGTAACAGTTCATAATATTCACCATCACTAATCAGACAGTTCAAGCATGAACAATAGTTTGAATACACATACAAATGCTTTTACAATGCTCTTACACTAAACATACAAATTCTAATAAACACACAAATGATATCAGATAATTGTCATATTAACTATTACAAATACTCAAATATCAGTAAACCTATAATATTTATGGGTGTCAGTGCAAGCCATTACATACAAATAAAATAATATTTAGGAGATAGGTGGGTAGGATTAGGAAAGGAAAACACACAAAACACACTCACTCATCTTTCATCCACATTAAGTACTACTGTGTAATTGAATAGTGTTAACTGTGTAAATGCAATTCTGTCAAAATTTGATGTTCATCTTGTGTATCAAGTAGTAGTGGCAGCAATGTATAACAGTCAATAATAGTTCGTCAACGTCATAGTCATCATGTCAAGACCAATGTTTGCCAAGCCAGATCAAAATGTACTGTTGCTGAACAACTGTCAGTGAGCCAAGATATGCAATTACTTCCTCTCTCCAAAAAAAAAGTATATACTGCTTAGTGATTTAACAAAGTGTGTGTAGACAAACTTCCTTCCACTTTAGTGTTCTAGTCTGCTATCGACACCCTCCTTGTTCCATATAGACCAACAAAAAAAAAAAAAATATACACCTCACTTACTTTACCTCTTATCCACCAAAACTCCAATAATCATCAGCATCACATTATCTCAATACTTCAATAATATCTCTTACGTCGATACATATAAACCTTCATCAATATCATTTACCTAACCTCTTGTCCACAAAAACTCCAATAATCATCAACTTCACACAATCTCAATAATACCTCAATAATACCTCTTCAATACGTCGATACATATAAACCTTATTACCAATATCATTTCACTTCCATAGCAACTCTTTCCTCTAGTCAGTCTCCTCGAACAAGTACAGATAAAATCCTAATGCAAACTTCAGTTCATTCCATACAATCCGAAGACACATTGTCAACACACAACCTCTGTGTAATCCATCTGACCCAAATCTTCTACTCATTATGAATTATAAACAAAAGAAATGCATACATGACCTCTAACAGACTTAGTTCGAATAACTCTCAGTAATTAAGTACGATTACGGAGTGTGAATGATCATAATATTTCACAGTGTGTACACCACTTCAAGAATTATGGCAAACAGAAGCAAACATGTGGAGTATTTCTTGTGTCAATTGTCACTTCCGATTTCAATTGCTCACTTAAAATGCAGTGTAATAACTGTCAATGGTCTAAACCTAGTTTCGGTATGTCATGTCGTTAGCTTCCTTCCTATTAGCATAAATTTATACAGCTTTCATAAAACCTCCAGCTCATGTGACTTCTATGAAGTTTCTTGTACTAATGTCGTTCGTCGGATTATAGCAGTTCATTTTCTTATCTTAAAAATATAAGGCACTGAGCGTAAGCAAAACATGCAATAGCGAGTAAATATACCAGTAGAGAACAGAATGTCAACAAGTGGATGCAGCACAATTCTTACAACGAGGCTCTGCCAAGCAAACAATCTATAATTAATACAATAATGTGACCTAAACTCTTATGTTCATACACAGTATATCAGCATTTCTATATACCAAATTAATGAGTAGTTATGACAACAAACAGAAATGTGTAAATATGCAATCCATAAGCAAGGCAGCAAATATGTTATCTTGCGTAATAAACAGGTCATTAGCATCATATCAGCATAAGCAAATAAATGTTCATATGTCATCTTAATAAGTAAACATGAAGGCGCAAGCAGATAAATCACAATGTATAACTTACATACCTAACCACATCAGCACAATTAATCAGATGACAATTATAATTTAAATAAATAAGCACAGCAGGCACATAATAAAAAAATATGACATCAGTGAAAAAGCAGTGCAGCCAAGCGATGCATAATATACACAAGTTACAACCCAGTTCATTAATAATCATTGTCAAAATCAGTTAACGTACGCAAGCACGTCGCTTCACAAGTAATTTCATAGAACATGAAATTTAGCACAAAGTATGAATCACGTAATTGCGAGCAGCAAATTACGTCTAAAGTACGTACCTAAGTGGAAATATGTTACCTGAAAAATGAACTCAATTAATAGTTACCTTTTTTAGTTTATTAGTTTCTTCTTCGAAATTACATTCTTCCTGAAAATTTCTCGATAGCAAGTCGTCTTAACGTCGGACACGCACAGAATTTACCTGAAGTTCTTAAATATTTTATAGAACCGTATCCTGAAAAATACTGAATGTTAATAACATAATTCATCAAGTCACTATAGCTTTATACTGAATTTAATCGGAGAAATTAAACTGTGTATTTGTTTACGGCTGTCAGTGCATTCGCACTGAGCGCTCGATCAGCTGTAGGCGCGTGACATAGGAAGTAATTGTGTGCGGTCAACGACTGCCTTGTGCGGCGCGCAGACTTGACTGTTGCTTTGAGTATGTGCCGCCGCCAAAACACAGCGCGGTACCCTTGTACTCTCTGCGTGTTTACATGTAGCTGTTAGTTTCTCACAAGTATGTCATTCCACAAAAATTTTTCAAAAGTATATCATTCCACAAAAATTTTAACGTTAGATATATGATGTATTCCCTTAGAGCGTCGAGATTTAAGAGTTTCTACTTCGACAGTGTTATCATGAATAATTCTGCGAATTCTATATGGACCGTTATAAAGCAGAAAAAATTTGCGACACAATCCTTTTCCTTTGTGAGACAAACGATGAGACTTAATCAACACCTTTTGACCAACTGACAAGATTTTTAAACGACCAGGACGCTTAGCTGATTTCTCTCTTCTAGCAGCTGCAGATGCAATATTTTGTAGAGCCAGGTTGACAACTTCAGAATGTCGCAGTTTCCGTGAAGGCGGAAAAGGAACGATTTCAGATATGCGATTTGTCGGTGCTTTGTTTTTTAATATCAGTATTGGCGGTAAAGAAGTTGAGTCATTAGGAAGTTCATTCAGAAGGTTTTGAAAAATATGAAGATACTGATCCCACGTTCTGTGATTCTGATGACAATAAAGACGACACAATTTATTGATTTCCTTCATCCATCTCTCTGAAGCATTAGATTGAGGGTGAAAAAGTGAAATGAAAATTGGTTTAATCTTACGACGCCGTAGAGTACGAAGCCAAATTTTAGAACGAAACTGTGATCCATTATCTGATATAACCTTATCAACATGACCAACTTCTTTAAGAAAATGTTTGATGAAAGCATTAGATACTGAACGAGCCGTTGCTTTGCGTAACGGTGTAAAACACACATATTTTGATGTCAACTCCACTGCTACGAAAATGTACGCAAAACCATTAGTAGAACGAACCACTGGACCGAACAAATCGACTGCAGCCATGTCCTTTAATTTCGCTGGAATGATAGGAAACAACGGTGCTCTGTGAGAAATTGTTGGCGGCTTAGCCTTTTGACATAATTTGCATTTGGTCAGAACAGATCGAATACGTTTTTCCATATTATTGAAGTAGCAATTTTCCCGTAATTTATGAAAGCATTTTCTGGGACCAAAGTGTGCATAACAGAAATGCGTATACCAAATCAGCTTATTAATCCACTCATCAGGAATACAAACTAACCAAACAGAGTTGTCGACCGATTTTCGTTTAAAAAGAATGTCATTGCGAACTAAATAACGCTGTCTAATCGCTACGCTTTCCTTTCTCCTCCACTTCTCCTTAATGTCTTTCCAGATTGGATCCTTATTTTGCTCCTTAGCGATGTCCTGGAGTGAAGACGAAATAAAGTTCTCAAACGCAACACCTTGAATATACATCAAACAATAATTGTTTTCCTTGCAGTCCTCTTCAGCACTTTGTTTCAAACCCATAGGTGCACGTGATAAGGCCTCAGCAACAATATTTGAAGAACCCTGTATGTAAACAATACTAAAATCAAATTCCTGTAGATACAACGCCCATCGTGACAATCTGCCATGAGTTAATTTTGTCGACATAAGAAATTCCAGAGCTCGATGATCGGTGTAAACCTTAGTATGTCTGCCAAACAAAAATGTGCGAAATTTTGTGAAAGCCCATACAACAGCTAAAGCTTCAAGTTCCGTAATCGAATAATTTTTTTCTGATTTAGAGAGAACACGACTTCCAAATGCATTAGTTTTCTGTACTACAACGCCGTCTTCTTCTATCTCTTGAAATAAATGTGCACCTAGGCCTTTGTATGATGAGTCCGTCGCCAAACAAAAATCTTTAGATAAATCCGGATGTGAAAGAAGTGGAGCAGCAACTAAAGCATCACGAAGTTGTTCAAATTCTGATTGAGCTTCCTCATCCCAACACCAATTAGATTTCCTGCCAGATAGTTCACATAAACGAGGTGTGGCCAAATCGTCCAATTTAACAAAGCGTCTAAGAAAATTACAGACACCAAGGAAACTACGAACATCACGTTTTGTAGTAGGAACAGCATAATTACGAATAGCGTCTAATTTCTCTCGATCAGGAAGAATGCCTTCTGTAGAAATAATGTGACCGAGAAATTTCATCTGAGAACGACCAAATTCAGATTCTTCTAAGTTCACTGTAATGCCAACTCTTGCAAAAATACGTAATAATGAATCCAAAATTTTGTTGTGCTCACTCCCAGAACGTTTAACAATAAGAATATCGTCAACATAAGAAGTAATATTGTCACGAAGATAAACAGGAAAAATTTCGTTTAAACTAGGAATGAATGCTGCTGAAGGTACAGTAAGTCCAAACGGTAATTTCCGAAATTGGTAACAGTTACCAAAGGCTAAAAAGGCAGTGTATTTTCTACAGTCAGGGTGGAGTTCTATTTGCCAAAAACTTGCGCGCATATCAATCGTAGATAAAACTTTAATTCCATGGAAATGTTGAAGAAGTTCATCTAAATTTTGTGGACGGTCCGTTTCAGGAATGATGATATTATTTATCTGTCTGGAATCCAGAACCAAACGAATTGACCCATCCTTTTTAAGAACAACGTGTAATGGGCTGGTATAAGGACTGACTGCTGGCTCAATAATGCCTTGATCTAACATGTATTGAAGTTCATTCTTAACCTTGTCTCTGTAAGCCAAAGGAATAGCGTACGTTTTTCCTCGAAATGGTGTGTGTTCTTTTACTTTAAATAAATATTGTAAGCCTTGTGTAGTTCCTGTGTGATGACTAAATACTGTAGCATGTGAAGTCAAAATTTGGTGCAGCTCTTCTCTTGCAACGTCATCTGGCACTTCAGCTTTCTTAACCTTTTCATTAATTAATTCTTCGCTATTAATTATATCATCCATCGCGTCTCTGTATCTATTGTCATTGTCATGAATAAACACACTGTCGTCATAATGCTCAACCAAAACATCAGAAGTAAGAAACCTTAAACATTTTGTATCTGACTCAGATCTTGTTAAACACTCGAAAAATTTCAAACATATCGGCATTCCGGCAACAGTCAAATTCACACCTCCTTCTTTAAAGTTCAAAATTGCCTTATGTGTGTTAAGAAACTCCACACCTAATATAATTTGTGTACTGAGTAATGGAACAATAATAAAATTAGCAGAAAATTCGTATCCTTGACAAATGAAATTTAAGTTGGTCTGTTGTTTGACTTCCACACTTTTTCCAGAAATCGCTCCTCGAATTGTAGTTTTAGAAACAGGTAACACAGGATAAGCAATAGTTCTTACACATATACGAAAAACTGATTCACTAATGACGTTCAATGGGCTCCCAGAATCTAAAACTGCAGTGAACGTATTCTTACCCACACATACTTCAATAACAGGATGTAAAAATGCGTCTACATTATTTTCCTTTTCGTCTAGCAAAATGTCTCTCATGTCTTCCAGGCGTACGTAGTGTAAATTTGTAGTGTCATTACTTTCTGAACCGTCTATATTGCTGCCAGAAGCCGAAGCTGCAAGTCATTGTCGATTGTTTGCGTCACGTCTTTGAGTATTCGCGTCATTTCGCGGATCAATTTCTACGATTTGCACTTGTCTCTCTGAAGTTCTGTCACGTGGAGGATGCCAATTAGGTCCTTCCTGTGTGTTAGATGCAAATTCTTGGTTGTGTCTGTTATTAAAATTTCTATTTTCCTGTCTGTCTGCATGACTACTCCTTGTATCATTTCTACTGTCACTTCTGAAATTATTGTTGTATCTACTACCCTGGTTATTTCTGTAGAAAGAATTTCTATTATTGTATGAATAATTTCTGTCTTGATGATACCGATTACTGTTTCCATATGATTGATCATTCCGGTACGAATTACCGTTGTTATAATTGTCTGTGTAATTTCTGTTAGAACGTCTGTTATTGTCATAAGGCTGGTATCTATTGTCCTGTCTGTTACGTCTGTCATTCTCAAAATTACCCATATAACGCCCGTTCCGATCACTATCCCTTTTCTCTGAAAATCTATTGTAATTACTGTTACTGAAAAAGTTACAAGAAGTCCCGTCGTCGTTGTCATACTCAAGTTCTTGCAACAAAGTCTTAAAAGTCTCGATGTCGTCTTTACATCTTCCAGCTAAAGCAATTTGTCTTATGGATTGTGGCAGCTTAGTTAAACAAATGCGAATTAATTCAGTCGGGCTATAAGGGTTGGAAAGGAACTGATTCTTTCGAATCATGTCTTCAAAATATTCTGCTGGCGTGCGGAACTCAGACTGTTTGAAATTACGCTGCATAATAAGACTGTGTTTGACTCTGTCTTGCGTGTTTTCGGACCAATATGCCGATAGAAATGCATGATAAAAATCATTCAGATTATTACAATCTCTAATGAGTGCGCGCATCCGCGTCGCCGGTTCGTTTTCTAAATATCCACACATAAATTCCAGTTTGTGACTTAGTGGCCAATTTGGTGGAAGTGCGTACATAAATTGATCTAACCATGCACATGGATGTATGTCATTCTTAGAATTGCGGAAGATCTTAAATTTCCGAACAGTCAAAAAGTGTTTATAGTCAAAGTTTTCGCCTCGTGGAGACAAAGACCTACCGCGTCTGTCCCAGTCACAATGACGATTATTGTTAAATTCACGCGCCTGGCGCTCTCTTGTTGCATCCCGTAAATGAAACAAATTATTTTCTTCAAACCCTTCTGGTATCTGTGATTCTAAATTTCTTTTGCCGTCTTTTCCTACGATTTCGCCTTCAATTTGTTTGACTTGCTTTCGTAATGCCTCAACTTCCCTTTTAACGCGTTCATTAAATTTTCCCTGATTTTCAACATGTTTATTTATGTTCTGATACTCTTCGGTTTCTGCAAATGGCAATGGTGCTGTATCATCTGAATCTCTGTCCCCATTTAAACTAAGACTTGTCAATTTATCTGAAATCTCCTCAATTCTTTCCGATAAGTCACCTATTTTTTCTTTCTGTTTATTTACGTCTTCCGTAAGTGTCGCGACTCGGGTTTCAGTATTGACACATTTGGTAGTTAACTGTTCATATTGTTGTGTTAGGTTATTTATTCTGTCATTTGGTACGGATTCCTCGATTCTCTCAAATATTTCTTCCTTATTTTTTGCTCGTTGTAAATTTAACTCTGAAAATTTCTGTACTATCACGCGATCTCTTTCTTCCTGTTCTCTATCCTGTTCCCTTTGTCTAATCTCTACTGCAATTAATCTATTATTGTGAGAATTCAAAATCGGTTGTACTTCTTCTCTGATTTCTTTCTTTAATTCATCTTTCATATTTTTGAAACATGTCCCTATTCGTGAGTCTAACCGTGTTTCCATTGTTCTCATCTCAGTTCTAATTGTTCCTATTTGTGAGTCTAACCGTGTTGCCAAAGTTCCCATCTCTGTTTTAAATTCAGATCGTAACTGTGATCCCAGTGAGTCTAACCGTGATCCCAAATTTAATATTGCACCCATCAACTGCTCCGTATGAGCTAGTTCAAAATTCCTTTCGATCCTAACATTTCCCACAAAACCAACTTCCTTCGTCATAGCTGTAAGGCTATCTGTGTTTGATACTATTTCAGAATCTTCTATCGTTAATCTCGTATCTGTGAATTTTCCGATTGAGAAAAATTTTGAAATGGTTCCGGACTATTTTCCCGACTTATTACATTGTTTTCCACTTCATTATTCATCACACTGTTTTCCTCTGTTGGCGAGTTCGCCATGTTAACAATTTCGTCATTCTCACTATCCATCATTTTTGCCTTCTTCATCGATCGCGTAATCATTTACAAAACATACAAAACTCGTCACTGTACGAAAATTACACACAATGACCCCTTATCTCCAACAATACCATTCACACGAGATGTTTCCCTCAAACACGATTAACGAACAATTGAAATAATCGCAATAGATTGTCAAACGCGTATACAAGACAACAAAATTAAATTATGAAATACCATTAGAAGAATGACAATTACCAAATCTACAGATGCAATATAAACTACAATTACTAAACTACAGATTACTACAACAATACTACTGTCTACTATTTTTACAATCAGAAGAATTCCAAGGGACGATCCGAAGCAGCGGTCGCCACGTGCATGGGGGCTTAATTAAAATAAAATGCAGATATTTTTGGTGGCTGTATGTCCAATTACGCTGTGTCTCGTGAACGGTTGGCCCTGACTAGTATTATTAAGCAATCTGACTGCATAGAACAACAACAAAGAATGAAAGAAAATTTTCGTTAACACAATTAATTAATTAAGTCCCCAGCAGCTATAAAACCTACGAAACCAAAGCACAAGTGTAATTGTTCTGTGTGTGGGAGTGCGACTCAACGTACACATCTGGCATGGTTCTTCTTCAATAAGACAAGAAATTTCAAATACCATTTATACTGACGTGATAAAAAAAATTAGAAATACTATAATTACGCAAGAAAACCAGAATTACACTCTAATACAAGAACACAAGCCAGATGCTTTGTTGACTGAACCTGTAATGACACATTATTTATGACACTGAAATAATGAGAGAGAAAAGAAATTTTTTTTACCTTCGTTTATATTGATGAAAAGCACTCTAAACATTACAATCTCTCCACACTGACTCGCCGCTACGACATCTCAACAAGAACTTTCCAATATCACATCTCAGCAAGCACTGCCTATTAGCACATCTCAACAAACACTCTCTGCTACGAGTTCTTAACAAGCACTGACTACTACGAGCTCTCCCCAAGCACTGACTACTACGAGTTCTCTCCCAGCACTGCCAGTGGAGGCGGCTGAATAATACTCTTTGGCGCAATCTCTGGCCCAGTGGCTCAGTGTAGCCACCTTTCAAGCTCCGTGAATTTGCTTAGCGTAGCCCCAGCAGTCAGTGAACTCCTGACGATGATGGTGGAGATGGTCGTCGAAAGCTCAGCTTGTAAACCGAGAACGTTTCATTCAGTTCCATCTTTTACTGCAAACACAAAACAAACAATCTACATTCATGAAATGTATTCGCAGTTGCGAATATGGACAACCATAAGCTGTGTAGTGGAATAACGACAGTGAAAATTCATGCCGGACCGGGCCCGGCACCCGGATTTCCTAATTATTACTCTGAGCAGATGGAGAACCAACTCGTCAGGGTAACGTCTTGGACCTCCTGGCAACAAAAAGACCTGAGCACATCGAATCAGTTTACGTAGAAAAAGGTATCAGTGATCATAAGGCTGTGACAGCATCTAGGACGACGGGTCCTACAAGGAACATTAAGAAAGGCAGGAAGATATATTTGCTCAGCAAGGGTCACAGAATACAAATTTCAGAATATCTCAGCAGTCAGCATCAAATATTCGGTGATGTGGACGAACATAAGGAGAACAAATGGAAAAAATTCAAAGGCATATTTCAATATGCCCTACAAAAGTATGTTGCGGGTAAGGTTTTAAGGTATGGGAAAGATCCACCATGGCTTAACTGCCGTGTTAGAAAAGCGCTATGTAAACAAAGAGCACTACATCTCAGATTCAGGGAAAGTAAAAAACTAGCTGAACGAAGCGAAAATGAGCGTAAGGAGAGCAATGAGAGAAGCGTTCAGTGATTTTGAAAGTAAGGCGTTGTCAACCGACCTGAACAAAAACCCTAAGATGTTTTGGTCGCATGTAAAATCAGTAAGTAGGTCAAAATCATTATTCATTCTCTCAGCGACCACACCGGCACCGGAACGGAAGATAAGAAGTCGAAATACTGGATTCTGTCTTCCGAAGTTGTTCCACCGCGAAAGATCGTAATACTGTCCCTCCTTTCAACCGTTGTACGAACTTCGAAATGGAAGATATTGAGATAACCGATCGCGGAATTGAAAATCAGCTACAATCGCTTAGTGGTGGAAAGGCGTCAGGACCAGATGACAAACCTATAAGATTCTATAAAGATTATGCCAAAGAACGTGTTCCCCTTTTGGTAGTAATTTATCGTAGATCGCTTGAGCAAAGAAAGGTACCTAAAGACTGGAAAAAAACGCAGGCCATTCCCGTTTTTAAGAAAGGCCGTAAGACTGATGCACACAATTATAGATCTATATCGTTGACGTCAGTCTGTTGTAGAATTATGGAACATGTTTTATGCTCAAGAATTATGACGTATTTGGAAAATGAACATCTCGTCTGTAAAAATCAACATGGATTTCCAAACAGAGATCCAGCAAAACTCAGCTCGCTCTGTTCCTCCATGAGATCCACAACGCAGTGTACAACGGGGCCCAGGTTGACGCAGTGTTCCTTGATTTCAGTAAGGCATTTGACACCGTCCCGCATTGACGTTTAATGAAAAAAATACGAGCTTACGGAATATCGGAGCAGACTTTGGATTGGATTCAAGACTTTCTTGCAGACAGTACTCAACACATCGTTCTTAACGGAACAAAATCGACAGATGTAAAGGTAATATCTGGAGTACCACAGGGAAGTGTGATAGGACCGTTGTTGTTTACAACACACACACACACACACACACACACACACACACACACACACACACGGATCTTCCATAAGGCTATTTGCAGATGATGCAGTTGTCTATACCAAAGTAGCAACGCCTGAAGATAGTAAGAATTTGCAAAACGACCTGCAGAGAATTTATAAATGGTGCAGGTTCTTCTAGCTGACCCTGAACGTAAATAAATGTAATATAGGAAAAGAAATCCGCTACTGTATAGCTACAATATTGATGACAAACAGTTGGAGACAGCGTCTGCTGTAAAACATCTAGTTCTAACTATCCAGAGCGACCTTAAGTGGAATGACCACATAAAACAGATAGTGGGAAAAGCAGATACCAGACTCAGATTCAACGGGAGAATCTTAAGGAAATGTAACTCTTCCACGAAAGAAGTGGCTTATAACGCGCCGCCCGATTCTTGAGTATTATTCATCTTTCTGGCACCCCTATCACGGAAGACTGATATAGGTGATAGAGAAGATCCAACGAAGAGCGGCACGTTTCATCACGGAATCGTTTAGCTGGCGGGAGAGCGTTACGGAGATGCTAAACAAACTCCACTGGCAGACGTCACAAGAGAGGCGTTGTGCATCACGGAGAGATTTGCTATTTAAATTTCGGGACAGCACTTTCCAGGAGAAATCGGACAACATATTACTTCCCCTCACGTACATCTCGCGTATCGCCTACGAGATGAAAATTCGAGAAATTAGAGCCAATACAGAGGCTTGCCGATAATCATTCTTTCCACGCACTATTCGCGAGTGGAATAGGGTTGGAGGGCTCAGACAGTGGTACCGAAAGTACTCTCTGCCACACACCATTAGGTGGCTTGCAGAGTGTGACATAGATTGTGGGCGGTCGCCTTACCATTAGGCTATTCGAGCACGATTCATGGCAAACCCGAACTTCCATATGCCGTCTAGCATTTTTGTACAACCTGCGCTCGTACATTCATTTTATACAGGGTGTTTCAAAAATGACCGGTATATTTGAAACGGCAATGAAAACTAAACGAGCAGCGATAGAAATACACCGTTTGTCGCAATATGCTTGGGACAACAGTACATTTTCAGGCAGACAAACTTTCGAAATTACAGTAGTTACCATTTTCAACAACAGATGGCGCTGCAAGTGATGTGAAAGATATAGAAGACAACGCAGTCTGTGGGTGCGCCATTCTGTACGTCGTCTTTCTGCTGTAAGCGTGTGCTGTTCACAACGTGCTAGTGTGCTGTAGACAACATGGTTTATTCCTTAGGATTTTTCTGGTGTTGGAATTCCACCGCCTAGAACACAGTGTTGTTGCAACAAGACGAAGTTTTCAACGGAGGTTTAATGTAACCAAAGGACCGAAAAGCGATACAATAAAGGATCTGTTTGAAAAATTTCAATGGACTGGGAACGTGACGGATGAACGTGCTGGAAAGGTAGGGCGACCGCGTACGGCAACCACAGAGGGCAACGCGCAGCTAGTGCAGCAGGTGATCCAACAGCAGCCTCGGGTTTCCGTTCGCCGTGTTTCAGCTGCGGTCCAAATGACGCCAACGTCCACGTATCGTCTCATGCGCCAGAGTTTACACCTCTATCCATACAAAATTCAAACGCGGCAACCCCTCAGCGCCGCTACCATTGCTGCACGAGAGACATTCGCTAACGATATAGTGCACAGGATTGATGACGGCGATATGCATCTGGGCAGCATTTGGTTTACTGACGAAGCTTATTTTTACCTGGACGGCTTCGTCAATAAACAGAACTGGCGCATATGGGGAACCGAAAAGCCCCATGTTGCAGTCCCATCGTCCCTGCAGCCTCAAAAAGTACTGGTCTGGGCCGCCATTTCTTCCAAAGGAATCATTGGCCCATTTTTCAGATCCGAAACGATTACTGCATCACGCTATCTGGACATTCTTCGTGAATTTGTGGCGGTACAAACTGCCTTAGACGACACTGCGAACACCTCGTGGTTTATGCAAGATGGTGCCCGGCCACATCGCACGGCCGACGTCTTAATTTCCTGAATGAATATTTCGATGATCGTGTGATTGCTTTGGGCTATCCGAAACATACAGGAGGCGGCGTGGATTGGCCTCCCTATTCGCCAGACATGAACCCCTGTGACTTCTTTCTGTGGGGACACTTGAAAGACCAGATGTACCGCCAGAATCCAGAAACAATTGAACAGCTGAAGCAGTACATCTCATCTGCATGTGAAGCCATTCCGCCAGACACGTTGTCAAAGGTTTCGGGTAATTTCATTCAGAGACTACGCCATATTATTGCTACGCATGGTGGATATGTGGAAAATATCGTACTATAGAGTTTCCCAGACCGCAGCGCCATCTGTTGTTGAAAATTATAACTACTATAATTTCGAAAGTTTGTCTGCCTAAAAATGTACTGTTGTCCCAAGCATATTGCAACAAACGGTGTATTTGTATCGCTGCTCGTTTAGTTTTTATTGCCGTTTCAAATATACCGGTCATTTTTGAAACACCCTGTATGTTCCCTTACATGTACAAAGGAATATTGCGTCGTACTTCTGAAAAGCACAGGCACTGCAGTATAGGACAACAATCTACATATACAAATATCACTGTTAGTTAGCAAGACCTAAAACAATAACACACATCATTAAATACCAAGTAATCACCTACAGTCTTCACTCTATAAATTTGCACAATACCGTCAGAATGCCAAAAAGTACAAGGCACTAGCTATGTATCCACAATCTTCACTTACAGGGAGACCCTCCATACTGTAAATCACGGATGTTGATGCAACTCAAATACGTTGTAGAGGCACTTACCGTGAGTACCAAGCGATCTGGTTTTTTAGCAACGGGCCTTAGTTTTTGAGAAAATTGATTTCGAAGCTCATTGCGAGCTTTGTATACTTTAACATTACGTCCATTTTGAGCAAGTCGGCGTAGCGCAGCGGTAAAAGTTAGCGGATACCGCGGTGGTGGTACTGTGTTCGAATCCTGCTGGTGTACTTTTTTTTTTCAAAATAGAATTTTTCAATCTTATTTCAATGAATATCAACAAACAGTGTAAGGTGTGCGAAATTATTCAGTTTGTGGTTCGCAGTTAGAGTTCCAAATGTTCGTACAACGGTCGCTTTTGTATTACCTGAAATCGATGTCCGCCCATTATCATTCCCTCTCCCGTGAATACCGTTGGTCGAAACGGGAACCCCCAGCTCCTAGTTGTAGCCAATGAGGATGCGAGTTGCATTCCTTTACGTTCTCATCCAACTACTGCGTCAGTTGCTAGAAAAGCGTCTCTAGTGCCGTGTGTTGGACAATTCTGTGAACTGGAAGAACCAAGTGTTTTTGCAGTAGTGCACCCAGAAGAAGAGCCACAAGTAGAGGAGTTGAACGAAGAATCAAAAGGCGAAATCACAAATGCCATACGCCGAAAATCTACTCCGTGATTTGAATCTCGTGACGAATACACAGCCCAGCGTGATCTCTGCCAATTCCGTTGCAGTTGGCGATGGATATGTTTCGCAATACAGGAGCTCTTGGCGAAAGACAGATCATTATTGATGATGAATTGATAGATTTCAAAGAAGATGAATTGGGAGAATATGATGCGAACCACAAACGGAATGAATATTTGAAAAAATTAATAACTCAATATATCTTTATAATTTCGCACACCTTACACTTTTTGTTGATATTCTTTGAAATAAAATTGAAAAATTCGGCCGATATTGAAAAAAAAAGAAGAACACGAGCAGGATTCGAAGACGGTATCTCCAAAGCGGAAGGCGTCAACCTTTACCGCTACGCTCATTTACTTGGAATATATGTAATGTTACGGGTACAGAAAGCACCCAATGAACTTCAAAATCGATTTTCTCAAAAACCAAGGTGCGTCGCTAAGAAGCCGGATAGCCAGGTACTCAGGGTAGGTGCCTCTACAACATATTTGAATCACATCAAAATCCGTGATTTACAATATGGAGGGTCCCGTTGTTAGTCCAGTTTCTCTCTCAAGGCTGGCAGAGTTTTATGAACAAGGAAGGCACAAGAACTATGTACATATCACGCTACCATCTAGCCTCTAATGCTGCCAAGAGAATAACACAGTTCTACAGAATTCAACTTCATAAAATTTTAGAGCACCAGAATACCTTATCCTTACACATTTCGACCTGCTAAACAATAATCTGGTAATGGTTTTTCCACAGCACCCAAGTTTTTCTGTAACTTGTACTAGTCTGAGTTGCTTAAACAATATGATTTAATCTGCAAATGATAGTTTATTAACGCAAAGAGCGGGAACTCCTCATGAAACGTGTTTTCATACGTACATAAATTATTTTTGGACGTTTGCTGCCTCTCTTGCGGGTAGCATTATTATCCTGCAATAGTGTTCAACAGTAGTCAACCATCGTACTTGTCGCACATTGCCCCTGATGGCGTTGCTCCCAAGTAGATAAGATATGATGAAGTCTTTCCCCATTTTCATCAGAGACTTGTCCAAGAGCACCAGCAGGAAAAGAATCCAATGAGAACGTGCAGCTTTAACGACGTGTTACAACCGACATTACGGTAAGACAGTAGGCTAGTTCGTTGACTAACACTTCATTGTTGTTTGCTCTCTTGTTTCCAAAGAAATCAGAACAGAGTTTTTGAAAGAATTCCAACTGTCTTGTTCGAGATGGCGCAAAACTGCGACAAAATAAAAAAAAAGTTCAAATGTGTGTGAAATCTTATGGAACTTAACTGCTAAGGTCATCAGTCCCTAAGCTTACACACTACTTAACTTAAATTATCCTAAGGACAAACACACACACCCATGCCCGGGGGAGGACTCGAACCTCCGCCGGGACCAGCCGCACAGTTCACGACTGCAGCGCCCTAGACCGCTCGACTAATCCCGCGCGGCTGTGACAAAATCAGCATCGTGAATAACCTGTCTAATATGAGGGTTAACAAATACATCTGCTCTTGCTTTGGCTTCACTCAATGCAGGGAATTTCTGATGTAAATACATAAAACCAGGCCCACCTCTGTCCATTGCAACAACGAACGACTTCATAAGTCCAAGTTTCATGTGAAGTGGTGCTTACAAAAAGTCAAATTCACCAATAGAACGTTCGCTACATCCTCCCAACTAGGTTCCATTTGTGTACGGCTGATGTAAAGGCGTCTGTCGTAATGACTCTTTCGATCACAGATGTCGTATTCGCAAAGAAAACAGCAATGCTTTGTATACGCAGATTGTAATCCTGTAAGTATCCCAATTATTTTGACGTCAGCACAGATTTGCCACTTATGGCTGTTGTATCACATTTTTTTCAACAAAAGTTCCATACTGCTGTACATTTCCTTCAAAATAGTGGTATGATTTACGGGAACAGGAGGATATACATTGCTATTGTGAAGGAGTAAGGCTTTCAGGTTAGTTTTAGAGCCATCAATGAATAGTTGTCATTCCTCTGAAGTATGTTTCATTCACATAGTATTAAACAGACCATTCACGTCACCGCAGTAACAGAGTGAGTTTTCCATGGCAACGGATGGTGCGAAGGCAGCCTGACGATATCGAAAGAAACAAACCCTAGCATCTTCGACTGGGTAATTCCGCTATACCAGTCGCGAACACAAAAATTCAGGTTATGTCCCTAACAAGATCATTCAGATCATTTTGTGTCAGGAGATGTGGCGACATTTCATGGTAATCGAAATCATAGCTTTAATTCTCCGCGGCTGTACTAGATTCGACCTGGGTTTCATCTTCCAATGACCACGCGTCTGGAGGAACGGGGACAGGTAAGGAAGAACTGTGCGGTACGGATCGAATAGCTGACTTAATGGAGGTATACATGATCGTCTTTCTCTATTTGCCCTTCATTACTGCTATTTTAACCATGCAGAAATAACAATCATCTACGTGATTGATCGGTTCCCTCCATATCATCGGGATAGCAAAAGGCATTGTAACTTCTCCTTTTTATCTTCACCCAAGCATTAAGACGAGACGAACCGTTCAAACAGACGATATGTGGCGCCCATTTTCGGTCCTGATCACCTAACTTGCACTTCACTGCGGGCGTCACATGTTGTGTGCATGATTTAATAGTTACTCCCCACAGTTGCAGCAAAAGTTATTTGGGTGATTTAAGAGCACCCGTGACACTACCACAAACGCACCACCAAAACAAAACGAAACTCTGCACGAGGTATATTTAGATCGCACTACTCACACTCGTGAATGCACAGCCAACAAAGGAAGCACTTCCTTAGGACTCTTAAGTACATAGTGCTCAGCAGCAGCAGACAATTAGTCACACGCACTGTAGCTATGTTTTAAAAGATTAACTGTTGCCATGTTCTAGAAGATTAATTATAAGAAAACTTTTCGTTAGTCGTGTCATGAGGGGAGTCTTAGTAGGCTGCATTTCATAAGAAGTCCACCTATTTGCTTTTTATAACTATTCTTACGTAATGAAGTATTTTTGAAACTGAGGAGCGCTGCAAAAAAAAAAAAAAAAAAAAAAAAAGTATTCGTCGTGCTTGGTGGCCAAAATACATAAGAAACACCCATTTCCATTCATGAAAATTTTTCATTATCGACCAATGTAAGCAAGGAGGTTGTGAAGATGTACTGCCGTCACCAGCATAGAATGTGGGACAATTTCTTGGATGATTTTCAAAATATCCTGGACGAATGACCCCATGAAGCTATGGGAATGACACCAAAGCTAGTACTGAAGCGCCGACAACCAGCCGATAGAGTACGAGAAGTTGTGGACTTCCCATCGTCCAGGTAACAATATCATAGATAGATAGTACAGCCAGCACTTTAGCGAATATGAGGGAAGGCCAAGAACCGAAAAGAGAATCAAAGGGGATCGATACGGATGTTGAGATTTTAGGTTGGGATAAGGTACCGTTGAGAGCAAGGAGACATCCGAAGAAGGGCAGATATCTGCAAAAAATTCTTTTATATATGTTGTGGTCCTTACAGAGTTAGAAAAATAATATTTGATAATGTTACCGAATGCGAAACAACACATTATGAACATTAGAAAGTTGAAGGAATAGAAATAAGATCAGTGTTCGGAAACACATCAAGCTGTCTCCTTGCCTGAAGCAATGGGTGAATGTAAGCCCATATGTACAAAAGATGTGTAGTCCTATCTTTGTAACAGCAGCCATGAGCTTGCATGAATAATGATTTCAGGTGTCGAATAACATCACAGTCAGATGGCTAGTTAGCTCTGCAGGGATTACACAGTAATCGCCTGTGCCCAGCAAAAGAGCTAACATTCTGAACTGTGCCTAGCCCTAACGGCATGCCAATAAACGCATGCACGGCACGTTCTCGCTCCCGCTTGCCACCTCTGCGACCTCTCACCATAGTCAGCTTTCTGATGCTGAAGCGAAATGGCTACCATGATCTGTCACATACG
This sequence comes from Schistocerca serialis cubense, assembly GCF_023864345.2. Classification (NCBI taxonomy): domain Eukaryota; kingdom Metazoa; phylum Arthropoda; class Insecta; order Orthoptera; family Acrididae; genus Schistocerca; species Schistocerca serialis. The sequence goes on from NC_064645.1 coordinate 444,072,586, forward strand.
GCGACACATCAGTTGAAATGTCTGAGTCAAGAGATCTCTCTCCAGGACCAAGCAGAAATATGTCTCCTGTTCTCTACCGGTGTCTGAGAGCGTTCTGTATTCTGCAAGATCGCACAATTTTAGAGCGCTAATGAGAACAGGTCTGCAAAGTGCCTAACAGCTGCAAGCAAGACAACAATCTTCCCTCCATGCTAAAGTTTCATAATACACTCCTGGAAATGGAAAAAAGAACACATTGACACCGGTGTGTCAGACCCACCATACTTGCTCCGGACACTGCGAGAGGGCTGTACAAGCAATGATCACACGCACGGCACGGCGGACACACCAGGAACCGCGGTGTTGGCCGTCGAATGGCGCTAGCTGCGCAGCATTTGTGCACCGCCGCCGTCAGTGTCAGCCAGTTTGTCGTGGCATACGGAGCTCCATCGCAGTCTTTAACACTGGTAGCATGCCGCGACAGCGTGGACGTGAACCGTATGTGCAGCTGACGGACTTTGAGCGAGGGCGTATAGTGGGCATGCGGGAAGCCGGGTGGACGTACCGCCGAATTGCTCAACACGTGGGGCGTGAGGTCTCCACAGTACATCGATGTTGTCGCCAGTGGTCGGCGGAAGGTGCACGTGCCCGTCGACCTGGGACCGGACCGCAGCGACGCACGGATGCACGCCAAGACCGTAGGATCCTACGCAGTGCCGTAGGGGACCGCACCGCCACTTCCCAGCAAATTAGGGACACTGTTGCTCCTGGGGTATCGGCGAGGACCATTCGCAACCGTCTCCATGAAGCTGGGCTACGGTCCCGCACACCGTTAGGCCGTCTTCCGCTCACGCCCCAACATCGTGCAGCCCGCCTCCAGTGGTGTCGCGACAGGCGTGAATGGAGGGACGAATGGAGACGTGTCGTCTTCAGCGATGAGAGTCGCTTCTGCCTTGGTGCCAATGATGGTCGTATGCGTGTTCGGCGCCGTGCAGGTGAACGCCACAATCAGGACTGCATACGACCGAGGCACACAGGGCCAACACCCGGCATCATGGTGTGGGGAGCGATCTCCTACACTGGCCGTACACCACTGGTGATCGTCGAGGGGACACTGAATAGTGCACGGTACATCCAAACCGTCATCGAACCCATCGTTCTACCATTCCTAGACCGGCAAGGGAACTTGCTGTTCCAACAGGACAATGCACGTCCGCATGTATCCCGTGCCACCCAACGTGCTCTAGAAGGTGTAAGTCAACTACCCTGGCCAGCAAGATCTCCGGATCTGTCCCCCATTGAGCATGTTTGGGACTGGATGAAGCGTCGTCTCACGCGGTCTGCACGTCCAGCACGAACGCTGGTCCAACTGAGGCGCCAGGTGGAAATGGCATGGCAAGCCGTTCCACAGGACTACATCCAGCATCTCTACGATCGTCTCCATGGGAGAATAGCAGCCTGCATTGCTGCGAAAGGTGGATATACACTGTACTAGTGCCGACATTGTGCATGCTCTGTTGCCTGTGTCTATGTGCCTGTGGTTCTGTCAGTGTGATCATGTGATGTATCTGACCCCAGGAATGTGTCAATAAAATTTCCCCTTCCTGGGACAATGAATTCACGGTGTTCTTATTTCAATTTCCAGGAGTGTATTAAACAACTGTTAAAGAATAATGTGTTTCCAGAATGAATATTTCATTTTTCAACGGAGTGTGTGCTGATGTGAAACCTTGTGGGAGAATAAAACGTGAAAAGAGTCTACTGGGGCACATTTGTATGTGCCACCAGAATATGATAAGAATATTAATATATATTAAAATGAAACTAGTATACTATAAACGATGTACGTCACTGATAGGCTTGATAATCAGGATTGCTGACTGCGCGCGACCGCAGAGACAAAGATACTGCTTCTGGTCTGAGACACAGTGTTGGAGTAATAGAGCGTTTGGCGCACAGCCGTAGGTAGCTGTCTGTGAGCGAAAGAGGATGGAGTAGGCAGTTTTTGTAGTGTGCTGTGTAAAGCCACCAAGTGTTAGATTAATTCAGGTACGTCAATATTGAAACCTCCCCTTGGAAAAATTTATGAATTACTGTGCTCGTAAACCCCTTACGTTATTTGATTTTCAAACAGCCGGCCGGTATGGCCGAGCGGTTCTAGGCGCTTCAGTCTGGAGCCGCGCGGCCGTTACGGTCGCAGGTTCGAATCCTGCTTTGGGCATGGATGTGTGTGATGTCCTTAGGTTAGTTAGGTTTAAGTAGTTCTAAGTTCTAGGGGACTGATGACCTCAGATGTTAAGTCCCATAGTGCTCAGAGCCATTTGAACAATTTTTTTGATTTTCAAACAGCTGAGCAAAACTGAACGTACTCAGGCATTTTTCTCTTTACTTATTCTGATCATCACTAAACTGACACACGATATTTTTAACGCAACGCAATCTGACTTTCAATAATCCCTTCAAAAGAATGGCCCTGACTAACAATAACCTATACCTATCGTAAATCACTAACCTCACAAAAATCTTCGTTACTCAAGCTACTGCAATACAGCGAGCGCCAATACTGCCAGCTACATAAAAGATTCTAACTACTGAAGGCACTAACTACTGATAGGCATACTTAGCAAATGAAAGATTTTGATAAAGAACAAACAATGTATTTACCTTAACAGTGTTCAAAAATCATTATATCATGACATCCAGTCTTACAAATTTACTCTATCTGATGGACACACGTCCAGATCGTCCGCTCTCAAAACTCCGCCATCTCTCTCCCCACATCCACCACTGCTGGCGGCTCACCAACTGCGGAACGCTACGCGCGTGAAATCCAACTGCCCAACACTACAATAGCGAATATTCCAACATGCCAACCAGCCACAGACTGCACACACCACAGCCAGTGATTTTCATACAGAGTGCTACGTGACGTTACTTCACATCCAACTGCCCAACGCTACAATAGCGAATATTCCAACATGCCAACCAGCCACTGACTGCACACACCACAGCCAGTGATTTTCATACAGAGCGCTACGTGACTTTACCAACATAAAAACCTTAACAGCCTACTTACAATGTTGATGAACTTGGAAGCAGAAGTCTTTATTCAAGCAAGATAAAGATGTTAAATAATTTTGAATTTTGTTTTAGCCAGCGCGTTAGCATAGATGAGTTGGCTGATAATTTGTAATTGCTGAGTAACCCCAGAATGTACGTAAGCTGTTTTGATTAAAATACTAGTTAGATATTTCAGTTTTGTAATGCTTCTAAGATTTGTTAACAGAGCTACATGTAATTTGAAAATTGGAAATTTGTGGTAAGATGTTATGGGACCAAACTGCTTAGGTCATCGGTCCCAAAGCTTACGCACTACTTAATCTAACTTAAACTTACGCTAAGGACAACACACACACCCATGCCCGATGGAGGACTCGAACCTCCGACGGAGGGAGCCATGCGGACCGTGACTAGACGCCTCTGACTGCGCGGCTATACCGCGCGGCATGTAATTTGATGATTTGTGTCTATACTGGTTTAATGAGATTAGATAATACTTGTTGTTTAAATCTCATTGTTTGTGAATCAGTTATGAGTAATGTAACTTCAACTGTCAGATGTTTCTGAAAAGCCAAACTTAACTTGCAAGATAATTTTGTTAAAAGAGAAACTCAGTGTTAGTAATTCACCATAAGCAGTACCGCTTCTCTGTCCAGGTCATATATTTTTAATGAAGTTTGATTTTCTTAAATGATCTCGTGTATCAGACAAAAGATTTTCATATGCATTTCAAAGTATAATGGCCAGCATTGCACACTGCTGAGCCTGTAGCTAGCATTCATATTCTTTTTATGAGACACGAGAATATAACGCGTTCCACCGTTGCTGATCTAGAGGTAAGACAATTTAATTTATTTGCTATGTGCACACAGACCAAAGTTATCAATTTTGAACAGGGCCAGATGGTTTAGTGCCTAAGGGGCTGAATGTATTTTGCAGTGACTGTTTTTTTATTGGTACTGGGAGTTGTATTGCCCAGTGAATTTTTGTAAAATTTTGCTAACAATAACACAGAGTAAGCACACCACACGTACTTATAACACGCAACACGACGATTCAAGTTCAGTACTCATTCCACAGATCAGACATTCATTCAACGTAACCGTAAAGTTTATTATTTAATTTTTTTACAGAACGTTACAAACTTTGTACTGTACCGAGACTCGTACTCGAAACTGTTGCCTTTAGTGGGCAAGTGCTTTAATAACTGAGATTCTGAAACATGATTCATCCTCACAGTTTGGAAAGTAGGAGATGTGGTACTAGCGTAAGTAAAGCTGCCAGGACGGTTCGTGGGTCGTACTTGGGGAGCTCAGTCGTTAGAGCACTTGATTGTGAAGGGCAGAGGGCCTGAGTTTGAGTCTCAGTCTGTCACATACTTATTATCTGCCAGGACGTTTCAATGCCGACTTTGTCTCCCACCCTTCATGTTGGAGGAAATGTATTTTCTTACATGTGCGCATTCTTGGCTTCTCCCACTCTGCAATTTGTTTAGGTTAGCCAACGAAGTGACCTCTTACAACTTTTTAGGTAAGGGTCCATCCATCTCATTTAAAGGGGCGAGAGAGAGGCGACAAAAGGAGAAAAAAAATTTTATTCACAAAGCAAGCTATCCGCTTCTCACAGCATGGGCAGAAAGCTCTGACTGTCCTTGTAAGGCGTTCTCGGAAAGAGTTCTCTGCGAAAAAAAAAGAAAAAAAAACGTTCCTTGGTAGTTTGCATGGTTTAGATGTGCTTGTTGGGAAAGATCTATTCTTCCTATTGAGTGTAAGTGTTGGACAGCCATGTTAAGGATTTCTGCCACTGTACACTTGGTCCCACGTCGCACAGAGCACAAAGCATCTACATCTACATCTACATATATACTCCGCGAGCCACCTTACGGTGTGTGGCGGAGGGTACTTATTGTACCACTATCTGATCCCCCCTTCCCTGTTCCATTCACGAATTGTGCGTGGGAAGAACGACTGCTTGTAAGTCTCCGTATTTGCTCTAATTTCTCGGATCTTTTCGTTGTGATCATTACGCGAGATATATGTGGGCGGTAGTAATATGTTGCCCATCTCTTCCCGGAATGTGCTCTCTCGTAATTTCGATAATAAACCTCTCCGTATTGAGTAACGCCTTTCTTGAAGTGTCCGCCACTGGGGCTTGTTCAGCATCTCCGTAACGCTCTCGCGCTGACTAAATGTCCCCATGACGAATCGCGCTGCTTTTCGCTGGATCATGTCTATCTCTTCTATTAATCCAACCTGGTAAGGGTCCCATACTGATGAGCAATACTCAAGAATCAGACGAACAAGCGTTTTGTAAGCTACTTCTTTCGTCGATGAGTCACATTTTCTTAGAATTCTTCCTATGAATCTCAACCTGGCGCCTGCTTTTCCCACTATTTGTTTTATGTGATCATTCCACTTCAGATCGCTCCGGATAGTAACTCCTAAGTATTTTACGGTCGTTACCACTTCCAATGATTTACCACCTATGGCATAATCGTACTGGAATCGATTTCTGCCCCTATGTATGCGCATTATATTACATTTATCTACGTTTAGGGAAAGCTGCCAGCTGTCGCACCATGCATTAATCCTCTGCAGGTCCTCCTGGAGTACGTACGAGTCTTCTGATGTTGCTACTTTCTTGTAGACAACCGTGTCATCTGCAAATAGCCTCACGGAGCTACCGATGTTGTCAACTAAGTCATTTATGTATATTGTAAACAATAAAGGTCCTATCACGCTTCCCTGCGGTACTCCCGAAATTACCTCTACATCTGCAGATTTTGAACCGTTAAGAATGACATGTTGTGTTCTTTCTTCTAGGATATCCTGAATCCAGTCACAAACCTGGTCCGATATTCCGTAAGCTCGTATTTTTTTCACTAAACGTAAGTGCGGAACCGTATCAAATGCCTTCCTGAAGTCCAGGAATACGGCATCAATCTGCTCGCCAGTATCTACGGCACTGTGAATTTCTTGGGCAAATAGGGCGAGCTGAGTTTCACATGATCTCTGTTTGCGGAATCCATGTTGGTTATGATGAAGGAGATTTGTATTATCTAAGAACGTCATAATACGAGAACACAAAACATGTTCCATTATTCTACAACAGATTGACGTAAGCGAAATAGGCCTATAATTATTCGCATCTGATTTATGACCCTTCTTGAAAATGGGAACGACCTGCGCTTTCTTCCAGTCGCTAGGTACTTTACGTTCTTCCAGCGATCTACGATAAATTGCTGATAGAAAGGGGGCAAGTTCTTTAGCATAATCACTGTAGAATCTTAAGGGTATCTCGTCTGGTCCGGATGCTTTTCCGCTACTAAGTGATAGCAGTTGTTTTTCAATTCCGATATCGTTTATTTCAATATTTTCCATTTTGGCGTCCGTGCGACGGCTGAAGTCAGGGACCGTGTTACGATTTTCCGCAGTGAAACAGTTTCGGAACACTGAATTCAGTATTTCTGCCTTTCTTCGGTCGTCCTCTGTTTCGGTGCCATCATGGTCAACGAGTGACTGAATAGGGGATTTAGATCCGCTTACCGATTTTACATATGACCAAAACTTTTTAGGGTTCTTGTTTAGATTGTTTGCCAATGTTTTATGTTCGAATTCGTTGAATGCTTCTCTCATTGCTCTCTTTACGCTCTTTTTCGCTTCGTTCAGCTTTTCCTTATGAGCTATGATTCAACTACTCTTAAACCTATGATGAAGCTTTCTTTATTTCCGTAGTACCTTTCGTACATGATTGTTATACCACGGTGGATCTTTCCCCTCGCTTTGGACCTTAGTCGGTACGAACTTATCTAAGGCGTACTGGACGATGTTTCTGAATTTTTTCCATTTTTGTTCCACATCCTCTTCCTCAGAAATGAACGTTTGATGGTGGTCACTCAGATATTCTGCGATTTGTGCCCTATCACTCTTGTTAAGCAAATATATTTTCCTTCCTTTCTTGGCATTTCTTATTACACTTGTAGTCATTGATGCAACCACTGACTTATGATCACTGATACCCTCTTCTACATTCACGGAGTCGAAAAGTTTCGGTCTATTTGTTGCTATGAGGTCTAAAACGTTAGCTTCACGAGTTGGTTCTCTAACTATCTGCTCGAAGTAATTCTCGGACAAGGCAGTCAGGATAATGTCACAAGAGTCTCTGTCCCTGGCTCCAGTTCTGATTGTGTGACTATCCCATTCTATACCTGGTAGATTGAAGTCTCCCCCTATTACAATAGTATGATCACGAAACTTCTTCACGACGTTCTGCAGGTTCTCTCTGAGGCGCTCAACTACTACGGTTGCTGATGCAGGTGGTCTATAGAAGCATCCGACTATCATATCTGACCCACCTTTGATACTTAACTTAACCCAGATTATTTCACATTCGCATTCGCTAATAACTTCACTGGATATTATTGAATTCTTTACTGCTATAAATACTCCTCCACCATTGGCGTTTATCCTATCCTTGCGGTATATATTCCATTCTGTGTCTAGGATTTCGTTACTGTTCACTTCCGGTTTTATGTGAAAACGGCAGGAAGGCATCAGGTTATCGCCATCCTAGATAATAGCGAGAGCTGTCACCCAATAGTTAATTCTTTGAGGTTGTTGCGTCTTATACAGTCCTCTGAAAAGGCACCCCTCAGTCCCTAATCGGTCCTTCTGACAATGGGTCACTGACCTGGCCTTTCTAGCTTGGCTCATTTTGTACCCAAGGAACTGCAGAAGAATTCATGCAAGACCGCCATAAAAAGTTATTAACATGTAGTCATTGGGCTTTGCTGAAAATAGCTGATTTTTTTTTCAGTCATCACCCTTGTAACTGGTTCGATGCATGAATTCCTCTCCTGTGCCAACCTTTACATCTCCGAGTAGCACTTGCAGCCTACATCCTCAAGTATTTGCTGGATGTGTCCCAGTCTCTGTCTTTGTCTAAGGTTTTTACTCTCTACAGCTCTCTCTAGTACCACGGAACTTATTCCACGATGTCTTAACAGATGTCTTATCATCCTGTCCCTTTTTCTTGTTAGCGTTTTCCGTATATTCTTTTCGTCGCCTATTGTGCGGAAAAGCTGTTTATTCATTGTCTTATCAGTCAACCTAATTTTCAACATTCTTCTGTAGCACTATATCTCAAATGCTTCGATTCTCTTCTTTTTTTTGTTTTTCCCACAGTCCGTGTTTCACTGCCATGCGATGGTGTGCTCCAAATGTAAATTCTCAGAAATTTCTTCCTAAAATTAAGAGCTGAATTTGATTCTAGTAACTTTTATGGCACCGGAAAGCCCTTTTTGTCAGTGCTAGTCTGCTTTCTATGTCCTCCTTGTTCACTCCGTAATGGGTTATCTTGCTGCCTAGGTAGCAGAATACCTTAACTTCATCTGCTTCGTGATCGCCAATGCTGATGTTAATTTTCTCGCTGTTATCATTTTTGCTACTCCTCAATACTTTAGCCTTTCTTCGATTTACTCGCAATCCATACTCTGTACTCATTACCCTGTTACTTCCACTAAACATGCCTTGTCATTCTTCTTCAGTTTCACTTGCTTCCATTATCAACCGCAACGTCAGAACTGCCTCTCTGGTGCCTTTACCTATTCTAAACAGATGCTCATTTTCCATTCTTACGTGTATTATTGTTGTCAGCAACTTGAATGAATGAGCTCCTAAGCTGATTGTGCGATAATTCTCGCACTTGTCTGCTCTTGCAACTTTGGGAATCGTGTGGATGATGATGCTGTTGTGGTCTTCAGTCCAGAGACTGGTTTGATGCAGCTCTCCGTGCTACTCTATCCTGTCCAAGCTTCTTCATCTCCCAGTACCTACTGAACCTGCATCATTCCGAATCTATTTAGTGTATTCATCTCTTGGTGTCCCTATACGATTTTTACCCTCCACGCTGCCCCTCAAATACTAATTTGGTGATCCCTTGATGCCTCAGAACATGTCCTACCAACCGATCCCATCTTCTAATCAAGTTGTGCCACAAATTCCTCTCCTCCCCAATTCTATTCAATACCTCCTCATTAGTTACGTGACCTACCCCTCTAACCTTCAGCACTCTTCTGTAGCACCACATTTCGAAAGCTTGTATTCTGTTCTTGTCGAAACTATTTATCGTCCATGTTTCACTTCCTAACATGGCTACACTTCATACAAATACTTTCAGAAAAGACTTCCTGACACTTAAATCTATATTCGATGTTAACAAATTTCTCTTCTTCAGAAGCGCTTCCCTTGCCATAGCCAGAATACATTTTATATCCTCTCCACTTCGAACACCATCAGTTACTTTGCGCCCCAGGTAGCAAAACTGATCTACTACTTTAAGTGTCTCATTTCCAAATCTAATTCCCTCAGCATCACCTGATTTAATTCGACTAGATTCAATTATCCTCGTTTTGCTTTTGTTGATGTTCTTCTTATATCCTCCTCTCAAGGCACTGTCCATTCCGTTCAATTGTTCTTCCAGGTTCTTTGCTGTCTCTCACAGAATTACAACGTCATCGGCAAACCTCAAAATTTTTATTTCTTTTCCATGGATTTTAATTGCTGCTCCAGATTTTTCTTTTGTTTCCTTTACTGCTTGCTCAATATGCAGATTGAATAACATCGGGGACAGGCTACAACTGTGTCTCACTCCATTCCCCTTCATGCCCCACTACTCTTATAACCGCCATCTGGTTTCTGTACAAATTGTAAATAGCCTTTCGCTCCCTGTATTTGACCCCTGCCACATTCAGAATTTGAAAGAAATTATTCCAGTCAACATTGTCAAAAGCTTTCTCTAAGTCTACAAATGCCAGAAACGTAGGTTTGCCTTTCCTTAATCTATCTTCTAAGATGAGTCATAGTCAGTGTTGCCTGACGTGTTCCAACATTTCTACGGAATCCAAACTGATATTCCCCATGGTCGGCTTCTACCAGTTTTTCCATCCGTGTTTAAAAAATTCGTGTTAGTATTTTGCAGCCGTGACTTATTAAATTCATAGTTCGGTAATTTTCACACCTGTGAACACATGCTTTCTTTGGGATTATTATATTCTTCTTGAAGTATGAGGGTATTTCGCCTGTTTCATACATCTTGCTCACCAGATGGTAGAGTTTTGTTGGGCCCGGCTCTCCCAAGGCTATCAGTAGTTCTAATGGAATGTTGTCTACTCCCGGGGCCTTGTTTCGACTCAGGTCTTACAGTGCTCTGTCAAAATCTTCACGCAGTTTAATATCTCCCATTTCATCTTCATCTACGTCCTCTTCCATCCCTACAATATTGTCCTCAAGTACATCGCCCTTGTAGAGACCCTCTATATACTCCTTCCACCTTTCTACTTTCCCCTCTTTGCATAGAACTGGTTTTGCATCTGAGCTCTCGATGTTCATGCACGTGGTTCCCTTTTTTCCAAAGGTCTCTTTAATTTTCGTGTAGGCAGTATCTATCTTACCACTAGCGATATATGCCTCTACGTCTGTACATTTATCCTCTAGCTATCCCTGCTTAGCCATTTTGGCTTCCTGTCGATCTCATTTTTGAGACGTTTGTATTCCTTTTTGCCTGCTTCATTTACTGCATTTTTATATTTTCTCCTTTCACCAATTCAGTTCAATATCTCTTCTGTTACCCAAGGATTTCTACTAGCCCTCGTATTTTTACCTACTTTATCCTCTTCTTCTTTCACTACTTCATCTCTCAAAGCTACCCATTCTTCTTCTATTGTATTTCTTCCACCCGTTCTAGTCAATCGTTCACTAGTGCTCTCTCTGAAACTCTCTACAACCTATGGTACTTTCAGTTTATCTTTTTAAATTCCCACCTTTTTGCAGTTTCTTCAGTTTTAATCTACAGTTCATAACGAATAGATTGTGGTCAGAGTCTACATCTGCCCCTGGCAATGCATTACAATTTAAAACCAGCTTCCCAACTCTCTTTCTTACCATTATACAATCTATCTGAAACCTTCCAGTGTCTCCAGCCTCCTCCACATTTATACAACCTTCTTTCACGATTTTTAAACCAAGTGTTAGCTATGATTAAGTTATGCTCTGTGCAAAATTCTACCAGGCGGCTTCCTCTTGCATTCCTTAACCCCAATCCATATTCAACTACTACTTTTTCTTCACTTCCTTTTCCCACTGTCGAATTCCAGTCCCCCATGACTATTACATTTTCGTCTCCCTTCACTATCTGAAAAATTTCTCTTATCTCATCACACATTTCTTCAATCTCTTCGTCATCTGAGGAGCTAGTTGGCATATATACTCGTACTACTGTGGAAGGCGTGGGTTTCATGTCTATCTTGACTACAATGATGCGTTCACTATGCTGTTCGTAGTAGCTTACCTACGTTCCTATTTTTTTTATTCATTATTAAACTTACTCCTGCATTACCCCTATTTGGTTTTTAATTTATAACCCTGTATTCACCCGATGAGAAGTCTTGTTCCTCCAGCCACCGAACTTTACAAATTCTCACTATATCTAATTTTGATCTATCCATTTCATTTTTAAATTTTCTAACCTACCTGCCCGATTAAGGGACCTGACATTCCACACTCCGATCCGCAGAACGCCAGTTTTGTTTCTCCTGATAACAACGTCCTTCTGCGTAGTCCCCCCCCCCCCACCCCCCCCCGGAGATCTGAAAGGAGGACCATTTACCTCCGAATATTTACCCGAGAGGACGCCATCATCATTTACGCATACAGTAGAACTGCATGCCCTCGGCAAAAATTATGGCTGTAGTTTCCTCTTACTTGCAGCCGTTCGCAGTACCAGCACGGCAATGCCGTTTCTGTTAATGTTACAAGGCCAGGTCAGTCAATCATCCAGACTGTTGCCCCTGCAACTACTGAAAAGGCTGCTGCCCTTCTTCAGGAGCCACACGTGTGTCTGACCTCTCATATCCCTCCAGCCGAGCGGTTTCTAGGTGCTTCAGTCTGGAACTGCGCGAACGCTACGGTCGCAGGTTCGAATCCTCCTTCGAGCAGTGATGTGTGTGATGCCCTTAGGTTAGTTAGATTTACGAGTAATTATTTCTAGATTCTAGGGGACTGATGACCTCAGATGTTAAGTCCCATAGTGCTCAGAACCATATGAAACATTTTTTAAATACCCCTCCGTTGTGGTTCCATGGGGGGAGGGTGTGGATGATATTTTTCAGAAAGTCTAATGATTCATTGCCATTCTCATACATCTCTACACAGCAAAGTGAATACCGGTAGTTGTTTTCTTGCCACTCTCCCCAACGATCTTAGAAATTCCAGTGGAGTGTTATCTATTCCTTCTGCGTTATTTGACTTCAAATCTTGCAGATCTCTTTTAAATTTTGAATTGACGAGGTACTTCATAAGAGAAATAGCGGCTCCGGTCGCGGAACCTGACAACGGCCGGACTAGCGATGTGCTGACGACGTGTCCCGCATATCCGTATGCATTGACGGCTATCGGCTATGGATTGCAGGGCGGTCGGTCGATACCGTTCGGGCTTTCGAGGCCTGTCAGGACGGAATTTAGTTTTAGTTTACAATAGTCACACACAATACGTACATTTTGGGCGTATCGTGGCATTATGTTTCTGTGAAGAAGATAATATCCGCTAGATCAGTAATAACCTTCTGAAGACGACAAATTAATTTGACGAATCCAGTAAAGCGAAACAGAAATATCTTTGCAACTCATATCTGAAATGACAGCCTAATCCCGGAAGAGGAAGTAAGTAAGTAACTGAGAGGCCGTCCCGCACAGGAACATACAACCGAAATCTCTTCACTAGGTCACGGAAGGTTGTCTAGACGATGCCCCAGTTTATTCTGCACAGGGCACAATCAACACGTGCTGCTTCTTTGGGATATCAGATTTTGTCTCCCCCCCCCCCCCCCCATCCAATACTCTCCTGACGTGCCATCCAAAGACTTCTTTCTTTTCCCCTTGATGGAGAAACGATTGTTTGACAGGCATTTCGAGAAAGGCGATGTTACTGTCAAGGTGGAACTTTTCGTGAACATTCTATACATGTACAACTAAGGTTTCCACAACACATCCCTCGTTGGGGAAAAAATAGCTGCACTGAAGTGTGAATACGTATAAAAGGACTAATACCCTCATGAACTTCGTGGTTGCCGCTTGACCTTTGCGATGTGATAATTAAAACTTCATGACTTCCCTCTCATGTCCCCAAAACAAAACGAGGCTGCAATACTTCACTTTTTACAGTGTGTGTGTGTGTGTGTGTGTGTGTGTGTGTGTGTGTGAGAGAGAGAGAGAGAGAGAGAGAGAGAGCGCGCGAGGGAGAGAGAACAAAGAAAGGAAATAAGAAACTTCGCGTCACGGAGGAATGATCCAAATCGGGCGGAAATCGGTAGATGTGATGTATATCTGCAAAAAAACAAATGATTAAAATTTCAGAAAAATTGAATGATTTCTTCAAGAGTAAGAGCTTGACAAACTGAGCAAGCTAATAACGCGTTGGTCCACCTCTGACCCTTTTGCAAGTAATTATTCGCCTTCGCATTGATTGATTCAGTTTTGGATGTCCTCTTGAGGGATATTGTACCAAATTCTGTCAAATTGGCGCGTTAGATCGTTAGGACCCTGAGCTGGTTGGTAAGCCCTGGCCATAATGCGACAAACGTCCTCAGTTTGGGAGAGATCTTGCGACGTTACTGGCCACGGCAGGGTTTGGTAAGCGCGAAGAGAAGCAGTATGCGGAAGGACATTACCTTGCTGATTGGCTTGGCATGTAGGGCAACAAAACGGAGAATGGAATATCGTCGATGTACCGCTGTGCTTTAAGCGTACCACAGACGACTACCAAAAGGATCCTGAGCTGAAATGAAATGACGCCCCAAACCATCACTCCTGACTGTCGGCTTGTATGGCGGGCGACAATCAGGTTCGCATCAAACCACTGTCTGGGGCATTTCCACGCAAGTCTTTGCTAGTCACCGGGGCTCTCTCGATGAAGAGAATTCTACTTCACTCGATGAGATTCCAGGCCGAATGTTCCTGACACCAGATCAAACGGGCTTTTTGGTATACAGGGGTAGTAAGTGGGACGGGTGCCGTGGACTCTGCCCCCCTTTCTGCGAGCCGCCTGTTAATGGTCTTTTGTGGTCACTGAAGCACCAGTTGGACGTCGCATCGATTATAATGATGAAGCCCGGGCCTGTCTGACGATTGCTCGGTCCTCACGTTCTGTCATCTCTCTAGGCCGACCGCTTGCTTCACGCTCTGTTCGATTATAGTTGAGCCATTACTGTCATCATAGTCGAATAGTGGCATCGCACCTGTTCAGATGTCGAGCGGTTTGGCGAACCGGCTTCTCTGAGCCCAACTAACCGTCCTCTCTCAGATGCTGACACCTGCATATGTTATTCACGCGCCTGTCTGTGAGGCACGATTATTATCCGGCTGAGTACCTGGAATGAAATTCGCGAAGATTTTATGTCCTGTTATTGGCATGTCCCCTGCTCACTATCCTTACCAGTTGCTTGGTGAAATTGCACTGCAACGCCACACATTCACCCATCAGCTACCAAAGTTTACAGTCTTGCATTTTCCTTCGATACGGGTATGAACATCAATTTGTGACCGATTTTATTTTGCCTTACATACAGGTATCTGTGGATGATTAGCAACATTAGATCACCAGTTATTTTACGAGCATTTGTAATCGAAATGGGGTTATAATTGTACCTTGACCACGGAAAACAATGAAAGAGATTTAACGTAGACATCGGGTGACGAATTTGTACTTACACGTTGGGTAATGGGAATTCACCTAGAAGTCGTACAACATCTTATCGTAAATAAGCTAATTACGCATCATATCTTATAAAAAGAGAAAGTATATTTAAATACGTATTTCACAGGCTTAGATGCAGTTGTAATCCCATGTGATAAATTAATTACACACTGATGCATCAAATGTGTAATATATTTCACCAAGACAACGATTGACGAAATTTTAAGTAGACATCGGGTAACGCGCTCCCGCCTAGACATCGAACGACATATTGTCATACACAAGCTCGTACAAGCAGCATGTTTGCTAACCAAAATGGAAAATATTTGTTGTAGCTCTGTTGGTAAAAACGAGTAGATACACTGTATGTTTTCCGGATGAATAATATCATAATCTATTAATTGCATCTTTAATTTCGAGCATTTATGGATGTAATAAAATTAGCTCACATGCGACATTGTAAGGCATACACAATTAATTTTTTTTAAAAATCTTACGTTTATCTTATGTGATTTGATATTAAAAATTGTTTCAAAACTTTTTAGATATATATCTGAAGAATTTTTTTTAGATAGAGATTGGCATATATAGTAATTCTGAACAAATTTGGTCTTAAGGACATTTTGTACAAACGTTTTGAAATTATGATGAATGACATTTTTGACATTAGTCACCTAGGGTAAATAACACGTGAACATGTATATTTTTTTTTAGCACAGACTTACGTTAGAGTGACCTGGTAATGCTAGATCATGGGCTCAGTTTAAGAGCTATTGCAATAATACTTGTACGTTATTTATGTTAAACATTGGAAGTGTGTTCACCTAGATATCAGGTGATCAGGTTGCTCATAGGCCTCAGGCGACGAGATTTCACCTAGATTTCGAGCGACGTACTGTCGTGAATAAGCTCATATCAATTTATAACAAAAGCACAAACATTAAATAGCTCCATTGTTGATATATATATTTTGAATGTATTCGTGATGAAATACCATATCTGTGCCTGTAGATATCGAGCTATTCCTGAATGTATTTAAATTTACCTACATATCACTCCATTAGATGCACCTAGAGATCTTTTAACTGGTTATGGGTTATCATGTCGTTTGTGAATTTGTATAAAGAAATATTGAATAAAGAATTTGTATAAAAATTTTTAAAGAGAGAGCTTTTAAAATTGTAGCATACTGACTTGGCTTATATTTTACGATAATAACTGGGTCTATGGAATATTAGATTCATGCCTTAATCTAATATGAGACGATAATACGGATTCGCGCTACCACTGCGCCATCTGAAGTGGTTATGTATCAATAAGAATGTTTACGCTGGGATCTGTCAATCGTAAAGTGGTAATGAATGTGTGCACTTGTAGTCGGCGCAGTAACATGTGTGTACATAGCCGTTATTTTAGAATTGACGTGCCAACTTCCAGTATGGCTCACGATACCAACATGGACATACACTCATCAAACAGAACATTAGGACCACCGACATGCTGGCTAGGCGCAAATTGAGAAGCGTATAGCACGTGTGACGTGGCACTAGACTACAGCGCGACACGCACGTGCCGCACGGGTCGCGCGGGTCCAGAGCATATTGCGACGCGTGCACCATACTTCGCACGCGCCGACTGGCGACGCTCTGCGCTGACTGAACCGAAACGCGAGCAACCTCTTATCTTTCTCAAACGATTTTACAGAAACTATTCTCTGAAAATATATGATTTTTGCCTTACTTGTAGCGTTTATATGTCAGCTTCGTGACTAAGTGCCCATCACCTCGCTAATGACCATTCTTATTGTGATGTACACATCTTAGTGAGACACTACGCAAAACTCAAAAAGTTTGCAACGAAAATTAGGGGTCGCTATGATTTTGCGTTTGGTGCGTGTTACACCATATGTTGCTGCGTATGAAATTCAGCTAACATGCTGAATTTTTGTTTAGACTTGGGAGGAGATCTCTATCTGCCTCCGATCTCAAGAAAATGGATCCCATGTAGCGCGCTCACTTCCGATCTCACGCCCGCGAGAATGAAATACTCGCAACATCTCTCGTATCTCCTAAACCGCTCGAGACATCGAAACGAAAGTTTGGCGAATGATAGCACACAAGGAGGAGAGTGTTTTGCCAATTATTAAACACACGGAACTTTCTTATGTATGGCGATATATCACTACTTATACTTCTTCTTTTATTTATTTCACTCCAGTGACTGTAATTTTTTAAGAGTTATCGACAGCTAGCGAAACAAGAGCTTCCTAGTATGAAAATAAACATGAAATTTCTTCTTTTATGTTACTGCAAACCGATACTACGAGGTTTTTCGTAAGCTATTGAGCTCTGTGATTGCCAATTACTTGTTTAATGAGGCCCTCCGTTTCGTAATTCTGTCTCAATAGCTGATGTGAGATGAGTTTGGCAAATTACATTGTGACAAAGGAAGTACAATTAAACCAGTCACCAAGAGAAATGTGGCCTTTACTCATAAATGGTGATGCTTCTTCGAATGAGAAAAGGTTAACAACTCACACAAAAACAGATTGGCAATTCTGTTGGAATTTTGGTGGAATCCCCGTAGCCCAGCGTATTTTTAACACTGAGCGACTGGAATGGAAACTTACCAAAGAATTTTATTCCATCTCTTGATCTGAGCAGTATTAAAATAATTATGAGTGTTCCTTCAGGCGGAATGATAGGCACATTCCAGATACTGTTTACTCACCTAGGGCTTGCCAAACTGACAATGCGTGATCGCGAATAAAATAGTTGTTATTGAGAAAAATAAACAATTGATCTGTCGCCCAACTCAATGGTCAGTGTATCGTCAGCAGCGAAGGATAATGCGCGCGACAGGAATGCACAAGCTAGCCATGTGTACCTTGTGAGATGGAGTTCGAAAAACATTGTCATGAAAGTAGATCTGCCTTTGTCAGCAGCACATTTCAACAAATTAAATATATCTAATCATAACACTCTTTTAGGATATTCCTACTTTCGTAATAATACTGACCATTTTCTTCATTTGTGTAGCCTGTTGTTGTATAATTAGTTTATTAATGCTGATAATTTCCATGCAACAATTGAAATGCTTTTTCTCATCGCGGAGGCATACGGTGCAATTCCAGTGGCCAATGGCTCATCAGTCTCTGAGGTATACATTTTTCTTGACAGAAGAAAAACAAAACAAAAATTTGCACATATAAGTAACAGAAAAGTATAACGTACTAACGAAGAAAGCTGGAGCGTTTAAATGGCGAAAAACGAAATACTACCCAAAGGCAATAAAATTCGGTACACAGTAAGGCAAAATTTATCGTATGGGCAATATTACCACTGCTCATATGCGCCGTTCCGATGTGAGCATATGGCGGGGCTACTTTTCCGCTCCCCGCCTCAAATTTCCCAGGGTGCTAGCGAGGCAAGCGCGACGTGCGGCGCGAGAAACTGTGCCTCAACCACAACGCCGCGCGACCTGGCGCAGGCGCGTGTCGCGTCCCAGTCACGTCGCGTCGCAATTTGCGCGGTCCTATTTGAACCTGTGATGTTACAAAAACACGCTCTGCGCTACGTCGCGCCACACGCGCTATACGCGTCTCAATTTGCGCCTAGCCTGACGGAGGGCAGATGGTTCAAATGGCTCCAAGCACTATGGGACTTAACATCTGAGATCATCAGTCCCCTAGACATAGAACTACTTAAACCTTACTAACATAAGGACATCACACACATCCATGCTCGAGGCAGGATTCGAACATGTGACCGTAGCAGCAGCGTGGTTCCGGACTGAAGCGCCTAGAACCGCTCGGCCACAGCGGCCGGCAGAGGGCAGATGGTGACGGCCCGGAGGCTCGGCACGAGCATTTCGGAAACTGCACGGCTTGTCGAGTGTTCGAGGAGTCCTGTTGTGAGTGTCTTCAACACGGGTGGCGAAACCAAGGTGAAACCACGTCCAGACGTCGTGGGGTCGGGTGACCACTCCTTATTACAGATGTTTGGCGTCGTAGATTGGGCAGACTGGCAAAACAGGACAGGTGGCGATCTGTGGTGGAATTAACACCTGACTTTAATGCTGGGCAGAGTACAAGTGTGTTTGAACTCAGTGCACCGAACACTCCTAACGATGAGCCTCCGCAGCCGACGATCCATGTATGTGCCAATATCAACACCACGATATCGGAAAATACTACTGAAATGGGCACGTGATCATCGGCACTGGACGTTGTCGCAATGGCATAGCGTTACATGATCTGATGAAACCTGATATCTTCTTCATTACGCTAATGGGTGGGTGCGAATCCATCGTCTTCCAGGTGTACAGCTCCTTGACATCTCTACTGCGAGACGAAGATAAGCTGGTGGCCGCTACATTATGCTATGGGTAACATTCATGTGGGCATCCATGCGTCCAGTGGAGCTCGTGCAAGGCACCGTGACGGCCAAGAAATATCGTACACTGGTTGCAGGCAACGTACACCTCTTCATGACGATCGTTTTTCCCGATGTCAGTGGCATTTTTCAACATGATAGTGCGCCATGTCACAAAGTCAGAAGTGTGATGGAGTGGTTCGAGGAACACAGTGGCGCATGTCAGATCTGAACCCGGTCGTACACATCTGGGATGTGATTGAAGATGGCGTCAGAGCTCATCGTCCCCTTGCCCGGAATTGACTAATTAGGTGACCTGTGTGGGCATGTGTAGTGACAACTCTCCCCTGTGACCTACCAAGGCCTAACTGCTTCCATACCACGACACGTCGTCGCCGTTATCCGTGTCAAAGGTGGACAGACCGGCTGTTGGGCAGGCGGTCATAATGTTCTGTTTCGCCGGCTCTCTTTGGTTTGTTTTGCTATTGCTCGCGTAACAACTAATATATGAGATAAAATATGTTGCTACGAAAAGAGCCCTGAAATAATTTTTAGGGATGCTGTGGTGTGACTTTCTTTGGATCATTAATTTTCAACAAAACAAAATATATTCTGTTCTTATTATTCTGGATCTGGCTTTCTATTAAAGGAACATTGTTTCATTACTGTAACTCGCAATAAAGTTCAACATATCTTCCTTACTTTACAGTTATTGAAAAGGTTACTGAAAATTATTTCGTTATCAATACTGATGTTACAGTACGCAATGTTTGTTCAACATCAAAGTTTTGCAGTGGATTTTTGTTAACAATAAAACACCAATAAGTACCACGACTAACACGAGAACATGAGACTATTATCAGAGAAAAAGATGTTTTTACTATAATATTTGCCAGACCATAACTACGCACAGCAAGATTTCTTTTATGTTATGGAGGTAAATTATCTTTTTGCACTGTTAGTAATATATCATCCGCAGCCCGCGTCCACCTGTAAAACACATCATAAAATCTACTGCTCTGGCCTGCAATTCCGAAAGCTGAAAGAAATAATTTTAGTTCACTGTTACCTGTCCGCTTCTTTGCGGTATGATTGGTTTCATTTAATGCAGTTTGAATGCGCCGCGGCAGCGACTCGTTCGTTCGTAGCGCAGCTCTGCACCACGAATAATATTTACATAGCTGAAAATGTCTTAAAAGGATGGGATAAAATACCAGGCAAGCTTATCACAAATCATAATGCAAGTTTTCACTAAGTAACTCTATTCA
The DNA here is from genome assembly GCF_023864345.2 of Schistocerca serialis cubense. Classification (NCBI taxonomy): domain Eukaryota; kingdom Metazoa; phylum Arthropoda; class Insecta; order Orthoptera; family Acrididae; genus Schistocerca; species Schistocerca serialis. Next base: position 444,093,014 of record NC_064645.1, read on the forward strand.
AAACATTTAAGCCGCCCGGAGTGGCCGTGCGGTTCTAGGCACTACAGTCTGCAACCGGGCGACCGCTACGGTCGCAGGTTCCAATCCTGCCTCGGGCATGGATGTGTGTGATGTCCTTAGGTTAGTTAGGATTAAGTAGTTCTAAGTTCCAGGGGACTGATGACCTCAGATGTTAAGTACCATAGTGCTCAGAGCCATTTGAACCAAAACATTTAGAGAGATAAAATTATTGCACACCTTTACAAATCAGTACCTAATGGCGTCCTTCTCTCAATCTTGACAAAATAATGCTACACAAGCATACAATATAACTGTTGTGACTTGGCAAGACAGCCAAGTCACTATGAGAGGAAGCCGAAAGGCACGCGCTTAAGCTCACGCAGGCTGGCGCGAGGTCTGGAAAGTTAAGGGAATTAAAAGTAGCAAATAAAGTACGTAGTTCATGTAATACTTAACTTTAATCCATAAGTGGTGTCCATCGGTCTGACGGTACAGGCATCACAAGTTAAATATCTATTGATAATGGCGCCTTGCTAGTTCGTAGCAAATGACGTAGCTGAAGGCTATGCTAACTATCGTCTCGGCAAATGAGAGCGTATTTGTCAGTGTAGCATCGCTAGCAAAGTCGGCTGTACAACTGGGGCGAGTGCTAGTAAGTCTCTCTAGACCTGCCGTGTGGCGGCGCTCGGTCTGCAATCACTGACAGTGGCAACACGTGGGTCCGACGTATACTAATGGACCGCGGCCGATTTAAAGGCTACCACCTAACAAGTGTGGTGTCTGGCGGTGACACCACAATAACGTCACAGGCTCTTCCTACTCACGTAACTCCAAGAAGACTACAGAGAAATTAATGTTCGGTCACAACTATTTATACTCGTTGTGACATATCTCATCTTTGATATTTAATAAGTATCGTCTGTGGCGGTTTCAGTACTCGCCGACACAGATATTATCTTTTAACAAAAATCGGTACATAATTCTATACAAGTATAGAACATGACACATAATGGTTTCTCTTTATTACATAAAGTTCACACAATCATTGTCCACGCAATTACAATCATGCAGTTCAATTATTCTGTTCTCTTTTCTTTTACCACATATAATATGTATTTTGCCAGGAGACGTTACATCTGGCTGCTCAGTGTACATTGTACAGCACCGCTTACTATACTGCAGGGTAAGACTGTGTAATGTAGTAAACGTATACATGTTGTTATTCCTTGAATTGTAAATCTTGGGTATAGTTATGTGTGCTGTTACTTTTTAGTTGCTGTATCCTGGCATTTTCGGTCGCATGTTTTGCAGATCCAAAGACGGCAACAGAGAATTGCCGAAATTGGTAACGTATAAGAATAAATTTATTCAGTGTTCATTAGATTGTATATTGTCTCTCACGAAGTGCAGCGGTACTTCATCTCAATACGAACTGGCTTGATAATGTAACAAGCGATTCTGCAATACTCATGCCCGTCCGGAAGTGAACGAGCGCCGACTCGCAGGGGTGTTAGGATGTGTGAGCGACTGCGCCGGGCCCCCGGCCGTAGGCGCAGCTTCAGCGCTGAATTATGCAGCGCCTCTGCGAGGCCGCCTTTGTGACGTCACCGGTTGCCGCTCGCCTCGGTAATATCTGCAAACAGTGCCTCGCTCCCGGCGGTACGGGTCGACGACGTTACGTTCCCATACTCTTCCGCGCCGGGGCTCCGTGTGTTTTGCACTTCAGAGGTCTGCCTCTAGACGCAGCCGGTACGCGAGCGTGAACCAATTACTGCTGCCGTCGCCAGACTAGCTTGACACTTCAGAAATGCTTCTCTTACGGCTCACGGAGACGACCTTGGGCGCTACTGGGAAAGACGCGTGTAAAGGAGAATGTTTGTGTGCTATGCAGTACTCGATAAATATTGCAGAGGGAACAGCGGAAGCAAATGCAAATTACATTTTGGGGGTTCTATGAAATTAGCGCTAGATTGTTAGGAAAGTCAGTATGAAGAGCAACACTGCAGACTGGCACAAATCATCGAGCCACACAAAGCCTTGCGAAGCTAAACAAAATCTTCATCTACATCTACATTTATAATTCGCAAGCCACCCAGCGGTGTGAGGCGGAGGGCACTTTATGTGCCACTGTCATTACCTCCCTTTCCTGTTCCAGTCGTGTATGGTTCGCGGGAAGAACGACTGTCAGAAAACCTCCGTGCGCGCTCGAATCTCTCTTATTTTACATTCGTGATCTCGGGAGGTGTAAGTAGGGGAAAGCAATATATTCGATACCTCATCCAGAAACGCACCCTCTCAAACCCTGGACAGCAAGCTACACCGCGATGCAGAGCGCCTCTCCTGCAGAGTCTGCCACTTGAGTTTGCTAAACATCTCCGTAACGCTGGCGAAGGGTTCTCGGGCTTCCAGCCGGGTGCGACGTCTCGACGAGTGACATACTCATCATCTTCTGGCGAAGTGCCGAGACTTTGCGGATGACGGTCCCTTTATACCTGCGGTGTGCCCCCCACCACCTGGCCGCGGGAGGCTGGGTCCAGCGGAGCCGGCGGGCGGGGTGGAGGGGGAAGCGGGTGCACCGTTCGTGTCTCCGTCAGACCATTCTGATCGCGTCTCGTGAGCTGGACGGTTCTTGTTGCGTTCCTGGCGTATTGCGGCTAATGCTGGATTCCAGGCCGCGCTCAGTTGATAGCCTTCGTCCCTGTTCACAAGATTCTCGTGGACCCGTATTTCTATTGATTCATTAATGACGCTACCCCAATAGCTCCCGGCTCGGCACAGCACCTTGGTGTTTTCGAAATCAAAGGTGTGGTTTTCTTTGATGCTATGTTCAGCTATAGCAGATTTCTCTAACTGTCCAAGTCGAATATGCCTGATGTGTTCCTCGCACCTTTTAGAGATGCAGCGCTGCGTTTGACCGATGTACTGCACACCACATTCGCAGGCAATGTTGTATATACCAGGTGTGTTTAGTTTGAGTGGGTCTTTAGCTGAGCCCAGCAGCTCTTTCGTCTTCGGCGGTGGTCGGAAGACGGTATTTATGCTTGCTTTTCTTAATAGCCTCCCGATTTTGGCTGATGTGGGCCCCAAATATGGAAGAAAGGCGAGTCTCTTGTTAACTTCCTCTTCCTCTTCCTGAAATTTGTCAGCCTGTCTCCTCTTGAAAGCCCTGCCAATCTGTGTTTCACTGTACCCGTTTTTCCGAAATACCTCTCTTAGGTGGTGTAATTGGTCTGAGAGGCTTTCTTTGTCACAAATGACGTGCGCCCTATGTACCAAGGTGGTCAGTACTGACTGGCGTTGCGCCGGATGGTGGCAGCTGGTTACATGGAGGTACAGGTCTGTGTGCGTCTTTTTTCTATATACTGAATGGTCCAGCGTGCCATCCGCTTTCTTCCTGATCAGTATGTCCAGGAATGGATTACAGCCATTCTCTTCTACTTCCATCGTGAAGGTGATATTCTTATGTATGCCGTTTAGGTGGTCCATAAACTCCTCCAGTGCCTGCCTGCCATGCTGCCAAATCACAAAAGTGTCGTCCACATAGCGGAAGAAGTGCCTGGGTTTACGGTGAGCAGTTTGTAGTGCCACCTCCTCAAAGTGTTCCATATAAAGATTCGCGATCCCTGGAGCAAGGGGAGATCCCATGAATATGCACTTACGACCACCTACTTCAAGTGCAATGGAGAGCATTATGAACAAGTGGATGGAGTGGCCATGGGATCTCCCCTTGCTCCAGGGATCGCGAATCTTTATATGGAACACTTTGAGGAGGTGGCACTACAAACTGCTCACCGTAAACCCAGGCACTTCTTCCGCTATGTGGACGACACTTTCGTGATTTGGCAGCATGGCAGGCAGGCACTGGAGGAGTTTATGGACCACCTAAACGGCATACATAAGAATATCACCTTCACGATGGAAGTAGAAGAGAATGGCTGTAATCCATTCCTGGACATACTGATCAGGAAGAAAGCGGATGGCACGCTGGGCCATTCAGTATATAGAAAAAAGACGCACACAGACCTGTACCTCCATGTAACCAGCTGCCACCATCCGGCGCAACGCCAGTCAGTACTGACCACCTTGGTACATAGGGCGCACGTCATTTGTGACAAAGAAAGCCTCTCAGACGAATTACACCACCTAAGAGAGGTATCTCGGAAAAACGGGTACAGTGAAACACAGATTGGCAGGGCTTTCAAGAAGAGACAGGCTGACAAATTTCAGGAAGAGGAAGAGGAAGTTAACAAGAGACTCGCCTTTCTTTCATATCTGGGGCCCACATCAGCCAAAATCGGGAGGCTATTAAGAAAAGCAAGCACAAATACCGTCTTCCGACCACCGCCGAAGACGAAAGAGCTGCTGGGCTCAGCTAAAGACCCACTCGAACTAAACACACCTGGTATATACAACATTGCCTGCGAATGTGGTGTGCAGTACATCGGTCAAACGCAGCGCTGCATCTCTAAAAGGTGCGAGGAACACATCAGGCATGTTCGACTTGGACAGATAGAGAAATCTGCTATGGCTGAACATAGCACCAAAGAAAACCACACCTTTGATTTCGAAAACACCAGGGTGCTGTGCCGAGCCGGGAGCTATTGGGATAGCGTCATTAAAGAATCAATAGAAATACGGGTCCACGAGAATCTTGTGAACAGGGACGAAGGCTATCAACTGAGCGCGGCCTGGAATCCAGCATTAGCCGCAATACGCCAAAAACGCAACAAGAACCGTCCAGCTCACGAGACGCGATCAGAATGGTCTGACGCAGACACGAACGGCGCACCCGCTTCCCCCTCCACCCCGCCCGCGGGTCCTCTGGACCCAGCCTCCCGCGGCCAGGTGGTGGGGGGCACACCGCAGGTATAAAGGGACCGTCATCCGCAAAGTCTCGGCACTTCGCCAGAAGATGATGAGTATGTCACTCGTCGAAACGTCGCAGTTTGAAGACACCGCCACCCGGCTGGAAGCTCGGAAACTCTTCGACAGCTGTATACGCCGGGAAAGCATACATTCACATCTCCGTAACGCTATCACGCTTACCAAATAACCCTGTGACGAAACGAGCCGCTCTTCTTTGGATCTTCTCTATCTCCTCCGTCAACCCGATCTGGTACGGATCCCACACCAATGAGCAATACTCAAGTATAGGTCGAACGAGTGTTATGCAAGCCACCTCCTTTGTTGATGGACTACATTATCTAAGGACTCTGCCAATGAATCTCAACCTGGCACCCGCCTTACCAACAAATAATTTTATATGATCATTCCACTTCAAATCGTTCCGTACGCATACTCCCAGATATTTTACAGAAGTAACTGCTACCAGTGTTTGTTCCGCTATCATATAATCATACAATAAAGAATCCTTCTTTTTATGTATTCGCAATACAATACATTTGTCTATGTTAAGGGTCAGATGCCACTCCCTGCACCAAGTGCCTATCCGCTGCAGATTTTCCTGCATTTCGCTGCAACTTTCTAATGCTGCAACTTCTCTGTATACTACAGCATCATCCGCGAAAAGCTGCATGGAACTTCCGACACTATCCACTAGGTCATTTATATATATTGTGAAAAGCAATGGTCCCATAACACTCCCCTGTGACACGCCAGAGGTTACTTTAACGTCTGTAGACGTGTCTCCATTGAGAAAAACATGCTGTGTTCTGTTTGCTAAATATTCTTCAATCCAGCCACACAGCTGGTCTGATATTCCGTGGGCACTTACTTTGTTTATCAGGCGACAGTGCGGAACTGTATCGAACGCCTTACGGAAGTCAAGGAAAATGGCATCTACCTGGGAGCATGTATCTAATATTTTCTGGGTCTCATGAACAAATAAAGCGAGTTGGGTCTTACACGATCGCTGTTTCCGGAATCCATGTTGATTCCTACAGAGTAGATTCTGGGTTTCCAGAAATGACACGATACACGAGCAAAAAACATGTTCTAAAATTCTACAACAGATCGACGTCAGAGATATAGGCCTATAGTTTTGCGCATTTGCTCGACGACCCTTCTTGAAAACTGGGACTACCTGTGCTCTTTTCCAATCATTTGGAACCTTCCGTTTGTAACCTCCCCCTCACTTATCGACCTTAATGACAGTGAAAAATTAAACCGCGTGTACCTAATGGGAATTTGGGAAAAGCAATCGTCACCGAAGTTAATCTGTCGGTAAAGATGGAGGAAAGGGTTACATCTAAATGAAAGGAAAAATGCAAATGAAATTGGTGGCAATTAATTTTGAGAAAAGGGTAAAATTAATAAAGAAAGTAAATGTGCGGTCGTCATGTTTTAAGTGGCGTTAATTAGATATTTGAGATTTGGGAAAAATTACGGTCGCCAGTGCTATGGACAACTACTATAATAACTGAAAAAGAAAGGTTATTGCACATATAATTAGCACTAAAAGCGTGGCAACTGAAAGTTAACACGAGTTGTGTGAAAACTGAAAGTTTGTCAGAAGTAATAAATTTCGCTACACTCTGACTTAATTTAGCAAAAGAATTAATAAAACCGGAAAATTGAAAGTTAATTGAGTGACTGAAATTAATAGTGAGATTTGTTTCTGAAGCACATCGAAACTCAGTAAAATACGGTTAGTCTTGGGCTACCTCAACAATCATTTCAAAAGCTACTTGAATCTACGCAATTTAGAAATAGGAGATTTAAGTTTGAACTTGAATTAAATGATTCTGAACAATTAACAATAGTAAAATTTAGTACGTACCAAGCTGAGTTGCAGTCACCGGTAAGCTAAAATACGGTAACAAAACTCGCACTCTTAATTTGTGCTTGTGTAATCTAAGTATTGTAGCCAGCTATGAATACCTTAACTGAACTTTGAAATTAAAGCAGTGAAATCGAATGATATTACTTTAATGCTGGCGTTTGAATTTCAACGACACTCGGGTTCATTCCGGAAAAGGAAGGGACCCGGCTTGGTAATGCAATTGGGACAATGAGCAACAAAGGTTCATGCTACGTTGCTGTAATTTAGTGAGAAAAATTTAACAGTTTGAAAAGCTGAGGTCTGCCATACAGTTCTAAAACTTTACGTGCTACCAGTCTTCCTTGTTGGTTGATTGAAGGTTTGAAGTCGTCGATCGAGGAGGTGGCGACAGTCACTCATTGTCGGCCGTTGCTGTTGCAGAAGCTGGATGTTGGCGCGCCTTCTTCTCGACACGGTCACCAGGCGAAACGGGCTCTTGATGTGCGCCAGCTAATGCCGTCCGCGACACCGTGTCAGAAACTATCATAGCAAGTCGAGTGTAATTACATGCTGCCCAACCCCGAATGTACAATAGATAGAAATAGGAGGATATGCATTTCCGGCGTTACACGTTCCTCTAAAGAATTGCGGTACACGGCTGTTAGAAGGGGGGCAAGTTTTTTCGCGTAGTCTGTGTAGAATCGAATTGGTATCCCGTCAGGTCCCGTGGACTTTCTTCTGTTGAGTGACTTCAGTTGCTTTTCTATTCCTTGGACTTATTTAGATGTCAGCCATTTTTTTGTTTGTGCGGTGATTTAGAGAAGGAACTGCAGTGCGGTCTTCCTCTGTGAAACAGCTTTGGAAAAAGGTGTTTAGTATTTCAGCTTTACGCGTGGTATCCTCTGTTTCAATGCCATCATCATCCCAGAGTGTCTGGATATGCTGTCTCGATCCACTTACTGATTTAACGTAAGACCAGAACTCCCTAGGATTTTCTGTCAAGTCGGTACAAAGAATTTTACTTTCGAATTCACTGAACGCTTCACGCATAGCCCTCCTTACGTTAACTTTGACATCGTTTAGCTTCTGTTTGTCTGAGAGGTTTTGGCTGCGTTTAAACTTGCAGTGAAGCTCTCTTTGCTTTCGCAGTAGTTTCCTAACTATGTTGTTGAACCACGGTGGGTTTTTCCCGTCCCTCACAGTTTTACTCGGCACGTACCTGTCTAAAACGCATTTTACTATTGCCTTGAACTTTTTCCATAAACACTCAACATTGTCAGTGTCGGAACAGAAATTTTCGTTTTGATCTGTTAGGTAGTCTGAAATCTGCCTTCTATTACTCTTGCTAAACAGATAAACCTTCCTCCCTTCAGGGTGCTTCAAAAAAATTAATTCATTTTTACAATATTATATCTTCTGCATCAATACATAGGAACTTAGGGACAGTTTTAAATAAAACTACCATGACGCCAGTAGTATGTTTCTGGTTCATGTGATTGCTGGTGGTAGTAGTAGTAGTAGTAGTAGTCGTAGTAGTCGTCTCCTTGGGGCGTATCGGTCGCTCGACGGTTTGTTACCCAATGAGCGTCGAGTCTTGACGGTGATAACGCAGCAAACAAAGCCTGTTCGGCGTGATTTTCGGCGACGGTATGTCAATGGACAGCCTACAAAATACAAAGGTTGCCTCAAAAAGAACGCCGGGTTTGAAGTTGCTTTAAATCGATTTTATTTATTTGGAAGAAGCAAACAAAACACTCATTTCTCTTCAGGAGATGCTGAGCTTTAAACATGAAACACAATATCGGTCATATGACTCCCCCCTCCGCCATACTAGCCCTGTACACGATGGCTTGTCCATGATATTAGCCTTCACCCTATAAAGGCACATTTGCATGCCGAGCGTGAGTTTCCTCGGAAACGCGAGATATTAATTAAATAAATAATCAGTGACAAATAAATAAAGCCTATGGCACACAACTGCAGCGCTGTGTCGCTGATAAAACAAAAGCACAATTACGTTACTCGTATGTTTGATTAAGAAGAGAGAGCTCTGGTAGAAGTGGTGCGAGAAGCACGTATTTTAGTTTATTGTCTGGCACACCGCCATATTTCATGTTATAGAAAATTACTGCGAGTTGCAACCATACTAGGCACTCGATTCTGAAAAGAATTTATATTTATAAAAGTAAATAGGATTATGAACTGTAGGCTTATTCATTGAATATATCTGATTTAACTAACTGTGTAATTTTTTGTTTAGTAGACAATCACCTCTGTACGACGTTTTGGCATGGCTGGCAAATTATTGTAATATTGAGATTTAGATTATGAGTCCGCACCTACCGCAGCAGTCTTTGGAAACGATTTAATTACGAAGTCCGATTATTTCAGTTTTATTGCACGGTCAACTACGAGTAACATTGCCTTTACGAAAAAGCCATTGTCAAGCGTCTGATACCGAATAATTAAAACCTGACGACTCATAGGAGAGACAATCATACAGATAAAATAATTAATATTTTATTTTATTTTATTTATTTTATTAATTTTATATTGGCGACTGCGTGTCGGACTTGTTATTTTGTCATTTGTTACATTGTTCTCTTTGTTTCATGTGAAAAATCAACTTTCTGGACCTGGACTTGACTATATGAGAAATAACAAAAATCAGAAGATATTTGCCAATTATAAAATTTTTGCGGGAAGACGCAAAGAAGCTTCCAGCAAAATAAGGTAAGACGCAGCATCTTTGCATTAGCAGGCTTGACCAGACGTATAATTCAGTGTATTAGCTTTTCAGTAAAATTCTGTAGTGTTTCTTTTCCGCATAACAGTTTCAGTGATAAATTCCATTCTCAGTATTTTTCCTTAAACAATAACGTATGCAACAATACCAATACACGAATGTACAATATGGCCGACTTCTGTACGATATCATGTAACATGGCCAGCAGCCATTACCAATAATCTCAAATTCAGTTTATATTTTTAAATTAACAGACAGCCATTGTTACTACGACCGATTCATGCTCAACTGCATTTTATTTTAAAATCAGTGTCAAATATTTTCTTGAAACATATATCACGTGTGGCATGGTAATAACTAGAAAACAATACGCAAAAATGGAACAGCAAAGACGTACTATTCAGACGCAATCCGACTCGGACGAGAGACAAATGTTAGAAAATGACTTTACGACAGCAACCGGTAGTGACGATTCATCAAACATTGACGCAAGTGTTGACGAAAATTTTGACAATAGGCGTTCCACCACAAAAATTTCAAAGTCTCAATCAGAGCCCATGTTAATGCATGACGTCACGTCTAATGACGCGGCGGGGTCAGAGACCTTGCAAACGGTAAACATTGCCGACATGTTACAAATGCTAATGAAGCAAAACGCCGAAAACATGGCAACCTTACAGACGCAAAATGAACAGTTAAAGACACAAAATGACGGAATCAAATCTGATCTCATAGCACTCAAGACAGGTAATGACACTTTATGTAAGCGTGTGGAACTTATAGATGCCACACTGACCAAACAGATGACTGAACTCAGTGCTAAATTTTCCCAGCTTAATACGAGACAAGAAAAGACTACAACTGACGTAGCACTTTTACAGACACAAGTAAAAAACCTTAATGTCACGTGTGAAGTTCTTACTGAACAAATTCAAACATATCCTTCAGTACATGACAACCTTGAAAAACGAATTACTGACGTACAGAATAAATTTGACAATGTTGAACAACACCTGACTGACATCTTACAATCTGATGCCACAGCTCATTTTCAAAATATTAATAAAGAATTTCATGATTGGGTAGTCAACAAAAACAAACATTTTGATAGATGCTTACGTGAAAATTTACCAACAATTGTGCACGACTCCGTAGCGCAATACATTACTAATAACAAACAGCTGATCAGTGACGCAGTACAATCCGTCACTGCACCCATGAGACAATTCACCGATGGACCACAGTCTGAATGTAACGAAAATATCAGTCAAAATGCACAGTTCAGGAACCAATATACATTCGAGTATGACACACACGTACCGCACACGACAAACACACAAGAACAAAACACACCACGACTACAACACATACCACGATGTGCAAACACAAACACAAGCTATTATCATGGTAAACCACAGCAACATTATCGTAATTACTCGCCAGCTGGACATAGCAGTAATTACAGTGGGACAAATCCATATCATAATGCAAAGGAAGACGAAAGCTTAATGAAACACAGGCAATTTCAGATTTTTATCCCAGAAAAACGAACCATTCATCCGGTGATTTTTCTCAAATCTTTTAGTAACGCATTTCCACGCACTTGGAGTGACCGGAAAAAGATTTCATATATTGTCGGTTACATCCAAGGCGATGCAGCTGTCTGGGCATACAGTCAAGCTGACGTATGTACCACGTACAGTGAGTTTGAGCGTGCTTTTCTGAACAAATTCTGGTCGCAATCCGTTCAGGAGCGACTCAGAAGACAAATTTTAGAACCTGAAGCTTTTAACAGTAAAAATGGTAACTTACGCAGATATTTTGAAAAATACTTGAACATGGGACACTTTTTAGACGAACCAGTCGCAACGCGAGATATACTCCGTGCGTTGAAGGCCAAATTGCCTTTCAACATTAAAGAAAAACTCCTACATATCCCGGATGACGATTCAGATTATTTTTTAACAGCTTTAGATTCGGTTGACATGTTACTTGAAGATCAGCGCTTCGCGCGGCAAAACAGCAGCCACAATGTTTACACTAGTGGTATGCAAAACATGCAGGCTTGCCAACACAATTCTGGCGCGCCCACAGTTGGATACGCGGTACAACAAAAACAGCAAACTCACATGCCGTCTCAGTACGGAAATCAAAATCAACACGCGTATTCCAATACAAACAATAGTTACAACAGTAATAACATTTCATGCGGCAATCCATACAAAAGGCACCGCGGTAATAACTACAACGGTAACAACGGATACAAAGGTAATAACAAAAACACAAACAGAAATAGAAATAATAATAACTACGAGCCAAGACAGCATCAAGGTTGGACTCGTAACGATCAGTACTTTCATTCAAACTCTGCTTTACCACAGCAGCCACCAGGTCAAAATTGGAGCATACCTTACGACCGACAGGTAAGTTATAATGCGCAACAGCAACAACAACCGCAAAAGTTTGGAGATCATAATAGGCAATATCCGAATGTGAATATAATAGAAATGACACCTGATGCACAACCTCAATCTGTGTCAGTACCTAGTACAAATGCTAATCCAACAAACTAGAAACAGTCACTACTTTGCCCCAGGTCGTGGTTGAAGAATCCTTGGGGGGCGGCTTCAATGTTAATCAGTTATTTGACACCACACTTGAACAACAGAATAATGATATGCCGAGTAATTCTAAACAAAAACTACCTGTTTATTTATAAGATACAACCACAATAACAATATATCAGATGAACTTTTACAAGACAGTACACAATGTCGTTTAAACACAAATGAAATCGTTTTAGCATCCACTACTGGTGTAGTAGGTGGGATTCCAACTAGTATTATCCTAGATACAGGTGCAGCTGTGAGCGTTTTATCTTTTAATTTTTATAAAAAGATGTGTGAATTGGAACCTGTGCCTGAGTTTCCTGCCCAAAACTGTAAAATAACTACTGCACTAGGTAATAAGTCATGTAGGGTTACGAAGCAAGTTTTTGTAAACGTTGAAATAGGTAATGGAACCGTACAATGGCCATTCCTGGTTGTACAAAACCTTGTGACTAATTGCATATTAGGAATAGATATTATGAGCGAGAAGGACTGCATTATAGACTTCTCCAAAGGTAAATGTATTTTAAATGATAAAAGCAGGGTAATTATTATTGATTTGGACAGGAGAACTCTAAAGCATGACAAACACTGTACAGGGTACAAGGTTCAGTTAGTACTTGACAAAGACATTCAAGACATGCAAACACGCTCATCTGACGCAGAGCTAATGGACTTGAAAACATTGCTTGATCATAAGATAAGTGAAGCTACAGCTCTCAGTGTACATGAACGTATAAAACTACAGGAAGTGTTATCCAAATATTTACAAGTTTTTACCAAACGATTAGGTGTTATCAACACGTATGTGTACAAGATTGAAGTTAAGCCTCACAAGATCTTCTACCATAAGACATATAACGTACCGTTATCTCAACGACCTGCTGTGTGGCAAGAATTAAAACAAATGTTAGACTGGAAGGTCATTGAACCATCCACCTCACCTTACTGTAGTCCTCTACTTGTTGTCAAAAAATCAAATGGAAGCATTAGGTTAGTGTTAGACGCACGAGCTATTAATGAAATAATTTTACCGGTTCACACAAAACCTGAAAATTTAGAAGAGCAATTACAGAAATTTCTAGATGCAAAATATTTTTCCACAATAGATCTCGCTAATTCGTTTTGGCAGGTGGGTATCACTCCTGATTCTCGGAAATATACTGCATTTATGTTCGGGGGGCGAACCTATCAGTTTTGTGTTCTACCCTTCGGACTGAATGTCAGCTCTGGGGTATTCATTACAGCCCTGGATACCGTGCTTGGCGACGATTTAGTTGAGACAGTCACACACTATGTAGATGATATACTGATAGCTACACAATCTTGGAATGAACACGTTGACACACTTCAAGGAATTTTAGAAAAATTTGCACAAGCTGGAGTCACAGGCAATCTTAAAAAATCAAAGTTTGGTTGCAGTGAGATAAAGTATTTAGGACATATCATTAATTCACAGGGCATACGTCCGGATCCCAATAAATTAGATGCTATCAGAAACTTTCCTAGCCCTCGAACTAAAAAGCAGTTAAAATCATTCCTTGGGCTATGTTCATTTTTCAGACGTTTTTTGCCACAACCACTTTTGAACAGTAAACATCTGCTAAATCTACTCAGAAAGAATCAAGTTTGGATCTGGTCGGAACAGTGCCAGAATGACTTTAATACAATTAAACATGCTTTAGTGAATGCTAACATATTGAGCCATCCAGATTTCAATTTAGATTTTTGTATGACTTGTGACGCTTCACGTACTGGCTTGGGCTGTTGCTTATTTCAAGTTGTAAAGAATAAAGAGGAGGAACAGATAAGAATTATTGGGTTTGCGAGTCGCACTCTAACTGAATGTGAGCGTACATACTCCACTACTGAGTTAGAAACACTTTCCATAGTATGGGCATTCAAGAAATTCAATTATTATTTATTTGGAAAACATACAGTAATTTACACCGATCACCAGGCCCTGACATTTTTGTTAACTTGTAAACTTGTACATCCTAGACTATCACGATGGGCAGTTACACTTCAGAACTACTCTTTTGAAATTAAGTACATAAGAGGTAAGGACAACACCATTGCAGACACTTTGTCTAGACTTCCACAAGGTATGAATGATACCAACAGTGACTTAGAAAATATAAATGACTACAGGATTCTCTTAATGCAAGACAAGCAGTATCACCAATATTATATTGATATGTGCAGAAACATGGCTGAATTACAAAAATCTGATCCTCACTGGTATAAAATAATAACATTACTGGTAGAAAAACACAATCATCCTTTGACTAAGTATTACAAGTTACACAATGATGTGCTATTTTACCGCCGACATCCAAATGCTACTAACTGGTGTGTATGCATTCCCAAAGAGTCTGAACGTAATTTAATTTGGCACACACACTTAGTTTGGGGTCATTATGGGACAAAAAAGTGTTTAGCGAAGCTCAGTACATACTGTTATTTTAGCAATATGAGAAGAAAAATTTACAGGGAACTGAAAACATGTGTCATACGCCAAAAATCAAAACCCCAGAATTTATCCACAAAAACAGATTTACATTCTATTTTACCTAGTAAACCCCTGGAAATTCTGTGTACTGACATCAGTGGACCGTATCCAGCAAACTCTGGAGGCGTCAAATATATCTTAGCTTTTTACGATATATTTTCTAAACATGTTAAACTTTATGCTTTAAAATCCGCCACTGCAAGTGCTATAATACGAAGATTCTCAAGTGATTACCTGACGCACGTGGGAAAACCTAAAGCAATTCTGTCAGATAATGCAGCATACTACTCTGGGTACAAATGGAGAAATTTCTTGAAGGACAATAACATTAAAAGTATATTTATTTCAAAGTTTAGTCCACAATGTAACGCGACTGAGAGACTTTTCCGAGAATTAAACCGTTTCATGAGGACCTATATTTCATCAAAACATACTAATTGGGTGTCCTACCTCAGTCTTTTCGAAGACGTACACAATAACTTAAATATTTACGATACAAATTACACACCTAACGAGATCATGTTCAATTGCAAACAGAACGATCAGTGGATAGAACCATTACCTAAGTTGTCAGACAAGGAAATCACACCTGAACAGAAAATAAAAGAAGTATTGACTACGCTGACACATCACGCACAGATACGAAACAAACATCACAGAAACATAATAAAAAGAAAACAAAAATTCGAGGTAGGAATGCTTGTACTACTTCGTACTCATCATAAATCTGTTGCACTCAAACGACGCAACGCTAAGTGGCGTCTGCTATATGAAGGACCTTATATAATTGTTAACATATCGCACCCTGGTGCGTATCTGTTACAACATCGTAGAACTAACAAAATTATTGGGCTATACGCACACCGAGATCTTAGAGCATTTCATGCTGAATAATGTCAAAGACATACCCATCAAAATATTGCTAAGCAACTCGAAAAACTCTGTTGCTACAACACAGATAATAAGTAGTATAGAAATTTTCATTTCAGCGTTCCAGAGTCGCAGTTGAAGACAGAAGAACTTTTCTTTCAACGCCGCGGCTCCACCGAGAAGACTGAATATTAAAGTAAAATTTATGATTACGTAGCAGTGAATGACATATTAATTTTTCACGGAACATTTGTTATTGTAGGTACCACTGACTTGGTATGACACCTGACGAACTGACAGACGTCATCTGTGAAGCGATCTTTTACTTTGAGAAATAGATTAGACGCACATCTCTCAACACGAAAAGCATGTATCAGTAGTCAAGGCCACACAGACAGTCTACACACACGCACAAAACGCGAGGAATCGAACATTTTCTCTCTCTTACTATTTTGAATATTTATTGAGTAGTGAAAACGCCTGGTCTTGCCTACTGATGTAATGAATGTTGTGTCTAACCTATCTTAATTTCAGATGACATCACAAAAAAAAACATCGATAATATCCCGGCAAAACCGCTAAAGAGGATGTAAATATCTGCAATTCATGTAATCAAATGTGACACAATGTAATAACCTATAGCGATGTAATGATGATGTAAACATGTTTATGTGCAACTGTATTATGTTTATGCTAAGAAAATATGTGACGTGTGTATGTATAATTACTTATTTTCTTTTTAACTGATGTATCATGTAAAAATTTGAACAAAACGAGTGCCAAAAAAGACATTGCATAGTGAACCTCTGTTCACGGACATTAACGAACATTACTAACTCTGCAACTACGCAGAAACCTATGTGAAGGAAACGGTTAATGCCATTCATTATGCGTCGTACCTATGTAAACGCGATGAACGATTTCCTTGATTAATAACTACGAACATTTAGGTGAGCTATATTCAGCAAAAAACTGAAAATGTGAAGTGAATAATTCGTGCATCGTCTAGTGACATTACTACAGTACCCAACTTCAAGATGTTAACTGGATTAAATGGACACAAAGTGCCTGTCCAGAAAACAACACAACGGGTGGAAGAATTTTGGTTGGAACTTCAGGGAATGAAATGTTCTCGAAATGTGACGGACACTCTTACCTGGACTGTCCAAGGATCGACGCCAGCTATGTGCCGTCCGAGGTTCTGCAACCAAGCTTCCACGGAATGTAAAAAACGAACTGCACATAGACCAATTACTCGACGGGTCACGTCTGATCTGTAATAAGCAATGCTTTTACTTACAACGAACTGCATCACAACGACTATAATGGAAATGGGAAATGGACACGCTTATGTATTAATCACGTTGTTATACAACGATGTTACTGTGATCAAAAAACTTTACCACGACGATACTAACCTGTAAAAAAAAATTATTGTGCAGCAGATGAATATGAACTGTAAAACGACACGATGTGTATAGGTCAACGCACCTGAAAAATACGGACATTTTTCTTTGAAGTATTTCAAAACAATACTATGTAACTAAGAACATTCAACAATCTAAGTTGTATTGTGTTATAACGAATATTGTAAATTTAAAACTAAGTTACCTGTCATAGAATGTAGTCTTCATATGTAATCTTGGTTGAATATTTTCTTTGTGCAACGACTGAGAAACGCGCGCACACGAACAATATGAACTGCAATACTGTGCCGCGTGATCTAACTGTACGACATAACGGCAGTCACACAGACGCTTCTGCGCATGCGCGCACTCTATCTGCCAACATAAGAACTTTTACGGCGCACCCGCGTCATTCAAAGTTGTATATAATGTGTATAATGTGTATAATGTGGGTCATGTAAATAGTTGTAGATAACTTAGATTTTCTTGTGCCTTTAGGTGAATTGCTCGCCTGCAGGTGTGTCCTTTCGCCTCGCAATTCAGGGGGCAATATAAAGGCACATTTGTATGCCGAGCGTGAGTTTCCTCGGAAACGCGAGATATTAATTAAATAAATAATCAGTGACAAATAAATAAAGCCTATGGCACACAACTGCAGCGCTGTGTCGCTGATAAAACAAAAGCACAATTACGTTACTCGTATGTTTGATTAAGAAGAGAGAGCTCTGGTAGAAGTGGTGCGAAAAGCACGTATTTTAGTTTATTGTCTGGCACACCGCCATATTTCATGTTATAGAAAATTACTGCGAGTTGCAACCATACTAGGCACTCGATTCTGAAAAGAATTTATATTTATAAAAGTAAGTAGGATTATGAACTGTAGGCTTACTCATTGAATATATCTGATTTAACTAACTGTGTAATTTTTTGTTTAGTAGACAATCACCTCTGTACGACGTTTTGGCATGGCTGGCAAATTATTGTAATATTGAGATTTAGATTATGAGTCCGCACCTACCGCAGCAGTCTTTGGAAACGATTTAATTACGAAGTCCGATTATTTCAGTTTTATTTCACGGTCAACCACGAGTAACATTGCCTTTACGAAAAAGCCATTGTCAAGCGTCTGATACCGAATAATTAAAACCTGACGACTCATAGGAGAGACAATCATACAGATAAAATAATTAATATTTTATTTTATTTAATTTATTTTATTAATTTTATAACCCACTTACACATTTCCCCCTCAACCTAGTCGAGGATACGTCTAATTTCTTGTTTGAGTTGCAACACCTTATGGGGTTTGTTCTGCTAAGCTCGTGACTTAATGTAGCCCATAGGAAAAAGACAAGATCGAGATGGGTAGGTTTGGTCTTCCCGTAACGAAATTAACCCTTCCGGAAACTTTTCACACAACAGGGTGATTCTGCTATTTTGTCTAAAAATGACTGATTCTGTCTGCTGAAGTGTGTGAAATTGAGCCATCTTGATGGAACCATAAATTCTTAATATTCATTTGACCCAGATGGAGCCAAAGCAAAGCAGTGAACATGGCATTATCACAACTCCATTCACCGCGATAGACATTCCTTGTTCATCTTTAAAAAAGTAAGGACCAATTAAGCTCACACTCCAAATCCCACAGCAAACCGTAACTCTCTGCGGATGCATCTGTTTCGCGAATTACCCTTGGGTTCTCTTGATCCCCATATTCGGCAATTATTCTTGTTCAGAAAGCAGTTTAAATAGAAGTGAGCTTCACCTGAGAAAATAATATGTGTTTTTTGAAACCATGGCTTGCTCGTTCCTTTTTTCAGGATCCACTGTAGAAATGGGTGTCGTTTTCCATGATCCACTGGTTTAAGTTGCTATGTTAACTGAACTCTGAACACGTGTCAGCGCAGATCTTTTGTTAAGATTCCCAGCATTGTTGCTGGACACATGCGCGTTTCTTGAGTTCGACGGCGACCTGATTTTCCTGTACTCAGATGTTCACATGTGTGTGAAATCTTATGGAACTTAACTGCTAAGGTCATCAGTCCCTAAGCTTACACACTACTTAACCTAAAGTATCCTAAGGACAAACACACACGCCCATGCCCGAGGGAGGCCTCGAACCTCCGCCGGGACCATTCGCACAGTCCTTTCCCGGACTCACACTAACAGAATTACGCATAGCAATATTTGCCTCAGTCCTGCTACTTCGAGGGCGTCCATGGCTTTTGATGCCTATTGTTGAATCGTTTTTTTTCAATTGTTGATCAGTCTACAAACAGTGGATTCATTTGGTAGATTGTTGTGACCAACAACAGCACGGATTTCCCGAACAGTTTCTGCGAAATCTAAACAATTCTTGAAACGATTCTGCACAAACAACACTCGCTGTTCCGCATTGTATCTTCCAAACTTCACGAACATTGACGAAAACTAAAGCACAGTATCAAAACATATCCTTAACGATCACTGACAAGGGAGCACACAAAAACAATGTTGCCAACAATAATTAAAAATAAACGGCTTATTAAATCCGGTCTCCTTTTTGAGACACCCATAATGAGGAATTAATGGAGCACCGATCTCGCATTACACCGTTGGCCTCCAGTGTCGTCTCGTATGATCTCACGGTATGTGGATTTTCTTTTTTTGTGGAGGTTTTGCAAAGACTCCACCTATTTCCCTCATCTTCCAACGAGCTTAGGTCAACCGCAACTCTACACAGAAACAGACTTGTTGAGAAATATAGCTCAGCACGTTCTCAGTAGAAACCTGTGGTCTAGGGGTAGTGTCCTTCATGAGTAATCAAAACGTACCAGGTTAGAAACCTGCCAGCGTTTAAATTTTGATTAATAATAAGCATTTGCTGCCAAAGACTTCCGGAATAAGAAGTGAGAATCTGCCCCTAAAGGCGGGAAATCAGCAATGATCAACCGCGTGAGGATGCAGAGCCAGCCGATGAGGCCGAGCGGTTCTGGGCGCTTCAGTCTGGAACCGCGCGACCGCTACGGTCGCAGGTTCGAATCCTGCCTTGGGCATGGATGTGTGTGACGCCCTTAGGTTTAAGTAGTTCTAAGTTCTAGGGGACTGATGACCTCAGATGTTAAGTCCCATAGTGCTCAGAGCCATTTGAACCATTTGAGGATGCAGAAGACAATGGAAACCACTGTATTAAAGACACGTAACGTGTATCCACAGGACATGTGGGTGTAATTGAAAAAGTGTCGGGATTCTCCATTCGGATCTGCCTGAGGTGACTTTCAAGGGGGAGGTGACCATGAGAAAAAGATTGAATGACCAACGAAAGGATAACGTTCTGCGATTCGGGGCGTGGAACGTGGTAGGGAAGCTAGAAGTTCTGAAAAGGGAAATGCAGACGTTCAATCTAGATAAAGCGTGGGTCAGTGAAGTGAAATGGAAAGAAGTCAAGGATTTCTGGTAGATGAGTAAAGGGTAATATTAACAACAACCGAAAATGGTATAACAGGAGCAGGATTCGTTACGAATAGGAAGGTAGGGCAGAGAGTGTCTTACTGTGAACAGTGATAGGGTTGTTCTTACCAGTGTCGACAGCAAATCAAAACCTATGACGAATGTTCTGCTATACACGGCGACGTCGCATGAAGAGAGAGAGTATTTGAGGGTATTGAATGGGTAATACAGTACATAAATGGAGATGAATATCTGATGTGGAATGCAGTTGCAGGGGAAGTAGAAGAAAGGCTTAGGACAAGGAATGAGACACGAGAAAGACTAATTGAGTTCTCCAATAAATTTCAGCTAGTAATAGCGAATACTCTGACCAAGAATCACTAGAGGAGGATGTATACTTGGGAAAATCCGGGTGATTCAGGAAAATTTCAGTTAAATTGCTTCATGGTCAGATAGAGATTCCGAATCAGATACTGGATTGTGAGGCATACCCATGATCAGATATAGACTCAGATCACAAAGTGGTAGTGATGAACTGTAGGCTGATGTTCAAGAGATTAGTCAGGAAGAATCAATACGCAAAGAAGTGGGATACGGAAGGAATGACGAGATACGCTTGAAGTTCTCTAAAGCAGTAGATACAGCAATAAAATGGTTCAAATGGCTCTAAGCACTATGGGACTTAACATCTGAGGTCATCAGTCCCCTAGACTTAGAACTACTTAAACCTAACTAACCTAAGGACATCACACACATCCATGCCCGAGGCAGGATTCGGACCTGCGACCGAAGCAGCAGCGCAGTTCCGAACTGAAGCGCCTAGAACCGCTCGGCCACAACGACCGGCCACAGCAATAAAGAATAGCCCAATAGGCAGTACTGTTGAAGAGGAATGGACATCTTGTAACGCCGGAAATGCATATTCTCCTATTTCCATCTATTGCACTGCAAATTTTTTTCCTTATTTTGTTACCTCAAGATATGACATTTCTGTGTCTTTATATATTGTAATTGTTTTACTATTTGTATATATATGCATTTATGTCGATGTATAATTAGTTTGTTTTGTGAATATTATTTGTATTTATACGCTGGGTCTGGCCTAGGGAAAACTATGCTATCGAACGATTACATCGATAGGTCGTGTGGAGAACCAAAGTGTTTAGGATCTTTGGTAGTGTTAACTCTGCCGCGTGGAGCGCGGGCAGAGCAGAGAGAGTCTGGCTGGAGGAGGGCAGTGAAGCAGGTGTGTTGTGTGACGCTCCCGCGCTTTCGGGGTTTGGCAGCATGTAATTGCGTTCGACTTGCTATTATAGTTTCTGACACGGTGTCACGGACGGGAAGCATTAGCTGGTGAACATCAAGAGCCCGTCTCGGCTGGAGACCGTGTCGAGAAGAAGGCGTGCCAACATCCAGCTTCTGCAACAGCGATGGCCGAGAATGAGTGACTGTGTCCACCTCCTCGATCGACGACTTCAAACCTTCAATCAACCAACAAGGAAGACTGGAAGCACGTTAAGTTTTAGAACCGTATGGCAGACCTCAGCTTTTCGAAATGTACAATTTGCCTCACCAAATTATAGCAATGTAGTATGAACCTTTGTTGCTCATTGTCCCAATTGCATCACCAAGCAGGGTCCCTTCCTTTTCCGGAATGAACCCGAGTGTCGTTGAAATTCAAACGCCAGCATTAAAGTAATATCATTCGATTTCACTGTTTTAATTTCAAAGTTCAGTTAAAGTATTCATAGCTAGCTACAATACTTAGATTACACAAGCACAAATTAAGATGCGAGTTTTGTTACCGTATTTTAGCTTACCTGTGACTGCAGCTCTTCTTGGTATGTACTAAATTTTACTATTGTTAATTGTTCAGAATCATTTAATTCAAGTTTAAAGTTAAATCTCTTATTTCTAAATTGCGTAGATTCAAGTGGCTTTTGAAATGATTGTTGAGGTAGCCCAAGACTAAGCGTATTTTATTGAATTTCGATGTGCTTCAGAAACAAATCTCACTATTAATTTCAGTCACTAAATTAACTTTCAATTTTCCAGTTTTATTAATTATTTTGCTAAATTAAGTCAAAGTGTAGCGAAATTTGTTACTTCTGACAAACATTCAGTTTTCACACGACACGTGTCAACCTTCAGTTGCCACGCTTCTATTGCTAATTATATGTGTAATAACCTTTCTTTTTCAGTTACTATAGTAATTGTCCATAGGACTGGCAACCGTAATTTCCCCCAAATCTCAAATATCTAATTACCGCTAGTTAATTGTTAACGTAACGACTGCACATTTACTTTCTTTATTAACTTTACCCCTTTTCATTATTAATTTCCACCAGTTTCATTTGCATTTTTCCTTTCATTTAGATGTAACCCTTTCCTCCCTCTTTACCGACAGATTAACTTCGGTGACGATTGCTTTTCCCAAATTTCCATTAGGTACACGCTGTTTAATTTTTCACTGTCATTAAGGTCGATAAGTGAGGAGGAGGTTGCAATCTCTAAAAAGGGGCAATCACAGATGCTGGAAAGGAGAACATAGGTACAAAGAAGGTAATTGCGAAGAAGCAATGGGAAACAGAAGAAATACTTCAGTTGACCGATGAAAGAAGAAAATACAAACTTTTCAGGGGAATTCAGGAATACAGAAACACAAGTTGCTGAGGAATAAAATAAATACGAAGTGCAAGGAAGCTAACACGAAATGGCTGCATGAAAAATGTGAAGAAATCGAAAAAGGAATGATTGTCGGAAGGACTGACTCAGCATATATGAAAGTCAAAATAATCTTCGGTGAAATTAAAAGCAAGGGTGGTAATAGTAAGAGTGCAACGGGAATTCCAGTGTTAAATGCAGAGGAGAGAGCGTATGGGTGGAAAGAGTACACTGAAGGCCTCTATGAGGGGTTACTAGTAGTGGTTCAAAGTACCCTCCGTCTTGGACCGTACGATGGTTTCCAGAATATGCCTGTAGAAGTAGATGCAGATGTAGAATAGCAGTTCTTGTAGTAACTCCACACATACTCGCAAATGTACGGTAAAGATTGACTGTCGTCTGTGTTTATCGTGCGTCCGGTAGAGGGAATACTGAATATTTGTGAAAGGTGAATGACAATTTTGATTCCAAATATAACAGTAAAAACTATTGCAAGTTTCTGTGTGCATGTATGTGAAAGATGTAATCATGTAAAATCGGATGTTTCTTCTGAAAATAAGAACTTTGTAGCTCTATGCCCAAGTTAAAATTTATCACACGTTTCTGTCGACATTCGTGTAGAAGATACAGTCTTGTGAAATCTGATGAATCGTTTTGAACCATTCTGCAATATGCCATTGTTATACCCTGTGATATTGCAAATTCTACTAGGCAAACAAAAATGCTGTAGCATCTTTTTTTGTCATTAGCCCTCTGAGCCGTGCACGGCTCGTGTTCTTGCCATTTATTCATCGTCATCTTCTATTGCGGTACTGCCGCCTCGTTTTCTTACACCATTTACTGGCATCACTAACTTCCTGCCTTACTTGCCCGTGAGCGGCAGCAGCAGCAGCGCGTATCGATAAGTGCACTGTTGTACCACCTCTGGAGCGACCTATAGTATTTCCCGGTCGTCGTGTGTCTGGCAGTCAGTTCGGGACGGATCAGTAGTGCAGTCGGGATGCAGCAGCTGTGAAGTCGGGGGACGGAGCGCCGGTGTGGCGCGGACGGCAGCCGGCACGGTAGCTCAATGTGTTCGGTCAGAGGGTTAGCTGCCCTCTGCAATAAAAAATAAAAAACTAAGTTAATCGATCAACAACGAACTTAAACGGATGTCTTACCACGTCCGCCCCGAGCAGATGCAACGAAAAAAAAAAAGGAGATGGGAGCGGGACGACCGTTGGTTTGCTACGAGGTCCGTGGCTTAACGGTCCCGGGCACGAAAGATAAGTTATCCTCTCACTTGATCCGTTGAATGCCTGTCGGTTGTTGTCGTCGGACCGACAATGGTTGGGCCGACTCCCTGTCTCACCTAAGCGAGGGTTAGTGTTTGAATTCCAGGCCGACCCTCGGAACTTCTGAGCGCCCTTGGGTGTACTGCCTTTTCTTATTTGTTCTTGTTGTTTGTGCTTGTATGGCTTCTAGCCGATTTTCAAATTAAGGTTGTTTTGCCCTTAAGGCGTAAGACTACTTAGGCCTTCAGCCTAATTTAAAGAACTGTTCCATGTAAGACCTTTGGAATTTTAAAGGTTTTAATGTTGAATTTTAAGTGATGGGCCTTCAGCCGATTTTGAGTTTGAGTTGTTTTGCTCTTAAGGCCTTCAGTCTAGTTCAAAGAACTGTTTCCCGTAAGGCCTTTGGCATTTTCAAAATTTTAATGTTGGAATTTCAAGTGTTGGACCTTCAGCCGATGTTGAGTTTGAGTTGTTTTGCTCTTAAGGCCTTCAGCCTAGTTCAAAGAACTGTTCCACGTAAGGCCTTCGGCATTTTAAAAATTTTATGTTGAATTTTAAGTGTTGGGCCTTCAGCCGATGTTGAGTTTCAGTTGTTTACTCTTAAGGCCTTCAGCCTAAATTAAAGAACTGTTTCACGTAAAACCTTTGGTATTTAAAAAAAATTAATGTTTTGGAGTTTTAAGTGTTAGCCTTCAGACGATTTGAATTTAACTTGTTTGCTCTTGAGGCGTCTGATTCTTTGGGCCTTCAGCCTATATAAATAACTGTTGTAAGATAAGGCTTATCTTTTAAATATCTGATTATGCTTGCGTTATAAGTTATTGGCTTTCAGCCATTTTTAAATTTATGTGGTTTTCAGCCGGTAATTAAGTCCCAAAGATTAAAGCTGTGTGTTTGAAACAAAAACCTTTTTTGTGATCTTGTAATGTTTGACCAAATAATAAAGTAGTATGTTCGAGTGTAACTGACAGTCCCTTGTTTTGGCTCTTTTCCACAATTTAAACTACCTGTCCTGTCCTGCGGGTTTAGCAGGGCGTCTCATCCTCTGAAGCCAACGTCCTTGCCGCAGTGGTAACACCGGTTCCCATCAGATCACCGAAGTTAAGCGCTGTCGGGCTGGGTTAGCACTTGGATGGGTGACCATCCGGTCTGCCGAGCGCTGTCGGCAAGCGAGATGCACTCAGCGCTTGTGAGGCAAACTGAGGAGTTACTTGACTGAGAAGTAGCGACTGTGGTTACGAAAACTGGCAATAGCCGGCAGAGCGGTGAGCTGACCACATGCCCCTCCATATCCGCATCTAGTGACGCCTATAGGCTGAGGATGACACGGCGGCCGGTCGGTGCCGTTTGGCCTTGATGACCTGTTCGGGAGGAGTTTAGTTCTAGTTTTTATTAGTCTTCTGAATGGTTTGATGTGTCCCGCTAAGAATTCCTCTCCTTTGCCAGCCTTTTTATCTCAGAATAGCACTTGTAACCTACGTCCTCAGTTATATGCTGGATGTGTTCCAATCTCCGTCTTTCTCTACCGTTTTTACTCACTAGAGCTCCCTCTAGTGCGATTAAAGATATTCCCATATATCTCAACACAGGTCCTATAATCGTATCCTATATTCCTACCCCATTTTCTTGTCACTGTTTTACACATATTCATTTCCTCGCCGGTACTGCGGAGAACCACCTCATTCCTTACCGTATCAGTTCACCTAATTTTCAACGTTCTTTTGTAGCACCGCATATCAAATGCTTTGACTTTCTTCTATTCCGGTTTTCCCACAGTCCATGTTTCACTACCATACTGTGCTATGCTCCAGACGTACCTTCTCAGAAATTTCTTCTTCAAATCAAAGAAGTAGACTTCTCTTGGCCAGGAATGCCCTGTTTGCTTTTGCTAGTCTGCATACTCTCCTTGCTCCGTCCTACATGGGCTATTGTGCTGCCTACGAAGCAGAATTCGTTAAAATTACCAAATAAGCAGTAACCAGTCGCAAAATCATGTTTTATTTATCTACTTTTGCAAATCGATTTCAACTGACTAACAGCCATCATCGGTTCTTTCAACGAATATGTGCCCTGAGCAGTAAAACAGTCTTAAGCAGAGGTCAAACATAAACTGTTGTTTGACCTCTGCTTAAACATAAACTGTTGTTTGACCTCTGCTTAAACATACACTGTTGTTTGACCTCTGCTTAAGATAGTTTTACTACTCAGGGCACATATTCGTTGAAAGCACCGATGATAGCTGTTAACCAGTTGAAATCGATTTGCAAAAGTGAATAAATAAAACATGATTTGCGACTGGTTGCTGCTTACTCGGTAATTTTATGGTTTACGGTCGCTGCACAACTTGGGAACCACATGGAGCCCACCATTCAGAATTCGTTAACTTCATCTACTTCGTGATCACCAGTTTTGATTTTAAGTTTCTCGCTGTTCTCTTTTTTGGCACTGCTCATTACTTTCGTCTTTCTTCGATTTACTCTCAATCCATATTCTGTGCTCATTAGACCATTCCGTTAAAAGGTTTCTGTAATTCTTCTTCACTACTGAAGAGAGCAAATCTTGTCACTGATATCCTTTCACCTCGAATTTCATCCCACTCTTGAACCTTTCGTTTCTGTCATTGCTTCTTCGATTACAGATTGAACAGTAGGGCGAAAGACTACATCGCTGTCTTACACCTGTTTTAATCCGAGCACTTTGTAATTTGTTTTCCACTCTAATTGTTCCCTCTTGTCTTGTACATACTGTACATCAGTCGTCTTTCCCTACAGCTTACCTCTATTTTTATCAGAAAGTGAAACACCTTGCGCCATTTGACACTGTCGAACGCATTTTACAGGTCGACAAATCCTATGAACGTGTCTTGATTTTTCTTCACTCTTACTTCCATTATCAAACGTAACATGAGAACTTCCTCTCTGGTGCCTTTCCCTTTCCTAAACCCAATCTGATTGTCATGTAACAGATCCTTGTTAGTAACCAGGATGCATGAGCTATTAAGCTGATTGTGCGATAATTCTTGCACTTTTCCACTCTTATGGCATTACCTATGTTAGATAACAGTACAACGTTTTGACTTTCCTCAAAGTCTGTGCCAAATTCTATTGTGGTAGAGTGGTACTGAGTATTAAATTTCTACAGTGATTTAATTGTATTGGTAAATAAGAAAAATATTTAGCACCATCAGTAAAATTGTTATCACATGACTAAAGTCAGTATTACAAATTTCACACTTCTCGTCTCTGACATCGCGTTAGCAGGAACAAAGATAAAATATTCAGTTCGTGCGGATAAAAGACAATACGGAAACAGTTCCGCTAGCAGGAGGTTGGGTCCCCTAGTGAGTGATTGTAATCAGCACCCACAATGTGTTTGCGAAACAAAGGGGTGGTGGAGATAATGGGTTTCAGCAAATACAGTATACAGTTCGCGCTGGTCGAAAACGGGTTAAACGTTTATTAGATGTATGAAGCAGTAACGCACTGGACACATTATCTGCTTCATCAGCGATGCTGCTCTGGACAAAAAAATAGCCGCGGCTGGAATGTATCTACGCTCAACAGAATTGCCAGAGTGATTACAGAAGGCTCGTCAGTCCAAACCACTACACACTTACTCATTATGTTTGCACATTGAAATTAATAAATTGATGCAATATGCTGTTTTCACATTTACATTACCAAGAAGGATAATAGGTACACATTAGATTTATGGCGATACCTCTAACGGCAAATGATATTTCAACAAGCCACATCAGCATGTAAAACACCGAGGCGACAAAAGTCCTGGTTTAGCGAAATGCACATATACAGATATCAATAGTATCGCGTACACAAGTTATAAAGCGGCAGTGCATTGGAGGAACTGTCATTTGGACTCAGGCGGTTCATGTGAAAAGGTTTCCGACGTGATTATGGCCGCCCGACGCGAATCAAATGGTTCAAATGGCTCTGAGCACTATGGGACTTAGCACCTGTGGTCATCAGTTCCCTATAACTTAGAACTACTTAAACCTAACTAACCTAAGGACATCACACACATCCATGCCCGAGGCAGGATTCGAACCTGCGACCGTAGCAGTCGCGCGGTTCCGGACTGAGCGCCTAGAACCGCTAGACCACCGCGGCCGGCCGACGCGAATCAACAGACTTTGAACGCGGGTTGCTAGTTGGAGCTGGACGCATGGGACATTCCATTTCGAAAATCGTTTGGGAATTCTACATTCCGAGATCGACAGTGTCAACAGTGTGCGAGAAAACCAAATTTCAGACGTTGCCTCTCACCACGGACAAAGCAGTGGCCGACGGCCTTCACTTAACATCGTGGTCACTAACAGGCAAGTAACACTGCCTGAAATAACTACAGAAATCAATGAGGGATGTACGACGAGCGTGTCCGCTAGGACAATGGGGCGAAATTTGGCGTTAATAGCATGGCAGCAGACGATCGATGCGAGTGCTTTTGCTAACATCACGCCATCGCCTGCAGCATCTCTCCCGGGCTCGTGACCATATCGGCTGGACTCCAGACGATTGAGAAACCATGCCTGGTAAGATGAGTCCCGATTTCAGTTGGTAAGAGCTATGGTAGAGTTCGAGTGTCGCGCAGGCTTCACGAAGCCATGGACCCAAGTTGTTAACAAGGCACTGTGCAGGCTGGTGGTGGTTCCATAATGGTGAGGGCTGTGTTTACATGGACTGGTCCTCTGTTCTAGCTGAACCGATCATGGACCATTTGCATTCATGGCCATCAAGGTCCGAAACAAGGATGAAATTTGAAAACATTTTGGACAATTCGAACTAATGATTTGGCTACCCAGATCGCCCTACATGAAACGAATTGAAGATATGTGGGACATAATCGAGAGACCAGTTTGCGCACAGAATCTTGCACCAGGAGCACAGTCGCAATTATGGACTGATATCGAGGCAGCATGGCTCAATATATCAGCAGAGGACTTCCAACGGCTTGTTGAATCCATGCCATGTCGAGGTGTCGCAATACTCCGCGAAAAAGGAGGTTCGACGCGCTGTGAGGAGGTATTACAACACCCCCCTGCTTCCCGGGATTTGCGAAATTACAAGTTAACAATGGCCGTGAATTATGAATTTTGACCCGTGTCGGGATAAGGCATCCGAATCCGAAATAAATAATGTTTATTCCGCGGGAAACAGGAGACGTTATAACTTGATCGTTATTGAATGGGTAATTTCATTCAATACCGATCGGTAAATGAAATAATGGAAATAATTTGGAAATAAATTTTGCCAGTGGAAATTTTGCCGAAAGAAATGATTAAGTTGTAAAAGCAATTAAAAATTCGGTTGCCAGCTCAACTGATATGCGACAGTACTGCTAAGTACGTGAATAATTATGTCAAAAATAAAGTTTACCTGTTTGTAGCGCAGCAGGTGGAACGGGAACTTTTACGTAAGTGCTGTGTCAGGCTCAGAAGTCATATAAAATAATGTCATAACAATCTAGCTGCACGTAAACATTAATGGTTTACTTTCAATAAGTATTTTGATAATTATTTTGTTCATAATTTGTCAGCTAACTGCAATGTTGACAACACAGATAATTATCTATCGAGATTTTGAATAATGGACTGTCATTCTGTCTTTAAAATTACGTACTTTGCACAGTTTAGTCTACTGATAATGAAATTTATTGCCAATAATTGATTAACTATGTTTTGAATGATAATAATTTATTCATTGGGCGATTGTCAGGTGGAATAAGCTTTATAGTTTGATGAAATATCCTTGAACTAACTTCAGCTGAATATGCATTGAAATAAATCTTAATAATCAAATTTATTACTTCAGTCTATTATTAAGTTACTACAGTTGGCGTAAGCTTATTAAGTGCAACAATTAACTACGATAAACAATCGTTCAAAACAGTCTGAAATTTACTCTTCACCGTCTATGCAAATAATTTGATAATTAACATATTTTCTCTTGATAATGGCGTGACACACTCGGTTCAATAAGGTAAGGTTCGGAAGGAACCTACTTGGTGTTATTGTCGGGTGGAATGTAACTGCAACACTTCGATTATAAAGTGCTTGCTATTAACTGTTCAACTTCAGAGAAAAGCACAGTCACCGGCAAGGCTTCTAAAATTTTATCTTACGAAAATTTCGTAGATCTTACTTCCCTCGTTGTCGGTGGATCGACGGTAGTCCACGGCGGCGAGACAATGTGGCATCGGGCTTTTACTGTTGCGACTTGGGCCCTTAGTGCGCTTCACATTTAAGCCCTCGTTTCTTCAGCACTATGCCCATTAATCGAGAATAACTTGCCCGGCCATGCTTCCAGATATGCCGACTATTACTTTCCCGTCGTACTTAGATCCACGCACTAGCCGTTAGATGTAACACAGTTAGGAATAGCAGCACTCGACTGTACGTCTTACTCCGAGCACAGCGTCACTGCTACTACTGCCCGCTAGCGCGTTTCCGCGCCCAGCGGCACGACAAAACAATCTCTCTGACTTCAACGTTAACTAAATATGCCCTGACTTGCCAGTGTTAAATATTACATAAGTTAAACATAGTATTTACAATATATATTTACACTAGACAATACATCGTATACAAACAGTTTCATGTGTTAAGTAAGCGAAAAAATTCATAGCAAAGACTGCGTTGTAGCGTCACAGTATCACATGACTTTCGTCACCTCATTGTATTACGAAATTGAACATTACATGTGACAAGAGATGTACCCGCCAGTGTGAAAGGAGGCAGGGATGATTGTGATGTCGGTAGGGAAGCAGTAACAGCAGAAATGATAGAGCAGGGAAGTTCAATGGCTTCGAACGTGGACTAGTTACTGGAGTTACTTAGGAAAGAAAAGCATCAGAGATATTTGTCGGAGATGTCATTGCGATGTGGGAAACGTGAAGGAGCAAGCGCAGCTATATCAAGACCACCTCATGTACTGATGCACAGGGACTGTTGGGGGACAATTGGAAATAAAATTTTTGACGTCAAACACAGGTAACAATGATATTGGAGATTCGCTCCTCAATTTGGTCCTACAAACTGGACGTGTAGATAAATAAATAAGTAAGTAAGTAACTTCATTTTAACAGAGCGTCTAAATCACAGAGATTAGATAACATCTCATTAACAATTCAGAGATATATTGCTATGTGGGGGCGTCGTTTTAGTGATTCTCCCATCCTCCCCACCCTGGTCGACAGTGGTCCAGTGACGTGCCTTCCATCCGCGGTCAAAAGGATGGCTGTGTGCAGGATTCCATCTCTGCCTACTTTAAAATTCTGCACTCGTGCTTTCTTCCACAGCTGCCGTGGAAGAACTTCTTCTTGTAAGAGTACGAAGTCACCAACTCGGAGTCTCATTCGCCCTCCGTCTGGGCGTTTAACCTGACGAAAGTTACACAAGAGCATAAGGTATTTCTTTCTCCAGTGCTTACAGAATTCTGTTTTTTGACGAAGTTTCAACTCTCTCGTCAAGTCTGCTGTCAGCGGCTCTCATCCGATTGCCAATACCACAAGTCTCTCCCCCACGCGGAAGTGTGCTGGAGTGAGTACTCCGACCTCAATTTGAGTTGAGTGAGGCTTGAATACTGACTAGCACGTAACCCTTCTATGTCTATAGTCGAGCGTCCTTTTCTGAGACATCTTTTCGTTGCTCTTGCCATTCATTCCACGAGCCGTACGCGGAGCTATAAATTTCTAAGTTATGCCTTGTTGAGCGAAGTATTGTCCAGTCGTATCAGTGAACATTGCTGTCCACAGTTGCTTTATTTCCTTATTGGTTGCTGGAACGTTTGAGCATTGTCACTGTAAGTGACGGGTGGAGCGCATCGTCCCCTAGTAAACCTTTGTAGCACCTATAACAATCGATCCTTTGTTGCGCGGCGGCTGGCTCTAGGTGGACGGTTCTAATCGCAGCACAGGTAGGTAGTGCAACATAGCAATTAGAGATGGTATTTCCTACTATGGCATATAACGGCCCTGCAAAACAACATCAGCCACAACACCAGTCACTTGGACGTGTCTGTGTGGTGCTTTATGTGGTAGGCAGTGATGAGTAATATTCTTCATCGTCCGTCGGTCGTCTAATGTCCAAAAGAGGCTGCAAAGCTCCGAAAGCACAATTCTTACTCTATGATGCAGCAAGCGAATGCTTGTGTGCAATGTTAAAAGTTTTGCGAAATGGTGGTTTCCTTGTAGAATAAGTGGACATCGTTCTTATGTGGTTTACTTGAAGTATGTAAACGACCACAGAGGCGTAACAAATCTTCGTCCACAACTGGGCCGAGATTCTTTATTTTTAATCCTCTGAGTAGTGCTGCGTTTTAGTCCAGAGTCTCGATTTTTTTAAAAAAAATATTGTTGTTTAGTCTTAATGCAATAGAGTCCATAGAGTCCAGTTGTTGTGATATCGTCCGCGGTAAATTCTCCGTACAAGTTCACCTTTTCAGTCAGTTTTCTTTTAAACAGAAAATTTTAGGCTATTAGTCGTAGGAGTTTCCAGTAAGAACTAAACATATGTGACTATGTGATCTCTCTGTAGCATCACAAAAGGCATGGGCGAATGAAGTCCTGGAGTCTTGGATAAATTTTTGACCACCAACCTGGCCGGCCGGTGTGGGCGAGCGGTTCTAGGCGCTTCAGTCTGGTACCGCGCGACCGCTACGATCGCAGCTTTGAATCCTGCCTCGGGCATGGATGTGTGTGATGTCCTTGGGTTAGGTAGGTTAAGTAGTTCTAAGTTCTATGGGACTGATGACCTCAGATGTTAAGTCCCATAGTGCTCAGAGCCATTTGATGACTTTACAAGGCGATAAATGACAGCATCATCGACGAACAATCTAACAGGGTGCCCCATATTGTATCCTAACTATTTTATACAGATCAGTAGGGGTGTTCGGTGCACTGTGTGTTCAGACACATTTGTACTCTGCACAGCATTAACGTCAGATGTTAATTCTGCCAAAGCTCGCCGCCTGCTCTGTTTTACCAGTCTGCCCAGCCTACGACGTCCGACATATGTTATACCGGGAGACCGCCCAATTCCACTACGCCTGGACGTGGTTTCATCTTGGTTTTGTCACGTGCTGAAGATACCCTCCACAACAACACTCCTCGAAAACCCGACCAAAGGACTTATAACATTTCTGTAGGAAACTCCAGACGTCACTTTTGTTTTACTTTGCAATAACTACGAACTGTGACCTTTCTAACAGGAACTGAGGAATTCAGTTATATTAGAAGTTGGTTGTGAGGAATGGTGTCAAAAATGATTTGGGAATCTAAAAATATGGAAGCAATATGAATCTTCTGTCGATAGCACTCATTACTTCGTGAGAATAAAGAGCTACTTGTATTTCGCAAGAACGATATTTTCTTAATCCGTGTTGTCTGTTTGTCGAGAAATTGTTTACTTCGATGTAATTAATAGTGTTCGAACACAGTATATGTTCCAAAATCGTACTGCAGATCAACGTGAGGTATCTGGTTCTGCAATTCAGCGGATTACTCCTATTTCCATTCCTGAGTATTTGCGTGACTTTTGCAACTTTGCCGTCTTTAGGTACAGATCTTTCGACGAACGGTTTTATATGATTACTAACTATGGAGCTATTGTATCGTTATAGCCTGAAAGGAACCATATAGGGGCTTTGCCTTTATTAAGCGAATTAAACTCCTTCACTGCACCGAGGTTTTTGGTGAAACAGGCTCGGAAAACTGTGTATCGTAACTCTGCTTTAGTGGTGCTCTCATCAGTAACATCACCATTGTTATCGCACAGTGATTTATAATTAATCTGTTTAATTAGCCGGCTAATTGCTATATTTAAAAAATAGCTCCAGAAACGAAGTGCTACCGGCTCTTGAGGAAGAATAGGCTGCCATTGCTCCCGAGACGACTGTTCACTGAAAGTGTTCCCAGCATATTTCAAGTCGTAACAAAGGCGGAGGGTGTACACATCACATATTTATGCCCCCATGTTAGTGTCTACTTACATGTGTTC
This sequence comes from Schistocerca serialis cubense, assembly GCF_023864345.2. Lineage (NCBI taxonomy): Eukaryota > Metazoa > Arthropoda > Insecta > Orthoptera > Acrididae > Schistocerca > Schistocerca serialis. Next base: position 444,127,257 of record NC_064645.1, read on the forward strand.
AGATATGTTTGATCAGTTCGTGTACGTTTATACTCCTCAAGCGGCAGTTTTGTATGCGTTGGAGAGTACTTCCGCTATCATTGTGATCAGTTCCTTTTCTGTTGCGCTAGTAAATGCTCAGGAGGAACGACTGTCGGTAAGCATCTGGGTGAACTGGGGTTTTCATTATTTTCCGTTGTTGATAGGCTAGGCAAGGCCGGCATGGCGTTTTCACGAGACGCAGATCCCCTAGGAAAAAATCAACTGAACTCGTAAGCTGTTCCAACCTAGACTATGTAACGGATGTTGATTAATAAGTGTTCACTGAGCCGTTTGTCTTGAAATCTCAAAAGTGTTTCGACATTGAAACTTTCTTGTGGATTAATAAACATTATATTGGGGCGAGACTCGAACCCTGTACTGCCACCTTTTGCGGACAAATGCGCTACAGACTTTTCTTAAAATAATGTGCTATCTATTTTGACGTACTTAATACATCCTGTTAATTTATGTACGTGGAGTAAATGAATGTCAAATCACCTATGATAAAGTAGTCTAAACACAACTGAAAGCAAATGTAAAATAGTAAGCCCTCATGGTTAATCGATTTTTGTCACATTCTTTACACGGAAGACAGCCACTGAAATAATTAGCACGATTTAGTCTTTGTTCAATATTTTTAGTAGCAGTGATATCAAAGGAATATTTTCAGTTTGTCCAGAAGTCCTTGCACAAGGGACTGCAAATGCTTATTGCAGTAAACGGTGTGCATTTCGAACACTGGAATTTTTTATTACTATATTTTTTTATTTCCTTTTACTGATGTCACTGATGTCAATTTGCAGCGTGAATATTTATTGTGACAGTAAACTCATGACGTGAAGTAATTAGTGAAGCTATGAAAAGAGACTATACGTTGGTTAGTGACGAATTTTTCATAACAGATTTTGGTAAGAACAGAATTATGATGACTTAAGTGCACTTTTAGATCTTTTTCGTTAAAAAATGAAATGTTGCCCTCTAACTTGCAAGAAGCCCTGAATCCAGCCACAAAGCAGTTTTCGTATTCCATAAGCTCGTGTATTGTTCACTAAGTAACATTGCAGAACTGCACAAATGCCTTATGGAAGTTAAAGATTTCGGAATGAACTTGGATGCCGTTAACTTTTCTCCTCTGGATCTCATGGAGGAAAAGAACGAGTTCAGTTTCATAGTACTGCTGCTTACGGAACCCAAGTAAATTCCTACAGCTGGAAGGCTCATATTACTTGAGAGTTATCACGTGTACTTTTGATTTCAATAAACAGTCTGGATCGCATGGAAGTTGTATCTGTAAGTATTTATGAATAAATATAACTTGTTCGTGATATAGACTATTTATTTAAATAATTTAATATAACTTTATCGATAGCTGTTTTCCTAAGGACAATGTTAAAAAAATCATTATCACAATATCCGGACAAATGTTTCTCCTACCTATAAAGGAATGTATAGTCATCCAGACAATTTTCATTGTCGTGGTAGTAGCTTTATTCATCCGTCAGATCACTTTGATAAAGATCGTGGAAATGTCTTGGTATTATAATCTCAGAACAACAAAGTCAACCTAATTCATATATACAGGCATTTACATACTTACAGGTCTAGTTTCACAAGGGTGAGTGCTTAAAAAGAACAAAAAATGTCATTTTCAGTCAAGGAACCATGAAAACGATAGCAACAAAGAGTATATGTGCTTCAGAGTTTTCCTCCTTGTTGTTGTTGTTGTCGTCTTCAGTCCTGAGACTGGTTTGATGAAGCTCTCCATGCTACCCTATCCTGTACGAGCTTCTTCATCTCCCAGTACTTACTGCAACCCACATCCTTCTGAATCTGCTTAGTGTATTCATCTCTTGGTCTCCCTCTACGATTTTTACCCTCCACGCTGCCCTCCAATGCTAAATTTGTGATCCCTTGATGCCTCAGAACATGTGCTACTAACCGGTCCCTTCTTTTTGTCAAGTTGTACCACATACTCCTCTTCTCCCAATTCTATTCAATACTTCATCATTAGTTATGTGATCTACCCATCTAATCTTCAGCATTCTTCTGTAGCACCACATTTCGAAAGCTTCTATTCTCTTCTTGTCCAAACTATTTATCGTCCATGTTTCACTTCCATACATGGCTACACTCCATACAAATACTTTCAGAAACGACTTCCTGACACTTAAATCTATACTTGATGTTAACAAATTTCTCTTCTTCAGATACGCTTTCCTTGCCATTGCCAGTCTACATTTTATATCCTCTCTACCTCGACCATCGTCAGTTATTTTTCTCCCCAAATAGCAAAACTCCTTTACTACTTTAAGTGTCTCATTTCCTAATCTAATTCCCTCAGCATCACCCGACTTAATTCGACTACATTCCATTATCCTCGTTTTGCTTTTGTTGATGTTCATCTTATATCCTCATTTCAAGACACTGTCCATTCCTTTCAACTGCTCTTCCAAGTCCTTTGCTGTCTCTGATAGAATTACAATGTCATCGGCGAACCTCAAAGTTTTTAATAATAAATGAAAAGCACCAGTTTGCTTTTGTTCTACAATATTATTTTTATTGCTAACCGGTTTTCGGCTTACAAGACCATCTTCAGACATTTACTGAGTATTAGCACCAAAAAAGTTAAATGTTAGCAGACAACATTGGAAGAGAAGTAACACATCTAGAGTGAAGTAGAAACATACAGTGAGTATGCAAAATGAAATAGTAAAAACTGAACTAACTCTCAAAGTTTTTATTTCTTCTCCATGGATTTTGATACCTACTCCGAATTTTTCTTTTGTTTCCTTTACTGCTTGCTCAATATACAGATTGAATAACATCGGGGAGAGGCTACAACCCTGTCTCACTCCCTTCCCAACCACTGCTTCCCTTTCATGTCCCTCGACTCTTATATCTGCCATCTGGTTTCTGTACAAATTGTAAATAGCCTTTCGCTCCTTGTATTTTACCCCTGCCACCTTTAGAATTTGAAAGAGAGTATTCCAGTCAAAGTTGTCAAAAGCTTTCTCTAAGTCTACAAATGCTAGAAACGTAGGTTTGCCTTTCCTTAATCGTTCTACTAAGATAAGTCGTAAGGTCAGTATTGCCTCACGTGTTCCAATATTTCTACGGAATCCAAACTGATCTTCCCCGAGGTCGGCTTCTACCAGTTTTTCCATTCGTCTGTAAAGAATTCGCGTTAGTATTTTGCAGCTGTGACTTATTAAACTGATAGTTCGGTAATTTTCACATCTGTCAACACCTGCTTTCTTTGGGATTGGGATTACTGTATTCTTCTTGAAGTCCGAGGGTATTTCGCCTGTCTCATACATCTTGCTCACCAGATGGTAGAGTTTTGTCAGGACTGGCTCTCCCAAGGCTGTCAGTAGTTCTAATGGAATGTTGTCTACTCCCGGAGCTTTGTTTCGACTTAGGTCTTTCAGTGCTCTGTCAAACTCTTCACGCATTATCGTATCTCCCATTTTATCTTCATCTACATCCTCTTCCTTTTCCATAATACTGTCCTCAAGTACGTCGCCCTTGTATAGGCTCTCCATATACTCCTTCCACCTTTCTGCTTTCTCTTCTTTGCTTAGAACTGGGTTTCCATCTGAGCTCTTGATATTCATACAAGTAGTTCTCTTTTCTCCAAAGGTCTCTTTAATTTTTCTGTAGGCAGTATCTATCTTACCCCTAGTGACATAAGCCTCTACATCCTTACATTTGTCCTCTAGCCATCCCTGCTTAGCCATTTTGCACTTCCTGTCGATCTCATTTTAGAGACGTCTGTATTCCTTTTTGCCTGCTTCATTTACTGCATTTTTATATTTTCTCCTTTCGTCAATTAAGTTCAATATTTCTTGTTACCCAAGGAGTTCTACTAGCCCTCGTCTTTTTACCTACTTGATCCTCTGCTGCCTTCACTACTTCATCCATCAGAGCTACCCATTCTTCTTCTACTGTACTTCTTTCCCACATTCCTGTCAATTGTTCCCTTATGCTCTCCCTGAAACTCTGTACAACCTCTGGTTCTTTCAGTTTATCCAGGTTCCATCTTCTTAAATTCCCACCTTTTTGCAGTTTCTTCAGTTTTAATCTACAGTTCATAACCAATAGATTGTGATCAGATTCCACATCTGCTCCTGGAAATGTCTTACAATTTAAAACCTGGTTCCTAAGCTATGATTAAGTTATGCTCTGTGCAAAACTCTACCAGGCGGCTTCCTCTTTCATTTCTCTCCCCCAATCCATATTCACCCACTATGTTTCCTTCTCTCCCTTTTCCTACTCTCGAATTCCAGTCACCCATGACTATCAAATTTCCATCTCCCTTCACTACCTGAATAATTTCTTTTATTTCATCATTTATTTCAATAATTTCTTCAGCATCTGCAGAGCTAGTTGGCATATAAACTTGTACTACTGTAGTAGGCGTGGGCTTCGTGTCTATCTTGGCCACAATAATGCGTTCACTATGCTGTTTGTAGTAGCTTACCCGCACTCCTATTTTTTTATTCATTATTAAACCTACTCCTGCATTACCCCTATTTGATTTTGTGTTTATAACCCTGTATTCACCTGACCAAAAGTCTTGTTCCTCCTGCCACCCCCTGCCTCCTGCCTCCTTAGTCTCCTTAAAATGCAGCTCCTTGCTCAACGGTTTATTTTGCAATAGTCTTGTCGTGCTGTATTATTAGACCTACCTGTCACAAGGGAGTCATATCTAATACTACTTACTACTATGAAAGTGACTGTGGTGTATCACCCTGCCTTTTCGATCTCACTACTGTTTTTGTAAGTCCGTGAAACTGTTTTCTAAGCATTAGATAAGGAATCGATCTTCTATTTAGTTACAATTGAGACTGTTGCGTCACAGTGCGTTCTCCCAACTCCACAGAGTAATAAAAAATTATCGTGCAACACACCGACAAATAAGATGAAGTGCGAGAACTGTATGATAAGAACTGGCACATATAAAGTTTTCACCTAAAGTGTGAAAAACAGAAAAACAGTAGGCAGTCCTTTTTGGACATTCGTTAATATTAACGAGTTCGTTATTTATCTTCACGTGAGTAGCTCAAAGGTAAAATCTGAATTTAATTACTTTTGACATCAATGATGAACATGATTATGTAGAAAAAATACTGGAACTGATTTCACTCAAGTCATTCTGTTTCCAACATTAATATATATATTCTAAAATTTTATTATGCTGTGGTCTTCTAGGATATGTTAGACAAACCGGCCAATTTTAGTACATCTAACCATCCTGGGCATGAAAGTTTGAGTATTATAAAAAAAAATAATAATGCTGGAAACATCAATTAACAAAGTCCTCTGCGTGTAAGAAATTTTAGTTTCCTTGATGACACAGTTCCTAACTGCATTTCCGAAAATATAACTGCAACAGACCTATCTTCCTACTGACACAGCGTAGATGCACACATCAATGAGCAGAACCACTGGCAAGAATATTTTCATAACCTTAAGATAAGTAGTCTAAATTTCAAAGTTGTTAAGTGGTATCGCAATGTTCCTGACGTAAGTTTGTAAACTGTATGATTATCTGTAAGACTGAAAATCAAACAGTGACTTTAAAATACTAAATTTCGAAAACGACTTAAATTGTAATCTCTTCAGCTCCAAGAAAGTACTATTATTTTAATCACTGGCTGTCTCTTTGAATACATAATACTATACCACTTTTATGACACCGTGAAACGCTAGTAGGCGATGGAAAAGGAGCCTATCCCTGGTAAAATGTAATGGGACGATCATAAACTACACATGCATAAATAAAACTTGATTATAGATTCTAAAATTTTATTATGCTGTCGTCTTCTAGGATACGTTAGACAAGCCGGTCAATTTTAGTACATTTAACCATTCTGGCCGTGAAAGTTTGAGTATTATAAAAAAATAATTTCAAGATATCCAGTTAAACATGACAACAAGTACTGAACTACGCTACGACAGTTCTACAGAATACTACACCTGAAAGCGGTGTAGACCAGTTTCGAGGTGGAGGTCTGTTCTCATGCACGCAACCTCTCTATACAGAGTGAACCAGAACTTCACCGATGAACTTTAAGAGGTGCCAGTATGAACTAGAACAAGAAAAAAAGTCCAGTAAATTTGAGCTCTAAAATGCATAGCTTAAGCGCTATTACCACTTACTCTTTGCTATTGGGAATCTGAGAAAATGTTCATAGGTTTTAGAGCCCAAATTTACTGGACATTTTTTCTTGATTTTGTCCATAGAATCACATCTGAAAGTTTTTAGGTGGAGTTCTAGTTCATCCTTCATACGGCTAACACACAGTAATTATGACAGGCTTTAGGTTCTTCTTTCGAGAACTTGGGTATCACTTTCCCAGACTACTGAAACGGAAATTATGACCACCATCCGAGGCTGTTGGTTCCAACTGCTTGCACTAGGCTGACCAGTAATCATCCGCATTGCTGCTGGGCTTGCCAAGACTACGTACTCTTCTCAGTTGATTTCCACAGAACTCGCACTCCAACACCCTTCTGTTTCAGAGTGAATCCTCCCCCCCAAGAAAAGCAGTTGGAAGAACAGCTGAACGGAATGGATACTATTTTGATAAGAAGCTATAAATTAAATATTAACCAAAGTAAAACAAGAGTCATAGAGTTTAGTCCATTGAAAGGTGGCTACACTGAGCCACAGCGCCAGAGATTGCGCCAAAGAGTATTATTCCGCCGCCTCCACTGGCAGTGCTTGTCGAGATGTGGCAGTAGTCAGTGCTTGTTGAGAGGTAGTGGGAGCCGGGTCGTTGTTGGGATGTCGTCGTGGTGAGTGGTTGTGCGTGTCTTGCTGAGAGGATATTGATAGCTGTGCTATTTGAGCCATTTTTTATGCAGTTGTTTGATGGGCTAGATAGCAGATGTTGTTCGAATGGAGATATTGTAATGATCAGAGTGCCTTTCGTCAATATATATGAAGGTAAAAAAAAAAATCCCTTTTTTTCATTATTTCAGTGTCTTAAATAATGCGTCATTACAGGTTCAGTCAACAAAGCATCTGGCTCGTGTTCTTGTATTAGAGTGTAGTTCTGGTTTTCTTGCGCAATTGTGGTATTTCTATTTTTTTTAATTACTTCAGTATAAATGGTATTTAAAATTTCTTGTCTTATTGAAGAAGAACCGTGCCAGATGTGTACGTTGAATCACACTTCCACACACAGAACAATTACACTTGTGTTTTGGTTTCGTAGGTTTTATACTTGCTGGGGACTTAATTAATTAATTGTGTTAACGAAAATTTTCATTTCATTCTTTGTTGTTGTTCTATGCAGTCAGATTGCCTACAAAAACTAGTCAGGGCCAACCGTTTACGAGACTTCGTAATCGGACATACAGCTACGAAAAATAAAAAGTATTTGCATTTCATATTTATATAATTAAGCCTGAAATGCAAATACTTTTTATTTTTCGTAGCTGTATGTCCGATTACGAAGTCTCGTAAACGGTTGGCCCTGACTAGTTTTTGTACGCAATCTGACTGCATAGAAGAACAACACGAGCCAGATGCTTTGTTGACTGAACCTGTAATGACGCATTATTTAAGACACTGAAATAATGAAAAAAAAGGGATTTTTTTTACCTTCATATATATTGACGAAAGGCACTCTGATCATTACAATATCTCCATTCGAACAACATCTGCTATCTAGCCCATCAAACAACTGCATAAAACATGGCCTCAAATAGCACAGCTATCAATATCCTCTCAGCAAGACACGCACAACCACTCACCACGACGACATCCCAACAACGACCCGGCTCCCACCACCTCTCAACAAGCACTGACTACTGCCACATCTCGACAAGCACTGCCAGTGGAGGCGGCGGAATAATACTCTTTGGCGCAATCTCTGGCGCTGTGGCTCAGTGTAACCACCTTTCATATGCCCTTCCTCCACGGGCCAGAATTTGATGGTATTTTTGCCAGCACTGGTGGTGAAAATACCACCAAATTCGTCCACAAAAATACAGACAAAAATAAAAGATAATATTAATACGTAAATATCTCACAATTAGATAAAATTTTGGCTTTGCACTGACCTTTCAATAATCTAATATATAAAATACAGTAAGCGATACAAATTCCTTCATACATGTGACTTTACATAGTAGTTTACACAATACACAAAAAATCAGTTTATACAAATGTTCACATAAAATGCTTTCAATTATTAGTTCCAGCAGTAGCATCCAGCAATGGTCAATAGGTGCGGACACCAACAAGTGACATCATTCACCAGAAGCAGTTCCATTAGTGGCACTCAGCAAAGTTGAGCAAGTACAGACACCAACAGGTGACATCTTTTCAGTAGAAGCAGTCCATCAGTGGCACCCAGCATTGTTGAACAGGTGCAGACACCAACAAGTGACATTATCTCAGTAGAAGCAGTCCGTCAGTGGCACCCAGCATTGTTGAACAGGTGCAGACACCAACAAGTGACATTATCTCAGTAGAAGCAGTCCATCAGTGGCACCCAGCATTGTTGAACAGGTGCAGACACCAACAAGTGACATTATCTCAGTAGAAGCAGTCCGTCAGTGGCACCCAGCAATGTTGAACAGGTGCAGACACCAACAAGTGACATTATCTCAGTAGAAGCAGTCCATCAGTGGCACCCAGCAATGTTGAACAGGTGCAGACACCAACAAGTGACATTATTTCAGTAAAAGCAGTCCATCAGTGGCACCCAGCAATGTTGAGCAGGTGCAGACACCAACAAGTGACATTATCTCAGTAGAAGCAGTCCATCAGTGGCACCCAGTAATGTTGAACAAGTGCAGACACCAACAAGTGATATCATTTCAGTAGAAGCAGTTCCATTAGTGGCACCCAGCAATGTTGAGTAGGTGCAGACACCAACAAGTGACATCATTTCAGGAGAAGCAGTCCATCAGTGGCACCCAGCAATGTTGAGCAGGTGCAGACAGCAACGAGTGACATTATTTCAATAGAATCAGTTCCATCAGTGGCACCCAGCAATGTTGAACAGGTACACACAGCAACAAGTCACATTATTTTAGTAAAAACAGTCCATCAGTGGCACCCAGTAATGTTGAGCAGGTGCAGACACCAACAAGTGACATTATGTCAGTAGAAGCAGTTCATCAGTGGCACCTAGCAATGATGAGCAGGTCCAGATAGCAGTCCATAATATTCACTATCACTAATCACACTGTTCATCAGAGCTTATAAGCAGAAATTAAACATGTCCTAGTGGCACCAATCATGTAGAAAAAGTGCAAGTAACAGTCCATAATATTCACTATCACTAATCACACAGTTCATCAGCAGAAATTAAACATTTCTAAGTGTCACACATCAATGTTGAACAGGTGCAGGTGTGAACAACAGTTTGAATGCACACACAATTGCTTTTACAAAATTATTTTCAATGCTCTTACACTAACATACAAATTATACGAAACACACAAATAATATCAGATAATTGTCATATTAACTATTACAAATGCACAAATATCAGTAAACCTATAATATTCATGGGTGTCAGTGCAAGCTACAACAAACAAGTAAAATAATATTTAGGAGATAGGTCGGTACCAAATTTGGGATAGGAAAGGAAAACACACAAAACGCACTCACTCATCTTTCATCCACATTAAGTACTACTGTGTAATTGAATAGTGTTAACTGTGTAAATGCAATTCTGTCAAAGGTTTGATGTTCGACATGTGTATCAAGTAGTAGTGGCAGCAATGTATAACAGTCAATAATAGTTAGTCAATGTCATAGTCATCATGTCAAGACCAATGTTTGCCAAGCCAAATCAAAATGTACGGTTACTGAACATCTGTCAGTGTGCCAAGATATGCAATTACTTCCTCTCTCCAAAAAAAGTATATACTGCTTAGTGATTTAACAAAGTGTGTGTATAGACAATCTTCCTTCTACTTGAGTGTTCTAGTCTGCTATCTTCATCCTCCTTGTTCCATATAACCAACAAAAAAAAATATGCTCCTCACTTACTTTACCTGTTATCCACCAAAACTCCAATAATCACCAGCATCACATAATCTCAATACTTCAATAATACCTCTTACGTCGATACATATAAACCTTATCATCAATATCATTTACCTTACCTCTTGTCCACCAAAACTCCAATAATCATCAGCTTCACACAATCTCAATACCTCAATAATACCTCTTCACATAATCTCAATACCTCAATAATACCTCTTCAATACGTCGATACATATAAACCTTAGCACCAATATCATTTCACTTCCATAACAACTCTTTCCTCTAGTCAGTCACCTCGAACAAGTACAGATAAAATCCTAGTGCAAACTTCAGTTCATCATCCCATACAATCCGAAGACACAATGTCCACACGCAACCTCTGTGTAGTCCACCTGAGCCAAATATTCTACTCATTATGAATGATAAAATACATTTTGGTTACCTTGTCCATCATTAAATAAAGAGAAATGCATACATAACCTCTAACAGCCTTTAGTTCGAAGAACTTTCAGTAAGTAAGTACAATTACGAAGTGTGAATAATCGTGATATTTCAGTGTGTACACCACTTCAAGAATTATGGCAAACAGAAGCAAGCATGTGGAGTATTTCTTGTGTCAAGTGTCACTTACTATTTCAGTTGCTCACGAAGAATGCAGTGTAATAACTGTCAATGGTCTAACCCTAGTGTTGGTATGTCATGTCGTTAGCTTCCTTCCTATTAGCATAAATTTATACAGCTTCCATAAAACCTCCAGCTCATGTGACTTCAACGAGGTTCCTTGTACCAATGTCGTTCGTCGAATTATAGGAGTTCATTTTCTTATCTTAAAAATACAAGGCACTGAGCGTAAGCAAAACATGCAATAGCGAGTAAATATACCAGTGGAGAACACAATGTCAACAAATGGATGTACTACAATACCTACAACGAGGCTCTGCCAAACGAACAATAATTAATACCATATGGTAACCTGAACTCTATGTTCGTACACTGTACATCAGCATTGCTATACTGTAAATTGAAGAGTAGTTATGACAACAAACAGAAATGTATAAATATGCAATCCATACACATAGCAGCAAACATATATCTTACGTAATAAACAAGTCATTAGCATCATATCAGCATAAGCAAATAAATGTTCATATGTAATCTTAATAAGTAAACATGAAGGCGCAAGCAGATAAATCACAAAGTATAACTTACACACATAACCATAGTCAGCACAATTAATCAGGTGACAATTACAATTTAAACAAATAAGCACAGCAGGCACATAATTAAAAAATATGACATCAGTGAAAAAGCAGTGCAGCCAGGCGATGCATAATAGACATAAGTAACAACCCTGTTCATTAATCAATTATTGTCAAAATCAGTTAATGTACGCAAGCACGTCGCTTCACAAGTAAATTCATAGAATATGAAATTAGCACAAAGTGTGAATCACGTATTCGCGAGCAGCAAATTACGTCTAAAGTACGTACCTAAGTGGAATTATGTTACCTGAAAAATAAACTCAATTAATAGTTACCTTTTTGGTTTATTACTTCTTTCTTCGAAATTACATTCTTCCTGAAATTTTCTCGATAGCAAGTCGTCTTAACGTCGGACACGCACTGAATTTACCTGAAGTTCTTAAATATTTTATAGAACCGTACCCTGAAAAATACTGAACGTCAATAAAATAATTCATCAAGTCACTATAGCTTTATACTGAATTTAGTCGGAGAAATTAGACTATGTATTTGTTTACGGCTGTCAGTGCATTCGCACTGAGCGCTCGATCAGCTGTAGGCGCGTGATTTAGGAAGTAATTGTTTGCTGTCAACGACTGCCTTGTGCGGCGCGCAGACTTGACTGTTGCTTTGAGTATGTGCCGCCGCCGTAACACGGCGTGGTATCCTTGTATTCTCTGCATGTTTACATGTAGCTGTTAGTTTCTCTAAAGTGTGTCATTCCACAAAAATTTTTCAAAAGTGTATCATTCCACAAAAATTTTAACGTTAGATATATGATGTATTCCCTTAGAGCGCCGAGATTTAAGAGTTTCTACTTCAACAGTGTTATCATGAATAATTTTGCGAACTCTATATGGTCCTTTATAAAGCAGATAAAATTTGCGACACAAGCCCTTTCCTTTGTGAGACAAACAATGGGACTTAATTAACACCTTTTGACCAACTGACAAGATTTTTAAACGACCAAGACGTTTAGCTGATTTCTCTCTTCTAGCAGCCGCAGATGCAATATTTTGTAGAGCCAGATTGACAACTTCAGAATGCCGCAGTTTCCGTGTAGGCGGAAAGGGAACAATTTCAGAAATGCGATTTGTCGGTGCTTTGTTTTTTAATATGAGTATAGGCGGTAAAGAAGTTGAGTCATTAGGAAGTTCATTCAGAATGTTTTGAAAAATATGAAGATACTGATCCCAAGTTCTGTGATTCTGATGACAATAAAGACGACACAATTTATTGATTTCCTTCATCCATCCCTCTGAAGCGTTAGATTGAGGGTGAAAAAGTGAAATGAAGATTTGTTTGATCTTACGATGCCGTAGAGTACGAAGCCAAATTTTAGAACTAAACTGTGATCCATTGTCTGATATAACCTTATCAACATGACCCACTTCTTTAAGAAAATGTTTGATGAAAGCGTTAGATACTGAATGAGCTGTTGCTTTGCGTAAAGGTGTAAAACACGCATATTTTGATGTCAATTCCACTGCTACGAAAATGTACGCAAAACCATTAGTAGAACGAACCACTGGACCGAACAAATCAACTGCAGCCATGTCCTTTAATTTCGCTGGAATGATAGGAAACAACGGTGTTCTGTGAGAAATAGTTGGCGGCTTAGCCTTTTGACATAATTTGCATTTGGCAAGAACAGATCGATTACGTTTTTCCATATTACTGAAGTAGCAATTTTCTCGTAATTTATGAAAGCATTTTCTGGGACCAAAGTGTGCATAACTGAAATGCGTATACCAAATCAGCTTATTAACCCACTCATCAGGAATACGAACTAACCAAACAGAGTTGTCGACCGATTTTCGTTTAAAAAGAATATCATTGCGAACTAAATAATGCTGTCTGATCGCTACGCCTTATTTATCCTCCACTTCTCTTTAATGTCCTTCCTTGAAGAACCCTGTATGTAAACAATACTAAAGTCAAATTCCTGTAGATACAGCGCTCATCGTGACAATCTTCCATGAGTTAATTTTGTTAACATAAGAAATTCCAGAGCTCGATGATCGGTGTAAACCTTAGTATGTCTGCCATACAAAAATATGCGAAATTTTGTGAAACCCCATACAACAACCAAAGCTTCAAGTTCCGTAATCGAATAATTCTTTTCTGATTTAGAGAGAACACTACTTCCAAATGCAATAGTCTTCTGTACTACAACGCCGTCTTCTTCTATCTCTTGAAATAAGTGTGCACCTAGGCCCTTGTATGATGAGTCCGTCACCAAACAAAAATCTTTAGATAAATCCGGATGTGAAAGAAGTGGAGCAGCAACTAAAGCATCACGAAGTTGTTCAAATTCTGACTGAGCTTCCTCATCCCAACACCAATTAGATTTCTTTCCAGATAGTTCACATAAACGAGGTGTGGTCAAATTGTCCAATCTAACAAAGCGTCTAAGAAAATTACAGACACCAAGGAAACTACGAACATCACGTTTTGTGGTAGGAACAGTATAGTTACGAATAGCGTCTAATTTCTCTGGATCAGGAAGAATACCTTCTGTAGAAATAATGTGACCGAGAAATTTCACCTGAGAACGACCAAATTCAGATTTTTCCAAGTTCACTGTAATGCCAATTCTTGCAAAAATACATAATAATGAATTCAAAATTTTGTTGTGCTTACTCCAAGAATGTTTAGCAATAAGAATATCGTCAACATATGAAGTAATATTGTCACGAAGATATACAGGTAAGATTTCGTTTAAACTACGAATGAATGCTGCTGAAGATACAGTAAGTCCAAATTGTAATTTCCGAAACTAGTAACAGTTACCAAAGGCTAAAAAGGCAGTATATTTTCTACAATCAGGGTGGAGTTCTATTTGCCAAAAACTTGCGCGCATATCAATCGTGGATAAAACTTTAATTCCATGGAAATGTTGAAGAAGTTCATCTAAATTTTGTGGACGGTCAGTTTCAGGAATGATGATATTATTTATCTGTCTGGAATCCAGAACCAAACGAATTGACCCATCCTTTTTAAGAACAACGTGTAATGGGCTAGTATAAGGACTGACTGCTGACTCAATAATGCCTTGATCTATCATGTATTCAAGTTCACTCTTAACCTTGTCTCTGTAAGCCAAAGGAAAAGCGTACGTTTTCCCCCGAAATGGTGTGTGTTCTTTTACTTTAAATAAATATTGTAAGCCTTGTATAGTTCCTGTGTGATGACTAAATACTGTAGCATGTGAAGTCAAAATGTGGTGCAGCTCTTCTCTTGCAATGTCATCTGGCACTTCAGCTTTCTTAACCTTTTCATTAATTAATTCTTCGCTATTAATTATATCATCCATCGCGTCTCTGTATCTATTGTCATTGTCAAGAATAAACACACTGTCGTCATAATGCTCAAACGAAAACATCAGAAGTAAGAAACCTTAAACATTTTGTATCTGACTCAGATCTTGTTAAACACTCGAAAAATTACAAACATTTCGGCATTCCGGCAACAGTCAAATTCACACTTCCTTCTTTAAAGTTCAAAATTGCCTTATGTGTGTTAAGAAACTCCATACCTAATATAATTTGTGTACTGAGTAATGGAACAATAATAAAATTAGCAGAAAATTAGTATCCTTGACAAATGAAATTTAAGTTGGTCTGTTGTTTAACTTCCACACATTTTCCAGAAATAGCGCCTCGAATTGTAGTTTTAGAAACAGGTAACACAGGACAAGCAATAGTTCTTACACATATACGAAAAACTGATTCACTAATGACATTCAATGGGCTCCCAGAATCTAAAACTGCAGTGAACTTATTCTTACCCACACATACTTCAATAACAGGATGTAAAAATGCATCCACATTATTTTCCTTTTCGTCTAGCAAAATGTCTCTCATGTCTTCCAGGCGTACGTCGTGTAAAGTCGTAGTGTCATTACTTTCTGAACCGTCTATATTGCTGCCAGAAGCCGAAGCTGCAAGTCATTGTCGATTGTTTGCGTCACGTCTTTGATTATTCCCGTCATTTCGCGGATCAATTTCTACTATTTGCACTTGTCTCTCTGAATTTCTGTCACGCAGGATGCCAGTTAGGTCCATCCTGTCGGTTACATGTAAATTCTTGGTTGTGTCTGTCATTAAAATTTCTATTTTCCTGTCTGTCTGCATGACTGCTTCTTGTGTAATTTCGACTGTCACTTCTGAAATTACTGTTAGATCTACTACCCTGGTTATTTCTGTAGTAAGAATTTCTATTATTGTATGAATAATTTCTGTCTTGATGATACCGATTACTGTTTCGTATGAGTGATCATTCCGGTAGGAATTACCGTTATTGTCTGTGTAATTTCTGTTAGAACGTCTGTTATTGTCATAAGGCTGGTATCTATTGTCCTGTCTGTTACGTCTGTCATTCTCAAAGTTACCCATGTAACGCCCGTTCCGATCACTATCTCTTTTCTCTGAAAATCTATTGTAAATACTGTTACTGAAAAAATTACAAGAAGTCCCGTCGTCGTTGTCATACTCAAGTTCTTGTAGCAAAGTCTTAAAAGTCTCAATGTCGTCTTTACATCTTCCGGCTAAAGCAATTTGTCTTATGGATTGTGGCAGCTTAGTTAAACAAATGCGAATTAATTCAGTCGGGCTATAAGGGTTGGACAGGAACTGATTCTTTCGAATCATGTCTTCAAAGTATTCTGCCGGCGTGCGGAACTCAGACTGTTTAAAATTACGCTGCATAATCAGACTATGTTTGACTCTGTCTTGCGTGTTTTCGGACCAATATGCCGATAGAAATGCATGATGAAAATCATTTAGATTATTACAATCTCTAATAAGTGCACGCATGCGCGTCGCCGGTTCGTTTTCTAAATATCCACACATAAATTCCAGTTTGTGACTTAGTGGCCAATTTGGTGGAATTGCGTACATAAATTGATCTAACCATGAACATGGATGTATGTCATTCTTAGAATTACGAAAGATCTTAAATTTCCGAACAGTCAAAAAGTGTTTATAGTCAAAGTTTTCGCCTCGTGGCGACAAAGACCTACCGCGTCTGTCCCAGTCCGAATGTCGATTATTGTCAAGTTCGCGCGCCTGGCGCTCTCTTGTTGCATCCCGTAAATGAAATAAATTATTTTCTTCAAAGCCCTCTGCTGTCTGTGATTCTAAATTTCTTCTGCTGTCTTTTCCTACGATTTCGCCTTCAATTTGTTTGACTTGCTTTCGTAATGCCTCAACTTCCCTTTTAACGCGTTCATTAAATTTTCCCTGATTTTCAACATGTTTATTTATGTTCAGTTTCTGCAAATGGTAATGGAGCTGTATCATCCGAATCTCTGTCCCCATTTAAGCTAAGACTTGTCAATTTATCTGAAATCTCCTCAACTCTTTCCGATAAGTCACCTAATTGTTCTTTCTGTTTATTTACGTCTTCTGTAAGTGTCGCGACTCGGGTTTCAGTATTGACACATTTGGTAGTTAACTGTTCATATTGTTGTGTTAGGTTATTTAATCTGTCATTTGGTACGGATTCCTCGATTCTCTCAAATATTTCCCCCTTATCGTGCGCACGTTGTAAATTTAACTCTGAAAATTTCTGTACTATCATGCGATCTCTTTCTTCCTGTTCTCTATCCTGTTCCTTTTGTCTGATTTCTATTGAAATTAATCTATTATTGTGAGCATTCAAAATCGGTTGTACTTCTTCTCTAATTTCTTTCTTTAATTCATCTTTCATGTTTTTGAAACATGTCCCTATTCGTGAATCTAACCGTGTTTCCATTGTTCCCATATCAATTTTAATTGTTCCTATCTCTGTTTTAATTTCAGATCGTAACTGTGATCCCAGTGAGTGTAACCGTGTTTCCATTGTTTCCATCTCTGTTTTAATTGTTCCTATTTGTGAGTCTAACCATGTTGCCAAAGTTCCCATCTCTGTTTTAATTGTTCCTATTTGTGATCCCAGTGAGTCTAACCGTGTTTCCATTCGTGATCCCAAATTTAATATAGCACCCATCAACTGCTCCATATCTTCTGTCGTTAATCTCGTATTCTGAAAATTTTTTGATTGTGAAAAATTTTGAATCGGTTCCGGACTATTTTCCCGACTTATTAAATTGTTTTCAACTTCATTATTCATCATACTGTTCTCCTGTGTTGGCGAGTTCGCCATGTCAACAATTTCGTCATTCTGACTATCCATCATTTTTGCCTTTTTCATCAATTGCGTAATCATTTACAAAACATACAAAACTCGTCACTGTACGAAAATTACACACAATGACTCCTCATCTCCAACAATACCATTCACACGAAATGATTCCCTCAAACACGATTAACGAACAATTGAAATAATTGCACTAAATTGTCAAATGCGTATACAAGACAACAAAATTAAATTCTGAAATACCATTAGAAGAATGACAATTACCAAATCTACACATGCAAAATAGACTACAATTACTAAACTACAAATTACTACAACAATACTACTGTCTACTATTTTTACAATCAGAATAATTCCAAGGGACGATCCTGGCAGGGTCGCCACGTGCATGGGGGCTTAATTATATAAATATGAAATGCAAATACTTTTTATTTTTCGTAGCTGTATGTCCGATTACGAAGTCTCGTAAACGGTTGGCCCTGACTAGTTTTAGTACGCAATCTGACTGCATAGAACAACAACAAAGAATGAAATGAAAATTTTTGTTAACACAATTAATTAATTAAGTCCCCAGCAAGTATAAAACCTACGAAACCAAAACACAAGTGTAATTGTTCTGTGTGTGGAAGTGTGATTCAACGTACACATCTGGCACGGTTCTTCTTCAATAAGACAAGAAATTTTAAATACCATTTATACTGAAGTAATTAAAAAAAATAGAAATACCACAATTGCGCAAGAAAACCAGAACTACACTCTAATACAAGAACACGAGCCAGATGCTTTGTTGACTGAACCTGTAATGACGCATTATTTAAGACACTGAAATAATGAAAAAAAAGGGAATTTTTTTTTACCTTCATATATATTGACGAAAGGCACTCTGATCATTACAATATCTCCATTCGAACAACATCTGCTATCTAGCCCATCAAACAACTGCATAAAACATGGCCTCAAATAGCACAGCTATCAATATCCTCCCAGCAAGACACGCACAACCACTCACCACGACGACATCCCAACAACGACCTGGCTCCCACCATCTCTCAACAAGCACTGACTACTGCCACATCTCGACAAGCACTGCCAGTGGAGGCGGCGGAATAATACTCTTTGGCGCAATCTCTGGCGCTGTGGCTCAGTGTAGCCACCTTTCACCATTTAAATCAGGAAACGCTGAGGGAATTACATTAGGAATTGAGATACTCAGAGTAGTAGGTGATTTTTTGGCATTTGGGCAGCAAAATAAATGACGATAGTGGAAGCAGAGAGGATATAAATGTATACTGGGAACAGCAAGAAAATGATTTATGGAAAAGAGAATTTTGTTAAAATTGAATATAAATTTAAATGTAAGGAAGACGCAGCAATTGCATTGGTTAATGTATGACCTCAGCCAGCTAGGTGTATGATTTAGGTCACATCGATGTTCTATTCGTAGTCAAGCATTTTTTATATCTGAAGATGATGCATGAGGCTCTGAAACCAGTCTACCTTAATATTTTACGATCGATAGAGAGAATTTTTGTAGTACTAAGATCAATCATACGTGTGCTATTTAAAGCTCATTCATGCGTGTGCTATTTAAACGCAGCCTTCGACGCACGCTGCGTTTATTAAAATTAATTAACACTTATATTATGTAAGTGAGACTGTTTGTGATGTATATAAATACACGTAATGAGATATTGTTTGTTTGGTACTCCTACAGCAGTAAATGTAGCTTTAAGTTATCGTTTGCAGAAACTAAATGAGGCCGAGATGGATTTTTGGGGTGACCATTTATAGCTCAAGCAGACCTTGCTTCTTCATACTTCCATTCGAAATAACTTACTACAGCACATTACTTAACAGGAAATATTATTGAATGGGGAATTTGGGGAAATATGAATTAACATTTGAAACTGTAGGGAAAAGTTTATGTTTCAAAAAGCGCATTTTTTTTTTCTTTAGAGGGTTTTGGTAAAGGTTCTTCAGCAGACAGGAGCTACATGCTGCAGCTTACAAAACGAAAATTCCGTAGATACTTATTGAAGAGCGCAAGCTAGAACTCAGTTGTAATAAATACATAAATTGTGATGCTTTGACGATGCATTTCGAATGTTCCCTCTATATCTGATTCTCTGGAGAATGTTCACCTTGTTCATTTTTAGAGGAAAGTTTTTACTGGTAGAAGGAACACCCGAGGACTTGCAATGGCGAATTACGGCTTTCGTCAGCAGTATTTTACAGAATTTGGTGAAAATGTACTGCGTAATCGAATTAGTAACATAGCTCTGAAGTCCAACTTTGAGAACTTTCTGTGCGTTCGCTTCTGTAGGAAGCAAAAGGCTTGTTCGGAACAAAAGGCTATTAAATTCATAATGAAATCGGAGACGGCTCTTGTGCTATCGTCTCGTTTACTTTTGGCATTGTAGTTCACTGGAACAGGTATTTCATTAAGCAGTTTTTGCCGATCTTAAGGATGAAAAGCGTGATAGCTTTGCAGCTGGTCGATGACCTGACGTGCCTAATTTTTGTTTCTCCTTAAAAGATCATTTCATACAGGCATAGGACACAGATTCATTTTAAAAACTAAACTAACTCCGTCATAGCGGGTCTCGGAAGACCCAACGATACTGACCGACCGCCGTGTCGTCCTTAGATTGTAGGCATCACTGGATGCGGATATGGAGAGGCGTATGGTCAGCATACCACTCTCCCTTCCGTTATCAGTTTTCTTGACCGGAGCCGCGACTTCTCACTCAAGTAGTTCCTCTATTTGCCTCACAAGGGCTGAGTGCACCCCGCCTCCCAACAGCTCTCGGCAGACCTGACGGTCACCCATCCAAACGCTAGCCAAGCCCGACAATACATAACTCTGGTGATCTGACGGTACCGGTGTTACCACTGCAGCAACGCCGTTGGCCAGAATAGTTTAAACGGACCTAGAATACAGTTGGGTTATACTCATGTAGGTCAGTTCTCCACCACTTCAAACGCAAATACGTTTGCGGTACAAAGAAGTTTAAAGCGAAAGAAAACAGTCCGTTTAACAAGACTAAGTTAACTTCCATTAGGAATGTGAAATGTACTCAACGACTGTGATGTGACTTTCAAAATGATGGAGAACAGCAATCAGTTGTCCTTTCCTTCCAGGTTTTGTTAAGACAAATCTACACTCTTGCTCATAAATTAAGGATAATGCTGATACATGGTGAAACAATGCTCTGGTGGGTGGTTTGCGGTTTTAAATAACCTCGGGGTATGACCATGCGGTGCATTTGACCTGCGGTCGTTACACGGTGGCGCTGGCAGCGGTCCACATACGCAGAGGTATGTTGGTGTACGTCAGAGTACGGTGCAGTGAGTAAGTGTGCATACGTTTTCAGACATGCTAATGGTGACTGTGTGTTGAAAATGGTTCAAAGAACGCACATTGATGACGTTATGCGGCGTAGAATACTAGGGCGACTGGAGGCTGGTCAAACACAGCAGGTCGTAGCACGGGCCCTCCGTGTGCCACAAAGTGTGATCTTAAGATTATGGCAACGATTCCAGCAGACAGGAAACGTGTCCAGGCGCTACAGTACGGGACGTCCACATTGTAAAACACCACAAGAAGACCGATATCTCAGCATCAGTGCCCGCAGACGGCCACGGAGTTCTGCAGCTAGCCCTGCTCGGGACCTTACCGCAGCCACTGTAAAAGTTGTCTCCAGACACACAGTTTACAGACGACTGAACCGACATGGTTTATTCGCCCGGAGACCTGCAAGGTGCATTCCACTGACCCCTGGTCACAGGAGAGCCCGTAAAGCCTGGTGTCAAGAATACAGTACATGGTCATTGGAACAGTGGTCCCAGGTTATGTTCAACGACGAGTCCAGGTATGGATGATAATGCACGGCCCCATCGAGCTGCCATCGTGGAGGAGTACTTTGAAACTGAAGATATCAGGCGAATGGAGTGGCCTGCATGTTCTCCAGACCTAAACTCCATCGAGCACGTCTGGGATCGGTCGACGTATCGCTGCAAGTCTTCAAACCCCTAAGACACTTCATGTGCTCCGACAGGCACTGGTGGAAGAATGGAAGGCTATACCCCAGCAGCTGCTCGACCACCTGATCCAAAGCATGCCAACTTGCTGTGTGTCCTGTGTACATGTGCAAGGTGATCATATCCCATATTGATGTCGGGGTACACGCGCAGTAAACATTGGCGTTTTGTAGCACTTGTGTTTCGCGACGGTTTTCTCAACTTATCACCAATACCGTGGACTTACAGATTTGTGTCGTGTATGTTCCGTATGTGCGTATGCTATTAGCGCCAGTTTTGTGTAGTGCCACGTTGTGTGGCACCACATTCTGCAAGTATCCTTAATTTATGAGCAGGAGTGTAGATTTCGGCTAGAAACTAGCCATTGTCAATCCAGTATTTCAGAGTTTTAATGCATGCCCTAGTAAGTCAGTTCCCTGTTGTTCGGGCTTCTGCCATAACTCAATCAAGACTTGAATGAACTGTGACAGGAGCCTGAACAACAAGGGTTTGACGTACTAGAGCATGTATTAAAACTGTGAAATACTGCATTGACAATGGATAGTTACTAGCCGAAATCTAGATTTGCTTTAATAAAGCCTGAGGGCAAAGGACAGCTGATTGCTGTTCTCCATCATTTTGAAATACTTCTTCTTCTTTATTTCAGGTATTAGAGAAATTTCCTGTTACAGAACTCCATCTCTTGTGTGGCCTTCCTACGTTACTTCTAACTTTGAATACGCACACACCATCCGCTGGTGTATAAATGATCGGAGTTGCAATTCTGTGCGACAGATAGCACGACTACCAGAGTACGTTAGTGTTGATTATCTTTAGTGTTGTTAGGGGGCCTGATGAGGTGCATAAGGGGCTTCAAAAGCGTTGAGTGATCGCAGTGAAGGACATACTCGTTTGAGACAAATCAGCCTCTGACAGTTTGAAAGGGGTTTAAAATTTCTCTGGCGAATTAAATGTTCGAAGAGATTTCGGGATTGCAGCCGGCCGTCGCAAACTACACTCTACAATATTTCTATTGGAAACCTGCCAGTCTCTTCAGGTGAGCCGCTCAGCCCTACACAGCACGCAGGGAGCATTGTAGCACATGTGTCAGAGTCACGGTGGCAGAAGGACCACAACGCCCGGCGGCAGTGCCCTCGCTGATGGAGCTGCGAAGATTAGCTATCTTCGGCGTTGCCGCTCGCCCCAGCCATCGGAGTATTCTGCGTCTTCGTCTGGAGCAAATCTCGGAGATGACGGGATTCCACCCATTATCCAGCTGGTAGCTGCTGTCACAGTTCAGTAGATTTTCCGCGATGCTTATTTCAACACATTCTCTTACAGATGTGTCCCGAAAAGATGTTGCTGTGGCCAAAATTGATGTTTTGTCATACACCTTTGAATGTCCATTGGAGACACAATGTACCGCAATCGCAGAATTACTGGGTTACAAAAGGCGAGTGCAACATTTATGTTCTGTGCATCGTTCTTCCACTTTGCGTATTGTTTGTCCTACCACATACCACACTGGTAAAGTACTTTGTAAATTCCCGCCTTCCGCAATAACAAAATACCCTTCACTGATCCCAGCAGGTCAGAAATCTTTGATTGAGGGGGGCGGGGGATCATTTTCACCTGAAAATTACTACGTATTGTAGCTATTTTGAAGAAAATATTTCCAACGCGTGGCAGAAAAGCTAGGAACATTGCTGGCGCGTTCTTCTCTTTATCCACTTTCCAGTCCTTGGTTTTACCTGAGAATGCCCCGTTAATTTATCGGGTAGAGTGTCCATAGTCTCTGCACACTGTCTAAATGTGCATGTGCAAATCTGACTCGATTTTGTAATCACTGTAATTATATCACCTACTCTTTCAGTCGGTGTAGTTTCTTTTCGTTGCCTCCTCCACTTCTGGGTAGTTAACTTTTTTTTATCAGGCCCTGTATATTGCTAAATATTTTCTTACGTTCTCATTTCTTTTACGACTTTAAATTATTTTTAGAAACCTCGTATTTTGAGCCGTATTTGACTTTCTTGTTATCTTGTCATTCGTGCTTCATTTGCATAAGTAACTGTTGATACTGCTACGGTTTTGTAAAACTTAGGGTGAATTTCTGTTCAGGCTCTATTCTGCAAATTTTTACAAACATTCCACATATGTAAGTAAATTTATTTAACATTATAGCCACCTTAAGACCATATTCGTATATGAAATCGTATCCTAGATATGTAAAGTGTCTAAATTGCACCAAGGTTTTATGCTTAAATACTACTTTTGGTCTTACTGAGTTCATGTTCTGAAATGCCATCACTTTCGTTTTATCTATAGAAAAAGTTAGATTGTATTCTAAGGCTGCCTGCCGCATCTTACAATCTCGCATCTGAATGTCATCTTCGTTCTTTGCAGTCAGCGTCAGACTATCTAACAATCTTTTTCATTCAACATTTTTCGTTTATTCTTGTTTTTCCCCTTTGCTTGTTTTAATTGGGTTTTTCGGTGATTGTATCTAGACTCGTAATAATATTTATGAGGAGAAACGGATAAACTCCTTCAGCCATTATATTCCATACTATTTCTCTGTTCACAATACCAATGCCTTTTCATAATCTATAAACACAAGATGTGTTTCCCTATTGTATTCTCGTCTCTTTTCTGTAACTTGTAATCGTGAGAAAACTTTGTCAGTAGTTCATGTTCCCTTTCTAAAACCAGACTGTTCCGTGATATTTTGTAGTGTTCAATCCAGCGTTTTGTCACGTAGCTTATAGGCTGAATCTAGGAGCCTTTTGATACCTTCTTACTTCTCCAACACTTATTAAACATGTGTAGGAATAAACTTCCATACTTCCACAGTTCCATATTAATACTGAAGTGGACTGACAAGGCAGCCAGTCCACAGTGACGGGTAGCCGATAGAAAGGCACGCGTACACACTCACGCCGACGGGCGTCAATTCTGGAACAGGATAACTATTGAATGGTAGCAAGAAAAGTACGTAGCTGCTTTATACTTAACTTTATTATTTGATGACTACAGCATTCTTCTTGAGACATTTATACTATAACTCTCAAAGTAGGTAAGGCTAATGGCGCCTTGCTAGGTCGTAGCCATGGACTTAGCAGAAGGCTATTCTAACTGGCTCTCGGCAAATGAGAGGAAGGCTTCGTCCGTATGGTCGCTAGCAATCTCCTCGTACAACTGGGGCGAGTGCTATATCGTCTCTCGAGACCTGCCTTGTGGTGGCGCTAGGTCTGCGATCACACAGTGGCGACACGCGGGTCCGACATGTACTAAATGGACCGCGGCCGATTTAAGCTACCACCTAGCAAGTGTGGTGTCTTGCGGTGACACCACATTCCTCCCCCGCAAATCGGCGAACGGTCGTGAGATAAGGCTTCCGCCCGCCGTGGGGAGGACCCCATGTTGACGTATGCGACGAGGTGGGGAGCCTAACAACAGGCGAGGCTGTGCCACCCACACCCGGCCATTCGGTCCGAGGGGAGCTAGGAAACGCCTGAAAAGCTAGTCCAGGGTGCACGTCAACATGCGGTGTATGCGCCCGTAAAGAAACATGAGGGGCCGAAGTGTCTAACTCCATTGCTTCGGGGTAGCCGACGCGCGATGACGTCATGTGGTCCGGAGCGGTCGGGAGTTCCATGGCGGAGGACAGCTGTTCACGGGAAGCGATCGGCGGCGCGTGACCCTGGGAGGCGCTTGGCGGCTGCAGCGAAGCGTCTAATGCGGGCGGCGCCGGCGGGAGAACAGGCGGCGGCGGCGGCGGCGGCTGCGGCTGCGGCTGCGGCTGCGGCGGCGCGTCGCCATGGGGCAAATGGGAAGGCATCGTCGGTAACACCTGGGGATGAGGCGAGCCAGTAGATGGGTCCCCAGGGCGCTGACCGGACGGCACCGTTGCTGAAAGCAGACGGGGAGCGGCAGAACCCGTGCGACGACAGAGGCGCAGCTGATTGAGATGCCGACGCACCTCACCAGAGGCCCCCAAAACCAAATACATCGCGCGGCCGAGGCAGCGAAGAGTGCGCCCTGCGAGCCAACGCCGTGAACCGCGATAGTTGCGATAAAATACAACGTCGCCTGGAGCAAAAGCAGGAGTCTGCCGCTGCACAGGAACCTGATGCGGCGGATGCAGCAAAGACATCAAGGTGCGATGAGGACGACCGTGGAGCAACTCAGCCGGCGAGCGACCATCTCGGGGCTGAGAGCGATACGAAGACAAAAAGAGCAACAATGCGTCCTCCCGAGAATGCGACTCTTTCAATTTCAACATCTGTGACTTGAAAGTCCGGACCAATCGTTCAGCGGCACCGTTTGACTGAGGCGAAAACGGCGCGGATGTCAGATGTTGAATACCATTGGCCTGGCAGAATGACTGAAATTCTGCGGACATGAATTGTGGGCCATTGTCGGAAACAATAGTCTGCGGAAGACCTTCAATGCAAAAGATAGCAGACAACGCTTGGATGGTGGCGGAGGACGTCGTGGAAGACATCCGGACAACAAAAGGAAAGTTACTGAAGGCATCGACCAGAACCAACCATCGAGCATTCCAGAATGGACCAGCAAAATCAATGTGCAAGCGTTGCCAAGGGGAAGTGGCTTTTGGCCATGCAAAGACTTTCCGCAGCGGTGCGGATTGTTGTTCGGCACACGCCATGCAAGAAGAACACATATTCGTAATCGCAGCATCGATTCCGAACCAAGTACAGTGCTGACGAGCAAGTTGTTTCGTTCGCACTATACCCCAATGTCCTTGGTGAAGAAGCCGTAAAACAGAGGACTGTAACGAACGTGGGATCACGACTCTGGACTGATCATTATCAGAACGCAACAACAAAACACCACGTCGAACAAAAAGTCTCTCCTTGTGAGCAAAAAATCGGCGAACCAACGGATCCTCGATCCGAGACTTTGACAAAGGCCATTGCGTAGCAACAAAACGCAAAACAGTAGCAAGGACAGGGTCAGCAGCTGTGGCTGTAGCTACACGACGAAAATCAATCGGAAACGATTCGACCACTTCATCGGTTTCCGAATCAATGAACATGCAAGCAAGTTCGGAAGAATCGAATGCTTTATCCTCAGCAACAGGCAAACGGGACAACGCATCGGCGTTTCCGTGCTTAGCAGTGGACCGATACAAGATATCGTAGCGGTACTGCGAGAGGAAAATAGACCAGCGAATGAATTTCTGCGCTGTACGTGGAGGTACAGGCTTGGTCGGATGAAAAAGCGATGTCAAAGGTTTGTGGTCTGTGATGATGGTGAAGTGACGACCATACAAGAAATCATGGAACTTAGTAACACCAAACACGAGAGCCAAAGCTTCTTTCTCTATCTGTGAATAATTTCTTTGCGCAGATGAGAGCAATTTGGACGCAAAGGCAATAGGGCGATCATGCGAGCCAACTTTGTGCGCAAGCACAGCACCGATCCCGAAATCCGATGCATCTACCATCAACAAAAGGGGTTTCTGGGGATCGAAAGGCGTGAGGCAAGTAATAGAAAGCAACGCCGATTTCAACTGGCGAAAGGCGCATTCGCATTCCGTCGTCCAGACGAACGGAACACCTGTACGGCGTAAGCGATGAAGCGGAGCTGAAATGGAAGAGGCATTGCGCACATTCACTCACACCTGGTGATGCTAAATCGTTTAATGTTCTTGCGACCTCATCACGCAATGCGTGAGGAACATTGCGCGCTCTGAAAAATTTCGGTTGCGCGTTTACGTTCAGTTCCAAATGTGCTGCATAGTTTTTAGCGCAACCTAAGCCCGGTGCAAGAATGTCTGCAAATTCTTCACATAAGCGAGAAACACTGTCTGAAGGCACAGTTTGATTCACTGATAGGACATGATTTACAATAGACATGTTAAACAATTGAAATAAATCGAAGCCAAACAAGTTCACTGCCGTAGAAGAACGAAGAACGTAAAAGGACACCAGTTGTGTTTGTCCCTTGTATGTGGCAAGAAGGCTGCACTGTCCTAACACAGGTAATGTCTGTCCTGAATATGTGGTTAGCTTAACATTTGCGGAACGCAACGGAGGTTTGCCCAGTTGTTTGTACGTGTCGTGATTGAGCAATGAAACTGCAGCTCCGGTATCGAGCTGGAATGGTATCACTTTGCCTTCAAAGTCTAAGTCCACAAAAAGTTTATTGTTCTGCTGACGACAAGAGCGACTGTTTTGCGCAATTCGAACAGACACATGTACAGAATCACTTGCTAATTGACGTGATTTCCGGCGACGTCGACGCACAGTTTTTGTGGGACGAACACAGTCACTGTTAGAGAAAGTGTCACTGGACGAAGTGGAATTAACGACATGAATGTCCATGGGCGAAGGTCCACGAGCCTGAGTGTCCTTGGTTCGATTCCGGCGCGAAGCAAAGGGCCTGGAATGGTTGTGATTGTCTGAACGGAGCTTTTTCTGGCAAACACTTTGAACATGTTCTTTCTTATTGCAGAAAAAGCAAATAGCTTGGCGTGACGGGCAATGTTCACGCGAATGTCTAGTAGCACACCACGGGCATGATTTCACTGCATTTGTGTGCTGGCGCGGCACACCTGGCTTAGCGCGCGGCGGCAGCTGTGCGGACGTATGCGAGGGCAGTTGACCGGGCCGCGCAGCTCGAGAGCGCCCGGCGGGCCGGTTAATGTTACACACAGCTGGCGAAGTTGCAAAAGATTCCTGAGCACAGTCAAGTGTGTCCTGTCTATCCAATATGTCTATCACTTGTTGAAGGGAGGGATTAACTAGTTTCAAAATTTGCTCCCATATGCGAACATCAGAAACGTTCTGTGCAATTGCATCACGCACCATTGTATCTGAATAAGAAAGACCACAGTCACATTCAAAGGCACAGTCCCTAGTAAGTCCTTGCAATGTTGCTACCCACTCCCTATTAGTTTGACCGGCCGTACGTTTTGTACGAAAAAACGTATACCGTTTTGCAACCACATTAACCGTTTCTTTGAAATAGACATCTAATGCAGACAAAATTTCCTCGTAGGACAGAGTTGCTACGTCTCGTCGGGGAAACAATTTCACTATCACACGGTAGGTGGACACACCGACACAAGAAAGCAAAAACGGCTGCCGCTCATTACCTTGAATTCTGTAGGCAGCGAGGTGGAAGGCAAACTGGCGGGACCACTCTTGCCAAGTCTCTTGGTTCGGGTCGTAGTGCCTAAAAGGCGGTGCAACGGCAGGTTGTGGCTGCGGTAGCGGTGAAGCGGCGGCGGCCGCATCGGTGTGCAGCGCACGTTGACCCTGGACGAGCTGTCCAAGGGCATCCAATAACGCCTGCGTCTGCTGATTCTGCAAGCGATAAAATTCGGACAGTACATCTGGCGAAGCCATGACACAAATAAATTAGGGCAAAGCAAAACACAAGATCCTTTGTACACTCGTCGCCAATGAAGTGGACTGACAAGGCAGCCAGTCCACAGTGACGGGTAGCCGATAGAAAGGCACGCGTACACACTCACGCCGACGGGCGTCAATTCTGGAACAGGATAACTATTGAATGGTAGCAAGAAAAGTACGTAGCTGCTTTATACTTAACTTTATTATTTGATGACTACAGCATTCTTCTTGAGACATTTATACTATAACTCTCAAAGTAGGTAAGGCTAATGGCGCCTTGCTAGGTCGTAGCCATGGACTTAGCAGAAGGCTATTCTAACTGGCTCTCGGCAAATGAGAGGAAGGCTTCGTCCGTATGGTCGCTAGCAATCTCCTCGTACAACTGGGGCGAGTGCTATATCGTCTCTCGAGACCTGCCTTGTGGTGGCGCTAGGTCTGCGATCACACAGTGGCGACATGCGGGTCCGACATGTACTAAATGGACCGCGGCCGATTTAAGCTACCACCTAGCAAGTGTGGTGTCTGGCGGTGACACCACAAATACCAACTAAACCAATGACATTCCTATTCTTTGTAGCTTTTAGAGTTTCCATCAGTTCTCTCATATCAGTATCGTCCAAACCTTTTGTGTCATTTAGCTAAGGTAACGTCCGAATTATGTTATCATCAGATCATAATTTTTGTAGTGATCTATGCAGTCATTCCCCTCTACATTACTAATAGATTTACGGTCCTTTTCTTGTTTATTGAGTATGTTCATCACTTTATGTGTGGTTGTTTGTCTGCCACGTAAACCGTGCTCTATATGGCCAATAAAGCATTCCAGTTTTTATTCGCTATTATGGCAGACTCATGATGAGTAAAGTGCTGTTACAGAAAGTTCTCAACTTTTTTACTCTTCGTACCCTACACTCTGCTTTGTATCAGATAAGAGAGATTAGTGTACAACAGAGGGGTGTACGAATAGAATAGAACAGAAAATCGCTAATGTAGTTTCGAACAACGCAATGTACTTAGGTTTCTGTAGTACAGAGTTATACAGTATATGGCCACAGAAGATATAACAGATAGAAGCAAGACAGAATATCGATGTCTAAGAAAATGAGATTGATAGAAAGTGCAAAACGCAAAACAGTAATGGTTGTGGCGGAAATATAAAGCTGTAGAAGCAAGCATAATATCAGACATACCGTTGGAGACAAGGGAAGCATCCTTATGAATATTAGGAGCCGCTAGTAAGCAAATATGGGACAGTTGAAAGTGGAAGGAACGTGTAGAAGGACCATACAAAGAAAAAGACTTGGGAAACACGTATTGGATGTGGAACTGGATAAAGATGAATTGGGAGGTATAAAACTGCGAGATAAACTTGATGCAGCTCTGACAGGTCTGATTCGAACAAGGCACCTGTGTAGACGACAGTGCCTCAAAATTATTGAGATACCTGGGAGAACGAACTATTCCATGTGGAATGAAAGATATCGGACAGGTGAAATACCCTCTGTCATCAAGCAGAATGTAACAAATTTCCAAAGAAGTTAGGTGTTCGCCAGGGTGAATACTGCAGACCATCAGAGCCGTAAATCAGGAGTGCAAACCAGTGACACAAATTATTAACAGATCAAAGAAAAGAATGCTGCAGCCGAGCTATGGGAAGATCAGCTTGGGTTCCAGGGGACCGAGGCAATACTGACCCATCGACTTACTCTAGAACATAGACTGAAAAACAACAACAGCTTTAACAGTATTTGTTAAAATAGAGAAATACACTCTTTGAGCTTTTGACAAAACTGACTGGAATGCACTCACTGAAGTTATGAAGGAATAAAATACAGGGAGAGAAAGGCTACCTACAAATAATGCAGAAACCAGACTGCAGTTGTAAGAGTCGAAGGACATTAAGGAGATCAGTAGGTGAGAAGGTAATGAGAATTTAGTAAATATTATTGAATCTGTACACTAAGTAAAATGTGAAGGAAGCCAAGATTCAATCTGAAAAGAAATAAGAGCTCTGAGATTTGTCGATGTCATTGTAATTCTGTGAGAGTCGGCAAACGATTTGGGGGAGTAATTGAAGGAAATGGATAGGACGATTTGTTAATGAAGGGAAGTATGAGGGGAGGGGAGGGGCAAAAACTGTACACTACAGTGACCAGGTCCAAACGGAAATACTTGCACAGAATAGACTAACCTGGAAAGCGCTCGGGATTGAAGACAACATCGACAACAATGTAGCAGACTGATTTGTATCAGAAACAGACAAGATTACCGCCCGTTGCAAACCGTGAAATATATGAATTCATTGGCCTGCCACTCTTATCTGCTTACCACAGACTGCTGTAAGTAACTATTGGTGCAATGGCACAGATTTTTCTATGAATATCAAACACTATAACATGCCTTATGGTCGTCTCTTTCAAGCATGTTCTAATCTGTAGGCGAATGAGAGTGCCGCTTTACCAAGCGACAAAACAAACTGCACAAGATTAGACAGGCGATAAATCATTTTATCTTTATAAAAGTCATGAGAACAGACTGCCAAATCATTGCCAGTGCGTAAAAACAAAACTGCAGTCTTCTTCGAAGCTAGATCGTCCATACAATAAAACCACTGGATGAATTCCGTAGAGAGAGTGTAAATATTTTAAGTCAGATACGTATTCGAGTTTTCTGTCTATCGAGGTAAAAGAGGCGAATGTAAAGGTTCCAACAAAAATTTGATTTGGGATGCATTGTAGTGGAAATTCACAAGAAATATTAAATGTGGAAACAAATTTTGCTTAAGAATGATTTATTTTCTTCAAAAGTAGCGTTTTGTTACTTAAAAATCTCATAAATTATTTGCTTCCAGGACTTCGACACCAAAACGCAGCCGTTTGTCATGACCGCGACAGGATAAGAAAGTCAAGTGAGGTGATTGCGATTACACAGCTGCAAGTCAAGACCTTTTAAATATAAATGGAGAGACTTTCGCTTTGCAAATATGTTCTCCGATTATCATGGGACAATGTATGCCTCATTAGCTGTAACCTATACCAACATACACTGAGGTGACAAAGCCATGGCATTCCTCCTAATATCGTGTCGTATCTCCTTTTCCTCGGTGTAGCGCAGCAGCTCGACATGATATGGGCTCAACAAGTCGTTGGAAGTGCCATGAATCTCTGGATTTAATGAACTCTAAACCACGGCGCTATCGAGTTAGTACACTGTTCTGTCTGGCGCCACTGGCTCAGGTGTAGTGTCGACATCTCTCTTACGGTCCCATTGCCAATATCTATGACGAAGAGTTGGTATCGGAGGGTTGTGTCCTTACAAGGTCTTTTCTTGCTGATATATATATG
The DNA here is from genome assembly GCF_023864345.2 of Schistocerca serialis cubense. NCBI lineage: Eukaryota > Metazoa > Arthropoda > Insecta > Orthoptera > Acrididae > Schistocerca > Schistocerca serialis. The sequence goes on from NC_064645.1 coordinate 444,159,421, forward strand.
GTTCGCTGACCCGAGAAGCCCCCCCTCCCTTTTCCTCTGGTGCTCCCTCTCCCCCCCCACATTCCTTTGTCCCCCCCTCCTCTCTCCGTGGTCTTCCTCCTCTCCCCCTCCCCAGGCTTCCAACCTCTAACCCCTCCCCTACCCCCCTCCCTTCTTTCTTCCATTGGCTACTTCCTCCCCCCCTTCCCCGTCCCCCTTCCTTTCCCCTACACCCAGTGGCATGCCCCGCTCCCCTTTCATCAGTGTGTTGGTGTCTGTTTTGCCGATGATTGTCACTACAGTGGTCGTGTGCGTCAGTGTTTCTTCACTTTGTGCAACAGTGTTTTCATCGGTGTCCTTCTATGTTTGTGAATGCTGTTGGATGTCTACGTGTGTTTTGACTGTTGACCGCCTTTGTGTATCCAGTGCCTTCAGTCGAACGGCTTCATAACTATCATGTTACGTTTATCATCATGTTTTACCATGCATTTTTTCTATTTCTTGTCTTCTATTGTATCTAACGTGGTACCTATTCGCCGAAGAGCGGCGTACATAGGCCACTGCCGGCCCGCCTCCTATAAGGAATGGCTTTACAATAAAGAAAAGAAAACCCGAGAAGGAGGCACGAAGTTTGGGCATTGGCAGTAGCACTGGGACAAGAGGTGGTCATGGGGTCCGAGCGGCAGAAGCCACGAGCTGCGCAATGAGGGCCTGCACAGAATGAAGATACCGGAGTACTTCACTGGGGTCACCGTCGACTACAAGCAGCAGGCTGACATCCCGTCAATTGGTTGGCAACATTCGTGTCGGACGACCGCTCGTGGCCTGGCTGCCCTCTTCTACCTGGCTTTCATCGGCACCACTCAGTAACTACTGTGACGCACCGTGGATCCATGGAACTGCTTGCCGATAAAGGGAAGTAACATTCTATAATCCTTGTGGTGATTTGTTTCATTGTCTACCTGCCCTCCTTATTATTTTCTGGTTAGCACCTGACCCTCAGAATTTTACTCGTTCGGCTCTTTGGTCGTAAATATAGGCAGTAGTAGGTATTAAGACACTAGTTGTCATTTGGAAAATTACCTCTCTGTTATATTGCCTTTACTTTCTGGTTTGTACCCGATCAAATGATTCAAATGGCTCTGAGCACTATGGGACTTACATCTGAGATCATCAGTCCCCTAGAACTTAGAACTACTTAAACCTAACTAACCTAAGGACATCACACACACCCATGTCCGAGGCAGGATTCGAACCTGCGACCGTAGCGGTCGCACGGTTCCAGACTGAAGCGCCTAGGACCGCTCCCACACACCAGCCGGACTGTACCTGATCATTAATGTTCTTGTTGTGACTTGGCAAGACAGCCAAGCCACTAGGAGGTGAAGCCGAAAGGCACGCTTTTAAGCTCACGCAGGCTGGCATGAGGTCTGGAACGGTTAAAGGATTTGAGTCTAGCAAATAAAGTACGTAGCTGTTGGAATACTTAACTTTAGTCCATAATTGGTGAACATCGGTCTGACGGTACATGCATCACAAGATAAATAGCAATTGATAATGGCGCCTTGCTAGGTCGTAGCAAATGACGTAGCTGAAGGCTATGCTAACTATCGTCTCGGCAAATGAGAGCGTAATTTGTCAGTGAACCATCGCTAGCAAAGTCGGCTGTACAACTGGGGCGAGTGCTAGGAAGTCTCTCTAGACCTGCCGTGTGGCGGCGCTCGGTCTGCAATCACTGACAGTGGCGACACGCGGGTCCGACGTATACTAACGGACCGCGGCCGATTTAAAGGCTACCACCTAGCAAGTGTGGTGTCTGGCGGTGACACCACAGTTCTAATTAATCCGGCTACACTGGCCAGCCTGTACCCGATCATTAATGTTGTAATTAATCAGCTTTTGGTCGTAAATACAGCCGGAACAATTGCACTAAGCCATAGGTTGCCGTTAAACAAAAGAGGGGCCTTGTGGTTAGGTTTGTGTCTTAACCTGTTCAATTCTTTGACAGTAATTGCATTTCTCACTCATTAGTTATAATCTGAACAACCTGTTGTACTAATCTGATCGTTTCTGTGTTTGAAAGACTGGGTCATTATTGGTGCATTTTAGATGGATCTTGTGGTTCCGCCGAGTGTGTTCTCTTGTAATAAGTGTTCACCAGTGAAGTTTTAAGACATTCCTTCAGAGCGGTCTTAATAACTGACAATCAGTTTAGCTTTGAAAATATTAACAGCCAACTGTCACCAGGGATTTAGTCAAAATAAAATTCTCGTAAGGGATGGGTTGGAATTCAGTCGCAACTTGGTTGCCGATTGAATTTAAGAGGCTGGTTGATTTGAAGTAAGCCTTGTCACTGTCGTATTGTCTGCTAATCTGTTTAACTTTTAAGCACAGGTGCGCATCTTAACCGAAAACCTTTCGACATACAGCTTTCAATTTAAAAGTTAAGTCATTTGTTTTGAGTAACTGAATCACTCTTGTCATGAATGACGCTTCTATAATTTTCATGTGTTGCAGAAGTGGAAAACACTGATAAGGAGAAGGGACAGGATGGTAGGACATCTGTTAAGACACCAGGTAATGACTTCCATGCTACTGAAGCGAGCTATAGAGGGCAAAAACTGTAGAGGAAGGCAGAGATTAGGATACGACCAGCAAATAATAGGGGACGGAGGTTGCAAGTGCTTCTCTGATATGAAGAGGTTGGCGCAGGAGAGGAATTCATGGCGGGCGCCATCAAACCAGTCAGAAGGCAGATACCCCTCCCCCTCCCCCCCCCCCCCCCCAAAACGGGCTTAACTCGGTATGGCGACACATTCTGACGACCATCGTTCAAATATCTGACAACTGTGACTATGTGCTTATTTACAGCATGTTCGGTATCGATGTTTAGTTTCGATACTGTGTTTTCACAGAATTCCTTATTTAGGAGGGAAATGCTAATGTTGAAAGTCATCTCTGATTTCATCATGCATATGACTACGTGTGCATGGTTGCTAGGAGTGTTAGGACATAAGAGAAACACTTCAAAAATACGAATACGAGCATTCAAGGTTAGTCTCGACACTGTGACCGTCCAACAGCACCCCTGATATGCAGCTAGAAAGATTATGACGAGTTCATCAGAGAAGATACATCTGCCATTGTAAATGAATTTGCAACAAAATTTGTAATATGACATGTTGCGGTGAGGGAAATGTTTGGAACGTGGCCTCTGCAACAGTTTGTGCCCGTTGGGTACTACGTTTATTGACTGAAGACTTAAAATTTCAGAAAATAACCACCACCCAGAGACTTTTCCGGAGCATACGAAAAGAATTACACAAAGCTGTTTCCATCATTATGAACCTGAACCAAAAGGCGCTGTGTGGAATAGCAATGTTGGCATTCATATTAGCAGAAAAAGGATGGTGCAATCTGTCTAGAAAGTTTTCGCACAATTACTGCCGTCACAACATGCCACCCTTCCGTTACCACCTATTCGGTTTTGTGAGCGGCCAGCTGCTAGGACAACGCTACGAGTCTCTGGTGGGCATCCAGAAGGCGAGTCTTCTGGCTGGTTTGATGCGGCTCGACACGAATTCCTCTCTCGTGCCAACCTCTTCGCCTCAGATTAACACTGGGACCCTACGTCCGCAATTACGGGTATTTGTTGGATGTATTACAATCCCTGTCTTCCTCTGCTGTTTTTACTAGGGCCGGATAAATACCCACGTTCTAACAGGCTCGAGATTTCCCGATACGCCACAGCGGTCGATATAGTATCGAGCTCGTTCGATCAGTCACGCCACAGTTGACTCGCGCGTGCCAGTGAAAGGGAAAGAGATACGCAAGAAACAACGAACTAGCCACAACAATAAGCTATGGTAATGTTTAAAATGTCACAGCTTCGTGAAACACTGGGGGAAATAGCGTCAGATCCTATTACTGCACAAACTGCTTTTGTGTTTTAACGAATTTACCATACAAGTTCTCATACATCACCGGTATGCACAGATGTATAAACATTTATGCTGGTTTTTAAGTGAAAATAAGAGACAAAGACGAAAACGTTGTCTTCCAAAAATATTATTTGGCTGAACCTAGTGCAACATTTTATTTGTTTATGAGAGACGGTAATGATTTTCCACGTAGGCTGCAAATGAGTAATTCAGTCCTTGTTCACATATTACAATAACAGGTAAAACCGTTACCAGATTTCAGTCAGTTTGAAAACAAGACGGCAACTTTCAGACGAAAAAATCAAGAATTAAATGCCAAACACACGAAATACTTCATAATAAAGTGGCTGTGATTTTTTCGACAAAAATGAGTTACAGCGACAAAATCTGTCTTGGAGGTAGTACCATCAGAAGTCACTAAACAGCGACAACCGAAAGCTCAAGATTATGACAAAACCATTATTACAGTCTTTTATTTATTTATTAGTTGCCTTTGTTAAGCGTTACCTGCACCTTAGAAGATATTTTAGTTCATGTCCCAGACTTTTTACTATCAAAATAAATAGTGCATTAAAAACGCGAAGACAGATCGTTGTGACAGTACCTACAAAGGTCATTAGATCACAGGCACAGAAAAAGATCGAAGAGAACTCAAGATTTCCCGAACGGTGACGTACACTGTCCGAACAGTTCAAGTCATCTTCGAACACAGCCGTAGTTTTTACCCTCTCCAGCTCCCTCCATTATTATGGACGTTATCCCCTGATGTCTCAACCCGTGTCCTATCATTCTGTCTGTTCTTCTTGTCGGTGTTTTCCGTACGTTCCTCTCAGAGTATGCAGACAATCTCCTCATTCCTTACTTTATTAGACCACCTAATTTTCAACATTCTTCTGTAGCACAACATATTAAACTCTTCGATTCACTGCTGTTCCGACGTTCCCACAGACCGTTATTCACTACCTGTAAAATGCTGTACCGAAGTGTGCTTTGCCAGAAACTTGTTCCTCAAATTAAGGCCTATGTTTTATACTAATAGACATCTGTTGTCCAGGAAAACACTGTTCGCCTGTGACAGTCTGCTTTTTATGTCCTTCATGTTTCATCCGTCATGGATTATTTTGCTTCCATGATAGCAGAATTCCTTAACTTCATCTACTTCGTGTCCACCAGTTTTGAAGTTGAGTTTCTCGCTACTATCATTTCTGCTACTTCTCTTAACTTCCGTTTTTCTTCAGTTTATTGTCAATCCATATTCTGTACTCATTAAATAGTTCATTCCATTCAACAGATTCTGTAATTCTTCCTCGTTCTCACTGAGGATAGCAAAGTCATCAGCGAGTCCTATCACTAATATCCTTTCATAATGAGTTTTAATCCAATCCTTGAACATTTCTTTTATTTCCGTCATTGTTTCTTCGATGCTGAAGAGTAGGGACGAAACACTGAATCCCTTTCTTACGCACTTTTCAATATTAGAAGTTCGTTCTTGGTTTTCCACTCTTATTGTAGCCTCTTGGTTCTTGTATGTGTCATCATTACCTGTCCCTCCCTGTTATCCTATTATTCTATTTTCCTCATAATTTCGTACATCTTGAAGCACTTCACACTGTCGAATGCTTTGTCCAGGTCGACGAATCCTACGAAAGTGTCTTGATTTTTCATAAGTCTTGCTTCCATTATTATGGACAGCGTGAGTGTTGCCTCCCTGGCAGCTTCACTTTTTCTGAGGCCAACCTGATCCTCATCTAACAGATCTTCAACTTTTTTTAGTTCTTCTGTGTATTATTCTTGTCAGCAGCTTGACAGCATGATATGTTAAAGTGATTGTGTGATAGTTCTCGCACTTATCTGTTCTACCTGTCTTCAGGATTGTGTAGATGGTATTTTTACGAAAGTTTGATGGTACGCACCAGGCTCATACATTAAACATGCCATATTCAGTAGTTGTTTGGTTACCATTTCTCCAAGTAATTTTGGAAATTATGAAAGAATATTATTTATCCCTTCTGCTTTACGTGATTGAAAGTCTTCCAAAGCTCTGCTAAACTCTTACTCTAATACTGGACCCCTATGTCTTCCATATAGTATCAATTTCTTTTTCTATCACGTTATCAGGCAAGTCTCCCTCTCGTAGGCACCTTCAGTGCACTCCTTCCACATGTCTCCTCTGTGTCTGACAGTAGATTTTGCATGGCTTTCTTAATGTTGCCGTATTTGCTTTCAGTTTCACTAAACGTTGTTTTTATTTTTCTGTTTGTTGAATCAGACCTTCCAACGATTTCTTTACGCTTTTCCTGTGTGTATTTCACCTTGACTCCCCTGCACTTCCTACTTATTTCATTCCTGACTAATTTATATTCCTGTAATCCTATCTTTTTGCACTTGCTGTTTGGTTGATCAATTGACGTACTGCCTCTATTAACCATGTTTCCTAGGTGCTATCTTCCTTATACCTATATTTGTCTGTCCAATGTCTGTGATTGCCCTTATTGGAGTTGTTCACTTGGTTCAAATGGCTCTGAGCACTATGGGACTTAACATCTGAGGTCATCAGTCCCCTAGAACTTAGAACTACTTAAACCTAACTAATCTAAGGACATCGCACACATCCATGCTCGAGGCAGGATTCGAACCTGCGACCGTAGCAGTCATGCGGTTCCAGACTGAAGTACCTAGAACCGCACAGCCACCACGGCCGGCGGAGATGTTCACTCCTCTTCCGCTGAACTACCAACTGCAGCATACATTATCGCAGCATCTAGAGCCTCAAAGAACTTCTAACGCATATTATCATTCTGCAATACTTCAGTATTCAATTCCTTCCACATTGATTCTGCCTGGACTGTTCTCCTAAACTTCTGTCTACTCTTCTACATTTGACTTCAAAAGGAAGTATCACACGAGAGCTACTTGCAGAAGCGAGAGAGTGGGAAAAAAATGAGTATCCTAAGGAGGGTGATGCGAGAAAAAAATCGTAAAATTGAATCTATAGTTTCCATTGCTGTTTGATTCCAAAGCAAGATTGTCACTGCCAAGTATTTGAAACGAACAGGGTTTGGTGTGAACTGGAGCAGAAAAAAAAATGTTCCGTCTTGTACACAAGCCAATTACGCTGTATACAACATTATTATAAGAGTAATTTAAGAGAAAATTTTGTTTTTATTATTAGAAACTTGCGCAGGAAAATTTATGATACATTGCGAATGTCTATTTGAAACATATTGAATGAAAACTTTATGATGCGTCGCGCTCACGTTCTGCACTTATAGTGAAATGCTATTCTTTACACAAAATATTAATTTCATTACTTCCTTAATCGTTTCTGCGATGCGTTGTTGTCAATGAAACTGAATAAAAAAGAACAATCACACAATGAAAACACATCTGCTTCACAACTGAATAAAAGAGTATAGACGTCAGAACGCGCTCCTACCAAAACACTGTTGACGCAAAGTATAGCGACCAACTTAGTCTTTAAGCACAAGAGCAAAAAGGCTCGTAGGAGGCCATAGCACGATGAAGAAAACAGCACCGACATAACGTTACCAGATGGCATTGTCGTGAAAGGAATACATGTTTTCCCGCATTAACGGAAAAGACAAGCCTGTAATTTACAGTTGGATATCAGCACAGTTATGTATTTACCATTCCGTTAACGTCGTACATAGTATGAAAAACAAAAGACTGCAAGGCCTAATTTTATGCTCTGGCTTGTGTACATACGGCACAGAGTGGCCCAACAAATGTATACACTGGTTAACTGTCCTTAACTTCAAAATTAATAGACAGAAACGCCTCATTCTTGGTAGTTTAATATTTTATCGTTCTGGCAGTTGCTACATAGGCGTTGTTTTATTTTGTTACATGATAGTCGCCACATACGCGTTTTTTGCGTGATAGTCGCCACAGCAACGTTGTTTTGTAGAGTTACGTGATACCGCCACACAAGAGTTGTCTTATTTGTTTTCAGTTACGTGAGTAAACATGGCTGGTGCTGGTGCAAGGCTAACAGTAGATGAACGGAAGGCAGTTTTGTAGTGGTGCATTAACTATGGAAATATATATATATATATATATATATATATATATATATATATATATATCTTTACAAAACCTTATTTACAAATGAATAAAACTATGAACAAGAATTTATAATTATGAAACAAATTCGATGTCTACACCTTCTTCTTCCTGTTTCGTTTTATAAAGAGTGTCCGACGTCATTTTCTCGTACATTTCGTGTGTTGGCTCCCGGTCGTTCTTTAATGCATTCAGAGGCAAGAAGTGCTCCATTCAATGTACTGGTTTGGAGTCTGTTCCTAATTTTGGTTTTCATGAGGTTTACCTGAAGTTGAACATGAAACTTTAATAACGTGACACGTATGAAATCATATTATTAACTAGTTATTAGCTTCATTGCTTTACATACCTTAGAAAAAACTCTTTCGCAATCTGCATTTGAATGAGGTGAACTCAAAATTGAGAGAGCGAAAACGCTCAGTTCCTTAAATTCTTCTGATTCGTTATTTAATATATTCCACATTTTATCCGGTGATTGTTCCTTTCGTAGTGAGTCTGGGAGACAAGCCAAAACCAGAGGGAGACGCCTCCACTGGTCATCTGTAGTTTGTGCTAAATCGAGATCTGAGGGAGGAATTATACGTGGCAACAGTTCCATTAAAGGCATGAGTGAAGGTGTTGTATCTCGGAAACTTTGTCACAGGGCATTTGTAGGTTTGTGTGCCGCTAGTTTGGACAGCACTTTATCTTCCATATCATACCGTAATTTGATCTGGCACGAAGCTGTCTGTAATATTTAAGAATTAATAGCTCTCATTAGGTATGCCACATATAAACACACAAATGTATAGAAAACAATAAAATACAAATTGTATATGATTTCAGGCAAACGAGGTGTACTCACCACAAGAAAGTTCCTGCATCGATGATAAAAATCCTTGATAAGATGTGGGTGATTCTTTATCTCTGGTGTGCCAACGTTCTTCAGAATTTTCACACCCAAATACAGTTGTGAATCTTCCAGATGATGAACTGCATTTTTTGGGTCAACATCACTGAGATTTTGTCCCATGACATAAGTGCGTTTCATGAAATACAGAAGTATTTCTGTGTAGAAAGCTCTAACCTTGTCATGAAGGTCAACAATTACTACTGCTCTAGACTGGAAATACTCGTTGAAAGTAGTAAATTTTGGTAGAATCCACTCTAAGAACATGTAATACATTTTGTCAAAGGAGTCATGTAAACAGATAAAAACTTGTTCAGCACTTAGAACTCGCTCAGAAAGCCATTTTTGGTTAAAAAACAGCATTACAGCATCCCAGTTTTCCAGAACTGTCCTAACAACCGCGATCATTGACAGCCAACGTGTCTGTGAAGGATGTCGTAATTTGTGTGGTTCCAAGTTTAAAAATACCTGGAATAAAACATAATGTTTAGCTTATTTCCACACGATCGGAGGTAAAATAAAGTCTATGACATATAAAATGCTACAATACCTGAAATTCATTGAACTCTGCCTTCCTCTTCGCACTGAGTTTGAAAAAACCATAAATATTCCTCTCGAGGTCCTCACAAGCTCTTGGAAGGTTCTTACACGCCTCGCTTGCGCATATATGCACCGAATGACAAACACACTTCGTTACAAAAATTCCCGGGCAGCTATCTCGGAATCTGCTTGCTACAGAATTACGAACTCCCATAATAGTATTGCAACCAACTGCTCCAAAGCCAATAATATTGGCAAATGGAATGTTATGCTGTTGAAACGTTTTTACCACACCATTGTAGAGATTTTCTGCAGTAGAAGCTTTCTCAACATTTAAGTCTCCATCTTCATAAACTTTATATAGCTCCCAAAACTTACTTACAATACAACCTGTAAAAGGAGAAGTGATACAAATTGGTAACTTAACAGGAAAATTTATTTCAGAATTAATTTGGTTATTATTTCAAAACTAGCTCTTGGGTCACCTGAATCTTTGTCATAAAAGCGGATCGCCACGCACGACTATTTCACAGTTCCGATATCGGTGGACTCGTCCATCATTATGCTAAATTTGGCGTGTTGTAGTTTTTTCGCCAATACTTCTTTGTGTGACGTCCCAATAACATTAGAAACAATGGCACGTGCTTTGTGCCGTTTAACAGTCATTGATAGCCCTTGCAATATCCGAGTCTGGAAAAATATCTTTCAACAAACCGGATAAATGGTCAGCAGCTAAAAATGCCACATTATGTTCTGCTAAGAATGCTGATAATTTGATTTCAGCTTTAGTAACCTTCCTCTTAACTGGTTGTGCGTTTGTGACAAATTGAGCAACTGAAGGCTGTCGCACGGTATCACACTGCACCATGTTTAGGTGCTTCTTACTTCTGGAATGGTTTTTAATATTCTGGATTTCGGAAACCATGCTGGTGTTGCAATATCTGCATCGCGCCCTGAGCGGATCACTATCGCGTACCAGCCAATTTCGTAAACCTGGCATATGTAGCCACTCATCACGAAATTTTTGTTGTCGATAGACAGGCCGTTCTGTCTCCGAGATTTCACCTCTTTTTAGACGTTTTTTCTCCGGCGTGCACGAAAGTTTTGTTCTTGTGTTTTCATATTCACTGTCACTTCCCATTTCTCCACTCACAGTAACACACAGTAACCCAAAACACTTACAAAAAGAAACTACACAGTAAATGAATTCAGCTAAACGTACTCGTAATGACTATACGCGAAATACGCATTGTTAAGAGTATCGTTTGTTGAAGACGAAACAATACCGTCTGATGAAATGTCTTTCGTTTGTACTTAACAATTCCTTAGTATTGTACGGTAATTAGGTCTACTGTTAATTGCTTTCCAATAATATTCGATTAAAGTTCCATTTAGTGCTTTGAGATTCGTTGGCCGCTCTATTTCTGAAACTTAACAATTCGAACTGAGTGAAATATGTCATGCAAAGCAAAGTGATTCGTTATTGTTTGCTTATTTAATTTATTTTCCAGGGCCAGCATTTGAACTAAGCCTTATTCTCGACTTTAATCGTTTTGTCATGTCGGTAGTTTGGCGCTCTCTCTCCTGACTGAAATTTGTTGATTGACAGAGACTGCATGGATTCGTAACAGTTTCTAATCATTTTTAAAATATAACAGATGAATTGATTATTTTCCAAACAAATGTGTATAAGGTATATTTGGTAAAAAATTTGGACCCGCCTCCGTAGCCTCACGACTTGGTGTGGTGTCACGAGCCACGAGCCCGCAACTACTAAGGTTCGAGTTCCCCCGTGGGCATGTATGTTTCTGTGATGTCTGTAGACTAAGTTAGGATAGGATAGGGTAGAGTAAGTCGTCTGTAACGACTCCAGTTATCGATCGGATTAAACGCTAAAAAAAAAAAAAATGTTTTAGGCAAAATTCTCGTATGTTCGTGTACGATATTCACTTTTGTCTCGTACATCGTACAAATGACGAAATTCTCGTATGCGTACGAGAATTCTCGTACATATCACAACCCTGAATGGAGTAATGGTGCGGAGCACGACAATGAAGTGTTTGCAGAGATGATAATGCGGCGTAATTTAAACTCACTGGTACAGTAAGCCGCAGCAACTGTGTCCACCGGGCCGCCGCAAAGCCATTATGTTACCGAGAGTGAATGTCTGCTGTGGGTTATCTTTTAGGGGTTTTATTGGGACCTTCTTTGACGGCACAGTTACCAGTGAAGCGTACCTAAAGAAGCTCGAGGCATCCATTTTGCATGCCATCCGTTTGTTTTATGGGGACGAAAGGTTTTACTTTCAACAAGATGGTGCATCACCCTACTATTAGAAACGTGTCAGGGAATAACTCAACGAGAATCTATCTGCACGACGAGACGCTGCCGAAGAGACGCTACCGACTATGCAGACTTAAGGCTATGGCCACGTTTGCATTTTTTCAAGCTGGACGCTCAGTGTCAAACGAAGCACATTCAAAATTGGTCTGTTGCTGGCTACACACTAGTAGCTTCTTAAATGGGACGCGTCCTGGCGTCCAAAGACGTGACTGTGGCCGTGTGTGGCTCGGTAGCGTTTCAGATCTGCAACAATTATATACGTTGCATTGTTACTGATTCGACGGAGACGACGTAGACAAAGAATTGAGGACAGATTACAGAGAAGAATATTCAGTCCACTACACACCAGACTTAAAGAAAACCCTGAAAAGTTTTTTGAGTACTACAGGATGTCTGTTAAGTCATACGAAACTCTGCTGAACAATGTGTAGAGCACAACTAGTGGAAGTAGTACTCGACTGTTGTGATTGTGTAAGAGCTGAAGAAAAGCTATCAATTACTACTCTGAGCTAAGTGAAGTTTTATTACTTACTTTATTATTTGTTTGCAATGGAAAAACGGACAATTGATTCTTCTGATTCTCCCTCAAAGCCCATTGTAAGTGTGCTGCTTGTGGAATGAGATGATCGTCGGTCACATATACATGTAATTCTGGACGGCTGTGCATGTGTGTCGGACTGAACCAAATGTATAAACTGTATTTCAACTGAAAATCCATCTTGTCAGCTGGGCTAAAGTTCTTAATAAGGGACATTTGCAAAAGCAAGAACGTTTCATCTGGATTGTCTGTTCCAGGTTCCTTTGGCTGTGGTTGTTGCAAACTCGTTTGCAGAACGCCTAACAAACTTGTGTTAAACTAGTCCTGCTTCCGTTTCTTCGGACACGGACTTAGTTTCTTCCTTTGCTCTCTGCGATCTGTGGGAGAGGCCTTGGATGTAGTATGTCGTATTGCAGGTGTCGGTGTGTTTACTTCTTCTTGTGCAGTATTGTTGTTGGCGTCTCGCTTACTTTCTGTTAGGTCAACAGCCGTAGTCCCTGACGTTCTGTGGTGAAAAGGGAAAACTGTAATTGTCCGCAATAGAATTGTATTATTTTTTTACGAGATGTATATTTTACCATATATGTATTACATTTGTAAAGTATGTATACTTATATATATATATATATATATATATATATATATATATATCCGACCTTGGTACCATGACAGCCATAGCTGTAGCCAGGATTAGATTTGGAGAGGGGTGGGGGGAGGGTTCAACAGATGCACTCTATAATGTAGTAGACCTCTAGTGAAATACAACGGCAGTAATATACCATCCCTGGCATAGTGTACTAGGAAACCACAGAAATAGACTATAAGATCACTTCGCTCCCCCTTTTTTTCTTTGTGATTCGGGGGAGGGCAGGTGTAGTACCCGAAACCCCCACCCCCCCTCCCCACCCACCTTGGCTACGCCCTTGCAACCGCCACCATGTTACCATGACAACAACTACCAAGACAACTAAAACCGAAGGACATAGTCAGGCAAACACGTTATCACGATCTTGAGGCAAGCTACCTATTGGTTTTATAGATAAGTCATTTAATAAACTATATATGACGGTAGTATCTGTTCCCGAAAGAACAGTTACCGTGAATGACCATGCAGCTTTGCTAGAAATGAAATGATAATTAAATGGACACCCTAGCTGCAAACAGGCGTTGATGTACTTCATTGGGGACATGTTGAAAATGTGTGCCCCGACCGGGTTCGAGTCCCGGTCGGGGCACACATTTTCAACATGTCCCCAATGAAGTACATCAACGCCTGTTTGCAGCTAGGGTGTTCATTTAATTATCATTTCATTTAATAAAGATTCTTCTTGTATTATCTGTTTATAACGACGCCATAACTTATTCTTTCTGACAATAATTTTCATTTCAAATTATGCATTTAATAAAAGCTATTCAGTATATTTTTACAAGACAGGCAACATTTGCTTCATCATTTGATTTCCCCTACAATTTAAAATTGTTCAAAGAATACAATTATCACAAACCTATGGGCGTGTTTGCTTAAGAATAGGAACCTAAAGATGCACTAAAATTATAGATATGCAATACTCACTGTCTTTCTACATATATAGATTGTAGAAATGACAATTGTTTGTGATAAATGTAACGTTTTCTGGGTTTCGATACAACTCAACTTTTGCCATCCTGATTTTTCAAATGTTTGTAGTAGCAGTCATTGGTATTCCACTGCTTTTGCACATCCTTTCCTAAAACAGAGACTTAATAAAGACATTTGTTCTACTTTCGTGACATTATAAATGTTTCATTGTAGGTATCTCGCAAGTGGCAGTTCTCTAAAAGAACCATTCCGCTGCTTGGATGTCCGTAATTTGACCCCTTTCAAACTCGTTCATTTGGCTATAACAAGCATGAGTGCTTACTTCACATGTTTCCACCACACTGAGGCTTCTGGCTGTGAATATTCGCCATTAAAGGGTAGACACAGACGACGCTCTAGTAGCTATGCCATTACACTGTCTGTTGGCAAACGACTTTGAAACCATTATCAGTCCACCTACTATCCCCCAGGTGGATCGAAATCGACATCGTCTTTCTAGGCATACTACTGTTTTCTGGCAGTATTGCACACTAGAGCATAAAACTAACGCCTAATATCTTTTGCTTTTAATTTTTATTTAAGACATTGCGTGAATGGTTGCTGGTAATCTAGGATGACAGCGTAGGTTATCTTCAGTGGCAAAGATTCCCAACAGTTAGTAATAAAATGATATTTATTCAATGCGAAGAAATACTCAAGTTAAATGGCGTTTGAAATTATTACAAGTCCTATAAAACATTAAAGTCCTGTCACTTTGCCTCTGAGTGAAGCCTAAGTAGAGTCTAGAATTGACCTACGATGGCTAAGAAGCTCAAGTCTGAGAGACGATGGACGACCACTGCAGCTTGTAGACTCGGCGGGTAACTGGAGACTGTACACGACTCGGCGCAGTGCTCAGTGTTCTGGTGTTTAACGAGGCATCGACTAATCGCTATCCACAAGCGTGATGGCCATGGGTTGGCAGCTGCGGCCTTTGGCGGACCTCGGTATAGTTCGTACTGCCAACACATACAACTGCTGCGCTACGAATGTTTCGAGCGCGGCTTATCGATTGTGGTACGATACTCTCTGTGCCATCACCACAATGGCATAAACACAGGTTCTCTGCCATACGAGTATGAAATGTACACTTGCTTTTATTTTTAAAGGTGGGAGAACATGTATTCATTTCACGACAGTGGCATCTACTGTCTAGCTCCAGCTTGCGGTGCTGTTTTTTTGATCATTCTATGGTCACTTGCTAGCCAGTCTGCACTTATGCCTTGAAAGAGTAAGGTGCACACGATACTTCGCACCGGCAGTGTTCTGGCAGGCGTAAGGTCAGACGTCTGTCTAACTTTATTCAGTTTGTGATGTAGATACGTTTCTCATTATCTGCATCAACTTTTTCATTCACTTTCTTTAACAATGCCGAAAAGCCGAAGTTCGTAAGGAAGAAATAAAATAAATATTTCGTGGCCAAGAGTAAAGCTTCATTATAAGTCTACTTAAAACAACGGTTCTGTCAACATGTAAGACAGTATTGCCTGTTGGTACCTTTTAGTAGCACAATCCTTTCACCATTTAACCACTGATACGGCAAGTTCCTCAAAACAAAAGCACTTGTTCTTTCATGAGACTATCATAATCTCCCCCAGTCCTATCGACTAGACGTTCTCCACAGTGCTCTGCACTGCGCATCTTTGTTGACCTACTCGAACCTTCCACCATTTTTCATGTCATCCATTATTTTAAGTCTTCGTTTTTTGGCATTGGTAAACCACTGCTTAAAAAAGGGGATAGTCTGATGTCAACAGCTAACGCCCAATCTCTCTTCTGACTGCCTTATCCAAAATTCTTGAAAAAGTAATGTATCGTACAGTAGCTTCACACCTTTGTAAGAATAAAGTTTTAACAAAATGTCAGTTTGGTTTCCAGAAAGGTTTTTCAACGAAAAATGCTATATACACTTTCACTAATGAAATATTAAATGCTCTGAGTAACCGGAAGTCACCTGTTGGGATTTTTTGTGATCTCTCAACGGCTTCTGATTGTGTAAATGATGGAATACTTCTAGATAAGCTCAAGTAGTGTGGTATGAATGGGACAGCGCTGAAATGGTTTAAATCATACCTAACTAGAACAGCGCAGAAAGTTGAAATAAGCAGTTCACATAATATGCAAAAAGCTGGTGATTTATCAAACTGGGAAACAATCAAGAATGGGGTGCCTCAAGGCTCGGTCTTGGGTCCTCTGCTATTCTTTTTTTTTTTTTTGGTCATCAGTCTACTGACTGGTTTGATGCGGCCCGCCACGATTTCCTTTCCTGTGCTAACCTCTTCATCTCAGAGTAGCACTTGCAACCTACGTCCTCAATTATTTGCTTGACATATTCCAAGCTCTGTCTTCCTCTACAGTTTTTGCCCTCTACAGCTCCCTCTAGTACCATGGAAGTCATTCCCTCATGTCTTAGCAGATGTCCTATCATCCTGTCCCTTCTCCATATCAGTGTTTTCCACATATTCCTTTCCTCTCCGATTCTGCGTAGAACCTCCTCATTCCTTATCTTATCAGTCCACCTAATTTTCAACATTCATCTATAGCACCACATCTCAAATGCTTCGATTCTCTTCTGTTCCGGTTTTCCCACAGTCCATGTATCACTACCATACAATGCTGTACTCCAGACGTACATCCTCAGAAATTTCTTCCTCAAATTAAGGCCGGTATTTGATATTAGTAGACTTATCTTGGCCAGAAATGCCTTTTTTGCCATCGTGGGTCTGCTTTTGATGTCCTCCTTGTTCCGTCCGTCATTGGTTATTTTACTGCCTAGGTAGCAGTATTCCTTAACTTCATTGACTTCGTGACCATCAATCCTGATGTTAAGTTTCTCGCTGTTCTCATTTCTACTACTTCTCATTACCTTCGTCTTTCTCCGATTTACTCTCAAACCATACTGTGTACTCATTAGACTGTTCATTCCGTTCAGCAGATCATTTAATTCTTCTTCACTTTCACTCAGGATAGCAATGTCATCAGCGAATCGTATCATTGATATCCTTTCACCTTGTATTTTAATTCCACTCCTGAACCTTTCTTTTATTTCCATCATTGCTTCCTCGATGTACAGATTGAAGAGTAGGGGCGAAAGGCTACAGTCTTGTCTTACACCCTTCTTAATACGGGCACTTCGTTCTTGTTCGTCCACTCTTATTATTCCCTCTTGGTTGTTGTACATATTGTATATGACCCGTCTCTCCCTATAGCTTACCCCTACTTTTTTCAGAATCCCGAACAGCTTGCACCATTTTATATTGTCGAACGCTTTTCAGGTCGACAAATCCTATGAAAGTGTCTTGATTTTTCTTTAGCCTTGCTTCCATTATTAGCCGTAACTTCAGAATTGCCTCTCTCGTCCTTTTACTTTTCCTAAAGCCAAACTGATCGTCACCTAGCGCATTCTCAATTTTCTTTTCCATTCTTCTGTATATTATTCTTGTAAGCAGCTTCGATGCATGAGCTGTTAAGTTATTGTGCGATAATTCTCGCACTTGTCACCTCTTCCCGTCTTCTGAATTGTGTGGATGATGCTTTTCCGAAAGTCAGTTGGTATGTCGCCAGACTCATATATTCTACACACCAACGTGAATAGTCGTTTTGTTGCCAATTCCCCCAATGATTTTAGAAATTCTGATGGAATGTTATCTATCCCTTCTGCCTTATTTGACCGTAAGTCCTCCAAAGCTCTTTTAAATTCCGATTCTAATACTGGATCCCCTATCTCTTCTAAATCGACTCCTGTTTCTTCTTCTATCACATCAGACAAATCTTCACCCTCATAGAGGCTTTCAATGTATTCTTTCCACCTATCTGCTCTCTCCTCTGCATTTAACAGTGGACTTCCCGTTGCACTCTTAATGTTACCACCGTTGCTCTTAATGTCACCAAAGTTTGTTTTGACTTGAAAGTATGCTGAGTCTGTCCTTCCGACAATCATATCTTTTTCGATGTCTTCACATTTTTCCTGCAGCCATATCGTCTTAGCTTCCCTGCACTTCCTGTTTATTTCATTCCTCAGCGACTTGTATTTCTGTATTCCTGATTTTCCCGGAACATGTTCGTACTTCCTCCTTTCATCAATCAACTGAAGTATTTCTTCTGTTACCCATGGTTTCTTCGTAGCTACCTTCTTTGTACCTATGTTTTCCTTCCCAACTTCTGTGATGGCCCTTTTTAGAGATGTCCATTCCTCTTCAACTGTACTGCCTACTGCGCTATTCCTTATTGCTGTATCTATAGCGTTAGAGAACTTCAAACGTATCTCGTCATTCCTTAGTACTTCCGTATCCCACTTCTTTGCGTATTGATTCTTCCTGACTAATGTCTTGAACTTCAGCCTACTCTTCACCACTACTATATTGTGATCTGAGTCTATATCTACTCCTGGGTACGCCTTACATTCCAGTATCTGATTTCGGAATCTCTGTCTGACCATGATGTAATCTAATTGAAATCTTCCCGTATCTCCCTGCCTTTTCCAAGTATACCTCCTCCTCTTGTGATTCTTGAACAGGGTATTCGCTATTACTAGCTGAAATTTGTTATAGAACTCAATTAGTCTTTCTCCTCTTTCATTCCTTGTCCCAAGCCCATATTCTCCTGTAACCTTTTCTTCTACTCCTTCCCCTACAACTGCATTCCAGTCGCCCATAACTATTCGATTTTCGTCCCCCTTTCAATATCCTCATACACTTTCTCTATCTGTTCATCTTCAGCTTGCGACGTCGGCATGTATACCTGAACTGTCGTTGTCGGTGTTGGTCTGCTGTCGATTCTGATTAGAACAACCCGGTCACTGAACTGTTCACAGTAACACACCCTCTGCCCTACCTTCCTATTCATAACGAGTCCTACACCTGTTATACCATTTTATGCCGCTGTTGATATTACCCGATACTCATCTGACCAGAGTCCTTGTCTTCCTTCCACTTCACTTCACTGACCCCTACTATATCTAGATTGAACCTTTGCATTTCCCTTTTCAGATTTTCTAGTTTCCCTACCACGTTCAAGCTTCTGACATTGCACGCCCCGACTCGTAGAACGTTATTCTTTCGTTGATTATTCATTCTCATGGTAACCTCCCCCTTGGCAGTCCCCTCCCGGAGATCCGAATGGGGGACTATTCCGGAATCTTTTGCCAATGGAGAGATCATCATGATACTTCTTCAATTACAGGCCACATGTCCTGTGGATACACGTTACGTGTCTTTAATGCAGTGGTTTCGCCGGCCGAAGTGACCGTGCGGTTAAAGGCGCTGCAGTCTGGAACCGCAAGACCGCTACGGTCGCAGGTTCGAATCCTGCCTCGGGCATGGATGTTTGTGATGTCCTTAGGTTAGTTAGGTTTAACTAGTTCTAAGTTCTAGGGGACTAATGACCTCAGCAGTTGAGTCCCATAGTGCTCAGAGCCATTTGAACCATTTTTTTGCAGTGGTTTCCATTGCCTTCTGCATCCTCACGTCGTTGATCATTGCTGATTCTTCCGCCTTTAGGGGCAATTTCCCACCCCTAGGACAAGAGAGTGCCCTGAACCTCTATCCGATCCTCCGCCCTCTTTGACAAGGCCGTTGGCAGAATGAGGCTCACTTCTTATGCCGGACGTCTTCGGCCGCCAATGCTGATTATTTATCAGAATTTAGGCAGTGGCGGGGATCGAACCCGGGACCGAAGACGTTTTGATTATGAATCAAAGACGCTACCCCTAGACCACGGGTTCTTAATATATATTAATTACTTGCCATTCTATATTCACGAAGATGCAAAGCTGGTACTTTTTGCCGATGATGCAAGTATAGCTATCACACCCAACAGACAATAATTAACTGATGAAATCGTAAACGATGTTTTCCAGAAAATCATTAAGTGGTTCTCTGCAAATGGGCTCTCATTAAACTTTGACATAACACAGTAAATACAGTTTCTCACAGTAAATGGAATGACACCATTAAAAAAACAGACTTCGATCAGAAATCTGTAGCTATGGTAGAATATTCAAAATTTCTAGGTGTATGCATTGATGAGGGGTTGAACTGGAAAAAACACACTGAAGATCTGCTGAAACGTTTGAGTTCAGCTGCTTATGCTATTAGGGTCTTTGCAAATTTTGGCGATATACATCTCAGTAAATTAGCTTACCACACCTATTTTCATTCTCTGCTTTCTTATGGCATCATATTCTGGGGTAACTCATCGTCGAGTAAAAGAGTGTTCATTGCATAAAGGCGTGTAATCAGAATAATTGCTGGAGCTCATCCAAGATCATCCTGCAGACAATTATTTAAAGAGCTAGGGATCTTCAATGTAGCCTCAGAATATATATATATATATTCACTTATGAAATTTGTTATTAACAATCCGACCGAATTCAAAAGTAATATCAGTGTACATGGCTACAAAACTAGGAGAAAGGATGATCTTCACTACTCGAGGTTAAATCTAACTATGGCTCAGAAGGCGTAAATTATGCTGCCACAAAAGTCTTTGGTCATTACCTAATAGCATCAAAAGTTTGACAGATAGCCATTTAGCATTTAACAGGAAATTAAAAGAATTTCTGAATGGCAACTCCTTCTGCTCATAATATGAATTTTTGGATATAGTAAGGGGGTAATTTCCCCAACCCCCAGCAAAAAAAAAAAAAAAAAAAAAAAATTAAGTGTCATGTAATATTTTGTGTAATGTAATATCTTGTACAGACACTGTTTTTAACCTGACACGTTCCACATCATTACGAAGTGTCATATTCATGGTGTATGGAACAAGTACTTATCTAATCTAATCTAATCTTTCTTCCTCTCAGCTTTGAAATCTTCGCTAAGTCTTCACTGTAGGCACTTTCTTCACAACATGTGTTCGAACCAAAATGTTTTCCTCGTTCTTATCTTTCCCACTAGTTCTCTTTGCATTCCTATTTTTTGATATACTTCTTCTTTCCTGATTCCGTCAGTTAATTTCACATTCAGATTTTTATCCACAACCACATTTCAGAACTATGGGACGTTTATACTAATTCTACATCGATTTTGTCCATAGTTAATTGGTATTCGTAATATAATTTATTAATTTCATTACTTCTGAATATTTGTTCTGTCGTGTAATAACTGTCCATTAACGTTTATGATTCTCTAAGTGTCAAGTTTTACTTTTATTTGCACAATGGTCCAACCTCCCCTTGCGTTATCGAGACCGGTTACAGAAACTATTGGTGATAAATCGTCTGAACTCAGCGATGTCCTGGTGGAGACTCGCATGTCCATCGTACCTCGCTGTAGGTACCTGAAATGCCATGAACTGCGTCTTTCAGAGGACGATGTCAGCACAGGAGAAGCACTGGTCGTGGATTCGTCGAACTCAGTATCTAGATGAACGATGTGAAGTCTGACAGGAGTTAGTGATGGAATAATAGTGTGCACGTTTCTTGAAGGGATAGCATTTTAAATTCTAGTAATTTCCTTTGTTGTGGTGTCAAAACACGTTTACACAATCATTTATCATCCATCTGCGCCATATGCAGATTACAGCGGTCTTATACTCGCATATTACGTCAAGACAAGTTATATTTAACGAACACTAAACAGAGCCACAATTTAGCTGATAAGGCACATTCTACCGTGATCAGCGGGATCTACCCGACACGCAAACTCTCACTTCCACCGTCCTTTCTCGACTGTCGCTTTATTACCTTGACGCAGGTTAGGAAAGTGCTTCCTTTTGTTTTGGGCCAGTCAGAGACCTCCGTTTTGTTGCCTGTACATATGTTACCAATGGCCGTCTTCTTACGGCGCTGATGTGATTCCACGTCACCAGGAACGTTATGCAGGACACTTGCTGTCTCCCAGTTTGTTTACCCTCTCTGTCGCATTATCCAGGGGCATCGTACAGCCCAACATGGCGTAATTTCGTGTATCTTAGAGGATAGGTGGAATTAATGCACTAAATGCCTCTGTGAGGGGGAAGGCTTGTCTGATGACATGAAAGAAGAAGAAACAGGAATCGATACAGAAGAAACAGGGGATACAGTATTAGAATCAAAATTTAAAAGAGCTATGAAAGACTTAAGATCGAGTAACGCAGAAGCGATAGATAACACTCCATCAGAGTTTCTAAAATCGTTAGGGAAAGTGGCAACAAAACGATTATTCATTGTTGTGTGTAGAATGTATGAATATGGCGATATACCATCAGACATTTAGGAAACCATCATCCACGCAACTCCGAAGATAGCAGGAGCCGACAAGGACGAGAATTATAGCACAATCATCTTAACAGGTCAAGAATAATATACAGAAGAATGGAAATGGAAATTGAGGATGTTTTAGATGACGATCAGTTTGGCTTTAGGAAAGGTAAAGGCACCAGTGAGGCAGTTCTCGCGCGTGGTAGCCTCGCTGTCTAAGGCGCTTTGGCACCGCTCACGCGGTTCCCCAGTCGGAGGTTCGAGTCCTCCCTAGGGCATGGGTGAGTGCTGTCTTCAGCGAATGTTAGTTTAAGTTAGATTAAGCAGTGTGTAAGTCTAGGGGCCGATGACCTCAGCAGTTTGGTCCCATAAGAACTTGCCACAAATTTTAAGAAAAATAGGCAGTTCTGACGTTGCGGATGATAATGAAAGTAAGACTAAAAAAAAAAAAAAAAAAAAAGAAAAAAAATCAATACACGTTCATAGGATTTTTCGACTTGGACAAAGCCTTCAACAAAGTTAAAAATGCAAGATGTTCGAAATTATGAGTAAATTAGGGGTAAGCTGTAGGGGAAGAGGGGTGAGAGACACTATGTGCAAGATCCAAGAGGGAACAATGAGAGTGGAAGACCAAGAACGAAGTGCTTGGATTAAAAAGGGTGCAAGAGAGAAAAGCAGTTTTTCCACTTCATCATTGAATCTTTACATTGAAGAGACAGTGACTAAAATAAAAGAAAGGTTCAAGAGCGGGACTAACATTCAAGGTGAAAGGATGTCAGTGATAAGATTCACTGTTGACATTGCTATCCATAGTAAAAATAATAAAAATTACAGGATCTGTTAAATGGAATGAGCGGTCTAATGACCACAATGTAAGGACTCAGAGCAAATCGAAGAAAGACGGAAGTAGTGGAAAGTAACAGAAATGAGAAGAGCGAGAAACTTATTATCGAAATGGATCACGAGACAGATGAAGTTAAGGTAGTCTTCTACCTAGGCAGCAAAAAATACTTGATGGACGGAGCAAGGAGGGCATAAAAAGCAGACTAGCATTGACAAAAAGGGCATTCCTTCTCAGGAGAAGTCTACTAGTGTCAGACATAGGCCTTAATTTCAGGAAGAAATTTCTGAGTTGTACGTTTGGAGCACAGTGTTGTTTGGTTGTGAAACATGGCTTTTTGGAAAACCTGATACGAAGACAGTTGAAGCATGGTCCTACAGAAGAATGTTGAAAATTAGTTGGACTGATAAGGCAAGGAATTAGGAACTTCTTCAGAGAATCGGCGAGGAAAGGAATATGTGGGAAATACTGGCAAGAATTGACATGATGGTAGGACATCTATTAAGACACCACGGAATAACTTCTATGGTACTAGAGTGAACGTTAGAGAATAGAAACTGTACAGGAAGACGGAGGTTGCAAGTGATACTCTGGGATGAAGAGGTTGTCACATAAGAGTAATTCGTGGCCGGCTTCATCAAACTAGTCAGTAGACTAACACTTATAAAAAAAAGTCACTCATTCAGCACCGCCTATTAAAACAATCATTATAATGGTTTCAATTTTGATATGACATAAGCTGAACCCAAACGGAAATGTAAGTGAATTAGTCTATTACATACTTGAGCACTAATTCTCACAGTCTTTGTGTTTATGGACATATGGTTTCCGGAGCATGCCAATAATGTCCTGTCTCTGTAGGTCTATGTTTATACAGATGGTTGCGGGAACTCTGATGTTCAGTACAAAATGTCGAATCAAAACACCTTAAGACGTCTAAATTTCCAGTTGTTATATTATTTCAGCAAACAGTTTCGGCGCTACGTTACGGCATCTTCGGGCTCCTGTGTCTTCCTAAGCCTCCTCACAGTTGGGGTGTACCGAGCGGAAGACGACCCCTGTAGTGGAACTTCTACATCTACATCTAAATCTACATGGATACTCTGCAAATCACATTTAAGTGCCTTGCAGAGGGTTTGTCGAACCACCTTCACAATTCTCTATTATTCCAATCTCGTATAGCGAACGAAAAGAATGAACACCTATATCTTTCCGTACGAGCTCTGACTTCCCTTATTTTATCGTGGTGATCGTTCCTCCCTATGTAGGTCGGTGTCAAAAAAATATTTTCACATTCGGAGGATAAAGGTGGTTGGAATTTCGTGAGAAGATTCCGTCGCAACGGAAAACGCCTTTCTTTTAATGATTTCTAGCCCAAATCCTGTATCATTTCTGTGACACTCTCTCCCATATTTCGCGATAATACAAAACGTGCTGCCCTTCTTTGAACTTTTTCGAAGTTCTCCGTCAGCCGTATCTGGTAAGGATCCAACACCGAGCAGCAGTATTCTAAAAGAGGACTGACAAGCGTAGTGTAGGCAGTCTCCTTAGTAGGTCTGTTACATTTTCTAAATGTCCTGCCAATAAAACGCAACCTTTGGTTAGCCTTTCCCACAACATTTTCTATGTTTTCTTTCGAATTTAAGTTGTTGTAATACCTAGGTATTTAGTTGAATTTACGGCTTTTAGATTAGACTGATTTATCGTGTAACCGAAATTTAACGAGTTCCTTTTAGCACTCATGTGGATGACTGTACACTTTTCATTGTTTAGGGTCAACTGCCACTTTTCGCACCATTCAGATATCTTTTCTAAATCGTTTTGCAGTTTGTTTTGATCTTCTGATGACTTTATTAGTCGATAAACGACAGCGTCAAACTGCACAGAACCTAAGACGGCTGCTCAGATTGTATCCCAAATCGTTTATATAGATAAGGAGCAGCAAAGGGCCTATAAGACTACCTTGGGGAACGTCACAAATAACTTCTGTTTTACTCGATGACTTTCTGTCAATTACTACGAACTGTGATCTCTCTGAAAGGAAATCGCAAATCCAGTCACATAACTGAGACGATATCCCATAAGCACGCAATTTCACTTCGAACCTCTTGAGTGATACCGTGTCAAAAGCCTTCCGGAAATCCAGAACTTGACACGAGGCGAAATAGTTATCGACTTGGTACCAATGAACCATGTCCGTAGATCGGAAGCGCGTGTGGAATGGCGCGCAGGATTTTGTTTTTCATCACTATTTTGAACTCCTTTCACCACATAGTCGTTGTTTAAGCAGTGTAACCGTACGAATTTCCATTCTCGTGTTTATTACTAGATTTTTTTTGAGTTCAACCGTGTGTTGGAAGGTGGACGCACGAAGTAAATGTGATTAAAAAAGTTTATCTCTTGTTGAGATAATTTATTATATTTGCTTTGTTTCCAGTGTCATTTTACTAACAGAAACAATTTGTATTACAGTTACATCCCTACTTTTGTAGTTGAAGAACAAAATAAATAAATATATAAAAAATTTGAAGAAATAAAAATATATGAAAATAAAATCTGAGGGGTCGTCTGGGACGGGAATGGGGAGGCATCGTGACCAGGCCTCGGTTTTCGACCCCTGCCTACCCTGCCGACCGCTTGCGTAAAGCGAGAAATTTGGGTTCGAAATCCGGTCCAGCACAAATTTTCATTCGCATCTTTCTATTACACAGCCGAAGGTGCTCCATATTCGCAACTGCGAGAACGTTTTCTGCAGTAATTTCTTTTATTATTTCAATTGTCATGTTCGCTTGTTTTTTGCACCCTAAACATTCTATTCCAAATGAGAAGTTTGTCAATGTAAATGCGCACACTCCCATTATCCGTCGTCCATCCCTTCACTACTAAAGTCAGAAACGCACTGAGTTTGGGTGCATCCATCTATGATCGCACGTCGTAATCAAGTGAAAAGTCCACAGGGGTCGCAGCAACAAAACATGCACATTTCACGTGATCGGCAGAGAAGCATAACTTTCTTCTGGACGATTTCCTTTCTCTAAGGTACTTTTATAATCAAACAGCTACATCAAACGGACACTGAGTTCAGCCACATGTTTAGATATTAATTGACGTATAAATAGTTTTAATCATCTGTGAATTAGTAAAAAAGTGAGGTTACATCTGAGACCACGAGGATATGGTCACCTTACAAGGGTTTCGCAAAAAACTATGTCCCACATCTTACAATGATTTCCATTGAAGTTCTCTTAGCATCTGTGTCGCTGCGTCGTACTAGCTACGCTGACCATCTACAATCCTAACAGCATGTGTGTCTGTTCATTCGGCGTCTGCTCTCATGCCTATTTGATGACTCAAGCCCCTACAACAGTATTCTAAAACAAATTGTACTAGCACCAGTTGATTGGTTTCCTTTACAGAGCTCTGCACTTTCCCAATACCATCAAAACAAATTCAAGTCTTCGATTTATTCTTCCCTTTTCATATAATAAAATGGTTCATATGGCTCTGAGCACTATGCGACTTAACTTCTGAGATCATCAGTCGCCTATAACTTAGAACTACTTAAACCTAACTAATCTAAGGACATCACACACATCCATACCCGAGGCAGGATTCGAACCTGCGACCGTAGCGTTCGCTCGGCTCCAGACTGTAGCGCCTAGAACCGTACGGCCACTCCGGCCGGCTTTTCATATAATATTTTAGTAGTAAACATGGTTATTTAAACGATATAACAAGCTCCGAAAATCAACAATATTTTTTTAAAATCGGCTACTAAAGAGGTCTTTATCTTTCATAGGAGCATTATCTTCTATTTATCCGAGATTAAAGATAGCTAACATTCATTATAAGTAAACGAAAAACTGCCCCTATTTGTAACGCAAATTCTTACTCTCAAGCAAGGAAGGAGATAATCTGGTTTTCAAAACTAGTCAAAATATTTGAGAAACGATCCCAAAAAACAACGTCTGTCTGGACTATGTTATTAAGAGAGAAAGACAAGACACGGAGTTCCTGATACACAGCCACCGGACGATGAGGTTCTTTAACTTTAAAGATCCTGCTGAAGCAGTGTAACGGATACTTGTAAGGTCCCCAAATCCGGGATGATCAAAGCGTCTCATATTTACCGATCTTAAGTAGCTAGTAACAATTCGTACTCTGAAACAGAAGAATAAAAAAATGTCAATGTATTCAAGTTGCCATATTGAACTTAATCTGAAGGACCAGCCATGTTTATCAGTTCCAAAACTGAAAGATCTGCGGATGGTGTTGCCATTTTTTCCCCAACAGTGCAGGGAGTTCTGCAATTAACTTCGCAACATGCGATCCCAAGACTGGTGTTGTGTAAGAAGAGATATTTTTTCTTGAGGTTAATTTTGTTATTCTCTGATAAAAAAAAGACGGACACGGGAAATGGTTTTTGTTGATTGCAATTGTACTAGTAATCAATCAGGCGTAGTTCCGCAGTATTAATGGTACCGTACTCGAAACAAAAACTTTGTTACCGGCACTCAGAACCAGTCACTTCCGTGGTATGACACCTACAACGCTATAAATAAATTGTTTATTGAGAATGAAATTTTCACTCTTAGTGGAGTGTGCACTGATCTGAAACTTTCTGGCAGATTAATACAGCGTACCGGACGTGACTCGAAGTCGGGACTTTACCTTCCGCGGCAAGTGCTGAACTGACTGAGCTACCCAAATGCGTGTGTTGGGTAGCTTACTCGAAGCTGGCACGGTAGCTCAGCGTGTTTGGTCAGAGGCTTGGCTATTCTCTGTAATAAAAAAAACTTCCTGAAGTGCAAAAAACTGGAGGTTTCTCAAACTGAGGAACAATCAAGAATGGGGTGCCGCAAGGTTTGGTCTCGGGTCCTCTACTGTTCTTAATATATATGCCATTCTATATTCACGAAGTTGAAAAGCTGGTACTTTTTGCCGATGATACAAGTATAGTTATCACACCCAACAGACAAGAATTAACTGATGAAATTGTAAGCGATGTTTTCAGAAAATCATTAAGTGGGTCTCTGCAAATGGGCTCTCATTAAACAATAACAAAACACAGTACATACAGTTCCACTAAAAAGATGGAATGTCACCATTAATAAATATAGACTTCGATCAGAAATCGGTAGCTAAGGAAATTTCTAGATGTTTGCATTGATGAGGGGTTGAACTGGAAAAAACACCCTGAAGATCTGCTGAAACGTTTGAGTTGAGCTACTTATTCAATTAGGGTCATTGCAAATTTTGGCGATATACATCTTAGTAAATTAGTTACCACGCCTATTTTCATTCTCTGCTTTCGTATGGCATCATATTCTGGGGTAACTCATCATTGAGTAAAAGAGTGTTCATTGCACAAAAACATATAATCAGAATAATTGCCGGAGCTCATCCAAGATCATCCTGCAGACACTTATTTAAAGAGCTAGGGATCTTCACTGTAGCCTCACAATATACATATATTTCTTCTCATTTTTTTTATAAAACTAAATGATATGAAAAAATACGGTTTTTGGCTCTCCTCACTGTGAGATTTGGCGCTTGTCATTTCCACTCCTCCATTTTCCTCTTAATGATACCAGAGCGCCTCTCATGTAGGGTCTGCCACTGGAGTTACATGAGCATCCCTGTAACGCTCTCGCACTTGCTAAACGAACCCATAAAGAAACTCACCATTCTTCTTTGAATCTTCTCTGTTTCCTAAACTGAAGTTACCTGGTAAATGTTCCATACCGACGACTAATAATAACTTATCGAACGAGTATTATGTAAATCAGTTATTTCCTACGACACATTAAAAAGAAAAGATAATAAGTAGGCTTAATCAATAAATGCCACACATCAGTTCTAGTGGAAAAAAGACGGTATCGAAAGATACGCTCATAACTCATAATCGTTCGTTTTACATTTGGTACATGTCTCTGCAGCACTAACTTGAAATTTTCGGAATTTGAATTCATTTTATAAATCTTTTCAACATGTCAAGTACTTTTGCTTATGTAATACGTGTCACAATCCCAGTTTTAGAATTCAGTACGGGTACGTGTAATATCAAACGACCTGCGTTGAGTGTATAAGGCACGAAAGTTTATTTCACAGGGCGAAGAACATTCTGCGTCAACTGCGGCTCACTTCTGACCGTGAAATGAGGTTGAGATTTGGTCGCAACACTTGATGTAATCATGGGGAGCAACTTCACTTCATTTCCTGCCGCAAAGTTGGAATCATGGAGTTTTGCAAGTTTAAATTACGTCTGAGACCAGCCAGGTTAGACTTGCACACTGGGCCTCAGTTTTCCCTGAAGAAACGGCCGCGAGGGTGCGACGTCGCCATTTTCCGGAAACCGAAACAGTCCTTTTCGCTCCCTCGGATTCAATTTGTGCGTTATTCTTGTCTTCTTAAGCTAAAAACAAGTCAAGGTAGGTTCTCAAAGAGTCCTGATGCGTAGTACTATAACTAAGAGGACAAGAAGAAAATTTCTCTGCCCGATAAAGAGCCGAGTTTCTTGTAGATGAAATTTTATTTTAATTATAAATGACTTCGTCGTCACAAATTTGTTGTATAAAATAACGTACTGAATTTCATCCGTCTAAGGTTGCAAGCTATCAGCGATCGGCTTCTAATCAAATTGTGTGCGTTTGGAGTATCTTGTAAGTTGTGCGCCTGGATACGTGATTTTCTGTCTGAAAAGTAAAAGTTCGTAGTAATTGGCGGTAAGTAACTGAGTGGACCAAACGTGATATATGGGGGTCCCCAAGAAAGCGTTGCATGTCCTCTGCGGCTTGTAACGTACATAAAAGATATAGGAGACAGTCTGAGCAACCATCATAGGCAGGCTGCGGATGATGCTGTCGTCTACTGCCTAGTAATCGTAAGATTAAAGTGAATTCCAAAATGATTTAGGCAGGATATACCTATTGTGAAAAAAGGGTCAATTGGCCCTAAAGAATCAGTGTGAGGTCCTCCACACGTGTACTAAAAAGAAAGAAAAAAAAATCCGTTATATTTCTGTTACACGGCATATCACATAAATTTTACAGATTATCTAGTCGACATCTCGGGATTATAGTTATGAACACCTTAATTTGGAAACAGCGTACAGAAAATTTCGTGGGGAAGGCGAACCAAAGACTGTGTTTTATTGGCAGAACTGTTAGAAGGTGCTACCAATCTACTAAAGAGACTGCCTACATTATTCTGGTATGTCCTGCGGAGTACTGATGCGCGATCTGAGATCCTTACCAATAAGACCGATGACAGACATCGAAAAAGTTCAAATAAGGGTAGCTTATTTTGTATAATCGCGAAATAAAGGAGAGAATGCCACGGATATGATAACGCGAATTGGGGAGGTAATCACTAAAACAAAGGGGTTTTTCGTTGCAGCGAGATATTGTGATGAAATTTCAACCACTAACTTTATCTTCCGAAAGTGAAAATATATCGTTGACGCTCGAAATAAAATAAGAGAAATCAGAGCTGGCACGGAACTATGTAGGTATTCATTTTAACCTCGTAGTATTCGAGAGTGAAATGGCCGACATATGGTCTGAAAGTGGTATGGGGTTGATCATCATCAGCTAAGCGCAAGTCACCGAATGGCGTCAAATAAAAAAACACACCAGGCGGACGCGGAATGGCCGTGCGGTTAGAGGCGCCTTGCCACTGATTGCGCGGCCTCTCCCGCCGGAGGTTCTAGTCCTCCCTCGGGCATGGGTGTGTGTGTTGTTCTTAGAATAAGTTAGTTTAAGTAGTGTGTAAGTGTAGGGACCGATGACCTTAGCAGTTTGGTCCCTTAGGGACTCACACACATTTGAACATTTGAACACCAGGCGGACGAAATTTCCAGAATGGCTCTCCCGGCAAAAATGTCATATGCACACTTCATTTTTCACTCGAGTGTGAATTGCGGAGTAGTCATGTAGATGTAGAATATACACTGTCATCTTCGCAGGAGACGCACTGACTATCAATGAGATGAGGAATTTGACAAAAAATGGCTCTAAGCACTATGGGACTTAACATCTGAGGTCATCAGTCCCCTGTACTTAGAACTACTTAAACCTGACTAACCTGAGGACATTACACACATCCATGCTCGAGGCAGGATTCGAACCTGCGACCGTAGCAGCAGCGCGGTTCCGGACCGAAGGCTATTCACAATAAAGTGCCTGGCACTGGTGGAAGTGATTAGTATTCTTGAAATCATTGCTAGTATATTCCCACTGGTAACTACAAGAATATCTTCTCGGCTTGTAAAAATTTAAGAAAAGTCCTTATTAAAAGCACGGTCGGTCAATGAGAGTAAAATGCGAGGGAAATTATAATTTGCTCTTGTAGAAACGGTCATCTGTTCCTAAGTCATTTTGGGCTTGCAAACAGTATCTGATTAATATCAGGTTCTGTAGTGTCGGTACAGTTACAGTATGGCGGTAGAGTGATTCCAGTGCGGTGGAGGAGCGACAGGAGACGTCATCCATGGTTAAACATAATTACATTTTTTCCGTGGAACTTGGAAGTGTGATGTTTTTGTGCAGCTTTTACCTGTTGACTTTAAACTGTTTCTTGTTTTGTTGTGGAAATTACCGCCGGAAATTGCTTGGAGCTAGCTGGAGGCGTGGTACGAACTGTTAGCTATGGCATTTTCCCCAATTTCCCATTCAGTAAACGGATTACTGAATCTTTCTGAAGTAGTTAGATGGCTACAGGGTTCTATTGTTAACTGTAGCGTAGGGACATATATATTCTCGTCTCGCTACTCAGGGCAATGCTGGAGCCCCTTGTTTAGAATGATTCAGTACTGTATGTGTGTCAATTTTTACCTCTCTATCTACATTATTCCGCGGTTTATTCAGTTTTCAAATTTATACTGACTTTTTGATCACCCTGTATATGTCGAAATTAACTAGTAGCTCATTTCTCATTAAAAACAGTCTGTGTGGTTCACTGAAATAATTGGATCTTCACGGTCGACAAATTAACGTTACTCTATGATCCCTGTCTCACTAGGGGTAAGAAAGATACTGCCTACAGGAAAATTAAAGAGACCTTTGGAGAATGGAGAACCACTTGCATGAATATCAAGAGCTTTGATGGAAACCCAGTTCTAAGCAGAAAGCTGGAAGGAGTGTATAGAGGGTCTATACAAGGGCGATGTACTTGAGAACAATATTGTGGAAATGGAAGAGGATGTAGATGAAGTTGAAATGGGAGATACGATACTGCGTGAAGAGTTACACAGAGCACTGAAAGACCTGAGTCGAAACAAGGCCCCGGCAGTAGACAACATTCCATTAGAACTACTGACAGCCTTGGGAGAGCCAGTCCTGATAAAACTCTACCATCTGGTGAGCAAGATGTATGAGACAGGCGAAATACCCTCAGACTTCAAGAAGAATATGATAATCCCAATCCCAAAGAAAGCAGGTGTTGACAGATGTGAAAATTAGCGAACTATCAGTTTAGTAAGTCACAGCTGCAAAATACTAACGCGAATTCTTTACAGACGAATGGAAAAACTGATAGAAGCCGACCTCGGGGAAGATCACTTTGGATTCCGTACAAATGTTGGATCATGTGAGGCAATACTGACCCTACGACTTACCTTAGAAGAAAGATTAAGGAAAGGCAAACCTACATTTCTAGCATTTGTAGACTTAGAGAAAGCTTGTCACAATATTGATTGGAATACTCTCTTTCAAATTCTGAAGGTGGCAGGGGTAAAATACAGGGAGCGAAAGGCTACTTACAATTTGTACAGAAAGCAGATGGCAGTTATAAGAGTCGAGGGATATAAAATGCTAGTAGTGATTGGGAAGGGAGTGAGACAAGGTTGTAGCCTATCCCCGATGTTATTCAATCTGTATATTGAGCAAGCAATAGAGGAAACAAAAGAAACGTTCGGAGTTGGTATTAAATTCCATGCAGAAGAAATAAAAACTTTGAGGTTTGCCGATGACATTGTAATTCTGTCAGAGACAGCAAAGGACTTGGAAGAGCAGTTGAACGGAATGGACAGTGTCTTGAAAGGAGGATATAAGATGAACATCAACAAAAGCAAAACGAGGATAATGGAATGTAGTCGAATTAAGTCGGGTGATGCTGAGGGAATTAGATTAGGAAACGAGACACTTAAAGTAGTAAAGGAGTTTTGCTATTTGGGGAGCAAAAAAACTGATGATGGTCGAAGTAGAGAGGATATAAAATGGCAATGGCAAGGAAAGCGTTTCTGAAGAAGAAAAATTTGGTAACATCGAGTATAGATTTAAATAACAGGAAGTCGTTTCTGAAAGTATTTGTATGGAGTGTAGCCATATATGGAAGTGAAACGTGGACGATAAATAGCTTAGACAAGAAGAGAATAGAAGCTTTCGAAATGTGGTGCTACAGACGAATGCTGAAAATTAGATGGGTAGATCACATAACTAGTGAGGAGATATTGAATAGATTTGGGGAGAAGAGGAGATTGTGGCACAACTTGACTAGAAAAAGGGATCGGTTGGTAGGACATGTTCTGAGAAATCGAGGGATCGCCAATTTAGTATTGGAGGGCAGCGTGGAATGTAAAAATCGTAGAGGGAGACCAAGAGATGAATACACTAAGCAGATTCAGAAGGATGTAGGTTGCAGTAGGTACTGGGAGATGCATCAAACCAGTCTCAGGACTGAAGACCACAACAACAACATCATCCCTCAGCAAGAATATTTGATAATGTTAATCAAAATCTTACAGATGTGTTCTGGATCAATAGCAGCAGTTCGAACCTACTTGACGGTTTAAAGAACAACACTGGGATAGTCAAGCAATTTCGGAGCTGCAAAATAGGGGGGAGATAGCAAATAAATCTATTATTTGCGACGTTGCAGTGCCTGTGTTATTCCAAATTACGATGTAATGTTCCTTCTGACATGCATGGGTATCCGAAGTGCAAGCATCACGGTGACTACAGCCCTCATGAAATACATGAAATGCGAATATGAACTATAGTCAGCTGCAGAATGGTGTGATGGCAATGAAAGTTTGTGGCGGACCGGGACCCGAACACGAATTTCCCGCTAACCACGAGTGGTCGCCTTACCATTTGGCTATCCGAGCTCGACTTACTTTGAAGTAAAATGTCTAGCCTGTGTAATATCGCGAGTCAACATGCAGTAGCATTTATTCCACTACTTCGCAGTACGCCTCGTAGCTTTGGAGCCGTTGGCGGTGATAGAAACAGCCGCTTGTATGTTAACACGACTCATTCACACCTGTCACTAGCCTAACCGTGGGAAGCGGTACCTGTGTCAATTCGAGCGACAGAATATTCAAGCCCCTATGAATCTAAATAAACTATATTAAATATTATTCAATATAGTTAAAAGTCATTATACTACCCTTTGTTATTAAAAAGAAGATTGTGTGAAAATCTCAGCTTTCTAGCTGGCATACTTTCAGAGTTAGAGAAAATTATCTAAAACACCCCAAACCGACACTTGTAAGATTAAAGTCAGTTAGTATTCATGACAGTTTGTCTTTTAGTATCATTTGGAATCATTACTGAAGTTCACAAAATGTTAGGTCAATTTTTTTGAATTTTCCTAGTAAAAACGTTAACTATTTTTCATTTTCGTAATATAAAATTCAGAAAAGATCAGTATTTATTTAATGTGTTGTTGTGTGAGTAAATGAAAATGAGTGAGAGTGTGTATGTGGGACATACGAAAAAATGCAATATTATCTCACGTTAAACATTACGTAACTGTATCAGGGGAAAGTGTTAAGTAAACAAGTTGCAATGAAAAATGTTAATTTCCTCACCTTGCTAATGACGTATATCTAAAGGTACTTGCGCCGGCCGATGGTGTCCGAGCGGTTCTAGGCGCTTCAGTCTGGAACCGCGCGACCGCTACGGTCGCAGGTTCGAATCCTGCCTCGGGCATGGATGTGTGTGATGTCCTTAGGTTAGTTAGGTTTAGGTAGTTCTAAGTTCTAGGGGACTGATGACCTGAGATGTTAAGTCCCATAGTGCTCAGAGCCATTTGAACCATTTAATTCTACTTGCTTTTGTAAGAAGGCAGCCAAACAGCCTTTTACAGAGTAATAGTTTTCTAAAGTTATTTCAAGATTAGTTCTTCTTCTTTTCGTTTGGTTTTTGTTAAACTTTTTATTAATATTTGCGTGACGAAGTGAGGTAATTGCATATGTGAATATTGATTGGTGGAAGACAGTTTTAGCATGAGAAAGAAATGGAGGATTGTTTTGACTGGCTGGTAATTTTGAACAACCAATCAGCGTTAATCATTTCCCGTCCAATGTCAGTAGTTATAGGCCCTGGAAGGAACGGCAGTGAGTGAGTCGCTGGCTAGCTATCGGCGTGCAGGTCATGTTGGACGTGTCAGTCTACATTATGAGTAAAATGAAGAAGTTACCGGTTTATCGCGTCCGGATTGTATTGGCGTGAAAGCCGTTGCATTTACGGACAGATTGCGAAAGTCTGAGCTTTGTGAAGTGATCTGTTGGAAAGATAAACGCGTGTGAACTTTCGGCCTTTGTAGAATTCCGTGTGGCATGTTTCATACCCGTTTATGGAATAGTTGGCGAGCAATTTCTGTTAATAGAAATCCACTGAAAAAGACCGAAAGTGAAACTCATATATTGTAGCAGAGTATTGAGTATGATCGCGTAACAATTCGGGTTGGACTGAAGTACATTTCTAGCTGCCTAGTGTGTGTACTGGGTTACATGAACTGTGAGCCGAGGACAGTGATGTTATTCGTTAATTAAATTCGGGCTGATGGCAGGTGTTTATTTTTGAACCTAAAGAAATAAAGGAACTCGTTGCAGAATTTTGTCATTTTTCTACAGAGATGAAGCAATTGCCGTCCACCCAAAACTTTTGTTATAAGATATTACAGGGTAGCTTGCCACCAGAGTTTACGCGGACCTTGGAAACGTAAGTATTGAAGGTGTTTTTCTTCAACGCTGCTTTTAACATCGTCTGGACAGTATCTACGTATGCAGGGAAACGGGCTGGTGATCTGACACCGTACTGAGGTAGATGGAACTTTTGTAGTGAACAGTACGACGACAGACAGTGAACAAACACAGATGACGCATTTCTAACCCGCCCCGCCGCACCTGTACGGGAATTTACATAATGGAAGTACGGGTACAGGTTATAGACACATGGCTGAAACATATGGAACTTTGAGTCTGGAAGTGAGGCATGCTCGGATAGACAAATGGTAAGGCAAGAAATTCGGCTTCGAGTTCCTGTCCGGCACAAATTTTCATTGAAGTCATTACATTATGCAGCTAATGGTAGTGCATATTCTCAACTACGAATACATTTCGTGTAATCTATTATTTGGGCTTATCATGTAAACGATTTCATGGACATAGGAATCCTGGTATAAATTACATTCATCCTCCATGAATTTCACATGAACAAGCTCGAAAGATATTAATTCCTTGACGCACCCGTATGTTCACTGTTCACTGTTGTGGACGCTATATCCCTTTTCCAGAGAACGAGAGCTTTTGTTTGAGGAAGACAACTGTATAATCAACCTGGATTTAACACCAACAAAGAAAGACACAAACACGAATTTAGCGTATTTAGGAAAATTCATTTATGGATAGGATTACTAATGACAACTAGTGGCATCTACGACAACAGAAGTGGGTATATTTTAATGCAGATCGTCTATGGGTTTGCCGCTCTGCCAGCATAAAGATGAAAGAGAGGTGATCGTTTTAAAGTAAGTGGCCTTGGAGAATGGATACGGAGCTAAGGACGTGATGGAAATCTCTAATTAGATAAAGAAAAGACAACTGAAACACGGAAGCGATGGTCACGTGACAATTAAGAATGTTGTTGTTGTGGTGGTCTTCAGTCCTGAGACTGGTTTGATGCAGCTCTCCATGCTACTCCATCCTGTGCAAGCCTCTTCATCTCCCAGTACCTACTGCAACCTACATCCTTCTGAATCTGCTTAGTGTATTCATCTCTTGGTCTCCCTCTACGATTTTTACCCTCAACGCTACCCTCCAATACTAAATTGGTGATCCCTTGATGCCTCAGAACATGTCCTACTAATCATACAGTAAAGCTGCATGCCCTCGGGAAAAATTACGGCTGTAGTTTCCCCTTGCTTTCAGCCGTTCGCAGTACCAGTACAGCAAGGCAGTTTTGGTTATTGTTACAAGGCCAGATCAGTCAATCATCCAGACTGTTGCCCTTGCAACTACTGAAAAGGCTGCTGCCCCTCTTCAGGAACCACACGTATGTCTGGCCTCTCAACAGACACCCCTCCGTTGTGGTTGCACCTGCGGTACGGCTATCTGTATCGCTGAGGCACGCAAGCCTCCCCACCCACACGGCAAGGTCCATGGTTCATGGGGGGGGGGGGGGGAAATTAAGAATAACGACAACAAATAATACGTGGCAATTGACCTACAGCGGAAAGAGTTCTGAGAAAATCGAAAGATGCTTCTGCAAAGCAAAGGTAAAAATGGGTTTTCGTGCATATGACATGTAATCATTCAGGCTCCACCATAAACTATTTAAAGCTGGGAAGAGTTCCGGGAGTCAGGTACGTATAGATCAAGTGCAATGCGTGAAGTAAACAGTACATGTTGTAACCGGGTCGGAGCTTCGAAAACGCTATTTTGTGAGTTTATAGTCTCTCGAAACAAAACAGTGTTTGGTTCACACATGGCATTGTATCACGAACATTGATCAGAATTTGGACATTGTGCACAGAGCTCATGAGAAACGATTGCTTAACGTCTTAGACCAACACGAAATTTATAGTCAGATTCGAATCAAATTTTAAATCAGAAAGAATTCAATCACAGTGTCTATTTTAACATTTATAAGGACTTATTTTTTCAATTCATTTGAACTGCATACTGAGTTATTCATAATCGCAATATCTCTAGCCTCGAGAACTTCAAGCGTATGTACTCATTCCTTAGTATCTCGAGTTATTTGCTCACTGACTCTTCCTGATGAGCCTCTTAAACTTCAGCCTGCTCATCATCATTACTTAATCGTGACCTGAATACACCTCCGGTAGTATTAAATCAGGGGAGGTAACATTAAGAGCGCAATGGGAGCTCCACTGTTAAATGCAGAGGAAAGAGTGGATAGGTGAAAAGAGTACAGTGAAGGCCTCTAAAAGAGGGAGAACTTGCCTGATGACGCGGTAGGAGAAGAAACAGGAGACGACAGGGAAGGGATAGTGGATCCAGTATAAGAATCAGAATTTAAAACAGCTTTGGAAGATACAAGATCAAGTAAATCGGAAGGGATGGATAACAATCACCCGGAATTTCAAATATAAAATGACAAGAGAACGACTATTCACGTTGGCGTGTAGAATGTATGAGAGAGGCGATATACCATCTGACCTTCGTTAAAGCATCATCCACGCAATTTCGAAAACTGCAAGTGCCTACAAATGCGATAATTATCGCACAATCAACTTAACAGCTCATGCACAAAAGTTACTACAAGAATAATATACAGAAGAATGGGAAAGAAAATTGAGGATGTCTTAGAGGATGATCACTTGGGATTTAGGAAAGGTAAAGGCACCAGAGAGGCAGTTCTGACATTGCGGTTGATACTGGAAGTAAGACTGAAGAAAAGACACGTTTGCAGATGTCGTCGCTCTGGAAAGAGCGTATGACAATATAAAACGGTGCAAGATCTTCGAAATTCTGAGGGAAATAGGGGTAAGCTACAGGGGAAGATGGGTAATATACAATGAGTACAAGAACCAAGAGGGAACAATAAGAGTGGAAGACCAACAACGAAGTGCTCGGATTAAAAAGGACGTAACACAGGGATATTGTCTTCCGCTGATTCTCTTCAATCTATACATCGAAGAAGCAACGACGAAAATAAATATTTAAGAGAGGAATTATAATCCAAGGTAAAAGTATATCAATAAGATTCGCTGATGAGATAGCTATCCTCAGTGAAAGAGAGAAAGCATTGAAAATTATATACACAGGATACGATTTTTTAAGAAAATTTTATATTGAACCAGAGATGGTCAAATGTAGTGTCGATTGTGTAGTAGCATCGCTTCTCACCAGTGATCGCTGGTTCAAAGTGTTATGGTAATTTGTTAGAGTAACTTTAGTTAGAGAGAAGCATGGATGACTCTCAAGTGTACAGACGTGTTAGTTAGAGTAACTTTAGTTAATAAGATGTAGAGAGTAACTTTAGACCGGCAGAAGTATGGAGGACTCTCAAGTGTAAAGACGTGTTCGTTAGAGTAAGTAAATACATATTAAGCAGACTGAACAGGATACCCCTGAACACTTCTAATTACCAAAAAGAGCTAGCTGTTATAAAACAAACAGCATTAGAAAATGGGCACAAAGAAACAATGGTAGACAAAATAAACAGAAAAATAAAGAGACAAGTAACGGAAAAAAGCTAACCAGCCCACACCAGCAAGTACTACTACAAAAAAAAAGCGTACAATGACCTACCACAACAAATTCACACATGAAATAGGTAACATATTCGAAAAACAAGACATAAATATTTCGCAGAAAAGAAACAAAACAAGAAAAGCACATCCCAAAACTGAAATGAAAACCAGACAGATGCCAACAGTCTGGTGTCCATCAGCTCAGTTTCAGAGATTGTGAAAAGATTATACATTGGAATGACTGGCAGGACATTAGACACAAGATATAAGGAACAAATCAGAGCATGTAAATACGCTACAGTCCATTCAACATATACAGATCATCTAAAACAAGAATACCATGGACCAAGTAATACTGAAAAAGATATGGATATCTTAATAATCAAAAAAGAATCTCCTTCCTTTTTAAGAAAATTTCCACATACACAAAGCATTAACACAAAATAAACACTTGCTCAGTGACCAAATAAATATTGGAAACCAGACTCTATATAAAATAATTGATGAAATTACATGAAAAAGAAACGAGCCTTTTCCATCCTTCAACCCCTCCCACTCCCCCACCCAACCCCCCTCCCCCTTCCAATTTCATTTCATTTCTTGCTCCTCATCTTCTCCTCCAACTCACACTCCATCACACTACTATAAACTTATGTCCACTCGTCATGGTTTCTCTCTCCCCCGCCCAAAAAAAACCTCGATCACTATTCATTCCCTGCTCTTACACAGTATTTAAATACACAGCAACATAACTAAATAGAATTACACCCATACACTAACTAAAAAAAATAAAAGATTGTAAGTCAAAGACAAACTAGTGGCAATGTTATGTAGGCAACACTACAAAACACAAACCACAACATATACTTAGAAGTATAAAAACAAACAGAAAACAGTGGTGTCCCTAAAAGTGTGATGTGAAAAACGTAAGGAACGCATAGTGCTACAGAACAGCTAGAAATTAGACCACAACTACCAGCGTCTAAAGAAGAAAAACATCAACGATGTGCTAGCAGGCATTTCCCGACGTAAGCAAGAAATCAAGCGAAAATCCCTGTAAGTACAAACCAACATATTGTTATCGAACTAGTTTTAGATCTTAAAGCAAATTAAAATGTAGATAAGTTACTTGTAGACAACTGATGATACCTTATCTCAACAAAGCGAAACGCGTATGTCGAAAAAAAAACACGCATTTTTGTAATTGCGAAGACAGAACAAAAGCACCCTCAAGAATTGTAAAGCAACTACTGACAACATGGCCACACAAATTATTAATTCAATGCGAGTATATATTATTTCATTCACATGTGACATATGTACCAGACGCCATCTATTGGTAGTTGCCTTGCGGGCTACATGAATAACGTAGATTCTATCCAACCACTATCTTATCCTGTGACATAGCATGTAAATTTTTCAGACAGATTGGGCGGGTTACTCTTAAAACAGATACAATCAGGTACGTTCTGGTACACTTTATGATTGATGGTATAGTATAATAACAAGGCAGTATTTTGTAAAGTATTTGATGATTAGTTATTTTGCATTTATTTGCAGATCTGATGATGTATCATGTTGAACTGAAACCGGTGATTCAAAGAAATTAAAACAGTCAGGACAGACAGTAGAAAAATCTGTTTTACTACCATTAATTGTGGATTTTCTCCGAGAAAATTTTGTCAATTTTTACAAAGCACGGTCAGAAGATGAGTTAGACACCTTAAAAGAGGCATAGACATACAAATTTCATCTAAATCTTGGTCTGGACAGGTGATACTGTTGGTGTGATCATTGGCCAACAGTGGATGACTTATGTCGCCAGTAATATAACGCGTCAATAACACGCAATACCAGTACTAAAAATGTATAAAATACAAGTAGTGCCTCTGTACTGAAAATAGAAAGGACTGTTTAGTGCTCTTTTCACAAAATGTGTAGTAAGGTGTGTATTCGTATTACAAAAGTTATAAACTTCTTGTGATAATTACATTATGTGCCGTATGAAATGAGTTGTAAAGTGTGTAATATTTTTCTCACATCTCTATGAAGGAAAAGTAAAATAACAACATGCTGTTCTTCACTACTCTTCCTCATAATACCCAATGTGTTGCAGTAAGTGAGAGGACAAACTTGCCCTGCGCAGTCGTGCTAGCGCTGCTCCCGTTAATTTTTTTAGTGAAAGAAAATTTTAATTTTAACTGATTTTGTTTCATTGTTTAACATGCTAAAATAGTCAGAGAACTCAACTTGATTTACCATTATCTTAAAAAAAGTGTGTGGAAACGAGCAAGAGAGTATCTCCAAGTTTCCTATGTCTGCTGTGTTCCGCAAATTTCACGAGGGCTTATTTTCACTTCTCGTACGCTATCTCGGATTATTCATGTCACCAGTCGAATTATTTGTTAGCACCTCTTGTTGCTCTGTAGTAACATCAAATTTTCTCATCGTAGAAATCGTTTAGTGCTTAATATGTTACTTTTGTTTAGTTTTTAGTTAGTCTTACTATGTTCAATGATAGTTTGTTGCGGACTCTTGTCAAAAGTATTCCAGAAAAATGGTTGCTTTCCCAGTATTTCTACTAGAATTTGCAGATTCCACATTCCACTCAGTCTAAATACCTTCTATTCAGGCTCGTGCATTGGTCACTATCGTTGACCCTGCGGGAGAAACGAATGACAGTTTCTTCAGCTGGAATGGAATTTGGGAAGACTCTCTGCACTGAGGTCTCACGTTCTGGTGAAACGTTTGCGTTCTTGTGTCTTCCGTTTGCCCTTGTTGAGACATAACACACTATTTTACACTGTAACAGCCCATGTTGTTTCTCAACGTTTTCTAAATGCTACATGGATTATACATTCATTGATTAATGTGGTTACGTACGGAACAATATATGATCAGCGAATCTCTTCCCTTCGTATGTTGTCTGGAGCTGCAGCTACGATTTTTCTTGTCTAATAGTTTTTAGGAAGGAAGAATACTTCTTAAAGTAGTAACTTTTGCCCATACGTTCTCATAATCTGCACATATTTAGAAAAGTACATAGTTTCATATAATGTGTTTAAGATAAATTTGTCTACGATGTCTCCTCGTTTTAGAAAGTAATCTGAAGAATTATTTACCTCAGTGGCCAATATAATAGATAATTCAT
Organism: Schistocerca serialis cubense; assembly: GCF_023864345.2. Lineage (NCBI taxonomy): Eukaryota > Metazoa > Arthropoda > Insecta > Orthoptera > Acrididae > Schistocerca > Schistocerca serialis. The sequence continues at coordinate 444,201,972 of NC_064645.1, forward strand.
TTCTAGGGAAACGAATGCACACCCTGTGCTAAAGAGCTTATAGAAATCCGTCGCTAATCCTTGCCCGACGGTGAATTCTTTCACTCTCAACTGATTTCGCCTGTTACGGCCCTGTCGGTAAGGTACTGAGTATGTTCATAAGGAAGAGATGTCTTGCCACGAACACTTTGTCGTCAGTCTGGGAGGCAGGTGTTGATTTGATGATGTTTATAATGCTTAGACGCATTCTCTGAAATGCTTCTCCCTACAAACTGTTTCAACAGGTTAAAGAGCGTTTTACGAGTTCGGTCGATGTTCCCCACTTGTCTACCCATAAAGAGGCACTTCGAGCAATCTACTTCCAGGTGTTCAAAAATGGTTCAAATGGCTCTGAGCACTATGGGACTTAACATCTGTGATCATCAGTCCCCTAGAACTTAGAACTACTTAAACCTAACTAACCGAAGGACATCACACACATCCATGCCAGAGGCAGTATTCGAACCTACGAGCGTAGCAGTCGCGCGGTTCCGGACTGAAGCGCCTAGAACCACTCGGTCACCGCGGTCGGCTCGTGTGGGTGTCACATTGTCTTGCTGGAATGCCCAAGCCCGTCGGAATGCATGAATAGATGCAAGTGATCAGACTGGATACTTAAGTACGAGTCACGTGTCAGAGTCGTATCTAGACGTATAAGGGTCCCATATCACTCCAGCTGTATACACCCACACCATTACAGAGTCTCCACCAGCTTGAACGTCCTCTGCTGACATGCAGAGTTTATGGATTCATGAGGTTGTCTCCGTACCGGTACACGTCCATCCGCTCGATACAATTTAAAACGAGACTCATCCGACCAGACAACACGTTTCCAGTCATCAACAATCTAATGTCAGTGTTGACGGGCCCAAACGGGTCGTAAATCTTTGTGTCGTGCAGTCATCAAGGGTACATGAGTGGACCTTCGGCTCGGCATATCAATGATGTTTCGTCGAGTGGCTGATGTCCCAGCATTGAAATCTGCAGCAATTTTTCGGAAGGATTGCACTTCTGTCACCTTGAACGATTCTCTTCAGTCGTTGTTGGTCCCGTTCTTGCAGGATATTTTTCCGGCCGCAGTGGTGTCGGAGATTTGATGTTTTAGCGGATTCCTGATATTCACGGTACACTCGTGAAATGGTCCTGCGGGAAAATCCCCAAATACCGCTATCTCGGAGGTACTGTGTCCCTTCGCTCTTGCGACGACTCTAACACCACTTTCAAACTCATATAAATCATGATAACCTGTCATTGTAGCAGCAGTAACTGATCTAACAAGTGATCCAGACACTTGTTGTCTTATACAGGCGTTACCGATCGCAGTGCCCGTATTGTATCTGTTTACATATCTCTGTATTTGAATACGCATGCCTATACCAGTTTCCTTGGCACTTCAGTGTATATAGTACTATTATAGAACACAAAGATAACTGTTTATTACTTCGAATGGTATTGAACGACATTCAAATATCACTGTCCAATCAACATTTTTTCCCATCAATCTTCTCGTTGGTTTGGTATTGCCCGTCATCAATTCATCTCCTTGAACATACTACCTCAGTTATCTGCTGAATGTATTCCAATTTCCGCCTTCCTCTACAGTTTTTACCCTCTACAGATCCCTCTAGTTTCATGGAGGTTATTCCCTGATGTCTTAACAGTTGTCCTGCCATCCTGTCCGTTCTTCTGGTCAGTGATTTCCATATATTCCTTCCCTCAGCATTCTGCCGAGAATCTCATTCCGTATGTTATCAGTCCATCTAATTTTCAACATTCTTCTGTAGCACCACTTCTTAAATGCTTCGATTCTCATCTGTTCCTGTTCTTCCACTGTCCATGTTTCACTCCACACAATGCTGTGCTACAAACGTAAATTCTCAGATTTATCTCCAATTTTGGCCAATGGTTGACATTAGTAGACTTCTCTTGATCAGGAAAGCCCGTTTTGCCAGTGCTAGTCTGGTTTTTCGTCCTCCTTCCTCCATCCGTGATGCGTTATTTTGCTGCCTAGGTATTAAAATTCCTTAACTTCATCTTCATCGTGATCTGATTATAAGTTTCTCGCTATTATCATTTCTGTAACTTTTCATTACTTTCGTCTTTTTTCGATTTACCCTCAATCCATTTTCTTTACTCATTAGAATGATACTTCTATTCAGCAGATCCTGTAATTGTTCTTCACTTTCACTGAGGTCAGTAATGTCATCAGCGAATCGAATTGATATCCTTTTGCCTTGGGTTATAATTCCACTTTTGAACATTTCTTTTATTTTCTTTGTTGCTTCTTCGATGTATAGATTGAAGAGAGTCGGCGAAAGACTACATCCCTGTCTTATATCCTTTTTAATCCGAGCACTTCGTTCTTTGTCTTCTGGTCTTATTGTTCCCTCTTGATTCTGGTACGTATAGTTTATTACCCGTCTTTCCCTACAGCTCATCCCTATTTTTCTCAGTTTTTCGAACATCTTCCACTGCTTGACATGGTCGAACGCATCTTCCACGTCGACAAATTCTATGAGTATCTTGATTTTTCTTCGGTATTGCTTCTATTATCAGTCGCAACGTCAGAACTGCCCATTTGTTGCCTTTACCTTTTCTAAAGCCGAACACATCCTCAATTTTCTTTTACTTTCTTCTGTATATTATTCTTGTCAGCATCTTGGACACATGAGCTGTTAAAGCGACTGTGCGGTAATTATCGCTCTTTTAGACTCTTGCAATCTTAGGAGCTGTGTGGATGATTTCTTTCCGAAAGTCAGATGGTATATTGCCAGACTCATACATTCTACACACCAACGTGAATAGTACTTTAAAGATGAACAATAACAGTCTCGAACTCAAAAAACAATTATTTTGTTGTTACCACTTTTGGTCAATTTAGACAATCTTCAGACCTTCTTAATGAAATTTGAAATACGTCATATATAACAATTATTGAAAGAAGAAATTATCTGCTGGTGGTAGGCGGTGGCCGTGAATGGAGCAACTGCAGGACTGTCAACTGGTGAGTCGGACAATTGATCTGTTGCTTAAATACACGATGCTCCGCCTACTGCATACCGAATTACGTCAGCGATAGCCAATGAGACATACAGGATGTAAAACAGTTATTACAATAAGACGTGTACAGAATGGTTACAAGAAAGCTAATAACAAATGCAGGAATAGGTACGTTACTTTATATAAAGTAACAGCTACAAACAGCATTTGGTCAATATGCGATAAAAATATATGTAAAAGAGGTAACCAATCATAATCTGTTGTGAGAACCCTGACAGCCATTTGTGGTGATTTATTGCACGCCCGTGGATTATATGGCAGGAAACGTAATGGTTAAGCGAGGCCAGTGTTTCCCATGGAGACGGCGTGGTCATCTTGATAAGCGCCACCCGGCAGAAGAAATTTCACTGGTGCAGTAGCGGCTAGATGTTAAATAAGTACTGGCATGCAGATCCACATATAAAAATGTGTACAGGTATTGCATATTGCTCCTAGTCATAATGCCAGTGAATAGTAGTTTTTTTGGTCACTTATGCGACGTATTTTAGAAGTTCTGATGGAATGTGATCCATCCCTTCTGCCATATTCGATAATCTTTTAGATTATGATTCTAATACTGGATCCCCTATCAAAGAATGGGGTGAACAGCACTGCGCCCTGACGTAAGCGACACTTCCAGCAGCGGTGGCGTATTGAACCTCTTGAGGAGGTGTCTTCGTCGACGCCTCTCTTTCGTGTTTGCGTCTGACAGGGATTGTCTTTAGCTTGTGGTTTGTGGTTCTGTAGTGAGTACCATGTTCATTATGGAAGCTCACTCTTCGGACGACTCCACATGGTGATTTTCTTGTCACAGTGTTCTGCGAATGTTGAATGGCTGCTGATACACTTCCGTAGACTTTTATGCTCCGCCTGTCTTACTATTCTGTACAAAGTTCAAACCATCACAGCTGTAACATAACTCCATACAGAATTTTTTAAAGACGAAGGATGACACCAAAATATCTGAAAAAACTGGTATTTGTCAGTTTTAATGTTACAGCTGTGATGTGTGAACTGTGTATTCTTCAGTATACGGGCGGTTGTAATGAAAACGCAGCCCCTCACGTAGGTCCCACGTGGGCTGTAACTATCGTATGGCAGCGGAACTTGGCAGATACTGTATACTAATGCGTTAATGCGTAACCAGTATACGCTGGAAACAATTAGTTCCAACTTTGACTACCATGTGCAAATTTGGCATTGTACGCCATCTTTTCAACATCTCTGGTGCTCATATTGAACAAATTGTGTAAGTGGTGGTGGTTAATGATAAAATCAACATTATACCTTTCTCACTTGTTTGTCCTTTTCTACCCACTTCCGTTCCCAATGCATTACACATCGAACCATTTCTATATGTCTTTCTTGCATTCACAGCATCAGATTTGCACATGGTGGCCAAAATTGTTTCTAATTTTTTCCAGCGTTAATCAATTCTGCATTAACGTATTAGAATACCTACGAAGTTTTGTTGCCGTGGGATAATTGCAGCCCACACTGACCTCTGTGGGCAGTTGCACTTTTAATTACAACCACGCGATAGTAATATAGTTTTAATCAGTGCCTTCTTTTTCACTGGCTGTCATCAATGATTTAGTTGAAACTGAGTCTAAAACATTGTGGAAAGCCACGAATTTGGGATACAGTTATAATTAATACTTATTGCCCTTTTTATCAATTCTTCCTCAACTTGATTTTGGTGTATTGTGATTCATTCTTTCCGAGAGGGTGCTCTTTCATTTAGGTTTAAATGCGAAACCATAGTTTTTATCTGCGCAGGTACTGTGTTAACTGTGACCTTTTTTATGTTTGAGGCTAGTTGCTCGCTTAACTTCTGGACAAGGGTGATGTGCCTGCAGCTGTAAGAATATCTTTCGCTAGGTGACCTGCCTTGGTGCCGGAGAGTGTGAAACTGCATGTTGCGTTAACTGTGAGCACAAGTTCAAATGAACTATACGTTTGAATTTACGTTGACAAGCAAGTAAGTACTGTTGCAGGAGTTTGTAATGAATGTGCAGTTTAATTAACGGAGTGCGCCGCGCTGCCTGGGACTTCAGGTTTTATGACGCTAGTTTGTACGCCGACAGGGCAAGCGGAATACGCGACACCCTTTGCTGCGAAGCACCGAAGTAAATGCAGGAGATCGAAATTTAACTTCTTGTTTAATATGAGAACTAGAAAATGGAGAAGTGTGTTATACAGAATGTCATCTACGTAAAAAGGGCGAGAGCCATTTGACCATGCACAGAGCAGAGTACTTCGTGCCGTTATTAGACGAAAGGCGGCGAGGGGTAATGGCTGTCTGTATGCCCCTGTAAATGTACTAACCTCTCTGAGCATACGGGGCGGAATAGTCGGATATAAAGTTAATTTCTGGAGCACCCCAAGGGAGTTTTGTAGTACCGTGCCTCTTTGCGATACACGTAAACGATCCGCTGCGTAAAGTCGGGAGCTGTGTGATGTTTTTCACGAGTGGTGCTCATGTATAATGCAACGCCAGAACACAGTAGCGAAATGCGGGGAGGCCCGAAGAGGATCGTTGGTTATTGTTGGGACTTGCAGCTGACAATCAACCTAAAAAAATTTAATGTGCTGTGAATAAATAAATGGGAAGGTCGATTACTATTCGGTTCTACTTTTTGTGTTAAATCACTGCTCACAGTAACAACCGTAAAATTTCTATAAAAAGCTGAGCAAACAGACCTAAAGTGGCATATTCCTGGCATGCAGTTGGTGAAACAGGGATCAGTACTCAACCAGATCTAAAGTTGAATGAACAAACAAAACAAGTTTTTTGAAAAACTGAGATTCATTGCAAGAACTATAAGGAAATTTTAATTATCCACGAAACAAATGGCTTACAAAATATTCGTTCGACCCATTGCTGGTCTCGGAGGCAGGACTAAGAGAGAGAATAGAGATAATCGAAAGCAATGACGCGCTTTTCTTCTCTGCTTCGTTTAGTGAACACGCGAACGTTATTGAGATGCTCACAAAACTCAAGTGCCAGAACCTGCATGAGAGAGACATTATGAACTACAGACAGGTTCGTTGTTAAAATTTGGAGAGCGTACGTTGCAAGGAAAATCACACAACATTCAGTACTTCATAGCACGAAATTTTTCAAACTGAGTATGACAGCAAAATCATAGAAATCGAAGCACGTACTGTGACTTACCGAGAGTTTTTATTACAGGGCGCCATTCACAACTGCAAACGGAAACGGAGTGTTATCACAAGTAACCCGAAAGTTTAGGTTGTGGAGAAAAGACGTTGCTGTAGGCGTAGCTGCATCTTCTTCGCGTGCTTCTCGAGAGAAATGTGTGATGTACAACTTTTACACATTGCACTTTTCTGCTTTTAAATTTTTCGTTATATCTGCACTTCTGTAACATAATATCAAGGAGCATAGTAATATGGGAAGAAGTGCAAATATCTCATCCTGTCAGTGAAAAGCTACGTTTTGGATAATAAATGCACTTGTCTCACTTATTAGGTTCTTTTTAGCAGAATATGCAGGGTGTCTCAAAAGGTACACTACAACTTCATTGTGTTATAGCACCCAAACTAAGGAAGAAATTCACACAGTGTTCGGCTTGTGTGACAAAAAGAGTTTTGTTTTTATGTATTCCAAATTGTTGTGAGTGAAGCATAATGACAACTGTGCAGGAAAAGGCTCAGCGTGTTGAATGTTTTATTCGGACCAAATAGGTTGTAATGAACATTAAAACACGGCGTAGGAATCACCCACCCTCACGGACGTCGATAATTTTATGCAAGCAGAAAGAGGTGATGTGATGCTTCGTACTGGTCGACCTGCAACAAGTTATTTTCATGAGTGGCGCATAATACACGATATACACTGACAGCCAGAACCTAATTGCCGATATGTCCACCTTTGGCACGGGTAACAATGGCGACGCGTAGTGACAGGGAAGCAATGAGGCCTTGCTAGGTCGCTGGAGATAATTGGTATCACCTCTGCACTTAATTCCCGAAAATGCTGGGGAGGGTGCCGATGAGGTTTGACGCCACATTCAGTCACATTTGAGATGTGTTCGGTCGGGTTCCAGTCTGGTGAGTTGGAGAGAAGGGCAGCACATCAGTTGCAATTCGCCACTGTGTTCCTCGAATCACTGCATGACACACTCGCTCTTGGGAAAAATGCTGTAGCCATCGGGAAACGTTATCGTCATGAACTGATGTACGTGGTCTGCAACCACTTTGCGATACTCCTCGGCCGTCATGGTGTCTAGCATGATCTCCACTGGACCCATGGATGCAAACGTGGAAGACCTCCAGAGCATAATGGAGACGCCATCATCTTGTCTGCAACCAGTTTCCGATACTCCTTGGCCGTCATGGTGCCTTGCATGAGCTCCACTGGACCTCTGGATGCAAACGTGGAAGTCCTCCAGAGCATAATGGAGACGCCGTCATCTTGTCTGCAACCAGTTTGCGATACTCCTCGGCCGTCATGGAGTCTAGCATGATCTCCACTGGACCCTTGGATGCAAACGTGAAAGTCCTCCAGAGTATAATGGAGCCGCCATCATCTTGTCTGCAACCAGTTTGCGATACTCCTCGGCCGTCATGGTGCCTTGCATGAGCTCCACTGGACCCTTGGATGCAAACGTGGAAGACCTCCAGAGCATAATGGAGCCGCCATCATCTTGTCTGCAACCAGTTTGCGATACTCATCGGCCGTCATGGTGCCTTGCATGAGCTCCACTGGACCTTTGGATGCAAACGTGGAAGTCCTCCAGAGCATAATGGAGACGCCGTCATCTTGTCTGCAACCAGTTTGCGATACTCATCGGCCGTCATGGTGCCTTGCATGAGCTCCACTGGACCTTTGGATGCAAATGTGGAAATCCTCAGAGGTTAATGGAGCCGCCATCATCTTGTCTGCAACCAGTTTGCGATAGTCCTTGGCCATCATGGAGTCTAGTATGATCTCCACTGGACCCTTGGATGCAAATGTGGAAGTCCTCCAGAGCATAATGGAGCCGCTATCATCTTGTCTGCAACCAGTTTGCGATACTCCTCGGCCGTCATGATGTCTTGCATGAGGTCCACTGGACCTTTGGATGGAAACATGGAAGACCTCCAGAGCATAATGGAGCCATCGTCATCTTGTCTGCAACCAGTTTGCGACAGTCCTTCGCCGTCATGGTGTCTTGCATGAGCTCCACTGGACCCTTGGATGCAAACAAGGAAGTCCTCCAGAGCATAATGGAGCTGCCAACTTCTTGTCTGCAACCAGTTTGCAGTACTCCTCGGCCGTCATGGTGCCTTGCATTAGCTACGCTGGACCCTTGGATTCAAACGTGGAAGTCCTCCAGAGCATAATGGAGCCGCCATCATCTTGTCTGCAACCAGTTTGCGATAGTCCTTGGCTGTCATGGTGTGTTGCATGAGCTCCATTGGACCCTTGGATGCAAACTTGGAAGTCCTCCAGAGCATAATGGAGCCGCCATCATCTTGTCTGCAACCAGTTTGTGATTCTCCTCGGCCGTCATGGTGTCTGGCATGTGCTCCACTGGACCCTTGGATGCAAACGTGTAAGTCCTCCAGAGCATAATGGACCTGCCAACATCTTGTCTGCAACCGGTTTGCATTAGTCCTCGGCCGTCAAGCTGTCTTGCATCAACTCCACTGGACCCTTGGATGCAAACGTGGAAGTCATCCAGAGCATAATGGGACCGCCATCATTTTGTCTCCGTTCCCAACGTCCTGGTACCACGCTATCGAATTGAGCCGATGATTACATGCCCATTTCAGTCATAATAGTCGATGCCGTTGTGTTAACATTGGCACATGCATATGTCGTCGCCTGCAGGAGCCCCTCAGTGCACTGTGTGTTCAGACTCACTACCCTGCCCAGCATTAAAATCGAATGTTAGTTCCGCCACAGATCGCCACCTGTCCTGTTTTATCAGCTGCCCGTCCGACATCTGTAATGAGGGGTGACCGCCCAACCCCTCGTTGGGCGTGGTTTCGCCTCGATTTCGCCCCGTGTACCACTTGTATGAATATCAAGAGCTCAGATGGAAACCCAGTTCTAAGCAAAGAATGGAAAGCAGAAAGGTGGAAGGAGTATATAGAAGGTCTATGCAAGGGTGATGTACTTGAGGACAATATTTTGGAAATGGAAGAGGATGTAGATGAAGATGAAATGGGAGATATGATACTATGTGAAGAGTTCGACAGAGCACTGAAAGACCTGAGTCGAAACAAGGCTCCGGGAGTAGACAACATTCCATTGGAACTACTGACAGCTTTGGGAGAGCCAGTCCTGACAAAACTCTACCATCTGGTGAGCAAGATGTATGAGACAGTCAAAACGCCCTCAGACTTCAAAAAGAATATAATAATTCCAATCCCAAAGAAAGCAGGTGTTGACAGATGTGAAAATTACCGAACCATCACTTTAATAAGTCACGGCTGCAAAGTACTAACGCGAATTCCTTACAGACGAATGGATAACTGGTAGAAGCCGACCTCGAGGAAGATCAGATTGGATTCCGTAGAAATACTGGAACACGTGAGGCAATACTGACCTTACGACTTACCTTAGAAGAAAGCTTAAGGAAAGGCAAACCTACGTTTCTAGTATTTGTAGACTTAGAGAAAGCTTTTGGCAATGTTGACTGGAATACTCTCTTTCAAATTGTGAAGGTAGCAGGGGTAAAATACAGGGAGTGAAAACCGATTTACAATTTGTAGAGAAACCAGGTGGCAGTTATAGGAGTCGAGGGACATCAAAGGGAAGCAGTGGTTGGGAAGGGAGTGAGACAGGGTTGTAGCCTCTCCCCGATGTTATTCAATCTGTATATTGAGCAAGCAGTGAAGGAAACAAAAGAAAAATTCGGATTAGGTATTAAAATCCATGGAGAAGAAATAAAAACTTTGAGGTTCGCCGATGACATTGTAATTCTGTCAGAGACAGCAAAGGACTTGGAAGAGCAGTTGAACGGCACGGACAGTGTCTTGAAAGGAGGATATAAGATGAACATCAACAAAAGCAAAACGAGAATAATGGAATGTAGTCGAATTAAGTGGGGTGATGCTGAGGGAATTAGATTAGGAAATGAGACACTTAAGGTAGTAAAGGAGTTTTGCTATTTGGGGAGCAAAATAACTGATGATGGTCGAAGTAGAGAGGATGTAAAATGTAGACTGGGAATGGCAAGGAAAGCATTTCTGAAGAAGAGAAATTTGTTGACATCGAGTATAGATTTAAGTGTCACGAAGTCGTTTCTGAAAGTATTTGTATGGAGTGAAGCCATGTATGGAAGTGAAACATGGACGATAAATATTTTGGACAAGAAGAGAATAGAATCCTTCGAAATGTGGTGCTACAGAAGAATGCTGAAGATTAGATGGGTAGATCACGTAATTAATGAGGAAGTGTTGAATGGGATTGGGGTGAAGAGATGTTTGTGGCACAACTTGACTAGAAGAAGGGATCGGTTGGTAGGACATGTTCTGAAGCATCAAGGGATCACCAGTTTAGTATTGGAGGGCAGTGTGGAGGGTAAAAATCGTAGAGGGAGACCAAGAGACGAATACACTAAGCAGATTCAGAAGGATGTAGGTTGCAGTAGGTACTGGGAGATGAAGAGACTTGCACAGGATAGCGTAGCATGGAGAGCTACATCAAACCAGTCTCAGGACTGAAGTCCACAATAACAACAGAAGACACTCACCACAGCACTCATCGAACACTCTACAAGTCGTGCAACTTGCATCGCAGTCTGACCTCCGTTGACCTCAGACAGATCGCGCACCTTCCCCATTCTACACATGGACACTGTGCTGACTACATGCACCGTGCGTGTGTCTGGGTAGCAGTCACTCCTCGCCAGATGACGCTGTTATCGCGTGGGCGGCTTTATACCGATTGTAGGTCAGTGGTCATAGTGTTCTGGCTGATCATACTTCTTTGTAGTTTCTGTCTTTTAAGTGTAATGTGTTAGTTTATTGACGCTGAGCCGTGGTGCCATTGGATTAGTAGACTGTTCTGTCTGGGGTCACTGGCTCAGGTGTAGTTTCGACTATCCCTCTTGAGCCCCACTGCCAATATCTATGACGAAGAGTTGGTATCTGAGGGTTATGTCCTTAGAAGGTCTTTGCTTGCCGATATATATACAGGGTTCGCTGGCCCGAGAGGCGTTTGAAATGATGTGATGCCAGTTTCCACCGACAGGAGAGTGGCGGACAAATTGGGCCTGCAATGGACTCTGGGAGCTTGTTTGTGTTGTTGTGTGACATTGTGTTAAGCCTCTTACTTTTATAGGTGCTATTGCATTTGATTATATCATAAGTTTTGGTTCCAAGTTGTGCTAATAATGTCTTTAATTTTACTTGTCGAATACCTCATTGATTACCAACCCAAAAGTCTGTTACTCAATGAGTTGTTTAAATCTACATCTACATCTACGTGGATACTTTGTAAACCACACTTAAGTGACTGGCAGAGGATTCATCGAACTACCTTCACAACAAATCTCTATTCCGCTCTCGCCGGCCGAAGTGGCCGTGCGGTTAAAGGCGCTGCAGTCTGGAACCGCAAGCCCGCTACGGTCGCAGGTTCGAATCCTGCCTCGGGCGTGGATGTTTGTGATGTCCTTAGGTTAGTTAGGTTTAACTAGTTCTAAGTTCTAGGGGACTAATGACCTCAGCAGTTGAGTCCCATAGTGCTCAGAGCCATGATATTCCGCTCTCGAACAGCGCGTGGACGAAACGAACACACATGTCTCTCCGTGAGAGCTCTGATTTCCCTTATTTCATTATGATGATCGTTTCTCCCTATGTAGGTCGGCATCAACAAAATATTTCCGCATACAGAGGAGAAAGTTGTTGATTGAAATTTCATGAGACGGTTCCGCCGCAACGAGCAACGCCTTCGTATTAATGACGTCCACCCCAAATCCTGTATAATGTCCGTGACACTCTCTCTCCCCTATTTCTCGATACTACAAAACGTGCTGCTCTTCTTTGAACTTTCTCGATGTACTCCGTTAATCCTATCTGGTAGGGAAGGATCCCACACTGCGCAGCACCATACCAAAAAGATGACGGAAAACCGTAATGTAGACTGTCTCTTTTATAGATCTCTTGCTTCTTCGAAGTGTTCTGCAAGTAAATCGCAGTCCGCGGTTTGCCTTCCCCACAACATTTTCTATGTGCTTTTTCCAATTTAAGTTGTATGTAATTGTAAGTTCCAGGTATTTAGTGGAATTTACGACGTGTAACCGAAGTTTAACGGATTCCTTGTAGCACTCGTATGGATAATCTCACACTTTTCATTATTAATTTTCGCACCATACAGATCTCTTTTGTAAATCGTTTTGCAATTTGTTTTGATATTCTGACGAATTTACTAGGCTTTAAAAGACAGCATCATCTGCAAACAACATAAGACTGGTGTTCAGATTGTCTCCTTAGACAAGGAGCAGCAGATGGCCTGTTACACTACCTCTGCTAACGACAGAAATCACTTCTGTATTACTCGATGGCTTACCATCAGTTACTGCTAACTGTGACCTGTCCGACAGGAAATCACGAATCCAGTCGCATAACTAAGACGATTTACCACAAGCACGCAATTTGATTTCAAGCCGCTTCTGGGGAACTGCGTACAGTGTCAGAAGCCTTCCGGAAATCTTGAAATACGGAATAAATTTGAAATCCCTCGTCGATAGCACTCAACACTTTGTGTGAGTAAAGAGCAAGTTGTGTTTAACAAGAACAATGTTTTCTAAATCACTGTTGACCGTGTATCAATAGACCGTCCTCTTCGAGGTAATTCATGATGTTGGAACACAATATATGTACCAATATCGTGCTACATATCGACGTTAATGAGATACACCTATAATTTGGTGGGTTCCTCTTATTGCCTTTCTTGAATATTGCTGTGACCTAGGCAAGTTTCCATTCTTTAGGTACGGATTTATCGTCGAGTGAGCGGTTGTATATGACTGTTAAGTATGGAGCTATTGCATCAGATCCTCTGATAGGACCCTAACTGATATCCACTCTGGACCGAAAACTTGCATTTATTAAGTGATTTAAGTCGATTCACTACTCGGAGAATGTCTACTTCTAAGGTACTCATGTTGGCTGGTATTGTTGATTAGAGTTCTGGACTAGTTACCTCTTCTTCTTTGGTGAAGGAATTTCGGAAGGCTGTGTCTAGTAACTCTGCTTTAGAAGCTTTGTGTCGACAGTATTTCTATTGACATCGCGCAGAGAGGCACTGATTGTTTCTTTCCGCTTGCATACTTTACATACGACCAGAATCTCTTTGGGTTCTCTGCCAGGTTTCGAGACAAAGTTTCGTTGCGGTAACAATTATAAGCATCTCACATTGAAGCTAGAGCTAAATTTCGAGCTTCTGCAAAACATCGCCGATCTTTGGGATTTGGCTTTCGTTTAAATTTGGCATGATGTTTTCGTTGTTTCTGCAACAGTGATGTGACCTGTTTTGTGAACCAAGAGGAGTCAGCTCTATCAAAAAAGTGGTTCAAATGGCTCTGAGCACTATGGGACTTAACGTCTGAGGTCATCAGTCCCCTAGAACTTATAACTACTTAAACCTAACTAACCTAAGGACATCACACACATCCATGCACGAGGCAGGATTCGAACCTGCGACCGTAGCGGTCGGGCGATTCCAGACTATAGCGCCTAGAACCGCTCGGCCACACCGGCCGGCTCAGCTGTATCGTTTGTTAATTTATTTAGTGTAAATTTCTCAATTGCTGTCGTTACTATTTCCTTGAATTCAAGCTACATCTGGACTACACTTACACTATTAATTTGGAAGGAGTGGAGATTGTCTCCCAGGAAGGCACAAAGCGAATTTTTACCTGCTGTTTTGAATAGGTATATTTTTCATTTATTTTTGGAGGATATGGGAGCTACAGTATTCAGTCTTGCCACGACAACCCTGTGTTCATTACTCCTTGTATCCGTTTTGATGTTCTTTACTGGATCAGGATTATTTGTTGCTAAGTGGTCAAGTGTGTTTTCAAAATCGTTTTCTATTGGAGTGGGCTCATGGTTTTTCTATGATTAAAAAAGAAGGGTTTGTCTTAACAGAGTGTCTTGAAAATTTGGAAATTTTATTTAATTTCATGTTCTTTATTAGTTCATTTGGATGTAAAAAATCATAATAGTACAATTAACGTTCGGTTTTAATTGGTGTTTGAAAGTGCTGGCTTGCCTTTTGGCACTCAGTCCTCGCTCCACACACTACTTGGTTCACAGTCAAAAAGTTTGATAACAATATGTACAAGTAATATCTGCGATCTAGGACACTGGCAGAAGCAGCCTTGGATTCTGACACACTCTGATAAGTCACTGCAGTAACACGTAGTAATACTTAGTAGTGTCGTGCTACTTCGATATAATTTCCTCACTGCAGACTTCCGTACTAATGTTATTAAGAATGTAAGTTCGCTGAATTTGGGGGGCGAAGCTTTGAGTGTGGCTGCCTGAAAAGACGCACCGGTCAATCAGAGTCGCAGGCGGGGAGGTCATGTCAATTTCGCGTTCCCCTGTGGCGTGTCTGTGTTGCACCATCCATTAGAGAACTACAAGTGATGGAAAAGCGATCTCGTTCGGAAGTTTAAGTAGGTATCTCGTCTCCCGCTTAGCAGCCTGAGGTGAATGTGCGCCGGGTAAGGTCAATGAAGACATCGTAGATACCGTAGTAAGAATAGTGACTAGGCTTGAATTTACGAAACAACCTTACAAGTCGGAAGCACATACTAATCTCATGAACGGAACATATCCTATCTTCACACATAACGTAGTATGCAAAAATTTAACACAAAATATGCTGAAATAAATTTGAAAAATGATGCAGTGATCCGATCCTCAATACCTGATAACCTCACGTAAACTGCACCACTGCCTATAAGTACACTTTCGTGAGGAATGGTGAGCGAAGTGATGAAAAATCGACACCTCTCATTATCGCTCACACAACGATATAGACTTGGCTACAGTAAATTAATTTGGAGTTGTCTTACCGTCAGATGTACTGTACAGTTATTCAGCATCATGGCTCGCTATAAGGCAAACAAGATCATCAAAGCAATATGGTCTTCCAAGAATGGCTCCAGTACAAAGAATGTCTCTTCATTCCAAGCACTACCAGTCGACTCTGCTGGAAGAGGAAGAAAATAATGGCTCACTTCTGTTTCCAACCAGATGCACGTAGTACACGCTATTGCCAAGTCCTGTGATTGGCTAATTGTGGGACACAACGGAACACGGAACACCAAACACCAAGTTTCCGATGCTGTGGTCATGCAAAGAGTTCGTGAACATAACAGAATCGATACGAAATGAAGGTGACTAGCTTAATATCTCAGATACATTTGTGTGATAAAGTAGATGGTGAGAAAATGAAAGAGCCAACAGCAGGTATCAGTGTTGCATCATTGGCATGACTGCAATTGCACATACGTCCAGCACCTCCTGAAACAGAGAAAATCTGTCCACACAGTTCGTGACATCACAACATTGCGTCGTACGCAGGCAACAGAGGAGGATTCGAACTGCCCACTTTTTATCGTAACTGAGCTGATTCGTGATAGTAGTGATTTGCCTGATTTGACATGCATTCTTTTTATTTACTTTGTGTGCACTAGAATCGACGGTTTATGTGTGTTCGCTCAACCCATGATCTTTTTATTTCCGAAATGCCGTTTCGTTGTTCTGTGCAGATTTATAGAAGAAATTCGGAGGAAGCCAAAAAAATTCGGTATTCAAATTTCTGGAATTCAATGAGGAAGAAACTCATTATTTAAGTTCAGGTGTGAGTTTTTGTTTAAGTTTTTAAAAGAGGGTAATTTTAATTAAGAATACAGTTTATCACGATTGCGGTTGAATGTCATGAAAATGCTTCTTCGACGACGTTAGTTTTATTACATTCATGTGGCACTACATTTCCTCTTTAGTATTTGTTGCAGTAATACATATCGGTGAGACTGTAGTATTCAGTTCTGTTTTCTGTTTCAAAAATTTTTGGTAAACTGCCTGTTGAGAAACGACAAGAATTTCGTATAGTTGTACCCAGTAAACAAGAACTAAATTAAGAGCAGCTACCACATCATCACATCTTCTATACATTAGGCTATGTGTAACAACCTGATGTTCAAAATCTATGTTAGTAATTAAGCGCATAACGCACTGAGCGAAAAATGCTTTTGATCTTACAATGCACCAACAGGCTAACCACAATATTTTGCTTTAAAAATATCAATACACTTCCAAAAATGGAAAAATATATGAATAGCTGAATACAGCAAATGTAAACACAGAAACATTTTTATTTTCACGGATTCATAGTCCTTCAGCAGATGTAACTATAAAAATGTGTGAACACATTTATATGAAGTTAAAAGCGTATTTTATCAGCTCCTGCAAACACTCTCACTTCCTGGGTCTGAATTTCGGCTACATGTAAATGCCTTTCATGTCGTCCCTGAGAGCAAAATTGTTTAAAAATAACTGTGTGCATCAATTTCTGCTAATATGCAGCGTATATCAGTTGCAATGTTTTAGCTTTCTTAATAGTGTCAGTTTTTGTATATGAATTAAGATAGTGACTATGAAATAATAGTTGAAACACAGATATATAAGAAAGAACCTCATGAACATTTCATGAAAGGCACTGAACACTTCATTGTTAAGAAGAATACTCAAACGTTTTTGACAGCTACATAAATCCACTACTTTTAGCGATAACATTAGCCGTGTGTGTGTGTGTGTGTGTGTGTGTGTGTGTGTGTGGGTGTGCCAGGGAGTCTCTCTTTCTCTCTCTAGTAAATTTATGAATATGTAGGTAGCCCCCAGTAGATTTGTAAGTTTACTATCACAAAACTGGAAACATTTGTTTTATCACTGTTATTAATTTCTAATAATTGGGCACTGATCAATACCAAATATCTGTGTTTTACTATGAGACAAGCTACATTCATTCTCTTCCAGGTATTTACAGTTATTCTGTTGAATTTATTGCCATGATGCACTGATGCTTCATGACAATTTGTAAAACTCTACTGTTTCATGGAGCAGGTGTTCCTTGCCCCTGTTTCATATTTGAGTAGCTTGCCAAAAATAACTGGTTGGCAGTTCCCATTGTTTATTAATTTTTATTGACAGGTATGGTGTATCCACCTTCAAAAGGATGCTGTTCTTTAGGAAACACAAATCTGGCGTGGAAGGACAGACCAGTTATTAAATGTCGCCCTCCAAAAACCACATTTGAACCCAGATGCAGTTCGATTGGTATTCCGAAATTGTTCTTCCTTATTTCAAAAGAACACATTTGAAGAGCCAGAGGAGAAAAGCTGATGGTTGAAAATGAACAGCACAACAGTATAGGTTCTCTACTCAACAAGACTATGACGATGCTTTCAGCTTCAGTTCTGAAGCAAAGAAACATATTCTATGTCAAGATATTTCTTGTATTTAATTAGTACAGATTGATAAATAAACCATTAATTTGCAATTGTAGTGTTTCCTGCCTACATATGTTTCAAGTTTTTCGTTTTCCATTGGTTTTGTGTTACAGTATTTAACAGCTTTGAATTATATTTTTAATGTTAAGAAACTCATCACCTTGCAGTTATGAATAACTTTTTGATAATATAAACGTGTCATATAAAAAATAATAATCTTTAGGTTCCTATTTACCGGTAAAAGTTGTTTATGAACAAAAAAGCAATGCAAATGGGCCTCAAAGATGTTGCGGTATATTTAATAGAGTCGTTTTCCATGAGCTGGCTTTTTTCGGAACCATTAGACATTTGCTCCCTACGTCTCATTTTTATTTATTTCGTGATGTGTCTCTTACACTGCGTTGTTTGCACTTTCATTTTGATTCTATGTTCAGCAACAGAGGCACATCTGTAAAACGTGCGGCGGACAGATCTCAGAAAACTGGCCTTCTAATGCGCATATCAGCCAATGGTGTCGATATTTATTTTATTTTTATTTATTTAGTAAGCATTCATTCATGAAATCTTTGATTACTGCGTACATCAGTACAGTTAAAAATGCATGTTACATAACACTAACATTAATTCAATGACAAATAATTTTAAGCACATCATGCAGTACAGCCAATCATTAAATATAACACACTAAAATAATAGAGGACTCAGATATATAGTACAATAGATGACAAAATCAATTTTAGATACATAATACAGAAAAGGAACTAATTTAAATTAAGCCAACAGATATTCATTTACAGTGTAATAGCACCTATCTTGCAAATACCTTTTCAGAGCTATTTTGATTTTTTGAATTTCTATTAATATCGTGAAGTGAAGCGGAAGTTTATTTTAAGGTTTTCTGCTAGTTTGCAGTTGTCCATTTCGTCTGAGAGCTATGCTTGCATATTCACAGTGAAGGTGCTATTTTTTCTTGATTTGTGCATACTAAATTGTTTCTATTCTTTGAAATTTTCTTTACGTAAGTAATTATCTCAAGAATGTACAGGTGCTGGAGTGGTAGTATATGGAGTGCTTTGAAAAGGAGTTTTGAAGAGTCTCTGGGTGTGGTGTTTTCAGTTGCCCTGATTTATGAACTTCCTTGAAATGGCCACTATTCTTCCACAGACTGCATTTGTAGTCCATTTTCCTCCCGTATTTTTAGCAAAAATTACATGCCTCTTTATGTGCTTAGCCATTTCCTAGAAAAACATATTTAGTTTGTCCATTGTCATTTATTTGGAAAGTGACTGCACTCTATCAAGAATTAAATAACACTGTCAACAATCACAATTTGTATTTAATTTTTGAAAAGGAATGCATTTAAAGACCTGTAAGTATTGCACAAGTTTACATCTCTGTTGAATATTTGATTAGTACATTTCAAATCAAATGCCAAATGCTTTCTTAACCATAATTTCGCTAACCCTTCATTATTCTGCTGAGGTTTCACACAAGAACCAGTCGATATTTTTCTCAATGACATCATGAGATGGCGCACAGTTCGTAATCGGAACATTCTAGTAGCTTACTTTTACAATTTATAGATGGCAGTTTACGGACGCGTTTTTATTGCCTGTCAATTATCTAACAAACGTTTTCTGAATCTACGCAGCCGTTTCAGTTTTTATTCTTAAAATGCTTAAAGTGTTTAAGTATGGTACGAACACAAATATTAGGCTACGCTGTAGCATTCCCATTCGTTGGCTTTCAACCTAACATAGACCTCGGTCTACGCTACAACCAAGATTCTGGGGGGTGATATCAGTGCTGCCGCCATTTAAAACACCAAACGTAAATTTTTTCTCAAACGGATTAGCTTCTTGGTCATTCTTTCGACCATATGTAGATTATACGTTCACAGCTTGAGAAACAGGGCTCTTATGAAGTACGAGCGTCGGTCAACAAGTGTTACATGGCGTAGAATGTTGAATGCTTGAATACTACTTTTAGTTGCTACTCGTGACCTAGCTGTGATTGAAAACGCAGTCACATGCTATGAAGTTGTTATTTTGAAAATGCATATGTTTTCTAACAGATACGTGATTTCTTGCCCATCTCTAGTATGAAAGATTTCAGTAATGAAGAATACACTGAATGGACATTGTTTTTTTCCAAATGTTACATATCAGCAAACGATACAACTAAAATTAGGACAATATAATTCTACTCATTGTTTCTCTCACCTTCGACAATGTGAGCGTGAAGAAAAAGAAAACATTCTTTCTTCGTAACTAGTCGAGCTAGAGCACCGAAATTCTTATTGATAACACATAACTATTATTGATAACATTTAAAGCTATTGAACGATACGTAGTTAGCTTACAGACAAAATTGAATGCCACGAAATTCATAAAGTGGGTCTGGCAAAAACTTAAACAGTCTTAAACAAGGGCGGCATCTGAATGGGGAGGCTGTACGGGCAGTGAAGAACAATGATTTCATCCCTTCTTAAGCTTATTGAAATTTAAAAGAAAATTTTTTCCGGATGCATTAGGCCAGTATTAATAAAACATCTTGTGTGTTCAATGGTGTTTTTTTCGTTTACCTCTTTTAAACTCCACTGTTTCTTCCTTCGTTGTTAGCGGAGTTTGGTGTCGAAAAAAAATACAGTTGCACATGTAACTTTCGCTATTTCTCGGCTTTTACAAACTCGATTTCTGTTTCCTAGCGACTGTGATTTTTTGCTCTGCACTTCACTTCTGCAAACTTCGTAAAAGTTGTTTAGTTGTTTTCGCAGAAATGGAACTCTAGTTTCACGTGTTCCACATAATCAGGTGGACTGGAAAGTGGTTGCAGGAGAAGGGACAGAAGAAAGAGTTACTGAGGAATATGGACTTGGCAGTAGGAACGAGAGAGGAGGAAGGCTAACTGGTTCTGAAATTAATTTCAGCTAGTAATAGCGAATACTCTGTTCAAGAATGACCAGAGGGGAAGGTGCACTTGAAAAAGACCCGGGAACACGGGAAGATTTCAGCTGAATTACATCATAGTCAGATTTCGAAATCAGATATTCGAATTTAAGACGTCCACAGGAGCAGATATAGACTTAGATCACAATATAGTAGTGACGAAGAGTAGAGTGAAGCTTAAGAAAATCGTTTGGAACAGTTAGTGTGAAAGGAAGTGGGATATTGAAGTAGTGAAGAATGATGAGACGCATTTGAAATTTGCTAATGATGTGGATGCTGCGCTGAAGAATACCAGGATAGGCAGTTCACTTGAAGAGGGATGGACACTTCTAAAAAGGGAAATCGCAGAGTTGGACAGTCAGACATAGGTACAAGGAAAGTAAGAACGAAGAAACTAGCTAACAGAAGTTGATCGACGAAAGAAGGATGTACGAAACTGTTCAGGGAAAGACAGGAATATAGCAGTTTAAATCCATTAAGGATGAAATAAACAGGAAGTGCAGGGAAGCTAAGGCGAAATGGCCCTGGGAAGGACGTGAAGAAATCGAGAAAGAAATGACTGTCGGAAGGACTGACTCAGTATACAGAAAAGCCAAAATAATTTTCGGTGTATTTAAAATCAAGGGAGGTAACATGAACAGTGCAATAGGAATTCTGTTGTTAAACGCAGAGAAGAGAGCGGATAGGTGGAAAGAGTACATTGAAGGGGAAGGACTTGTCTCATGCAGAAATTGCTGTAGGTATGAACTACACAAGGAATCCAGTATTACAGTCGGAATATGAAAGAACTTTGCAAGACTTGATATCAAATAATGCAGAAGGGCAAGAAGATTCCTTCGGAATTTATCGAACCCTGGGGGGAGGTGGTAACCAAACGACTATTCATGTTGGTGAGCAGAATCTATGAGACTGGCGACGTATCTTCAGACTTGCGGACTCAATTTTAAAGATTGCAAGAGAAGGTAAGTGCGAGAACTATTGCACAATCAGCTTGACAGCTCATGCAACAAAGTTACTAACAACAATAATATACAGAAGAAAGGAAAAGATGACGATCAGTTTGGCTGTAGGAATGACGAAGGCACCAGAAAGGCACTTCTGACGTTGCACTTGATAATGGAAGCGAAACTGGAGATAATTCAAGACACGTTCATAGGATTCTTTGACCTAGAAAGAGCGTTCAGGTACGCAAAATGGTGCAAGACGTTCGGACTTCTGAGGAAAATAAGGTATAAGCTCTTGGGAGAGATAGTTAGTGTACAATATGTACAAGAACCAAGAGGTAACAATAAGAGTGGCAGACTAAGAATAAAGTGGTCGATTGAAAAAGGTGTAAGATAACCATGTAGTCTTTCACTCCTTCTGTTCAATCAATGTATCGAGGAAGGAATGACGTAAATAAAAGGAAAGTTCAGGCGCGGGATTAAAATTCAAGGTGAAAGGATATCAGTGATAAGGTTCGCTGATGACTCTGTCACCCTCAGTGAAAGTGAGGAAAAGTTACAGGATCTGATAAGCTAAATGAACAGCCTAATGAGTAGAGAATACGGACTGAGAATAAACCGAAGAAGATGAAAGTAATGAGAAGTAGCAGAAAAGAGAATAGCGAGAAGCATAACAACAAAATTGATGATCATGAAGTGGAGGAAGTTAAAGAATTCTGTTACCTAGGATGCAAAATAAACCGTGACGGACGAAGGAAGGAAGACGTAAGAAGACTAACAGAGGCAAGGTGAGTATTTTTGGCCAATTGAAGTCCATTGGTGTCAAACATGGGCCTTAATTTGAGGAAAGAATTTCTGAGGATGTACGTTTGGAGCACAGTACTGTGTGCTAGAGAGCCATGGACGGCGGGAAAACAGGTACAGAGGAGAATCGATGTATTTGAGATGTGGTAGGTGCTACAGATGAATGTCGAAAATTAGGCGTACTGATGAGGTGAGGAATGACGAGGTTCTCCGCAGAATTGGCGAAGAAAGGAACTTCTGAAAACACAAGAAGAAGGGACAGAATAACTGGACATGTGTTGAGACATCAGGTAGTAAACTTCTTGGCTCTAGAGGGAGGCGTAGAGGGTAAAAACGGGGAAGACAGAGATCTGAATACATCCAGCAAATAGTTGAGGACGTAGGATGGGTTGGGTTGGGTTGATTTGCGGGGAAGAGAACAAACAGCGAGGACATCGGTCTCATCGGATTAGGGAAGGAAGTCGGCCGTGCCCTGTCAAAGGAACCACTCCAGCATTTGCCTATAGCGATTTAGGGAAATCACGGAAAACCTAAATCAGGATGGCCGGACGCGGGATTGAACCGTCGTACTCCCGAATGCGAGTCCAGTGTGCTAACCACTGCGCCATCTAGCTCGGTGAGGACGTAGGATGCAAGAGTTCCTGTAATTTTTCTCATGCGTTCCTTCAGAAAGTGAAGCATAGTCGTAAGCGCTAATTCGGACGAGATCGAAAATCGTTGGCGTCCCTCGCTGAAAGCCGTCACCCACTTTGACTTTGTTATGTAAGGCAATGTAGAATCCCCGCTGGCGGTTTGAACATCTTGCTGACGCTATCGTGATGTACGTCGTCTGACACATTCAGTTTTACACAAGTTTGCTATTCTTGTTTAGAAAACATCGTGACAGCACTACATTAGACCGTTAGCAACACGAGACACAGTTCTCTTCGTAACAGAGCGCATGGGTGCTGTGGAATAGGAGAGTATATCTGCGCTGTAACTAATACGTCTTATAAGCGACTAGGATGCAAGAACTCCTGTAATTTTTCTCATTCGTTCCTTCAGAAAGTGAAGCATAGTCGTAAGCGCTAATCCTGTCTCTCGGACGAGATCGAAAATCGTTGGCGTCCCTCGCTGAAAGCCGTTACCCACTTTGACTTTGTTCTGTAAGGCAATGTAGAATCCCCGCTGGCCTTTTGAACATCTTGCTGACGCTATCGTGATGTACGTCGTCTGACACATTCAGTTTTACACAAGTTTGCTATTCTTGTTTAGAAAACATCGTGACAGCACTACATTAGACCGTTAACAACACGAGGCACAGTTCTCTTCGTAACAGAGCGCATGGGTGCTGTGGAATAGGAGAGTATATCTGCGCTGTAACTAATACGTCTTATAAGCGACTAGGATGCAAGAACTCCTGTAATTTTTCTCATTCGTTCCTTCAGAAAGTGAAGCATAGTCGTAAGCGCTAATCCTGTCTCTCGGACGAGATCGAAAATCGTTGGCGTCCCTCGCTGAAAGCCGTTACCCACTTTGACTTTGTTCTGTAAGGCAATGTAGAATCCCCGCTGGCCTTTTGAACATCTTGCTGACGCTATCGTGATGTACGTCGTCTGACACATTCAGTTTTACACAAGTTTGCTATTCTTGTTTAGAAAACATCGTGACAGCACTACATTAGACCGTTAACAACACGAGGCACAGTTCTCTTCGTAACAGAGCGCATGGGTGCTGTGGAATAGGAGAGTATATCTGCGCTGTAACTAATACGTCTTATAAGCGACTAGGATGCAAGAACTCCTGTAATTTTTCTCATTCGTTCCTTCAGAAAGTGAAGCATAGTCGTAAGCGCTAATCCTGTCTCTCGGACGAGATCGAAAATCGTTGGCGTCCCTCGCTGAAAGCCGTTACCCACTTTGACTTTGTTCTGTAAGGCAATGTAGAATCCCCGCTGGCCTTTTGAACATCTTGCTGACGCTATCGTGATGTACGTCGTCTGACACATTCAGTTTTACACAAGTTTGCTATTCTTGTTTAGAAAACATCGTGACAGCACTACATTAGACTGTTAACAACACGAGGCACAGTTCTCTTCGTAACAGAGCACATGGGTGCTGTGGAAAAGGAGGGTGTATCTGCGCTGTAACTAATACTTCTTATAAGGGACATCATTTGATTTCGTTGTATCGTGTCTATATGGTAATGTTGCCGCTATGACAGTTACAACCCACGTATAAATTGAACAACAACGGTGGCAATGAGCGAGTCTGCCTCACACATTTCCTGATTTTGATCTCTGTTGTTTTAGATCAATGCGGATTACTCCCGTCCTCATTCCATAAAAGAGAGTATCCTGTGTCTTCATACTGAATTAAGAAGCAGACAGTTTGCTTGCGGGATTCACATTGGCATTCACAAAACAGGGTATAAGTGGTAGTTAACGGGAACGAAAGAGCCTAGTTACACTGTTCGTATTGCCCATATTTTGTTCAATATCGGGTGCGCTACAAAAACTCCCAGTTCGGAGGAATAAACACATTCATTTGAAACGCAGTAAATAAAATAAAACGACGAACACAAACTTTTTATCATACGCAAAAGCGTTCCAATGTTCCAATTTATTTTAATAATTTTTTATACTGACCATATTCTTTTCAAAAAATTAGCGAAAATAACTTTTTCGAGAGAGATCATTTCTCATTCTGAAGGCCAATAATAATAATCACATGAAACAAGGAAATATCTTTTATTAAAACAAAACATATTTGATGCAATGTTTGTCAATTACTTTAAAAGGTAACAGAGTTCATGTGCCGCCTGTTTCCGTTTATACGCATGCTGCTTGTGAAGAGCTGGAATTTAATCTGTGTAGCACAGTAAACAAATGAAACATCCGGTGAGTGTGGTAGGTAGTCATCATAAGCAGTTATTATGTAGTTGCAGTCTAGCAATCTGGTGTTCTACAAGCGAGTGTGTGATCTGGAAAAGAAATCATATAACATACACTCCTGGAAATTGAAATAAGAACACCGTGAATTCACTGTCCCAGGAAGGGGAAACTTTATTGACACATTCCTGGGGTCAGATACATCACATGATCACACTGACAGAACCACAGGCACATAGACACAGGCAACAGAGCATGCACAATGTCGGCACTAGTACAGTGTATATCCACCTTTCGCAGCAATGCAGGCTGCTGTTCTCCCATGGAGACGATCGTAGAGATGCTGGATGTAGTCCTGTGGAACGGCTTGCCATGCCATTTCCACCTGGCGCCTCAGTTGGACCAGCGTTCGTGCTGGACGTGCAGACCGCGTGAGACGACGCTTCATCCAGTCCCAAACATGCTCAATGGGGGACAGATCCGGAGATCTTGCTGGCCAGGGTAGTTGACTTACACCTTCTAGAGCACGTTGGGTGGCACGGGATACATGCGGACGTGCATTGTCCTGTTGGAACCGCAAGTTCCCTTGCTGGTCTAGGAATGGTAGAACGATGGGTTCGATGACGGTTTGGATGTACCGTGCACTATTCAGTGTCCCCTCGACGATCACCAGTGGTGTACGGCCAGTGTAGGAGATCGCTCCCCACACCATGATGCCGGGTGTTGGCCCTGTGTGCCTCGGTCGTATGCAGTCCTGATTGTGGCGCTCACCTGAACGGCGCCAAACACGCATACGACCATCATTGGCACCAAGGCAGAAGCGACTCTCATCGCTGAAGACGACACGTCTCCATTCGTCCCTCCATTCACGCCTGTCGCGACACCACTGGAGGCGGGCTGCACGATGTTGGGGCGTGAGCGGAAGACGGCCTAACGGTGTGCGGGACCGTAGCCCAGCTTCATGGAGACGGTTGCGAATGGTCCTCGCCGATATCCCAGGAGCAACAGTGTCCCTAATTTGCTGGGAAGTGGCGGTGCGGTTCCCTACGGCACTGCGTAGGATCCTACGGTCTTGGCGTGCATCCGTGCGTCGCTGCGGTCCGGTCCCAGGTCGACGGGCACGTGCACCTTCCGCCGACCACTGGCGACAACATCGATGTACTGTGGAGACCTCACGCCCCACGTGTTGAGCAATTCGGCGGTACGTCCACCCGGCCTCCCGCATGCCCACTATACGCCCTCGCTCAAAGTCCGTCAACTGCACATACAGTTCACGTCCACGCTGTCGCGGCATGCTACCAGTGTTAAAGACTGCGATGGAGCTCCGTATGCCACGGCAAACTGGCTGACACTGACGGCGGCGGTGCACAAATGCTGCGCAGCTAGCGCCATTCGACGGCCAACACCGCGGTTCCTGGTGTGTCCGCTGTGCCGTGCGTGTGATCATTGCTTGTACAGCCCTCTCGCAGTGTCCGGAGCAAGTATGGTGGGTCTGACACACCGGTGTCAATGTGTTCTTTTTTCCATTTCCAGGAGTGTAGTTCGTATAATAATCTACATAACATATTTCGTGCAGCCATGCAAAAAAAGTCCTTGCATTATGTGGCGCTTCTGTATTGTGCAGCATTGCCTGCCACTTAGTGCGAAACTAAGTGTGGTGAACTGTTTATATACATATCATTGCTTCGTAAGATTCGTATAACAACTACTCAAAAATTTCTCAGCTAATCATTGCTACAGAAATCCCCTTCTCACATTGTCCACAAGATGTGTAACCCGGGAGGACGGATCCTGTGCCTGGATGAGTCCGTCGTTTGGTTTCACGGAAGTAAGCAATGACCCCAAAATCGGTCATCCTTATAATGGTTTACCTCCTCTAGCTAACCTTCTGCGGAGAATGCAATCCTTCCAGAATCATCTACGTACAGTTATTAAGTCATTATTAAGATACAAGCGCAATTATTGTTACCAGAGAAACGTCGAGTGAGTTAACGGTTGTACTGAAAACGAGGGAATTTGGGGCCTATTAATAAAATACCTATCTATTTGATTTATCACGTTGTTTCTTCCTTTTTGTTTATTAAATTCTGAAGCTCATTCATGACAGAAATACGGTATTAGATCTTTCTGAATGAATAGCTTTGACTTTTTTTTCCTATTTCAACATCAAAACTGGGATCAATGGTCGTATGGTGCTTGGAGCGACAACGCTTACCAAAGTAAAGGAGCGCAACTAAAATAAACAGAAAGATTTATGTGTCCAGTAAACTAGATAAAGGGACAGTAGTGTCATATACAAAGGAAGCATTTATATCTGGACAAGAGCACATAGACGACCTGGGCTCAACTTTAGGAGAATAATTGACGATGCACTGGAGAGATACTTATGTAGCAAATATATGTATGCTGGAAGATTCCCTCCATGACACAATCTTTGTAAAGAAATTTCTAAGGAAACTCAACTACTGTATAGTAGCTTTAAAAAAAAGCATAAGGCTGTAGAGAAAGAGATACTAAATGGAACACCTTTTGTCATCAAAAGGAAAATGCGCCAAGCCTTGAACGACTACTGCAGCAGAATCTTATCGAACGAGCTTTCACCAAATTCAAAATCTGACCATACATCGTTCGTCCAAAAAGTGGCGGATAAGCGACGTCATTCCATTGATTATAGTGACAGCTTGAACTAAATTTACACAACAGGTGTTGATTCGACCAGTCAGCTGTGAGGGGACAGAGTTACGTAGAGGGCATGCGGCCGTAGCATGTCTATGTTGACGTGTTACAAATCGCTGTGGAATAGCGTTAGGGGAATCAAGTGCTCAAGACATTCTCCAGAAAAGAAACGTGTTTGCAAAGTTTGTCACGCACACCTTGACTCTCGAACAAAAACAGCGGTGACAGGACGCCTGCCACGATGTGATTAAAATTCAAACCGCGGTCAATTGGTTTCTGAAATAAAATCATCGTGGGTAACGTGACTTAGTGTTATCAATACTAACCTACTGCAAAATGACAAAGAGCAGAAATTCACATAAAGAGCCAAAGCTTTGACGACACAAATGACATTCAAGCCAAAGTGATACGCGATTTGTCCAACATCCCAAAGAAGCGCTTTGCTGACAGTTTCACATGGTTGTACGATCGTTATGTGCATTGTAGTTAAGTGGGGGAGGTGGGTGGGGGACTATGTAGAACGCCTGAAGCATTAGAACCACCATATTAACTTTTTCCTAGTTTTTCACTAATCCAGTCCCAAAACTTTTTGGACTGATGGGGTACTTAAATTAGTCGCTTCAAAGTTAGCATTCAGACACTCATGAATAACACAGGAAATGAAACTGAGGCTAGCAAAGCTAATGCCGAAACGATGAACTGCGTTTTAATACGTCCTTTTACAAAGGTATACTGTTTGCAGTCGGATTGTCGCGCCACACCAAAAATTACTGATACGTATATTAGTGCTAGTGGCTTTGTGAAACAGCTGAAGTCGCTCAAATTGAACAAGGCTCAAGTGTGCAATGAAAACTTTGTCAGATTGTACACAGGATTTGCAGCCGTATTAGCCCCAATTCTAACCTAACATAATATAGGTTCCTCCAACAAAAACTGTGCCCGATGGTGGAAAAAAAAACACAGGAAGTTTGGCAGAAGAGATCCCCAAAACCACTATACAGTACCACAGATATTCATTTGTTGTAGAATCAGAGATCTTATGATGGACTGGAACGTAGTGAGATGTCTCAATCAATATAGCTTTTTCTTGTCAACCAGTAGAGCTCGCTTAGACATCGGTCATGCGAAACCGAACATGCAATTTTTTGCATGACATACTGATGCGATGTGGTACGGCTACGTAGGCTCGGTTGTCGGTAAACCAGGTGACAGAAAACTTCATTGGCAGGAAACTGTAAAAATGCTGTTAGTATATAAGAAAGACGGCTCAAAAGTCAATTCTGTGTCCCATCTTAGAATATTGCCCACTTGTGTGGGATAGGTTTGACAGGGATAATTTAAAGTACACAGAGAAGGGCAGCACAAATGGTTGCAGGTTGGTTTCACTCGCAGAAGAACGCCACGGAAATATTGACAAACTTGAACTGTCAAATGATTCAAAATAGACGTCAACTACACCACGAGAGTCTATTTACAAAGTCTGAAGAGCCAATATTAATCATGAAATCTAGGCATACACCGAAGTCCCTACGAATAGCTCCTATACAGACTGCGAAAATAGCATCACAGTAGTTACAGCACGCACAGATTCACACAAAGAGTCGTTCTTACCACTCCCCATACGCCGATGGAACGAAACACTAATATGTGATACATTAGGAAGTACCCTCTGCAATGCACTTCCAGTCGTATGGAGTGTATAGATGTAGATGTAGAAGTGTATAATACTAACTGGGACTAAGAAAATATCTTAACTAATAGCTGACTGAGAACCGCATGCATAAAACAAAGACTTACAATCTTGATTTACATTTTAATGACATAAGGAAATCAATCATCTGTCCAGCACATTGTAAAGTCTCTTGCCAGTGTAGGATATTTATTTTACTTTACTTATACCATCTGTTCCCTAATAAGGGTTGCATTCATAAATTACAAATGTTCCTCTAACTTGAAGCCAATGGGCCCGATGGAAAGACCCATCGTAAAACTAAATCAGCTGATCGCCCCGGCACTCTGTACATCATTGAGGTGCGCTTCACCATTGCATCGCAACAAGTCAGCAAAACATTCGGCGCACTTTTACCATTAGCCACCACGACTGAGTTAGTAGATCAGCGGTGAGCAACATTAATCAGACAATAAGCTTAAGACAACTTCTTGAATGTACAGCTTCTTTCACTGCTTCGACCTCCTCCTTTTTTGTGCCTCCTGAGACACCAGTTTTGCTCTGATTAGACAACTGGTCGAATCGTTCAGTATTCAGATTTGCAGGGCATTCGGATATGACTGTGGCCAAATGTTGGACCGTGTGCAAATGTGAGGACAGGCATAGTCGTCAAGGTTCCCGGTCGATCATGTGCGACCACCACAAGAGAAGAATGTCCTACAACTCACAAATCACGCCATAACGGTTTCACAACTGCGAATGTCATCCGAGAACAAGTAATGGACTCTGTGCCAAATTCTGTGCCGTCCTGAACCTCTGGTCGAAGACTATCAGCACCCGGACTAGGGAATTACCATCGTATGCTTCGGCTCCCGTTAGCACAAAACAATAACAGCTACATTTGGAATGGTGCCGTGATCGGGAAGCATGGATTGCTGATGAATAGCGACGCATTGTGTTCAGCGATGAAACGCAGTTCTGCTCTACCACAGTTTGGTGTGGTGGCGAACTGGGGAGGGGTCCCATTGCTCTAAAGCTTTGAAGCCATGTCGTGGCTGCTAGTGACTTGAGGGACTCTGATGGTACAGCGCTATGTCACGAATATCTTGGGTCCTCATGTGTTACCTCCCATGCAACAGTATGGTAGTGCCATCTGTCAGCTGGACAATGCTTGTTCAAATATGATACTTGGCTTTGAGATTTTGAAGTAGTCCTATTTCCAGAAAGATCCCCAGATGTGCCCCCGATAGATGTGAGGAACTAGCTGGGACTACAATTCTGCTCCACTGTCAGTATCCAAGGCATCAAGCACCACTTACTACATTTGTGGGGCACTTTTCCATAGGAGAGGGTGCAACGGCTTTATGACACTCTTCCCAACCGAATCAGTGCAATGTATCCCGGCCAGAGAGGGTGCAACGTGTAACGTGACAAGGCTGGAGAGGAAGACTCAGGCTGCCGTTGAGAGCAATTTGTTAAAGCTGTAGAAAACCAGGTAAGGTTCCACTGCTGCGGGAATGCCCAGAAGCGTGAACAATAACTGACGTCCATAACAGGTGTTGTGAAAACGCCGGAGCGGTTGGAGGGCATAAAAATGTTCAAATGTGTGTGAAATCTTATGGGACTTAACTGCTAAGGTCATCAGTCCCTAAACTTACACACTACTTAACCTAAATTACTCTAAGGACAAACACACACACCCATGCCCGAGGGGGGAACTCGAACCTCCACCGGGACCAGCCGCACAGTCCACGACTGCAGCGTCTTAGACCGCTCGGCGGAGGGCATAACCATTTGCTTAAGGTCTTTAAGAACGCCAGTTGTTATATGTACGTTCATCAGCCATATATTATATACTGTTTACTGTCTTCTGGATTTTGGGCACAGGATCCCTATAAATTGCAAGATGCAGCTGAGGCAGCTCACTGCGCTGGGGATGTAGAGTCAACTCGCAAAAAACGCGATTAGGGCAAGATGTTTTGACTGAAATATCTTTGAAGCTACCAGAAAAGTCAAAAAGCTATTTCCCTACTTTTACATCCGTAACTCTGCCCAGGACACATTCGCCTCTTTTTAGCCAATGATAGAAGCATTTTTCATTCTGGCTCCCAACTACCACCGTTTTGACACTTGACCGTCATAGACTGGAAACCGATGTAGATTTTTGTTGACACGAGCGATGACTGATCCGGTATAGGACTCTTTTTATCTTTCGAGCCACGTCGCTTTTATCATGGTAATGGATAAAGCTTTCACAAAACAACAGGACGAGAATTGATTACATGTATTTGTCTACTTTCTCACAAAAGTTGTACTGATTCGCTCAAGTCCGAAACACAGAGGAGGCGTGCGTAAAAAAAAATATTGACGAAAACATATTTTAGCACGTAAAATCTGAACGCATCTAACTTTGGAAAGCAAGTTTTCAATTTTGCCGTAAGAATGTATCTTTTATCTATTTGATTCTCTTTAAACTGTTCCCGGACATTCACGTGAGAATGAATTTTACGTGCAACATTTACCTCTACTTTAAAGCGTCGTCTCTCGACAATAGATAAAAATTGTTGGTTAAACAATTCGTTTTGACTTTACCCATTTCTTTATCTTCGTCCACGGTTTGAACCGATTCGTACTTCAAAACTTTAAAAAGAGGCACACTTCCAGAAAAACGTGTTTTTCGTCCATAAAATCGAAACGAAGCAATGTATCTTCAAACGATTAAAATTTATTTTAGATCAAGGTTCGTTCCACTGGTGGACCAAATTTGAACCATCACGTCCATTAATTTCACCCAGTTAAAATCTTTTGCAATAGGAATAATTCGATTCGCATAATTTGCCTGAATGGCAGCTCCTGTTCGTAGTTTAAACCTTGCTTAATATACTGTGACGTAGCCACAGTGGGATAGATATTCGAATGGCTATACAAATGGCAGTTGGCGCGGGCTAAAGCAAAAACTTTTTATCTCATTTTACCAGCTCACTCGAACGAATCACACAATGTTGTAAGTTTCCCACTATGTGTTTTTGAATGAAATGCAGCCCGAAACGAGTCTCGTAGAAATGGTATCGAGCGGATAGACGTGTACTGGTATGGAGACAATTTCATGAATCCATGGACCCTGCATATCAACAGGAGACTGTCCAAGCTGGTCGGTGGTCTGTAATAGTGTGGGGCGTGTACAGTTGGAATGATATGGAACCCCTGATACGTCTAGATAGGACTCTGTCAAGTGACACGTACGTAAGCGTCCTGTCTGATCACCAGAATCCGTTCAAGTCCATTGTGCATTCCGACGGACTTGGGCAATTCCAGCAGGACAATGAGCCGGCCGAAGTGGCCGTGCGGTTAAAGGCGCTGCGGTCTGGAACCGCAAGACTGCTACGGTCGCAGGTGCGAATCCTGCCTCGGGCATGGATGTTTGTGATGTCATTAGGTTAGTTAGGTTTAACTAGTTCTAAGGTCTAGGGGACTAATGACCTCAGCAGTTGAGTCCCATAGTGCTCAGAGCCATTTGAACCAGCAGGACAATGCGAACCCCACACGTGCAGGATTGCTGCAGAGTGGCCCCAGGAACATTCTTCTGAGTTTAAGCACTACCGCTGGCCTCCAAAATCTCCAGACACGAACATTATTGAGCATATCTGGGATGCCTCGCAACGCTCTATTCAGAAGAGATCTCCACCCCACGTACTCTTACGGATTTATGGACAGCCCTGCAGAATTTATGGCGTCAGTTCCCTCCAGCACTACTTCAGACATTAGTTGAGTCCAGTCCACGTCGTGTTGCGGCACTTCTGTGTTTTTTCGCAGGGGTCCTACATCATATCAGGCAGGTGTTCCGGTTTCTTTGACTCTTCAGTGTATAATGCACGTAGTGCATTCAACATATTTAACATTAAGGTGCTGTGTTTCAGTCGTCTGTAGCTAAAAAGTTATCCTTCTGTAACGGCTGCAACGTTCTTTGCGTTCTGTTAACTTCTGTGCGGGAAATGTGGGAAAAGATTGGTTTGAGCGTATGGTGTGATAACTGAAGATTTGTCAATAACTTTCCACTTTCACAGTCGTGATTTATTTATGGGTTTAGGTCGCCTCCTATGGGCGAAATTCTGGGAGTGCAACGGTGATCGATGTTGAGCTTTGCGTAGTGGCTTAACGACTTTGTAAGAGAGGAAGAAGAAATGCCCAACCGGCGACCATCCTTCTTTACTTCCTGCGCTGCTTTTCGTCTAAGCCTGAAAGATCTCCCCCGTCGTCAACCATACATTTCGTCCTACTGCACCTGAGTATCAGTCTGTTTGCCGTACGTTCCGGCTTTTTTCTCATTCCTTTTGAGAGAGCGGGAGTCTATAAGTTTGGAATTTTTCACTTTTTCATTACATTATTTACAAGAATAGAACTAGAGACAATATCAATTATTACAAAATAAATGGTATTACGAAGTGTACTAAAAAAAGAGTAAATGATAGTGCCCTACACATCTCTGAAGCTATTTTGATTCAAGAAGGAACATTAAGATTCTGTACTGGAAACGGTTTTGCAGTGAAACAGATTTTTTTTTTTTAAAAAAAAAAGAAGACTGGAGAGACGTCTAACTTCCACAGATTTTCGAAAAGGATTCTGTTGATAGGAGTAACTTACGGCAAGTAATGTGAAAACCAGGCTATACAAGAATATCCAACCATTCAGAGACTTTTATATCATTTTTTGAATTACCGTAGACTGTGGAAAGAGATAGATATAAGCTCAGGCTGGGATTCAGTATATCTTCTTCGCTATTTAGCATGTACATAGAGGACATTATAAGAACATAGAAAGATGCCAGTACTCCTTTGGCATTCAAATTCGAAAGCTAACAAAATGAAACCTTACCCTTTCTTCATGATCATTTAGTTATTCAAGAAAGTGAAGACAAACTTGAGAGGGTTGACTGTAGATGACATCACTTTAGTTCTGCATACGATATAAAGTTGTCAAAAACTTAAACATATACTTTCCTAGGAAATGTATCAGTATGCTCAAAATACATACCAATGGTAAAACATTGTAGCAAGTTTCCCATTTCCAGTATATCGACTGTGACATAGCCCATGGAGATACAAAGAAACGAACACGTATCGGAGTGCTACAACTGCAAGAACTCTCAATAGGTAAAGTGAGGAAGTACGAATAAACACGCAGTAGAGGAGGAGGAAACAAAATGAAACTTCATGGGCTGAGAGGAATTACAGAATCTGGTCAAATTTGCAGCTTGGTGGTTTGAACCCACTGTTCAGTACGACACTACAACCCCTGTGTCTTGAATGCATACACTGATTCGGTTGGGTAAGGTGTCCACTGACTCGGTTGGGTAAGGTCTCGTAAAGCTGTTGTTCCCTCTTCTGAGTCACGCAGACTCCCAGGCTGCTCTCACACAAGATCTATGGACATATCGGGCGCAGATCTGTGGATACTGATGGCCACCTGAGTAGCTCTACATCATGCAGACACTTCATAGTCACACGTTCCAAGTCCTGTTGACACTGGCACCGTGTGCAATCTTTCTCGCTGCAGGTGACAGAAAATTAGGTAAACATGTTGTGACACAACTAATCTTCAGGATTAATTACGCAACTATTATTCAACATGAATTTCATTTAAAATTTCGGTCTTTAGCGAACCATTACTGTTGTACGCAAGTGTAACTTGAATGCAAGTACAGCGTAAAAACATGGATATATCAGCCGATTTTGACGCTGGGTAGCCCTTTTAATTCAAACTGATCACTCTCTGAGAATCAAATGATAAGCTGAACTCGGAATTAATGCCCCATAACTCTGAAACCTTTGTAGATTTCCCCCAACCATTCAGTACTTGAAACATACATTCACATACATTATTATACAAATTGTAAATACAGGATAATACAAATGGCAATTGCAATAAACAATGTACCAGCAACAACGAAAGTTGCATAATGCAGCTTTGACGACACGAGAATGTAAATCAAATTTTCATTACCAACAATAAACAATATTCTCACTCAGACATTCGATCAACACAAGCATATAGCAAGATATAATGCCTAGGAACCGGCGACAGGTATGCAATAATACAACTTCAATTGTACAAACAAAGAACGTCAGTCCGTCCATATGCAGTGGTGTTGCTTCAAACTGTAACATAAGTTATTTTTGATTTATTTAATCGTGTTGACTAGTTTAATCAACTAACTGAACGGCACTACTAAATTTATGGCTTCAGATCGATGTCAAAATGATTTGGTGCATTACCACTGTAGTGACATATGTTGCGGAACTGATAGGCACATGCAGGTTCAGCTGAGATGGTAGCATGCATATATTGTTAACGGCGCGTTACAGTGATAATAGGAATTGTATACTGAGGATGTCTATTACCAATTTACGTGGCTATCAGGTTTGTTGTTATTGTTGTGACTAAGACATGTCCTTGAATTGATTACATACAGATGTAGCTGCAGATAGAAACGATGAAGGAGTTTGTAAATTTGCCAAAATAAATAGTCACTTAGTGAGGCATATCTGATAGATGACTGGCACCATGTTCAAATTCATCAAGTAAATTTTATTCCATTTCCATGGAACAAAGAACGTCGGTAACAAACTGGTGATAAAGACTTCGAACAAGGTGAAATATTAGTTTGTTAAACCGTTAATAACAGATCTTGAAAATAGCAAGTAATTTACTGTGTTTCTAAATATCAGTTCTCTCTACAAGTCTGAATAATTCGTTGGTTCGTAAACAAAAAAGTCATTTAATTGCTTTCTCGGTCGCTCAGATAAGGCGAAATAAATATCTTTTGAATCATCTGTTCTGTACAGGTGGTACCTAGAAGGGAGATGCCGTACACTTTGACTGCGAATGGGAGCACTTCGATGTTTTTTCCTAATTAAACCATTTCGGTAAAACTTTACAAGTCATCTCTGTGTATCAGATCTGACACATAACACTACTACTGACTGATATCTTCTGCGAAAGAAAGTATTTTGATTCGAACAGTCGGATCCGCACCAAAACTGAGTGCCGTTTTGTTTACTGAAGAAAGTGTGAAGGGTCAATTATCTGTTTAGTTCTGCAATCGTCCACCAGATGGTGTTAAGGGAAAAACATGAATTCACTGGATCAGTAGACACAAAGCAGAGCTGTCCAACAAAAGTTTTTGTGAAAGTAAGTATTTCCGAAAAAAAGAGATAAATTACACCCCGAGGGTTTTATCGCATCAGTTGGCGATGTTGATGACTTTCGATGTATAATCAGTGTGTTCAAGTCCCGTTCCTAAAAAGGATCTTGCTTTTAATCGTTTCGGCGACTGTGCTCTTCCCAGCTGCTATTTATTTTCGATGTGAAGTGGGACTAGCGGAAACCTGAAGAAATATGAGACGAGAAGGAACATTCTTTGAATGCGATCTATCCGTTCTTCGGTAAACTAGGCACCTAATTCCATATGTAAATCAAAGTCACGGTCAACATCACGCCAGAAAATGCTTCCACTTCTTCTGAACAAATATCTTTCCACGAGTGCTACAATGCAGTATTTTAGTGGAATGAAGTTCTGCATTTCTTTGCTATATTGGCAGTTGTTGCGACTGCAGTTACATGATAAAAAAGCTGTATCTATTCGAGATCCATTATTTGTCGATCACTTTGAGGGAGCGTGAGGAATTAGATCAGGTATCACCATCAAAATAATCATCCCATTTACGTGGGGCACACAGGACAATAGCACTTCTTTTCTTCACTAACTTCAGATTCACTGGAAGCGAAGAGAGGTAGAGATCCTTCTTGATCAAATGGCTCTGAGCACTATGGCACTCAACTTCTGAGGTCATCAGTCCCCTAGAACTTAGAACTACTTAAACCTAACTAATCTAATTACATCACACACATCCATGCTCGAGGCAGGATCCGAACCTGCAACCGTAGCGGTCGCGCGGTTCCAGACTGAAGCGCCTAGAACCGCTTGGCCACCCCGGCCGGCGATCCTTCTTGTGCACTACCTTCAGTAAAATTTGCTTCATCCTCAGTCTCCTCCAAAATTTACTGCGCGATAGCATCACTAGTTTACGTCTTTTGATCATCGTATTTATACAAGCAAAAACGTCCCGAAAAGGACACGATCACTTGTACACACCTAACCAACTATGTTATGGTCAAAGTCGGTATTACTTGTTGAACTGCCTATGATAACATAGCAGGCTGAAAAAGTACCAAAAGTAAGTACTTTTCGGACCTATACGAATACGGGACCCAAAGCGGAAAAACAATATATTGGACGAGGCCAGATATTGGACCAGAAGTGATATGCGTTTACTATGCGAGACTCCAGGAGAGATACGACACAAATGATACATTATGAAATATACTGGAATAAGTTTAGTGACTAATGATAAAAGCCTAAAACGCAGAGGCTGGGTATACTGCCTTGTAACCACACACCTTTCATACTTCTCTTAGTGTAAACTTTCCAGAGAAGCATATCTTAAGCTGTCACTTCTAGATTCCACATAAGGGATAAAAACTATTAATGGAAACATCACCAGGAGAATGCAGATTTTTAAAGCATCTCACAAACACTGTCGAATTTCCACAACGCTGAATGTTTTTCTACTCGGACAACACGAATGGTACGGGAAACGAGTGACAGATTTCGTTAATTTAACTTCCATTGCGCAGTAATCAAATAAACATATGTGTAACATAATTACTTAATCACGTGCAACGAGCAACTGTTAATTACTTTTCTTTATTTCTACATATTTTTTGCATTGTATTAATTGACCATAAATGTTAATTTTAATGTAAATGAGTTTGCCAGATTGAATCACTCATTGGTCGTACAACAATTGGAATTGGACTCATGGGCAGTGGTGACACCGCCATCTGGTTTGGTTCACTCCAGTCTATCTGATATTAACCCTTTAAGTGACAAAAGGTTTTTTTTCCCAGCGTAACAAAGCAAATATGTACCCTTTGGGAATAGTAATCAAGAAACCTGCTCAATTTATTATACATTTTTAAGTCTACCATGTGATAGGGAAAGGAATGAGGGAAGCAATATTGGCATTATTTTGGGAAGAAGATTAGAAGTAAACAGAAAAACGTATACAACATTATTGCCCTACAAAAGGCATTTCATATGGTTGATTGGAAGCTATTATTTAAGGCAATATGTAAAGCATGACTTGAGTGGAACGACAGGGACAAATTATGAATATACACTAAAGTCAAAGTAGGGATGTAACAGTAACAGGAAAGAGGGAAAAATGAGAAGGGGAGTGAGACTTCACCTTACCTATTTAATACATTCACCAAAGAGGCAATAAAAACAATGAATGGAAAGATGCAAAGACATCTGAAATCAAAATCAATAGTACGGCATATTCATTGCATCAGATTTGATGATGACTTTGCAATAGTGACAGACTCAGAGAAGGAACCAAATAAAATAGTCAAATGTTTTTTTTTATTCCAGTCTTTGATAATAGTATAAATTCCTTTGACGATGACCGGTTTCCGTCAGTAATGACCATCTTCAGATCTGTTCTACATCAGATCTGAAGATGGTCATTACTGACTGAAACCTGTCATCGTCAAAAGAATTTAAATTGTGATCAAAGATTGAAATAAAAAAAAATTGACAATATTGGATCACTGTTCATATTCGCGACTATGTCACAGCTGGCGAAAATACTTAAGGTCTTAAATGAAGAGATACGAAAAGTAAAACTAAAAATAATCACCAAGAAGACAGAACCCATGGTCATAGACAAGAAAGGAAGTAGAGATAAGACTGACATTAGAAAAGGCAGTGAGCAAAAGGAGGAAGTAACCGAATTTCACCATCTCGATAGCATTGTGGAAAAAATGTGAATGTCTCAAGGAAATCAAAATAAGAATTGAACTGGCCAGGAGCGCCTTCCGAAATAAGAAGCACCTTCTGCCTAACAAGTACACCAGCTTCTACACTGAGAAAATATTTGTAAATACCTTTGTATGGAATGTTGACTTTAGCAGAGAAGGAGAAAGCTACAGAATCTGCAGAAATGTCGTCCTGGAGGAGAATTACGAGACCTAGCTGGACTGTCAGAGAAATGAGTGAGATGATTTTACAAGAAATAGGAGAGAAAAAAGAACTAATGAAAGTTACAGGTCAACGCAAAGTAAAACTCAGTGGCCAATTAGAAACAATATTCTTTTGCTAAACATCTTTGAAGCGAAGATCTTAGGGAAGAGAAAATGAGCTAATTACCGAGAAATCGTACTTAAAAAAATGTGGTCAGTGAGATGGGATGTTATTCCTGCATGGAGATGAAGAGGACAAAGCTCCGGATGAAGAGACAAGGCTTTGACTTTTGAAAGAAAATGATTAGAATATTCATACTAGTCTGGAGGAAAACAGTACATAGTATTTCTAGCTGTTCGCCAGTGTTATATATGTTTACCAGTGCTATATAGACTATATTTACCATTGTACTTAAAGGGCTGTAGTGCACGTGATTCCAGTTCTAGATGAGGAAGTGGCCGACTGACATTTGACAATCTCCCATCTAGCGAGAGAATAGCCTATGAGAAAGCAACACTCTGTTAATCTCCCATCTAGCGAGAGAATAGCCTATGGGAAAGCAACACTCTGTTATTCACTGTTGAGAAAAATGGGGGCAGTCCTGAAATTAGCGCAAGTGAATACATGGATACATTTTATGCTTTCTGTTCTAATAAGCACAGCTTCATGACTACAGTAAAACTGTTGCTAATAAGCATAGATTCTTTACAATAATGAAGAGAACCAACAGGCTGCAACCCCCCCCCCCCCCCACTCTACATTGTAGTCTGTCACCTCCTCCCTTCTTCCATCTATTGTTCACATCAAACAATGTCCAGTGGAAGTAATTAATAAGCTAAGTCTTGTATGAAGTTTTGAGAGCAGCGAAGATTACAATAAACTTTCAACTGTACTTAGCTTGTCATGTTGAGATGGCTCCAGTTCTTCTTGTCTAGGGGTCTAATCTTTGAAGATGAAAATCTAACATCCGGTTTGAATTAAATAAACTGGAAGATTGTTGTTGCAGAAATTTTTACGTACATACATTTTCCACTGATTTTCTCACATTTTAGAATATCATACAGTATTTTGATTTTTCACATTAACAAAGCCGAAATTACGTTGTTCGCACCGATTAGACCGAAATACATCTGATCACATCAGAGACAAGCTTACGACTCTCATATTCTGCGGAAATAACAATATTCCAGGGGGTACAATTTGTTTTAACAAATGAATTCCTACTAGTTCGTTACGATAGTAATTTCTATTATTATTTCATAAATGAAACCAGAAATAAACAAGGTAAACAGTAAAGGATTCATAATTCATAATAGAGTTTTAAGTGTGTAAATAATTCGAAATTTCAAATGTTTCTAAAAAATAATTTTAACTGTACATTCGGCCGGCTGGTGTGGCCGAGGGGTACTAGGCGCTACAGTCTGGAATCGCGCAACCGCTACGGTCGCAGGTTTGAATCCTGCCTCGGGCATGGATGTGTGTGATGTCCTTAGGTTAGTTAGGTTTAAGTAGTTCTCAGTTGTAGGTTACCGATGACCCCAGATGTTAAGTCCCATAGTGCTTAGAGAGATTAGAACCATTTTTAACTGTACGTTCGGAACTAGTACTTATCCATTATAACATCGAAACTATAATATTTTATAAAGTAATTCCTTTTCATAAACTATTGTTGTCGTGGTTTTCAGTCCTGACACTGGTTTGATGCAGCTCTCCACGCTACTCTATCCTCTGCAAGCTTCTTCAAAGCTTCTTCTACTAAATTTGTGATCCCTTGATGCCTCAGAACATGTCCTACCAACCGATCCCTTCTTCTAGTCAAGTTGTGCCACAAACTCCTCTTCTCCCCAATCCTATTCAGTACCTCCTCATTCGTTATGTGATCTACCCACCTAATCTTCAGCATTCTTCTGTAGCACCACATTTCGAAAGCTTCTATTCTCATCTTGTCCAATCTATTTATCGTCCGTGTTTCACTTCATACATGGCTACACTCCATACATATACTTTCAGAAACGACTTCCTGACACTTAAATCTATACCCGATGTTAACAAATTTCTCTTCTTCAGAAACGCTTTCCTTGCTATTGCCAGTCTACATTTTATATCCTCTATACTTCGACCATCATCAGTTATTTTGCTCCCCAAATAGCAAAACTCCTTTACTGCTTTAAGTGTCTCATTTCCTAATCTAATTCCCTCAGCATCACCCGACTTAATTCGACTACATTCCATTATCCTTGTTTTGCTTTTGTTGATGTTCATCTTATATCCTCCTTTCAAGACAATGTCCATTCCGTTCAACTGCTCTTCCAAGTTCTTTGCTGTCTCTGACATAATTACAATGTCATCGGCGAACCTCAAAGTTTTTATTTCTTCTCCACGGATTTTAATACCTGCTTCTCAATATAGAGATTGAATAACATCGGGGAGAGGCTACAACCCTGTCTCAATCCCTTACCAACCACTGCTTCCCTTTCATACCCTCAACTCTTATAACTGCCAACTGGTTTCTGTGCAAATTGTAAATAGCCTTTCGCTCCCTGTATTTTACCCCTGCCACCTTCAGAATTTGAAAGAGAGTATTCCAGTCAACATTGTCAAAAGCTTTCTCCAAGTCTACAAATGCTAGAAACGTAGGTTTGCCTTTTCTTAATCTAGCTTCTAAAATAAGTCGTAGTGTCAGTATTGCCTCACGTGTCCAAACTGATCTTCCCCAAGGTCGGCTTCTACCAGTATTTCCATTCGTCTGTAAGGAATTCGCGTTAGTATTTCGCAACTGTGACTTATTAAACTGATAGTTCGGTAATTTTCACATCCGTCAACGCCTGCTTTCTCTGGGATTGGAATTATTATATCCTTCTTGAAGACTGAGGGTATTTCGCCGGTCTCATACATTTTGCTCACCAGATGGTAGAGTTTTGTCAGGACTGGCTCTCCCAAGGCTGTCAGTACTTCTAATGGAATGTTGTCTACTCCCAGGGCCTTGTTTCGACTCAGATCTTTCAGTGCTCTTTCAAACTCTTCACGCAGTATCATATTTCCCATTTCATCTTCATCTACATCCTCTTCCATTTGCATAAAATTGTCCTCAAGTACATCGCCATTGTATAGACCCTCTATATACTCT
The DNA here is from genome assembly GCF_023864345.2 of Schistocerca serialis cubense. Taxonomy (NCBI): domain Eukaryota; kingdom Metazoa; phylum Arthropoda; class Insecta; order Orthoptera; family Acrididae; genus Schistocerca; species Schistocerca serialis. Next base: position 444,244,636 of record NC_064645.1, read on the forward strand.
TTCCACGTTTCTGCTTTCCCTTCTTTGCTTAGAACTGGGTTTCCATCTGAGCTCTTGATATTCATACAAGTCATTCCCTTTTCTCCAAAGGTCTCTTTAGTTTTCCTGTAGGCTGTATCTATCTTACCTCTAGTGAGATAAGCCTCTATATCCTTACATTTGTCCTCTAGACATGCCTATTTAGCTATTTTGCACTTCCTGTCGATCTCATTTTTGAGACGTTTGTATTCCTTTTTGCATGCTTCATTCACTGCATTTTTATATTTTCTCCTTTCGTCAATTAAATTCAATATTTCTTCTGTCACCAAAGGATTTCTATTAGCCCTCGTCTTTTTACCTACTTGATCCTCTGCTGCCTTCACTATTTCATCCCTCAAAGCTACCTATTCTTCTTCTACTGTATTTCTTTCCCCCATTCTTGTCAATTGTTCCCTTACGGTCTCCCTAAAACTCTGTACAACCTCTGGGTCTTTCAGTTTATCCAGGTCCCATCTGCTTAAATTCCCACCTTTTTGCAGTTTCTTCAGTTTTAATCTACAGTTCATAACCAATAGATTGTGGTCAGAGTCCACATCTGCCCCTGGAAATGTCTTACAATTTAAAACCTGGTTCCTAAATCGCTGTATTACCATTATATAATCTATCTGATATCTTTTAATATCTCCAGGGTTCTTCCATGTATACAACCTTCTTTGATGATTATTGAAGCAAGTGTTAGCTGCGATTAAGTTATGCTCTGCGCAAAATTCTACCAGGCGGTAATTGAAGACACACTGACACTTTCGAACCACGTACATCCCATAGTTACGTTACTAATATCTCAATGTTTTTAAATTGTTACTCATTTGCATCAATACTGTTCAATAGAGAAGTCATTTGCTAAATTATTAGTACTCAATAATCAGCATTCTCAAACTTCCAATTTTTTTTATTAATTAGCTGCAAAAGTCCTTCATTCTGCTGCCAAACGCAAGCATATTGTAATAAAAAGCAAAGTGGAATATCTTAATTTTTATGGCAATTAATTTTAACTGATGTTTTCACATAAATGTCCTTTCTGCTGAAAATGTCAATTTTAGTTCCCAGCACCTCACAGCTCACAGCTCCCCCATAGCTGCCCAATTTCACAATATTGTATCATTTAGGGCATCTGTGTTTGTCATAGCTTAATGACATCAGTAATCACATTCTTATACGTAACTGAATATGCAGTGGCTTTGTTAAACGATTGTTCTTTTACAGTTCAGTTACAGTATTTTGTAACTGGTGCGAGAGAAATAATGACCTTGTCATGACCTTCTTGCAAGTGATTCGATTATAACAGACTGCTTATAGTTTTGCAACAAAGTATAGATTTCATGACTCATTGGTGATGTCTGGAATTATCTCTAGGCTCGGGACTATTTAAATTAATATTTGACCTCTCACACCAAACGCCTTTTAAATTTTTCATTTTTTTGGCCCATTCGTAACTGGATCGAGACAGTACAATGAATTATAATAACGAATACTGAATATTAAACAAACTAGCGGCGCTTGAGCATGGATTTTCTCTGTTAAAGGCCGGTTCATGTATTTTTTACTATGTCTCTTCTCTCTGTGTTTTCACCCTAATCGGACTACGTAATATGAGAGCAACCGAAGACGACGGTGGATCGGACTGGACGAGATTTTGCTTAGAAGTACGGACACTTTTACAATGCCAAGTCGCCCAACAATCTTACAATGCTTAAAGACACAAAATAAAACATACATAGGTTAGTAGTAACAGTATATTCTGAAATATAAAACACAATTTAAAGTACGACACTTACAATACGCAACTACGAGTGCCCTTTGGTTGCAACTCGTGAATATATTAATAAAATAATGTAGTATTAATGGCGGTGTGCCAAAATACGTCTGATCTGGACAAGACCTAGAAAACAAAAGGTACCTCTAAGCCCTCCAGTGATACGACGATCAAAAACCTTCATGTATTTCCAGCGGCTGCATATAATATTCGTACAGCCGTGCACTACATCCATAGCTCAAATTATTTCTTTGTTTCCTTACTTATAATTACGTTTTCTGCTAATAAAAGCTCTGCATGCAAATGTGCCTTTAAACACCCCGCCCCCCCCCCCCCCCCCGCGACAGCACTCGTCTCAACCAACATTTTGGCGTAGTCAACAGGATGGAAACCTGGGAAATCTACAACGGGTCCTTCAGACTTCAGACATTAACATTTTGCAAAATGAAATATGCCATGAAACACTGCAAAGCGAAGTCGGTATAATTTCCTTTACAGATAGTAAGTCCTTTAAGTACAACTCATTGCAAGACAACTTGTCAGAATATGATGTTCAGCAATACAGTGATGTGATGGGTTTTTAGTATTCTCTGCTTCGGCAGCTCAAATTTTGGAACTAATTTTCTGTTCATGGTAGTAACATAGTCTTACAGTCCGCCCCCGGTAGCTGAGTGGCAAAAAAAAAAAAAAAAAGAAAAAAAAAAAAAATAAAATAAAATAAAATAAAACAAAAAAAATAAAAAAAAATTTAAAAAAAGTGGTCAGCGTGACTGACTGTCAATCTTAAGGGCCCGGGTTCGATTCCCGGCTGGGTCGGAGATTTTTTCCGCTCAGGGACTGGGTGTTGTGTTGTCCTAATCAACATCATTCCATCCCCATCGCCGAAGTGGCGTCAAATCGAAAGACTTGCACCCGGCGAACGGTCTACCCGACGGGAGGCCCTACCCACACGACATTATTATAGTCTTACAAGCTTTTAGGCAATGTTCGAGTTCATGAGTCCACTTCTTGTCACAGGTAACTTACTCTGAGTGTCGTATAATACGTAGGGTAGCTGCAGTAAAATGATGATTACAGTTTTCTCTGTTTCACAACAGTGAGTGTGACCTTTCAGAAGATTCTGTACTGTGGTGATAAACGGACGGTTTGCAGGTGATGGCCAGGTGCGATGGATCCAAGGACAAGGTGACGTTGTCGGTTGTTGCGGGACCCATCTTAATGGCCAGGATCCAGAAAGAACGTTCAATGGACGGAGCGGTAGGTGGAATGCGTTACCATAGTTCCGGTTGTATCTCCGAGTAGCATCAGAGAACCCGTTTTTTTTTTTCAGATTACATGCAGCAGTAGTACCACGTAATTAGAACGACACTCATCCTCATAAATTAAGTATAATGCTGATACATTGTGAAACGTCGCTCTGGTGGGCGGTTTGTTGGTTTAAATCACCTCGGGGTATGACCATGCGGTGCATTTGACCTGCGGTCGTCGCACGGTGGCGCTGGCAGCTGTGTACATACGCTGAGGTGTATTGGTGCATGTCAGAGTACGGTGCAACGAGTAAGTGTGCAGACGTTTTCAGACGTGCTAATGGTGACTGTGTGTTGAAAATGGCTCAAAGAACACAAATTGATGACGTTATGAGGGGTAGAATGCTAAGGCGACTGGAGGCTGATCAAACACAGCACGTCGTAGCACGGGCCCTCCGTGCGCCACAAAGTGTGATCTCAAGATTATGGCAACGATTCCAGCAGACAGGAAACGTGTCCAGGCGCGACAGTACGGGACGTCCACAGTGTACAACACCACAAGACGACCGATACCTCACCATCAGTGCCCGCAGACGGCCACAGAGTACTGCAGGTAGCCTTGCTCGGGACCTTACCGCAGTCACTGTAACAGTTGTCTCCAGACATACAGTCTCCAGACGACTGAACCGACATGGTTTATTCGCCCGGAGATCTGCAAGGTGCATTCCACTGACGCCTGGTCACAGGAGATCCCGTAAAGCCTGGTGTTAAGAACGCAGTACATGGTCATTGCAACAGTGGTCGCAGGTTATGTCCACGGACGAGTCCAGGTATAGTCTGTCCGCAGCTCGTGGTCGTGCGGTAGCGTTCTCGCTTCCCACGCCCGGCTTTTTGAAGCAACATGAAAGGCCCTTAACAGAGCAAACTAGAGGATTCTTGTTTTGGGGTTGTGAGGAAAGGGCGACAGTTGTTTTTAGACTACCAGAAAGGAGTCATAATCAGACTGTTGGAATTGTAAGTGTTATTTGGCAGCTGCAAGGCCTCCACTATATTCTGGGTTAGGAGGAAGGTATTGTATTGTATTGTATTGTATTGTATGTTAATCGGGGGTCTAGAAACGACGGACAGGCTCCGTCCCCACCGCAGCCGCAGTGGTCCACAACCCCACGGCAACTGCCACTGTCCTCTTCACCCCTCCGCCGCACCACACCGAACCCAGGGTTATTGTGTGGTTCGGCCCCCGGTGCAACCCCCAGGAACGTCTCACACCGGACGAGTGTAACCCCTATGTTTGCGTGGTAGAGTCATGGTGGTGTACGCGTACGTGGAGAACTTGTTTGCGCAGCAATCTCCGACATAAGTGAGGCGGAATAAGGGGAACCAGCCCGCATTCGCCGGGGCAGATGGAAAACCGCCTAAAAACGATCCACAGACCTGCCGGTTCACCGGACCTCGGCACAAATCCGCCGGGCGGATTCGTGCCGGGGACCAGGTGCACCTTCCCGCCTGGAAGGCCGTGGGTTAGATCGCAGGGCCAACTGGGCGGGCCTAGGAGCAAGGTATCTCAGGGAAATTTTTGATTTGCTGCCAAATCTGAGAGAATTTTCCAACTGAGGGCCTTGGCTCACGAAGCATTACAGTGTCATGTCCGATTTGGAGACGCAGCTCTGAGCCCAGTATCGAGCAGCACAGACTGGGGTATGTAAGTTGAGACAGTGCTGTAGCGCATTGTTCACTGCAGTGCAGAGTAAGCATTATTCTGCTCTGTCTCGATAGGAATATTGGAGGAGAAATGCTCTCTGCGTGCGGCGTTAGCCCCTCCAGACAGCAGCAGTCATAGATGGACAGGCACGTGTTTGGCGCATCAGCGTGTAATTTCCAGTTCACAGTCTCTGTCAGTCCCGTGAACTAGAGCCATATTGCGTTATGCACATTCCAAGCAGGAACCGTGGTGTAGGACTCCACCATTACCGACTTTATCAGCTGCTCTGCAGCAATTTTCACGTTTTTTTTTCTAATTACGTGTTAGTGTGTTGGCTCACCGTATATCATTCTTGGGTCTTCACGACAATATACCTGTGTAAGCATGCCCAAAATCTTTAATTTGAGTAGAAATCAGAACCTAGAGCCATTTTTCAAACGAATTATGTGGGAGATTGTTGAAGTAGTGGAGAATTTATTACAGTTCGTCTACTTCGGCTTCAATATTAGGGCTGCAATATTAATAAATAAATGTCTGATGTCGGTTACACATACACTACTGGCCATTAAAATTGCTACACCATGAAGATGACGTGCTACAGAGACGAAATTTAACCGACAGGAAGAAGATGCAGCGAAATGCAAATGATGAGCTTTTCTGAGCATTCACACAAGGTTGGCGCCGGTGGCGACACCTACAACCTGCTGACATGAGGAAAGTTTCCAACCGATTTTTCAAACAGCAGTTGACCGGCGTTGCCTGGTGAAACATTATTGTCATGCCTCGTGTAAGGAGGAGAAATGCGTACAATCACGTTTCCGACTTTGATAAAGGTCGGATTGTAGCCTATCGCTATTGCGGTTTATCGTATCTCGACATTACTGCTCGCGCTGGTCGAGATCCAATTACTGTTAGCAGAGTATGGAATCGGTGGGTTCAGGAGGGTAATAAGGAACGCCGTGCTGGTTCTGAACGGCCTCGTATCACTAGCAGTCGAGATGACAGGCATCATATCCGCATGGCTGTAACGGATCGTGCAGCCACGTCTCGATCCCTGAGTCAACAGATGGGGACGCTTGCAAGACAACCACCATCTGCACGAACAGTTCGACGACGTTTGCAGCAGCATGGACTATCAGCTCGGAGACCATGGCTGCGGTTACCCTTGATGCTGCATCACAGGCAGGAGCGCCTGCGATGGAGTACTCAACGACGAACCTGGGTGCACGCGCGGTGGTCTAGCGGTTCTGGCGCTGCAGTCCGGAACCGCGGGACTGCTACGGTCGCAGGTTCGAATCCTGCCTCGGGCATGGGTGTGTGTGATGTCCTTAGGTTGGTTAGGTTTAAGTAGTTCTAAGTTCTAGGGGACTTATGACCTAGGATGTTGAGTCCCATCGTGCTCAGAGCCATTTGAGCCTTTTGAACCTGGGTGCACGAATGGCAAAACGTCGTTTTTTCGATGAATCCAGGTTCTGTTCACAGCATCATGATGGTCGCATCCGTGTTTGGCGACATCGCGGTGAACGCACATTGGAAGCGTGTATTCGTCATCGCCATACTGGCGTATCATCCGGCGTGATGGTATGGGGTGCCATTGGTTACACGTCTTGTCACCTCTTGTTCGCATTGACGGCACTTTGAACAGTGGACGTTTCATATCAGATGTGTTACGACCCGTGGCTCTACCCTTCATTCGATAACTGCGATACCGTATATTTCAGCAGGATAATGCACGACCGTATGTAGCAGGTCCTGTACGGGCCTTTCTGGATACAGCAAATGTTCGACTGCTGCCCTGGCCACCACATTCTCCAGATCTCTCACCAACTGAAAAGTCTGGTCAATGGTGGCCGAGCAACTGGCTCGTCACAATACTCCAGTCACTACTGTTGATGAACTGTGGAATCGTGTTGAAGCTGCATGGGCAGCTGTACCTGTACACGCCTTCCAAGCTCTGTTTGACTCAATTCCCAAGCGTATCAAGGCCGTTATTACGGCCAGAGGTGGTTGTTCTGGGTACTGATTTCTCAGGATCTATGCACCTAAATTACGTGAAAATGAAACCACGTGTCAGTTCTAGTATAATATATTTGTCCAATGAATACCCGTTTATCATCTGTATTTCTTCTTGGTGTGGCAATTTTAATGGCCAGTAGCGTAGTTTTACTGTGGAGTTGCTGAAGGGCGACTACCTGACATACTGAAACAAGGAGTGGTATCCCACATACCAAAATCACCTCATATCATGTATCAAGCTGGTATCTGTACAGATACCATTAGTGATCTTGCACCTATTGAAGAATGAAATTACAATGACATCAGTCCTTTAGCGGCTTACAGGCGCTGATAAATATCAACGGGGACAGTTGAAAATGTGTGCCCCGACATGTCCGAAAGAACAGATACCATCTTTATACAGGGTGTTACAGAAAGGTATGGCCAAACATTCAGGAAACATTAATCAGATACAAATAAAGAAAAGATGTTATGTGGATATGTGTCCGGAAAAGCTTAATTTCCATGTTAGAGCTCATATTAGTTTCGTCAGTATGTACTGTACTTCCTCGATTCACCGCCAGTTGGCCCAATTGAACGAAGGTAATGTTGACTTCGGTGCTTGTGTTGACATGCGACTCTACAGTACTAGCATCAAGCTCATCAGTACGTAGCATCAACAGGTTAGTGTTCATCACGAACGTGGTTTTGCAGTCAGTGCAATGTTTACAAATGCGGAGTTGTCAGATGCCCATTTTATGTATGTATTAGCACGGAGCAATAGCCGTTGCGCGGTACGTTTGTATCGAGACAGATTTCCAGAACGGAGGTGTCCCGACAGGAAGACGTTCGAAGCAATCGATCGGCGTCTTAGGGAGCACGGAACATTTCAGCCTATGACTCGCGACTGGGGAAGACCTAGAACGACGAGGACACCTGCAATGGACGAGGCAATTCTTCGTGCAGTTGACGATAACCCTAATGTCAGCTTCAGAGAATTGCTGCCGTACAAGGTAACGTTGACCACGTCACTGTATGGAGAGTGCTACGGGAGAACCAGTTGTTTCCGTACCATGTACAGCGTGTGCAGGCACTATCAGCAGCTGATTGGCCTCCACGGGTACACTTCTGCGAATGGTACATCCAACAATGTGTCAATCCTCATTTCAGTGCAAATGTTCTCTTTACGGATGTGGCTTGATTCCAACGTGATCAAATTGTAAATTTTCACAATCAACATGTGTGGGCTGACGAGAATCCGCACGCAATTGTGCAATCATGTCATCAACACAGATTTTCTGTGAACGTTTGGGCTGGCATTGTTGGTGATGTCTTGATTGGGCCCCATGTTCTTCCACCTACGCTCAATGGAGCACGTTATCATGATTTCATACGGGATACTCTACCTGTGCTGCTGGAACATGTGCCTTTACAAGTACTACCCAACATGTGCTTCATGCACGATGGAGCTCCTGCACATTTCAGTCGAAGTGTTCGTACGCTTCTCAACAACAGATTCGGTGACCGAAGGATTGGTAGAGGCGGACCAATTCCATGGCCTCCACGCTCTCCTGACCTCAACCCTCTTGACTTTCATTTACCGGGGCATTTGAAAGCTCTTGTCTACGCAATCCCGGTACCAAATGTAGAGACTCTTCGTGCCCGTATTGTGGACGGCTGTGATATAATACGCCATTCTCCAGGGCTGCATCAGCGTATCAGGGATTCCATGCGACGGAGGGTGGATGCATGTATCCTCGCTAACGGAGGACATTTTGAACATTTCCTGTAACAAAGTGTTTGAAGTCACGCTGGTACGTTCTGTTGCTGTGTGTTTCCATTCCATGATTAATGTGGTTTGAAGAGAAGTAATAAAATAAGCTCTAACATGGCAAGTAAGCGTTTCCGGACACATGTCCACATAACATATTTTCTTTCTTTGTGTGTGAGGAATGTTTCCTAAAAGTTTGGCCGTACCTTTTTGTAGCAACCTGTATAAGTAAGACTTACCGGCCAATGGTCTTCTTCAGTTCGGATGCACTCACATTGCCCGAACTCATACGGGAATCGGCAAATTGACTGCCGTGAGAAATGAGTATGATGGTAGCGGCACTACGCATGTAGTGTGTGGACAGAAAGTTGGAAAGTGTGGGTCTCACGGGGAGCGCGCCAGAGATAAGTCCCTGCAGTGAAGCTATCGTCTGTGTCCTCGGTGGCTCTGTCCTATAGGGCGCCTGACATGTAAGCAGGAGGTCCCGGGTTCGAGTCCCGCTCTGGAAATACATTTTTCAACTGTCCCCGTTGATACTTATTAACGCCTGTAAGCAACTAAAGGTCTGGATTTCATTACAATTTCACATCATGTAAGTTTTCTAAATTGCCATGAGCATTGAAACAATCGTCCCACTGATGAACCAGTTTGAAAATACCATTCTGGTAAAACACTGTGTTCTGCTGCGTGAAGAAGTCTGTAACAGCCGGCTGTGCATCCTCGTCCGACTAAAATCGTCGATCCTTCAAGACCTTTTCTAAGGGACCGAAGCCGGTCGCGGTGGCCGAGCGGTTCTAGGCGCTTCAGTCCGGAACCGCGCGACTGCTACGGTCGCAGGCTCGAATCCTACCTCGGGCATGGATGTGTGTGATGTCCTTAGGTTAGTTAGGTTTAAGTAGTTCTAAGTTCTAGGGGACTGATGACCTCAGATGTTAAGTCCCATAGTGCCCAGAGCCATTTGAACCATTTTAAGGGACCGAAGGTGTGATAATCGCATGGAGAGACGACGACTATAGGGTGGGCGCTTGAGTGTCTGCGAGTCAAACTACCGTGACTTCTTTTTTATTACAGTTGCGATATGGGGATTTGCATTATGATGAAGCAGTAGCACCCCTTGTTGCACACCATTCGACACTGTTGGTTTTCAACAGACATGCTGCCCCATTCACAGTCTTCATTGTCTGATGGATGTCTACTGGCGTTTTTCCTTCGGCAGCCAAGAAAAGAATAACAACGCGTTGGTCCTGTTTGGATGCATTTGACAATAAAGTCTCCCTATCTCACGTTTCAGCATTTATTGCACGCACTTTAGAAAGACATGAATGCCGCAGTAATTCCTTGTCTACATGTTGGTGGTTATTAGCCACTCTGGTTCATGCTACGTTGCATATGCACTACAGCAACGTCGTCAAACGGAAACTTTCTGATCCCCCCTTATAACATGTCCCAGTATCAATGAAATATACTGTCAGAATACACACTTCATGCCACGCACAGAGAAAATGTAGCAAGTAATCGAGTGGAGAACTGTAGAACCCACAAGAAAGGATTGTACTTACATCATGATCTCAAAAAATAACTAAAGTGATGATCTCATTGTTAATGTCATTTGTTGTCAGGCCACTCCATTCACCTGGAATCTTCTGATTCAAGGTACTCCTCCACGATGGCAGCTATACATCTGACCTGTTACAGTTCCTCTGCCAAAGACATGCATGGGTGTACGTCAAACCACGACCTCCATACAGGTCCCTTTCAAGGACATTAAGGGATTGGTATCTGGTTCCTGGTTCACGCCAGATGAAAAACCGGCAATAATCACTGTTCAGACTATACCTGGTTCAAAAAATGGCTGTGAGCACTATGGGACTTAACATCTATGGCCATCAGTCCCCTAGAACGTAGAACTACTTGAACTTAACTAACCTATGGACATCACACAACACCCAGTCATCACGAGGCAGAGAAAATCCCTGACCCCGCCGGGAATCGAACCCGGTAACCAGGGTGTGGGAAGCGAGAACCCTACCGCACGACCACGAGCTGCGGACAGACTATACCTGGACTCGTCCGTGGACATAACCTGCGACCACTGTTGCAATGACCATGTACTGCGTTCTTAACACCAGGCTTTACGGGATCTCCTGTGACCAGGCGTCAGTGGAATGCACCTTGCAGGTCTCCGGGCGAATAAACCATGTCGGTTCAGTCGTCTGGAGACTGTATGTCTGGAGACAACTGTTACAGTGGCTGCGATAAGGTCCCGAGCAAGGCTACCTGCAGTACTCTGTGGCCGTCTGCGGGCACTGATGGTGAGATATCGGTCGTCTTGTGGTGTTGTACACTGTGGACGTCCCGTACTGTCACGCCTGGACACGTTTCCTGTCTGCTGGAATCGTTGCCATAATCTTGAGATCACACTTTGTGGCGCACGGAGGGCCCGTGCTACGACGTGCTGTGTTTGATCAGCCTCCAGTCGCCTTAGCATTCTACCCCTCATAACGTCATCAATTTGTGTTCTTTGAGCCATTTTCAACACACAGTCACCATTAGCACGTCTGAAAACGTCTGCACACTTACTCGTTGCACCGTACTCTGACATGCACCAATACACCTCAGCGTATGTAGACAGCCGCCAGCGCCACCGTGCGACGACCGCAGGTCAAATGCACCGCATGGTCATACCCCGAGGTAATTTAAACCAACAAACCGCCCACCAGAGCGTCGTTTCGCAATGTATCCGCATTATACTTAATTTATGAGGATGAGTGTCGTTCTAATTACGTAGTACTACTGCTGCATGTAATCTGAAAAAAAAGAAAAAACGGATTCTCTGATGCTACTCTGAGATACAACCGGAACTATGGTAACACATTCCACCTACCGCTCCGTCCATTGAACGTTCTTTCTGGATCCTGGCCATTAAGATGGGTCCCGCAACAACCGACAACGTCACCTTGTCCTTGGATCCATCGCACCTGGCCATCACCTGCAAAACCGTCCGTTTATCGCCACAGTACAGAATCTTCTGAAAGGTCACACTCACTGTTGTGAAACAGAGAAAACTGTAATCATCATTTTACTGCAGCTACCCTACGTATTATACGACACTCAGAGTAAGTTACCTGTGACAAGAAGTGGACTCATGAACTCGAACATTGCCTAAAAGCTTGTAAGACTATAATAATGTCGTGTGACTAGGGCCTCCCGTCGGGTAGACCGTTCGCCGGGTGCAAGTCTTTCGATTTGACGCCACTTCGGCGATGGGGATGGAATGATGTTGATTAGGACAACACAACACCCAGTCCCTGAGCGGAGAAAATCTCCGACCCAGCCGGGAATCGAACCCGGGCCCTTAAGATTGACAGTCAGTCACGCTGACCACTTGTTTTTAATTTTATTTTTTTTATTTTTATTATTTTTTTTTTTTTTGCCACTCAGCTACCGGGGGCGGACTGTAAGACTATGTTAGTACCATGAACAGAAAATTAGTTCCAAAATTTGAGCTGCCGAAGCAGAGAATACTAAAAACCCATCACATCACTGTATTACTGAACAACATATTCTGACAAGTTGTCTTGCAATGAACTGTACTTAAAAGACCTACTATCTGTAAAGTAAATTATACCGACTTCGCTTTGCAGTGTTTCATGGCATATTTCATTTTGCTAAATGTTAATGTCTGAAGTCTGAAGGGCCCGTTGTAGATTTCCCAGGTTTCCATCCTGTTGACTGGGGGGGGGGGGGGGGGGGGGTTAAAGGCACATTCGCATGCAGAGCTTTTATTAGCAGAAAACGTAATTATAAGTAAGGAAATAAAGAAATAATTTGAGCTATGGATGTAGTGCACGGCTGTACGAATATTATATGCAGCCGCTGGAAATACATGAAGGTTTTTGATCGTCGTATCACTGGAGGGCTTAGAGGTACCTTTTGTTTTCTAGGTCTTGTCCAGATCAGACGTATTTTGGCACACCGCCATTAATACTACATTATTTTATTAATATTTTCACGAGTTGCAACCAAACGGCACTCGTAGTTGCGTAATGTAAGTGTCGTAATTTAAATTGTGTTTTATATTTCAGAATATACTGTTACTACTAACCTATGTATGTTTTATTTTGTGTATTTAAGCATTGTAAGATTGTTGGGCGACTTGGCATTGTAAAAGTGTCCGTACTTCTAAGCAAAACCTCGTCCAGTCCGATCCACCGTCGTCTTCGGTTGCTCTCATATTACGTAGTCCGATTAGGGTGAAAACGCAGAGAGAAGAGACATAGTAAAAAATACATGAACCGGCCTTTAACAGAGAAAATCCATGCTCAAGCGCCGATAGTTTGTTTAATATTCAGCATTCGTTATTATAATTCATTGTACTGTCTCGGTCCAGTTACGAATGGGCCAAAAAAATGAAAAATTTAAAAGGCGTTTGGTGTGAGAGGTCAAATATTAATTTAAATAGTCCCGAGCCTAGAGATAATTCCAGACATCACCAATGAGTCATGAAATCTATACTTTGTTGCAAAACTATAAGCAGTCTGTTATAATCGAATCATTTGCAAGAAGGTCATGACAAGGTCATTATTTCTCTCGTACCAGTTACAAAATACTATAACTGAACTGTAAAAGAACAATCGTTTAACAAAGCCACTGCATATTCAGTTACGTATAAGAATGTGATTACTGATGTCATTAAGCTATGACAAACACAGATGCCCTAAATGATATAATATTGTGAAATTGGGCAGCTATGGGGGAGCTGTGAGCTGTGAGGTGCTGAGAGCTAAAACTGACATTTTCAGCAGAAAGGACATTTATTTGAAAACATTAGTTAACATTAATTGCCATAAAAATTAAGATATTCCACTTTGCTTTTTATTACAATATGACTGCTTATGGCAGCAGAATGAATGACTCTTGCAGCTAAGTAATAAAAAAAATTGGAAGTTTGAGAATGCTGATTATTGAGTACTAATAATTTAGCAAATGACTTCTCTATTGAACAGTATTGATGCAAATGAGTGACAATTTAAAAACATTGAGATATTATGGGATGTACGTGGTTCGCAAGTGTGTGTGTCTTCAGTTACTACCACAGGTCCAATGCAAGCGCAGGTGAACGTCTCCCATAGCATAATACTGCTCACACGAACCTGTGTCCGAGGCACGTTGCACGTTTCGAGCCGCCGTTCACCTCGATTACGGCGCTTGTGGAGACGACCATCGACCTAGTGTAGCAAAAATGTGGTTCACCCGAAGAGCAGACAGGTTTCCGTAGATCGATGGTCGAATCTCGATGGTCCCATGCCCACAGCAGTCGTAATTGACGATGTCGTTGTGTCAACATGTGAACATCTAGGAGTGGTGCGCTGCGGGGCTCCATGTTCAACAGTGTGCGATGAACTGTGTGCTCCGAAATACTTGTGCGTGTACCAGCATCGTGGTGTTCCGGAAAAAAGTGCTACAGATCTATCCTACGTTACAGAGTAGACAAGCCTGCGAGCCCCACGTTCTGTGAAGAGTAGTGGACGTCCAATGTAATATTACTCGTAGTATCTGTTTCGATAACTTAAATAAACTTACATTCGATAATCTAACCATGTAGGCTCATAAAAGCCATACAATTGGTGTAAAAATTTCTTAGAACGTCGCTGAGTAGCGACCACCTGATATTTCGAAGAATATCTTACACGACACGGCGCAGAATACGAATTGTTCGTAAATTGTATCGATAGCGATAGTTTGTGTTTCTTATTTTTTGACAGCTGAAGAACTGCAATCCTCATCTGTTACCACAGTCCTGATATATTTTTTAAAGACGGCGGACGTGTATGTGGCACGGTCCGCAATCACTAATTAGTTATTGTAAAATATTACTATCGTTCAGTGCTATGTAAGAATTTATGTGTGCATCTAAGATGAAATATCGAAGATGTTAAATGACTTTATTTAAAGAAACAGCAAGCAAGATAGAAAATTGAAATTGTACGGAGCCTATTGTTAGCAATACTGACTAAGGTAATTAAATTGGTTATTATGCTCTCAAATGCTCTAGTGCCTGCTTATTACTTAAAGTATTTCTATGCTATCCATCTCCTATTAATGGCAACAGAAATAGTTTTCATACAGCTACCAGGGACCGACTGCGTGTCGGCAAACGTCGTAGTTAAAGCAGAAGGCGCAATGCCATTTACCTTGTTTGTAATTTAAATCGAATTTCTTTTAATGTGTGGTATAGCATAGCAAAGAAAATTTCCAGCTCTGTCTGGTCCCTTAGGTTTCTCTGTTCGTAGTTGCTATGTCTCATATCCGGTCGTAATCGAACATGATCATGACACAAATAAATTAAGTGCAATGCGAACTCTGTTCTTAATCTTGAGAACACTACGCCTTCTGCAAACGATTTCTGGTTACATATGAACTATCACATACAGTACTTAAGCTTTTGAAAAGTCTTTGCTCTTCCCGGCAAGAAGCGGTGCAAAACTCACAACAGATTTCTGAATCTTCACAAGAGAATAATAATTTAATCGAAATATAAATATTTTTTTTTCTTAAAACACCACATCAACCATATAGCACCTAGTGGTAGTTTCACTGTCCTTCTACCTGTTTTCTTAGATGCTCACAACAATAGCGCGTGAACATTCGACCAGCTTCGCCGTTTTTGAGATACTTGTATACAGGCTCTGCGTAATAATAATCTGCCCTTTGTCATAGTCACTTACCTCAATCGATTTCCCCATTTGCTGCCTATATCTTCGCCAGAGTGATCCCCCGTCCGTGTCTGTTCCGCTTTCATACTTTTGTTACCGCGTCACGTGCCCGCAACGTCACCAGGCGACATCCACCGTCGCGGTGGGCAGCGGTCATAATGTTTTGGCACATAACTGAGAGTACGATTAAGAAAATAGGACCTTCCCTGTTGCAGAAACAAGTGTGCTCAGAATACTGAACTTTAAACAAAGCTCACACTACACATTCAAGAATATCTTTTCAATAATCATAACCTCGAAGTAAATGCTCACATTATACCAACAATCTTTTTTAAAGAAATCGATTTTTGAGCAAATAAGTTTTGCTCTAAAATGATGTTTCAAATTAAACAATATATAAACAAATAAACAATAGATTAAAAAAAGGATCAGTGACTTAGAGCCCGAAAGACTTAACTAGCTCATGCTTAAAGCAATTTCACCTCGCCCAGCTCACGCAAATATGGCCAACACAGTCCGGTTCAGTGGGCTAAAAACAGATAACACTAGGAATCGGGAGCTTGCTCATGCACTATACTCATGTGACAGACACTTGTTAAACACATACACGCCAAAAGGCAAGTGCTGCCATTACACATCGGCAAAAGAACCCAAGAACGCCGCTACCGATATACATTCCGTAGAAGTGGGTACGCTTAACCATTCAGCACAAGCACGCCACAGGGCCAAGCAAGATGCTCCCCAAACATGCCCATACAGCCTCACAGAACAACCACTTGCGGCTGCTCAGAACCTTGCTTCTGAACTGCCACAGAGCCTAAACAGCTCGGTGTTCAGCCACCGCGACCGGACGGGCGCGCGGCCTCTCGCGAGACGCCAGGGAGGAGGTTGGTTAGCGACTGCCGAAGATGTAGCCTCGTGCTGTCGATCGGGAATCAGTAATGTGCACTGCTCATACTGAACGGCGCATCCAAAATGTGCAACAGACATTGTCTCCACCTTTCAAGGAGGCAATGAAAAGAACTGTTATATTGCGCTGAGGTCGCCGATGTATCTATTTTACCTCTTTTTAATTCTCAGTTGCCTATTGTTTTACAAACAGAGAAAAAAAGAAACACTAAAAAATGTGAAGAGCATAGGACAATCAGTCTAATTTCTCATGCAGATAAAGTGTTGCTGAGACAGTTTTATAGAAGGCTATATGGCAAACTGGATAGAGGGATTGCAGAGGATCAGTTCGGATTTAGAAGAGGAAAAGAAACAAGAGATACTATTGGCCTGCTAACAACTATCGGGGAAAGATGTATGGAAAAAAATAGAGAAATATTTGCTGTTTTATAGATTTAGAAAAGGCTTTTGACAGAGTTCAGTGGAAAAAGCGGATGGATATTTTGAAGAGTAAAGGAGTAGATTGTAAAGAGAGGTGGCTGATACAGAATCTATATTTACACCAGAAAGTAAGGATAAGGATTGGAAATGAAATGTCAGAAGGAAGCAGCATTGGACTAGGCGTCAGAAAATGTTGTTGCCTTTCCCCACTGTTGTTTAACGCATACCTTGAAGAGGTTATTGCGAAAGGCTTAGATGGGAAAAGAGGAATGTGTATTGGTGGAAAGAGAATAGACTATATAAGATTTGGTGATGGAAAGGTATTAGTGGCAGAAAGTGAGCGGACAGTGAATAAAATGCTGAAAGATCTGAATGAAGCTTGTGTGGAATATGGAACACAGCAAAAAGAAAGAGTATAGTCATCAGTACAAGACGCAGACTGTCTAACATTAAAATATGACAAGCTACCCTTAGACAAGTAAGTGCCTTTAAATATCTTGGAAGCGCAATAACTGAAGAGATGTCACCATGTGGTGAAAACTCGAATTGCCATAGCGAATGAGGCATCGAACAGAAACAGGAGACCGTTATGTGGCAAATTAGATAAAGTTCTAAGGAAAAGGCCTGGAAAATGTTTTGTCTGGAGTGTGGTACTATATGGGACAGAAACGTGGACGCTGAGACGAGAGAATGAAAAAAATATTAGAAGCATTTGAGATGTGGATGTGGAGGAGAATGGAGAGGATAAGCTGGAGGGAAAGATTGAGTAATGAAAGAGTACTGGACAGGGTTGGTGAGAGAAGATGTCTGCTGAAGGTTATAAGAGAAAGGAAAAAGAACTGGTCGAGACATTCATTGAGAAGGGAGTGCTTGCAAGCAGATGCTTTGGAAGGACTGGTTTGTGGGAGAAGATTGACAGGAAGAAGAAGATACAAGATGATAGAAGACAAAAAGGGAAGAGGAAACTGTGCGGCGCCGGCCGAAGTGGCCGTGCGGTTGAAGGCGCTGCAGTCTGGAACCGCAAGGCCGCTACGGTCGCAGGTTCGAATCCTGCCTCGGGCATGGATGTTTGTGATGTCCTTAGGTTAGTTAGGTTTAACTACTTATAAGTTCTAGGGGACTACTGACCTCAGCAGTTGAGTCCCATAGTGCTCAGAGCCATTTGAAACTGTGCGGTCCTGAAGAGGATGGCAGAAGACCGGACAGCCTGGAGAACTACCATATGAAAACCTGCCTTTTGGCCGAACACTAATGACGATCGTTTTACAAAAAGTGAAGTATGTAGAAATATTTTTTCTTCTTCTTGGTAGGACTACCTTACGAAAAGCTCATGTGTGAAAATTGTCATGTAATTTAAAGTGAAGTAATAATTAATTTCAGCTTGACATGTTCTTATTTCATAGTCGTGTGTTTAAACCCATTCATTAATCATGTTTACAGCGTCAGTATATTTTTCATCCTGTTACATACGTTGAAAGTGGTGGATTTGGTGACGCAACGATTGCGCGCCATCGTTTACGCATTTCAGCAGTTATAAGTCGATCCTGCAATCTATGTCTGTAATGAAGTCCGATAATTATCATTATTACCCTCATGCAAATCATTTATTTGCATTAAAACTGAAGAATAACACAGTTTCGTGCCACGAAACTCTTCGCTTAGAAACGATGACTACTAGCATTGAACTACACTTCGGCATGATGAGCAATCGGTTGCATGCAATAAAAGATTTGGCACTCATTGGAGGATACATTTCATTAAAAGATACATGATATCTGAATTGTGTATCTATAAGGCATTCGTCATTCTCTTGCTACCTGCGATTAATGCTGACTTCCTTCATCAACAAACATCAAAGTTTGAGCAAAACAGATAAAAAAAGCAAGACCTCAGTATCTGAAATATACAGGATATAAAAGTACGACTTATACAGATTTGTAGAGTTATTAGAGGATTTAACAAGAAATACTTTTATTACGTGAACCAAATGTCACTGGTACCCCGTTTCGTCACTAGTGATCTTTTAAATGTTTAACGCTAGACTTCGCTTACGCCAATGATCACTTGTTTCGACGTTCGCAATGGGATCTGATTTGCAACACAATTACACGTCACTGATAGGAAGGATAAGTTTTCATTACTGCTAGCGGTGACGAAGTCCCTGTGTAAACAATTATATTGTTATTGATTATACTGATGCTTATAGGTTCGTGAAGGCTGGTTGTAATCAATCCTAGTAATCTGACATGCATCACATTTATGAGGAGACACGATGCAGCGGTCGAGTTGCAAGATGCCTGTATGAGGAACGATTTCCAGGAAGGTTACCAAATCAGGTCACATTTCTAAGACTTGATGGCCGTCTTCGTGAAACGGCATCCTTTAGACCCCGACCGCCTGGAAACTGAAAGACATCAGAGTATGCATACTGTTTGGTTTGACGCAGCTGTTTTAGAGAACTGAGGGCACGATCCATAGCCGAGGAACTGAATATCTCCAACGCCGATGTGCGGAATGCATCCATGAAAGTACCACAACGTACAAGACCAATCTGCTGACGCCTTTCCCCAGCGAGTGAAATTATGCCAATGATATCTACACTAAAATGTAAACATCTGTGACTACCAAACGTGTGTTTCGTTTACTGACGAAGCTATTTTCCCAAGGGAAGCAATATTTATCAACCACAATAATCGTACCTGGGAAATGGAAAATGTTAAAGGAACTTCTGTCTTCTGCCATCAACAGAGATTTACCTTAAAAATGTGGAATGCTATTATTGATGATCATCTAACTGGGACTACCGTCTGCGTCTGTATGTGTGTGTGTGTGTGTGTGTGTGTGTGTGTCTGTCTATCTGTGTATGCGTGTGTGTGTGTCTGTCTATCTGTGTATGCGTGTGTGTGTGAATTCCTAAGGGACAAAACTGCTGAGGTCATCGGTCCCTAGATTTACGCATTATTTAAACTAACTTACGCTAAGAACAACACACACACACACACCCATGCTCGAGGGAGGACTCGAACCTCGGACGGGAGGGGGCGTGCAATCCGTGACATGGCGCCTCTAAAAATTCTACAGTTTCGGTATAATCAAGCAGGTCTGCCGTGGGAGAAATGTGTTCGTCACCAGGGTCACACACATAAAAAGTTCGGAGGCATTATTTTTCAGCGCGCTTCGTAAAATGGTATGGACATGTAAATTAGAGAAATCAAATAAAAGACACATTTACGATTTGTTAGATGGTAATTCGGTGCAAATCTGAAGAAACTAGCTTATAAGGCTCTAGTGTGACCAACTGTAGAGCACTGTTCCACCTTTCCGAATCTCTATAAAATACGTATGGCAGCAGACATGGAACAACGACTTCAGAAACACGCTGCTAACATCGTAAAAGGTCAGTACAGCCTTTGTGCCAAGGAGATTTTCGGGGAAATTAAACAGAAATCTTTGAGGGAAATTGACGTTCTTCCGACATAGTGTAGGATACATTTAGAGAATTAGTATTCGTACAAAGCTATGTGCGAATTCTGCTGTCACTGTCGTATATCTCAGTTAAGAATCATGAGAATGACGCAACAGGGTTTGGGGCGCATACAGAGGCATTCAGGAGACAATTACTCTCACGCTGAATCCGCGAATACTGTAGGGCATAAAATCGTTAATATTTTTAAGAAGTACTACCAACTACGCATGGCAAAGCAGCTTGTGGAATTTATGCTACAAAACTGAAGTATCCCTGTTTTCAAAAATGTTCAAATGTGTGTTTGAATTCCTATGGGACCAAACTGCTGAGGTCATCGGTCCCTAGACTTACACACTAACTTATGCTAAGAACAACACACACATACATGCCCGAGGGAGAACTCGAACCTCCGGCGGGAGGGGCCGCACAATCAGTGGCATGGTGCCTCTAACCCCGCGGCCACTCCGCGCGGCCTCTTTCTTCATACCCCTTAATTGTCTCCCAATGCGACGTATGAGTTGAGACTCAAAGGTGCCTATAACGTCCCCCTGTAATGGGGCAAAAGGGTGGCGTACTAGGACGTCACTCTCGGTTTCGACGACGGTTCAGACTGCTAGGTGTCGACACGTGCGGAAAAAGGCCACAGCTCAGGTCATATGAGATGTAAAATGGGTTAATGACATTACATTGCCACCAGATCTCACCAAAATTCTGCCGGACACCACTGTGGAAGTGTAGCACGATGGGAAGGTCTTCAAGTGCCCTATTACCTTTTTTGGACGCCTCTCTGGTGGTCGTCAACACCGCGACACCCTCCGTTGGAAACATGCCGCCCAAAATCGAGACAAAAAAGTGTCTGGGGGTGACAAAAGGAGCGTCACTGAAACTAACCCATTCATCGGCACGCTGATTCCGAGACAGTTCGCGGGGGAAAACGACAGCCTCGAGGAACAGGACAAATTTGGCCACTGCTGCCAGCCGCTGTGCTTGTCAACCGCAGCCTGAGGGTTAGGCAACCCCTTCGACATTGTTCGTTGGAGTTCAGTGCTAGAACAGCCGCAAGGATGAATTGGGGACGAAGTTCCTGACAGCTATATTTTTAACGTGCTCAACAAAGGTGCGTGGTTGGCACCGCGGGTATTGTCGAACCCTGCCATTTTATTCACGCATGTGTCGAAACCTCCCGTGATAAAGCCATAGAAGGGAGCGATGAAAAAGCATAAAAACACGTTTCAGCTAGGATCACACTGAAATTTCGTCGAATTGCTTTGAATGATCCATAGTGGCTCCATACTGAATGGAACAATACTGTCAAAAGTTGTGTGGTCACATCCTGTAGGAATAAAGCTCCGCAATATCCATAGAGTAGGGTCGAAGTGTACTCGGCCGGCCGCTGTGGCCGAGCGGTTCTAGGCGCTTCAGTCCGGAACCGCGCTGCTGCTACGGTCGCAGGTTCAAATCCTACCTCGGGCATGGGTGTGTGTGTTGTCCTTAGGTTAGTCAGGTCTAAATAGTTATAAGTCTAGGGGACTGATGACGTCAGATGTTAAGTCCCATAGCGCTTAGAGCTATTTGAAGCATTTTTTGAAGTATACTCGTAAAGGAGGTGGCTCCAACAGCCAACTACGTCAAGAATGTCGTCCTGTTGCTCATTGCTCTGTAAACTGTCGCTTCCGATCACAAAATGGTGGAAATGTTCTCGCTAAGGGAGCGACGGTTTCATTGACGATCTTTTTGCCACCGTCGAGGCCTTTTCGCATCGATTCTGAGCGACGGTGTGAACGAAATGTTTTCCTCGGCCACAGCTAAGAAAACCGCGGGGCCGCGTGGGATTGGCCGAACGGTCTGGGGCGCTGGAGTCATGGACTGTGCGGCTGGTCCCGGCGGAGGTTCGAGTCCTCCCTCGGGTATGGGTGTGTGTTGTAACATACATGTGATAAATTTTAGCTACAGTGCGACGAGAGGACATTATGCCTCTAACAGTTATAAACATTATCTATCCGACATATGAAAAAACAGTAAAATATATATATAATATTTTATGATGTGACTGGACATATCGATGTGTATCATACAAAGACAATGATAATTGTTAATTCCTTTTATGATCTGCGTTTGTCTTCCTTTGTTTTTACCTTATGATGGTTGGCTTTTGTAGGTTGCGGGAGCAAGACGCATATCAAACTGAGGTCTGTTAAGAAATTGTAATTATTTGTTAATTATTACTTGAGAATAGAGTTCATTACTATTATAAATATCAGTGAATAATTATTTGTAACTTTAATTCCTCTCTCAATAAGCATTATCTGTGTTAATTATTTATTTCCGCTGCAAGGAGCACAGCCATTGATGATAGCGATTTGTATCGCGTTTTTGTCTGTGTTTTCCTTAGAAAAAAATCAAGTGTTTGCTTGATGAAGTCTAAATAGCGCACAATACGAAAATAAAGTTTAATAAGCGTTTCAAATACTTATCCTATTTGCTCTAACAATAGTAAGTTACTGTCAATTGTCTGCCGCCATCTTAACAATTATCTCAGCGGCAAATTCAAATTACGCAACTCTGCAGACATAAATGCCGAAGGTAATAAAAATGTGTAAAAATAAATGTGCACCGGTGGTCCCGAACTCATTTTAATGAAAATAATTCGAATCACATTGGTTATTTAAAAACAGTGCTCATAGCACGATCCATATAACAAACATTACTAGCTGATGTACGGAGCCGAAATTAATTACGCTCGAGTTGCGGAGAATATTGTTTCAGGTAACAAACGTCAGTGTTGTGCACCGCTGATATTCGGTGGTTTTAATGATCATTTTGCTGAAGATAACTGTTTCCATCATAATCAATAGTTGTATAGAATCTGTTGTATGAACTGTGATTTAGTGACACACAACTTACAGACAACACTTTAACACAACGTTAACGAGGAGTTCATAAGCAACTTGACCAAATCTTTAGCAGGGAGAAAAATTATTTAGTAATTACCCAATGTAATAAAATAAGATTATCATTTTCATTTACAAATTAATTAAATACCAAACCACTGAATAACACAGTGAACGCCACAGTGTGTTTGTCCTTGGGATAATTTAGGTTAAGTAGTGTGTAAGCTTAGGGACTGATGACCTTAGGAGTTAAGTCCCATAAGATTTCACACACATTTGAACGTTTGAAAACCCCGTGATTTCAAAGTTGTGTGTCGCGGTTCTGACCCCCACCAAAGAGGTGTCAAAATAAGGAGTGTAATTTGGTTAAGAGGTGGTGTAACAACCTTACCATCACGTGATACGTTCACCGTGGTGTTGGGTAGAATTGCTGTGAAATTTGGTACCAATGTAACACCGTTAACACACTTTACAGCTCACATGAACTTCTGAGCTCTCGGGTTTGGTTTCTTTCGCATGTGTCAACACCTTGCTGTTTAAAGCGTCGCTGATCCAGAGGGTTAAGTTGCAGAGCGCCACGCATTTGTACCATTACAGATTTACAGATGAAGTTATTAGATGCCTTTGAGTCAAATTTCAAACCTATGCTTAGCAATGGGAGACATCGTTTTTCGAAAAAAATGATAATTTACTTCACTTAAAACTTCCGGGCTGATAGGCCGCGGTCGACGTATAAAACTGTCTCCTGACGTATCGTCTCCTCGGAGGATGTCTCCCGCAGTCGGAGACGATACGTCAGTGGAGGGTTTTATACGTCGACCGCGGCCTATCAGCCCGGAAGTTTTAAGTGAAGGCAATACCAGTCGTGAGAGCTTACATTGTATGATCAAATGATCATTTAGTTATGTTGCGCAATGTAGAGTCAGAACATATTTTACACCTCGACGTGTTTGACTGCAACAACTGATTTCAACTGATTTCTCAGTTCCATCTTACAGGTATACATCCAACTTCTTCACGGCTCTCATAGTTGATTTTAGCAGAAGATTTTGTCATGTCCATTATGATTATCCGGGCTGTTATGCCGTGGTCGGTTGATGAATTTTGTCTCAATTCCCAACGTTTCTTCACGGGGGTCTGTAGCTCGATGGAAGGTCCAACACACCCGCTGGCTCGCTACTGACTGCCGCTACATTCCGTGTCCACGCCCTCCTCCTTTCAATTGAAATTATTAGGGTGTTTAGCGATGCCTCCCTGTAGAGCCTTTCGTAATATCCGCTTGTGGCAGCTAGTACCTGCGTCTCCTCGAATATGGCGGTTCCCTGGCTGGAAAGCATGCTCCTCAACAGCTGATCGTTCCGTTTCTCCTCTTCTAAAAATGCCCTTGTGCTCTTCCAAACGTTTTGAAACATTTCTTTTAGTGGTACCCACATAAACATCTCCACAGAAGCATGGGATCCTATACACTCCAGCTTTTTCCAATGATTTATGAGCGTCCTTGGCACGCTTAAGGTATTCCTGTATCTTCCTGGTGGGCTTGTAAATTACGGCCGGCCGGAGTGGCTGTGCGGTTCTAGGCGCTACAGTCTGGAACCGAACGACCGCTACGGCCGCAGGTTCGAATCCTGCCTCGGGCGTGGATGAGTGTGATGTCCTTAGGTTAGTTCTAGGCGACTGATGACCTCAGAAGTTAAGTCGCATAGTGCTCAGCGCCATTTGAACCATTTTGTAAGTTACGGTAATATTCCGCTTCGTCAAGATCCTCCCTATTCTTTCCGTTACATTTTTAACAAACGGCAGGAAAACCTTAGATTTTGCAGTTGCCTGTACGTCACTATGATTTCTGCGTGGCTGTCTCAACGCACGTTTTATTTCGGCGGACGAATATCCGTTCTTCATTAGTGCATTGTGGAGATGTTACATCTCCGCGTCGAGCAACTCAGGTTCACAAATATTTCTAGCTCTGTCTGCTAACGTCTTGATAACACCTCGCTTCTGTTGTGGTTGGTCGTTCGAATCCCGGTGCCTCTACAGGGAGGCAATCGAAATCGCTAAAGACCCTAATAATTTCAGTAGAAAGGAGGAGGGCGTGAAATTAAACGGTATATGGATGCCGGTGTTAAAGAAGATGTGTACCACCCGTCCACTACTGGGTGATGGCAAAGGCGATCGACGGCAGCGGCCAATTGCAATAAAGTTTTCAAAACACGTGACGCCTGCCGCGGCGCGGGAGCGCGTGGACACGGAATTTAGCGGCAGTCAGTAGCGAGCCAGCGAGTGTGTTGGACCTTCCATCGAGCTACAGACCCCTTTGAAGTCTCGCCGGCCGGGATGGCCGAGCGGTTCTAGTCGCTACAGTCTGGAACCGCGCGACCGCTACGGTCGCAGGTTCGAATACTGCCTCGAGCATGGATGTGTGTGATGTCCTTAGGTTAGTCAGGTTTAAGTAGTTCTAAGTTCTAGAGGACTGATGACCTCAGAAGTTAAGTACCATAGTGCTGAGAGCCATTTGAACCATTTGAAGAGGTCTCCCGCAGACGGGGACGAAACGTTGGGAATTGAGACAAAATTCATTTTGAGGCGGCGTGTTGTGGCCAAGCGTCTGTCGGCCCTTAGGCCAGAGTGGTGCCTTTGCTCACTGCGGGTTTGGCGGGGACGAGTGTTGGTCGCAGCCAGGAACGTGGCTCGTTAAAAGCTACTTCGGCACGATGCACAGTATTTAGCGCTTCCTCTGCTATTGAAGTTGCAAGCAGTTTGTGTCCATTGTGGTGCTGGGTTGGAGTACGGTGTGACCTTTGCCAGTACTGGACGCGGTGGCGTCTGCTGGATGATACCTTTGGGTTTCCGACTACGATTAATCTTCGTTACAGCCTTCTCTCGGCACTCTCTAAGCAAGCGTTTGACAATGGGCGCTGGATTTTACGAGAAATCACGGTGAGCATCCGATGAGTGTGCACATCACTTGGTGTCGTGTGGTAGTTATTTTGATTACGTATCCTGGTGCCTGTTGTTATACACGAGGGTGAGTCAAATGAAAACCTTAAATATTTTTTTAAATATTATTTATTGCGCAGAAGTGGTACAATGCTGTATCACTTTTCAACACAATCTCCCCCTCGCTCAGTGCAAGTCCTCCAGCGCTTACAAAGTGCATAAATTCCTTTAGAAAAAAAATCTGTTGGTAGTCCGCGCAACCATTCATGCACCGCGAGGCCTACCTCTTCATCATAACGGAACTTCTTTCCTCGCATTGCGTCTTTGAGTGGTCCAAACACATGGAAATCACTTGGGGCAAGGTTTGGTGAGTGCAGTGGATGAGCAAGACACTCAACATGCAGGTCTGTGAATGTTGCAACTGTTGGACGGGCAGTGTGGGGCCTTGCATTGTCATGTCGCACAAGGACACCTGCTGACAGCAATCCACGTCGATTTGATTTGATTGCAGGCCACAGATGATTTTTTAGGAGATCTGTGTATGATGCACTGGTAGCAGCGGTCCCTCTAGACACGTAAAGCTCCAAAATCACGCCTTTTTCGTACCAAAAGAGAGTCAGCATAACCTTCCCTGATGATGGTTCTGTTCGAAACTTCTTTGAGTTTGGTGATGAGGAATGGCGCCATTCCTTGCTCGCTCTCTTCGTTTCAGGCAACGGCCTTGCCTCGGTGGATACACCGGTTCCCGTGAGATCACCGAAGTTAAGCGCTGTCGGGCGTGGTCTGCACTTGGATGGGTGACCATCCAGGCCGCCATGCGCTGTTCCCGTTTTTCGGAGGCACTCAGCCTCGTGATGCCAATTGAGGAGCTACTCGACCGAATAGTAGCAGCTTCGGTCAAGAATACCATCATAACGACTGGGTGTGTGGTATGCTGACCACACGCCTCTCCTTTCCGCATCCTCCACTGCGGATGACACGGCGGTCGGATGGTCCCTGTAGGATACTCCTCGTGGTCTGACGACGGAGTGCTCTTCGTTTCCGGGTGATGGAAGTGAACCCAGGTTTCGTTCCCAGTAAGGATTCTTGCAAGGAAGTCATCACCTTCTCTTTGAAAGCGCCGAAGAAGTTCTTCACAGGCATCAACACGACATTCTCTCACTTCAGGAATCAGCTGCCGTGGCACCCATCTTGCAGACACTTTGTGAAACCGGAGCACATCATGCACAATGTGGTGTGCTGACCCATGACTAAACTGTAAACTTGCTTGCAATGTCATTCAGTGTCACTCGGCGGTTTTCCTTCACTATGGCTTCAACTGCTGCAATGTTCTGTGGAGTCACAACTCGTTGTAACTGACCTGGACGAGGAGCATCTTCTACTAAAATTACACCATTTGCGAACTTCCTACTGCATTCGTAGACTTGCTGCTGTGACAAACATGCATCACCGTACTGAACCTTCATTCGTAGATCAATTTCAATAGGTTTCACACCTTCACTACACAAAAACCGAATAACGAAACGCTGTTCTTCCCTGGTGCAAGTCGCAAGTGGGGCGGCCATCTTTATACTAATACTGCGACGGTGTGGGTGCAACTGCACTATGCTGCCACCTACAGGCCATTCTGCACGCTGTTTGTAGCACTCTTACCAGCTTACGGGATAACGGCGCAAAATTTCGATTTGTTATTACAAATTTAAGGTTTTCATTTGACTCGCCCTCGTAGATCAATGTGTTATTTATGAAGGTTTTGTGGGGTATTACGTGAGCCCAGCTCTGTCAAGGTGTGTTGGCTTGTGGCTGTCACAACCCCAAAATGATTTTAGAATCTAAAAGTACAGAATGGAGATGTTATTCTTCTGATTTACGAATTGTACTTTATAGTATACAGGGTGAGTCACCTAACATTACCGCTGGATATATTTCGTAAACCACATCAAATACTGACGAATCGATTCCACAGACCGAACGTGAGGAGAGGGGCTAGTGTAATTGGTTAATACAAACCATAAACAAATGCACGGAAGTATGTTTTTTAACACAAACCTACGTTTTTTTAAATGGAACCCCGTTAGTTTTGTTAGCACATCTGAACATATAAACAAATACGTAATCAGTGCCGTTTGTTGCATTGTAAAATGTTAATTACATCCGGAAATATTGTAACTTAAAGTTGACGCTTGAGTACCACTCCTCCGCTGTTCGGTCGTGTGTATCGGAGAGCACCGAATTACGTAGGGATCCAAAGGGAACGGTGATGGACCTTAGGTACAGAAGAGACTGGAACAGCACATAACGTCCACATGCTAACACATTTTCATTGGTCTTTTTCACTGACGCACATGTACATTACCATGAGGGGTGAGGTACCCGTACACACGTGGTTTCCGTTTTCAATTACGGAGTGGAATAGAGTGTGTTCCGACATGTCAGACCAATAGAGTGGAATAGAGTGTGTTCCGACATGTCAGGCCAATAGATGTTCAATGTGGTGGCCATCATTTTCTGCACACAATTGCAATCTCTGGCGTAATGAATGTACACGCCGCTGTACATCTGGTGTAATGTCGCCGCGGGCTGCCACAATACGTTGTTTCATATCCTCTGGGGCTGTAGGCACATCACGGTGTACATTCTCCTTTAACGTACCCCACAGAAAGAAGTCCTGAGGTGTAAGATCAGGAGAACGGGCTGGCCAATTTATGCGTCCTCCACGTCCTATGAAACGCCCGTCGAACATCCTGTCAAGGGTCAGCCTAGTGTTAATTGCGGAATGTGCAGGTGCACCATCATGCTGATATCACATACGTCGACGCGTTTCTAGTGGGACATTTTCGAGCAACGTTGGCAGATCATTCTGTAGAAGCACGATGTATGTTGCAGCTGTTTGGGCCCCTGCAATGAAGTGAGGACCAATGAGGTGGTCGCCAATGATTCCTCACCATACATTTACAGTCCACGGTCGCTGTCGCTCTACCTGTCTGAGCCAGCGAGGATTGTCCACGGACCAGTAATGCATGTTCCGTAGATTCACTGCTTCGTGGTTTGTGAAGCCCGCTTCATCGGTAAACAGGTAGAACTGCAACGCATTCTCTGTTAATGCCCATTGACAGAATTGCACTCGATGATTAAAGTCATCACCATGTAATTGCTGATGTAGCGCCACATGAAACGGGTGAAAGCGGTGACGATGCAGTATGCGCATGACACTGCTTTGACTCAGTCCACCGGCTCTCGCAATGTCCCGTGTACTCATGTGTGGGTTCACGGCAACTGCAGCTAACACACCAACTGCACCCGCTTCGCCTGTTACGGACCCGTTTGCATGCTACGACCATACCTGTTGCATACAGTTGACAGTAGATGTTTTACAATGTGCGGCACGTTGGATGCTCTCTGTCCGGGTACCATTCTGCATACACCCTGCAGGCTTCAGCTGCACTTCGTCGACACTCGTCATAGATGAGTATCATCTCCGCCTTTTCAGAGTTCGAATACACCATGGTCACAGTTCCTACAACACCACACTATCACAGACGTCTGGTAACACGGTGTACTACAGTTGGTCTGAGTGCGGAGACGAATGCAGAATAACAATAGCAGCAAGCGCTACATGCGGACACTGAGACAGCTAGACCAAACCACAACAGCGCACTACAGCCACACTCGTAAACACGGTCGTCATCGTAAACATGTCCCTGCAGATGCTGCTCGCCGACCGTGGCCCATGTTTGTTACAACACGCAACAGAACATCGGAGGTTTCACGCGTCAACTTTAGGTTACAATATCTCCGGATGTAATTAACATTTTACAATGCAACAAACGGCACTGATTACGTATTTGTTTATATGTTCAGATGTGCTAACAAAACTAACGTGGTTCCATTTTAAAAAACGCAGGTTTGTGTTAAAAACATACTTCCGTGCATTTTTGTATGGTTTGTTTTAAATAATTGCGCTAGCCCCTCTCCTCACGTTCGGTCTGTGGAATCGGTTCGTCAGTATTTGATGTGGTTTACGAAATATATCCAGCGGTAACGTTAGGTGACTTACCCTGTATAGTGCAAATTGTTGAATCTAGCTACCTTATTTCTGAGGCATGTCTGTAATTACCTTTTCTGTTATCTAGTATCACGGGGTCGAGCTGTTTACTAAATTGTCTGCATATACATAAAAAAAGGTAAAGAAGAATTTCTGTATTTGTGGTATGTTAACTTTTACTAAATAATTAACGAATTATCTCTGTGCTACAGGCTAAGTGATTGTATCTCTTGTTAACTGTTATCTTGTTAAAGATGCCTGAGTATAATGACTGAATAATTTAATGAAGGTTTCTAGTACTGTGGTAGCGCAGATGGTTAAGTTTTGTGACTTAATCATTTGATCATATGTTTCGCTATTTGTAATGTAATTGTAATGTTTTTGCTTCAATTCATACTCTTTACCAAAAGGAAGTGATTGTATATTCTTACCCTTTTGAGGTGTTTGTCACCGGTTGGCTATTAAAATTTAGTCTTTTCAGTTAATGTTATTCTTGGATGTTTAGTTTTAAACATTAATTCTTTAGTTTTTTAAGAAACGTTAATAAATTCATTATGGCTCAGTACCTTTCCAGACAACACCAGCTCCCTATCGCATTTCAGGCTTTTGGATCCACTGTTACAAGTTCCGGACAGCTCTGTCACCGGCGCCGCTACTGAGTGTCAAGTGCCGAAGTGTGCTCCTGTATTGTGGCTCGAATTACTGGCTCCATGCGTCACCAGCGTGCTCGTGATGAAAATATTGCTTGTGGCCGTGTCTGGTATCATGATGGCCGCGTCGTTGTACGGCAGCACAGCACCTGGCACCCACGGGCTAAACAAGGCGTTACGGTGGACCTTGTAAACATCGTTGATGGCTACCAGTGGCCGCCCTGCAGCAACGTCGTATTATGTCTGACGCACTGTGTCGCTGCTACGTGCTCTGGCTGTGTAAGATCCAGTTGTTGTCTTCATTGTTCTGCGTCAGAAACGGAGCGAAAAATAATGTAGTTAAGTCTGCAGTTGATGTACAAAAAACAAATTTAGGGCTGCTATTAATCTCTGTATACGAATAGAAGGCAATGTCCCGACTGACTGATTCACTCACTTAATCATGACCCTGCCCAACACATTAAGGATAGAAAGTTTAAATTTTGCAGATGCGGTTAATCTTAGACTGTAGGCGTTGTTTAAGAAGTGATTTTTCGTAATTCCGCCTGTAAGGGCGTGAAATAGTGGATGAAATGCTCTGTGAAAATATATCGCTGTTAAAGCAATTTTGAAGCTATTCCTACGAAAATTGGTATTTGGTTCCTAGGTCATAAATAAAGAAATACGTGTTTCAGCATTTTGTAAATATAACCCCTTTGGTCGTGAATAGTTGGTGAAATTTTTACCTAAATAAATTATTATTATAGAACTTATAAAGTTTTATTTAAAACTACATCTATGAAAACTGACTCCTCTGTTACCAATTAAAAAAATAACTGTTTCAAAATTTTTTTCGGAAATTCAACCACTAAGGCGGTGAAATAGTGAGTGAGCTGTTTTGTAAAAATATTTCATTATGTAAGCATATGTCATTGTGTAAGCATCTTTGAAAACTTGTATTTGACTTCTAGGTTGGAAATAAAAACATACGTGTTTCACTGCTTTTTGAAACTTCAACCCCTAAGGGGGCAAAATAGGGCCAGACAGATTCACTGATTCATCATTGCACGGACCAGAGCGCCAAGGATGAAAGCTTGACATTTGGCGATGGTATGGATCATATACTGTAGGCATCGTTTAAGAAATGATTGTCGAAATTCCACTCCTAAGGGGATGAAACAGGGGATAAAAGCATTTTTAGTAATATGTGGCTCTTAAGGCAATTTTGAAACTAGAACTACGAAAATTGGTATTTGGTTTCTATGTGAGAAATAAAAAAAGATGTTTCAGCCGTTTTGAAAATTCAGTTACTAAGGGGGCAAGGCAGTGAAAGTTTTTTTTTTTTTTTGAAAATAAATCATTATTGAAGTACTGCTAAAGCATTTTTAAAGCTACATCTGAGAAAACTGGTATTTGACATCCCAGTTAAATACAGGGTGTTACAAAAAGATACGGCCAAACTTTCAGGAAACATTCCTCACACACAAATAAAGAAAAGATGTTATGTGGACATGTGTCCGGAAACGCTTAATTTCCATGTTAGAGCTCATTTAAGTTTCGTCAGTATGTTCCTCCACCTACGCTCAATGGAGCACGATATCATGCTTTCATACGGGATACTCTACCTGTGCTGCTACAACATGTGCCTTTACAAGTACGACACAACATGTGGTTCATGCACGATGGAGCTCCCGCACATTTCAGTCGAAGTGTTCGTACGCTTCTCAACAACAGATTCGGTGACCGATGGATTGGTAGAGGCGGACCAATTCTATGGCCTCCACGCTCTCCTGACCTCAACACTCTTCCATTTATGGGGGCATTAGAAAGCTCTTGCCTCCGCAACCCCGGTACCAAATGTAGAGACTCTTCGTGCTCGTATTGTGGACGGCTTTGATAGAATACGCCATTCTCCAGGGCTGCATCAGCGCATCAGGGATTCCATGCGACGGAGGGTGGATGCATGTATCCTCGCTAACGGAGGACATTTTGAACATTTCCTGTAACAAAGTGTGTGAAGTCACGCTGGTACGTTCTGTTGCTGTGTTTTTCCATTCCATGATTAATGTGATTTGAAGAGAAGTAATAAAATGAGCTCTAACATGGAAAGTAAGCGTTTCCGGACACATGTCCACATAACACATTTTCTTTGTTTGTGTGTGAGGAATGTTTCCTGAAAGTTTGGCCGTACCTTTTTGTAACACCCTGTATAAAAAACTACGTGTTTCAGTGTTTTTTGGAAATTCAGTCCGTAAGGGGATGAAATAGGGGGTGAAAATTTTTGTGTTAATGAAATGAGGTTTCTTTAGAACTATTAAAAGAGACTGAAAGGCAGGATTGACGAAGTCCTATTCGAGTTATCATATTTGCTTTTTTATCAGAACATTCGGAAAAGACCATGACTTTATAGCTTCTATAGCTTAGATGATGCTGCAATTTATGAATAACATAAAAATTCGATTAAAGAAAAGGATCTGATCTCACAATACAGTCTAGCGAGCAAAGCAGCGGGCGCCAAGGTAACTGCTAATATGCTGGGAAATTGGATCTGGGTACAAAAGTCTGTATACATAACCCTCGTGCCTAGCTTGACCATCGAGTCAACATCCAAAGGATGAATTCAGTGACTTAACGCACTGCTGGGATCGTAACAGGTGAGTACAGTCCATACCAAAGCATAAGGTAGACTATCAGGTATGTGAGAAAAGGCGAGTTCGATCTTGCGGAAATCTGACGGTTAATCGTTATTCGATGAAAATTGTGTTATCATTCCGCTGATACCACGGTGTGCCACTCAAAGGATCCATCAGAATAAAATTAGAGACATTAAGGCTTTTGCTGATGGATACACACTCTCATTTGTCCGTCACACCTCTTGCGAATTTGACAAGATAAGAAGTGGCTGATGTCAGTAGTAACTATTCTTCGCCATGCACCGTATATTTTCTGTTGAATACTTTACGTATGTTTTTATGCAAAACCAGCGCTTCTATTTTAACACTCGCAATAGCAGGAGGGGGAGGGAGTGGCGTTACTTCATACAATCTAGTCAGTTACTTTATATTTTAAAAGTTTGAAATAAATATTGTTTTTAATGAATTGCTCTACCAGATTCCATGAATATTTTCAAAATTTTTTTTAAAGTTCACATCTTTGTACTTAGTAGCAGATGTCACTTACTCGAATGAATGTCATATTCAATGTTTCCAAGGTTCAACACCATACTTACGCATCAAATAGCTTTACAAAGTATGTTGTGAGTATAAGTGAACAACATTTAACTAATTTTGCATTTTTAAATTTTTTATGGTGGGAATAACGCACACACTGCCCCATACCCCCCTCCAGTCGGTAGTACATGTTATTGAAAGTGCATTGATACTGCTAAGGCTGTGATAAAAGATGGACCCACTTACACATCAGTGTCTATCTCTTCAAAGATATGTTGTTAATATAAGTCAACTCCAGCTAGCGAATTTTGTTTTTTTTATTCAGCTTTTGTAAGGTAGACATAAAGTAATCCCTCTCCCTTCTCTCTTCGTAATGCCCGTTATGAAAATTATGTTGGCACTGCTAGGGTGAATCACTGTATTGCAGCACTCCAATCTGACTCTACCATTTTTCTGCCGATATTGTTTCTGACACTGAGCTTCACTTTTTTGCTGTCGCAATAGTGTTTTTATGTCATGTCTCTGTCCAGGGTGACATCGAAGCGTTTGGTAAAAGGACGGTGTTCCAACAGCGTTCCTCTCCATCTAACCTTGAAAAGGAAGGTAGGAAGATTAGGTTTTCCACGTCCCATCGACAACCCACTCGGAGCACGTGCTCGGATTCTTTCAATGTTAGGGAAGTAAACGAGCCAGCCACTTTCAAACGAACCATCCTGGCACTTTCCTACAGCGATTTTGGGAAATCACGGGAAACCTAAATTTGGATGGTCGGACGCTGATTTGAACCGTCATATTCCCAAATGCGTACTCAGTGTGCCAACCAATGCGTATCTGACATGGGACCCAGGAGGCTGCTGCAGACATGAAACGCACGAATCTTGGCTTTTTGAGGTGAGGCTTATGTTGGATCCGGACAACGTATTGTTCAAGCCTCTCTAGAGCTTTTGGAAGCCTCGCTTCATCGTGTTCAAACGGACTGCCCTGACCGACCTACAGCGTATCTGTGGCGTCATTTCGTACTACGAAAAAGCATGTGGGAGAGCACAGCGTTTCTTTCTCTGCTTACATGATTCTTCCGTCCTGGAATTTCAGAAAGGACCTGCGGGTTCCGAGGAGACCTCTGACTGCCATGGTCATTGCCTAGTATGTTGTTGTGGTGTAGATCTTTTGCACTGTACGTCTGGGATTAGCTGTTTTGTTGGCGGCAGAGTGACCCGCCTAGGCCGTATGCATGATTTATGATTTTAAGAGCCATTCTCAACTAAATGTATGAAGTTCAATGTTTCCAAAGTGGTGCATTTTTCCTTTGCAGAAACTGGTCTGTTGAGCAGTGAAAAGAGGATTCACTGCATTTGAAAGACGGTGCTGTAAAATTCGCTCACAGATTTCACAGCTTTAGGACAAGAGTCATATAGAAAGAAGCAGGAGCTTTACTGGTTTTGGGATCCAGTAACTTTCCATTTCCTACGGATGTCAGAGAAGTGGGCGATTATTACGTTATTGATGAAGAGTTATCTCAGCCATTACATTATTTTACCTTCAAATTTTTAATTTGGTTTACATGGATATCGTCTATCCTTGCAACCTTATTTATTTTGCTCTTCATTGCGTTCTGTTCTGAGCATCTTCCTTCATACGTATATTTGTATGTTCATCGTGTTCTAATGTCATCCATCATTCCATGTCTTTTCCTACCTCTTCCTCTCATTCCTTCCACTTTTCCCTCTATAATTCTTTGTTGCAGACAATTCCTATCCAGTACCAGTATACATCCCAGTCGAGATTTTTTCCTCTGTCTGTTTCTTCCCGTTTTCTTCATTACTTCTTCATTATTAAGTCTGTCAGTCTACTTCACCTTACGTATTCTTCTCCATAGACACATTTCAAAAAAAGCTAAATATCTTTCTTCCTTCTTTTTAACTTTCCTTAAGATTCACTTGGGGACAACACCGCACCCCAGACATGAGATTTAGCAGCTATTTTTCTTCAGCTCCATTGGAATTCTTCTACCGTTAATAACTGTTGCAACTTCTCAAATGTTATCTTTTCTGTAGATATCCTCCTCCTTATTTCTTGATGTGCTGTGGGACGACTGGCATATATTTCTTGATGCACTAATTTACCATTGTAGAAATTTATTTTGTGACTTCTTATATGCTACCAGTTACGGCATTAAATTGATGCCATCTTCAGGCCCCTGTATAATGAGTAGAACAAAAGTACTACCATAAAAATATTTAGTATGTCATGCTGTTCTTAATAGTTTTACTGTTTTACTCGAATATAGCATTATAGAGGAACATATGTATACGCTATAATTCATAAATCCGTACCACACAGTAATAACAGGCCATGCATCATAACAATGAAATGTACTGTATAGAATCATATAAGCAGTGGAAGAATTTTCTTATGTTTTTATTTTTTAAATAATTAACTAATACAAATGA
Organism: Schistocerca serialis cubense; assembly: GCF_023864345.2. Lineage (NCBI taxonomy): Eukaryota > Metazoa > Arthropoda > Insecta > Orthoptera > Acrididae > Schistocerca > Schistocerca serialis. Next base: position 444,280,773 of record NC_064645.1, read on the forward strand.
ACTATAAATTAAATTAGAATACAGTAAAATGTGACATAACCATGTCAGAATACATAAGTTACGTATGTGTCGGCTAGGTCGTGTTTTGTGTGGTGCGATAAATAGCTGCCGCAATGTTAACGACATGAAGCATAAGAAGTTTGTTTTAAAACCCAATTGCATTCACGAATTAAACCATGCAATCGTACTATAAAAATCATCACACACTATGTCCCGTAGGCACCACATTAGAACCTATTAGAACCTCGCACTGTGTTGAGAGGATTAATGCAACGACAGTAGCTGCCTCATATAGTCATAGTGACAAAGAAGATTCTCGATCTCTGTATATCAAAAAATGTCTACCTCCCTACATATAAGTCCTATACAATTATGCAGAATTATACCAAGTGGAATCGAACGAATAAAAAGGGAAAGAAGAAAAAAAAAATATAGGAGGCCGCCCATAAGTCCGAACATAAACCTCAAAATGAGGTTCCATTCTAGGCCTTGAAACATCCCAGGTACAGAATGAATTTTACTTGTTCTATCTTTTTTCCGCTTAGGAATATGCTAACTAGAGCTTCCTTCATCTCTTTTGTCTTTCCTATATTTATCTTCATTCGATACTCCTTGCCCCTTCGGCACTATTAAAAAAAAATGGCTCTGAGCACTGTGGGACTTAACTTCTAAGGTCATCAGTCCCCTAGAACTTAGAACTACTTAAACCTAACTAACCTAAGGGCATCACACACATCCATGCGCGAGGGAGGATTCGAACCTGCGACCGTAGCGGCCGCGCGGCTCCATACTGTAGCGCCTAGAACCGCTCGGCCACCCCGGCCGGCACTGCACTATTCTTCGACGTCTTATGTACGTCTCTTCTCATTCTACCAGCTTGATTACTCCCATATTTTACAGTATTTATCCTTTCTCCTTCAATTGCAGCGCCCCTTGCATCTCCTATAGCCTTACGTTGCACTTCCTCTCCTTTCGTGTTGATCAGCTTCCTTGACATTAAGCGTCATTGCCTTACACACTTTCCAGTGCTCATCTCTTCCGTCTTCTCATTCCCTCCTTTGTGACTTTTTACTTACTGTACGTCCCCTTCCCAGTCTATGCACACATCTTTGACAGTTCTTAGCAATATACTCCAGTTGACTTAAGTGAAACACTTCTTCCAGCAGATAAAACAAATATACACCCCCTTGTTCATTTTTTATCGTTCTGTCTTCAAGCATTCACAACCTACAGCCTCTCTTGAATGAGATTTTCACTCTGCAGCGGAATTGGCGCTGATATGAAACTTCCTAGCAGATTAAAACTGTGTGCCGGACCGAGACTCAAACTCGGGACCTTTGCCTTTCGCGAGCAAGTGCTCTACCAACTGAGCTACCCAAGCACGACTCACTCCTCGTCCTCACAGCTTTACTTCTGCCAGTACCTCGTCTCCTACCTTCCAAACTTAACAGAAGCTCTCCTGCGAACCCTGCAGAACTAGCACTCCTGAAAGAAAGGATAATGCGGAGACATGGATTAGCCACAGCCTGGGGGATGTTTCCAGAACGAGATTTTCACTCTGCAGCGGAGTGTGCGCTGATACGAAACTTCCTGGCAGATTAAAACTGTGTGCCGGACCGAGACTCGAACTCGGGACCTTTGCCTTTCGCGGGCAAGTGCTCTACCAACTGAGCTACCCAAGCACGACTCACACCCCGTGCTCACAGCTTTACTTCTAGCAGTACCTCGTCTCCTACCTTCCAAACTTTACAGAAGCTCTCCTGCGAACCTTGCAGAACCTTGCGAACCTTGGTCCCGAGTTCGAGTGTCGGTCCGGCACACAGTTTTAATCTGCCAAGAAGTTTCATATCAGCACACACTCCGCTGTAGAATGAAAATTTCATTCTAGAAACATCCCTCAGGCTGTGGCTAAGCCACGTGTCCGTAATGTCCTTTCTTTCAGGAGTGCTGGTTCTGCTGGTTCGCAGGAGAGCTTCTGTAACGTTTGGAAGGTAGGAGACGAGGTACTGGCAGAAGTAAAGCTGTGAGGAGGGGGCGTGAGTCGTGCTTGGGTAGCTCAGTTGGTAGAGCACTTACCCGCGAAAGGCAAAGGTTCCGAGTTCGAGTCTGGGTCCGACACATAGTTTTAATCTGCCAGGAAGTTTTACAGCATCTCTGGTTGCTTTACCGTTTCTGAACCGAATTTGATCCTTATTATAGCATTTGCAACATGACTGACAAACTCCTCTGTTATGTAAATGACCGAGAACGGCACAAGTGCCTGCTCCTTCACGTTTGGAGACTCCCCTGCTAGCCATTCACCGGCATCGGCCCGCTGTCCTGGCTTCGCCTCGGCGCGGCGGCAGGTCCGGCTGTCCTCTGCAAGGCCGCCAGCGGCGCGGAAGTGACGCAACAGGTGGCCGGCTGCCGGCCGAGGTCGCGCCGCCTCGCTACAGCCTCTCTGCGTTACCATATCCACAGGGCTGCCATGCGCTCGCTCCGACGAGGACAGGTGGGCATAGCGAGGGCCGACCTGAAACACTGTGGACTAAAAGCATCAAAAGCTAACTAGGGGCACTCACCTCCAGCCCATGAAAAAGGCCGACAGCAGACTAAAACTATTAACTGTCCGAACATTGGGGCAAAACCTACGACCATTAAAAATACTTGCAAGACGATGTAACACGCCCGGCTGTACAAATGGGTGGGGTATTTTTAAACTTGGTTGTCGTTCCTTGACCGTTTCTTGACCGTGCGCCCTGTCCACGCCACGTACCTGATAATCCCGCGGCGGTCGTACTGTTCTACTCCACACTGCTGCTGGCTTGACTGAAATTATCTATCGAAAGACGCAGGCGGGTTTAGGGGAGCCACTCAACATTAAAACACAACAGTGTTCGACGTCTGGTATGAACAACTATGTTCCGAGACGATTCAAGAAAATCGCAGGTTGCACTGTTTACACTCTAATTCATAAATGTTTATCCCAATTGGCAATCTTGATGATTATCTGTCCACAATATCACTCAGACGAGCGTACGCGTAACCGACACGACGCAGGTGATTGTTGATGATGCGGACGCTCGTCACACATACAGATATCTGGTAATAGTCCTCCTTGGCACTAGCAATGATATAACACTGTTCGTAAAGTTAATTTTTTCAGTTCTCAGTTCTCACTTGTACGAGCGTGCGCGTAACGGTCGCGGTGCGGCTGAGTATTAATATTGCGGAAACACGATAATCGAACGCACGTTCTCACGCTCGCTACAAGACACTGGCACTTGACTGCACTCTTTTATGGTAACTAATTTCTACTGATTCACATCAGTTCATTCTGGGAGACCGAACACGGCGCGGACGATTGATACAGTACGGTACGACACGCAGCGAGAGGATACACAAAATACGTTATCAGCAGCACTGCTCATTTTTAAATTACTTCTTGACGCACTTTCCTCTGAATCATTTACTAATTTTATCACTTTACTGTAATAGCACTTGTAGCAACACTTCAACTTCGATGCTAACAATGCCTCTGACATGCAGAGCTACACACCACACAACATAACAATTCCGTGCCCCGCGCTCGACTCGCTACAGACTAGAGATGGGTAGTTCGCGAACGAACGGCTGCAAAGGAACGGTTCACCAAGATGAACGAAAGGACCAAGGAACAAATTCCAGGGAACGATCGGTTCATAGTTCACTAGTTCACTTCGGTCGCGGCGGTCACTTCGGCAGTTCTCGTTCCAGCCTCGGTCGCGTGCTTGTCTCAGTCTCGGTCTCCCTCGGCCGCACTCGTCGTTCTTCGCATGACCACCTGTCTCAGTTCCGCTGCCGACTGCTCCTAGTTGGTTCAGTATCCAGTTGCTCGTTTCGTTCACTGCGCTCGCCTATTTTACATGTGTTCCAAACTGTTCTTGGACTTGCTTCTAGCTATTCAGCGTCCACGACCGGTAATCAAAAAGTATTTTATAGTTACGCAAATAACATAAAAATTACGTTGTATGTAATAGGTACGTCTTTTCAGGTAACAAAAGGGCATATCAGCTCACATCATTATATTGATGAACAGCAGAAGACATACTTAGAACAAGCCAAGTTTTTTTTTGTTATTCATAAATTTTTTGGTTTCATCGACTTGATTTAGCAGCTAACTTTCAATAATTTGCTTAATTTTTAGTGTAAGAAAACTCATATAAAACGATTTTCATGTATCTTTCATATACAAAACATTACATTTAGGAAGGCTCTAATTATTTTTAAGTTTGGTTGTTTCCAATTTAGATTACCTGCTAGTTTGGTTTCTTTGAAGAAAAAAAAGTGGGTTGTGGGTCATTTTGGCTCAGTAGGAAAAGCGGTGCCTCTCCATTTGAAAAGACATAGATTGCCATAAAATCGTATTTACTTATTATCTCAAAAACATTTGTTCAGAAGGAACTTTCAAACCAAAAACTTTATTACTACGAACTTAATTATTATTATCATTGCTGCATTAACTTTAATAATGCAATATAAAAACATAATATTTACAAAACGTGTGACGCAAGTATGAGAAAACCACATTTTATTTTATGCTTCCATAAAGTCTCTACTTCGCCTACGAACTCAGAGACAACGTGAAGTATATATAGGGTGTAAACGATTATTGTTTACGACGTAGCATAGCTATGTAGTGGAATTCGAAATGAAGAATTTTATACAAGACACTTGTGGTCTATTAAGCTGGGAAACAGCCACCAACAGGTTTACAAGACTACATGAGCTGCAGCCCATGCACGTCGCGTGAGATTTTCATTTTCTCTTCTCCAGCTCTCTACACATAGTCGTCTATTGTTTCGCAATTGTTGCTTTCATTAGCTTATTATTTCTTCACTGCCTAATTATTACATGTTTGTCTGTTTGTTGTATCTGCTCGTAACGGGCAACACATTGTCCGTAATTGGCGAGCAGTCTGTACTCGGGGCCGGTTTTCCATGCGCCACCCTATATTATTTCCCTGCTATCAGCCACACCAGGCTACGGCTGGATAAACGAGAGGTTCTGCAGACTCACAGAAATTACTTCTAAAAGTGTATAAGAATTCTGTAATGAATAAAACCTCTACGCTCCAAGGGGGAGGCAAGTGCCCCCTCTTGGTGCCCTCTATCCTTCAGTCACCTACACTACTAGTTTTCAGTTTTTCATAAAAACCATATACCAAGCACAAATGAACGGCGAACGAGTAAAAATGAACGGTTCCCAAAAAAGAACGATCAGCAGTGAACTAGTTCCCAAGGATGAACGAGTTTGCCCATCTCTACTGCAGACGCGGCTGCCCGCAAAGCTACTCCACAACTAAGCCAGCGATATGAAATACGCTTACAACCATTATCCCACCCATCTCCACCTACAAAATGTTTCACACTTTTTGGTGAAATGTCTGAGCAGACAAAAAACTTGATCCTGGAAATTACATAATGTATTTTTGTCCAAGTTTTCATAGCTAAATGAAGAATGGGAAATGGACAAATTTGGTACCAAATTGGCCAGTATGGATTGGATTGGATTGTTAGGGGAAAGAGACAAACAGCGAGGTCATCGGTCTCATCGGATTAGGGAAGGACGGGGAAGGAAGTCAGCCGTGCCCTTTCAAAGGAATCATCCCGGCATTTACCTGGAGCGATTTAGGGAAATCACGGAAAACCTTAATCAGGATGGCCGAACACGGGCTTGAACCGTCGTCCTCCCGAATGCAAGTCCAGTGTGCTAACCACTGCGCCACCTCGCTCGGTGGCCAGTATGATATCCAGTTTTGCAAAAAAGGATTTAATTGCTTCAAAGTTATCAAAGTAATTAAGAAAAGTTTAATTGTTATTTTAGAAAAAAATGCATGTACCACTGTTCATAGCCAACCGAAGAGTGCGAGATGGATGAACTGGGTATCAAACTGAACAAAGGTTTTTGAGGAGATGTGAGAACCAGATCAGTTGGTGCAGGATATTCGTGACGTACCGTTGTGCAGTCAGAGATCACTCAGTCACTACCAACTGTGATCTTAAGTCATACCCGATGGCTCCTCACACCTCGGCGCCAGGAGTAACATCGGTGTACCTTTGCAGAACGTTGGAAGTATGGCATGTCCCCCAGGTAGCCGACATATTCACCGATGACGGTCATCCGTGTTAGTGCAGAACCACGATTCATCGCTGAACACAATGCGGCGACTTTCATCAGCAGTCCATGCTTCCTGGCCACAGATTCCGCTACAGATCCAGATATTAATGTTGTACCAATGGCAGCCTAAGTACGGGATACTAGTTTTCCACTCTGTTTACTGCTAATTTCCGAGCAGTAATGCGGTATGGCACAGAACGTTGCAGGAAGTACATTAATTGTTCTCGGATGACAGGTGCAGATGAAGAGGTTACCATGTGTTTGGTGCTCATTCCAGCGATTCTTAATTGTGATGGTCAGACATAGTCGACCGGATCTTGACATCGGTTATGACTGCCGTCATAATCCCGTGCTGTCCGATGTGGGCTTCTGTCACATCCGAATGCCCCACAGATCTGCATATGGCAAAATTCAGTCAAATGGGGACACACAGCAAGGCCCCTTTCGAACTGTCAGGTGCTGTATACAGTGTTCACAAGAGTACGCACTGCTTCACAGTGATCACTCAATAGCTGACGCTCTTCGTGCCCCTTATATATCCTAACAGGCCTGGAAACACCACTAAAAACCATCAACAGTAATGCAATCTGGTGGCCATACTGCGTGTCACATAGAATTGCAACGCTAATCGCTTATACACCTGCTTATGATGTGTATGGGTACAAAATATTCATTGACATTCACTGATACCCGATATTTGTTATCTGTCAGAAATTTTGTTCCCATGGATAGATTGTCAAGTACGCATTTTTGTGCTACAGCTAGATTCATTAAATTGTACTACAGGTCATATTTTCTTCTAATGTTGTATCTCAGGATATCTCCATTGCTCTCAAACTCAGATGAACTATTGGCAATAGTTATTATGGCAAAAGTAGCCAAACATAAACGTTTTAGCAGGTCCACTATCCGTTTTTTTTTTCATTTTACTTTTTCAACAATATGCGCACCTGAGAACTGCGCTATTCATGATTTCATTTTAGCACACTAAGTTAGTAGGAAGCGGTATACTTTTAACAGTACAAAACTGGATGAGCTGCCCTTTTTCAAGGTTTGAATGTAGCCTTTTTGTACAAAACCTATTAGTAACTTTCACAAACATGTCATTTACTGCCGGCCTGAGTGGCCGAGCAGTTCTAGGCGCTACAGTCTGGAACCGCGCGACCGCAGCGGTCGCAGGTTTGAATCCTGACTCGGGCATGGATGTATGTGATGTCCTTAGGTTAGTAAGGTTTGAATAGTTCTAAGTGCTAGGGGACTGATGACCTCAGAATTTAAGTCCCATAGTGCTCAGAGCCATTTGAACCAATTTTTTGTCATTTACTATTTCTCTGTTGTTGCTTCTTTGCCTAGCTTCACAAAATGCTTGTATGATCTGCAAACGAATTCTGGTTGTTGATTCAAATAAAACGGCAGATCATTAACATAAAGCAAGAGCAGCAGTTGCCGAATGATCGAACTTTGGGTGACTCCCATTGTAATTTCTTCCCATGCAGAGTTCGCGCATATAATTAAATGTTGAAAAATACGTAGGAGGAAGACTCAAAGAGACTGTTTAATCCTCATCATACACATCATGAAAGGTGGAGGAAGCTGACGGTCGAAGAAGGGAGGTGCCCCGTTCCGCTGTCACTGCCCTGGCTCTCCGTCTTCGATTAGACATCAGACATGAGCTCCGTAAAATGAAAACTCGTCGTTTGAGTCCGTTATTGGGTACAAGTCGACTATATCAGCGTACGAAGGAGAGGAAGTGCATGAATTCCCAAGTATAATGCTGGACACATGGTACTGCTGCTACATACGCAACCGTTGGACAACACTCTTATTATATACCAATGTATACATGTGTGTGCACGTATACAGTTAAGTGCATCTGTATATATGTTTGTTTTATGTACATGTGCATATGTTTCTATGTAAGTATTTTTCGGGAGTGCTGCAGATTTATTTTAATATTCAATCTCTATTTAGAGAATGTCTAATAATTACGTTGACTTTCACAGAGATTCGATATTGTACCGAGTTTACGACGACAGTCCAAGAAAATAGCACGTGAAGAGATAGTGTATTTTCTAAATGGTGGAATACACAAGAATACAAACTTTTTTTTTTTTTTATTTGCACTCGACGAATTTTGATTTTCGTTTGAGGTGTAGGGTATAGGATCGAACTTGTTCCAGAGCACTCTCCCCCTATTATGGAGCACAATCAATTCTCATCTTGCACCCTCTACAGTCTCACAAAACACAGCTTAGCTGGAGGCCATCCAATCCTGACAATCGGTCATTTTCGTCCTATCGGTGCGACATTACAACAGCAAAATTGTCCGTTCAACTTCCTTACTAGCAAGATGACCATGCAGCTATTGAATTTTTGTAATTTTTTATGTTTATAGTGTCTGAAGTTCAGAACTCAATCATTAATTCAGCAAAGTAGTCTTATCCAACTGTCAAAAACTCTCGATAAAATCGACTTTAAAGTTTTCCGAACGACTTCAATATTCTAAAGTAAGGTCGCCTGCCACGTACGGATTCCAATGCTTGAATCCAGACTGATATAGATTTTTAAACACGGAGCATGTTCTACTAGCATTTCCTCGAAGCGTTAAAGATGCAGAAAATTAGTAGTCCTCAAAAGTGGTAGTCGATGGTTCGAGTCTTGCTTCTCTCATTACGTTATTCTTTTTTTACGTTCAGTTCGAATATCAGCGCCATTTAAATATAAAATTCGTGAAACATATGCTTATTAACAGATTTCTGTCATTTATATGAGAAATGCACGTATTGTTTCTTTTAATTACATATCGCACACAAAAATCCAGTTTTCATTGCAAAAATAATTTCTTAATAAAAGACTGTTTAAATTAAAACAAATTAAATTATTTTCATTCTGACGTATTTTACGCATCCGAAAATGTTGATGGGATATCCACGGCCAGGATTAAATCATGGGCGACCCACAATGTAGATGAGCGTTCTACACAAAGTCACACAGACCACGGAAAAAGAATCTTGCTATAGGGTATTAAGGGCGCTCGTAATACTTCAAAGCCGATATTTTCAACAATTTTTGAGAAATGCTTTTAACTGCTTTCGATGATCGATATTTTAGTTCTATACTTCAAGTATCACGAATATACAAAATACAACTGTTACGCACTATGTGCCGTTAAGCAGGATAGCTTGGATACAGGAGTGCGTAGGTGATGAGCCACTGGGCCTTTGCTTTAATATCTCACTTACATTATTTATTAAATATTAAATACTTGCATACATTGGTACTTGAACCACATAACTTCAGACAAAAGCAAGTTTGTTAGCGAGAAATCTTTATAGCAGAATTTTTAATCCAATCGCAAATCTTTCAGGGAATTGCAAGTAAAATTATTTTAAAATTAAAGAGATATAAACTGACTACCCTCTTTCAACACAACTGACAATACTACAATAGATTTTAAATTCGTGGTAAATGAACTGACTAAAATATTTAACGCAACAGATACTTGCAATAAAAAGTTTTAAAAATCTAAAGGCGAGTAAATTGACCGAAATCGTTAAAGCATAACTGACAATTTAACTATGGCACTCCCCAAAATATCCAGGTACAACTTCAGTGATCTGGCTAGATCGAGATACAGAACTTATGAAGACAACGTTACAGTAACAATCTTTAAAGGAAACGTAGCGGCGGCAGTTGCTCGTGAAGGTGGCGCACCGTGCCGATGTCAACATTCATACTAGCACATAAGTAAAACATGCCCGCCAGTCATACCCTGCACACAGAGGCCTTATGATACACAATATACAGTTCCACATCTATAATAGAAAAAAAACACAATAAACTTATTTACTTTTGAATACATTGTGGAAGTGAACAGTGATCAAAGTGTTACAAATATTTACTATCAAAACCAGTCTTGATTACAATTTATTAATTATGGTGACCAGTTTCGACCACTACTGTGGTCATCTTCAGACCAATGAGTAAGGACCTCCTTCTGCTGGAGAATCACACAATAATATCAAAAGTTGCTCTTATCAACTGAACAAAAAACCTAAACAAATCTAAAAATCGTTTTACATTTATGAAGAATATTATAGCATTAAAAGCAGTTTTGAATTAACAAAATTAATTTATGATGTGGATATTCCGAAAAACGCAAGGTTCGCATCGTTGGACATTTATTTATTTATGCATTTATTTTACCTGGCAAGATTAGGGCCTTCAGGTCCTCTCTTACACCTAACCAGGCATAATCAGATTGAACGAATTTCAGCTTCTACAGAACGTTAAGGACATATAACGTATTATACAGTATTAATGTTAAAGAAAGAAAATAGAGATTATAACAGTAGTACAATGATAATTATAACAATCAAAAAAAATAATTATAACAATCAAGAATAATAATAATAATAATAATAATAATAATAATAATAATAGTAATGACTATGTATATGAAAGTAAACATATTTCTCTTTTATGAATGTCTGTCCTATTGCTAGTTGGGAATTTTCTCGTTATGTTCTTGCAGCTTGTGAGCTATTCTCAACGAGCAGAGACATAAGACGATAGAATGGGATGAAAGAGATGTAGAAGAGATAGATAGGTTAGAGGAAGAGAAATAGAATGGTAAAATTCGAAGCTATGATAGAGAGGAGAAAGAAAGAGATTACCAATCTTTACATTAATATACGTATTCAAGAGACCATTTCTATTATTAAAGATAATATATCATAAAATCATGAGCCCCAAAGAGATAGTAGAGTTTATTAAACTGTTAAGAATTACTCTAGATTTTAATTATTTTTCATTTAACAATAAAATATATATTCAGGAAGATGGACTTGGAATGGGGAATTCCCTGGCTAGCACTATAGCCGATATCTTCGTCAATTATGTTGAGATTCAATTTTTCAAAACTAATCCAGAAATAACAAATAAAATTATATACTACAAAAGATATGTTAACGACACATTGCTATTATATAACGGTTCTAAGGAAATAATTTACATCCAAAACTTGTATTTACAGTAGAACACGAAAGTAACAATAGTATTAATTTCCCGGACCTCACAATTGGAAACAGGAATGGAAAACGTAATATTTCTATTTATAGAAAACCCACATCAACCGACCTAATAATAAATGCTACATCATGCCTTCCATTAAGATACAAAATGGCATTTTTTGAAACAATACATAGGATATTGATATTACCTCTTCAACCTGATGCAATCCAGAAGGAAATTGATACCTTAAAACAGATAGCAGTTGCTAACAATTATAAATCCCATCAGGTTGATCTGTTATATCAAAAATTACAAGAAACAAGTGATGCTGTTATAAATTCCAAGAAGAGATTTTCAAAAATGACATACATGGGACATATTTCAGATAAAATAAATAAATAATTTAAGAATACAAGCGTGACAATAGCATTCAAAACCAATTACCCACTACAGTGAAACTGAAACCCCCAACTGGGGAATCAAATATATACCAAAAGTCAGGCGTTTAGAAAATACTATGTAATGACTGTGAGATACAGTATATTGGCCAGACTGGCCGTAACTTTCTAACACGTTTTAAGGAACATATTTCAAGGAACATACTACTGGTACTGCACGTACTAAATCAATATTTGGCCAACATCTTGATGGATACAGTAATTCTGAGGGTTGCATTTCTAACAATTTGAAAATATTACATACTGTGCCAAAAGGACTACTGCTAAATACTTTAGAAGAAATTGAAATCTATTCACTTCACAAAAGTAATCCGTTATCTGTTTTAAACGAACAACTTGAATTCAAAGACAAGCATTTCTTTGAGCTTTTCGACGATCTGCTTTAGAATGTTCACTCTTCTGTCCTTCGTTTTTAAAATTATTAAGACCTTTAGGAAATATTTTATCTTTACTTCGTAATTTTATTTCGCCAAACATTTTTTCTCTCTCTCCAGCAGAAGGAGGTCCTTACTCATTGGTCTGAAGATGATCGCAGTAGTGGTCGAAACCGGTCACCGTAATAAATAAATTGTGATCAAGACTGTTTTTGATAGTAAACAATATGCTTACATGTCATAATAAAGCAATCGTACACACTGCAGTCTTTCTCTACCGTGCCTCAATAACCAAAATGATTTAATTTTAACAAATGAAAAAGGTACTGGTACACAGATTAATACTGCAGCAAATCATGTACATTAGAAATTCGTCTGAAGTATCTCACAAAAAATGTAATAGTTGACAGTTCAATACTGAAGCCAATCATATACACCAAAACTTCCTCTGAAATGCCTCACAACACCCGGCACATAAGTAACAAAACTTAGTTTCAGCCAATGCAGAAAAATAATGGAGCGCAGTTTAATATTAAATCAAATTAAGAGCGTAATAACTGGCCGCGCTTGCCCAGGGAAGATCACGTTCGGTGTCAGGCGCCACGCACCGATCTCATACGCGCTCCGTCCAATCTGCAGCTATCAGGGTCCCCAGTCCGGGCTAGCGCACAGATTAAGAAGCGCCTCCATACTGCGGCGTGAGCCCTCTCGCGACAACGGATTGTCCAAAGTGGTTCAGCGAGTCTGACGATCGATAGATCGAACTGAAATATGACAACAACAATGAGATTGTAGTGTGGGCTATTTGTAAGTCACGATTATCTTTACACTGCTGCTGGTAAACCTTTCGGGATATGAGGTCGTAGTCCAAGAAACTCTTCTGTTCCTGACGTTTCGTCCAGGACTGCGCTCGACATCTTCAGAGGCGCTTCTCGGCTGAGTCTTGCCGACTGTTGAATACTCAGCGGAGGAGAGCCTTTGATGATGTCCAGCCCAGTCCTGGACGAAACGTCAGTAACGGAAGGGTTTCTTGGACCACGACCTCATATTCCGAAAGGTTTACCAGCAGCTATGTCATAGGTCGTGAAAGACTTCATTCTGTCCTTACACTCCCGCGTGCTTCGGTGGGAGGGAACGAGTCGACTAATAGGAAGCAACCACAGCGCCACCGTTCTCAGACTAGGATTTGCTGACATCATTGGAGTAATTGCCTTAGCGCTCCTCTCCCTTGTAAACCACGCTTTCCGCAGTTACTTGGCGGCAGAGTAGGTACAATATGACCAACGTTAATATATCTAAAAAAAATTTCTGCTGTCATTTACATCCAACAAGGTCACACTTGTCTTATCGAAACCTGTCCTTTTTTTCCAGCTCGTACTTAACGTCACCAAAAGCCATATGCCAAGCCGACATGAACCGGAAATTACGTAAAAGAAACAGTTACGATTATCATTTCGTTGCTTGACACTTGCGTCTGAGAGGTGGATACCGCTGGATCTCGATAACTGCTACTGTGCATACGCTCTGGAAAGCGTGGCTGTTTTATCATTGGTGCAGCCTTCCTGGAACAGGAATCTCGCTTCATGGTTTTGTAAAACAAGAGAAGCAAATATTTTTTTCTTTCAATTTTGGTGAGTATTTGAAAACACGGCGTTCTGACTCTAGTTCGAGTTTCGAAACATGTTCTGTACAGTCAGTATCGCCTCGCAGATGATAGGGAATCCTGTAAATGTTCTTCTGGTTGCTACAGAGACGTACAACAGACTCCAACAGTAGCGAACGGGAAAAATGGGTAGTATTTTTCGTGTCTCATGCTTTCCTTCCGTTCTCTCGGAGTAAAATCCTTTCTCCTTATAGAATATTCGTCAAGTCATAAAAGTTCTGATTCGGTAACAGACACACTTCGATTTCACCCTAACAAAGAAGTAGACATATACTTCAGGTTACACCTTACATGACAAATGTATATCGACCGCAACATTTTTTTCGTCAGTGGAACGAATTTCACAGTACATTAACAGAAGACATTATTATGATCACATCACTTCAGGTTGTAGTCTGCCATCGTGCTAACATTCTCAAGTTGCAACCACTAGCAAAATTATTACTTTCCTATGACAAATAACAAAACACTGCATCAGTTGCAGTTTTCCATGCAAACAATGATGTGTATTGAGAATTTATTCTTGTTATCAATTGCAAATATTTACAAAGAAATTTTATTAGATGTTCGTGTGCTTATTGTCCTGCCTCTCTTGCCCTGCATTCATCTCTTATGATTTACAGCAATGCAAAAATCTTGTAATTTTTTACGTAATAATGTTAGAAAGTTTTATTTTTTATTCATCTACTTATAGGTACTGTGCCTCCTTCATTGAGTGGAAGCACTAATACACTATCACCAACATGTACCAGCACGCACCGTATGGCTCCTTGTGAGATAACAGCAGTCATTATACTTTTGTATCACACAGTTGTTGATTAAGGACTTTAAGCATATTACTTTTTTTAACTGTTGAGTAACACTATGCATTCGTGTAACAGACTGCCTCATGCCATGTACATGACATATGGGGCAATTTGTTACAGTTTCATTTGATGCTTGTCTGTAACTGTCATCTTATGGAGCAATTTGTTGAAATTTCGTTTGATGCTTATCTGTAATTGGTGATATATTCAGCAATTTGTTATAGTTTTGTTTCATGTCTATTGCAACTAGTGACAAATGGGTAATTTGTTAGAATTTTGACTGCTGCTTCTCTGTAACGGGCAATGCGTGGGGCAGTTTGTTACAGTTTCAGCTGAGGTTGTTGTTGTTGTTCCTCTGGTCTTCAGTCCTGAAACTGGTTTGATGCAGCTCTCCATGCTACTCTATCCTGTGCAAGCTTATTGATCTCCCAGTACTTACTGCAACCTACATCCCTCTGAATCTGCTTAGTGTATTCATCTCTTGGTCTCCATCTACGATTATTACCCTCCACGCTGCCCTCCAATGCTAAATTTGTGATTCCTTGATGCCTCAGAACATGTCCTACCAGCAGGTCCCTTCTTCTTGTCAAGTTGTGCCACAAACACCTCTTCTCCCCAATTCTATTCAATACCTCCTCATTAGTTATGTGATCTACCAATCTAATCTTCAGCATTCTTCTATAGCACCACATTTCGAAAGCTTCTATTCTCTTCTTGTCCAAATTATTTATCGTCCATGTTTCACTTCCATACATGGCTTCCTGACACTTAAATCTATACTCGATGTTAACAAATTTCTGTTCTTTAAAACCGCTTTCCTTGCCATTGCCAGTCTACATTTTATATCCTCTCTACTTCGAACATCATCAGTTATTTTGCTCCCCAGATAGCAAAACACCTTTATTACTTTAAGTGCCTCATTTCCTAATCTAATTCCCTCAGCTTCACCCGACTTAATTCGACTACATTCCATTATCCTCGTTTTGCTTTTGTTGCTGTTCATCTTATATCCTCCTTTCAAGACACTGTCCATTCCGTCAACTGCTCTTCCAAGTCCTTTGCTGTCTCTGGCAGAATTACAATGTCATCAGCGAACCTCAAAGTTTTTATTTCTTTACTGCTTGCTCAATATACAGATTGAATAACACCGAGGAGAGGCTACAACCCTGTCTCACTCCCTTCCCAACCGCTGCTTCCCTTTCATGCCCCTCCACTCTTATGACTGCAATCTGGTTTCTGTAAAAATTGTAAATAGCCTTTCGCTCCCTGTATTTTACCCTTGCCATCTATAGAATTTGAAAGAAAGTATTCCAGTCAACATTGTCGAAAGCTTTATCTAAGTCTAGAAATGCTAGAAACGTGGGTTTGCCTTCCCTTAATCTATTTTCTAAGGTAAGTCGTAGGGTCAGTATTGCATCACGTGCTCCAACATTTCTACGGAATCCAAACTGATCTTCCCGGAGGTCGGCTTCTACCAGTTCTTCCATTCGTCTGTAAAGAATTCGCGTTAGTATTTTGCAGCTATGACTTATTAAACTGATAGTTCGGTAATTTTCACATCTGTCAACACCTGCTTTCTTTGGGATTGGGATTATTATATTCTTCTTGAAACCTGAGGGTATTTCGCTTGTCTCATACATCTTGCTCACCAGATGGTAGAGTTTTGTCAGGACTGGCTCTCCCAAGGGAATCAGTAGTTTCAATGGAATGTTGTCTACTCCTGGGGCCTTGTTTCGACTCAGGTCTTTCAGTGCTCTGTCAAACTCTTCACGCAATATCGTATCTCCTATTTCATCTTCATCTATATCCTCTGCCATTTCCATAATATTGTCCTCAAGTACATCGCCCTTGTAGAAACCCTCTATATGCTCCTTCCACTCAGCTGAGGTAGTTGTTACATAAAGTATGGTAGATCGAAGTATGATCGTCACCAAGTAATCTGTAAGTTAGATCATCAGTACCAATTAGTGAGAAACATATGTTCTCACAAGCAATACAGACAATTTTAAAGTGTGGTACATAACTTCAATTATTTACATCGACAAGTGCACTTAGATCTGTAATTTAGATCTGTAGTGTGATGTGTGTTTCTTAATGTTTTAATGTTTTAGAACAAATCTTTTATTTTATAAGTAATACAATTTATGCTTTCTTTAACATGTGGCACAATGATCGACATTTGGATATTGCCAAGTACATCATAACCTCTAAATTAGACCAGCACTGACAATATGCAGTCTGTGCGAATTTTTTTCTTTTACAGAACATTAAAGTAGTACTGCCACATGATTTGAACTACCTTACATATTTCGCTAAATAATACAGATACTTTTTTTGATGTGAACATCGAATTTTTGCTCATAATCAGAGATCTGTATGGAACCTTGCTCATCGTTGTCTTGGACTGAGCAGTGTTTATAATAAAGCTAATATGTCGTATTTGGTGCATTTCGAATTTATACTTGCTTGTAACGAAGATACGCAGCTTAAGTGATACACTGTGTTATAGACCTTGTCTGCACCAGTTTTATTACGATTTGTTGTGCTAAACGGCTGGGGACAGTCATTTCAGTGGGTAAACGTGATGTAAATATTGATATTACACTGGTGTGGTAATCTTAAGGACGAACGTAATCTTCGCTTGATGTGTCACTGTCGAGTAACATAGACTGATGCAATTTGGGCCGTGATAGTGAACGTGATGCTAAACAAGCAGAGCGTGATCGATGCCAGCATGAGAGAGACTTGCAGTTAATGCAATCTTTGGAAGCTATGCAAAGTGAGATCGTTAGTTTGAGACAAAACTATGAAACCATACCCAAAGCGGCGCAAGAACTGAGCGAAAGAGTAGATAATATCCAGGTGGCTTTCGCCAGTATCGTAGATGAAATTAGTGTACTGGCTAGCAGGTTGGAAAAATTAGAAATTGACACAAGTCAAGCAATAGAGCAGGAAATGTCCGAACAGGCGAACAAAATTGAAAACGAATTTACAAAAAATTGACGAGAAGGTGCACGCCGCGATTGAGGCCAAGGATTTGGGCTCGAGTGCGGAAATGCAGGGCCTAAAAAGGGCAGCGGAATGTCAACCGTCGTCTTGCGGAGCTGGAAAACAGATTGTTGCATAGAGGACTGTCACACTTTAGTGCAGAAGGTAACTGAATAAAATACGCAGTGAGACGATAAGGATGACACTTTTAGTGAAATATAATAATTATACTGAAGACACCTTCATTTATGATGGCCCCTGGATATTGCGAATGGTGGGATACGCTTCTCAATACGGTCTGTGATCATTACGGGCGGAATTTCACACTCTGCAATTTGCCCACATGCTGGCCATTAGGTCAGTAAGAAGTTATTGTGGTAGGTCTTTCTAGTCCTCCACCAGTGCGACTGTCAACTGCTGGATGGTCATTGTTGCATGTAGACTTGCTGAAAAATGTCTCTCCAATGCATACCACATATGCTTGATGGAATTTAATTCAGGGGAACAGGCAGGCTAGACCATTTGCAGAGTATCCTCTCATTCCATGAGCGTCTCCACTGGCAATGTTTAATGTGAACACACATCGTAATTCATAAAAATACTGTTAGGGCCAAAAGCACCACTGAAAAGATGAACATGGAGTAGGAACACAGTGTCACAATAAAGGTGATCAGTGAGTGTACCATGTTCAAAGACTTTGAGGTTAGGATGCCCTTGCAACATAATATCTCCCCTCAAGATAACACCTGGACCGGCACCACCATCATGTTTGACAATGGTGAATGTGTTCTCATATGGTGAGAGGTGGGGACATGTAATGCATCCAGAAACATTGTTAAACATAATTGTCAAGCATGATGTTATTTTACACACATGCGTTTTGTAATCTCACAGAAAAATCATACAGACAATTTAGAAATGGAGCTAACGTTGTGGTACTTAATTTGAGAGTCTACAGTCAGGCTTTATGAGTAAAGTGTATCTTGACCTGTAAGTTACACAATAATTGCACTGTTCTAGTTATTATTTTAGCTGGCAACGGGCTTACCGTAGTGGTAACACTGGTTCCCGTCAGATCACCGAAGTTAAGCGCTGTCGGGCTGGGCTAGCATTTGGCTGGGTGACCATCCGGTCTGCCGAGCGCTGTTGGCAAGCGGGGTTTACACAGTCCTTGTAAGGCAAACTGAGGAGCTACTTGATTGAGAAGTAGCGGCTCTGGTCTCGTAAACTGACATACAGCCAGGAGAGCGGTGTGCTGACCACATGCCCCTCGATATTCACAACCAGTGATGCCTGTGGTCTGAGGATGACACGGCGGGCGATCGATGCCGTTGGGTCTTCATGAGCTGTTCGGGCGGAGTTTAGTTTAGTTTGTAGTAGCTGTTTTAGCTAATGTGTGCTTTGAACAGTTATAGAACAATAACACATGTTAAAAGTGGAAATATTTGATTTTGAGCTTCATTGCACAGTGCACACCAAGTCCATAGATCGAAATTTGGTTATTGTGCAGTGCAGCTTAGATCGTTCGCTTCACATGTATTTTGATAACTAATGAAGAGATTTTAGATAATGAAATACTGCAAATTTCAGCAATATTGTCAACATCTGTATGTATTTTTGACAAATAATACTGACATTCTAGACTTGGAAATAATACTGTAGTACCTGACACAATTTTCAATTGTGTTGCTGATGAAGCTTACATTTTTTTGATACATAACACGAACATGGAAATACTGCAAATTAAACTATTATTGTCCTTATCTTTACGTATTTTTGGCAACTGACGTAACATTATATGAGTGTTGCTTACGAGCTATAAATAATACGTTTTATTTATGGAAATGCTGTTACACCAGCATTGTGAATATCTTTATGTATTTTTGAGAAATAATAAATTTAGGTGACTCAAGATGTTCAGGTGTTGAGCAAGATGGTGGCTCTTGGGCTATGTACTGGTTAGCTGTTTCATGTACGCAGTTCAGGTCATTTGGATACTTTCGAACATGCCGCTAATTTATACAGTAGAGGTGAAGCTTACAGATTTTTGATAAATAACGCAGACGTTTTAGACGAGAAAGTACTTAAGTTACACGAGTGTTGTCAGTATCTTCATGTAATTTTGAGAAATAATTAAAGTAGTTTGGATACTTTTGAACATGGTGCCAGTTTGAACAATTCAGATCATTCTGATAACTTTTCAACACTACACCAGCACGGACTGTGACGTCAAGCAGGATGAAAAGCATAACTTGAGTGGTTCCTCCATGCAAAATTTTCATTTTTAATTTGCTATTAGCACAGCTGGACTAGTTCTGCGATTTTTATTTTTTAATTTCTCACAGCCATCATTTAGGATTCCGCCATCTTGGATTGTAACTTCATCGCTCCTAACATGTGATGTCATGCAGTCAACGTCAGTTGCCCATAAGTGTGACGTCACGAGGGTTTATGGTCAGTCAGATTTCGCTGGAGTGTATCACAAACGTACTACTCAAGCGTAATATATATGTGCGTACAGCCGGCCAGTGTGGCCGAGCGGTTCTAGGCGATTCAGTCTGGAACCGCGCGACCGCTACGGTCGCAGATTCGAATCCTGCCTCGGGCACGGATGGCTGTGATGTCCTTAGGTTAGTTAGGTTTACGTAGTTCTAAGTTCTAGGGGACTGATGACCTCAGATGTTAAGTCCCATAGTGCTCAGAGCCATTTGAACCATTATGTGCGTACATGGCAAAGGTATATCCTGCCAAACTCGAAAACTCGAATGGTTCTTTTGAATATTAAGACGTCGCAGTTAAGAGTTGCTATATTCCTTCATCTAAAGATATAGTCTTATTAAATATAACGAATCTTTTTGAAACAGGCTGCACATACTAATATTAGGTACTTCCACGTGTATGAGAACAGCGAACGTGTAGCTCTTGAGTTTAGGCCAAGGAAGAAAACGCCAAAAATTGAGAAAATTGCTGCTGACAAGTCGGTACCAGTTCGAGCGACACGCAAGAAGAATATTGTGTTCTTTAAAAAAATAAATATTTGCGATACGATATCAATGTTTCAAGACGAAGGTATAGAGCAGAAGTTCGACGTAGTTGAGGCGACGGATTCAAAGGAACATTGTGTTCCTTTCCGAGGGGCACACACGGTTCATGTCCGTGACTCCTAGAAAAGAAAGATAGCGTCAGATGATTCGATATCACGAGGCAAAGATAGATAGCGAGACCCCAAAATGAGTTGTAAATAATTAATCACACCTAATCATTGCAGATGGAGTAACTATACTGGCTGAAACAATTCCAAAAAAATAAAAAAAAATGTTACATAAATTTTAGTACCTCAAAATGGTAGTCAAAGAACTTCATTATATCTCACATCCGTTGAATAATATGAAGATATTATCCTCAAACGGATGATGCCATATGCTCCGTATTGTCTCGCCGCATAAATTTCCTGTTTATTGTGTTTGATTAAAATTAAAAACAAATTTATTTAATTCTGTCGAAACAATGACAATGATGAATTCTAAAAAGTTTGAAATGAGTTTTTTAAAAAGCTTTGAGAAGATAATTACCATAACTTTGTGCGAGGCTGTTATAAAGCTCTGAATTTTAACAGGAAAAAGGGGTTCTTGCGTCACATGTACTCCCAAAAAGAACGGCTTAATTCAGCCAGACTTTGTTTTACGCTAGCAGGTTTCATTAACTGAGCTTGTGTTCTACTGACCTTAATGAGAAGCATCTTTCAGAATTTTTGTGTGAATAGTACTCAAACATTTCTTTTGTTTTCGTTTTAATGCTCGTTAACTGTTAGTTTACAGCAGTATGAACAACCTCTCTCGTGTTTAAAAGCGTTTCCAACTTCTATGATGTGTTTCATTGTGTTGTTTCGTCACTTCGTTTCATTTCCGTATTCAGCTAGACGCATCAAGACTGGCTTTGGATATTCACTCAGCGTAATGTTCGTAGGCACTCCTCTGAAAATGTTGATAAGTTTAACGAACAACTGCTATGAGCTTCCGTTGGTGATTTTTGCTGGTGGGCAGTAAGCGTGGTTTATTACAGTTATGTACAGTAAATTTGCTCATGTGCAGTTTCACAGCATTTTGCATATTTTTGATAACTTATTTCTGCATTTATTTCACCTAGCAAGATAGGGCGATATGGCTTTCTCTTACATGTTACCAAACATCCTTCGTGAGACAATGCTACAAAATGCATAATACATGAGTTACACATAATAATAACAGTGGTGAAAATAGTGATAATAGATATATGAATACTTGATATTTCAGTAATGTCAGTTCTATTAACATTGTGCTAAGTAACTACATTATGCTCCCGTCGAATGTGTGTGATAAGTTATTAACAATAATACACTGTAGCAGTACAGAAGGAATCAAACCTGGAGAAGTTGAGCGATAAAGTTACATCAAATGTTATCAGATGAGACGGAGTGAAAGAAACATAAATAGATAAGAATACCTATATATTGAGAATGTGACAAGAACACAGGTTTCGCAGACTTTTTTCCTTTTTTCCGAAGAGGGACTCAGTGTCATGAATAGGTATAAACCAACATGCTACATGCCTCAGATGTCGCAATTATGGAATGAGGATGAGTATTTGATATGCTTCAAGGGGTGCTGAGGAATCCTGTGACTAAGAAACTAATGAAGAAAACACAGCTAGTGCAACTCGCATTGCCTCTAAGGTCACATACATCCTAATCGTAGGAATGAGGGATGTGATCAGACAAATGAATGTCGCACACATTTCTTAGGCAAGCATTGGAAGCAAGCTGGCTTGAATCGTTTGAAGTGTTTTAGTATTTGTCACGACGTGAACCAACATCACAGAAGTACATATTCCACAGGACTAAAGAATGGACTAATTTTTGTTTTATTTTAGATGCAAATATATTTTGACGTTCTTGTCTTGCATGTAGGCAGGGAAGGAATTTCCCGCATGCTGTGACAGTTAGTTCTACCTACCTGTGAGGTTACACCAGGATTACGCCGATATCTTTAGGTGCTTTATGATAGCTTAATTAGGTGCCACCAAAGAATGTAGGAGTTTCACGAAAATGGTTCCTAACTAATTTCCGGCGCTATTTTAGATTGACATGTGGCTTCTTACGGTCGAATTACTGTTACATGATTAAATTATATAGTCGGGTCGATTAAATATCCAGGGATTAGAATTATGAACAATTTGTACTGAAACGATGCTGCTGTAAATTTTTTTTATGGGAGGCCAACCAAAGACTGCCTTTTCTCGCCAAAGACTTAAGACATGGAAAAAATCTACTACATAAAGCACTTACGTTACATCTGCCAGTTCCTTTCTAGAGTACTGCTGTGCAAAATGGGATTTTTAGCAAATAGGATTGACGAAAAACATCTATAAAGTTCAAACAAGGAAAAGTGCTTTAGGATTATCATGAAATATGGGAGAGAATGTTAGATATTAAGCTATTTCTAACGGCAAAAATTAAAAGAGAAACATTTTTCATTGCATTCTGTCAACATATTTTCCCTCCGAAAGCCAAAATACTTTGTTGCCTCCCTCTAATATTGAAAGATTTTGTGTTCATTTTTGTCACACCCTATTCAAGAGGAGAAAAGGAGAGACAAAGAGTTTCAAGGTGATGTCTCACATACTCTGTCGAGCACGTAAGTCGATTTGCAATCGAAGAGTCAAATTTTTGGTTGGTCAAGGTTGATGATGTGCTCCTCTGATGACAGTTTGGCTTACTTTGCCACTTCCAAGGAGGTCGTACGCTGTGTCATTGTGATTACAACGAATTTGTTTTTTAATTGTTCAAGACTTTAAGTACTTTCAGAAAATGCTTGTATTGTCAGGCAGTAGAGTAAAAGTTCTGTTTCTACGTCTACACCTACACTCCATTAGCCGCCTTACGTCACCTATCGAAGGGTACGTTCAGTATCACTATCATTGAACTCTTTCTTATTGCATTCACGAATGGTGGGTGAAAGAACGACTGCCGGTAACATTTCTCGTGAGACCTAGTTTCTCAGATCTTTTTCGTTCAGTTTGAATTTACGATTTCGCTGCTGTTACTTCCTGGTAACATCTAGCTATCCGTTCAGAGTATTACATAGGTATTACTAGGTTTAAATGACACTAATTTTGATATATTACAACGAACGCTCCCGCAGTTAACTAGAACACCTATGACACTGACGTTTTCTTTTTGTGGTCTGTAAGAACGAATGTTCTCTTTTGTGATTAACGCAGTTGATTTGCTCCTTTCTCCGTTTATTGCCCACGTGTCAGCATAGGATCCACAGAGGTTTTCTTTGAACTAAAATCTCGATGTACACGCCAAAAGCTACATTAGTGACCGCTTCCTAGTGTGCTGCATGACTGACCTGTGTAGGGGAGAGGTGGAGGTTGGTGAATGGGGGACGGTGGGGAAGGGGAGCAGGCAGAGGTCAAGAAATCTGCATAGAAGATCATTCCAGAATCCTCTAAGGCTCTGCTTTGACCTCCGTCCGCTAAAAACATACCGAACGCACACTGATCTCCCCTTCCGACCTACTTGTGTCCCCGTGGGACTCTATTACTCTCCTAATGTTGGGCTCCCAATGATCAGCTACCAATCGTCCACGTTCGGACTTTGCAGGAGAATAGGAGACACGCCCAAATGACGCGGAATCCAATGCTGGCTCAGAACTGTCACACTAGCACGCACCTGAACGTGTGGCGATTGAAAAGTGGAACTTCAATGTTCCATGCCCTCATTAAAATCATTCACGGAATTGGACTACATAACGCAAATGTGAAGCTCCTCTTCATAAGCGATCTATTTACTCCGATATTTGAATCACTTACGCAGTTTGACTGCGTAATCATTCACGCAGTCTGATTATTTATTCCATTGATAATATACTAACGGAAAACGCAATTCGGAATTAAATGTTGTTTGCACCGTGTCAGTTGTTATCTGTTCATGAAACTACGGTGTATCACCGCTGCAGTATATTTAATCGGGACCTTGTTCCAAGATCTAATCACAACCTTCTTAACTTACATGGGCACCAGTGCGTTCTCCCACTCACAAAGGAAATAGAGTATTATTGCTGGGTTATGCAGAAGTTCTAATCACTGTTTTGCATTAATGCTTTTATTTGCTTGAATCAATTTAAGAGCATATTCTCCCTATAATGACAAATACTCTCAGTGCAAGCTAACAAGGCTAATGGTTATTGAATCCAGTTAGCAGATTCTCGGAGATACATACAACAACCGCATGGGGTCTTCAACGGCGTATTCCAACTGAGACACAATTAATCGGGAAAACAATTTAGAGAGAGCGCAATGTTCATGTAGCTCTAAATAGTCGTAAATCACTTGGCTCACTACAAAGTGGGAACTGGTACCGTTTGTCCATGGGTCATACAGTATCTCAACTCTTCAAACTGTCCACATAATGCTAAATTCAATAAAACAAATCTCTCAGCCGAAAAATACTATAGCAATTGAAATGCGAGGTCCACCTACATCCACACAACTAATCTGCAATTCACAATTAAGTACTTGGCAGAGATATGTGCAAAGGAAGCCACTAGTTTGTGAAGCAAAGCAGCAGTGTTCTCTACATAAGCAGCGACCTGTGATGTTAACGTCTGGTTACCTCAGCGGCAGCACGAGGAGTGAGTTTTCACGCTACCGCTCGATAAAAGAACCGTCGTCCGCCACTCTTCCTAACAGGAACCTGCATTGGCCACGAAAACGTATCAGCGGATACCGTACCACGAATATTTCGGCCACAAGGCTAGCTAGCTCAGGGGGGTAACGAAGGATTGTTTACACCGCCGATACCAGCTCATCAGAGGTGAGGTTGCTCCATCTCCACGAAATATTGCAAACGGGAGAGCGAAGTTACAATTTAGAACTGTCAGGACAACAGATATCTCAGAAAGAAATCTCAGGAAATTTCAACAAAACGTGAAGGGACTTCCCTTGTGGACGTCTCTCATGTGCATTAACAAAAGCTGTTGACCGATAATTAATAATATTTGAATGCAACATGCTTTGTATTAAAAGTAACGTGTACAATTGTAAAAATGCTGTTGTTACATATTGTCATACTTGTATAGAATTCTCGGGTGAAGTTCATCCTTATTGGTCTTCAACAGGGTCTTGGACTCCGGCTCCATAGAACCTTCTGAAATGGTGGTTCCCGAATTATTTCTTTTCACTTCCTATTTTCTGTTTTTATTTGTTTTATTTTTCATGTATTCTTTCTTCACTCAGCTGCAAGTCGACGTCGTTAAGGGAGATCTTCCAAGACGGCTCGTGGAATCTAGATCCTGTGCGACTGTGCAGGTGCCAGTTGCCTGGAAGTGGGACGTAATGCTTCGATTTTGTTGAGGAATTTCATAATGGATATCCAAATTCGTTCCCTGAGGAGCGACATGAAATGCTCACCGTGGAGGTCCTGAATGTGGGTCCAACGAGGTGCGCGGAGTACGGCCCGAAAGCACCGAATCTGGACCGCCTGGAGGAGGCGTAAGGATAAGGGCAAACAGTGCACGATGTCGAGTAGCCGTAAAGAAGTAGCAGTTTGATTAGTTTCTATCGTACATGTGAGTTAAAAAGTAATTTCTTGTCAGCTCCTTGTTCAGGTTAATACCAAGATATTTAAGTCTCTCAGTCCAGCTGAGTGGTCGATTGTGCAGAATCAGAGAATCACGGGGATCGGGGCGTCGTCGTGTAAACATCACGAACTTCGTATTTTCTGTCTTGAGTTTAATACAGTGTTGCGTCGCCCATTGTTCAGTCAAGGTCAGTTGTCGCTGGATGCGGATGATGAAGGCAGTGACTCGTCGGCTACGCGTCAACAAAGCCGTATAGTCAGCAAATTGGGCAAACACCACTCGCCGCAGAACAGCAGCGTCGTTAACATAGACGACAAAGAGATAGTTGTGGTATGCCTTCCGAAATGTGTTTGAGACTGGAGCGTTGTCCTACCTTAACTGTTATCTTCCTGTCCTGAAGAAAGCTGATGCTCGACTTGATACATGAGTCAGGAAGGAAGCGGTCATACAATTTGGTGATCAGTTTGTAACGTCAGACCCGGTCGTACACCTTCTCTATATTCAAAAACTTGGTGACAGTGTAACTAGACACATTCATATTATAGGAGATATATTCTGAGAAGCGTAGAAGCAGTAATTCCGTCGAAAGCCGAGGTTGAAAAGTGAACTGATCCGGCCTTATCACATCATGGGCGAGGACTACAAGTCGTATCCCGTAGCATAACAACCGTTTAAGGATTTTGGACGTTGTCGGCAAGAGAATTATTGGTCGATAATTTGAGGGATGGCTTAGATATTTTACAGGCTACGGAATAGGCGCCACAAGAGAAATCTTCCAAGGTTACGGAAAGTACTCTAACGACGTGTAACTGTTGTAGACGTGTGTGAGCAAAACAGATTTCCGGGGGATTTGCTTGAGTTGGTCGTGAGTGACGCCATTTGCTCTCAGAGCAGAGTGAACCCCAAAGTTGTGTATTATTCGTCGGATTTCCACCGGGGTCGTGAGAAGGGGTTCAGCTTGTTGAACAGTCCCCCTAGTTATATGTGCTCTCTGCCTGCTCTCACCTGCGCCGCAATCACCCTCTGTGGTGTCAGCATCGTTCTGAGCTTCGTAAGTCGAAGCGAAAAGTTCTACTTTGGCTAGTGGGACGTATGTCAGTCTTGTGGGACCCTGGTGTGCTTGGTTCAGTGATTGTGGACTCCTTAGTGTGCGGACAAAACTCCACTCGTTCCAGGATTGGAGCCGGAAGGTGGACATTTTGTCTTCCCATACTTCAAAAATGGCTCTGAGCACTATGGGACTTAACATCTGTGGTCATCAGTCCCCTAGATCTTAGAACTACTTAAACCTAACTAACCAAAGGACATCATATACATCCATGCCCGTGGCATGATTCGAACCTGCGACCGTAGCGGTCGCTCGGTTCCAGACTGAAGCGCCTAGAACCGCTTGGCCACACCGGCCGGCCCCACACTCCAGTTCGCTGCCGTAAGACACGTCGGTGAAACTCGCGTGCGAGGCGTTTCATCTCTCTCCGATCTCCTGGGATGCGATAGCACTGCCAGCGACGCCTGGGCGTATTCTTGAGAGTTTTCGAATCTTGGATGAGTGGAAAGAGGTACTCCTGATAAGGCATAAGGTATGGGGTGGTGAGTGACGCCTGTTTGAATGCTGTTCGAATTTGCGCAGCTAGTTTGTCAATGGCTGCAACAATATGGGATGCAGATGAAATGTCTGCAGTGATGCAGCAACAGCTCATACTGGTTCCAAACAGTGGACGTTTGAGATGGATGCCACATTGTGAGCAAAGCCTCAGTGGTTATGCGCAAGACGTGTTGGTGACTGGAAGTCAAGTCGTTGTACGTCTGCAGTTGCAAATATAGCCTCAGATTCCTGAGCATGGTCACGTCCAGAATATCCAGTCTGTTATGGGCGTTCAGCAGAATGAGCATTGTATCCTCATTCGCGAACGTGATAGCATCAAGTCTTTCTTTCAAAGCATAGTCTCTCTCACGCCTCGGGATGTTCTGTCGAATGTTTTGCATTGGGGTCACCACACATCAAGAAATCCTCATATCCGTCAATTAATGCCAAGAAATTCCCTTCAGTGAATTACCTGTTGGGGTTGAGGTTCGTAGAGATAAGCGTATTGTGGCAATGACTTCAAGGGTTTCCAGTACTGGGAGAGTCGTTGGAGCATGCGTGATGGAATTCTTGAAAAAATGGATGTACCTCCCAGCGGCCGTTGGTACGATCTGTATTATAGAATGCCAC
The DNA here is from genome assembly GCF_023864345.2 of Schistocerca serialis cubense. Classification (NCBI taxonomy): domain Eukaryota; kingdom Metazoa; phylum Arthropoda; class Insecta; order Orthoptera; family Acrididae; genus Schistocerca; species Schistocerca serialis. The sequence goes on from NC_064645.1 coordinate 444,309,052, forward strand.
GTTGGACAGCTTAAAATTTTGTGTGGTTCAAAAATGGTTCAAATGGGTCTGAGCACTATGGGACTTAACTTCTGAGGTCATCAGTCCTCTCGAACTTAGAATTACTCAAGCCTAACTAACCTAAGGACATCACACACTCCCATGCCCGAGGCAGGATTCGAACCTGCGACTGTAGCGCGTAGTCCGCTTGGCCACCCCGACCGGCTTTTGTGTGGGATGGTGTGTTTTAGTAACAAATAGAATGCCCACAGGCTGACAAAGAATAGATTCTCCTATTGGCATTAAATCAAGGTCTCTTAGCATGGTGGGTCTATGGGTCATATCTAAGTGTAAACAATGCTATGGCACCTTCGAAAAGGGTCATCAATTAGGACATGACAGTTGGTGCTTCATTAAAGTTCTTTGTAATTGTGGTAAAGATGTTTCCTTTGTGCCGGCTCCTGTGGTCGAGCGGTTCTAGGCGCTTCAGTCTGGAACCTCGCTACGCTACGGTCGCAGGTTCGAATCCTGCCTCGGGCATGGCTGTGTCTGATTTCGTTAGGTTAGTTAGGTTTAAGTAGTTCTAAGTCTAGGGGACTGAAGACCTCAGGTGTTAAGTACCATAGTGCTTAGAGCCATTTTTGTTTCCTTTGTTGCAACTTGGTGAGAAAATCAGAAATGCTTGAGAGAGCCTTCAGAAGTTCTATGCAGTTGAGGCAGGACTGTTCTTTTGGAGCTACCGTTGATGGTCGTCGTCCTCGTTGTCATACCTCGTTGAGGAGACCGACGGAGCCTGTCGGTTTGGAAGTTCTGGGAAGCCCTTTGTACTGCTTAGAGTAGACCGTGGAGCTGTCTATGCCACTTGCTGTCCTCGTAAACGTGCGGTTTGGCCTTGGGCCGTATAGGTGCGCAAAGCTTGCTAAAACTTGCTGCAACCTCTTCAAGTGCCTAGCTTTTCTTCGCCGCAATTTGCGGAAGTTGGTTTTTTTGTTGGATATTTCGTGCAGTTCCGTGTCTGTGGGGGCCTCCACATTTGACGCTCCTGGCGAGAAGCGACCAGTAATTTGCAGTATGGAAATAAGGCTGGCAGCGTTTACACTGTAGAGTAACTCCTTAGGTTTGTAAGTTTCCACGTTCACTTTTGTATCGATGATAAGACGGAGTCATATACCGAGTCACTCGTTGGACAGCAGGGAGTGACACACAGTAGACCGGTTGGACTATTAATGTATTTCAAACCGCGTCACTCGTTGCACGAGCAGGGAATGACACACAGTAGACCGGTTGGACTATTAATGTATTTCTCTTGGTGTCCTTCGTCTTGTACTGGTGCACCACAGTTGCGTAAAAATGTTCAAATGTGTGTGAATTCCTAAGGGATCAAACAACTTAGGTCATCGGTCCCTAGACATACACACTACTTAACCTAACTTACGTTAAGAACAACACACACACCCATGCCCGAGGGAGGACTCGAACCTCCGGTGAGAGGGGCCGCATTTGCATAAAACCAATGGCATGTAACTCAGTCTCACTTTGCCGTAATTTTCACCGGGAAATAATTAATAACACCCTTGTGTATCTTCTGATTTGGAGATTGGTGTGTATAGAATGGAATTTTTTGAGTCTGAAATAACTGCAGTGCTGTCCGCTGATCCGCTGTCGTTTCGAAGTGGTACTTGGTCGATTGCCTTTTATAGACGCTCTCGATTGATACAGACACATTTCCCTTCAGTTCGGTGTTTAGGGAAAGATATTTTCTCATGTATTGTGTGTTTATCGGAGGGATTTTCGTCGATGGATATTTAGGTGGCTGTCTTGTGCCAGAGGTGGAAGGTTGTTCCGTTCTTGGTTGAGGCGTCACTTCCATAAACTCATTCTTCAATTGGAATGGAGCAAATTGCTTGGAGGCTGATAGTGGAATTTATCGCTTAGTGGCTTGAGCGATGTCTTGTGAGTTCTTCCTCCTACGTCCAGTTCGTTTGTTTCGGACAAATTGAAAACCTGTGGATTCGTCGTTGCCCGACAGATGGGGAAGTTCCGAATTAGATTTGGTGGGGGGTGTTGGTGATTCGTCAGATTCAGAAGAGTCATCGTCGTGAGGCCTCGTCTTCATTTCGCCGCGTCTAGAAGCTATACCACTCGCCACTCGGCCTCGTCTTCTTTGTTTGTTGTTCGCTGTCCTTGATGATCTTCAGCTGGTGTAATGTCGATAGGTGGTGGGGTGTGTGTTCTCATTGTGACTGTTCTTCCTGTGAACTTCCGGCAGGTTCCAGAGATCGGCCATTGACGTAGAGGATGCGGCTTCATCCGCCGTGGCCGGGGCCCAAGCCCTCCATTCTTGCCCGTTTCCAACATTCCCGAAGTTGCCGTGACCGCAGCCTTGGTCTTCTTCGCCGAATTTCTTTCCTCCATGATCAGGGTCGCCGCGGGCAGCCGATGGGGCTGATGGGGGCGCTGGCAGCGGTCGATTGATCGGCGGTCCTTGCTCCGGCCTCGGCCGCGAGCTCGCTGCGATCTGCCTCTACATCTACATTTATACTCCGCAAGCCACCCAACGGTGTGTGGCGGAGGGCACTTTACGTGCCACTGTCATTACCTCCCTTTCCTGTTCCAGTCGCGTATGGTTCGCGGGAAGAACGACTGTCTGAAAGCCTCCGTGCGCGCTCTAATCTCTCTAATTTTACATTCGTGATCTCCTCGGGAGGTATAAGTAGGGGGAAGCAATATATTCGATACCTCATCCAGAAACGCACCCTCTCGAAACCTGGCGAGCAAGTTACACCGCGATGCAGAGCGCCTCTCTTGCAGAGTCTGCCACTTGAGTTTATTAAACATCTCCGTAACGCTATCACGGTTACCAAATAACCCTGTGACGAAACGCGCCGCTCTTCTTTGGATCTTCTCTATCTCCTCCGTCAGACCGGTCTGGTACGGATCCCACACTGATGAGCAATACTCAAGTATAGGTCGAACGAGTGTTTTGTAAGCCACCTCTTTTGTTGATGGACTACATTTTCTAAGCACTCTCCCAATGAATCTCAACCTGGTACCCGCCTTACCAACAATTAATTTTATATGATCATTCCACTTCAAATCGTTCCGCACGCATACTCCCAGATATTTTACAGAAGTAACTGCTACCAGTGTTTGTTCCGCTATCATATAATCATACAATAAAGGATCCTTCTTTCTATGTATTCGCTTGTACACCGCGTACTCGAACACAATGCTAATGGGCTACGCTGCTTTGTTTTTCGGTGTGTGGCATTATTGAATTCTTACCTCCGTCAGCGGTCTCTGCTTCTAGGATAGGTGGTAGACGGAAATTTTCTCCTTATTTGACACTTTTAGAGAGAGGTGGCACTCAAGTGAGACGCTTCCACCTCTAGAATCGAACGGTTAAAGGGTTGTGCACATCTCGGTGAACGTAGGGCAGGGAAGTTTCTTGTGTTAACAGTGCACAGTTGTCGGGCTACATTGTATCTACGATAAGGACGTAGTTCGATAGTGTTTACGTGTTCAAGTTGCCGGACAACATGTCGGGAGGCGTCTAATCGTTTGAAGATGTTAGGTGCGTGGTCGCGCATCTTTTCGCTAAGGTATTTTTCGTGAAGCGTCCTATGAACCGCTCGTGTACTTGTGCACCATGGGAGACCCAAACACCACTTAAGGCGTTTGTTCTCGAGAGTCAGAAGCTCTCTAATATTAGACTTGCAGGTCGTCCCCAATCCGGCACTGCCACATAGGAAGGTGGGCAGTATCGTCGCCTTGAGGAGTGTCAGCTTCGTTGCCGTGTTGAGATCTTTGCTCAGAATGATTGGCATCAGGGCATGTAACATCTATAGTGTCGTCGTATTCCTCTCCTTAACATGTATTTTAAAGATAAGTCCCTTGTCAAGTCATACACCAAGGTACTTACGTGAATCTTTCAGGGTACCCTGTTTTCGTTGATCATTAAGTCCACGTTCAGTATTCGCCGCTTCTTACAAGGGAACCTCCCCATCACACCCCCCTCAGATTTAGTTATAAGTTGGCACAGTGGATAGACCTTGAAAAACTGAACACACATCAATCGAGAAAAAAGGAAGAAGTTCTGTGGAACTATGAAAAAAAAGCAAAATATACAAACTAAGTAGCCTATGAGCAAGATAGGCAACACGAAGGATAATTTGAGCACAGCAGCGCTGTGGTCCCTTGGGTAGTGTCAGGAGCTGTGGAAAGAGAGGACCTTGGTTCAAGTCTTCCCTCGAGTGAAAATTTTAATTTTTTATTTTCAGTTTATGTGACAAACTCTTATGTTTCCATCAGTTTTTTGGGAGTGATTATCACATCCACAAGAAAACCTATATCGGGCAAGGTAGAAGAATCTTTTTACCCATTCGCCAAGTGTACAAGTTAGGTGGGTCGACGACATATTCCTGTCATGTGACGCACATGCCGTCACCAGTGTCGTATAGAATATATCAGATGTGTTTTCCTGTGGAGGAATCGGTTGACCTATGACCTAGCGATCAAATGTTTTCGGTCCCCATTAGAGAGGCACGCCCTTTCGTCTACTAATCGTACGGTTTTGCGGTGCGGTCGCAAAACACAGACACTAAACTTATTACATTGAACAGAGACGTCAATGAACGGACGACAGATCATAACTTTGCGAAAATAAAGAAAGTAAAATTTTCACTCGAGGGAAGACTTGAACCAAGGACCTCTCGTTCTACAGCTGCTCACGCCAACCACGGGACCACGGCACTCCTGAGCTTACACTAGCGTTGATATTGCGTATCTTCCACATAGACTACTCAGTTTGTATATTTTGCTTATTTTTTCATAGTTCCACACAACTTCTTCCTTTTTTTCTCGATTGATGTGTGTTCAGTTTTTCAAGGCCTATCCACTGTGCCAACTTATAACTAAATCTGAGGGGGGTGCGATGGGAAGGTTCCCTTGTTAGTAAATATGACTGCTTTAGTTTTGGTTGCGTTAATGGCTGTTTTGTTGTAAAAATACTATATTTGAAGCCGATCCATTGGTTGCTGCATGCGAGCAATGAGTTGCAGTTTAATAGGATCCGTGGTTAAGAAAGCCTTGTCATCGGCATATAAATATGAAATAGTAACGACGACAAGACAGAACCCTGATGGATGCCAGCAATGGGATGTTTCGTGCCAAACTTCTTTCCTTAAAGCTAAACGAAAAGTTGTCGGTCGGGTAGAAATCTATCCAAAATCTTTACATAAGAGTCCTGAATAGCCATATTGGAGAGTGCCAAACCTTATCGTACTCTTTCTCTGTATCTATCAAGACGCCGAGGGTAGTGCTGGACTTGTTAAAATTATACTGGATAAATTCAGTGATCCGGATGAGCTAATGTTCCGCAGACAATTTTGCCTGCAAACCAAACTATTTTGGGCGTATGATGTGATGATGTTCCAACAGAGCGATGATGCTGTTAAGGAGAATTCGTTCCAGGCAATGAGTTTATAGGGCAAAACGAGGGTTGACTGAAAAATAATGTCCCCACCTTCATAACTCTTCAACAGTTGGCAGCATTGGTATGCGGCAGGTAATGGCTTGTTCTGTAGCCTCTTCTTTACAGCTCCAGTTGGCGGGAAGCCTTGGCACTGAACGGTTGTGTTGTATGGAACCCTGCGCAGACGGCGTTCAATGCGATTTAAGCAACGTGCAGTCATTGAATTCTTGAGAGCAGAAGGTGTCACCCCGAAGGAGATTCATCAGAGAACGAAAGCAGTTTATGATGATTGTGTTGATGTAAGTACTGTGCATCGTTGGGAGAGTAAGTTTAAGATGTTGAGGCGGGATCATCTGACCTGCGCGACAAAGAAAGAATTGGACGACCTGTGACAACAACAACCGAGTTTCACAAGCAAAATGTTGACGGACTGATTCATGACGATCGTCGTATCACTCAGAGAGAAACTGCATGGACTATCGGCATTTCGCAAGAACATGTGGGTCACATTATTGCTTTGCTTGGCTATCGGAAGATCTGTGCACGATGGGTACCCTGGATGCTGACTCCTGCAATGAAAGCACACAGATCTGAAATTTGCCAGCAACTTCTCTCGCGATACGAGAATGAAGGTGACGCCTTTCTCCATTCAATTGCGACAGAGACGGAACGTGGGTACAGCATGACGACCCAGAGACGAAACGCCATTCTATGGAATATCGACACAAAAACTCGCCCCTGAAAAAGAAATTAAAGACGCAGCCCGCAGCTGGAAAAAGTCATGGCCACAGTGTTCTAGGACGCAGATGGTGTTATCCATATTGATTTCCTTGATCGCGGAACAACAATAAATTCCGAGCGTTACATCACAACGCTGTGAATTCTGAAGCGACGACTAAGAAGGGTCCGAAAGGAAAAGGGAAAGGTTTTCCTGCAGCATGACAATGCCAAACCACACACTTCACGTGCCACCACAGCAGAGCTTCAGAGACTGAATCTCACCACCGTACGGCATCCTCCATACAGTCCAGATTTAGCAAAGTCTGACTTCCACCTGTTCCCGATAATGAAAGAGAATCTGCGGGGACATAATTATGGTTCAAATGAAGATTTTGAGAGAACTGTGAGACTGTTGATGCAGAAACAGTGTCGACTTCTTCCGTGACGGCTTCAAAAACTTGTTCATCGTTGGCAGAAATGTATCAAATTGAGTGGTGATTATGTGGAAACGTGAATATTAGTAGTTAAAGATCACATTCTAAAAATTTTTTCTGCGTTAGACTTATTAAAATATTCCCATCCAAACCCAATCAACGAAGGTGGAGGCATTACTTTTCATTCAGCCCTCCTAGTTGTCTGGTTGAAAATATTTCCCAGGCTTCGGAGTTAGGATAGCATGAGCTATGTTCCATGTGTGGGCAGTAAAAGACAGCTGCTAATAATCTTGGTAAGCACCACGACCGGCTTTCGCAGTAGATGTTCGAGTTCAACATTGACGACGGCTGCACTGCTCCTCTTGGTGTCCTGTGTATGCTGGCCATTACCTCCTCCACCACCTCACTCCGCGCCGGCCTTGTGGCCGAGCGGTTCTAGGCGCTTCAGTCCGCGACAGCGCTGCTGCTACGGTCGCAAGTTCGAATCCTGCCTCGGGCATGGATGTGTGTGATGTCTTTAGGTTAGTTAGGTTTAAGTAGTTCTAAGTCTAGATGATTGATGACCTCAGATGTTAAGTCCCATAGTGCCCAGAGCTATTTGAACCATTTGAACCTCGCTCCGCTCGTTGTCCGCGCGATTGCCACGGCGGACGGTGGCGATGATGGGGGTGAAGTGCCGCTTCGGTCCGCGCTCGGGCCTGCGATGTCCTCGGCATGGACACCACCGCCCGGAAACGCGTTTTACTTTCCCGGTTCAGTGCAGGGCTCCACTCCAGACTAAGCTGTAGGCCACTATCTTTACTAATTAGACCATCTTGCGTCATACTCCATAGTATGGCCCGTTTTTTAACACTGTCGATCACGGTGATGTGGAAGTCTGGCGTAGTTCAGTGTGGCTTTTTATGTCCACGGTGCCTCACTTCTACCGTGCGAACGGTGACCCAATGTATGATTTGCCGCACTGGCAGGGCATTGGTTAACGCCTCGTTTGCGGAGTGAGACGCCCGCTAAACCCGTTGGGCAGAACAGGTGATTAGGATTGTGGAAAGGGACAAATAAGGTTGGGGTCAGCTTCACCTTAAATTGTAATTTATTGTAATTTAATAACGCATCAAACTACAAACCTTTCACGGCTGAAGGCCTCCAAACAAGAAATCTTAAAAAAAATCAACAAGATAATTTCAAGTGACTAAAGACACGCAGTTACAATTATATATATATATATATATATATATATATATATATATATTAACGACTGAAGGCCCACAATAAAGTTTTAGAGATTTTAAAATAAATTACCATAAACTTTCAAAGGCAGAAGGCCGCAATATTTTTGCTTAAAGGATAACTTGAAGAATAAGGTGTTAAGTGGCTGAAGGCGCAGAATTAATTTTTCAAAATTAAAAAAAAATTTACCATAAGTCTTAAGTTTTAGGTGGCTGAAATGCACTAAAAGAAAAGACAAGACAACGACAATAACCTTTCAGCAAATATTCACTTGCCGGAATTCAAACTTACTTATAAACGGCTGAAGTCTTTTAATTTACATAAAATACAATAAAACCAAGAATTTTAAAAACACTGGCTATGACAGATTATAAACAGACAATTAAACAACAGTGAGAAAGACAATAAAGACAACTGCACTCAGAAGCCTCCAGGGGGTCGGTCTGCCCTCGTTCACTTAGGTGAGACAGATAGTGAGCCCAACTACACTTGATCCGTCGGTAACCCAACCAAGGGACAGCCACTAATCGGTACATGAGAACTCAAACACAAAATGTTACGAACGTGATTATCCACAATGAAATATGTATTAAGCTGTCAAACTACACACCAAGTTGGACAGCGACAACAGGTGAGGAAAGGAAGCTGCTTGAAATTACGTTATTGGCCGCCACAGGTAACCGAAACACCAACGGCCATAAGGTAGAAAATTCCGCTGGTACACTTAAATTTGAAATACGGTAATATAGTTAACTCCACCGTATGGCGGCTGAATTTCAGCAATACAAACACTCGGTGTTGCTCACAGGAAAACTTCCCCAACAGCGAACCACCGAAACGAACCACACAATATGAATGGACGTGGCTTGGGTACTTACAACACCATTTAACTTTGACGTCCTGGGTCGGTGAGCCACGAAGCTCGTAGCAATCGGACAGCTCCAAACACGCTCCAACACTGTGCAGGGACCGGCAGCGGACCCAGCCGACTGCACCGTGCGGAGATATCCTCCCTGGTCCGCACCAACCGACCGACTGCCCTCAGAATGGCGACAACATCTAAAATAGTCGTCTGTTTAAATAACGCCAACTATACACACAACGTGACAAACACTGCACGAAGACCTGAACGATACCCAACAGTAACTAAACACGCATGAAGACAAATTGGGAGTCGATACACACACACACACACACACACACACACACACACACACACACACACACACACACACACACACACTGACTTATGAACGATCTGCGAGCCAGATCACCGGACGACCGACCGACGATCCACGAAGACCGTGGCCCGGCTCAAGTAATGCGTGGCGGCAATGGTCGGGCGAACCATGTCGACACAGACCTCACTGCTGCTCCAACCCGACTGCACTAGTGCCACATTGCAACTCCCGATTGGCAGAAGTTCCTACTGAGTGGCAGACCCGAACTCGCAACCCGAACTGATCTACGACAGACTACGACCGGGAAATAATAGCAGTCGAGCAAATATACTACGAGAGGGGATATATAGTGATATGAGGTGCTAGCACCGGTCACAGTCAGGCAAAGCAGCAACTCAGTGACGCCAGTAATTTAAATTAACGTAGTGAGGTGGAAGTACATTGAAAACAGGGTGTAAAACAGTTGATGGCGGCGGGAACACGAGCCACGCACGGCTCATGGAGATCGTCCTTTAGTGGAGCCAACGTTTTCGCAGGGGGTTAAAATACATATTTTACATTGTGTTGCCCTAGGATCCTGCTGAAGTTTCAGGAAGTATGCATGCCAATGACCTGTACTCTTCTTTTTCTTCTTCCTGGTGTAGACTTCGGTCTGAACGCACGTCTTATCTGCTTGTTGATGTACCTATTTCTTCTGAATGTCGTCTCGAGGTGCCTCACCTCAGCCGAGGCACTGTCTTGATCGCAGATTAATTGTGCCTTGTGAACGAGTATGAGCTAAACGCATTCACGTTAGGAAATGTGGTGGCTACTGGAGGCCTGCTGGCTTCCCATACATGCTGTTTCGCAGGTTGCCATCAGGTTTCTGTTTCACTAGGACGTCATGAGACGGAAAGATGCCATCCCGTTCCACCTTCATCATAAACTGTTGGTGTGTATCAAGTTGAGACGTTGGAGAAATTCGCTTAAGATGTCCTATCTATGTAGCCAAACGAAAAGAGTTTCATCCATGTAGCGGTAGAAACAAATCGGTTCTAGATGATCTTATTCCAGGGCCTTCTCCTCCATTTTCTCCACGAACATCCCATGAGTTCTATCGAACAAGAAAAAACTTTAAAATGAGTACAAACTGAAAGAGCCATGTAAGGCTGATGCCGAATTTCTCTCTTATCAGTTCCATGGAGTCATTCAGTGGTACCCTGGCGAAGAGTGATACCACTTCAAAACTCACCAAAAAGTGAAGTTCTTGCAGATGTTTTACAAAGTGACTGCAATTGTGAATGTGAAGTTCGCATTTTCCCCCCAGCGGGACTTAGAAGAACAGTCAGGTGTTTGGCCAGTCCATACGTTGCTGATCCTGTTGTGGACCTTTTGCAGCCCACCTAGTCCTGGCGGTGCAGCAGCTTGTGGCCGAAGCTTTTTGACAGTTTTCGTGTCACAGTTACTGTGAAGCAGTTCCATGGTTCTGCTGTGGAGGTAGCTTGTTGGGTCCCCTTCTACGCTGCGTCGTCGAGTAGTTCATACACTTTCTGTTTATATTCTGAGCGCAGGAGCAATACAGTAGAGCTCCCTTTGTCAGGAGGCAGGATGACCAGCTCAGGAGCGTTGAGTAGATCGCGGATGACGGCTGTCTCTTCCTTTTAGAGGTTACACTTCAGTGGTACGGCCCAGGTCAGGGTATGACACGTTTCACGGCGTATTTCTTTGGCCTCATTGGTTGATAGAGCTTAGATGCCTTGTTCCACACTGCTTAAGATCTCCAAAATCGTTAGTGATGTCAAAGGCGGTGCGAGATTGGGTCCTTTCTAGAGCACGGAAATTGCTGCGTCATTTATGAGTTCTTCCCATAAGGATGATTACAGTACGCTTGGGTGATTCTTGGATGGGTTTCTGACGTGCTTCAAGATGTTAAAACTTCGACGTCTGTTTAGAGGTGGCAATTCTTCGCACGCTGTCCGCCTGTGCCCATGTGACAGCCTCAACTTATTCGCACTATTTGGGAGAGAGCTGATGCTATCTTCAGAGGGACCTTCGAAGGTGGTGTCCAGACAGCGGCGAGTACAATGGATTCTCTCTCTCTCACCAGCGCGAAGCTGGCTCGTCTTCTGATGCGGATGGGCGCTCCAGTCCCGATGTGGTGAGGTATCTTTGCAAAAGATAGGGACCACCAGAAGATGGCAACGTGTCTGTTTGCCGAAATATACCGGGAAAACGCCAGATCGCATTGTTAGACGTTTCATTTATTTGTTCGCATCTTCCATAAATCGCTGTTGCTATATTTCACTATAATGAGAAAGAGCCAGTTAGTTTACACGATTAATACATTTTCTCAGCACAATATGTGGCCACACGATGACCGTCTACAAGATTTGCAATTTGAGCTTCTCTAGGCGAATCGAATTTTCAAATAACTTATGGGGACACAGCAGTCTAACATCTTAGACAAACTTATGCAATTCGAAAGGTCATTTTCAAGGCACAAATGCAAAATATAGGTCCCTTTAAGAGGCAGCTAGCACGCTCGCTGGGCGGGGATACGTAAACAAAAAAATAAAAGTCGACGTATGTAGAGAAATGGCACTTATCGTAAACAACTGGCACCACAACACAACCATATACATCAAGTTTGACGTTTTCGAAGGAGAAATCCACACATATTACAAAAATGGGTGTATGTTTGTGTATGTTCCACCCTCCTAAACCACAGGACCGATTTCAACCAAACTTCGTACACATGCACCTTACTGCCGGCCATAGTGGCCGAGCGGTTCTAGGCGCTACAGTCTGGAACCGCGCGACCACTACGGTCGCAGGTTCGAATCCTGCCTCGGGCATGGATGTGTGTGATGTCCTTAGGTTAGTTAGGTTTAAGTAGTTCTACGTTCTAGGGGACTGATGACCACAGCAGTTAAGTCCCATAGTGCTCAGAGCCATTTGAACATGTACCTTACTGTCAGGCGACTATCGCTTTTGGGGCGACGAATAGTTACTTATCAAAGATTGGGTGAAAAAGAAGCGTGGTCTGTGACGCGCGAATTTCCAGATTTTATTCATCCAGTATCTGAGAATGATAGCACTTAGTTATTTGCAATAAACTTTACATATACTTTAAAACCTTACGGAAACATTTTTCTCGCTCACAACACATACAAGATGATGACAGGAAAAATGTTTATCGCCTGCTATTTTTCCGTTGTTAATGCAGTAAAAGAGCCACATGAGGCATGACGTTATAATTTATTACTTCTTTACCACCAGTTTTATTCGCGACTCGTTTTACACAGGGTATGCACTTACACCACTGAATGTGGGTGCAAAATTATATCATTATATGACACATAGTTTTGAAGATGTGACGTCATAAACAATGAGATGTATGAAAAACTGCCGCATCATGCTTGGCGTTTAAATTTGTTACTTCAGTGCTATTAAAGCTATTAGGAACACATTTTGCAGGTAGTATCCTCACATGCCGATGAATGTACCTACATAGTACGACACACAGTTCAGGAGAGATGACATCATACACAGTAAGATGACTGGAAAACTGCCACATCGTGCGTGACGTTTAAATTCATCACTTCGTTGCCATTAAAACCACTTGCAACACATTTTATAGACAATATCCACACATGCCTCTCAATGTATCTACAAAATTATATCATTAAACGACACAGATTTCAGGAAATTTGACGTCATTAACATTAAGCACAAGGCCACACGCTGCGTGCTTTAGGCATCGACGCACTGCTATAAAGGCACTGATGCGCGACAACATTGTGGCTGCTGACCTACTATCGACAGCAGCGTCTCCTGGCGAGGAATGACTGCTAGACAAACACACGCACGGTGCATGTAGTATCAGTGAGCGCGCTGTCCGTGTGTAGAATGGGAAAGGCGAGCGACCAAGGGCAGATTGTGATGACCCGGCGGCTCGCCTCAGGCATTTCGGAAACTGCACGACTTAGGTGTTCGAGGACCACCGTGGTGAGTCTCTGCAACACGCGGTGAATGAAACGGAGGTGAAACCATATTGTGCGGTTGGGTAGCCACTCTCATTCCAGATGTCGGACGTTATAGGCCGGGCAGGGTGATAAAACAGGACAGGTGGCGAACTGTGTCGGAGCTAACATCAAACGTTAAGCGGGACAGAGTACAAATGTGTGTGAACACACACTGCGCCGAACACTCCTAACGATGGACCCATGTAGTCGACGAGCCATGCATGTACCAATGTTAACACTACGACATCGGCAACTACGACCGAAATGGGAACGTGAACATCGGCACTGGACGTTGGCGTAGTGGCTGAGCGTTGCACGGTTTGACGAACCCCCATACCTTCTTCATCATGCCGATGGGAGAGCGCGAATACGTCGTCTTCCAGGAAAACAGCTCCTTGACGCCTGTACTGCGGGACAGATACAAGCTTTCGGCAGCTCCATCATTACGCTCTAGGGAACTGTCACGTGGACGTTCATGGGTCGACTCATGCAAGGCATCATGACGGCCAAGGATTATCGTACATTGGTTGGCAGACCACGTACAGCCTTTCATGACGATCATGTTTCCCGATAGCAGTGATATTATTCAACAAGGTGCTGCACCATGTCACAAGGTCAGGAGTGTGATGGAGTGGTTCGTGGCACACACTGGCTAGTTCTTATTGATGTGCTGCCCCCCAACTCACCAGGTCTGAACCCAATCGAATATATCTTGGATGTGATTAAGGGTGGCGTCAGAGCTCATCGCCCTCGTCCCCAGAATTTACGGGAATTAATAGACTTTGTGTATGCGGATGTGGTGCCAACTCCTCCCAGAGGCCAACCGAGGCCTCACTGCTTCCATGTCACGGCGCATCGGCGATATTATTCGTGCCAAAGATGGAGATAACAGCTAGTAGGTAGGTGGTCATAAAGTTCGAGCTGATCAGTGTAAATACCTGGGAAAAACCGGGCTTCTCCGCTAGTATTAAATGACGACTGGTAAGACAACAACACAAATTTTGTCCCTCTGGCTGTTTTTCTATTCTTTTTTGTTTACCTGGGAGAGAGCTGGATCCTAACCAGAACATAACCTTTGCCTCTATTGATAAGGTCACTTAAACTAGCAAAAGCTTCCTTCGTAACATTACGCTTCAGTCCGGAACCGCGCTGCTGCTACGGTCGCAGGTTCGAATCCTGCCCCGGGCACGGTTGTGTGTGATGTCCTTAGATTAGTTATGTTTAAGTAGTTCTAAGTCTAGGTGACTGAAGACCTCAGATGTTAAGTCCCATAGTGGTTAGAGCCATTTCATCCATCTGAACCGTAGCACTATCACATTAACTAGAAATGCGCGCACAAAAACCTCCGTGCTGCTATATTCCTTGTGATGACCAGAACTAAGGCACTGTTCTGCAGAGTAACAGTTTTTGTGGCTCTAGGAAGGATGTGTGACGCTTATGCTCCATACATCGATGTTCCATGGTCCTAACTGTCTGACCAATGCCACTATTTCAGTGAATACGGAAACCAAGACGATTCTTTACAAACTTTAAAAGGGCTTGAATCTGAGATGGTGGTCGAAAGACGTGCTTCACACAGTGTTTCCTCATAAGAGGACCAATCTTGGTGCAAGAACCTGTAACACTAACGTATATCACTCTAACGTGAAACACGCTAATGTTATCCTCTGAGAGGATTTCGATTTTTGACCGCGCGTGTGTCTAATGGACAAAGATATCGGACTATAATTTTGAATATGTTGAAATGAACAGAAAAACTAAACCGACTTTAACCTTGGGAGTTAATGGAAGTTTCTAAAATCATAAGTGAATCGAAAAAAATGAACTGTCGCCAGCGCAATGAGGCACATTAATTTGGAAGTATATGTTTAAGAAAATTGAATATTGGTATTTCCCTTTGAATAGCACACAGGATACAAACTGACACAGTGCACAGTACACTCTGAACACACTCCAGTGAGTTATAGGAAGCAAATTTGCACCACCCTCATACAAATCACAGCTACAATCAAGATCATTAATTAATCAAATACTGAAATGTTACTGCATGAAGTGCAGAGCAAAAATTTGGACATGAGGGGCTTTTATCTTAACTGACATGAAAAACAACAAATAAAGATGAATAATATCATAAATACACTGTTTAAACTCCTCTACATATATCACTTTTCCTTAGCAACACTAATAGTTCAATTTTCCTCCTGATAGGTGGAGAATATGATGGGGAGCCATAAACTAGTATAGTTTCACTATTCATTGCTCTCTGATTATTGCAGTAGAAAAGTCTAATTCAAAAATCTAATCATTCACTTCACTTGGAGTAGTTCACAATTTACTTTGCAAGACAATAAAATACAACACTGGGCTTAATTCACTTTAAAAATAGAACCCATTCATGACAGAAATCAAAACCATACTATTTTTAAAGTGAGCTTAATTTATTTGCCTTTTTATCATTTGTGAAGCAGGTATTCTAGACAATAATATTTACACAATCTTTCACTGTAATCCTACAAAACTATATTTTGTAGTAAACTAAGGATACTTTAGCAAAAGCCTATCCAACTTCACTTTTGTGCTTTTAACTTTAACTTTTACTGCCTACACCTTTTATATTAGACAAAAAAACACTTTTAAACACTTGAATATGAGAATTGTTCATTTAAATCAGGATACTCGGTTTTAGTATCACTTAGGTGAGGACCTTGCATAGGTTCGTGATCAGGATAGAAAATACAGTTCCGGACAGGGATTTATAATTTTTCTCACAGTTGGCCCATAGTAAAACAGGCGTGTGATTTGTCTCCCATTGTATCCATTGTAGCGAAAACTAATTCAGATTTGTTAAGCTGACAACCTTTAGTGTCTGAGATGACTTGGACCTACGAACTGAGATACGATGTACCCCCACGCGCAGAGCCGGGTGGTTGCTAGCAAAACGTCGCGAGCTGGCTACCTGCAAACGACATTTCGCAACGCACCATTATTATTAAAACCACACAAATTAACTGGTCCATGCCCACGTACATTACTGAATGTATGAAGTTAGTGAAACAGTGGCGAAGATTGGTGACAAGTGACATGGCGGCTAACTGTACTCACGGCTCTTGATGTTCGAATGCTCCATAAAATCTCTTCTTGGCGTCGGATTTTCAACATATTAGAGCCATTTCTTTTTGCCCAGAATACCATATAATAGCCAGATCCACATTCAAGGCAAATCCTTTTTAAAGCAACTTCCAAATGCCTCTTTTAGCACCGTCGAAGTGTACCGTGCTACAGCTAGCCACACACTGCGTACCGTTCACACCAAGGAGCCACTCAGTTCGACCGCCAAAACCACCTTTTACATCATGCCATTCCACTTCCATTGCGGGGGGACTTCCCTACAGCTTTTACGTGTTACAAACACAAGTGCCGTAAGCATGAACCAGCTTTCAATAAACGTTTTCTTTTTTTGAACATACATATATTATTATAATTTGTCATTTTAACATATCCTTTTTCTTTTTTCATATATACATTACAAAACTCTAATTTTCTTGTCACGTAACAAGGAGTTTAAATAAATCAGAATATACACTCCGTAATTGCAGATATACAGTCGGTATAAGTGTTACAAACCGTGTGAGGTAATAAAGCTATAGACTGGCCCAATTGTATGATTATATGATAGCGGAACAAACACTGGTAGCAGTTACTTCTGTAAAATATCTGGGAGTATGCGTACGGAACGATTTGAAGTGGAATGATCATATAAAATTAATTGTTGGTAATGCGGGTACCAGGTTGAGATTCATTGGGAGAGTCCTTAGAAAATGCAGTCCATCAACAAAGGAGGTGGCTTACAAAACACTCGTTCGACCTATACTTGAGTATTGCTCATCAGTGTGGGCTCCGTACCAGATCGGGTTGACGGAGGAGCTAGAGAAGATCCAATGAAGAGCGGCGCGTTTCGTCACTGGGTTATTTGGTAACCGTGATAGCGGTACGGAGATGTTTAGCAAACTCAAGTGGCAGGCTCTGCAAGAGAGGCGCTCTGCATCGCGGTGTAGCTTGCTCGCCAGGTTTCGAGAGGGTGCGTTTCTGGATGAGGTATCGAATATATTGCTTCCCCCTACTTATACCTCCCGAGGAGATCACGAATGTAAAATTAGAGAGATTCGAGCGCGCACGGAGGCTTTCAGACAGTCGTTCTTCCCGCGAACCATACGCGACTGGAACAGGAAAGGGAGGTAATGACAGTGGCACGTAAAGTGCCCTCCGCCACTCACCGTTGGGTGGCTTGCGGAGTATAAATGTAGATATAGATGTAGAATAGGCTATCATCCGACTCACAGGTTGCCCATATTAAAACAGGCGTGTGATTTGTCTCCAATTGTATCCATTGTAGTGAAAACTAATTGAGATTGGTTAAGCTGACAACCTTTAGTGTCTGAGATTACTTGGACCCAGCGAACTGAGA
Source organism: Schistocerca serialis cubense (assembly GCF_023864345.2). Classification (NCBI taxonomy): domain Eukaryota; kingdom Metazoa; phylum Arthropoda; class Insecta; order Orthoptera; family Acrididae; genus Schistocerca; species Schistocerca serialis. The sequence continues at coordinate 444,326,535 of NC_064645.1, forward strand.
TACGATGTACCCCCACGCGCAGAGCCGGGTGGTTGCTAGCAAAACGGTGTGAGCTGGCTACCTGAAAACGACATTTCACAACACAGCATTGACTTTCCCCTGGACAAAGTATCAATGACGGAACGGGAGCTACCTTTTTCATATACACAGAAAAAAAAGGAGTCGAGTGGATTTAATTGAAGTATAATCTGTAAAATTTCTCACTACCAATTGACAAAATAAAAGTGTCGTCTACAGAGCTAAAAGAAATTCGATTTCTTCAACACCGTCGCCTCTGGGGCACGTTCAAGAAATCTTCCATAAAAAGACTGACAACAATAAATGACAAAAAGCCCCCCACCCCTCATAGCAATTCCTTTAGCTCATAAAGCGATAATTGAATGAAAAGTAAGTTGAAGCCAACATATGGCAAAACAGGTTAGTTAAACACCAAAGCTGACCTTAATTAACTGTAACAAATCCGGCAGAGGAATGCGAATGGAGTGAGAGAGACCATATCAAAACTTGTTTTCAAGGACGTTAACTGGCTGCATTTCCGTAAATTATTTGCACAATATACATAAATGTCTTCTAAATTAATCTTAAGCTGTCTTTAATTATTTTAAATAATGTAGTGATTTATGCTTAACAGTAACACACCCCGGTAAGAAAAGTGACGCAAATCAAAAAACGATAATTTTTAGTCTTTGTCACTAAAAGATACGTGTCACGTGCCCCAACTAGCATGAGAAACGTCACGTCTCTATCTCACAATTTGTTCACTTCAAGACAGTTGTGATAGTTTTGTCGCACGCTACTCGATGATCCTCCACGGCAAGAAGAGTGTCACTTCAGCGTTGCTGCTTTGAAGTGCGCATGGGTCATTCAAGAAGAGCAGCACATTCTAAGTTGTCCAACTTTTCAGTATAAGGTAAGTTGAATGAAATTTTTAATATCATTGGTTGTTACAATGACAGTCTTTATACATTGTTTGTATCTTACATTATAATGTCCTTCACACACACACATGTCTCTGAAGGTATAGACACAGTTTTACTATTACAGCTGTTGTAAATATTACGCAATTTCGTGCATTACAGCGTACAAGGAAAAAAATGAGTTTCTGGTATAAGGAAAGTGCATAGCCGCCCGCTCTGGCCGAGCGATTCTAGGCGCTTCAGTCCGGAACTGCGTTGCTGCTACGGTCGCAGGTTTGAATCCTGCCTCGGGCATGGATGTGTGTGATGTCCTTAGGTTAGTTAGGTTTCAGTAGTACTAAGTCTAGGGGACTGATGACCTCAGATGTTAAGTCCCATAGTGCTTAGAGCCATTTGAACTTTTTTTTTTTTTTTTTTTTTTTTTTTGGAAGTACATAGTGAATTCCTTTCCTCGGCGAAAAGTATTCCTACCTTAAGTAGGCCCATTTATAATTCTACGTTTTTGCAAATTGTGTTCCTTAAAATGTAACTAAATGATTTTCATATTAAACTGTGTTAATTTTCATAAATCAAACTTTTTCCTTTTGTATTTTTCTAATACAACAGTTTCAACCTGTTTTTAATTTTTTATTTCAACTTAAGTAATAATTTTGCCTGATGGAGGACTGAATGTCGTTTTACTTTACAGTAAGTACTAAAAATATGATTTTAGGGTGGAAAAGTGGCAGAATTGTTACATGAAAGGTCATAACGAAAACAAAAAAGGATTTAGAAAGTCAGGAGGAGTGACACAACTCAAAGTATTAATTAATAATTACCTGATAACACCTCACCTTTGACGAGTACAGAACTGCATGTCCAAATTACTGTTTTATACACTACAATGGAATTTAGTGCGAAAATTTCTTACGTAGAGTTTAAAGGACGCTTATAGAATTTTAATATAAGTTTTATAGAGTTCTTTAAGTCGATTTTTCTCAAGTATTACTCTTTTGAGTAGTGTCACTGCTTTTGGCGGGTTAAGGTACGTGAAAATTCTCCCCCCCCCCCCCCCCCTCTCTCACTCTCTTTCTCTCTCTCATACACACCCACACACACACACACACACACACACACACACACACACACACACACACACACACACATTAGCGCATTATACAGTGAGGTGGACTTTAACGCATTCTCATAAGTACATCTGATGAACAAGGGTCGCATTTGCGCCCTCCATTTCATTAACAGCACGAAACCAAACAACGGTTACAGTGGCGTGATGCGATGGGTTTGGAGGACACAGGGTAATACTCATTAAGTTTGCACGCTGCTACCGCACAGGACACTTCAGGGACAAAGGAAGCTGTCAACCCGCAGACACATTTATCGCAGTCGACGAGGGAACACGGAAACAGTTTTCTAGTCAGTGGATTTTGACTGTTAAAATAAAAGTTCGGTTATTAAAAGCTTTTAGCAAAAGGAAATAAAAAGGTTTCGCCTCTTCGGCAAAATTTTATTGACCATACGCAGCGCGGGCTGCAAGGGCTGAACTTGTCATCCTTCGACAGGGACAAGGTATTTTTACAGTGCTGATGCGGGCCTGTGAGCAGCTGCGAAGTGGCCGACCGCGTCCATTACGGTAATTGAAACGAGCCGCAAGAGCACCGACATGCCCGTCAACGAAAATATTGAGGCTTCGAGTTTTTCCTTCTCATTCGCTACTGGCTAATGAAATAATAATCGCTAAGAAAAACGTCGGACTGTTATACCCATTTATACGAAGTACAGAAGCAGTGAACGCAAGAAAGAACACAAGATACAGACAACTCGATCACTCATTCTAAGTGCATATTTCTTTTTCCCAAGTCATAGTTTGATTTGACTTGTGTTTTGTGCTGTTAGAGAGAGAATAAGGCCAAGGAAATAATTCCACATCGAGCAAGAGCGTATTTTAATATTTTTAGCCCCACTAACCAGAAAAAAACATCAGTGAGAGCAGACGTGAAAGTAGGTTATCGTCTGTCTAGAGCAGCACACGATTGCTCAAAATGCAGTCGTAGTTTTATCTCGCAACGTCTTGCAAATGTTTCTTTGTTGAAACTGCCCTGTAAAAGTTCGTGCGTTGAAACTTTTATTGTCTTGTTCTTCTACAGTACCGGTAAACGCCAGATTCTCTAAAGACCCGAACTCCCGTGCGTAAAACAGTTTCAGAAGTCTGAGTACAAATGAATTAACTTATAAAATGTTTGACATTAAACACGTTAACGAAAAAAGTTTGGGAAACGTCTGAAACTATACTCAAAGTTTACCGGAAGTCTGCAAGTTCTTTCATTACAAAAAACGAATGAATATAGTGTGGGTAATTTTTACTACAGTTTAAGTAGAAGTTAATTTTTGATGTATCTCAATGTTTATGGGGTCATATTGCCTGAAGTATGTATTGTACAATGATACATACAGTGACATATATTCGCACTTTTTTCAAACTTTGATGCAAACAGAGTTAACAGTAAAGGAATAATAAATTGAAACGTCATGTCCGATACTGAACTTCAACCGCGTGCCATTTTAAGCAGAAGCTAGTTTTTCGAACATCTAAATGTTTATGATGTCATATCTACAGAGCTATGGGCCGTACAATGATATAAGTTCTCCCGTACTTTCAGTTGGATATGCGAATACTGTCTGCAAATTGCGTTACGAATAGAGTCCATAGTAAAGAAGAAATAAATTAAAATGTCATGTCTTACGCTGAAGTCTTATTGCAAGAACAGTGAAGATGTAGTAAGCGGTAAACTTTTATCATTTTGTGGGGGTGGCAAAGAGAAATAGTTTTGTAAAGGCTTGCAATTGTGAGTAAAGTTTGTTGAAAATCGCTAAGTGATCTTATTCTTAAGTACTGGATGAATAAAGTCCGGGTATTTGCGTGTAATAGCATTACACTACCTCAAGCGGGTATTTGCGTGTAATGGCATTACACTACCTCAAGACCAACATTCAGTTTCTAAAGGTAATACTTGCCTTATTGTTTTTAGACTTTTAATACAAGATTATACCTCTTAATGAATAGATAAACGCAGCATTTTTAATGATTAATTTTTAAATTAGTTGAATAACTACGCGAAATATTGAAAACGAAATTTTTGTTGCCCCTGATAGTCCTTGGATAGGCAACCAGCAACTAGTATCAGGTTTAGGGTTCGCCGATAGTCATTTAGAAATATAAATATGCTCGAATGTGTCTCTGGTTCCAGAGTCTTAATAAGTCTTACCTTCCTGGTGGATGCCACGGGTGTAGACTATATACCGAATGGCCCCAGTTAAGTAATGCACATTTTATCTCATATCTCCATCTACATCTACAATCCACAAGCCACCTTACTGTATCACCGTCTTGTCTCCATTAAGCTGCACCATTAGCGAACTGTACGTGTGAAGAACGACTGTCGAGGAACCTCCGTAAGAACTCTGATTTCTACGTTTTTCTCGGTGCGCTCATTTCTCGAGACATTTTGGAATGATAGTAATATTCAAGAAAGGAAATAGGTGTATTCCACTAAATTATAGGCCCATATCATTAACGTCGATATGCAGCAGGATTTTGGAACATGTATTGTGTTCGAACATCATGAATTAACTCATAGAAAACGGCCTATTGATACACAGTAAACACGGATTTAGAAAGCATCGTTCTTGTGAAACACAACTACCTCTTTACTCGCATGAACTGTTGAGTGCCATTGACAAAGGAATTAAAACTGATTCCGTATTTCTAGATTTCCAGAAGGCTTTTAGCACTGAACCACACAAGCTGTTTGTAGTGAAATTGCTTACTTATGGAATATCGTCTCGATGTGACCGGATTCGTGATTTCCTGTCAGAGAGGTCACAGTTCGTCGTAACTGATGGAAAGTCATCGAGTGAATCAGAAGTGATTTCTGGCGTTCCCCAAAGTAACGTTATCGGCCCTTTGCTTTTCCTTAGCTATATAAAGATTTAGGAGACAATGTGAGCAGCCATCGTATGTTTTTTGCAGATGACACTGTCGTTTATCGACTAATGAAGTCATCAGAAGATCAAAACAAACTGCAAAACGGTTTAGAATAGATATCTGTATGTTGCGAAAATTGGGAATTGAGCCTAAATAACGAAAAGTGTGAGGTCATCCACATAAGTGCTAAAAGTAATCTGTTAAACTTTGGTTACACGATAAATCAATCAAATCTAAAGGCCGTAAATTCAACTAAATACCTAGGAATTACAATTATGAACAACTTAAATTGGAAGGAACACATAGAAAATGTTTTGGGGAAGGCTAACCGAAGACTACGTTTTATTGGAGGGACACATAGAAAATGTAACAGATTTACTAAGGAGACTGCTGACACCAAGCTTTTCCGTACTCTTTTGGAATACTGCTGCGCGGTGTGGGATCCTTGCCAGACAGTACTGACGGAGTTGGTTGGTTGGTTTTTTTTATGGAAGGAGACCAGACAGCGTGGTCATCGGTCTCATCAGATGAGGGAAGGATGGGGAAGGAAGTCGGCCGTGCCCTTTGAGAGGAACCATCCCGGCATTTGCCTGGAGTGATTTAGGGAAATCACGGAAAACCTAAATCAGGATGGCCGGACGCGGGATTGAACCGTCGTCCTCCCGAATGCGAGTCCAGTGTCTAACCACTGCGCCACCCCGCTCGGTCTGACGGAGTACATCGAAAAAGTTCAAAGAAGGGCAGTGCATTTTGTGTTATCGCGAAATATGGGAGAGAGTGTCACTCAATATTTGGGGTGGACATAATTAAAACAAAGGCGTTTTTCGTTGCGGCGGAATCTTCTCACGAAATCCCAATCACCATCTTTCTCTTCCGAATCCGAAAATACTTTGTTGACATCTTCCTTATAGGGAGAAATGATCATCATGATAAAATAAGGGAAGTCAGAGCTCGTACAGAAAAATATAGGTGGTCCTTTCCGCGCGCCATACGTGATTGGAATAATAGATAACTGTGAACGTGATTCGATGAACGCTCTGCCAGGCACTTAAATGTGATTTTCAGAGTATCCATGCAGCTGTAGACGTAGAATAGAGCGACCAACAGTCCTTACAAAGTCTGCCCTCGGGATGATAACTAAAAGCCTGACCTTGATACGGTACCACAGGGTGTAGTGGAGATAGGTCTGGGTTATTAAAGAGCAGAATGACAACTCAAAATGTTTAATAAATCAACCGTGTACAATTTACTAGCAAAAATATATTAGGAAACAAAACTTGCATGTCATGAAATGGAGCAAAACAACTCACATAAATACAATAAGACAACTAGCATTGGTAGGCACTTTTGGAAGGTGCATCCACAGGATACAAAACGTCAGTACTCAAGTTCCATACTGGACGCTCAGATACAGTTTAGAAAGAAAATGGCTCTGGTCATCTGGGAATCAAACAATATTAGCACTGGCCAAGACAAAAGGTTACAATTCTTATAAAATAAACTTGCTCCTTCGGCTGTCAACTCCCTTCCATCCCGTCCCAGGTATTATTACCGAGTTCCAACTCGAAGTTAAATCTACAGACCATTATGCACTGGAGAATAAGCCTCTAAACAAACTCATTCACAATTTAACAATCATATCAATAAAATACACCCATGTTCAAACGAAACAGAACACCATGAACGACTATAGACAGGACGTTCATATTCACAGGACGTGCACATTAGTATGTTCAGCAGGAATGACTAGCATTTCAGTCAACTCGGTTCAGCATGTGTTCCATTGCCTAGTAGGCATAGAGTCCGCCATGGGTCCTGATAACTTGTTCCACGTGTAGTGGCATCAACGCGTATCAGGCGAGAATGGCGTCATGTGGTGTAGCCACCTATGTTGCATTCATCTGGTTCCAAAGTTCATCTATGGTGGTTGGCACATGGTCATAATGTTGCACCCGTCGTTTCACCACATCCCACACATTTTCAATTGACGACAAGTCGGGTTATCTGGTAGGCCAGGGGAAGGGCTGAGTTCCTGTTTCACCAATGAGGCACATGTTCGTGCAGCAACATGTGGTCGTGCAGTCTTCGTGAAAAATGGCGACCAGGGTATTGTGCAGAAAGGGTATGGCTATAGGTTGCACGATGTCATTCACGTAGGTCAAAGTGTTCAGTGCCCTGGACACGCACCAGCTCTGATTTATGGTTGTACCCAACAGCGTCCCACTCCACAAGGCCTTGAACTGGCGCTGTACGTCTTGTGCTAATGCAGTCACTGTGATGCCGCTCCCCCCGTCTGCGGCGAACCAAAATGCAGCCATCGTTTTCGAACAAACAGAACCTGGATTCGTCCGGAAACACTATCTGATGCCATTCCTGTCTCCAGACATTTCATTTCATACGCCATTTCCATCTAATATGTTTCTACACATTCGTCAAAGGTAGGCGAAGAAGTGGACGACGCGCATGTAACCCATGACGTAATAAACGGCGACGGGCTGTGTACGATGTGTTACACTGTTCCACCGTTGTGCCAGAGCCGAGGAGGACGCAGATCTGTCTTGTCCTGCCTGGGTGGTTGATCTGGGTGGGGTGATCTGACCTATCTCGTCGTGTTCTACGGCCTTCCGCGAACCCTTCTGCACAAACCCGTTGCACTGCCGAAACACTTCGTCCCACATGAACAGCAGTTTCCCGATGGTTCAGATGGCTCTGTGCACTATGGGACTTAACATCTGAGGTCGTCAGTCCCCTAGAACTTAGAACTACTTAAACCTAGCTAACCTAAGGACATCACACACAGCCATGCCCGAGGCAGGATTCGAACCTGCGACCGTAGCGGTCACGCGGTTCCAGACTGAAGAGCCTAGAACCGCACAGCCACACCGGCCGGCCCAGTTTCCCGGATGGATGCATCACATTCTCTCATTCCAGCAGTGCCCCCTCTTTCAAACCCACTGATTTGACGGTACAGTTCCCAAATACGCCTGCGAAGCATCCAGCACGTCTGCGCAAGTCACAGTGGTCCATTACCTTCGGTTTATAGCAACAACGAGAGCCGCAGACACATATTACCGGTAGGTGGTGTTGTGCCGCGATGTCGGTTGACCTTGAATCCGCGGGCTGATGTGGTTCCAATACTAATCATTCGCGCAGAAACATAAAACGGTACATGTCCTGTAATTTTGAATGTCCGTCTCTAGACGTCCAAGGTCTTTTTCTCTGAACATGAGTGTAGTTGAAAATTGCACTTCATTAGATTCCTATCATGAGAAGCCCCACATATATTCTAAAGTCCCAAGGCAACTCAGTAGGTATGCAATAACTTATAAGCCAGAATTATTAGTCACTACAAGATAATTCTTAAAACATCATAGAAGTTTTGCATCATACTCTACTGGCCATTAAAATTGTTACATAATGTTACTTAAAATCCGTCTTGATTGCAAATTTTTTTATTATTCATATGACCGGTTTCGGTTCATTCAGAACCATCATCAGATCTGATATTTCAGTTACAGGAGTAACCCGTCCAAATCCAGCAACTTTCACATGCTACGTCACCATCTTCAGATTTGAAGATGGTTCTGAATGAACCGAAACCGGTCATATGAATAATAAAAAAATTTGCAATCAAGACAGATTTTAATTAACATTATAAAATCACTGATTGCTGTTATCCCATAAGACATTATGTCTGTTTTTGCAAAAATTGTTACACTAAGAAGAAATGCAGATGATAAACGGGTATTAATTGGACAAATATATTATACTAGAACTGACATGTGATTACATTTTCACGCTATTTGGGTGCATAGATCCTGAAAAATCAGTACCCAGAACAGCCACCTCTGGCAGTAATAACGGCCTTGATACGCCTGGGCATTGAGTCAAGCAGAGCTTGGATGGCGTGTACAGGTACAGCTTCCCATGCAGCTTCAACACGATACCACAGCTCATCAAGAGTAGTGACTGGCGTATTGTGACGAGCCAATTGCTCGGACAGCATTGACCAGAGGTTTTCATTTGGTGAGAGATCTGGAGAATATGCTGGCCAGGGCAGCAGTCGAATAGCTTCTGTAGAAGGAAAGGCCTGTACAGGACCTGCAACATGCGGTCGTGCATTATCATGCTGGAATGTAGGGTTTCGGAGGGATGGAATGAAGGGTGGAGCCACGGGTCGTAACACATCTGAAATGTAACGTCCACTGTTCAAAGTGGCATCAATGCGAACAAGAGGTGACCGAGACGTATAACCAATGGCACGCCATACCATCACGCCGGGTGATACGCCAGTATGGCGATGACGAATACACGCTTCCAATGTGCGTACGTCTCGATGTCGCCAAACACGGATGCGACCATCATGATGCTGTATACAGAACCTGGATTCATCCGAAAAAATGATGTTTTGCCATTCGTGCACTCATGTTCGTCGTTGAGTACACCATCGCAGGCGCTCCTGTCTGTGATGCAGCGTCAAGGGTAACCGCAGCCATGGTCTCCGAGCTTAACCAAGCCACTTTACGAAACAGAAAAAAATGGACAATTTGTGATTCAAATTCCTTGGAATGTCATGTATACATTCACAAAAGATTTTTCTTTCCTGGAAGTTCAGCAATACTCGTAGGGTGTAGTAGATTACTACGATTCATACAATGCTGGGCACTAATCTGGACGCCAGTGCGGATACCACCCAGAAAAGTACCTCAGGAAAGATGACCAGGAGTCAGACCATGGTGTACTTCACACTCCCTTGTCAGCTGACTGCAGACAGCAGTTTGCAAGTGCTCCGGTCTCTTCCTTGGTGTAGGCTTCCAACAGACTGTCCGCTCCGGACACTCCGGACACTCTTCCTGTTTACAGATGGCCCCACTGCACGAAGCCAAATGTCCTCATGACATCTAGCATGTGTCGACAAGTAGCATACAGAACGCCTCCTTTGCGCCATTAACCACTGTAGCTTACTGAGCACCTTCGTAACGCTCTCCCGCGAACCTTCACAAACCGCGCCGCTCTCTTTTTAATCTTTTATATATCTTCTATTAAACCAACTTGGTAAACGTTTTGAACAATAAAACCGATTCACCGTTATGTAAGGCGCTTCTGTCTTGGATGGATTAAATTTACTTAAGAATCACCGAATCAGTCTTAGCCTGTCCTCTGCTTTTCCTACAATTTGTTTTGTGTCGTTATTTCACTTTCAGTCACTCTGGGTGGGCTTAAAATACTATTTCCTAAAATTTGTCGCTAATAACGTAATCTAATAATAATAGCTTTTCATCTTCATGTTTCCGCAACGCAATAAGTGATACATTCTCAATACTGGTAACATTCTTGCTGTTACAAACTATAAAAATGCATTTATTTATGTGATCAGGAATAAATTGTAGGAAACACTGGAAATTAAAGGATATTCTAAACATTTGATTAAAATGTTTCGAAGTGTATATTGTATCAAGTCAGTAAAAGTTCAGACCAGACATGGAAAAGTGATTATGAATCAGAGAGTAAAACGTGTATGATCAGTTTCACTCGTAGTATTTAATATACACATAAACACGGTCACACCGGAGTGGAAAAACAGTCTACCGTCTCAAAAAATCCTCAAGAGGCCAATGTTATTACACTTTTACTTGCATGGGAGTAGATCATGTTTAGTTACCCAAAAGACGACGTGTAATTTCGAATGGAAAAATTAGAAAACATAACTAAGGATTTCTTATTCAAAATACCTGTATTAAAACCGTAGAGATGAGCTGCCAAGTGAAACACAGACAGAGACAGTTGTGAGTAACAAAACTGTAGAACAAGCACACAGTATAAATTACAACGTCTCCTGCTCTAAGGGAATTAAGACTATTAACAAATTAAGCAGATTTGAAACGAACATGAGGTACAGTTAATACTACAGTAAGGGGCCGTACATAAATTACGTGAGACGAATTCCATGTATATGGGAGCCACAGGCCCTCCCCCCCCCCCCCCCCACCCCTCGTCCTTGTGACAGGTGGTCACTTTTGTGTGACACTCTCACCCCCCCCTCCCTCGACTGAAATTATTAAATTAAAACAGCACTTACACAATCATTTACATATTTCTATATAAGATATTTTTGTTTCATATAATCAACAATGAATCGGGTACTTTAGAAAATTTAGAAAATATAACAAATCAAATGAACGATACGAAATTTAATCATTTTGTGTCCATGGACCTTAGGCCCGTTTGTTCATATTATTTATGACTGACATAGCAGTGACTTCATTGGATAATGTTAGGAATATTCGCTGTGTTCACGTCTTCATCCAATTATGTAGGCCGGCCGGTGTGGCCGAGCGGTTCTAGGCGCTTCTGTCAGGAACCGCGCGACCGCTACGGTCGCAGGTTCGAATCCTGCCTCGGGCATGGATGTGTGTGATGTCCTTAGGTCAGTTAGGTTTAAGTAGTTCTAAGTTCTAGGGGACTGATGAACTCAGATGTTAAGTCCCATAGTTCTCAGCGCCATTTGAACCAATTATGTAGCATCGTCATAGTTTACCAAACAAAGGACTTCCTTCACTTCCTTGGCACGTCCAGCTTCAGTTCTTTGAGGACGAACCTCTGTGATGGGCAAAACCTCTTGTTGGCTTTTATGTGGTGGCATGTGTTTGTTAGTGACTTTGTGTGATAAAACATGTAGTCCACAGATCATTTAAAGAAGTGTGTCTTGACACTGGGGCAATACCCATCGTACGTAATTTGCTTCAAATGTGATGACACTACGTAACCGTCTGAAGTCTGTTTCATCCAAACAAATGTTGGTAAAAAGACCTTCTCGAAATAATCGCTTCAGATTATACAGTCGCACGCCGCAACACGCGACAGCTTGGCATCTTTCAACTTTTAAAAATATTGTGATTCAAGTACATGATTTGCGTATCAAGTAGCATCATTTTTCAGTATATGAACACGTACGGTATCTTCGGCACAGTTTATTCTGCAACCACAGGTAAATCGTCAACGGTCAGTTGGCTCGAAATACACTCCTGGAAATGGAAAAAAGAACACATTGACACCGGTGTGTCAGACCCACCATACTTGCTCCGGACACTGCGAGAGGGCTGTACAAGCAATGATCACACGCACGGCACAGCGGACACACCAGGAACCGCGGTGTTGGCCGTCGAATGGTGCTAGCTGCGCAGCATTTGTGCACCGCCGCCGTCAGTGTCAGCCAGTTTGCCGTGGCATACGGAGCTCCATCGCAGTCTTTAACACTGGTAGCATGCCGCGACAGCGTGGACGTGAACCGTATGTGCAGTTGACGGACTTTGAGCGAGGGCGTATAGTGGGCATGCGGGAGGCCGGGTGGACGTACCGCCGAATTGCTCAACACGTGGGGCGTGAGGTCTCCACAGTACATCGATGCTGTCGCCAGTGGTCGGCGGAAGGTGCACGTGCCCGTCGACCTGGGACCGGACCGCAGCGACGCACGGATTCACGCCAAGACCGTGGGATCCTACGCAGTGCCGTAGGGGACCGCACCGCCACTTCCCAGCAAATTAGGGACACTGTGGCTCCTGGGGTATCGGCGAGGACCATTCGCAACCGTCTCCATGAAGCTGGGCTACGGTCCCGCACACCGTTAGGCCGTCTTCCGCTCACGCCCCAACATCGTGCAGCCCGCCTCCAGTGGTGTCGCGACAGGCGTGAATGGAGCGACGAATGGAGACGTGTCGTCTTCAGCGATGAGAGTCGCTTCTGCCTTGGTGCCAATGATGGTCGTATGCGTGTTTGGCGCCGTGCAGGTGAGCGCCACAATCAGGACTGCATACGACCGAGGCACACAGGGCCAACACCCGGCATCATGGTGTGGGGAGCGATCTCCTACACTGACCGTACGCCACTGGTGATCGTCGAGGGGACACTGAATAGTGCACGGTACATCCAAACCGTCATCGAACCCATCGTTCTACCATTCCTAGACCGGCAAGGGAACTTGCTGTTCCAACAGGACAATGCACGTCCGCATGTATCCCGTGCCACCCAACGTGCTCTAGAAGGTGTAAGTCAACTACCCTGGCCAGCAAGATCTCCGGATCTGTCCCCCATTGAGCATGTTTGGGACTGGATGAAGCGTCGTCTCACGCGGTCTGCACGTCCAGCACGAACGCTGGTCCAACTGAGGCGCCAGGTGGAAATGGCATGGCAAGCCGTTCCACAGGACTACATCCAGCATCTCTACGATCGTCTCCATGGGAGAATAGCAGCCTGCATTGCTGCGAAAGGTGGATATACACTGTACTAGTGCCGACATTGTGCATGCTCTGTTGCCTGTGTCTATGTGCCTGTGGTTCTGTCAGTGTGATCATGTGATGTATCTGACCCCAGGAATGCGTCAATAAAGTTTCCCCTTCCTGGGACAATGAATTCACGGTGTTCTTATTTCAATTTCCAGGAGTGTATTAGTCAACTTCCAAAGCTCAGTTTCTCTAACTCCACGGCTGTAGTTCGATTACTGGAATCGAGACGTGCACCGAAACTGTCGAGTTTTAATACAATACCAGTAAGTTCGCTATTAAAAGGTGCCATCTGTCACTACACTGTTTTAAATAAAGTTCTTACTAGTGAATTTGTGGCAATGTAAATACCGTTTAAGTCAAAATCTTTAAAATATTGTAAAGCTGAAACTATGATTCGCCCGTTTCGTGGATTTTCATGAAGGCAACCATCGCAAGTAAAAATAAAAACGGGTGTTACAAAAACTTCTCGAGTTCTCATTAGCTTTTCGAAGGCAAGTTATTCAGAAAGTCCATGTACGTCTGTGGAATGAATTTCTGCATTAGAGGAAGAATGTTTTCCACCACCAATCGCTGCGAATATTGGCCCAGAGTTTGTCACAGCCGCAAGGTTTTCCTTATCATCTTTCTTTATTACAACACCTGCATAAAGAAAGGAAATGAATTTATACTTTTCAGCGACCACGAAATCATGATCCGTTAGTTTTACACGGTAGTCAAGGTGCATTAATATTGGTGATTGAGCATTTGCTGCTCTGATACGTAGCGGGAGACGTGTTTTGTCATCCATCGATAAAAAAAAGGGGAGCAGGGCCCAGAAGTGAAGCTAAAGACTCAAGCCAATAGAATTCTTCCGGGCATTTGACCGCATTGCCAATGTGTAAAGAGCTCCGACATTTCGGTCACTGTTGCAAATGACTTTTCTCAGTGTGGTTTTTATCTTTAACTGCTAAATGGGAGAAGATTTGGTTCTTATACAGGGTGTTACAAAAAGGTACGGCCAAACTTTCAGGATACATTCCTCACACACAAATAAAGAAAAGATGTCATGTGGACATGTGACCGGAAACACTTAACTTCAATGTTAGAGCTCATTTTAGTTTCGTCAGTATGTTCTTCCACCTACGCTCAATGGAGCACGTTATCATGATTTCATTCGGGATACTCTACCTGTGCTGCTAGAACATGTGCCTTTACAAGTACGGCACATGTGGTTCATGCACGATGGAGCTCCTGCACATTTCAGTCGAAGTGTTCGTACGCTTCTCAACAACAAATTCGGTGACCGATGGATTGGTAGAGGCGGACCAACTCCATGGCCTCCACGCTCTCCTGAACTCAACCCTCTTGACTTTCATTTATGGGGGCATTTGAAAGTTATTGTCTACGCAACCCCGGTACCAAATGTAGAGACTCTTCGTGCTCGTATTGTGGACGGCTGTGATACAATACGCCATTGTCCAGGGCTGCATCAGCGCATCAGGGATTCCATGCGACGGAGGGTGGATGCATGTATCCTCACTAACGGAGGACATTTTGAACATTTCCTGTAACAAAGTGTTTGAAGTCACGCTGGTACGTTCTGTTTCTGTGTGTTTCCATTCCATGATTAATGTGATTTGAAGAGAAGTAATAAAATGAGCTGTAACATGGAAAGTAAGCGTTTGCGGACACATGTCCACATAACAAATTTTCTTTCTTTGTGTGTGAGGAATGTTTCCTGAAAGTTTGGCCGTACCTTTTTGTAACACCCTGTGTACTGGCGAAGGAGTCTGAAGATATATAGGATATTGAGGAGGAGATGTGGTAGACGTCCTTTGTTGGTGAGAATGTCAAATCAAACACCTTTTAGGTGTCTAATTTCCAAACTGTTATTTTACTGGGCTACCAGTTTCGGCTACATATTACGCCATCTTCAGGCCCTCTCATCGAGGTGTAGGAAGATTCGGACCTCGGTTCCAGTAAAAAAAGAATCATCTGCCGATCATCTGTCTTATGTAGCTGGCCCTTGTTTTGACCGGAACCTTTCGCCGGCCGTTGTGGCCGAGCGGTTCTAAGCGCTTCAGTCTGGAACCGCGCTGCTGCTACGCTACGGTCGCAGGTTCGAATCCTGCCTCGGCCATGAATGTGTGTGCTGTCCTTAGTTAGGTTTAAGTAGTTCTAAGTCTAGGAGACTGATGACTTCAAAATGGTTCAAATGGCTCTGAGCACTATGGGACTTCTGAGGTCTTCAGTCCCCTAGAACTAAGAACTACTTAAACCTAACTAACCTAAAGACATCACACACATCCATGTCCGAGGCAGGATTCGAACCTGCGACCGTAGCGGTCGCGCAGTTCTAGACTGTAGCGCCTAGAACCACTCGGCCACTTCGGCCGGCTGATGACTTCAGATGTTATTTCCCATAGTGCTTAAAGCCATTTCTTTGACCGGAACCGAGGTTTGAATCTTCCTACACGTCGATGAAGGGGCCTAAAGATGGAGTAATATTTCGCCGAAAATGGTTGCCCAGTAAAATAGCAGTTAGGACATTAGACGGCTGTAAGGTGTTTGATATGACCTTCTGAACTGAACAGCCGAGTCCCATAACCATCTCTGAAAAGATGGACATACAGGTCCTTTATTGGCGTTGACATTTCTTTTCATTGGTAGATATAGACATTCTTGATTGGTATTTGCTTAATTGTTTGCCACTGGTGGAAATAGGCGAACGAAAACGGGCGGCCGTTGTGACGTAGCCCTGTTTACTTGCTGTCTAGTGCCTGCTGAGGCGTTCCAGTACTGTGTGTACCTGCGGCCGCTGTGGTTCCCCACCCGCCGTGTGTGTTGCTTCGTGTGCGCTGCCGTTCCGTAGCGCTGTTTATACTGCTGGCAGCCAGGACGCCGCACGTCCGTACCCGTCATGTTGGCGGGTTCGCTCGGCTACATATGGCGCTTCTTTTGCCTTCCTCCTAAAAGTAAGACGCTGTTTCTCCGGTCCGCAGGCTCCTCGAAATTCTGTTTTCCGCACTCGTCCTGGTTTTATGCCACAGTAGACCTGGTGTGTTACATTAGGTGGATATATCTTTCACTTTCAGCTGCCTGTGTGTTGATCGGACACCCCGTCACGCCTACATACAAAAGTCCACACTCGCATGCAATTTCGTAATTTCTAGCAGCTTGTAGCTTGTCAACTGCATCTTTCATTGGGCCAAGAACATATTTTATTCTGTTGTTGCCTGAGAAAATCTTCTTGGTACCTGCTCGACGGAGAATTTTGGCCACACGTTCCGTGATCTCTTGATCATACGGTAGAAGGGCGACGTTTTACACGTACTTCTGCTCTAGCATACTGCCTTCATCCTTGGTCGCTATAGTTTTATCTCTTGTTTTCTACCGTAACCATTGGCTCTGGAAAGGGACGAGAGATTTTGTAACTCAGCCTTCAGATCTTCTTCATTGCTAATTCTGTGGCCTCTCTTAACTTAAGGGTGCAGGGCGGATTTCTTCTGCATAGAGTGATGTTAGGAGGAGGCATGTAGGTATCTGTCCGTGCTGATGAGCTTTCTCTGGCCAAGTTTACAAAACCTCAGGTCCATTTTTTGGAGTCAGTGGTTACGGGATGAAGACGACAGACAGGACAGTGGCAACAAAAGATAAAGACACAGAGAGTACTTGCACGCCACAGACGTATCTAGGCAGCAAGTAAACAGAGCTGTGCCACAACTGCCGCTCTTTTCTCATTCCTCTATTACCACCAATGGAAGATAATTAAGTAAATACCAATCAAGAACAGACGTTTCCACGAATGGAAAGAAAAACACCAATAAAGGATGTCTCCCTCTTCCCTATCAAAAATGGTTCAAATGGCTCTGAGCACTATGGGACTTAACTTCTGAGGCCATCAGTCCCCTATAACTTAGAATTACTTAAACCTAACCAACCTAAGGACATCACACACACCCACGCCTAGAACCGCTCGGCCACACCGGCCGGCCGTCAGATTACAATAACGGCCTTTTCCGCCTGTGTATGAGAACTAAAACTTCTCTCATTCAGCACCTATAAAGCCTTCATACGCCCCATCCTAAGCTATGCCATCATTGCTATGATCTTTGCTACGCCTAAATTCTATAGATCCCTCGAAATCCTAGAAAGACATGTACTCCTCCTTGCCTTCTACATCCGCTTACATTGTCACAATCGCATCTTGTACCAAATCATTGACATAAAAGCTTTCTGAGTGTCGTACCGCGTCATAATGTAAAAGAAAAGTATACTGAAGAGGCCAGGGTACGGACATGGTCATAGTGGCCTTACTCTGGGTCGGCTCAACCCAAAATCGTGGAGGATGCGTTACCCTTCCTGGTAAACATGCTGAAGCCATGTAGATGGGCAGATCTATTTTGTACAGAGAGGCAATTGTGCAACTACCTTAATATCTTGAGCGAGACATATAACTGGAATGTGTTGGAATTTTAAGCACCCGGTTCAGAATGTTTCACGCATTCCAAATTCTAATCTGTTGCAACGGCGTGCCCTGTACTACAGAAAACGCTGATCAGTACAGTCTCCAATTGTATGTTACTCCATAAAATTTTTATGGCTGTGGCTGGAAGCAAGTATCACTGTTTGTAGCTAAAACTGTGAACACGAAAACATGAATGGGTTTACAATAAAGGGTCTAAGTAAGCACGATTTCATTCACAAAATACTCTTGGAGGGCTTCTATGAATCATTTTCTTAACGAAGCTAGCTTTCGTTGCAATTGATACTTCATTCATTGTACACCAAAGTACAAGCGTTTTTCAGTTTTTCAGTGATAAAATAAAAAGGAAATGAGTAATTTTCTCTAAGACTGAAAACCTTACTCAGGTTTGTTTCTTGCTTTGTACATTATCTGATCAAAGTTATCCGGATATCCCTACGTAATGTGGGACTGACCACTGGATCTCACGAGAGGCGGACAGCCAGTAGAAAAGGAGAGTGATGCGGGGGAGGAGGGGGGAGGGTGGGAGGAGGGGAAGAAGGTTATTGTGTTATCAGAAGCAGTAACAGGAGAATAGATCGATCAGGAGAGCTCAGTCACGTGAGTAACAAATACATCACGAATATTTCTACCCTTCTACACTTGCACAAGTCGACTGTTGGTAATGTGATTGTGAAGCGGTAACGGGAAGGTACAAACACAGTTAAAGACCATGCAGACTGCATGTAGTGACGGACAGAGCCCATCGAGCATCACATAGGATGTTTGGGAAAAACTGCATGAAATCAGCGGAAGAAATCACTCGTGATTATCAGTCCAGCTAGCGCCGTGTCTTTGTGTAGGGATTTAAAAAGAAAGGGAGTACAATGATCAGGCAGCTCCTCGAAGTCTCACATTTCTGTTGTCAGTACTAACTGACGCTTAAGGTGATGTAAACAGCGACGCAGCTGGAAAGTGAATGATGAGAAACGATTTGGAGTGATGAATCACCCTATATACTGTGGCAGTCCGTCGGAAGGATTTAAGTTTGGCGAATACCTGGAGATCCCTAACTGCCATCATGCGTTGTGCCAATAGTGCCGTACGGATGAGGTGGTATCATGATGTGTGTGGGGGTGGTAGTAGTGATCGGGGGGGGGGGGGGGGGGGGGAGAGGAGGAGGTTGAGAAGGGACAATGTCAGGGTGTGATCCCCTTATTCGAAGACGATGACTGAATCAGCATGTCAATGTCACTTGTCAGAAAACAGCATCTATGACGCAACGGTCCGTCGACAATAACATTCCTGAATGGACTGATAGGCCCGGCTCACTCCTAAATTAAATCCTATAGAATACTCCTGGGATGACTTATAAAGTCGACTTTTGCTCCATAACCCAGCGTCCAACATCATTACCTTCTCTCGTTTCGGCTCTTCAGCCAGAATGAGCTGCCATTTCTCCTGACAGTGTCCCTAGCAGAGTTCAAGCCGTCGCAAGGGGGAAGGATGGTCACCTCCGCCCCCCCCCCCTTTTAAAGTCCACTGATAGGTGTCAGGATATTTTCGGTCAGATAGTGGACTGCGCTTATCTCATCCTGATCACTTGTCCCGTCATCACTGTGTAAGCTGCTTCGTGAATTTCTGGTCAGTCATTTCTCGATTTCCAAACCCGAACAGCTTGTAATTCTAAAGTTTTTGTCTGTCAACATCATCCTCAGATAGTGTCAATGGCTTTCTATATGTCCTTCTGGTAGCTGCACCCTAAGTTACTGACTTTATTTATGTTCCGATGTAATGACAAGCTCCGGCACGAAGATCAATAACAGTACAGCGGAGAGGTCTATGAGACGTCGTCAGCCAATAGCACGCTGACTAGGGCGTCACCACGACGGGGGCGGCATCTATACGTAGAGAGTGAAAGCGACGCGCCGCCTAGCCTCTGCCGCACTAGTAGATCCGGACTAGAAGAGAGCGTTAGAAGAGCCGCAGTGATATTAACGACAACAGTGACTTACGAAGTTGTGCGACTATCTTGCACGGAAATTGTATATATCAACTGCATGTAGAAACAAAACATAAGTATTGTCAATAAATTTTTTTATTTTATTTATTTATTTGTTTATTCTTCTGTGGGACCAAATTAAGGAGAAGTCTCCATGGTCGTGGAACGAGTCAATACATGAAATTATAACACGATAGTAGAAACAGATAAAATGAAATACAAGAAACGTATTCAGGCGACAATTCGTAATTTTAAATAAAGAAAATCAACAATGTAACATTGGAATTTGCTTAATTTTTCAGCTCTTCCATGAGCTCCTCGACAGAATAGAAGGAGAGAGCCATGAGGAAACTCTTCAGTTTAGACTTAAAAGCGTTTGGGCTACTGCTACGATTTTTGAGTTCTTGTGGTAGCTTATTGAAAATGGATGCAGCAGAGTAGTGCACTCCTTTTTGCGCAAGAGTCAAGGAAGTGCATTCCACATGCAGATTTGATTTCTGCCTAGTATTAACTGAGTGAAAGCTGCTAACTCTTGGGAATAAACTAATATTGCTAACAACAAACGACATTAAAGAAAATATATACTGTGAGGGCAATGTCAGAATTCCCAGACTATTGAATAGGGGTCGACAAGAGGTTCTCGAACTTACACCACATATAGCTCGAACAGCCCGTTTTTGAGGCAAAAATACCCTTTTTGAATCAGAAGAATTACCCCAAAAAATAATACCGTATGACATAAGCGTATCAAAATATGTGAAGTAGACTACTTCTCGTGTTGAACTTTCACTTATTTCAGATACTGTTCTAATGGTAAATAAAGCAGCATTTATTTTCCGAACGAGATCCTGAACATGGGATTTCCACAAGAGCAGACTATCTATCCGAACGCCTAGGAACTTGAACTGTTCCGTCTCGCTTTAAATATGCCCATTCTGTCTTTTCAAAATGTCAGTTCTTGTTGAATTGTGAGTTAGAAACTGTAAAAACTGAATCTTACTGTGATAAACTCTTACTGTAATAAACTCCATTAATATGATTTGGTTGTATGTTGTATAGGGCCGGCCGAAGTGGCCGTGCGGTTAAAGGCGCTGCAGTCTGGAACCGCAAGACCGCTACGGTCGCAGGTTCGAATCCTGCCTCGGGCATGGATGTTTGTGATGTCCTTAGGTTAGTTAGGTTTAACTAGTTCTAAGTTCTAGGGGACTAATGACCTCAGCAGTTGAGTCCCATAGTGCTCAGAGCCATTTTTTTTGTTGTATAGCTATCCAAGAAAACAGCTTGCTACGCACCCTGTAAGACACGCGTTGGCAGGATCACACAATTTACGACTCTACATTTCGTGCAACACGCTCTACAATGTGTTGCATTTTTCCACCGATTTCGATACACTGGAGACTTCACTTTTTGTAGCCAGCTGTCGCTTTGATTCATGCTGATGTACTCGACGAAACATTGATTTTATTCCTTCTGTGATGTTACTGCTACAGGAACTTCGCAGACTCGATAATAAACCCGCGCTGAAAGTCGGCAGCCGACCGTCCGCGCTGCCGCTTCTGTGCACACATGCTCCGGCACACCTGCCGACTATTTGCTCGTCAGCGTGGGCGGACGGGTTTTCCTTCGTTCTCCGGACGCAGGACCCGCCGGACTGTAAAGGCGTCTGCCGGACTGCATACACGATTCGGTCGCCCGGACTGTTCAGGCCTAACTGACAGGACTTTCGGAGTGTCTGCTGGTGCGTGCCTTTTTGTCTGTCGAATGCACTTACTGTAGTGCTGAGAAGCTGCGGATCCCACCTGAAGTGTTTGTCAAACTGCAGCTCATAGCAGGCATGCCGAACATCCTTGGTCGCCATGCGGCATTCATGCATGTAACGAGTTGTAACAAGAACGAATTTTCACTTTGCTGCGCAGTGTGCGCTGATATGAAACTTCCTGGCAGATTAAGACTGTGTGCCGAACCGGAACTCGAACCCACAACCTTTTTCATTCTTCATCTACATCTACATGGACACTCTGCAAGTTCTTGGCAGAGGGTTCATCGAACCACCTTGAAACCTCCCCTTAGAAAAATTATTGAATTACTGTGCTGGTGAACCCTTTACGTTATTTGATTTTCAAACAGCTGAGCAAAACTGAACGTACTCAGACATTTCTCTCTTTGCTTATTCTGATCATCACTAAACTGACACACAATATTTTTAGCGCAACGCAATCTGACTTTCAATAACCCCTACAAAAGAATGGCCCTGACTAACAATAACCTATACCATTCATGAATCACTTACCTCACAAAAATCTTCGTTACTCCAACTACTGCAATACAGCGAGAGCCAATACTGCCAGCTAAATAAAGGATTCTAACTACTGAAGGTACTAACTACTGACAGGCATAATTAGCAAATGAAAGATTTTGATAGAGAACAAACAATGTATTTACCTTAATAGTGTTCAACAATCATAATATATATACAGGGTGTTACAAAAAGGTACGGCCAAACTTTCAGGAAACACGGAATCCCTGATGCGCTGATGCAGCCCTGGAGAATGGCGTATTGAATCACAGCCGTCCACAATCCGAGCACGAAGCGTCTCTACATTTGGTACCGGGGTTGCGTAGACAAGAGCTTTCAAATGCTCCCATAAATGAAAGTCAAGAGGGTTGAGGTCAGGAGAGCGTGGAGGCCACGGAATTGGTCCGCCTCTACCAATCCATCGGTCACCGAATTTGTTGTTGAGAAGCGTACGAACACTTCGACTGAAATGTACAGCAGCTCCATCGTGCATGAACCACATGTTGTGTCGTACTTGTAAAGGCATATGTTCTAGCAGCACAGGTAGAGTATCCCGTATGAAATCATGATAACGTGCTCCATTGAGCGTAGGTGGAAGAACGATACTAAAATGAGCTCTAACATGGAAATTAAGCGTTTCCGGACACATGTCCACATGACATCTTTTCTTTATTTATGTGTGAGGAACGTTTCCTGAAAGTTTGGCCGTACCTTTTTGTAACACCCTGTATATCAGTTCATGACGTCCAGTCTTACAAATTTACTGTCTCTGATGGACACAAGTCCAGATCGTCCACTCTCAAAACTCCGCCATCTCTCTCCCCACATCCACCAATGCTGGCGGCTCACCTCCAACTGCGCAACGCTACGCGCTAACAGCCAACTGCCCGACACTACAATAGCAAATTCCAACAATGCAAACCAACCACAGACTGCACACAGCACAGTCACTGATTTTCATATAGAGTGCTACGTGGCGTTACCAATACAAAAACCTAGACAGCCTACTTACAACCTTCACAATAATTCTCTATTATTCCACTCTCTAACAACGTCCGGAGAAAACGAACGCATACATCTTTACGTGGACGCTCTTATTTCCCTTATTTCATTATGATGATGGTTTCTCCCTATTTAGGTCGACTCAACAAAAATTTTCGCATTCGAAGGAGAAAGTTGATGATTCGAAATGGATCAAATGGTTCAAATGCCTCTGAGCACTATGGGACTTATGCCCGAGGCAAGATTCGAACCTGCGACCGTAGTGGGTGATTCGCATAAGATTCCGCCACAACGAAAAAAGCCCGTGTTTTAACGATGTGCACCCCAAATCCTGTGTCATGTCAGTGACACTCTCTCCCCCATTTTTCGATAATACAAAACGTGCAGCTCTTTTTTTGAACTTTCTCGATGAACCTCGTCAACCATATCTGGTAACGACCCGACACCGTGTAGCAGTATTCTAAAAGAGGACGGACAAGCGTAGTGCAGGCAGTTCCTTTAGTAGATCTGTTGCATCTCCTAAGTGTTCTGCCGCTAAAACGCCGTCTTTGATTCGCTTGTAACGACCCGACACCGTGTAGCAGCATTCTAAAAGAGGACGAACAAGCGTAGTGCAGGCAGTTCCTTTAGTAGATCTGTTGCATCTCCTAAGTGTTCTGCCACTAAAACGCCGTCTTTGATTCGCTTGTAACGACCCGTCACCGTGTAGCAGCATTCTAAAAGAGGACGGACAAGCGTAGTGCAGGCAGTTCCTTTAATAGATCTGTTGCATCTCCCAAGTGTTCTGCCACTAAAACGCCGTCTTTGATTCTCTTTCCCTACAACATTTTCTATGTTTTCTTTCTAATTTAACTTGTTCGTAATTGTAATTCCTGGGTATTTTAGTCGAATTTATGGCCTTTAGATTTGACTAATTTATCGTGTAACAGAACTTTAACGGATGTGGATGACCTCACTCTTTATTATATTTACGGTCAGTTGCCTACTTTCACACCATACAGATATCTTTATTAAATTGTTTTGCAGTTTGTTTTGATATTCTGATGACTTTACAAGGCGAAAAACGACTGCATCATCTGTAAACAGCCTAAGACGGCTGCTCAGATTGTCTCCTAAATCAAAATAATTTTCAGTGAATGCGTTTAGCGGATTTTCGGATGATATTTTATGCGTACCTCCGGATTTAAACATGTGTTTTCGCCGAAATATCGAGGGTAAATTGAAGCCACTACCAACTGTAATTGTATGAGTCTGGCACATGTTTGAAATTAGACTCAACTTTTCTTTGAACGTTCCAGCAATTGTGTCATCTGAGTTGGGAGGGCGCTAGAAGGATCCAGTTATTATTTTAATTCCGGTTCACAAGAAAGATCTATACCCATACTAACTCACAGGAACTGTGTACTTGAATTTCACTACAACATAAATTACTTTTAACAGCAACAAACACGCTGCTCTCAACTGTGTGGTCTATCCCTTCTGAACATCGTTAGGTCATCGTAAAAATTTCAGCTGAACATATCTCCGACTTTATCCAGCTTTCAGTGCCTACAACGATTTGAGCATCAGTGCTTTCCATCAGCGCTTGGAGCTCTGGTGTTTTTCCAACACACCCATGACAATTTACAACTGTTGTATCGGTGGCTCCTGGATCTACGTTCTTCCTATGTTTTACCTCCACCTTTTGCGACTGTAACCCTTTTTGTGTTTCCCCAAGACCCTCTAACCTAAAAAACCATCCAGTCCACACCACACATACCCTGCTGCCCGTGTAGCCGCCTCCTGCGTGCAGAGGACTCTTGATCTATTTCGAGGAACGCGAAACCCCATCACCCCACGGCGCAAGATGAGAAACCTGCAGCTGACAAGGTCACAGAACCGTTTGAGCCTCTGATTCAGACCCTCCGGTCGGTTTCTGTAACAGAATTCCGCAATCGGTCCTGTCGACTACGTAACAAATGATGAGCTCTGCTTTCATCTCGCAAGGAAGGCTGGCAGCCGTTACCACTCTGACAGCAACTTGAAATCAGAGAGAATCCTTCAAGATCCAAGGCGATACACATTATTGGAAGCGACGTGAGCCGCCAGTTGCATTTGGCTGCACTCTGTGCTCTAGATGGCACGCGGACGGACCCGTTCCTGGTCTGGAACGACTCCATCCGGTACGTACACGGAATGCACATTGACTTTCTTCTCCTTCTTGGCTGCCATGATCCTAAAGGGTCCCATAACACTCCTAGGCCCCATAACGTGCCCAGGCCCAACAACGCGCCTATTCTGATTCCGGAAATATCCCTCACGCCATGGATAAACCACGTCTCCGTAGTACCTTTTCTTCCAGGAGTACTATTTTTGCAAGTCTGGCAGCAGATGGTTCAAATGGCTCTAAGCACTATGGGACTTAACACCTGAGGTCATCAGTCCCCTAGACTTGGAACTACTTAAAACTAACTAACCTAAGACATCACACACATCCATGCCCGAGGCAGGATTCGAACCTGCGCCCGTAGCAGCATCCTATCTTCGAGGAATGCTGGTCTCGGAAGTTTCGCAGGAGAGCTTCTGTGATGTTTGGAAGGTACGAGATGAGGTACTGGCGGAATCCCTGTGAGGACGAGTCATGAGTCCTGCTCGGGCTGCTCGGCTGGCAGAGTACTTACCTGCTAGAGGCGAAGTTCCAGGGTTCTTGTCCCGGTCCAGCACACATTTCTAATCTGCAAATAAATTTCAAAGCGTAGCCGGTACAACCTTTCGAATATAGACTGCGTTCACATGTAAGTAAAGTGAAAGTATTCGGATGCTCCAGTATACGCGACAGGAACAAAATGGTTTCAAAAGTAGTACTGAAAACGATGAATGTTTCGTTTCTAATGATCTTTTTCTTGACGGTACGTTAAACTCCAAGTATACTACTGTACCAGTTATTTGTTGATTTTATAGTCTTCTCAGCACCATACTTCCCACTATCAGGTGGAGACTATTCCGATAGGCCCATTTGTTAAGAGGGATATATTCTATGCATTAATAACTATGTTTCTCCCTAACTGAAGTATGATTTCCACGGTGAATGAGGGCCCTGCTGCTTTTCGTACAGCGCTTGTATCGTTACCCTGTCGTGTTTTGCGCTGACACTGTCTTTAATAGAAGGAAGATAGATTTGGAATTTAATTAACATGGAAAGCAATTATAAAATATAATACGGTATTCAATGGTTTATTTACAAAGCTCGCTCCGAGGCACAGCAGTTGGAATTACAATGTCGCACAAGTGACGACAGTGAATGTGACGGACATAGCAATGCGATACAGTGGATGAAAAAATTGGCCCCTACTCGCGAGTTGCACGGACAAAATTCCCGCCCAGAAACCCAGATTTACGTTTCCACGGTTTCGGTGGAGTACTTCAGGCGAAAACAGCGATGTTTCTTTCAATACGCCAAGGTACTTTTTGTAGATCGTCTATGAGTAAAATTCCAAATGTCAATATCCAAAAAGTCAAAATATGAATGTTCGAATAGAAACCTCTATTTAAAGTACGAAAAAGAACCCAAGTCGTTATTGCTCTTCTGTTTCTTTATTAGCTGTCGATCCAGGTATGGTCTAAAACTGCGCTAATGCCAAAACTAGTCAGCGGTTATTTCAAATCATTATTAATTTGTACTACTTTGTTTTCGGTGAGTTACAATATGCTATTTTAGTCTTTCCGTAGATGATATTTATCTGTACTTTTAAAGTTGGTCTGGAACCTCGCAACCGCTACGGTCGCAGGTTCGAATCCTGCCTCGGGCATGGATGTGTGTGATGTCCTTAGGATAGGTTTAAATAGTTCTAAGTTCTAGGGGACTGATGACCTCAGATGGTAAGTCCCATAGTGCCCAGAGCCATTTTTTGTACAGTTACTCTATTAAGATTATTTGCCACAAAGGAAAGCAGGGCAATGTCATCGGCTTCAGGAACAATTAACAAGTGCTCCTTCTTCATTTGTCCAATTTAAGGATCCTCTTGGAATTTAATAGAACCTGTGGTGGCAACGTACATATGCAGAAACAGTTTAGTCAATTTTTGAGTGTTAAGAGCTGTTGGCACAGACCTCGTTGGAACTGTGTCCAAAGCCCTCTCAAAAGCTAAAAACTTCGGATAAAATAGTTCTTCATAGTCTTTGCTCCGATTTACAGATTATTTCACAACTTGCGAGTAGTGCACTGTGATACACCAACTTCAGAGGTGAAAGACAGCTGTTCTTTCAGACAGCCTCCATTTCTCAGATTTTATTTACGCTATTTTTATGCAACTATTAATCAGTCAATACTCTCTCTCAAAAAGGTAATAACAATGCATTTTAATAAGTATTTGACTGTGGTTAGTGTACCTCCATGAGTTAACTTCCTGGCCAGAATAATTTCTGTCTTCTCTAAGCTGAGACTGCTTGTAGGTTCGCTAATGGGCAGCGGCCCGCTACAAGGGCAGAGGGGACAGGTGACTTCTTCTAGAATTGGTCATGCCGGAGATACGGATGTGCAATAGCCTTGCCTCTCGCCTGCCAGACTGTCGCGGCACTTGAGAAAGTGGCAAACCTGAGAAAGTACGCAGTGGTCTCGCCAGGAATGGCGGAGCTTATTTTCTGCGAACCAGTGCAGTGCTTTGACCAGGGAGAAAATTTTGTGACGCCACTGTACACAACGGCGACGCGGGCAGAACACAAGAGAGCGGCGCCAAATTATTTTTACATCACCCACGCCAGTAAGATGCGTTTCGTACTGAAAACAGTGAAACTCACTTGGAGTGGCTGTACGGCTGATGACGTCGGATTTAATCGTAGAGCTTCCTAGGTTTCACAGACAAAGCTCCGACTGGCCGACATTCTGCATTATGTTGGTGTAAGATGATTCAACTGGTGCCGAAAAAGCACGGAATCACTCTGATTTTCTGAAGACCTCTTTGACATGGCCCTGACTGAGCCGCACCATCGAGCAGCGCACTGCCGCGGCAGATTGTCAGACGGACACGGAGCGCCGAGTGGGGAAGTTGTATTGTCAGAAGAGCACGGTGCGTGAGGTGACGAACGAGAGAGCTTGATTCAGATGGTTAAAGGCGCTTCAGTCTGGTACCGCGTGACCGCTACGGTCGCAGGTTCGAATCCTGCCTCGGGCATGGATGTGTGTGATGTCCTTAGGTTAGTTAGGTTTAATTAGTTCTAAGTTCTAGGCGACTGATGACCTCAGAAGTTAAGTCGCATAGTGCTCAGAGCCATTTGATTCAGATGGGCGCCGGGACCGCATGTATCTGGGTGTGGCAAGTGAGAGTAGCTGCCGGCACTGTGATGACAGATGACTAACAGGTTTGGTCACGGAACCATTTCTAGCAGATGGCTATATCTTTTTGCAAGAAAGTTTGCATATTTGCAGTTAGGGAAAATTAAGTATTGTTTCATTGACTGTGGAGAGCTTATTTCAACCAACTTTGTTTGAGTGGACAATTATTACTAGGTTATTTTGTCGGTTCATGGTTATAGTCATCAATTCTGAAACTTCCTGGCAGATTAAAACTGTATGCTGGACCGAGACTCGAACTCAGGACCTTTGCCTTTCTCGGGCAAGTGCTCTACCAACTGAGCTACCCAAGCACAACTGACGCCCCGTCCTCACAGCTTTACTTCTGCCAGTATCTCGTCTCCTACCTTCCAAACTCCTGCGAACCTAGCAGAACTAGCATTCCTGAAAGAAAGGTAGAAGATGAGATACTGGCAGAAGTAAAGCTGTGAGGACGCGGCATGAGTCGTGCTTGGGTAGCTCAGTTGGTAGAGCACTTGCCCACGTAAGGCAAAGGTCCCGAGTTCGATTCTCGGTCCAGCACACAGTTTCAATCTGCCAGGAAGTTTCATATCAGCGCACACTCCGCTGCAGAGTGAAAATCTCATTCTGGAAACTTATCAATTGTATTTACAGTCAGATTACGTGTCCAAAATTTCTATCCATCGGAAGTAAAGGGACTCATTTCCGTTTCTATCATACCTTTGTCAACAATAGCTTGTGATGCTTGTTATATGCAGAGTTTATTCTGACCCACCATATTTTTGATTAATAGTTTGCATTATACTTTATGATCTTTGGGGTAATAAACATTTTTGTTATTCAGTTTCAATAGTGTAGAACGTTTGATTCATTATTTTGGATGGGTTTAATATTTTTCTCACTGATTACAACTACTGGTAGGAGAGGTCATCTCTAGTTAGCGTTATCCTTGCGTGTAGATCTCAGTAGGTTTCTGAACGGTTTTTTCTCTGTGCCAAAGGTAAATTATAGAAAGAAGTCGTAATAAGTACGCACACGCTGCCATTACAACACTACACTCTGCGCAGTAAGGAGGCACTGGCAAGATCATGCCTTGCAGTGTACATGAAAAAAAAAAAAAGGTATCGACCTTGAGCCGGCTAGTCGACACATTTTTTCTTCCCAACAGAGGTTTCAGCAATTAGTAGTGGACACCTGTTTTGAAGGCCTTGCTATTTCAACGATTCAAATACAATGTTCTGTTGTTGGTGATATTTTCAGTGGTTGTATGTTGTGTGCAGAACGATTGTAGGTCTACTGTCTCTTATGAATTACACAGACACCTGAGAGTGTTAACAGAAGAATAGTAGTCCTGATAAGTTCGATAACTTATAAAGTTCGTCATACAGGATCACGGAACTATTCCTGGTTGTAAGCGGAACCTTCACTGAGTATGGTTGAAGCAAGAGGAAGCAAGGCTGCAGTGGTGGCATGCCACTATGAATAATCGACTGGCGGTGGCATTGCCAGCGAGCGAAGCAGGCGCTCTCGTTTTGCCTTCTCACC
Organism: Schistocerca serialis cubense; assembly: GCF_023864345.2. NCBI lineage: Eukaryota > Metazoa > Arthropoda > Insecta > Orthoptera > Acrididae > Schistocerca > Schistocerca serialis. The sequence continues at coordinate 444,356,295 of NC_064645.1, forward strand.
AGCAGTGCCGAATTGGAATCTAGTTGTCTTCGTGGCCGCATAAGTGAGTTCTTCGCCAGCCACTTCCTTCCCCCCCTCTGGGGAACCTGCGCTGCAAGTGACAGTGGACGAAGGAAGTTGGCCAACCCTATGAGCCAACTGGTATGGGCTGAATGGACGAGGGGGCTGAGGAGTCCACCTAGATGACCCAGTGGCAGCGACCATTGCAGCAGCACTACAGCGGCTGGTGATTGTTGACCTCCGCCTGCATCTGTTCGTCAGCTTTGGAGGGGGCGTCGTCGTCGTAGGTGTGGACCATCAACTGTCTCCAGCTTGGCAGGGCATACGGCAAGAAGTGGCCTGAACGATGACAAACTGGTTGTGGAAACGATCTTGCATGAGACGGTTATGCAGAAGCTGCACTATCGGCGGAGAGAGACAGTAGGGAAGGGGCCATCCGGTGCTCCTGCAGAAGGGCGGCTTCCAGTCAGTCACCATCAGAAATCAGCTAGCAGTTGCATCTCGACGTCGCTGTCACTCAAAAGCACATTAAACAAATGTGCATCCGTGGTGCCTGACGGTTGGAGTGGGGCAGCGCTTGGAAGAGGGTTCCCCACCAGCAGTTGCTGTGGCTACAGAGCTGACAAGTCGGTGCCCCACCGACAGAACAGCTGGTACTCTTGCCACCCCATTGGCGTCCACTGTGAATGTTCGCTAACTGCGAGTAACTTGCAGCATTACAGCACCCATATAGGCCCTGACTGAATTTTTGTGCCCAGACAGGGCCGCAAACGAGACATTATGAAGGGCACAAACACAACTCAGGCCACGATACAGCTCAGAGAATGTATAACAGCATCCAGACTATCGACCATGGAGAATCGCCATCAGGCTGCGGCCATTCGAAGGGGTGGTCCTGTTGGCGCTGAGAAAGATACAATGTCTGTGGACAAATCTGCCAAACACTTTTTCAGTTGCACCTTAATGGTACCATGTCCCCGTTCGACTGTTGGTGAACTGGAGCGTTAGGTGTACTGCAGATGCAAAAATCGTGATAGAACGCCAAAGCAAACTGTGGGTTACTATTAGATAATGTCGTCCACAGAAGCCCTTCAATCATGAAAAACTGAGTAAGAACCGCCACAGTTGCTTCTGCTTTGCTGGAGTACATGCACACAATATATTGATGATTGGACAGCACATCAACCACCACCAACCACGCCACACCAGGATGTGAGCCTGAAGAACCAGAGGCACAAGGCACAAAGATGTGGGTATCACCTGAGTCAGTGCTAAGAAAGAGCCCGCCAAAGATTAATGAGGAAAAGTTGCAGAGTTGACCAGCCTGTTGGTGAGCCATCACTTGGGCCAACCAGTGCACACAAACGGAACCATCTGATGGAGAACAGGACCAAAAAATGGTTCAAATGGCTCAGAGCACTATGGGACTTAACATCTATGGTCATCAGTCCCCTAGAACTTAGAACTACTTAAACCTAATTAACCTAAGGACATCACACAACACCCAGCCATCACGAGGCAGAGAAAATCCCTGACCCCGCCGGGAATCGAACCCGGGAACCCGGGCGTGGGAAGCGAGAACGCTACCGCACGATCACGAGATGCGGCCTGAACAGGACATTTCTGGGTGGCCTGCTCTACGCAGTGAGCTTTTACTGAAAGCAAATCCACTGTTTTCTGCAAGTGATTGTTGAGCCGTGCGTGGCTCGTGTTCGTGCCATCTCTCTTTTTTTACATTGTGTTTTACTGTACTGCCACCTCGTTTTGTTAATCCAATTACTGGTGTTACTGAGTTGCTGGCTTGTCTGCCCGTGAGCGGCAGCAGCAGCGCTTATCGATATGTCCCGCCGTATTATCTTTGTTGGACTGCTATGACTTCCCGGTTGTCTTGTGTTGGGAGGCAGTTCGTATCTGGCAGTCAGTTGGAACGTGCCAGCAGTTAGTTTGGACCTGGCAGTGTTTCAGCTGGCACGCGGCACAAGTTCAGTCGGGGCGCAGTAGCGGTGAGGTCCGGACCGCCATGACTTGCCCGACGGTTGCCGACACACATGGTTGGAGTGGGGACGACTTTGGTTGGTCGTCGGTCGGTCGTCTTACCGGAAGACATGTATTTGGCTGGCGATCGCTTATGGGTTGGCTGTGTGTGCCGACTTGTGATTCGTCCCTGTTATTGTACAGTCACTGCCGTTAGCATTATTTAGTTCTTCATGCATGTGTTCGTGAAGCTGTGTATAGTTTGTGTGATTTTGATTGACAAGTTATTTTAGATGTTGTCGGCGTACTGGCTCAGAGAGGTCGGTCGTCTCTTCGGGCGACATCTAGCTCGCTCTCTGAGCGTTTCTGGGCCCCTTCAATTACCATCTTGTGGAAGTTGGGTCGGTCCTTTCCTGGTGCAGTTATGTCGCTTACCCAGTGGGCGTGTTCCCTCTGCATGGTTGGGTCCGAGCCAGTATTTCCGCCGTCGTGTGTCTGGAAGTGAGTGGGAGACGCACCATCAGTGCAGTCGCGACGGAGCAGCAGTCGCGGACGGACCAGCAGGCAGTTGGTCGGTTGGCGTGGAGCAGCGAGGAAACCTCGGCGCGTGTTTTGGCCGAGCCCGCTGACCGCGTCCACGCGCGGTCGGAGTGTGTATGTGTTTCCATTACTACGAGGTCCGTGGCTCATCGATCCTGGATACGAAAGTTAAGTTTGACTTAGTCTACCAGCAAGTCACGACTGTTCGCATTGTGTCATTTGGACTTCAAATGGCTCTGAGCACTATGAGACTTAACTTCTAAGGTCATCAGTCCCCTAGAACTAAGAACTACTTAAACCTAACTAACCTAAGGACATCACACACATCCATGCCCGAGGCAGGATTCTAACCTGCGACCGTAGCGGTCATGCGGTTCCAGACTGTAGCGCCTAGAACCGCTCGACCACCCTGGCCGGCCGGTTGGACTTCGTTGTGGGCTGTTGGGACATGTTATCTTGTCGGTGGGTCCGTTGACTGTCGGTTGGTTGGGCTGTCGTCGGATCGTGATTGGTTGGCCCGACTGCCTGTCTCTCCTACACTAACATTAGTATTTCAAGTGCACACCGACCCCCGTAAACTTCTGGCTGTACTGCCTTTTCTTATTGGTGTTTGATTGTGATTCTTAATGGCTCATAACCGATGGTTGAATTTGTATGCTTTTAGTTGGGTTTCAAATAGTGGGCCTCCTGCCAGTTTAAAATTGAAAGTTCCTTATTTGTCAAGTCTTGCATTGTGTGGGCCCTTCAGCCTCATTAAAAATATTTTGTATAAAGCTTTGGGCCTTCTGCCTTTTGAAAATTTATTGTAGTTGTCTTTTTCAATAATGGGCCTTCAGCCGCCTTAAAATTTAAATTTCTTACTTGTTAAATCCTAGATTATTTGGGCCTTCAGCATGTGTAAAATATTGTTTAAATATAAAGCTTTGGGCCTTCTGCCTACTAAAAATTATTTTAGTTGTTTTAAGTAATCGGCCTTCAGCCGTTTTTAAATTAAAGTTCTTATCTTTCAAGTATCAGACTGTGTGGGGCCTTCAGCCAAATTGAAGATAAGGCCTTCTGCCTTGGTCTTCTTTAATTAGTCTTAAATCACGGGCCTTCATCCGTCTTTAAATTGAACTTGTTTGCTTTTCAAGTCTCAGATTTGTTGGGCCTTCAGCCAAGTTATAGAACTTACTTACACGAGGCCTTCTGCCTTTTAAATATTCTGTTTTGAGTCTGAATTTTAAGTTAATGGCCTTCAGCCGTTTTTAAATTGAAGTGGTTGTGCCCTTGAGGCATAAGATACTGTGGCCTATTCAGCCGATAACTAAGTTCAAAAATTTTGCTGTATTGTTTGGGCAACTCAATAAAGATATATGTGTCTGAGTGTAACTGACAGCCCCATTTTGGCCCCTTTCCACAATTCCAACTACCTGTTGTGTACTGCGGACTTAATCAGGACGTTTCAATTGTTTATCTGAAAACAGACACCATTGGCGTTATGCTAGGATACGTTGAGTCCCATGGGCAATCACAACAACGTGTCCGCATTTGCATGCTATGCTACCGACCGACAATGATTATTATACTAATACTCATTTAAAAACAAAGCTGAACGCTGGAGTCGTTGTGTTGGAAGCTCTAAATGGTGGCCAGAAAGTGCCATAAACGGCTTGTGGTCGGTGGTGAGATGGAATTTGTTGCCATAAACAAACACACGAAACTTCCAGATCCATACATGATGGCCAAAGCTTGCTTTTCTATTTGAGAATAATGGCGTTGAGTGGCTATGAACGTCTTGGAAGTGTACACAATAGAGTTTTCAGAGCCGTCAACACTTTCGTGAGCCAAGACAATACCAACTCTGTAGTGGGAGGAATATGTGCCAAGGACAAGTTTTTCACGTGGCATAAAAGTGTCGAAGCATGGTGATGAGCAGCGACTATATGGGATGAATGCTCTAATGCAGTGTGCCAGCCAGCAAGTTGTTGAGCGGAGGAGTGATATCCGTCACGTTGGGGAGAAATTTTGGATAACGATTGACTTTACTCAGAAACGCTCGGAGTTCCTTCAGGTTCCTTGTTTTAGATAGGTTTTCAGTAGCCACCAAGTGGTTATCTATTGGTTTGCCGCCCCACATATTCTATTTCCATCTGAAAAAACTTCGACTTCAGCAATTTGCACTTAACGCCCGCCTCTAGCAGTTTAGTGAAAAGGATACAAAGCGAGATGTTCCTGCTGTGAGGGACCGGTGACGATGACGTCATCAAGGTAAGCTGTGGACCATGGAACATCCTACGTTAACTGTTCTAAAAATCTCTGGAAAATGGTGGCAGCACTTGCCATGTCGGACGACAAGTGCGTACAACGGTATAACCCAAAGGGAGTGTTAACGCCATAGTCACCTGAGAGGGTGAATGAAGACGAACCATCAGGTACGCTTCCTCCAAGTCTATTTTCCAAGAAGACTCACCACCCGCCAATTCGGTCAGTATTTCTTTCGGGCGGGGAATAGCGTAGCAACCTACTATGAACTGGGCGTTAAAATGGCAGACTTAATATCCCCATAGAAACGAAGCACTCCAGTTGACTTACGAACAACAACCAGAGGCCTAGCCGTCTGATTAGAATGAACGGGTTCAATTATGCCCAGGCCGGGCAACCTACACGGTTTGTCTTTCACAGCTAGTAGAGCGAAAGGGACAGTCCGAGCATGACATAACTTCGGAACGGCCATAAGTCTAAGTCTTTTCCAGTGCCAAATCCAGGATATAAAATAGACCCAAAATCATGGCAGAGCTCGTCCAACATATGGAACGGAACACAGTCGAAAACGAGGTGAATTTGAATACTAGAAAGCGTAAATGTGTGGAGACCAAAAGTATTTTTCGACATCGCGTCGTCGACAGCCCAAAACGTGATCGTTTTCATGACGTGCCCAACATCGCACGTGAATATGCCTTGAACAGAAATTGGCTTATCGCCATAAGCGACCAAACGACGATGTGTGGAGGAAAACTCTATGAGCGTCTCTGAAGTCTGACTGTGCGGGCAGCTACAGCAAACAATTGTCACATGGCCGTGTTTATGGCAAGTCGCACAGTGCGCCAGATGGTGCACGCTTCGGCGATGGGCGTGTGCACAGAAACAATCAGCACACGAGAGCATCTTGCGTCGGGAGGGGGCACGGTCTGTGAGTGAATAGCGCGAATCAGATGAGCACACCAACGACGCCTTTGCTGCGGAAACGAAAGTACTTACGCGATGTCCATGACGTTCTCAAACCCTCCCATTGTAGACTTTGACACTTCGAACACCTGAGCGTTAGCCAGACTCTCTTCTTCTGTGGGATCTGAACGCAAAGCATCGTGACGAAATCTCTGTCCAGGGCAGAACGGATAACAACATCGCGTATCAGAGCAATTTACAATGAGCACAAATAAATCTGCCATTCCTAATTAAGCCATGGAGCTCGGCTACTCATTTCTGGTAGGACCGGTCTGGCTTCTTTTGACCCTGATGAAAATCCATCAGAGTAAGAAAAACGTGGGTTTGCTTAAGATAATAATCATGAGCATCTCACGCATTTCAGAAAGCGACAACGCTGCTGGGTCATTTTAAAGAGAAAGTTATCAAGGCAAATGAAGGAAGAAAATCATATGCAGTCAATATTCCTGAGACATCTACGATAATGATGCAGGCAGAAGCAATGAACAAGATGGGTTGAGACGTGATTTGAACTGGGGAAGGAGATGTATTAGGGTTATCCGTGCAGCTGTGGTTCCAGTTAGGCGTAACAACTATCGCAAGTAATCTTACAATCCAGTTCGCCGCTTTACCTCGGAGGATGTCTCCCTCAGTCGGAGACGAAACGTCAGGGGAGAGTTTTATACATCGACCACGGCCTATCATCCCGGAAGTTTTAAGTGAAAACCACATAAGTGTCTAGTAAGCAGGAGACTTGGATTCGAATCCCGTTGCTTCAGCCCATCAGTATAATAAAAAAAGAAGATTTCTGCAAAGGATGGTCCTCTAACTGAAACGACGTGAAATGTTGCTGCAAATAGCACACATTCGAGCCCCATTCTTCTGTCATTTCCTTCGCTTCTTGGGATCAAGACGTGGCTGCACGATCCGTTACAGCCATGCGGATACGATGCCTGTCATCTCGACTGCTAGTGGTACGAGGCCGTTGGGATCCAGCACGGCGTTCCGTATTACCCCCCTGAACCCACCGATTCCATATTCTGCTAACAGTCATTGGATCTCTACCAACGCGAGCAGCAATGTCGCGATACGATAAACCGCAATCGCGATAGGCTACAATCCAACCTTTATGAAAGTAGGAAACGTGATGGTACGCATTTCTCCTCCTTACTTGAGGCATCACAACAACGTTTCACCAGGCAACGCCGGTCAACTGCTGTTTGTGTATGAGAAATCGGTTGGAAACTTTCCTCATGTAAGCACGTTGTAGGTGTCGCCACCGACGCCAACCTTGTGTGAATGCTCTGAAAAGCTAATCATTTGCATATCACAGCATCTTCTTCCTATCGGTTAAAATTCGCGTCCGTAGCATGTCATCTTCGCGATGTAGCAATTTTAATGGCCAGTAGTGTAGTATGTGATGTTCACCCACGCAAATCACGCAGGTACCTCTTCAAGGAGCTAGAAATATTTACTACGCCGTCACAATACATATATCCGCTAATGAAATTCGTCATAAACAATCTATCACAATTTCATAAGTACAGTTACATTCCCCGTACCTACGAGACCAGAGGGAAAAGCGACCTCTTTTATCCATTGTTAGTGCTCAGACAGGAGGTTAATATGCAGCAATATTTATTTTTATTTTTTGTCCGGTATTATAAAATGTCTGAGAAGTATCAAAGCAAGTTAAAAGAAAGACTTGTTAATAAGTGTAGCTGTATGTGTAGAAATAAAATATGTGTATTAGTGTTAACACTAATCACGTATACATACCCCCTGTGAAATGACCCATTCCACACCATTTCGATAAAAGAATCGTTCGTATGATCTATGGAACATGTAACTAACTAACTAACTTGCATGAATCCCATCGAAGATTTATAGGACACAATCGAGAGACCTGTTCGTGCACAAAATCCTGCACGTGGAACACTTTCACGATTATCGACATCTATAGAGGCAGAATGACTCACTATTTCTGCAAGGGACTTCCAATGACTAGTTGAGTCCATGACACGTCAAGTTTCTGCACTACCCGTGCAAAAGGTCCGACGCGATATCAGAAGATACCCCACGACTTTTGTCACCTCATTGTAAATGGTTGTATCTTTTGAATGCTTTGACTTAAAAGCTTGAATTCTTTACACCGTAAACCTTAGTACTTGAGATAAATTTCACCTTGGTACGTCCACCTGTTCCTCAGGAAAGGTGTTTTCAATAGCTCGAACAAACAGACTGACAGACGGACAATAAGGTGATTCTAAAAGGGTTCTGTTTTTACAGACTGACGTTCGGAACGCTGAGAAAGGATTAACTTTGCCTTGAGGTATATCCTTCTTTCCAGATCTACTCACAATGTTCCATATCACGTCATCCTTCCATTTTCCTCTGTCTCCCTTCTTTCCCTTCAATAACTTATAGTTGCAACCCGCTTATCCACAGGGCCCCATAGTCGTACTCATCAGTCCACATCATCATGAATAAAATCGTTTTTATGCACTTCCAGAATCAACGTTACCTTATTAGAGCCTTATTATCACCAGTCATTATATTTTAATTTTAATACAAAATCGCGTCAAAGTCTTAAAAATCATAAAGCTTATCCACCAAGATGTTCGTGTCATAACGAATTTATTTTTACCTGTTTTACATATCTCAAAATATCTATTAAACTTGTATAACCTTCTGCTGAAGTGGGGTTTCATCCATTGCCAGTCATTGCCCCTCTTCCCACCCCTCCCCAAGGGGAATTCGAATAACGATAAAGAGAAAAAAGGCCTCTGAGTTTTCGAATGACAACCCCTGGTTGAGTAACGGATATCTTACACAGGCGAGCTGGTAGTGGGCAGAGGGAATTTCAACTGAATATTTGAGAGAGGACTCCTACTCCTGGTATTTTCCTTACAACCAACCGAAACTTTCCGTAATCCTTGCTCGGAACCGCGGGGAGGGGGAAGGGAACCATTTTTAATTTCACTCTGAGGTAGTATTTCCCACATAAAATAGATGAAAACCTAGTTCATATAAAAGTGTATTCGCTTACTTGTAAACAGAATAAAGACGGTATCTTGGCCTACATCCCCAGAATATCTACATTGACTGACAAAATGAAGTATCCAGAAGGGTAAGAGGAAACGGAATGAAACTTCGTGCGTTGAGAGGGTATGTGATCTTATTTGCTGATTACAAAATCGATTGAAATTTACAAAGAAGTTGGCAGTATAAGCCCACTTATTATTATGTTGCAAGTCCTCTTGCCGTGCAATCGAAACCTGTTACATGGCATTATAAACTTGCCATCTAAACAAATAAGGGTTATATTGTGACACATGAAGACGCAGGATGTCTATAATGTACCGTTCACTGCCAACCATGGTCTGAAGTCATAACCGACGGGTGTCCATTCCATGCTGCCACGAGTAACACTAAAACGGCGATTTATCGCTGAACACAATGCAGCGCCACTAATAAGCAGTCCATGCTTCATTGCCACAGCACCACTCTAAAAGAAGCCCTTTGTGTTAATGGCAGCCCACGCGACGGTCCAGCTTTCTCTGGACCAGCTTTCGCCAAACTCCGACCACTCACGGAAGACGTGCAATTGCAGACAAATATGCTAACAACTGTCTGTTACAGGATCCTCGAGTATATGCTAAACACAAACACTGTAAAATTCTCGGAGTTAAAGATCGGTTTAACAGACAACCACCACGGAGTAACAAGACACCTAACTTGGTACATTCACACACGAGATCTAGCAAATGGTATATGCAGCATAAAAGGTACAGGGTGGCGCAGATGGATCGAGTGGTTTTGAAGTGGACTGTACGTCTGGAGGGGGGGAGCCAGGTGTTCGGCGACTTCGTCCTGTGGTGGGGGGGGACGGGAAGTTTCAGTTGCAGGCTGGCAGTCAGTCGCGATGGCTACGTGGTCCGTTGAGCATCGTGTTTTCGCAGTGGAAGAGTTCATACGCAATAACGAGTCAATTGTTGCTGTGACGCGTGCCTTTCGCCGGCGTTTCAACATCCCACCTCGCGGTAGTGTTCCTAAGCGAGATACGATATTGAGTTGGGTGCATAATTTCCGCACTACTGGTTCATGTGCTCCAAAATGGACGCCTAGACCGCCAACAATAACAACGCCTGAGAACGTGGAGCGTGTGAGACGCGATGTCACTGCGAGCCCACGTCGATCAACGAGACGTCGTGCTCAAGCTCTTGGAATGTCACGTCGGAGCCTTCAAAGGATTCTTAACGAAGAACTGAAATTCCACCCCTATAAAATCCTGTTGGTACAGAAGATTCTCCCAACAGACCATCTTCAAAGGCTTCAGTTTAGCCAACAGATGTTGGAGTTATTGGAAGATGTAAACCTGATTATCATGATGTCTGACGAGGCTCACTTTCACATTAACGGATACGTAAACAAGCAAAATTGCCGTTACTGGGCCGACACTAACCCAAGAGATCTACACCAACGGCCTCTCCATAGTGACAAAGTGACGGTTTGGTGTGGGGTTTCTAAGGTAGGGATAATTGGTCCTTACTTTTTTGAAAATGAAAGGGAGCAGGCGGTTACTGTTAATTCGCAGCGTTATGTGAACATGATTGAAGATTTTCTTCTCCCACAACTTGAAGAGAACAATTACGACATGGGCAATATGTGGTTCCAACAAGACGGGGCAACTGCACATACCGCTAGGATATCAATGCAAGCTGTACGCGCTCTGTTCCCTGGCCGTTTGATTTCCCGTAATGGAGATGTCCATTGGCCCCCTCGCTCGCCGGACCTCACGGTATGTGACTTTTTCTTATGGAGCTATTTAAAAGCAAGGGTCTACATGAACAAACCCCGGACCATTCAGGAGTTGAAGGCAGCAATTCACACCGAAATCACATCAATTCCTGGTGATGTGCTTGAGCGGGCAATGCGGAACGTTAAGGACCGACTCCAAGAATGCGTCGCTCGAGAAGGAGGGCATTTGATGGATGTAATGTTTAAAAACTAACATTACTATTTTTTTGTTAATAAACATCCATTGTAACTACACGTTTTGCACTTTATTTCAATCCAATACCTTTACAATTGACAGTTTGACAAGTATTTTAAAACCACCCGATCCATCTGCGCCACCCTGTAGATTCCGTCTTCTTAGATATCAGGCAGGCATTCCACATTAACTACAGCACCTAAAAATAAGCAAGGTAGGATCTATTGGAACATTTTCACAGATATGTGAGTGGCTCGATGAATTTTTGACTAACAGAAACCAGTGCGTTTACTGAATGGTAAGTTTTCAAAAGAAACTGAGCAAAATGTAAAATTAAAACACCTCCCACCGTCTTTTCTTTAAACGAAATGTTTTGTGCGATGGACTCTTCACTAAGCCATCTTCAGGCCCTTCTCTAGAGACAACAATAATAATAACAGTGTAATCTACGTAATAAAATGTGTGGTGTAGAACTTGAGAAATAAACTATACACACTGGTAATATGTAGTAACAGCAAAAACCGAACTATACAGGATGTGGCATCGAAGTCAATAATAAACTAAGGAATAAAACGAGCGAACAGTTGCACACTGTATGAATATAAACTAGGGAAGTATAGACATGCCATATAATAGTGAATTGAAACTGCTAAATGAAGGTCAAAAATACATATCATTCCTAGATAGATGTCAATGCCCGTGAATCAACTGAAGCAAAAGAATCACAACTATAAATTGATGACTACAATCTGAAGTTAAGTACTTGATAATGCGCTCTCATATAACACCAAAATGTAAAACAATTTATCTGAGGTTATCTCCTCGTTAACTACCTGTATAACTATGTAAAATATACTAATAAAAACGAATAAAAAATAATGAAGTGCTACGTCAAAATAATATGTCAATCTTAGATTCAGATTCACAAGTTTCATCTATTTAATAAAATAATTTATAATGAAGCTAGTGTAATACATTGAGAGAATTCCCGCTATGTAGGAGGTGTTAAAATATCGTATTGAAGAGGTCATCACTAACATTTCAAGAAGTTGGAGGTCTGCTGGTAGCCAGGTGTGTGGCTAAATTCTTATTTTTATTAATTTTTATTAATGTATGTTACATTGTAACACAGTTAGCTAACGTGGGGCTGACCTCCGATAAATAGTTTTGCATTTTACTAATACGTGACAACATGTAAATAAATATTTTATCTTCAGATTGCAGCCATCAGTATACAAATGCGGTTGTTTTGCTTCAGTTGATTCGAAGGCACTGATATTAGCATTACATACTAGTTGTTTGTCAATATGTGACACTGCAATTATCTGTGAATGACATGTAGTTAGATCTCCAATTAATAGGTGTGTGGTATCGATAGTAACAATGCCACATAGTTTCAAAGGTTGGCACTACCATGAGACACCGACGGCAGCGGCCTCTAGCTGGTGCTGCGCAGCTCTAAGAGCTCCGCTACAGATTCTACCCCCATTTCATTTGGTGCAACCAGTCAGGACACTTCGCTTCACTTCGCACCACCTTGCAAGTTATGTAATATGTTTGCATATGTTTATCCACTAGTAAAGGTGCTTAAACCGTATTTGCAGTACCGAGAGTTTAGTATGTTTTTCCTGTTCCTTACCCACGCGCCACCTCCCAGGCGGGGTACAAAAAGGTGCACTTCAGTATTATATGGTATATGTATATATTTCGCTCCCTGGTTTATATTCATGCAGTGTGCAAGTGTTCGCTCTTTTTATTCCTTAGTTTATCATTGACGTTTATGTCACACCCTGTACAGTTTGGTTGTCGCAAAATGTTTACTACTTACTACCAATGTATTTAATTGACTTCTTAAATTTTGTATCGCTCATTTTACTATGTAGTTTACACCGACATTATTGTCATTGTTTTTGCACAGGGATCTAAAGACATAGTAGTGAAACGCCGAAACTGATCGTATAAGTAAATTACCTTTAAAATGTAGACAGATGGAGTTTTTTTTTTAATTTCCATTTTATATTCAAAAGCCGAAGTCCCTCAATCGTCTTGTATGAAGATGGACTTACAGAGAACCAAAGTAACGTGGGATGTGCCTCCTAAAAAGTCTAATAGGAGCCGTAAAGTTGATAGTACGCGTAGATGACTTATGAAATAGGATCAGCAGCTCTATAAGATTGTACACTAACGATGCTGTGGTCTACAGAAAAGTATCGTCGTTGAACGACCGCGACGAAATGCAGGAAGAGTTGGACAACACTTCTACTCGGTGGAAAGAACGACAGCCTTTTTAAACACCGGTGAATATAAGATAATATACATAACGAAGAGAATGAACGCGATAGTATCATTACAAGATTGATGATAAGCATCAAATGAAAGAACAAAAGTAATGTTAACAGTTAATGTTTTTTTCCACAGCGCGTTTGGAAGCTTGAAATATTCATCATCAGGTGGATCTATGTGAATTAATATGGCATGTATCTGTTTTGTTACGACTTTGGAGTAACCTGTGCCAATGCGTCCAGTGATCACAGGCTCCTCGTGTTTCATCACCTACTTCGTGAACACCAAGGAACAAAGATGGTACCAAGAATCTAATAAGTCCAAGGAAAATACAGCAAAACAAGACACTACTTTTCAGAGAAAATCTAAAAAGTATTGAGGAAATCCTTGACTACGTAGATGAATGGAAATTTAAGTGTGAATATCTTCAGTAGTCAGATTATCTTCTGTCAAGTTTACTTAAATTCATATTTTTCAAACGTTTAAGTAATGAGGGAAACACTGTTGTATATGTTGTAATTTATGTTATTTAGGATGGACTCAGGGTAATTATTTTGGTGTGCGCGTATTTGGAGAGTTCCAGGGATGTCTAGCTTCTTACCTTTAAGTTGAGAGCATAGAATGCTGATAAATTTGATTATTTTAGATCCATGCAGATGGGTGCCTATTACAGATGTGTGGAAGTTTTTGTTTCTTAGTACTGCCATGTTTCCCTGAACCTGATCTCAAAAGATTTACCTATGTGACCTAAGAAGAAACACTGAATTTTGTATACATCTGGATGGTGTAGTAAGTTTTCTGTGTTCCTGTTACGACTTAATTTTTATCCAGTCTTGTTGTCAGTGATGAAAGATATGTTCGCATTTAAAGACATTGGTGATTGATATGAAATATGACCCACAAATTCTACTGTTCTATGTGTTTTTATGCTCTGGTAATTTGGTCATTACTGAGTGTTTCAGTGGGTCTAATGGAGAGCTATTATGGCCATTTGCAATGCCTGTTGTTTTAGTGCTGTCGTTTATCTCTTGTATTTAATTTCAGAGAGTATTTGTTGTACTACTCTGTTCACCATATACCGGAATTCTGCCGTTTTGTGAGCTGTTGAGTTACAAAACGAGCTGTGGTTAATAGTTTGTGTTGTGGTGGCTTTCCGATTCAATTCAGATTGATGTCTACTGTTAATTATTTTATTGTTCAAGTCTAGAAAATAAATGCTGTCTTCCACTTGCTGCTCGATTGTCAAATTCATATTTTCATGGAAATTGTTGAACAATTGACTTTAATCATTCGTTGTATTTTTTTTGCCACTGGTTAAAATGATGATTCATCTACTTACCTGTAGTGGTAAGCAATTCTTGTGTGCATGTGGTAGTTGAATTCAGAATTTTGTCTCCTAAAATATGGAAGGAAATAAACAACGACAGGGACCGTAAATGTGTTGTTTCATTCGATATCAACAATAGCAACATAAAAGTCTAACGGAAAATGTTCGAATATAAAGTTAATGGTTAATATCTGGATCATCCAAACACCGTATTTTTGAGGTATTACTATAAGTGATAAAAAATGGAAGTGAACACGTAAAATCAATGTTACGTAAGGTAAATGCAATTCTTAGATTTTTGGGAACGGTTTTTTACAAGTGCGATGCATCTAAAAAAGAAAGAGATGCTGTTCTAGACTTGAGATCCGCAGACTTAGACGTCATTTACTATCCCACAGTCTCTGTTCTTAAACCTGTCCTAAAAATGCTTATAAGTGCGTAATGTCCCTGTTGTGGTGAACGGGAGAACTACTTTCGTGTCTCTGAAAGATGTTATTGTTATGTTTAAGTTCCGTAGAAAAATCTGCTGGTGTGGTTACGCTCGAGCTAAGCGCAGTGTCGGTTAGGTCGATTTCGTGGCGATGTTTGACGTCGTCTTGTCCGTGTGTCTGCAGGCTCGTCTCCGTCGAAGTCAGCCTCGCATCAATTCCCCCTGTCTGAAAGTTTACTGCACTTGTAATGACAACAATATTCACAGTAATAATAATAATGATAATAAGTACTCGGTTCTATGATCAAAGACCTCACCATAACAGCTGATGATGGACGTTTATTGGAATTTAGTGATCAAATTGCAGTAGATCAACAATATAAGTTCTATACCAACACATATTCTATCTCCCAGATGATACATCATAATCTCTCCACGTTAAACAATAACGGATGAATGTAGCAAAGCATAATAGAATTTACAGTGCGTAAAATGTCACTGCACATAGATATTGTCTCTGGTTATCAGACATTTACTTCATTAAGTATAATGAAATAACAGGTCATTCACTTGATATACAGGTGATAAACGGTATTGCAGAAGTGTCATATTACATTGCCTCGCAGAGAATGCATATTATCAAGTGATCGTGAGATTAACTATGCCCATTTTGGACTGTGTCTGTTGTTAACATCCATACCTTTACAAAAAAAAGGAGTAATAATTTGTATGCTTCATGGTTTTGTCGTTTCAGCATCTAGATGACTGCGCTATAGTTGTGTTTATTGTAGTGTTGATGTTACTACATACGACTAAGTTCCTCAAAGTTGGAAATTTAACTAATCGTGGAATCATTAATATGCATCCCCATTCAGGGGTGGATAAATGAAAACCAGGAAATCATCATCGATGCCTTCAACTTTGAAATATGCAACAGCTATCCACAAAGTGATTCACGTGAATAATGGATATTTTAGGTGTTACTAATGTTGTAAATGAAGAGATGTTCTTCTACAATACAAATCAGTTCATGCATTTTGTCTTTATTAAGTCTGTACTATTTAAATCTCTGTATTCTCCTGTAGTTTTACTCTCTACAGCTTCTTTTAATGCCCTGGAGGCTACTTCCTGATGTCTTAACACAAATCATGTCGTGTAGTCCCTACTTCTTGACAGTGTTTTCCATACATTCCTTCTTCACCTATTCTGTGGAGAACTTCCTCACGCCTTATCAGTCCACCTCCCTCTAACATCCCTTCTGTCGCACTCTACGTCTCTTTGATTCTCTTCTGTTCCTGTGTTCCGACAGTCCCAGTTGTGCTGCAAACGTACTTTCTCAAAAAATTCTTCATCTCACTAACGCCGATGTTTGATGACAGTGGACACCTCTTGCCTAGGAATGATATCATTGACTGTGCCAGTCTGCTTTTTATCCCCCCATTGCTTCGTAAGTCTTGTGCGTTATCTTGCTTTCAAGAAGTCAGAATTCCTTACGTTCAACTTCCTCGTAGCAAAAATTTTGATGTTAAGTTTGTCGCTAATCTCATTTCTGCTGCTCCTCATTACTTTCATCTTTCTTCGGTCTACCTTCAACTTCATCGTAGTAAAAATTTTGATGTTGAGTTTGTTGCTAATCACATTTCTGCTGCTCCTCATTACTTTCATCTTTCTTCGGTCTACCTTCATTAGCCTATTCACTCCATTCAAAACGTCCTGTAATTCTCCTTTACTTCCACTGGTAATAGAAATGTCATCAGCGAGTCTTATCATTGATATTCTTTCACTCTGAATTTTAAACTCTTTCTTGAACATTTCTTTTGTTCCATTATCGTTCTTCAAATTAGAGATTGAACAATAGCGGCGAAAGATTGCATCCTTGTCTCGACAGTTTTTAATCCGAGAGCTTCGTTCTTAGTCTTCCATTTCTAATTGTTTCCTCTTGGTTATTGTACGTATTGTATATTATCCACATTTGCCTGTAGCTTACTATATTTTTTCTTTGAATTTAGAACATCTTGCACTATTTTATATTTTAGAACCGTTTTCTAGGTCAAAAGACAATTTGGAAAAGTCTTCCTTTTCGTAAGACTCTCTTCCATTATCAGTCGCCAGGTCAGAACTGATCATCATCTAACTACCCTCAGTTTTCTTCTGCATATTGTTCTTGTTAGCAAAATGGATGCATGAGCTGACTGTGAAATAGTTCTCGCATTTATCTGCTCTTTCACTCTTCGGAACTGCGTGGATATTTTTTTTTTCGAAAGTCTCCAAATTGATAGATTCTATACACGAACTTGTACAGTCCCATGGTTGCCACTTCCCACGATGATTTCAGAAATTCAGGAGGAATGTTGTCTACGTTACTTGATCCCTGGTCTTCCAAAGCTCTATTAAACTCTGACTCTAATACTGGTTACCTTATATCTTCCATAGCGATTGACACTTCTTTCTCAATCACGTCCACTACTTAGAGGGATTCATTGTACTCTTTTCAAATATCCGCACTCTTCTCTGCAACTATGGGATTACCGTTACACTCTTAATGTTACCTTCCTTGCTTCTAATTTCACCGAATGTTTGACTTCTCTGTACAGGGAGTTATTCCGTCCGACGTTCATTCCTTTTCCGATTTCTTCACAATTTTCTTGTAATTATTAGGCGTATAGATAGTTTTTCTCGCTCAGTAGGTGAATTTCATACAATGGATAGTCACTAATTCGTACCGTAAACATTTGACCACACTGGTACGAAGTACACTTCACCATACACCTTAAAATGGAGTATATTACAGAATTACTGTAGTAATGAAATTCACTATTTCCATCAAGCTCTGTCCCGTTTTCTTGTAAATTCTGTAGCTTCTCTTTGTGAGTGCCAAAATCCACGCATCATCGCACCCCGTGTACAGCAATTACGCGAGGTCCGTCTGCCGAGTTCATTAGGTCAGCGAGGTGTGAGGGGCCGTATTGTTAAATATAATTAAAACAAAAACAAACGCCATACATGCGCCAATTACCACCTCATTTCGATGTGTTCGTGTTTAAATTTACACTGAACAAAGAGTGCACATTACTGCCCATGTGAATAATTGTCCAGCAGTGATGTGAGTCTCGTATTCCGCCCCGATTACTGTCAATGAAATTGTCAAATGATTAAAATTTGTCGTCTCGTCAGTGTGGAATCGGGAGGTCGAGAATTCATAACCCTCGACGGACTGTATCACGTGCAGAACGTCACCATTGTTGATATACATTTGATCACATTTTAAATCCTACAGCAAGGTATATTCTAGACGCAGCGATTTATGATCGATTTCAACACTTACTTGCAGATAGAATTCAGAATGTGCTTAACGAGATGAAATCGTCGGATATAAAAGTATTTTTTGGACTAAATCAAAGAAGTGTTTGAGACTGTTCAATAACATGGAAGGATTACCATCAGTTTGGGCAGAAGCCCTTGCATCAGTGAATGAAAAAGTGTTTTACAGTAGACGGAGGGCGTTTCGAATACTTTATGACAAAAAAAATTCAGGTAAATGTTTATGACCACATTATTTTGACTTCCTTTTTGGTGTTATTTCTGATGTAACCTTGCAATGTGCGTGTGAATCTTAACATAAGCTCGTGATTCCCACTCGTTATTTTTTATATCTCAACTCCCTGTTTTAGAAATCGTTTCGGTTTTCCATCTACACCGTTTTTCAATGCTCTGGGAAAAATAAGAAAAGATAACCGTAGTTAAATGCTGAATAACCCTTAGAAGTAATGTTGTTTGCCTTCCAGATATGCTGATCGACCCATATGTAGCCAAGTGTAATTCCAATTTTAAATTACTCCAGTACTCCGCTTTTGTAAATAGAATTTCTGCGTAAGAAATAGGATATTGGCCAAAACAGAAAATTAGAGGTCAGACTCAGATTCGTAAAAGAGTCTTAATGAAAAATAGCTTTTAATACAAAATACTGAAAAATTGTCCTTTCTTCTGGTGGTGTAGCTATGCACTTTGCTATTATTTTTGAACTGGGATCGGTTATTAACAACAGATTTTACAAGTGAATAGATGTGTTGTGAAAGTACTGTGAATATCCATAGTTCCTTAAATAAATATCTGCACGGTGATCTTGTCTGGGCTCCAGCTAACATTCTGATTGCATGCTTTTGTCCAATGAATACTTTTTCTCTTAAAGATGAATTATCCCAAAGCATGACGCCATATAAAATCAGTGAATGAAAGTAGATGTAGTAGGCTAATTTACTGGTATGTTCCTCACCAAAATTTGCAATAACTCTAATAGCATTAGCAGGTGAACTCAAACGTTTCAGGAAACCGACTTGTGTTGCTTCCAACTCAGTCTCTCATTAATGGATACATACAGAAATTTTGAATTTTATGACTTAGCAACAGATTTCTGTTCAAAGTCTGTATCTTTGGTGTTATGCAATTTGCTGTACAGAACTGTATATAGTGCGCTTTTTCAAAATTTAATGAGAGTCTATTTGCAGAGAACCACTTAATAGTTTTCTGAAAGATATTATAAGGTTGAGCCAGATAGTAGGGGATTCTATCGTTAATTTATTTCGAAAGGTTAACTTCATTCTCTCGTTACGGTCCAGCATTAGCCGGCAGCTTCGGCTGCCTGTAATTTTCTCATCCCACGGTCTGGCAACAGCAAGTCAGCACCGGGGTGGGCAATCTCGATCGCGTGCCTCCCTCCTGTGCTGATGAGTTAACGCCACCTAGGCAACGGTGACCAGGCCACGCTTCAGAACTTTCCATGCCGCCCCTGCGGGTTTCTCGGCTTCTGACCAATTAGGGCGGAGGAAGCCGTGTGGCTGGGCTGGATGCGGCCTACCGCCCGTCGGCGAGACGCTCTCTCTGCCATGTACCCGGTAGCTGTGAACACCACCTGCCTCTCCGTGCTGTGGCACTGTGGACTTTGTAACTGCCATGCCATTCGGACTTGTCCGAATGGCAGACACCACTATTTTCGGCCAGGTTTGATGCGAACTATGCATTGCCTACCACTACACTCTGGCTCACCCTCGCCTCCCTAGGCCTGACTCATGTTGCCCATTTGAATGCATTTTCTGCCAACAAATGGCCTTGTCATACAAAAATTGTCCAAATGATTTATTTCCGCCCACCGCCTTTGCCATCTGGCGATCTTGAACAAACTGGTGTCAGAATTGGGATACATTCCCATTCTGACTTCGTCGCTAATCGAAATTCTTCTTGCGAATGTACCTTGCCAATATCCCCATGCCACAGTATCAAGCACTTCCATACGCTTCTAGCGCTGAGCAGTTCGCGTGTGTAGAATGTGCTAGCCAGCTGCCACGTTCGCACAGTACGGGCTGCGGCAGCGTTAGTAGAAATGCACAGGGTGCACGCTGCAGTGATGTGGCTGAGTCTAAGGGACCAGCTACTCGAGCCGGACACCATCGCCGCTGCCTGCCGCCGCGCCAGAGGCCTGTGGCTGCATGCTGGCCGAACCACCGTTGCCCGCTGCCAACGCATCCGCCACCACCCGAGGGTCCAGTAGCCGCCCACCCACGTCTATGACGGCCGCCAACGATCCTGCTGACCGCTGCTCTACCACACTGTGGTCGCCGCCAACAGGTCGCACTGACTCAACCTTCACCTAAGTTGCAGCGTCGCTTCAAACTTTAACATCACGAGCCATCTGCCACTGGATTAGGTTATTTTGAGACCACTCCTTTTGTAATGTTTACTTCTGGGTCACTGGCTCCCCCTAATTTCATAAGCATGCTGATGGAAACTCAAGCAACTGAATGGGGTACTCCTGAAGAGGCAGCTGCCTCGCAAGACCCGCTCGAATCTATTAAAACTAGAATGCTCCAACTGTTCATCCAAAATCGAGAGTTAATCGAGCAAAACTGTGTCTTGAAACAGATCCTGGAAGCCAGTGTGCAAACTTCTGTACCTGTGGCTAGCTCCACACCTGTGTGTCAGCTAACATGGCAACTGTAAATAATTTTCCTGTGGCGTCTCTCATTTCCGTCTTTTCTGCAAAGTCCCGTGAAAATATGGTGTTCCTATAGAATATTCGTGAAGTGGGTCGCACTTGTGCCTAGCCTGCTGATCTATTGGTCAACATAGCCAGATTGAAGTTGACAGAGGAAGGCAAGAAAGAGAGTAGTACTGTACAACCGCCTAGAGCACAACCTAGGTATGCTCTAAGTTCAAAACATCCCTATGAGTTATGGTCCAGGTACAGGGTCCAGCATGCCATGTAATTAACTGGAAAAGTCCTTAGTGAAGTAAGAGAATTAATTGACGGGAAACTGCCGTCATTGCTATGTATTCATTTAAGTTGTATGTACTCAAAAGGGTTGGCAACCATTTGTAATAGAATTTAGGATGTCACATGCTAATGGAAGGGATTGGAGTTTTTGTAATGATTCTGTCTTACATCATTTAATGTCTCCAGTAATGTTGTTGTAGTGGTAGGGAACTGGAAACACAAAGACTCATTAGTAATGGAACTAAGGGGAAAAGTTGTCCTTGTCAATGGAACAAGCAGAGTTAAGAATCAATTAACTTTTTATGTGTCGAATGGAATGACACTTCACCTGTTGATTTAGTGAACAGTGAACAGTAACAGCTGTTAAAGCTTTACCATAAAAACATGTTAGTACATCTACACCTACATTTATACTCCGCAAGCCACCCAACGGTGTGTATTCGTAACTGCCATTAGCATAGAACCAGTGAAAACTTGCTCCCTTCTACCTACCGTTTGAAATACAGTACACTACATGTACATATGTTTAGGCTAAATGTTCACACACCAATAATAACACTGTTACAAGGAAAAGAACGATTCGATCACTGGGCTAGAGAGACAGTAGTTTCGATTAGCAAGAATACATACGTGTAGGATAACCAGCCAATATGTTACTTTGAAAGTAAAAGGAGTCTTCCCGAAGTGCTATTTTATTGTTTTCTTAATATACCACTGGAAAACAACAAGGTAAGTTTTCATGACACTACATGTTTCTTTATACAAAATGCGTGGTGGAATGTTATTTCTTGTACACAAAAGGACACTCAGTAATCAAAATACATCACCAACTACCCTTCAGCTTGGTGTACAAACAATGGCAGCTTTCCACCAAAGAGGAAATACCAAATGAAAAGACAAAGTCACGTGGTTAACACCAGGCAAGACTGCCGCCCACAGTTCGTTTACAAATCGCAGGCGTCGCCCCTCCCCGCCGTCTGGTGGTGCGACAACCCTCACTCCCCTCCCCCCTCCCCACAGGCCTCTCTGACAATTGAGCAGCCATTAGAGTTCAACCTCCCCCCCCCCACAACCCCATTGCCCCACTGTATTACGACACGTACACAGCTCGCACCGCTGCCTCTGGTGCAAGCAGTGTCTACACCTCTCCCCACCTACCTGTCTTAGCTGCTCGGACCGACCTCTCGTCTTCCTCCTGCACAGAGACACTCCAGCCCCCACCCCCTCGCTTCTCTCTTCCTCCCTGTGGACCTCATGTCTTTGTCGCGCGGATAAGCGCCCATGCTATGATTTCATACATTCATACTACACTCCTGGAAATTGAAATAAGAACACCGTGAATTCATTGTCCCAGGAAGGGGAAACTTTATTGACACATTCCTGGGGTCAGATACATCACATGATCACACTGACAGAACCACAGGCACATAGACACAGGCAACAGAGCATGCACAATGTCGGCACTAGTACAGTGTATATCCACCTTTTGCAGCAATGCAGGCTGCTATTCTCCCATGGAGACGATCGTAGAGATGCTGGATGTAGTCCTGTGGAACGGCTTGCCATGCCATTTCCACCTGGCGCCTCAGTTGGACCAGCGTTCGTGCTGGACGTGCAGACCGCGTGAGACGACGCTTCATTCAGTCCCAAACATGCTTAATGGGGGACAGATCCGGAGATCTTGCTAGCCAGGGTAGTTGACTTACACCGTCTAGAGCACGTTGGGTGGCACGGGATACATGCGGACGTGCATTGTCCTGTTGGAACAGCAAGTTCCCTTGCCGGTCTAGGAATGGTAGAACGATGGGTTCGATGACGGTTTGGATGTACCGTGCACTATTCAGTGTCCCCTCGACGATCACCAGTGGTGTACGGCCAGTGTAGGAGATCGCTCCCCACACCATGATGCCGGGTGTTGGACCTGTGTGCCTCGGTCGTATGCAGTCCTGATTGTGGCGCTCACCTGCACGGCGCCAAACACGCATACGACCATCATTGGCACCAAGGCAGAAGCGACTCTCATCGCTGAAGACGACACGTCTCCATTCGTCCCTCCATTCACGCCTGTCGCGACACCACTGGAGGCGGGCTGCACGATGTTGGGGCGTGAGCGGAAGACGGCCTAACGGTGTGCGGGACCGTAGCCCAGCTTCATGGAGACGGTTGCGAATGGTCCTCGCCGATACCCCAGGAGCAACAGTGTCCCTAATTTTCTGGGAAGTGGCGGTGCGGTCCCCTACGGCACTGCGTAGGATCCTACGGTCTTGGCGTGCATCCGTGCGTCGCTGCGGTCCGGTCCCAGGTCGACGGGCACGTGCACCTTCCGCCGACCACTGGCGACAACATCGATGTACTGTGGAGACCTCACGCCCCACGTGTTGAGCAATTCGGCGGTACGTCCACCTGACCTCCCGCATGCCCACTATACGCCCTCGCTCAAAGTCCGTCATCTGCACATACGGTTCACGTCCACGCTGTCGCGGCATGCTACCAGTGTTAAAGACTGCGATGGAGCTCCGTATGCCACGGCAAACTGGCTGACACTGACGGCGGCGGTGCACAAATGCTGCGCAGCTAGCGCCATTCGACGGCCAACACCGCGGTTCCTGGTGTGTCCGCTGTGCCGTGCGTGTGATCATTGCTTGTACAGCCCTCTCGCAGTGTCCGGAGCAAGTATGGTGGGTCTGACACACCGGTGTCAATGTGTTCTTTTTTCCATTTCCAGGAGTGTATTACAGCATAACCAGCAAATGCAAGAAGATACTTATGAAGATAAATCCACCAGCCTAATATTGCCCTACAGATTGTACTGGTTTCACCCAGGTTAGAAATATATTCCTGTCATCTATCTGAATTCTCAGTAAAGAACAAGAAAGAAAAAAAAAAAGAAAAAAGTTTTTTTTTCTTTGTAAATACTTCCTAATCCACCAAGATAGGTGATGTTGGGATCTCAAATCGGTCTCCAGCTATGTTGTATTGCCACCTTCATGGTTAATAATCAGATCTATATGGCGTCAAGGTAGCCAACCCTTGTCATGATATTTATTCTGTAAGTGACCGCTGTGTGGGAAACATGTAAGCCAAAAGGATCGACTTTGAAATGACACAGTGAAATAAAGTAGAGTAAAAACCGGGCTAATACCATTCCAGAATAACAGTTCTAACTGCATACCCCACTGTCAATCTCAGAATTTATTAGCCCCGAGTTTCAAGTAAACGATATTTGAGAGAGCCAAACCGTCATCACAACTCATGCAGAAGTATAAAAATTTATAAATTAAATACATTATAATACAGAGTATCCAAGTGAGTAAATGACTCACGATAGTTCCATGAACTTTAACGATTGAGCTATCTGAGTCTCTTGAAAAGAAGATCCTTCATGAATAACTGTCCCAGCTAAGTCTGGGAGACGTTTAGTCACCGCCCAGAGGAACTTGACTCAACACACATCAAGGAAGGCTGCTTGGCCCCCACATACAAAGGCACTATTCTACCCTACACCACCATCCTCCCCCCCCCCCCCCCTCCGCCCCGTCTGGACCAGGTAAAAGAAACGACTGCTGAGAAAGTCCACATCCCTGCGCCCCTAAAGCTTCTGAGCCGTGTTGCCTAGTGCAGTAGGCTATACGATGTTAGCAAAAGCAAGAAGTACCCGAAACGCCTACACCTTATATGTGACCATTTTTACCTTCACTGATACTACTACTACTACTGAAATTAAATTTTAATCTGTTGCCACAGTATCATTGAGTGTTTTATGTACGTACTAATCAAGAGTTGTAAAGAAGGGAAAGATAAAAGCCCCAATTGAACACCATGCAAGTAACTTTTAACAGAGTAATAATCAGGGTAAAATATAGAACAACTGTATACTTCAGTTTTGAAAGTGACAGCTTCTCCTAGCATCGAACCCATGACCTGCAAAGAGTTACTTGAGAAGCCGTCTATGCCTCTATCTGTGACATAAGGTATATGAGCTACATTGAAGTAACCGTTAGTACTATAAAATAATCACTGAACCCGCTCTTCACAGGGAATTATACTAGAGTTATTTAGCGCTCGATGCTCTGCCATTAGGACAGATCCAGTGGTCACGGCTACCAGCACTGCCCTCACACTGGTTAGAGCCAGTCATATCTGTAATATTAGCACTCGGCAGTCATACGAGCGCATCATCATCTGCTGCATTTACAGCGCGCCCCAAGTAACACTGGTTCTCAACGCGGAACTCCTAACCACTATACGACGAATATTTTGAATAACATTACGCACATTTTCAACACTGAGGGAATTACCTTCATTCCTATAAACTCTACGTATGGCTAATGGACTCTAATTTTATTCAAAAACCAAAACGCCGACAGGTAAGTGTTTTCGACGTCATTTAGAGGCAACGAGTATCGTCGAACCAGCATTAACGAGTATTAGGAAGCAGGAAGGTGAGAGTGTTAATAAACAGAACAACAACAATAA
This sequence comes from Schistocerca serialis cubense, assembly GCF_023864345.2. Lineage (NCBI taxonomy): Eukaryota > Metazoa > Arthropoda > Insecta > Orthoptera > Acrididae > Schistocerca > Schistocerca serialis. Next base: position 444,381,775 of record NC_064645.1, read on the forward strand.
CCCAGTACAGTTGGTTAGGAGGCTGCCAACAACCCACATTACGTAGTTACAGGAAAAGGAGTACAAAATAATTCAGGAAATATCACACAAAATGTTTAATTTTATCAAGGAGGGTAATGGCAATTATTGATCTGAAAACCAAAGGAGACGTGAAACTACCTTAAACTAAAACCTTGCTAGACGGAGTAATAACGTGACATTATACTATTACACTGCATTACTCATAACATTGGCACAACTTAACGACAGCACACATGTAGGTAGCCATACCAAAGACATGTTAATCAATATGGAGGTACAAACAACAGTATAACAAGGATAACAGAGAATACTTATACTTATTTTGCTACGAAAGGTAACTGGAGAATAAGGTTTTGTGTAAGGGAAATGGTATTTTGTATTTTCGCTTGTATTGCGGTTTCGCCACTGCTTGTGTCACTGCGATGGGTTGCCAACTACTTATGTCTATGTACTATTTTAATTGTTCATTTTTTTCTATGTTTTACTATCAGTTATTTAGAGAGTTTTTCTAGAGTCTTGCCAGCACCTGTAATTTAGCATTTGTCTATGAACTTAGTGCATCCATGTGTTAATTTGTTGCCAGAGTAAGTTCCCGAGTATCGCCCATTATTTGTTTACTAATAATGCTCTAGGTAAGAAACTATTTTGGAAGGGCAACTTAAGATACAATCATGCTTTATTTCATTTGTGTCTGAATGCCTATTTGAAGGGACATGCCACAAGCCTTCCCACTGTAGATAGTGTAAATGGAGTGACTAATCTCCACAGGGCAGGAGACTTTGGCTGTACATCTGGTTTGTTAGGCAAACCATAGGACAATACCCACAAGAGCACACACCCTGCTTGACGCGACCGGCAATCACGCGGATCCCTAGCTGTCTATGTCGTTGCTTAACTTTTCAATTTCGCAGTATAGTCCGTCCTACCCACTTTCGTCTTTCAACTTTCCATAGTACAACGTCTTTTGTAGTTTATAATCCGGGCGTATTCTAACGCAAAATTTTTCAGTCCAAGTGAACTAACACAGCTATACTTTAATCTTTCATGTTGCAGACGGGTCCAGGAGAACAGTGCTCCGTCCTCTCTGACGATAGCTGTTCGAGCACTCAGAGACGCGAACTGCATCTAGCCAGCAGGTTAACTGCCACTAAGCAGAAGTCTCAGTTCAAGACCTGTGCTTCCTTTGACATTGTTCTTCCACTGTATTTTCCGAATGACCACCGACTACTGCAGCAGTAGTATTTAACTATAGGATGTGTCTCAGGACACTGCGAAATACCCAAGGATAAATGTGAGTTTTAAGCTACTAGCTGGGCCCGATGAGGCCAGCACTAAGGAGTTATAGAGACGGCGAATTTAGTCGCAAAATGGTGAGAGGATGAAGATGGCGAATTTGGTTGCACAGCAAAGTTTTCTTTTGTGAGAGATGTCGAGTTTTAAGAGGAAATACGTAGCAGCTGTCTTGAAATCGCAGTATTTCCGTATAAACAGTTAAGTAGGTGCGATACCGTCGTGTTAACGATGCGCCATACACCATACCTTCATACTGGAAAAGTATTTCCTCCAGGGCCATGTACCTTAGACGTTGCGGTTAGCGCCTGCAAAGTGCCCAGCTGATTGCTTTATTGTTTCAATTTTCAGTTTCGTAAATAGATCGCCTACCTATCTCTTCCATCTTTATGTCATTGCCTTTTATACTTCACTATGACTACAAAGTCGGAATTTCTCTGTTGTCGTCTTATTCAGCCCTTTGGCTTCTCTAGCAGTATTCATCCTGCACGGCTTGTAGTCCTTGTGACGTTTTTTCAGTGCTGATATGATACTTGTCCTCAGGCTACCCACCCATTCTTGCTCGGGCCCTGTATGGAAACCTGACTGTACCATCCAGTTGCAGCCTTTTATATCTTAATATTTCTCTGTTGTCGCCGCATTCAGCCTTCTTAGCCTCTCTAGCAGCCTCTCTTGCACCCTGCCTACTCTTAGGCTATTCCCTCATTGTAATCAGAGGTTTAATTAGTATCATGCAAACTTGACTGCACCATCTAGTTAGACTTGTTCAACCAGTTTCAATTTACAACTGCGGTAACACTGCCCAGCCGCCCCTCCCCCTCCCCTCCCCACCTCCCTCTTTTCACTGGTGAGATTGTTAAGCAGAATTACTTCACAGTACTGCTACCCTCTACTTTTTCCTGACGTTGGAGTTAATCGGAGCTGTTTCTCATCGAACAACACAAGCATACATTCACACACTAGTAGCCCCGAATATTTGACACTGTCCTTCCACACTAACACTTTATACTGCCGAGGTTATGCGACTTTCATAGTCCTGGGCAACAAGATGCCCAATTCCCAAACTAGGTAGTGCATGGTTTGTGACTGATTGTACTGTATGGCTCACGAGCCGCCCGAGAAGTTTTCTCGAAATTCCACCACCCATCTTCGTATAGTATCAGTAATTGCTTCCACCCATGAGCAATTTGCAACACAATTGTTACATCACAACTGACTCACACCTGTGCCCCATCTATCTTGTTTTGAGGACATCATATACCTTCCCTAAGGTGCCATGTAGTCGAATCACTGCCGATTAACTAAGACCAGACCTGTTTTGACTCACAGTAAACCCAGCTTAGTAGAGGCCAAATTTCGTTGACTCGGTTCCTTACTCTCCTGCTAGGCCAGGGTAGGCGACCGATTCTGCTGTGGAAGTCCTTGTATGCCCTACTGCCATATTAGTCGCTGCAGATATTTCCTTTGCCCCCTCCCCCCTTTTCTTTCTTACCCTACTGCCGGGTCAACATTTCTATTCTGTTTTTTCCTTTCTTCTGTCAGGGAAGGGTAGCTTGGCTATGTCTTCCGGCAGAACTATGAGAACTAATTTTACCCTGTATATTAGACACACTTTTCCAGCCATTTTATAAAGGTATCGCTGACACAGCTGCTGCGCTGGCCCACACCTGCAGTATTAGTGCTACCACAATGTTACACAGTATCCTTACATCTACAGTGTTATGAGAAGTTCTACCTTATGTCTCAACTTTCACTCGTCCCATCACAGCATCTGTGCTCTCACTAGCCACTCTGAAGTTATACCACGGAAATACAGTTTAGTCTATCGGCCATTTGGGCCATATCATTTTATTCTTTGCAGCACTAGCCTGCATCCATCCAAACAAAATTCCACTTATTTATGTGCCCTCCTGTCGTGACGTAACATGACAGCAAACATCGAACTCCTGACTAAAATACTAATTCCACCCTCATTAGAAAATTTCGAGTGTGTGATCGTACCGACTCGTGCACGGGACGCAATGCAATGTAAATGCACAATACACTGGTTTGCTCATCCGTTGTGCTTTCGGTTACATCGCATATGACATACTAATTATCATTACCTGTTTGGTAATTCCCCAAACTAGAGCTGAGTCTCAACAGATCGCAGCGTAGCAACTAATCTACCGAGTATTCTCTCAATAGTGTTACAAAGAAATGTACAATTTGGTTTTGCAATTGATGACTTTAAACAGAACACAGGGTAACAATGCATTTTTCGGAACTGAAAATTAAACATGAATCACACACACATGTTCGTAACCATGCACTATCTCCTTCTGAGTAAAGCTTCCGCCTATTGTACAACATTGGTATTTTCTACCTGAAAGTTCATTAGTGACTCCTTTGTCAACTGAATTACCTGCATTATCTAATATATCAAATGATGATCTTTTAATGTCAATCGATGACCTCTTAAAACATAAGAAAGGACAAATTTCTTACGATCGCCTGTTAGCACACTGAAGTGAATGTCAGACAGCCACTAAACTACATACAACCATTATACCAAATGCCATGGTTACCCTGATCACTGCTATTCTTATTATTGTAATGATACAGATCTTGTATAAAAAGGGCTTTTGCAAACGGTTATGACCGTGCTCTCCAATAGTCCCAGAACTTCAGCCTCATGGTGAATATCGCCAATGATTTGAAAGATAAACTTCTATCAAGGCATGATCCCTCCTTTACTTTTAAAAGCTCAACTGCGTTATGTACCAATGTGAAAACTTGTGCAGCATAGTGCAGTGCTCCCCCAGTGTTAACCCCTTTTTTTAATGTGTGTGAAACGTGTGAACCTTCCCTCATACCCCACTGCGCTGAGATCCAATGAACAGACCTGGACACCGCCACGCCCCCTTCCAGCCAGCAGCCTGGACGCCGCCCGCTGAGGACAACACAACACGCCGCATCGCGCCGCTCAGTCCTGCATGTAACTTCGGTGGTGATATGTATACTCTTTTAAAAAACATACACTTGGCGTGTATGCCTGATTCAAATTATTACTTTCTAGGATGTTTTATTCACACTCGTTAACTCATGTAATTTTGTTTTGATGTTTTATACTATTTATTTCTTGTTCTTGTGCAAACAAAATATTGTTGTAGTGTGTAAACCCCTTTGTAACCCCTAAGGCCCCTGCCGTCTTCTGTGGGAACCTCTGTTAGTCAAATAATGTCTACCTTGTTTTGCAAACTAAATTGTCTACGTTTAAATAACAATTACACTGAGAGAATTCACATACATTCTCTGCTCCCACGGAAGAGGGACGAGTGTAAGGTTGAGCCAGATAGTAGAGTATTCTATCGTTAATTTACTTCGAAAGGTTAATTTCATTCTCTCGTTATGGTCCAGCATTAGCCGGCATCTTCGGCTGCCTCTTATTTCCTCGTCCCACGGCCTGGCAACAGCAAGTCAGCACTGGGGTGGGCAATCTCCATCACGTGCCTCCCTCGTGTGCTGACGAGGTAATACCGCCTAGGCGACGCTGACCAGGCCACGCTTCGGAACTTTCCATGCCGCCCCGTAGGTTTCTCAGCGTCTGACCAATCAGGGCGGAAGAAGCTGCGTGGCTGGACCGGATGTACCCTGCCGCCCGATGGCGAGATGCTCTCTCTGCCGAGTGCCCTGTAGCTGTGGACACCACCTGCCTATCCCAGTGCTGCGGCGCCATTGACTTTGTCCCTATAGCTTCGGACTTGTCCGAATGGCCGACACCACTATTCATTAACTTCAGCAGGTTTGATGCGAACTATGCATTGCCTACCACTACGCTCTGGCTCACCCTCGCCTCCCTAGGCCTGGCTCATGTTGCCCATTTGAATGCATTTTCTGCCAATAAATGACCTCGTCATACAAAAATTGTCCATTTGATTTAATTCCACCCACCTCCTTAGCCATCCGGTGATCTTGAACAATTTTATTTTAAATTTTCTTAGCACATTCTTGTTGGTTGGGTGTGATTACTATACTTGTATCATCAGCAAAAAGACCCTGCTCTGCATCTTCGTGAATATAGAGTGGCAAGTCATCAATATATATTAAGAAGAATAAGAGACCCAAGACTGAACCCTGTAAGAACTGCTCTCCATGCTTCTCACGTTAGAGGACTCTGTTGATTTGCAGACTACCTGTACTGTTAATTTCAACCTTCTAGATTCTGCCAGTTAAATATGAATTAAACCATTTGTGCCCTGTCCCACTCATACCATAATACTTAAAAGTTTTCTGGAAGAATTTCATGACTCACACAGTCAAAAGATCACAAAACATCCCAATCGGTGATGTTCGGTTATTCAGAGCATTTAACATTTGATGAGTGTAAGCATATATAGCGTTTTCTGTTGAAAAGCCTTTCTGAAAACCAAATTGAGATTTTTTTTAGTAATTCATTATTACAAATATGTGAAGCTACTCTTGAATACACTACTTTTTTGAGAAGTTTGGATAAAGCTGTCAGGACTGAGACTCGGTTGTATTTGGTAGCATCAGACCTATCCCCCTTTTTATCCAGTGGTTTAACAATAGCATATTTCATTCTACCTGGAAAAATAACGTGTTTTGGAGAGCTAACACATATTTGGCTAAAATCTTACATGTGTGTTGGGAAAAAGCTTTTAGTACCCTGTTGGAAAGCCCATTAATTCTACATGAACTTTTACTTTTGACTGCTTTATTATTTTGTTGGGATGGGTTTCAGTTTCATCAAACTGTATCGACATTGCCTCTTCCATATGCATCCTAGCATTTTCTAACAAACAGCTGGATCCTATTTTCTCTACAATACTTAAAAATGATTATCATAGATATATTTTACTTCTGATTTTTTGTTAACAAACTCTTCATTGAGTTTCATAGAAATACAGTCGTGTTGTACTCTCAGCAGCGCGTTTCCCTTTTAACAATATTCCATATCCTTTTAATTTTATTATCAGAGATGCTAATCTCAGAGATAATGCTCAACTTCTGGGATTTTTAATAACAGTGCAGTAGCTTTTATAACGTTTGACTGTTTCTGGATCATTACTTCTTCTAGTTATAAGATACATTTCACTTTTCTGTTAATGAGATCTTTTTATCCACTTTGTAAGCCATGACTTTTTAGATGCTTTCTTATAATTATGTTTCACTGTTTTCATTGGTAAACTGTTTTCAAATATACTCACAGAGACGTCATGAAATAGGTTTAATTTTAAATCAGCAAGAGATTCCCTGTAAACTTCATCAGTCTAACTGTTGCAAGCTTTCCCTAAAATTTGGAAATGTTATACTGTTGATTGAGCGCACTATTTTGGAGGACTGTTTTCCATTACTATATGGAGCTATGTCACGTACTGTAACTAGCTGTGCATCATGATCAGGAAGACCATTCTTAACAGGAAAAGTTTTTATTTGATTTGAGTATCGTTGGCCTACCGTTCGCTACTTAGAAACAGAAATCTACAGATGCATAATATGACGTACATACAGCTCTCTCGGAATATCCCACCTTATGACCTGTAAAGACTGTAAAGAAATGACAAAAGCGTTCTGCCGATTGCAGTTTTGGGAAATGTTTATACTGATTGTAATACTGGCTCACCTTGACCAATAGCTCTGTTGAATGCAGAGAACGTTTAAAGATACATGCTGTAGTTCGTTATAGATTGCAACATGCACTCAGTCTCACGAAATGCGTAGAATTTATGAATTCCACTGAATCATGAATAACTCTCATAAGATTCAACTGAATTGATAATTATTTCATCTAAAACCATAATCATTGCTGTAATAACGCAAGCTACTGTAACACGAACACACGTCTGTACGTGAAATAGTTGGTACACTACAGCACCAGTCATGCGTGCAATTCTAAATAGGTAGGAAAGAATGGTACTAGGCGGTTTCTGGAGTACATAGGAGGCAATCTTGCAGATTTAGAGACATGTCACTGGCATGGATCGTCCATTATATTTCTCCGCCGTTCAGTTTCACAAGAAACCTTCCTTCTCCTTCAGAAATTTGACGTGCTTCTGAGTCTAGCTATTTGAAAATATCAAAGCTTTTCTCGCAAATGCTTCTGGCTTTCTTCTACCCTTGTCGAAAAGGGAGTGTGGTAGTGTAACATCCTCGTAATGTATGAAGAGAGAGAATATGATGTGGGCTAAATTTACTTGGTGTTCACGAGTACAGAAAACTGGGGATATGAATCCTCTCAAAATTAATGAAATAGATGTTGATTTGCGGAGAGGATAATGCTGTTTACGCACGTATTGCACATAGGTCTTGCACACTAAGTCGAACGTGGCTGTTGCACTCTTCCTCCATAAAGCTTTATACAGCAGGTATTCACCATCAAGTACTGCACATTCGCTCATCCGAAGGTCCACATCGTGTATCGGTGTGAACGCTACATACAGCGCTAATTTTATGGCTTTGTGGATAGCGACCTGAGTGTACAGACGTATTGGAAAGGGCGAAACCTAAAATTTGAACAATTCTCTCAGGTTACCATTAGATTACTTTGCAGGTCAAATTCGTCATAAGACCGCAGGAGGACCGACTGTCCCTCTTGTGCCTACACTATTCAAAGCATATGGAACTGAAGGTAGAGTAGAAGGCTTATTCTTCGTTTGAATTTCACATTTTCAAAACTTTCTCGCAGCATTTTCTTGATGTGGTTGATGCCAATTCCTCGGCTTATATGACTGTTCACGTCTTCGTGACGCAGTTGTTCCTGTGCTAATAGACACTCTTCCCTTAGTTTAGAGGAATGGTGGTGATATGGAGCGAGGATTTAGGTTGAGCGGTAAAAATATGGATCACGAAAATTTTTAACAAATCAAGCGATCTCTTTACTGAATCAATGAACAAACAAGTCAACATCTAATTGCCAAATTTAGCATTTCATTACACTAAGAATACCTTAAATTTAATTTACAATGATACAGTTACGACCCGCCGGGACTGGATTCTCTGACTAGCTCCTTGGACATTTAAGGCACAACTGAAACAGGTGGAAGGTACATTGTAAAAGATGCACATCATAAAATCTTAAGGTCAGCCAGAATCGGCCATAAATAGCTAGACGGTGAAATTCAAAGGATTCCTGTTAACAAATGTGCAAAAAGCCTTAGATAATGAAAACTTTAAATTTAGTTCAAGATAAGTTAAAAAAATCTTTAAAAAAGAACCTTAAAAAACTCAGCTATCAGTTAAATTTTTTGAATTGACTGTGGATAATTAAAAAAGTCTTTAAAATTAGAAACATTAAGAAAACTCTGGAAAAAGTTATCTTAACTGTAGATACTGAACTCTAAGAACATTTAAATAACATTGACCTACTGGAAAACTTCACCTTCATGAATTAGGCTAAGGTAAACTTTACAGCAAACTCAGTGACTCTGTTGCTGCATCACAGGATACAAATGATTTATAGCAAGCATCTTACGTACTTGTGAAGGTGCGTAACAGTCCGCAATAACGTAAACAAGAAATTTGAGTTCCACAGTTTACAGTTCGTGGTTAAGATTAGTGTTAAACTCAGAAGTTAAGCAAAGAGCAAATGGCCATTAGAAACTGATAATTAAAGCTATAATAAAATATATGAATTGTATTCAAGGTGAATCCTTAGGAGAGTGACACGCGGAGAAAGAGGCAGGCATACAGCTCGTTTTCAAGGGAGTATCTCATGCATCGAACACACGCGATGCTCAACTTTCGCAAACGGCACCCTGCGAAACGACACGTCCAGCGGTTTGGATCAACAGTTTCTGCAAACGACGCCCTCATCTGCGGCCACCATACTGAAGAGCGTGCCATGTCACAGCCCGCCCTAGAATTACGAAGTACATCCGACGTACAACGAATAACTGAGCTCTACCAAGACATTATCGCGTGACGTAACTCACAAGTGATGTCGGACACGAGGATGCAGAGGTTGCCACAGCTGAGTGAGGATGAGGTTTGCCCTTGTACCTAGCAAACTCGGACATCGGCCGCTCCTGCACTTCGAAAGACTCTGTGCGCAACTGCACAGATAAACATTGACTGCTGCCGACAAGAAGTCACAGTCCTGAGACAGAACTTCACTGTTTCGCTTCCTGGCCCGACTTTACGATAGCGCTTCAGCTGACTGCTAGATGTAGCCACGCGAAAACCTACGGCGGCGCTACCAGAGCGACCGCTGCCAACTTTAGGCGAATGAGAGCACACGTAAAATCAAACTGAACTATCGGACTCGAGATCAAGCAGCAGCTAACTGGCTCAGGTGGTTGTTCAGAGAACCCTAATTACACGGAGAATCCTCGTTCCTGCATGCTATTCGGGCATTCCTGAACGATTAGTGAACATCTGTGTTTGTTTACAAAATTGGTGCAGTCATAGCCTTATGCAGCGACGATAAGATAACAGTTCACCTACCATTGGGACTTGGTCTATACTTACGTCTGATCAGATGCTCGACCATAATTTTTCAGTACGATGAATTCCGGTGTACCTTTCAGCTGTAAATTTGTGAAATTCCTGAGGAACCGTTTTGCCTTGCAACCTGACCATATCCTTGTTGTACATGTATACACCCCTAGCACAGTTCAAATGACATGCTGCATGGAAGAAGGCATCATTTCGTTGCAATATTTGACGTGCAGTTTCCAGTCCCATACCCGTTCAGATATAATGTTTTTTTTCTGTAGGATATACTTTCGGTAGCATTAAATCCACAGCGCAGCACTAGGACCACAGTAATATGTGAAGAAGTCCATTTTAAGCAGCTGCTCAGGCTTTAATGGCGACAGGGTTACAAATACCTATCGCTTAACGTCTCCTAAGGATATCGCCCAGACCGGTCATCCGACTAACGCAAGTGGAAATGAGCATTACATTGACCGAATGGAGAGGGAGCGGGGTCTTTCGGTTGACAAACGTTAACTGTTGAAGGTATGTACTGTTACGGGTTTAAAAAATGTTGTAAAATGTAAGTTGTCATGTTGAACATGCTCTTTTTGTCGCTATTTCTTGATTTGGGAAATTTGCTGTTCCTCTGGGGTCCTGTACCTTGGTAACTATCTGCTGTGAAAAGACGTTTAAGCAGTGAAAATTACGAACAATTTATCACTTTACAAGAAATGTCTATAAGGTGATTGTTGTAGGATGTAAGAGAAAAAAAGCTATAGCGAAAAGCTTGAAAATATGCCGAAATGTCGCGGCTTTTCGTTGGCCCCTCTTCATTAGGACAGGCTCTTGAGGTCGATGTCTCAACGTCGAAAATTTTGATTTTTCGCTGCTGCTCATCTAGATACAACATACTAAAAGTTCTGCACTAACCCACGCCATACGATGTATACAGACGAATCGCCGGCAAATCTTCCACTGATATCTCGTCTGTTGTATCTTTACGACAGTTGCCAATGGGCCTCGCAGTCCATGGAAAAAAGTTTGACCATACGATTAAGTGTAACTTAAAGCTATCTTTTGTTAAGATAAGTATTTATTTGTGCGTAACGGGTAAGGTGGTCACAAGTCATTGCGAGTAAAATGTTTGGGTCATTGATTGGTATATTATATTTGTTTACGACTTCGAATAGCATCAACAGTCACAATTCTCCGACAGTAAGTGTTTTACCTTTTAGGGCGTACATACATTTCAAATAGTTTTCCTGTCGCAAGAAATTACAGATATAAACGTAGTCAGCCCTGTATAATAAGGTGTGTAAAGCTGGTCCAAGAGGTGATACGTGCTCACGTAGTAACATAGATCTATCTCACCGCATACAATGATGGGTACTGCCATAAGAGCTCAGTTTGGAATTGTGTGCAGCACAATAGCCGATTCCAGAAGCCTTGTTTTTCAGTTAATAATTTTTTCACTTAACTTGTCAGAGGTTTGATTCTCACGTTTTTCCAAAAACCTTGTTTCGATTTGCTGAACCGATCACGAAATAATTTCAGTGTGACGTCTAAAGTGATCAGGCTCCATAGCTAAGTGGTCGGCACGCCTTACTGCTACGCTGAGGACTCCCAGTACTGTCAGTGATCCTTGATGGGATGACTGGAGCTCAGCCTGGGGATACCAGCTGTGGAGCTACTTTTCATTTAAAGTAACTTTTACAAGGTCTGAAAAGCCGGCAACAGCTACGAGAGCGATGTGACGACCCCATGCCGCTCCATACCGCATCCAAATGACGTAGTGTGGCAGAGGATGACACGGCGGGCAGTCGGTGTCAAGAGGTGCTCTGATCTTGATCGCAACAACAGCCTCATCAGGGTTGTTTCGACTACCCTGCAGAAGTTTCGGCGGGAAGACCTTACACATCCTCTATACAGTCACGATCTTTAACCATGCGATTTCCACATCTTTGTATTGTTGAAGAAAGACATTCGCGGCCGACGATATGCATCAGACGAAGAGGTGAAGGCCTGAGTACAGTCATGGCTTCTCAGACAACTGAAGACATTTTCCCGTAAGGCTCTAACCATCTTGTCTCACAGTGGGATAAAAAGTATTAAAAGATATAGCGATTACTTTTGAAACAATAAACGTATTACTTATCTTGTGTCCATCTGTCTCGTTTTCATTTGACTGCCCCTTGTATGTAGTGAAGTTACAGTGACAGAAAATTGAAGGGAATTGCAGAAAGTCTTCCAGAGGATCGACGCATTGTGCAGAGACATGACGTTGATTCGCAACACAATCCAGATGGAGTTCTAGCATATGACCATTTAAATTAGAGAGAAGAGGACGTGGCACACTCCCTCTCTCATTTTATCGTCTTTCTACTATAGCGGTAGCATTGACCTTGAAGTCATAGAAACATCTGCTTACGAAAAGTAATTTCGATCTGTACAGTATCATCGACACAAGAAAGGTCAATGTTTTGTGGTATTATCAGTTTATTAAATATCTTCAATGAGTACTGTTATGACCTCATCTTTGGTCTTGAGAAAAACAGTTTGAAGGATTCTTTCTGAATCACAGTTAATGAGAAGCTGTTAACCGTGCTGGCATTTCGCAACGATTGGAACATCTACCATGAAAGGAAAAATGCAAGGTATCCATAATGGATTGTGCCCATTACTAATTTTAATATTATCAACTTTAAGCATTGTAAAGTTACAAAGGTTAACTCAGACAGTTTTAGATAAGCACATGCACGAGTGCTGCTTTGTTGTTTTCCCGGTTGCAGTGATACACACGGAAAATGGCGACTTCTTAGCGTAAAGCGTTTTGTGATCTACGGTTTGTTAATAGTGAATATGTATTTTCTGTTCAACGTGAATTTAGTTTAAACTTTATTAGTGGTTCCCATAGTGGGAAAAACATCGGCCGACGGTACAGTCAGTTCGAAACGACCGGGTTTGTGTGTGTAAAGGGAAGAGCACAGGACGATCTGAAGTTCCTGTGGAGGATGTTGAGCATGTCAGGGAATCTCGCCTACATAGCGCTAAGAAGTCTGTTCCGAAAGCAGGTCTTGAACTTCATTTGCTGAAGACGACAGTGTGTAAGGTTTTAAGAAAATGTTTACACATGCATCCATACCGATTGCAGTTGGTACACACTTTAAAACCGAATGACTGTGGTGTAGGTTATAACTTCGCAAGGTGAAGTGTTGCAACACGAAAAATGACTTTGTCAATCCGTGATGAGGCAACATTTATGTAAATGGGTAAGTAAATACCAATAATGTTTGTATCTGGGAGTCAGAACATCCTCATCAACGTGCACAATATGAAAGAAATTCCCCAAAATTATACATTTTCTGCGCTGTGTCCCGACGTCATGCTACCGTAACTGGGATTGCTTATCTGGACATGTTGCAAGAATGGTTCTTTCTACAATTAGGACCTGAATGTGAAAACTTTATTTGGCAGCAAGGTGGAGTTCCTCCCCGTTGGCATCTCTCTGTAATGGAGTGGCTGAACGGCGATTGGTCGTAATTGTCAATTACACAGAGCTCTTTTTCCTTGGTTTCCGCGTTCGCTTTACCTTACACCATACGACTTTTTACTATGGGGCTTTATGAAAGATTGTGTCTACGTTCTGCCACTGCCTAATTACTTGCTAGAGTTGAGACGCAGATCTGAACAGAGTATTGCCTCCATTACTCCCGACTTGTTAATCAAAGCGTAAGGAAAATTTGGATATTAGATTAGATGTGTGCCGTATAACCAAAGGTGCACATATTGAACATTCGTAAGAAAAACTAGGTTAGTTTGCCTTGAATTTGACTTATGATTTGTTGTAAATAATCTAAATTAAAGTATTATAGCACACCACTGAAACTGGGATAATCTTTTATGGACATCCTGTACTGCTTGCAGTAACAACCAGTACGCTGTGTGAGTGATATAGACATCCCAAAATCAGAAAATGGACTAGAGATCTCACTGATTTGTCGAATGTAGGAAAAAATATGTACATTAAAATAAGCGATATAACTCCTAGTATCTAGTGTGTACAGACAAATGCACTTTTAAGCCATTTCAGTTCGTTAGGAAACTTCGTGTTGTTAGATATATCCACGCCACATTATAAAGTTCTACAAAGCCAAGCGATATAACTGAGGTAAGGTTTTCTTACCCCGATAATACCGACTTGCAGATTTATTTTCTGGAAATATTAAAAGTGCAAGTTAATCTACCACAGTTCATTGGATAACGGAATGTTTGCTCAGCATAATTTGAATCAACGGCAAGAATTAATATTAAAAAGTTTATTAAATCTTTGCCTTCTCAGGCGCAGCTGCTGGACGACCAACTTTCGCTGATGGATAGAGATTACGAAGACGAGTGGAGGAAGGAAACTGATTCAATTTTTCGCCCCCGCTATTGGACCTTCTTCCATGCGCGGGGAACCACCGAATCCATTATTTTTCGAGGCAAGGAAACCACCCGTTCTTTCCTCATTAGATTTTGCAGTTTTATTCGAGATCCAGCTTACGTTGCAAAATGCATACTTCAACTATCACTGTTGCAGAATAATAATACGCGAAATTACTATCGTATCACATCGAATTATACTATTATGAAAGTAACTGTTTTTTAAATCTACCAAACGTTGTCCTCGCACGCAAGGGTACAATGTCTATTGGGAATTAAGGAACACGTAAGTCGCCACATTTGGTGTATTGTTTCATATGCGTTTGCGTTGATGATGGTGCTGAGAGGAGATTACAACCTTTAACTTGTTGCCGTCGGGGCAACTAATTTTAGAAGCTGCTTACGTCTGATGAGTGAAAATAATAATAACTGAAGCAATACACGATTTGTAGCTGTTCATCCATGTATTAATGTTTTAAAAATGTTCTAAACATAGATTAAGTCCACAATTAATACTTCAATCAGCAAGTGAGTGTTATCCATAGCTTTATTGGAATTAGTCACCAACTCAGAAGTAGGTGTTTGGGGATTCTGGATCACTTTGGCACTTGTTGTTCGGGTTGCGTAAATGCAGGGGGAGGGCAATGTCATTGACTCTCGACCTTCAACACATTAAGTAATCATGGCCATCCCCACCCTCTCCTCCTTTCCCTACTCATCTCCGTCCACTTTCTCTCCCATACGCTTCACCCTCCCCCCTCCCCGCCCCTCTGCCCTTCCTCACTCCATCCACACGAAGTGTAGTATTAAAATGGGGCAGACCGATCAGAATGTAGTTTCTGTAAATAAATACATTAGTTAAAAATTGGCACGACTATCCCAGCTGTGCCTTGTATTCATTCATTCACCTCCTCTGCAGCCAAAGTGTAGTGTTAATATGACCCACTGCAATTAGAAAGTTGTTCAATAAATAAAGTAAAGAACACACACACACACACACACACACACACACACACTCTTGCACACTATATGAAGGGCGGAAGCTGCAGTATCTAGTAGTGCTTTACAGGATGTTCAAATATATCCGAACACTCTAATATTGTTTTTTGCATTACGTTTGTACAAAAATTACATAAAGCATCACTCGTACATGTGCAAAGTTCAAAGCCTCAGATTAATCATTTCCTACATCTAAATTGTTGTCACGTGTCACATGGCAGGCAGGCATAGGCCAGACACTTTGCTGAATATTTGGAAGCTTCACATACAGCTGGAGTAATGTGGCACGCACACTGACTGGGCATCAGCAAGACAACTTGGTGACCGAGCGCTCTCCTTGTTCTGACAAATCTCACATCGAAATGACATGTTTTTCACGTATGCCACATATGCAAAACACATTGGGTGCTACATTTTAAACTGCACTTGTTGAAGAGAGTAAACAATGTCAATAATATGTAAAAAACTCAATTGATATCAAAGTCAATCAATCATTATAGTGACCTGATCAAATTAATTATTTGCCAAATTTGTGATGCTTGCGAAGCATCTCAGTGTTCCTTCCACGTCAAAAATATTTGCAAAAATACAAAAAAAAAAATGGCTATGAGCACTATGGGACTTAACTGCTAAGGCCATCAGTCCCCAAGAATTTAGAACTACTTAAGCCTAACTAGCCTACGGACATCACACACATCCATGTCCGAGGCAGGATTCGAACCTGCGACCGCAGCGGATGCGCGGTTCCAGACTGTAGCGCCTAGAACCACTCGGCCACCCCGGGCGGCTGCAAAAATACACTGCTGGCCACCGTAAATGCAACACCAAGAAAGACAAGAGGTAGCACAACAAAATTTATTTTGTAGATAACATGTTGACCAAGTATCAAATGATTACGTTTACAGACGTCTTAATGACATGTGGTTCCTGCCAGAATCAGTAGCCAGAGTAGCCGCCATTGTTGGAGATCACCGCTGCCCCACGTCTCGGCATTGAGTCAAAGAGACGTTGGATGTGTTCCTCGGGTACAGCAGCCCAAGCAGCTTCCACACGTTGCCAACGATCATCTGGTGTGGCAGCTGGGGATGTAATCTGGGTCACTCGTTGAGCAACCATGGAGCACATGTTTTCTATCGGCGAAAGATCCGGAGAGCGAGCCAGCCAGGGAAGCACTTCAATCTGGTTATTGACGAAGAACCTTTGGACAATGCGTGCCACGTGTGGTCGCGCATTATCCTGTTGAAATATGGCTGTGGCCGAGCCCTGAAGGTACGAAAGGACAACTGGCTCCAGCATCTCGGATATGTAGCGCCGGCTATTTAAAGTACCGGCAATGCATACTAGAGGCGTTCGAGAGTAATATCAAATACCGCCCCATACCATAATACCCGGTGCAAGACCCGTGTGGCGGTGCATAATGCAGCTGTCCAGCATCCTCTCTCCACGGTGTCTCCACACTCGAATCCGACCATCGTGGTGCTGCAGACAGAAGCGTGCCTCGTCAGTAAAGACAACGTCATTCCATTCTGCCGTCCACATCCGTCTGTCATCACACCATTGGTGACGGAGACGTCTGTGGTTCTGCGTCAATGATAGACGAAGCAATGGACGTCTTGCGGACAGACCACTCTGCTGTAAACGGCGTCGAATGGTACGCGCAGACACTGGATGATGCGTTACAGACGCAATGTGCTGTGCAATGGTTCGGGATGTCACTGAGCGATCCGTCACTGCCATGCGCACAATTTGCCTATCAGCACGTGCAGTGGTGCACCGAGGTGAATGCGATCGACCACGTCGGTCCGTCGTACCCTCCTGCATCCAACGGTCACATATCCGCATTACAGTTGTTTGGTTTCGTCCAACACGACTAGCGATTTCTCTGCATGATAATCCACAATCTCGGTAAGCCACTATCCTTCCTCTGTCGAACTCGGATACTTGATCAAACGATGTTCGCTGTTGTCTACGAGGCATAACTGATCGTCTTGTGAAACAACCACAAGGTAAACACACGTGCCGAACGTGCACTCGTCGAAATCGCCAAGCCTTAAATGGCGCTATGAGGTGGCGCCACAGGCGCGCGTGATGTGCGTCTGCGCTGAAATTCTAATCAGTTGCATATCTCATCGCTGCAAACCCATGGTGTAAATTTCACTTGATTCGGATGCTTCCTTCAGGATGTTGCATTTACGGTGGCCAGCAGTGTACATCAACAACACAAAAAAATACAATGTTTACGTATAATTTGTGTCTAAACCACGATAACGAACTCTGAAGTAACTACTCAAATGCAATTTTTATATTTAAACACATGTGGTCTGCTAAACTTCTTATGGAATAAGGGAACAACTGCAAAAACACATTCTCCAGAACAGTTGCTTATGCAGTGTAGTTAACAAGGATGAGTTTTACTATAGTAATATTCAGCAACACTTCAAAACCGTGAAATAAAACCAGCTGCTACTTTAAGCTCTTGTTGCCTGTCATTACCAACAAATGGCAATGTTGATATTTTGATCTTTATGCCATGGTTGGTTTAAGACACAACAGAGTCTTAAATTAATTGTTTGCCTTACCTAGATCCAAACCCAGGGCTGACAGGTCTACAGGAGAGCCGTGAACATTGAACAGCGAATGGAAAATGGCACCTCACCCACTCATGTGCTCACCTGCTCATCCATTCACCTGCTCACCTGTTTATCCATTTGTCTGAACACACCTCAGCCATTGGCTCAGATCTAGAGATCCTGGCTGCATTGTATGGTTGTAGCGACAATTGATATTCATTACGGAACATGATAAGCAATCAACATGTCTTTCTTGTACTCGATAAATGGTAAATAATTTTATGTGAGTGTTTACTTTAAGGATTTCGACTCTGTCATGTTACACTAACTTCTTTGAAGATGTTTCATCTCTTTCATTGTCTTTGGTTGTACAGTGTATAAACGCACGGAATTCTGGATTGTGTATGATGAAAAATATGTTGCTTAAGTGCTAAATCACAATAAAATAGTCAACAGCTCTGTTTTTCCACCAAAAGGAACTCAACCACAGCTCTTTCCGTGGAACGCACCTCCATTACTGACGCTAATTTGAAGGTTACATGTAGCTCTACCACGTAGCAGAACTACATGAACCTATAGGGGATGATTCTGAAATATTTCATGATGCCACACAACGAATCCCGCACTTTTCAACCGAAATTGGCTGAGACATAAAATGAGTTGCACTACGCTTTCGTAATATACACATATCATAGTTTTGCATCGCCCCGGTTCCGAGAACTCCTGACGACAGACTTTGTATCATAGACACAGCCCCTTTGACTGTTCAGAGATGTCACTAAACCCGCCCAAAAATGTAAACAACCATGCATGAGACGCGCCTATTAGATGGAGGGGGTCCGACAGCTGATCAGTTCCAGTCATTACACCAGGAAGGAGGTACACGGCTCGTGTTGTCTGTAGTTCAGCCATAACTAGACGGTCAATACCGCCGGTCAATCGCGTCCGCATTGTTACTTTGTGCCAGGAAGAGCTCTCAACAAGGTAAGTGTCCAGGCGTCTCAGAGTGAACCAAAGCGATGTTGTTCGGACATGGAGGAGACACAGAGAGAGAGGAACTGTGGACGACATGCCTCGCTCAGCCCGCCCAAGGGCTACTACTGCAGTGGATGGCTACTGCCTACGGATTATGACTCGGAGAAACCCCGACAGCAACGCCATCGTGTTCATTAATGCTTTTCGTGAGCCACAGGACGTCGTATTACGGCTCAAACTGTGCGCAACAGGCTGCATGATACGCAACTTCACTCCCGACCTCCATGGCGAGGTCCATCTTTGCAACCACGACACCATGCAGCACGGTACAGATGGGCCCAACAACATGCCGAATTGACCGCTCAGGATTGGCATCACGTTCTCTTCACAGATGAGTGTCGAATATGCATTCAACCATACAATCGTCGGAGACGTGTTTGGAAGCAAGCCAGTCAGGCTGAACGCCTTTGACTTATTGTCCAGCGAGTGCAGCAAGATGGAGGTTCCCTGCTGTTTTGGGGTGGCATTATGTGGGGCGACATACGCCGCTAGTGGTCATGGAAAGCGCCGTAACGGCTGTACGATACATGAATGCCGTCCTCCGACTGAAATTGCAACCATATTGGTAGCATATTGCCGAGGCATTTGTCTTAATGGATGACAATTCCCGTCCCTATTGTGCACATATTGTGAATGACTGCCTTCAAGATAACAACATCTCTCGACTAGAGAGGCCAGCACGTTCTCCAGACATTAACTCTATGGAACATGCCTTGGATACATTGAAAAGGGCTGTTTATAGTCGACGTGACCCACGAACCACTCTGAGGGATCTCCACCGAATCGCCTTTGAGGAGTGAGACAATCTGGACTAACAGTGCCTTGATGGACTTGTGGATAGTATGCCATGACGAATACAGGCATGCATCAATGCAAGAGGACGTGCCACTGGGTCTTACAGGTACAGGTGTGTACAGCAATCTGGACCACCACCTCTGAAGGTCTCGCTGCATGGTGGTACAACATGCAATGTGTGGTTGAGCAATAAAAAGATCGCAAATGATGTTTGTGTTGATCTCTGTTCCAGTTTTCTGTACAGATTCCGGAACTCTGGGAACCGAGGTGATGCAAAAAATTTTTGATGTGTATAGTATAGCATCTGCAACACCTAAATATTTTGGAAAAATCTTGAACATACGCAACGATATGACAGAGATGACTCTCATTTACACATCTGATAATATTACTTGCTGAAATTAATTGTATCAAAGTTAGCAACTATTCAATGTCTTGGAGAGTGACTACAACTTGGTCTCTCACTTGCACTGCCAACAGGCCACTCTCTAGAGTAGACTATCACTAGTATACCTCTTGCTAGAGAAAAGGCGTTCCTGAAACTGCAAACGACTAGGCACACCTGTCACTGTCTCTCGATAATGCCAGCTGGGTCATCCTTCTGCACTTTTCCCCATGTTGAATAGGTGGTTACAAAGCGGAATGGCGAGGGGAAAGGCTTTGCCGTCCTCACCCCTAATGGCTGGCACAGTTCTTCTGAAGAATACTATCAATTGTGTAGAAATAATTTATGATACCCTCAAGATCGGCTCCAACTTCGTAAGTCTTATGTTCATTTAGATATTATAGGCTGAAGCCGAGCGAGGTGGCGCAGTGGTTAGCACACTGGACTTACATTCGGGAGGACGACGGATCAAAGCAGTGTCTGGCCATCCAGATTTAAGTTTTTCATGATTTCCCTAAATCGCTTCACGCAAACGCCGGGATGGTTCCTTTGAAAGGGCAGGAAAGGGCATGGCCGATTTCCTTTCCTTCCTTGACAACATTCTAGCTTGCGCTTCGTCTCTAGTGATCTCGATGTCGATGAGACGTTGAGCCCTGTCTTCCTCCACTCTCTAAGGTTAAAAAAATGATTTTATATTTTCAGAGAATGTTTATCACAACTCTCTACGAGTAATGTGATGTAGCACAGTATTGTTATAACTAGAGTAATCGGTATGTGAGGAATTGTATAAGGACTATATCCTTCCATCAACAAAAGGTAAGAAACTTCTGACCTACAATGGACGAGACTGACAGCGTCCACATTATGGGGCCATGTGAAGTGGCGTGTGGTTATGGCAAAGTACACTGTCCACTCACGTTAATGTAACCACTTGTCAAAAGCCTGCATAACCACCCTTCGCAGCGCGGACCTCTAACAGACTTGCAGGAAGAGAGTCACCGATAGTGATGAGAACGCTTCGTTTTTCGGTTGAGGATCAGTGGTGTCCACAGTATTACAGATTTTCGATTCGGCTTAGATCCGGGAGTTTGGTGGCCAGGGGAGTGCGATAAACTCATTCTGGTACTTGTCGTAACGCCTACATACAGTGGAGCTGTGTGACACGTTGCATTGTCCTGCTGACATATGCCATCGTGCTGATGAAAATCGAACTGCAAGGACAGATGCATCTTTTTCTTTTTTATTCATCCTACCCTCCAGAATGACGAGTTCATTCAGGAAATTCTACGAAAATATGCCCCAAACCTTAGCCCCACTTCCGGCCTGCACCTTCCCGACTATTGTTGCAAGGTGTCTGCTTTCAGACGTTTCACGCCGATGGAGCATAAATCGTGATTAATCTGAAAAGGCTACTTGTTGTCACTCAGTGGACGTCCAGTGGCTGTATTGGTGTGCAAATTGCAGCCTTCACAGCCGACGAACAGGAGTTAGTATGGGTGCATGAGCCAGGCATCTGCTGTTGAGCCCATATGCAACGACGTTCGCTGAACGGTCGTTGAGGAGACACCGTTCGTAGTCCCTTGGTTCATCTGGTCAGTTGCTCAACACTTGCACGTCTGTTACCCTGCTCGCATCTCGCAGCTGCAGTTCACTCCTGTCATCTACGCCCCGTTCATACGGTTCAAATGGCTCTGAGCACTATGGGATTTAACTTCTGAGATCATCAGTCCCCTTGAACCTAACTAACCTATGGACATCACACACATCCATGTCCGAGGTAGGATCCGAACCTGTGGCCGTAGCGGTCGCGCCGTTCCATACTGTACCGCCTAGAACCGCTCGGCCACTCCGGCCGGCAATGGCCCGTAGTGCATCACAGTTACCTCGCCGCTGGTTCTGGATAGCGCCATTTTGCAATGCACGGTATACTTAAACACGGTAGCACGCGAACAGTTTACAAACATAGCCGTTTCAGGTATGCTCGCATCCATGGTCCGAAAGCCAATGATCGTGGCAGCCCGCGGTGGCCGTGCGGTTCTAGGCGCTTCAGTCCGGAACCGCGCGACTGCTACGGTCGCAGGTTCGAATCCTGCCTCTGGCATGGATGTATGTGATGTCCTTAGGTTAGTTAGGTTTAACTAGTTCTAAGTTCTAGGGGACTGATGACCTCAGATGTTAAGTCCCATAGTGCTCCGAGCCATTTGAACCATTTTTGAACCAATGATCATGCCCTTTTGGATGTCAGGTAAATCACTCCATTTCTCCGTTGCAACAACAACTTCACTCTTTTCCGCCTCCCTTGTTCACGCTTTATACACCCTCCACTCTTAGTGGTGGCAACTGTCGTCTGTGATGTCCAGTACAGGCGGTGGTCACATTAATGTGACTGGACCATGTATATATTGGTGAAGCTGGAAGTACAATAAACGAATGTATTAAACAGGACAATCACAACGATTACCACTAAATGAAAAATCAGTAGCAGCAGAGCACCCATAAGAATGTGAAAAGGGTTATCGACTATAAAAACACACGCATGCTACCCAGGGCAAGTAATATTTGTGGTAGGGAAACCCGTGAGCGATCTAAGTACCGAATGATAAGCTCTATGTCAATGGAGATGACGGCTGCAACCTCCCATCTTCGTAGCTACTCTGCATCACATAAGTAAACACCAGCCACGGCGAGCGTGGCACAAAAAAGGCTACAAGGAAACAAGCTAGTCGGCACAACAACAATAATAATTTGGAATCTCCCTCTCTTTCAGTACCTGCTTTAGGTGGCTTAAAAGTAGCCCCATAGTGGCCTGAAGATTTTTACCCAGTTCCTTTACTTCTCTGAAAAAGCGCGTGTAAATAGGCTTTCGACAGTGTTCAGCCAACTAGGAACACCAATAAAATCCCGAAGACGATCACGGCAGAGAGATCGAAATGGCGAGAATTAAAAAAGTTCGAAGGGGAGTATGCAGCGTCCTCATAACTCAGATGATTTTATGGTCAACTTATTTTCATTTAACTTACACACTTATTTTCATGTACGCGTGGAGCATCTAAGTTCTGATCACTCATTGCACCCTTTCGTTTCAGATTAGGTTTCATATTTAGGAAGCGAACTTCTGATAGTTAATTTATCAATTACTCGCCAAATACCGTCAGTTACAGCAGCCAATTGCAATTGAACCGTTAATTCGGTTTCAGCATGCATAGCCTTACACCGTGTCGTCTCGTGATAACAGAAATGGCTGCTGAAAATAAATCGGGAAATACGACAAAAAAAAAAAAAAAAACACTGCTGCTGGTAAAGCATGTATCTTATAAGTAGAAGAACTTCAGCTCATAGTGTGTCTAGTGTTTTTATTTGGAAAGTATAAATTATGTGTCCCTTTGGAAGTCAGATATGGAAGCTGGAGAGATTGAATAAGAGTCTCTGACAGGTCTTTCCATCAACCTGTCGTCTTCTAAAGTTGTGTCCCCAACGTAGAAGACAGCTCGTCGGTCGTGGGACCTTCTTCGGCGGAGGATGCTGCGCTGTCCGTTCGTACCTGCGATGGTGCTTTTTCCAGGATGCCACTTGCCCAGGTTAGTCTCCCTATTTACACAGAGCAAGATCCGCAGTACTGGCAATGATGCTAGGCGACACTTTTCGTTAATGTATTATTCAGATATTCACAGATTTACACTGTCTTTTACAACATCCGACATAGCTTTCTTAATTGTATGGTAACTTTTCGATCCAACATCCGAAATATGATACACATGTCTGGCTCTCCAGTACGCACTCGACAGAGTGAGTATTACATATTCACATCTAAGTAACGGACTATACTGAGATACGTGTCCGACCCTCGAGAACGCCCGAAACAGAGATACGTGTCCGGCCCTTCAGAACGCCCGAAACAGAGTGACTAGCGCAGCCGTAGTACTTCGTCTTCCAGGCGCGCCAAAGCTACCCGAAGGTGTCCGAAACACTTCTGCTGCAAATCGTTGCTCTTATGTTTCTCAAAACTAGTGAAATAAACAAAAACAATAGGCTCGTAGGGAAACTACGAGAGATTGTCATACTAAAAACTGGGCTAAATACAATGAAAAGTATGTAGCTAATAAATAAGAGAAGTTAGGCGCTTCGGTGCCAAGCACCCGAACGTGCCGACCAATCGCAATGAAGTTCAGTACAACCGGCGGGCTCTCCCATGGAGTGGTACATTCTGTACCATCTGTCGCTTGTATCTCGCTCCGCTTTTGTACCATACGCTACTTCATGTGTATCAAGCTACATCAAGGCGAGCTTCTAGCAAAATAAAATACTGGCGGCCACAGCCAGGAATATTACAAATGTTCTGTAAGTTTATTTATTATTATCGTGTCAGGAGTACAAACCATGCAAGCAAAAACAGGAAATCGATTGCTGACGTCAGCTTATACATTGGTTGACTAAAAATTGGCCACGTCGAGAGCACTTGGTGTCGCCCTCATCAAGGCTCTTATGGTGCATGCGGCAGGAGAAGAAAACTGTAGCAGATTGTTGTTAGTCTGCACATCAAAGCACATGCATAAAACTGACTCCACAGGAAGACACTCTTCTGCAGGCTGGTTTTGCATCTCGTAGTACTAAAGCGTAGTCTGTTGACAGATCTCCAGTTGTCCTCAGAATGATCAGGAGGGAGCTCTTGCTTCGGAACCAACCATTTCTCCAAGTGTTGACGGTTGCCCCGTCACTTCGAGATTTTTGCAAGCTTGGTGTTCCAGTAAGAGCTTTAGTAGTTATCAAGAAGCGTTTTCTTGATTTCAGCCGAAGTTATTCTGGCTGATGACAGTATAAAGAGTGGGTTTCTGTAGCCATAGTCCCTCTTTCCTCGCATCTAGCAGCTATCTTGCGTCCAATTCCAGGAGGGTCTATACCAGCGAGCCTGTGGTACCTGTCAGTTTTTCCACTATGATGTTTCTGCCAGGCTCTTTTCTGTTTCCTGTTAGGCAGTGTCTCTTATATGTAAGGATATGTTCAGAGCCTCTCCCAGATATTTCCGAGTAATTGGTCGTACGTGAACATTTTGAGGTATTAATTTAGATAACCTTCAGCCGGTTTCATGTCCTGTTCTGATCAATCCTACGCTCAATGTAATATTTACACCTTATAACAACAAGAAAATCAAGGACTTTCGAATAATTCAACAAACAGGATGTTTAAAGGCTACACCTATTTACCCAGTGGTAACGACAACATTGGAAACAGGATTTGGTATTAAACACGATATGATTTTCGGTGACAGAAACAATGTTTACACGTTGTTTACAATATATACAGGATATAAAAATCTACGGGAAAAAAAATTTGGAATGTTTAGAGGAGATTAAAAAGAAACACTTTTTCTACGTCACAAGTACACCCTTTCCCCGTTAGGGGTCCGTTAAGGTTTTGACTAGCGTCAAATCAAATGGTGTCGAGAGACAGCAACTGATTTCTGCGTGTTAGAGACTGTCTAACACTCTCGGAATAACCAGGTGATTCATAAATAATGGCTGTAGCCTGAACAAAACAGGCACAAAACCTGCGACACCAAACGCTTCGCCGGCCGAAGAGGCCGTGCGGTTCTAGGAGCTACAGCCTGGAACCGAGCGACCGCTACGGTCGCAGGTTCGAATCCTGCCTCGGGCATGGATGTGTGTGATGTCCTTAGGTTGGTTAGGTTTAAGTAGTTCTAAGTTCTAGGGGATTGATGACCTCAGAAGTTAAGTCGCATAGTGCTCAGAGCCATTTGAACCATTTTTTGAACCAAACGCTTCATCTCCCAAAGCAAAAAGAAATCCCTAGGACAGAGGCAACACCTATAAAACAACATTCATTACACGACAGTGAAGACACCGTCTCTCCACTCCACAAGCGTTAAAACCTTCAAGGACCCCACCTGTGACGTTTTTGTCACACGGAAAGTGTTTCTTTTTATCTCCTTTAAATATTCTAAAAATATGTATACACAGTTCAATTTATGGCTCTGAGCGCTACGGGGTTCAATTTATGCTCCATCCTTTGAAAAAGATTCGCTTATAAAGTGCTTTGATTTTTGTTGTCACTGGTTTTCGCACTTCGTTAACGGTTATGTGATTCATATCTTTGCAGTGATTGAACTCATCGTGCACGGAATGATCGTGTATAATAATAATAAACGGTGTTTCTCGTCATACCACTCTGGATTTTACGTAAGTTGATTGTTTCAAGCTTTTACTGTGTGTTACATGGTATGCCATATCAAATCGATTGACATCGAATCTGCAACTCATCCCCAAAGTCACTGAACGTTTGTAAGCTCTGTGTCTGAAACTGTGAAAGGTTGTTTGTCTTGATTTCTCATGTTGTCTTACCTTACCCGTTTTTCCCTATCCCCTTGCTCATCCAGTCTTGTCTCTCTCTCGCTCTCTGCATCTCCTTCTCTCTTTCTCTTACCATCTGTCCTCAGTAAGTGTGCTGAATCTTGTGCTAAACAATCAGGTAGAGATGCTTTACATACAACGACGAATTTTACTGTCGGTTTAAATAAAATTGGTCTCATGGAATTTTATTGGTATAATATTGTTAACAGCACAATACTTGTAATACATACAGTAAATTCTTATACAATAATAAACAACCAACAAAAGTAGTAACTCCTCTTCTTTGTGAGTTTGATGCCTTCTGCTTCTTACAAGATGTTGTTTCTGTATATTATGATGCTGTAAAAGAAAAGACAGGTTCATATTATTCAACTGTTTTGAAACACTATGACACTTGTTCATTAGTAAAAAGAAAATGTGCTAAGGAAGAACATAAAGTTTGTATACTGTAACCGCACTTTTTTTTGTTCAAAATTATATTAGTTAACATCATTTCTGGTTAGGAACAGTTCTTTTAAGGAACAAATGTAAGATATTGAAACAAGATTTTTTTTAAGGGATCACTACACCTTACAAAGCCATTCTAAAGCGCTTGGAAAGACGAGTGCAATAATGTAACAGTTATTAGTTTTGGCGTTGCGGCGTTTCTGTCAAGTATCTGAGAAATGTGGAAAAATTTAGAAGCAGGGTGGAGTTGTTTGTTCCGTGCAACGTCGGAATCTGCCACGAGAGTCCCGCTTAACGGCAGATACCCTCTACTTTCCCTCAAAACTTAAGCTCAGTTCTCAGATTATTTAGAGAAACATGCTGTATATCACTGTAATCGTCTTGTATAGAGCTTTCGAAAACTATTAGAAATATAGTATTCACTTTAAAAAAGACTAATTGCTTCAGTATCCATGCCGCTACTAAAGCTAAGAGTCCTAAACCTTAACAAATCTCCGACGGAAATGTATTGGACATCCGCTCCACCTAAGTTCTATCAGTGTCTGCAACTCCATGAACGTCAAACACTCCGCCTTGCTTTCTGCATCCTTTTACCATCCACCACGTGAATCCTCTACAATATCACAAAATTTCCATTCCTCCTCCAAGTCACACCTATACCCAAAAAGGGAAGTAGGAGTAATCCGCTGAATTACAGGCCTATATCACTAACGTCGATTTGCAGTAGGGTTTTGGAACATATACTGTATTTGAACATTATGAAGTACCTCGAAGAAAACGGTTTATTGACACATAGTCGGCACGGTTTCAGAAAATATCGTTCTTGCGATACACAACTAGCTCTTTATAATTATGAGGTAATAAGTGCTATCGACAGGGGATGTCAAATTGATTCCATGTTTTTAGATTTCCAGAAGGCCTTAGACACCGTTCCTCACAACCGTCTTCTAACCAAACTGCGTGCTTACGAAGTATCGCCTCAGTTATGGGACTGGATTCGTGATGTCCTGTCAGAAAGGTCACAGTTGGTAGTAATAGACGGAAAGTCATCGAGTAAAACAGAAGTAATATCCGGCGTTCCCCAAGGAAGTGTTATAGGCCCTTTATCGTTCCTGATCTATATTAACAACCTGGGAGACAATCTGAGTAGCCGTCTTAGATTGTTTGCAGATGGTGCTGTCATTTAGAATACCGTCTTGTAAAGTCATCAGATGATCAAAACGAATTGCTAAATGATTTAGATAAGATATCTGTATGGTGCGAAAAGTGGAAATTGACCCTGAGTAAAGAAAAGTGTGAAGTTATTCACATGAGTACTAAAAGAAATCAGCTAAATTTCGATTACGCGGTAAGTCACACAAATCTGAAGGCTGTAAATTCAGCTAAATACTTAGAGATTACAATTACAAATAACCTAAATTGGAACGATCACATAGATAATATTGTGGGTAGAGCAAACCGAAGACAGCGATTCATTGTCAGAACACTTAGAAGGTGCAACAGGTCTACTAAAGAGACTGCTTACACCACGCTTGTCCGCCCTATTCTGGAGTACTGCTGTGCGGTGTGGGATCCGCATCAGGTGGGACTGACGTATGACATCGAAAAAGTACAAACAAGTGCAGCTCGTTTTGTATTATCGCGAAATAGGTGAGATAGTGTCACAGACATGATTCGTGAATTGCAGTGGTCATCATTAAAACAAAGGCGTTTTTCGTTGCGACGTGATCTTCTCATGAAGTTTCAACCACCAGTTTTCTCCTCCTATTGCGAAAACATTCTGTTGGCATCCACTTACACAGGGAGAAATGATCATTACGACAAAATAAGAGAAATCAGGGCTCGCACAGAAAAATTTAAGTGCTTGTTTTTGCCGCGTGCCGTTCGAGAGTGGAATGGTAGAGAGACAACTTGAAGGTAGAATGAAATTTTCACTCTACAGCGGCGTGTGTGCTGATATGAAACTTCCTGGAAGATTAAAACTGTGTGCCGGACCGAGACTCGAACTCGAGACCTTTGCCTTTCGCGGGCAAGTGCTCTACCACCTGAGCTACCCAAGCACGACTCACACTCCGTCCTCACAGCTTTAATTCCGCCAATACCTCGTCTCCTACCTTCCAAACTTCACAGAGGCTCTCCTGCGAACCTTGCAGAACCAGCACTCCAGGAAGAAAGGATATTGCGGAGACATGGCTTAGCCACAGCCTAGGGGATGTTTCTAGAATGAAATTTTCACTCTACAGCGGAGTGTGCGCTGATATGAAACTTCCTGGCAGATTAAAACTGTGTGCCAGACCGAGACTCGAACTCGGGACCTTTGCCTTTCGCGGGCAAGTGCTCTACCACCTGAGCTACCCAATCACGACTCACGTGAAACGCAAAGGTCCCGAGTTCGAGTCTCGGTCCGGCACACAGTTTTAATTTGCCAGGAAGTTTCAACTTGAAGGTAGTTCATTGAACCCTCTGCTAGGCACTTTATTGTGAATAGCAGAGTAATCACGTAAATGTAGATGTAGATATACACAGTACACCTTCACTTATGCTACGCTATTCGCAAACTGGATTCCAATAATTCCATTGTTTCTCCTCTGATCATCAATTCTGGCATGCTGCCGCGCCTTTACCTCTAAATTCTGTCGTCCCTACACCTCTACATACTCAATAGTCTATCTCTCGCAGGAAATGAAAATCGCCCTGTTTGTTATCCTACCAACTATAATCCCCACATCCATTCCACTCCACACCAGAGACCTCCCTCCCTCTGTCCTTTCCATGTCCCTCCATCTCTTCCTCTCTTGATAGTACGTCTCTCCTAGCGCACCAGACTCGACCTCACCCTCCGTCTTCGCGCCGGAGATATACATATATCTTCATAGTTCGCACCCAAAGAACCCCTATATACTCGTATTTTACCCACACTCTTCAACGTTATAGCCTTTTCCCCCCTGCCCATATCCTTTCTCCCAGTGTAGGTACTCCAGTTTTTAAGGGAAATTAAAGGGCGGTTTTTTAGAAGAAACCAACAGTTTCTACAAGGTGTTTTAAATATATGTGCTATTTCTTTGGACTTAGAGAAAGCTTTTGACAATGTTGACTGGAATACTCTCTTTTAAATTCTGAAGGTGGCAGGGGTAATATACAGGAAGCGAAAGGCTATTTACAATTTGTACAGAGACCAGATGGCAGTTATAAGAGTCGAGGGACATGAAAGGGAAACAGTGGTTGGGATTGGAGTGAGACAGGGTTGTAGCCTCTCCCCGATGTTATTCAATCTGTATATTGAGCAAGCAATAAAGGAAACAAAAGGAAAATTCGGAGTAGGTATTAAAATCCATGGAGAAGAAATAACAACTTTAAGGCTCGCCGATGGCATTGTGATTCTGTCAGAGACAGCAAAGGACTTGGAAGAGCAGTTGAACGGAATGGTCAGTGGCTTGAAAGGAGGAAATAAGATGAACAACAAAAGCACAACGAGGATAATGGAATGTAGTCGAGTGATGCTGAGGGAATTAGAATAGGGAATGAGACACTTAAAGTAGTAAAGGAGTTTGGCTATTTGGGGAGCAAAATAATTGATGATGGTCGAAGTAGAGAGGATATAAAATGTAGAGTCGCAATGACAAGGAAACATCGAGTATAGATTTAAGTGTCAGGAAGTCGTTTCTGAGAGTATTTGTACGGAGTGTAGCCATGGATGGAAGTGAAATATGGACGATAAATAGTTCGGCCAAGAAGAGAATAGAAGCTTTCGAAATGTGGTGCTACAGAAGAATGCTGAATATTAGATGGGTAGATCACATAACTAATGAGGAGGTATTGAATAGAATTGGGGAGAAGAGGAGTTTGTGGCACAACTTTACTAGAAGAAGGGATCGGTTGATAGGACATGTTCTGAGGCATCACGGGATCATCAATTTAGTATTGGAGGGCAGCGTGGAGGGTAAAAATCGTAGAGGGAAACCAAGAGATGAATACACTAAGCAGATTCAGAAGGATGTAGGTTGCAGTAGGTACTGGGAGATGAAGAAGCTTGCACAGGATAGAGTAGCATGGAGGGCTGCATCAAACCAGTGTCAGGACTGAAGACCACCACAACACACACACAATTTCTTTTTTACTCCTTCGATGTCAATTTAAACAACAACAGCACCAAAATCAGCAGTCTTGACGTTCTACGTAAACGCCGACCACATTCATCTCTTTTATAGTTTTAAAGGTGAAAATTTCTAGATAGTTTTTAAATCTCATTTTTAAAGCCTTAGGCTGCAGACCAGAATGTTGCGTGGCGACAGGCCACCGCCCGTCTCGGCGCTGGTGATAAAATAACAAAGAAAAAAACTTTAGCAAACTCCTCCAACGTTTTATTGCCTCACAAAGTTCCCGCACCTCCTCAAATTCCAACAACACGTTAGCCTTTCCTACGTATCCCATGAATTTTTCCAACAACCTACAGCTTCGCCAATCCATGAGAACCCCTCCTACTGCCAAGCCCTGTTGATACATTCAACATTCCTGTCGTCTAAGAACTCTCCATGTTCTTTTGGAATGTAATTTCAATCGTCTTCCAGTCCTAGACCATGAACTCAACTCTGAGACCTAATCTACCATCTAACCGTAACCTACCGTATCCATTTGACCCTACCCAAATGAAAGCTCTATTCAACTCGTTTCTTGCCTCCCACTCATCTAATCCATCCCAGTTACTTATTCCATTCTATCACTTCCACCGTATGTCCTTTTCCATGCAACGTCCTGTCCAATACTCCCCACAAGACAATCCCTATCTACAGTTACCAGAAGCCCCCCGTCACATCATACGCCTAATGAAAAGACTGTGTAGCGAAACAAGCGCAATATAGTTTGTGAGATACAGAGGCAAGCGAGTGTGCCGGGTCACTGCTAGTAGCGATACGTGACCATAAAGCGTCAGCGCATAGCGTACAAGTATTGCACAATTAAGAATAAAATTAAAAATTAAAATTGCTTTTTCAGACTTTGACAACATATAGTTTAATGTAATACTGTGTAAGTAGGCTGTTTAGGTTTTCTTATTGCTAACGCCACGTAGCGCTCTGTATGAAAATCACTGGCTGTGCTGTGTGCAGTCTGTGCCTAGTTTGCATTGTTGTCTGCCATTGTAGTGTTGGGCAGTTGGATGTGAACAGCACGTAGTGTTGCGCAGTTGGAGGTGAGCCGCCAGCAATGGTGGATGTGAGGAGAGAGATGGCGGAGTTTTGAAATTTGTAGACGTATGTTAAAATTAACTGGTGCAAGTCTCGACATGATTAAATAAAAATTGTGGTCAGAATCCACGCTTTTAAGAAAAATTGAATGCCCTAAATATTAGACATAGAAATGTAAAAATTTGTATGATGCTTCAGTCCAACCTAAAAATAATAACTAAGTGCCCACGTTACGCTACCTCTAATAGTTTCCTAGCAATTTAATGAAAACTGAAATTGGAACTAAAACGTCCTTATTTGTAGTAGATTAAGTATCTGCAATTTTAGTGCTAGAAAGTTTTGGTTGCAGCACATGATAAAACCTATTAAATAGTAGAGCTATAACAAGTTTTGGGACCGTACTGTTAATAATAACCAACACAAGGTCTCTTAAATTTATAGTTCAGGGGAATGCTCTGTTGTCAGTTCCATTCTAAAAAATAT
The DNA here is from genome assembly GCF_023864345.2 of Schistocerca serialis cubense. Lineage (NCBI taxonomy): Eukaryota > Metazoa > Arthropoda > Insecta > Orthoptera > Acrididae > Schistocerca > Schistocerca serialis. Next base: position 444,414,188 of record NC_064645.1, read on the forward strand.
AGAAGGCAAAGTTTTTATGCAAGCGAGCTGAGTCTTTTTCTGTGATTTCAACCAAATTAAGAAGATTCTAGATTCATTGATAACTTTGTTATTAAATATAGTGTGTACGAGAAAGCGGCCGTTTAGAGAATGCTGCCGTGTGCGTAAGGCGGCTGACAGCAAGTGTTCCCTTGGCCGTCCGCTGCGCCACATATATAAATACAACCCAATAGGCAAAAAAAAACTTCAGTTCGCACCCAACCACTGTAAGATCCGCGTCTGTCAAAGGCCGGAGTGCGCTGTGCCTCGGATGACGCAAGAGACAGACTGTGCCAAAACGAATATTTTCAGTAATAATAAATAGTGAACTCGCGAGAAGTGCACACCGTCCTCGATCGCTTAGATTTCGCAAAAGTAACAGTGTGCCGTGCGTGATATTGACAAAGCCGCGTGGCAAGCGGGGACAATTATCATCCACTTTTGTGGCAAGCATTTATTTTGAGTATTAGTAGTCAGGGTGAAAGACAATTTTGTAGGAACTTACCGTAGAGGTGGCCTCTGAACTGCTAAACTGCTCACATTGTTGTTTAGGATAGACAAATTTACTATCAATATGAACATAATGAATTTCATGTGGTGCATATGAGTCTTTACTAAATATATGTATCAGTTAGAACTAATCTTCATTTATAATCATAGTGCCGATCCCGCTAAGCAAATAGAGAATAGTAACATTTCTTTTAGTGGCTGGACAAGAATGTGGACGTGCAGACTGGAAACTATGGTCAGTATGTTCTCCATCGCTTTCTGGCTGACCTCTAAAATAGTTGCCAGGATCGTAAAAAAGACGGCTAACCCACCATAAATTTGAACTTATCATCCTACAACTGTACATTATATCACATAACCTTCTTCATGTTTATAGCAAGACGAAGAATTGTTATAACCATCGGCATTTATTTTAAACTCTTAAATTACTTAACATTAATTTTTCAAATTATGTAATCAAAGGGTTGGAGGATCGAAATTTGGCCGCCCCCCACTCTACGCTATGTTTATCAAAATAAATGTTAAATATATAAATATTGCTAGAAAAATTACGTTCCCATTGTACGTTACACTCCCTGACAGTGAAGCATCCAGAAAAAAGTGGCCAATGTAACTACATACACGTAGACACCATCGGCAGGTTTGAATGGAGCTGCAATTCTCCGTGACAGGTAGAACAGGCACCAGAGTTCATTAGTCTTGTTCATGTTTATTATTGTTAGCAGGTCTGGTATGACGGACATGAACAGCGTCTGATGTTGTGTGATCAGTGCGAAGGATATGGAGATGCCGCATACTCCTGTCAGACAGCGTTATCAGCACCTGGTAAGTTTGAAACAGGCCTCATTCTGGGTCCCCATTTGGCCAACTGGTCAAGTCGTGCTATATCGAGATACAGTGGCTCGATGTTGGACTGCGAGGGAAGCTGAAGGAAGGCACACTCGTCGTCAAGGTTCTGGTCGACCACGTTTGAACACCACAAGGTAGGGTCCCCGAGTTGTGCCCCAAGTACATCGCAGCAGACGCCTGCCATCCGAGAGCGAGTATGGATTCCCAGCAATATTCTGTGTCATCCACTACCACTGGTCAGAGACTAGTAGCAGCCACATTAGGGAAGTACCGTCCCATGCATAGGTTGCTGTTAACACCACAACAATAAAGAGGTAAGTTCAGGGTGGCGTTATCACCGGGAAGCGTGGACTGTTCATGAATGTCAATGTGTTCAGCGATGAATCAGAATTTTGCGCTATACCGGATGACCATGGTCGGCGAGCATAACGGCGTCCATTCTTCCAGTTTTTTTGGAGAGGCACAACGGTGTTACCTCTGGCGCCAGCAGTTAAGCCTTCATATCACAACGGGTTGCCACTGAGGTACTCTGATGGCACAACAGCAGTATTACCTCTCACGCGGCAGTATCGTGGTGCCATTTTTCAGCAGACCAATACTCGTCCACGTACGACACGTGTATCTGTGAACTGCTTGCGTGATGTTGAGATAGTGCCGTTACCAACAAGTTTCCCAGAAGTGTCCTGGATCGAACATGTACGTGGGACCTGCTCGGATGTAAACTCTTTCCCAGTGTCAATATCCAGGATACCAACACCAATTACAAAAGTCTGCCTCAGGAGAGTATATAAAGGTTTATTACACCCTTTCCCACCAAATCAGTTCTGGTACCCAGGCCAAAGGATCTACAACGTCATGGTGATAAGTGTACTGATACTGAAAAGTTATTTGTAAATTTAGTAATGTCTGACATTTTCAGGGAAGGAGAAAGCGATGTTATGTAATCTGCTAAATGTAACAACCCTTTTTTTCACAGATCTGTTAACTGCATAGATCTTTATGAAACATGAAATATGATGACTATCTAATATTTGTTCAACTTGTATCTCATACGACCATGTCAAAGAAAAAGTCTCAATTCCGTTGTTGCTGTTACCATTAAATTTCTTATTTGTCTCTTATACACGTGGAAGTTATACATGATATGATTATTTCTGGTGTATCCAGTTTTTGTTCAACCTACGTCTAATACGAGAATGATCTGAGAATGCTTGCACTGAAAACAACCTGGTCTTGTAATCATATTTTAGTTTTCATGTATGTACGCTATCGAGGCAACTGAATGATATTTTAACAGTTTAGAAAACTTTGCAAATTTCAGTTTTGTAATCACTGAATTAAGGTCAACGTCAAATATCCTCTGAGATTTACTGTTTTTATGATTCGGTATCCCAGACTGTTCACGAAATGACTATTACGTAATTCTCCAGACACAAAGTATGTCTGTATGTGTTTGTGTGTGTGTGTGTGTGTGTGTGTGTGTGTGTGTGTGTGTGCGTGCGTGTTTACGTTTAACCATATACCTAACATTAATGTGTAAGACCAGAGATGACATTCTCTTAATTTTAGACTGGCAGTTCTTATAGTGTTTTCTGCGTATGATAAATGACACCCCCCCCCCCCTTTAGAAGAAAAGTAAAGGAATGCAAGCAGCATCTAGTACAAAATTAGAACAGAAAAGATGCATTCAAGAGTCCTTTGAGAAAATGGTAATGGGTACAATACTGTATAGATTGGAGCAAACGTATGATGGCAATTACATAAGTAAGTAATGTGGTTCGGTCTGGCGACGGAGAGCAATGTCAGAAGAGAACGTATAAGTTCGGGGCCGTATCAGGTAAGCGTCTAACTGATAAAGTGCGGAACAAGTAGAAGAAGGACTATGTCTCTCTAGTTTGGCTATTATCCACAGAGTACGCTTCCACTTCATGTTAAGGTGTGGAGTATTAGTCACTCTTTATGCAGTAGCAGATTTTAAACTGATTCTACATCACGCGCCGGAAAAGTAATTTATTTACATGCTTGCTCGAGAACGTCATGGGAGAATTAAATGTTATCCAGCGATAGGGAACTAACATCCTCTGTACCTGCTTTCGGGATGACTCAGACGCTTCTAGAGGTCGGTCCTGCAGGCTTTAGCGTCGTTCGGTATCTCGTTAGTTGGTATGAGGTCCTCGATCGGCTGATTAGCAGTCAGGGAAAGATGAACCTGAAACCAAGGCAAATATTCACTTAGCTACTGAACCTGAAACAATTAACGTTTATGTGTGACATGAGAGTTTTATTTATTTCTCATGACAATAGACCTTATGAATTTTATGCTCCAGAAAGAAAATGGAAAACGATAATTCAGAGGAAAGGGGAAAAAAAGAATGGTGTTTAGAAATACCAGAACACAAGCAGAAATAAATTAATATCTATTCATCGTGAAGTTTGTAGTGATAGATATGCTAGGCGTACTTTGGAGAACTAATCTATGGGGTAACAGATTACTATATAGATTGAGAAGCTAATTTAAATAAAATATAACTATTTTTCTAAAACGACAAAGGCCACTCTACGTAAAGACACTCTAACTTTACATAGAGCAAGTTTATGCGACTCCCCAGTCTCTGTTAGTCCAACATCATCACCAAGACAGTAGCTGTAACCTAGTTTGCTTGAAAAATATTTCAATTGTTTAGTTACGTCACCAAAAATTACTGAACACTTATTCTGATCACCAACTTTTATAAATTATCGTCTATAAATTAGTTTCTTGATCGTCTTGATTTCCACAACTGATTCTTGTTCGTATTGATAAGAAACCACCACAATTGTATTGATACATATTTATTACTTCATGAACTGTTACGTTCAAAAGAACATCACCAGGTCACACTGCCAACAGGTTTCATTACAAGTTTTCACAGAATTGTGCGAACGTCATCACTGATGAAATCTTGCAGTCTGACTCTTGAATCTTTATTTGACTGCATTTTTCTCGTCTGATCTCAGCATGTTCAGTGTAGTTCTCTTCCAAGATAGAACCTTTCCACACATGTACAAGAACGGACCATTCTCTGAGAGGGTTGTCATCTTTGAATCGGAAAAAACATCGATTTTTTGGTTTAAAATATTTTGTGGAATGTCTACTTCATTGTAGTGTTTATCCCAAGTTTGCCAAAAACTCCGTTATTATGTTACAAGGTGACTTGTAAAAAAGTGTCTTCGAAAACCATTCACAACAGAAAAAAATAGTCGACATGTAATTTCAACGACGACTTAAGAGGAAAATTGGAAATTATGACCGTGTTCCAGGTTGAGATAATGTCAGCCTGTTACAACTTCTGCACGAAAGCGGATGAAAAGCGTATCGAGCAAGCAGGACAACGGATGATGGAGGTTGCCAAAGAGGTCCGCAGGACCACCACGGCCACAAACAAGATGGAGGAGTGCCTCCATTTGGATCTATAGGGACTGCTATATGGTCCAGGAATCGCTGACCGGGGTTATGCTTAACTAAACTACAAAATAATGTACCACAAAACTTTAAACGCATTTTTCCCGAAACCGTATTTTTCAAATTGGGGGAAATATAACTTGAGAACGGTACATCTGATTTTGATTGGAATTTGATGCAAGCATATTCTTCAGTTATCCTGTGCGTGGTGATAGAAAGTATATTGAAAATGACGTATACAGAATTATTTTGCTATGAGTCCAATTTGAGGACTTCGGGTGTTCCTATCGATGACAAGTGATCCAGCTGCAAGGGGTCCTTCCACATGGTGTAGCAGTTACAGCAAGCGCCCATGTGGCACAAAAATCATTTCTTAAAGAGAAAAGTGTAAGGAATAAAACTGTATCATTTGAGACGCAGCGCGAATTGAAAGCAGATAAAAATTCACTTGACGTCTTTCTGAGAGTTAATCTCCACTCGTTCCAAATTAACAATGTAAGTGTAGCCCAGATTTGACTTGAATTCAGAGAATTAGTATCGACAGCAGTTGAGAGATTTATACCAAACGGTGGAGCTGATCCCTCGTGGTACACAAAACGGGTCAGAACACTATTGCAGAAACAGCGAAAAAGCATGTCAAATCCAAACGAACGCAAAATCTCCAAGATCGGCGATCTTTTACAGAAACCCCTAATTTGGTTCGGACCTCAGTGCGAGATACTTATAATAGTTTCCACATAGAAACTTTGTCTCGAAACCTCTCAGAGATTCTGGTCGTATGTAAAGTATGCTAGCGGCAAGACACAATCAATGCCTTCTCTGCGAGACAGCAGTAGAAATACTATCGACGATAGTGATGCCAAAGTAGAGTTACTAAATACAGCCTTCTGAAATTCCTTCATCGAAGTAGACGAAGTAAATATTCGAGAATCCGAATCAGGAACAGCTGCCAACTTAGAAGTAGATATCCTCGGGCTAATGAAGCAACTTAAATCACTTAATAACAGAAAATCTTCTGGTCCAATTACGTTCCTTTCAGAGTATGCTGATGCAATACCTCCATATTTAACAATCACATACAACCGTTCGCTCGATGAAAGAGCCGTATCCAAAGACTGGAAAGTTGCGCAGGTCACACCAATATTCAAGAAACGTACTGGGAGTAATCCACTAAATTATAAGCACATATTATTAACGTCGTTGTGGATAAGTATTATGGAACATATATTGTGTTCGAACATTATGAATTACCTCGAAGAGAACGGTCTACTGACACGCAGTCAACACGGATTTAGAAAACGTCGTTCTTGTGAAACACAACTACCTCTTTACTCATACGAAGTGTTGAGTGCTATTGATAAAGGAATTGATTACGTATTTCTAGATTTCCAGAAGGCTTTTGACGCTATATCTCATTGGCTCTGAGCACTATGGGACTTAACATCTGCGGTCACCAGTCCCCTGGAACTTAGAACCACTTAAAACTAACTAACCTAAGGACAACACACACATCCATGCCCGAGACAGGATTCGAACCTGCGACCGTAGCGGTCGCGCGGTTCCAGACTGTAGCGCCTAGAACCGCGTGGCCACCCCGGCCGGCGCTATACCTCACAAGCGGCTTGTAATCAAATTGCATGCTTATGGGATATCGTCTCACTTATGCGACTGGATTCGTGATTTCGTATCAGAGAGGTCACAGTTCGTAATCATTGACGGGAAGTCATCGAGAAAAACAGAAGTGATTTCTGGTTTTCCCCAAGGTAGTGTGATAGGCCCTACGCTGTTTCTTACCTACATAAACTATTTAGTAGCCAGTCTCAGCATCCGTCTTATGTTGTTTGCAGGTGATGCAGTCGTTTATTGTCTAGTAAAGTCATCAAAAGATCAAAACAAATTGAAAAATGATTTAGATATGATATCTGTAGGGCGTAAAAATTGACAGTTGACCCCAGATAATGAAAAGTGTGAGGTGATCCACATGACTGCTAGCAGCAATCCGTTAAACTTCGGGTACACGATAAATTAGTCAAATATAAAGGATGTAAATTCAACTAAGTGCCTACGAATTACTATTACGAACAACTGAAATTGGGAAGAACACATAGAAAATATTGTGGGGAAGGAAAACCAAAGGTTGCATTTTATTGGAAAAACATTTAGAAAATGTAACAGACCTACTAAAGAGACTGCCTACACTACGCTTGTCCGTCCTCTTTCGGACTACTGTTGCGCAATCTGGGATCCTTACCGGATAGAATTAACGCAGTACATCGAGAAAGTTCAAATAAGAACAACATGTTTTATATTGTCGCGATACAGAGGAGATACATTCTGTATCGCAGAAGTACCCGGATCATGCTATATTAGTCGGAGGCGACTTCAACCTACCTAGTATAGACTGGGATGTCTATGGATTCATTACAGGTGGTACAGACAAGCCGTCGTGTGAATTACTTTTGAACACATTATCCGAAAACTGTCTTGAGCAGCTAAATCGTCAGCCAACGCGTAATGGAAATATTTTAGATCTGGTAGCCACGAACAGACCAGACCTCATCGACGGTGTCAGTGTTGAGACAGGTATTAGTGATCATGATGTTGTCATTACGACTATGGTTACGAAAGTTAAAAAGTCGGTCAAGAAGGCTAGGAGAGTATTCTTACTAGAAAGAGCAGATAAGCAGTTGTTAATATCCCACTTAGTAAATGAATCGACTTCATTTACTTCCGGTACGATGGACGTGAAAGAATTAAGGGCAAATTTTAAACACATTGTAAATCACGCATTGGAGAAGTATGTGCCGAAAAAGTGGGTTACGGACGGAAAAGTTCCACCGTGGTTTAACAGCGCAATTCGGAGAATGCTCAGGAAGCAAAGACAGTTGCAATCGCTGTACAAGAAAGATCGGGAGAATGAGGACGGGCAATAGTTAGTAGAGATTCGTGCTGCTGTAAAATGGACGATGCACGAAGCATTCAACCACTACCACCGTCATACTTTAGCAAAAGATCTTGCCGAAAACCCAAGGAAATTCTGGTCTTACGTAAAATCGGTAAGCGGGTCGAAGGCTTCCATCCAGTTATCAGTCTGGCCTGGCAACGGAAGACAGCAAAACGAAAGATGAAATTTTAAATTTAGCATTTGAGAAAGCTTTCACGCAGGAAGATCGTACAAACATACCGCCGTTTGAGTCTCGTACAGATTCCCGTATGGAGGACATAGTGATAGACATCCCTTGGGTTGTGAAGCAGCTGAATGGGTTGAAACTAAATAAATCGCCAGGTCCTGATGGGATTCCAGTTCGGTTTTACAGAGAGTACTCTACTGCATTGGCTCCTTACTTAGCTTGGATTAATCGCAAATCACTTGCCCAACGTAAAGTCCCGAGCGACTGGAAAAAAGCGCAGGTGACGCCTGTATATAAGAAGGGTAGAAGGACGGATCCTCAAAATTACAGACCAATATCCGTAACATCGGTTCGTTGCAGGATTCTCGAACATATTCGCAGTTCGAATTAAATGAATTTCCTTGAGACAGAGAACTTGCTGTCCATGCATCAGCGCGGCTTTAGAAAGCATCGCTCCTGCGAAACGCAACTCGCCCTTTTTTCACATGATATCTTGCGAACCATGGATGCCATATTCCTTGACTTCGGAAAGCGTTTGACTCGGTGCCCCACTGCAGACTCCTAAGTAAGGTACAAGCATATGGGATTGGTTCCCAAGTATGTGAGTGCTCGAAGACTTCTTAAGTAATAGAACCCAGTACGTTGTACTCGATGGTGAGTGTTTATCGGAGGTGAGGATATCATCTGGAGTGCCCCATGGCAGTGTGGTAGGTCCGCTGTTGTTTTCTATCTACATAAATGATCTTTTGGATAGGGTGGATAGCAATGTGCGGCTGTTTGCTGATGATGTTGTGGTGTACGGGAACGTGTCGTCGTTGAGTGACTGTAGGAGGATACGAGATGACTTGGACAGGATTTGTGATTGGTGTAAAAAATGGCAGCTAACTCTAAATATGGATAAATGTAGATTAATGCAGATGAATAGGAAAAAGAATCCTGTAATGTCTGAAGACTCCATTAGTAGTGTAGCGCTTGACACAGTCACGCCGATTAAATATTTTGGCGTAATATTGCAGAGCGGTATGAAATGGGACAAGCATGTAATGGCAGTTGTGGGGAAGGCGGATAGTCGTCTTCGGTTCATTGGTAGAATTTTGGGAAGATGTGATTCATCTGTAAAGGAGAGCGCTTATAAAACACTAATACGACCTATTCTTGAATACTGCTCGAGTGTTTGGGATCCCTATCAGGTCGGATTGAAGGAGGACAAATGGTTCAAATGGCTCTGAGCACTATGCGACTTAACTTCTGAGGTCATCAGTCGCCTAGAACTTAGAACCAATTAAACCTAACTAACCTAAGGACATCACAGACTTCCATGCCCGAGGCAGGATTCGAACCTGCGACCGTAGCGGTCGCGCGGTTCCAGACTGTAGCGCCTAGAACTGCTCGGTCACTGCGGCCGGTGCACGCGCGCGCAGGACTGACGGCGTGTTTATATTGTATGAGCTGTCCACCAGACAGTTACTAGTTGCGATCGGAGTAATTCGCCCGTGACAGACACCAATGTACATGCGTACACGTATCGAATTTCATCATTGTAAACCTCTAAATCAGTGTGGCAGACATGGCATACACAAACAATGAATATGTGGATGTGCTTCTGGTCCTTGGTGTATCTGATAATCAGGTTGGTTTTGCCACTCGTGATTATGCTGCTAGATATCCTTGTCGACACCATCCAGATAATAATACACTCCTGGAAATGGAAAAAAGAACACATTGACACCGGTGTGTCAGACCCAGCATACTTGCTCCGGACACTGCGAGAGGGCTGTACAAGCAATGATCACACGCACGGCACAGCGGACACACCAGGAACCGCGGTGTTGGCCGTCGAATGGCGCTAGCTGCGCAGCATTTGTGCACCGCCGCCGTCAGTGTCAGCCGGTTTGCCGTGGCATACGGAGCTCCATCGCAGTCTTTAACACTGGTAGCATGCCGCGATAGCGTGGACGTGAACCGTATGTGCAGTTGACGGACTTTGAGCGAGGGCGTATAGTGGGCATGCGGGAGGCCGGGTGGACGTACCGCCGAATTGCTCGACACGTGGGGCGTGAGGTCTCCACAGTACATCGATGTTGTCGCCAGTGGTCGGCGGAAGGTGCACGTGCCCGTCGACCTGGGACCGGACCGCAGCGACGCACGGATGCACGCCAAGACCGTAGGATCCTACGCAGTGCCGTAGGGGACCGCACCGCCACTTCCCAGCAAATTAGGGACACTGTTGCTCCTGGGGTATCGGCCAGGACCATTCGCAACCGTCTCCATGAAGCTGGGCTACGGTCCCGCACACCGTTAGGCCGTCTTCCGCTCACGCCCCAACATCGTGCAGCCCGCCTCCAGTGGTGTCGCGACAGGCGTGAATGGAGGGACGAATGGAGACGTGTCGTCTTCAGCGATGAGAGTCGCTTCTGCCTTGGTGCCAATGATGGTCGTATGCGTGTTTGGCGCCGTGCAGGTGAGCGCCACATTCAGGACTGCATACGACCGAGGCACACAGGGCCAACACCCGGCATCGTGGTGTGGGGAGCGATCTCCTACACTGGCCGTACACCACTGATGATCGTCGAGGGGACACTGAATAGTGCACAGTACATCCAAACCGTCATCGAACCCATCGTTCTACCATTCCTAGACCGGCAAGGGAACTTGCTGTTCCAACAGGACAATGCACGTCCGCATGTATCCCGTGCCACCCAACGTGCTCTAGAAGGTGTAAGTCAACTACCCTGGCCAGCAAGATCTCCGGATCTGTCCCCCATTGAGCATGTTTGGGACTGGATGAAGCGTCGTCTCACGCGGTCTGCACGTCCAGCACGAACGCTGGTCCAACTGAGGCGCCAGGTGGAAATGGCATGGCAAGCCGTTCCACAGGACTACATCCAGCATCTCTACGATCGTCTCCATGGGAGAATAGCAGCCTGCATTGCTGCGAAAGGTGGATATACACTGTACTAGTGCCGAGATTGTGCATGCTCTGTTCCCTGTGTCTATGTGCCTGTGGTTCTGTCAGTGTGATCATGTGATGTATCTGACCCCAGGAATGTGTCAATAAAGTTTCCCCTTCCTGGGACAATGAATTCACGGTGTTCTTATTTTAATTTCCAGGAGTGTATGTTTAGTCGGTTGGATCTGCGCGTTCGGGAGTCAGGTTCTCTCCTTTCACCATTGCGTGACAGACGTCGTCCCACGACTCGCCGTACTGCATCCGCTGAGGAAGCTATTCTGGAGATCATACAACAAGGACCTCAGCGAAGTGCACGTAGCACAGCAAGGCAGCTGCGTGTCTCGCAACGCTCCGTCGTTAACGTGCTGCAGCAGATGGGCTGCACTCCTATCATTATGCTTTCACTCAACACCTGCAACCTGCAGATCGCCATCAGTGGGTGAAATCCCGTCAATGGTGCCACCAACAACAGGAAGCCAACGATGACTTCGTGCACACTGTAATATGGTCGGCGAAGTAGCATTCACTCGTGAGGGTGTCTTCAGCATGCACATTGCCCACCATTGGTGTGAAGTTAACTCGCAAACCACCCGCGACTGTGGATATCAAGTTCGCTTTGGTATCAGCGTCTGGGTCGGAATGTTGGGCGACAGGTGCTTGGGCTCCTACACGTTGCCTGAACGTTTGACTGCACGCACGAATGTATCATGGATTCCTCTCAAATTAACTGTCTGATGCGCTGGAAGATGTTCCACTACATATTCGACAGAAAATATGGTTCCAACATGATGGTGCACCTCTATACTCTGGAATGAATGTGCGAGAGTATTTGGACAGAACATTTCCAGGGAAATGGCTCGGACGTGGAGGTCCAGTTGTATGGCCACCGTGTTCACCTGACCTAAATCCCCTGCATTTCTTCCTATGGGGACACCTGAAGGAGCTCGCGTACTCTACTATGACGACGAATGCGAAAGAATTGGTAGCGCATGTTCATGCTGCTCTTGTTACTGTGGACGCAACTTTGCTGCGGAGGGTCCAAATCTGTATGATACGGCGGGTTGTGCAATGTTTGAACGTGCAGAGAGGTCGCTTTGAGCGTCTGTTGGTCTGAGGATAAAGCATTTTGTTGTGAAGGTCATGCGGTCATTAATATGGACATTATTATTGTCACTGGTTGCTAATGTGCGGCATCGAAGCGCTCATATTACATGTAGTATAAATGACAAGTAGACGTTGTGTTATCGTACTGTGCTATCATCTTCAGCATCTCGAAATTGTTATTATTTTTGAAGTTATTCTGTCCTATGACTGGTCACTTGTTTCAACTATCTACTTCGTATTTGTCTAACCACGTATTTGTTATGTTCAATGTTACAAAATGTTGTAAATTTAGGATACATGTGACCTAAGAAACTGTGTATATTACAATTTGAAATATCAGAATAAAATTAGCAAATTAAAAAAAAAATGCGCCCTAACCGTGGATCGGACCAACGACCTCCTGTATGCTAACCCAAAACTCTATCCTCAGCACCAACTGCACAGCAAGAATGCCTCTGAGCACTATGGGACTTAACTTCTAAGGTCATCAGTCCCCTAGAACTTAGAACTACTTAAACCTAACCAACCTAAGGAAATCACACACATCCATGCCCGAGGCAGGATTCGAACCTGCGACCGTAGTGGTCTTGCGGTTCCAGACTGTAGCGCCTAGAACCGCTCGCCCACCCCGGCCGGCAACTGCACAGCAGCACTGGTATGTTCTGAGAGAAGTAGTTACCATGTATGTGGTCAAAGTGTTGCCAGATTGACACTATTTAACGCCCTTTCTCAGCCGGGTGTAATCGCCGGACGAAATTTTGTGAGAAACATTTTTTTATCGTTGGCATGTGAGGCATCACGCTGCGAATCCCGAGGGAGCGAATTTCGCTTCACCTTCTATACTGTGTTTCGACAGGTCATTGTAAAATTCAACTGGCCACATCTTAGCTAAGTTGCGCACTGGAGACTTGTTATTAATGTTATTAATCACCAGGTCTTATTGTTAATAAGTATTTTTCGGGGCCCCATAGTGAACTTATTGAATCTCTGGTCTTAATATTTTGAAATGTTGTTGATCTTGGCAAGCCAATTTCTTATTTTAATAATGAAATGTTATTCTTAAATGGACTGGCTTGAACAGTTCAGTTAAATTACTTAGACGTTTCTGTATCGGCAGCCTTTGTGTTTGATTAAATGTACTTGTGTGTTAATAAATCTTCTTCTTAAACTTGTCGGTGTTTCAGGTGGTGTTCAATCTCACCCTTTCCCAGTCCTTCCACTTGCAAGCAACTGGGAGCGGAACCTAGCGTAACATCAATAGATTTAGCACACCTTTTTATGTCACTTGAAAGAAATCACGAAAAACCAGCGTTCAAACAGGGCTACTCCTTAAGATGAATGTGTCAAACAGAACAATGCTCCTCAACGATTTCTTGGAGATAAGGTGTACAATTACTTGGATGGTAGTTGAGAAACACTTCGTTCGCGACGTGAGACAAGAAGACAAACGCCACTGACGACGGAAACCCGCAGCGGGCCTGTAATAAAGAGCGTGCGACACACAGTTAAGCTGCAACCTAATTGCTACTGATTACATGGGTGACCTTCAAGCCAAGTTCTTGTGTCAGCTGACAGGATGCCGCCTAAGGATGCGGAAACATAGGGCAGGAGCACGACGCCTGCGAATTTGTACGTAAGTTCTGTAGGCGCCGTATCTTGCAGGCAAGGAATTCTGTCTAGATGATAGTTTTTGTTAGGCTTTAAGAAGCCTCGCTGTTTATTATTCATCAACTGAAAGTGTCTACTTCACCGGCTCTACAGTTCGCACATACCCAAATTACTACGCATCACAGGCCACACATGAAGGGCTTATTTCAATAGTGGTACAAGTCCATTACCACCAGTTTTCTGCCAATAATGCTTCTGAAATTAATGATCCAAACAAACAGAAAGGAAGATTTCCAGAATGAGATTTTCACTCTGCAGCGGAGTGTGCGCTGTTAAGTTTGGAAGGTAGGAGACGAGGTACTGGCAGAAGTGAAGCTGTGTGGAGCCCGCGTGAGTCGTGTTTGGGTAGCTCAGTTGGTAGAGCACTTGCCCGCGAAAGGCAAAGGTGCCGAGTTCGAGTCTCGGTCCGGCACACAGTTTTAATCTGCCAGGAAGTTTCAGAAAGGAAGATTCATCTCTAGATAGAAGCCATGTGCTTGAATATTTCTGGTATCTCAACTGCAGATTTTTCAGCGTTCATTTTTCAGGACTGTGTATCTCAGAACGAACAAAAATGGACTTGTATCACTATTGGAATAAGCCCTTCATATCTATCACTCATCATAATCTCACTTACTTTAAACGCGAACAATTTAGGTTACGCTTTACTGTGACTGTTATTGATATCGAATGAAACAAGTTCACTGTTACCAATCACTGTTTATTTATATTCACAACGCGTTTCAACGATTTAAAGCTCTATCATCAGGTGGATTTATATGTTTTATTTCGAAATATATGAGTTGTTTTATGACTCTGAGGTAACCTGTGGCATTATCTAGTGGAGAAACGAAACAATGTTTCAGAACATGGTTTTTGGGAGGTTTTTGACTAAAAACTAAACGTAAATGTAACTGTGAAAATAAAACAACTTAGATAGAATATCTCCAGTGATCACAGGCTCCTTCCTCTGTCGTAACACATCATACACTCCTGGAAATTGAAATAAGAACGCCGTGAATTCATTGTCCCAGGAAGGGGAAACTTTATTGACACATTCCTGGGGTCAGATACATCACATGATCACACTGACAGAACCACAGGCACATAGACACAGGCAACAGAGCATGCACAATGTCGGCACTAGTACAGTGTATATCCACCTTTCGCAGCAATGCAGGCTGCTATTCTCCCATGGAGACGATCGTAGAGATGCTGGATGTAGTCCTGTGGAACGGCTTGCCATGCCATTTCCACCTGGCGCCTCAGTTGGACCAGCGTTCGTGCTGGACGTGCAGACCGCGTGAGACGACGCTTCATCCAGTCCCAAACATGCTCAATGGGGGACAGATCCGGAGATCTTGCTGGCCAGGGAAGTTGACTTACACCTTCTAGAGCACGTTGGGTGGCACGGGATACATGAGGACGTGCATTGTCCTGTTGGAACAGCAAGTTCCCTTGCCGGTCTAGGAATGGTAGAACGATGGGTTCGATGACGGTTTGGATGTACCGTGCACTATTCAGTGTCCCCTCGACGATCACCAGTGGTGTACGGCCAGTGTAGGAGATCGCTCCCCACACCAAGATGCCGGGTGTTGGCCCTGTGTGCCTCGGTCGTATGCAGTCCTGATTGTGGCGCTCACCTGCACGGCGCCAAACACGCATACGACCATCATTGGCACCAAGGCAGAAGCGACTCTCATCGCTGAAGACGACACATCTCCATTCGTCCCTCCATTCACGCCTGTCGCGACACCACTGGAGGCGGGCTGCACGATGTTGGGGCGTGAGCGGAAGACGGCCTAACGGTGTGCGGGACCGTAGCCCAGCTTCATGGAGACGGTTGCGAATGGTCCTCGCCGATACCCCAGGAGCAACAGTGTCCCTAATTTGCTGGGAAGTGGCGGTGCGGTCCCCTACGGCACTGCGTAGGATCCTACGGTCTTGGCGTGCATCCGTGCGTCGCTGCGGTCCGGTCCCAGGTCGACGGGCACGTGCACCTTCCGCCGACCACTGGCGACAACATCGATGTAATGTGGAGACCTGACGCCCCACGTGTTGAGCAATTCGGCGGTACGTCCACCCGGCCTCCCGCATGCCCACTATACGCCCTCGCTCAAAGTCCGTCAACTGCACATACGGTTCACGTCCACGCTGTCGCGGCATGCTACCAGTGTTAAAGACTGCGATGGAGCTCCGTATGCCACGGCAAACTGGCTGACACTGACGGCGGCGTTGCACAAATGCTGCGCAGCTAGCGCCATTCGACGGCCAACACCGCGGTTCCTAGTGTGTCCGCTGTGCCGTGCGTGTGATCATTGCTTGTACAGCCCTCTCGCAGTGTCCGGAGAAAGTATGGTGGGTCTGACACACCGGTGTCAATGTGTTCTTTTTTCTATTTCCAGGAGTGTATATAAACTGTTACATTTTGTAAACAGGGATGGTGTTAGGAAACTAATAGGTGCAAGGGAAGTATAGCGAAGACGTAAACATTATTTCGAAGTACATAGACGATATAGCAAACAACATTTATTTCAGAGCAAGTTTTAAAAGCATTGTGGGGATCTTTTGTTGAGTTGATCAATACATAAGTTAGAGAAAATATTTGAAGTGTTATATAAGAACTTTTCTGTCAAGTTTATATAGCTTAACTTTTATACTCGTTTATATCATCAGATGACATGTTACAAATCTTACCAATAGTGGTGAAACAATACGTAAATAACAATTTTGGCTGGGATTCAGAGACAGAAGACGTAAGAAATGAGAGAAAGAGACCTAAGTTTTGGGTATTCTAGAACTGTGGCTTTGTTAAACTTACGTCTGTTACGTATTACAACTAAGTAAATGCTGAAGTAATACATTGATACCGAGTAAAATATAGGAAGAAAGATATACTCTTATTAATACAAACAGATATGAGTAATGTCTGGCTGACACCTGGTACGGATTGTTGATTTTATTCGGGTAGATGTACTGAGTTTTGTTGGGTAAATTATCGTTCATTTACGAACTATCAAAGGAAACATACAAATAACTAAATTAATTCACGTTAATTATGAAGGTAATGTCGGATGAAGAGAGAGATGGAGATACAGAGAGAGATTGTAGGAGAACAAAGTTTTTCGGAGCAGGCAGTTTTTAAGATTACACACTGATGAGCCAAAACATGACCACCTGCTTAAAAGCATGTTGGTCCACTCCTGGAAAGCAGTTCACCAGTGATTCTGCGTGTCACGGATTCGACAAGTGTCCAGAGATTTGTAGCACCAGATGCCTACGCACAGGTCATACACATCGTGTAATCTACTTTAATTTACTTGCCGTTGTCCCGTGAGCGCGGAGGTGGCGCCCGATAAAGTCCCAGTTGGGTTTCATCGGATTCAGATAAGCCGAATTTTATGGCCGAGACATTAACGTGAGCTCACTATCACGCTCCTCAAACCATTGTAGCACGATTCTGGCCTTGTGACACAGACATTTATCCTGCTGGAAGATGCCATCGCTGTTGAGGAACACATCAAGCATAATGGGTTACATGTGTTCCCTAACAATGTTCACGTAGTCCACAGCTGCCATGCCGCCTTCTATTACTACCACAGGACCCATGGAAGCCCACGTGAATATCCCCCATAACATAATACTGTTCCCACCGGTCAGCGACTGTGGCGCACTGCATGTTTCAAGCAGCCTTTCGCCTGGTTGACGGCGTATCTAGACACGACCATCGACCTGGTTTAACGATAAACGGTATTCATCCGACCGGATGACACGATTCCTTTGATCCACGGTCTAATGTCGACGATCCCATGCCCACTGTATTCATAATGGACGATGTTGTTAAGTCAACATGGGAACACGTAGGAGTCCTTTGCTGCGAAACACCATGTTCAACACTACGCTGGACGGTGTGCTCCAAAACACCTGTGGCAGGACCAGCACTGTACTCTGCTGTCAGATTTGCCACAGGTCGCCGCCTGCCCTCTTTAGGGAGAAGTCAAGCCTCCGATCTCTATGTTTTCTGATGAGGTATGGACGTCCCACTTCTTGTCGCCTACTTGTGGTTTCAGCATTCTTCAGTCACTTTCCATAGATGCTTACGATAGTAGCACGGTAACAGACGACCAGCTTCACCGTTTGCGAGATTCTCGCTCCCAGCACTGTTCGAAAACAGTCTGGCTTTTGTCAAAGTCGCTTGAGTCGTCAGATTCTCGCATTTGTGCCACTTATCGTCGTTAAAATGATTCCCCATTAGTCTCTGATGCGCTCATATACTTCTCTTTCCGCGTCGCGTGCCCACAGCGCCATCATACAGCATACGACCTCTCTGTGGGCTATGGTGATAATGTTTCCGCTCATCAGTGTTTGTGTTACATGTTATAAGTAAGCGAGATTGGAGTAATACATTGATTGTTCTTTAATATATGTAGAAAGCTATGCTATTTATACTATTAACTGATAACCTTATAGTGTCAAGCTGACAGGACGTGCAAGCTGTTGGTGTTTTGGTGTATTTGTAAAAGAGGCCATTCCATTGTACGTTTGGGGAATGTCATGATAACAGAATTATTTATGGTAAATATGAAAGACCCCATTACAATTGTACATTTGAGGAATGTCTTGGTAACGTAATTAATTATTTATGGTCAGTATGAAAGGGAAAGTGGAATTTGTGTGTGTGTGTGTGTGTGTATGTGTGTGTGTGTGTGTGTGTGTGTGTGTGTGTAAACATTGTAAATTTAATAATATAGGCTGTTGTTAAAAACAGAGATAATACTATTGTAAATGTTATCATTTAAGACCGGTTTTCTTTTGGTGTTTTTATATTTCGAGTGCCTCAAGGGTGTGTAGTTTCTTTGCCTTTAGGTTGGATGTGTAGGATGCCAATACTTGTATTGTTGGTATGGTGTTTTGTTCCATGTTAGGTGAGTGGCTATTGCTGATGTATGGTATTCCTTGTTTTTTAGTACTGTCATGTGTTCTTTGAAATTAATCTCAAATTCCGTGCGGAGTGACCGCGCGGTTTAGGGCGTCATGTCACGGAATGCACGGCCTCTCTCTCCGGAGGCTCGAGTCCTCCCTCGTGCATGGGTGTGTGTGTTGTTCTTAGCATAACTTAGTTTAAGTAATGTGTAAGTCTAGGGACCGATGACCTAAGCAATTTGGTCCCTTAAGAATTCACACACATTTGTACATTTAATCTCAAATGATCTACCCTGTCTGGCCTACGCAGAAACGGTTATAGCCCAAAATTTCAGTGTTGTATAGATCTGTATGGTGAAGTGGATTTCTTGTGTTGCTGTTTGGGCGTAACTTTTGCCCAATCTTGTCTGTGGTAAAGTATATGTTTATGTCTTTTCGTTTGAAAAAATTGGCTATCTCATACGAAATGCTAACGACAAGTGGGATTGTACGGAATACCTTATTTTCTGTTTGTTTTCTGTGATGTGATTGTTTTACCATTATTGAGTGTTTTAGGGTGTGTGCTGTGGAGCTGTTATAGCCATTTGCAATGGCTGTTTGTTTTATTATTTCCATTTTTTGTTTAGATTTGTATTGAGAGAGTGGCAGTTGGGTATCTCTGTTTATCATATATAAAAATCCTACAATTTGTAGGCTATGAAGTCGCAGAAGAAGCTGGGGATAGTTGTAAGTATTGTGGTGTTCAACTGTTAACTTTATAATTTAATGAGAGTTGTTGAATAATTGATATTAAAAATGAGATACACCAGAGTGTCAACTGTTTTGAAGGGATCAACATTCTCCAGTAATATAAACCTGTATTTAATTTGTTTCTATCTCTGGCATGTGAGGATGACACCAAGAAATGCAGCGGCACAAATGGAGAATATTAGACATGAAAATCGATGTGCTTATCAGCTACCTGTAGTGAACATATAAGGCTTTCATTACTGTAATCACCAAACACTTAGAAAAAAAGAGAGAAATTCAGCATGTCAAAGCAACAAGTAGGTCTTAGCAGCAGGCGTAGTACAATGGAACATTTTCAAAACTTTAAAGTAAGTTACAGAAGAGACCAATGAGTATAATTTTTTCTTTGTTTTTCAAAAAGCTTCTGACTCATTTTTAAACAGATCTGTACTAACTCCAAGTGGGAAACAAGACACTGATTTATTCTGTGTTAGTACACTGGAGAATATACACTGATGGACCAAAACGCTATGGCCAACTGCTTAATAGGGTGCTGGTCTACCTCGGAAAAGCAATAATCAACGATTCTGCTTGGTTTTTGGAGGTATTTGGTACCGATGTCCACCCATAGGGCACGCAATCCCCACGTTTATGGGCACTGAGCTGGCGCCCAATAGCATTCGAGGTGGGTTCTGCAGGGTTCAGGTCAGGCAAATTTGCTGGCCATGACATCGTCAGTTCACAATAGCTCCTGTCAATCTCTTTTGCACCATTTCGGCCTGGTGATGCAGATAGTTATCCCACTGGAAGATGCTATTGCTGTTAGGGGAAAGATCAATCGCGAAGAGGTGCAGGTGGTCCGCAATTACATCCACGTAGTCTGCAGCTGTCATGGTGCCTTCGATTACTACCACAGGTCACCTGAAAGCCCAGGTGAGTGCCCTCCATCTGCCCCCTCACCCAAGTTGCAAGATACCGCCCCCAGTCGTCTACGTCCGTGGAACAGCGCATGTTACGCATAGCTGTTTGCCTGGATAATGACGTATTCGGACACTGTCCTCGGCCTGGTGTAAAGACGTTATTCATCGAACAAGGCAACAGGTTTCCAATGATCAACAGTCAAATCACAATGATCCTGTAACCACTAAAATCTTAATTGACGATGTCACTAAGTCAACAGGGAAACACGGAATGTTCGTCTGCTGGGGAACACCATGAACACCACTGCGTGCACCAGCATTGTGCTCTGTCGTCAGACTCAGCACGGATCGCCGCCTATCCTGCCTTACAGAGTCGACAAGTCTCCGACCTTCTCCTTTTGTGATGAGCTGTGGAAATCCTACACCTTGTCACCTACTCCTGGCTTCACCATCTCAACTACATTTAGTAGACGTTCACCACACAAGCATGTGAACGACGGACAATCTTTGGAATTTTGGAGATGCTGGTTTCCAGATGCCGCGCCATAACAGAGTCGTTTACGTCAGTGCTTTTCCCAATTTTCCACCAGTACGATTGCCAGAATGATTCCCCATTCGTCTCTATTCGGCTTATACACTATCTTTGCCGAATCATGTGCCTGAAAAGCTGCCAAGCGGCATTCATTCTTGCTGTGGACAGTGCTAACGTTTTGGCTCGTCAGTGTACTTCGGGGTAATGCTAAGAAACGATATTAAATGAGATAAACATGCAAAACTAGTGTTAGGAAAGGCGAATGAATGACTTCAATCTTTTAGAATTTCGGAGAGGAATTAGGCAACGAGGCACTGTTTCACCAACAATATTCTCAGCAGTGCAAGGTGAAGTTGCGATATTTAAACTGGAAATATGCATGACACATTCAGTATATGGGAATAAACTTTCAACACACTAGCTTTCATCGTGTTGCTAGTACCACTTTAGTCTTCAGCAGATGGAATGTCTGTTGAAGCAAGAATATCAAGAAGTCTTTCGGCTCGAGACGCACACGCGCTACCTTGTTTTCGGTGAATTTGGTCAGGGAGTATGACTTCAGATAAAGTCTTTGAAAGAGTGTCACTTTGCTTGAGACTGGGGAGTTGAAATACCTTTTCCTGATATCTGTATGAAGTAGGGAGCAAACCTTCAGCTGTTATTGTAGGTTTTCCTTTATTTACAATCGATTTCAATGTTACACCATCCCGCGGCTCCTCCATGATCCCATGCGATCATATGGATACGTTGTGATCATTTCTTGGTTAAAAACATCGATCATTATTGAGCTGATTATGGTTTGAACGGCGGCAGTACAGTACATCATTCAGACTGACCCACACCTCCCACTTTAACAATATTTGGCAAAGAAATATATCTGAACCACAATAGTTCCACTAATGGCACTGTACTGTTTCCCTCTGGTGACGGAAAGGAAAGAACACGTTAAACATTTTTAAGCTACACACATCAAGAAAAGTTTTCCATCACCCTGGTTCCCAGAACTCCAGAAGACAGACGTTGACTGTGGATATTGTATCACAGAGACAGCCCCTTTGAATGTTCAGAGATGTCACTAAATCCGCCCAAAGATGTAAACAACCATGCATGAGCTGCGTCTATTAGACGGAGGGGGTCCGACAGCTGATCAGTTCCAGTCATTTCACCGGGAGGGAGGTACACGGCTCGTGTTGTCTGAAATTTAACCACGCCTAGACCATCAATACCGTGGTTCGATCGCATCCTCATAGTTACTTAGTGCCAGGAAGGGAACTCAACGAGGGAAGTGTCCAGGCGTCTCGGAGTGAACCAAAGCGATGTTGTTTTGACATGGAGGAGATATAGAGAGACAGGAACTGTTGATGACATGCCTCGCTCAGGCCGCCCAAAACTGCTACTGCAGTGGATGACCGCTACCTACGGATTATGACTCGGAGGAACCCTGACAGCAACGCCATCGTGTTGAATAACGCTTTTCATGCAGCCATAGGACGTCGTGTTACGACTTAAACTGTGCGCAATAGGCTGCGTGATGCGCAACTTCACTCCCGACCTCCATGGCGAGGTCCATCTTTGCAACCGCGACACTATGCAACGCGGTACAGATGGGTTCAACAACATGCCGAATGGACAGCTCGGGATTGGCGTCACGTTCTCTTCATCAATGAGTATCGCAATGCCTTCAACCAGAAAATCGCCGGAGACGCGTTTGGAGGCAACTCGGTCAAGCTTAACGCCTTAGACACACTGTCCAGCGAGTGAAGTAAGGTGGAGGTACCATGCTGTTTTGGGGTGGCATTATGTGGAACCGACGGACGCCGCTGGTGGTCATGGAAGGTGCAGTAACGGCTGTATGATACGTGAATGCCATCCTTCGCCCAATAGAGCAACCATATCGGCAGCATATTGGCGAGACATTCGTCTTTATGGAAGACAAATCGTGCCCCCATCGTGCACACCTCGTGAATGACTTCCTTCAGGATAACGACATTGCTTGATCAGAGTGGCCAGCATGTTCTCCAGACATGAACCTTATCGAACATGCCTGGGATAGATTGAAAAGGACTGTTTATGGACGACATGACCCACCAAACACTCTGAGGGATCTACGCCGAATCGCCGATGAGGAGTGGGACAATCTCGACAGACAGTGCCTTGATGTACTAGTGGATAGTATGCCACGACGAATACAGGAATGCATCAATGCAAGAGGACGTGCTACTGGGTATTTCTGGACCAACATCTCTGAAGATGTCGCTGTATTGTGGTACAACACGCAATGTGTGGTTTTCATGAGCAATAAAAATGGCGGGAATGATGTTTATGTTGATCTCTATTCCAGTTTCCTGTACAGGTTCCGGAATTCTCGGAACCGAAGTGATGCAAAACTTTTTTGATGTTTGTACAAACGCTACTTAACACAGTTAAATGATTACTTTTTCGAAATGCTGTAAGTGACAGCCGTTACGATACAGATGTTTGAAATCTGGTGAAAAGATGCTTACTACCTTCCCCTGTAAAGCGTGGCGCCCTGCGACTTTACCCTTGAGCTCGGTGGCGCCCAAAAAAGTTAACGTATCGACTTATGTGGAAAAAGGACAGAGCTGAGAAGACCATGCAAGTTGTAAGCTGGGGTAAAGATGTCACTTTGGCACCAAATTTTACCACCATTGTTCTCAACTCCACCGTGGATGTGTCACATGATGGGATGGTTATGACACCCCCTCTTACGTATATTTCATCCAGTCTTTTGACGCCTCTGTGACGGAGGTCAGAATCGAGACGTCAGCATTAACATCAAGCGATTTTCTTATATATGGGCGGGGAAAACATTTCACACATACTGCCGCTCAGAATGCATAAAAAAGGGCTCAAAGAGTGAAGTGACACAAAACGTGGTCGCACTACGCTCTAAAGACGTCAGATAACGTTCAGCAGGGTTGGAAACCGACGATGTTATTAGAGAAGGACTGAATCGTGTGTGTGTGGGCGGGGGGGGGGGGGGGGGGTCAGAAAGACTGTTAAGAACGTCGTTCAGTTGCACATCGCAATGCAAACTGTCGTTTCCGACGACAAAATATAGATAAATGAAGGCCCCAAGCGAAGGGTTGGTTTCATTGACGCCCTTTACGCCGCCATCGGAAGCCATTTCGTGTCGAATCCGAGACTCGGTGTGACTGAAATGTTTTACTCAGCCAGCCATGTGAAAACTGTTTGATTTCAATTCCACCGAGTGAGGTGGCTCAATGATTAGCACACTGGACTCGCATTCGGGAGGACAACGGTAAAACCTCGCGTCCGGCCGTCCTGATTTCGGTTTTCCGTGATTTATATTAGAATAAATAAGCCCTCGGTCACAAATATTAAGTCAAAATTGACCAGGTTTCAACGCTACTATGAGCCTCGTCTTCAGAATTAGACTAACTGTTCTAAAACATTAAGTATATAACACATTAATAAAATTAAAGTTTATACTGACTGGAAAAAGATCCGCCTACAATTTGTCTGTCCAGTAGGGAGGTTAGGAGGTGGTCACGTAGGGGTGGAGCCACAGCCAGCCGCCGGGAGCGGACAAACGGGAGCGGACACGCCGTCCGTTCTCTTCTTCTGGCAGCTTCCGACCCGGTTAGGCACTCTCCTCTCCTGCTCTCTTGGGCAGCAGCCCATTTCGGCGGCTTCTCTAGGCCTGCCTTCAACCACTTTTTACTGAAATAAACCATCATGTCTATCATAATATGTTTAATTTCATCACCTCAACGGGTGCCTACTGCTTTCCCTTCCTCGGCAGTCCTGACACATTAACAAAGGTTTCTTAAAGAAAAATATTTAAAAACGAGGGTCTCTCATCGGGAAACGGGGGACGCATATTGGGAATTGCTAGGGGTAATAGGAAACTCAACAGATGTGGCAGAGTATAGGATCTTGAGGAACAGGCAGTCCTTCGCATCCAGCCGAGTGTTAAGCGTCTCAGCCACCAATGTAATTCCACAGCTGTGTGCTGCAATAGTGCTGCAGCATGACTCCTCTGTCAGTGGTTGTGTTGCTACAAGGAGTAGCAAACTAGTACTTGATGGAGGTCTAATATCTGTTCTGACACATCTGGTTAGAGGGAGTATAAATGCTCCCGGCTCAGCAGGTAATATCATTCCATCGGAGGTGTGTCTTTAACTGGTCTAGTCTTCACGCCAGATAGCAACCCAATGTGAGACTAAGCAGCTTCATCCTCTTTAAGATCAGTTACCAACCAGGTCAGTTAGTCTTGACAGTTAGGTGTTTCAAACTGGATCCGCTAAGACTTGGCCGCCCATTGGGTCCCACCGCCTGATACTCCAGTCAGTCTCCAATGGTCCCAGGATTGACGTGGTGCCAGTCCACTTGTCGCCTGCGTCACGAAGCGCTGGTTGTATTCGACCGCCGTCTGTCTTGACCTTACGTCACTGAGCAGACAAGCTACCTGCATCGGCAAGGCCACTGCCGGCCGCCAGTTACCACAGTCGTGGCTTAGCGCTGGGTCGTCACCTGTTGTGTACTAGCCATGAACGGCACCTGGGCCGTCGAAGTACTGTGAGGAAAGCAGGAACTATTAAAGAATGTTCCTGTTGAGTAAGCATTCTTCATTCCGCGTTTGCCGTGATTCTGGAGAATTCATACCGTAACTTTTCACACACGACACTCTCCAACGAGAATTGCCCAGCCTGTAACAAGGAGACAGATAAGTACGAGGCTTATTCGGAGAGTAAGGAACGATCGGTCGCGAAATGTAAACCACAGTGAAAATCGGATGAAGTGTTGCACAGGTGAGTTGTGCAGTGTCTCTAATATGCCCGTCGATCGCATTAAGTCGTTCTTTTTGGTTCTGAGCACACAGGGAGCACATAAAGATACCTAGAACAATAGTGTCTCCCGCCAAGTACGAGGGTCTCGTGAGAAATTTTGCCTGAAGCTACGCAGCCAACACTACATAACTGTCGTGCGTTTTCTTCTTCAAGGCAATTCTCATCCGCAATTCTGCAGGGGCAATGAAGACGCTCCTGCATCGTTTTGAATTGGAAATGTTGATTACCCACAATACAGCCCGTAATTGTCTCCCTCTGAGTTTCATCTCTGCTCACATGAACCGCTGGCTATGAAGACAACATTTTGGCAGACAACGAGCTGTAGGCCAGCGTAGATAATTGGCGGAAAGCACTGGCGGCTGATTTCTGTAACGAGGGTATTGGAAAGCTGATACAACGCTACGACAAACGTCTAAGTCGGATCGGCGACTACGGGGATAAGTCGCTGGAAGTTGTAGCTAACCGTTGCAAATAAAACAATTTTGATTTTCACTGTGGTTTTCATTTCACGACCTATCCTTCCTTACTTTAAGAATAACCCTCGTATAATTGTAACGAAAATGAAATGGAGATGACTGGAGTGTGTAATGAGAAGGACTGATGTTAGATGGACAAGGAAAGTTCTTTGCTAGCTCGCAAGAGTTTTCTCTCAGTCATCGGTTTTCAGACATGCTTGATGAGGGCCGCCACGAATTCCCGTCTTGCGCCAATCCAATCACTTCAGAGTAACACATTCAAACTACGTCATCCATTACTTGCTGTATATATTCCCATCTCTGTGTTCCCGTTTTTGATTCTGCTGTGAACCTCTTCATTTGTTATGTTCGCATTATTTTCAACATCTTTCTGTTACACTACACCTCAAACGCTTCGGTTCTCTATTTTCCGGTTTTCCTACAGTACATAATTCACTAACTTAACATGCTGTGCTACAAATGTGTATTCTCAGAAATATCTGCCTCATATTAAGGCCAATGTCTGATACGAGCAGACATCTCTTGTCTAAGAACCCCATCTTTACCTGCGTTAATCTGTCTGCCTTATATCTTGTTGCTTCGTTCATCTCGTGTTTCCTTTTGCTTTGAGAATAGCATGATTCCTCGATTTCGTCTACTTCGCGGTACAAGAGATAAGAAAAGACAAAGATAATGACCTAATACTCAGTGAGAGGATGATGTTAGAAAAGATACAGACGCAAAATTGATACGTAAAGCTGGAAACACCAGTGCGCGGAAGAAAATAGAGAAAGATTTTACCCTGTGGTGAGTGTCACATATTGATAATGATAATCGTGACGATGAGGATAAAAACTCATAAATGCTACTTCTTGAAACATTTTAAGTAGACTTTCTCGGGATATTTGGCATCTAGCATGAATTTTCAGCATTTCTATGACACTGTGAGAGGGCTAGCATATCATTATGTTAGTACCTGCACATCAGTTGTACGAGGGGGGTTCAGAAAGTAAGCTCCGATCGGTCGCCAAATGGAAACGACTATGAAAATCCGATAAAGCTTTGCACAGATGTGTTGGGTAGTGTCTCTAGTATAACCCCAGTTAGCATCACGTCGCTCTTCTCATTTCTGAGCTCGCAGTGAGTGCGTAAAGATGTCTATAAAATAGTGTCTGCCGCCAAGTACGAGGGCCTGGTGAGAAATTTCGCCTGAAGCTACGCAGCTAACATTACATAACTGTCGTGCTGTTTCTTCTTCAAGACAATTCTCAGCCGCATTCTGCAGGGGCAATGAAGATGCTCCTGCATCGTTTTCAAATGGAAATGTGAGATTACCCACAATACAGTCCGCAATTGTCTCCCCCTGAGTTTCATCTCTGGTCACATGAACCGCTGTCTTTGAAGACAACATTTTGAGACAGACAACGAGGTGTAGGCCAGCGTGGAGAATTGGCGGAAAGCACTGGCGGCTGCCTTCTATGATGAGGCTATTGAAAAGTTGGTACAACGCTATGACAAAAGTCTAAGTCAGAACGGCGACTACGTAGAGAAGTAGCTGAAAGGTGTAGCTAATTGTACAAGTAAAACATTTCTGATGTTCACTGTGGTTTCAATTTGGCAATCAATCGGAGCTTACTTTCTGAACAGGCCTCGTATTACAGCTGCAGTGTGAGGAAGCGGTAGTATGATTGCCATTTTATAAAAGGTGTTATTGTGTATGTAAGCATACAAAGTCGTCTATTATGTCTAATCAATCTGTATCACTGAAAGCGCTTACCTGTTCGACCTTACTGAACACTCTGAGCAAATTGAGGCCCGCTAGCTTCATGAGGTCATCGGACGACCATTCTGGTTCACCATCCTTGGGCTGCGCGAGTCTGTCAAAGATGTCGGGATACTTGGAGACGTCATCCACTCCTTCCGGCACCCTGTAGACAGAAAATAACAACAAAATTAGTCGTCTTTGCGCCACTGATAGACTGGTGACAATAGCTGCATGAGAAAACGCTGGCAAATCGTTTACACCTTTACTTTTGTAGGCGTATTAAATATCTACTCTCTAAGATTAACTGTTTATATGTAAGAGAGAGCTTGAAGGAACGAACCAGTCCGAATAAACCAAACCCGTAAATAAATAAATACCTTCACAATATCACAACTTCTTCTGGCTATCAGTGCATTTATAGACTGTAGGAAAGACATTCCTGTATGGATTATTCTGCTACTTTCATTCTGATATTGCGTGCATCTTTAGATGGCTCACAGTTCGCCTTCCAGCGAAACGCGGAAGAGAAACTCAATAACAACCTCAAATTTTAAATTCAGGACGCTTCTGAACTTCCTGTAAAAGCTGAAATGACATACTTTGTGGAAGACAGATGAACGATATTACTATGTATATAATATGAAAAGCCAAAGAAACTGCTACACCTGCTTAATATCGTATAGAGCCCCCGCGAGCATGCAGAAATACCTCAACACGACGTGTCATGGACTCGCTAATGGCTGAAGTAGTGTTGGAGGCAATTGACAGGGCTGAGCATAAATCCGTAAGAGTTCGAGGGGATCAAAATCTCTTCTGAACAGCACGTTGCTAGGCATACCAGATATTCAATAATATTCATGTATGGGGAGTTTGGTGGGCAGCGGAAGTGTTTAAATTCAGAAGAGTGTTCCTGGAGCCACTCTGTAGCAATTCTGGACGTATGGGGTGTCGCATTGTCCTGCCGTAATTGCCCAAGTTCTTCGGAATGCACAATGGACATGGATGGATACAGGTGATCGTACAGGATGCAGTCAGACTCGTATCTATACGTATCATGGGTCCCATTCCACTCCAACTGCACACGCCCCACACCATTACAGAGCCTCCACCAGCTTGAACAGTCTCCTACTGACATGCAGGGTCCATGGATTCATGAGGTTGTCTCCATACCCCTACACCTCCATCCGCTAGACACAATTTGAAACTGGACTAACCAGGCAGGGTGGCCGAGCAGTTCTAGGCGCTATAGTCTGGAACCGTGCGACCGCTACGGTCGCAGGTTCGAATCCTGCCTCGGGCATGGATGTGTGTGATGTCCTTAGGTTAGTTAGGTTTAAGTAGTTCTAAGCTCTATGGGACTGATGACCTCAGCAGTTGTGTCCCATAGTGCTCAGAGCTATTTGAACCATTTTTTTGAAACTAGGCTCGTCCGACCATGCAACATGTTTTCAGTTATCAACAGTCCAATGTCAGTGTTGACGGGCCCAGGCGAGGTGCAAGCTTTGTATCGTACAGTCATCATGGGTACATGACTGGGCTTTCGGCTCCGAAAGCCCATATCGATGATGTTTGTTCGCACACTGACACTTGTTGATGGCCCAGCAATGAAATCTGTAGCAATTTGCGGAAGGATTGCACTTCTGTAAGTTGAACGATTCTCTTAAGGTGTCGTTGGTCCCGTTCCTTCACGATCTTTTTCCGGCCGCAGCGACGTTGGAGATCTGATGTTTTACAGAATTCATAATATTCAAGGTACACTCCTGAAATGGTCGTACACGAAAATCCTGACTTTATCGCTACCTAGGAGATGCTGTGTCACATCGCTTGTGCGCCGACTGTAGCACCACGTTCAAACTCACTTAAATCTTGATAACCTGCCACTGTAGCAGTAGGAACCGATCTAATGAGTGCCCAGCCACTTGTTGTGTTATATAGGTGTTGTCGACCGCCGTATTCTGCCTGTTTACATATCTCTGTGTTTGAATACGCATGCCAATACCAGTTTCGTTGGTGCTTCAGTGAAGTAGTCTGTTCTCTAAGAAAGGTTAAATTAAGTGCTGTATGAATGCCTGGTGAATGATTTGTGGAACTGCAGGCAATGCTGCCAGTCTCGTCGACAAACAGGCAGTCCTTTTGCTTGAATGTTTCGGATTGATGTTTACCGCACCAGACACAGCACACAGCCAGCAGTGCATATCAGGTAGCGAAGCACGATTCATTTAGCTCACACACTGAACGATATGCACTCATATTATTCCATAAATACAGGAAAACACGCACAAAATCACAGCAGAGCCGAATTACTGTATACAGTATTCAAAGCGCTGTATCATACATAACTGTTTAATTACTTTAATAAGGGGTTATACCTTCAGCACATAGATCCTCAGGTTCTGTATTGTGAAACGCGCCTTAAGAGATCATAGGAGTCAAGGAATACTTCTCTGATGTGTTGGTGTATTTAGGGCACCTCAAATGGGCGCATTACATGTTGTAGTAGGGATACACCCATTAGATGATTCGGCACAAAGCAGCATTTTACATTTCACAAAAAGGAGAAATTCGGAACATATAGACAGAAAACCTGTCAACTAGCTCTCAACAAGGAGGAAATTAAAAATACCGTAATAGGCTTACGCCCGCAACAGCAGAACACCTGGATGAAAAATTCTTAGACCTCTCGTTGCGTTATTTCTGGGATATTTGAGTAGCTTACAATTACGAATTAGCAACGTTCAGTGTCATCTCACGGAACGGCACGCACTGTCAACGATCTCTCGGCTAAGAAAATAGACCCGTGGTCGGCAAACTCATTAGTCAACAGAGCCAAATAACAACATTGCAACAATTGTAATTGCTTTTGAGAGCCATTTTTTAGAAATTATGTAGGTAGGTACATTCTCATTAACTTAGAGTACTCTTAAGTTGGTCTTTTCTGAAAACGTCCTCAATATGATTGTGGAACGTTCGTGGGGGTCGATGTCTCCCATCTCTGCCATTCACACTCGTCTTGTATACTTGATTCGTCTATTTCCCTTCGTTCATACTCTTCATGTGTCCAAACCATCTCAGCATGCCCTTCTTAACACCTGACACTAAACGTTTTTCGCATCACACCGGTCTCTAAAATTAATGTAATAATATGTACTTAATATTCTAAGTCTTAGTTAAGCTGTAGTACACTACACAAAACTCGATATTCCACTTAACGGTACGATTTACTGATAAAATGAAATTCACGTCATTTATAAAATTAAATGGTGACAATGGCTGACAAACATTAATGTTAACAATGGCCAGGCATCTCCTAGGAAAGTTTTGATAAGTCAGGTTTGTGTATTGCTGTTCTTAATTTTAGTCACGGTTCGGGTCCTCATGAACATGAAGAGTTCTCAGTTTACTATTGATAAGGTTCATGCTTGAATATGATTGTTCGCATGAATATGTAGACTCGAATAGGAAAAGAAAAGCAAAAGCTTGTTTTTCAGGTGAGTTAGGAATACTATTCCAGGTATTAAAAATTGTCGTATCTTCCAATGCTAGGTCTTTCAAAGTGCAACACATATGCTGTGAGCTATATTCACATTTGGTTTTCTACAATATAGTGATATTAATATGTGAACACGAAAATTGAAGTACGGATTTTTAACATTAATTGTACAAGGAAGCCAATAATCGTTACATAATTCGAAAAGTACTTTGCCATACATGTACACAAAGGAAAAATAACATGTGTATGTAGCGGTTAAGAGTGGAGAAAGGAAGTAGAAACTTTCAAATTCGTAACACTGATGTCACATTCTCTATCACGCAAGAAAATCTCTAATAAGTGGACATCGAAAACTGAAGAGCTTCCAACCTACGCCCTACGCACCGATCAGGTGCTATAGTAGAAATTACACACGAAAGTAACAACACTTCGTGAAATTGTTTCCATGTTTTCATCAACATAATGCAGTAACGAAGTCTGTAAATAACGTTGCGTATTGGCGTCGTTATTTCGATTACTTCTTTGAAAGTGTAACTGTGTGGTCATTTGCTACCAGTACCAGAAATCTGAAGTAAATTCCTAAATTTAATATTCTGAGTAACTACGAATTTGGACTTTCCTTATTGTGCGGAACCTATATTTGTTTTAGGGTGTGTCTAGAAGGAGAATGCTAACGGATCAGAGTGAAAGACACACAGCTAGACAGACACAATTTTTGCGAAGAAAAAGTAACAGTAATATGGAAATTCATAACGATAATGCATCTGCTTTATTTAGCGACCATAGTATTAATACGTTAGCATGGAAAACTGAAGTACCGATTTTTAAAATTAATTGCATAAGGAGGCCAATGAAACTTATATAGTTCGAAAGGAAATTTTACTTAGATAGGCACAAAAGAAAAAACATCATATGTACACATATCCATTAGGACAGTAGATACACACACATGACAAAAGTTTTCCTTAGTCTCTGACATTGCTACCAATATCTACCATGCGTGACAATCTAGGTGTTACGGTAGAAACTACATATGAAAGTAACTACGTTTAGTGAAATTGCATTTTAGGGGCGTTCATCTTTAAAAGTTCAGACAGTTCATTTACAGTAACACACGTATACCGGACAACTACAATGCCGAAACTTCTACGTTGTTGCCGGCCGGTGTGGCCGTGCGGTTCTAAGCGCTTCAGTTTGGAACCGCGTGACCGCTACGGTCGCAGGTTCGAATCCTGCCTCGGGCATGGATGTGTGTGATGTCCTTAGGTTAGTTAGGTTTAAGTAGTTCTAAGTTCTAGGAGACTGATGGCCTCAGTAGTTAAGTCCCATAGCGCTCAGAGCCATTTGAACCATTTTTGTACATTGTTAATGTTGTCAACAGTGGAAAACTAAACGTAGTAACTAAGCCGTCGGGGATAGCAAACGTTGTTTATTAGCGTCGTTTTTTCACTTACTTTGGTCTAAAAGTAGACGGAACTAGCTCTGTGTTCGTTTGCCACCGTCACGACAAAATTTAGAGTTTTTCTAATTTCCAGTATCTTCATTTTAAGTAGCCACAACGCCCCTTATTATAAGGAAAATATATTTGTTTTAAGCTGCCTCGAAGAAAAATATTTAAGTGTTGCACTGAAAGTCAAAGTGATAGAGATACACAATTTTTGGGTAGAGGCAGTAACAGAAATAATGCAGATGTCGATAACGATGATTCTGTTGTCGTTCTGGAAGATAAATGTAAATGTATGCTGAGCATAATTTCAAATAATTTTGAGAACTGCAACTGCAGTTTGATAAATTTACCATGCAGATTTTGTAACGCAAATCGTTTTGCGTCTAAAGTGACTTTACGCGATACAACGTCATTCACATTGTGTTGTCATAACGTAAAAAATAATTTGCTGCCATTAACACAATTTTTTTCAACGCAGTGTATCAAAGACTACCTTCAAATGATCGAACAATTAAAGAGAAATCAAAGAATTATGTCTAGAATACACGTAGCTAAAATGCAACATTTGCCGCGGACCAGTTCTGTGGCTAAAATTTCAGACACTTGAAGACACATGAGAATTGCCATCACAGACGAGGTTCACTGACGCAGTTGGCCGAATTTTCGAGCACAGGCGATACTAGTCTCTATAAAAGCACAAAGACGTTCAGATTTCGAACCCCTCAATCTTTGTTCTTGAAACCCATAAATTGCATTTCAAAGTTGCCAGTGGCAATATTGAAGCTAGAAAAATTTAACTATGTTACAGAGGCACTTTATACTTTGTGGAAGAGTCACATTCCAGGGGACAAAGAGCCACATGTGGTTCTCGAGCCGCAATTTGTCGACTATTGACACAGACGATGGAATCATTTCGGCCCTGAATGTCGCTCCCCCACCAAGCAGTGAATCTATTGTGGACTAGAGTCCTGCATGATCGAGTAGGCGAGCACAAAATACGAGATGGGGCGAGCACACCCTAACTGGATAGGCTGCCCGCACTAGTACTAGTGACCGAGCATAGAAGCCGGGACCGAACACGTAGCACGCAACTGCAAACACATTACACGTGTCATTATCCGTGTGAGACCGCAGCCAGTACGGGCTTCTCACTTGTGTGTCTCTCTCTGTAATCACGAAAGGATTCCTTGTGCTGCTCATTCTACAAACACAGCACTCAGCCATACTTTCAATGAAGATAACTTCTTTTTAAATCATGCCCCGAACATCGCATCAACAGTAAATACTGCAAAATATATTATAAGATACATTAAGAAAAGTGGCCTCTGCTCGTCTTTGAAATCATCGTTGAAACAAGAGGTCTGCACACGCTGGACTATGCTGGAATCCTTACACATTCAGTAGAACGAAGTTGCTGCTTTGCTGACGGAAAAGGACTCCGCTTACAGACTGCAAGGATGTGATAATGATCTTGCAGGAAAAATTGCGCATTTTCTGAGACCATTTAAAAAGGCCACAGATGAATTAGAAGGCGAAAAAGAACCGACAATCGAGTTAGTTCTTCTTTGGTTTCACAAAATGCAACAAATTTGCAGTGTCAATGACACTGACTGTCAGGTGAGTGATAACTGCAGTTAAAAGCACTGTTTCATTATGATACGCTACATATTGATAAGTAACTAGCATAATTGACGTGTAGTAACAGATATGTATTTTTTAACAGGAGGTACAAAGAATTAAAAATCGAGCCTTGAATTTCGTTTGTGAGAAGATTGTGATCACTTTCAGACATAAAATTCCTACTTTTCTTTGGCCGTCTTTCCGTGATCTTAATATACTTAAAATAAATGAAAAGCTGAGAATCCTTAGCAATGTGCGACAAATATGTGCTACTTACGCAGGTACAACATGCAATCATTAACGTAATCGTTTTTTCATAGTTAGTGGATGGTGTATTACAGAGAAACGGGAATGTTGTAATTCGTATAATATTTCATTAACGTAAAACACCTCGTTTTTACGGGAACGTTTCGATGATTTCCACATCAGTTCTGTATTACTTGTTTCTTTTGTTTATTATCATAGATCCTTCAATTACTTTGTCATCACGAGCCAGAAAGAGATATCGTTTCAAGGAATGGAGGAACAACAGATCATCCGCAGCAGCTGAAGTAGATCTCTGCATTTTAATGCACCCCAGAGGTGATGATGATGACATCTTAAAGTGGTGGAGCAGACATGAAACAGATCTGCCAGGCCTGGCTGCAGTTGCAAGACGTATTTTATGTATCCTAGCAACAAGCGCACCTAGTGAAAGATGCTTTAGTAAAGCCGGCATGTTACTAAAATATGGCCACGCCAATTAAATCCGGAACGCGTTAGTGATTTACTGGTGAACAACAATAACTATAATTTTGTTTCTGTTACAAACAAATGAAAAGTATGACCAGTTACGTCTGTAAATGTTTAATGTTCTTTGTATGCTTTCTTTATGATGATGGTTGTCTTCTAGACTACGGGAACAGCACTTATTTAATGTTTCCATCAATGAAAGGAAAAATATCTTCTGTTTGGAAATGAGACTCGTGTTGTATCCGCAGTTGTATTGAAATATCATTTTACTTTCCAAGTGCTTTATGAATTTAGCTGTGTCAAGACGCGGTCTTGGAAGCGTTACTTTTGTATTAAAAGAGAGAGAGAGACAAATACATTGTGTGTGTGTGTGTGTGTGTGTGTGTGTGAGAGAGAGAGAGAGAGAGAGAGAGACAGAGAGAGAGAGAGAGAGAGAGAGAGAGAGACAGAGACAGAGAGGCGTTGTATTTGTACAGTACAGTGCAGCGAGCCGGGGCGTGGTGAGGCGAGACGTCAGCGGTGACCGGTCATGCTCGATTATCCGCGTGTCCGGAATCCGGACAACAGACATAGGGCGAGTAGGTGACCGAGCCGAGTCGTATGGGGCCGGACACGAGCGGCTCGGTCCCCACGTCAACAGGCGAGTCGTGACCGGTCAAACAATGAGCGTTGCAGCACTCTATTGTGGACACTATATTTCTCACATAAAGTCGCCGCTGAGGTAAGACTCGCGTCTTACCCTCAGCCAGAACTCTCAAGTCAAACATCAGTCGAAAGAGAGAGAGAGAGAGAGAGTCAGAGAGAGAGAGAGAGGCTACCTGCACTGCGAAGAGAAAAAAATGGTTCAAATGGCTCTGAGCAGTATGGGACTAAACTTCTGAGGTCATCAGTCCCCTAGAACTTAGAACTACGTAAACCTAACTAACCTAAGGACATAACACACATCCATGACCGTAGCGGTCGCGCGGTTCCAGACTGTATCGCCTAGAACCGCTCGTCCACCCCGGCCGGCCATTGCGAAGAGATGCAAATCTTGTTGCGCTTCTGGCTGACGATAGAAGTACCGCACTTGTTCTCATGCTACCGAAGATCATAGCAAAGTGTCATCATCGTAGGAGATCAATACGTACAGGCTCAAATGGAACGCTTCACTGTTATACACCAGAAGCTGCTGAAGAATTTTGCTCTATCAGAAAATGTAAAAAAAAATTATCAGCACTCGAGATCGTAGACAACCCAGACAGTATGGTTTGCTTAAAATTCACAAAGAAGATGTGCCATTAGGACCTATCATTGTTGCTGTTGATTCTCCCACCTATAGGCTAACAAAGTATCTAACCAAATTATTGATTCCAACAGATGGCCGCAACAAACGTCACATTAAAAGCTTCATTAAGTAAATCGTAACATTGAGGATTGGTGCAAACGAATTTTTAGTCGGCCTGGAAGTTGTCTTTCAATTTGCAAAAGTTCTTGTGGAAGACACATTGAAACTGATAGCAGAGCAGTCTCCTCCTGAAACTTGTACTATGCCATGACGCCCGCCTGTTTCTTGAATAGCGGTAAATTTTGTCAAATGACTTACAGGTTCTACATTGTCTCAGTCTGTGGCCAATTTACTAGTGCATCTTTCTGAAGAAGGTGCATCAAATTTGGCTCCACTTCACCCGTATTCATTTTACAGTAGCAGCCACTAAAGTAATTTGCTCCTGACGAAGGTGATGATAATAATAGTCGAAAGCTTGTGGTTTTATTCCGAACTGACGCGACAAGAAGTATGTCAATGTTTCATTCAAGGGTGTCGTCACGAGAAAAGTTCTCAAAGTAAAACCTGTCAAACATTCGCGGACATTACGAAATATTTTCTAGTCTGCAAATGGGAACGAAATTGTAATTTTCCCAGCCAACATGTAGAATTGTGTACTTTCATACTGGCCATGATAAGAAAATCAGAAACATCTCGCTAATGCCATGTAATGCCGTTTATAATCTGAATAATGGCCTCAGTTCAACGACGAAGATATTCGTCAAGTTTCTTCAGGTTTGCCGTATTGAACTGAAACCATTAATGATTAGTTCCTGTAACAATGACATCAGTGCGGCGATGCTGAATGCTATTTTTCAGCTTCTGTTCCATGTATTATCTCTGGGATTAAGATCGTGTGACACAGCAGGTGATTCGGGGTGTGATAGTGTGTCTGAGTGTTAGTAAAACCAGGAACATATGTGTGGAGCTAAGTGACCGAGGATGGATTAAATGTATGCGATGCATCAGATTAGTAATGTGACATATCTTATTGTTACCATAAATTTTTCTTATTTTAAATGCAGCGATTACTCCCGGCCATACTGTGCTGGTACTGCGAACGACTGAAAGCAGGGGGAAACTACAGCCGTAATATTTCCCGAGTGCATGCAGCTTTACTGTATGATTAAATGATGATGGCGTCCTTTTGGGTAACATATTCGGGAGGTAAAATAGTCCCCCATTCGGATCTCCCGGCATGGACTACTCAGGAGGATGTCGTTATCAGGGGAAAGGAAATTGGCATTCTACAGACCGGAGGGTCGAATGTCAGATAGTTTAGAAAATTTAAGAAGGGAAATGGATAGGTTGAAGTTAAATACAGAGGGAATTAGCGACTTTTGGTGGCAGGAGAAACAAGACTTCTGGTCAGGTGAATACATGGTTATAAATACAAAATCAAATAGGGGTAATGCTGGAGTGAGTTTAATAACGAATAAAGAATTAGGAACGCAGATAAGCTACTACGAACAGCATGGTGAACGCATTATTGTGGCCAAGATAGACATGAAGCCCACGCTTCCCATAGTAGTACAAGTTTATATGCCAACTAGTTCGGCAGGTAATGAAGAGTTTGAAGAAATGTATCATGCGATAAAAGAAATTATTTCGGTAGTTAAGGGAGACGAAAATTTAATAGTCATTGGGGACGGAATTCGATAGTAGGAAAAGGAAGAGAAGGAAAATTAGTAGGTGGATATGGACTTGGAGTAAGGAATGAAAGAGGAAGCGGTCTGGTAGAATTTTGCGTAGGGAATTACTTAATCATAGCTAATACTTGGTTTACAGGTAAGAAGCATGAGAGAAGGCTGTTTACGTGGAAGAGGCCTGGAGACACTGGAAGGTTTCAGATAAATTATATAACGGTAATACAGAGTTTTAGGAACCAGGTTTTAAATCGTACCAGAGGTTGTAGAGATCTTCGGAGATAGCATTAGGGAATGATTGACAAGAACAGGGCAAACAAATACAGTAGAAGAAGAGTGGGTAGCTTTGAGAGATGAAATACTGAAGGCAGCAGAGGATCAAGTAAATAAAAACAGCAGGGCTAGTAGAAATCCTTGAGTAACAGAAGATATATTGAATTTAATTGCTGACAGGAGAAAATATATAAATGCAGTAAATGAAGCAGGCGAAAAAAGTCTCAAATGTGAAATCGACAGGAAGTGCAAAATGGCTAAGCAGGGATGGCTATAGGGCAAATGTAAGGATGGAGACTTGGGGTAAGATAGATACTGCCTACAGGAAAATTACAGAGAACTTTGGAGAAACGAGAACCACCTGTATGTATATCAAGCACTCAGATGGAAAATCAGTCTTAAGCAAAGGAGGGAAAGCAGAAAGGTGGAAGGAGTATATATACGGTCTATACAAGGGCTATGTACTTGAGGGCAATATTATGGAAATACAAGAGGATGTAGATGTAGATGAAATGTGGGATATGATATTGCGTGAAGAATTTGACAGAGCATTGACAGAACTACGTCGAAAAAAGGCTACGGGACTACACAACATTCCGTTAGAGCTACTGATGACCTTGAGAGAGCCAGCGATGACAAAATTCTTCCATCTGGTAAGCAAGATGTATGAGACAGGCGAAATACCCTGAGACTGCAAGAAGAATATAATAATTCCAATCCCAAAGAAAGCAGGTGTTGGCAGGTGTGAAAACTACCGAACTATCAGTTAAATAAGTCACGTCTGCAAAATGTGAACAAGAGTTCTTCAGAGACGAATGGAAAACTGGCAGAAGCCGACCTCGGAGATGATAAGTTTGCATTCCGTAGGAATGTTGGAACACTCTTAGAAATACTGACCCTATGAATTATCTTAGAAGATAGATTAAGGAAAAGAAAACATACGTTTCTAGCATTCGTAGACTTAGAGAAAGCTTTTGAAAATATTGACAGGAATACTCTCTTTCAAATTCTGAAGGTGACAGTAGTAAAATACAGAGAGCGAAAGGCTATTTAGAAGTTGTAGAGAAAACAGATGACAGTTATAAGAGTCGAAACGGAAGCAGTGGTTGAGAAAGGAGTGACACAGGCTTGTTGCCTTTCCCCGATTTTGCTCAATCTCTATATTGATCAAGCAGTAAATGAAACAAAAGAAAAACTTGGAGTAGGAATTAAAATCCATGGAGAAGAAATAAAAACTTTGAGGTTTGCTGACGATACTGTAATTCAGTCAGAGACAGTAGAGGACATAGCAGTTGAACGGAATGGACAGTGTCTTGAAAGGAGGATATAAAATGAACATCAACAAAAGCAAAACGAGGATAATGGAATGTAGTCTAATTAAATCAGGTTATGTTGAAGGAATTAGATTAGAAAATGAGCCACTTAAAGTAGTAGATGAGTTTTGCTGTTTGGGGAGCAAAATAACTGATGATGGTCGTAGTAGGGGGGATATAAAATGTATGGCAAGGAAAGCGTTTCCGAAGAAGAGAAAAATGTTAACATTGAGTATAGATTTAAGTGTCAGGAAGTCTTTTCTGGAGTATTTGTATGAAGTGTAGCCATGTATGGAAATGAAACATGGACGATAAATAGTTTAGACAAGAAGAGAATAAAAGCTTTTGAAATGTGGTGCTACAGAAGAATGGTGAAGATTAGATGAGTGATGATGTATCTAATGAGGAGGTACTGAATAAAATTGAGGAGAAGAGGAATTTCTGGCACACTTGACCAGAACAAGTTATCGATTGGTAGGACACTTCCTAAGGCATCATGAGATCAGCAATTTACTATTGGAAGGAAGCATGGAGGGCAAAAATCATAGAGGGAGACCAAGTGATGAATACACTAAGCAGATTCAGAAGGATGTAGGTTGCAGTAGTTACTCGTAGATGTAGAGGATTGTACAGGATACGGCAGTATGGAGAGCTGCATCAAACCAGTCTCTGGACAGAAGACCACTACAACACAACAGCTTCCTCAAACCACTTAGTGATATCGGACCTCTTCTCAGACCTTCCAGGTGATAATACTCTCCCAATGCAACACTGTAATTGCTGCTGTTCACACAAAACAGTTTCACTACCAGTACAGGTTTCCTCGTCTCGTTAGCCGTACAGTTCACTCATGTCATGGCTGGTAAAATGGTAGTATTGTCATGCAAACAGTGTACCAGTTTTGTATTTCGTGGCCAAAATTGGAATTAATTTTTTCAAGCGTAAATTGGTTCCACTTTACTGCATTAGCATATCTACCCAGTTCCGCTGCCATACCATAATTACAGCCCACTCGGGACCTGCATGAGTGGCAGTACTTAAGACAAAGTACAAGGTATGGTGTCAGGCAGAACTCAGAGAAGCGCCAGCACTTTGTGTGAGGCCAGACTTGTTGAAAACCTGCTGAGGAAGCGGCGCTGCAGTAATGGGTAGGTGTGGACAATATACTCAGGCACCATGGTGACTAGCAGTTGCTGGCATATACACTACGGGCCATTAATATTGCTGCACCAAGAAGAAATGCAGACAAATATATTATACTAGAACTGACATCTGATTAATAACGGTCTTGATACGCCTGGGCATTGAGTCAAACAGAGCTTGGATGGCGTGTACAGGTACAGCTGCCTATGCAGCTTCAACACGATACCACATTCATCAGGATTAGTAACTGGCGTATTGTGACGAGCCAGTTGCTCGGCCGCCATTGGCCAGACGTTTTCACGTGGTGAGAGATCTGGAATATGTGCTGACAAGGGCAGCAGTCGAAAATTTTCTGTATCCAGAAAGGCCCGTACAGGACCTGCATCATGCTGTCGAGCATTACCCTGCTGAAATGTAGTGTTTCGCAGGGATCGAATGAAGGGTAGGGCCACGGGTCGTAACACATCTGAAATGTAATGTCCACTGTTCAAAGTGCCGCCAATGCGAACAAGAGGTGACCGAGACGTGTAACCAATGGCACCCTATACCATCACGCTGGGTGATAGGCCAGTATGGCGATGACGAATACACGCTTCCAATGTAGTTCACCGCGATGTCGCCAAACACGGATGCGACCATCATGAAGCTTTAAACAGAACCTGGATTCATCCGAAAAAATTAGGTTTTGCCATTCGTGCACCCAGGTTCGTCGTTGAGTTCACCATCGCAGGCGCTCCTGTCTGTGATGCAGCGTCAAGGGTAACCGCAGCCATGGTCTCCGCGCTGATAGTCCTTGCTGCTGCAAACGTCATCGAACTGTTCGTGCAGATGGTTGTTGTCT
Source organism: Schistocerca serialis cubense (assembly GCF_023864345.2). Taxonomy (NCBI): domain Eukaryota; kingdom Metazoa; phylum Arthropoda; class Insecta; order Orthoptera; family Acrididae; genus Schistocerca; species Schistocerca serialis. Next base: position 444,455,809 of record NC_064645.1, read on the forward strand.
CCCTGTTGACTCAGGGATCGACATGTGGCTGCACGGTCCGTAACAGCCATGCGGATAAGATGCCTGTCATCTCGACTGCTAGTGATACAAGGCCGTTGGGATCCAGCACGGCGTTCCGTATTACCCTCTTGAACCCACCGATTCCATATTCTGCTAACAGTCATTGGGTCTCGACCAACGCGAGCAGCAATGTCGCGATACCATAAACTGAAATCGCGATAGGCTACAATCTGACCTTTATCAAAGTCAGAAAAGTTATGGTACGCATTTCTCCTCCTTACACGAGGCATCACAACAACGTTTCACCAGGCAACACCGGTCAACTGCTGTTTGTGTATGGGAAATCGGTTTGAAACTTTCCTCATGCCAGCACGTAGTAGGTGTCGCCACCGGTGCCAACCTTGTGTGAATGCTCTGAAAAGCTAATCATTTGGATATCACAGCATCTTCTTCCTGTCGATTAAGTTTCGCGTCTGTAGCATGTCATCTTCGTGGTGTAGCACTTTTAATGGCCAGTATTGTAGCTAGAATGTTCAAGAACCTCCAAGAACTATCATCGAAAGGATCACGAAAAACACCTTTATGGGAGAAACTTGCACAAAATACCCTGAAAAACTAGTATACAAATGGGAAGTGGACGGGGCCGAGTCAGTGACTACCAGGAAGTAGACGAAACGCTACTACTGCCGAACTCGGAAGTCACCATAGAGCGACACTTTGATGCTGCTGCAGAAAAACCTAATAGAAGTCTGTACAGAGTCGAAGAATGACAAGTGAGGTTCCAATATGTATCCAGTAACAGTCATTGTGGTTTTAAAAAAGAACAAACTTTGTAGACTTTGTCTCTAGTAGTAACGACTATTAGTTGATATTTTTGTGTATCAGAATATAGAATGGAATCAGCACTTGTCTCCTATTGTGGATAAAGTACTTGGCTGTGTACTGTCGGAAAGAGTTCACATCTGGAAAAGCTCAGAAACCGGGAGTTGTTGGAAGGGTTTAACATACAGGGTGACAATTATTGAATGATATGAAAAAAGGTAAATTAGTTACAAACTACCACGTGCACACATTATTCAACATATTACGTCACTACAGATATTTGGATTTAGGTTATGACATGTTCGATATGCCTGCCATCATTGGCGATGATGTGGCGCAGACAAACAGCGAAATTCTGCATGGCCTGCAGAAGTGTCGAAAAATCGATGCTGTCGATGACCTCCTGAATGGCTGCTTTTAGTTCAGCAGTGGTTTCCGGTTTATTGCTGTACACCAGTTTTAATTTAGTCCCACAAAAAGGAGTCAAATATGTTCAGATCCGGAGAATATGACGGCCAATCGAGACCCTGCTAGTGACTTCTAGATAGCCAAGAGCCAGAATTCGGTCCCCAAAGTGCTCCTCTAGGAAATCATTCTCGTGTTTCAATGCAATGGAGTCGAGACCCATCTTGCATGAGCCACATCTTGTCGAAATCAGGATCACTTTGAATAATGGGGATGAAATTGTCTTCCAAAACCTTCACATACCGTTCGGTAGGCCCCGTGCCATCAAGGAATATCGCACCGATTATTCCGCGACTGAACTTCACACGCCACACATCAGCCGTAGAGGGTAAAGAGACTTCTCTATCGCGAAATGCGGACTCTCAGTCTCCCAAATGCGTCAATTTTGTTTATTGACGAACCCATCCAAATGAAAGTGTTCTTCGTCGCTATACCAAACAATGCATGCGCATACTAGTTCCCATCATGCATAGCGGCCAACAGTGCAGTTTGAACGACCTAACGCAAACCGCTCAAAGTTATGACGATTTTATTTCGTATAGTTCAAGTCACCATATATGTGTAGTAGGGTGTACTCATTGATTTGCAAAGATTAAAGTCACCGTAAGGCACCTCTCTGACTAAGGGTGAACAATTAGGAAATAAATTATTCTTAAATTGAATCTTTAAGTGTCTGCACCCTTATTTACTTCCAATGAAAGTAACAACTTAACCTCTCCTTTCCAAAACCACCTTTTAACGCTACCTAGGGGATTTTCTCCCTCTCACTCAATTAAATGCAACTTTTTTAGACCTCTGTCCACAGTGTTGTCAACCATCTGATTGGGCCTCGCAGCCCATACGTTCGTCCAAAGCTGGCGGTAGGTCCTGTGCGACGTTACAACAGGTTACCCTAATGATACCACTTCAAATGGTTTTTGACCCCGAGGACTAAAAAGAAATTCACAGAGATTGACATCCAGCGAATAGAGAGTCTTAGGAACCAAATAAAGGTTTCGAGAGTACCATGTGACAGGACGCTGTCTCGTGATGTAGCATCAAAATGCGTGTAATGACTTGTCGCACACGTGACTGACTATCTGTCCTGGAGGTAAATATCCTTTGTGGACCAACGCCAGGCAGAAGAGAAAAGAATCGATTTGATGTTAAATTTCTTTACCCTCACTTTGTTGCATCGGGGAATGTGAGCCTGACGTTTTTTCTTCCTTGGGATTTATTTGAAAATGTATGATTCGTCATCTGTAATTAAGAGACTTCAGAATTGTGGTTTCCTCTGCAGGCGGTCCAGAGGATCAAGACAGAGATTCTTTCTTGAGCACGTTGAGCACTACAACTGACGCTGGTTTTAGTGGTTGATGAAAACCACCTCAGCACATTTACTATGGTAAGACCGGTTTCATTCTTAGAACATCCTGGCAATCTGAAGATGTTCTAAGAACGAAAGCGGTCGTACCACAATAAATGTATATTAATACATCTGAGCTGGTTTTTATCACTCACTAAAACGGTTCTTCCGTTTGTATTCTTCTCACTCGTTAGGTTCTTTGAAATTACCTTTGCATTGAGCACTGTTTTCGATGGTGTTAAAATTTTACATGTTAAACACTTTGAAGGTTAGGTAGTGTGCTAATGTTCTCACCGTCAATGGACGATTCGACCTCACAAGACATTTCACTCTTTTTACGCAGTCATCTGTCCTTGAGGAGGGACGTCTTTTCAAACGAGCTGAATCTTACACTTCTCCTCGACCCCCTAAAAAGGACGTGGCGTCTGAATATTTATTGGGGAATGTTCCCCAGATGCACGTACTTTTGCTCGTCAGTGCTCTTAGAGAGCTTGACACTGCCCAATCTCGACAAAAACCGCTATATTCCCTTCTGTAAAATAAACAGAGTCATCCCAACAATTGATGTAGCAAATGAACAGGGATCAGCAGGCAGGATAACATGCTCCAAGTTATTGGGTGACCTGGAAGAAGCTGCTCAAACCAGTTCAGCTATGTTTAATCTTCATACAATTGCTAGTGTTGGTCCGAAACGAATCATTGTAACACATTATGCATTTTTCCACCCGATAATCTCTTATGGAATAATTTTCTAGGGAAACCCATCCTACAGTAAGAAAGTGACAACACTAAACCAGGCAGTAAGAAAAATATAGGCCATTCATTCGCAGTCATCTTGTAGGTACCTCCTCAAGGAGTTATCCACTTTACACCATCTTCACAATGTACTCTGAGGTGACAAAAGTCATGGGATGCCTCCTAACATCTTGCGGACCTTCTTTTGCAATTCAGCGTGGCACGAGCTCAACAATTTGTTAGATGTCCCCTGCAGAAATATTGAGCAATATTGCCCGTATAGCCGTCCATAATTGCAAAAATGTTGCCGAGGCAGGATTTTCTGTACGAAATGACCTCCCGGTTATGTCCAATAAATGTTCTATGGGATTCACGTTGGGTGATCTGGATGACTAAATAATTCTCTCGAACTGTCTAGAATGTCCTTCAAACCAATCGCGAACAGTTGTGGCTCGTGACAGGACATCTTTGCTTAGGTACTCGAATTCTATGAATGGCTGCAAACGGTCTCCATGTAGCCGAACATAAGCATTTCCAGTCAGTGATCGGTTCAGTTTGAGCAGATACCTATTACATTCCGTGTAAGCACAGCCGACACCATTACGGAGCCACCACCTACTTGCACAGTGCCCTGCTAACAACTTGGGTCCCCGGCTTCCTGTGGTCTGCGCTGCACTCGAACCATACCATCAGGTCTTACCAAATGAAATCGGGACTCATCTGACCAGTCCACGGTTTTCCAGTCGTCTAGGGTTCAACTGATATGGTCACGAGAACAGGAGAGTCGCTGCAACCGATCGTCTGCTGCCATAGCCCATTAACACACCTAACGGATACGCTCGTCTTACGTCCCACACTGATTTCTGCCGTTATTTCACGCAGTGTTGCTTGTTTATTAGGCCTGAGAACTAACTCAAATGCCGCTGCTCTCGGTCGTTAAGTGAAGGCTGTTGGCGATTGCATTGTCCATGATGAAAAGTAATGCTAGAAATCTGGTGTTCTCGGCACACCTTGGACACTGTAGATCTCGGAACATTGATTTCTTAACGTCTTCCGAATTGAAATGTCCCATGCGTCTAGCTCCAACTACTATTCCGCGTTCGAAGTGTGTTAATTTCCGCCGTGCGTCCATATTCACGTCGGCATCCTTTTCACATGAATGAGCTGAATACAAACGACAGCACCACCAATTCACCGTCGTTTTATACTTAGTGTACACAACAATACCGCCATCTGTGTAGTGAATTCGCGATTCCATGATTTTTGTCACCTCAGTGTAATTAAATTTTCGCCCCTTGAAAAACGAGTGGTTGTAGGACTATGAAACTTTGCGGAAACATTTGTAAGGACACGTGGAAGATAAATAACGAATAAACCATTGACAGAAACACATTTTAGTTTCCACATGAGAGGGTAACATTTGTTAATTAGGTACCATGTTTACGTTACAGGTTACAAACGTTGCCACATGTGACGACTATCTAATTCACGACGGCCTGGAAGCGCGCTAGAGATATCGTTTCACACTTGTTCGCAGCGCTTTTCGAGCGGTGGACCATAGAATCTTCAGCTGTCTTGACGCTGCTCGTGCAGTGCTTGAAGACCGGACATGTGTGGTGCAGTTGGCAGTCGGTCTCTCCCAGAAGCAATTCCCAACTCATCGCATAATTCGAATTTACATATTATGTTCTTCAAAGCAGGTACGGAAAGAGGACCTCTCCATATTTCTTTAATGCGTTGCTGCTCGCAAAGAGTAGCGGCGCTGTTACTGTTCCTTCGACAAAACAGCTCAAGCCCTGTTCAACTTAGCCAGACTCATGTGACTGCCTGCAACTTTAATGCACTCGAGAGTTTGTGTTTCAACACTACGTAGCCGTATCAGCACTGGCGTCTAATGGCAAGTGATGACTTTAACACTACTAGCAACACAAATCCTGCAGATTTCAGTCTGAATAGTTGGGTACCCATCCGTTAAACAGTTTTCGTTTTTGTTGTTTCAAATTGCTGGAAACCGCAGCCAAAATTCCACATTTTGAAAGAAATAATCCACACTGTCTGTTGAAAAGTCACGACTGCTTCGCGCCACTAGGAGTCTCATCCTCAGGTGATAAAGATTCTTTTTTAAGAAGTCATCGCCGTAAGGTAACTGCCTTATGACCATTCCCCACCGTCATGTCAAGCTGTAAACAAATAGTGCACTAGAAAAGCTAGTTCGTATCCGTACGTAAACGGCCAGGGTGGGGGGAGGGGGGGAGGGTTGGGAAGGGGGAGTGGCAGAACCACGCCACAAGCAGAAAGGTGGTTGAGCGACAGCAGGCAAAGAAGTACTGCAATCCCCTTCCCTTTAAATATGGATAACCATTTTAACGTGCTGTTTATTTACAACTTCACATGAACGATGGGGAGCTGATATAAGGCAGTTACCTTTAGGCGAGTCTTTAAAAAATCTTTATCACCTGAAGATGCATTTTTTTGAGGTGCGAAACCGGTCGTGACTTCAAACATTCTACAGCCAGTGCAGATTATTTATTACAAAAGTACTTTTCCGTCTACACTTGCTCAAGCAGCCCAACTTTAATTATAACCACCCTGTATACATTCGCTAATGAAATCGTCGTAAATAATTTGTCACATTTTGAAAAGGATGGTCATGTTCGTAACTACAAAACTAGAAGAGAAAATAACTTTTATTAGGCACTATTGAAACTGAAACTGGCTGAAAAAGTGGGTCAGTGTAGATCAACAACAAGTTTTGATGATTTGTCCATTAACATAAAATGTGAGACAAGTAACAAAACAAGTCTGAAACCTAACCTAAAATCATTTGGTCTATACAACTCCTTTATTCCAGAGACGAATTTCTATTTGTTTGTTCATTAATGTTAAACCCTGTCATGTTTACATTTCCTGATAAATTCCACAACGATAGAAAAAACCATTAAACTGATCTACTGGACATGTACCTGACGATTTTCAGACACTCTCAACACTTCTGCAGAAATTTCTGCAAGCTCAAACTGGTAGTGACTCTAGGGCATGATTCAGACAAATTGCAGTGCGAAGGGGGAGAAAACAGTGTTCTCGGTTCATGCATCTTATTATGAGTCTCATTACTTTTTAATACACCTCATATAATTAGGTTTAACGTTAAATAATGAAAGTAACTCACATAGAGACGCCGTCGAAGTCGCTGCCAATGCCTACATGGTCCACCCCGGCGACGTTGCGAATATAGTTGATGTGAGCTGTAACACGCCAGAGCAAAGTCTTTTCAGGACGATACATGATTTTGTACCTTGTCGAAACCAATACATCTTACAGCAGAATAATACCCTACAGTTATCAAGGAAAACAAAGTTAACTCAGCTGAAATCAAATTTGTCTCTACTTTTTTCACGAGTCTTTATTCTTATTCGTAATAAACATATTTTATATGTACTTAGATAATCTAAGACTTTGTGTTATTCTTGGATATTTGTGGGTTTAGTTGTCTGCAATGGGAGCAAGAGGGGGCACTTGGTCCTTCTGTCGATACTAATCGTATAAGTATATTCTCTCGCAGTTTTAGGAATTATTGTCTGCGATTCTGCTAAGTAGATTTTGCGTATTCGTGATAGGAGATAATATGTTTTTCAGTTTGGTAATTTTTTATTATTTTTTGATGCATTCTGACAGCACGTTCTTCATCGTTCTGATTTTTGTTCTATTTCAGGTTTTTAACTTTCGTCAGCTTGGACGGAATATAAAAAATGGGATTAGCAGGTAAGTGTTAAAAGAGAGAATATCCTTCATATGATCTGGATGAACTGTACATAGAGAGGAAAAAAATTCAACAATTTTTCTCTGCCTGGGGTCTATTTTCGAAAAAATGGAAATTCAAATTTAGTGATTAATAAAAGAATTTGTAATGGAAGCAAGTTCACTGGTATGCTCAGTTCAATCCTATGGGGCAGAAACGTAATGAGCAGAATAAAAAGACTCATAATTAAGACGATATTAGAAAGTACAATCATGTGTGGAACAGAGACCTGGAAAATTTGCAGAGGCGTATCGTGGTATCGATAGCTACGATGCCACGGCATAGGTACATATTCTTAGGTTGGCACTACGACACCGACACCGACACCGACACCGACGACAGTGCCCTCTAGCCGGCGCTGTGCAGCTCTATGAGCGCCACTCCACATTCAGCCCATTTGATGCCGAGCAGACGACCAAGCAACATTGTTTGTATTTCATAATGGGAGAGCCACAACTTGTAACTTTATAACTTGATGTACAGCTTCGCACGTACGTGCTCATCTCAACCAAAGTTAAGTACATAGTAAAACCATTTTTATTTGCAGTACCAAGTGTTCTACCTCAGCTGCTTCTCCTAGCTTCCTACATTCGGCCTACCTTCAGTTTTCAGTAGCAGACCCACGCGCCGCCTTCCAGGTGGGATACAAAACATATAAACGAGCTGGAAGCATCAGAGAAGAAGATTAGCAAGAATCTTAAGGAAAGACCAGTGAGGAATACAGAGATGGCAAGGATAATGGAAGTGGAAGAAATAATACGTAATGTGATGGATCGAAGAAAAATAACGAGTGTATGCACATGTACGAAGAATGATGGGAAAAAGAGTGCCAAAACTAATACTGGGTGGGAAACAAAGGGAAGATGAAGACGAGAACGACCGATAACACCTGGCTTCAAAATGTACCGATGGCAACAAGACGATCTGATACATAAGAGGATACACAAGGCATAACTAATTGGTAGAATATCTTGAACAACTGGTTCGATTACCTGTGTAATACTCATTGCAATAAGTTCTGAGTGTATTGTAATGTTGGAGAGAAACCTCTGAGTTGAGGAAAATCTCAAAAATAAATGAATATTTCGTGATTACCAAAATTAATGGGGATTTAATATAAATATTTTTGTGATTAACTCGTTGAGTACCCTAGAATTAATCATGAAAATGGTGGAATTTAAGATCGTTAATGAAAAGACATATTTCTTATTTGTATTTCTTACAGGTATATATTCTTAGTTTATACAAATAATATATGCTTATTAGCTTGCTATCAGTGTATTATACATAAAAAGATGATATATATTAATCCGTTAACTCTACAGGACAGCAGTAACGCTTCTCATGTACTGTCTGATGCAGTAACACTCAATCTCCTCAGCTGTTATTGTGGTCCTCAGTCCGAAGGCTGATTTGAAGCAGCTCTCCCCGCCAGTCTATCTCGTGCAAAATCGCGTCATCTATGCATAACTATTGCCTCCTACATACATTTGAACTTGCTTATTGTCTTTATCCCTTATTATACCTCTACAATTTTTACCAAACTGACGACCCCTTGATGCCTCAGGATGTGGCCCATCAAAAAATTCACCCATTTACTAAAGCTGTATAATAAATTTATTTTTTCCCCATATTGATTCAGTACCTGTTCATTAGTTGCTAGATCTACCCCACTGATCGTTAGCATTCTTCTGCATGACTATATTTCAAAAGTTATTCTCTTCTTGTCTGAACCGCTTATCGTCCTAGTTTCATTTCCATGCAATTTTACACGCCATACAAATACCTTCAAGATTTCTTGACAGTGTAAATGTACTTCTAGTGCTAATAATTCCACTTTCCCAGAAACGATTTTCTTGCCCTAGCCAGTCTGCATTTTATACACTCTCTACTTCAGCCACTTTTATTTTACTGTCGTCTACTACTTCTAGCTTTTAATGCCTAGTCCAATTCTCTTAGCATCGTCAGATTTTAATTCCACTACATTCCATTATTCTTGTTTTGTTTTTCAAAATACTGAAACGGTACTGTTAGTACGTTCCATTTAAACCATCTGCATGCTAGTGGTATTAGAATGTCACCAAACAGATTGAGCTCGTACTATGTGGTATAACAACAATTATTCTATTTTAATACACATGAAATACGGCTTTTGGATCTAAGAAAAGACCTATCTGTGTTCTATTTTAACGTGTCACATTTCTCATTTCCTGACTATCACCTTCTACATATATGTGATAAAGTCTGAATGTGATGGGCTATAGAAAGATGAGGGCTAACCAAAGATAGATAGATAGTGTAGCGGGCTTTGTCCAAATATATAATAAGAACTAAGCAAAGAGATTGCCTGAAGGCTTTGGAAAAGATCGGCTGAGTCGAGAGCAGAGGGTGTCAGGTGGCTACAGCCAATAGCAAAGGTTCACTTTCGGGCAGTTTGAATAAGGAGAAGTTATCTCCGGAAGTGAACCATGCTGTTAATCGAAGTGACTTGAAGTGTCCTGTTGTGGAGTTCTTGTTGATACGGTGAACAAAAGGTATAAGGTTGAGTTATCGTGGATAACGTTCGCAATGTGTTGTTGAGTCAGTGGTGTCATGGAAGTGCTAGACGACGGTTTAATTATCATAATTCTGATGATATGAATTAACTGGTAAATTGCGGTCATGACCGTTAAAGGAAGGAAGGAAGGAAGATTGGGTTTAATGTCCCGTCGACACCGAGGTCATGAGAGACGGATTGCGTCAACGATAGGGAAGGAAATCGGCCTTGGACTTTCAAGGGAACCATTCCGGCATTAGCCTCGAAGGATTTTGTGAAACAACGGATAACCGAAATCTGGATGGTCAGACCAGTGTTTGAACTGTCATCCTTCCGAAAGGGAGTCTAGTGAGCTAACCACTGCGCCACACGACCGTTGTAGAATTTTGGAACATGTTTCAAGCTCCTCTATAAAAATCAAGATGGTTTTCGGAAACAGAGATCCTGCGAAACTCAGCTCGCACTGTTCCTCCATGACATCCACAGTGCAGTGGACAGCGGCGCAGGTTAATGCCGTGTCTCTTGATTTCAGGAAGGCATTTGACACTGTCTCGCATTGCTGTTTAATGAAAAAAAATACGAGCTTACGGAGTATCGGAGCACACATGCGACTGGATTCAAGTCTTTCTTGTAGATAGAACTCAACACGTCGCTCTTAACAGAACAAAACCGGCAGATGTAATGGTAATATCAGGAGTACCAAGGGAGTCTTGATGGGGCTCTTGCTGTTTACAATATACACACATCAAACAAAGTTTTGCATCACCTCGGTTTCGAGAGTTCTGAACCTGTTCAGAAAATTGGAATAGAGACCAACATAAACATCATTTCCTCCCTTTTCATTTCTCATGGCAACCACACATTGCATTTTGTACCACCATACAGCGAAAAATTCAGACTGCTGTACACACCGGTACCTATAATACCCAACAGCACGTCCTCTTGCATTGATGCGTGCCTGTACTCGTCGTGGCATACTATCCACAAGTCCATCAAGGCACTGTTAGGCCAGATTGTCCCACTCCTCAACGGCGATTCGGCATAGACCCCTCAGCGTGGTTGGTGGGTCACGTTGTCCATAAACAGCCCTTTTCAAACTAACCCAGGCAAGTTCGATTGGGTTCAAATCTGGAGAACATGCTGGCCACTCTAGTCGAGCAATGTCGTTATCCTGGAGGAAGTCATTCACAAGATGTGCTCTGTGGGGGTGCGAATTGTCGTCCATGAAGACGAATGCCTTACCAATATGCTGCCGATATGGTTGCACTATGGTCGGAGGATAGTATTCATGTATCGTACAGCCGTTACGGCGTCTTCCATTACCACCAGCGGCGTACTTCGGCCCCACATAAAGCCACCCCAAAACAGCAGGGAACCTCCACCTTGCTGCACTCGCTGAACAGTGTGTCTAATGCGTTCAGCCTGACTGGGTTGCCTCCAAACACGTATCCGACGATTGTTTGTTTGACGGCATATGCGACACTCATCGATGAAGAGAACGTGATGCCAAACTTGAGTGGTCCATTCGGCAAATTGTTAGGCCAATCTGTACCGTGCTGCATGGTGTCGTGGTTGCGAAGATGGATCTCGCCTTGGACGTTGGGAGTGAAGTTGTGAAACATGCAGCCTAGTGCGCACTGTTTGAGTCGTAACACGACGTCCTGTGGCTTCACGAAAAGCATTATTCAAGATGGTGGAGTTGCTGTCGTGGTTGCTGCGAGCCATAATCCATAGGTAGCGGTTATCCACTGCAGTAGTAGCCCTTGGACGGCCTGAGCGAGGCATGTCATCGACAGTTCCTGTCTCTCTGTATCTGCTCCTTGTCCGAACAACATCGCTTTGGTTCACTCCGAGACGCCTGGACACTTCCGTTGGTGAGAGCCCTTCCTGGCACAAAGTAAAAATGCGGACACTATGGAACAGCGGAATGACCGTCTAGGCATGGTTGAACTACGGACAACACGAGTCGTGTACCTCCTTCCAGCTGGAATGACTGGAACTGATCGGCTGTCGCACTCTCTCCGTGTAATAGGCGCTGCTCATGCATGGTTGTTTTTATCTTCGGGCGGGTTTAGTGACATCTCTGAACAGTAAAAGAGACTGTGTCTGTGATACAATATCCACAGTCAACATCTCTCTTCAGGAGTTGTTGGAACCGATGTGATGCATAACTTTTTTGATGTGTGTATATAAATTATTTAGTGAAATGCGTCGAATGCTCTTAAAGGCTAATCGCAGATGATTCAGTTGTCTATACTAAAGCAGCAACGCCTGAAGATAGTAAGAATTTGCAGAACAACCTGCAGTGAGTTGATGACTGGTGCAGGCTCTGGGAGTTGACCCAGAACGTAAACAAATATAACATATTGCGCGTCCATAGGAAAAGAAATCCGCTACTGTACAGCTACACTATTGACGACAAACAGCTGGAGACAGCATCTTCCATAAAATTTCCAAGCATAACTATCCAGAGCGACATTAAGTGGAATGACTGTACAAAACAGATAGTGAGAAAAGCTGACACCAAATTCAGATTCATGGGAAGAATGGTAAGGACATGTAACTCATCCACGAAAGAAGTGGCTTATAAGGGAATTGTTTGCCAGGTTCTTGAGTGTTCTTCATGTATCTTTGACACCTATCAGGTAGGACTGATAGAGAAGATCCAACGAAGTGCGGCGCGTTTTGTCACGAGATCGTTTAGCTGACGAGTGATCGTTACGGAGATGCTAAACAAACCCCAATGGCAGACATTACAAGAGAGGCGTTGTGCATCACGGAGCGAGCTACTGTGGAAATTTCGGGACAGCACTTTTCAGGAGGAGTCGGACAACATATTACTTCCCCCCACATACATCTCGCGTGTTGACCACGAGGAGAAAATTCGAGAAATCATTCTACCCCCGCGCCCTATTCGCGAGTTGAACAGGGCTGGAGGGATCAGGTAGCGGTGCGGAATGTACCCTCCGCCACACACCAAGAGGTTGCTTGCGGAGTATGCTGTAGATGTAGTGTGAGTTTTTGACATCAGCTCTGCACTCTTTTTGGTGATTAATGAAGAGTAAGATTCATTTATTTCGGGGAAACACGCCGAGCTCTTGCGTTAATAGCGAAGTTTTGTGGAATAAGGTTGAATTTTATACAAGTTTTCTTGGAAAGTGGTCATGAGCATATGTTCGTACCAAATCTGTGAGTGAAGATTAACAAGTATAAATTCGTGAATGTATGCTTTCCCGGCGTATACAGCTGGCGAAGAGTTCTCGGGCTTCCAGCCGGGTGGCGGTGTCTTCAAACTGCGACGTTTCGACGAGTGACATACTCATCATCTTCTGGTGAAGTGCCGAGACTTTGCGGATGCCGGTCGCTTTATACCTGCGGTGTGCCCCCCACCACCTGGCCGCGGGAGGCTGGGTCCAGATGAGCCGGCGGGCGGGGTGGAGGGGGAAGCGGGTGCGCCGTTCGTGTCTCCGTCAGAGCATTCCCGTCGCGTCTCGTGAGCTGGACGGTTCTTGTTGCGTTCCTGGCGTATTGTGGCTAATGCTGGATTCCAGGGACATCATCAGCAGCGTAGAGGAAGCAATCCGGGGCCTACCCAAGGAGGAAGCTGAGCAGATCCGAAGGGAGACCTGCAGGATCATCGACAAGTCACGACTCCCTAAAGCTAACATTACTGCGCCGGAGCGAGAGGCTATCCGCGCACTGAGGGATGATGCTGACATCATGGTCCTCCCAGCAGACAAGGGAAATGCGACGTTGCTGATTCGCACAGTCGACTACCAACAGAAAATCTGCTCTCTGCTTCAAGACCCAGCCTACAGGAAACTCAACAAGGACCCTACATCGACGATGACCAGGAAAACCGTGGCGCTACTGAAGGACTCAGATCTACCAGAGGCAGTGCAGAAACGGCTGTATCCCAGAGCGCCAACGACACCGCGCCTGTATGGATTGCCCAAGATTCACAAAGATGGGGTGCCTCTACGGCCGATTCTGGACACCATCAACTCGCACAGTTATGGACTGGCCAAATACCTGGCGACACTATTGAAACCACTGGTGGGACACTGCAGTCATCACATGAAAAACTCCGCGGATTTCGTTAGAATACTGAAGGACATCCGAATACAGAGTGATGACCTACTCGTGAGCTTCGACGTCACCTCCTTGTTCACGAAAGTACCGCTACAAGACGCCTTGGCGCGCCTTAATCAGCACTTCGAGCCTGAAACAGTGAAGCTCTTTGAATATGCACTTACGACCACCTACTTCAAGTGCAATGGAGAGCATTATGAACAAGTGGATGGAGTGGCCATGGGATCTCCCCTTGCTCCAGGGATCGCGAATCTTTGTATGGAACACTTTGAGGAGGTGGCACTACAGACTGCTCACCGTAAACCCAGGCACTTCTTCCGCTATGTGGACGACACTTTCGTGATTTGGCAGCATGGCAGGCAGGCACTGGAGGAGTTTATGGACCACTTAAACGGCATACATAAGAATATCACCTTCACGATGGAAGTAGAAGAGAATGGCTGTATTCCATTCCTGGACATACTGATCAGGAAGAAAGCGGATGGCACGCTGGGGTATTCAGTATATAGAAAAAAGACGCACACAGACCTGTACCTCCATGCAACCAGCTGCCACCATCCGGCGCAACGCCAGTCAGTACTGAACACCTTGGTACGTAGGGTGCACGTCATTTGTGACAAAGAAAGCCTCTCAGACGAATTACACCACCTAAGAGAGGTATTTCGGAAAAACGGGTACAGTGAAACACAGATTGGCAGGGCTTTCAAGAGGAGACTGGCTGACAAATTTCAGGAAGAGGAAGAGGAAGTTAACAAGAGACTCGCCTTTCTTCCATATTTGGGGCCCACATCAGCCAAAATCGGGAGGCTATTAAGAAAAGCAAGCATAAATACCGTCTTCCGACCACCGCCGAAGACGAAAGAGCTGCTGGGCTCAGCTAAAGACCCACTCAAACTAAACACACCTGGTATATACAACATTGCCTGCGAATGTGGTGTGCAGTACATCGGTCAAACGCAGCGCTGCATCTCTAAAAGGTGCGAGGAACACATCAGGCATGTTCGACTTGGACAGATAGAGAAATCTGCTATAGCTGAACATAGCATCAAAGAATACCACACCTTTGATTTCGAAAACACCAGGGTGCTGTGCCGAGCCGGGAGCTATTGGGATAGCGTCATTAAAGAATCAATAGAAATACGGGTCCACGAGAATCTTGTGAACAGGGACGAAGGCTATCAACTGAGCGCGGCCTGGAATCCAGCATTAGCCGCAATACGCCACGAACGCAACAAGAACCGTCCAGCTCACGAGACGCGATCAGAATGCTCTGACGGAGGCACGAACGGCGCACCCGCTTTCCCCTCCACCCCGCCCGACGACTCCACTGGACCCAACCTCCCGCGGCCAGGTGGTGGGGGGCACACCGCAGTTATAAAGGGACCGGCATCCGCAAAGTCTCGGCACTTCGCCAGAAGATGATGAGTATGTCACTCGTCGAAACGTCGCAGTTTGAAGACACCGCCACCCGGCTGGAAGCCCGAGAACTCTTCGCCAGAAGTATAAATTCAATCTTTTGCAGGTTGTTAATCAGCTTAAATGTCTGCTAAAGAAATGAGAAGCCGGGACAGAGTATTTTCATTCAACTATTTTGAAAATTTTGGCCAATTTGTTTGTGACTTGTACTGGAGCTAATGTGCTTGTCTGTGTGTACGTGGAATCTGTTCTGAGTCCATGTCAGGTGTCTGAGTATATTAAAGCGTCTCAATGCTTTCTAAAAGTATTCTAAGAAATTTTATACCCTTTTCGTGAGAATTTTCATACGATTTTAACTTGTTTCCTTGTAAGCAAAGTCTGGCCAGTAGTTCACGTGGTACCCAAATCAGATCAAGAGGGATTCAGATGATGTTTAATTTATCGCAGAACGATGTAATGATTTTTATGGCTCTCAGCCACGTCGTACGTAATAATGTGGACATTTTCGGTGAGTTGCCTTGTGTGAATGCTAGCGGACTGCATTTATTCCCGCCATTGTGTGCTCGTTGCTCCCTGCCTGCCTACGTCCTTTGTTTCAGTGCCTTGATGTGGAATAATAGCCCATCAAAACTAAATTCTTTTATTTCAGATTTCAAATTTCGCAGTTAGATTTCACCAATCGGAGCGGCCGAGCGGTTCTAGGCGCTACATTCTGGAACCGCGCGACCACTACGGTCGCAGGTTCGAATCCTGCCTCGAGCATGGATGTGTGTGATGTCCTTAGGTTAGTTAGGTTTAAGTAGTTCTCAGTGCAAGGGGACTGATGACCTCAGAAGTTAAGTCCCACAGTGCCATTTGAACCATTTCACCAATCCACCATGGCTTGTTTTGCTAAAACGATATCAACTATGGTGGCTATCCCGCTATTGAAGAACATAATTTGTGTATTTGCCAATGTGCAGTTATACAAAGTCCCTCATCAGTCTGTAAGCTGATGCAATTAGTCGAATACCAGAGATCCTTGTCTTCATCTACTGACCGCTCCCCAGTTTTGTACTGACATATCTACCTATTCCCATTTCTACTGCTTTGGTTTGCCTTTGGTGTATTGCCACTACTCTGGGAGTCACAGCTGACATTGAACATGAAAATGGCCGTTAGCAGTTCCTATCTCATTACTGAAGTCCCCATAGGCTTATTATCGAATCCATCTTTTACTTCGTTTTCTGTACCTTAACTGTGATTTGGAACCTTTTGTGATTGTGTATTGTTAATTTTGCCTCTGTGAATCGGTGCTCGTAGGAGCTCACACTACTTACTCTCGTAATGTTTCTCCGCGTTTTCGGCCATCGGCTTAGCGGCAGACCTGGTTTCCAAACGTCATGTGGTTTGCAACAGTGACCTGCTTAGTTGGCATCAGGCTATGAGACGAAGCATTTCGTTTAATCAGTCATGTAATTCTTCGTCACTTTCACAGAGGATAGCAGTAGCATCTGACATTGATATCTTTTGGCTAGAATTTTAATCTCTATCCGTATGTCAAACTGCCTGGGTGTCTCCCACATTTTTTTACCTTTGCTCTTGTCTCTGCTGTGCATGCTCTCACCACGCTTAGTAACTTTCTTACTGCACCATTTTCTCTCACGATGTTGTGCAAGATTAGATTGTGGACAGGATAAAATGTGTTGGAGTAATGCATAAATATTGTGCAAAAACGGAGGATTGTTGCTAGATTGTAAGTAGCGTTTGGAACAGCTTCCAATAGGTGAGTTGAGTGTAATGTGGGGAGCGTATCCAGAAGTACTGAGGCAACATGCTGTGAAAATTTTTGAGGCTGCTACGTTAGCTATTTGTGTGTTTGCTGAGTTGATGATTGGTAACAACGGGAGCTATCCTTAACACTAAACAGAGAGACGGAGAAAGAGGCGAAGGAAGAGTTTTTAGCCGTGTGCGGTGTTTACTTACCCACAACGTCTTCTATCGTGCCTCTAGCACCGTCATTGCGGAGGTATGCCGAGTAGAAGTTGACCATCACAATGCCTCCGTTTAGGGTCTGAAACACAATGATTCACTCTAATTGGATGATACGGTTTTAAAATAGACTCACGTTCCCTACACTTGATGTAAGGCAGCGTAAAGGATCTATCACCACAACATGAACCACATCAAACTTAAGAGATATTTTGATGTTCAGAAAAGTATGGTTACAAACATTACCTAGCACGTATTGTGAACTGAGTAATTTGACGTTTAACTGTAACCACTTAGTCATAGCTATAGTGGAACCCCAGTTTCATGTATTTCACTCGAAATAGATCTACTGACAAGATAATCTCTTACGACAAGGCGGAGTATGAACTGTTGACAAATTCGCCGACACCTTTAAAACGTGACTGATCACATTATCACCTTGGCACTGAAATAGTGCTGCATGTCAATAGAGAAAAGGCAAGAAATTATCATCCCGATCAAACTGAAGACCGTTCACATTCAGGGAAAGACAATTCGCTGCACGAAAACTGGGTCTATTATCAGCGTTACAATGCATACTTGATAAACTTGGCGACAACACGTACAGGAATTATATGTTAAAAGCGGCGTTGGATTAATATTTTTTTTTTTTTTTGTCACCGGCCTCCAGACTGGTTTCACACTGCCCGCCATCAAATCATCGCTTTACCAACTTAATTTCAGACTAACACACCCAGTATTCTCGAACGTTTGTTGGAAACAGGCAAATCTCTGTCTTCCCGCGTAATACTTGCTGTCTATGACTCACCCTAGAACTATGGAAGGTACAAACAACAAAAACAGTTTTCCATCACCTAGGTTCCGAGAGTTCCGGAACCTGTTCAGAAAATTGGAATAGAGATAAACATAAACATCATTTCCACCCTTCTTATTTCTCATGAAACCCACACATTGCATGTTGTACCACTATACAGTAAGACCTTCAAAGGTTATGGTCCAGATTGCCGTACACACCGGTATCTCTAATACCCAGTAGCACGTCCTCTTGCATTGATGCATGGCTGTATTCTCATGGCATACTATCCACAAATTCACCAAGGTACTGTTGGTCCAGATGGTCCCACTCCTCAACGGCGATTCGGCGTAGACCCCTCAGAGTGGTTGGCGGGTCACATCATACATAAACAGCTCTTTTCAATGTATCCCAGGCGTGTTCGATGGGGTTCATGTCTGGAGAACATGCTGGCCACTCTAGTCGAGCAATGACGTTATCCTGATGGAAGTCATTCACAAGATGTGCACTGTGGGGGTGCGAAATGTCGTCCATGAAGACGAATGCCTTGCCAATATGCTGCCGATATGGTTGCACTATCGGTCGGAGGATGGCATTCGCATATCGTACAGCCATTACGGCGCCTTCCATGAATACAAGCGGTGTACGTCGGCCCCACATAATTCTACCCGAAAACAGCAGGGAATCTCCACCATGCTGCACTCTCTGGACCGTGTGTCTAAGGCGTTCAGCTTTACCAGGTTGCCTACAAACATGTCTCCGACGATTGTCTAGTTACAGGCATATGCGACAGTCATCGACGAAGAGAACGTGATGCCAATCCCGAGCGGTCCATTCCGCATGTTGTTGGGCCCATCTGTACCGTGCTGCATTGTGTTGTGGTTGCAAAGATAGGCCTCACCATGGACGTCTGGAGTGAAGACGTGCATCGTGCAGCCTAGTGCGCACAATTCGAGTCATAACACCACGTCCTGCGGCTGCACGGAAAGCATTGTTCCTCGGAGCCATAATCCGTAGGTAGCGGTCTTCCACTGCAGTAGTAGCCCTTGGGCGGCCTGAGCGAAGCATGTCATCGACAATTCCTTTCTCTCTTTATCTCCTCCACGTCCGAACAACATCGCTTTGGATCGCTCCAAGACGGCTGGACAGTTCCCTTGTTGAGAGACCTTCCTGGCACAAAGGAACAACGCGGACACAATGGAACCGCGGTATCGACCGTTTAGGCATGGTTGAATGACAGATAACACGAGCTGTGTACCTCTTTCCTGGTGGAATGACTGGAACTGATCGGCTGTCGGACTCCTTCCGTCTAATAGGCGCTGCTCATGCATGGTTGTTTACATATTTCGGCGGGTTTAGTGACATCTCTGAACAGTCAAACGGAATGTATCTGTAATACAATACCCACAGTAACGTCTGTCTTCTGGAGTTCTGGGAACCGGGATGATACAAAACTTTTTTTGATGGGTGTATTTTCCAGTATCTTAATACAGGTCACCTATCCCAGTGTTTCACACGTATTCCTTTTCGCATTGTTTGTGTGGAGAACCTTCTCATTTCTTATCTTATCTTCCCCGCCTCAGCCCGTTGCTAAATCCAACATCAACATTACTGGAGCACCTCAGCTTCATCCTGCACAAGTCACTGTTGTGAACGGTCCAACGACTCAGTAATTTGTTAGAACGCAATAGATTCAAATGTCCAGCTCTTCGGCGAGTGAATCTGGTGCACTGTGATCGGGACACACCCTATCGAGGGACTCGCATTCGGTAGGACGACGGTTCGAATCCGCGTCCGGCCATCCTGACTTAGGTTTTCCATGATTTCTCTAAGTCGTTTCAGACTTATACCGGGATGGTTCCTTTGAAAAGGCACGGCCGAGTTTCTTCTCTATACTTCTCTGATCCTATGGGACCAATGACCTCGCTGTTTGGTCCCCTCCCTAAATCAACCAACCCTATCAATGGTCTTCCATAGCGCAATGCTGCAAGTCACAGGCGTCTCCAGTACCAACCAATCTCTTCCTTACACATCGCAGCCCAACCCATAGGGAAGAATTTTCGGTAGACTACACGCTTCTTTTATGAAAAACCGCACCAGTCCCACAACTGCAAATAGCAGTCGTACTAACTAATCAACACCTAATGGATGAAGCAGATAACAAAACCTAATCAAAAAAGCAATATAATCCCCAAGTCACCAGATAAAAAGCTTAAAGTAAGATCACTGTAATAACATCGCCTACCCTCTTAGTCGGTTCCTTCCTCCCCTTCTGGGTAGTTAACTTTTTTTTATCAGGCCCTGTATATTGCTAAATATTTTCTTAATTTCTCATTTCTACAATACACCTGAAGAAGGTGTGTTTATGACTGAAACTGATCGTGTAATAAATACAGCTGTTGCCAATCACGATTTTTCGACAGTTTTTACAAACTGGTCAACCACTGCCTCCTTAAAAGAACGTGAAACTATAAATCTATGAATGGCTAAGCGGCATTCTGCCTTAATTAAATGGCTACGTTTAACATCAGCCTCAATTTTGCTACTAAATGTGGTTAGCTTTTGACGCGGAGACTCGTTGCCTTACCTCGATGAGTTTTAGCTCTGCTGACGAGCGACGACGGGTCTTTTGTGTACGCTTGTGAGCGTTCGCCGACCGGTCCCACAGAAACGCTAACAGCCTGCCTTTCCGCACGACAGTAACTTCCTGGCCCCGCCGTAAGGACGTCGCCTACTTGGACGAACCTTTTGCAATTACAGAGCGCTGAACCGGGTAAAAGGAAACCGCGCTAATCTCGTCCTTAGCTCGTCCTCGTTAATTACAGCCTCCGCCAGGTTGACACAGAGTCCCCTCAAGAGTCGCTAATTCCATCGCTCTCTCTTTACCCCCTTCTCACCCTCCCCCCCTCCCCCGTCCTGAGCGATCACCCCACTCGTTGGCTCTGGCGACATTTACTGCGGCATGCCTCAAGGAATTTTGAGGTTTCCGGGCACGGATTTCCCGCAGCGCCGTTCACAATTTATGGTAATCGATTTACGGCGGTCGGGGCGTCGCCTCCCTCCGCAGAGGGTCGTGAATTATGAATCAGGCCCCGGCGGGGGCCGGCACGGGCGCTGGCTGTGCTGTCGGCATGGACCACAGAGCGGCGGCGCGGTTCTGACCTCCCCGCCGTGCCTGTTGCGGCTGTACGGGAAATGTGCATGTGGTGTAGATAACGAAATGAAATACACTCACTCTCATCAACGCGCCGAAAATCAAAATTATAAACTGTTCACAAGTTCCATATCAGCTCAGATGCCCCATGTGCCACTGCACGAAAAGATTCACCCATACATTACACAGCAAAATCACTTCAATGGGCCCCGGCAAATGCGGTAGGACTTACTAGTTTGGCTACGTTTCATTTAGGGGGTGTCAACCCACATCAGCCGAAATGTACCCAATATTGCACAGAACTATTTAAAATAAATGCTGCCAGGATTTTGTGACGGTACGTCACATAAATATTGACATTTTATCGGTTGTAAGCCGTAATTAAGTATTTTATGAAAATAATTAGTGTAAAAGATATAGTTAACGTTCTTGAAACAACTTATATGAAGCGATATTTAAAGAGTAGCATATTTATTTAAAGTCTACGAAAATAAAAAAGGATCAAAAGAGACGCGATTGTACGGCCGAGGAGGAAGGACGTATTTTGTGGTACACACACGTTTTGTTTCGCTATACGGAAGGCAGCCATTGAGCGGCTACACATATTTTATGTACACTCCTGGAAATGGAAAAACGAACACATTGATACCGGTGTGTCAGACCCACCATACTTGCTCCGGACACTGCGAGAGGGCTGTACAAGCAATGATCACACGCACGGCACAGCGGACACACCAGGAACCGCGGTGTTGGCCGTCGAATGGCGCTAGCTGCGCAGCATTTGTGCACCGCCGCCGTCAGTGACAGCCAGTTTGCCGTGGCATACGGAGCTCCATCGCAGTCTTTCACACTGGTAGCATGCCGCGACAGCGTGGACGTGAACCGTATGTGCAGTTGACGGACTTTGAGCGAGGGCGTATAGTGGGCATGCGGGAGGCCGGGTGGACGTACCGCCGAATTGCTCAAGACGTGGGGCGTGAGGTCTCCACAGTACATCGATGTTGTCGCCAGTGGTCGGCGGAAGGTGCACGTGCCCGTCGACCTGGGACCGGACCGCAGCGACGCACGGATGCACGCCAAGACCGTAGGATCCTACGCAGTGCCGTAGGGGACCGCACCGCCACTTCCCAGCAAATTAGGGACACTGTTGCTCCTGGGGTATCGGCGAGGACCATTCTCAACCGTCTCCATGAAGCTGGGCTACGGTCCCGCACACCGTTAGGCCGTCTTCCGCTCACGCCCCAACATCGTGCAGCCCGCCTCCAGTGGTGTCGCGACAGGCGTGAATGGAGGGACGAATGGAGACGTGTCGTCTTCAGCGATGAGAGTCGCTTCTGCCTTGGTGCCAATGATGGTCGTATGCGTGTTTGGCGCCGTGCAGGTGAGCGCCACAATCAGGACTGCATACGACCGAGGCACACAGGGCCAACACCCGGCATCATGGTGTGGGGAGCGATCTCCTACACTGGCCGTACACCACTGGTGATCGTCGAGGGGACACTGAATAGTGCACGGTACATCCAAACCGTCATCGAACCCATCGTTCTACCATTCCTAGACCGGCAAGGGAACTTGCTGTTCCAACAGGACAATGCACGTCCGCATGTATCCCGTGCCACCCAACGTGCTCTAGAAGGTGTAAGTCAACTACCCTGGCCAGCAAGATCTCCGGATCTGTCCCCCATTGAGCATGTTTGGGACTGGATGAAGCGTCGTCTCACGCGGTCTGCACGTCCAACACGAACGCTGGTCCAACTGAGGCGCCAGGTGGAAATGGCATGGCAAGCCGTTCCACAGGACTACATCCAGCATCTCTACGATCGTCTCTATGGGAGAATAGCAGCCTGCATTGCTGCGAAAGGTGGATATACACTGTACTAGTGCCGACATTGTGCATGCTCTGTTGCCTGTGTCTATGTGCCTGTGGTTCTGTCAGTGTGATCATGTGATGTATCTGACCCCAGGAATGTGTCAATAAAGTTTCCCCTTCCTAGGACAATGAGTTCACGGTGTTCTTATTTCAATTTCCAGGAGTGTAAGTTATTCGTATTTATTACTAAAATAAACTTGTTATTATTATTACAAAATGAATTTCTTTGTAGTAGTTGTCACCTCAAATGCTCGCAGTGGCTAATTATTTTTACTAAGCATTTTTTCAGTGATTTGCGCTGCGAGAAGCTAATCTTCCGATGCAGCCTCTGGTCGGCCATTACGCGCCGAACCATTAATTTATTTTCAGTGTTAACAGTAACTGTAAAAGCGAGAGATTTCGTTATAAGAACCTTTTTAAATTGCAACAGATAATTAATTTACGTTAAAGGCCATGTTTCTAAACTATACAGATTTCATGAGTTCGGTAAGTTTTATCTTGGCCGCTCCACGGCAACAATCGAAATTCTCTCAAGCCTTGCTTTGCAATCAATAAATAGAAATTAACAAATTTACATTCAATTCAGTTAACGGCAACTATATTTTAGAAATCACGTTCAAAATCTAAAGTTAGTACATGAATAACTGAGGCCCTTCAAGAACCCGTTTCATACACTCCTGGAAATGGAAAAAAGAACACATTGACACCGGTGTGTCAGACCCACCATACTTGCTCCGGACACTGCGAGAGGGCTGTACAAGCGATGATCACACGCACGGCACAGCGGACACACCAGGAACCGCGGTGTTGGCCGTCGAATGGCGCTAGCTGCGCAGCATTTGTGCACCGCCGCCGTCAGTGACAGCCAGTTTGCCGTGGCATACGGAGCTCCATCGCAGTCTTTAACACTGGTAGCATGCCGCGACAGCGTAGACGTGAACCGTATGTGCAGTTGACGGACTTTGAGCGAGGGCGCATAGTGGGCATGCGGGAGGCCGGGTGGACGTACCGCCGAATTGCTCAACACGTGGGGCGTGAGGTCTCCACAGTACATCGTTGTTGTCGCCAGTGGTCGGCGGAAGGTGCACGTGCCCGTCGACCTGGGACCGGACCGCAGCGACGCACGGATGCACGCCAAGACCGTAGGATCCTACGCAGTGCCGTAGGGGACCGCACCGCCACTTCCCAGCAAATTAGGGACACTGTTGCTCCTGGGGTATCGGCGAGGACCATTCGCAACCGTCTCCATGAAGCTGGGCTACGGTCCCGCACACCGTTAGGCCGTCTTCCGCTCACGCCCCAACATCGTGCAGCCTGCCTCCAGTGGTGTCGCGACAGGCGTGAATGGAGGGACGAATGGAGACGTGTCGTCTTCAGCGATGAGAGTCGCTTCTGCCTTGGTGCCAATGATGGTCGTATGCGTGTTTGGCGCCGTGCAGGTGAGCGCCACAATCAGGACTGCATACGACCGAGGCACACAGGGCCAACACGCGGTATCATGGTGTGGGGAGCGATCTCCTACACTGGCCGTACACCACTGGTGATCGTCGAGGGGACACTGAATAGTGCACGGTACATCCAAACCGTCATCAAACCCATCGTTCTACCATTCCTAGACCGGCAAGGGAACTTGCTGTTCCAACAGGACAATGCACGTCCGCATGTATCCCGTGCCACCCAACGTGCTCTAGAAGGTGTAAGTCAACTACCCTGGCCAGCAAGATCTCCGGATCTGTCCCCCATTGAGCATGTTTGGGACTGGATGAAGCGTCGTCTCACGCGGTCTGCACGTCCAGCACGAACGCTGGTCCAACTGAGGCGCCAGGTGGAAATGGCATGGCAAGCCGTTCCACAGGACTACATCCAGCATCTCTACGATCGTCTTCATGGGAGAATAGCAGCCTGCATTGCTGCGAAAGGTGGATATACACTGTACTAGTGCCGACATTGTGCATGCTCTGTTGCCTGTGTCTATGTGCCTGTGGTTCTGTCAGTGTGATCATGTGATGTATCTGACCCCAGGAATGTGTCAATAAAGTTTCCCCTTCCTGGGACAATGAATTCACGGTGTTCTTATTTCAATTTCCAGGAGTGTATTTACTTATGCACGTAAGTAAAAGTGATAAGAAAAGACAATCTCTCTGAGAGAAAGGAGCATGCTGATAAATTATGTATATATATAATTTCCTTTGTATATGACGTAACGAATGCCAACGACGTCACAAGTGTTTTTTTTAATAATAATAACAATTTATTTTAGCAGAAATACGAATAACTTGCATAAAATATGTGTAGCCGCTTAATGGCTGCCTTCCGTACAGCGAAACAAAACAGTGTGCCCACCACAAAATACGTCCTTCCTCCTCAGCCGTATAATCGCGTCTCTTTTGAGCCTTTTTTATTTTCATAGACATTAGATAAAGATGCTACTCTTTAATTATCGCTGCATATAAGTAGTTTCAAGAACATTAACTACATCTTTTACACTAATTCTATTCATAAAATACTTAATTACGGTTTACAACCGATAAAAATGTCAATATTTATGTGACGTACCGTCACAATTTGATACGCAGAATTCACTACACACTCACGTATTTTTTTTAAAGTTTCACAATTTCGAGTTTATTACCAAAAATAACATAGAAAAATCGAAAGTCACAGTGCACAATAAGTTAATTTCCGAGCCTGATCCAGTTTCTTAAGATCTTGGAGACGGCTGAATAAACCACGATTAATTGTGTAAGTTACATGTCGAAAATCGTTAAAGTTCCACAGTATTTGGAATTATAAATTCCAAAATGGCTACGCACTGAAATCTTTTAAGTGTGGCTTGTATCACAAGCAAACTGAAAAATAACAGGTCAATCAGACGCTGAGAAATTTCTATGTCCGCAAGTAAGAATGCTGAATACTTTACACACGCAGACTAGCGGCTATTTTGTCGCACATCAGATAAAACTTTCTCGAAACACAGGCTAACACAGCCCGACCGCTTCCAACGGCGTCCGAACACAGACTCTCCTCCAAAATGCCACTGTTTACCCAAGCAACCTCGGTCAATCACCACTGAAGTCATTCAACTACTGAACACGAAAATTGCTCAAACTCTTAATTTTAACCCTTTTATACACATATGATGCATCAGATCACACGGAAATTTTCCGTGAAATATTGTGCTGTTATCACTTATCTTTTATCTGCTATAGTTTGTTTAAAAACGATCATTTCTATGGTTTTCCTCCGTTTTCGCATTTATGAGTGAAAATATTAACAAGCAATTTAAATTATATATTAAATAATTTCCTATATATCTAACGTTTTCAGTACAGCCGCAATTTTTACTGTTTCTCTATATATTTAGTAAGAAAAGCTGTTTTTAATTGCACAAAATCCACTTTTCGGTCTCTCATTTAAATATGTGAACAATTTCAGTAAATCTACTATCACATTCCGATACAGTTCTGCGAGACGTATCCGTAGAGACCCCCTTTGTCGGAATCGCATAATGACTTTCCGAGATATTCACTTTCACAATTCAGAAGTTATTTATAACATTTATCTTACAATAACTTATAAAGTAATGCGGATATCGAAGGCGTGTTTTCACACACGTAATCCTCCATCTTTTCGCTTCAAATAATCCTACTGGCTCCTCAGTGACACATATGGTTCAATATTTATTAATTTCGACGTATGCTTTAATTTTGTAGTGGACGCGAAAAGCGGCCATGAGAAACGAGCAGCCATTGTGCTGAATCCAGAGACAACACCGTCTATGGAGCATAGTGTGGCCATCCATGAGCTCCAGTCAGGCTGATTTCAGTCACCTGTGGGTCCGCGGTCCCGTGCTTGTCATTGAATAAAGTGTCTCTCCCATTGACAGTAGGCTGTCGCGCTACACTAAGTCATTAAGAACTACTTCCTAATAACACATGTACTGCAATTTCATGTTTATTTGCAAATTCCAAGACGTCGACTCTCAATGAATATGTCCTCCCTTGCCGGCCTCTGTGGCCGAACGGTTCTAGGCGCTTCAGTCCGGAACCGTGCTGCTGCTACGGTCGCAGGTTCGAATCCTGCCTCGGGTATGGATGTGTGTGATGTCCTTAGGTTAGTTAGGTTTAAGTAGTTCTAAGTCTAGGGGACTGATGACCTCAGATAAGTCCCGTAGTGCTCAGAGCCATTTGAACCATTTTTTTGTGTTCCCTTGATGGGAATTTAAATTACGTGCGATTGCAGGTTTGACACGGGGACGATGACATGTCGAAAGTTCGGTCTGGCTTGAGTAGTGCACAGATAGTCGAAGTGGTTAAGGCTACCGCGCACTTAAGATGAAAATACGGGTTCGAGTCCCAGTCCAGCAAAAATTTTCATTGTCGTCATTCCAACATTCGGCCACAGATGGTTCTACATCTACATGGATACTCTGCAAATCATATTCAAGTGCCTGGCAGAGGGTTCATCGAACCACCTTCACAGTTCTCTATTATTCCAATCTCGTATAGCGCGCGGATGAATGAACACCTATATCTTTCCGAACGAGCTCCGATGTCCCTTAGTTTATCGTGCTGATCGTTCCGCCCTATATAGGTCGATGTCAACAAAATATTTTCGCATTCGGAGGAGAAAGTTGGTCACTGGAATTTCGTGAGAAGATTCCGTCGCAACGAAAAACGCATTTCTCTTAATGATTTCCAGCTCAAATCCTGTATCATTTCTGTGACACTCTCTCCCATATTTCGCGATAATACAAAACGTGCTGCCTTTCTTTGAACTTTTTCGATGTACTCCGTCAGTCCTACCTGGTAAGGATCCCACACCGCGCAACAGTATTCTAAAAGGGGGCGGACAAGCGTAGTGTAGGCAGTCTCATCAGTGGGTCTGTTACATTTTCTGTGTCCTGCCAATGAAATGCAGCCTTTGGTTAGCCTTTCCCACAACATTTTCTATGTGTTCTTTCGAATTTAAGTTGTTGTAATACCTAGGTATTTAGTTGAATTTACGGCTTTGTAGATTAGACTGATTTATCGTATAACCGAAGTTCCTTGATGCACTCATGAGGATGACCTCACACTTTTCGTTATTTAGGGTCAACTGCCACTGTTCCCACCATTCAGATATTTTTTCTAAATAGTTTTGCAGTTTGTTTTGATCATTTGATGACTTTATTAGTCTATAAACGACAGTGTCATCTGGAAACAAGCGAAGACAGCTGCTTAGATTGTCTCCCAAATCGTTTATATTGATAAGGAACAGCTCAAATAGGTTCAAAAGGCTCTGAGCACTATGGGACTTAACTGCTGAGGTCATCAGTCCCCTAGGAACTTAGAACTACTTAAACCTAACTAACCTAAGGACGTCACAATCATCCATGCCCGAGGCAGGATACGAACCTGCGACCGTAGTGGTCGCGCGGTTCCAGACTGTAGCGCCTAGACCAGCTCGGGCACCCCGTCAGGCGTAAGGAACAGAAAAGGGCCTATAACATTACCTTGGGGAACGCCTGAAATCTCTTCTGTTTTACTCGACGAGTTTCCGTCAATTACTACGAACTGTGACCTCTCTGACAGGAAATCGAAAATCCAGTCACATAACTGAGACGATATTCCATAAGCACGCAATTTTACTACGAGCCGCTTGTGTGATACAGTGTCAAAAGCCTTCCGGAAATCCAGAAATACCGAATCGATCCAAAATCCCTTGTCAATAGCACTCAGCACCTCATGTCAATAAAGAGCTAGTTGTGTTTCACAGGATCGATGTTTCCTAAACCCATGTTGACTGTGTGTCAATAGACCGTTTCCTTCAAGTTATTTCATAATGTTCGAACACAATATATGTTCTAAACTCCTGCTGCATATCGATGCTAACGATATGAGCCTGTAATTTAATTGATTACTCCTACTACCTTTCATGAATATTGGTGTGACCTGTGCAACTTTCAAGTCTTTGGCACAGATCTTTCGTCGAGCGAACGGTTGTATATGATTGTAAAGTATGGAACTAATGCATCAGCCTACTCCGAAAGGAACCTAAATGGTATACAGTCTGGACGAGAAGTATTGCTCTTATTAACTGATTAAGTTGCTTCACTACTCCGAGGATATTTACGTCTACGTTACTCATGTTGCCAGCTGTTTTCGATTCGAATTCTGGAATATTTACTTCGTCTTCTTTTGTGAAGGCATTTCGGAATGCTGTGTTTATTAAATCTGCTTTGGCAGCACTGTCTTCGATAGTATCTCCATTGTTATCGCGCAGAAAAGGCATTGATTGTTTCTTTCCGCTAACATACTTCACATACGACCAGAATCTCTTTGGATTTCCTGCCAGGTTTCGAGACAAAGTTTCGTTGTGAAAACTGTTATAGGCGTCTCGCATTGAACTCCGCGCTAAGTTTCGACCTTCTGTAAAGGATCGCCAATCTTGTGGATTTTGCGTCTTTTTAAATTTGGCATGTTTGCTTCGTTGTTTCTGCAACAGTGTTCTGACCCGTTTTGTGTACGAAGGAGGATCAGCTCCGTCATTTGTTAGTTTATTTGGTATAAACCTCTCAATTGCTGCCGATACTGTTTCTTTGAATTCAAGCCATATCTGGTCTACACTTATAATATTAATTTGGAATGATTGTAGATTGTCTTTCAGGAAGGCGTCAAGTGAATTTTTATCTGCTCTTTTGAATAGGTATATTTTTCGCTTATTTTTCGAGGATTTAGGGATTACGATAGTCAATCTCGCTACGACAACTCTGTGTTCACTAATCCCTATATCGTTTTTGATGCTAGTTATTAACTCAGGATTATTTGTTGCTAAGACGTCAAGTGTGTTTTTACAACCGTTTACTATTCGCGTGGGCTCATGAACTAACTGATCGAAATAATTTTCAGAGAGAGCGTTTAGCACAATTTCAGATGATATTTTATGCGTACCTCCGGAATTAAACATGTATTTTCGCCAACATATCGAAGGTAAATTAAAGTCACCACTAACTACTATCGTATGAGTCGGGTACGTGTTTGAAATGAAACTCAAGTTTTATTTGAACCTTTCAGCAACTGTATCATCTGAACTGGGAGGTCGGTAAAAGGATCCAATTATTATTTTATTCCGGTAGCCAACAATGACCTCTGTCCATACTAACTCACAGGAAGTATTTACATCAATTTCGCGACAAGTTAAACTATTTCTAACTGCAACAAACACGCCACCGCCAACAGCCCATCTTTCCGGAACACCGTTAGGTTCTTCGGAAAAATTTCGGCTGAGCTTATATCCGGCTTTAGCCAGCTTTCAGTGCCTATAACGATTTGAGCATCAGTGCTTTCTATTAGCACTTGGAGCACTGGTACTTTTCCAGCACAGCTAACACAATTTACAACTGTTATACCAATGGTTCCTGTAGCTATGTTCTGCCTGTGTTCAGCCTGCACCCTTTGTGACTGAAGCCCATCTTGTGTTTTCCCGAGACCCTCTAACCTAAAAAACCGCCCAGTCCACGCCACACAGCCCCTGCTACTCGCGTAGCCGCCTCCTGCGTATAGTAGACACCTGACCTATTCAGCGGAACCCAAAACCCAACCATCCTTTGGCGCAAGTCGAGGAATCTGCAGCCTACACGGTCGCAGAACCGTCTGAGCCTCTAATTCAGACCCTCCACTCGGCTCTGTACCAGAGCTCAGCAATCGGTCTTGTCGACTGTGCTGCAAATGGTCAGCTCTGCTTTCCTCTTTGCAAGCAAGACTGGCAGCCTTTTACACTTATGTTAACCGCTCGAAACCAAAGAGAATCTCTTCTGATCCAAAGCGACACACATCATTGGTACCGACGTGAGCAACCACCTGCAGTTTGCTCTTCATGGCATCCGGGAGGACCGTTTCCACGTCTGGAATGACTCCACCCGGTATGCACGCGGAGTGCACGTTGGTTTTCAGACACTCCTTGTGAGCCAAGTCCCTCACGGGCCCCATAACGCGCCTAACGTTGGAGCTCCCAACTACCAATAATCCCACCCTGTGCGACTGCCTGGATCTTGCAGGCTGAGAGGTTTCCTCTGAAACAGTAGAGGTGACAGCATCCGGTTAAGGGACAGTGTCAGCCACAGACAGCACCTGGAGCCTGTTTGTCAGACAAACCGGGGAGGCCTTACGTGCGGCCGCCTGGAAAGTCTTTCGCTCTTTCGCCGCCTCCTTCGCCCCGGGGAGACCTCCCACTCGAGCACAGGTAAAGGGTCGGCCTCAGTGCGAGCAGTTCCTGGGTTGGCCACCGGTGAGGACCGATCGGAGGACTCTGACGCGCTGGACGTTCGTTGGATCACCACGACAAGTCCACAACAGTGGTGCCCATTCACTGCAGCTTCAAGCTGTGTAACCGAAGCCAACACAGCCTGAAGCTGAGAGCGAAGTGTCATCAACTCGGCTCGCATCCGAACACAACAATCGCAGTCCCTGTCCACACCAAAGACCGCGAAAAACTAAACTATGCAGATAAACGGAATATCGGCACGTGCTGCGCAACTCTAATGCAGACCCTGACGTAAACACACGCATTCGCCTTCTTTTAGTTTCCTAAGGACGATGGGAGATATGAAATGGTACGGTACAGTATAAGAGTTTATTTACGATGCTCTTGTGATGTATAGATATTTACTGAAGAACGTCATTTTCCTTTACGAACAAAAAATGGCTAGTAAATCACAGAACACCGGACCTTTTGCCAAAAGACGTATGGCTACCCAACAATGTGAAGTTTTGTTCGCTACACTCCCAACCAAATCATCCAATGTGACATATGAAACTTCTATGGAATGCAGCACATTATTTAACACATGAAATCAGCCACCGAAACTGTAGCTGAAGAGGAAATCACAAAGACGTGATAACAAAACGTCGAGAGCAATAAAATTGTTGCCCCAATACGGAAGAAACAAATTCTGCAAATTTATTGAATTTTTTAATTTTGAGAAGACGGAAGGCATGATCTGCTTTACTTGCTAAAAACATTCTAAAGCCAAGATCGCATAAATATTTCTTCATTTAAAACAACCGGTTTCGACAGGCTTTGTTCTCATCTTCATGTCTTTAGTAATATTTTTGTTGTGAAACGTGTTCATTTCAAGTTGGACCTCACGCCAAGTTGTCATGTAAATGAAAAACAGCACAAACCTTTTATAATGGGCTTTTTTTTATCCACACGACAACTTGGGGGAGCTCCAACTTAAAATGAACACGTTTCGTAAGAAAAATATTTTTGAAGACCTGAACATGACGGCAAAGGTTCTCGAAACCCGCCGTTTTAAATAAAGAAATATTTATGAGATCTTGGCTTAAGAATTTCTTTTAGCAGTTCGGCAGTTGTTCCTATGACTGAGCCACAAACGCCAAGAATCTTCAAGACACTCGTCGTTTGAAGAAAAATTACGTTTAGAAAAATAATAGCGATTAGAAAGTAGAGTGTATAAGTGTGAATCATTAGATCCCATACAAAATTGTTATGTGTCACCAAAAGTGGCTACCACAAGAAGAACAAATAGCATCAGAAATATATGCTTCTCGTGCATGAAATACTGAGTTCATAATTGCTTTCAGCAAAGCAAGCAGCAACTATACTAATATCCGAAAACATTTCCTCATGAAGGAATTGTAGTCTATGTCACTGAATTAGATTTGGCACTCATTTTAAACTTTGCTTCACGATTAATCATTTCTCTTGATAATTTAACGCTGCTTGAAACGTAAAAACATAATCTTTCCTTAATTACGTAGAAATACAAATAAAAATAAACATGAACCTTTTGGCTAGTTTTCTCGCCGCTAAGCGTGCTAGTGTCGTTTCAGCTGTCAGATGATAACAATGTTCACAGCAGTGAGTGTCGTCACTGTTTATGCTAGACTGTGGTAATAACGTAATACGTGTACTTTCTGTTTCTGAATAAAGAAATGCCGAGATCGACTTCCAGAGTTTTCAAGAAAAGGTGTAGAGGATCTGGAAGAAGGAAAATACTGAATATACACATTAAAAACACCGAGAAGTTGATAATCATTTATCTAGTGATACTAGCGTAAATTTTAAATTAGGGAGAACTACTGTTACTATGAGTGCAGAATGAAATGGAAGTGTCTCTGCTCATAGAACTTCTGTGAGGAAACTGTTTTCCAGTCCTTCTACACAGAGTGATTATGCACAACACTCTTAAACCAGTAGCGAAACTCTTATATTATATATTAATGTAGTTTGAGAAGCTATAAGCTCGTTTTTGAAATTAATATACAGGGTGATTCAAAAAGAATACCACAACTTTAGGAATTTAAAACTCTGCAACGACAGAAGGCAGAGCTAAGCACTATCTGTCGGCGAATTAAGGGAGCTATAAAGTTTCATTTAGTTGTACATTTGTTCGCTTGAGGCGCTGTTGACTAGGCGTCAGTGTCAGTTGATGCTAAGATGGCGACCGCTCAACAGAAAGCTTTTTGTGTTATTGAGTACGGCAGAAGTGAATCGACGACAGTTGTTCAGCGTGCATTTCGAACGAAGTATGGTGTTAAACCTCCTGATAGGTGGTGTATTAAACGTTGGTATAAACAGTTTACAGAGAATGGGTGTTTGTGCAAAGGGAAAAGTTCTGGACGGCCGAGAACGAGTGATGAAAATGTAGCACGCATCCAGCAAGCATTTGTTCGCAGCCCAGGAAAATCGACTCGCAGAGCTAGCAGAGAGCTTCAAATTCCACAATCAACTGTATGGAAAGTCCTACGAAAAAGGTTAGTTATGAAACCTTATCGTCTGAAATTGGTTCAAGCACTGTCTGCAGCTGATAAGATTAAAAGAATCGATTTCTGTGATTTTATCCTTGCTCAAATGGAAACACATGAATCTTTCGTTTCAAAGATGGTGTTTAGTGATGAAGCAACTTTCCACACTAACGGGAAAGTCAACCGTCACAATGTCTGTATATGGGGCACTGAGAATCCGCGGGAAACAACTCAGTATGAACGTGACTCGCCTAAGGTGAACGTTTTCTGTGCCATTTCAGCCAATAAAGTTTTTGGTCCCTTTTTCTTCGAAGGTGCTACTGTAACTGGACTACAGTATCTGGAGATGTTAGAGAATTGGCTGTTCCCTCAGCTCGAACAAGAAGCACAACAATTCATATTTCAGCAGGATGGAGCGCCACCACATTGGCACTTATCTGTCAGTAACTACCTGAACGTCAACTACACGAGGCGATGGATCGGCCGCCAGGCAGCCCGTTACAGAGCACTTCATCACTGGCCTCCAAGAAGCCCTGATCTTACCCCCTGTGATTTTTTCTTATGGGGGTATGTTAAAGATATGGTGTTTCGGCCACCTCTCCCAGCCACCATTGATGATTTGAAACGAGAAATAACAGCAGCTATCCAAACTGTTATGCCTGATATGCTACAGAGAGTGTGGAACGAGTAGGAGTATCGGGTTGATATTGCTCGTGTGTCTGGAGGGGGCCATATTGAACATCTCTGAACTTGTTTTTGAGTGAAAAAAAAACCTTTTTAAATACTCTTTGTAATAATGTATAACAGAAGGTTATATTATGTTTCTTTCATTAAATACACATTTTTAAAGTTGTGGTATTCTTTTTGAATCACCCTGTATTGTAAATTGAGTGAGAATACTGTATATTTTGCAAACGGTTGAGCCCGATGAAATGAAATGAAATGTCGTGTGGCTAGGGCCTCCCGTCGGGTAGACCGTTCGCCTGGTGCAGGTCTTTCGAGTTGACGCCATTTCGGCGACCTGCGCGTCGATGGGGATGAAATGATGATGATTAGGACAATATTGACTGGTTTCCACATTAGTACTGTTGTATAGGTGAATGCACTGCCAAACATCTGTTGCGTAACAGTAGAACAGCAGTGAATTGTCTTGAAAACAGTAGTAGGTTAGTTTATGATATATGTACTGTTGGAAAGGAGTTAACAGCAGGGAAAATTTTAAGTGCTATTATGAACTTGCCCAACCATCCTAAAAAATTTCAGAGATATAATCCTTTACTGTATGCTGCTTGCAAATCACTGCAGAGTAATCAATGACAGATGCAGAGAAAGTAGCTGTAATTTAAATGATGGCTACATAGATTTGAAGAGTCTGTCTAAGTGCAATAAAAAATTATTTAAACCTAATTTCTCGTAACTTTCTTCTTATCCAGCCTAATATATCATTGCAATGAAATTCTAACAGTCAATTTGTAACACCAATATTTATTGTAAGGAGGCTATACTATGCAACTGTGTGTATGTAACTATGAAGTGGTTGTTCTTTACCAATGAAAGTCATTGAATTGTCAGAGGGAGAGTTGCAGTTTGTAATATAAGTATTGTAAAAAGAATGGAATTTTATAATATACGTCCGCCCATAAAAGAGAAATTGTACTTTGAATACTGGTTCATGCTTAGGGAATTTTTATTGTGTAGTATAAAAGATGGAGGGAACCCCCTCCGCTACGGAAGTGGCTTGTCGCACGGTAAAAGATGGTTTTGGCGGTCAATCTGGGCGGCTACTGGGTGAGCACGCTACGCAGTCAGTGGCTAGCCGTTGTACCGTTTGTTGAAAGCTAATCTATATTGCAAACTTGCCTCTGATGTGGATTCGGCTGTCGCATGGTGCTCTTGGTGTTATGAAATGGCTCTAAAACGAGAAAAATACGTCGCCTAGAAGAATTTGTGAAGAGCATTCAACTTCAAGTGCGTGGGACCAGTTGGCCGCCACGTTGCTTGTCATCGCTATTGCGCCGCTGCTCCGCCAACACAGATGTGTATTATAGCATGGACGAGTATATTTGTGTGAGTATTTGCAATAATAATCGACGTGCTATAAACTTGTGTTTTGAACCATAACTTTGACCAGATCATGAACCGATGCAGGAGCCGTTCCCAAGTGTGCAGAAAACCGACTATCCTGTGTCTAACAAAACGATGATTTGATTCTGTGTGTTAAATGTGCAATAATTCAGCGCTAAAGTGTATAAAGGTTACCGTCTAAAATACTGGCTTCACAGCTGATGAAAGGGCTCACAAAATTAAACTTGTTTGAAAAGTAGTTTTAATTTGCTTTGAAAGATGAATATTTAAACTATTCCAAGTAGGACTAATAATTAATTATGATAGAATTGAACTTAATTGCTGAAATTATCGTAGAGTTTGCCTGATGACACAGTATCAGTTTAATGGTCCCCCATCATATTCTTCTCATCCCAAAAAGATATTTGGAATATTATCTTTACTAAAGACATCAGATATTTCCATATTAATGAGAATATAAAAAGTGCATATGGGGTATTATTTAATTTTATTTGTAATATTTCTATGTCAGTTGAGTCAGAACTCTTTCCAGGCAAAATTTAGTTCAGTGTCCAATGCAGTTTCATCTTAATACTGTGTTTCGTAATGATTGTGATTACAACTATTACTATGAGGACTGAGGCAACATCTTGCTTTCTACGATTAGTAGCTGGTGTATTAATAGTAACTATTGCTACCCAAAATTTAGATCGACCTGTATTCGTGTATATCCAACGCACTATTCAAAGGGAGTGTTAATTAAAGTTAGTTTAGCTACTCATGTTTAATTTCTGTGAACATAATGTTTCCAATTATTATGCCTAAGTAGGCTGGCGACCGTTTGTTATTTCGTTTGTATGCACTTCTCCAAAGCAAAGCCTGTTCAGTTTCCTATTAATTGTCAATGATTCGAAATTACTGTTCGATTCCGTCTGTCCATTAGGTAAACACA
Organism: Schistocerca serialis cubense; assembly: GCF_023864345.2. Classification (NCBI taxonomy): domain Eukaryota; kingdom Metazoa; phylum Arthropoda; class Insecta; order Orthoptera; family Acrididae; genus Schistocerca; species Schistocerca serialis. Next base: position 444,492,574 of record NC_064645.1, read on the forward strand.
CGGTCAAACAACTAAAATTCCTCCCAGAGGGTAACGCTAGTTTGTGAGAGAGCGTTATATTGGTGCCAACTTGCAGGCGTGGTGTTATAAACTGTCACAATACATGTGCATGAAGTGATATATTTTTGATTTAAAGCTATATTACAAAAGATGCGATGGCCATTTATTATTTTAAAAATTTTTCCCAAAATGTGTCATTATTATAAAATTTTATAAAATTACCATTACGTTTACTTCAGGCTTAAAAACTTCAGCTCATTAACAAACATGTAAGCGAAAAACTTTTCACTTTTCACTCTTGTACTTTTCATGTTTCCTGAAAAAACGATCCAATGAAAACCGTCACTTACAGATGGCGGAGATAGATTAGATCATGAATAGAATCTACGTAATGGTATGGATCGCGTCAGTTAAACAAAAGATTTCTTTACATGGCATAATTCAATTTTTTTAATAATTGTAAAATTACTAATTTATATATAAGAAATCGTCTACATCTACATCTACATTTATACTCCGCAAGCCACCCAACGGTGTGTGGCGGAGGGCACTTTACATGCCACTGTCATTACCTCCCTTTCCTGTTCCAGTCGCGTATGGTTCTCGGGAAGAACGACTGTCTGAAAGCGTCCGTGCGCGCTCTAATCTCTCTAATTTTACATTCGTGATCTCCTCGGGAGGTATAAGTAGGGGGAAGCAATATATTCGATACCTCATCCAGAAACGCACCCTCCGGAAACCTGGCGAGCAAGCTACACCGCGATGCAGAGCGCTTCTCTTGCAGAGTCTGCCACTTGAGTTCGTTAAACATCTTCGTAACGCTATGACGGTTACCAAATAACCCTGTGACGAAACGCGCCGCTCTTCTTTGGATCTTCTCTATCTCCTCCGTCAACCCGATCTGGTACGGATCCCACACTGATGAGCAATACTCAAGTATAGGTCGAACGAGTGTTTTGTAAGCCACCTCCTTTGTTGATGGACTATATTTTCTAAGCACTCTCCCAATGAATCTCAACCTGGTACCCGCCTTACCAACAATTAATTTTATATGATCATTCCACTTCAAATCGTTCCGCACTATTGAGTAGAAGAAGTTGTCAGCAGAAATTCCTGTAATTTGTTTTTAAATGCTGGTTGCTATCTGTCAGCATAATTCATCCCTTTCTGTGCCAAAATTCAAAATCAACATTTTCCATAGCGGTGTAGCTATGCACATTGCTATTGCTTTGAATTGGTTATTAATAACAAATTTCGTAAGTGTATATATATATATATATATATATATATATATATATATATATATATATATATATACTAAAAGGTATCAGATAGATTATATAATGGTAAGACAGAGATTTAGGAACCAGGTTTTAAATTGTAAGACATTTCCAGGGGCAGATGTGGACTCTGACCACAATCTATTGGTTATGACCTGTAGATTAAAACTGAAGAAACTGCAAAAAGGTGGGAATTTAAGGAGATGGGACCTGGATAAACTAAAAGAACCAGAGGTTGTACAGAGATTCAGGGAGAGCATAAGGGAGCAATTGACAGGAATGGGGGAAATAAATACAGTAGAAGAAGAATGGGTAGCTTTGAGGGATGAAGTAGTGAAGGCAGCAGAGGATCAAGTAGGTAAAAAGACGAGGGCTAGTAGAAATCCTTGGGTAACAGAAGAAATATTGAAATTAATTGATGAAAGGAGAAAATATAAAAATGCAGTAAATGAAACAGGCAAAAAGGAATACAAACGTCTCAAAAATGAGATCGACAGGAAGTGCAAAATGGCTAAGCAGGGATGGCTAGAGGACAAATGTAAGGATTTAGAGGCCTATCTCACTAGGGGTAAGATAGATACTGCCTACAGGAAAATTAAAGAGACCTTTGGAGATAAGAGAACGACTTGTATAAATATCAAGAGCTCAGATGGAAACCCAGTTCTAAGCAAAGAAGGGAAAGCAGAAAGGTGGAAGGAGTATATAGAGGGTCTATACAAGGGCAATGTACTTGAGGACAATACTGTGGAAATGGAAGAGGATGTAGATGAAGATGAAATGGGAGATACATACTGCGTGAAGAGTTTGATAGAGCACTGAAAGACCTGAGTCGAAACAAGGCCCCCGGAGTAGACAATATTCCATTGGAACTACTGACGGCCGTGGGAGAGCCAGTCCTGACAAAACTCTACCATCTGGTGAGCAAGATGTATGAATCAGGCGAAATACCCTCAGACTTCAAGAAGAATATAATAATTCCAATCCCAAAGAAAGCAGGTGTTGACAGATGTGAAAATTACCGAACTATCAGCTTAATAAGTCACAGCTGCAAAATACTAACACGAATTCTTTACAGACGAATGGAAAAACTAGTTGAAGCCAACCTCGGGGAAGATCAGTTTGGATTCCGTAGAAACACTGGAACACGTGAGGCAATACTGACCTTACGACTTATCTTAGAAGAAAGATTAAGGAAAGGCAAACCTACGTTTCTAGCATTTGTAGACTTAGAGAAAGCTTTTGACAATGTTGACTGGAATACTCTCTTTCAAATTCTAAAGGTGGCAGGGGTAAAATACAGGGAGCGAAAGGCTATTTACAATTTGTACAGAAACCAGATGGCAGTTATAACAGTCGAGGGACATGAAAGGGAAGCAGTGGTTGGGAAGGGAGTAAGACAGGGTTGTAGCCTCTCCCCGATGTTGTTCAATCTGTATATTGAGCAAGCAGTAAAGGAAACAAAAGAAAAATTCGGAGTAGGTATTAAAATTCATGGAGAAGAAATAAAAACTTTAAGGTTCGCCGATGACATTGTAATTCTGTCAGAGACAGCAAAGGACTTGGAAGAGCATTTGAATGGAATGGACAGTGTCTTGAAAGGAGGATATAAGAGGAACATCAACAAAAGCAAAACAAGGATAATGGAATGTAGTCTAATTAAGTCGGGTGATGCTGAGGGAATTAGATTGGAAAATGAGGCACTTAAAGTAGTAAAGGAGTTTTGCTATTTGGGGAGCAAAATAACTGATGATGGTCGAAGTAGAGAGGATATAAAATGTAGGCTGGCAATGGCAAGGAAAGCGTTTCTGAAGAAGAGAAATTTGTTAACATCCAGTATTGATTTAAGTGTCAGGAAGTCATTTCTGAAAGTATTCGTATGGAGTGTAGCCATGTATGGAAGTGAAACATGGACGATAAATAGTTTGGACAAGAAGAGAATAGAAGCTTTCGAAATGTGGTGCTACAGAAGAATGCTGAAGATTAGATGGGTAGATCACATAACTAATGAGGAAGTATTGAATAGGATTGGGGAGAAGAGAAGTTTGTGGCACAACTTGACCAGAAGAAGGGATCGGTTGGTAGGACATGTTCTGAGGCATCAAGGGATCACCAATTTAGTATTGGAGGGCAGCGTGGAGGGTAAAAATCGTAGAGGGAGACCAAGAGATGAATACACTAAGCAGATTCAGAAGGATGTAGGTTGCAGTAGGTACTGGGAGATGAAAAAGCTTGCACAGGATACAGTAGCATGGAGAGCTGCATCAAATCAGTCTCAGGACTGAAGACCACAACAACAACAACAACAACATATATATATATATATATATATATATATATATATATATATATATATATATATATATATGTTTCTGAGCAAAGAAATATCGAGATCGACTTCCAAAGTTTTCAAGAAAAGGTGAACCTCCTGTGAATCGGTGGGCTCCAGTATTACTCAATGTACACGATTTTGTGCAATGAATACTTTTATCCTTAAAGCTGAATTACTCCCAAAATATGATGCCATACGAAAGCAGTGAATCAAAATAAGTGTAGCAGGCTAACTTGCTAATATGTTTATGAGCAAAATTTGCAATAATCCTAATGGTATAAGTAGTTGAAGTCAAACGTTTCAGCAGATATACAACGTGTTCCTTCCAATTCAATCTCTGATCAATGGAAACACCCGCAAAAACAGAAGTACCTGTATTATTTGAATCAAAATAGGAAGCAAGCCTCCTTCATGGCGACATACGAAGGGAGGCAAGGAAAACTTTTCTGAAAGAGGAATTTGTTAATATCTATTATAAATTTAAGCAGTAGGAAGTCTTTGTCAATGTAATTGGAGTGTAACTTGTATGATAGTGATACGTGGACAATAGGCAATACGGGAAAGAAGAAGCTCTTAGCTTTTGAAATGTAGTAGTATAGAAGGATACTGAAGATTAGACTGTTAGATCGGATAACAGATGAGCAGGTAATCAACTGAACTGAAGAGAAAATAAATTTATGGTGTTGCTTGACTAAAAGAAAGGACCGGTTGATAGGACACAGCCCGAGGCATCAACGAATTGCTAATATCATAAGGGAAGGAAGTGTGGGGGATAAAAATTGGAGAGGGAGTCCAAGGCTTAATACAGTTAGCAGATCAAAATAGATGTAGATTGCGTTAGTTATGCAGAGGCTTGCAGAGGATAGACCAACATGGAGAGCTGCTTCAAACCAGTCTTCGGGCAGAAGACCACAATAACAACAGCTACGACAACAAAAATGGCCTTTTACTTCCATCTGTTTCTATCTCGGACAGCAATGTATTACCGAATACGGAATAGGTTAAGAAAACCACCAGAAACGAGGAACTGCTACTTACAGACTCCGATATTATTGAGGGAAATATTCGGGGAGAACATTAATAAAACCGACAAACTGCAGGACGGGTTCTTGACGGGAAATGGAGGAAAAAACGTTTCCTACGAATACGTGTCCGGGAGTGCAGCGCTGGCAGGGTACATGACGCTGACGAATGAAAGTTCCTTTGACCGCGTACGGTTCCTCGTGTGCTGCAGGCTGTCTGATCGGCGCAGCGTACCGTCAGCAGCAGAATGATCCGGTATTCACGTACGGCCAAACAGATGGAAACGGTCAAGAGGCATCACGTCTATACCTAAACAAGTATCCTCACCGACACCAACCACATCATACAAAATTTCAAGGCCTTTTTGGATGTTTGTGTGATCCTGGCTTCTTTCAGACCGACCAGTGTGCAGGAAGGCGACGGACTGAGCGTACATCAGATTTGTAGGACCGGGTTGTAGAGGATATTGAAACGAGCCCTAGTACAAGCTCCAGGCAAGTGGCCCACCAATATGATGTAAGCGAAGAACGATTTTGTGTATCCTGCATGACAACCACTACCCTATCCCTACCACCTGCAACGAATGCAAAGATTATCAGCAGTGGATTCCCTCAACGAGAAGGATTTGTCGATACTTTTTGCACCAGACCATCACAGTTATGGAATTTCTGTCATCAGTCCTCTTTGCCGACGAAGCAACCTTTACCAGAACGGACATCATATTTCTGCATACACGGCAGATGGTCAGAGGAACTTCCATTCGTCAGCGCCATCTACCATGGCAACGATGAATTTCCGGAAATATGTTCATAGGACCTTCTTCCCTTCATTTTCAGTCAGCAGTCTATACCTGCGTTTTGACGGTTTTATTAATGTTCACCCACTACATGAGGGTAAAACACAGCTTAGCACTCTGTAAATTAGTGGTAGAGAGCTGTAATGTAAATTATGGAGAACTGTATGTCTGACGACCAAACCAGGTCTTCAGTCAGACAAAAAAGTAGGAGGTAGAAGGCTAAACGATCTAAAGGCGAATGAGCCCATGAAATCTGTAACAGAGTTGGCGAATGTACGATGTCGATTTGCTGAGAGGATTCTGAGATGACATTTATCAGATGGTTGTGTCCAACTCAACTGTTGTGTCGAATGGTACGCTGGAAAAGCTAGTAAGCGCGAATCTCGCTAACGTTACTTCCATAATATTTTCTGGAGAACGTACGCAGGAAGAAACATTATATTGGGTAACTCTCATAGGAAAGTAATCTCTCAGAATCTGAAGACTAAATCACTCCGTTATGCGCACTACCTCTTTGGTAACGTCTTCCACTCTAATTGGGTGAGCATCTTCGTGATGCTTTTACACTTGCTGAACAATTTGTACAAAAACGCGCTGCTCTTCTATGGACCCCTGTTTCCTAACGCATTTCTACGTGGTAAAGCTCCCAGGCTGAGGAACGATTAGTCGAATGAGTGTTTGCGAACTACTTCCTTCGAGGTGGACTACATCTCCTAAGAATTCTTCCAGTTGGTCTCAGTTTTGTATCTTCCTTTCATATGATTAGGTTTACGTAGTAGTTCCTCTTTAAGCCGCTCTGGAAGCGCATTCTCAGATATTTGATGGTTGCAGCTGTACCAAGTGCTTGTTGTGCAATTACGTAATCAAACAACATTGGGTCCACATATTTATGCACAATATGTCACATTTGTTAATGTTGCGGGTCATCTTTCAATTACTTCCAAAAGGATTGATTCTATGCAGCTCCTGCTGCATTTTTCTAGTTTTCTAGATTAAAAATTTCTCTGTGTACAACAGCGTCATACAAGAACATGTTCATGGATTTTTCATGGATATAAAGGCAGATATTTTCATATGTGTTACCTTAATATCCACACACACGAGTGTGTTGGTTGTTTTAACTCTTCGTGGAAAGATCTTCCCACAGACACATCTCAATCGTTATGACCTGATATATTCTGTATGGTTGTATCTGGGCAGTGAAGTGAATGACGCCAGGCGATACAGAGTACCCATCTTGTGTCCACAGGTCTACACTTTAATACCTGACCTGATGCCCAGGGGATAATAAGCATTAACGGCTTGTTCTTGTCACTTGTATATGGAGATACTAACCAACCTAAAAACACATGACTTGTAATAACTATAATTTTTAGTTGATAAATGATATAAGTACTGATGTAATGTTGTTCAGTACACTGTCCTCAGTCACCAATAGAAATACCTCCACTCATAGCCGTACACCCTGCATATAAAGGTTTCAACCGGAATAGGAACGGATATATTTATAGGTGATATCATACGCACACATCATTGTATCGGTTGGTTTTTATTTGTGCCGAAAAGTCTTCCCATATACATGTCACAAACTTTACGACCTGGTGTATTCCGCACAGTTGTAACTAACATGATCTGTTGCCGTAACTCCGCCGCAAACTGGAATATGCCTGTCGGTTTAGACTATCCGTTTAGTACCCAACCATCTAGCTACCCAGGGGATAGAATACATTAGTGGAGATACTACCAAACCTAAAGACGTACCACTTGTAATAGCTACAATTATTAGTCTGCAGATGACGCAAATACTGATGTTACGTTGCTCAGTACAATGTCTTTGCCACTCATCCACCATAGAAATATCTGCACTTCTACACATCACATCTCCTACCCATCTACCACGTACATGGTGTTTCACACTTTCAGAGATTGTAGAGGGGACTTAAAAGTCAAATTTTTCATAGGAACCCATGTCCGGAAACGTCATCCAACTACGATATAGAGCGTCAAAGTTATAGGCTCCAGCACCTGTAAATGTATGTACGACGGCTGGAACTTAAATAGTGGCAACTATTTATTCGCAACCGATACAAAAGAGTTACGTGTTTGCACCTGTTACTGACCTTAAAAGTAGTCACCAGCGTTGTGTTGAACCCGTTGCCAGCATTGTGGAAGGCGTAGTATACCTTTAGCCGAGCTTGTTCTGTTTCTGGTGCGATTGGAGCGGTCTACTGCCGGTCGAATCTCTGGAACAGTTCTGAAGCGAATAACACGAAGCGGCGCCTTCGTCTTCGGAATCAAATGCGCAGTATTACTGTTCGTTTTTACAGCATCACCTGCGACCAGATTTTCTGCTCAACGCACCCATCATTTAGCACGACAATGCGCGGGCGCATACAGCTCGATCTTTGGCGGCTCTGTTCGGTCGATGGGACTTGGAAGTACTGTACTATCCACCATACTCCCTGGACTTAAGCCCTTGTGACTTTGATTTGATTCCGAAGACAGCTCCATTCACACCATCTTTTGTATCGGTTGTGAATAAGTAGTTGCCACTATTTAAGTTCCAACCCTCGTAGATGCAGGGTGATTTCGTGATAATGACACAAAATTTCTAGGATAATGGAGAAGGGTAAATGTATAAATTTTAGGTAAGGATCCTTCTAATGAAAACGACCGAGTCGTAAGTTATAAGCGAAAACCTTTCTGATACTTCTGACAGTGGAGTACATGTGCCGGTACCGTTGTTGATAAAATCGAAGGGTAGGCAACTTTCAGAGGTCGTAGTATGGACCAAAATAAGGAGAAAATGTCCAGAAACATGCGCTCTAAAATGCATACCTGAGGAGCTATTAGCGGTTGTCCACATCTCCTCTATTCAACAAGTTCTCATAGCTCTTAAGGTACGCATTTTGGAGCCAATATCAACAAGACATTGTTCCTTGTTCTCTGAAAGACGTCCACCCTACAATCTTAGCAACAGCAGTACCAGCACATGCATTCAGTTTCAGAGGTATCAGAATGGTTTTCGCTTGTAACTTTCGACTCGTTCGTTTCCGGTACAGGGACTCTTACCCCAAATTGATACATTTATTCTTCCCCATCATCCTAGAAAGTCAGTAACATTATCACCAAATCACCCTGTAAGTACCTACTTTTACAGGCGCTAGCTCTGTAGCGTCGCTGGATAACTTTCGACGACTTGCTTCCTATGCAAAACTTGATCAACTAAGTCCAATCTACAATCTCTAAAAGTGTGTAACATCAGTTATGAGTGTTCATTTGAACTGAAGGCATTCAAGCATTTCGAAAACTTCACATCGGATCAATAATTTACAATTACAATTTGTTTGTCACGGAGAGGCACATGCAAAGGTACCGCAACCGACCCTCCACACCGCCACTTGTGCGGAGGGGCAACTTTCAAATCTTCAATGGTAATACCCGTCTTTTATTGCTGATTATGATTCTTCGGCAAAATCTACGTACGTTTTTGATTAAGAATTTTCTTAGTTTCGCCACAGATGGCCCTGTAATCGAAAGAATGGAAATCGGTAACAATTGTAATTTGCGACGTACTACGCAATGGTCCTTGAATATCCAGTGGCACGTGGGAACTCTCCCTCCAAGCGGCGAGGGTAGTATGGACCAGTATTTCATAACTTCTAATTGGAAACTCCATTCGCAACGTTCTATTCCTCCGACATATTGACTACTCGACACGGCACTGTGGTCGTGTAGCGAATTACGACGTATCATAACAGGCAATACACAACGACCGTAACTTACGCATCGTGCAGACGTAAAACAATAGCGGCTCTAACATTTCAACACTTGAGCAGTGTCTATTGCCTGCACACTCACCTACCATTTGGAGAACATACGTGCAAGTGGACGATGAATGTTGCAACCACCGAAGAATAAACTGAAATGATCCTGATTTTCGGGGACTGTCCGAAAAAATGTTGTGGTTGCTGTTGCCTTGTGTACCGAGCGTTTACAAGAGAAAGTTCGCTCTCTTTCGGTCTTTTACAAGGCTCTGAGTGCCTTTATATCTTATGGGAGAGTACAGACCGGCAAAAGGAAAGGAAGCAAATGTGTTCAGGAGGAGCTAATTCAATAGCCGTACTAGCGGCAGTGCACCATAACCCACTTATAAGCGCCCGGGAATCACACTGCAGTTTCAGTTTGTCCGTAGGTAGTATTATCACAGTAGCATCGTTATAAGTGTCATCCCTACCACTTGTCACTGCATCAAGATGTTCATGGCACCGATTTCCATAACCGGTTAGTGTTTTATGATTGGGCACGTCAACAAATGCAAGCGACCCCACCACTGTTTGCCAAGATACTATTTACCGATGAGTCTACGTTTACAATGCATGGTACCGTTAATCAGGCATAACATGCATTACTGAAATGTAGACAATCCCCACTGGTTCCAGCAAGCAGACCTTCAACGTCCTTGGTCAGTAAACGTGTGGTGTGGCTTTGTGGAGAACCAACACATTGCTCAGCTTTTTTATCGACGGCACGTTGAATGGACGCAGATATCGAACGTTTTTGGAACAAGAACTACCGGTACTATTCCAGGATGTTGCTCTGGACGTTGGACAACGTATGTGATTTCAGCATGACGGTTGCCTGTCGTATTACACATCTCCACCGGGTATTAGACCGTGTTTACTGTGGTCGGTGGATCAGCAGAAGTAGCTCTATTAATAGCCCCGCTAGATCGCCGGAATTGGAGTCGCAAGAATACATTCTCTGGGGATATTGAATGCATAAGAGGATGTAGATGAAGATGAAATGGGAGATATGATACTGCGTGAAGAGTTTGACAGAGCACTGAAAGACCTGAGTCGAAACAAGGCCCCCGGAGTAGACAATATTCCATTGGAACTACTGACGGCCGTGGGAGAGCCAGTCCTGACAAAACTCTACCATCTGGTGAGCAAGATGTATGAAACAGGCGAAATACCCTCAGACTTCAAGAAGAATATAATAATTCCAATCCCAAAGAAAGCAGGTGTTGACAGATGTGAAAATTACCGAACTATCAGCTTAATAAGTCACAGCTGCAAAATACTAACACGAATTCTGTACAGACGAATGGAAAAACTAGTAGAAGCCAACCTCGGGGAAGATCAGTTTGGATTCCATAGAAACACTGGAACACGTGAGGCAATACTGACCTTACGACTTATCTTAGAAGAAAGATTAAGGAAAGGCAAACCTACGTTTCTAGCATTTGTAGACTTAGAGAAAGCTTTTGACAATGTTGACTGGAATACTCTCTTTCAAATTCTAAAGGTGGCAGGGATAAAATACAGGGAGCGAAAGGCTATTTACAGTTTGTACAGAAACCAGATGGCAGTTATAAGAGTCGAGGGACATGAAAGGGAAGCAGTGGTTGGGAAGGGAGTAAGACAGGGTTGTAGCCTCTCCCCGATGTTGTTCAATCTGTATATTGAGCAAGCAGTAAAGGAAACAACAGAAAAGTTCGGAGTAGGCATTAAAATCCATGGAGAAGAAATAAAAACTTTGAGGTTCGCCGATGACTGTCAGAGACAGCAAAGGACTTGGAAGAGCAGTTGAATGGAATGGACAGTGTCTTGAAAGGAGGATATAAGATGAACATCAACAAAAGCAAAACAAGGATAATGGAATGTAGTCTAATTAAGTCGGGTGATGCTGAGGGAATTAGATTAGGAAATGAGGCACTTAAAGTAGTAAAGGAGTTTTGCTATTTGGGGAGCAAAATAACTGATGATGGTCGAAGTAGAGAGGATATAAAATGTAGGCTGGCAATGGCAAGGAAAGCGTTTCTGAAGAAGAGAAATTTGTTAACATCCAGTATAGATTTAAGTGTCAGGAAGTCATTTCTGAAAGTATTCGTATGGAGTGTAGCCATGTATGGAAGTGAAACATGGACGATAAATAGTTTGGACAAGAAGAGAATAGAAGCTTTCGAAATGTGGTGCTACAGAAGAATGCTGAAGATTAGATGGGTAGATCACATAACTAATGAGGAAGTATTGATTAGGATTGGGGAGAAGAGAAGTTTGTGGCACAACTTGACTAGAAGAAGGGATCGGTTGGTAGGACATGTTCTGAGGCATCAAGGGATCACCAATTTAGTATTGGAGGGCAGCGTGGAGGGTAAAAATCGTAGAGGGAGACCAAGAGATGAATACACTAAGCAGATTCAGAAGGATGTAGGTTGCAGTAGGTACTGGGAGATGAAAAAGCTTGCACAGGATAGAGTAGCATGGAGAGCTGCATCAAAGCAGTCTCAGGACTGAAGACCACAACAACAACAAAGATGCCAACAGGTCGTGAAGACATGGTCGACCGAATCAGAAACGTCTGCGTTCACATCCCCGCAAATATGCTTCTGTCCCGTCTACTGTCATTTGAAAAGTGGATTACTAAGTGTATGGAAGTTGACGGTACTATGTTTGAACACTTACAATAATTGCAAAAGTTGAGTGGCGTTCGCCTACAGCCACGGCGACGGTGGCACGTCGAGTAGTTCCCTGTTCGATACGTCGGAGGAATAAAATATTGCGAATGACGTTTCCAGCTACAAGTTTTGAAATACTGGGCTGTCCTGTATTCGCAACATGAGGTGGGACTCCACGGGCCATTAGATATTCAAGGACCATTGAGTACCATGTCATAAACTACAACTGTGTACCCATTTATATTCCTCCAATTACAGCGCCGTCTGTGGCGAAACGAAGAGAATGCTTTAGAAAAGGTGTATGTAGATTTTTCCGTAGAATCTTGATCTGTAGTGAAAACCGGGTGTTTCCATTGAAGATTTCAAAGCTGTCCCCCGACAGCCACTCATGGGATGGGGTAGTGGTCGAGAGGGGCCTGATTGGATGTCTCCCTCCGAGACAACAAATTGCAATTATAGCGTTTTTGGATTCGATGTGCAGTTATCGAGATGTTTCAATGTCTTCAGTTAAAATGAACACCCTAACTTAAGGGAAAGCATTTAAAACCTCAATTAGATAATCCTTTCGTGGAAAAATTTTTCTGAGCTCATTACAGGTGACAGTTTGTAGTTTAGTGACTTGCTATGAACCATCTATGCCATACCACACAAAGGCAAAAAAAAATTTAGGCACCAATTTTTTTGAAGATTGTGTGGGAAGATAACTTCCCACGGACCGCAAGAAGATACTACCAAATTTTTAGGACTTTTTTAATTGTAAATAATGACACTGTAAAACAAAATAAAAATATACATCATTGATAGATTACCTTTTACTCACAAAATATTAACAAAAATTCAATTACTGGATGCTATGGAAGAAACGTGGATTTACACACAAAGCAACGTTGCTATTTGAGCGTATTATTCCAGTTCTTTTCTCTTCTTATCTTGTACTGTACATACGCCATCGTTTATACTTCACATTATTTTTTCAGATATTCACCTAAATTTCAAAGTCGGGGTTCATGAGGAACACCAATGCCGCCTGCTTTTTTTCAAATGAATAAAGGGGACGTCCACGTCGTTTACTTGATGAGAATCTTGACAGTAATTCTCTTGCCAGCTGCAAACGGAATGCTAGCTGCTCTCCATTTCCTGTGACTGCTGCGTGCATTATTAACACATTCACAATGGCAGCACTAACCAGAAAATAAAAAATTCTTTGCCACCATTTTAGCGATCGCCGTCCAACTTCATACCGTTCTTGCTTCTGGTCAAAGAGATCCACACCGCCAATTACGCTGTTGTAAAAATTTATGGCATTTGAAGAAGGAATGCTACATATGGAAACACCTCTTTCTTTTCTGGAAACGAATGTTACATCCTTGGGAGAAGTTGCTGTAAACAAAACTGTTACTGTCCTTGTGTCTTGCAACTTTGTCGTAACGACTGAATCTTTTATCCGCGCCTTGAACTTGCCCCGTGAATGTTTGTCACTTTTCTCCATCATTTCTGGAAGACCTTTTATATTGACTCTTACAGTACCTACAGAGTATATTGCACATCCAGAAGTGTTTCCATTAGGACATACGAAGTGAAACAGTTGTCAAATGCAACAATGCATTTATTGTTTTTCAAAGATGAACACTAATTCAAGTACAACCCTTTCACCAAGAGGATTATTGGCAATATTGTCTTCACCTTTTCCACAATATTTATGGAACTTTAGTAGATAGCCTGTCTTAGTATCAACCAGTCACTGAACCTTGTACGCTCTTTTTATAGGCTTCATGGGCATATATTGCTTTATGCTCGATCTTCCATTGAAAGGTATCACAGCTTCATCAACCGATAATCTGCCTGAATGATTATATGCCTCTAAGAAATTAAGATTTGGGGCGTCAGGCAGGGGCCTCACTTTATATAGTTTATCATATCCACGAGCACCCTTCCCCACTGCCTTCGAATAATCGTTCAGATGAAGGTTTCCTAAACATTTTTGAATCGTTTTAGAGTCATCACCTTCGACACTGATTCAACAAGCAGAAGGGTATCTGAACTCCAGGAATTTGATAAATGTGGCAGTTTGTGGACGCCCATAATGATAAGCAACCGAATAAATGCTTTTATTTCAGAGTCTATCGTGTCCACCCAGTTTTTTGTTCTTACAGATATTTCGGAGTGCAGTCAAAAATTTTGTCGCTCTTGGGAGGCATACAAGTTTGTTTGATTGACAATATTCTGAATGATATTTCCATTGAAGATCTGAAGAAAATACTCGTATGGAAGGTTGTCAATGCTAAGCTTTCTCTAACAGCATCTATGTCCAAGCACGGAGGCAGAGTTTCACCCCGATCAGTTTCAGCACTCTTATCACTATCACTCAAAGCTGGAATTTTTTTCGACTCTGTGGGGGATCCTGCGGAGAATGAACGCACTCCATGAACTAAAACATTGTCGCCTATTAACATACTTGTTGTTGAAAAGCACCAGTAGATTGTTGGTGGATGCTCAGTAGATTACTTTCCTCATCAGTTGAAACATCGTCTGATTCAGTATTGGAAACTGACTTACTCTCAGAAAGTAAGAAGAGACATTCTAGCACGTCTTCCTCTCTGCTAAAGTAATTCTACAATGAGAAATTCCTATGCTAAGTGAATATGCCCAATAACACGTCAGTAAACAGGCCTGTTGTATATACTAAAGGTTTGAAATTGTGCCAGACGTATGGCCAACTTGAGACGCGGGAGCAAACATTCCCGCATGTTTACAACAAAATCAGTAAATTACATCAAAACGACGTCTACCTGCCACCAGATTGAACAGTGGCGGGAATTTTCACGTGTTTCTGATTCTAGTCCACAGATGACAGCACCAGCTAGACGTGGAAATGTCAAGTCCTTTGGCCCCTGGAGAACATTAAAGTATGCGGGAAGATATTTTCCCATTGCCTATGAAAGGGATAAGCAAATCGTATATGCGCTACGAGAGCGAAACAAGAGCAAGAACTACATTCGGCAGGGATGCACATGTTCTGATGGTCATATGGAGTGACCCTTAACGACTTCATTATGCAGTGCTAGAGAACCCTTCCAGCTTCTCAAGGGTAGCGCTGAGTAGCTGCGGCCGGACGACTTGTCTGATGTAACAGAAATAAATTCTATACGCAAAACTTCCTCGTGAAACAGTCTATTAGTAAAAACCGTATCAAAATCCGTGCAGTAGATCCATAGATTAGCCTTCACATACGGACTGAAAAACACGACGGGAGCTTTTAATTTATATATGTTATCTAAATCTACACGGATATTCTGCAAATCACATTTAAATGCCTGGCAGAGGGTTCATCGAGCCACCTTCACCATTCTCTATTATTCCAATCTCGCAGAACGCGCGGAAAGAATGAACACCTATATCTTTCCGTACGAGCCCTCATTTCCTGGTGATCGTTTCTACTTATGTAGGTCGGTGTCAACAAAATATTTTCGCATTCGGAGAAGAAAGTTGCTGATTGGAATTTCGTGAGACGATTCCGTCGCAACATAAAACGCCTTTCTTTTAATGATTTCCAGCCCAAATCCTGCATCATTTCTGTGACACTCTCTTCCAAATCTCGCGATAATACAAAACGTACTGCCTTTCTTTGATCTTTTTCGACGTACTCTGTCAGTCCTATCTGGCAAGGATCCCACACCGCGCAGCAGTATTCTAAAATAGGACGGACAAGCGTAGTGCAGGCAGTCTCCTTAGTAGGTCTGTTACATTTCCTAAATGTCCTGCGAATAAAACGCAGCCTTTGGTTAGCCTTTCCCAAAACATTTTCTATGTGTTCTTTCGAATTTAAGTTGTTGTAATACCTAGGTATTTAGTTGAATTTACGGCTTTTAGATTAGACTGATTTATCATGTAACCGAAGTTTAACGAATTTCTTATAGCACTCGTGTGGATGACCTCACACTTATTTAGGGTCAACTGCCACTTTTCGCACCATTCAGATATTTTTTCTAAACCTTTTTGCAGTTTGTTTTGCTCTTCTGATGACTTTATTACTTAATAAACGACAGCGTCATCTGCAAACAACCTAAGACGGCTGCTCCGATTGTCTACCAAATCGTTTATATTGATAAGGAACAGCAAAGCGCCTATAACACTACCTTCGGGAACGCCTGAAATCACTTCTGTTTTACTCGACGACTTTCCGTCAATTACTACGAACTGTGACCTATCTGACAGGAAATCGCGAATCCAGTCACATAACTGAGACGATATTCCATAAGCACGCAATTTTACTACGAGCCACTTGTGTGGTACAGTGTCAAAAGCCTTTCGGAAATCCAGAAATACCGAATCGATCTGAAATCCCTTGTCAATAGCACTCAGCACCTCATGTGAATAAAGAGCTAGTTGTGTTTCACAGGATAGATGTTTCCTAAACCCATGTTGACTGTGTGTCAATAGACCGTTTCCTTTAAGTTATTTCATAATGTCTGAACAGAATATATGTTCTAAAATCCTGCTGCATATCGACGTTAACTATATGGACCTGTAATTAAGTGGATTACTCCTACTACCTTTCTTGAATATTGGTGTGAGCTGTGTAACTTTCCAGTCTTTGGGTACGGATCTTTCGTTCAGCGCACGGTTGTATATGATGGTTAAGTATGGAGCTAATGCATCAGCATACACCAAAAGGAACCTAATTGGTATACAGTCTGGACCAGAAGACTTGCTTTTATTAAGTGATTTGAGTTGCTTCACTACTCCGAGGATATTTACTTCTACGTTACTCATGTTGGCATCTGTTTTCAATTCGAATTCTGGAATATTTACTTCGTCTTCTTTTGTGGAGGCATTTCTTAATGCTGTGTTTAGTAAACCTGCTTTGGCAGCACTGTCTTCGATAGTATCTCCGTTGTTATCGCGCAGAGAAGGCATTGATTGTTTCTTGCCGCTAACATACTTCACATACGACCAGAATCTCTTTGGATTTTCTGCCAGGTTTCGAGACAAAGTTTCGTTGTGGAAACTGTTATAAGCGTCTCGCATTGAACTCCGCGCTAAGTTTCGAGCTTCTGTAAAGGATCGCCAATCATGAGGATTTTGCGTCTTTTTAAATTTGGCATGTTTGTTTCGTTGTTTCTGCAACAGTGTTCTAACCCGTTTTGTGTACGAAGGAGGATCAGCTCCGTCGTTTGTTAGTTTATTTGGTATAAACCTCTCAATTGCTGCCGATACTATTTCTTTGAATTTAAACCATATCTGGTCTACACTTACATTATTAATTTGGAATGAGTGGAGATTGTCTTTCAGGAAGGCGTCAAGTGGATTTTTATCTGCGTTTTTTAACAGGTCTATTTTTCGCTTATTTTTCAAGGATTTGGGGATTACAATATTCAGTCTCTCTACGACAAACCTGTGTTCACTAATCCCTATATCGGTTTTGATGCTTGTTATTAACTCAGGATTATTTGTTACTAACAGGTCAAGTGTGTTTTCACAACCGTTTACTATTCGCGTGGGCTCATGAACTAACTGCTCGAAATAATTTTCAGAGAATGCGTTTAGCACAATTTCGGATGATATTTTATGCGTACCTCCGGAATTAAACATGTATTTTCGCCAACACATCGAGGGTAAATTAAAATGACCACCAACTACTATCTTATGAGTCGGGTACGTGTTTGAAATGAAACTCAAGTTTTCTTTGAACCTTTCAGCAACTGTATCATCTGACCTGGGAGGTCGGTAAAAGGATCCAATTATTATTTTATTCCGGTTGCCAACAATGTCCTCTGCCCATACACACAGAAAGTATCTGCTTCAATTTCGCGACAAGTTAAACTACTTGTGACAGCAACAAACACGCCATCGCCAACCGTGTTTAGCCTACCTTTTCGGAACACGGTCACGTTCTACGCAAAAATTTCGGCTGAGCTTATATCCGGCTTTAGCCAGCTATCAGTGCCTATAACGATTTGAGCATCAGTGCTTTCTATTAGCGCTTGGAGCTCTGGTACTTTCCCAACACAGCTAACACAATTTACAACTGTTATACCAATGGTTCCTGTTCCTGTTCCTATGATCTTCCTGTGTTCAGCCTGCACCCTTTGTGACTGAAGCCCATCTTGTGTTTTCCCGAGACCCTCTAACCTAAAAAACCGCCCAGTCCACGCCACACAGCCCCTGCTACCCGTGTAGCCGCCTCCTGCGTGTAGTTGACACCTGACCTATTCAGCGGAACCCAAAACCCAACCATCCTTTGGCGCAAGTCGAGGAATCTGCAGCCTACACGCTCGCAGAACCGTCTGAGTCTCTGATTCAGAGTCTCCACTCGTCTCTGTATCAGAGGTCCGCAATCAGTCCTGTCGACTATGCTGCAAATGGTCAGCTCTGCTTTCATCTTGCAAGCAAGACTGGCAGCCTTTTACACTTATGTTAGCCGCTCGAAACCAGATAGAATCTCTTCTGATCCAAAGTGACACACACCATTGGCACCGACGTGAGCATCCACCTGCAGTTGGCGCACCCTGTGCTCTTCATGGCGTCCAGGAGGACCCTTTCCACGTCTGGAATGACTCCACCCGGTATGCACACGTAGTGCACATAGACTGTGGACAAGGGATTATTTATTACTTTCACAGTTAGGGTGCAATGTGTGTGATCATCCATTCCACCTATTGTTGGCCATCTTCAGTTGATAATCAACCATATTTTGTGGCATCTAGACCGTAATTGGTAATCAGTTATAATTTTCGGTCAGATATTGTATTTCTCTGTATTGCTGGTTTGAACGCTGCACCTACGGCAGATAAGATTACGGAATCCAAAAAGAGATGACCACGTCTTAAATGGTGAAGAAATGTCTATCCGTCACTTCTGGGAAGACTGGGAGGGACTGACATCTGCCCAAAAGAGCGTGAAGATATGTGTGGTCGAAAAAGACGCATAACAACGAAGCAAATGGAGACTCAAGATTTAAATACCGACCCAGTGTAACTAAGATGTTCGGGAAGCTTTCTGAAACAATTTTACAGCCTCTGTCGTCTACAGAGTCCATGTGGTGTCACAATTCTGTGCTCCATGTGGTGTCACCGCCAGACACCACACTTGCTAGGTGGTAGCCTTTAAATCGGCCGCGGTCCGTTAGTATACGTCGGACCCGCGTGTCGCCACTATCAGTGATTGCAGACCGAGCGCCGCCACACGGCAGGTCTAGTCTAAAGAGACTCCCTAGCACTCGCCGCAGTAGCACAGCCGACTTTGCTAGCGATGGTTCACTGTCTACATACGCTCTCATTTGCAGAGACGACAGTTTAGCATAGCCTTCAGCTACGTTATTTGCCACGACCTAGCAAGACGCCATATTCAGTTACTATAATTACTGTCTTCTAGAATGTATTCTGAACAGATAATATTGCGAATCATCTACCGTCAAGAGCGACGTTCATCTTTAATGGATTAAAGTTAAGTATCAAACTAATTACGTCCGCTTTCTGAATTCTCATTCCTTGTCATGTTCCATACCTCACGTCAGTATAGTTCTTCCCTCCTCACGCCAGCCTGCGTGAGGTAAAACGCGTGCATTTCGGCCTCCACTCGTAACTCGGTGTTGGCTCTTCTGCTAACACAAAACTCCAGACATACACTCCTGGAAATGCAAAAAAGAACACATTGACACCGGTGTGTCAGACCCACCATACTTGCTCCGGACACTGCGAGAGGGCTGTACAAGCAATGATCACACGCACGGCACAGCGGACACACCAGGAACCGCGGTGTTGGCCGTCGAATGGCGCTAGCTGCGCAGCATTTGTGCACCGCCGCCGTCAGTGTCAGCCAGTATGCCGTGGCATACGGAGCTCCATCGCAGTCTTTAACACTGGTAGCATGCCGCGACAGCGTGGACGTGAACCGTATGTGCAGTTGACGGACTTTGAGCGAGGGCGTATAGTGGGTATGCGGGAGGCCAGGTGGACGTACCGCCGAATTGCTCAACACGTGGGGCGTGAGGTCTCCACAGTACATCGATGTTGTCGCCAGTGGTCGGCGGAAGGTGCACGTGCCCGTCGACCTGGGACCGGACCGCAGCGACGCACGGATGCACGCCAAGACCGTAGGATCCTACGCAGTGCCGTAGGGGACCGCACCGCCACTTCCCAGCAAATTAGGGACACTGTTGCTTCTGGGGTATCGGCGAGGACCATTCGCAACCGTCTCCATGAAGCTGGGCTACGGTCCCGCACACCGTTAGGCCGTCTTCCGCTCACGCCCCAACATCGTGCAGCCCGCCTCCAGTGGTGTCGCGACAGGCGTGAATGGAGGGACGAATGGAGACGTGTCGTCTTCAGCGATTAGAGTCGCTTCTGCCTTGGTGCCAATGATGGTCGTATGCGTGTTTGGCACCGTGCAGGTGAGCGCCACAATCAGGACTACATACGACCGAGGCACACAGGGCCAACACCCGGCATCATGGTGTGGGGAGCGATCTCCTACACTGGCGTACACCACTGGTGATGGTCGAGGAGACACTGAATAGTGCACGGTACATCCAAACCGTCATCGAACCCATCGTTCTACCATTCCTAGACCGGCAAGGAAACTTGCTGTTCCAACAGGACAATGCACGTCCGCATGTATCCCGTGCCACCCAACGTGCTCTAGAAGGTGTAAGTCAACTACCCTGGCCAGCAAGGTCTCCGGATCTGTCCCCCATTGAGCATGTTTGGGACTGGATGAAGCGTCGTCTCACGCGGTCTGCACGTCCAGCACGAACGCTGGTCCAACTGAGGCGCCAGGTGGAAATGGCATGGCAAGCCGTTCCACAGGACTACATCCAGCATCTCTACGATCGTCTCCATGGGAGAATAGCAGCCTGCATTGCTGCGAAAGGTGGATATACACTGTACTAGTGCCGACATTGTGCATGCTCTGTTGCCTGTGTCTATGTGCCTGTGGTTCTGTCAGTGTGATCATGTGATGTATCTGACCCCAGGAATGTGTCAATAAAATTTCCCCTTCCTGGGACAATGAATTCACGGTGTTCTTATTTCTATTTCCAGGAGTGTACATTCTCAGAAATTTATCCCTAGTATTAAGGCCTCTATCTGATACCAACACGGTGTACGAAAAACCGTGGTATTCAAAACAGCTTCCAGTCGTCTCAAAATGGGTAAATACAACTCCCATATGGTCGAGATGGGTAGGAATCACGCACTCTTCTTTCTAACATAGACTGCAAAGGCCAAATAATATTGAGACCTCGCGATTGTAGTGGCGAGGGGAGAGGCTACAGTTCTTCCTTGTGCTTACAAAATAAATTCTGGATGATACGAGCCTTATGAACAGGCTCCCTACTGTTCTGAGACACAACACTATTAGTGGGAAACAAACATTGTGCCACGGGATCAACCTTATCATCCAAAATGGTCACGCACTTTTTGATAGTAATGCGACCTTTCAGAGTGAGCATGGTACCCATGGAATACGCCAATATTTTTCCTGTGTCCTCCTCCGTAGTTGTTACCCTCTAGAGATCCCTCTAGTACAATGGAAGTTATTCTCTGATATCTCAACAGATGTCCTATCATCCTGTCCGGTCTTCTTCACAGTATTTTCCATATATTCCTTACCTCTCCGATTCTACAGAGAACCTCCTCATTCATTACCTTATCAGTTTACCTAACCTTCAACATTCGTCTGGACCACCACATCACAAGTGCTACGATTCTCATCTGTTCCGGTTTTCACAGAGTCCATATTTACTACCATACAATTCTGTCCTCCAGACATACATTCTCAGAAATTTACCCCTATTTTCTTCAGAATTTCAAACATCCTGCACCATTTGTCTTTGCCGAACGCTTTTTCCAGGTCGACAAATCATGTTATAGTGTTTTTATTTTTCTTTAGTTTTGCTTCCATTATCAAACTCAACGTCAGAACTGCCTCTCTAGTGCCCTTAGCTTTCCTAAACTCAACTGATTGTCATTTAACACATCCTCAACCTTCTTTTCTATTCTTCTGTATATTATGGTTGTCAGCAACTGGTTGCATGAGCCGTTAAGCCGATTATGTGATTATTCTCGCACTAGTTAGCTCTTGCAGTCTTCAGAATTGTGTGGATGATGTTTTTCCGAAAGTCTGATAGTATATCGCGAGTATCATACAGTAACGTGAATAGTCGTTTTGTTGCCACTTCCCCAATGATTTTAAAAATTCTGATGGAACGTTATCTGTCCCTTCTGCCTTATTTGATCTTAAGTCTTCCAAACGTCTTTTAAATTCTAATTATTGAATCCCTTATCTCTTCTGTATCGCCTCCTGTTTATTGTTCTATCATGTTATCTGACAAGACGTCCCCCTCATTCAAGCCTTCAATGTACTTCTTTCACCTAACCCCTGTCTCCCCTGCATTTAACAGGGAAATTCCACACTTTTAATGTTACCATCCTTGCTTTTAATTTCACCGAAGTTTGGTTTGACTTTCCTATATGCTGAATCAGTTGTTCCGTTAATCATTTATTTTTCGATCTCTTCACATTTTTAATGTAGAAATTTTGCCTTAGCTTTCTTGCACTTACTGTTTATTTCATTCCTGAACGACTTTTATTACTGTATTCATGTATTTCTCTGAGCACTTTTGTACTTCCTTCTTTCGTCGATCAACTGAAGTATTTCGTCTGCTACCCAAGGTTTCTTCGCAGTTACCTTCTTCGTACCTTCGTTTTTCCTTCCAACTTCTGTGATTGCTCTTTTTAGAGAAATCCATTTCTCTTCAATTGAAGTGCCTACTGAACAATTCCTTATTGCCATATCGCCTTAGAGATTTATCTCTTCATTATTTAGTACTTCCGTATCCCATTTGTTCGCGTAGTCTCTTAAATTTCAGCCTACTCTTCATCGCTACTAAACTGTGATCTATGTCTATATCGCCTCCCGTGTACGTCTTACCGTCCAGTAGCTGATTTCGGTATCGCTGCCTGATCATAATGCAATCTAACTGAAATATTTCTGTATCTTGAGGGGTTTTCCAAGTATACCTCCTCCTCTTGTGATTCTTGAACAGAGTATTCGCTATTACTAGCTGAAATTTATTACAGAACTCTATTAGTCTTTCTCCTCTCTCATTCCTTGTCCCACGCCCATATTCTTCCGTAACCCTTTCTTCTACTCCTTCCCCAACAAGCGCATTCTCCCATGACTATTAGATTTTCATCTCTCCTTACGTGCTGAATTACCCATTCAATATCCTCATATACTTTTTCTGTCTCTTCATCTTCAGCATGCGACGTCGGCGTGTATACCTGAATTATAACTGTCGGTGTTGTTTTGCTATCGTTTCTGATTATAACAATCGTATCAATGTACTGTTCACATTAACACGCTCTCTATGCTACCTTCCCATTCATAACGAATTCTACTACCTTTATATCATTTTCTGCTGCTGTTGATATTGCCCTATGCTCATATGACCTGATACCCTTGTCTGTTTTCCATTTCACTTTTCTGTCCCCCCACTATATCTAGCCTGAGCCTTAGCATTTCCTTTTCAGTTTTTTTAGTTTCCCTATCATGTTAAAACTTATGAAATTCCACGGCCCGACTCGTAGAACTTTATCTTTTTGTTGGTTATTCATGTTTTTTTCTCATGGTCACCTCCCCCTTGGCATTTCCCTCCCGGAGATCCGAGTGGGGGGCTGTCCCGCAATCTTTTGTCAATGGAGAGATCATCATGACACTTTTTCAACTACAGGCCAGATGTCCTGTGGTTACAAATTATGTGCCTTTAATGCATTGGTTTCTATTGCCTTCTCATCCTTATGCCGTTGTTCATTGCTGATACTTCTGCCTTTAGGAGCAGTTTCCCACCCCAAGGAAAAGAGAGTGCCCTATACCTCTATCCGCTCCTTCGCGCTCTTTGACAAGGCCGTTGGCTGTATGAGGGTGATTATGCCGCAAGCGTTTGGCCGTCACTGCTGATGATTTTTATGCAAAATTTAAGTGATTACAAGACTCTATGCCCTACCCCCTTTTTCCATAGGTGAACTAATAGTTTGATATGTCTGCCCAAACCATCACGGAACTTCCGCCATGTTTCACTATTGGGACGTAAACTCAGCCAAATGTTGAAAACAGGGTGTAACATGACTCATGCGACCAAAAGACATTGTTACATTGTTCCACAGTTCAGGTTTTGTGGCTTCGGCACAATGCTTTCCTGTTACGGATATATGAATTACTGATGTGTAGTTCTGTTTGATTCCAGCTCGTCCTGCAATTACTTATTTATGGACCTCCCTTCGTGTTGTTTTCGTGCTCACAGAGTTCGCGAGTGCGACATTCAATTCTGGAGTGCCTTTTGCTTCTGTCAGCCTCTTAGTTTTCGCCAGAATGCCCGTCAGTGCTTTCAATGGCTGTCTGGCACTCTCCCTCAACGCACACTTTCGTTCACGTTGTGGCTTAGTGGACAATGTTTTCTGCTTTCTCTGTCTGCAGTACAAATATTCGATACGACGCCCCTTGAAACACGAAAAAATTCGGCGAGCTAGGTTACGAAGCACCCATCATACGAGCACTAACAATTTGGCCACGTTCGAATTCCCGAAGCTCTGACATAATGCGGTCACAACTACACAGAACACTGTTCTGACTATGGAAGTCTTGTACGGGTTGAGGACATTGCACAGATGCCGTCCATGCTCAAATGGCTCAAATGGCTCTGAGCACTATGGGACTTAACATCTGTGGTCATCAGTCCCCTAGAACTTAGAACTACTTAAACCTAACTAACCTAAGGACATCACACACATCCATGCCCGAGGCAGGATTCGAACATGCGACCGTAGCAGCCGCGCGGTTCCGGACTGAGCGCCTAGAACCACTAGACCACCACGGCCGGCCCATGGTCAAATCTGTCAGCTTAGCTAATATCTACCTTTATGTTCAATCATGAATCTCTCGCGGTGTTCCCGCATTTCTTTCCAGCCCCTTATCTCGTGTAGAGACTGAGAGAATCTGATGCTGGTGGAGACATAGACATGAATGACATAGGGCCAGTGTTGGCTAAACCAGATACTGAGTTCCCAGCACGTACTCTGTGCAGCGGGTTGTGGATAGGTGGATGAAGAACATTTTCTGCAGTGTCGGAGCGTGTATGAGTAATCCAAATGATGGAGCGATTTCTGATAAAGGGAAAACCCCAGATTTGAGGCCGGCCGGAGTGGCCGTTCGGTTCTAGGTGCTCCAGTCTGGAACCGCGAAACCGCTACGGTCGCAGGTTTGAATCCTGCCTCGGGCATGGGTGTATGTGATGTCCTTAGGTGAGTTAGGTTTAAGTAGTTCTAAGTTCTAGGGGACTGATGACCACAGATGTTAAGTCCCATAGTGCTCAGAGCCATTTCATCCATTTGAACCGGATTTGAGTTTGGGCTCAAAACTGCGTTTTAATGTGTCGAAGTTCCTTCGAGTGCTTCACTGTTGCACCTACGTCTGCAGCGTATTTTATTTTAGTCTGGGCTGCACTGCTCGTGAACAATTCGACATTCTTTTTCTCCCTCAGAAAAATTTTTAAAAGAAAATAAATTCTGTTAATTAGCTGTTCTTTTACAAGAGAAGTACAAGCTTTCATATTAAAAGTCGAAAGCATCTATTTTTGTGGAGTGATGTATGAAAATGGCCATTTCGATATGAAAAATATGTTTCCAGCCATTTGAGACTGATCGTTTTCCTTTAAACTCCTTTGTGTTGTGGAAGACGTCTTCTTGAAAGACGGGACGAACCCACCTCTCAGGCCTCTGCTCTTTACCTCTTGGTCTTTTCGTGATTTGCCCCTCGGCGGTGGCAATCTTCGGCTTCCGCCTCGGCAATTTCCGGTGGCGACGAGCGCAAAGAACTTCACCTCGCGGCGGGCAGCCTGCTCTTTGCTTTGTACTGGCCGAACCCATTACAGGCGATCGACAGTCTTTTATTGGCATCTTGCTGCCACCGAACAGTGGTCCAACACACATCTATGTACTTCTCCTAACACATATACTACTCCGAGTTTAATTAATTTTCATTTACAAAGTACAAGCAAATAATTCTCGACTAAAACGGCTAAAAAAGAAAGTGGTCACGTTTTATTTAAGACCAATCTATACCGATGACAAGAAGCCTATAACAGCTGTCAGAAGGAACGGAATGTTTGGAAAATTGGCGCTGCAGAATGTGTCGAAGTCACTGATTCTGATGGGACAATAAAGAATAAAGAAGGAAGGTTAGGGTGTAAGGGCCGGCAAGGGCGATACCCCATAGGCCTGCAGCCTAGAAGTCGCTTGTGAGGGGGACGAAAATCTAATAGTCATGGGCGACTGGAATGCAGTTATAGGGGAAGGAGTAGAAGAAAAGGTTACAGGAGAATATGGGCTTGGGACAAGGAAAGAAAAAGGAGAAAGACTAATTGAATTCTGTAACAAGTTTCAGCTAGTAATAGCGAATACCCTGTTCAAGAATCACAAGAGGAGGAGGTAAACTTGGAAAAGGCCGGGAGATACATGAAGATTTCAATTAGATTACATCATGGTCAGACAGAGATTCCGAAATCAGATACTGGATTGTAAGGCGTACCCAGGAGCATATATAGACTCAGATCACAATGTAGTGGTGATGAAGAGTAGGCTGAAGTTCAAGACATTAGTCAGGAAGAATCAATACACAAAGAAGTGGGATACGGAAGTACTAAGGAATGACGAGATACGTTTGAAGTTCTCTAACGCTATAGATACAGCAATAAGGAATAGCGCAGTAGGCAGTACAGTTGCAGAGGAATGGACATCTCTAAAAAGGGCCATCACAGAAGTTGGGAAGGAAAACATAGGTACAAAGAAGGTAGCTGCGAAAGAAAACCATGGGTAAAAGAAGAAATACTTCAGTTGATTGATGAAAGGAGGAAGTACAAACATGTTCCGGGAAAATCAGGAATACAGAAATACAAGTCGCTGGGGAATGAAATAAATAGGAAGTGCAGGGAAGCTAAGACGAAATGGCTGCAGGAAAAATGTGAAGACATCGAAAAAGATATGATTGTCGGAAGGACAGACTCAGCATACAGGAAAGTCAAAACAGCCTTTGGTGACATTAAAAGCAACGGTAGTAACATTAAGAATGCAACGGGAATTCCACTGTTAAATGCAGAGGAGAGAGCAGATAGGTGGAAAGATTACATTGAAAGCCTCTATGAGGGTGAAGATTTGTCTCATGTGATAGAAGAAGAAACAGGAGTCGATTTAGAAGAGATAGGGGATCCAGTATTAGAATCGGAATTTAAAAGAGCTTTCGAGGACTTACGGTCAAATAAGGCAGAAGGGATAGATAACATTCCATCAGAATTTCTAAAATCATTGGGGGAAGTGGCAACAAAACGACTATTCACGTTGGTGTGTAGAATATATGAGTCTGGCGATATACCATCTGACTTTCGGAAAAGCATCATCCACACAATTCCGAAGACAGCAAGAGCTGACAAGTGCGAGAATTATCGCACAATCAGCTTAACAGCTCATACATCGAAGCTACTTACAAGAATAATATACAGAAGAATGGAAAAGAAAATTGAGAATGCGCTAGGTGACGATCAGTTTGGCTTTAGGAAAAGTAAAGGGACGAGAGAGGCAATTCTGACGTTACGGCTAATAATGGAAGCAAGGCTAAAGAAAAATTAGGACACTTTCATAGGATTTGTCGACCTGGAAAATGCGTTCGACAATATAAAATGGTGCAAGCTGTTCGAGATTCTGAAAAAAAGTAGGGGTAAGCTATGTACAACAACCAAGAGGGAATAATAAGAGTGGACGATCAAGAACGAAGTGCTCGTATTAAGAAGGGTGTAAGACAAGGCTGTAGCCATTCACCCCTACTCTTCAATCTGTACATCGAGGAAGCAATGATGGAAATAAAAGAAAGGTTCAGGAGTGGAATTAAAATACAAGGTGAAAGGATATCAATCATACGATTCGCTGATGACATTGCTATCCTGAGTGAATGTGAAGAAGAATTAAATGATCTGCTGAACGGAATGAACAGTCTAATGAGTACACAGTATGGTTTGAGAGTAAATCGGAGAAAGACGAAGGTAATGAGAAGTAGTAGAAATGAGAACAGCGAGAAATTTAACATCAGGATTGATGGTCACGAAGTCAATGAAGTTAAGGAATTCTGCTACCTAGGCAGTAAAATAACTAATGACGGACAGAGCAAGGAGGACATCAAAAGCAGACTCGCTAGGGCAAAAAAGGCATTTCTGGCCAAGAGAAGTCTATTAATATCAAATACCGGCCTTAATGTGAGGAAGAAATTTCTGAGGATGTACGTCTGGAGTACAGCATTGTATGGTAGTGAAACATGGACTGTGGGAAAACCGGAACAGAAGAGAATTGAAGCATTTGAGATGTGGTGCTATAGACGAATGTTGAAAATTAGGTGGACTGATAAGGTAAGGAATGAGGAAAGGAATGTGTGGAAAACATTGATAAGGAGAAGGGACAGGATGATAGGACATCTGCTAAGACGTGAGGGAATGACTTCCATGGTACTAGAGGGAGCTGTAGAGGGCAAAAGCTGTTGAGGAAGACAGAGATTGAAATACGTCAAGCAAATAATTGAGGACGTAGGTTGCAAGTGCTACTGTGAGATGAAGAGGTTAGCACAGGAAAGGATTTCGTAGCGGGCCGCATCAAACCAGTCAGTAGACTGATGACAAAAAAAAAGTGAGGAACGTTGTCAAAAGCTTTCCGGAAATCCAGAAATACGGAATCAACCTGAGATCCCCTGTCGATAGCGGCCATTACTTCGTGCGTATAAAGAGCTAGGTGCGTTGCACAAGAACGATGTTTTCTGAAACCATGCTGATTACGTATCAATAGATCGTTCCCTTCATAAAGTGTCTTTCAGACGTATGTTTTCCGAAATTAAGGCCAATGATCTTACCAGGAATTCTGACTTAGCATGCGCTAGTAAAGTTTTAGTCAGGAAATATCACAAAAAAATCTATTTTAACGAAATCAGCCATCGACTGAAATTTTAATTTTTCCCTGATTTCATTGGCTGATGTTTTATGGATATAGGCTCACAACATCACACTTTTGGCCTGTGGTTATCAGCCCAGTTTTACTTGATTCGGCGTCTTGTACTCTGATGTTGCCTTATTATTCGTTTTCTGATCTCTGTATATCTGGACTGCATATTGCTTCCATTCTAAGAACTGCCCTCTTTCGGTTCGGTATCACTTACACTTAGGAAAACATAAAGTCACGTAAACAAATCAAAAAGATTTCCTGCGGACGTCACAAATCCTGGAGGAATGCTCACTGCTATCAGTCGCTATACAAATATGGAAGTAATGCGTCCTGCAGCTATGATTTGTGGAAGCGATAGGACGCTAGTCACCCTCAGTGGGCGACAAACGCTTTTTGTTGTGGTGCCGTTCCGCGAAACGCAGTCGTACCGGGAATCCTCGCGGATGAATATCTGCCATCACTGCGCAAGTTTTAAATCCCCGTCCAGAAAAACGAACTACACGGCCATATTCCGGGTATTGGACTTTACGTTTATAGCTTTACCAGTGCCTACGAAACATGTGAATGCTTTTAGGCAATAGACATTACACGAAAACATCAAGCTGTCAAAAGCGAGTGACGTAGAGGAAAAAAAGAGGAAATTGTGGTCTTTTAAGACGGTATTGTAGGTCGAACAAGACGCAGAGGGAAGGCACGTGAGAGAATTTTCGGTGAACTCATCGACTAGTCTTATTGATAAGAACAGCTGAGAACAGTTGGCTAAAATACGACAAACGTTTTACAAGAGGTGTTACGGCTAAATATGTAATCAACTATCTCTACAAATAAGGGGAACACTGTCAAAACTACACTACTGGCCATTAAAATTGCTACACCAAGAATAAATGCAGATCATAAACGGGGATTCATTGGACAAATATGTTATACTAGAACTGACATGTGATTACATTTTCACGCAATTTGGGTGCATAGATCCTGAGAAATCGGTACCCAGAACAACCACCTCTGACCGTAATAACGGCCTTGATACGCCTGGGCATTGAGTCAAACAGAGTTTAGATGGCGTGTACAGGTACAGCTGCCCATGCAACTTCAACACGATACCACAGTTCATCAAGAGTAGTGACTGGCGTATTGTTACGAGCCAGTTGCTCGGCCACCATTGACCAGACGTTTTCAGTTAGTGAGAGATCTGGAGAATGTGCTGGCCAGGGCAGCAGTCGAACATTTTCTGTATCCAGAAAGGCCCGTACAGGACCTGCAACATATAGTTGTGCATTATCCTGCTGAAATGTAGGGTTTCGCAAGGATCGAATGAAGTGTAGAGCCACGGGTTGTAACACATCTGAAATGTAACGTCCACTGTTCAAAGTGCCGTCATTGCGAACAAGAGGTGACCGAGACGTGTAAACAATGGCATCCCATACCATCACGCCGGGTGATACGCCAGTATGGCGATGACGAATACACGCCTCCAATGTGCGTTCACCGCGATGTCGCCAAACACGGATGCGACCATCATGATGCTGTAAACAGAGCCTGGATTCATCCCAAAAAATGACGTTTTGCCATTCGTGCACACAGGTTCGTCGTTGAGAACACCATCGCAGGCGCTTCTGTCCGTGATGCAGCGACAAGGGTAACCGTAGCCATGGTCTCCGAGCTGATAATCCATGCTGCTGCAAACGTCGTCGAACTGTTCGTGCAGATGGTCGTTGTCTTGCAAACGTCCCCATCTGTTGACTCAGGGATCGAGACGTGGCTGCACGATCCGTTACAGCCATGTGGATAAGATGCTTGTCATCTCGACTGCTAGTGATACGAGGCCGTTGGATCCGGCACGGCGTTCCGTATTACCATCCTGAACCCACCGATCCATATTCTGCTAACAGTCATTGGATATCGACCAACGCGAGCAGCTCTGTCGCTATACGATAAACCGCAATCGCGATAGGCTTCAATCCGATCTTTATCAAAGTCGGAAACGTGATGGTGCGCATTTCTCCTCCTTACATGAGGCATCACAACAACGTTTCACCAGGCAACGCCGGTCAACTGTTGTTTGTGTATGAGAAATCGGTTGGAAACTTTCCTCATGTCAGCACGTTGTAGGCGTCGCCACCGGCGCCAGCCTTGTGTGAATGCTCTGAAAAGCTAATCATTTGCATATCACAGCATCTTCTTCCTGTCGGTTAAATGTCGCGTCTGTAGCACGTCAGCTTCGTGGTTTAGCAATTTTGATAGCCATTAATGTAGTATCGCGTATCATCTGCAACGAGAGGTTTCCCGCCCTTATGCTGAAGAGGTAAGGTTATTAGGCAATCACTGAAATGGTTAAAATTCTTCCTGCTCCTATTTGTGGGTCATCGTCATTAGGTTGAAGTGAAACGCACAGAGCAAGAAAGGGGGAATGTTTATGAAAATAATTATTATACGGAGTTTGCTTGGATTTTTTTTTTTTTTTTTTTTTTTTTTTGCTTTCGCACCATGGCTATGTATTTGCTTCCTTGGTGGCGGAAGTCACGAAACTGATGACCTGCAGCCGGCTTCCTTACTGAAGTTACATTCGTTCTTGGAAAACTTTGTTGCTTCTCGGACTTCATTGGTTTCCTTGGTCAGCATACTTGAGTTGTTAAAATCAGTGTACTAGTTGCCATTGTCCTGGTGTTCCGCTACCACAGATTTCTCACTTTGTTTTAACGATGCGTGGTGTTCGAGATACTTAATGCCCCGTTCATTAACAGTCCTCTGCACTTCGTCTGTATACACTCTGCCGGATATACGGATGTACAATAGCCTTGCCTCACGCTTGCCAGACTGTCGCCGCACTTCTCAGGGGCGGAAAACCTGAGAAAGTACGCACTGGTCACTCCGGGAATGGCGGAGGTTATTTTCTGAGAGCCAGTGCATTGCTTTGACCACGGAGCACAAACAATCGTCGGATACGTGTTTGGAGGCAACCCAGTCAGGCTGAACGCATTAGACACACTGTTCAGCGAGTGCAGCAAGGTGGAGGTTCCCTCATCGATGAAGAGAACGCGATGCCAAACGTGAGTGGTCCATTCGGCAAATTGTTAGGCCAATCTGTATCGTTGTTGATATAGCTCGCGCACCGTATGTGCGCAGACACCTTTCTTGATGGCGGGAAGCCGCGAAGCCGGAAGCATACAGCCCTCTTCTCTACTAAAGGTACAATTTTTTCTTTGAAATCTCAGTCGCTTCTCGAACTTCTACGAGGGTTAGAACTTAAACAGTGGCAACTATTTATTCACAAGTGCTCTACCAACAGCTCACTTGGTGGAGCACATGCCCGCGAAAGGCAAAGGTCCCGAGTTCGTGTCTCGGTCCGGCACACAGTTTTAATCTGCCAGAAAGTTTCATCCTCAGATCTTTTTTACACCATGTCCTAAAGTGATAAGGCCATAATGGCATCGTCAAAACATATAAATATAATCAGCACAGGATCGTCACATAAATCGTCACATAGATTTAAAATAAGGTGTACAATAGCCACATCTTCCACACAGCCATTATTGCAACTCTTAATGACTGTGTGGACGATGTGGCCTATTCTACACCTTGTTTTAGATCTATGTGACGATGCTGTGCTGACTATATTTATATATTTTGACGATGCCATTATCGCCTTATCACTTTAGGGCATGGTGTAAAAAAGGATGGCCATTACGGACTAAAACCGGTCATCGTCTAAAGAATTGATATTGTGATCAAAGACTGGAATAAAAAGCATTTTACAGCATTCCACCACATTCTGTATACGCGACCATGTCGCAGTTGGTGAAAAGAGGAAGCCCCCTGGTAGAATTTTGCACAGAGCATAACTTAATCATAGCTAACATTTGGTTCAAGAATCATAAAAGAAGGTTGTATACATGGAAGAGGCCTGGAGAGACTCGAAGGTTCCAGATATATTATATAATGGTAAGGCAGAGCTTTAGGAACCAAGTTTTAAATTGTAAGACATTTCCAGGGGCAAGTGTAGACTCTGACCACAATCTACTGGTTATGAACTGTAGATTAAAATTGAAGAAACTGCAAAAAGGTGGGAATTTAAGGAGATGAGATCTGGATAAACTGACAGAACCAGAGGTTGTAGAGAGTTTCAGGAAGAGCATTAGGGAACGATTGACAGGAATGGGGGAAAGAAATACAGTGGAAGAAGAATGGGTAGCTTTGAGGGATGAAATAGTGAAGGCGGCAGAGGATCAAGTAGGTAAAAAGTCGAGGGCTAGTAGAAATCCTTGGGTAACAGAAGAAATATTGAATTTAATTGATGAAAGGAGAAAATATAAAAATGCAGTAAATGAAGCAGGCAAAAAGGAATATAAACGTCTCAAAAATGAGATCGACAAGAAGTGCAAAATGGCTAAGCAGGGATGGCTAGAGGACAAATGTAGGGATGTAGAGGCATATCTTACTAGGGGTAATATAGATACTGCCTACAGGAAAATTAAAGAGACTTTTGGAGAAAAGAGAACCACTTGTATGGATATCAAGAGCTCAGATGGAAACCCAGTTCTAAACAAAGAAGAGAAAGCGGAAAGGTGGAAGGAGTATATAGAGGGTCTGTACAAGGGTGATGTACTTGAGGACAAAATTATGGAAATGGAAGAGGATGTAAATGAAGATGAAATGGGAGATATGATACTGCGTGAAGATTTTGACAGAGCACTGAAAGCCGAAACAAGGCCCCGGGAGTAGACAACATTCCATTAGAACTATTGATAGTCTTGGGAGAGCCAGCCCTGATAAAACTCTACCATCTGGTGAACAAGATGTATGAGACAGGCGAAATACCCTCAGACTTCAAGAAGATTATAATAATTCCAATCCCAAAGAAAGCAGGTGTTGACAGATGTGAAAATTACCGAAGTATCAGTTTAATAGGCCATGGCTGCAAAATACTAACACGAATTCTTTACAGACGAATGGAAAAACTGGTAGAAGTCGACCTCGGGGAAGATCAGTTTGGATTCCGTAGAAATGTTGGAACATGTGAGGCAATACTGACCCTACGACTTATATTAGAAAATAGATTAAGGAAAGGCAACCCTACGTTTTTAGCATTTGTAGACTTCGGGAAAGCTTTTGAAAATGTTGACTGGAATACTCTCTTTCAAATTCTGAGGTGGCAGGGGTAAAATACAGGGAGCGGAAGGCTATTTACAATTTGTACAGAAACCAGATGGCAGTTATAAGAGTCGAGGGGCATGAAAGGGAAGCAGTGGTTGGGATGGAGTGAGACAGGGTTGTAGCCTCTCCCCGATGTTATTCGATCTCTATACTGAACAAGCAGTAAAGGAAACAAAAGAAAAATTCGGAGTAGATAATAAAATCCATGGAGAAGAAACAAAAACTTTGAAGTTCCCCGATGACACTGTAATTCTGTCAGAGACAGCAAAGGACCTGGAAGAGCAGCTGAACGGAATGGACAGTGTCTTGAAAGGAGGATATAAGATGAACATCAACAAAAGCACAAACGAGGATAATGGAATGTAGTCGAATTAAATCGGGTGATGCTGAGGGTACTAGATTAGGAATTGAGACGCTTAAAGTAGTAAAGTAGTTTTGCTATTTGGGGAACAAAATAACTGATGATGGTCGAAGTAGAGAGGATATAAAATGTAGACTGGCAATGGCAAGGAAAGCGTTGCTGAAGAAGAGAAATTTCTTAACATCGAGTACAGATTTAAATGTCAGGAAGTCGTTTCTGAAAGTATTTGTATGGAGTGTTGCCATGTCTGGAAGTGAAAGGCGGACGATAAAGAGTGTGGACAAGAAGAGAATAGAAGCTTTTGAAATGTGGTGCTACAGAAGAATGCTGAAGATTAGATGGGTAGATCACATATCTAATGAGGAGGTATTGAATAGAATTAGGGAGAAGAGAAATTTGTGGCACACCTTGACTAGAAGAAGGGATCGGTTGGTAGGACATGTTCTGAGGCATCAAGGCATCAACAGTTTAGTACTGAAGGGCAGCATTGAGGGTAAAAATCGTAGAGGGAGACCAAGAGGTGAATACATTAAGCAGATTCAGATGGATGTAGGTTGCAGTGGTACTGTGAGATGAAGAAGCTTGCACAGGATAGAATAGCATGGAGAGCTGCATCAAACCAGTCTCAGGACTGAAGACCACCACAACAACAAGACATGCAAAACATTTTGCCACATCAGAATCACCGTTTTAAAAATCAAGGGATGCATTAACTCAGTGATAAAATTCACATTTACATCGTTTGGTTAGCGGATGACAAGCTATCAGTGCAGGACTAGGACACAATGCAGATGGTCCTGCAAAACCATATGGTCTAAAATCCATGTAAGAACAAAAATGAACAAAATTTGTCTTTATCCCTCATTTTTTTAGATCAGTTGCAACCTTAAATGTGTTCACTTTTTACAGTTCTTCAATAAACAGAACCCACTGATGGTGGTATAGAGGAGCCGAAAAACAGTGTTTTGCAAAAAAAGGCAGAACATATACGTATATTCCATAATTTGGATTAGTAGTTTGAGGTGATTTACTTGATGCACTTGAGCTAGCGAAGAAATATCTTCACCTGTACTCGTCAACAATTAAACTGAGAAACGCTCTTAACTATGATTTGAAACAATACATAACATAGTATTTTTAAAACGAAGATCGTCATTCTATCTTTATTTCTGGAATAAACAAGGGCAATATAAGGGAAAAATAGTACATGACTGTACTTTTACTAATCGTTTTTCCTTTATGCTTTTTTCCAAATGCAAATTAAAAAATTGTTGAATTCTTTGAAATCGTCAATATCTTATTTAATAGGTGACAACTATAATTTATTTTTCATTATTTTGTGTTCATATTGCTAATTGATGTTACATGGGAAACTTCACTAAACTAGTAATGTAAACACTGTGCATTTGGCGAACTTTCTAGAGAAATAAGAATTTAATGGACTATACTTTTGCTAAATACATATTGTAATTGAGATAGATTTTTCATATCCATCATAATATCTTTTTCTTTAGAAACTTTTTATACTTAGAGACATGAACGACGGCTGTCGAGTTTTGTCTCGTTCTGCGCATCTGACGTGACGTCATCGTCCGACAGCCAATGAACGTTCAGTATTTTTTCAGCGCTCTGCTGTGAACGTCTTGGTCAGTGCGAGTGTTACAAGTGTCTGTGGTAGTTATTCGGTGAATTTTTATTCTGTTTGTAGCGATTTGTCATGGTTGATAGTGGTGGTAAGTGAGAAAGTCTCCATAAGCAAGCGAGAGAATTTACAGGATACCCGCTTTCTTCAAGCGCGAAGCAGATAACGGTGGACTTGTAACAGATGTTGCCAGATCTCAGGAACGCACAGCAGAAGTCAGTGGCGTCAGTTTGAGAACTATGCAGTGGATTGCCAGAAAAGAGGAAGCCCAGTTTTCAATCGCCAGGGAAACATGACAAGTCTGTCACAAATTTATACGATTTTGACGAAGATGTTCCGAGGCGAGTTGTGTTAAATATGTACAAGAAAGGCGAAGTTCTTATGTTAAAGAAAGTGCATGAATCTATAAATTTTCAAGGTAGTGTTACCTCAGTGTGAAGAATATTGAAAGACGTTGGGTTCAAATATGGAAATACAAATGACGGACGAAAATTTTTAAAGGAAGTGTACGAAATCGCTGCTTCAAGGGCACAGTTCTTAAGAAGTATTCTTTAAATAAGAAAATCTGGCAATCAGAACTTTTTTACTTGGACGAAACATGGGTAGACCAGAATCATACAAGGAAAGTGTGATGGAAACTGAGTGGTGGTTCAGATGGTTTTAAAATACCGTCTGGTAAAGGAGGACGAATAATTGTGACATTGGTTCTGCTTCCGGATTCATTCCAGAACACAAATTGGTGTTCCGGGCAAAAAAGAGCAATTTAGGTGATTATGAATGTGAAATGAACTTAGAGACATTTACATTACGGTTTCAGAAGCAGTTTATCCCTTACTTACCTGCAAACTGAACGATTGTTATGGACAATGTGAGTTACCACTGAGTTGTTGTTGACAAGGCTCCCACAATAAGTACAAAAAAAGGAGATATGTTGTGGCTTGCAAGTAAGAAGAAGTTTCCACAAAATGCCAACCACACTTCCGCTGAATTGTTAAACCTTGTAGGGCTTCATAAGTCTCGAGTGAAAGTGTATGAATATAGGTTTACAGTTTTGCGTTTGCCACCATATTATTGCCGGTACAATCCTATAGAGCTCATACGGGGACAACTGAAAGGATATGTTGCAGTACGAAACACAACATTTAAAACTGCTGACACAGAGAGACATTCGCGCGAAGCACTGGACACCATAAAACCTTCAGCATGGGCTGGATGTGATCGACACGCGGAATGGCTACAGGAGGAGGAGATAGAAATTTTAATGGACAATGTGCTCGATTCCATCGTCATCACTCTAAGACCAGATGAGTAAGACATCGTCACGGACTGCAGCGATGTAGGTGACGAAGACGACGATCGCAGCGTTTGAACGCAACCAAAGGTGAGCCACACGTACAGTATTCACGTTTTCTTTTCTTTTTATACAGCTGCCCTTCTACAGTTGCAGTTTTACCAGTAATTCTCAGATATATTCTGTCTTTTGTGACTGTAATAAAAGTCTTATTTAAATCAGCTACTTTTTGCTTTATATTGAAGCATGTGCAGTGGATAGTATTTTGGCTTATGTGTTGCCACTTAATTACCTGTCATAGTTTTCTGCATCGCTGCGGTCGTAAAGTCATATTCAACGGTTCTTTCGACTGATCTATATTTTAGAAAATAATTTCTGTTTATGCGTGACAAACACACTCAAGTAAGTTCGTTTTTTTTTTTGCCCATTGCACTTCACTAACACTCAATAAATTTTAGTATTTATGTTTTTATTAGTGCACAACTGATTTTGGGTGCTTTATCATCTTTGTTTTAATAGATATGCTTTAAAAAAGTTAAATGCGTCTGGTACAAATAAAACGTTTGTCACAGTCGCAAGAGACAGAAAAATTTTTATATTACATACAAAATTTTTGTGGTCTTCAATTACTTCATTCAGAATGTTTATATAATATGTAATTTGTGGTAGTCTGTGTCCACGTTGGAAGTAGTCACGCACTGCGGATGACAGCAGTTTTTTGGTGTTTTGCGAAAATAATTATTTGTAAACTCTAATTTTGTCATTGGACACAAACATTAGTATTTCCCTGTACGTAGATGCTCGGGACGAAGCATCGAAACTTGCTGTCCCAGACGGCATTGCATGTCTCATTCCTTTCGATTTGGCTATCTAACATTGGTAGTCTACTTTTGGTGGGAGCTTAGCTCTCTAACACATAGCAAAAAAATTAATAAAAATTCACCGAATAAGTTTCTCCGGTACCAGCTACTCATGAAGCTCAAGCTTACGAACTGGTTGGCGTCTACATACTTAAGTGCTTACCGTAACCGTTGTTTGCAACCAGCAACGATGGGATCTCCGTGTGTGGTTCTACACCTCGCGGATCTGCGCGACCCGCCATCGTTCATGGATTCAGCTAAAATAATTCTATAAATTTATTCTTCTCAAAAGCTCACGCGCCAATTAGATGTCATCAGCGACTGGATTTCACAACACGCAAACGTTTCCTATTTGTCTCCTTTTATTCAGACTCGTGAACTGTGTGCCGTTCGTTTCCTATCTTTTTAGATGTGTGAACTGTGTGTCATTTCAAGATGTTAAACTCACACTACATGTTACGAAAACGAGTGGCGCAAATGGCTCTGAGCACTATGGGACTCAACATCTTAGGTCATAAGTCCCCTAGAACTTAGAACTACTTAAACCTAACTAACCTAAGGACATCACACACACCCATGCCCGAGGCAGGATTCGAACCTGCGACCGTAGCAGTCCCGCGGTTCCGGACTGCAGCGCCAGAACCGCTAGACCACCGCGGCCGGCATAACGAGTGAATTAGTGTTCGGTTCTCGTTATCTACATGTACAATGTTGTAAATGTAAAAGTACACCTGCCAGCTGCAATGATTATTGATGTCGTTGTGGAAGAAAGCAGCGAATGAATGAGCAAAGTTTAGGTTTCAATCTTATGAAGAAGCAAGCCCGCCTCACATGGTCACTGACGCCAGTATTAACAATTATTATTCACACCAGTAACAAAGATAAGCATTATAACTGAAAAATTTAATTATCGCTAATCGAATAATCATTTCAATGTGAAATATTGGCTTTCTGTACTCCAGAAGTGCAACAAATACTGAATGATATTTCATGTAGCAAGATACTGTATAATTGAGAAGAGCATACTTTATAAAAGTAATTTCGTTTTCCTTGATTTTTGAAGGCTTTCGACTCTACACCTCTCGTCCAATAATAACCAGGATACTGTCGTATGGATTGTGGATTGTCTACACGGATGTGCGTTTGGCTCGGTTAATTTTTGACTAATAGATCCCAGAACGTTATATTAACCAAAAGAGTGTTCAACAGTCATGAGAGTAACATAAAGTAAGCACCAAAAAATCTTGAAAAGATCTCTAATGCTAGTGACATACGTAAACTATTAATCAAATAGGATCAGCAGAGCCATCTAATTGCTCACTGTTTTCCACAGGGAAGAATTGTCGATCGTAAAGGAAATACTGAAAGACGCGAAGATTTTCACATGAATGCAAGAAGTGCTCATAACGGAAAGAAATAACGCTACAGTATTCGAGTACAACACTAATGAATTTATGGAGCACTTCGCATCGTGTAAGTACGTAGTGGTAATACTAACAAATGATATGAGAAGGGACGAGCACCTAAAATCATTAATGAGGAATGCAAACGGAAGACAGTTTTATTGGCAGGGTTTTGAGGAAAGTTCAGTGCATCTGTGAATGAAATATTACTTAGGACCCTACTACTACCACTTCTAAGGTACTGTTCCAGTGTTTGGAATCCAAGTAGGTATGACAGCCGAGGATGAACAACAGTCATAACACTTTTGTATAGCTCATGTGAAACTTACGATGATATAATGTCTGCGCATTACGTCTTTAAAATGCTGTCTTTTGTTCTGAGTTTTGTGCTGCGTTTTACGGATTCCGTACGTCGTGGAAACCTGCCGACCGAGATCTTCTTTTAATCAAATACAAGTGACCGCTGCCTATAGCTTTACCTCTGTGCCTTCTCACACTAGCGATACACCCAACGCAGCGTTTACTGTCGGCAGGAACTAAAAGAAACTCCAAGGTCGCCACTGAATTAAAAAGAACTAAATCAGAGTAGGACTTTGGTTACAATAATTGTTACAAATTATTTTTATTTTCTGTGAGACAAAGCCACGAATTGTTCCTGTACAGGGAAAACCAACGCCAATGGATCAAATTAATTGATACACATCTTTACAAAGTTGTGCAGTACTTAGTAAAACCTATGAGCCAGCACAACACACTCTAGTGCTCAAACCAACATTTGTAATATACTCCTTGATATGTAGTTTGTAGTTATGCGTTGCTACACATCTGATTATGATGCCAAAATATACCTAAACACGGCCTGTTTAGGACTGAAACTGACGTGTAATAGAGTGATTAATACAGCTGTGCCCAAACACGATTTTTCAACAATTTTTACAAGCTTTAAATCATCGCCTCCTCAAAATAATATTTTCCTTGTCTCAGTGTTCACATTTTTCGATGTTAGTAGATGATTCTTTTTATAGAAAGCCCATTTCTCTTGCAATTTCTTCGCTGCTAGGTTTTCTTGTATCTTCCTTTCTTGGTTCAAATGGCTCTGAGCACTGTGGGACTTAACTGCTGAGGTCATCAGTTCTCTAGAACTTAGAACTACTTAAACCTAACTAACCTAAGGACATCACTCACATCCATGCCCGAGGCAGGATTCGAACCTGCACATGTTCTAGCAGCACAGGTAGAGTATCCCGTATGAAATCATGATAACGTGCTCCATTGAGCGTAGGTGGAAGAACATGGGGCCCAATCAAGACATCACCAACAATGCCTGCCCAAACTTTCACAGAAAATCGTGTTGATGACGTGATTGCACAATTGCGTGCGGATTCTCGTCAGCCAACACATGTTGATTGTGAAAATTTACAATTTCATCACGTTGGAATGAAGCCTCATCCGTAAAGAGAACATTTGCACTGAAATGAGGATTGACACATTGTTGGATGAACCATTCGCAGAAGTGTACCCTTGGAGACCAATCAGCTGCTGATAGTGCTAGCACACGCTGTACATGGTACGGAAACAACTGGTTCTCCGTAGCACTCTCCATACAGTGACGTGGTCAACGTTACCTTGTACAGCGGCAACTTCTCTGACGCTGACATTAGGGTTATCGTCAACTGCACGAAGAATTGCCTCGTCCATTGCAGGTGTCCTCGTCGTTCTAGGTCTTCCCCAGTCGCGAGCCATAGGCTGGAATATTCCGTGGTCCCTTGACGCCGATCAATTTCTTCGAACGTCTTCCTGTCGGGACACCTACGTTCTGGAAATCTGTCTCGAAACAAACGTACCGCGCCACGGCTATTGCCCCGTGCTAATCCATACATCAAATGGGCATCTGCCAACTCCGCATTTGTAAACATTGCACTGACTGCAAAACCACGTTCGTGATGAACACTAACCTGTTGATGCTACGTACTGATGTGCTTGATGCTAGTACTGTAGAGCAATGAGTCGCATGTCAAC
The DNA here is from genome assembly GCF_023864345.2 of Schistocerca serialis cubense. Taxonomy (NCBI): domain Eukaryota; kingdom Metazoa; phylum Arthropoda; class Insecta; order Orthoptera; family Acrididae; genus Schistocerca; species Schistocerca serialis. The sequence continues at coordinate 444,534,228 of NC_064645.1, forward strand.
ACAAGCACCGAAGTCAACATTACCTTCCTTCAATTGGGCCAACTGGCGGTGAATCGAGGAGGTACAGTACATATTGACGAAACTAAAATGAGCTCTAACATGGAAATTAAGCGTTTCCGGACACATGTCCACATAACATCTTTTCTTTATTTATGTGTGAGGAATGTTTCCTGAAAGTTTGGCCGTACCTTTTTGTAACACCCTGTATATATTTGTACATGATGCATATTTCGCTGTAGGACTGTTTCATAAATTCAAAGCTATTTTCACGAATACACTGAAATGAAATTTTTTCGATGCTTCACTACAAACACAGTTCATTTCTTGTTTAGTTTCTAACAGAAAATATACCATGGTAATGAGAGGTTCGTCAGATATTTATTTATGAAAAATAAAAACACCTGTGGTAAAATATCCTTTGCTACGATTCACGCATTCATGACTCCACCCCTTCCGCCCACATTTAGCAGCGTCCGTTCGAATGGTGACTGTGTTACATTCGCAGGTGTGATTACGACGATTACCTACAGAGGTATCATAAAGAAAATGGTAACTTAGATCGCGAGGTATTGATGTAGGTACGGAAAGCAGCGTCGTTCGAGGAGGCCAAGATTCGGTGGGCAGGTCGCGACTCGCCAGTTCGGCCCCGAGGAAATACGAGATGTGTTTGCGGCCCCGCTGCCGCCGCACCGCTAACTGCATCGAACGGCGGTTATTTTCGACGTCGTCCGCGGCGACTGGTACCCCGGTCGGAGCTCATCAAGCCCCGCTGAGACGACACCGATATTACGTTTCCCATTCCCTGGGGTCAAGGAGGCAATCCCGGCCCGCTCTCGCCCTCCGGCCGAGGCCCGTGGTTAGGGCGCGGGTGCCGCCCCAGGCTTCGATCGCTCCCCTAGGAGGCCTCCTTACGACTCGAGGGCCATCGCCCGCCGCCCCTGCTAATATCACCGAGACGCGCGCATTTTGCCTCGCCCCCGTTTTCTGCCTACTCCCGAATTTCGCTGTCATACCTACCACTCAGGTTAACGTCCCCTGTCGTGTTCAAACTTAATAAGGCACGTAATTGGCCACTTTTGGGATAATACCGAGAGACCAATGTTAGGTCCTATGGCAGTTCTGGATTTTTAGGTTCTGTACCCGACTACCTTCACCCGTCGTGCATTTTTTATGTTCTCTGATCGTTTGCTAGAAATGTGGTCCACATTCACCACAATTCTTCCATCTAGGGCTTGCCACGAATCTTCGCATCAATTCCGATATTCGTACTGGCTGTCTTCCATGGTCCTTAACAGTCTACATGTGAAAGATTCACAGGCGAGCGCCGCTTACCAAAATAACATAACTTGTTACTAGCTACGAGCGGTGAGGCGTAGCGCCGTTTACCGATCCAGACTTGGACGTGGTTAAGTGGGAGATGTGACTCAGAGCTGGATGGTGACAGATGGTGGGCCGATATTACACTATCAAATTTCTTTGTCAAATATCTTTTTCAAAAATCTTTGTCAAAGATATTTGATGGTGTAATAGGAACTTTGTCAAATGTCGTCCAATGTTTTATCAAATCTAGGGCCTCGCTATAGATTTGATCAAAGAAATCGCTTGTCTTCTGTTCACTGCAATGTGACATGTTACCACATGGAGCGCTAGCATCGCTGCAGCGTTCTGTCGTCTGTAGTGTTTTTATAAACATTGCCGGTAAATATAATTGGTGTGTGCCGACAACTGCAAAATTAATAGAGATGTATGAAGCTGATGAGGCGCTTTACAACGTGAGGCACGCTGAATACAAAAATAAATTAAGAAGATAGGAGACCTCACCTGACCTAACCTAACATAACCCTCTCCTGTAGCAAGGAATCGGAGTGTTACAGTGAGCCTGTCTTCTGAAGATGTAGCAGTTCTTAAGTGAATATTGTGCTTTGTGATATGAGGATACACTTCACTGAGCACATACAGAAATGTATGCTCACCCATTCTCAAGTAATTGATGTACGACTTGAAGTCTTCCACTGTAAGCTCACGTAACAAGTTTTGTTGAATGCTTTTATCGTGTCGTCGCAAAACCCGCTGCTTCACCCAGATTAGATTAGTTTTTCGTTCCATAGATCCGTGCTGAGGAGATCCTCGTGGATGTGGAACATGTCAGTTTTTTTTAAAGCTGAAATAACAATACTAATAGTATGAATATATATAATACATCATTTGTTTCTATTAAAAATTCGTCAATGGAGTAGGAGGAGTTGGCCACTAGTAAGTCTTTCAGGCTCCTTTAAACTGATCTTTATTTGTAACAAAATTTTTTATGTTTGCTGGCAAATTATTGAAGGCGAGTGTTCCTGAGTGATATACCCCTTTTTGAACTAAAGTAAGTGCTTTTAAGTCCTTGTGCAGATCACTTTTGTTCCTGGTATTGTATGTAAGAAATGAGCTGTGAAAGATTCACAGGCGAGCCCAGCTTACCAAGTAACATAACTTGTTACTAGCTACGAGCGGTGAGGCGTAGCGCCGTATACCAGTCCAGCCTTGGAGGCGGTTAAGTGGGAGATGTGAGTCACAAGGGAACCTCCCCGTCGCTACCCCCTAAGATTTAGTTATAAGTTGGCACAGTCAATAGGCCTTGAAAAACTGAACACAGATCAGTCGAGAAAACAGGAAGAAGTTGTGTGGAACTATGAGAAAAATAAGCAAAATATACAAACTGCGTAGTCCATGCGCAATACAGGCAACATCAAGAATAGTATGAGCTTAGGAGCGCCGTGGTCCCGTGGTTAGCGTGAGCAGCTGCCGAATGAGAGGTCCTTGGTTCAAGTCTTCCCTCGAGCGAAAAGTTAAATTTTCTATTTTCAGACACTTATCAACGTTCACGCACTCACACATAATCAACTCCGCTCTCCAAAATTCCAGGACATATTCAGATTTGCTTCGACATAAGCAGGATCTGACGGTCTACACACGGAAAAATTTGAAAACGTTAAAAGCATATGTTTTGACAGTGCACAGGGAAAACTGTGCGACTGTGAAACTGTTGCATTCATTTGTTGCAGTTAATGTGACAAACTCTTATGTATTCATCACTTTTTTTGGGAGTGATTATCACATCCACAAGAAAACCTAAATCGGGCAAGGTAGAAGAATCTTTTTACCCATTTGCCAAGTGTACAAGTTAGGTGGGTCGACAACATATTCCCGTCATGTGACGCACATGCCTATCCACTGTGCCACCTTATAACTAAATCTGAGGGGGGTACCATGGGGAGGTTCCCTTGTAAGATTCGGTGGGCAGGTTTTTAGTTTCGATTGTGTCCACCAGAGTGCACTAAAGCAATAGAATGTTTTTCATAAGCTGTTCTAGTATTTTCATAAAGTGTTATTATGTCTTTTTGTGTATGTGAAATGTTATAAATGTGTTTTAGCTGTATGAATGATGCGTGAGTGTGGTTTAAGATTAATATGAAGTTTTTGTTTAACGAGTTATGTAGTGGGATTTAGTGTGGAAACATTTCGAAGAAGTATGGATGTGGACAAAGGGGATTTTTTGTAGAATAGATTTGTAAAGTAAGTTTATGGTGAAGGGAAAGTTAATTCAGGTGTAAATAACAATAGTAAATAAGTTTACGCATAAACAAAACTTTAGCATATTAGATAATTAAGTCGGTAAAAAGTGCAGTCGTTAGGTTTACTATTTTGCGATTGGTTATTGATGAAAAGCGCGGACTGACGCGGGAGAATGTTGTTTCGCTGTTGGCTGTTGAGTAAACTGACCAATGGTAAAGCAATATTGTTCGCGCGTCTTGCTCTGCTGATAAAGAAGACTTAGAGATCCTAGTGGATGTGGAACATGTCAATTTTTTTCTAGGCTCCCACCCTTCTAGAGAAGGGTGGGAGCCTAGCCATGAAACAGTTCGGACGTGTGTAGTAGTAGTTTCGGAGGAAATGATAAGTTGCTGGATCTAGCAGTGTTTCATACATCAAAAGTGTTGTAAAGTGATGGCATAATTATTCCGATGGGTGTGTAGAAATTTCGGAATTTTTAAGTGAATTTTGTGACGAAAAAAAGACATAAATTCCTCGGGGCGTATTGAGCAGGTCGGTGGCTAAAAACTGTGACTGCATTAGGTACCGACAAACTTAATATTTGTCGAGCATTCTCAGTCAAAAATAATCCATATTTTTGTAGCTATTACGTTTTCGGGAAATGAAACACCATAAAATTACTAACGTGAGTGAAAGGGATTGTGAGTGACTGTGTTAAGACTAGCACGGTCTTGGCAGTGATACTTGTTCACCTAAGTTTCAGAATATATTAATTAAGGGCCAAATTTCCCACCTTTCATTTCGTGTGAAAACTTTTCCCGAAACGTAGATTAGTGACTTTAATTGCAGCCTGGTTCACGTTGAAGTGCAGTAGGTTTCGCTCGGCCTCCCTACCGATGATCTGCTGAGACAATATTCACAGGTAGGTGCAGGTTCATCGTAAAGCGACGGAAGGAACCGCGCCGCCGCAGCGGCGTTCAATAAGTAATACAACAGATGTTTTTTCTCAGCCATTTCCGGCCGAAAAAATGCTAAATTTGTTGTGGGACATCGTGCAATATTCCCGCTTCAGCCCCGACAATTCTGTGAAGTTCCGATAAGCGGCCGTGCTATACGTAGCCTTCAAAATAGCGTCTGTAAGGGGCATGCGTTCCAGGCGGAGAGCTGTCATTGAGTTTCCTTTGGCAGAAAACCAGAGCAACACATATATTCATAGGCATTTGAAGACTGTCTACGAAGACAGTCTGGTAGTGGACAAAAGCACAGTGTGTTGGGCGAGACCTTTCTCATGATTGCAACAAGCTCGCGCAAACCTCTCCGAGCTTCTGCGTGCCAGCCGCACACAGCAGCGACTCCTGCGATGTTGGAACGTGCCGACACCTTCATTCGAGGTGACGGACGTATCAGAGCCAAACAGCTCGCTGCTCAACTGGAAGTCTCTATTGCCAGTGCTCACACAAGCGTCCAACAGTTGGGGCACTCAAAGGTGTGTGAACGCTGGTTCCTCGCCGCTTAACAGTGGACCGTAAACAGAATCGACGGACCATCTGTGCGGAATTGCGTGCCTGTAACGAGATTGATGAGGGGGATGATAGGAAGATTATTGAAGCAGCAAGATTTTGCCTCCGACGTCGACCAGTGGAGTGGTTCCATGCGGCAATACAGGTCCTACTTGTAAGGTAGCGTAAGGCCGTTATATTGAACGAAGATTGAACAGTAGGGTTTTGTATCCAAAGAGTGGAGAATAATACGATGTATTAGAATCCTTAATTAAACTAGCCTGCTTCCAGAAAAGGAAGTATTGCAATAAACATTGAATGCCCCTCGTATAAATCTCTATGATTATTTTATTCTAATAAATGCCATTTTTTCTCTTCTTTCCACAGTTTTTCATCTTTTATTATTGTGCCTGTCAGAAACTATTGTATTTAATATGTTGGTCGAAGTTTTGATTGTTATATACTATTGTTTTTATGCAGTTCTTAATGTTATGTATTATTCGAATGGTTCAAATGGCTCCTAGCACTATGGGACTTAACATCTGAGGTCATCAGTTCCCTAGACTTAGAACTACTTAAACCTGACTAACCTAAGGACATCACACACATCCATGCCCGAGGCAGGATTCGAACCTGCGACCGTAGCAGCAGCGCGGTTGATGACTGAAGAGTCTAGAACCGCTCGGCCACAGCCGCCGGCTATGTATTATTGTTTGAGTAGTTAGTAGAAATTGCCATACTGAACAATCTCATATGCGCTGTACTTCTTGGTTTAATTACCTCTCTCTAAGCGTTACAGCTACGGCCTTGTAATTACTGACAATTTTATAATGTTGTTGTAATGACCGATAGTGGTGTTACAAGCATTACCTGCTATTAGGCCATAATTCTCCGCCGTTCCTTGTAATTTAATAACTGTCCCAGCTCCCATCCTTCCACATTTTAAGGTTAATATTTACTGCACTATTTGTAATTTTGACTTGTCATATTAACAGTGAATTTAATGTAATGGTCCAAAATGTTATACTTTGTCACTTTCTATTTGCGGAAACTAGCAGTTTGGAACGTAACAGCTGCAGCCCTCATAGAATATCATTCTTTTATTAACAAAGAAATATGAAATGATCGTATGGCATTGTTGGCCGGGAGGCCCCATCTGGGGGAGTTCGGCCGCCGTATTGCCAGTTCTTTTTAGTTGACGCCACTTCGGCGACTTGCGGGTCAATGATGATTAAAGACACACAACACACCTACCGGTAATCGAACCTGGGTCCCGTGCGTGGTAGTCGGAAACGCTACCACTACGCTACCGAGGCGGACTCCTTTGGTAACAATTTTTTATGTATATGTCTGTCAAATAATACGTGTTTTAATAATCGTCGTCGTACCAGTTTGCCTGTTATGGGCAGATTGTCAATGACATCACCTACTGGGAAAATTGTGTGCTTTGGCCATTTAGCATTAATTTTGTCCGTTTAGGCACAGATGGTATTTCGAAATGTTTTAGGACATAACATGGAACTGTATATCTTTTCTGACAGGTACGTTTGTCAGCTTAACTCCATTGTTGTGCGTCTTTACATGTCTTATGAATAAGTTTATGTCAGTGATCAAATGATGGATTTGTCCCAGAATGTATAGTGATCAGATGATTGATTAATAGGAAGTAGACTTTAAAAAATCAAAAAAATAAAAAACACCACGAAGGAATTATCCGAATGGAACAGAAAATGGTAGACGTGATGTAAATGTACAAACATACAAATAATTATAATTTCAGAAAAACTGGATAATGTTTTCAAGGGAAAAAAGTTCCGGGGCGTCTCCAGACACTTCGGCCTAGAATCCCATTTACTGGAGCAGAACAGTCTACAGAGATGAGTCCCGCTTCGAACTGAGCACCGATGCCGAGTGAAGACGGTCTGGAGATGCCCAAGACAGCAGTGAGATAGCAACCTTTCCGTCACCCGCTATACGATCCGACAACACAGAGTGATGGTCTGGGATGCCATTTCTTTTCCTAACAGAATCCCTTTGGTTGTCCTCCTCGGCATACTTACAGTACAGCGATCGGTCGATGATGTTCTACGCCCTGTATTGTTACCCTTCAAGCAAGCAAGCCATCCTGGGCTTACATTTCACCAAGATAATGCCCGCCCGCACACAGTGACAGTTTCTACTGCTTGTTTCGCGCTTGCCAAACCCTACATTGGCCATCAGGGTCGCCAGATTTCTCCCCAATTGAGAACTTTTGGAGTGTTACAGGCAGGACCCTCTAATCAGCTCTGGAGTTTGATGATCTAACGCACCAGTTGGATAGAAGTTGGCACGATATCATCCAGGAGGATATGCAATAACTCTGTCAACTAATATCAACCCGAATCACTGCTTGCATAAGGGCTAGAGGTAGACTAATGCATTACTGACTTGCTCAGTTTATGAAACTCTTTGTTTTGGGAAAATTATCCAATTTTTTTAAAATTTTCGTAAAGTGTTTGTCTGTTTATGTTCATCACAACTACCGATTTCCGTCTCATTCGGATGATTCATTCGTGTTGACTCTTTTTTTGTCTTAGAGTGTGTATTGGTGACAGAGACTAATGTATTTACATTCAGGATATAGATCCACTAAGGGTTCTACTTGAAACACTCAACTTGTGGCACACTCCAAAATCTCTTTTAATTTATCGGTGGTTTGTCCATCTGACCAAAGGCTAAAACCCGTGCAGCCATTACACAGTAGCATATGCTTAAGCCCTTTTAACAGTTTAAATAGCACTTTTTGCTAATAATGAATCAAGGAAAATGTGTTTCTATCCTTGGTGTCAACCCACTGCTCGTTCGGCACACGCAGTTCTCTCCTGACTGCTGGTCACACATTGCCTCATACCTTATGGACATACCTGAGCAAACCCTTCCCCTTGCCGGAAGAGCCAACTGTTATAACCACCAACTAAAGTCCACATATTTATGAGAAGAACTTCGTTCCGTGCCTTAGGCAAGTCTTAGAGTCTCCATTGTTACAAACAGTGTGAATATTCATTCGCACTGATAAGACAGAAAAATCCATTTAATTTCTGCTCATTGCTGAGAAGTCTCGTTTACGAACACATTTTAATTGCTTGTATAATCCTTTCTTCCGGCTGCAGTGCCCTTTATCTACGAAGTGCCTGGTTGAGACTCATATGGTACTTGGCCAGTGTCAGAGATATCCAACGATAGTCATATTTATGCCATTATTAGCAAGAGTCGGTACTCCCTGAGGAAGTTAAAGCTACTACTCGTTCTCCTCCCTTCCCCATGGGGAAGACCCCTTATACCCTTCTGGCTGCGTCTAGTTTAATCACATTGTCAAATATGACAGCTTTTTAAGGTTTCGTTTCTGTCAATAAAAGCGGAACGCTTACAGGATGACTTTGTTGTCCGTCGGTGTGTCTGTCTGTGCGACTGCAAACACCTCTTTTCCTCAGTGACCGGTAGACGTATCAAGCTGAAATATATACCACATATTGAAATCTACGGTACATTGGCGGTATAAAAATTAAAGCTTCACAATCAACAGAGTCAAAAGATATGGCCATTTATGTCACACATTATGAAACTCGCAGACTCACTCACCAAAGCCTGTACGGTACTTACCATTGGTCTACAATCATGAAATTTGGCGAAAAGCAAGGTTTCACAGTATACGTAAAGGGAAAAAACCGCAAATTGTTACTTTGTAACAATGTCACACAATTTCTTATTGTCACTTGTTATCCAACTGTCTGTTCGTCCGTCTGTTAAGGCACTTTAACTCAGTAGAGGCAGACGTATTAAACCGAAATTTATATCACGTACTAAATTCTAAGTTTTCTTGGTAGTGTAATAAATGTAGGCTTGTAAGTCAAGAAAATCAAAAGATGCGGCCACTTATGTCACATCTTGCAAACTCACTTATCAAAACGTATAGGATAATTTTCTTTGGTCTACAGTTATGAAATCAGCTAAGTAGCACTCACAGTACAAGTGAAGGGACAAGTCCTAAATCTGCTAATTTTTAATTATATGACACAAAAATAATTTTTTGTCATTTGCTATCTGTGTGTCCGTTCTACCGCCCTATTTCTCAGGAAAGGGTAGACGTATGAAGTTGAAATTTATGGCACCTAATAAGGCCTATGGTGCCGTGGTGACGTAAAAATGTTAAGCTTTTAAGTCAGTGGAATCAGAAGATATTGCCATTTATGTCACGTATTTTGATACTCAGAAGCTCAGTCATTAAAACCCTTACGGTACCTCTCGTTGACCTAGAATCATGAAATTTGGCAAGAAGCAAGCTTCGCAATAAAACTAAATGAAAAAATAAAAAATGTTAATTTGCAATTATTTCATACAAAAATACGTTTGTTTCGTCAATTGTTAGAAGACTTCAAACTTAGTCAAAACATTCTCGAAAATGTTGAAATTCCTGGACCGATATTTTTCCAGTATCACTGTCGACATTTAAAAATCGTCGAGATTATACATTCCCAGGATGGATGAACGCGGCCTATTCGGAAAGTATATTCCTATCTGTCGCCAAATGGAAACCACTGTGAAAATCGAAAATGTTTTATTCGCAACAGTTAGCTACACCTTCCAGCTACTTCTCTACACAGTCGCCACTCCGATTTACACGTTTATCGTAGCGTTGTACCAACTTTCCAATACCCTCGTCATAGAAGGCAGTCGTCTCTGCTTCCTGCCAATTCTCTACGCTGGTCTACAACTCGTTGTCTATGCCAGAATGTTGTCTTCATAGCCAGCGGTTCATGTGAGCAGAGATGAATCTCAGGAAGAGTCAATTATGGACTCTATTGTGGATGATCAAGCACTTCCTGTCGAAAACGCTGCAGGAGCATCTTCATTGCCCGTGCAGAGTGCGGCTGAGAAATGTCATGCAGAAAACGCATGAAAGCTATGTTATGTGGGCTGCATGGCATCGGGCGAAACCTCACAACAGGCTCTCATACTTGCTGGGAGTGTAAGCACGTATCAAGTAGCTCTGATATGGATTATGATAACATCGCTATGGTCGCTTCTTTGTTTTTTTCGCGCCAGAATGAGCGAAGGAGTCATGTGGAGGTGTTTAACTGTGTGCTTGGTATGAAGATGTTAAGGAATCAGGCTAAGAGAACAAGTAAAATTTTGTGACTATAAAGGTGTTTGATGCTGTGTAAGCATTCGTGTACCTCACGAGACGTAATCTGCGGTTCGCGAATTCAAAAACCACGAGAACAATCGCGAGAATATGATTAGATGCCCGCGAGCATCTCATCCACGCCGGTAAATGAAACTTGGATTACCTATATTGCCCCGAACGCCCCATCTGGATTGCAGTGTGGGATGATGTATTGTGGTGTAGTGTTACTGTATGTATCAGTGTATCAACATATTTGTTATTTTGTGAACTGTGTAACAGTGCATCCCTGTTTAGTGCAAGTGTTAAAGAATACTTCAGTGGATTATACTAGGCTGAAATATAAATTTCGGTCATTGGCACTCCTTTATTCCCCTTGTTAGTTATCATATATTACAGCAATACTCAAATTGCTGCTCCTAGACTGCAAGGGAAGAAGCGAATGACGATTGGATTTACGAGGTGAGTGGGTACAATTAGCAAACACAGATGGAACAATAACCTCACCATCTCCCATTCACTTACATGACTATTGCGTTTTAGGACTTGCAATCTTCGGATAGGAGTGCCGATCGCAGTAACTGAAAAGTAATTTAATATTCAGTTAGTAGTGATGTCATAAGTGTTTTTGTCTGTGACGAACAAAAACGGGAATGCGCAGTGATACCATCATAAGATAGTATTACGGCAGTGCGGTGCAAAGAACGTGAGTCAGAGAAGTGGCAATGAACTTCCAACAAGTGACAATTGTGGCAGTTGGTAATACTGCATACAGCAGTACCATAGTGAGCTGACGTGTGAACAACTGAGCGTCGTGAAGCGTACTATATCCACACCACCGACTGAAGCTGGATGTTGACAAGTGAATGTGCAGCCGTTCAGTTATCGGTCGTACTGCGGCGCCACTGAAGAGCTGACGTCAAGACAGCAGAGCAACGTGGGCCGTGTGTAACCCCACCACTCATGCAAATAACCGAAGGTGTGTAATTCAATCGTCGTTCGCAGTGCGGCGCTACGGAAGAGTTGACGCAGAGAGAACGGAATATCGCAAGTTGCTGCAGCGCCTCATCTCCGTTCACGGCGGAACTAAGCATCTGAGATCATAGCAGTTCGGCGTAGTCTAGCATTGAGGCGCGGAGATCGAGATAACGGACCGTCGCGCGCCGCATTGCTTAGCGTCATCCTGTCCGCGCGGAATAGCAGCAGCGCTGACAGCGCTACAGCAACACGCGGCAGACACACAATATAGCATGCCTAAGTGTCGCGATGCTTGCGTAACGAAATTAACAACAATAGCGTACTCAGTAATAGGGATATGACTGAATTCGACTGAATTGTTGTATGTAAATCGTTTATTTCCCATAAAGAAAATTATTTATAGCTGTGGTTGCGCCCAAATAGATCTGAATTTCATTGCTTGTAATATAATTGCTTAACACACTAACGTTTCAAGGACTGATTACGCTGCTACTGTACATTTACTATTTGTTAAGGAATTTGGTTTTAAGTTTCAGCATTGCCAACATAAGTGCTATTGAGTTGTGTTATTATTGTATGTTTGAATAGGCTCTGTCAGATAAATTAGAGTTACGAAGTTATTTTATAGAAGTAGCGAGGGAAATAGACGTCAGTATGGATGGTATCTCAAGGATGCTTAATGAGGAACATCAGAAGGATAACGTAAAGGGGATAAAGCTGAAAGTAGATGACTATGACATGTCAAGTGATTCTGATACCATGATGTCACTTAAATCTGAACCTAAGGAAGTAGATATAGGGAAGATAAAGATGGAAGTGGTAAATGATGGGGTGTTAAATGACTCTGGTTTACCAGCATCACTGTATCGTGAAAATGAGATATCAAAGAATGAGGCATCACTTGATTGTAGTTTTGCTGATGCTAACATGGTAGATGTTGCAGGGAATTCTAGTGCAGATCGTTTTTCAGATTGGAATGCAGCTAAACAAGGATATCAAGTTCAAAACTTAAACTTGTATGGCCTATTGCAAGAGCTTTTGGTGTCTATTAAGAAAACTGAGGCATCTAATAAACAAATTAATGAGCAGATCAAGCAACTTAAGGCATCCAATGAGCAGATTAAGAAATAGATGGAACAGAGTAATAAAACTCAAAGCTTCCTGGTAGAGGAGATCAAAAGGTTCCGAGAAAATTTCCATTGCACAATTAAAAGATTTGATGATAAACTCCAGAAGCAAGATGAAAATCTGAATCAAGTGACAGATTAATTTAGAGATGAAATACGTAAGACAGAGGAGGATGCAGAAGTTGGATGGATGCAGAATCGGTAAGTACCAATATACAAAGGGAAGAAACGGAGCAATGGCATAAGAAGATTACTAATCAGATGACTGATGTTAAGAAGGAGGCAAACAAGCAGACGAACTTTGTGAAAAAGCCGGATGAAAATGTTTCACAGTTGGAGTTGGAGCAAAAGCAATATGTGAAGCGAGTAAATATTGTGAGTGCTGATACAGGAACCATGAAGCAAGAGGTAGGGGAACAGGTGGAAGCCAAGGTTAGCGCACTAGTGTGTGATACTGTTATAACTAACAACAATTTTGTATGGGTGCAAAATCTTATGGAGACTTTCAAAAAATTCAGTCCTAATGGGAATTGGCATGCACGTGATTTGTGGTGTCATATATGGAAGCAGCTGCAGGTACATGGGGATTAAGCGTTGGACGAGAATGTGAGACAGATGAAAGTTTTAAGAAGCCGTTCCTAAATGAATATTGGACATCAAGGAAACACAATGAGGTTCTAAATGAACTCTATCAGCATAGAAAGTATAGTTATGAACGTGGTAAAGGTTTAAAGAAGTTTTTTTTAAAAACTATATGATAAAAACATGTTCACAGTAAATGATAACAGCCAAACAGTTGCAGGATAAAGATTTATTGGAATCCTTGACCACGGTTTCGGTATATCTAAATATACCTTCATCAGAAGCAAAAATACACTAAAATCATATCCTGCAGTGGAGATACATAAAACAATAGTGCCAAAGGCGTCGTCAGTAGTAAAACATCATCTCTACTAGACAACTTGGAAGAAAGAAATCATGAGGTGGAATCTGAACAGAGACAGCCAAGAATTCTTAATGCAGCCAACAGGGACAAACCAGTAAATGACAGAAGACATGATGATCAGTGATGGTACAATAATGATCGAGGATCACATGGTCACGGATTCAGAGGAAGACATAGTGACATAGTGACTACAGAGGGAGAGGTGGTGGTGCTGCATTCTACAATGATAGGTATCAGAGAACAGGGTTCAGTTAACAGACTGAGCCAGAGGAAAAGTAGGTGCGATTCCTGATGAGGTCCGGTTAGGAATCCCAGAAACAGGACCACAGCCTTGGGCAACAGTTGAGAACCATAGACTAGAGAGTGATAGAGTAAGGAGAACTGGAGTTAAACGTGAAGAGAATGTAATGGAGCAGGTAGTAAAACATCAACGAAGAATGGCAGATAATGCAACAGGTAGTGGAGAAATATGTAGGATGGCTCATGTAAATTATGTACAGGTCACTAATTTTCAAAATGGACACGCAGAGGAGACTTATTGCCAAGGAAAAGATCTGCAACAATTGAAGGGAGATGATGTTCTAAGTAGTGATGGATTAACAGGTAGAGAATCACGCATGGTAGAGTTTGTTAAAATGTATGATGGTCAGGTACATAGGGAGCAAGAGTATGACGCTAGAAAGACGAGAAGAGATAGAGGAATATGTGCACAAGAGAATAAGCTTGAGGATTTTGATGAAATTGTTAGTTATGAGGAAGACAGAACTACAAAAGTGTTGTGTGCTGCCAATGAAAATTGTTCTGGTAACATGAAAGACTGTCAACCCAGTCACATTAGCGGATAATGTCAGAGGAAGGGAGGTATGATTGGTGTGAAGATGGTGACTGTGTACGTCTCATAGTAAATCATAAGAATTATAGTGTGTATGAGGTCACAGGTGATGTTGAGGACACTAACTATACTAATAAGAATGAAGGTGTGAAAATGCATTCTGATATGGGATCTCCAATGAGAATGTCGATGTTAAGCCAAGAAGATGATGAGAGCTATCAGAGTGAAAAGAGACTTACAGAAAGGCGTGCAAACGTGCAGCTTTGGGATAAGTGTGTACGGAGTGTTAGGAGTACAAGGAAAGGGAAGCCACTTGATAGAGCTTTGTACAGGCAATGTGCAGTAGCGCTTGAAGAGGATTTCGTGGCTGATAAAAGTAGAGCGTCGAGAGTGCTAACCATACGAAAATTGGAACAAGGGGATGAAGTCTTAAATGACTTGCTAAAGGAAGATGCTGATGATCTGGAGGAAGCTGTGCAACCAATAATAGAGGGAGAAATTATCAATGTAAAATATGACATCCTTCTAGATTCAGGAAGTCCAGTTAATGTAGTGTCACAGAGGTTGTACACAGCATAGTTGGAACAAGGTAGAGAAATACCAAATTTTCCTGTAGACGGTGTGTTCATTGTGGGTGCTATTGGTACAAAAGGTAAAAGTGTAAAGGAGCAAATCCTGATTACAGTAAAGTTTAATGAGAAGACTTACGAAGTTTCAGCTCTGGTTGTACCTGCACTGGCATTGCCTTTGATATTTGGTGTAGAGTGGTTAGCAAAACAGAAAGAGTACTTAGATTTTAGAAATGGGAATGTGAGGATAGTTAATAAAGAAGAAGAGGATGTTATTGCATTCAAGGGTGCCATGAAGGCATGTGAAGAAATTGGCCGAGAAAAAAGTTTTGCATTATGTTTTGAATGTCCCTAGTATGAGTAATGGAAACAGTTGCTGATAGTTGACACGCAGCGACACGGCGTCGCAGATCGTTACTGTTATTTGATTGCAGGAAAATGATCTATTTGTCATGTGTAAAGTTTAGTGGTTGTTTCGTGAACTCAAAACGTAAGAAGATTCAGTAGGAAGTCTGGTATAAAAAATGGGTTACTCGGCAACTTGACTGTCGATGTGAAGTGATGAGAAATAACCTCCCAACTCAAAATTGGCAGGCAAAATGCTTTTTTATTTTTGAGTTCTATGGAGACGACGCTATCAGCGAGTAATACAGGCAGGTTAAGTCTTTTAGTGTGAACGGCTCGTAACTTTTTGTCATTGTTCAGGAGACTACTGGCAAACTGACACCTGGGCTCTATTTCAGCAGATGTGCCCACTGTTTTAAATTGGTTAGCTTATACGGTTCACACTGTGATCTGCTTACTTTGGGACGGAACAGATCGATTGCATGTATAAAATCGACAACCGACTGACTCCTGAAGACTAAAACGCTTTTTGGCTCTTAAATGATGACGTAAATCGACATTCTCATAGAACTGCTTGAAACAGAACAGTTAGTGCTGAACTCTCTGCTGAATGGAATTGGATTTTCTGTTGGCGTCTGCCAGATAATGCTTCGTAGGAATTTTAGGTTGGAAATATGTTAGCCGTGTTGTATTTGAAGAAAGCGTGAAGTTTGTTTACAAAATAAACACGTTATATATTGGCAATATTTCTGTAAATGAATATTCAATTGACATAAAAAAAATTGGTAAAGAGACAAACTGTTGGCTTTCCACCATTGACAACGTAACCGAGTACAAAACTAATCATGTTCAGATACTGTGTACATGATAACGCATCTGGTCTGCTCAGAAACGCTTGAAGACGAATTGCGGGATGGTATGAAAGAAACAGGATACGTGTGAGTACACTCCCAATCTGTGTCCGATCGAAGCTTCTGCTCCAACTGCCTTGTCGTCTACGTGTCGGTAAACCCTTACCTTCCTTGCTTCTTCACCGAGCGAGGTGGCGCAGTGGCTAGAACACTGGACTCGCATGCGGGAGGACGACGGTTCAAACCCGTCTCCAGTCATCCTGATTTAGGTTTTCCGGATTTCCCTAAATCGTTTGTGGCAAATGCCGGGATTGTTCCTTTGAAAGGGTACGGCCGAGTTCCTTCCCAATCCTTCAATCCTTCACTAATCCGAGCTTGTGCTCCGTCTCTAATGACCTCGTTGTCGACGGGACGTTAAACACTAATCTCCTCCTTCCTACTTCATTGTGAAGGCCAAGATTTATACCAGGACAATCCTTATTTGTTTCTAGGCTATTATGTGTAAAAATAGGAATTCTTCAGATTTTTCAAGACTCGCAGACTGTGATTCGCGTTACGAGAAAACTTACAAGAAGAGGTACTGAATAGTTTACTATCTCACCGCAGTAAACGACATCCTGTAGCTGTTTCGAAACGGTTTGGGATATTTCATGAATCTTTAGAACATAACGTCTGTAGCACGTAATGTCTGGGTGTATCCTGAATGCTGCCTGTATTAGAATCGCAGCAAAAGACCGGTAGTGACCTTCAACTGGCCAAACACTGCGTACCATGAAACAGACAAGAAATAACATTGCCAAACTGTAAATTGAAACCAGAGGGCTGAGAGAAATAATTCACATCAAAATCTTTTATGACTGTCGAGCATAACTTCTAACCTTCCGTTCATAAATGGGACAAATATCAACTTGCTTCCTCCAGCAAAGAGCCTAGAAATGATAAAAAATAAAATTTAAATTGGACTGAACCCGTAACTGCAATTTACAAATGGCACCAGCGTCTCACAATGCTCTAGAAAAATATAAGGAGCTCTACCCTCTTGAACTGGAAAAGAAACGTATATGGACACTTATACCTCCTTATTGATTACGGCGATGTTATCCTGAAAGGCCTTTCTCAGGGAAGCTCACAGCTCTTAGAATTGGTTATTAATGCCTGTATTCGTTACATCTGTGATGTTTGACTCTTTGATCACATTTCACCAACATATGCAGAGCTGTCCTGGCTGCGTGCTGACAAGCACAGAGATTTTCGTACCCTCTGTCTTGTCTACTACCTTATCAGTGAACACTGTTCCTCACATATCTCCTAGACTTTAACGCTCTTGACTGAACAAAATGGGAGAAACACCTGTTCCCATCGGAGCAAAATCCTTTCCGTTCCACTCCATAGTTCAACCACTTTCTCGAAGTCCTTCTCAGTAGCAGGAAGCCTGACTCTGAAATAAACTCCCGCATTATATTAGAGAACTGAATAACATCTCCAGCTTCAGTCAGTGACATATTTACTAAAGAAACAATGAATACCGCTGTCCCTGTACGCACTCGTTACCCTTGTAGATTCCTCTTTCCAACTTAGTCTTTCTCATTTCCGGCTATTCCTAGGCGATGCAGTCTCCTTAAATTTCGCTTCTGCAGAGCTCGTTACATCTATTTTGTGCTCTCCTTGTGTCTCCAAGTATCTTTATAGTCACTATTGTCATTATTTTTATAAT
The DNA here is from genome assembly GCF_023864345.2 of Schistocerca serialis cubense. Taxonomy (NCBI): domain Eukaryota; kingdom Metazoa; phylum Arthropoda; class Insecta; order Orthoptera; family Acrididae; genus Schistocerca; species Schistocerca serialis. The sequence continues at coordinate 444,551,787 of NC_064645.1, forward strand.
GTTAGTAGCAGCAGCTGCAATAATGCGGTTACTGCCGGTATTATCTTCACTTTTTCATAGTGAGTATAATTTACTCACACTGCCACTTCAGCCACTTAATTCATTTTAATACTAGTTGTCATATTAAAATTGTTATTTTTTAGGTAACTATGATATAAAAAAGATACTGTACGTGTGAAACTATGGCCCAATGGGGGAGATGGCCATATGTCCCTAATCGGATCAGGCTAAATAAATGCGAGGGCTGTTCGGAAAGTGAGGAACGATCGGTTGCGAAATGGAAACCACTGTGAATATCCGATGAGACTTTTCACAGACGTTTTGGGCAGTGTCTCTAGTATGCCCGTCGATCGCATCAAGACGCTGTTTTCAGTTGTGAGCGCACTGTGAGGGAGTAAAGGGGCCTAGAACAATAAAGGGGCCTAGAACAACATTGTCTCCCGCCAAGTAGGAGGGCCCGCTGAGAGGTTTCGCCTTAATGAATGCAGCCCACCCAACACAATTGCCACGCACTTCCTTCTTCATGGCAATTCTCAGCCACACTCTGCAAAGGCAGTGAAGACGCTCCTGCAGCCTTTTCACCCACAACACAGCCGTAATTGGCTCGTCCTGAGTATCATCTCTGTTCACGTGAAATGCTGGGTACGAACACAACACTTGGGCACAGGCTACACGCTGTAGACCAGCGTAGAGAATTATCGGAAGGCACAGGTGTTGGAAATTTGGTATAACGCTCCGTCAAATGTATACGCCTGAGCGGCGACTATGTAGAGAAGTACCTGGAAGGTGTAGCTAAATGTGCAGAGAAAATAGATTTGATTTTCACTGTTGTTTACATTTCACGACCAACCGTTCCTTACTTTCCAAATAACCCTCGTAAATTAAATGAAAAATGAGCAATAGCACTGAATTCAATGAAAAATTGGAACACAGAATAGTATCACAGGCAGCAGGAGGTTTGCGGAGTGGCAAACGTGCCCTGACGTAGCCGCTGGCTCCAAGAGCGGCCCTGACGACACTATACCCAGAAATGCAGCACTGCGAGGGTAACATGAGTTACGTTATTTCACAGGTTACGAAGAGTAATGAGAAACTAGATCCTTCACTTCCTGATAAAAGTTAATCCTGATACAAATCGGACGTCGGCTGTAAGCCTAATAAATGGTTATTCAATAAAAGTGTGATGCAACAGTTAGAAGCTGATTTATTTATTTATGTTTTTTTTGAGGCGTCCACGACCTATCACGATATCCAGTGACAGACGCCCTGACTAAATTTATTATACTGTACACATATTCTTAGCTTTCCTTGTAAATCACATAACCGCCCCATCATTTGTTGTTGTAGTTCTCCCATCCAGCGAGCTACTCGGGAAATTTTAACTTAATGGCTTTAATGACATCCAGCTTGTAAGTATGGAGTCTTTCGATCACATCACAAAGAAGGGCTTCGCATTATCACTGAAATAAAACTGAACTCATTCGAGGAACGTAAAATTTGAGGTCCCACAAGGATTGATACCCGGCCCATTCCTGTTGTTCTTCCAACAATTCAAGCACGCTTTGAAAGCTGTAATGTTTGTTTACAATTGTAGCACACCAATCAAGGAATCTAATTCAATATTACCAAGTAAACTTAGATGATACATAACAGTTCAATGACTCCTCTAGAACAAACAGTTGACCTCATAATCTCAGAAAGATTCATATTGTGCGATTTACCACACCTAGAAACAACATGCTAGTTGACATTAGTAGTCAGAAACTGTGTACAGCACCGACTGTACCGTTTATCGGCGATTGCAGTGGATCATGAGTTAAAAGTGGAGTAGATAAATGAACCAGGAAACTCCGTTCCGCATTGTTTGTACCTCTATTTGCGTTGGTTTATATTTTACATATTTTCACTCTTTCTTGTTATATGGACTTATCTTGTGTGGCAGTCGACCTAAAATAAATAAAGTATTTATTCTGTACGAGCGAGTAGTAAAAAAATTGGCTAAAGCAGATACTGTACATCTTGGAGAGGCTTCCTTGAAATTCTTTCGCCAATATCTTGTACATTTAGTTCTTAATGGTATTTGCAGTTAATAGTAAATACTAGTTTTAGTTGTAGCTGAACTGTGATTTAATCGGTTGCAAGACATAACACAAAGATAATTGTCATAAATACTTGGCCTTGGCTTTTTTGTTTTGGGTTCAAAGTGTAGTCGCGGAAATAACTGGCAATCGTTTAATATAAGTAAGGCTGTATCGCTTTTTTCGATGTAGCCACCTACCTGTTAATTTACTACGGGCGGTTTAGATTTAGTAGGTATTATCAGAAATAGCTTTAAACATGTAGTGACTGTTAAACGCACCCTTGACGTATCGACAAGTCATGGTTCTTTTAGATTGTGGAATAGCTTACACCATTCTACATTCCTTTTAGTTCTGCTTGTTTCATTTTGTTTAATACGAAGAATGAATCAACGAATGACCGCCTGAATGCCCATCCAGTTTTCTGGACAATATTCCTTATAGTCCTGGACATCACTCGGTGTCAAATCAAATGTTGTGTGGGCTCAAAGAATCGCCTTTGGAAACTTGTGTACGTTTTCGTGACATCTTTGCAGGTTTTCGTAACCTTTAAGAATGGCTACTGGACAATCCACCGTTGACAGTCGCAGGAAAGTCTGAACGCATTGTTTAGCAGTTGGAGATTTATCTACTGGTAATCCCCTCGCATGCTTCTGTTTTGGCGTTACTTTCACACGTCATATCCACCGATAATTAATGATTAATACAATAGATACACTTTCATTTTGAGTTGCAATATTTAACAAGTGCACTGCCTGACCTCTTAATAAGGAAATCTGGGTCGGTATAGTTTACTTATTGCTGAATATACAAAGTATGGACGAAATTGAATAGAAAAATTTGTATTTTTGTCATGTTAGTAGAACTTTTACATTATTTTTCAAGGCGTTACTGATGTTTAAAGTATCAATATTAGGGGGCTTTCATTGTGCAAGAAATTCATCCAAAGACAGCGAAGGAGTAGGAAATAAAAGCTAAGCGGATGGGGTAAGAAATTTGAGGAAGTGTTGGCTATAGATGAGAGTCACTTGGGGAGCTGAGATGAAACATCAGAGGAAGTGTTAGAGGTCGGAAGACCACAGGCAAATACTTTTCGGGAGAATCCAACTTCAGGGTGCCAATGATAGTTCTAATTTTCGATTAATGAGGAGATGGTTCCTTTGAGAAAGAATCCTTCCTAAATCCAATCTTGTGCTTCGTTTATAATGACTTCATTGCCGCTTGGGTGTTAAGCTCTTCATCTGTATCTACATCTGCACCCACAAGATACATAAGGGCGTGTGGTGAAGGGTACTTTTGATACCACTATCTCTTTTTCCCCTTTTCCTCTTCCACTGACAACTGGTACAAGCTATGGCCGACAGTCCACGCCTCCTTAAGAGGCGATTTTTTCGTCGTGACCATTTCACGAGACGTATATTGGAGAAAGTAATATGTTACCTGACTCCTCTTCCTGGAACATATGCTGTCAGTATTTCAACTATACATCTCTCCGTGATGCACGGTGCCCCTTTGTTGCATCTGCCACCTTCCATTTGCCACCGTCTACTTAATTTTCTCGCCCTTGCTAAATGATCCAGTGATGAGATGCATGTGAGCTTCATTGGATCTTACCTATATCATCTATTAATCCAGTTTCGTGTGGGTTTCAGACTGATGAGCAATACTCAAGTATGGTTAGAATAATTATTTCCTTAAGAGTCTCCCTATGTACCTCAGTCCGGCATTTTCTTTTCCTGCTGTTTGTTTTATGCGATCTTTACATTTTAGGTTCCTGTAGAAGCTATTCCTATGCATTTTACGGAAATTTTATCGCCAGTAGCATGAGTCTTTTCGCCTATTTATGTTTAGTTCGTTACATTTATTTACGTTTGTGTTTTCCTGCATTTCACCATAGTCTTCCGGCGTTCCAGACAGGACAGCAGATAGCAGAAACGATCAGATACCGCTTGAAGAATTTTGACATCATCCACTACACCGTTTAGACACTGTAAGCTGTAACAGCCCTTCACATCTGTCGATTTCGTCCCATTAAGACGATATTAAGTTCTACCTGCAAGAAAGCTGTGGCTTCATTCACAGATCACTTCCTGTTCTCCAGGGGGAGCAAGAATGCGGCTCGCGATCCTTGCTGTGGCTCACGGGCCGTAGTGCTCAGCCTGGATGCACAGTTCACTCACTGCCACGCCATGCTGTCTGAGTGGGTGGAGGGGGAAGGGGAAATTACGAGTGTGTTATTTATAGTTGGTAGTGCACTCACACTGAGTATGACTTGCTTGCATAGTTTGTATTTCTCAACAACAGAAATCACAAACGAAATAGATTTTCAATATTATTTAATTATTTCTGTCGCATTGAAGACATAATATAATTTTATCTGGTAAAAAACTGTTGGCTTACGGGCAGATGCAGACAGTTTCACAGATTTTCTTCAGTTTCATAAAAAGAAAAATTATCTTTTACACAAATATGCTGATCGAAATATTGCAGCACATTTTTAACTTCATTATGGAGATGTGCAAACTCTACCTGGGCAAAAAATGTAGACGTTCTTGATAGGTTTAACGTAAAAGGATTTAAAACTGGAATTACAGTGTAGAATAATCAGTACCATCCGGATTGCACATGGGCGTTTCGACTGAAATGGCTAATCTTCTCGGAAACAGTTGAAAAACAAATGTACGATTGACAGCGTCCTCAGAATGTTTAGAAAACTATCCCTGTAGTTATTTCAAGGCCACAATGAATTCTTCAAAACCTCACATACCCTTTTTTTCATACTTTTCTTTCCATATTTCGCTTGCACCTCTATTTTTTCTTGAGATGAATTTTAGCAAACACAAGCACTTCTCGGTGAGTATCTAGACGTGTTTGCTCAAATCTCTTTTTGTGAAGGGAAAGGTCGTGAGAGCGAAATATACATCAACGGTGCGAAAACAGTGTTCACAAAAGTATCAGGAAGAGACATCCGCCAGAGATGGACAAGGTGGAAAATATAAATACAGTAACATTCATAACCAGTATCCACAAATACAGTATTTTAAAGAAATAAACAAATTTATTCATGACTGCATTGCAGATGATATGCTGCCAAATGACGCAAAGGGCCACAAAAAGGCCGACGTGTAAAAATCAATTTCCACTAATAATATAATTTTCAGGTCAGCAATCTAAATAAATCAAACGAAATGCACGTGTTATGGTGTTTAGGCCTAACCGAGGATGATATTTCTATTGTATATTACAGAAAAAGATCGAACCGCAAAAAATTTCACACAGATGTCAAAACATGCTTGGCAAATAAAAAAGAAATAAACTGTATTTTGTATAAGGTGGGATTTGAAAAAAAATAGCAAATTTTATATAGCTTTGGTTTACTGAAAAACAATTGAAACTACTTCTTTAACTATTTTCTTTACTAAATACGTCCTACAGAAGTTTCCCTGACAAAGACAATTCAAGCTTAACCTATGCATTTATTACCCACAATGTAGAAGCCCAACATAATCTGACTGCTATATATTGACAACATGATTTCCAATAATTAGCGCAAAAGAATGGCACTGAATTCCAAGAAATCCTAAAATAAAACCAATTCAAAGAAAATGAAATTACAGAAATATGAAACTACCTCCAGCTCTGTTAATTGCTAAACTCATTTCAATCATGAATCTCGATAGTGGAAACCCCAGTCTTTTTCAGAAGTTGCTTACCTCAGAGAAAATCTTCGTAACACGAACAAAAGCAATTACAGCAAGTAGCAACAATAGCCAGTTAAATATAAAGATTCTGACCACTATAGACTCCAATTACTAGGACGCATATGGTTAGCGAAAGAAAGATTTTGTTGAAGAGCAAACAATGTATTTAGAAAATTTTACCATATTCATGTGACATCCAGTTCCGAAAATTATATAGTTGTCAATAATTCCACTGCCCAAGCATTATTAACCATCCATCCTCCTACATTTCCTTGAGTATTTTCTTATAAACATGTCATTTCATCTCACCATACAACGCATATCCTACCAACACAGAGTCTCCACTAAGAATATCATGTCCCTACACTTCCATATCCACTCGCTAACTGCCAGTCCGTCCAACCACAGAATCTCTTCCCGAGGGGGCAGAGCGCTGTCAGCGATATTAACACAGTCTATAGTGCTGCCAATAAACAGGATTCTTACACAATGTATAAATAACTGGCTAAGGAGCTGGGAAACTAGAGACCAAATGCAGTAAAAATGTATAATTCATAGCTTTAAGACGACGATAACGATAGTGCTAAATTAATATGGCGTGAGTTGATATTTATATCTGCTACATCTACATCTATATGCATACCCCTCAAGCCACCGTACGGTGTACGGCGGAGAGTACCTTGTACTAAATATGTTTCACGCCACACGCAGATAGAGCGAGGTAAAAGGACTGTGCTTATGCTTCCGTACGATCCCTAATTTCTCATACCTTATCTTCGTGGCCTTTACGCGAAATGTACGTTGGCAGAATTAGAATCGTTGCGCATTGAGCTTCAAATCTTGGCTCTACGAATTTCCCGAATAGTGTTTCGCGAAAGAATCGCTTGTTAATCTAACCTACCGCTAACAAATGGAGCAGTTACAATCTTGAGGCCGCGGTATGCAGAGTGAAAGGAAACAGTCGGCAGAGCGTAGGGCTGGTCGCTGCAGCGCGTCACGTGGGTGGTTAACGTCAATTAGCGGCTGGGCTTTGAATCCGTGGGAGACAACGCTGCGGGGCTGGCGCTGTTTTAACCTGGCCGCAGTAGCCGCCGCACAGACGGGTGTCCGCTGCTCTCTCGCTGCACTAGGCTGCGGGGGGACTTCCGAAATGTAGACGATACCCGGGGATCGGCATAGCTTACCGTGCCATTCGCGCCCAATGAGTGCGCCTCGGAAAGGCAGTTCTGGGAAAGTCGTCATTATATTTTTCCAACCTCCCCATTGTTGTAGACTATGACATCTCGGAGACACAGGGCTGCAGTGTGTCTTACTACGCTGAACTTAACTGATATCCATCTGGGTAGCAGAGTGGTCAGCGTACCTGGCAGCCATGATGAGAAGCCGAGTTCGATTCCATGTACTATCAGGGATTTTTCCTTGTGTGTGTGGGTGTGGGGGGAGGGGGACCTGGGCACTAGGCATCTCCGCACAGTAAACGGTAGGATGCCGCACGCGAAAAATGCGAAAATTTTGTTGTTGATGATCGTGCAAATGCAATGAAGGAAATAATTTATAGAGAGTTTCAGATGGCGAAGAGTAACTTTCGAAGTACGGGTGTATAAAAACTGAGATCTTGGAGTCAGTAATGTTTATTCTGTTTGTAAAAATTCCGAAACACTGCTTTTCCAATTTTTTATTACATGCTAGTAACTGTGAAAAAACTGTTAAAACACTTCAGGACAAACCAAGCCAATTTTCAGACATTACCCAATAGTGGAAATTTTCGTGTTTCAATTTAACTTTCATCAAATGCATAAATTTATATACTCTTTTTTCTGTTTTTCGTCTTTTCCGTAGTTTCTTTAAATTCTTATAGGTATGTACCGTCTGCGACAAATGTGGGTGAAAGAACGCCATAAATCGGCCGGCTGGAGTATGGAAACTTCCGAATACATCTCAAGGACCACACAAATGAGTTAACAGCGCTGAAAATGGTAACTAACACCGAACGATAAGCACATTACGAACTTTGTGCCAGAAAAGTTGGTTTTAACCTAAAAAACAAGTGAAAGACACGACAAAATGTAATATAGCAGCATATTGTATCTACCACACAGTATTTTTATTCTTTGTATAAAAGGGAACGTGTATTACAGGGCACTGATGATGCTTCCGAAATGAATAAGAGAAACGCGTATGGCAGTAAACAATTTGCCATCAATTAGTTTGCATAGACGGTGCATACTTCCACGAATATCAGTTTCTAGTTTGAACATGTAATTTCATTGTAATTTTATACTTTGTCTGTATCCATTTCGCAGTTTATAAAATACTTACGCATTTTATGCATTTCCTAGGAAAAGCATCGAATTAATATTTATTAAACTAAACATTTTTCCAAGAAGTTGTAGGCATTTTACGTATATCCTAGGCATTCCATATAGTGCCTTAAATTTACACTTTCCTAGAAAAAAATACACGATATTTATCTAAATATTTAATTAAATAATATGTTACTTCTACTGCTGCCAGATGTACACGTGTTTTTATTGAAAGGATCAGTGTCACGAGGAAGAGATCTCTTAGAAACATTTTATGAATTTTCAGTTAAAAATATTTACTACACTTTTTTATCCAATACGCTAAAATTAGTTTCATATAGGGCTTTGAGGACTTACTCAGTGAGGAAGGAGTGCGTGACCGGTTTGGAGGGGGGGGGGGGGGGGGTACCGAATACGAATCATGCCTTACCCCAAAGATATCAATTCAGTGTCAGTTTCAAGCTAGGCGGAACATGTAACTCATCTCACTAGCTGGAAGTATGCCCAGAACCATTTGTCCTGATATCTGAAAACTATTTGTCGTTCACCGCAAAACTAATGCAAGCTGCTTCACCCTCTCTCATCACAGATCCTGGGCAATCTCTTGTTCTTGGCTACCGTACTTCTATTTTTCCATTTTGACTGTTATAACTCTTACATCATTACACAGATATGAAAAGGCTCGCAAGAGTTTGCCCATATCTCGATGGACGACGGTTGATGGACTATCAACATTCTAACATTCTAGATGATTCCAGGCGAAGTCTACAACACAACGCCTTGCCGTCTGCCACCATACCGAAAAGGGATACTACATTCCTATATTAGACGTGTCGAATACGGTTGCTCTTGAGTGTAAATGGAGGGGTTTGATAAATTAGAATCGTTTTTAAAAGAGAGGGCGGGTAGAAAGTTTGGCTGTTGAGCAGGACAGTCTACTCACCACCATCTTGAGCACGTCGTCGCGCACATTCCTGTGGTGTTGGCAGATGGCGTACGCCGACGAGTGGGAGAAGATGACGGGAGCAACGGAAGCGTTGATGGCGTCGATCATCGTCTGGTGCGACACGTGCGCCAGGTCCACCATGATGCCCAGACGATTCAGTTCCTGCACCACCGTCTAGAAAAATAGCATTGTATTGACATTATGGCTGCAGACCAGATCGGTAGCTTACACTAGGAAGGCCCACTTTGTTACTGAACCGTTTTCTTCAGAAAGGACAAAAGTATGACGACAATTGCGCTATAGTTGTAGGTGATCAATGAATGAACTAAACTGACGAGCAAGTCGCACTTTGCAACTGGTTGGCTCAGTGCAAAATAAGTAAAATAAGTTTTCTTTACTCTCATTCTGGAAACGAACTTGTCAAAGAGGGTGGAGGAGCGGACGGACAGAGATTCAGGGCACTCTCTTGTCTTCGAGGTGGGAAACTGACCCTAAAGGCGGAAGAATCAGCAAGGGTCAACGGCATGAGGACGCAGAAGGCAATGGAAACCACTGCGTTAAAGTCACATTACGTGTATCCACACGATACGTGGCCCGTAATTAAAAAAGTGTGATGATGATCTCTCCATTGGCAAAAGATTCCGGAATAGTCTCCCATTCGGATCTCCAGGAGGGGACTGCCAAGGGGGAGGTGGCCTTGAGAAAAGTTTGAATAAGTAAAGGCACGATAACGTTCTACGAGGCGGGGCGTGGAATGTCAGAAGCTCTAACATGGTAGGGAAGCTAGGAAAACTGAAAAAGGAAATGCAAAGGCTCCATCTACTCGTAGATATAGTAGGGGTCAATGAAGTAAAATTGAAAGAAGACAAGGATTTATTGTCAGATGGTTATAGGTTAGTAATACCAACAGCGCAAGAAAATAGTACAATGGGTGTAGGATTCGCTATGAATAGAAAGGTAGGACAAAGAGTGTGTTAAGGTGAACAATTCTGTGATAGGGTTGCTCTTATCAGAATAGACAGCAAACCAACGTCGACAACGATAGTTCAGATATATATGCTGACGTCGCAAGCTGAAGATGAAGTGATTGAGGAAATATATGATAACATTGAAAGCCTAATACAGTACGTAAAGCGAGATGAAAATCTAATAGCCATGGGGGACTGGAATGCAGTTGTAGGGGAAGTTGCAGAAGAAAAGGTTACTAGAGAGTACGGGCGTGAGACAAGGAATGAGAGAAGAGAAAGACTAATTGAGTTCTGTAATAAATTCCAGCAAGTTATAGCGAATACTCTGTTCAAGAATCACAAGAGGAGGAGGTATACTTGGAAAAGACCGAGTGATAGCGGAAGATTTCACTTAGATTATATCATGGCTAGACAGAGATTCCGAAGTCAGACTAACAGACTATCGCAGAGGAGAGAGGGGATGGGTGGAAGCCTCTTGAGGGGGAAGACTTGTCCGATGTGACAGAAGAAGAAACAGGGGATCCAGTATCAGCATCGGAATGTAAGAGAGGTTTGGAGGAGTTAGGATTAAATAAGGCTAAGGGTTAGATAACATTCAATCAGAATTTCTTAAGTCACTGGGGCAAGTGCCAACAAAAGGACTAATCACGTTGGTGTGTAGAATGCATGGGTTGGACCACATACCATCTGGCCTTCTGAAAAATACTGTCCCCACAATTTCGAAGACTACAACTGCTGACAGGTGCGGGAATTATTGCACAATCAGCTTAACAGCTCATGCATCCAAGGTTGTGACAAGAATAACATACAGAAGAATGGAAAAGAAAACTGAGGATGTGTTAGGTGACGATTAGTTTGGCTTTAGGAAAGGTAAAGGCACCAGAGAGGTAATTCTGACGTTGCGGTTGATAATGGAAGCAAGACTAAAGAAAAATCAAGACACGTTCATAGGTTTTGTCGACCTGGAAAAAGCGTTCGACAGTGTAATATGATGCAAGATGTTTACACACCATGCACTAGAGCCAGAGCGAATAATAAGTGTGGAAGACCAAGAACGAAGTGGTCGGATTAAAATAGGTGTAAGATAAGGATGTAGCCTTTCACTCCTGTTGTTGAGTCTATTCATCGAAGGAGCAATAATGGAAATAAAAGAAAGTGACCTTAAAAAACCAATAACGGACGGTGGAAGGAGAATATCAGAAGCAGACTAGCACTGGCAAAAAGAGCTTTCCTGGCCAAGAGAAGTCTACTAGTATCAATCGCAGGCCCTAATTTGAGGAAGAAGTTTATCAGAATGTACGTCTGGAGCGAGCGTTGTAAGGTAGTGAAACATGGACAGCGGGAAAACCGGAACAGAAGGGAATCGAAGCATTTGAGATGTGGTGTCGAAAATGAGATGAACTGATATGGTAAGGAATTATGGGGTTCTGCGCAGAATCTTAGAGGAGAGGAATATGTCGAAAACACTGACCAGCAAAAGGGACAGGATGATAGGACATCTGTTAAGATATCAGGGAATGACTCCCATGGTTACTAGAGGGTGCTCTCGAGAGCAAAAAATTTAGAGAAAGACAAAGATTGGAATACATTCACCAAATAGTTGAGAACCTAGATTGCAAGTGCTACAATGAGATGTAGAGTTTGGCACAGGAGAGGAATTCGTGGCGGGAGGCATCAAACCAGTCAAAAGGCTGATGAAGAAAGAAAAAAAAATGACGGGTTTATGGCCAATTTTGGGGATGTCCGGTTCTACCTCACCATGGAAGGTACTTCCTATTAGTGGTTGGCTGATCGGCTTGCACTAGCCGCACCACGCACGAGCAAGTTTGTGGATGGCGCTGTTTGCGATCCTTTTACGGCGTTGATTACCATTGGTTATGTTTGCCACAGAGGAGCTTGATGACAGTGGAGTGGACCACCGATCCCGATCGCTATTTGGTAAGTAATATACACAGACCCGCAGCTGACAATGTTATTCATTGCATCACATACATCCAAAAATAATCTTAATCAAGGTAATTGGAGGAAATCAAGAATGAGTTCAAATGGTTCAAATGGCTCTGACCACTATGGGACTTAACATCTGAGGTCATCAGTTCCCTAGAACTTAGAACTACTTAAACCTAACTAACCTAAGGACATCACACACATCCATGTCCGAGGCAGGATTCGAACCTACGACAGTACCAGTCGCGCTGCTCCGGACTGAAGCGCCTAGAACCGCTCGGTCACCGCGGCCGGCAAGAATGAGTCTACAGAAAAAATTCGGTAAATGCAATTCAACAGACGGAGTAAATATCGAAAGTTTATGGAACATTCCGTCGATTCTTGGAGGAACACAGACATATCAAAAACTTGAATACACAATAGTAATGTCCCATGATAAAATGTACTTAACAGTTCGTTTCGAACAGGCATTCGGCTTCCTAGGCCATCGTCAGATTACGTACTACTAAACAAATTGTTCGCACAACTTCGGTCAAGTATTCACAGCTGCACAAAGATTGTTTCTCAGAAATATGGGACATTTTACGAATATATCGATACAAAAACATTAACATAATGTAATACCCAAAGAGGTTCAGTACAAATAAATCTTATATTACATTATATTCAAGGATTAAAAGGTTATGAATATGTAAGCCAAATACGTTGTCCAACTGAGCAATGGTACTGCTTGCTGAGTGGTAACGTGTTTGGCTGATATGCAGCAGGCCAGGGTTCGATTCTCGGTCGTGTTGGATATTTTCTCCGCTCGTGGACTGTGTGTTGTGTTGTCCTCATCATCATCGAATCATCACCGACGTGCAAGACGCTCAATGTGGCGTCACCTAAAATAAGAATTGTAACCCTGCTGCCGAACTTTCCAGGTCTGGGCCTCTGTGCCAACATCGACACACGATCATTTCATTTCATTTCATGGTACAGACTACTGTGTGACAGGCGGAGAAAGGGGGCGGGGGCAGAGGGGACAAAGGAGTCTATGAAATGTGAGTGTGGAACATTTATAACGAGCATATTATTTAGTGGTGAGAGAAATATTAAGTGGCTGCTGCTACTTTAGTGAGGGTGAGTAACTGGAATGTTTGGTCAAGAGGACGAGATCAGGATTCTTTGATTGGTAATTATAAATGGCCAGAATTTCGGGTAATATTAGTTTCCTGCTTTTGGTTCCTCTATGGAGAACATCACATTTAATGTCGTATAAATGACGTTCATTCAGAGCATATTCTGCAATGTTGCAATCTTCCTTTTTCGGTCTCCAACTCCTTTCATAATCAGTCAGTCTGGTAGTTATAGCTCTTCGTGATTGGCCTGCATATAAATGGCCACAGAGATTTCAAGAAAGTAAAGATATTACTACAATATATTTGGCTTATACAGTCATATACGTTTAATCTTTAAATATACTGTAATGAAGATTTATTTGTTCAGAAACTCTTTCGGTATTACATTATGCTAGTATTTTTGTATCGACATATTCCTATATATTTCCATATTTTTGAAAACAGTCTTTGTACGGCTACGATCACTTCCTCCCTTATGTTGAAAATACACATTGTATACGCAGAAATAAAAGTAGACCGTATTTACTCGACGACTTTCACCAGGTAACGCTGTCGGCCTCGCTTGCAGGGAGTACTATGTTTCGTAAGTTAGCACGCTCTTTCACTCGGTTCACTACTGAAAATTTACTAAATTTTGTCATTAACGTGCTTCTTGTATGTGAGTAACTTAATGAAATCCTGATAATACCATCATTTTATCTATGAGCTACTTTGGTTTAAAGTCCTACAACTTGTCCTTTGTGAGATACGAAGAAGTGACTAGGGCTCTAGTGTCACCATTTTCCGCAGCAAGTACATAAATATTGATTTTATAAAGTGAAACACTTTTTTCTCGCTGCAGTCTATACTTATTTATGTTCTAGAGGTATTTCGCCATTTACTTTTTGGCATCTTCAGTAGATTTAATATTGAATAAAGTAGTTTCATTATTATATCCAATAGTTACAGGTTAGAAATCGGTTCTCGCCATAATTTTTTTAAATAAATTACTACTTATAGCTATTAGGTTTTGACAGTGCAACTTCTAAGAGATAGAGCAGATAATAGCCGGAGAAACGAATAACTGCCAGTAAAAATTTATTGATATAAAACAATTTGGCGTGAAATGTCATTTAATCTATAAGCGTCGCATATAAAAACAAGATGTATTATTTTCGATTAAATGCAGTGAAGATGTCTTAAAGTAATAGGCAAAGGAGGTTCGAACATAAATACACTACTGGCCATTAAAACTGCTACACCAGGAAGAAATGCAGATGATAAACGGGTATTCATTGGACAAATATATTATATTAGAACTGACATGTGATTACATTTTCACGCAATTTGGGTGCATAGATCCTGAGAAATCAGTACCCAGAACAACCATCACCGGCCGTAATAACGGCCTTGATACGCCTGGGCATTGAGTCAAACAGAGATTGGATGGCGTGTACAGGTACAGCTGCACATGCAGCTTCAACACGATACCACAGTTCATCAAGAGTAGTGACTGGCAGATTGTGACGAGCCAGTTGCTCGACCACCATTGACCAGACTTTTTCAGTTGGTGAGAGATCTGGAGAATGTGCTGGCCAGGGCAGTAGTCGAAAATTTTCTCTATCCAGAAAGGCCCGTACAGGACTCGCAACATGCGGTCGTGCATTATCCTGTTGAAATGTAGGGTTTCGCAGCGATCGAATAAAGGGCAGAGACACGGGTCGTAACACATCTGAAATGTAACTTCCACTGTTCAAAGTGCCGTCAGAGCGAACAAGAGATGACCGAGACGTGTAAACGATAGCACCCCATACCATCACGCTAAGTGATACGCCAGTATGGCTATGACGAATACACGCTTCCAATGTGCGTTCACCGCGTTGTCGCCAAACACGGATGCGACCATCATGATGCTGTAAACAGAACCTGGATTCATCCGAAAAAATGACGTTTTGTCATTCGTGCACCCAGTTTCGTCGTTGAGTACACCATCGCAGATGCTCCTGTCTGTGATGCAGCAGCCATGGTCTCAGAGCTGATAGCGCATGCTGCTGCAAACGTCGTCTAACTGTTCGTGCAGATGGATGTTGTCTTGCAAGAGTCCCCATCTCTTGACTCAGGGATCGAGACGTGGCTGCACCATCCGTTACAGCCTTGTGGATAAGATGCCTGTCATCTCGACTGCTAGTGATAAGAGGCCGTTGGGATCCAGCACGGCGTTTCGTATTACCCTCCTGAACCCACTGTTTCCATATTCTGCTAACAGTCATTGGATCACGACCAACGCGAGCAGCAATGTCGCGATACGATGAACCACAATCGCGATAGGCTACAATCGGACCTTTATCAAAGTCGGAAACATGATGGTACGCATTTCTCCTCCTTACACGAGGCATCGCCACAACGTTTCACCAGGCAACGCCGCTCAACTGCTGTTTGTGTATGAGAAATCGGTTGGAGACTTTCCTCATGTCAGGACGTTGTAGGTGTCGCCACCGGCGCAAACCTAGTGTGAATGTTCTGAAAATCTAATCATTTGCATATTACAGCATCTTCTTCCTGTGGGTTAAATTTGGCGTCTTTAGCACGTCGTTTTCATGGTGTAGCAATTTGAATGGCCAGTAGTGTATATAAATATAGATTGATTCAAGGAGAAATTGGGAGAAACTTCCTTAAACTTTATGTTGTTATTTTTAATTTTTGGGCTTTCTTTTACGTTTCATTATTTAATTAGGCTGAAAACCCACAAAATTTGTAAATATACTGCACTTGTGTAATGTAAAAATAAGAATGTACTTGTCTGATATGATGGATTCAACTGAGTAACAAAGCACATAATGCGTAACCTACATAAACGTTTTAAAAAATGTCGTCACCTTTCCAAACTCAGTGAGGCCATTGTGTTCAGGTGTCCCACCTTCACCGTCCACGGGAGAGGCGTCCGCCCTGCAAAAGAAGGAACATAGGTACACTATAACTCGACTGCTAGAGTTGATTACAAAATATTCTCTGAAAGAAATGAGACACCTGTAAATGCGAAAAATGAACACGTGTAAAGGTGTGAAGAACAAACAGCATGTTAGTATGGGTGCTGGTAGAGGATTACGAAACCCATACTTCAAAGCGCAGTGCTGTTGGGAAAACACCGTACTCTATATTCCGAGGAGCCATACTGTCTTAATAATCTTAGAGATGTTAGGATGATATCGAAAACGATTACTGTAATTAACGATATTTCAGCATTTTTGGTCTCTCCGAAGAAGCGCCCAACATACTGAATGTCAGGTATTATTTGGTATTATTGAAAACAGCTATCAGCAGTATTCATAGTTTATTTAATATTCCGCAACGAATTAAAACTCAGATCAGATTCTTCTATACGGGTAATTGAACTCTTTAATTGACAAGGAAGCTCAAAATGTCCTTATGTGTCCAGAGATAGGAACACGTAATGCACCGAGGAAGACTGTCGATCAGGATCGTTGTGGTGGTACTGGTGATGTGGGGTGGGGAAGCATCGTGCTGCACCCGCGTACTGACCTCCAATTGACCTCCAAATAATTGAAGATGGCACCCTTGCTGCTCAACGTTATCGTGACACTATACTCTTTCCTATGTGCTTCTTTTTAGGGGACTTTTCAGCTCGGACTTCATTTTTGTGAATGACAATGCGCGACCGCATCAAACAGCGGAGGTGGAGGAATTCCTGAAACTAGATGATATTCTGTGAATGGATGGGCTTGCCTTTCCCTGGAATTAAGTCCCGTCGAGCACGTGTTTGTTGCGGCGGGCAGGCGCGTTGCAGTACGTCCACATGTGCCACTGACCATCCACCAGTTGTCAACCGCGCTGGTGGCGGAATGGGAACATATCCCACAGGAAATCCTTACAACCTCGTGACCAGAATGGGGGCACGTTGAAGAGCATGCATTGCCGGTAGTGGTCACTACACCCACTCCATTAAGCACCATGAGCCGCCTCTCGTAATATCCAGGGGACTGTTACGAATCACGGTGACTTCAATGTAATTTTTGTCTTTCAATAAAAGTATCACTTTCGTTCGTCTCAGTGCGTATTTCATTCGATTACCTTCTATCCTTGAATGTAGCCTTTCTTTCTTCCAACGGTCAAAGTCTCGTCGATTCATGGGAGCCGGCCGGGGAGGCCGAGCGGTTCTAGGCGCTACAGTCTGGGACCGCGCGACCGCTACGGTCGCAGGTTCGAATACTGCCTCAGGCATTGATGTGTGTGATGTCCTTAGGTTAGCTAGGTTTAAGTAATTCTAAGTTCTAGGGGACTGATGACCTCCGCTGTTAAGTCCCATAGTGCCCAGAGCCATTTGAACCATTTTCGTGGGAGCTATGTTGCTTAACAGCTAAACATTTTGCGCAAATTACTTTGTTACTTTCGCCTTATATCGTCTTATAATTTTGCACACCAGGGTATATATAAAAGGCCATTTCAACACAGCGAACTGTAGAACACAGGGTGTAAATATTAAGTTGACAAACCAGAATAATTCGAAAAATAAGCTTCCTACGAAAAAATGTGTAGAATCCAAAGTTGATTATTTTCGAGGGGTACATCTGCTATAATTAGCCAGCCATCCCAGCCCCTTGGGGGTGGGGCGGGAGGCAGCTTTAAAATTTCAAATGGGAACCCCAATTTTTTATTGCAGAATCAGATTCTACATAAAAAACTACGTACATTTTGTCTTAAACATTCGTTTTGGTTATTGGTAGTTGGCGCTGTAATTTAAGAAAATCCATTTTTGCGTGGAAAATGGTTACGGATAAATAAAAGAATACTTATTTACTTCCTAAATTTTAATTCGCTAAAACTAAAACTCCCCCTCTGTCCCCATAGGTTGGGGTTTGAGAGAGAGGAACTAGAGTTTTACAAATGTTGACCCAAATAAAGTTTTACAAATATTTGGGTCAACATTTGTAAAGCTCTCTAATTCCCAAATCTTTGTAAAACTCAAATTCCTCTCTAATTCAAAAATATTTGGGTCGACGTTTCTAAAACTCTAATTCCTCTCTCTCAAATCCCACGCTATGGGGAGAGAGGGAGAGTTTAGTTTTAGCGAATCAAATTTTACGAAGTAAATAAGTATTTTTTATTTATATGCAACCATTTTCCACGAAAAAACGAAAAGATGGGTTTTCTTTAATTACAGCGCCAACTACCAAGATTCAAAATAAATCTTTAAGACAAAATGTACGTAGTTTTTTGTGTATAATCTGATTCTGCAATAAAAATGGGGGTTCCCATTTGAAATTTTAAAGTTGCCTCCAGCCCCACCCCCCAGTGAGCTGGGGTGGCGGGCTTATTTTAGCACCAGCAGATGTCCCCCTCGAAAATAATCAACTTTGGATTCTACACATTTTTTCGTGTGAAGCTTGTTTTTCGAGTTATTCTGGTTTGTCAACTTGAAATTTACACCCTGTATACAAGGGAAAACCATCGCTACACAGAAAGAACCTCAGGCTCTATGGCACAGGATTCGCAGCACACAGGACGATCACAGACGCTGTAATGGACTTCACATCGCCTAACGAAAGAATCACCACACTGAAAATTAAGTCGGAAAACAGAGCATACACGCACACACACCAATAAATCACCACAACAAATGGTTCAGATGGCTCTGAGCACTATGGGACTTAACAGCTGAGGTCATCAGTCCCCTATAACTTAGAGCTACTTAAACCTAACTAACCTAAAAACATCACACACATCCGTGCCCGAGGCAGGATTCGAACCTGCGACCGTAGCGGTCGCGCGGTTCCAGACTGTAGCGCCTAGAACCGCACGGCCACTACGGCCGGCTCACCACAACAGGAGGGACCCATAGGCCATTGAGTACTTTTGGACAGTAATGGAGGAGACAATCAAGAAAATACCTACACACCGAACTAAAATTATTCTAGGAGACTTCCACGCAAAACTAGGAAAAGAACAGAAATACAGACACATTACAGGAAGATACACACTACACCGTGACACAAACCTAAACGGCCCCAAATAGAATTCTGTGAGACACATAACCTCAAAGTCATGTCAAAGAACTTCAAGAAACCCATACAAAAATGGAAATTCCCAAAGGGCAAGAAAGAATTACGGGTCGACAACGTCATAATACATAGAGAATCACAGAGGGAAATCCAGAACAACAACACTCGAAAGGGCTTCTGTGACTCGGATCACCAGGTACTATAGATAAAGACATGCCTAATCCCTAAGAGGAAACAACAGAAAACTAAGATCATGAGACCAGACCCAGAATATCTAACACTCAACCAAGAGAAAATACTGAAAACATTTAAGACAGGAAGAACGCAAAACTGGGAACAGCTATCAGGAAAGCTTCAGGAAGCCATGAAAATAGCAGTAGCACCGAAGCACCGAGAACCAGGAAACGCCGTTGGTGAAACCAAACATGGGGCCTAGCAATCGAAAGACGAATCAACACATGGAAGAAGTTCAATAGCAACAAGATACCAGGAAACTGGCAAAAATTTCTCAAATCACAGAAACACACAAGTATAATTATCCGTAAAGAAACACGAAACTAGAAAAGACGAAGCAGACTTCATAAGCAACAACACGAGGAATTTCTACAGGACGTTCAGAGAAAACATGATGAAATACCAAGCACCGAACCTCTGCTTTAGGAGACCGGATGGCAGACTAGAGACCACTACAAAGAACAACCGTAGCCTCCTAGCGAAGTACTTCGAGAAACTCCTAAACGCAGAATTACCAACAGAGACAAACTAGACACAGAGGAACCCGCACCAAACCCAGATGTGGAACCACCATTGATAGAAGAAGTAAGAGAAATCATCAAGAAACTCAAGAACAATAGAGCACCAGAACAGGATGGAGCCATCGCGGAATTCTGGTAGCTACAAGACCCGGATCTCACAGAACACATACACATCATGAAACAGGTATGGGAAACAGAAGAGATACCGAAAGAATGACGCTCAAAACTGATACACCCGCTACACCAGAAAGGGGATAAGTCGGGTCCAAACAGCCATTGGGGCATCTCGATGTTATCTATCACATATAAGATACTTTCGAAAGCACTGCTAAATAGATTCTAAATAGATTAGAGAATCAAACAGACCACCTGATTGGCGAATAGCAAGCTGGGTTTCGTAAAAATAGGTCGTGCGCTGAACAGATATGGAACCTTAAGATGATACTGCAACACAAACAGAACGTAACCATCATCTTCGTCGATTTCAAGAAGGCGTACGACTCAGTAGACAGAGAAAACCTCTTTAAAATCCTGAAAGAATACAGAGTAGATAGGAAGACTAACCACAATTCAGCAAACACTAACAAACACAACATCTAAAGTGAAGTTCTGTAGAGAGCTCTCAGAACAATTCGAAATCAGAGCAGGAGTCAGACAGGGCGACGGTCTCTCGCCATTACTGTTCAACATAGTTCTAGACAAAACAGTGAAGGAATCAGAAAATACACAGAAAGGAGTACTGTTAGGAAAAGTAAGAGTCAAATGACTAGCTTTCGCAGACAATTTAGCCATCGTAACGGTACGAGAAACAGAAACAATAAGAGCCATAGAGGAACTACACGACATCGCAGCCAAGACCGGACTACAGATATCGTACGAGAAAACACAGTTCATGAACACCCAAAAACACCCATCACTACACACAAAATATGGGAAAATTCTCAGAACAGAAAATTTCAAGTACGTAGGAGAAAGAATACAGATTACAGGAAGAAATAAGGTATCTAATGGAGAGAGAAGAGCGAAACTAGGAAGGCCTACAAACTAACTTGGAATCACTGCAATAAGAAAGCTATCTCACGAAAGGCCAAGCTACAATACTACGAGACGGTGGTGCTACCAGAAGCACTATACGCAGCCGAGACCACAATAGTACAAGGAAAGACACGAATCAAACAGATAGAGAAAACGGAACAAAAAGTACTCAGGAAAATATTCGGGGTGACGCAAAAAGACGCGGTATGGATAAAGAGGCCAGCTGAAGAACTATTCGAACACACAGAGAAAATAAAAGGCCAAATCAGCGAACGAAGACTACAGGTTTACGGTCACCGCAGCAGAATGGCACCACAAAGGATAACGAGACAGATCTTGGACTGGGTTAGCACAAGGAAAAAAAAAAAAAAAACAAAAAACAAAAAACCAATTGGATGAATGAAGTAAGAAATGGCATGGAACAACTCAACATCACATAGGAAAGAATAAAAACAAAACACTCCTTAGAAACCTGATCAGAAGAAAAAACTACAAGAGACACCACACAACAAGCGAACACAATGGACCGAAGGGAGACGACAAGAACACAGCCAGAGGTTGAAGTTACACTGGGCGAACAGGACAAAAGAGAAGCCGAAGAGAACACAGGACAGATCGAAGAACAGAAGCAAAAACACAGCACACGAATGAGGGAAGTTTGGGCAGAACGCAAAGAGAAAACAGGGACATGAAGCTTAGTCTAAATGCGCTTTTCATGGGCATACACAAATTATATTCAGAAAAAGAACAAGATACCTTGAACGGCTAGAGATAGGACGTTCACTTTCACAGGACATGTATGTTGTGCAGAAATAATTAGCATTTGAAACATGTTGGACCAACACTACCTATCCTAAAATGTGCCTGCAGCTCTCGTACTCGCTATAAACCGAAGATAATCGATCATCGTAACTTCAGCAAATGTGCACGACGCCTCGCAGGCGTATGCGCGAACTACACTGTCAAATCAGCGTGTTTCAAAGGGGGCGTATTATTAGCAAGAAAGGATGTGATGCATCCATCCAGGAAATTGATAACGTGTGGGACGAAGGGCAACGGGTGTGTGCAGAATGGTTCACGGACGGCGGTAGAACGGTCGCACTACACAGACCATCCCCCGAGAAGATCGACACCTCATCCGAATGGCAATACAGGACGGATCTGAGTCCTCCTTGGCTCTGGCGCAACAATGGAATAGTGTAACACATCGTACACTGCCGTTAATTAGTTCGTCGCAGTTTATTACGGCATGGGTCACGTGCGCGTCCTACACTTCTCCGCCTGCCTTTGACGAATGTGCAGAAACATGCTAGACGGTAATAATGTATGAAGCGACGTCACCGGGTACAGGAATGGCATCAGATAGTGTTTTTGAAAGAATCCAGGTACTATTTGTGTCAAAATGATGGCCACATTTTTGTTCGCCGCAAAGGGGGGAGAGGGGGGGGTCAGTGACTGCGTTTGCACAAGACATACAGCGCCAATCCAGGGCCTTACGGCGTTGGGTGCTATTCGGTATAACCACGAAACACAGTTGGTGCGTGTCCAATGACCAGTGTGATCTACTTGGATGATATCCTGCGACCCGTAGCTATATCTGTCCTGCACAACACCCCAGACGCCATTTTTCACCAAGACAATGCACGACCACATGTTGCAGCAAGAACACTTGCCTTCTTGGTGTCACAGGATGTCAGCCTTCTACGCTGGCTCACCAGATCACTGAAATTGGTGTCAGTCGCAAATGTGTGACTAAGGGGAAACGACAGGCACAGCTCTGTGACCCAATGCCAGCCACCAGATATGAACTTTGGAGCCTGGTGAATGCAGAGTGTAGCATGAATGACTATACCACAGGACAGGATTTGCGCCTTATACTCGTCGATGACGTCACGCATCGAACAAGTTACCAGGGGCCATGGTGGACCCTGTACCTAGTAGGTAACAGGACACATGTTGCACCGAGATGACTGAACTCCTAATCATTTCTGCAGAACATAGTAATGTACAAGTCCTGTGACTAATCGTTCAAGGTATTCTGTCCCTTTTTTTTTTTTTTTAGCATATACTAGCTACACACCAGTGCTTCGCAACGGAGCGGTGTTTGCATAACGCTGAACAGCACTTTTCAGGGTTCCTAACTCAATCAGTAAAAAGCAGAACCCTTTTAGGATCACTCCGTTAATAAATCCGTTTTTCCTAGGCAAGAAGTCATATGCAAATGAAACCTGTCGAGGGAAGTAAAACAGTTTCGCAAAGTTTTTAATACGCAAAGCGGAATCACTTGGTTCGTACACTGTAGCCAAGTAAATTCAGTATTAGTTTGTGTTCGTAAAGATAGGACCGCAGCACTTAATTCTGCGACTGGCATAAACTTACGAAAATTCTTCTGTCACTGAGATAAACTAACAGCGTCATGTATTGAATCTTTGGGGTACTACGAAACTAACAGCGCTGTCTGTTGCGTGTGTCTCTGCTTCATGATTCAAAATGTTAATCAAAATTATACTGCATTGCCGCTGGCAGTTTGTTTGCAATTAAGGTTGATTCTAGTCCATTACATTGCATTAGTTGGCGTCGTTCATTCCATCAATTTGTATGTTAAATACTGCACGATTGGGAGCATATAAATGAAGTGTATATGTGCTGACCTGAATGCGTGAGATAATATATTTTTGTCTTTTGATCTGATTCATATGTCTCTTTCGCTGTGGTTTTACTGCGTCATGCGCAAATAGGTCTTGCAAACCATCGTTTAAAGACACATGCTCGCTGAAATTCTATTCATGAGGAAATGCTTCGACAGTTTCATCTTTTCACATGTTTTTTGAGTTATTTTTGAGGAGACAGTTAACATAGTTTCGTATGTTGTTGTACGATGCGGGCAAGCTTAGTAACAGTTAATAGCGGACAATGGTTAGCTTGTTAAAGGGAAATCGAATGAAAAGTTTGTCGCTACAGTACAATACATTTAGTTTCCAACACACAGTTGGTGGCAACAGCTCATGATATTTCCATTTAAGGCAGTTCTGCGTGAAATTAACACGGTCTTACTGTCTTTAAGTGAAGTGCACGTAAAAACCATTTCTGGCACGAGCTTCACAATAAAGTTGCATGTTACTTAAGTAATAAGGACCTTGCAGAGGTGGAGTAGCTTATATACCTCAACGACACACATAGCGGCATTGCAGGTGCAACAACGAAGAGTTATATGAGGAACGGCAAGACTAGCATGTGGTTCATGAAGAGCTGCAGCAGCCTTTGCAGTAGCTGCAGTAGCAACAGTCTGTATGATTAACTGTTTTAGTTTTATAACAATGGCCATCATAACCTAACTGTGCTCGTAATGCAAATAGCTGAAAGCAAGGGTAAACTATGTCCGTTGTTTTTTCCAGGGGCACACAGATCAACTGTATGGCTTAATGAAACTCCCTGGCAGACTAAAACTGTGTGCCGGACCGAGACTCGAAATCGGGACCTTTGCCTTTCGCGGGCAAGTCCTCTACCATCTGAGCTATCCAAGCACGACTCACACCACGTCCTCATAGCTTTACTTCTGTAAGGCTTAATGATGGTATCTTCTTGTGTAAAATATTCTGGTGGAAAAACAGATCTCATTCGAATCTCCGTATGGTGACTATCTAGGAGGACGTCATAAAAAAACGAAACTGTTATTTTCGGAATGTGTGATGCTTAAATCGGGTAGGCACGTTAGAGAATTTAAAAAGGGAAATGGATAAGTTAAAGTTAGATGTCTTGGGAATTAGTGAAGTTTGATGGCAGCAATAACAGGATTTTTGGTCAGTTGAGTACAAATTCAAATAGGGAGAATGCAGGAAAAGATTTAATAATATAATCAGAACAAAAGGTAGATTCTATGAACAGCAGAGTGAATGTATTGTCGTATCCAAGATAGACACGAAGGCAACACTCATCACAATAGTACAAGTTTATATGCCAACTAATTCCGCAGATAATGAAAAGATTGAAAGAACTTTTGATGGCATATGTGAAATAGTTCAGATAAGGGAGAGGAAAATTTAATTTTGACTGGAAAATAGATTTCCGTAGTAGATAAACGAGGAGAAGGAGTAATAGTATGAGAATACGAACTTGGGGGAAAAGAATGAAAGAGGAAGTGGGCTGGTAGAATTTAGCACAGGTAATAGTTTAACCATGGCTAATACTTGCTTTAAACCTCTTGAAAGACGGCTATATACTTGGAACAGACCTGGATTCACAGAAAGGTTTCAGACAAATGACATAAAAATAAGACAAAGATTCTGAAACCAGATTTTAAAGTGTATAACATTTCCAGGAGAAGATGTGGACTGTGGCCATAATTTATTGATTATAACTTGCAGACTAAAAATGAAGAGTGTTTTGAAAATTAAGAAGCTAAGAAGATGGGACCTGAATAAACTGAAAGAATCAGGGAATATCAGCCAACTTTGAGCTTAAGCAGAGGTAAGAAGCACAGTAAAAGACGGAATGAGTAGCCTTAAGAGATGGAATCGTGAAGGCAACTGAGGATCAAATTGGAAGAAAGTTAAATCCCAGTATCCACAATACAATGTCAGACGTCAGTAAACACCATCTGCGGGTATGTAAATGATTAGAGTTGCAGTTCTCTGTGATAGATGGAACGGCCATCGGTGTGCTTTAGTTTTGTTCATGTCTAGGATTGTTAACAGGCCTGGTAAGATATACAGGTGGTTAGTGGTATAAGAGCAGATAATTTTATTGGTGACTGAGGACAGTGTTTTGAACAACATAACATCAGTATTTATTTCATTTGCAGACTAATAATTGTGTATATTACGAGTAGTGTGTTTTTACGTTGGTTAGTATCTCCAAGTTCATGTGGCAAGAGCGAGACATTTATACTTATTTTTCCTGGGCAGCAGGTCAGGTGTTAAAGCGTGGACGCAGAATTGATACTTTGTACTGACAGGTGTAGTCTACTCAGTGACGCAGTTACGTCTGTGCAGAAAACATCACGCAGTAAATTATGCCGCGTGTGGGCGGGTAGACAGAGGCAGAGAATAGACAAGTGACACACTGAGAGAGATACATATGAAGGTACCAAAGATAGAAGTATCTGCTCTTATACCCCTAACACCCTGCATAAGGGGTGTGAACAACGTCAGATGTTGAGTGACCACTGAGAAAAACACGAAGATGCTGCATACTCGTGTGAAACAGCGATGTCAGCACCACAGAGTTTGGTCTCCATTTGGCCAGCTAGTCGAATCGTGCTGTATGCAGCCTTGAGGTGCGTTCTGACGTGGCGGTGTCTCGACGTTGCACTGCAGGGGAACGTGCCGGCAAGCACATTTAACGTGAACGTTGCCGTCGACCATGTCTGACCACCACAAGGAACGATCACTGTACTGTGCACTATTCACATCGTAGCTCCTTCACAGCTGCACCTCCCATCCTAAAACAAGTCATGGACTCCTCGCAACAACGTTACCCCACACAATTGTCACTAACGCCACAACACAGTCGGCTGCGTTTGGAGTGGTACCCTGACTGAGAAGCTTGGGCTCCTGATGATTGGCATCGTACTGTGTTCAGCGATGAATCAACGGCCCTGCATTACCCCGGATGACCAGCAGAGGCGAGTGTGGCAGCGACTGGGGAGATTTCTCATTCGTCCAGTGCTTTGGATAGGAACAGCTGTGTTACTCCTGGCACCATGGTGTGGGGAACCATAAGGTATGACTAAAAAATCGGACTGACAGAGGTGCAAATTTTCAAAGCAAGAATGGTTAGATGAGACTTAAGAAAATGTAGAAGTGTGTGTAATTAGCGGAAATATAAATGCCGCCTAGAAGAAAATTAAAAAGAACTTTAGAGAGAAGAGAAGCAGCTATACAAATATCAAAAGCTCACACATCAGCCCAATAATAAGCAAAGAAGGGAAAATTGAAAGTGGAAGAAGATACAGATGTGTTAAAAATGTGAAATGAACTAGAAGATAACATTATAAAAAGGGGAGACATGAGTTGGGAGATGTGGTACTGTGAGAAGAATTTAAGAACTTTTAGAAACACTGAAGTCGAAATGAGGCCATTAGAGTAGACAAACTTCGATCAGAACGTTTTGAGATCCTTGAGATAACCAGCTATGACAACAATTTTCCACCTGATGAAGAAGATACATGGAAGTCCAAGGAAATAGGTATAAGCATGGATATGCAAATACAGAGATATGTAAACAGGCAGAATACGGCTGCGGTCGGCAACGCCTGTATAAGACAAGTGTCTGGCGCAGTTATTAGATCGGTTACTGCTGCTACATTGGAGGTTATCAAGATTTAAGTGAGTTTGAGCGTGGTTTTATAGTCGGCGCACGAGAGATGGGACAGAGCATCTCCGAGGTAGCGATGAAATGGGCATTTTCCCGTACGACCATTTCACGAGTGTACCGTGAATATCAGGAATCTGGTAAAACGTCAAATCTCCGAGATCACTGTGGCTGGAAAAAGATCCTGCAAGGACGGGACCAACGACGACTGAAGAGAAACGTTCAGCTTCACAGAAGTTTAACCCTTTCTCAAATTGCTGCAGATTTCAATGGCGGGCCATTGACATGTGTCAGAGTGCGAACCATTCAACAAAACATCATCGAGATGGGCTTTCGGAGCAGGAGACCCACTCGTGTATGCCTGATAAGTGCGCGAGAGAAACCTTTGAGCCTCGCCTGGACCCGTCAGCATCGACATTGGACTGTTGATGAGTGGAAACATGCTGCCTGGTCGGACGAGTCTCGATTCAAATTGTATCGACCGGATGGACGTGTACGGATATAGAGACAACCTCGTGAATCCATGCACACTGCTTGTCAGCAGAGGA
Organism: Schistocerca serialis cubense; assembly: GCF_023864345.2. Taxonomy (NCBI): domain Eukaryota; kingdom Metazoa; phylum Arthropoda; class Insecta; order Orthoptera; family Acrididae; genus Schistocerca; species Schistocerca serialis. The sequence goes on from NC_064645.1 coordinate 444,579,497, forward strand.
TTGTTCAAGCTGGTCGAGGCTCTGTCGTGGTGTGGGGCATGTGCAGTTGGAGTGATATGGGACCTCTAAATATGTCTAGATACGACTGTGACAGGTGACATGTACCTAAGCATCGTATATGATCACCTGTATCCATTCATATCCATTATGTATTCCGACGGACTTGGGCAATTCCAGCATGACAATCTAACACCCCACACGTCCAGAATTGCTACAGTGTGGCTCCAGGAACACTCTTATGAGTTTGAGCACTTCTGTTGGCCACCAAACTCCCCAAACATGAACATTACTGAGCATATCTCAGATGCCTTGCAACGTGCTGTTCAGAAGAAGTCTCTACCCCTTCATACTTTTACCGATATATGGACAGCCCTACAGGGTTCATGGTGTCAGTTCCCTCTAGCGCTATTTGACACATTAGTCGAGTCCATTTCACGTCGTGTTGCTACACTTCTGCGTGCCCGCGGGGGCCCTACACGATATTAGGTATGTGTACCAGTCTCTTTGGCTTTTCAGTGTATATGAGACAACGAAACACGATGTAACAAGTCCAATTCTAAACAAGGAAGGTGCTGAGAAATGGGAGTACTGAAAGAAATTCAGTTTAGTGAGTCACGCTTGCAAAATACTGAAAAATATGTTATTTACGGAAGACCGGAAAGAGCGGAATGTGGCCTCGGGGAAGGTCAGTGTGGGTTCCGTAGAAATGTAGGAAACGCGAGGCATACTGATCCTACGATTAATCTATGCAGATAGGATAAAGAAGGCAAACCTATGTTCTCAGCATCTGAAGATTTAGAGAAAGGTTTTGAGAATACTACTGCAATACACTCTTTGGAAATCTGAAGTTAGCAGAGATAAAATAAAAAGAGCGGAAGATAACACTTTACAGAAACCAAGATGTAGTTATAAGTGTCGAATGTTACGAAAGATAAGTGGTGGGTTTGAAGGAAGTGAGACAAGGTCTGTCCCTGATGTTATTCAATATGTACATTGAGCAAGTAGTGAACAGAAGCAAGAGGAATTTTGGAGTGGTCATTAATGCTATGGGAGAAGAAATAACGATTTTGAGAGTTGCCGAGCCGGCCGAAGTGGCCGTGCGGTTAAAGGCGCTGCAGTCTGGAACCGCAAGACCGCTACGGTCGCAGGTTCGAATCCTGCCTCGGGCATGGATGTTTGTGATGTCCTTAGGTTAGTTAGGTTTAACTAGTTCTAAGTTCTAGGGGACTAATGACCTCAGCAGTTGAGTCCCATAGTGCTCAGAGCCATTTGAACCATTTGAGAGTTGCCGATAACATTGTAACTCGGTCAGAGACAGCAAAAGATTTGGAAGAGCAGCTGAAGGAATAGATAGTGTCCCGAAGTTTATATCAACAAATTCCTGACGTTTATATCAACAAAGATAACGGTGAAGGTAATGGAATGTAGTCAAATTACATTAGGTGACGCTGAAAAAATTAGATTAGTTACCGTAGCAAAATATCTTATGGTAGTCGAAGCAGAGAGGATATCAAGTGCAGACCGGCTATAGCAAGAGAGTATTTATGAAAAAGATGAATTTTTAACGTTTAATATGAATATATGCGGCAGAAAATCTTTCCTGAAAGTGTCTGCATTTACTGTAGCCTTGTTGGAAGTGAAATGTGGATAGCCTTGTTTGGAAGTGAAAAGTGGACGATAAGCAGTTCACAAAATAGAAGTTTCTGAAATGTTACGCTATAGAAGAATGCTGAATTGGATGGGTAGATCAAGTAACTAATGAGAAGGTACTGAATCAAATGGAGGGTAAAGGAAATGTATGGCATAAATTGACGAAATTACGGCATCGGTTGATAGGACGCATCCTCAGATATGAAAAGTACTCGTCAGTTTGGTAATGGAGGGGAGAGGTAAAATTTGTAGGGCGAGACCAAGCGATGAATAAATTAAGCAGGTTAAAATGGATGTAAGCTACAGTAGTCACTCTAAGATGGAAAGGCTTGCACAGGATAGAGTAGTATGGAGAAATACATCCAACCCGTCTTCAGACTGAAGATAACACTTTCAGCACTGTACCCGAACGCCGTACCGGCGCGCATGTAGCAGCCGTGTGCACAGTCCCCGTATCCAGTACGGGTACAGCTTTTACATTCGCTGAAATGTGTTTTCCTGCATGCTGCACAACTGCCAACTGTAGGGTAGTCGTAGTAGTTCGTGTTTCGTCTCCTAGATGGAGCAGGAGTTGATTTACTGAAAATTTTGTAGGAACATCAGACATTAGCTATTAAAACTATCATGAAGAACAGAGAGGGCCGACCAACAGGTTTCAAAACATGGAAGCTGAAGCAAAATAATTTTTTTGAAGGATTCTATTCCAGAGCAACAAACGTGATTAATGTGATGTACGTTGCTTCTCCACAAAACCTCAGGCAATCACCAAAGTAGTTTCTGTATTTTCGGAAGGAGGTTCTATAAGAAGTAGAAAGCCGAACATTATCACAATCTAAAATGAGTAAGACTAGTGTAGATCGGTTAATAAGCTTTACAACTAGAACCCAATGGCCCGAAATTCATGGTGTCTGCTGTGTATGGTTTTGTTTAGCACTAGGATGTCACCAAGAATAAAGATGTCTCTAGTGGAATTTATATTTAAAAAAAAAGAAAGGTTAGCTTGGACTTCGTAGCTGAAGCAGCAGATATCCGGTCGTTGGAACCAACATCGATCGCTAGCTTAGACAGAAATTTTGGTCACCATTTTCCATAAAAGGTAACCCCCACTGCCAAGATAGTAAACGCCATGTCACATGGTAAAGGAAAGAGAGACCGGCTGGCGAATAAGGAAAATAAGTACATCATGCTGCAAAGACTGAACTGTTGAATTTTGTGTACCACAATGCTTTCAAGACTAGCATTCGGAGGTAAATTATGTATAAATTACATGTAATCTTTTTGTAATATAATATGAAATAAATATGCACTTGTGAAGTTGTGCTTGTTTTTACTTATTTATACTTGAAATGTTTGTGAAAAAATGTAAAACTTTTTCCGAGGAAGACTTTTTCATGTTTTTTGCAACGCTAATACATTAGTATTGAAGCGAATATACATGTAATCAAATATAATTTTAACCTATAAAGTCTGGAGTTTAAAGTTATGTTAGATGTGTGTCTATAAGATGTTTGACTGCAGTATAATTATCTTTAAAAGTGACAGAAAATCGCCTGTTCACCCACGCTTTCCAAGAGGAAAGATAGCAGTGTGGCATGTGTTAAGGAGCTTTTCCACTACAAGTAACTTGTTATAGAGCATAAGGAATTTACAAGTACGTGCCTCATACACATTTCCCATTAAAGGTCTCCCACAGCCAGAAATGTTAATATCCGATCATTGATTTCTTGTTCAAAAATACTCAACTTGTGATCTTTTATCGCCCATCTGATTTCGACCCTAAAGACCTGGAAACACCCAGTGTTTTGAAGAAACTGAAACACATGTTGAAAATTCATGTAAAATTACTAGCATTTTTTGTAAGAGGTCATTTTATTAAGCAGAGGATGTATATATTTCTCATCGGAAGATGTAATCAAATGGTGAATGTACAGTTTTTTGTTTGAGTGAGCGAAGAAGAGTGATTGCTCCAGGGCAATGCGCTCCTCGCTCTGAGGTGGCAGTGAGAGGAAATGATTGAGATTTACGAGGTGTTTGTAAATCAGTTTGCTATACGCGATGCGGGAGAGATAACAAGGGATTTACGGGAAGCTACGAGCAAACACTCGTTTTGCCTTTGCGCAGATGCACAGACGAAATATATTTCAGCTGTAATGAAAATACATTATTTCATGTTCTACGAATTCAGAATTTCAGTCGAAACTAGAGCCAGTAATTTCATATAAGACTCGTCGTATGCCGTTGTTATCATTTCACAGTTAGGAACAGAAAGAGAGGGGTAAAAAAAGGTGGACGCAGCATCGCCCGCGTCCAATTTCCAATGGCGTAATGGTGGCATTGCGTGGGAGAGAACGAAAAGAGAAGAACGATTTTCCGATCTACAATACGCATAACGTACGTTCCTGCTACATGCAACATAAAAGCGGATGGCTCCGTATTGAACGAGAATGCATGGCTCAATTGTTCGCACAACGCAGTCAAGCTATTTTGGTTACATTTCTGCGCTCGTCGTAAAGATTGGTTATTGCTGATGTAGTGTAGTGGTTTACGACAGCCTGTTCTGGACAGGTCTGTTGTGACGCGAAATGTAATTGTTTATCATCAGTCCAAAAGCTTTTACACAGGTAAGTGCTACTCCGAAAGAATGTGCTGCAGAATCTGAATAAAATATTTTGTCATTACTGTAGAATCTCAGCAGTGTAACACAATATGATTTAATTCCGAAGTTGTTTCTGCCTGAAAGTAATTCAAACTTGCTCTTAAGGAAACCGGAGTTTTTGAAATGTTTTTGGAATCTATCCGGATGGCGTCGTCTAAATTGACCGATATTTCGGCAAGCTCATTAGTTGCCATCATCAGGCGGTGCTCATGCCTGATTTTGTCTTCCGACAAGCATATTTCTCCACGAGCGTGCCACTTACCAAGTTTGATATCAGTACAAGCTTTGGTTGTTCCTTATCGGTGTGATGCTTGTGTTCTGTGCTTCTTTACTATACCATCCGGATTGACAGACCTGTGTTCAGGATCCGATCGAAGGTATCGTCTATGAGTGGACTTTACACTACTGGCCATTAAAATTGCTACACCAAGAAGAAATGCAGATGTTAAACAACGGGTATTCATTGGACAAATATATTATACTATAACTGATACGTGATTACAGTTTCACGTAATTTGGGTGTATAGATTCTCAGATATTAGTACCCAGAACAACCAACTCTGGCCGTAATAACGGCCTTGATACGCCTTGGCATTGAGTCAAACAGAGTTTGGATGGCGTGTACAGGTACAGCCCATGCAGCTTCAACACGATACCACAGCTCATCTAGAGTAGTGACTGGCGCATTGTGACGAGCCATTAGCTCGGCCACCATTGACCAGACGTTTTCAACTGGTGAGAGATCTAGAGAATGTGCTGGCCAGGGCAGCAGTCGAACATTTTCTGTATCCAGAAAGGCCCGTACAGGACCTGCAACATGCGGTCGTGCATTATCCTGCTGAAATGTAGGGTTTCGCAGGAATCGGATGAAGGATAGAGCCACGGGTCGTAACACATCTGAAATGTAACGTCCACTGTTCAAAGTGCCGTCAGTGCGAACAAGAGGTGACCGAGACGTGTAACCAATGGCACCCCATACCATCACGCCGGATGATACGCCAGTATGGCGATGACGAATACACGCTTCCAATGTGCGTTCATCGCGATGTCGCCGAACACGGATGCGACCATCATGATGCTGTAAACAGAACATGGATTCATCCAAAAAAATGTCGTTTTGCCATTCGTGCACCCAGGTTCGTCGTTGAGTACACAATCGCAGGGGCTCCTGTCTGTGATGCAGCGTCAAGGGTAGCCGCAGCCTTGATCTCCGAGCTGCAAACGTCGTCGAATTGTTCGTGCAGATGGTTGTTGTCTTGCAAACGTCCCCATCTGTTGACTCAGGGATCGACACGTGGGTGCACGATCCTTTACAGCCATGCGGATAAGATACCTGTCATCTCGACTGCTAGTGATACGAGGCCGTTGGGATCCAGCACGGCGTTCCGTATTACCCTCCTGAACCCCCAGATTCCATATTCTGCTAACAGTCATTGGATATCGACCAACGCGAGCAGGAATGTCGCGATACGATAAACCGCAATCGCGTTAGGCTACAATCCGACCTTTATCAAAGTTGGAAACGTGATGGTACGCATTTCTTCTCCTTACACGAGGCATCGCAACAACGTTTCACCAGGCAACGCCGGTCCACTACTGTTTGTGTATGAGTAATCGGTTGGAAACTTTCCTCATGTCAGCACATTGTAGGTGTCGCCACTGGCGCCAATGTTGTGTGAATGCTCTGAAAAGCTAATCATTTGCATATCACAGCATCTTCTTTCTGCCAGTTAAATTTCGCGTCTGTAGCACGTCATCTTCGTGGTGTAGCAATTTTAATGGCCAGTAGTGTAATAAGGGTTAGGTCCACCCTCCGCTGTACGTTTGCTTGAACTCCGCTACGGACACTTTCAGTGAAGTGTGCGAATGTCTTTAGAGGAATGGCAGTCCGTTGTTCCTCAAAGCAGAAACGGGAGAAGGTAGTGATGACGCAGGCAGAAGTGTGGAGCGAAGTCGATCTTCTGTCTCATCCCAAAGGTTTTCCATTGGGTTCAGGTCGGGGCTCTGGGCAGAAAAGTCGATGTCAGGGAAGATATTGCCCAGAAACCATTCTCTCATGGGTGCTGGTCTGTGACATTGTACATTGTCATGCTCATACTAACCATCCTCTCTGAACTGTTACTCTGCTGTAAGCAGAACACAGTGCTGTAACATGTGCTCATATTCTTCCAGATTTTGTGTTCTCCCAAGCGCACTAAGAAGGGCACAACCTGACCACGTTCATATCGTGACACGATCTCCTCCGCACTTTACAGATGGAACTGCACATGAAGGCAGATAACGTTCCCCAGGCATTCGCCAAATCCAAACACTTCTCGGACTGCCAGAGGGTATACCATAATTCATCACTCCAAATCAGTCTTTTCCAGTCAAGCACTATCCAGTGGTGTCACTCTTTTCAATAAATCACGCGTCACTTAGCACTTACTGCAGAAATGTGTGGCTTATGAGGCTGATCACTGTGCCTCATTATTCTTAAATTTCTACGCTCAGTCATTGTTCTAGCTGGACTGTTGGTACAGCTTTGGAACTCAGGAGTGATTCCTTCCGCTGATTTCATGCGATATTTTACGATGTGTGTTTGGTCTTGGTTGAACTGTGGTTATTCCTTCGCGTTTCCACTTCACAGTCACATTACAGTAATCCACCTGGGCATATTTAGAAGAGTGAAAGGTCCCTAATGGATTTGTTAGGGGTAACTCAATAACTAGCCCACGCTGAAAATTACTGAGCTCTCCTTACCACCCCATTCAGCATTCTGCTACTATAGCTATTCTACTTTAAGTACAACTCTCCCTGTCTCCTTTTACACAGGGGGGAGGGGGGGGGGGGGAAGGGGCGCGCCTCTTTTACGTCTAGGGTCAATTCCGTATTACGTAGATGTTTCTGGATACTTTCCATCAGGTAGTGTACATTTCACCGCACTGCATTAGATGGAGTAGACTCCTAATTTTTGGAGTCCAAGTCTTCCTTAACAGAGATCAGCAACGCTTTGGTCCCAGGCGGCGGGCGAAATACACACAGTTCGAGTGTATGCTGTTGAGAGGCACCCACATGCCTTTCTCATACTGTGGCATCAAGCAGTCAGGTCTGCAAGATGAGTGGTCTGCCAAGCGAGTGGATTTGTTGTTACTTCTCGTGTAACATCAATGACTGATTGTGAGCTCTAGTACCCACAATTAAGCTACAAATTATTCTCCTGTTTGAATATTACGCAACGGAAACGGATAACGCACATCTGACTATTAAAAATTTCCACAACTCTGATTGTTCACTACGCACTGGCAATACCCCATTTTCTTTCTCACCCAACGGCTTTGATCAACAAGTGGCCATCGCACTGAATATGAATGGCGCACACGTTATAAATTCTGGATATCATGACTACACACTATTCGAAGAGCAAGGCCACCAATCCTTTTCTTTTCACTACCTTTTTTATTGAGATAAATTTTATTATGATTCACAGAGAACCTAAACACACCATTACATTTTATACTACAATTATACATGAGAAACTCCACCCAGTGGGCATGGCTTTACATTGGTGATTATCTTATGGTCTCGTAATTATCTAACGCTACAGTGCACTTTCTGGATAGGATGGTGGATCTTTTGCTATATCTCACACTTCGACACTCACCATGACGAAAATTTCTTCCAGACCTAGCGGTACAGAAAGGAACACGCATAACCCACTGCCTCTGAACCTATCTTGCTACTCTCCCATGCAAACCACACATACTTACACTTCATGAAATACATCACACTGGCAGCATACAATAAATCACAAAGAATGGTCACAACGATAGAATTACTTCACTTTCAGCTTTCCCACTTCAAATAGTATTCTTCCCAGTTTCACACGACACTGCCCCACTTCGTAGCTTTTCTTTCCTATTAGAAACTCTGGAGGATATATGCACGTCTTCTTGTGCAATGCAGGCCAAGTGGCGTTGCTGGATAGACGGCTGACTCACCTTGCTTCTCTCTCAGAGTATTAGAGTTTGTTTGTATCGTCCTACGGAAACATAACACACAAAGGTAACATTAATATCATATTCATCACACACACGAATCCTCAACTGATACCATGGACGAGTACTTCTCTTTATCCTTTGTCTCATACACAGATTGAGACTCACACACGTGGAAGTACTCATCTCTAATTTCAAGCCCTGCACAAGACATTTCTTAAATATTTCCAACTTATAGTACACATGCCAGTAATTCAGCTTAACTTTAGCACTTAGTACTAGCACTCGAAAGTGTTTCAACTTATTGCTACATGTGGTTTCATTGTGACCATTGGTCACCTCCGAAGAATACTACGATACCCTTAATATTACCTGCCTGACATTTAATTCTCCGCACTAAAGTTCCTGAAATAGAGAAATTATTATTCCAAACTACTCTTAAGTATTCCACATGCATACCATTCTCTCCACTCTTTTGTCTTTATGGAGCACACCTAAGACAGGTCTTACCGACACAAGATCCAGCGCCAGAGTGCTGAAACATGGCCGTTCTTCAGGTCATCTCGCACCTCGGCCGAGGTGGGGGAACATCATGCTACCGTATTGGTCAGCCACATTTCAGGCGCTCAAAGCTCAGGTAAATTTCATCTCTTTGGTTCCACCAAAGGTGACCAAAGGACCGTCTCAAGATGATCATATATTGCACATTCACTATCCGCAGTTAGCAGACGACCATACATTCATTCATTTGACGGATCTCACCAAATTGGATGTAGGAACTTATTTTGTGGGAGTGCACATGTGATCAATTAAATAAATAAATTGACCTTCTGTCCTACACAGCTATCCGGCTTCGGTGTATTAAGTGAAATTGAGTTATTATTACAAAAATGTGTTGTTCTGACAAGAATAACGAAGATTGTTGTACCTAATTTCAATGTCGGGCGGTACTGTACCCTTTCACTGTAAACACATTATTATTATTTTACAATCACGTGATAATGACGCAGGCAATGGCTGGAAAATGAGCGTACTCGTTTGATACTAGTGATCATGAAGGAGTACGTGTACCGTCCGTCTTAATAGTTCATCAGCAGCTTGTTGTCTAGTGGCTAGCGTTGCTGCATCTGGATTATGGGGTCCCAGGTTCGATTCCCGGCCGGGTTGGGGATTTTGCCTGCCTGGGGACTGGATGTTCGTGTTGTTCCTATCATTTCATCATCATCATCATCATTATCATTCGTGACAGTGGCTCGCCTGGACTGTGTTAAAATTGGGACTTTGTACGGGTGCTGATGACCGCGCAGTTGAGAGCCCCACAAACCAAACATTATCATCAACCAAACAGTTCCAAGACTGACTTTGTTTCCTGGCGTACAAGCGATGTCAGAGCAGTAACTAGACTGGCACCTTTTACTAACAACATTGCATTCGACCAGTCAGTTGCAAGCAGGCAGTGGGATGTAGTGCAAAGGCCGCCGTGGTGTGTGAACGTTGTTATGTCACAAACTACAATGGAGCAACATACGTAAATCAAGTTTTAAGAGCATAGTCCAGAAATTTTATAAGAACAGAAAATGGTTCCAGAATGAGATTTTAATTCTGCAGCGGAGTGTGTGCTGATATGAAACTTCCTAGCAGATTAAAACTGTGTGAAGGACCGAGACGCGATCTCGGGACCTTTGCCTTTCACGGGCACGTGCTCTGCCATCTGAGCTACCCAGTCACGACTCATGCCCCTTCGTCACAGCTTTACTTCTGCCAGTATCTCGTCTCCTACCTTCAAAACTTTACAGAAGCTCTCCTGAGAACCTTGAAGAACTAGCACTCCTGAAAGAAAGCATATTGCGGAGACATGGCTTAACCACAGCCTGGGGGATGTTTCCAGAATGAGTTTTACACTCTGCAGCAGAGTGTGCGCTGATATGAAAATTGTGTTCAATGCTTGTCTCGCTTACCTTGATTTCAGAAAAAAAACAACGATGTGTGGGTGCCCGTCTTGACTGAAATGCAAATCGCAGACAGTTGTTTTCTGGAAAAGATCATCACGGGTGAGGAGACTGTATTATCTACGAACCTAACACAGAAGGACAGACTACAGACTTTCTCATGAAAAGTCAACACTTTGATGACATCGTCGACATTCAAGCAAATGTTATTAGCGACTTTAACATCATCCCACAGAAACAAGCACTTTCTTGGTAGCTTCACACGGTTGATATGAACATTATGTGCGTTGTACTTAAGTGAGGGTGTGGGAGACTATGTAGAACACGTGACGCATTCGAATCACCTACTTAACTTTTCTCTCTTTCTTATTAATCCAGTCTCGAAACTTTTTTACTGACTGAGTATGCAACTGTGGCAGAAAACAACACTATGTGATCAAAAGTATTCGGATACCTGGCTGAAAATGTCTTACAAGTTCTTGGGCCTTCCATCGGTAATGCTGGAATTCAGTATGGTGTTAGCCCACCCTTAGCCTTGATGACAGCTTCCACTCTCGCAGGCATACGTTCAGCCAGGTGCTGGAAGGTTTCTTGGAGAATGGCAGCCCATTCTTCACGGAGTGCTACACTGACGAGAGGTATCGATGTCAGTCGGTGAGGCCCGGCACGAAGTCGGCGTTCCAAAACATCCCAAGGGTGTTCCATAGGATTCAGGTCAGGACTCTGTGCACGCCAGTCCATTACTGGGATGTTATCGTCGTGTAGCCACTCCACCATAGGCCGTGCATTATGAACAGGTGCTCGATCGTGGTGAATGATGCAATCGCCATTCCCGAATTGCTCTTCATCAGTGGAAAGGAAGAAGTTGCTTAAAACGCAAAACACCAAGGGGTGTAAGCACCCCTCCATGAAAAACACGACCACACCATAACACCACCTCGGAATTTTATTATTGGAATTACGCAGGCTGGCAGATGACATTCACCGGGTATTCGCCATACCCACACCCTGCCATCGGATTGGCACATTCTGTACCGTGATTCGTCACTCCACACAACGTTTTTCCACTGTTCAATCGTCCAATGTTTACGCTCCTTCGAGGCGTCGTTTGGCATTTACCGGCGTGATGTGTGGCTTATGAGCAGCCGCTCGACCATGAAATCCAAGTTTTCTCACCTCTCGGCTAACTGTCGTAGTACTTGCAATGGATCCTGATGCCGTTTGGATTTCCTGTGTGATGGTGTGGATAGATGTCCGTCTATTACACATTACGACCCTCTGCAACTGTCGGTGGTCTCTGTCAGTCAACACATGAGGTCTGCCTGTACGGTTTTGTGCTGTACGTGTCCCTTCACGTTTTCACTTCACTATCACATCGGAAACAGTGTATGTTTAGGAGTGTGGAAATCTCGCGTACAGACATATGCCACAAGCGACACTCAATTACCTGACCAAGTTCAAAGCCCGTGATTTCCGCAGAGCTCCCCATTCTGCTCTCTCACGGTATCTAATGGCTACTCAGTTCGCTGTTATGGAGTACCTGGCAGTAGATCACAGTGCATTGTGCACCTAATATTAAAAACGTATGTTTTTGTGGGTGTCCGTATTCTTTTGATCACTTAGTGTAAGTAAATAACTCTCTTTGTATCAGATTGCCGTAAACGCTGTATCCTAGTGTGCCATCCAGTCTCCACTTGACTAACACATCCAAGAACAAAAGATGTTTGTTGTCTTAGATCTCCATCATGTACCGGGCGTTTCTGTGCAGCGAGCTCAGATGTTATGTATGGTAGACTCGGTCTAAGGCGCTGCAGTCATGGACTGTGCCGCTGGATCCCGGTGGAGGTTCGAGTCCTCCCTCGGGCATGGGTGTGTGTGTTTGTCCTTAGGATAATTTAGGTTAAGTAGTGTGTAAGCTTAGGGACTAATGATCTTAGCAGTTACGTCCCATAAGATTTCACACACATTTGAACATTTTGTTATGTAGACCGTCGGTGGAGGGGAAGGGGGGGGGGGAAGAAATGAAAGGGAAGGAAAGGAATTATTGATATTAGCTGCATTGGGACTTTATGTGGAATCAGTGGACTATCTCGGCATGCATTCCTGCCGACCCCATTCACACCTAGCGCAACCTATCTGCAGTTCGCATACATGTCCTACATGCTCGCTACTTCGAGATTCGGCCAGGAGGTGGAACGTATTTGTGCATTCAGAGTGAAGATGGTGGATTCATACACAGGGTGTTTAGGAAATTCCCGTTACAGACGTCTAGGACAAGTAGAGTGGAACTGAATAGGTATCCAAGTCCGGAAACTTAACATTTCCGTTCTACGACGGTTTCAGTTCAGATGCTTAACTCATCTTCTTCTGATTAGGCGTGACGCAGTACAACTTTTGGGTGACAATTAGAAAGGAAACATAATGAAACATCCATCTATCACTTAGGCTCATTTGTTTGTACTAACACTTAAACATGTTTTCAAACGGTTGTGGCACGGAAACGGTGCGTTTCCAGACATGCGTTCCTATTCAAAATGTTTTGTACTCTCTACGCTCTACAAGTTCTAGAAGTTTGTAACGGGAATTTACGAACACCATGCATAGAGTTCAAATGTCTTGTACGACGTTGTCGTTCACGTAGTCAGTTCACGGACGTATCATTCTTGTATCAGAAAATGTGTGAGGGTTTGTAGATTGACGAGTCAAGGACTTCTACGTCAGATGCCTCCATGAAACTTTTGGCTACCACTACTGATAAGAGGAGGGCCGTTGCCATTGCGTGCGTCTGGTCGTAATACAAGTAATTTTCGACAAATAGGAAGAAGGTACACGGAAGAACGAATTAACAAAATTTCATTAGTTATCACCGGACTTTCTCTCCCATTAAGAGAGTCTCTTACAGGTCCCTTTCAGAGGGAAACCACATCGAAGGTCACCATGATGTGTTCCTGGCCTAAGCGGAATCTATAAATCTGCTGGCCGAAATGCGCTGAGTTCCATTTTTGATTATGGCTTTTGCCAACGATGCCATCTGTTTTCCTAGCTCACACACTGGTGCGGCGATGTTGCTTATGATGGTACGGAGTGGAATTCTTTCTGTATGGACTATACGTAGTCTGTAAACTTTCGGAGGTGCCACCGCTTGTGGACCGCCCAAAGATGGCAGCAAGTCAATTTGCCGGTATGTCGCATCATCGGACGACGCCACCCGGCTGAATACCAGAGAATATTTCAGAAATATCATAGGAAAATCAAAAAGTTACAAAAAAACCTTATGTTCTCAGACTCGCCAGCGAACTATGTAATGCCCCTGTTTTGAGACTTTGTACGTCAAATATGAGGTTTAAATATTTCACAACAGCTTAATCGTACAGATTCTCTTTAGTTCTACCTTCACAACGATTTATTATACTTTCTCGATGACAACAGCTTGGTTGTAGAAGTATATATCTTTCACTTAGTGGATAAATATTTTGCCCAAATGCCACCGAACGTTGCTACACTAGTATGATATTTTATTTGTGTAGTAGTTTCGATTAACTGAATATTTATCAGTTGTTAGAAGTTTAGTAGACGAAAACTAGTCTAAAAAATAGAATAGTGACCTAAAAAAATAAAACATTGGCCTAAAGTAGCAACCTATGAATTTCGATTTTTCAGCTTGGCAGTACTGCAGAGTGGTATCTCAAAACACTGTCACTTGAAAAACTATTGTGCGCTTGAATTCAAGATTGGTTACCTTCTCTGGTATCTGGACCTTCCAGAGAATAATAAATATCGACTGCCGAAGAGATCGAACAGATGAAATTGTTTAAAACACTAATCTGATGCGGCACACCATAAAATTCTCTCCCATGCCAATCTCATAGACTAAGAGTAACACTACTAACGAACGTCCTCAAATCTGTCGAATGCCCTGCTGTCCTGATCCTTCTTGAAGTTATTTCAGTCCAGAGAGACTGAAATACGCCGTTGTAAAACCCCTATTTAAGAAGAGTGATAGAAGAGATGTGAGAAACTACTGCCCTGTTTCACAGGTGACATCATTTTACAAAATGTTTGAGAGCAACAATAACGTCCTCAGCAAACCAAAGCTTTGATTTCAGAAGATTTATTGTACTGGGTTATGGCATTTACACATTCACTCACAAATTTTACAACCATTGAATAATAAGATAGCGCCGACTGGCATTTTCTGCGACCTATGTAAGAGATTTGACTGTGTGAATCACAGTATTCTCCTAGATAAACTGAAATTTTATGGGACTGATGATATAGTCAACCAACAGATAACATCGTACCTAAAAAAAATAATGCAGAAAGTTGTATTTAGTAATGCAATCAATGTAACCAGGGCACATTATTCTGATTGGGAAGGAATCATGGATGGGGTTCTGCAAGGCTTAATCTTAGGTCCACTTTTGTTCCTCATATCAGTAAACGATTTTCGGTCTAATATACAACAAACAGAATTCGTTCTCTTTCCAGATGACCCGAGTGTTGTAATCAATCCAAACATATATACAGAAACACTAGAAACGGTAAAAAACGTTTTAAAACTATAATTGACTGGTTATCTGTGAATGCTCTCACCATCAGTTTTAAAAAGACACAGTATATTCAGTTCTGCACATGTAAGGGTACTATAATGATGACAGGTGTAACACATGGTGAAGATATACTAAATAGAGTGGAAGGTTCAAAATTTTTAGATAACCCTACCGATGATAATTGAAACCCAAAGAAGCACATTTCGAAACTCCTAAAACAACTTAGTTCAACCGCTTTTGCACTTACAACCCCTGCAAATCTTGTGGAGACACAAATAAGTAAGCTGACATATTTTGCATATTTTTATTCAATAATGTCATGTGGAATAATGTTCTTTGGTGAGGAATACTGTCTTTGCCTGTGCTGGTCTCCTTCTTCTGTCTTTCTTGATTCATGTGTCGTTTTGCTTCCAAGATAGCAAAATTCCATACTTCGTCACATTAAGGGCCCCAATTTTTTTGCAAAGTGTGTCGCTAACGTCATTCTTTCCTCCAAATTTTCGGCTTTTTTCACTTTCTGTCACTCTATATTCTGTGCTCAGTAGACAGTTGACACCATTCAACAGGCTTTCTAATTCCTACTCTGTGTTACAGGGATAGAAATGTCATCAGTGGATCTCATCATTTATATCCTTTCCCTGTGAATTTTAGTCCCGATATTGAACGTTTTTTATATTTCTATCATATCTTCTTCGATCTATTAGTTGAACAGTAGAGGAGAAAGAGTGCATCGCTTCAATACGCGATTTTAATTCAGAGCACTTCTCACAAGCTCTTTAGTTAGTATTGTTCTTTTTATTACATTTAATGACTGCTTCTCTCAACAAGTAAATCCATCCGTAACCTGAAGGCTGGTTTGTACACTGATGTACAAGATATTATCGTCTTGAAGGTGATCTGCCCTTTGCTCCCTCCAATCTCGTAAATGACTTATCCTGCCATTTATAGAGGAACCTGCAGTTTAACGGGCAACCAAATCACAAAGCTGGTTTTCACATTAATAAACGATTGCCGAATTGAAAGCAAAAGTGAAAGAAAAAAATCGTTAGAACTTTTATGGATCGATCCCTGGTTCTTGTATTAGTTGTGTGCCTGCTACTCACTAAGCCACAGTCTCTCTTTTTGATTAGTTCCTTCTTTTTTTTTTTTTTTTTTAAAAAAAAAGGCCTCCTTCCTCGCGACTTTACGCTCGCCTTAATTGCTTTATCGGCTACAGCTCTTTGGCCTACACATCTGGCCCTCAAAGGCTGTTTCCGCGGAAATGAACAGAAAGAGAGATGCGTTGAAGCGGAATAGATTCTTTCCTCCCGGTGGCTAATTGCTGCGAAACGTTGTGGAAACCTGAAATCCTCTTGATAAATGAAACTCAAATTTCCTTGAAAACTGAAATGTTCGAATCTTCTTGCAGTAATTTTTCTTAATGACAAAACTTTAGAAACGAGGATCCATCATTAAAACTAAAATCAGATCGAACAGTAAAACTTCCTTAAAATTAGCCAGTCATAACCTCATGACCACTCTTAAAAACGAATCTTCCTATCACACACAATTTTCATTGCATCTTTGTTAGGTCGCTTTCTTGTCTGTCTGTCTGTTCGGTACAAATTTAGAAATTGATTTTAAACTAACCTCTCGATGAGTTGGAGACTTGAAATTGTAAACATAGCTTAGAACTGTATGACGGTGCAATATTAACTCGCTTTGTTGTTAGTCTGTCCTGTAGAGGTAGCAGAAGGGGGGGGGGGAGGGAAGGGGGGGCAGGGGGGGGGGGAAGCTCTCCTGCAGGACCGGCCTATTGTGTAGGCAGTGTTGGAATGTGATCCAGGCAGTATGCGAGTGGAGGGAGATGGATATCGCTTTGTTGTCTGTCTGTCTGTACGCTGCATATTTTGCAGTTGATTTTATACGAATTCCGCAGTGAGTTAGAGTCTTGTGACTTTGAGAATAGCTCATAACTGGATCAAAAGGCAGTGTTAACTCGCTTTCTTGTGTGGTGTGTGGACAGGCTGCTTTGTGTAGCGCTGCCATTTCGTTCTTTTACTGATCCGGTCGAGAATGTTCGCGAGGAGAACGATTGCTGGCAGCCTTATGTGTGAAATCGAATGTCTCTAATTTTTACCTTCATAAACTTTTTGCAAGATATACAGAGCAGGACACAACATATTATCTGACTCATCTGAACTGAAACTGAAACAAACCCGAAATTTAACGCGTCTCTGTTGTAATCTCATAAGCATGTTTGAAGACGATTGAAGAATTTCTCACACGCAAGGCAGGCTGAAAATAATTATTTAAATAAAAGTGAATTACTAGCTTACCACGTTTTTATATGAGACTAAAAAGTATCAAATAATATATCTCAGCCACATTCTGATTCCGAACGACATAAAAATTGACGTAAGAGTTATGACATGAATTTTTAATAGCTATGAAAATACTTGCAAGATTTAAAAAGAAAAATGTGGGTCATAAGTATCGATTGAGGAATTGTTCATCTCCTAACTACTACACTAATTAATTGATGCAAGTATAGGCAACCTCTTTATCACTATCTCATGTGTCCAGCCCACATTTTGTGTTTTAAATCTTAGAAGTATTTTCATAAATATTACAGATTCACAAATTTTCGGGATTGCCTGTATGGAGTTAGGAATCAGTATGCACCTTGGAGAAACTTTCTCATACTTTATCATGCAATTTGGAAACATGATTTCTTAAAGATTCATTTTTAAATAACTAGCCTTTTCCCCACGACTTCACCTGCGCATGTGTTAAACGTGTATACTGCACATGTTTGCACCTCCCCCCACTATTGGTCCATCTTCTCCCCACCTACATTGGCCACCACGTCTCCCCTCTCTCTGTCCACCTCCTCCTCCTCCTCTCTCTACATCCAAATCCTCGCTCTTACCCTCTCTCTCTCTCTCTCTATAGTCCCTCTATCTCCATCTGTCCATCTCTTCCTCCCCCTTTCCTTTCTGTCCATACTGCCCCCACCCTCTCGCTATCCATCTCCTCTCCCCCCTCTGTCCATCTGCTCCTCCCCTTTCTCCCTCTGTCCATCTTATCCTACCCCAAACTCCCTGTCCATCTCCTGCTTCTCCCTCTTCCTGTACACCTCCTCTTGTCTCCTTTTCGTACACACTTGTGCCTACACCTCCTCCTCCCTACCTTACCCTATGCATCTGCTGCTTACCCACTCTTCATATCGATGTTCTCCAGCCTGTCTCCAACCCGTCTCCTCTGTCCCCCTCCTGTTCTCGTCTCTCTTTCCCACACCTCCTTCTCCCCTTTCTCTGACCCTTTACCCCCAATCCTTCTCTCAATCTACCACCCCTCTCTATCCATCTCTATCTTCCCTTAGCCATACCCACCTGCACATACACCCCCTGAAAAACAGGTTGGTAAAGCACACTTACACTACTGCCACAATATGTCTTTTGTGCTGTGCAGCCACACATCAAGGGCTTGAAAACTCCTGTTAGGTCTTGATGTGCAGATTGCCCTGTAAAGCAGGTCGTTAAGACATGCTCACACTGCTCCAACACAATATGTCTGTCGTGCAGAGCAGCCTATGTGGCTGGACCTGAAAACACATATTTGCCCATAGCTCGAATCCTATTGAAGCTGCGTGGTTACAAAATCCCTGAATGCAGATACTGATGAAATTTACTCCCTGTTTGTTTGAAATCGATTCAGGAGCTTGGGAGTAGATCCTGCTTGGCACACATGCATGCAGTCTGATATATATATATATATATATATATATATATATATATATATATAAAGGAACCTTCCCCCCATGGCTTCACTTGTAGGTGTTCGACACATGTATTCAACACACCTCCTCTCTCTCCCTCTCTGTGCCCATCTCATCCTCCTTCTGTCTGTCCACCTCATTCTCCTGACTATATTTATCTTGTACTCATTCTCTATGTCTATTCATATCCTCCTGCCCTGGTCTTTGAATATTTCCTGAACACCTTCCCTCTGATCATATATTCCTCCCCCTCCCTCTCACCATACCCATCTCCTCATCTCTCTTTCAACCTCCACCTCCCCTTCTTCCTTTTCCACCTGCCTCCTAACCCTCTACTGCCTCATACATCTCCCCCTCCTTCCTTCTCTCTGTCCTTTTTCTCCTCCCATTTGCCCTGTGCATCACCTCATCTATCCATCTCAAGCTGTCCCCAGCTGTGCTCTTCAGCACATGTAGCCCCTGCAGTGGAGTTCAATGAAGCAGGCCAAAACTACATCCACAACACACCTGTCTGCAGGGAAGACTCACATCAGGGGCTTGAAAATTGTTTATTTGCCCCTGGCATTCAAGCCAACATTCAAAGCAGGTTGATAATGAAATGTAAATGTCGTGTGACTAGGGCCTCCTGTCGAGTAGACCGTTCGCCAGGTGCAGGTCTTTCGATTTGACGCCACTTCGGCGACTTGTGCGTCGATGGGGCTGAAATGATGGTGATTAGGACAACAGAACACCCAGTCCCTGAGCGAAGAAAATCTCCAACCCAGCGGGGAATCGAACCCAGGCTCTTTGGATTGACAGTCTAGTGCGCTGACCACTCAGCTAACGGGCACGAACAGGCTGATACTACTTCAACACAAAACATCTGTCATTCAGGGTAGTCTATATGTTGGGACCCAGAAAACCATTTCTTGCCCCTGACATGTTGCCTGCTCTGCAATGAAGATTGATTTGGCTGCCCTACACTGTTCCCACACAACATGCACATTGTGCAAGGCAGCCTGTACACCAGGAGGTGGAAGAAAACATACTCTTGCCTGTATCTCCATTCTCCATTCCTAATGGCGCTAGGAGGTTATAAACTGCTTGTGGGCTTATTGTTTCTGTGCCAGATTTGTTTGAAATTGATCCACTGGTTTGGGAAAAAATCTTGGGCATACACACACACACACACACACACACACACACACACACACACACACACACACATATATATATATATATATATATATATATATATATATATATATATATAATTTTGTCATGAAAATAACATTATTGCTATCCACTGAAGAATCATCATTTACTGATACATGCTCTAACTGAAATTATCTTAAGGGAAAGAGACTACTGAAAACAATTTTTTTTGAACTGGAGCATCTTCTCCAAAATAACATTTTGTATACTAGTGTTCTCCATATTTTGTCAGAATCTTGTGACAGTAATATCTTTGGAAATATCATCAACTGAAATATTCATTATTTCCAATTTTGTTTCATGCTGTCAGCAGTTTAACGGCTCCAGGTGATAATCTGATCTTTCAGAAGTCATGTTGTATCTTAGGCATCTAACAATAATTGCATTAGGCCTTTTGAATAGCTTATTCCTGTGTTATGTCTGAACTCCACTAATTCTAATGCAGTAGCGGCAAGGTAAGGACCTTTTGATCTACCATATAGTCATTCGTTCGACATTTAGAAACTTTTCATTGCTTCTGGCTGACGTGATCGAGTTATTTCCCTAAATTTCCAGGTATTGTCTTTTTGGTACAGGCTACTAATGCTCCAGTGTGCAGGTCTCTGCATTATTTATTTCCATAGGGGACTGTGTCCTATATTATATTAAGGTGTCTTCAGCTTGTACGTAATTTTATGATAGTGAATGCCAATTTTTAACTCATCCAGTTCCAAACCAGAAACTGATTCCACCAAGTAAATAAATGTGCCGATATGTGCGAACAGCTATCGCCTGACATTTGTCACAAACTGGGGAATCTGATAAACTTATTTTATCAATTTGTTCCTTTGTCACGAGTGATATCGTTAGAACATCGCAGCTGTGGCTACATTGGTTTGTAGGAAGCTAGGTGTTACGTATTTTTTAACGCAACTGTTGCATCTTATGTATCAAGAATTTCAAGATACTTGTGTGCTCTAGCAAATCGAGTGTGAGATCTTTATAAATTGCCAAAATTGGATATTACGAAATTTCTAAATGGTATTGGTGGATGTAATTATGTCAACGCCCACCAGTGATTCTAAACTGCGGGGTTCTGACATTTAAAAGTAACTGCTTGCTAATGGTGTGTTCTTCATCCGTTTCAATTTTGTACAGTATGAATTATAGACTATTTTGCAGTCTACTGTGGGATTGCGTGAACTAAATCCAATTGGTAAAGAGCTGACAACGTTATCTCGAACACTGAAAACATTGTCTTTTGAAACTGTTAAGTTTTCAGAATATCCATGCTGCCGATGCTACAATGGTTCCGTGTATTACTTTCGGTGATGGTTAAAATGCATGTGATATGTTATAACATAGCTAGGGCGTAAGTCTTGACAAAGAAAGCCATCTGTATCCTGTCGTTACTTTTCGTAAAGCCATCCTAAGTGGTCTACCTTCCTTTATCTTAATTTGATAGTTTATGAGAGAGCTTCTTCCTTCTGGCCTACCCATTGGGAGACCGTGCGGCGAACCCGAAAACATTCTGTTCCCATGTAAATTTGTGAAGCTGGTTAAAGGTTCATATCCAGTCACTCTCTGACCAGTCTGATGTGGCAATAGAAGATAGCGAAAGGGAAGCTTTAAATTTTGCTTTTAAAACCAATTCATGGAGATGGATCGTACAAACATACCGTCGTTTGACCTTCGCACATACACCTGCATGGAGTACGTAGCAATAGGGGTCCCTGGCGTAGAGGAGAAAGTGTTGAAATTGAAGACCAGTTCGGTTTTACAGATAATACTCTACGGAAATGGCCACTTACTTAGCTTGAATAAAAAGTTTTCGGGTTTCCAACCGCGTCAAGTAATTAAAATTACATCAGTATTCCCCCAAGCACTCCTTGGCCATTCTCAACATTCTCAAGTGGTATGACTGCCAGTGGGCTGCTGGTATGCCCCTTACATACACTGTCGGTTGTGACGTCACTGGTGCCCGCGGCCATGCCATATACGTGCTTATCTTGCTCACCGTTCGATGCGCCTGCTTCGACGGCGCTGTCGCTGAATACAAGCGGTGGTGAGCTTCAGGCCACCATCTCTATTTAGGATGTTATTAGTGACTTTCATTTCAATGGCAAATTTAATTAAAAATTCCAGAGGCTGCTGAGCGAGTCATGACGGGTGTTTCATCAAATTGTATCCGGCGTCCGTTATCTAAAGCTTGCTCAGCTTTTTCGAGGGTAGCTCCGTCTGTTGCAGACCTCTTCATGGAGAATTTTGAGGATATTGTCTTAGAGACGACGCCATCAAAGGCTAGTTATTTCTTTAGATACGTTGAAGACAAAGATACGTTGAAGACGCGTTCGTCATTTGGCCCCACGGAGTTGAAAAACTTGACGAGTTCTTCAAACACCTCAGCGGCATTAACAGTAACATCCAGTTTACCATGGAGGAAAAAAATAAAATAAAAAAGTGAAAAAAGATGATGCAGTGTCCTTCCTCGAAGTTCTCGTCCGCGAAGTGCCTTGGCCACAGCGCCTATGTAAAACCCACCCACACCTTTCTGAACTTGCACGCCATCAGGCATCATCACACGGCACAGAAACGCACTGTTCTACAAACATTGGTGAGTCGTTCGAGAATGATATCAGACAGTGAAAATCCACTCCAAGGGCTGAGGAACCTACGTAAGGTCTTCAGGAACAGCGGCTATAGCGTCGATCAAATAAATAGAGTGATTTCAAGCAAGACTCACAATAACAACACTGACGAGGAGCAGGGAAAGGAACTTGCTTTTTTGCCGTTCTATGGATCCGTGTCGGACAAGGTAAACTTCTTGCTGAAACGACACACGACCAAATCGAGGTTCAGGCCTCCGACTACTGAGGCCAGTTAAAGGCGCAGCAGGTCTCAGAACACCGGGGGTCTACAAGATACCTTGCGAGTGCGGCCAGTCGTACGTCGGACAAACAATACGTTCTGTGGAACAACGCAGGAAGGAACATGAGAGGTTTTATCGCCTACAATATCTCCATAAATCTGCTTCAGTTATAAAACGGACACCGGATAAAATTTGACGAAGCATCCGTGGTGGCTCGCACACACGGCTTCTGGGATTGTGTAATTAAAAGATTCATTGAAGTAAAAATCATCGAGACACCCTAAACAGAGACGGTGGCCTGCAGTTCAGAGCGGCGTGGGATCCAGCGATCGCGCGGTTGAAGCGGGTGCATCGATCGCCGAGTCAACATAAGTCCATATATGGCGATGCCGCGGGCACCAGTGACGTCACAGCCAGCTGGTACTTTATATAAGGGGAGTGCTAACAGCCCACTGGTAGTAATACCATTTGAAAATGGCCAAGAAGTGCTTGACCGAAAGCTCGTATACTTTTAATTACCTGACGCGGTTGGAAAACCGATAACTTTTTATTCAGGGCTACCGCCGCGAGATTCTGCATTATTACACTTCCTTAGTTTGATTTTATTAAAATATCTCGCCTAGCACAAAGTCACAAGAGACTGTAAAGAAGCGTCAGTGACTCCTGTATGGAAAAAGATTGAAAGAATAGACCCGCAAAATTACGGACCAATATCCTTAAAATTCTTCAACATATTCTCAGTTTGAGACGGTAAAGTTTCTGTCCACAAATCGGCACGCATTCCGAAAGGATCGCTAGTGCGAAACTCAGACACCCCTTTTCTCGGAGGAGATCCTGCGAATCATGGATGAAGGTCAATAGGTAGATGCCATATTCATAGACTTTCGGAAAGCGTTTGGTTGGTTGACTGGCTGATTTTGGGGGAGGGGAGCAAACAGCGAGGTCATCGGTCCCATCGGAGTAGGAAAGAATAGGGAAGGTACTCGGCCGTGCTCTTTAAAATGAATCATCCCGGAATTTGCCTGAAGCGACTTAGGGGAGAAGGTACTCGGCCGTGCTCTTTAAAATGAATCATCCCGGAATTTGCCTGAAGCGACTTAGGGGAATCACGGAAGACCTAAATCAAGATGGCCGGACGCTCGTTTGAACCGTCGTCCTCCCGAATGCGAGTTCAGTGTGCTAACCACTGCGCCACCTCGCTCGGTGAAAGCGTTTGACACCATGCCCCACTGCAGACTGGTAACGAAGATCGGCGATTACTGATTCTGTTCCTAGGTATGTGAATGACTATAAGACTTCTTAATTAATAGAATCCAGTTTGTTGTTTTTGGCGGCGAGTGCTCACAAGAGACAAGGGTATCGTCAGGAGTTCTTCTGGGAAGTGTGATAGGATCGTTGTTATTTTCAATATACATAAATGGTTGAAATGGCTCTGAGCACTGTGGGACTTAACATCTGAGGTCATCAGTCCTCTAGAACTTAGAACTACTTAAACCTAACTAACCTAAGGACATCACACACATCAACGTCCGAGGCAGGATTCGAACCAGCGACCGTAGCGGTCGCGCGGTTCCAGACTGAAGCACCTAGAACTGGTCGGCCACATCGGTCTGCAATATACATAAATGATCTGGCGGATAGTGTGAGAAGCAATCTACAGCTCTTTGCTCATGGTGCTGTGGTGCGCGGTAAGGTGCGTCATTTCTTTAAAAAAATTATTAATGGTTTTTGGCTATTGTCCGTACAGCTAGCCTCATACAATAAAAACAACATTTATCTTTGGCATCCATTTAAACTGAACTTAAGTAAACGATCTAAATAACACATTACATCGTAAAAAACTCCATACTCTTATTTGACCCTCTGTCATTAAATCATATACGAGCTTATAGACGTTTGTCTTCTCTTGGTAAAAGGGTTTTAATGTTTGCAGACAATTCATTTCCAGAAGTCACCAGATGCTGTTATAGTTTAGTGGTTTCTGGAAAGCTTCTGTGGCAGTCGAAGAAAATGTGATTAATATCTCCCTCACTGTCGCATTCACGTGGAGAAAATGTAACTCTGTAGAGTGACAATATGAGTGTGCTAGATGACTTAGGTAAAATTTCTAGTTAGTGTGATAATGGCAGCTTGCCTTAAATGTAGAAAAATGTAACTTAATGTTGAGGAGTAGTAAAAGCAATAGTGTAATTTTCGAATCCAGCACTAGTAGTGTGCTGTTTGAGACAGTCACACCTATACAATATCTAGGCGTAAAATTGCAAAGTGATATGAAATGGAACGATGACATAAAGACGGTGGTAGGGAGGCCGATCGGACGACCTCGGTTTGTTTGGAGAATTTTAGGATATGTGTACCTCACTTATGGAAGAAACCGCTAATAGAACAATAGTGTGACCCATTCTTGAATACTGTTCGAGTCTTTGGAATCCCCACCAGGTAATATTCAACAAAGACATCGAAGCAATTCAGACGGGTGTTTCTAGATTTATTACCGGGATTTTCCATCAGCACGCGAATATTACGGAGATGCTTCGTGAACTCAAATGGGAATCCCTGGAGGGAAGTCGACGTTCCTTTCGCGAAAGACTATTGAGAAAATTTAGATGACCGGCATTTGATGGTGACTGTATAACAGCACAACTCTGTGGATGATCATACATTTTCCACGTGTTTTTCGAAGCTTATTACATTATTTGTGCTGAATATCATTCTTGTAAATATGTTGTCAAGCTACAAATGCTATTTGTTATTTAAGAAAGAAAATATGCATAGAATTTTAACATTTGTAAGTAGACACGCTGGCCTATTCAGGGCATATACATTGTCAATGAGTGTTGGTTCAAATGGCTCTGAGCACTATGGGACTTAACATCCGAGGACATCAGTCCCCTAGAACTTAGAACTAGTTAAACCTAACTAACCTAAGGACATCACACACATCCATGCCCGAGGCAGGATTCGAACCTGCGACCGTAGCGGTCGCGCGGTTCCAGACTGAAGCGCCTAGAACCACTTGGCCACAACGGCCGGCGTCAAAGAATGTAATAACTGTAAACGCATAATCGCTGGACGTGCGAGCGCGCCAAACAATTAGTAGTTTCGAGTCGCGAGGAGACGATTGGTGTCGTTGGTTGTGTGTATTCACCGGTGTGGCTATCACAAGGGCAGAGATAAAAAGTCTGTTTCCGAAATGCGGAGCAGTGAAAACTGAAATTGTTGGTTTGGCGTACGTTTAATATGGGAAAGCTATGGTATTTATTGGTCACAGTACAAATGCAGCAAGGGTAATACACATACCATCATGAGTACTGTGGGCATTTGTTATTGGCTACGGTATGGCAGGAAGATCAACCTATGCCCTATTTTACCGCTAAATGAAGCCACTCGACAAACCAACGGCATAATAAATTGAAGTAAGATCTAGAAATTTTATAACTAGAAGTGTAATAGGCTGACCAGCTTAGTTGGAATTTTATTGCTTAAATAACATTTTTTTCGTGCATTTTGTCACGTAAATAATTTTCCTAAGTCATCATCCAAGTAATATCTATCCTATCCCTATGTACAAATCGAGATAATAAGAAAATGAAGTGAACATTAATTTATTAGATTAACGAAACATAATTTTTACAAATAGAATCTTTGGCTGTAGGATGAACAATGTCAGAAATAGAATGTTGCAAAAGCCAGTATTAATTCATTTGCTAAAAACAGAGTAACTTTCATAATAAAAAGTTGATAGTAAAACTTTACGTAACTTGGACACTGAATTTAATTTTCAAAGCACAGTTGTAATTTATAGCTCGTGGCATATTTTATAACTTATATTACAAAGAAATATGAGAGTAACTGATAGGTGAATGACAGTCATTACCAATGAGTAAACTCAATCTTTCTGCTTGCTACGATTACGACAGTATTACGGTGAGTAGCGTAACAAATAGTTTCTGTCCACAGCCAGTAAAAAATCTTACTTTAATTGATCTTTGAAAATCAATATAATATATTGTATGTGTTTGCTGTTGGATTATTATTTGACTACTGTGACATGTGTGGTATGAAGTACTTGAATGTGTGCGTTCCGTACTGTTCCTACGTTATGGCGCCAATAACTATTCTTACGTAAAATTGCTTTCGAGTATAAAGTTCAGTTTCAATTTAATTCTTCTTCTTCCGCAGAGGAACTGGCGACCGTTGGTTATTTTCATTAATGACATACTTTGAAAACTTTTTTTCTGAACATTGCACTAACTACTGTTAGTCAAAAATTAGTTTACGTAATAAAAATATATAAAGTTAACCGAACTAGATTCTTAATCGTCCATTCTAAAATACTGAGCAGTGGCGATTCGGTTATAACTTAATCTACTTCTCTCGGTTTTGCATTACTCTTCGGAGTAGATGCCTTTCCCCCATAGATTAGGGGCTTGAGGTACACGGTCATATAGAAAAGCCTAATTAGCCTGAGAGGTAGGAGGGTTATAACTGCAGAACTATGGTACTGCCGCTAATGTACATTTCGCGTAAGGCCCACGAAAGTGATACAAGATAAATTAGGGCTGGCTAGGGGGTATACAGGGTGTCCCAGCTATCTTGTCCACCCAAAATATCTCTGGAACAATAACGGCTATTGGAAAACGACTTTCACCGATATCAATGCAGGGCTGGGGACCATGAATGTACATATTTGGAAACATTCTAAAACGAAAGCGTATGTGTTTTTTAACACAAACTTACGTTTTTTTAAATGGACCTCCTGTATTTTTTCTTCAGCAATCCATAGCATGACAAAGCACATACACAATGGCGTTGATTGCATCGCAATATTCCCATTACATCCCGAGATATTGAGACGCGAATTTGACGCTTGAAACACCCGACATGCGCTGCTCGCGCACGTCCTGAGGCTCTGGCGTGAACCCCATGCTGCCCGTAATCGCGATGTGATTGACATGTGTAATCATACCTCCATACTTATCAAGAGGTCCGAGACGAATAATACAGTCTGCTGCCATCCTGCATTAACGTCGTACATTCCAGCAGGTATTTATCCCACAGGCTAGGGGTGATGCGGTTCTGTAACATATCTGTGTACCGCAACGTTAGTCACAAAGTTAACTTCGCTTATCGTTAATCCGTTACTAAAAAAGTAATGTCGTTCAACGTTAAAACTTTACTTTACTGTAGATCTAGCGCAAGTGACAGTTAATCATTCACTCGTAATAGTAAAAGTCATGTCGATGGTTTTAGTGGAACGAGCAAGTGGACTAAAAGCTTTACCGTTGTTTAGGTAAAAATGTTTTGATTTGGAAAGTTCAGGTAGAACATAGAAGATGAATGTAAACATGTTTAGCCAATTAGTTTTATTATCACATAATTATCAATGTTATGTTTATCTAATGCGTTAAATGACAAATTGTAGCAAACAAATGTTTCTTAACATCACTGGGTAAAATGGCCCTTTGTAGAAACTTCCACTGTGATACCAGCCCTACATACTAAACATAGCGTTCACATCTCATGCTCAAAGTGATGCCCATTGGCTTGCATACATAGGGTCACTCTGCGGATGAAGGATGCCCTACTTCGTGCTACTGTTTCCTCTTTGATGGCTGTACAAGCATCAATAATGCGGTGCTTCATGTCCTCTGGTGTTGTTGGTTCATGCTGGTAAACAACATCATTCACTGCTCCCCAAATATGTACATTCATAGGCCCCAGCCCTACACTGATACCGGTGAAAGTCGTTTTCCAATAGCTGTTATTGTTTCAGAGATATTTTGGGTGGACAAGATAGCTGGGACACCCTGTATAGATAGTCGTTTTTCTCTGGCTCTATTCACGATTGGAACAGGAAAGGAAACACCTAGTACCTGACGGCATGCACCCCACGGTAGTTTGCGAGGTATGCAGGTATGCAGGTGGATGCTGAAGTTTTGTAATGGGTCTGTGGTTTTACTCAGCTTGGATTTTTATAAGGTCAACCTAGCCCCACTGTCCTATTCGTAAGCAACTGTGGTCTTCTCTGTCACATCCATCCATTACTGGCTGTTTCTTAATGCACATATATCATTCAGAGAAGAGCGTTTCACTGTCTTCAGTCCTCTAAGAAGGAAGCTCGGTAGCGCAGTGTGTATCTTTCTAACAAACGGTTGCTAGCACGTAAAACGGCGAGGGGCATGATAGACTATCCTGTCTCAGCAGAAATTTATTTAGGGTGTAAAGATTGCTCAAATTTCACACAGGTTTAGGTTTGCTCACTAAGTCATTAACAAACCTCAGTAAGAGGTACTGATGTTCAGCTGTATCACAGAGCCCTTCATAGTCTACATTTGTTGTTTCTATCCCTATCTCTGAATCTTGATTTAAATGAATATATCCCTTTAAGCTGCAAGAGTGCTCACATCGACCTGCCGGATATCAGCGTGCTTTAACAGAGAGCGATAATATGGGAGTGCTTTTAGCCTGCTGATGAGGGGTTTTGTACAAATTTTCAATTTTATATTAACTTAAATTTACGAGACGGTCCGATTGCTGGATGTGAGCAGCATGGAAGGTGTGATTTGTCAGGGTTGATTTAAAGTCGTACATTTAAAGAAAAGTCAACGTTTACTCCAGATTTGGGTCACAACGCAACCCTCCAGGATGGATATTCTTACACCATAGGCAATAATACTCGTATTTTCCAAAGAATTATTAAGTGACTCTTTGAAAATAGACTCTCCTTCAATTTTGAAAAACACATCCTACATTCAATTCTGTACAGCAAATAGTCATTCCAACAAACGATGTGGAACATGAGCAGGAGTCAGTAAGGAGGGTAGAGTGTAAACACATTGATGAAAACTTGAACTAGAATAAGCATATTACTGAGCTCAAACAATTAAGTGCAGCCGCTTTCGCTCTCCGTGTAATTGCTAATCTCCTCGTATATTTTGCGTATTTCCACACAATAAAGGATTTCTGTGGTAACTCGTCACATAGAACGAAGGTATTGATTGTACAAATGCGAACAGTAAGAACAATATTTGGTGTAGGTACTTCTTAAAGGAACTAGGCATTTTAACTACACCGTCACAATACACACATTCCGTAAAGGAATTCGTCGTAAATAATCCACCACAATTTGAGAGGAACAGTGATGTAAGCACTTACAGCACTCCAGGGAAAATGGACCTCCATTACCCATCTCTAAAGGTGTCAGTACCCCGGAAAGGAGTTTGAGCAAAATGCAGCAAAGAAAAGTTTTGATTTGTCCAATAACATAAAATGTCTGACAGGAAGCAAAGCAATTTTTAAATCTAAGTTACAATCGTTTTTCCTGGACAGCTACTTTCATTCCATTGAATAATTTCTACTTATAAACTGCTAGGCAGTAAAAAATGTGTAGTTGCATGTGTTCATTAACGTTTAACTCATATGCTGTAAACTAACTCGTTCCACATCGTTTGATAAAAGGATCGTTCAAGTGATATATGGAACAAGTAACTGACTAACAAACAAGGTAGGCGGCCGAAAGTTAATAGATGTCAAAAAGTGACAGTGGTGTTGCACTAAGCGAAAACTGAATATTAGAGACAAGGGCAGACGCATGTTACAAGAGAGGGGGCCAGTTTACAGAAATAGAAGAGAGCAGCGGGAGGTGGTTTGAACCATCTGCCCTGTAAGAGATCTAAAACGCAAAAGAATGTATTTCAGAAGTGTGTCTTTGCAGGCAGGTATGAGAGGCAGTCACATGGCGTCCCTCCCATGCCTCCTAACCGATTTTAAAAGATTGCTTGGCTAGGCTGGTTCTTAGTGCAGGCTCTGCACTGCCCTTGGACTTTGGTCCATTTATCCAGTACGCATATAGCGACACGTATTTATTAGGTGCCAACAGCAGGGTCCCATGCTGAATCTGATACGAAATCTGCATTTACTCTCTGTGAATTTAGACGTTGGTTTGCATGAACTATCTGATACCCCATCGCCGTTTATGCCATTAAGTTCAGTTCAAAGAGGATCAAGCTAGTTTCCTCGCTCTCGCACCGAAGAGAATCGATCTTCTGAAACTATACCAGGACGAGTCGTCAGCGAGTTCTTTGTTGATGTACTCACCATGGTGTGTTGCAAGTGTGCGTCAGCGTCAGATAGCGGACTCCCAGCTCTTGGTAGACACGCAGAATGCCCAGGCTGGAGTCGATCGAGTGACCTCCCTCTACCGCGATCAGGCTACCGATCTTGCCTGCCGCGAAAGCCTCTCCAATGCCTGCAACATTCATGTAACGTTAGCTGCACGTCATGGAGCAGTTGCTCTTCACATCAACCAAGAGCAGTTAGTGCTCCATGCTACCAGCTCCAGCAGTCAACAAGAGTATCTATTTCCAGAATGAGATTTTCATTCTGCAGCGGAGTGTGCGCTGATATGAAACTTCCTGGCAGATTAAAACTGTGTGCCAGACCGAGATTCGAACTCAGGACCTTTGCCTTCGCGGGCAAGTGCTTGGGCAGCTCAGTTGGTAGAGCACTTGCCCGCGAAGGCAAAGGTCCCGCGTTCGAGTCTCGGTCCGGCACACAGTTTTAATCTGCCAGGAAGTTTCAAGGGTATCTATTCTTTTACTTGTATTACAGCTACATATAATTTTCTACTGTTGTGTTTACCTTAATGCGACGTCGTAGCTTTCATGTTACTCCTTTTACAGAGTATGTAACGGTCTGAGGAGGGTCAGACAACGATGTAAACAAGTCACCGTTTTCAAAATAAAATATTTTTGCTGTCTTGACAGTTCTTTTCAACTATTTTTAGTAGTATTTTAGGACCGCTAATATTTACTGAAACTATGTTTCAAAAATTAAAAATACGTACTTAATCGTTAGCAAAACAACTGAAACGAAAACGGTCACATGTTTTGTGAAACTATTTGTCTAAAATTAAGAAATGAAACACATCAAACAAACGTTTACGCGCCTTTGATTCTAGAAATCATGTACAGCAACTGAGTTGGTCATGCGTTAGTGATGTAATGTGATCACTGACAAGAAACCCTTTGAGCGCAAGGTCGTAACTTCAATTTTAGTAAGGCACATTTGGAAGTGTTGTGTTAAAATTTATGACAGGAAAAAATTTATATGCTAATGACTCAACATGTCCATTAGGAGGGTGACAGGATACGAGCGTCCAGAAGGTGCAGAGATCAACCTTCTATTGGATATACATACAGGGTGACAATTACTGAACTATATAACATAAAATCGACATACCTTCTGAAGCATTTGCGATAGGACGTTCAAACTGCACGGTTGGCCGCAAAGCATGGTCAGAATTAGTGTGCAAAAGCGCACGTACCTTGTTGATGTCGGCCGTTGGCACGTGAAAATGTCACGGTACAGCGTGCCTGAGCGTATAGCACTTGTGAAGGCTTACTATGAGAATAATAACAGCCCAACAGCTGTTCAAAAGAAATTTGCGACCGAGTTCAAGCTGAAGACAACCGTTTCAAGTATGCTAGCAATCAAGAATTTGATTCACAAGTTTGATAGATAGAGTATTATTCGCGATGACAGTGTTGGCAATGAAGGTCATCTAAAAAGGCTGAAAACGCCTGAAAACATCGAGAAGACAACGCGCTGTGTCTCATACCAGACCCAGGAAATTGATCGGACGAGCTTCACA
This sequence comes from Schistocerca serialis cubense, assembly GCF_023864345.2. Taxonomy (NCBI): domain Eukaryota; kingdom Metazoa; phylum Arthropoda; class Insecta; order Orthoptera; family Acrididae; genus Schistocerca; species Schistocerca serialis. Next base: position 444,611,736 of record NC_064645.1, read on the forward strand.
ACGGGTGGGGATCACCTGGGAGACACTGCTACAAATTACTGTCGAAGACATGCATCTATTCTCATACAAAATTTAAACCCATCAGCCATTAAGCCCCAGGGCCATGGAACAGCGGTTGTGTTTCGCCAACACTATTGTCCACAGCGACGAAGCCCTCTTCCGTCTGGATGGGTTCGTCAGTAAGCAAAATTGGCGCATTTGGGTGACTGGGAATCCGCATTTCGTGACTGAGAAATCTTTTCATCATCAACGGGTGACTGTGTGGTGTGCAATGTTTAGTCACGGATTAATCGGTGCGTTATGACTTGATGGCACGGTGACTACCGAACGGTTCATGAAAGTTTTGGAAGGTGATTTCATCCGCATTATCCAAAGTCACCCTGATTTCGACAACATGTGGTTCATGCAAGACATACCTCGACCCAACGAAGCAGGAGTGTGTTTGATGTCCTGGAGGAGGATTTTGGGGGTCCGCATTCCTCTGGCATGGTCCTCGATTGGTCGCCATATTCTCCGGATCTGGTCACATACGACTCCTTTTTGTGGAGATATATGAAAGGCAAGGTGTACAACAACAACCTCAAAATCATTGCTGAACTGAAAACAGCCATTCAGGAGATCATCGACATCATCGATGGTCCCGACATTCCAGCGGATCACCCAGAATTTCCTGTGCCACGTCATCGCCAAAGACGGCATGCATATCGAACATGTAATCACCTAAATCCGAATATCTGCAGTGACATGGTGAATAAAGTGTACAATCCGTAGTTTGTAACTAATTTACTTTTTCATATATAATTGTCACCCTGTATTATACTTCAGAAAATGGACATCATCGACATTCAAGAAATGTTCAAAACAATTCACCTTGCACCTTGGACACCGGTTGAAAACTTGCGTGCCACAGTGATAACAATGGTTTGCACCATCAAGATCGAAGGCGAGCTTCTTGGATGTTACTAACTGTGCAGGGCGTTCAGCTAGGAACACACTTTCAAAGAATGCATATAGAATCATATTACTGTTACGGGGTGATAAGAACTGATGGAACGTGATGGCACGCAACCGAATGTTAAACAGCCTGTCGTGGAGCTTCTCTTTATGGCGCAGTTGCAGATAGAGTCATAATGCGTTTTATAAAAATCAAACTAAACTCCGTCCGAACAGGCCTGGGAAGGTCCAACGGTACCGACTGGCCGCCGTGTCATCCTCAGACCACAGGCGTCACTCGATGCGGATATGGAGGGGCATGTGATCAGCACACCGCTCTCCCGGCCGTATTCCAGTTTACGAGACCAGAAAAAATGGTTCAAATGGCTCTGAGCACTATGGGACTTAACTTCTGAGGTCATCTGTTCCCTAGAACTTAGAACTACTTAAACCTAACTAACCTAAGGACATCACACACATCCATGCCCGAGGCAGGATCCGAACCTGCGACCGCAGCGGTCGCGCGGTTCCAGATTGTAGCGCCTAGAACCGCTCGGCCAAGCCGGCTGGCTTACGAGACGAGAGCCGCTACTTCTCAATCAAGTAGCTCCTCAGTTTTCCTCACAAGGGCTGAGTGCACCCCGCTTGCAACAGCGCTCGGTAGGCCGGATGGTGCTAGTCCAGCCCGGCAGCGGTTAACTTCGGTGGTCTACCGGGAACCGGTGTTACCATTACGGCTAGGCCGTTGGCAAATGACTTTTATAGGCATGGAAAAAACAAATATCCAGCGACTAAATTTGTCCAGCGATTCCAGGTAGTATGAATTGCAATGCCACACACTTTTCAGGAGGGATAGTTGGATCAAAAACAATATGAGTTTTGTACGCAGACCAGGAATCAAGCAAAAGCAAGTTATTTCGAACAGCTATTGGCCCAAAGCCGCGCTCATATCATGATTGTAATTCTGTGTCTCCCATTTTCCCACTCTTACTTGCTGTGACGTAAATAACCCCTACTGCCCTTGCAAGATTAAGCACACGAGAAAGAATCATAGGGGAGAGAGCACCTCCAACTTCCCTTAGCACAATAAATAACTTTCCAGGCAGCTTACAACCTAAATTAATAGTATATGAATACCTTAAGGCGTTGATGTTAGTTGATCTTGATACAACTCTCTTGGTTCGTCTAATTTCGGGGCTTTTTTCATATACATTTCCTCTTGAAATCCCGATTGGTCGGAGTTGAAAACAAATTCCTTACTGAACGGTAGGATAAGTTTGTTTATCTCGTCTGCAAATTTTCTGGTCGATTCCACAGTTTTCTGTGCATCGTTACAATGAGGCTTTGTTTCCAATTTTGTTACCTTTTGTCTTCCAATTCGGTAGTACTTTGTGCACAGGGTTTCTCAAGTGCCTCATTATCACTGATACCAGTTCGGTATACAGGGAATAAATAAGTTTCGAATATTTCGAGAAGTGGTAATACGCACCAAAACAAGTAGAAAAGTTTCTAGTAAACATGGGTAAGCCGTTGAGTTAGTAAACTGTTCTGTCTGGCGCCACTTGCTCAAGGGGAGCATCGATTATCCCTTGCGGCCCCAATGCCAATATATCTATGAGGAAAAGTTGGTATCTATGGGTTGTGATGGGTTGTGTCCTTGGAAGGTCTATTCTTGTCGATATATGTACGGGGTCCCCTGGCGCGACAGAGGGAATTGGGAATTGGCGGTAGCGTAGCGACAAGAGGTGATCACGAGGTCCGAGCGGTCGAAGCTACGAGCTGCGCAACGAGGGCCTCCGCAGAGTGAAGATACCGGAGTACTTCACCGGGGTCAGCCTCGACTAGAAGCAGCAGGCCGACATCCCGTCGGTCCGTTGGCAACCGTGGATCCATGGAACTGTTTGCTGATGGAGGGGAGTAACATTCTGTATTCCTCGCGGTGATTTGTGTCATTGCCTACCTGCGCTCCCTATTTTTATCTGGTTTGTACCCGACCCTCAGAGTTTCACTCGGTTGGCTCTTTGATCGTAAATATAGGCCGTAGAATTGTACTAAGACACCAGTTGTTTAAAGATTGGTCCCGCTATTACGAGGGTTGGAACTTAATAGTGGCAACTATTTATTTACAGCTCGTACAAAATACGAGGGGCGTTCAGAAAGTAAGCTCCGATCGGTCGCGAAATGGAAACGACTATGAAAATCCGATAAAGCTTTGCACAGATGTGTTGGGTAGTGTCTCTAGTATAACCCCAGTTAGCATCACGTCGCTCTTCTCATTTCTGAGCTCACAGGGAGTGCGTAAAGATGTCTAGAAAATAGTGTCTGCCGCCAAGTACGAGGGCCTGGTGAGAAATTTCGCCTGAAGCTATGCAGCTAACATTACATAACTGTCGTGCTGTTTCTTCTTCAAGACAATTCTCAGCCGCATTCTGCAGGGGCAATGAAGATGCTCCTGCATCGTTTTCAAATGGAAATGTGAGATTACCCACAATACAGTCCGCAATTGTCTCCCCCTGAGTTTCATCTCTGCTCACATGAACCGCTGTCTTTGAAAACAACATTTTGACACAGACAACGAGGCCAGCGTGGAGAATTGGCGGAAAGCACTGGCGGCTGCCTTCTATGATGAGGCTATTGAAAAGTTGGTACAACGCTATGACAAAAGTCTAAGTCAGAACGGCGACTACGAAGAGAAGTAGCTGAAAGGTGTAGCTAATTGCTACAAGTAAAACATTTCTGATGTTCACTGTGGTTTCAATTTGGCAATCAATCGGAGCTTACTTTCTGAACAGGCCTCGTAGATAAGGCTTTCAAAGTTTTACTGACCTTCAAAATAGTCGCCAGCATTGTGTATAAACCGTTGCTAGCGATGTGGAAGTCGTACGATACTGTTAGCAGTGCCAGTTGTGTTGACAGTTCGAGCGGCGTGGTCTATTGCCCGACGAATTTGTAGCAGTTCTGAAGCGAATTTCGTAAAGTGTTTCCTTCAGTTTAGAAATCGAGTTGAATTCACGAGGGCTAAATTCAGGGGAGTGCAGTAGCTGGTATAACACTTAGCAGCCCCATCAGTCAAACAAATCAGTAACATTAAATCAAGCAACAAGTTTACTGTTACCAATCACAAAATTGAATGTTTTTACTGTGACTGCTTCTACATAGGCCAGACAGGCAGATCATTTGAGATTAGATTCAAGGAACACATGGCAGCACTAAAAAACAAAAGATACCACACACCAGCAATAGCTACCCACCTGCATGAAACAAAACACCATGTTAACAACACAAGTATCAGCATCCTGCAGATCCAAACAAAAACTAGACATACTTGAAACACTCCAAATATACAAACAACCTGAATCCATCTTAAACGGTGACTAGTAACAGTAAACTTGTTGTTTCATTTAATGTCAATAACAGTCACGGTAAAGCCTAACCTAAAATGTTCGCATTTAAAATCAGTAACAGCTTGCACTGTACGTGCTTCAGTATTGTCCTGCAAAATGATGGATAGGTCCTGCAGAAAGTGTCATCACTTCTGTCTCTATGCTGTTCATTTTTGGAGCACAACCTACGACCAGCTTAGACAGTTGTTCCAACCATCGTATACTACCTTTCATTGTTATTATTTTCTGGTTTGTACCCGACCCTCAGAGTTTTGCTCGGTCGGCTCTTTAGTCGTAAATATAGGCCGTAGTGTTATACTAAGACACTAGTTGTCGTTTGAAAATTTGTCCCGCTATTGTATTGCCTTTCCTTTCTGGTTTATACCCTATGATTAATATTCTAATGAATCAGTTCCTGGTCGTAAATACAGCCGGAACAATTGTAGTAAGGCACAGGTTGCCGTTAAACAAAACATGGACCTTGTGGTTAGATTTAGATGTTAACCGGTTCAATGCTTTGATTGTAATTGTAATCTGAACAACCTGTTGTACTAAGCTGTATGTTGCTGTATTTGAAAGACCGGGTCATTATTGGTGTATGTTATCTGGATCTTGTGGTTCTGCCGAGAGAGTTCTCATGCAATAAGTGTTCACAAGTAATGTTTTAAGATGTTTCTTGAGAGCGGTCTTACTAACTGACAATCAGTTTAACTTTGAAAATATTAACAGCCAACTGTCACGGGGGCTTTAGTCAATTGTCAAAAGGGACGGGTTGGGAGCCAGTCGCACCTTGGTTGCCGATTGAAATTAAGAGGTTGGAGGCTTTGAAGTAAGGCTTGTCATTGTCGTTTTGTTTCCGAGTCTGTTTAACCTTTAAGCATAGGTGCGCATCTTAACCCCGAACCTTTCGACATACGTATTTCAAATTAAAGGTTACGTCATATGTTTTGAGTAATTGAATCACTTGTCATCAATGGTGTATATAGTTTTCATGTGTTGCAGAATGGCATTTAATAAGAGAGACTGTGTCGAGTGTGGAAGTAAACACCGCTGTTTCACCCGACAACGGGCGGGCTGCTGGGACGGCCGTCTTGTAATTATTGTCATTGTTTGCTGTTTTGATTTCTTTTGCAAAAGCCTATTCATCCTAAGAGTTAAAGTCAAAAGAAGTTTGCAAATTTGTTCATTTTGTAAAATAACAAAACATTTATGGTTATATATCGTTAAATAAACAGGTTGTGTGAAAAGAAAGTTATACTGGTGGGTCCTCCCTACCACGTTTTCCTTAATTCCAGTGAGCACTCACGTCTTAATGGGCTCTACAATGCTCACTTTAAGGGCTATGAACACTTGAGCATCACTGGTACTATGAAACACATCTCTTCTATTGAACAAGTGCTCATAGCTCTTAAGGTATGCGTTTATAGTCCATGTGTACTTGATAGCATTTCGGGTTTTGGTCCATGCTACCTCCTCCCAAAATATGGAAAGCAAATAGCTTGTAGTAGAAGGGATGTGTTTCACAGTATCGAAGATGAACGAGTGCTCGTACCTCTTAAAGTACACATTTTAGAGCCCATGTTTAATACACATTTTAGATTCTTGTCTTTGTTGGTATTACCACGTCTCAGACTATTCTACCCCATTTTAAGATCATGTACACCGAGAATGGTATCAGCGACCATGAAACAGTTGTAGCAACAATGACTACCAAAGTGTATATAAAACGGAAAAGAAAATTTATATGTTTAAAAACCAAGAAAATATCTAATTGTTTGAAATCTCAAAGAGGATACTGAAACATCTGGTTCTGCAGGAGACCATGTGACCATCAAATGTTGGAGAGATACCTAATTGCTAGCACACTTGAGAGTATTCGTAAGAAAACCCATAAAAATGAGAAACATCTCCACACTAAATGTAAAGAATAGTCCTCAGATACAGGCGGAAAGATGCTAAAGGAGATGCGTTTGACTGTCAAGATGCCAATGTGTGAAGCCTTCAACAATCATTACAGGAGAATCGTATGAGAAGGCTGCTCAGAGAAGACTACTCACAGAACCCAAAGCTATTATGGCCAGATGCAAAGGCTGTTGGTGGGGGCTAAAGTTACTGTATAGATACTCGTGGATGCCACAATTTGAAATTTGGGGTTGCGAATCACAAGCAGAAATGCTGGACTTCATTTTTAAATGTCCCTTTGTGAAGAAGGACCCAGGAGTATTGCCCTTCTTTAATTCGCGAACCTCTGGAGAGATGAACGACGTAGATGTTAGTGATACTGGCGTTGAGAACACGTAAAATTAGCTGGAGATGGAGCATGCCGCATGGTCCTATGGAATCGCTGTCAGATTCTATACAAAATTTGCGGAACCATAACATATCGTAGAGCGGATCGAACGAAAAACTGTTCGCAGTAGCTGGAAGGATGTAGAAGTCACACCTGTTTAATGCGAGCACAAATGATCCATAAAACTATCGTCAAATACAATGATGAGCATCGCATCTCCAATGCTAACCAATACAAATTACGGAAAGGACTTATTGGCAGAGAGGGTGAAGATTTTTATCTTCGCTGGAGACTCGCTGACGGATGTAGAAGTAACTTCAAGCGTGCTCCAAGTATGTGTGTTCGGATTCTTGCTGTTTATACCTCGCAGACAATATTAATAGTAACCTTGGGCCTTCTGTAGATGATGAAATTACCTATTATGAAGTGCTCTCTAAATATTTTGCACAAGTATTCATTTTAGATGTAGGTAAGAATTTGGAATTAGTGCGAAACTGGCAGTTTGCTTTAAACGTGCTGCGACGTCAAATGGCAACAGTATCAAAGAATCATAAATACAATCAGTCATCTTGTAAGAATACCTGATTTTATCTACTTTTGGGAACAAGGAATGAAAACATCACAGAATCTTAAACGTAGGCAAATAAGATGGGAGATTTCAGTTCATTAGTAGAAAACTGGGGAAGTACATTCATGTTAAGGAAAAACAGAGCACCCTGAATGAGATAGGACGTTCAAATTTGCAGTAAATGTACGTTGGCATGTTCTACAGAAAAGATTAACATTGCAATCACCTCGGTTCAGCAGGCGTGATGTTGCCTAATACGGACAGGGTCTGGGGCCCTGGTAACTTGTCCATGTGTGATAGCATCGAAGCATAGAAGGCGCGAATGGTGTCATCCATGCGGCATTCACCTGGTTCCATTGTTCACCTGAGGTGGCTGGCATCTAGTCACAGCACTCCACCCGTCATTTCACCATATCGCACACGTTTTCGATTGGCGACAACTCTGGTGATCTGATGGGACAGGGCAAAAGGCTGACATCCTTTGACACCAAGAAGGCACGTGTTCCTGCTGCAACATGTGGTCATGCATTGTCTTGCTGAAAATGGCGTCTGGAGTGTTGTGCAGAAAGGGTATGGTCACGGGTTGCAGGATGTCATTCATATAGCTCACACTGTTCACAGTGCCCTGGACACAGACCAGCTGGGATTTATGATTGTACCCAATACCGCGCCACACCACAAGGCCATGAGTTGGTGCGTTACGTCTTGTACGAATGCAGTCTCTGTGATGTCGTTTGCCCTGTCTGTGGCGAACTAAAATACGGCCATCATTTTCAAACAAAGAGGACCTGAATTCGTCCGAAAACACTATCTGGTGCCACCCCAGTGACGTCGTTCCGTACACCATTGACGTCTAGCATGTTTCTGCACTTAAAGATAGGAGTATAAGTGGACAACGAGAACGTATCCCATGCCGTTATAAACACCGACGGACTTTCACTCCTGGTAGTGTACGATTTGTTACACTGTTGCACCGGAGCCAAGGAGGACGCAGATCGCTCCTGAAATGCCGTTAGGATGAGGTGTCGGACTTCTGGGTTGTGCGTCCTGATCCATCTCGTCGTGTTCTACGGCCTTCCGTGAACTATTCTGCACACACCCGTTGCACTGGCGAAGCACTTCGTCCCTCTTTCAAACTCTCTCATCTGACGGTATCGTTCGTGGATACGCCTGCGAGGCATTCTGCACATCAGCTTAAGTCACACTCATTCATTACCTTCGGTTTACAGCGACAACGAGAGCCGCAGGCACATTTTTCCGGTAGGTTGTGTTGCACCGCGATGTCGATGTTGATCTTGAACCCTAGGGCCAACATAGTTCAAATGCTAAACATTTCTGCAGAACGTACCAATGTACATGTCCAGTGAATATGAACGTCCTGTCTCTAGTTATTCAAAGTGTTATTTTTTTTCTTCTGACCATGAGTGTACAACCAGTCTACACAGCAGATCACGCACAAAACTTTCGTGGGGCGCATTATAGAATATCATCCATTTCAGATTCGACTAATAGAGAATACTGAATGTGTAAAAAGAAGAGCAGGTTAGTTCGACCCACGGAAGAGCCTCACTGATTCTGTGAGAAATCTGAACGAGCAGAGGTTTGAAGATAAACACCAACGGGAAGAGTAACACCTTACACTGTGGTAGAATAGAATTTACACTCTGCCATACACTTTGCAACTGTTTACAGAGAAATGTAGAATACAAAAATGTGGGAAAGCTAAATTTAGAAGTTTTATAAAGGATTACTGTATTTCTAATCAGAAAAGCCGTGGCTACTGCAATGTCACTGTGTGATCCTGTTTCAAAAGTCCAGTAACCTCTGTGCGCATATAACTTCGAAGAGATAAGATGAACCGTAAACTTACCATCGGCAGTGTACACCAACTGCATGTCTTCCGGGTACATATCCACGAAGCGTTTGATGACGTCCACTTGCTGCATGGTCATCTCCACGGCGTCCTTGTACTGGGAGGAGCACGGCACATAGGCAACCCAGAACTGGAAACATAAAAATCATAGCTGAGCTATGTCTGCAGGCATTGTCTAATTCATCCGCAGATGGTACGTCTGCGAGATGGCGAGAAGCTTAAGTGAAACAACTTGAACATATGCTTTTGTATTTTGTTCTTATTTCTCGCGTGAGAATCATATATACAAAGCAAGGACAATGAAAAAACAACATATAGCTATAATAGTAGTCAACAAACAAATACAAACTGGAAACAAGTTTTACTTCATATTAAGTTTTTCAAGAGGAGTACTCAATCACTGTACGTTCATTGGTCCATTGTGCTACTTTAGTTTCGAAATGTTTATTTTAGCTTGTATTCTTTCTCTTATAATTGATTTTTTTAGGCTTCCAAATTTTCTCTAGTACATTTTTCCGCTATATGTTGAATATTATCTGCACAAGAGGGACACAGAACAACATCACTAGGAAAGTGAAGTTTGGTCTAATATTTCTTCTTTGCTTTACTTGTTTACGAACATGGCAAATACCCACAGATTTGTTGAGAAGACTTTCGATGATATGGGATCTCGTTGCCTAATTCTTCCTTCAATTCTGAATTTCTCAACATGTAGATGAAATCTAATGAAAACTATACCATTAATTGATACATCCTTCCACATACCAACGTACGTTGAATCAATACATTGTTCCTCTTGAGCAGTTAACATATTCTTTGCTGAGGATGATCAAAATTTTTCCAAAATTTATGAATCCCTGTTAAATGGTAACTGGTACTCGCTTTTTCCATTCTAAAGCCTATTGTAGAACTTGCTTGTGTGGCTTGGTACTGTATAAATTTATAAATCCAATTTGTTCCTTTGCTTGATGAAAACTTAATGTTTCGTACAGTTGGCAATGCCTCTGGTGAATATCATGTATCTTATGGAGAGAAATCGGATATGTATATATATATATATATATATATATATATATATATATATATATATATATATATATATATATATTGTATGCCTCTTTTATTGGGAAGGAGAATAATTACAGAACAATCTGTAAGTAATTTTGCTAGCTTCTTGTGCACTGCATTTCCTCCAGTTTCAATTATTGATATTGAGAATCCATTACATCCTTGTACTTGTAAAAACTTTCAAACTGCAAGATAGCCTAAACATTTATTTATTTACAAATAACCGATTTCGACAGACTTTTCTGCATCTTCAGATCTTCAACACCTTTCGTTATAAAATGCGTACATCTCGACAAGGCACATCACGCACAGATGTGGCGTGCAGGTCCATTTCAAAACGAACACATTTTATAACAAAAAGTGTTGAAGACTTAAAAATGGCACCACAGTCCATCTAAATCTGTTGTTTGTAAATAAAGAAATATATAAGCGATCGTTGCTTTAGAAAGTTTTTACCAAGTAAAACAGATCGGTCCTTCTGATCTCTCAACATGAGAAAATTCAAAGAAATATCCTTATGCTCGTCTTTTCTTTACACCATTAGTGAATGGGTATTCCTCATTTGATACAACTTCCATTATTTTCTTATTTTCATTATTCTCTATCTGTATTTCTGTACAAACGTCTACAAAAGCTTGTGTAATTTTCCTTCCATTGTTAATTAATGTGTCATATACTGTTTTAACTGATGAAATACGGTGTCTACTGTTCTGTTCCGTTTGTTCGCATCGTTTCTATTTCTATTTGTGTTTCTTAACAATTTGTGATTGTTACATCTTCATAAAAACGTTTAGAAAATTTTTGGTTAATCCGGCATCGTTTCAATCCTCTTTCATGGGGTCCTTTTTCAGTTGACATTTTTTTTGCCTAGGCTCTCTTAACGCTTGTGGTATCTCTTTCATTTGCTTACGTATCTTTATGTATTAATTGCCCCTTTTGTATATGTCAGAATAGACTTCATTTTATAAGATGCTGAACTTGTGGTTGAACTCGGTTTATTATATGTTGTGATGTAATTAGTCTGATCTGCTAGTTAATCCCATACACTAAACTAATTACATTCTATTCAGAATGGTTGTTGGCTAGAGAAGGAGTACATGTTGCTATTTATGTAGTTGGAGTATATTATTTTAACTTTTTAGTTCTATGACAAGTTGTCAATTTGTTATAGTCGAGGAGTAGTCTTAGACGTTTAACTATCACCCTGAAAAAATAAAATTAAAAAAATAAGTTATTGTTTGTTTGCTGGCATGCTTCTGTAGAAATTTAGTTATTTATTTTCGTCTCTGCAAATCTCTGCAGTCCTAGTATACACTGAAATCCCTGCATCATACTACCATGACACACTGCTAAAGGAACTAAAACAACATAGCGCACCCCATCTCTGTTTCGTCAATAGGCCTTGTCGTTTTGTTCTGGATTCTCTTGCAGCTCGCTATAGTACTGTGGCACAGGGATTTCAGTGTGTAGCAGGACTGGAAATATGTAGTTAGAAAAACATGACTGATTGACTAGTTTTTCTAGGTGTTAATTAGAATTTTTATGATTAATCCATGTATGAAAGTTAAACAAAAGCAGTACTTTTTGTCATAAATTCAAAACCATAAATTACAATTACATATTTTGTTTTAAGTAGGTAGAAATTACAAATTCTGTATGTGAATAAGGAGGTTTCAGGCAACGTTGAGAACATGCACTCGAAAAGCATCGTGTTGACAGACTATTTACAGGACATATATTTCTTTATTAATGTATCGAAATGGGGCATTGCTAGGGAACCAGACAGTTTCGTTTTAATGTGGATTTTTATTTGGATATGTAAAGCCATGATTCATGCGAAAATATAATTCTATTATATATGTAACTCAGTAAAGTAATTAGTATTTGTTGCATTTTATAAACATTACGCAGTTTTCAGTAAAAAGGTTTGGAATACTGCCTGAGACAAGCACACTAGTCAAACTAATTTTTACACACTTGAAAATGTGTATTCTTAACTTTTAAAGCCTACTAGTCAACGTAGAAGAAATAAAAATGAAATACTTGCTACCTTTAAATGTGTCGTTATGTTAATTAGGTGTGGTATTGTGTAAAAGCCCAATTTAAATGTATACTGTATAGACACGATTATTTAAGCACACACTTTATTCAGTAGCGAGTTAGTCAAGTTATGAGTCAGTTGTATGTGAGAACACTAATACATGTATATGTACATAAATGATATGTACGTATCTGAATTTTTTTGATTAAATTGATGTGGGTTACTGAAGATGATGATAATATGTGTCATAAATTGAAATGGATAAAATTACATATTACCTAGTGCAGTTATCTGCAATCAAATCTGTATTGAGCAACCTTATAACGTTCTACATGAGTTTTGGTTTAGTTAGAGAAGGAATAAAATACTGATTCGAAACTGTATCAACATCTAATATCTTCAAGAATCATCAAAAGATATAACTAATTTTTGTTTGGTTGTTTGGAACAATGCAGAGATAAATTGCAATATAATGAGCTTTTATAATAAATTCCATACCTCTCTGTTCTAGGCGCTACAGTCTGGAACCGCGCGACCGCTACGGTCGCAGGTTCGAATCCTGCCTCGGGCATGGATGTGTGTGATGTCCTTAGGTTAATTAGGTTTAAGTAGTTCTAAGTTCTAGGGGACTGATGACTTTAGAAGTTAAGTCCCATAGTGCTCAAAGCCATTTGAACCATTTGAACCATACCTCTGGCAGATATATAGACTACGATTAACTCATGTTTATGATATGCACTGTAACTATGGAAGGAGATAATTCACCTCCTTATATCATCTCCCATCTTCTATCATCAAACACCTAGGATATTAATGTTTTTCTTCTCTGATCTTAGGTCAGACAGATAATGTGTATACTAAAATATTTGATGCACAGAACCGTTCTGTGGTAAGGTAATCTACGGTTCTAAGTTCTAAACGGAACTATTGACGATGGGGTTTTTCTGTTCGTGTATTTAGCGTCTGCAGTTCGTTGAGCTGGCAAATACCAGACAGAAAAGTAATATATCTTTTTTGTTTCATGGTTTCCAATGATTTCTGTCATCTAAAGTTGATTCAGACGAACTTTCTAAAATTTGTTCAATTGAAAGAACAGTTATTGTACATTGCTCAATTGGGGAATGATTGGGCCCCATTCCGTCAGAGAGGGAGAGCCCACGGGCGCACATGCTCTCTAGGGCCTAAAGTCTCTACTGTTCACTTCTTGTGATACATCTATATCAGACCCTTCACGCCAGTTTTGTGAAATGTTTATGCTTCTCCCCAATAATTGGTCATAAGTGAAGCTTAACTCAGCGTCTGCTTTATGAGACTGCTATTGTGCCAGTTTAATATTAAAGTTTCCATGATAATAACCATGATATGTTACACATTTATTTGTTTGATTTCGTCCTAGCCACGTGGTCTCGTAATGTATCAGTCTCTGATCTTCTGCCTGGGAATGAAGTAAATGTCTTAAGTCAGCCGTTGTGTAGTATCCACCCATTTACTATACTTCCAGTACGTGCAGCTAAATGCGACATGAATTTTCTGGCCGTAAATTAGCCTTGCTTTGTCCATGTGAAATAATGCATGTGTTAAGTTACGTATTAAATTACAGTTGCCTTGTTCTTACTGCGAATTCTCATAATAAACATTCAGATATCCTATTTAACGAGTTTTTTCCTCAAATGTGTCCAGTTTACTGTGGCTCTTACTAATCTACGTCCACATGAATTTCTGAAATTGTTTAATATCGCCACATCATGCATAATTTTCTTGTTGTTTGTCAATACAAAGACAAGTTCATTTTTCCTTCCATTTACTTTTTGTAAGTTCATTTTCTCCTTTCTTAAAAAGGATGAACATGTTTTTCCTGTCAGGAAACACGAAGAATGTATGCCCTTAGTCATTTCTACTATAATTATCGATTTATTGCAAATGGTGGCTGAGTTGGTTGTTTAACTGTTGTAAGGAGAGATAATAAGAAATTAAGAAGACTTAATGAAACGTGGATAGAAGACATTATAAAAGAGAGGGGACGTAGATATGTAACAGATGAGACCATAAAACGTGACGAACGATTTCTAAGGCTACGGTCAAACGAATGGAACGTTTCTGCAGTGGACGACGTACCACAGTGAAACATAGAGTTCTACAGCCATGCAGCCAGCTGTGGGACAGAATATGGAAAGTCAAATATCGATTGATGTATTCTGATCCAAATAAGCTGTTTATGTAAAAGAATCAAAGCTACATACATCTCTGTAGTTAGTTTCTCAGTACAACATTATTTTTAGTGTAAAAATTTAAATACCACTTTTTTGGGACCGCAATATCTTCTCCGATATTCTGTCTTTCTCATTCACGTATGAAGCAACTATTAGACAGAAAATGTGATTCGCGTCTTATAGCCTCACATCAAATCTTGATAATGAATAGTCTCTCTTTTCTTTACTGATCATAGTTATTATCATATAACGAAATTTCGACAAGTTCACAGTTAAAATATAGTCACTAATCAGTTTATGTTTGCTGCATCTTAATTCATACATATTGCTGCTTAAAAACGCAGCTAACATATAAACTGGAAGGAGAGTCATACATCTTATCAGTGTCAAGTTGATAGGTGATATTTTTGACAAATCGCCACTCTGAGGGTATGGCTGCACACTATGCTCAGCTGTGCCTAATATTTCTCTTTCCTATGTGGCTTAATAAATCACAGTCATATTCTAAGTTAGGCCAACGGCCTTGCGGCAGTGGCAACACCGGTTACCGTCAGATAATCGAAGTTAAGCGCTGTCGGGCTGGCCTAGCGCTTGGATGGGCGACCATCCGGTCTGCCGAATGCTGTTTGTGAGGCAAACTGAGGAGCTACTTGATTCAGAAGTAGCGGCTCTGATCTCGGAAACTGACATACGGCCGGGAGAGCGGTGTGCTGACCACATGCCCCTCCATATCCGCATCCCGTTACGCCTACGGGCTGAGGATGACACGACGGCCCGTCGGTAGCGTTGGGCCCTCATGGGTTGTTCGGGAGGAACTTTTTTTTTAAGTTAACGTTGTGTGAAGCGTTATTTTAATTTTGAAACTAAAGATAGAAATTCTCAGATGCAGTGACAGATTTACCTTTCTATTGTATGCTATGTTCTGCGTAATTATGTTTGTAAGAGAAATGGTCAACAACCTGATGACATACATACTATGCAACCATTTGAATCTGGCACTAACTTGGGTGAAAGAAGAAGAAGTGCGTCAGCATTAAGAAACACAGACGCAGTGGCTAATTGTTTTGTAAATGAGGCCGGTGATGCACTTTGACAGGGGCGCGAAATCTGAGGATTTACATTAGGCAGAATATGAGCTTTCATATCCATTTTCCTTTATATGAACTACTTAGTTAATCTGGAACACTGCTTACTGTATATCGTGTGTTTAATGTTCTGTATTTATCGATTCAAGTATCAGACTTTCCAGGAACGTAATTGTCCAAGGCGACTAAATGACTTACTTGGTATGTTGCATGGGAATTGATGTGTTGGCGTTTCTTCATGAAACGAGTGTTCTCCGTTACACCTTGTAGAAAATAATACTGCGTACTGTTGCCTGCTACTTGGTTATTTACTGCATTTATTGTACATATGCACAATAAAGTAATTAATAGATAACATATTTATTTCTATACCTACAATGAGTATATTATACATGTTTCAGTGTATCCAACCATCGATGTACCACACCGAGAACGCTTCAGAAATCACATCATTGCAAATTTTAGCATATATTTAACCTGCTTTGTTCTTGACCGCATGTTTAAAAATATCTTTATCAGATTTCATTATAATTGTAAATAAGTTAGTGTTTCTGCTAGATTGTGTCAGAAAGAGCAAGAACTAACATGTAAACAACAGGAAAGGAGTAAGAGTTCCTATAAGGTTGTCACTATTGACGATTCTCTGAATAAAATAAGTAAAGCATTTGAAGAAACTAAATCGCTAGTTCTGTTGCAGTCCCGACGTCCTGTAACCCAGAGTACTATTAGAATAATGATGAGATGAAAAGATATACTTACGAATAGACTTTCTGTCTCTTCTTGAACATTCAGTGAAATATAGAAATAATTCACAGCGATTGCCGTAGCATTATTGTCAAATACGTGGAGATTCTCTGCCCCCGTTATTTAAGTCAATTTTATGTATATCTAGAGGACACATTGCGGAAGGTATTTGTAGATACAAACGCAGAACGGATAACTCGAGACTGCCTCGTGGTTCTTCATGTCACTGCGGCTACCGCTATGGGCGATGCCGCTGGAATTCGGCGAAAGTCCGTAGTCGTGCACGTTCTGCCCCAGGAGGACTGTTGTATCTACGGCGTGCTTCGTAGTAACACGTATATTAACCGTTTAGCTGCCATTCGGCAGACATTCCACTCGTGTGAACCCAGCCCAACGGCGGATGCTGCTTCTGTCGCTGATGCTAATGATGATTACGATTAAATACTTTGGCTGTAGCTTTGACTAGATCTTGGGCGATGCGTGTAATTTGTGAACGAGTGAGGTATGCCAGATGGCAGATTGTTTATTAAAAACGACGAGCAGTCTACACCCCAATCTGTGCAAGTTGGATTTGAACCCTTTCACCACTCACCGACGCTTAAATGATATACCAGCATCCAGATTCTGTGTGTGACCTATGGACAGTCTTTTATCGGGCACCGGGCAGTCTAAGGTACAGTGATGGATTCTGAAAGCCACACTCATATTGGACACTAAGATGATCCGAAAAGTGGTTCAAATGGCTCTGAGCACTATGGGACCTAACATCTGAGGTCATCAGTCCCCTAGAACTTAGAACTACTTAAACCTACCTAACCTAAGGACATCACACACACCCATTCCCGAGGCAGGATTCGAACTTACAACCGTAGCGGTCGCGTGGTTCCATACTGTAACGCCTAGAACCGCTCGGCCACAACGGTCGGTTAAGATGATCCGAAAAGCAACTCAGTTCTTCTCTGTAACGCGTATTGGCCATTTCACCTTCAGACACTTCTGAAGGCAAGATTCGAAAGTTCTAGCTCGGATGATGGCTTATCAGCAATCGTTCTTGCAGTCCACCAGTCACGACTGTAACAAGAAAGGGCGGAAACGAAAGCAGTACACAAGGTACTAGACGTCACACATCATAAGGTGGTGTAGACTTAGATGTAGATGGAACATCGCCGGCCGGTGTAGCTGAGCCATTCTCAGCGCTTCAGTCTGGAACCGCGCGACTGCTACGGTCGGAGGTTCGAATCCTGCCTCGAGCATGGATGTGTTTGATGTCCTTCGGTTAGTTAGGTTTAAGTAGTTCTAAGTTCGAGGGGACTGATGACCTCAGATGTTAAGTGCCATAGTGCTCACAAGGGAACCTCCCCATCGCACCCCCCTCACATTTTGTTATTAGTTGGCACAGTGGATAGGCCTTGAAAAACTGAACACAGATCAATCGAGAAAACAGGAAGAAGTTGTGTGGAACTATGAAAAAAATAAGCGAAATATACAACCTGGGTAGTCCATGCGCAAGATAGGCAACATCAAGGACAACAAGAGCTCAGGAGCGCCGTGGTCCCGTGGTTAGCGTGAGCACCTACGCCACGAGAGATTCTAGGTTCAAGTCTTCTCTCGAGTGGAAAGTTTTATTTCCTTATTTTTCGCAAAGTTATGATCTGTCCGTTTGTTCATTGACGTCTCTGTTCACTGTAATAAGTTTAGTGTCTTTGGTTTTCTGGATTCATATTGCCCACGGAATACACCTCACGTATTTAATGCACTCTCGTCCAAAGTAGGGAATAGTCAACTGCCAGCCAGGGAGCCTCGTTAGCAGGAATACAGTCTCTTCCGTGCGCTGTAGTCGACTGACGTCGTGTGTTTCGATGTTTGTTTAGGTGTAGCGTCCCCATATTACGGCGCAGTTACCTCGCATCGGACGGACGGACAGATAATAATTGTCTGAAAATAAAAAATTAAACTTTTCACTCGACGGAAGATTTGAACCAAGGACCTCTCGGGTGGTAGTTGCTCACGCTAACCACGGGACCACGGCGCTCCTAAGACTTCAATCTCCTTGATGTTGCCTATCTTGCACATGGGCTACTCAGTTTGTATATTTTGCTTTTTTTTTCATAGTTCCATACAACTTCTTCCGATTTTCTCGATTGATTTGTGTTCAGTTTTTCAAAGCCTATCCACTGTGCCAACTTATAACTAAATCAGAGGGGCGGGGGGGGGGGGGGGGGGGGTGCGATGGGGAGGTTCCCTTGTCAGAACCATTTGAACCATTTTTTTTTTTTTTTAGATGGAACATCACGGAGGGAAATGCTGAATTAGGACCCAAAACAAGGATGGAAATAGGTGGAAACGATGGGCGTAAGCTTTGTGAAGACGAAACAGCTGGATGTCTAATTCCCATATGTAAGAGGGCAACGACTAAGAGCCATGCTTACCCTCCATTCTACCGAGCTTCAAGTTACAAAGTGTAGAAGTCATATGACCAAAGCTAACTCGGACAGACGGATCTAACACTTGAGTGACCTTTACTTGTTGCTCGTTAGAAGAAACTCTCGCTTCGGACAAAGTGAGAAAGGAAAAGCCGGGGGTTTTTCGCACACACAGAGTGGAGACGGCTCAGTGGTCCCTCGCGCTGAGCTGGGCCGTGCGGACGGATTCGTGGCCTCGGCGGATGTTTTATGTATCTGCCGGCACTCTGCCGGGAGGCATTACCGGGATCCCGGCCGCAGCCATGACTTATTTATCAAAGACGCATTTGCTTCCCCTTATCTTTGCCCGACTTGCGCACGTCGCCTTGTTAGCGCGGCCGGCGGAGGAAGAGGAAAATGAATGCGCAACTCGAGTCTTTTTTCGCGGATCCGCGGAGCGTGCCTGATGGTGGCTGCAGGGTGGCGGGCCGAAACGTCTCGTCCGGAGCGCCTCGCGCTGTCGGCTGTCTTGTCCGCCCGGCCAGCACGAGCCTCGCCCACTTTGCATCTCATATTCACGCGCCGCAGGCTCGCTTTCTGGAATAAAAGCGCCGCAGAGTACATCTCCATCTTCGTGGGGCAGTTCAACGAAACAATTTCTTGCTTTCAGATCTACGCTTCGCGTGTTAGAGGCCTATTTTGTAATTCGCTATTGAGTTTCCTGTACCAATGCAAATGTAGTGCTGTGTATGAACTCACTGGACAAAATAATAGTCTGTTCCTTAAGAGAAAACACCGGGCGCTTTGGAGCGTGTTGATGGTAGACAACTGGTGCCAAGTGGCCATTTGGTCCTCCAGCACAGGTCCTCGTCGTGGAAGTGAAATGGTGTTGTGGCACCTGTATTCTTAAATTTAGGAGACTTTATGTAGTTTTTATGATTTATTAGTTAATTATAAAATAGTTTGTTCAAGTACAGTGGCTAAGATTATGTAAGAGCAAGAAGAAACTAAATAGTTGAGTCAATAAAAACTACGTCAATACGTCACGAGAGCCAGCCGCTGTGGACGAGCGGTTATAGGCGCTTCAGTCCGCAACCGCGGTACTGCTATGGTCGCAGGTTCGAACCCTGCCTCGGGCATGGATGTGTCTGATTTACGTGTGACCTGTGGACGGTCTTTCATCGGGCACCGGGCAGTCTAAGGTAAAGTGATGGATTCTGAGAGCCACACACATATTGGACGTCCTAGGGGACTGATGACCTCAGCTGTTAAGTCCCATAGTGCGTAGAACCATTTGAACCATTTGAAAGTCACGAGAATGTTTTTCACAATTGATATATAAGTGACGAAAGAATGTAGACTCTTTCATTAGCATTCGCATTCTCATTCGTATCGGGTTCCTTTGTGATTTGATTCTGACTACTGTTCATTACTGAATTAATTTAGTTGTCTCTTGAAAATATAATTTGAAAGAAAAGTGTTATTAAAAGTCGCGTGTATTATTTATGCAGACCCGGTCACGACTTAATATCAGAAATATGTTGAGACAGATGAGCTATGTTAAAGACGAGGTTTTTATGGGTTAGATTTCAGTAAACTTCACCGGCACTTAATCGTACTGTATACTTGAAGAAACACCTGCAATTTTCGACATTACGTTCAAGAAGTTCGACGATTTTCCTGATAGGTGGCTCGGTCATTTAAGTTTAGTGGTCTTATTCAAATGTCACAAGGCGGAGTCACAGAGATCTTTGGCGTGGTGTGGACATAGTTTATGGAAGACACAGCAGCAGTAGGATTTCATTGTTATAGCTAAGTAAACGAAACATAATCTCCCACAACGTACAATTTTTAAGCGTGAGTAGTAAAATTTAAAAAAAATAAGAAAAAGTTTTATATTTTTTATTTAGAGTATTAATGTGCCATTCAGCTTAATGGAATCTGCGGGTGAGTTATCGTGGAGGCGTGGCAGAATGGCAGAAAACAACTATCATTTTTGGTGGGTCAAGACCACATGGTCAATAATGCTGTCCGACTCGGTGTTGTATGGATGCAGACCGACCAATGTGCCTACAAGGAATGTAATCCTGCGTAAGAACAGTGATTGTGAAAAAATACTATCCTACAGGGACGTGAGACGAATTTAAAACCCGACAATACTGCTGCTCTTTGTGAATGTAGAGCCCGATCACACAGTTTATGCGCAAATATTGTGGTGAGAACAAGCAACTATTCTGGCTACTTTAGAATGATGCAAGACGTTGAGTGCACCGATAGTACTTTTTCTTTTCTTTTCGATTCATCAGCCATATGACTGGTTTGATGCGCGAGACACGAATTACTTTTTTGCATCAACCTCCTCATTTCTGAACGGTACTCACACGCATCGTCCTCAATAATTTGTTGGATTCTCTCCAACCTCTGTCTTTCCCTACAGCTTTTATACACTCTACAGCTCCCTCTAGCACCAAAGATGTTATTGTTAATGATTTCCATATGTTCCATTTCATGCCGTTTTGTGAAGTTCCTCCTCATTCCTTCTCAGTTCACCTAATGTTCAACAGCCTTCTATAAGGAAACATCTCAAACGCTTCGATTCTCTTCTTTTTCGGTTTTCCCACAGTCTGTGCTCCGAATGTACCGGGTGATCAAAAAGTCAGTATAAATTTGAAAACTGAATAAATCATGGAATAATGTAGATAGGCAGGTACAAATTGACACACATGCTTGGAATGACATTGGACTACCGAAAATCCTAGAACTGTCGTAGAAACTCCATTTTGTTAGAACCAAACAAATACAAAAGTTCAAACAATGTCCGACAGATGGCGCTTCATCTGATCAGATTGGCAATAATTAGCATAACAAAGTAAGACAAAGCATAGGTGATGTTCTTTACAGGAAATGCTTAACATGTCCACCATCATTCCTCAACAATAGCTGTAGTCGAGGAATAATGTTCTGAACAGCACTGTAAAGCATGTCCGGAGTTATGGTGAGGCATTGGCGTCGGATGTTGTCTTTCTGCATCCCTAGAAATGTCGGTCGATCACGATACACTTGCGACTTCAGGTAACCCCAAAGCCAATAATCGCACGGACTGAGGTCTGGGGACCTGGGAGGCCAAGCATGACGAAAGTGGCGGCTAAGCGCACGATCATCACCAAACGACGCGCGCAAGAGATCTTTCACGCGTCTAGCTATATGGGGTGGAGCACCATCCTGCATAAACATCGTACTTTCCAGCACGTGTTTATCAGCCAGGCTGGGGATGATGCGATTCTGTAACATATCGGCGTACCTCTCACCCCTCACGGTAGCAGTTAAAAAACCAGAATCACGCATTTCCTCGAAGAAAAAAGGCCCGATAACGGTAGATGTGGTAAATCCAACCCATACCGTGACTTTCTTGTCGTGAAATGGAGTTTCTACGACAGTTCTAGGATTTTCGGTAGCCCAAATTCTGCAGTTGTGGGCGTTGCAGATCCTCGGAGCGTGAAATGAGCTTCGTCAGTCCACAACACGTTACTCAACCAATCGCCATCGTCCCCCATCTTTTGAAACGCCCACACCGTAAATGCCCTCCGATTCACTAAATCGCCAGGTAACAGTTCATGATGCCGATGGATTTTGTACGGATGGCATCGGAGGGTACGCGTCAGTGCCAACCAAACAGTTGTGTATGGAATGCTGGTGCGACTTGGGACTGCACAAGCGCTGACTTCGCCGTGCGTAGATGAACCCACTACAGTCTCCATTTCTTCCTGAACTGTCTCAGCAGAATTACGCCTTGTGCTCGGTCGGCCACTACGGGGTCTATCATCTCAACAACCCGTGGCTTCGAACTTCGAAATCATTCTCGCCACAGCTGCATTTGACAACGGACATTCACCCGTTCGAATCCCCTTCCTATGGCGATAGGATCGTAACGCTGAACTAGCACATTCCCCATTCTGATAATACAGCTTCACTAAAAACGACGGGTTCGATTCCCGGTGGGGTCAGGGATTTTCTCTGCCTCGTGATGACTGGGTGTTGTGTGATGTCCTTAGGTTAGTTAGGTTTAAGTAGTTCTAAGTTCTAGGGGACTGATGACCATAGATGTTAAGTTCCATAGTGCTCAGAGCCATTTGAACTAAAAGCGACTTTTCAAGTAACGTCAACGTGCTGCGACTGCTGGCTCATCTGATTCTCTCCTTTTTCCCTTTATTGTGATTTTAACACCTGTAAATCAGGTGGGCTGGCAGCAGCATCCTACGCTGCTCTTCAGCCTCAGAGTTGACAACGAGAAAAATATAAAGAAGACACATAAAGACTGAACAAAGTGGCGGGCAAAACAACAGTAGACACAGAATACAAAAAAACGCGAAGCCGTTCACACTCGACGAAAAACACTACAAACTATCGGTACGGCGCACAAACAGTGACGACTCCGACGGCACAGGTGAACGTAAGGGGGTGACGGCGAACACTAAACACAAACACGATGGCACACACACGAGAAACTGATTCTCTCTCTCATTACAGCTCCTTTTATACACGATTGTCATGCGCAGTCACTGACGTTTTGCTGTCCAGTGCCATCTGTCGGACATTTTGTGAACTTTTTTTTGTTCTAATAAAACCCCATGTCATTCCAAGCATGTGTGTCAATTTTTACCTCTCTGTCTACATTATTCCGTGGTTTATTAAGTTTTCAAATTTGTACTGACTCTTTGGTCACCCGGTACATTCTCTGATGTTGCAAACTAGGAGACCTCACGAAGCTTGTGTATAAATAGGACTGACTCCCTCTGGCACTACTGATGGCATTGCTTGTATTTTGCGTTTACGTGTAGCTGGTGTGACGAGCATCCTTTTGCATTTCAAAGTCGGCAGTGAAATAGGCACACCCTAAGGGTCACCAAGGAGGTCCTCCTCCCTGATTCAAAATGTGTTACAGACTGAATCCATATATATGACACAGTGCCTCACCCAAAAAATACGTTAGAGTTCGTTCTATTTTCAACTGCATTGTGTTCCATAGCTAACTGAGAACATGTAAATCCACTGTTCCAATTTTTTTCCGCTAGTTGTAGCACTAGACAAGCTACCTATGGTACAGTGGACAAACTGTAGATACTCCCAGAGGAACAGTTCATGTCGTTTGTCGCGAACATAATCCCGATCATACTATGGAGTACACCAATGAAATGACGCAAGAATTAAATTTTAATTATTGGTATCATGCTACAAGAGAGTCTGCGAAAAATAAACTTAGCGCGTGCCCAATGTTTTATTTGAATTATTCGTGATTTCTGGCTAAATCTCTGGGAGAACAACAGTGGAATAGAGTCTGAATCGCTTCTTAGAGAAGGGAGGTAAACTAAACCCCACTTCGCTGACCATCTTGTTTCCCTGAGCAGATCACAGAACATTATGCAATTTCGCTTCATTAAACTTAGTGTAGGACAGCAAACATAAAGTTTTGATACCTAAGAAATGCTTAAATTAAAATAAATACCTTTATTAGTCAAATATGAACAAGGTTTATAGTGTCACTTTTAAATGAAACACATAAAACCCAAATTTGGCAAGGATTTACATTTTATCTTAGGATCACATTCCTCAATAGAGTTTAGTTGTGTTGTTAATAACTAACTGAGTAACTGCGCTGCAGTTCTATTAGTCCTTCCCCTCCATCCCCTCACGCTGTCCATCTCCTCGCCCTCCTCTCTGCCCACCTCCTTCTCCCATCCACCGTCTATGTCTTCCACCCCAGCTCTCTGTCCATCTCCCTTTGTCCATATCTTCGTCGATTGCTCCTCCTTTTCTCTTTGCTCATCTGCTCTTTCCCCATTTGTCATCTCCTCCTCCTTCCTCTAAGTCCATCTCCTCCTGTTGTCTCTATCTCCTCCTCACTCCCTCGCCCCTTCTCTGTCTATCTCCTCATCCTCGTCTGTCTGTGCATATCTTCCTCTCTCACTCATTCCTTTCTCTGTCCACATCTTCTTCCCCATCTCTCTCTGTCCATCTCCCTTTACTTTTCTCTGTCAATTTCCTCCGCTTCATCTCTTTCTCCAGCTCCTCTTCTTCCATTTTCCTGTTCATTTCCTTCTTCCTCTCTCTCTGTCCATCTCCTCCTCCCACATATCTGTGTACATCTCCCCCATCTCTGTCCATCTCTTCCTCCGCCTTCCCTTCTCCACGTTATCACTCCCACCCCAATGGGAGGTTGCTGATTCTTACCTTCACAGTACTTCTTTACAGACTGTAAGTAGGTATGAAGTTTGGTTGATGTCGATCTGGGGCTTTGACCACGTAGGTAGAGGTCACATACATTAAACACGTATTTAATATACATTTCAGACATACTTGTACATATACTGTATTTCACCTCTATCGTTAGCGAATTCCATCCTGCTTCGTTTTCACGCAGCTTGTTGCCAGAATGAGATTTTCACTCTGCAGTGGAGTGTGCGCTGATATGAATCTTCCTGGCAGGTTAAAACTGTGTGCCCGACCGAGACTCGAACGCGGGACCTTTGCCTTTCGCGGGCAAGTGCTCTACCATCTGAGCTACCGAAGCACGACTCACGCCCGGTCCTCACAGCTTTACTTTTGCCAGTATCGCGTCTCCTACCTTCCAAAGCTGTGAGGACCGGGCGTGAGTCGTGCTTCGGTAGCTCAGATGGTAAAGCACTTGCTCGCGAAAGGCAAAGGTCCCGAGTTCGAGTCTCGGTCGGGCACACAGTTTTAATCTGCCAGGAAGTTTCACGTAGCTTGTTGTTTATGGTTTCATATCTCCTGAACTGTATGTGGCACAACGATATAATGCTACGGAATACATTCGGTGGCTATGTGAACACTGTCAGGAAATTGCGTTGCGGATAGAGTTATTAGTAAAGAAGTAATAAATCGATAGGTCATACCTATGCTGAAGGGGGTGTGAGCGAGAAAAAGTATATTATAGGTTTGAAATTACGTGTAACGTTTGTTGCAAGTCACCAGATGCTTTCATTCTCAAGTAATGGATGAACCTAGTCCGGTTACTTGCACGTCGTAGGCTTCGCTTTCTTTTTACTCCCACCCCTTTTAGAGGTAGGTGGTTCTTACCAACAAGGTAGGTGGTTCTTACCAACACACTGGTTCTTTCAAGACAGTAAGTGAAGTGTGTACCGAGTTTGGTTGAAATTGGTCCAGTGTTTTAAAAGCAGATGTGGAACAAACATACATACATATATAGACTTTCTCAATATGCATGGATTCTCAAGTATGGCCAAGCGGTTCTAGGTGCTACAGTCTGGAACAGCACGACCGCTACGGTCGCAGGTTCGAATCCTGCCTCGGGCATGGATGTGTCGGATATCCTTAGGTTTAAGCAGTTCTAAGTTCTAGGGGCTGGTGACCTCAGAAGTTAAGTCGCATAGTGCTCAGAGCCATTTTAACCATTGTCAAGTAGTTTGAGGTGCTCTGTTTTTCCACTGAAAATCTAAATTTAGTAACTAGCATTTTATGTGGCCTTCATCCTCCGATTTCTGGTAAAGAATGTTGTCCCATGATGGACATGGAACCGATTAACAAGCATTTGCCTCTGGTGCTGACGAGCAACGCAACTAGGCAATAAAGAGGATGCTGTTGTCCTTCCTTGGCCCAGGTGGCCAGATACGCGGCGCACTTGCGGACTCTTCCGTGTGGGAGGCACGCAGAACAACAGCCAGCCGGTCAGCTTGGCCCACAGGGCGTGATTGTGTCAAGCTCTTCTCAAACACAGTAAAATCCACTGTTTGCTTCCTAGGCGAAGCGCTTGAGTGTTGGTTAGCAGAGGGTAAGACAGCCTAGCTAGCACACCAAAACCCTCACACAGTGTAATTTTCGGCCTAGCATGTGGCAGGCTCGCTAGATCGTGTCAGTTGTAATGCTCGCAAGCCAGCTGCTCTGTAAATGTTCTAAAATGGTTTCAAA
The DNA here is from genome assembly GCF_023864345.2 of Schistocerca serialis cubense. NCBI lineage: Eukaryota > Metazoa > Arthropoda > Insecta > Orthoptera > Acrididae > Schistocerca > Schistocerca serialis. The sequence goes on from NC_064645.1 coordinate 444,638,277, forward strand.
GAAACTATTCGCTTAAAGCAATTATTATCTCGCCTCTCATTCGTCGCTTTCATGATCAATCGCATATCCTTTTCTTAATGGTCTTAGCTACTGTGATGTTTCTAAATATTCCATTAGCCCATTGCATGAAATTCGACTGATTTGCAATCGTTTACCTTTGGTGCACATGGGGTGGTGTGTGTAGTTGATATGATCTGAGTCTGCCCATCGGTTTAATCACAATAGCCTTCCCGTCTCAAGGAATGTGTCATATCCCACTCTTTTCTGTACAACACTTTAGTTTCCAGTTCTTACTCCTTACTTTTCCATCCTACCACTTCACCAAATTCTCTCCCTAGAAAACCATAAACATAAATTTACCCAGTCCAGATCATTAAAAATCCTGCTTTTACAGTTTAATGAAATATGGATAAAACCTTCCTACTTTTAATTTACGAACATTGTGCAATTTAGCACTTTTTAATATTGTAAAATCAATTTTATACAAATAATAAAGAGGATATGGAAGGAGTAAAGCTGTTTGGACAGGTCTTGAATCATGCTTGAATAGCTCAGACTGTAGAGGACTTGCACTCAAACGCATGTTCCGAGGTTCGAGTCCCAGGCTGGCACACAGTTTTACACATATTTTTTAAACCAATCTGTCCTGAAGAATGGATATGTAACAGACCGCCAACAATAAAAGCCATCCCTGTAATGAAGTGCCGTGAGAATAACGAACAACATGACAACATACCTCGTACCACTTGGGTGATCTAGAAGCAAACAGCGAGCATTTCCTCACAGAAATCAAGCTGACCTACGTTATTTGATAGCACTTCCGCAATTGGTTCATTCCACCTATATGTTTAGTTACTGAACTGACAACGGAAAGAGCGATCCTATAACTTTCTTCTCTGAAAGTGAATTATATGTGTATAAAACACTATAAAGAATATAGTCCGGACTGGCGTTTGATTCAACTGTTGCCGTCATTGACTGTCGGTATGAAACGAATTGCAACTAAATGAGGTTAATAAATCTAGCCCCACTGAATATCAAAATGCCAAATAACCGACAAATTTAATTTGTTCAACATTGTAACGTTATTCTGGTTGTGCAGCACTACTTCAGAGATCACGTAAGTGTGCTTCTGAAGAAAGCGAACGCGTGTAGATATGAAAATTATGTTGCACACCAGTCTAGTGTAACATTGGTACGTTTTCTATAAATAGGATGAAAAACTGAAAGCAGATTAGAAGAGGATCAGTTTTATTCTTGAGAAGCAAGTGCATATGAAAAGCAGTTTTTAACACTGCCGTTAATAATATAGTACAGATTTTGGAAAGAAAGGCAGCATAGTGTAATAATTCGCAGCCCGACGTTCTGAGGAAAAGAGTTCCAACTAAGCTGTAACTTGTAATCATGAGACTTCCCCGAAAATTACAGAAAAAGGGTGGGTATAGTTAACAAATTTTATCAAAACTGAATATACTTTTCACAGTGTTTCACGATCCTTGCTCGTTCAAAATTGGCTCATTACCGCCTGCCGATAGCTGTTTATTTTATTTCATAAAAGGTTTCGGACAACATCGTCCATCTTCAGATCATTTCTCGTAGTTACAGAGCAACCAGTCTTAACACAACTTTATGTTTCACTATCATTATGGAATGAAACTTATAGTTCCATTAAGACTGGTTACCCTTTAATTACGAGAAATGATCAGAAGATGGGCGATATAGCCTGAAACCGATCGTGAAATAATAAAAAGCGCAGCGATCTGTAGACAGAAAATAAGGCTATTTTGTACTATTTACAGGTGTTGCGACTCGCTTTGAAAGGGACGTCCTGTTTAAAAACCGACTGACAGCTGAGGAAAGCCAACAAGTTCCTGAGGACCGAGATACTTACGGAGGGGACTTAAAGGCCTTTCTTAGAAACAAATTGGCTTGCTTTAAGCTGCAGCCTTCATGGCACTTCAGGAATGCAGGAAAATGACCTGAACACATGCAACTCCTAGGGAACTTCCGACAGGCAATGACACATTCGAGACTACGATGGGAATGCGGTTTGCTCCATGTGGGCTGTCGTGCAAGTATTATTCGACATGAAACTTAGAGTTGGCACACTAACCAAGACTGTCGGTGTAGAGTTACCAAGTGTCCGTTGTTCATTGGTTAACACTGAAAATCCAACTGCCCACCAGCGACAAGACGATACGACGGGAAGAGCAAGAGTGAGATCGAAGAACAATACTCCTGAGTAGGAGCATTCTAGAGAAGAATCAAGATGGATTTAGTTGTAAGTGACGCGTTTCAAGGTGTCATTCAGGAGGTTCTTCTGGTTCATTGGAGATTCGCGTGCTGTTTCACACTGGGCATTCTGACGTTGCATTCTAGGGAATATCAGTCTGTTTTGTACATAATTTTTACAGTTATAGTCTTATTCCCGTATTCACCCAAACTTCTACTGACATTTTCGATACCGACAGTTTTCTTTCCACATCAGATGATATTCCCTTTCTTTTAGTTATTGGATCTACGAACATTCAACTGCTAACTCATCTCTAACTTCAAATATTCCGCTTCCGCAGTGTAATCGCTGCGGACATGAGCATCCGAAGGCAACGAAAGTAGTTTTGACCGGGATAACAGCATTACGTTGACCGTCGCGTGGCACTGTCACATGGAAAGCTATCAAGGAAGCAGCTTTAGAGCTTTAGAGCTAAGCTACTCTGAGTGTTGCCCGTATAGCCACGCGTACACAGAAGTGAGGAGATAAAGGCCAACGGCTGTGACAGAATCGTTGGAGTACGACAGCCTTCATACACTGTGGATTCCACGAAATGATGAAAAGAAGGTTAATCTCTCCTCTAAATACCTAATTTTTGAGTCATGCTTACGGCAGGTAGAAAAAGACCCTAAAAACATTTTTATTTATAAACTATGCATAATGATAAATGTCTGATCTCATTACTTTATTCAAAACATTCTGGCACCCAACGTGTTGTCATTACATTGTACTATTTCATAATACCGAGCTTATTTCGATGAAGTAGAGAGGTATATAATTTTCATTCTTGATGAGTATAACAGCCTCAGGGATAGAAGAGAAATTCATTACCACTATTCAGAGCCTACTGCATTATTCGGCACTGACAGAAAAATGTGAGTATGCTCGTTCCCATAATCGATATTTACAATGGTGTGGCAAAAAGCAACGGATGCCCCCTAATGTCCTATTGGACATCTTTTAGCCCGGCAGCAACTCGATGTGACATATTTTTGTTTTTTTTTTTTTCGTTTTTCTTTTTGAGCCATCAGTCTCCCGACTCGATTGATGAAGCCAGCCATGAATTCCTCTCCTCTGCCAAACTCATCATCTCGGGGTAGCACTTGCAACAGACGTCCTCAGCTATCTGCTGGATGTATTCCAACCTGGGTCTTCCTTTACATTTCCCTCACCTCCTTCTAGTACCATGGAAGCTATTTCCTCATGTCTTAAGAGATGTCGTAGCACCCTATCCCTTCTTCTTGTCAGTGTTTTCCATATACCCCCTTCCTCACCGATGCAAGGCGGCATCAGCTGAAGTTGACGATGCGTACAACAGACAGTTGACCTCGTCGCTGAAACGGCTCAAACTGTTCACAGCGACTGAGATCAACTGTCTGCTGTACGCATCGTCAACTTCAGCTGAGGGTGTTATCTGAAGATTGCCTAAGCATAGGTCAAAACGGTCATTTTGATAAAGTACCATCGCCATCTAGACTTTTTCTTCACTGACCTTTATTCTACTCCTTCCCCTACAACCGCATTCCAGTTCGCCAGGATTGTTAGATTTTCGTCTATATTTACGCAATCAATTATCCTTTAATTATTCTCATATACTTTCTCTATCATTTCCTCTGCTTGCGACATCGGCACGTATACTGAACTATCGCTATCGGTGTTGATTTGCTGTCGATCCTGGTGAAAACAACCCTATCACTGAACTGTTCACTGTAACCTACTCTCATCCCTACGCCCCCGTTCATATCCAATCCTACTCCCTCTATACCACCTTCTGCTGCTGTTGATATTGCCCTGTACTCATCTGACCAAAAATCCATGCCTTCTTTCCATTTCACTTCACGGACCCTCACAGTATCTAAATTGAGCCTTTGCATTTCAGTTTTCAGACTTTCTAGCTTCCCTGACATCATCAAACTTCTGACATTCCTCCCCCTCCCCCCCCCCCCCTCCCGGACGTGTAGAACGTTACCCTTTCATTGATTCTTAAGTCTTCTTCTCATGGTCATCTTCCCCTTGGCAGTCCTCTAACGGAGATACGCATGGATGACTATACCGAAATCTTTAGCCAATGGAGAGATCGTCATGACACGTTTCTCAATTACTTGCTACATGTCCTGTGGATACAAGTTATGTGTCTTTAATGCAGTGCCTTCTGCGTCCTCAGGCAGTTGATCATTGCTGATTATTTCGCCTTTAGGGGCAGTTTCCCACCCCAAGGGCAAGAGAGTGCCCTGAACCTCTATCCGCCCTCTTTGGCAGAATAAGAGTGACTTCATATGCCAGAAATCATCGCCCAGCATTACTGGAGATTTTTTCATAATTTAAGCAGTGGCGGGGCTCAAACCTGGGACCGAGGTCCTTTTTATTACTAATCAAAGACGCTACACCTAGGCGACGTGTCTAGCCGTCCATTATTGTGAAAGTGTTGCCGTTGCAAGATTTTGTGCACGAACTGACCTCCCGATTATATCCAATATATGTTCTATGGGGCTCACGTCGGACGATCTGGGTGGCCAATCCAGTCCAGAATGTCCTTCAAACAATCGTGAACCAATGAGGCCCGGTGACAAGGCTCACTGTTATCCATAAAAATTCATTATTTTTAAACATAAAGTCCACGAATGGCAGAAAACGGTTTCCAAGTAGCCTAACATAACAATTTCCAGTCAATGATAGGTTCAGATGGACCAGAGGACCATTTTTCGTAAACGCAGCCCACATCATTATGGAGCCACCATCATCTTGTAAAACGTACAATGCAATATTCACGGTTCGATCATTGGCTTTGTAGGATCTCCTCCACGCTCGAATCCTACCGTCGTTTCTTACTAACTTAGATCTTGAGTCATATGAGCATGCCACGGTTTTCCAGTCGTCTAGGATCCGACGGATATGGTCACAAGCCCAATATAAGTGCTGCAGACCAACGGCACTCACGTCTGTTTTCTGTTACCATAGCCCACTAACGCCAAATTTTGCCGCACTGTGCTAACGAATAATTTGGAAGTACGCCCTTACATTGGTTTCTGCGGTTATTTCATGCAGTGTTGCTTGTCCATTAGCACTGACTGGCTGTTCTCGGTCGTTAAGTGAAAGCCGTCGGCCACTTCGTTGTCGAAGGTAAGAGGTAATACTCGTAATTTGCTACTTTCCGCACACTCTTGACACTGTGTATCTCGGAATATTGAATTCCCTAACGGTTTCCGATTTGGACTGTTCCATGCGTCTAGCTCCAACTACCATTGAGCTTTCAACGTTTGTTAATTTCCGTCGTGCGGGCCATAATCACGTCGGAAACCTTTTCATGTGAATCACATGAGTACAAATGACAGTTCCGCCAATACACTGCACTTTTATATAATGTGTACGCGATATTAGCACCATCTGTATGTGTTCATATCGCTGTATAATGATTTTTTCCACTTCAGTGTAATTTATAGGTATAAGTGAGAATGTGCTAAGTAAAAGATTATGTAGATATGAGAGTTGTTTACCTTGAACTGTAAATATAAAAGTTAAATGGTTTATTTATGATATGGCAATGGTCGCCGAAAGTGAACAAGAACTGTGTGTAGTCGAATACTTAATGAGAAGGATTAAATGCTGCGTTATGAACTTAATATGTACATTAACTACACGAAAATGGAAGTAATGGTGTGCAGAGACGTGAGAAATGTTGCACTGCTAAATGTTAGACTTGTGTAAGAGATTCTTGAAGAGATGGATGCGTACTGGTCTCTAAGGAGCATCATAGCTGTGGAAGAGACATCATGAAAGATGTGGTAGCAATGATCAAACACTTTCAACAAATGGACGCAGCTTATAAATCTTGAAACCAACAAGAGATTTACATAGAGTGCTGCTGGAGCTAATCCATATACTAGCGCGAAATGTGGACAGTGGGAAAAACACTAAAGAAACAATAAGTAGCCTTTGGAGTGCTATATTACAAGAGAATAATTATTCATCTAGTCTTGCAAATAATCAGTAAGATGATTTGAAAAGTGGGAGCAGTTGGTCACACATTACGACGTCAGGTGTCACAGAAAAAATGTTCTTGTAGAAAGGATGGTGTAAGAAAAGAAAATAGTGGCACGTCTATCGTAGACATTAGAATATTGCTGGTCTATAAACCAGCAGTTATGTTGAAAAGGAGATGAAAGTTGGTTAGGGACAGGAATCGAGAACTCCACTGAATCAACCTTAACATTAGTGGTCGAAATATAAACATATTAACCTCGACCAAATTATTCTTTGTAGTTGTCAAGCTAGTGCACGTAGAGTACAGACGGTATTAACTCAAATTACTACTGTTGACGTAACGTGGAAGGATTTTTCTACTAATGTGAATATTTGTAGCCAGGGAAGTATGTTTGCAAACACATTATACGTTCTCTTTGGTTTGCAACATCTGAGACGTTCTGCAAAGCAGAACTTCGTCAAGATCGGTCCTAGTAAAGGTGATGAATACGTGAAAATAGACATATATACCCTAATGAAACAGATAAAATGTTGAATGAAATAACTATGTTCATAAATACTAAACTAGAAGAAAATGCTGAGCTTATTATTCAATAGTAAAGCTGACAGCAGATCAGAGAGGATTTCAGAATGCAACCCTAAAAGACATGGATTACTTGTCCAATAAGATAAATTGTCTGGATGGTAGCAAAGGAGTTTTCAATTCTAGCCTAAAATTGTTTCTTCTTGACAACTCATCTACTCTAAGGACGAATTTTTAGTTAAAAACTAGTAGTATTTGTAGCTTGAAAAGGAAAAGGACCAAGCTATATGAATAGTATTGAAAAGTAATACGTTGATAGTAGTTAGATACTGGACAGTCTGCTACTTTGAATTCCATAACTCACAGCATGCACCTATGCTCACCTACCATTCATTTGTATTTTGTTGGTAAACTGACTCTTTTCACATCATTTCGATTAAAACCACGCAAATAATATACGGAATACGTTAGTAACTGACGTGTCTGAAAACACTTTCCTATAAGCAAATGAGTCCCGGGAGTCTGCAGGACAGTTTTGCTGTTCGATAACGAGATGATCATCAACGAAGTAACTTTTCCGAACTTATGGTATGCGGGAGGATGGGCGGTGGTAAGAGCCGAGCAAGAGCTTGATTAAAGGTCTCTCTCCAATCACCTGGACTGATTTACGGAAACGACCCTCTTGAAAGAGCGTTTTCTGCATTAACTCTGAACCTCGGTTCGGGATCTTTCATTTAGAGTCCACCACATTTTTTTCTCTGTCTGGTGTCGAACGGTTTTCGATTCACTGGGAAATGCCGAGTCACTGAACCGTTAAGAACTTTTGATCTGTTACTGTCTATTTTGAAACATAGTTTACGAAAGTTTCCATAAGGACTACCTCGTATTTAAACACATCTTAATAGTCAGTTTCATTAGAAAACACCAGTTTTCGACACTGAATTTCAAGTATCTTGCACTGTAATACGTATTACTTAAAAGAAGCAGCCTGGATAAAAATGTTCTCCCCCTAAATGTTACGTGAAGCACGTGCTTGCTGTCTTAAACTAAAACTGCTTTATTGCAAACATTTAAATCGAGTCGACACATACGCTTCGTAGGATTTCCATTGCTGGTACAGAAATAATTGATAAAGTCCCTTACGGATTAAATCTCGCAATCAAATTCTTAGAAGGTTTATGTCTCTAATTCACACCAGGGAAAAATTTTTAATAATTCAGGAAGTGTCGTTAATAATGTATGCCCGCCGAGGAGTAAAAGGTGCGTTTTGAAAATATTTATGTATTCATTTCTAACTTATTTCCTTTTCCCTTATTCTGCATTTATAGTTTGCGTGATACACACTCTCTTTTAGAAGTATCACGCTTTTCGCAAATACGAATACTACTTCTAAAGAGGTGCTGATTTTATGTGTCTGCTAACCTTTTATACTAATTCCTTGCAGTATTTTCAAATTAAATAAACTTCTCTTGCATTTCTGGCTCTTTCAGCTTCAGTATATGCATAAACTGTAGGGTGAAGTACACGATACAGCGAAGTGCTCATCTCAAGGAATAAAAACTATACCACATGATTAAAAAAAAACTCAAATGGCTCTGAGCACTATGGGACTTAACATCTGAGGTCATCAGTCCCCTAGAACTTAGAACTACTTAAACCTAACTAACCTTAGGACATCACACACATCCATGCCAGAGGCAGGATTCGAACCTGCGACCGTAGCGGCCGCGCTGTTCCAGACAGACGCACCTAGTACCGCTCGGCCACACTGACCACATGATTAGGCATGATGTTGTATGCTATGTGCTGTAAATGGTGTTTTGAAATGGCTTGGTATGTAATCTTTTCCTAGTTTGAGTACTTATTTTAGTGGTTATTGTGTCACAAGTAACCGTGTGTGAAATCCAGAGTGCCCTGTAGTGGTCTCGGTGATGATATGTGATAACCACGGGACTTTGCTTTTGGCTTTCGCTACTATGGCGGTGGGTGTGAAAGCGACATTTAATTGCGCTTAGCTATTGCTGTGTACAAGTTTACTCGTGACACAGTATCTAAACACGTTCAGGTCTTTATAGAGGATGACAGGACCGATTGTCACGGAAGCCAGAATTGGGTGCACGGGTAAGTTTCATACGCTGCTACGTATCCTGTTCAGCAAACCAATAACAAATGACATACACTTTCCGGTTGTTTTGGCTGTAACTGAGACGCTATCGTATGGAAATGGCTCACACTTTATTTTGATTTCTTTACTTGATCCTAACTGAATAATATCACAGGATTGATCAGTTACTTCTCTGAAAGCTTCCAGTGCTCGTGGTTTTGAGTGTGCGCCATGGCGTGCGTCGTGTTCTTTACAATTCCCCTAAGGTAAAAATACTGAAAGGAAAAGGGGATCGGGGGGAAGAGGAAGAGTGGGGAAGGTCAGGCGGTTAAATTCGGAGATGGAACTAGGTACTCTATAGCACTTCCTCTTCTTACGTGCATTTCACATTGACGTATGATCGAGAAATAATTTCAGTTCAACCTGAAATAAAGGAGCTAATCCATCGTTTTAAAAATTGTCACCGTTAAAAAGGTCGTTAAGACAAAACGTGATAATGCGCAATACCTGAGTCTGTAGCTAGGGCAAAGGACCCCGAAATGCAAGTGTAAATAGGAAGACTCTGGTCGAAGCTACCATCTTTTACGTATTATCTAATAGGGTAATCAACTAAATTTGAGGGTGCGGATGATTTTTTACTGGAAAATAAAAAAAGTAAAATAAATCCTGAAGAAGAATTAGTACTGTTTGGCAGCGGTCTGGCATATACGCCAGGAACTGTTTAAGGGAGAAGGTATTTTAAACACAGAGACCATTGTCATTTCACCGGTGTATATCTGGACGCTGCACATGCCAGCTGCGACGTGAACTACAGATCTCATTATACAGCGTAAGTCACATTCCACTATCTGAACAACTACGACGGCCATTTCTTGATCACGAACATGTAAAAAAAAAAAAAAAAATAAAAAATAAAAAAAATAAAAAAAAGATGAAAGGATGAAGGGGTGACAGATGAGGGTGGACAGGAACCAAATCCAGGACATGTTTCTTTACTGCCATCTAGTATGGAAAAATATAAATCATTTAGGAAGAGTACTACAGTATTGCACCAACCATTTAAGGTAATGGGTACACACGAGGTGTACTCTGGATAACAAAACTGGGTAACAGATGTTGGAAATTTGCTGTGCAGGAAGTGGAGCATTAGAAGGAAGATGCAAGTACAAAATAGCAGGAGGAATTGCTCAAGGCACACGGCGTTTGAAATAAAAAAGCAGCTGTTAACATGTACGTCCCGTGTGTGCACGACTAGTATCGATAGTATCTATGCGTCTCACCTGTTGCTGGGAGACCAGAGGACGCTTCGCTGTCAGAGAGTGCATGCAAACGGCCACGGACGGCAAGCTACGGATAATGACTGGCTCACAGCAATGGTACCTGGAGGTCCGTGTCGGCTGTGGACGTGTGAGCGCTCGGCATTGGCCGAACATTGTCAGAAGGCGGCGCCCTCGCCTGGAGAGAGTTACAGACGCCATCGCGCCGATTGGAAACTTGACTGTCATCCACCCAACCGTTGAAGGAAGCGTGCCTGCTTGGTGCACTGTTGCTTGCCAATGTATGAACTACGGTGAGACTTTTTCGTAACAGGTGTTTATTTTGGGCTTAACACCGTATACTGGTTACTTCCGCACCTACTTGATACTGGTGTCGTTACTCCAGTCTGGTGTTATGGGCTAAAGGCGCTGTGGCGAACGTAAATGAGCAAAGTGGCTGTCTTTTGCTGTTATATTATTTTGCAGGATACATCTCCTGTTCTTTATCTCACGTTTTCAATTGTTTTTATGATGATGTTACTCTGCTACAGACCTACTGTTTAGCACACCTATAATTTGCCTGAATCACAAATTATCTAGTATCTTGCATTTTATGATAATGTTTATTCACTTTACACACTTTATGACTACCTATCTAATAGCTGGTATGTCTATCTTTGGCACGGATATCAGTGCAAGCAATGAGGCCTTGATAGGTTGCTGGAGGAAGTAGAGACCACATTTGCATACACAAATCACCAAATCACTTGACGCCACTTGCAATCATATCCCAGATGTGTCAGAATGTGTTATAATGGGTTCAGATCTGGCGAGTTTTGAGGCCAGCACGTCAATCGTTACTTATAACGTGTTCTTCGAACTTCTCCATCACACTCCTTGTCTTGAGACATGACACATTATCTTGTTGAGAAATGCCATTACTGTCGGGAAACACGATCGTCAAGAAGGGGTTTATGTGATGTATAGCCACTTTATGATGCTCCTTGGCCGTCACAGTGCCTTGAAAGAGTTCCACGGGACCCGTGGATGCCCACGTGAATGTTCCGCAGAGCATAATAGAGCCGCTGCCAGCTTGTCTCCGGCCAACGATACAGGTGTCAAGGAGGTGTTCACGTGGAAAACGCGAATGCGCGCCCTCACATCAGCATGATGAAGAAAGTCTTGGATTCGTAAGACCAGGCAACGCTCTCCCACTGTCACAACGTCTAGTACCGGTGGTGACGTGCCATTTCTGTCACAGTCGCCGATGTCGTGGTGTCAACATTTGCACAAGCATGGTTCATCAGCTGCGGAGGCCCAGCATTAGGAGTGTTCGGTGCACTGTTTGTTCAGGCACACTTGTACTCTGCCGAACATTGAAGTCTGATGTTAGTTCCGCCACAGTTCGCTGCCTGCCCTCTTTTACCAGTCTGCCCACCCTACGACTTCCGACATCTCTAATGACGGGTGGCCGCCCAATCCCACGACATCTAGACGTGATTCACCTTGGTGTCGCCACGCGTTGAAGACACTCACCACAGCACTCCTCAACACCAGACAGGTCATGCAGGTCTCGTGCCGAGACTCCGGGCCATCACAATCTGCCGTCGGTCAAACTCCGATAGAGTCTATACGCGGTCCACACGCTCACTGATACGACATAAGAAGCGCAATAGGAAGGAGAGCTATGCCATCTATATCTACAAGGTGCTGAAGCAGGTGCACCCTGACACGGGCATCTCGTCGAAGGCGATGAGCATCATGAGCAGCTTCGTGAACGGCATTTCCGAGCGCATTGTGGCCGAGGCGTCTCGCCTGCCGCACTGCAACAAGCGCTCGACCGCCACGTCCCGCGGGATCCAGACTGCTGTGCGGCTTTTGCTGCCTGGCGAGCTGGCCAAGCACGCTGTGAGCGAGGGCACGAAGGCGGTGACCAAGTACGTATGTCTGGCTTGCAGTCATTCCTCAGCAGCTGATTGCTCCCATCGCCGGGAGGGGTGTATATCGATAGTAGGTCGGTGGTCTGGTTGATCAGTGCATATGGTTCAAATGGCTCTGAGCACTATGGGACTTAACATCCGAGGTCATCGGTCCCCTAGAACTTAGAACTACTTAAACCTAACTAACCGAAGAATATCACACACATCCACGACCCACGCAGGATTCGAACCTGCGACCGTAGCAGTCGCGCAGTTCCAGACTGAAGTCCTTAGAACCGCTAGGCCACAACGGCCGGTGATCAGTGCATATTTCTAGTATTTTCAGTGACCGTTAAACTTATATTACCTTTACCCGTTATTTAATTCTGTCAACATGTTTACTTAATGCAGATTTGTAATACGTCCATCAAAAGAGATCTGTTTTGCTAAGACAGCTGGCTAGCTGATTGAATTCTCTCTCTCTCTCTCTATTCGTTTAGTCGGTTCCGACTCTTCGTGACCCCATGAACCAAATCAATCCACTTTTTCCTGTCTTGCACTTTCTCCCGTAGACCTTCCTGGTTGGAACACATTGCTTCTGTGATGGCATCGATCCATCTCATCCTCTGACGTCCTCTTCTTCTAGTTCCTTCAATCTTCCCCAGCATTAATGTTTTTTCCAGCGAGGCATGCCTTCGCATTGTGTGTCCAAAGTAGGTCAGCTTTTGTTTTAAGATTAGACGTTCCAGGGAGAAATCTGGTTTAATTTGCTCCAATATTCATCTGTTGGTTCTCTTTGCAGTCCATGGAACTCTAAGAAGTTTCCTCCAACACCACAATTCGAAGGAGTCAATTCTTCCCCGTTCAGCCTTTCTAATGGTCCAGGTCTCACATCCATACATCACAACTGGAAAGACCATAGCCCTCACAATACGGATCTTTGTTGCTAGTGTTATATGTCTGGACCTTATAACCTTGTCAAGGTTTGACATCGCCTGTCTACCGAGCAACGGGCGTCTCCGGATTTCATGGCTGCAGTCACCGTCAGCAGAGATCTGGGAACCGAGATAACTGAATGTGGTCACTACCTCCATGGTTTCTCTTGCTATATCCCACGAATTGGTAGGTGTAGTTGCCATAATTTTCGTTTTCTTCACATTCAGCATAAGACCAGCCTTTTCACTTTCGTCTTTCACCTTCAGTAAGAGTGTTCTCAATTCTTCTTCACTTTCTGCCAACAGGATCGTATCATCCGCGTACCTGAGGTTGTTTACATTTATTCCAGCTATTTTAATTCCTGTTTCTCCTTCATCTAGCCTCGCATTCCTCATGACATGTTCTGCATACAGATTGAATAACTACGGTGACAGTATGCAGCCTTGCCGGGCCCCTTTCTGAATCTTTATCCATTTCGTTGTTCCATACATAGTTCTCACCGTGGCTTCTTGGTCAAGGTATAAACTCCGTATCAGATGAATGAGGTGATCTGGTAAACCCATGTTTTTCAGTACGTTCCATAATTTGTTGTGATCGACACAGTCAAAGGCTTTGGCGCAGTCAATAAAGCAGAGGTACACATCTTTCTGGAATTCTCTCGCTTTTTCCATGATCCACCGAATGTTAGCAATTTGATCTCTAGTTCCTCTTCCTTTCCTAAATCCAGCTTGTTCAAACAATAGTTCAAACAACACCAAATCATAAATAACATTGATTTAATTCAATCAGCTATCTAGATCGGGAGCTGATTGAATTAAATCAATGTTATTTATGATTTGGTGTTGTTTGAACTATTGTCTGCTTGTTTATTATTTGTTAGTTGCTGGTTCTGTGATGTTGCTCTCTGGGTTTCACACTTTGCGACGTCCTAGCGCCCTCTGTTTAGAACGGCCACAGCTCACGAGAGGAGACTCGGTTGGGGCAGTGACGGAGATTCGATCGGCGGCAGTAACAGAGGGAAGATAGCGCACGAAGCATCGCGAGTAGTCAATCGGCGTTTGGTGTACTGCAAGGACGCACGGCGCCTGGGGCTGGTGGCGAGTGGAACGGGAGTGCGGAAGCAGTCACCGGTGAACATGGGCTCTGTTTAAGAGTCGTGTCCATCTCGAAACATGAGAGTGCTGGAGTTTAGCCTGCCGAGCGTGTTAACGGCGAGCTCCTGTACTAACTTTAAATGATGAGTCATTTTGTAGTGGAACTTTTCGATGCCAGTGCTCCGTGTGGCCACTTCGATTTTCGCTAGTCATTCCTTAAACCACTTGTACTTGGGTCCGGGATACTTGGTACTGCAAGTCCATGTAACTGCGCTGGGCCCAGGTTCCGTTGCAATACAATTGTGGCCGATATTCGGCGATTTCTTTTTTATTATTATTGTAAATCTTTCAAGTGGTCAAATTCTGTGAATCGGAGTTCATTCTCTGAATGAATCTTCAGCCGAAAATTTAAATTGGAATTGCCAACTTCTTTTTGTTGGCAACTATAATAGTAACAATTTTGCGATGTCGAACGGTGCTTTGGTATTTAGGGTTGTGTGCGAATTTTCTGGTCATTATCACCTTGAGTTAGTTGTTGTTTATAAATTTATCATGTGAAATTTCACGTCATTGGAGATTGTTTAATGAACTATTGCTTTAATAGTAACTGCGAGTGTCGCACTATAACGTTTAAAATCGCTTCCTGCATTTGGCGCTACCCAGTGCTTGGCTGTTGGTTTTAGTATTTTAGTGAACTGCGTACTAATACTGGGTTTGTGTGTTCTTGAAGCCGTTATTGGTGCACGCAGGCCCTCCTGCCTGTTGTTGTCACTTGAGCTCTCGAGCACGGAATTCAGACGCGCGGCCCATGTGAACGCCAATTGTCGAGAATGTGCTGACAGCTGTGTAGATTTTTCAGGTTACCATAACATCATATTGCCGAATGTTTTTCGTAATAGTTAATCCACATATTTGAGAGATCTTGCTATGAGAGTATTTTTTTGAAACCTAATAGCTTTTACAAATTGTTATTTTTCATATTCACAAGGCCTGATAATTGACTAGTGAGCTCAGGCCTGTAGTTATGTTAAAGCTATACTGGTGTAAAGTAATTTTTCATAATTTAAAGTTGGGACCATAAGGCAGTTATTTCTTTTAAATTTTTTGATCTATTCTCGTTGCCTTTATACAGTTGAATAATTGGTATAGATCACCGCAATTTGCAAATACTAATTAATCATTGTATTGTTACCAGTGCTCTGTTTGAGTTAAAGTGGTGAAAATAAATGTTTGTATCCTTAAATGGATTCAGCATTCTACTCCAGCAGCCCATGTGCCCTAGTTATCAATCCCAGACGTTACTATTTTGGAAGCTGTCTCTTAATCTTTATGCAACTCTGAGTAACTCCGTCTAAATACGTTCAGGCTGCCGTTTGCTCGGCCACTGCGCCACGAGCACCTGTTGTTGCTTATGGACTCCTTGTATTGTTACCAAACTTAAGGTTAAACCTAAAGTACCTCCACCTATTCTAAAGCTTGTTATATGTACGCCAGTCATTAATTCAGTAAATGCTTTCCTTTAAAAAGAAACAAATAAAAGCAAAACGTAAAAGATGTTCAAATGGTTCAAATGGCTCTGAGCACTATGGGACTTAACATCTATGGTGATCAGTCCCCTAGGACTTAGAACTACTTAAACCTAACTAACCTAAGGACAACACACAACACCCAGCCGTCACGAGGCAGAGAATATCCCTGACCCCGCCGGGAATCGAACCCGGAAACCCGGGCGCGGGAAGCGAGAACGCTACCGCACGACCACGAGATGCGGGCAAAAAGATGTTCAAGTTCCTCGTTAGAAAGAGGGTGAAATTCGATTCGGACTATAATTTTAACTCTAGTATTTATGCTCTTAATTTCTAGTTGTTCATTGAATTTTCATTGCAACTGTTTGCCTCACTGCGTATATGCTTTTTTTTATTGGGCTGTAAGCCTTTAGCTCAGTTGCTCAGAATCGTTTTGGTAGCTGCTTGTACTTCGCGTACGAGTAACTTTAAGGCAGTTGACTTAATGGTAAAAGGTGCCTTTGGGCGTTAAACTAACCTTTCACTTGCTACATTTTGGTAGCTTTGTACTGCGCCTACTTGTAACATTCTGTTTTCTTCACTTGCTTTTATTTGGCCTTGAGCAAACTTTGAATTGCTAAGTTTGTCATTTGATTTCTTACAATTTCTACCTATGAAGCAAGCCGCAAATTTAACTGTTTCTGTCTGCAACAATTCAAGATCGTACTTTGTTGTGGAAGGCACTTGGACCTTGGCTTTAAGTTGTTTTATTTGGTTGTTTCACTTTGTTTACTACCTGTGCAGCAGTTTGTTATTTACCTCAAGCTTTTTCCCCACTGTCATATACCTGATGTATTTTTATTTTTGTAAAGTTTTTGATTTTTTATTTATTTTTAATAAACTGTCTAAATACACATTGTTGATGGTCCCAGTACGTTTCCTCTGCCAAACCAGCTTCCGACCACTTCACTCTAGTTGTACACGCAGTTTCTAACTTAAATTCTTCTATTATTTTGTTAAACCTTTAACACATACGATTATAGCTCTTAATGAGTTCAACTTTGCCCTCGAGAAGATCGTACGCGAGACCTTCCAAGAGAACGAAGGGATTGAAATTGAATGAAAGAGACTGGCATACTTAGCCTATGCAGACGACATCTGTTTACTCTCTAGGTCGGAAGAGGAGTTGGAGCAAATGACCAAAGAACGAAAGGAGTCTGCCAGCAAATTTGGGCTAAACATAAACGAAGCAATGACAGAGTACCTCGTTATGACGCGTGGTCATTGTCGGAATGCTGATCATCTACATTCACTGCAGGTTGGGGACCAGTCCTACAAGAGAGTGCAAGAATTCAAATAACTAGGGGCACTTTTAACTGAGAACTCGCTACGTGAAGCAGAGATCAATGCCAGAATACAAGCAGGAAACCGATCTTACCAGAGCCTAACACAACTGCTTCGGTACTGATATCTCTCGAGGCAGTTCAAGATTCGACTGAACAAAACCCTGATACAGCCTGTTGTTCTATATGGCTGTGAGACATGGAGTATCCGGACACAGGACTTCCATAAGCTCCTTGTTTTTTAGAGAAAAGTGCTTCGGAAGATCTTCGGTCCGGTTCTGGATGCAGATACAGGGGAATGGAGGATCAGATACAACCGAGAGCTTGAGGAACTATACCAGCAGCCCAACATAGTAGGAACTGTCAAAGTCAAACGAATGCAGTGGGCCGGCCATGTGGCCCGGATGGAGGATCACAGATGGCCTCGGAAGCTCCTGGATTTCACACCTACAGGAAAGAGACCGCCAGGGAGACCCAAGAAGCGTTGGACGGATGGACTCCATGAAGGTTTAAACCAAGTGTCAATAGATGTGGACGGATGGCGGATAGCAGCAATGGACAGAGTACAGTGGAGGAGATGCGTGCAGTCCACTGGGACTGATCACGTAGTAGTAGTAGTAGTACTAATGAGTGGATTATAATAGCATTTAAAATGTTTAAATTCTGTGAATAAGTGTGTGAAATATTGAAAAATGTTTAAATTCTTTGAATAATTGTGTGAAATATTGAAAATTTAACTTTTTTTTAGCTCTGGAAAAAGGCAACCTGCAACGTTGATTGTATAACGTGCGCGGGTTGGATGTTTAATTATACAGATAATAGCGAGGTGAGGAACTGTGTTGGATTCGCTGCCGGAGAGCGTGCGCTTACCTGAGCGCCGACCTTGCCCTTCCGCAGACGCGGCAGGTCGGTGAAGCACGAGGTGCAGTTCCAGCGCGGGTCCTGCGTGAGGTCGCGGTTGAAGTCGAAGTCGTTGATCTGGTTTTTCTCCAGCGAGCGTAAGTTCCACGGGAGGTCGTTGTGGCTGCGGAGAGAAAGAAAAAGAGTGAACGCAGGAAGAAGAAGAAGTTGTGGGAGGGAAATGGCGCAGGGCCTGGGGGGATATTGGGCCGGAATTGGCTGGCCGCCAAGCGCGGCGCCGTCTGCGGAACGGCCCCGTCTGCACTGCCTGGTGGCTGCTTTATCGTAAGCGCCGGCGTTACGGGCGACCGGCGCGGTCCGGCTCCACGTCACTACCCACTGTGTGACCTCTGGCCTCTTAAACAATTTGCGGGCGCGGAGGTGAGAGGAGTATCAGGATTCCGTATATTCGACTCTTTTCTTGTTATATTTGTCATTTAAACTGAGTGGCCGAAAATAATGGTAAGTCAGTGGCTGCGATGTCCTGACGCTACTCACTGAAGCTTGCGAGCATCCGACTCGCAGCAGACGACTCTACCAGAGCGAAGCGTCGTCCGGTTGTGAAATACTTGTGTCGTCCGGTGCAACTTTTTTGTCATCAGTGCTCTAAATGGTATTACGCGGCCCACCACGAATAGCCCCCCCCCCCCCCCGCGCCAATTCCTCACCCCGTCTCCCCCCAACCCTCTATGCCAACCTCTTCGTCTCAGAGCACCACTAGCACCGAATATCCTCAATCATTTGTCGGCTACATTTCAATGTCTTTATTCCCGTATGCAGTTCTCTCATCTACCACGGAAGTTATTCCTTGCTTTCTTAACTCGTATCCTATCATACTCCTCGTTCTTGTTAATGTTTTCCACATCTTCCTTCCCTCCCTGATTCTGGGGAGAGCCTCCTCATTCCACCAGATTTTCAACATCCTTCTGCAGCACCACATCTCAAACGCTTCGACTCTCTTTCTCCAACTAAGGCCAATGTTTTATAGAAATAGACCTTCTTCGTCCAGGTATGCCCTCTCTCGGTGCACTACTTTCCTTTTTATGTCCTCCTTATTTCGTCTGTCATATGAAATTTTGCTTCCAAGGTGGCAAATTCCTTTGTTTCGATTAATCCGTGGTAGCGCATTTTGATTTTCAATTGATCGCTAATCTGATTTCTAGCGTTTTCTTCATGCAGGGTACCACAGCGGAGAATTTGCTGAAGGACAGTGCCATTGTTCCACCTTAGCTGTTGCTTAATTAACAACTATGTATCCAGAATGAAATTTCATTCTGGAAACATCCCCCAGGCTGTGGCAAAGCCACGTCTCCGTAATATCCTTTCTTCCAGGAGCGCTCGTTCTGTAAGTTTCGCAGGAGAGCTTCTGTGAAGTTTGGAAGGTAGGAGTCGAGGTACCGGCGGAGTTACAGCTGGGTAGCTCAGTTGGTAGAGCACTAGCCCGCGAAAGGCAAAGGTCCCGAGTTCGAGTCTCGGTCCGGCACACACTTTTAATCTGACAGGAAGTTTCAACAACTATATACTTTATATGAGTGTGTGGGGTCTGTGCTTTCGAGCATGTCCGAAAGAACAGACACCACACATTCATATAATTGATTCGCCTCGATGGGCAGTAAATCCATAACCTTCAGTGCTGATTTACATTCGACCTCCAGCGAGAATCTAAAATTACCTAGCATGGACGACATGGACGGTGACTGCGTGTAAGTGGGGGTAGTGGATGTATGGCTCAGCCGGAGCGTGCCGAGGTTGTCCATGCATCTGCGATAAACACTGTGCGTGGGTGGCGCAGATGTTAACGCAAGTGCCTAATAAGCAGGAGATCCTGGGTTCGAGTTCTGGCGCTTCCGCACAAAGTCCAATGCAGTTGGTATCATTAGTTCCTTCCGTTTCCTTTCCTTCTCCCCATCCACCTTCAATATAGATCACCATTTACATTATTAGGTCTCGCACGATTGACTAACTTCTCGTTACCTAAACCAGTTGGAATGCCCAGTAAAGCAAATCGTGAAGAACGTAACGAAGGAAATACTTGTTAATTAAGCTGATACTTTCTGATATGAGAGGCGATACTGTACGTTTTGACCTCGAGCCCCGAATTCACGAGTAAGCTTCGGTATGATGAGACTCATTACCAAGCATGCGTGTCGGTTAACTCACTCATCCTCACCAAACATCTGTCTACACTCGCGGATCTAGGAACATGCTTCCCGTGCATTTTGGTGAATCAGTTTACATTTCTCGTAATAGGGGTATGCTGTCATACTACCGCTCCTAAAATTTGATTTAGAATCATTCATCATCATTGTCTTTAAGGTGAATGTGAATTGTCCTGTCATATGATCAAGGGATTTGTAGATTTTTTCGTGCTATTGGCTTATATTACTACATCTTTGGAATTCTCTTGTTCTCTGTTCGTTCAGTACATTCTTTCTATTTTACATTACTGTTTGTGAAAACTGCAACGACTGTAAGGGATATTCTCAGTCAATTAACAATAGAAGTGTGTAGAAGAATGGAAAAAAAGCAAGCAATTAAGACTGCAGAGAGGTGGTAAGCATGTGGACGGAGCGGCGCTATCTTTTGTGTGACCGGGCGTATCAGCGTTACGCCACGCTCAGTCGGTGCAGAGTACATATAGCGGAAACTTGCAAGCAAGTGGCGGTAAGCCTTGTCGATGTCATAGGGCGCAATATCAGCAAACGAGTGAATTCGAACGGGCCGGAATAATTGGTTTCAGAGAAATGGGTTTGTAAAAAAAAAAAAAAAAAAAAAAAATTCAAATCTGTGTGAAATTTTATGGGACTAAACTGCTAAGGTCATCAGTCCCTAAGCTTACAAACTATTTATACTAAATTATCCTAAGGAGAAACACACACGCCCATGCCCGAGGGAGGAATCGAACCTTCGCGGGACCAGCCGCACAGTCCATGACTGCAGCGCCTTAGACTGCTCGGCTAATCCTGCGCGCCAATGGGTTTGTCGAACTGTGACATTACGGCTCATAAGGGGCTGTGGTCCTTCTGTAGAACCAATAAGTAGGAGACGGTCGTACACAGCGACGAGAGAGTATTGGCCTCATAGTGTGAGTAGAGCGGGGAATGGCCACCGTTTTGAAGTAAACAGAAGTACACATTCAGCCGAAAATTATGAACTCTTTATTACTCTACTGGTTTCAGCCTCATGCTACATCATTAC
The DNA here is from genome assembly GCF_023864345.2 of Schistocerca serialis cubense. Classification (NCBI taxonomy): domain Eukaryota; kingdom Metazoa; phylum Arthropoda; class Insecta; order Orthoptera; family Acrididae; genus Schistocerca; species Schistocerca serialis. The sequence goes on from NC_064645.1 coordinate 444,659,308, forward strand.
CATGCTCCTGTATAAACAACAATATAATCAAGTATAACAATCAACAATAGAAAAGAGGACAATTACCTGATGAACAGAAAAGTAGATCGTGCCATGGGTCATAAGACAGGAATATAAGAATCAATTAATATACTTGGGAGCTTAACGGAAAATCATTGCCAACATTTAATTTAAGCAAGGTGTTTCACCAGTGTTTAACAATCAGTAATATTAAAAGGGCGTCCATATGCAATAATTAATAGTAATAGCAAACAGTTATACATTGCACCCAAGGCATATAAAAAGTATAGAATAACAAGAACCACTACATATCAGACGGAAAACGACAATCTCAAATAATATATGGCGTTTCATCTACGTAATAATAAAAGAATCTGTAACGGTCTGTCAGAGGTAACAGTAACGAACTTCCACTACGTAAAAATAACTAAGACACATGTAAAAGGTATAATAATAGGAAAAATCACAAATAAAATCATAACTAGGTAAACAGCATTCTCATTTAGTGGTTAAACCATGTGTGGGCAGGTAAGTGCCAAATCAAGTTAAAATTTGTTCTAGATGAAGCTGCTAATCCATGTGTAGCGATTAATAACATTACATAACGTAACGTAGGAGGGAAGAAGGAAACTGAAGCAGGTAAGTTGAATAAAAGAGTAAACTAAGAAGAAGAAAGCGAATTCGTCCTGTAAATTAAAGAGGAAACCTATGTCGAAAACAAGACAACCTTGAAGTAGGATAAATATCCACTACTGATAATGTCCTATGTAGAAAGTAATAACGTCTTCTATATGGATTCATGGGTAAATAATTACAGATATCGATAGTAAAACAATAGATTAGATTAGATTTACTTTCATTGCAATTGATCTGTAGTGAGGAGGTCCTCCAGGATGTAGAACATGTCAGAAAAACAACAATACATGACAAATATTTACAACTCAAAGCTAATGTACCATTCCACAGGTCCCAAGTGGCATGGTCGTCATTTTTTAATGGACGCTATATGAAAGAATCATGTTACAAATACTAATGCACTGAATTTAAAATAAAAAGAGGTTTTATTTATAAGGTAACAAACGTATAACACAACTACTAAACACTTATTTACAATGAACACACTTAAATTGTGCAAAGTTATATATATATATATATATATATATATATATATATATATATATATATATATACACAAATCAGTTGGTTATACTGAGAAATTCATCAATGGAGTAGAAAGAGTTGGCCCCCAATAAATTCTTTAGGCTTCTCTTAAACTGAATTTCATTGGTTGTTAAGCTTTTTATGGCTGCCGGAAAGTTATTGAAAATGTGTGTTCCTGAATAATGCACACCTTTTTGTACAAGACTAAGTGACTTTAAATCCTTGTGAAGCAATGAATAAGACTATAAATTGGTAAATACTGGATGAAACTCTATAATAATTTACATTTGTATCTATAGAGAAGTATTAAAAATGGTTCAAATGGCTCTGAGCACTATGGGACTTAACATCTCGTGGTCGTGCGGTAGCGTTCTTGCTTCCCACGCCCGGGTTCCCGGGTTCGATTCCCGGCGGGGTCAGGGATTTTCTCTGCCTCGTGATGGCTGGGTGTTGTGTGATGTCCTTAGGTTAGTTAGGTTTAAGTAGTTCAAAGTTCTAGGGGACTGATGACCTAAGATGTTAAGTCCAATAGAGCTCAGAGCCATTTGAACCATCTTAGGTCATCAGTCCCCTAGAACTTAGAACTACTTAAACCTAAGTAATCTAAGGACATCACACACATCCATGCCCGAGGCAGGATTCGAACCTGCGACCGTAGCGGTCCCGCGGTTCCCGACTGTAGCGCCTAGAACCGCTGGGCCATCCCGGCCGGCAGAGAAGTATCATGAAGAGCAATGTGAGACAGTCGTTTCCAGAATAAGAAACGTAAAACGTGCATATAATCGCACGTCGAAACAAATCTGTAAACATCATGTGACGTGCATCACGAAGATTCAAAATCAAAAATGTTTCGTTGAAACCTATGAATATGTCATCATGTAAAACGCAATAGTTGCAACGAACTATATGATGAGAAGCAGCAAGGAAGGAACAAAAGGCATCATTTATGTCGTTTGTATCAACAATTACAGAAAAACTTGCTTGTGTGGATACGTCATCATTTGAAATGCAATCGATGTAACCATATACGTGGAGAGAAGCAGCTAGGAAAGGATTAAAGAGAACATCTATGTCGTGTTGCGTCAACAATGAAAACCTGTACAAGACTCGAAACATAGTATGGCTAAAACGCATGAAATACTAATAATGCAAACAATGTGACTAACAACCCACATGAAATTAAAAGAAAAATAACAGGTATAGTAATATAGTAACATGGTAGAAATTATGGATGCAGTGGGTAAGCTTAGATAAAAGGAATAGTCGGCCGAAGTGGTCGAGAGATTCTACGCGCTTCAGTCTGGAACTGCGCGACCGCTACGGTCGCAGGTTCGAATCCTGCCTCGGGCATGGATGTGTGTGATGTCCTTAGGTTGGTTAGGTTTAAGTAGTTCTAAGTTCTAGGGGACTGATGACCTAAGATGTTAAGTCCCATAGTGCTCAGAGCGATAAAAGGAATAATAATTATGTATGAACAAAGAAAAAACGCAAAATCTATTAGAAAACTGTCCATGAGCAGGAAGAGCCTTAAACGCATCAAAAATAACCGCCATCTTGCTTGAAAGCCGAAACTGACGGAAAAAGTTGATTATTTCTACTGGCTCGACGTTTTAACACCTCCCCTTGTGTCGGCATGTCTCCTCCAACAGTTCGACGCCGTCAGCTGAGGAATGGATAGATGGCACGCACGCCATTGCGCCAGCTTCGCTTTAGTACTCATCACCGATGGCTCAGACAGGTAGGGGCACGAGAACGTTGTCGCTGGCGAGCTGTGTGGCAGAACGTAATGTGTCCGAACTAGTTCCACTACAGTGATGACCGGCGACGTGTTATACATAACCGTGGTGAAGGCAACATGGCAGACTGCAATGTTCAACGGTACAGCGGACAAACACCAAGTGCAATGGTTCAGGGAAGCAACCACTCCACCATGGAAGTTCTAGATTCCCAGACCCAGCCCCTTCTGCGGGCCATTTAATATGCCACATTTCAGCAGCACAATGCTCATTCACATGTGGCGAAGAATGTGCAATCCATCCTTGCAGAACCACAGGTACCACCTCTTCTCTGGCCTACATCTTCGCCTAATGTGTCGCCCATCGAACATGTCTGGCAGTTTGCTCTGTTTCTGTTGCAACCACTGTCGAGCTTTGTGGATGCACGGACAGACTGTGTCGCAATGCGTTCCGCCTGCAGCATATCCAGGCCCCTCTGATTTCATACCACGACATCTAGAGAGACCGATAGCAGCACGTGGGCTATAATGACATGGAGCATCCAAGGTTCTGTAATGATAATCATTTGTGAATCAGTGGAATGAATTTAATTGTGATCAAATGTCTCTTTCTGGGTGCTGTAATTTTTACAAACTGCAGTTCCTTATTTCATAGTCTACCATTTATGCTGAAAATTTCTATCTCCTTATCCCCTACAGTTACTTCCTTTTTTGTCGAAGAGCGTAAAGATTAGCGCAGGATTTAATTCTGGGAGCGACGCTTATAGTTGTATATCCACTATGGTCCACACCTCGCAACGCGTTTATCACGCATTTGAAGAACGTCCCTCCCCCCACTCCCCCCATTGTGTCACTTCAAGGAAAACGGATTGACAATACTAAGACAATCACAGCCATGGGAAAGAACAAACGAGTACGTGTAACAAGTAGATTTGGAATCAATGAAATGCAGAAACATGTCCTAACGATTAAGATCATTTCGTCTTCAACCTAGATTAGCTGATTATTTCGTCACTACTAGATTTTTCCAGTTTTCAAGTGATACGAGTTTTACATATTTAGGTTCTTTTTTAAACATAGCAAACCGTGCTTCGCGTGTATGTGACAAGAATTCGATTAGAATAAACACACGAGTTCATTGCTTGGGTGAAAAGTGCCATAATGAATAGTGTGAGCATATCGTTTCCATGTGCTAGATAAACGTGAAAAGGTTGCTATACATCGATTGGTTGCCCTATATAACGTCGGAACAGACAGTACTGTTCACTTTGAAAGTTGTTAGTAACATAGTCGGAGATTATCACATTGGCAGTTTTTTGGCGAAGTTTGATCAGGCTATGAAAGAGCATTTAATCAAGGCGGAAGAATCGCAAAAACGAGAAAAATGCATGATTTACTATACGTTAGATGATGTTCAGAACGAATTCATGGCGAAAACTGGAGACTTTGTTTGACAACGATTTTAACAGAGGTAAAACGTAATAAATACATATCTTCTGCTTTTACTTCTTTAAATGCGATTCTCGATGAAGGCCAAACAGACCAAAATGCTTTTTACTGCTCTGCGTTCCCATCGATGAAGAAAACCAGTACAGAATTAAATAGCGTTCTCTCGTCTTTATTGAGGGTGACCTGAAGACTGGTCAATCAGTCGCTAAAATGTTGTGGGGTGAGCTGAAACGTTATGGTTTACAGCTTCCAGATTGTCAGTGCTCATTCACTAAGGCTTTGTTGCGTCTATGTTACAGAGCTGGGCACGTATAGTCGCTTTTCTGAACTGTTTCGGAAACAATTTTTTTTGAAATGTTTATGCCCAAACGTAGAAAGTTTTTAATAAAAATATTGGATCATCGCTTCACGGGCTATAGAAAAAGAGATGGTCTGTGTGGATAGATGTTATACGTCCATTTGCTAAACATTTTACAGGATTACAGAGGACGTTTGAACTCGCTTTTAATTTTAATTTGACTGCGGAGACACGCACTGAACTGAAGGGCATTCGGAAGTATTTGAAATCATTTCATTGTTTCTTGATATCTACAGTGTAATGCAAAGTATTAGCTACAATTAACGTACGTGACGTTGCGCTTCAAACAAGGAAAACCACAAAAGATGTTGAAAGTGATATTTATCATACCAAATAGAAATTCTGACTAAGCCATCCTGTATCCTTCTACAGTAAATCAAGGACGATACTTTCTGGTGTACTACAGCGTCAGCAGTCACTGACTGCTGCTCGTCCTGTCCGACAGATCAGTAATGTGCGAGTATAGAGGGAACAAGAGAGGTCCTGTCACACTTCTCATGGGCTCTCTTCAAGATAACCGTGTCTCTGATGAACTCTCGCCATCCTTCTGTGTTTTATTACTTAAGAAGTCATCGAGAGACGTATCTGGGAACCTAATCCGTATGCTCGGACCTTCATTAACAGTCTGCAAGTCGAGTATCTTGCCGAACGCTCTCAGGAAATCTAAGAATATGGGGTCTGCCTATTGCTCTTCTTCCATGGTTCGCAGGATATCATTTCTCAAAAGGGCAAGCTGAGTTTCGTAAGCTCGACGTTTTGTAAACTCGTTCAGATTGGTGGACAGGAGCTCTTCCGTCTCAAGGAAATTACTAGTATTCGAACTTAGAATATGTTCAAGAATTCTGCAAAATACCGATGTTAAGGATATTGATCTGTTATTTAGTGACAAATGATCATCACCAGTGGAAAGATCAGTAGAAGAAGTCAGGAAATCAACGGGCTCGTGGTCACTTCTAATGACTTGTTTCATATTAATCAAAGTATAGCAACCAAAGAGAAATTTAATAAACGATTACTGAAGACGAACAATATATGAGCCCCGTCTGGCTTCAGTAACTGTGGATTTTGAAGCGGCGCCAATAATTTTAATTGAGGTTACCAGATGTTGTTTTTATCTCCTTTACTGTAATAGGATGCTAAAAGTAGGGGATTTGGAGGCAGTGTGTTGGTGCAAGCATATGCGGACTTGGTGGGCTGAGTGATGGACACTGTGTGAATCAGGGGTTACCTGAGTGGGATTCTTGTGTTTATGTGAGTCGGAAGGTTCAGCGGAAGTTACGAAGACAGGTTTTGGGCGACTAGAATGCCGCAGTGTTGAACATTGTACAATTCGGCGCGAGGGAGTAAGTTTCTGACTTAGCAGAAATTTTAAATTTTATGCAGTGGCACCGAACTTTGATTTATTTACTATTAAAAACAGTCTTGATCACAATTTATTTAGTACGGTAACCGGTTTCGACCACTACTGTGGTCATCTTCAGACCAATGAGTAAGAACCTACTTCTGCTAGAGAATGACTAGAGTGATTCCTCGTTGTCACTTAATGTAAACCATAGGAATTCACTTTTGAATGAAATTTCTGACAACGTGGGTCTGGAGCACAGCACACTACGGAAATGAGTAATAGACAGTGGTAATAATTGAGAAGAAGACAGTCCAACCGTTTGACATCCAGTAATGCCTGACATTTTCACGGAATGAGATGAAGTTTCCCACAAAGATGCGGAAAATTAATTGGATTAATAAGTGCGATCAGAGGAAGATGCGGGAAACACGAACTGGAAGAAGGGACATGATATTGGGACCTATTAAGACATCAGTTAAAACACTTAAGACCCAAAGAAACTCGTACACCTGCCTAGTATCGTGTAGGGCCCCAATAAGCATGCAGAAATGGCCTCAACACGAAATGGCATGGACTCAACTAATGTCAGAAGCAATGCTGGATGGAACTGACACAATGAATTCTGTAGGGCTGTCCATAAATCCGTAAGAGTAAGATTGGATGGAGGTCTCTTCTGAACAGCACGCTGGCAGGCATCCCAGATATGCTCAATAATGTTCTTATCTGGGGAATTTGGTGGCCAGCGGAAGTGTTTAAACTCAGAAGAGTGATCCTGGAGCCACTCTGTAGCAATTCTGGACGTATGGAGTGTCGTATTGTTCTTCTAGAATTGCCCAAGTCCGTCGGAATGCACAATTGACATGAATGGATACAGGTGATCATACAGGATGCTTACGTACGTGTCATCTTTCAGAGTCGTATCTAGGCGTATTAGGGGTCCCATATCACTCCAACTGCACACAGCCCACACCATTACAGAGCCTCCACCACCTTGAACAGTCTCCTGCTGACATGCAAGATCCATGTGTTCATGAGGCTGTCTCCATCCCGTACGCGTCCATCCGCTCGATACAATTTGAAACGAGACTCGTCCGACAAGGCAACATGTTTCCAGTCATCCAGTGTCGGTGTTGACGAGCCCAGGGAGGCGTAAAAATTTGTGTTGCTGTCATCAAGGGTATACGAGTGGGCCTTCGGTTCCGAAAGCCAACATCGATGATATTTCGTTGTATGATTAGCACGCTGATGCTTGTTGATGGTCCAGCATTGAAATCTGCAGCAATTTGGGAAGGGATTGGATCCTCTCGTCGTTGGTCCCGTTCTTGCCGCAACTATGTCGGAAATTTGATGTTTTACCGGATTCCTGACATTCACGGTACACCTGTGAAATGAAGATTCCCACTTCATCGCTACCTCGGAGATGCTATGTCCTATCGCTCGTGCACCGACTTAACCTCGTGTTCAAACTCACTTAAACCTTATAACCTGCCATTGTAGCATCAGTAACCGATCTAAGAACTGCGCCAGACACTTGTTGTCTTATATAGGCGTTTCCGACCGCAGCGCCGTATTCAGCCTGTTTACATATATTTGTATTTGAATACGCATGCCTATACCAGTTGCTTTGGGGCTTCAGTGTATTTCCTTGATACTAGAGACAACCAGTCAAGGCTAAATTTGTAGGGATTGACAGCTTTTAAAATAAATGAAGAAAAAAAAATTAGTATGCAGTGTGTCAGTACTACTGTGTCATCCAGCGATATGACGCAGTGGTTAGCACGTTGGACCCGCACTCGGGAGGACGGCGGTTCAAACCCGCGTCCCAGTAACCTAATTTACCTTTCCCACTATTTCCCAAAATTGCTACAGGCAAATGCCAACATGGTTCGTCTGAAAAAACACGGCCCCTTTCCTTCACCATCCTTTCCTAGTCCGAGCTTGTGCTCCGTTTCTAATGATCTCGTTGTCGATGAAACTTGAACACAGATCTTCTCTTCCTTCTCCTTTTGCTATGCGATGAATGTACGGCCTGAAAGAAAAAAATGAAGCACCCAGAATAAAGGATCAGATGTCAACATCATTTGGGGCACGTGTACTCAATTGGCAGGTATACTAAGAAATCAGAGTTGCAATTCTCGGTGACAGATAGAACGGTCACGAGAGTACATATGTGTTGTTCGAGTTTAGTGTTTTTACCCGGGCTGGCAGGGTATGTAAGGAAAATGAACAGCGTCAGATGTTGAGTGGTCACTATGAGTTCGTGTGGGACAGCGTTATCATACCCGACAGAGTTTGAAAGGCGCTTCATTATGGGTCTCCATTTGGATGGCTAATCGAATCGTGCAATGTCTAGATTTGTAGACGGCAAGAGCTGACAAGTGTGAAAATTATCGGACAATCAGCTTAAAAGCTCGTGTATCCAAGCTGCTGACAAGAACAGTGATGAGAAGAACAGAAAAGAAAACTAAGGGTGTGTTAGATCTCGATCAATTTGCTTTAGAAAGGTAAAGGCAGTTCTGACGTCATCGCTGATAATGGAATCAAGACTAAAGAAAAACCAAGACACGTTCATAGGATTTATCGACCGAGAAAAGCGTTCTGCAATATAAATTGGTGCAAAATATTCGTAATTCTGAGGAAAACAGGGTAAGCTATAGGGAGAGACGGATAATACACTACGTAAACTAGAGCCAAAAAGGAATAATAAGAGTGGAAGACCGAAATGCTAGGATTAAAAAGATTGCAAGAAAGGAAAATAGCCTTTTACCCCTGTTCTGCAATGTATACATTGAGGAAGTAATGGAGCAAATAAAAGAAAGTTATAAGCGTGACATTAAAATTCAAGATGAAAGGATATCTATGATTCGCTGATGACACTGCTATCGTCAGTGAGAGTGAAAAAGAGTTACAAGATCTGCTGAACGGAATGAACGGAATGAGTACAGAATATGAATTGAGAGTAAATCTACGAAATGTGAAATGAATGAGAAGGAATCGAAATTAGAACAACGAGAAGTTTAATATCAGGATTGACGGTCACGAAGTAGATGAAGCTAAGGAAAACTGATACTTAGGCAGCAAGTAGCCAATGGCTGACGGAGGAAGGAGGACAGACTAGCACTGGGAAAAAAGGCATTCCTGGCCAAGAGAAGCCTGCTATTATCAAACATATGCCTCAGTTGGAGGAAGAAATTCCTGATATCGTAACTTTGGAGCGCAGTATTTTATGGTAGTGAGAACTTGGATTGAGGTAAAACCGGAAGTTAAAATAATAGATGCATCTGAGATATGGTGCTACTGATGAATGTTGAAAACTAGACAGACTGATAAGATAACGAATAAAGTGGTTCTCTAGAGAATTCAGAAAATGGAAAGTACTGACTAGGCGAAGCGACAGGATCATAGAACATCTGTTAAAATATCAGGAAATCACTTCCATCGTACTAGGGGGAACTATAAAGGGTAAAGCTGTGGAGGAAGACAGAGATTGGAAAACAGCCAGCAAATAATTGAGGGAATACTGTAGTGCTACTCTGAGAAGATGAGGTTAGCATGGAGAGGAATTCGTGACGGGCAGCATCAAACCAGTCAGTGAAGACTGATGAATAAAAAAAAAACTGTATGGTAGCGTGTGAGCAGGCATACTTTTCGTCAGGGGCCCGAGCGATCACGTCTGACCACCACACAGGATAATCGGTGCATTTTGCACCAAAGCCATCGTATCTCTGCACTTCTGCGCCTGCGATCAGAGAACAGGTAATTGAGTTCTTTAACATCCTGTGACATATCGCACTTTGGTAGGTGACTAGCGGCTGGAAAGGGAATTAACGTCTGTTGCGGACTCTGCTGTTAACACATTAACACAAACGGCTGTGTTTGGAGTGGTATCGACACTGGGAAACATAGACTCCTGATACCTGGCGTAGCATTGTGTTCAGCGATGTACAGCGGTTCTACTCTATCCTGGACGATCATCGTTCATGGCTAGAACGGCGACCTGGGGAATGGTCCCATTCTAGCAGTGTTTTGAAGAGACATAGCGATGTTGACCACTTGTCGTCAAGGTGTGGTGAACGATCGGGCATGACTAGAGGTCACGGCTGGTAGTCATTGAGGAAACTCAGGTGGTATAATGTTACCTCCCGTCCTGCGTCCTCTTATTTTACCTGTGATGTGATAGTTACTATGGTGCCAGTTTTCAACAGGACAACGCTCGTCTACACATAGCACTTGTCTGTATAGACTGTACGCTTCATGCTGAAGTACTTCCTGCTGTGGTGCCCAGGGATATCAGCCGCAACACATTTGACGACTATAATGAGTGGAAACAACGGTCACTCGGTCCGCATTAGCCACGCGGGATTTTCAAGTATGCCTCCAGAGCGCCAGCTGGTGCTCCAAGTGCTGCGGACCACCAGGTACCTCGCCAGTCACCAAGCGGTCGCTGGCTGCATCGCAAGACCGTGCCTACATCCGGTCACGAGTTACTAGGGAGCAGCACGTCTCTTCCTGGAGAACAGCTATTTAAGGAAACCCAGGGATCACTGCGGGCACTTCTCGTCGACGAGAGCTGTCCGACTCGCGTATCGTCTGCTTGGCAAATGGTTCAAATGGCTCTAAGCACTGTGGGACTTAACATCTGAGGTCATCAATCCCCTACACTTAGAACTACTTAAACCTAACTAACCTAAGGACACCACACACATCCATGTCCGAGGCAAATTCGAACCTGCGACCGTAGCAGCAGCGCGGTTCCAGACTGAAGCGCCTAGAACCGCCCGGCCACAGCGGCCGACCGTCGGCTTGCAGTCTCTCAATTAAACCCTTGTCGATGTGCCATTGGTGACGACAGCGGAACGCCGAGAAGTAGGCTGCTGCGTTGGACAAGAGCTTTCTTGGAGTGTTAGCCATTTCAGTCATTAGTTCCGATTCCAGGGAGTTACGTGGAGTCAAATCAGCAAAACCGTATTTTGCTTGGAACGGCAGAAATTGTGACGAACACACTTTTGGTTTGCGGAAGGAGAATAAAGATGCTATTTTATTCCTATTGCGACTGTCTCGAAGTTAGAAAAAATAGATTTTGCACTTTTGCGACCAGCAAGATTCTCAGATCTGTACCATCTGTAGGGCCAGCTCGCGCGGAATCTTCAGTGCCGGTATCTAGGAAATCAATTGCCATTTACAACAGCAGAGGGTCAGCTTGGCTCTGGAGAGAATAAAATTGCTTTATGACATCCTTCCTAACAAATTAGTGAATGAATCCAGGCCAGATGGAGTACAACGTCATGCTGATAAGTGGGTTCATTCTACCAAGTTCTTTGAAAACGTGTTTCGATTTTTTTCTTCACTGATATAATATCACATACCCTCTGAACAAATGACAATGCATTTCGTTTGCTCCTCCTCTTATGGGTATTTCACTTCCTTTGTCAGACAGTGTAAGTAGATAAAGAGGAAGAAATTGTGGCGCGCTACATCAGATAAGTCAGAAAGATGACACAACAAAAGAATCGTGAAATATATTGATTGAGGCACCTGCAGCAGATGGAGAGGGGGAGGAGGAGAGAGAAAGAGAGAAACTGTTGTCTGTAGGAAAGTTTCAGAAGACCTGCAGAGGAGCCATGACTGGTGATGGGACTAGACCCTGACAACGTGGATAAGTGATACATTTCTTTTCGATTACACTATCGGCAGTAAAAGCACTGGAAACAGCAACAATATTATGAATGAAAACACAAAACGTTGATGTAATATTCTACAATATTTGTTATTTACTTCATAAATCGGTTTCCGTCTGTTACGCCATCATGAGGTACAAAGAGAAGTATATAGTCCAGCGAAATTTTGTTGAACCAAAAATTTTAAACTAGTTACTCTGCAGAGTATCCCCAGTACCAGAGATGAAAAATGTCATCGTTCAGGTTTAAGGATAAAACAGGAGGGATTGTTTCATGGTAAATTAGAAAAGGAAGCTTTACTTTGGCCGACCACCTAGTTAAAGAAGGCCACAGTTACAAGGTCAAACCTGAAGTAATACATCACATCTATACAGGAAAAAAAATGATGAACTATCTTTAAATAATGGAAATTCATATGCCCATCAGCCCAAGTTTAGTACTGAATGGCCGGCCGGAGTGGCCGAGCGGTTCTAGGCGCTTCAGTCTGGAACCGCGCGACCGCTACGTTCGCAGGTTCGAATCCTGCCTCGGGCATGGATGTGTATGATGTCTTTAGGTTAGTTAGGTTTAAGTAGTTCTAAGTTCTAGTGGACTGATGACCTCAGATGTTAAGTCCCATAGTGCTCAGAGCCATTTGAATCGTTTTGAATTGAAAATCGGTTTGTGAAACAAATAGTAAATGCTGTAGAACGTGACATCAGTTTTGTGCGTGTCTTCACTCATAATGTACAATATATTCTACCAACAATTGATGGAACAGTCAATCAACAATATCTAGGAGTAATCATCCATATTGCCCTAATGTGAAACGACCGGCTGAAGCTAATCCTAGGGGAAGTATACGCCAGGCTCGGATTCATTGGAAGGCACGCATACGTGCAAGACGACTGTTACAAAATAATCTTTCGGCAGGTGGCTATTGCTCTTGGGTTTCGTACCCTGTTACGAGGTAGAATCAATAACGGAACAGGAAAAGTTAAAAAGAAGAGTGGCGCATTTCGTCCGAATTCGTTTGGTAACCAAAGAGGGAGAGACTCTCGTCGAACGCCAGCTGCTGCGGTTTGCATCAACTGGAAGAGACTGTACGTCCCAAGCAGAGTCGCGCAACGTATTACTTTCTACTACACACACATCACTTAATGACGGCTATGAAAAACAAGAGCAACTGAAGCTCTTAGTGAGACTTGCCACCAATAGTCGTTTGCTTCTACGCACTATTGCAAAACGGGAGGAACAGAGTAGGGGGAAATGAGTGGGTCCCCCCCCCCCCCCCTAAATGCCATCTGCCCTCCCCCGCAGACACTATAAAGCTTCGTTTTCTTAAGAGCGTAAATTTATTGCAGCGTGTTGTGGAGTACGCTTGCGTTTTCCGCTGTCCGCTGCGGGTCTCAGGACGCTGCGTGAAAGGTTTTGCTAGGTGAGGGGTGTTGCGCGTCAAAACGTAAAACATGGAAGTGGAGATTTTTATAATTTGACAACTATACGTGAGTGATTCAGTGATACGAGAACAACCTTCTGACACTTTTTTTTAATTCAGTAAGAATTTTGTGCTACTGAAATAGAGAAATATTTAAGCTTTTAAGAAAAGTTGATTTTTCGCTCTACTCAATACTTATCACGCCATATTTCCTAAATGTCTGAAGATGGCCTTGTAAGCCGAAAACCGGTTAACAGTGAAAGTAATATTGTAGAACAAAAGCAAAGTGGTTCTTTTCATTCATTTCCTAAGGTATTTGTCGTACAACAAAATAATTTTGTAATTGTCTTCAGCAGTATATGAGGGCTGTTCAAAAGTGAGGTGACTTTCCAAATTGCACGGACAATGTACATTCGATTTTCGAACTTTTTTTGCTATGTTGGTACACAAGTAGCGAACATACGTTCACAGTTTCAAGTGTACAACATACCATATGTGTTTTTGACATATAGAAAGGTTAGACGTCTTTTACTGTCCTGGGCGATTTTCGATTATTATAAAAATGGAGCAAAGAATTTGCATCACGTTTTGTGTGAAAAATGGAATCAAGAACTCGAAAACACTTGAAATGTTGACAGTGGCATACAGTGGCTCTGCTCTAAGTAAAAAAAAAAAAGGTTACAAGTCGTGCAAGCTCTTACAAGATGGCTGAGAAGATGCCAATGACGAACCTCGCTTTGGACGCCCCAGCACATTATCTACAACAGATAACAACGTCGAAGCTGTGAAGAAAATTGTTTTGGAATATCGTCGAATTACCGTAAGAGAAGTTGCTGAGGATCTTGGCATATCGGTCGGCTCGTATCATGCAATCCTTCCGGCTGTTTTGGACATGAGACGAGTGTCAGAGAAGTTTGTTCCAAATTTTGATCAGAAGAACTGCCGCATGAGCATCGCTCAGGAGCTCTTGAATGACGTCAGTGATGATCCTGATGTGCTCAAAAGGGTCATAACTGGTGACGAAACATGGGTTTACGTTATGACGTCGAAAAAAAAGCCCAATCGTCCCAATGGAAGCATCCCGGAGAGCCAAGTCTTGAAAAAGCACACCAAGTTCGAACAAATGTCAAGGTTTTGCTCACTGTTTTTTTTTCAATTACCGTGTTGTAGCGCATCATGAATTTTTGCCTCAAAGTTGTACGGTCAATAAGGAGTGTCACCTTGACATTATGCGCCGTTTGCGAGAAGAAATACGCAAAAAACCTCTGGAATTGAGGAAAAACAATTAATGGCTTTTGCATCATGACAATGTACCTACTCATTCGTCGTTGCTTATGAGAGATTTTTTGGCCAAAAACAACACGACAATCATGGTTCAGCCACCAAATTTACCGTATTTGGCTCCCTGCGACGTTTTCATGTTACCAAAACTGAAGAGACCTATGAAACAACGAAGATTATCAGCGATTGAGGAAATAAAGGCTGCATCGCTAGAAGTACTCAAGGCTGTACTAAAAAGTGCTTATGAGAAGTGCTTCGAGGATTGGAAGAAGCGTTGGCACAAGTGTATTGTATCTGAGGGGGATTACTTTGAAGAGGACAACATGATTATTGAAGAATAAATGTTCACATAAAAATATAAAGTCACCTTACTTTTTGTACACACCTCGTATGTGTATGCTAACGTTATGGCCAATAGAATCAGTAACAGTGAAGTAATAAATTAAAATCTCGCCTATGACGCGGATCTTTTACCAAACCATCATCAGAAATGTAGTTAGCGAGAAACTCTTTGCCATTACGTTTTCTGTGCGAGGTGGAAGCGAGAAAAAAAATTTCCGAGAGGTTTGAAATTATTATGAGTTTGTTGCAAGTCGTTGGATGCTGTAGTTCCTCCTAGACGAGAGCACTGTTGTGTTGGTTCATTGACGCGACGAGCGAAGCAAGGAACATTTTGCTAGGAGGAACAGCGGTAGCAGAGATAGCGAAGACCAAACATGCAGAGCAGTACTCGATCTAAAATCTGTTAATTTTGGCACTCCGGAGGCACATGGGAGTTATGGAAGAGGAGGAAGACTGTATATTGCTTGGGAAGAGTACTGGGGAAGCGCTAAGCGATCAGAGAAATGTTCTTTCGTTGCGAACAAGAAGAAGAAGAAGAAGAAGCGTATAACAGTTTAGCAACAAACATTTGCTCGACGATGCTTGGGAATACCAGTTCCCACTGCCCTATAACGCAGACTATTAGAAATTAATGAACTGCCTAAGGACAACGTGAGGCCCTTCGTGGGTGTCGGCGGTTACGCCAAAGTTTCTCTGATGCCGCTAGTGCGCTCGACACAAGTACTGCAGCTGTCGGCTAATACACCACTGGCCATTAAAATTGCAACACCAAGAAGAAATGCAGATGGTGAATGGGTATTCATTGGACAAATGTATTATACTAGAACTCACATGTGATTACATTTTAAAGCAATTTGGGTGCATAGATCCTGAGAAATCAGTACGCAGAACAACCACCTCTGGCCATAATAACAGCCTTGACACGCATGGGCATTGAGTCAAACAGAGCTTGGATTGCGTGTACAAGTACAGCTACCCATGCAGCTTCTACACGACACCACAGTTCATCAAGAGTAGTGACTGGCGTAATGTGACGAGCCAGTTGCTCGGCCACCATTGACCAGACGTTTTCAATTGGTGAGAGATCTGTAGAATGTGCTGGCCAGGGCAGCAGTCGAACATTTTCTGTATCCACCCGCGGTGGTGCATTATGCTGCTGAAATGTAGGGTTTCGCAGGAATCGGATGAAGGATAGAGCCACGGGTCGTAACACATCTGAAATGTAACGTCCACTGTTCAAAGTGCCGTCAATGCGAACAAGAGGTGACCGAGACGTGTAACCAATGGCACCCCATATCATCACATCGGGTGATACGCCAGTACGGCGATGACGGATACACGTTTCCAATGTGCGTTCACAGCAATATCCCAAACACGGGTGCGACCATCATGATGCTGTAAACAGAACCTGGATTCATCCGAAAAAATGGCATTTTGCCATTCGTGCACCCTGGTTCGTCTTTGAGTACAGCATCGCAGGCGCTCCTGTCTGTGATGCAGCGTCAAGGGTAACCGCAGACACGGTCTCCGAGCTGATAGTCCATGCTGCTGCAAACATCGTCGAACTGTTCGTGCAGATGGTTGTTGTCTTGCAAACGTCCCCATCTGTTGATTCAGGGATCGAGACGCGGCTGCACGATCCTTTACAGCCATGCGGATAAGATGCCTGTCATCTCGATTGCTATTGATACGAGGCCGTTGGGATCCAGCACGGCGTTCCGTATTACCCTCCTGAACCCACCGATTCCATACTCTGCTAACAGTCATTGGATATCGACCAACGCGAGCAGCAATGTCGCGATACGATAAACCGCAATCGCGATAGGCTACAATCCGATCTTTATCAAAGTCGGAAACGTGATGGTACGCATTTCTCCCTACACGAGGCATCACAACAACGTTTGACCAGGCAACGCCGGTCAACTGCTGTTTGTGTATGAGAAATCGGTTGGAAACTTTCCTCAAGTCAGCACGTTGTAGGTGTCGGCACCGGCGCCAACCTTGTGTGAATGCTCTGAAAAACTAATCATTGGCATATCAGAGCATCTTCTTCCTGTAGGTTAAATTTCGCGTGTGTAGCACGTCATCTTCGTGGTGCAGCAATTTTAATGTCCAGTAGTGTAGTTTACTGCTGCTCAGTTCGACTTGTCCCACTCCTCCAACTAAGAAAATCGCTGCGACGTGCGAGACAGACTCCTCCCGAAGCACGCAGGCGTTTCCTGCAGCTAGAGCCCGCACCGTCGTTACGTTGTCCGCACGCTATGAAAACGCTCAATTATGTTTGCACTGATCGAGTGGGGAGCGCGGTCTTGCTTGCGTAGCACGATGCAGGAAATTGCCGCAGCTAGGAAAACGTAGCTTAAGGTACTCTGTGAGTGCAGTTATTGAACAGAGAGGCAGGGAGAGCAGACAGCAGGTACTGACCCGTCTATAAGCGGCACAAGATCCAACACGCTGGAGCCGGGATTCGCCTGCCGCGGCAGTCTGGCCGCCAGGTTAGACTCCACCATCACTGCCACCAGCGTGAGCACAGCCAGCATTCCTGCAACACAACAAACACAGAAGTTACCGCTGACAGAAGTCGCTCCGGACGTCCTGGTGCGGCGCACCTTTGTGGCCCTCTTGCTGCTCGTCAGTTTCAATCGTCGACCAAATGAAACGGCAACCGTCTCCACTGTGCGTGACCGCGTACGTCGTTTAGGCCTTTATTGGCCGGCTAGGCGGCGCAGCTAGGCCGCGGTAATTCCGCAGTTCCCGCCTGGCGGCCCAGTGTATCACGCTCCGTATGATGTAATGCTCCGCCACTACTCTCCGCCACCAGTGGCTGTCGATGTGGTGGCGGGTCGCGACGGCCAATCAGAAGCCGGTTTGTGGCGGCGCCACCGGCTGCCTTAGCCTAAGAGGCTCCTTAGCAAATCAGTTCTCAATAACGAGTAGCGCCACAGGTGCCGTGGCTAGCTGTGCTGCCTGACGCCGTAGTCGTAGTGTAATAAATACCTTACTGATTGAATGGATACCTCGGCACGTCTGTATTTAATGAAAAGTGCTATTGTAATGGGTTCACCACCGTGCTAGAGCAAATGTAATCTCGGTGTACTGCTCACTTACTAGAAGGACAATCCACAGGCGCTGCCTGAGACATAAAATATCTTTCCCCCTTTTTAAAAGAGAGCTGCAGTAGAGTCGCAGGTCAGGGCAGTCTCTGCCGCAGTTACAGTCGCTCGATGCTACAGTGTAATTGTAGTCGCTGGTACAGCGCAATTTACAGTTAGTAGTTGTTAAAATTACAGTGCAGAACTAATTGTAAAATCTTTCTTATATTGAAATGACTAATAATTGTGATCAGCACTCCGTCTTCAGGCTTCGAGTGGCCTACCGGGACCATCCGACCACCGTGTCATCCTCTGTGGAGAATGCGGATTTGAGGGGCGTCGGGTCAGCACACCGCTCTCCCGGTCGTCAGATGGTATTCTTGACCGAAACCGCTGTTATTCGGCCGAGTAGCTCCTCAATTGGCATCACGAGGCTGAGTGCACCCCGAAAAATGGCAACAGCGCATGACGGCCTGGATGGTCACCCATTCAAGCGCTAACCACGCCCGAAAGCGCTTAACTTAGGTGATCTCACTGAACCGGTGTATCCACTGCGGCAAGGCAGCATAGATAAATAATGCCATGGAATGAGATGATTATGAACAAATGAATATTTGTTAATATAATGAAAAATCAACAGTGTAATTAAGTAAACCATCTATTGTAAGGTAAGTTTTATTATTTTTAATGGCATGCGCGTAGTTAAGTTACTTGTCTGAGATGTTAATATGAATTTGTTTCAATCTTTGCTTTTGTGATTCGTGAGCACCAGTTGACCCAGATTTGTAATATATTCAATTTTCCCGTGCAATGGACTGCAGATCTTTATCAATAACGTAAAACATGTCCAGAATATAATTGTTTTTACCAGTCAACTATAAAAGTATAATTTCCCCTTAAGTCATTGCCAGTCCTGATCCAGTAATTTATCTAAATTAAAATATTCCAGAATTTTTGTCAGATCAGAGTCATATGTTCTTTAGTAATCAGACGACCAGCTGTGCAGCTGTGTCACTAAGTAAAGTCAGTTTTTCTCATAATATTATCCAGTAATAGTAGATAGGCCAGTATTGCACTAAGCTGTGCCATTTACGAGCAGACATATAGACAGCGTTATCCGGCGACACCATCACGAGGTAAGAATTTTTCAGTTTTATTTCTCACGGACAGATTCAGATTGATTTCACAGGGCTATGGCGTTGCGCTGCTTACGTCAAAATTTATCAGTTCTTCATGAGTTAAGATTTATCAGTTTTCATATGTCAGAACTTAATTATCCAAATTTAATTATTTTGTAATTTATTATTTATACGGGAAGGTTACACTATATTGCTGTTCCTGTAAAGAAAAAGTCACCGAACTCGTCTGTAGGAGAGGTGCGTTCCCCGACAGAAAAGTAGCGAACTCCACAAGCTCATTCCTCGGTTCTTCGAACAGCTGCACTTTGAAAAAACCCGCTCGTGCTTGCAGCCGCGCCTGGTTGTACACCCACGAAATCTCTGCTGAGGGCTTCTCAGCCATTTCAAAATGGTAACTAGCTGCTAGAGCTGCCGGCGTCTCCTCTATACGCCGAGGTGAGAAATGCCATTGGGTAGCGATGTGCACGTCTACAGATGGCGGTACTATAGCGTGCACAGACGATATACAAGGGGCGGTGTCTTGTAGCAGCTGTCTCCTGTACTCGTGTGATTATGTGAAAAGGTTTCCAAGGTGATTGCGGTCGCACGACGGGAATTAACAGGCTTTGAATGCGGAATGGTTGTTGGAGCTACACGCATGAGATACACTACTGGCCATTAAAATTGCTACACCACGAAGATGACGTGCTACAGACGCGAAATTTAACCTACAGGAAGAAGATGCTCTGATATGCAAATGATTAGCTTTTCAGAGCATTCACACAAGGTTGGCGCCGGTGGCGACACCTACAACGTGCTGACTTGAGGAAAGTTTCCAACCGATTTCTCATACACAAACAGCAGTTGACTGGCGTTGCCTGGTCAAACGTTGTTGTGATGCCTCGTGTAGGGAGAAATGCGTACCATCACGTTTCCGACTTTAATAAAGGTGGATTGTAGCCTATCGCGATTGCGGTTTATCGTATCGCGACATTGCTGCTCGCGTTGGTCGATATCCAATGACTGTTAGCAGAGCATGGGATCGGTGGGTTCAGGAGGGTAATACGGAACGCCGTGCTGGATCCCAACGGCCTCGTATCACTTGCAGTCCAGTTGACAGGCATCTTATCCGATGGCTGTAACGGATCGTGCAGCCGCGTCTCGATCCCTGAGTCAACAGATGGGGACGTGTGCAAGATAACAGCCATCTGCACGAACAGTTCGACGACGTTTGCAGCAGCATGGACTATCAGCTCGGAGACCATGGCTGCGATTACCCTTGATACTGCACCACAAACAGGAGCGCCTTGCGATGGTGTACTCAACGACGAACCTGGGTGCACGAATGGCAAAACGTCATTTTTTTCGGATGAATCCAGGTTCTATTTACAGCATCATGATTGTCGCATCCGTGTTTGGCGACATCGCAGTGAGCGCCCATTGTATGCGTGTATTCGTCATCGCCATACTGGCGTATCACCCGGCGTGATGGTATGGGGTGCCACTGGTTAAACGTCTCGGTCACCTGTTGTTCGCACTGACGGCACTTTGAACAGTGGACGTTACATTTCAGATGTGTTACGACCCGTGGCTCTACCCTCCATTCGATCCCTGCGAAACCCTACATTTCAGCAGCATAATTCACCACCGCGGGTGGATACAGAAAATGTTCGACTGCTGCCCTGGCCAGCACATTCTCCAGATCTCTTACCAATTGATAACGTCTGGTATTGATGGCCGATCAACTGGCTCGTCACAATACGCCAGTCACTACTCGAACTGTGATATCGTGCTGAAGCTGCATGGGCAGCTGTACCTGTACACGCCATCCAAGCTCTGTTTGACCCAATGCCCAGGCGTATCAAGTCCGTTATTACGGCCATAGGTGGTTGTTCTGGGCTCTGATTTCTCAGGATCTATGCACCCAAATTGCGTGAAAATGTACTCACATGTCAGTTCTAGCATAATGAATACCAGTTTATCATCTGCATTTTTTCTTGCTGAAGGAATTTTAATAGTTAGTAGTGTATTACCTTTCGGAATTCATTAAGCAGTTCAATATTCTGAAATCTACAATGTCAAGCGTGTTCCAAGAATACACAATTCAGGCACTGCCTTTCGCCATGCACAACTCAGTCCGTGAGCAGCGGCGCTTGTGTAGTGTTGTCAGTGTTCACAGACATTGCTTGAAACAACCGCAGAAATCGATGTTGGGTGTACGGCGAACGTATCCGTTTGGACAGTACTGCGAAATCTGCTGATAATGGGCTATGGTAGAAGAGACCGACGGTAGTGATTTTGCTAAAAGCACGAATCGCCTGCAGTGTTTCTCCTGGGCACCCTAGGAGATTGGAAAACCGATGCTGTAAGAGATGATGGTAGGGTTCGAGAGTAGTGTAGATTACACGAAGCCACAGACGCAAGTTGTCAACAACGCACTGTGCAAGCTAATGATGGCCCCATGACGGTGTGGGCTGTTGTTATATGGAATGTACTGGGTCTTCTGTTATATTTAGCTACTTGGAGACCATTTACAGCCATTCATGGACTTTATGTTCCCAATGAATGATTGAATTTTTATGGATGGCGATGCGCCATGCGTCACAATAGTTCGCGATTGGTTTGGAGAACATTCTGGACAATTCTAGCGAATGATATTGCCACCCAGATCGCCCGAAATTAATCCCATTCAACATCTGCACACATAATCTAGAGGTCAGTTCGTGCACACAGTCCTGCAACGGCACGACTTTCGCAGTTATAGACGGTTCCAGAGGTAGCATGCTTCAAATTTCTGCAGAGGACTTCCAACAAATTGCTACATCAAGTTGCTGCACTAACGTGGACACGATATTAAGAGGTATTCCATGGCTTTTGTCACCTCAGTGTACAGCTGTGATACTTGCTGTGATATCACCTGGTGCTTGGTCCGTCACCAAACAAGTCCATGTATTTGTACCTATTAGCCATAGGGCTAACTGTTTCTGGGATGGCGAAGGTTAAAATATGTACATTGCTAGTTAGTAAAATAGCAGCATCATGAAGGTGCCACCCAAGGTACGTAAAACTGGCGTGAATCGAAATATGAAAATGTTTAGCGTTTCACCGCAACAACACAAAGCAGGTAAGAGTAATTCCCTCTACATTCCGGTTATAAAGATCGCTCCTTATACAAGGTGTACGAGGAGGATTGATCAATAACAGGGTACATGACAGTACCATTGATGTGACGCAGCTGCGCGGGATTAGCCGAGCGGTCTGAGGCGCTGCAGTCATGGGCTGTGCAGCTGGTTCCGGCGGAGGTTTGAGTCCTCCCTCGGGCATGGGTGTGTGTGTTTGTCCTTAGGATAATTTTGGTTAAGTAGTGTGTAAGCTTAGGGACTGATGACCTTAGCAGTTAAGTCCCATAAGATTTCACACACAGTTTGATCATTTTTGATGTGACGCAAAATACTTGATATGGACGTGTCCTATTCCAAATGGTTGCCGAGGTAGAACACACCGAAGATACATTGTTATTTGTGGAAGTGATTGATTTACACGCAACTCGTTTGATTCATAGTTAACCACGCTAAAATTGTGCCTAATAATTAAAAAAACATTGAAGACGTAGAAATGTTTAGTGACGGGAGATAAATCACAAAGAGGGACCCACATTTTCAAGTATGGATCCACTTTTACTCGTATGGCCGAAAAACATCCGTAGCAAAGAGGTTAAAAGTAACAAGCTAGGATGCACTAAAACAAAACGTCAAATGCGCTGATTGGGTAAAACATATAGTTGCGCTCCAGTAGCAAAAAAATAAATTTTCATCAAATGTGTTCTATCTCGGCAACCCTTCGGAATGGAGTATATGTCCGTATGAAGCTTTTGATTCTAAAGAGAGTTCCTGTCCAACCCCTGGAGATTAACCATTTCTGCTGGGAGACCCTGTATACGGGGTGGAGATGGCGTTACTCTTACCTGTTTACGTAGCGGGTATATCATACAGAAACTGCACTTTAAGGTGATTGTGACAAGGTCGCGTAATACACGGAAACGTCTAAAAGTACGTGTCAGAAGTAGAGAATGCCAAGATCTTGCCCTTCAGAGACTGCGCTATTGCTGCTTGCGTTGTTCGGTATCCCATGACTACCGTGTAAATATGAAATCTATGGGATCAGGTAAACCATTCATAAAGCCATGGAGGATCCTAGCGATCCTACGAGTCTCGCGGCTCAGAGGATGGACATGTTGTTCGTTCGACCATGCAGAATCGTACAACCAGGTCACGTACCTTCTGTCGGGCTTGCCTGCAGCAATTAAAGGCTTGACAAGGACAACTGACGCATTCTGTAGCACCAGGGGCTGTCAGCACGGCGACAACTGTTTCGGCTTCACGTATCGCAGCAGAACATACAGGAAGATCCTTGTTATAAACTTTCAGGGATTATGGGGAAGGGTAAATGTATCAATCTGAGATAAGGGATCCTCGTTCGGGTACAACCAGGTCCAAAGTTCTGATACCTCTGACAGTGAAACCCATGCAGCATCGCTAAGACTGGAGGGTACACAAGTTTCATAGATGGTAGGAAGGACGAAAGAAAACAAAGAAAAGTCTAGTAAACATCTCTACTACTACTAGCTCTTTTGTTTCCATATTTCTGAGCACGTAGTGTGGACCAAAACAAGAAAAAAAAATGTGGTAAATTTGGCTCTCAAATGCGCATCTGTAGAGCTAAGGGCACTTGTTCAGTTGAAGTATTTCACAGTATGGAATATTAATAGTGCCTATAGATCTTAATGTGTGCAGTTTAGACCACATGTTTTCTGGTTTTAGCCGGTCTACCATCTTCGAAAACTGTCTACCCTGCAACCTTAGCAACAAAAGTAGCAGAGGTATCAGAACGATATTTCCTTATAACATTCGACTCGGTTGTTTCCCAACCAGGACCCCTCACCTCAGATTGGTATTTTATCCTTCTGCATCATTCCTGAAAGGCTGCTGGCCGCTGTGGCCGAGCGGTTCTAGGCACTTCAGTCTGGAACCGCGCTGCTGCTACGGTCGCAGGTTAGAATCCTGTCTCGGGCATGGATGTGTGTGATGTCCTTAGGTTTGTTTGCTTTAAGTAGTTCCAAGTCTAGGGGACTGATGACCTCAGATGTTAAGTCCCACAGCGCTTAGAGCCATTATAATCTGAAAGGCTGTAACATCACCACGGAAGTAACCTGTACGTATGCACCGACAGTTACACACACAACAGCTTTTGACACAGGAGAGCTACCAGGTCGTTTTCTGAAACGACTCACTGGCCTGTATACAGCGTGACGGTGGACCTTTCCCTGTGTGCGGACTCCAAGGGAAACGAACTTTGGCCAAGCACATTCGTCACCGGAAAACGAGCCCATCATCTCTTGGACTCACAACACAGTCACTCCTGGTTCATCTAGTCGGCAATGTGGACATTAGCCGTTAAATTTCTGACGTTCTGACCTGTTAACTCTGCGAGCACTTGTGGTTTCTACCTGTAACTACCACTTCATTAATTTTGTTTGAATCAGCAGTGCCTTTCGCATGAAACCATCAATGCTATTGCAGGACTGAGATGTCTGGTGGGACAATGCGGTACTTCTACGAATGTAGTGCGTTGTATCAGTCATTTACAGCGTTCGAAACAACAGTGGGCCCCAAGGCTGTGTTACGTGATTGTTGGAGTTCCTGACACGTGGTTTTTCACAACGATCATTCTGAGAAGTGACTCATAGTGAAAGTAAGTAAGAGGTCTGTTCAAAAAATTCCAGAACTTTGCCCACAAAATTTTTCTACGCTTATTTTTTACTTATTCTGCATGATATTCTTCGAAATATTCTCCCCCACAGTTGATACAGAGTTCCAAATGCAGTTTCCACTTCCGAAAGCACTCTTTGTACGCATCTTGCTGGATCACACGAAGCCTCGTCTGTGAATTTTCTTTTATCTCATCTATCGTTGCAAATCTTCGTCCTTTCAACGAGGTTTTCAACACAGGAAAAAGAAAAATCCGCAGGGTCCAGGTCTGCAGAGTACGGAGGCTGAGGCAGCACAGTGATTTCATTTCCAACAGTCACGCACCAATAGGGATGAATGTGCGGGTGCATTACCGTGATGCAAGAGCCATGAATTGTCTCGCCACATTTCTTGCTGTTTCCTTCTCACATTTTCTCGCAGGCATCGCAACATTTTCGTATAGTACCATCGATTATCAATTCGTCCCTGTGGCACGAGTTTATGATGAACCAATCCTTCAAAGTCAAAGAAAACTATCAGCAAGGCTTTCACAGTTGACCTGACCTGACGAGCTTTGTTTGACCTTGGAGAACCTTTCCCGACCCATTGTGAAGATTGAACCTCGGCCTCAACATAACCATAGACCCATGTCTCATCACCAGTTATGATTCTGTTAGGGAACATCTCGTTATCATTTGCGCGAACCAAATGCGAGGCGAAGGTTTTTGTGGTCTTGAATCATGTGAACCTGTGGTATTGACCTGTGGAACCAATTTGGAGTGGAGGGGGGGGGGGGGGCAACACGATACATTGAATGACGCTGTGTCTGGATTTCATGACACGATCCATCTGAAATGTTATATTCTTCTGCAATCTCTTGGACAGTCAGTTTTCGATTGCCATGCACTATTTCATTGACGTTCCTGACATGACCGTCGTCGGTAGACGTCGAAGGGCGTCCTGAAATATGGTCATCTTTAACTTCCGTCCGACCATTTTTAAACCGTGTCAACCATATGTAACATAGACTACGGCTTAATCACTCATCACCGAAAGCTTCCTCCATCATTTGGTGAGTCTCTGTAAAAGCTTTCTTGAGTTTCACGCAAAATTTAATGCAGATGCGTTGCTGCTCTAGCTATGTCAGCTCGAGTTCGCCACTGTGCGACACAACATTCTACGCAATAGAGCACTGAACAATAACTAACACACATACCACAATGAAACCTCTGGCAGGTACACATGAAACAAATGCGTTTGCAGGGATGCCAATTGCCTTTCGCTTCATAACACTATTGGTGCAAAATTACGAATGTTCCGGAATTTTTTGAACTGATCTCGTACATCAAACTAAGTCTACTGACTGGTTGGTTTGATACGGCCCACCACGAATTCCTTTCCTGTGCTAACCTCTTCATCTCAGAGTAGCACTTGCAACCTAATTCCTCAATTATTTTCTTGACGTATTCCAATCTCTGTCCTACAGCTCCCTCTAGTACCATGGAAGTCGTTCCCTCATGCCTTAGCAGATGTCATATCATCCTGTCCCTTCTCCTTATCAGTGTTTTCCACATATTCCTTTCCTCTCCGATTCTGCGTAGAACCTCCTCATTCCTTACCTTATCAGTCCCCCTAATTTTCAACATTCGTCTATAGCACCACATCTCAAATGCTTCGATTCTCTTCTGTTCCGGTTTTCCCACAGTCCATGTTTCACTACCATACAATGCTGTACTCCAGACGTACATCCTCAGAAATTTCTTCCTCAAATTAAGGCCGGTATTTGATATTAGTAGACTTCTCTTGGCCAGAAATGCCTTTTTTGCCATAGCGAGTCTGCTTTTGATGTCCTCCTTGCTCCGTCCGTCATTGGTTATTTTACTGCCTAGGTAGCAGAATTCCTTTCACCTTGTATTTTAATGCCATTCTGAACCTTTCTTTTATTTCCATCATTGCTTCCTCGATGTACAGATTGAAGAGTAGGGGCGAAAGGCTACAGCCTTGTCTTACACCCTTCTTAATACGAGCACTTGTTCTTGATCGTCCACTCTTATTATTCGCTCTTGGTTGTTGTACATATTGTATATGACCCGTCTCTCCCTATAGCTTACCCCTACTTTTTTCAGAATCTCCAACAGCTTGCACCATTTTATATTGTCGAACGCTTTTTCCATGTAGACAAATCCTATGAACGTGTCTTGATTTTTCTTTAGCCTTACTTCCATTATCAGCCGTAACGTCAGAATTGCCTCTCTCGTCCCTTTACTTTTCCTAAAGCCAAACTGATCGTCACCTAACGCATTCTCAATTTTCTTTTCCATTCTTCTGTATATTATTCTTGTAAGCAGCTTCGATGCATGAGCTGTTAAGCTGATAGTGCGATAATTCTCGCACTTGTCAGCTCTTGCCGTCTTCGGAATTGTGTGGATGATGCTTTTCCGAAAGTCAGATGGTATGTCGCCAGACTCATTTATTCTGCACACGTGAATAGTCGTTTAGTTGCCACTTCCCCCAATGATTTTAGAAATTCTGATGGAATGTTATCTATCCCTTCTGCCTTATTTGACCGTAAGTCCTCCGAAGCTCTTTTAAATTCCGATTCTAATACTGGATCCCCTATCTCTTCTCAATCGACTCCTGTTTCTTCTTCTATCACATCAGACAAATCTTCACCCTCATAGAGGCTTTCAATGTATTCTTTCCACCTATCTGCTCTCTCCTCTGCATTTAACAGTGGAATTCCCGTTGCACTCTTAATGTTACCACCGTTGCTTTTAATGTCACCAAAGGTTGTTTTGACTTTCCTGTATGCTGAGTCTGTCCTTCCGACAATAATATCTTTTTCGATGTCTTCACATTTTTCCTGCAGCCATTTCGTCTTGGCTTCCCTGCTCTTCCTATTTATTTCATTCCTCAGCGACTTGTATTTCTGTATTCCTGATTTTCCCGGAACATGTTTGTACTTCCTCCTTTCATCAATCAACTGAAGTATTTCTTCTGTTACCCATGGTTTCTTCGCAGCTACCTTCTTTGTACCTATGTTTTTCTTCCCAACTTCTGTGATGGCCCTTTTTAGAGATGTCCATTCCTCTTCAACTGTACTGCCTACTGCGCTATTCCTTATTGCTGTATCTACAGCGTTAGAGAACTTCAAACGTATCTCGCCATTCCTTAGTACTTCCGTATCCCACTTCCTCGCTTATTGATTTTTCCTGCCTAATGTCTTGAACTTCAGCCTACTCTTCATCACTACCATATTGTGATCTGAGTCTATATCTGCTCCTGGGTACGCCTTACAATCCAGTATCTGACTTCGGAATCTCTGTCTGACCATGATGTAATCTAATTGAAATCTTCCCGTATCTCCCGGCCTTTTCCAAGTATACCTCCTCCTCTTGTGATTCTTGAACAGGTTGGTTGGTTGGTTGTTGGTAGTTTTGGGGAAGGAGACCAGACAGCGATGTCATCGGTCTCATCGGATTAGGGAAGGACGGGGAAGGAAGTCGGCCGTGCCCTTTGAAAGGAACCTTCCCGGCATTGACCTGGAGCGATTTAGGGAAAGCACGGAAAACCTAAATCAGGATGGCCGGACGCGGGATTGAACCGTCGTCCTCCCGAATGCGAGTCCAGTGTCTAACCACTGCACCATCCCGCTCGGTCTTGAACAGGGTATCCGCTATTACTAGCTGAAACTTGTTACAGAACTCAATTAGTCTTTCTCCTCTTTCATTCCTCTACCCAAGCCCATATTCTCCTGTAACCTTTTCTTCTGCTCCTTCCCCTTCAACTGCATTCCAGTCCCCCATGACTTAGATTTTCATCTCCTCTTATGTACTGTATTACCCTTTCAATATGCTCATATATTTTCTCTATCTCTTCATCTTCAGTTTGCGACGTCGGTATGTGTACCTGAACTATCGCAATCGGTGTTAGTTTGCTATCGATTCTGACAAGGATAACCCTCTCACTGAAATGTTCACTGTAACATATTCTTTGCCGCACCTTTCTATTCATAACGAATCCTACTCGCGTTATACCATTTTCTGCTGCTGTTGATATTACCCGATACTCATCTGACCAGAAATCCTTGTGTTCCTTCCACTTCACTTCACTGACACCTACTATATCTAGATTGAGCCTTTGCATTTCCCTTTTCAGATTTTCTAGTTTCCCTACCACGTTCAAGCTTCTGACATTCCACGCCCCGACTCGTAGAACGTTATCCTTTCGTTGATTATTCAGTCTTTTTCTCATGGTAACCTTCCCCTTGGCAGTCCCCTCCCGTAGATCCGAATGGTGGACTATTCCGGAATCTTTTGCCAATGGAGAGATCATCATGGCACTTCTTCAATTACAGGCCACATGTCCTGCGGATACACGTTACGTGTCATTAATGCAGTTGTTTCCATTGCCTTCTACATCCTCACGTCGTTGATCATTGCTGATTCTTCCGCCTTTGGGTTCAATTTCCCACCCCTAGGACAAGAGAGTGCCCTGAATACCTATCCGCTCCTCTGCCCTCTTTGACAAGGCCGTTGGCAGAATGAGGCTGATTTATTATGCCGGAAGTCTTCGGCCGCCAATGCTGATTACTTATCAAAATTTAGGCAGTGGCGGGGATCGAACACAGGACGGAAGACGTTTTGATTATGAATCAAAGACGCTGCCCCTAGACCACCACGGGTACGGGTCCATCTAACGTAATTATAACGTAAATCGAATTTTTTCCTACTGCTATTATGAGTAGTTTCGACACGAAACCATTGAAGCAGTTTCCACTTACGCGTATGGTTAGCGACCTCTGTCGCGCAGGCCGTTCGCCGGGTGCCGGTCTTTCAATTTGACGCCACTTCGGCGACCTGCAGTCTATGAGGATGATAGGATGATGATGAGGACAGCACAACGCCCAGTCCCTGGGCGGAGAAAATTCCGCGACCCAGCCGGGAATCGAACCCGGGCCCAGAGGATTAACTAACCGTCACGCTGACCATTCAGCTACCAGGGGCGGACATTGAAAGAGTATGTACTTCTGAAATAAATTTATTAAATTGTAGGCCGATTTTTGTTGTTTTAGGCATCATGATTTCATGGAAGTTTCGAGATGTCTTTGAAAACTGCGAAATTGCTTTCAAGTATATCTTATGAAATGGTGGGTGGTTGAAAACTGTTTATCCCAGTGGCTCCAAAGTGAAATCACTGCTTTAATATAGTTAATTGTTTACTTTCTTCCAATTTCCTCTTGTATTCTTTGCTTTCTATGATCCTAAAAGTCAATTTTGTGAAAAATTTTAAAATTAATTTTTCCTTTACACTGAGGTGACAAAAGACATGGAACAGCGAGAAGCACATATATAGATGGCGGTAGATTCGCGTTCACAATTACGGAGCTGCGGCGTGATTGTGGCCGCACGACGGGAATTACCAGACACTGATTGCGGAATGGTAGTTGGAGTTACACAAATGGGACATTTCATTTCGGAAATCGTTTGGGAATGCAGTATTCTGAGATCCACAGTGTTAAGAGTGCGTTAAGGGTACCAAATATTAGGAATTAACTCTCGACACGGAGAACTCAGTTCCTGACGGCCTTTAATTAAAGACAGAGAGCATCGACGTTTGCGTAGGGCTGTCCGTGCTAACAGACAACATACACTGCTACCATATCCGTGAGAACAGTGCACTGAAATTTTGGGATAATGGGCTGTGGCAGCAGACGAGCGATGCGACTGGCTTTGCTAACAGCACGACATCGCTGCATTGCCTCTCCTGGGCTCGTGACCACATCGGTTTGACCATAGACGACTGTAAAACCGTGTCCTGGTCAGATGAGTCCTGATTTCAATTGGTAAGTGCTGATGGTAGGGTTCGAGTGTGGTACAGGGCCCACGGAGCCATTTACCCGTTGCCAACAAGGCACTATGCAAGCTTGTGGTGGCCCCATGATGATGCTGGCAGTGTTTACATGGAAGGGGCTGGTTCTTCGTTTACGTTCGGATTCTTGACCATTTTTAGCCAGTCATAGACTTCATGTTTCTAAACAGTGATAGAAGTTTTATGGATGATGGTTCAAATGGCTCTGAGCACTATGGGACTCAACTGCTGTGGTTATCAGTCCCCTAGAACTTAGAACTACTTAAACCTAACTAACCTAAGGACATCACACACATCCATGCCCGAGGCAGGATTCGAACCTGCGACCGTAGCAGTCGCACGGTTCCGGACTGCGCGCCTAGAACCGTGAGACCACCGCGGCCTGCTTTTATGGATGACAATGCACCTTGTCACCAGGCCACAATTCTTCGCGATTTGTTTGAAGAACCTCCTGGACAATTCAAGCGAATGATTTGGCCACCCAGATAACCCGACATGAATCTCATCGAACATTTCTGGGACACAATCGCGAGTTCAGTTCGTGCACAAAATTCTTCACTGGAAACACTTTAGAAATTACGCACGGCTATAGAGGCACTTCCAACTACTTGTTGAGTCCATGACACGTCGAGATGTTGCACTACGTTTGGTAAAAGGAGGTTCGAAATGATATCAGGAAGTATCCTCTGACTTTCGTCTCCTCGGTATTTACGGTTGGGACTTAAAGGCTTAAGACAGATGGGCCACAGCGTCTAGGTATCAGTTACATCACTTTCAAACGAGATAACACAAGACCTTGTGTTAACTGAACAGTGCTGACCTGCCTCCTTACACAGTGTGCTCAACCGTTGCCTTGGTCAGCACGGCCGGCCGCGGTGGTCTCGTGGTTCTAGGCGCTCAGTCCGGAACCGCGCGACTGCTTCGGTCGCAGGTTCGAATCCTGCCTCGGGCATGGATGTGTGTGATGTCCTTCGGTTAGTTAGGTTTAAGTAGTTATAAGTTCTAGGGGACTGATGACCTAAGATGTTAAGTCCCATAGTGCTCAGAGCCATTTTTTTTTGGTCAGCACGTTCTCCAGACCTCTCACCCGATGAATACATCTAACAATGGGTTGCCAACAGACTGGCACGCCACTATTCGTGAAACACTGCGATCGACGAATTCTGTCCCAGAGCTGAAGAATAATGTAGTGATATTCTTGTCATGTAAGATCAGTTCGATTCGATGACCAGCCGGATTAGAGCCATTGTTGTTGAATGAGTTGGCAGGTCGCACGCAGTACACTCCCGTACCACGTACAAATCTAATTACGTAATCTTCCCGCTATAGGGGAGGGTGTTATGCGTTGGAACATTTTTCTGGAATCGGTCTATAGCCAGCTCTTTAACAGAAGTTTAATTTATTTACTTATTCTGTTTTGAAATTATAGCTTTCACTTTAGGTGTGCTACAGTCTTTTACTGAACTAACAAATATTCCTCTGGGAATGTAAGGTTTTCCAAATGAGAACAAATTGTTCCAAGATACAATCCGGACATGTACCTAGGAACGAATGTTCTGTTCAAATTTAAAAGTGTTGCAATCGAGAAAATCTTGTCAGTAATGCATGTGTTGCATTATTAGTTTAAAGTGTGCCAACGATCAGTGAACCTAATCAAATTAAGAAGAAGTACTACCAAAAACAAGTTACAACTTAAACACATGTTGAAACAGAAAACTATTGCCAACTAATACAAATTTCTATTTTTAGACACAGGGATTAAGATATTAAAGACCCTAAGTTCATTTGCAGATATGGTAAAAAGACCATCTTCAAGGAACGAGATGGTGCACGACTAGCGAAGTATAGTTTAACCGTCCACACATACCACTGAGATGACAGACGTCATGGGGTACCTTCTAATATCGTGTCCTTTTGTGCCGCTTTCTGCGGCATCTTTACGTGGCATGGAGCCACTAAGTCGTTAGAGGTCCCCTGCAGATACGTTGAGCCATGCTTCCTCTATAGCCGTCCACAAATTTGAAGGTGGTAGCAGTACAGGATTTTGTGCTCCAACTAACCTTTAAATCTGTATAATAATCGTTCGATCTGGGTGGCCAAATAATTCGCTTGAACTGTCCAGAATGTTCCTCAAACCAATCGTAAACAATTGTGGCTCGGTGACATTTCGCATTGTCATTCATAAAAATTTCATCGTTGTTTGGGATCGTGAAGCCCATGAATGGCCGCAAATGGTCTACAAGTCGACGAAGATAATCATTTCCAAATGATCGATTCAGTTGGGCCAGAGGACCCAGTCTATTTAATGTAAACCCAGCCGACACCGTTATGGAGGCATCACAGCTTGCACAGTGCCTTATTGACAATTTGGATTGTTGACTTCGTGGGGTTTGCACCACAGTCGAACCCTACGATCAGCTCATCTGACCAGGCCAGATTTTCCAGTTATCTAGGGTCCAACCAATATGATTACGAGCCCAGGGAAGGCCCTGCAGATGATGTCGTGGTATTAGCATAGACAGTAGCGTCGGCCGTGTGCTGCCATGGCCCATTAGTGTCAAATTTCGCCGCACTGCTCTAGCAGATACGTTCGTCGTACATTCGATATCTAGCAGTGTTGCTTGTCTGTTAGTACTGACACCTCTACACAAATCTCGCTGCTCTCTGTCGTTTAGTGGAGGCTGTCCGCCATTGCTTTCGCCGCGATGAGAGGTAATCCCCGAAATTTGGCATTCTTGGCACACTCTTGACACGGTGAATGACGAAATATTGAATTCCCTGACGATTTTCGAAACGGCATGTCCCATGCGTCTAGCTCCAAGTACCACTCCGCATTCAGAGTCTATTAATTCCTTCGTGTGGCTGCAATCACGCCTGACATTATTTCACATGAATCACCTGAGAACCATTGACAACTTCACCAATGCGCGGCCCTTTTATACCTTGCATATACGTTACTACCTTCACCTGTTTATGGGCATATCCCTAAACCAAGACTTTTCTCTCCTCAGCGTGTGTAACTAATTCTAAAGTAATATGGAACTTTACTCGCTGTGGTACTATGCAACTGAAGAATTAACAATATTTATATTCGTGGTCTGTTCTCTAGGTTACCTGATCGGTGGTTTGGCGTCCAGTGCTCAGTTATCTCCTCTATTCGGACGCCAGAGTGGCCTTGTATTTGGTGGTCAACCATAAACATTTGAACTGCCAGAGAGCCATCCCTTGTGTATGGCAGATGTCCGCTGTGTGTACAGTGTCATCTACCTGTTACAGGTGAATACCGCCTGTCGTGGACTTGTAGGGCTTGACGAGACTGATAATGGCCCTCTTTGCACATAATAAGATGCATGAAGCGATATGGAACAAGGTATTGACTATTTAGAAGTTTTACCGGGAGGGTGACAAGCTCTTTCTAGATTTTTGGACCCTCATATTTGAATGATCTGTCATCTCCGATGCCGTCCGAACTACCAACAAAACTTTGCTAACGATATGGGTAGTGTCTTCTTGGACACCACCCGCGATTGGGGTGTGTCGGGTGTGAGAAGTTAACCTTAGGTGCATGTCAAATTTACGGTCCGGTACATGTGACGGAACCACACTGACCCTTTCCTCGTGGAAACGTTCCCGGCCTCAGTGGGGAGTTAGAAAGATACGAGGGCATGTTTTCGCTAGTAGCCGCAGCTATAATGTCTAATGTTGGTTCCATCCGTAGGGATACCCTTACGTTCCAATTATGTTTTAATTTTCCTTTTCTTGTTCACAAACCTACTATACCCCGAGAAGCGCACAGTTGTACGAATAAAGATGTTTTGTCACTCCCTCCTGTTCCCTCCTTCCCCCCCACCCCGCCCCCCCCACAAAAAAATAGGTCGTTAGGTCAACCGTTCTAGATAAACGTCACATGCCAACGTTGCATTTAATACAGGGCCAAATTCAGATGGTGAAATCAGTATATATCTCATTCGAATTAACGATATCCTCAGAATAGCTTTAATATATTACCGTGTATCACTTAAACATTTGGGACTCATAATACTTACAAACACTGTACAGAACATAGCCTCATGTTTCACAGCAGCAAAAACAATAGAAAATGCAGAAAACCGCTTATGGTGGTCTCTAGGGAGAATTCTTTCATATGATTATATAATAGGTCCGTAGAGTGAAACACTGACCAGAAAACGTCATGTATTCCTAGTTACACTTTCCTTAGTATTCACTATATCTAAAATTTCGTTGTCTGTCATTATCAGTGGTACTGCAGTTTTAATTGGAAGTACAGTAAAACGCACTCAATAAAGACAGCAGGTAAGAACGGTGTTGTGCTCTGGCTTCGCGTCGTTACAGCAGGCGCCGCACACGTGTGACGATAACACAGTCTCATTCGACGACGGACAGAGCACCAGTGACATCGCAACACGGGAGCAGACCGTTGCAGATTCCACGTGAGGCAATGTGCTACCACCAGCGCACTTTGATATACTGTCAAAGCACACATTAAACAATATTTAGGGTAACCAATTATCTACTACATCTTCTAGCCAAACCCATGAATTTTTATGCTAAAAGAAATTTTTCTTCCGACAATTTCACAGATTTAGTATGCCAACAAACCCAGAATCTCCTCACAGCTGTCCCTCAGAAGACAGTTTACAGATTGACAGTCATTTACATATACATCTGTAATCCTCAAGCCACCTCATGGTGTCTGGCGGAGGGTACTTTGCGTACGACTATCACTTTTCAAGTTTCCTGTTCAAGTCATCAATAATCTACGGGAAGAATGATTTTTGGTAAGCTTCCGTGTGAGATCGTATCTTTCTAACTTTTCCTTCATAATACTTCTTCGAGATATACTACTTGAATCTTATAGGAACGTACGCTTCCGGGTTTTTAACAGTGTACAGCAGCTTGGTGCAGAAAGTCTCTTCTAACGTCTGGCACTGCAATTGGAAGATAATCTCCGTGACGCTTTTGTGGTTACTAAACGAGACTGTGATGAAACATGCTGATGTTCTTTGGATCGTATCTATGTACACTGTCTGTCGTATCTGGTACGGATTTCAGACTGATGAGCAAAACTGAAGCATTCGTCGAACCAAGGTTTTGTAAGTCACCTCATTTCTGGATGACTATACTTTCTGAGGATTCGTCCTTTGAATATGAAGGTCATCCGTATTGTGAAAATTAATAGTCCTATAACACTACTTTGGTGCATGGTACTTTTATGTCTCAAGATTTTTCGCTGTTAAGAACGTCAGGCTGCCTTCTTTTTGCCTGTAACTTTTCAGCCTGGTTACACAAGTGGTCTGATACTGCGTATGTTCGTACTTCGTTCATTAGGAGGTCTTGTAGAACTCTACCGAATGCCTCCAAGAAGTCAGAGAACACCGGATCTACTTGGTCGCCGGTATCTATTGTCTTCTGGGTCTCGAGGACGAACATAGCAAGCTGTCTCACCATCTTAGTTGGCAGAATCCATGTTTAATCTTAAGGAGGAGACTTTTTTGTTTCCAAAAATGCCATAATAGTGTGCATAAACCATGTTCCAACGACAAAGACTCATTTTTGTCAAATGTTTGAGAGGGGTGAAAAAAAAAAAGACTCCGTAGAAGCTACACAATGATTTTTTGTCCGAATTTTCACAGCCAAACGAACAGTGGGAAACGGACAACTACGGACTCGACTGGAATTGATGAACGTGAGGTCTAGTTTTGCAGTGAGGAATTTAGATGCTTGGAAGTAATGCGGGTAATTAAGAAAAGCTTAATTAGTGATTCGAGAGAAGTTTACGTTCGAATTTTCACAACCAAGCGAAGAGTGAGAAATAGGCAGATCAGGTATCGTACTGACCAGAATGAGCTCTAGGTTTTTTTTAAAAAAAAAAAAAAGATTTAACTGTTTGAAAGTAATCAAGGTGATAACGAAAAACTTCAATAGTGATTTGTTGGAAAGTTGAAATATTTCCCGAACATCTGCTGCTAACTACGTAAATGAAATGCTAAAATGTTCAACACTCCAAAACCTAGCTACGTAGTGCATAAAAAGTTACACTGATGAAGTATTCTACTATTAAAAAACTTTGGAAAAAAGTCAGAAGAAAGATTAGACGTTTTGTGATATTCTGTCTAAAAGTAAGAAACAAAATACATCAGAAAAACACTAAACGAGCCTTTGAATAATGATCTAAATCATGCACAGCTAATGTGATGATTGAGACTTCGAAGTTATGTTTTAACTCAAAATCTTAGAATTTTGAAGAGTACTAGGAGCTATTTATCTCGCGAATCATGTAGACAGTGCAGTTTCACTGGCTATGTATGATTTCGAGCATTATTCAAAAGCTTTCATTTTTTTCTTTGTCTTTTTTATCTTTTATTTTTCGATAAATCAAACTACAAAACATTTGACGGTGTTTTTAATTTTTATTAATAGTATATAACATTATCAGTAGCAAGACGTGTATAATGTCTATTGGAGGTTCAAACGCGTTTAGATTAATAAAAGTGACTAATTTCAGTGTATGACCTGTTTCCGCAGCTGAGCAGCTGAGAGCATGAGGAGGTTGTAGTTATGTCTGCGGGAGACCATCTGTTCATAAAGTACGCTCTATTTAATACTAGTTGTTCGCTGACATTTGTGCCACGACAGCGTTGCCTTAGTTAAGAGTCGGGCAGTAGGAAGTGATGCCTGTAACAAGGGCAGACTGCTATTTTGCAAACTGCGGCAGGCGACTGTTAAATTTACTGCCTGCAATAAACGATAGCGGATTACGCGTGTACAATGCGCGAGTACAGGCCCTACTTGATGGCTGCAAACGTGCTGACGCCTTGCTGAGTCGCAGTGGCAACGGCGGACGTTTCGTGCGGTTCTTTAAGAGCTCTGCTTATGGGAACACAGTTCCATACATTCCAGTGTCAGATTACAAGTTATTTCCATCAGGTCACACACGAATTTTACGAATAATAGTACATGATAACAAAGAGTAAAAGGCCCATTTTCTGTTTGTGCGATCGTAGAACCTACGTATTCACGAAGATAAATACCATTGTCATTTAAAATTTAAAACGCTTTACGTACATTTCTTTAATTTTCATAAGCAACACTCTATGGCCTAAAGCTTAAGGAAAATAAATTGAGGAAAATAAATTGAGTCGTTAGTCTTATGACTGGTTTGACACGGCCCGCCACGAATTCCTCTCCTGTGTCAACTTCTTCATCTCGGAGTAATGCTGGGAACCTAC
Organism: Schistocerca serialis cubense; assembly: GCF_023864345.2. NCBI lineage: Eukaryota > Metazoa > Arthropoda > Insecta > Orthoptera > Acrididae > Schistocerca > Schistocerca serialis. The sequence continues at coordinate 444,697,152 of NC_064645.1, forward strand.
GTATTCAGTTATTGGACGTATGTCTCTGTCTTCCTCTACAATTTTCACCCCCTGCAGCTCCTTCTAGTACCATGGAAGCTAATCCCTGGTGTCTCGACAGATGTCCCGCCCTACTGTCCCTTCTTCTTGTCAATGTTTTCCATAAATTCATTTCCTCGACGATTCTGCGCACAGCCTCCTCGTTCCTTACCTTATCAGTGTACATAACTTTCAACATTCGCCTGTAGCACCACATCTCAAATGCTGCGATAATCTTCTTTCTTGTTTTCCCACAGTCCATGTTTCATTATCGTACAATGCTGTGCTCAAACCGTGCATTCTCAAAAATTTCTTCCTCAAATTAAGGCCAATGTTTGCCAGTGATAAGGTACTTCTGATATCCTCCTTGCTCCGACCGTCAAGGTTCAAAATGGCTCTGAGCTCTATGGGACTTAACATCTGAGGTCATCAGTCCCCTAGAACTTAGAGCTACTTAAACCTAACCAACCTAAGGACATCACACACATCCATGCCCTAGGCAGGAATCGAACCTGCGACCGTAGCGGCCACGCGGTTCCAGACTGAAGCGCCTGGAACCGCTCGGCCACATCGGTTGGCCGACCGTCAAGGGTTATTTTGCTGTTTAGGTAGGAGAACTTCGTGAGCACCAATTCTAATATTAAGTCTGTTGCTGTTCTCATTATTGCTATTTCTCATTAATATCGTCTTTCTTAGATCTACTTTCAGTCCATATTCTGTACCCATTAAGTTGTTCATTCCAGTCAGCAGATCCTGTAATTCTTCTTCACTTCCACTGTGGTAGCTATGCCGTCAGCGGATCTTACCACTGATATCCTTTCGCCTTGAGTTTTAATTTCATTCTGGAAACTTCCTTTTATTTCCTTCATTATATCTTGGATGTATATACTGAACAGGAGGCGCTAAAAACTACATTCCTACCGTACACTCTTATTAATGCGACCACTTCTTTCTTGGTCTTCCATTCTTATTTTTCCCTCGTGGTTCTTGTATATATTGAACATCACCCATCTTTCCCTACAGCTTACTCCTATTTTTCTCAGAATTTCGAATAACGTTCGACATTCAACTGTAGTCCGAAGTCGAAAAATCCTATGAACGTATTTTGAGTTTTCTTTAGTCTTGCTTGTATTACTAACCGCAACGTCAGAATTACTTCTCTGATTCCTGTACCTTTGCTAAAGCTAAAGTGATCGTCATCTTTCTCGTCAGAAACTTGGATGCATGAGTTGTTAAGCTGATTTTGCGACAATACTCGTATTCGTCGGCTCTTGCATTCTTCAGAACTGCGTGGATCCTGTTCCCCCGAAAGTCAGCTGGTATATCGCAGGCATCATGCATTCTACGCACTAAAGTGAACAGTCGTTTTGTTTCCACTTCCCCAATGACTTCAGAAATTCTTATGGCATCTTATTTATCCCTTCGGCCTTATTCGATATTAAGTCTTCCAAAACTTTTTCAAATTATGATTCTTAATTCTGAGGCCCCTGTTTCTTATATACTGATTCCTGTTTGTTCTTGTGTCACGTCATCAGACAAATTTTCCCTCTCATAGAGGCCTTCAGTCTACTGTTAAAGTTACCATCTTTGCTTTTAAGTTCCCCAGGGCTTGTTTTGGGTTTCATATACGCTGAGTCTCTCCTTCCGACAACGATTTCTTTTTCGAATTCTTCCCAATTTTCATGTAGCCATTTCGCCTTAGCTTCCCTGTGCTTAATAGCTATTTCATTCCTGAGTGACTTGTATTTCTGTATTCCCGAATTTCCTTGAACTTGTTTCTACTTCCTTCATTATTTGATCAGGTGACGTATTTCTTGTTTTACCCATGGTTTCTTCGTACCTGTGTTTTTCTTTCCAACTTTTGTGTGAGCCTTTCTTTGGCATGTCCATTCCTTTTCAACTGAACTGATATTCCTTATCACACTATCTATAGCCTTAGAGAACGTCAAGCGTATCTCTTGTGCTCCGCACATTGATTTCTCCTGTCTACTAACTAAACTTCAACCTACTGTTCATCATTAATATATTGTGATCTGAGTATATATCTGTCCCGGGTTATGCCTTATACGCCTTACAATACATTACGTGATTTCGGAATCTCTACCTGAGCATGATGTAGTGTGACTGAGATCTCTATCTCTTAATGTGTTCCAAGTATATCTCCTCCTCATGATTCTTGAACAGAGTATTCGCTATTGCTAACCGAAGTTTTTTACAGAACTCCATAAGTCTTACCCTCTTTCATTTCTAGTAGCAAGCCCAGATTTTCATGAAACATTTACTTCTACTCTTTCCTCTACAACCACATTCCAGTCCCCCTGATTTTCGTTTCCCTTTACGTAGTGAATTATCAGTTCAATATCCTCACATCCTTTCTCTGTCTCTTCTTCTGCTTGCGACGTCGGAATGTACACCTGAACTATCGTCGTCGATGCTGGTTTGCTGCCGATTCTGATGAGAACAACCATATCACTCAACTGTTCATAGTAACTGATTCTCTGCCCTACCTTCCTGTTCATAACACATATAGCACTAGTGGTCTTTTGTATACATGGGGACATAGCCACTGCGAATTTCTTGAAGAAACCCATTTTCCTACCCAGGCTGTTTATAATTTGAAATTCTTCATGATTTAGCTATTGGAAAATTTAGTCCCTTCTGACATTTTCTAGCTTTTTTCGTTATTTATATTGTAGCAAAAACTGCAAGCACCTAACATCTTAAATTCCACATATCTGTATGGACGGAGCAACATATGATGGCGTCCTTAATGATTTGTTACAACCGTGGCAGTTATGGGCACATCTTAGATGTGAAGCCCGTGCGTAAAAAGAGAACATTTACGACCCATTTGCGGATTTCACCACATACACCACATTAAAATAAATTAGTTTCACATTTCAAACACAACTTCACATGTCGCGGTCAACGTGTGGTAGACTGATTTTAAGCCGTTGACCGCGCCATGTGTTATTTCATTTCAAATGTAACATAAATGCATTTTAATGTGGTGTACGCTGAAACAGTGACAAAACCCACATAAGAGTCGCAAATTTTCTCTTTATACATACTGACTTCACATCTATAATGGATGTGTCGTTAACTACACTGATATGCAAAACGTAAGGGTGGAAGTAATTTCTGTAAGATGTGACACTGCCAAGTAACATAGCTGGATGAAACTAGGACCTTATATAGAAAGAACTGCCACAGTATAGTTCAGAAGGTACCTGAAAAACATAAACAATGAGACCAACAGAAATGGCACTTTTATTCAGAGACAATAATTACACGGAGCTCGCGATTGCGATGGACTCCTGGACGTTAAAAAAGGCGAGACTTCGTTCTTAATAGGGTATGTGATAACTAAGGACGGCAATGCATACTCTATAACGTGCTCCCGTACTGGAAACAATGGTGGACGTTCTACAGAACGTCTTCCCAACACACTCCACACGTGCTCGGTAGGACGTAAGTCAAGAGAACGGGCAGGCCAATTTATAGGTCGAATGTACTCTCGTTCCAAGAGCGCATCCACTGTGCAGTTCGATATGGTCGCGCATTGTCATCCGTAAAAATTAAGTCAGAGCTGAAAGAACTCTTGGATAGATGCATACAGAGAAGGATCACAGTGACACAACAACGCTGACCGGTGAAAGTTAAGAAGATGGTTCAAATGGCTCTGAGCACTACGGGACTTAACATCTGAGGTCATCAGTCCCATATAACTTAGACTACTTAAATCTAACTAACCCAAGGACATCACACACTTCCAAGCCCGAGGCAGGATTCGAACGTGCGACTGTAGCAGTCGCGTGGTTCCGGACTGAAGTGCCTAGAACTCCTCAGCCACAGCAGCCGGCCCCAGTGAGAGTACCGTGTTGAAATACACACATCAATAAAAGTTTTGCATCACCTCGTTTCCGAGAGTTCCGGAACCTGTACAGAAAATTGTAGTAGAGATCGACATAAACATCATTTCCGCCTTTTTTATTGCCCGTGAAAACCGCACATTGCATGTTCTACCACCATACAGCGACACCTTGACAGGTGGTGGCCCAGATTGCTGTACACACCGGTAGTCTAATACCGAGTAGCACGTCCTCTTGTATTGATGCATGCTTGTATTCGTCGTGGCATACTATCCACAAGTTCATCAAGGCACTGTTGGTCCAGATTGTACTACTCGTCAACGGTGATACGGCATACATCTCTCAGAGTGGTTGGTGGGTCACGTCGTCCATAAACAGCCCTTTTCAATCCATCCCAGGTATGTTCGGTAGAGTTCGTGTCTGGAGAACATGCTGGCCATTCTATTCGAGCGATGTCGTTATCCTGAAGGAGGTCATTCACAAGATGTGCACGACGGGGGCGCGAATTGCCGTCCATATAGACGAATGCCTCGCCAATATGCTGCCGATATGGTTGCACTATCGGCCAGAGGATGTCATTCACGTACCGCACAGCCGTTACGGCGCCTTCCATGACCACCAGCGGCGTACGTCCGCCCCGCATAATGCCACCCCAAAACAGCAGGGAACCTCCACCTTGCTGCACTCGATGGACAGTGTATCTAAGGCAATCAGCCTGACCGGGTTCACTCCAAACACGTTTCCGACACTCATCAGTCCATTCGGCATGTTGTTGGTCCCATGTGTACCGCGCTGCATGGTGTCGTGGTTGCAAAGGTCGACCTCGCCATGGAAATCGGGAGTGAAGTGGCGCATCATGCAGCCTGTTGCGCATAGTTTGAGTCGTAACACGACGTCCTGTGGCTGCACAGAAAGCATTATTCAACATGGTGGCGTTGGTGTCAGGGTTCCTCCGAGCCATAATCCGTAGGTAGCGGTCATCCAATGCAGTAGTAGCCCTAGGACGGCTGGAGTGAGGCATCTCATCGACAGGTCCTGTTTCTCTGTATCTCCTTCATGTCCGAACAACATCGCTTTGGTTCACTCCGAGACGCCTGGACACTTCCCTTGTTGAGAGCCCTTCCTGGTACAAAGTAACAACGCGGACGCAATCGAACCGCGGTATTGACCGTCTCGGCATGGTTGAACTACGGACAACACAGCCGTGCACCTCCTTCCTGGTGGAATGACTGGAACTGATCGGCTGCCGGACCCCCTCCGTCTAATAGATGCTGCTCATGCATGGTTGTTTACATCTTTGAGTGGCTTTAGTGACATCTCTGAGTAGTGAAAGGGACTGCGTCTGTGACACAATACCCACAGTCAACGTCTATCTTCAGGTGTTCTGGGAACCGGCGTGATACGAAACTTTTTTCGATGTGTGTATTTGAGGTCAGTACACCCATGAAAAATTATGTCTCTCCACACCATAGTACCTCTAAAATCCATAATTCTCGGCAATGTTTCTGGGTGCACTACGTCTTAGCAACTCTTGCGGTAGGAGGGTACTCCTAGCGTTGTCTAGCTTGATCGTTTTGGTGGTCCAGGTGTTTTAATGTAGGAAGGCACCATGCTGCACTGGCGTAATGACTAGCAAGTGACACTGTAATCCTTCCCCATTTGCCGGTTTTCAGGGGTCCATTCGTCCCTGACTTCGTTTTTATGGATGACAGTGCATGGCCGCATAGATCTGCGCAGGTGGAGAAGATCTTGGAATAAGAGGATATTTGACGAATGGACTGACCTGCTCGTTCCCCTGACAAATCCCAACGTATGTGGGATTCGTTGGGGGAACGTGCTGCAGCTCGTCTGCATGAACCAAGAACCGTTCAGCAGTTGTTACTGCGTTGTTGGGAGAATGGAACGTCCAACCACAAGAACGTATCAACCCTCTCGCCAGCCTGGGAACACACACTACTGCAATGGCCAGGCGACCAACCTGAATCGCGACTGATTCAGTGGGGTTAATATCTTTTAATAAAAGTGCAGGTTCTGTTCGTCTCACTATGTATTTCTGTCACTTACCTTCTGAACTGTACTGTTGCAGTTCTTCCTATGATCGGTGCAAGTTTCAGTGAGCTATGTTGCTTGGCATTGACACATCATATGAAAGATCTTTTCGTCCTTAAGTTTTGCACACCAGAGTACGATGGTTGTATAAAACCGTTCTCAAGACAATAATTGGCAAACAGTGCTGCACAATTGCAATAAAGTCACGAGGTGTTCAAATCACTCTTTTATTGGAACATGTTACGCGTTTCGGGATTACACCCATCTTCAGACATCTATTACAAAAAAGTACAAAACATAAGTGAACAGCACACTCAACACGTCTCAACTTCACAGAAAATGAGATCTGGTCATATGAGTTACACACCACGAACTTCAACTCCTTCCTAGCCAACCAGCCGTACAACCTTGACAACTCAAAGAAAGTGTCGAATAACATATGAGTGCGGCACAAGCAGTCTTGAAGCAGTGCGCATACTGACGCTGAACAAGTCAACTAGCAGCAAAGCGCCCTCGGTAGGGGGCACTGCATGGTCATGTGCTCCATGCGTTCACATGTTATTTAATAATAATATACTCAGAATTTAACATCTGACCGGGTGTAATTACGACTAGCAATCGGAATAGTACTTCCGTACACGTTAACACTAAAAGATTTTTTTTTTTTTAAAAAACTCCAAAATTTGTTACATTGCCATACTGTGCCTATAGCCAGTAGTGGCACTAAGCACATCTCAAACCATATGTCAATATAAAATAAATAATAGGGGGGTGGGGAGGGAGTTCCTTCATGAATAAACCTTTCAACCTCTCAAATCTCTGTAAGAATACCACCAAATTAAATATGACCAACATTATCCGTCATAAACTAAAACCCTGTGATCAGCTCTCGTACACAAACGTCTTAGGAGCTATCTGTTAAACCCAACGGCAACCACATCGGCGGCAGCCATCCACCTATCGAATTACAGCCAACTGATACTCATGCATCATGATTGCCCAAATAGAAGCCTTCAAAAATGGTTCAAATGGCTCTGAGCACTATGCGACTTAACTTCTGGGGTCATCAGTCGCCTAGAACTTAGAACTAATTAAACCTAACTAACCTAAGGACATCACACACATCCATGCCCGAGGCACTATTCGAACCTGCGACCGTAGCGGTCGCTCGGTTCCAGACTACAGCGCCTAGAACCGCACGGCCACTCTGGCCGACTAGAAGCCTTCAAACAACAACGTACACCCCTCCACCACCTGGAAAAGTTTAATGGTGAGAGGAAGAGCATTTTCATAAAATCCCAAAAGGAACGTGGGATATACGTCATACATTCTTTATATAAATTAATGGTGCTTGGTGACACAACGGTTTATTTTATTGATTTTAGACTTTAAAGTTTTAACACTTTTAATATTTTGTTTTTGTTTTCTTAAAATGTAGAGAGCTCTCCAGTATCAGGGTAGCATAGGTAGGACTCAGGCAATTGTCGTGCCACTAGTTTATATAAGGAATGTATGATGTAAAACCGTTGTCAAGGATGCCAGCAGATGTTGCTTCCTCTACACAAATGGAATTTAAGATGCCATATGCTTGCAGTTTTTTACTGTGATGTAAGTCATAGAGGTAACTTGAAAATACCCAAGGAGACGTAATTAAGTAGAGTGATTATCTTTCAATAAAAACAACCTACGCAGGAGAACGACTTGCTCCAACCATAGTGAGTGGTTCACAAATAGGAACGTTTCACTTAAACAACGATGAGTTTTTATTTATGCGACCTAATCACATATTGAATAACCAGTATCACTACTATTTCTCAGTTTCGAGCTGAGGGTAAAAAAAAAAAAAAAAAAAAAAGAAGTTGTTCTACTTTCGCATGTGAAACCTGAAACCTGTATAAAAACCTATCTTCAGAAATTAGTATAACGTGCACTTATTTTATAAAAAATGTTATTACAACAATAACCTTCTCAGAAACCATCTATTACCCGAAGGAAAGGGGATAAATAATTATTAACGAACTGAGAGTTCAACGCTGTCGCATTACTTTGCCAAAAGAAAAGCAATTCTTAGACTCGATCCCCTCTTTGTATTAACAAGGAACGTTCACAACATTGCGGAAATGAGAGTTTTGCCATTTGAACAGCAAAATAATCAGAGTGAATTTCTCATTCTGGAAACATTCTCCAGGCTGTGGCTAAGCCATGTCTCCGCAATATCCTTTCTTTCAGGAGTGCTAGTTCTGAAAGGTTCGCAGGAGAGCTTCTGTAAAATTTGGAAGGGAGGAGACGAGGTACTGGCAGAAGTAAAGCTGTGAGGACGTGGCGTGGGTCGTGCTTGGGTAGCTCAGATCGTAGAGCACTTGCCCGTGAAAGGCAAAGGTCCCGAGTTCGAGTCTCGGTCCGGCACACAGTTTTAATCTACCAGGAAGTTTCAAGGTGAATATTATTCTACACTCTGTAACGGAACTGTCACTGAGTTTAACTGCATCCATTGTAGAGAAAATTCAGCGAAATAACTGATGATGGCAGAAATAGATAGAATACAGAATGTTGTTTGCTACCTGCAAGATAAAAGTTCCTGGAAAAGAGAGAAATGCTACAGAATATAATTTTCTCTGCTAGAAAACCTTTCTTGGAAACATTTGTTTGAGGTGAACCTTATGTTCAAGTGAAACATGGGCAACAAATAGTAGAGACAAGAAAATATCCTAAGCTTTGGAGAAGTTGTACTAGAAGTATCCAGAAGATTAGGGGGATAGACTGAATTGAAGATATAGAGAAAAGGAATTGAATTTGGAGGAATGACCTCTATGCCACATCATTACAGACAATATTTACTAATACTTTACGTGGGAGGTTATCTCTAGGTCCAAATATTTTTTTCCCTTTATCTCTTTTACCCGTTATCAAGCAGAAAATCAGATTTGATTCTGTAATGCGTTTTTTAACTCCATCCGAACAGGTCTCGGAAGGCTCAACGGTACCGACCGGCCGCTGTGTCATCCTCAGTCGATAGGCGTAGCTGGATACGGATATGGAGGGGAATGTGGTCATCACACCTGTCTGCCGGCCGGTGTCAGCTTTCGTGATCGGAGCTGCTACTTCTCAGTCAAGTAGGTCCGCAATCGGCCTCGCAAGGGCTGAGTGCACTCCGCTATCCAGGCCCGGGCAGCGACCCATCTAACCGCTAGCCAAGCTCGAAAGCGCTTAATTTCAGTATTCTGACCGGACCCTGCTCTAAACTCGTAGTGAACTTCAAAAAGTTTTCCTGCAATTCTTCAAATAATCCGTTGAAAATATTTAAAACTTTGTTGTATGTGATGGATTTCCATGACACTAAACTGTCAGTAAGAGCTCAGTGTATTAATTTTCTTTCACGTGACAAAAGCGTTACAGTAAACGTAAAAAAAAAGAAAAAAAAATTGAGCAGCTTTTGTAGAGTGTTTCGTCCAAAATTTAGCTTCATTATTTAAAGTAGTCGATCCGACATAACTTATGGACAGTTTACTCTTCCTGTTAGACAGCTCCATTACATTCTGAGCGCTGCAGTACCTTCATGGAGATGCGTAATCTACGGTGGTTCTCAAGAATCGTGATAGCTTGTTGTCTGCCTACAAACACACAGAGACACAAGATGATTTCGTATAATTATTTTAAGAAATACAGCAACCAACGAAGTGGGTGACTGCTATTTTTCCATGCGTGCGAATTGGAGTGTAATGTCTCCCAATTTTTTTTGTGTAAAAACTCTTAAAGCCTTGTAAATAAAACAAACTCCAACCCCTTCTACACTTTTATTCTTCATTTCAACATAATTATTTCCCAACATGGCCACCCTGGAGACGAGAGCGTTCTGACAACTAGAGACCAGTTTGTTGATACCGTCACTGTAGAATGTTTTGATTTTGTTCACGAAGCCACAACCGCATCTCTTCTTGCATCGCTTCATCACTAATGAAGTCCTAGAACGTGCTCTTTAAGTTTTCGAAACACTGCGAGCTTTGTCACTTACACTGAATTTAGCACAAACGTTTCCTTCATTACAAGCACGAGCAACCTGATGCTGCACATTGCTAATGTAGATACAGCCGTCACCGCACACAGATTTTATTCGTCTAAGGATCTCAGTTGGGGGCACGAATTCTGCTGTCAGAAACTCGCTTACGTCACGCTGTTTCTAATGCTCCGACATACTAGCATTACACACCGCCATGTTACAAGCTACAATTCGGTGCCCTTTACCGGCAGACGGTTGCGATTTGCGTCAGCGAAGCGAGAATGTCGACCTACTAAAATAAGTGGCTTGGAATACATCAACAAATACAGAGAACAGAACAAAAAATTCAGAGGAATTACTTTTCAGCACGCCCTCCTATTAGAAATTTAATCCTCTGCCATGAGGCACATCCAAAGTTATCGTGTATAAATTAATTATTTAGGTAGATTATATAATGGTAAGACAGAACTTAAAATCATATTTTCAATTACTAAACATTTAAAAGACTAGACGTGGAATCTGGCTGTGACGATTTGCTATGTGAAGAAATTTCCAGAACAGAGATAATCAAGGGCGTGAGGGATGGATTACTTGAAAGAACAAATTGTTGATGAAGGTTTCAGAGGATCGTTAGATAACGATTGAGAGAAGAGGAGAATCGAATGCAATAGAATAAGACTGGATAGCATTGATGGATAGAACAGTGAAGGCAGTTCACAATCAAAAGGGCAAACAGAAATCCTCGGATAACACACTAGATATTGAATCTTACTGATGTAAGGAAACAAAGAATTACTTAAAATGAGCCGGCCGCGGTGGTCTAGCGGTTCTAGGCGCTCAGTCCGGAACCGCGCGACTGCTACGGTCGCAGGTTCGAATCCTGCCTCGGGCATGGATGTGTGTGATGTCCTTAGGTTAGTTAGGTTTAAGTAGTTCTAAGTCTAGAGGACTGATGACCTCAGATGTTAAGTCCCATAGTGCTCAGAGCCATTTGAAACGTTTGAACTAAATGAAAACGAAATCAGAAGGTTCGAAGGATTATAAAAAATGTACGTACAAGGGCAACAAACTTGAAGGTAATGTTACAGAAAGGGATGGAAAGGAAAGTAAGTGAGATGGGAGATGCAACAGAATGAGAAAAATCTGACAGAGCAATGAAAGACATAAGTCAAAACAAGTCAGCTGGAGTAGACGACATTCACTCCAGGTTATTGAGACCCCTGAGAGCATGAAGTACGGCAAAACTGTTCCACCTGACCCGAATGTTATACGAAGTACTCACACACTTTTAAGAGGAATGTAATTTTTCCAGTTCCATAGAAGGCAGGTACTGATAAGTATTTGTATTACACTTTAATCAGTTACCGTTGTACAATATCGAAATAAATTATTTACAGGGGAATGGAGAGACTGGTAGAAGCCGATCTTTGGGAAGGTCGTTTTGCCATCCGGAGAACTGTGCAAACACGAGAGACAGTAATGACCCTACAACTTATTTTGGAAGATATAATGAAGAAGAATGAACCTACTTTTATAAAATTTGTAAATGTAGAGAAAGCTATTAACAGTGTGCACTGGAACAGACTCTTTGAAATTATGAATGAAGCAGGAATAAAAATACAGGAGACAGAGTTGCAGGTTGTCACTAATGTTAACCAATCTGTACAAAATTGTGAGACTTATACCAGAGGGAGGAGAAACAGAACAATGAAGTTTGCCAATAACATTGTAATTCTTTTAGAGATGGTGGAGGAGTTGGAAGATTTGTTAAAAGGATACGTAGTGACTTCAAAACAGGTTATAAGCTATACATTAATAAAAGTGGTAATGGACTGTAGTAGCATTAAATGAGGCAATGCTGAGGGAATTAAATTAGGAAATGACACAAAGTAGTGCGAGAGATTTGCTATGTGGGCAGCAAAACATATGATGATGGCTGGAGTAGAGTGTGTTAAAAACCTAGACTGCTAACAGCAAGAAAGTCGTTTCCGAGTAAAGATGTATATTATTAACATGATGTATAAAATTAAATGTTGGAAAATCTATTCTGAAAAGTTTTGTCGGGTGTGTAGCCTTGTACGAAAGTGGGACGTGGACCATAGACGGCCCGGATAAGAATAGAGTAGAAACTTTTACAGTGGTACTATAAAGGAATGTAGATAATTAGATAGGTCAGTTGACTAAAGACAACGTTCTGGATCGTACGTCGAGAAAAAAAAATGTATGACTCATCTTGACTAAAACAAGGGATTGCTCGATAGGAAACATCTGCATGAAACTAGGAAGTCTCAGTATAGTAAAGGAGTGATGTGCAGGAGAGAGAAAATTGTAGACGGGTCCAACGTTGACGTCAGAAGAACTTAGGTCACAATATTCAGGCAAGGATGAAGAACTCGGTACAGGACAGACTAGCTTGGAGACTGTACGAAACCTGTTTTTTCGCAATGACACCACCACCACAACGACAACAACAACAAAATTCAGGACAGAAAGAGGGTTAGCATCGGTCGTAATACGGTGTATCCTTTTAATGCAGATCTACATTTCAGCTGACAGTGCAGTTGTTATCTGAGTGTTAGAGGTAGTCAAGTAGACTCAACGTAATTATAACAACATATATGTCCCCTCTTAGTCCACTGTTGGCTGAAATATTTATCGACCATTTTGAACAAAATTTTCTAAAAACAGAACCTCTGAGTGCAAACATCAAATACTGGTTTAGATATGTAGATGATGTCCTGTGTATGTGGACTGGTACTACAAGACAACTCAACACATCCAGTTCACTATGGAAATTGGCAAACTTCTTAGATCTCACCATTGACATCAGTACACACACTCATTATTTCAAAATTTACAGAAAAGCAACAACTACAGACACAGTAATACTTTCTTGCTCACAACATCCCATAGCTCACAAACATGCAGCTTTCCACTCAATGGTACACCGTCTCATATCCATCCCCATGTCCAAAGATGATTTTAAACCAGAGTTAGATATAATAAAATTTATTGCCTCAGCCAATGGCTACAATCCAGTTCTTATTGACCAGATCTTGCACAGAAAACAAAAACGGAAAATTATACCCCTCCTCTATGCCCCACCTGCTTCCCCATCCACTGTCTGCAAGAAATGGTGTACTCTACCATTTCTAGGTCAGGTATCACAGACTGTAACGAAAGCACTGAGGTCCTGCAAGTATAGGGTTTCTCACTATATCAGGAACACTACAGCCCAGTGTGTTTTTAATAGCAAAGACAAGATCCAGTTGTTAGCCAATAGTGGGGTATACAAAATCACCTGTTCTGATTGTGACAAATTTTACATTGGTCAGTCAGGCAGAGACATATCAACTAGGCTGGCTGAACATGAACGCAGCTGGAGGTGGCAGAATTCAGACTCTGCATTTGCTGAGCATGTACTGAGTGAGAGTCACAACTACCAGCCAGTGTCCCATGTACTTCACTTAGCAAACAAAGGCCATAAACTCAACCTGCTGGAAGCCCTGGAAATTAACAAACATATTGCTCACAGTCCAGATCTCATCCTAAATGACTAGACACAACTCAACACTTCCCCTCTCCTAAACTTCATATAATCATCTTTGTTGTCCATTACTTCCCACACTCTCTCTTTCTACATATTCCCATTTTCCTGTAGTCATTAAGTTGTTTTATTTGTTGTATTTGTTGCAGTTGTCTTTGTATTCCACATATGCTGTAGTTTCTATAGTTAAGGGTTTGCTTTTAACTTATACTTGTATTACTGTCCATGTTTAACTCCCCTTGTAGATGTCTCATCAAATACTGTTCATATTTTACTTTGCTCATTTATTTAATGTAAACTGGTATACAGCCACTGCTTTGATTATAATGTTAATGTTAAAATGCAGTACCATCACACTCTCAAACTGTAGGTTCCCTCAAACACCTCAATTTTCCTGCATTTACTAATTTCTGTTTATCTTATTGATATTGCTTAAGTTCCTCGTGTATTCTGTATTTACATTGAAAACTATCTCTTCTTTTTTTAATTGGTTGTGTATCACTCTCCATGTTTCATACCTCTTGAAGCAGCCTTGTCTAGTACTAATTTTATCTTATTTTATTAGTTTTGTTTATTAATAGAAACTGTTATGTAGGCATGCTATTCCTATTTTGTGCTAAAGGTTTTTCTGTCAACCCCATTGTTATTTATGTACTGTTCAGTTTTTACTATTTCATTGCAAAGACGTTACTCACTGTATGTTTCCACTTCACTCTAGATGTGTTACTTCTCTTCCAATGTTGTCTGCTAACATTTAACTTCTTTGGTGATAATACTCAGTAAATGTCTGAAGATGGCCTTGTAAGCCGAAAACCAGTTCGCAATAAAAATAATATTGTAGAACAAAAGCAAACTGGTGCTTTTCATTTATTAACATATATGTTAATATAACTTAGGCATATACATGCAATATTCACGTTAATTTGCGTTTAGGATGCTCTATCAAGCCTCGCGCTTATCTTTAATCTTTACAGAGCCATTGTCTGTAAATTATCTTGTTCCACACTATTTTAGTAGAAAATGTGTAAATGAACTATCATAAAAATAATCAACTAAAAAGTGCCACCACACTCTATTTTGCACGCAAATGTGAGCTGGCTACCAAATTTGATTTACTTGCTGCTACGGCTGTCACATGAATTATCCATGCTCCCGCTCTACTAATTCTAAAACAAAATTTCTCACATCTCTTTATTATACTGCAATCCTTCTGAAAGACTGGTCGCGAGGGTAAAAAAAAATTCTGTTTTGTACTTCGCATGCTTCAGTGTTTTCCAGTCGTTTCTCGTTGGTGAAATTAAAATCCGGAGACGTGTACTGGTTCGTCACAGATTTTAAAGTGTTCCGGTCTATCGAATATTTAAATTTCATTGCATGTTAATTACATGGCGGTTTCAACTTATATGCGCGGTTTACACCTATATCATTTCGTACCGTTGCATCTCCGTTGACGTTATCCCCGTCCACTCATGCATTTCAAATCATTGTGGTCAATTCACAATCTTCGTGAAAGTACTAACAATTATCACCAGCCTCGTAAAGATCTGTCTTACGTAAGTACAAAACTGATTTTAGCATTTCCGCAAACAAATATTAGTCATGATTTGTTTCGTGAATTTCACGGTAGCCAGTCTGGCAATTGTTGGCCGGCGACAGTCATATAAATGGACAATATAATAGTAAAATCTGACTGTTATCTTTTCGATAACGTTTTTCTATGCCAGTGTGTATTACGACGTCGCAGCTTCCTCATCAGGAGTTCAATCTTTATACAAAGAGTGGAAAAGCGAAATGTTCTAAATGCATTTTTTTTTTTTTTCTGTGGAGCCGGCCGCGGTGGTCTCGAGGTTCTAGGCGCGCAGTCCGGAACCGTGCGACTGCTACGGTCGCAGGTTCGAATCCTGCTTCGGGCATGGATGTGTGTGATGTCCTTAGGTTAGTTAGGTTTAAGTAGTTCTAAGTTCTAGGGGACTGATGACCACAGCAGTTGAGTCCCATAGTGCTCAGAGCCATTTGAACCATTTTTTTTGTGCAGTGCGCGTTTACGGTGCTACTGTGTAGTCGGTACTCTGGCGCGTGTCTCTAGGCGTGTTGCGAGTGCCAAATCACGGAAAAAATATTTCCGACATTCAGTACTAGATGGGGCATGACCTTTGTGCCAAACAGTACTTCCCAATAGAGTTCCAAGCGGCATGCGTCGGGGTACCCTTCATTTAGCCTGGCGTGATTTGAAGAGATGATTTACAAGTTTTGGCGAGTAAGCGCAGCATTTGGAGCTGAGTCAGAGATTTTACAATTGGAGAGTAACAAAGAAGGGTGAGCAAAGCCTTTGTTCCGTAAGATTTACACAAACCTGTTGAGTTAGGTGAAGTTATGAGCCACTTCCATGTAATTCTAAAGCATACAACTAACTTCTTTGATTTTAAGGATGCTGCTGAAACATTGTTGTTAATTCAGGCGTGTAAGGGATCCAAATGTAGTATGATTAAAGAGTCCTACACTCATCCATGTCAAATGACTATATGAAAATTCTTACTGTTCCACTGAAAAATGGAAACTTGTATATGTATTCAAAAGAGGATAAACCGTGGCAGATCTATACCATGAAGTACTTCATCTGAAAGACCAGCCATGTTTATCAGTGGTACAAGAGAAAGACCCTTTGGCGATCTTGCCATTTCTTCTTCAACAGACAGTTTAAAGGGAATGGAGTAAAAAACAGAAGTCAATGCTGAGAGAATTTTGTTCTTGAATTTTATAATGTTATTCTCTCGTATAAAATTTAAAGGGAATGTCGAATGGTTTTTGTTGACACCAATTCTACTAATTAAAATTTTGCTGCATCTCTGTACTTGTACTATCGCAAGTAATAACCTGGCGGCTCTGCATTAATGGCACTTAAACAAAAAAACTTGGCACAGTCAATTTTCTGGTATGACAGTTAGAACGTCCTCTAAATTTTCTCAGTATTTTTTTCAATGATAAGGTGGGCAGCGTAATTGTGTAGTGTTAGAACGCCTTTCCAGTCTTCTCGATAGAAATGGGTTATGTATAAAAAGAGATACATTGCTGTTTGATTCTCCTGACAAATTTCGGATTTGTCATGTAGAAACTTTTCTATTTTCGCTCCGCATATCAGAAAAATTAGGAGTAATATTACAAGTTTTTACAAAATTCTTCATATTTTATTGTGCAACTCTGTATGTATATCACTCTAATTCCACGAATTATAATTGCTAATGCACTACAGTTCCTACAGATTCGCATTTGTGGCACGATGACATAGCAATAAAGATCTTCAGATACTGACTGATGCGTTGATGATTAAGCAGCAAATTTGAAATGTGTTTTGGCGTAGTGAAAATGTTATGGGAAGAGTAGAGAGATATTATTACCAAGTTTTCCATTTGTTTCGTGAAAAACAAAATCAGTTTTTACTATCCCTTCGACGACAACGTAATGACACCTAAATCCAGTTTGGAGAGGATGAGGAAGAAAGTCGGCCTCCGATTATCAAAGGAATTTACCAAAATCACGAAATCATGAAGCTTGATGACTTGGCGGATATCTGAACCGCTCTGCTCCCAATAGCATGTCCAGCGTCTTAATTGCTGTGCCATTTCACGCAATCATTTCGTGATTAGATGTACTTTTTGTTCCATAGACCCGTAGTGAAGAGATACCTAAGAATGTGGAACACATCATGAAACAAATATATGTGTTGCATTTTTACATAGAAAAAAGTGATATATTAATGTTCCTTCCTCAGATTCTAAATGAAATGGCCCTTACGTTTGGAAATTAGAAAAAGCTGAAACATATTTTCAGTTAATAAGCATTAATAAACTCGCAGAAACATGTATATACATAATATACTGAGGTAAGTGTGGTAATTAACTGGGTATTATACCCAAGCATCATCAAACAGAAAAATACTTAAAACACTTATTTACGTGTATCACATTGCTATTGATATTTATTGCAACGATTGTATCATCTGCAAACAAAATGAACTTGGCCTCTGGCAGTATTTCCGATGAACGGTTATTAATATAAGCAAGGAGAATTAATTGTCCTAAGATGGAACCTTGTGGGACACCAAGTGAATTAGTTCCCAGCTGCATCACACCTGATATCTTAATACAGGACTACTATCAGCTGTTGTGAATACAGCTTTTCCTTCTTGTTTCCCAGAAAACGATGAGTAATAGTTACTATGGCAGCCACTTTAGAAGTAGAATGCATATGGTTGAAGACAGCGTGACCCCTATAAGTTGTGGATAGCGACTGATGAGCAGGTGCAGGTGCAAGTAGCGACGGAGTTACTCACCCATCGCGAGTGGTGTTTCGCCAACAACTGATGCCGTGAGGCGATGTGGCGCCGCTTATACGGCGCGGGGGATTCAGGCACCTGATAAGAATTGCACTGAGCGTTAAAACAGCCAGCATGCCTTATCTGTGTTACTCGCTGCTCACGCAGTCAAGACGAGTCGCCGCTGTCGTGAATGAACATGTCTTAATCAAGCTGCGTAGAAAGGGCGTTCTCCTTGTAAAGTGTTGTCCTGAAGTGTTACGAAGCAGCAAAGACAGTTAGAAGCTTTGATTCCTCATAGGCCAATAGAATTTTTAGTTTGCGCCTTTTTTGTATTTTTTGAAATTTCTGTAAAAGACGAAAATTTTAAGGGACAGACAAAATAAATAACGCATATTTTTTGTTTCATAATGCGCAATTTTTCAGTGTGTTCGTTTTCATTCCTGAATTTAGCAAGAGGATATTTTGAGAGCCCCATAGTTTCACATTGATAATCGAGGCCTTTCACTATTATAGCTATGCTGTCATATGACTTTTTTTTGTATAAGAAATATGTAAATTTGATTTGTTCCAAATAGTGATATTTTATCCTTATGTGCCACCTAGTCATATGGAGCCATGTATTGAATTTGTTACTATTTGTTTAGTTTATGCGCTACCGCAGAATACTGGGGCTGTTCTTAAATTAACTTTCGGCTGACTATTAAAAAAAGAAATAATACATAAAATTTTATATATCGCCTTGACTTGCATATTCATATTACTTCTCTACCCAGCTCTTTTCTTCTTCTTTAGTGTATCTCTCTTCTCATAGGTGTCCTGCTCTGAGCACCTTTCTTCATCTGTTTGAAAGTTTTCTGCTTTAAACTTTCCTATCTGTGTGAACGTGTAACTTTTCAGCTTGTGCCTTTATACTCGTGCTAACGTTTCAAAGAAGAATTTTTTTAATTTAGCTTCTCAGTCAGACCTGCAGACTTTAATCTGACTCTTTACGTAAAGTAACTTTATGCTCACTAGTGGCTGTACTTGTACTGCTTATCGAGCTTCTATGTTTAAAGTACTTACCTACATTATTGCGCAAATGAAATTCAGTCCTTATCAATCCAATACATCTAACATATGACCGGTTAATAAACTCAATATTTAGAGCTATAATGCAAAATACTTAGACAGCCATAGAATTAAATGACATGTGAATCTATACCATATCACTTATTGTATCACTGAACTAATATTGAACAGACAATCACTTTTTCTAAGTACGCAACACAATAATCAATTGTGACCGTAATAATCGGCTTACCTGTGCGACATAGGACAGCTGAAGTAGACCTTGCAACAGCATGCCACTACTCCGAGCTGAAATACGTCACTCTGCTTTGTCATTGCTTACATAAATCTTGTCGTGTCCAGTGCCAGAGCGTTACGCGTCTGCATAACACACAGTTGATAGTTGCATCTCGCGAACTGCAATGTGAGTCCGAATTAGTCCATTTTAAAACTGTGAAACAAGTAGTTAGATGTGGAGTTACAGCGTCGAATTATTTGAAAACTAATTGTGTTTTATGTTTGTATTCATTAGAAGAACATTGGACATTTTTATTAACAAATTATCATTTGAAAATAAACAGTAAATTTACAAAGTTAGCTCTTTAGACAAAACTTTCATGAAAATTATTTACGAAATTGATCTCCAGCATTCAAAAATGAAACGGGATAGAGAGTGATGTAGTTCTTTCCTGATTTCATGCGCTTACGAGATACTGAAACAACGGTATTAAATAGTCAAACAACGAGTTGCGAAAAATTACTAAGTAAAACTGGAAATGAGCCCTAATTGCGACGTCCTGCTGTCTGCAAAGCTAGCACACGCAGAAAATTGCCTTCTTGAACTATTCCAAATTACAGCAACAGCATTCTGTAATTACGGCTTCACAGCAGTAACACTCATCTGCTTCCATCCACGTCCAGCACGTAATTATTTCACGCGGACTGACACCATGACAACAACAAAAATTTTCGAACCATGACAGCTCAGATAAAGCGGTTACTGTAGGTAATATCGCAGACAAAACTGCAGCACATCACTGTTGCTCAGCAACATCAAAAACTGTGTATTGTATATCAGTCTAGAACTCAATGGGAAATGTTTAAAGAAAGAGCTAGAGAAGATTCAGCAGAGGGACGCTTTTCTTCACGAGATCGTGTACATGGAGTGAGAGAATTACGAAGATGCTCAACAAACTCTGGTTATTTTTAATTCTTAACTCGATATATATATATATATATATATATATATATATATATATATATATATATATAAAATACTGCCGCCAGCCTAATTAGACACTGAGTGAATCATTTCAAATAACAAAACAAAGCTACTACTAAACCTTTTATCATAGTCTTTATTGCGAAAAATGGTTTCATACCTAGCCCACTCTTGTCTGTCCCATGTAGTCAAATTTTTGTCATTATAACTACTAGAACCTACACCCACTTGAACGTAAGTACACCACGTAGGCCGCGGTCTACAATGTTTACAACTACACTTCGCTCCATTATCACACTGACCGTATCTTGCTGCCTCGAGATTCAATAATCAAACAGTCCCTTCCTTTAGTCTCCCCATTAGTTAGCCGATCTACCTGACTAATTTTTAGCGTTGTCCTGCAGCACACTATTTCGAAAATTTATACTCTCATCTTATGTAAAATGTTTATTGTCCGCGTTTTAATTCCGTAGAAGGCTATACTTCAGACAAGTACTTTCAGGAAATACTTCCTCATATTTAAATTTATATTCGATATTCTTTTTAAATGCCTTTCTTCATAGAGGCAGTTCTCTCCACCTCGGCTATCATAAGTTATGTAAGTCTGCAGGTTACTTTTCCTAGTAACCTACTCTAAGCGTCTCATTTCCTAATCAAATTCTCTCATCGTCACCTCTAACGATTGAACTAGTTCTGCACACCCGTGTTAATTACAGCTGCCGTCTGCATCTTGATGCCCTAGATTTTTTCATATAAAGAATCTAAAGACTGCTTCGCATGAGAATCGTCAGTCTGATCTCACAATTTAGATTCGGCTTGATATCGTGACTTACCTCTCTCATTTTCCCATGATGTTGTTCCATGTTTCGCTTCATACTGTTCACTTTGTTAGTAAATAGGTTTACGAGCATCTTCCTGTCATTACTGAATTTATTGTCTAGTTCTGTATGTTTACTGTTCTTCTGCTCTGTTAAAGCCTTTATTTTTTGTTCACTAATTTTGGTATCTAAATCTTTGTGTATGGATTGATACAAAGAATTAATTTCATTTTTCAATTCATTGTCAGTTGACTTATACAAATCAGCTGATTTCTTATCCGATGACTGATCAGAATTTCCTAATTTCAAATTTAGCAACTGACTGAAGAATCTGTTTTTCTATTCACAGAATCTATTTCAGCACTCACATTTTCTATTATTTCATTGCCTAATCTTTGAATAATCTGCAGTGTTGCACTCACACCAATCGATCTCAAACTACCCTCCTGTCCCACTGATGGTTTTACTTCCATTTCCGTTTGGTCTACAAGACTTTCGCATTGTGTATCATTTTCTTCTAAATTCTCTTGATTACAATCAATGATTTTCTGCTTTCATACTACACTATTCGTGTTATCCCTTTTGCAGTGTTATTTATTTCACAGTTGGTATCTCACTGTCAAACTTATCCGCACTCAGATTGTGACATTGTATTACATGTTCTGCCTGCATTGTCGCTATCAAACAGGCTTTACTACCGAGTTCTGCACATTCTCAACCGCTGTTATTTTGCATTCAAAATTTTGCCAGGCTCGGGACAGTAGTAACTGATATACAGTCTCCTGTCAACGGAGGCCACGTATAACAGCACTTTATACTTCCAGTTAGTTGGGATTTAACTACGCATGTAATGCATGTAATGAACTGTAGATGAAGCCCGACAAAAAGGGAATTACATGCATTGAGCGAAAATAATAGTGCATTGAGAATTTCTAGCTTCTAGCCGAAATCTAGATCTGCACAATAAAATTTAAAAAGGAGCCCCGATCACAGCAACCTATAATTTGCAAACCACGTTCATTTGATTTACTGCTATATAATCTGCAAAGCTGAGTTCCAATTGCAAAAGTAAGTCAAACTTCGAGAAATGATTTGACTTGTTGATCTCAAGTAACTTCAGCTTTCACTATAATTCATTACAATTACTGAAAATCACCTTGTATAGTTACGACCATTATTTTTTTAAACTTAAAAATAATTTGACTGCGTAAAACAGAAATTTGTTTATCGTTGAAAAAATACAAAAAAATTATCTCTCACTGAATTTTACTTTCTCAAGAACTGCTTTTGAAATTACTGTTCAAATTACTAGATGTACACACTTTGGTTAATTACTGTCTTGTAGAGTTTAATTAATTTTTCTTCTTTCAGCTCAGCAAAAAGTTACTCAGTGCTTAGTTATTTTATTTGACTTAATTCTTTTGTAGTAAAACATTGTAACTGCTTCTCATTCATAAGGATTTCCAGGGGGTGGGGGGCAATAATGAATTGTCTGGAACCTATTTTGGCGAATTGCCTTCGGCAGAACTGATAATCAACACTCTGAAATATCTTGCTGTTATTCAGTCACAAAACTAACTACGACGATAGCTAGCCGTCTATTCAAGTAATTGGTTAGATCTTACTTCGTGTTGAGTCATTATCTATAGATGTAAGGCGTTGTTCGTTGACAATCAGTGGCACAAGATGTTATTCTTGCAGCTCCACGGTAATAAAACTGGACCCACTGCACCCTTCATGTTATTCGGTATTCTCTTGTAGTGATTCTACTGCGCCCACTTAATGCCTGACACTGTGCCTGGTCATACCAAACTTCCGCTGCCTTACGGTCATGTCTCACTCAACTCGTACGCCGCGTCGCTACACTCTCGTGCGTTCTGCGTATGGGAATCGACTCGATTATTCAGACTTCTTAACACTGTCTTACGCTGTACTGCCGGTACGCTCGCACGCTCGGCGATAATGTGTCTGGTACTTCACTAAACTCCTCAACAACAACGTATAGCCCTGTCTAAGCTAGCGTGTCTACATACAACTAGCTTACATTTAATGTTCATTAAATTTTACACTATGAAGTTGTATAACACTTCAACATTGCTCAACGTCTGAGGTCATCAGTCCTCTTGAACTTAGAACTACTTAAACCTAACTAACCTAAGGACATCACACACATCCAAGCCCGAGGCAGGATTCGAACCTGCGACCGTAGCGGTCGCACGGTTCCAGACTGTAGCGCCTAGAACTGCTAGGCCACCCCGGCCGGCTCCGTCTGTTCCATTCTCGGGTGGTAGGACCTAGTGAAGTGACGCAGTGCTTGGCACAGTGGACTCGCGTTCGGGAGGATGACGCTTGAAATCCACGTCCGGTAATCCAAATTTAAGGTTTCTGTGATTTATGAACCGCCAGTATGATGGTAACTCGTTCGAGACATATACAGGATTGGTCTTTTTGAGACGCACGACCTATTTTCTTCCCCATCCTTGACACATTCCGAGCTTGTCCTCCGTCTCAAATGTACTCGATGTTGACGGAACCCTAAAATTTAATCTTCTTTTCTTCCTTCCTTCTGATGATAAGCAGGAATGAAGACTGTCGACACTCGTCATTAGGAGACCGAATTTCTCTAATTTTAGTGTAGAGGCCATGTTGAACGGAGTAACATTTTAGAATTTGAAACAGCAACGAGCCACAAGAATGGTTCTTTAAAAAAAGCTTATTTAGAACAAATCATTCGGGTTCCGAATTTCTTACAAATCCATCTTTGATGGCTATTGCAGACTTTTCACTTTCCTGTTGGGTCCTCATTTTATAGTTGTTATTGGTTTTCTGTACTAAAATAAGCTAACAGTTTATCAAATGAAACTATATGGCTGCAGAGACACTTTCAAGTGTCAAACATCTACGATGTCTATATGCAGACTGAAGTGACGAATGAAAAATTACACCAAAGCCGGGGGATTCGAATCCGTGTCTCCTGCTCACTAGACAGACGCCCTAACAACTAAGACACCCTGGCACAGCGACTTGCCAGAACTGCTCGAACTACCCTAGCACGCCTCCGTCAATCCAAATTCCCATCATTCACGCCTAAACTCGAACACTATTGCAGAGGCTTTCCAGCTGTGCTGGAGAAGCACCTCAGTATCAACGAAACGTGGGACACTGCCCAAAACCCAGGCATACAGGCTTTAATTAAATGAAACAAAGTGGTTCCAGATACCTTTTCAAGTCTCAGACGTCTATGACGTATATATGCTGAACGAAGCGACGAATGAAAATTTGTAGCTCATTTGCCTGGTAACTAGGACCCGTGGGTTCGAATCTCGGCTTCGGTAGAAATTTTCATTTTTCGCTTCAGTCTGCATGTATTCATCAAGCAGTTTACCGTTCAAATGTCGACAAACTTAAGAGAGAATTTCTTTCATTTTTCGCTTCCTGGAAACATACATGAATTGACCTTAAAGTTAATAAAGCACAAAATGTGGACACAAGTTACCTTCTGTGCGACACGTTCGTCGTGTATTTCTGATACCGATTTTAAAATTTCCACATTTTTGTACGTGCGCCGTGCGTGTGCTGTTAAATAATCGGAATAATAGTTGAATACACAGTATTCTATGCATTAGAGCAGCATTAAGTTCAGTAAAACTGTGACTTAGTGTGGCAGTATTCAGATGGGGACGTGAGCTTCGTTTCGGAGACATGGAATAAAATGTCCAGGACGAGAATACAATGCGCATCGAAGCCATAACTAAATCAGATAGAATCGCAGTCGTGGTAATGATTAATTCCACGTGATACAGATAAAATATCATGAGCCTCGCACGCCGTTCTCTGTAACTGGTCATATCCGGCAGATTAAAACCGTTACTCGGGGCGATTATCACAAATCCATCTCTGTTTTCAGATTACGTTGCGGTACTAGAGTCTGATCAAACATTTAAAGGTTGAACGCCAGATAAGGCGCTAATGCCTCACTGCGGATCTGAAAAAATACCCA
This sequence comes from Schistocerca serialis cubense, assembly GCF_023864345.2. NCBI lineage: Eukaryota > Metazoa > Arthropoda > Insecta > Orthoptera > Acrididae > Schistocerca > Schistocerca serialis. The sequence continues at coordinate 444,722,037 of NC_064645.1, forward strand.
TCACAACCCCCCATGAACCATGGACCTTGCCGGTGGTGGGGAGGCTTGCGTGCCTCAGCGATACAGATAGCCGTTTCGTAGGTGCAACCACAACGGAGGTGTATCTGTTGAGAGGCCAGACAAATGCGTGGTTCCTGAAGAGGGGCAGCAGCTTTTTCAGTAGTTGCAGGGGCAACAGTCTGGATGATTGGCTGATCTGGCCTTGTAACACTAACCAAAATGGCCTTACCGTGCTGGTACTGCGAACGGTTGAAAGCAAGGGGAAACTACAGCCTTAATTTTTTCTGAGGGCATGCAGCTTTACTGTATGATTAATGATGATGGCATCCTCTTGGGTAAAATGTTCCGGAGGTAAAATTGTCCCCCATTCGGATCTTCGGGCGGGGAATACTCAAGAGGACGTTGTTATCAGGAGAAAGAAAACTGGCGTTCTATGGATCGGAGCGTGGAATGTCAGATCCTTTAATCGGGCAGGTAGGTTACAAAATTTAAAAAGGGAAATGGATAGGTTAAAGTTAGATATAGCGGGAATTAGTGAAGTTCGGTGCAGGAGGAACAAGACTTCTGGTCAGTTGAATACAGGGTTATAAATATAAAATCAAATAGGGGTAATGCAGGAGTAGGTTTAATAATGAATAAAAAATAGGAATGCGGGTAAGCTACTACAAACAGCATAGTGAACGCATTATTGTGGCCAAGATAGACACGAAGCCCACGCCTACTACAGTAGTACAATTTGATATGCGAACTAGCTCTGCAAATGACGAAGAAATTGAAGAAATGTATAATGAAATAAAAGAAATTATTCAGATAGTGAAGGGAGACGAAAATTTAATACTCATGGGTGACTGGAATTCGGTAGTAGGAAAAGGGAGAGAAGGAAACATAGTAGGTGAATATGGATTGGGGGTAAGAAATGAAAGAGGAAGCCACTTGGTAGAATTTTGCACAAAGCACAACATAATCATAGCTAACACTTGGTTCAAGAATCATAAAGGAAGGTTGTATACATGGAAGAAGCCTGGAGATACTAAAAGGTATCAGATAGATTATATAATGGTAAGACAGAGATTTAGGAACCAGGTTTTAAATTCTAAGACATTTCCAGGGGCAGATGTGGACTCTGACCACAATCTATTGGTTATGAACTGTAGATTAAAACTGAAGAAACTGCAAAAAGGTGGGAATTTAATGAGATGGGACCTGGAAAAACTGACTAAACCAGAGGTTGTACAGAGTTTCAGGGAGAGCGTAAGGGAACAAATGGCAGGAATGGGGGAAAGAAATACAGCAGAAGAAGAATGGGTAGCTTTGAGGGATGAAGTAGTGAAGGCAGCAGAGGATCAAGTAGGTAAAAAGACGAGGGCTAGTAGAAATCCTTGGGTAACAGAAGAAATATTGAATTTAATTGATAATAGGAGAAAATATAAAAATGCAGTCAATGAAGCAGGCAAAAAGGAATACAAACGTCTCAAAAATGAGATCGACAGGAAGAGCAAAATGGCTAAGAAGGGATGGATAGAGTAGACTTTTGGAGAAAAGAGAACCATTTGTATGAATATCAAGAGCTCAGATGGAAACCCAGTTCTAAGCATAGAAGGGAAAGCAGAAAGGTGGAAGGAGTATATAGAAGGTCTATACAAGGGCGATGTACGTGAGGACAATATTATGGAAATGGAAGAGGATGTAGATGAAGATGAAATGGGAGATATGATACTGCGTGAAGAGTTCGACAGAGCACTGAAAGACCTGAGTCGAAACAAGGCCCCGGGAGTAGACAACATTCCATTAGAACTACCGACGGCCTTGGGAGAGCCAGTCCTGACAAAACTCTACCATCTGGTGAGCAAGATGTATGAGACAGGCGAAACACCCTCCGACTTCAAGAAGAATGTAATAATCCCAATCCCAAAGAAACCAGGTGCTGACAGATGTGAAAATTACCGAACTATCAGTTTAATAAGTCACGGCTGCAAAATACAAACGTGAATTGTTTCCAGACGAATGGAAAAACTAGTAGAAGCCGACCTCGGGGAAGATCAGTTTGGATTCCGTAGAAATATTGGAACACGTGAGGCAATACTGACCCTGCAGCATATCTTAGAAGCTAGATTAAGGAAAGGCAAACCTACGTTTCTAGCATTTGTAGACTTAGAGAATGCTTTTGACAATACTGACTGGAATACTCTCTTTCAAATTCTGAAGGTGGCAGGGGTAAAATATAGGTAGCGAAAGGCTTCTTACAATTTGTATGGAAACCAAATGGCAGTTATAAGAGTTGAGGGGCATGCAAGGGAAGCAGTGGTTGGGAAGGGAGTGAGACAGGTTTGTGGCCTCTCACCGATGCTATTGAATCTGTATATTGAGCAAGCAGTGAAGGAAACAAAAGAAAAATTCGGAATAGGTATTAAAATCCATGGAGAAGAAATAAAAACTTTGAGGTTCGCCGATGACATTGTAATTCTGTCAGAGACAGCAAAGGACTTGGAAGAGCATTTGAACGGAATGGATGGTGTCTTGAAGGGAGGATATAAGATGAACATCAACAAAAGCAAAACGAGGATAATGGAATGTAGTCGAATAAGTCGGGTGATGTTGAGGGTATTAGATTAGGAAATGAGACACTTAAAGTAGTAAAGGGGTTTTGCTATTTGGGGAGCAAAATAACTGATGATGGTCGAAGTAGAGAGTATATAAAATTGTAGACTGGCAATGGGAAGGAAAGCGTTTCTAAAGAAGAGAATTTTGTTAACATTGAGTATTGATTTAAGTGTTAGGAAGTCGTTTCTGAAAGTATTTGTATGGAGTGTAGCCATGTATGGAAGTGAAACATGGACGATAAATAGTATAGACAAGAAGAGAATAGAAGCTTTCGAAATGTGGTGCTACAGAAGAATGCTGAAGATTAGATGGGTAGATCACATAACTAATGAGGAGGTATTGAATAGAATTGGGGAGAAGAGGAGTTTGTGGCACAACTTGACTAGAAGAAGGGATCGGTTGGTAGGACATGTTCTGAGGCATCAAGGGATAACCAGTTTAGTATTGGAGGGCAGCGTGGAGGGTAGAAATCGTAGAGGGAGACCAAGAGATGAATACACCAAGCAGATTCAGAAGGATGTAGGTTGCAGTAGGCACTGGGAGATGAAGGAGCTTGCACAGGATAGAGTAGCATGGAGAGCTGCATCAAACCAGTCTCAGGACTGAAGACCACAACAACAACCCAAGCGTTAGATTGAAAGTCTAGAGCGCGGAGCTGATGACCTAGGATACGTAATATCCACCGACGAAATAGACTTCAATGAATGAACCTATTTCGCTCACTATAAATTAATCAATTCAGCCGGTTGGTGAGATGGATACCCGTCGTTTGGCCTAAGGTAAATAGAGTTTCCAAACGACTTGAGCAGTGAACTGTTAGTACGACGCCACACTGACAGTTTGCAGGAAATGGAGTACTGAATCAACCATTGTGCATGCTATAAAATTCTTAAAGTCATAGACGTCTGTTATAGTTTCGTGTATGTAAGGCATTCATTAAAGGACATTGAAAATTAATATTTGCGGATGACACCATTGTATGTAACATAAATAACAAATTGGCTTGTGGCTAACATCAGGTCGTGGTTTACAGAGAACAGAATCACAATAAACTGCAACAAAGCACAGTGCCACATTACAGTTTCGTAAGACTGAATATTGATGAAAAAGCTCCCTTTGATGTATGTATACTGTAATTTCTAGAATTAAACTGTACGGATAATCTCCACTTCCTTTGAGAATGATAGCCGAGAGACTGCGTACTTCATTATATGCAATGGTATAATATTTTCGGACTATTTCCTATACTCAGAAAGAACACTCATAGTCCAGGAAAGAGCATTCAGAACGATCGTAAGTGTAAGTTCGCGAAATTCGTCCGGGCCTGTTCAACTATCTCTGCCATCCCCTTCTGTGATTTATGATAAATAATAAGGAATGATGCAAAAGATCCGCTTTGTCACTCAGTGAACACAATACAGAGAAAAACAATTTTCACCAGCTAAACCTCTTTAATTACTGTACAGAACGATTGACACACATCTGCAAATGTCATTTTCCGTGGACTCCGATCAGAAATGAAGTATCCGAATGATAATTCTTTGATTTTCATATTCAAGTAGAACGGTTTTCTTGTGAGACACTTCTTTCACCCTACAGAGGAAATCTTTGCATTGTAAGTTATAATGTGTTATATACACTATTGTAAATCCTTTTCTCTCCATTTTTTAATCTGATAGTCTTCTCTTTCGGTTTTGGCTATCATCATCAGCATTTTGTTAAATATTTTTCCATGAATATTAGTTTCGAAGCACATGCTCCCACGGTACCTGAGGTGACTTAAATAAATTACATAAGGATCTATAGTCAGGCAAATGGTAACAATAGGATACATTTTATGAACAGGCAGATACAGATGCGTAACAGAATGAGTAACTATAAATGACCCTGTGACAGCGATAGTGTTATGCTACTCAGTATAGAACGATTTGCACGCAGATCACAACAATAGAAAATTGCATGAATTCATCATAAAGTAATAATGGATTTGAGAAGATATTTAAGGAAATTAGCCGATAAGGAAGTTTGTAAGTGTTAAATGATCTCGGGCAGGCAGTGGAAGCTAGGATTAGAGGAGGATGTCTTTTGGAGGAAAGGAGACGAAGGGCTTTCGCGATAGGATTTAATTATTTTTAGCGAAAATCCACTTCGGAAAGGATGAGAAACGTAGATAGACAATGAGGAACCTAATGACTTTAGTACGGGCGACACGAGAGAGTATACACAGGTGATTCAGAACGATATCAGAAGACTGAAATTCGAATGATTAAATCCAAAATAATAACCCAGCCTAGTGAGCATTGCCTAATTGTTGAATAGGAAAGTAATTGTGTATGTCGTTAATCCAATAGCTGCAGTGCAGAACTTGTTCCCGTTCTATTTACGTTATCCGATGAGGTGAAAAATGCCATGTTTGTTTTATCTTAATATAGAACCCATAACTTATCTGAAATTCTTTTACGTGTGTCCATTTTTGTCACTATTGTTCTGTATAAGCTAGCACCAGAGTGTTCTCTTCAGTTGAATTTTTCATTTTTGTCACACTTATCAAGTTTTATAGACATATAGGGTTTTAGTTTTCCTTTGACTCGCATCCATATTTACAACGGGTGTTCAATAAGTAATGCAACACACTTCTGGCTCGACCAATTTCCGTTGAAAAATGAGGAATCTGTCATGAAACATCGTAGAATATTCCCGCTTCAGCTCCCACAGTTTCATGAAGTTATGACAGACGGCGGCGCTATATGTTTCCTTCAAAATAGAGTCTGTAACTGAAGTGCATTCCAAGCAGAGAATTGTCATTGCGTTTCTTTTAGCGGAAAACCAGACAATCGTACATGTTATTAGGCGCTTGCAGAATGTCTACGGAGACGTAGCTGTCAACAAAAGCATGGTGAGTCACTGGGCGAGATGTCTATCATGATCGCAACAGGGTCACAGAAACTTGTCCGATTCCGCGTGCCGGCTTATCCCACACAACTGCAATTGATGCAATGTCGGAACGTGCGGACACACTCTTTCCAAGTGCGGACACACTCGTTCAAGGGACTTGCTTTCCGGATGAAAATTAAATCGAAAAGCTACTCCAGCTGTTGTAAACAGTGAAGAAGAATATATCACTGATAACTGAGGTCTCTGTTACCTTTATGTGTTATGTTTAATTAATTCATGGAAAAGCGCTACGCCCTTACGCACCAACCTAACAAAAGGAAGACGACCATGCCCTTTCATATTCCGATATTTGCCTTAAGCGATCTGCTAAATCCATACACCGTAAACCACTTTACGTTGTTTGCTGGAGGGTATATTGTGCATCACTGTCGCTTCCCCGTTATCCCACCCAAATTACGGACGATTCTTGGAAAGAGCAATTGATGGTAAGCATAGCAGTGAGCTTGAATCTCTCTAATTTCGCGAGGAACAAATGGGAAAAAGTAATATATTAGTTGACTGTGATAGAAAACACAGCTATGCTTGCTGCTTGCATAGATTTCTGCTACTGTCTGTAAGTAGGCTGTATAGGTTTTTTTATTGGTAACGCCACGTAGCGCTCTGTATGAAAATCACTGACTGTGCTGTGTGCAGTCTGTGGCTAGTTTGCATTGTTGTCTGCCATTGTAGTGTTGCACAGCTGGATGTTAACAGCGCGTAGCGTTGTGCAGTTGGAGGTGAGCCGCCAGCAGTGGTAGATGTGGAGAGAGAGATGGCGGAATTTTGAAAGTGGACGATCTGGGCTTGTGTCCAGCAGAAGCAGTAAATTTGTAATATTGGATTCATGGACTGATATAAATATATATATATATATATATATATATATATATATATATATATATATATATATATATGTATATATAATAACATTTGAACACTATTAAGGTAAATACATTGTTTGTTCTCTATCAAAATCTTTCATTTGATAACTATGCCTATCAGTAGTTAGTGCCTTCAGTAGTTTGAATCTTTCATTTAGCTGGCAGTAGTGGCGCTCGCTGTATTGCAGTAGTTCGAGTAACGAAGATTTTTGTGAGGTAAGTGACTTGTAAAACGTATAGATTAATGTTAGTCAGGGCCATTCTTTTGTACGGATTTTTGAAAGTCAGATTGCGTTGCGCTAAAAATATTGTGTGTCAGTTTAAACACAGTCATGTATAGTTTGTGCAATTAGTGCAGCCTTTGTTTATTGCTAGCGCGTAATTGTAGAGAGAATTTCCTTTGTAGTTGTAGTTTTTCATTCTTGTACAGTAAAATAGTTGTGGCATGCATGTAGATTTGCACCAAGTATTTAGCAGCTGCGCTTGCAAATAACGAGATATTATTTTCAGTGCTATGTTAATGTGTTCTCTTATTTTTGCTCTTCCAGTTGTGCTTTTCTGTGTTATCGTGTGAAATACTGTGACAATAATGTCGCGTGAAAAACGTAATACTAGGCTCCAAAGTAAACTGAGAAATGACAGTGAAGACGAAATCAGTGTGTTAGCGCCACCGAGTAATGAATTAACTAATATTCAAAGCAGTAATTTGGTAACTGTGCATAGGGAAATGGAGCGGGCTGCAAATAATGGTGTAGGCAGTGAAACAATTAGTGAACAGGGAAGCATTATCGATCGATCGGTCGGCAACAGCTTGCCTCAGGAATCCGAAATGACAGGACACAATCTTGCAAATACTGTAGATTCAGGTTTTGCGTCCTTGCCGTTGTCTCAAATAAGTCAAGACACATTTTCTGCTTTTCAAAATGCGAATATTCCGGTTCAAATGCATTGCCGAGTAGCACTGAGGAACATGTTTCAGACGCCAGTGCATTGTTATTACAATTAATGCAACAAATGGGACAAAAGCTTCAAAAGTTAGTCACAATGGAACAAAATCATCAAAAGTTAGACACAATGGAACAACACCAGAGAAAAACACATCTTCAGTTAGACACGATGGAACAAAATCAGAGACAAATACAACAAAAGCTTCAAAAGTTAGACACAATGGAACCAAATCTTCGAAAGTTAGACACCACGCTTGAACAAACACGTGAAGATTTAACTACTGAGTTACATAAAATCGAATCGAAATGTCAAAAAGTCTGTAATGACGTAAAAACACAAATTTGTGAGCATTTCCAACCTATTTTTTCGCGGCATGAAAATACATTACAGAATCACGAATTAGCCATAAAAGAACTGCAAACTATTGTTCATGAAAATCATGAGACCTTGCAAGCTAAAATTGACTCAGTTGCATCTACCGATTCAGTTACGCAACTTGCAAAAACTCAGGAAAACTTAAAGGACACAGTAGATTCGATTTCAACACAAATGGACACTCTGAAATTTGGTTCAGAAAAACACACTGGGGAAATAAGTACGCTATCAGAGAAAGTAGCCGAACTTTCGGATCAGTTCACTAACTTATCTGCAAAGGTAGATGATGATCTGAACGACACAAGACCTGTAGCCATCACTGACACAGAAGAGTATGAACAAATTAAGAAATTGAAACAAAATCAGAATCAAATCAATACGCAACACCAAAGAGAAATCCGGGAAGTACAAGATCAGTTGACACAGGTAACACAAGAATTGCATAGTTCCGAGGAGACTCGCTCCCCAATACGGGAAGAGGGACTTAGAAATACGGAAAAGCCACAGAATAATAACACAGGGCATTTCGGAAATTATGAAAGAAATTGGCAAGGTGCACCGAATTTTGAGATGGAACCACCGACACGACGTAACAGTGACCGATATGCGACACGCCGACACGATGATTTTGACTATAAGCTGTTCATTACTACACGTAAATTCAAAACATTTAAGAATTCTGGCTACGACATTCATCCACAAGCGTGGCTTCATCAATCCTCTCATTGTTTTCCTCCCAACTGGTCATTAGAGCACAGATTAGAATTTATGTGTGGCTACTTAGACGGTCATTCACGATTGCCACAGTGAAGGAGAATTTTACCATGCCTTCCTCTCAGCATATTGGTCTCAAGCCACACAAGACCGAGTAAAACATAGCATCATAATGATGAAACATTTCGAACAATCTAAAGTTTCCAGTCTTGTGAAATATTTTGAAGACATGTTGCACAAGAATCAATACCTATCAAACCCATACAGCCCCTCAGAACTCATCCGCATTTGCTTAATCAAATTACCTGAACATTTACGACATATTATTGTGGCAGGACGTTGCAAAGACGACATTGAAGCTTTTCAGGGACTCTTACAAGAATTAGAACTTGACACTGACGATTGCGGAACGCGAAAACAGGAACACAACAATTACAGGTCACATCCATCGCAATTCCGCGATGAAAGAAATAATAACTGGACACGACAAGGCTATTCTCACAACACAAATCGTGACCAAAACAGACAACACCCGTATGACAACCGTCGGCAGAATAATAGTTACAGAGAAAGATCACATTTCCGTAGTAATGAATATGACAGAGATAACCACAGAAACAGACAATATGGCAACCAGAACTATTACTATCAAGGGAGACAGAATAACTTCAGACGCAACGGTCCACCGTGCAGTGATAATTCAGGGAGAAATTCTCCACCACTTAACCGACAAGAAAGAAACTACAGGAACTACAGACATGACGACAGACGATATAATCGTAACGACAGACTTGAATTGCATCAGAACTGGCGAGATTCAAACAGAGCAGGGCACACTCGACAAGGTGAATTTGTAGAAGTTAGGTCTCCTAATCCTAATAACAATGCGCGTCAACAAAGAGACAGACAATGACTCGCACCACAGGCAGCCACGTGCGCCGGCTGGCTCAGAGAAAAATAACATAGACACTAACCATGAGACAAATTTTAGCATTCTTTACCGAAGTATACCACATGATTATTGCATTCAAGTTAATTTGCTGCCTACTGAGAAAAGGTAAAGGATAGCCCTACATTTCACATTTAAAACTGTTTACTGAAAGATAATCTGTTTTTTACTTCACAGTCTTTGCTATAAAAATTTTCACTTCACGTTACTAGTACAATTTGTCACACTGAGAAACTGTTAACATGTAACAATGTTTTGAAGTTAACTATCCAGTCCAGGACCTAGGGACATTTTTAAACAGAAATTACGAATGTATTGTTATAGTGAACAGACGACACAGTGTTGTTATGTGTACATTCTTGCTTGTTAGTTGCACGATTACGTAACGACTATGAGGCTTACATACTTAGAACATATACCAGTACTGCTAATGAAATATTACTGCAACATTTTGGTTTACTTGAAAATACATTCTGGATTTAAAGTACTTTCTGTGAGATACCAGATGACACAGTGGTTAGTTTATGTGACAGCTACACGATTTTATCACGACGCTACTAATGTGTGACAATTTACAATGTTGCTTTTGCGGTGTTTCTGTTGTATATCTGCACAGTTTTTCTTAATTACTCTGGAAAGTAAAACACGTTTTAGTAGTAACTTTTGTGGTATAGCTACAATGAGACAGCCTTTCCCATAGCACAACAATACGTTACAGCACAATACTTTCTTCATCACGGCAATAAGCGTAATAACTAAGATATCTATACGCAAAGCATTTCACTTTTGTTTATCAAGAGGTAAGTACATAGACTTCTGCAGAACTTAGCTTTCGGAGGACGATAACTATGACACTTCCACAAAAATTATCTTACAACAAGACGCACAGTTTAGCGCTACAGTACACGTATTTGAGTGATTAATTTTGTACTTAAAACATTTACTTTTAAAGATATTTGAAGTACAATGATACAAAGGTTTTCCGTGATACATTTCATTCCATTGCTGTAATCTGTAACACCTGAGGGTATAATTACATTAATCCTCAGGGGGTACACACCTACTTTGTGTACCATGTGTTTGGCAAGCACAAGGAGCCCTAGCTAATGTGGTATTTGCTTATACAACTTTACACATCGGTACCATATATCTCTAACACATAAATTACACAGCTATCTGATCATTTAACTGAGAGAGACAAACATGTCTTTTTTACTACATCAGTGACAGATGTTTACGCAATTACACAGTTGGATAATTTCACACTTATGATATTGTATTTTGTCTGTACTTTGTGAACTGTTCATTTTTTTTTTGTTGGAACCATTGTGATACTATGAGAGCTTTTAATGTCACATTTGGTATGGGGTCATGATTTTTAAAGTACGTTTGAGGTAGATGACACTATTGAAATGAATAGAGAATTTTTTTTAGTTTTTGAAATTATTGGAGGAAGCTACGACAATTTTGAGAATTGACTGAGATGTTATGATATTATTACAACGACGATGTGTATTATGCTGTTGAGATGTGTTTATGATCAATAAGATGATGCTACCGTATATGAGGAATTTGATTATGCTACATATTTCTTATGATGAAATATTGAAGAAGTGTCGACAAATATGTATATATATATAATAAGGTAAGGAATAATGAGTAGTGGTTAGGGACTCTGATTTGTGGAAAAGGTTGTTGGAAACCAAGAATCGTACTTTAAGAATTATGAAATGTGTGTACATGCGTGAATGTATTACAATGCTGTCGAAAATTTTTGGACACTGTTATATTTATAGGATTTTATTTTCTACACATTTGTAACGCAAAATATTTTTATATGAGACTGTCACTGTAGCGGAAACTGCTGTCGTAAATATTTCAGTAAGAAAGGTAAGTGACCTTGACATAATGCGTTTTGGGCGCCCAGCTGAGAGATAGTCGTCTGACAAAAGAAAACCATTAGTTGGAGAAAAAAAAAGAGACCATTATCCTTGCTATTGACATTTCTTTGTTGAAAGCATCGCAGATACGACACGCTCAAACATGAAAACATATGATTACACTGTGGAGCTCTTAATTTATGATATTTACTAAAATGCCTAATGAAATGATGAGAGACATTTTACATCTATTGTCTTTGCAATTGAGAGATTTCTCATTTTGTTTAATATCTAGTTTCTAGCTGCACTGCAGCATTGGTTAAAATAAAATTTTATAGATCTACTAATATAATTATTTTATGCCTACAGATCCAGTAAATAATAACTTTATAATCTACTTCAAAAAAACGAGGGAGCACAAAAAGACATTTCCCTTCACAGGAATTGCATACATAATTTTTGTCAATGACTGGGTAACTTATTTAGTAGTGTAAGTTAAGGTGATGCATCACCGTAGTGTTAAAATGTGACATAGGTATTAAACATGGCCACTTTTACTGTAATATTTTTTCTGCTTGAGCTTTGTCATAATTAGATATAAGTTATTGCATTTGCTGCTGCTTGCTTTGCCAATTTGCGTTTTTTTGTCATTGCTGTTTGTATTAATTGTTTTGTGCTGCTACATTGCCTCGTCCCTTAGTTTATGCATGTGAGCTCAGTAATTTAAGTTAGCTTAAGAGGGGGTAGACTATATAAGAGAATGAGTTGCGATGAATTGGAGGAAATGCATTGAGAAGTTATACGAAAAAAGTACAGAAAGCAAGTACAGATAGGACTTTTTCGACATAATGAAGAATGAAGGGAGATCTCCGAGAAGTAAAGAAAGTTTTGTTTGCAAAATACTGCTGTGAAACAAACCCTGTCCTTTCCTTGTGTTATCCCACTATGTCTTTGTGTACCCTTGGGTATTTGTGTTCTTCCTGTCTTTATGTGTTTATCTGATGAGAGTTAGGTTGTAGAATTTTTCTGATAACATGTTATTTACTTTGTAAAGATGTTTAGACATTATTTATTCTGCTTTGTTTTAATGCTCATGTGTGAAGTTGATGCTTCAAAAGTTATTCTAATCTTTTATGCATTTACATATGTCATAATTCCTGTAACACTGATGTATATGTTATTTCGATTCTTTTGTAAAGCCCGTATTACTACAAATGTTATCTGTATTGTTATGTTATTTAATGATGTATTTTGTGCCTTTGTTATTGTATTCTCATGTTATAAAATTGTCATGTACACCAGTTCATCAAATTAAGTAACTTGTAAGCATACATTTCACTGCACACATTTCTGTTGGTCATAGTTTATGTACAGTATGTGAGAAGTTGGGACTGTTAGTGTTTGCACGTGTGTTAATAATTCAGCAAGGGACTGGTTAACAGCATTGCTGGTTCTAAGGGCAATTCCAAAAACTTTGTGAGTGCACAAGTGGTGGTTATGGACTTGCTATATTCTCCGCAAGACTCTTCGATGGTGATTGTGCACCTGCACAGTGGCAATAAACTGTAATTACTATTATGATGAATGATCAGGACTGTCTTTATGGACTGTGAGAAAATTTTAGCTTTTGACCAACATTGTATCAGTAAGTGTGTGCATTTGATACCTTTGTTATTGTAATCATGAAAAAATTTTTCAAATCTGTATTGACCATGGCCCAAAACTATTTGTAAAATTTTTTGTGGGTAGCATGGGGGCTATGTAAGTAGGCTGTATAGGTTTTTTTATTGGTAACGCCACGTAGTGCTCTGTATGAAAATCACTGACTGTGCTGTGTGCAGTATGTGGCTAGTTTGCATTGTTGTCTGCCATTGTAGTGTTGGACAGCTGGATGTTAACAGCGCGTAGCGTCGTGCAGTTGGAGGTGAGCCGCCAGCAGTGGTAGATGTGGGGAGAGAGATGGTGGAATTTTGAAAGTGGACGATCTGGACGTGTGTCCAGCAGAAAGAGTAAATTTGTAATATTGGATTCATGGACTGATATATATATTATGACTTTTGAACACTATTAAGGTAAATACATTGTTTGTTCTCTATCAAAATCTTTCATTTGATAACTATGCCTATCAGTAGTTAGTGCCTTCAGTAGTTTGAATCTTTTATTTAGCTGGCAGTAGTGGCGCTCGCTGTATTGCAGTAGTTCGAGTAACGAAGATTTTTGTGAGGTAAGTGATTTGTGAAACGTATAGGTTAATGTTAAACGGGGCCATCTTTTGTACGGATTTTTGAAAGTTTGATTGCGTTGCGCTAAAAATATTGTGTGTCAGTTTAGTGTTGATCAGAATAAGTAAAGAGAGTAATGTCTGAGTACGTTCAGTTTTGCTCAGCTGTTTGAAAATCAAATAATGTAAGAGGTTTATCAGCACAGTAATTCAATAATTTTTCTAAGGGGACGATTCATGTCTTACAAACGAACACTGTCGCTAATATCTCTCCTCGACCTTAACGTTCTTCTCTGAGCAACATGGCAGTAACCCCCATTTCCACCAGAGCTAATTCATTCTGTCCTACTCCATCGATCAGCCACTATTTTGAAGTCTTTCTCTGCAGCAGTAACACGACTCTGGAATAACCTCTCGCATTAAATTAGAGAATTAAACAATATCTCCAGCTCCTGAAGACAGTCTGAGATATCTACTAAAGCAAAAACGATGGTTACCATCGTCCCTGTGCCCACTCGTTACCCTTATACATCCATCTTTCAAATCAATTCTTCCTCCTTTCCCAGTATTCTCAGCTCGTGCAGTCTCTTTAAATTGCCTTTCACGAGAACTCACTATACCAAGAAACACCTATCATCCTTTTTCAGGTGGGCGTTCAGTAAGTAATGCAACACTTTTTTTTTTTTAAACAAGGTTGTTTGTATTCAGGATTCAGATACACCATATTATTCCCCACTTTTTGACTAAAAAAAGCCTATTTTTCAACTTTAGCTCCTTTCTGTGTGACTGCCTTACGCCAGTTTTCTGGGAGGGCCTGTATGCTTACTTGGTACCACTGACTGGTTGACGTCAGAGCCAAGGTCTTGCTGAATCTATAACATCCCCATCATCCACGTACTGCTTCCCCAATAGTGCGTCCATTATTGGGCGAAACATACGGAAGTCGGAAGGTGGAAGATCCGAGCTGTGGGGCGGATGAGGAAGAACAGTCCAATATACTTTTCTGAAAGCCCCTCGAGGACGCAGATTTGTGTGAGGCCTTACATTGTCACGGAGAGAGTCCGCAATTTTGCGGTGACGAACACGGTTAAGGCATTTCTTCAATTTTCTTAGGGTAGCTGTATGAGAGAAGAGTTCAAACTGAATAACACAATAGCCCCAAAAGACTGTGGCCGTAACTTTACTGGCCATAACTAGACAATTGAGACAGTGAACATTTCCATCAGAGGAGAGATGGTGGGCTGTTACTCCAAGGATTGACGTTTTGTTTCAGGTCGAAGTGATGAAACTAAGTTTCATCGCCTGTGACGGTTTTCTACAAAAAACTGTCCCTGTCAGCCTCGTAACGCGCAAACAATTCAGCACAGATGCTTCTTGGTTGCTCTTCATGGTCTACTATTAAGTGGTCTGAGCACAATGGGACTTAACATCTGAGGTCATCAGTCCCCTAGAACGTAGAACTATTTAAACCTAACTAACCTAAGGACATCACACACATCCATGCCCGAGGTAGGATTCTAACCTGCGACCACAGCAGTCGCTCTGTTAGGTGGCGAGGAAACCAGGGCCACAGAGCTTTGAGCACCCCAACTGGTTGCCGAATACGTCAGCACTACTGACAGATTATTAAATCTGTATATTGAGCAGGCAGTAAAGGAAACAAAAGAAAAATTTGGAGTAGGTATTAAAATCAAGGGAGAAGAAATAAAAACTTTGAGGTTCGCCGATGACATTGTAATTCTGTGAGAGACAGCAGAGGTCTTGGAAGAGCAGTTGAACGGAATAGACAGTGTCTTGAAAGGAGGATGTGAGATGAACATCAACAAAAGCAAAACGAGGATAATGGAATGTAGTCGAATTAAGTCGGATGATGCTGAGGGAAATAGATTAGGAAATGAGACACTTAAAGTAGTAAAGGAGTTTTGCTATTTGGGGAGCAAAATAACTGATGATGGTCGAAGTAGGGAGGATATAAAATGTAGACTGGCAATGGCAAGGAAAGCGTTTCTGAAGAAGAGAAATTTGTTAACATCGAGCATAGATTTAGGTGTCAGGAAGTCGTTCCTGAAAGTATTTGTATGGAGCGTAGCCATGTATGGAAGTGAAACACGGACAATAAATAGTTTGGACAAGAGGAGAATAGAAGCTTTCGAAATGCGGTGCTACAGAAGAATGTTGAAGATTAGGTGGGTAGATCATGTAACTAATGCGGAGGGGATGAATAGGATTGGGGAGAAGAGAAGTTTGTGGCACAACTTGACTGCAAGAAGAGATCGATTGGTAGGACATGTTCTGAGTCATCAAGGGCTCACAAATTTAGCATTTGAGGGCAGCGTGGAGGGTAAAAATCGTAGAGGGAGACCAAGAGATGAATACACTAATCAGATTCAGAAGGATGTAGGTTGCATTAGGTACTGGGATATGAAGGAGCTTGCACAGGACAGAGTAGCATGGAGAGCTGCATCAAACCAGTCTGAGGACTGAAGACCACAACAACAACAACAACAACAACCGACAGACACGTCCAGTGGTTCAGCGAAGTGTTTGATTGTGATCCGTCGATCGGCCCGAATGAGGCTGTCCACACGTTTCAACGTTGCGACAGTTGTGTAAGGTCGGTCAGCACGTGGGACAGCTGACAGGTCTGCGTGTCCGTTTTGCGATTATGACAGACGACTCGTCCTACAGCACAAGGTACTTTTGTTCACTGCCAGGTCTCAGTAGATGCTATCCAGGCGCCTTTGTTTTCCCCTAAAAGAAACTTAAGACAGCTCTCTGGTTGGAACCCACCTTCGTTGCAGATGCCGTTTTTAAGACTACGTGTAGCACCACCACCTCTTGAAACTTCATGAAACTATCGAGGCTGAAGCGGAAATATTCCACTATGTCCCACAACCAATTACGCATTTCTTCAATCGAAATTGGCCGTGAAAAAAAAAGTGTTGTATGCTTACTGATGGTCCGTCGTACATCTGCCCGTATTATTATTATTGTTATTTGTATTATCACTATTACTGGCAGAGGCTGCAGAACTACAAGTACTGCTAGTATTAACTTTATTAGTTCTTATTCGTTGTGGTTTACTTGCATTGCCACTTCTGACACTCAAATCATTAGAATGAAATTTTCGCTCTACAGCTGAGTGTGCTCTGATATGAAACTTCCTGGCAGATTAAAACTGTGTGCTGGACCGAGACTCGAACTCGGGATCTTTGCCTTTCGTGGGAAAGTGCTCTACATCCCCCCAGTCTGTGGCTATGCCATGTCTCCGCAATAGTCTTTCTTCCAGGAGTGCTAGTTCTGCAAGGTTCGCAGGAGAGCTTCTGTGAAGTTTGGAAGGCAGGAGACGACATACTGGCGGAATTAAAACTGTGAGGACGGGGCGTGAGTCGTGCTTGGGTAGCTCAGTTGGTAGTGCACTTGTACGCAAAAGGCAAAGGTCCCGAGTTCGAGTCTCGGTCCGGCACACAGTTTTAATCTGTCAGGAAGTTCCACTCAAATCATTGTTATACTGTTTGTCGTATTAAAACTGTTAGTTCTTAGGAAACTATGATGTAAAGAACGTACTGTATGTGTGAAATCCTGGTCCGATGTAAGAGCGGGCCTGTTAACCGCAATCAAATCAGGTCAAATAAATAAATAAAAATAAATATGGCATCAACAATAAACGCCTTTCTCGTAGTGTCTGCCACTGGAGTTTGCCGAACGTTTCTGGACGCTTCCGTGCTTAAGGAACCTGTAACGAAACATGTAGCTCTTCTTTGCATCTTTTGTATTTCCTCTTCTGCCACCCACCTGGCTGCGTTAGCGCTGCTCTCCCTTTAGCCCTTGCATAGCGGGCACGGTTAGCGGTATTTGCGATTCTGGAGATGCCGCTATGAGCGTGGACCTGGTAGCGTGAGACAGGGACAGAGACTCATGGGCTGACGAACACTCGATCAGAGTCTTCGACTCACCAGTGGGCAAGCCGGACAGAGCAGCTCGGCCTTTGGCCTGCGATTGGTGGCATGCGGGGACTAGATTCTAGTGTCGGCAGCCACCTGGAATTGTCCTGCAGCCAACAGTGGAAGTTCCTGTAACCGTGTGTGCTGTAAGCAGGTCCATCCCTACAGTGTGGTGTTTGCTCACGGTGCAGTGGGAGAGACAGTTTGTGGAGAACCAAGGACAGAAAGTATTCTCAAAACTGGTATGCCAAGGAACTGTCTACGGAACACCCCACTGGTGGTCAGCACTGGGTGTGGCCGCTGTTTACAGAGACATACGACCAAGTAGGGTGAATGGTGTCTTTTCCCTGAGGGGACGGCGCTTCCAGTGAAAATGCAGTCAGCGGCTTCCAGATTACAAGACGAGAACTAACTGGAAGTTTTAAGTATGGGTTTGGCCATGGCGTACCAAACTGCACACGCACATGATGTGCGGGCCAAGTGCAGGTTGAGCTTGGTCTATTTCGGCTGTGCTCATTCCTTCCAGAAAGAACGCAGTATAGCATGACATATCAGGCGTAGTGCAGTGGATGTGATACTGTTTCTCCTGGCACGTGACGTGCTATTCTTCGAAGTGACAACACTGTGTATTCGTCACTGCTTGGCTGGGGTTAAAATGAAGTGTAAAGAACAGAGGTTGCTGCAAGCCCAGTCCGATTTAATGGGAAAGAGAAATGCATTTAAAAAGAAAATTACAATGTCGAAGGGACAACTTATGAAGAAGAACACCACTCATTTCCCTCATCTTTTTGAGCTTGACGAAAATGCAAATTTTTAACAAGTGAGTTCAGTGTTGAAAGAAATACAGGAACAGTTTTCAGATCGTTTTCAGGACACTGACAGCCTCTCACCTGTTTTCGCGATGTTATAGGGACCCTTTACCATATCATTTGAAAGCACCCCCATCCATCTGCAGATGCAACTGATCGATCTGCAGTGTAATTCCGGATTAAAAGACAAATTATATTCCGTTAAAACTGTCCAAGAGTTCTACGAAGGTTTTCCTCGAGAAGATTTCCAAGCTTCTACATCAAGGCTGCCAAAGTGATATCCATCTTTGGGTCAACTTCTTGTGTAATCTCCAATATCCTACGGTGCACCCATCAACGATACTCATCTTGCAGAAGAACGAAGAAGGAGATGTAAATTACTTGTAGTTTCCTGCAGTTTGCGTAAAGCTTCAAAATATTATGAAAATGAGCGATGTCCTCTCATTATTCTTCAAAAACCGTACTTGTGTTTCTATTTTTTGAAGACATCCAAATATATCAGTTTTTTCCCATTTTGTATGGTTGCATAACGCATCTTCATAAAGTTGGATGGCTTCATCCATGGCTACATAAACACTTATGTTTGTGGGGTACATTTCGACGGGTCCGTCGAGTTATGTTTAGATTCCAGCTACAAGATAAATTCTCTCGTGACATTCATGTACTGACATTTCTACATTTGTTTAAAACAGCTCGGTTCAATAAAAACTTAAAAAAAAAATTTTTAAGGTGAACTTGCCTCTTTAAGTCGGTCTCAAGAGTTTTCCGGCAGACATGACCTGCGCAATTCAGAAAACATCGAGGAAGGATTCACTAATTGCCCTACACGAAGTCCGCAACTTGCTCTTAATGTAGAAGAGCGCTTACACGTATTTGAGCAGAAGGGTCTTCTGCCCTTCGGACAAGAGAGGCGTGAGAGAATTTTCATTCCCTTTTTAACTATTTCTTCGCATTTGATCAACCTAACATTCCCAGTTTTGTGAATAAATTGAAAAATTTCAAAACAGACTTAACTTTCGCTATATAGTCTCGCATACGATTCCGCAGTAAAAATTTAGAAGAAAACTATAGTGAGACAAATATACATCAAGAACAAAATTATACAATAACAAATTGACGAAATGGACAGAGTTTACTTATTAAATTGTGTTTCGTATGAGGTACCTGCAATTGAAGATCGTTATTACGTCCTTCCTTTTCCTTGAACACTTTTGCATCACCCTTCCATCAGTTAGGTTGTTCAAGATAATAATTTACTCCTTTTATAAAAACTTTTAGTAAAAATATTGTGTACCTAAGGAGTTTTGAATCAGTTCTTGGTAGAATAATTTCGTATTTAAGGTAGAATAACGAAAAAAGTGCACTTTTGTTCTACTATATCATTCGTTAATTTTGAGCCGGTTTTCAGATTACTGCGCCATCGTCAGGAGATAATGACTAGTATACTCAAGCGGCACCAATGTGGAGGAAACAAAAAATCAGAAACAAAGATGTTGTCAACACATACAGAGGCTTTAGTCATGACATTGTGTGATAAATTTCAACTGGAGAGCTCATTACTATGCTGAGCACTAAACATGTTAAATTGCAACGTTAGATTACAATTTACAATATGGATATCATCAAACACAGTACATAATGCCATCACTATTTTAAAATATAGAAATTGCACATATGTAACACTGAAAGGTGTGAGGAAAAAGAGTCATTGTACCTCAGTTTGTTTTCCCAGACAATCTTTAGTATTACATTCATACAAATTGTATCTTTTAATATTGTGTGACTGCGTTATGTGCTGTGTTGGGTACTAATTCTTCTTCAAAAATTATAATTTAGCAATGGTATGTAACATGTTTGATGCAAAAAACAAGTGCTGACTGCTCAGTTTGATATTTCTCACCTAATGTCATGACTGAAGATTCTGTATATGTTGACAGTAACTTTGTTTCTGATGTTTGGTTTCCTACATGCTAGGCTCTCTGGTGGACAATTATTGTTTCTTGTTGCCCAATAAGCCAAGAACTCGTTCTAAATAAACAAATATTAGTAGAACATTAACTCTATTTGCTTTTCATCCCTAAAGAAATAAGGTCAGTAGGAGTACGGCACAGCTGTTGTATTAGTCGCTAAATGAGAAGCCACTAGCTGATAAAGGAATGGTTTTAATTGATGCGTTTCGGGTGAAATCCATCATCAGGCTGTCTGCAAACCAGAAATACATAGCAAATAGCAGAAAATTCTAGTAGACAAACAATATACAAGAATATGAAACTACAAGTACTTTTCTACATTAACAGCTGAAATGCACTTCATAAACATCTTGGCAATCGGATATACTGAGAAAATATGTAACAATCAATGCTGTCACGCCAGACTAACTGAGCAGCTACAACGCAATAGCCTACACGACAATTTAAGCCACCAGAGGGCCGTGATTAATACAAAAGTAACGCCACATAGCGACAAAAGCAGAATTCTTTTTCTCTTTCGTAAGAAACATAGTATACAAAACTAACCACTTACAAAAGTTTACAGGGTGTGAATATTAAAATGAACAAAGGATGAAAATTTATAATTACATAAAAATACCGTCGATAAAAAAGACATACTTCTAAACTGACAGATAAACAGAATAAAAATTCCAGAACAGTTACATAAATTCAAACCTTCATACAAAGCCGCATAAATAAAACAAGTGAAGGAAAACAGTTTAAAATGGTACAATAAAATAGAAATAATGAAAGCTGTTGTAAGACAGGGCAAGGATTCAAAACCTTGCAAGATTAGGCAAGTCGTTAAAAGATAAAATACGTAACGTAACAAAAAAAAAAAAAAAAAAAAAAAAACCTACAGGAACGCAAGAGAAAATAAAGAACGTGATAAAATTTCCAGAAGCATTAGGCTAAGCGGTAGCAACAACCTATTCGGTCCATTAGAATTAATTGTTATAGTATAAAATGACAAGGGTACCGGGGACTTGAACTCTCAACAAATACACACAACAAAAACGAGAAGTTCTGGAAACATCAGTATGAAGTATACAAAAGGATATGAAGACTGGGATAGTACATGAGGGAACGCTTGGAATTTCTGGCCCAGTATTTCACAAAGTAGCACTTGCGTCCAGAACATAGCTGTTCGTTCAAAATTAATGATGGGTTTCACGAGTGGTGTGTAAAGATTTCTAATTCCTCTAATATCTCGAGCCCATGCCGTTTTGCCTCAGCATGAAGTATCCGGAGGCCTGTACTCGACTAAAAAACCGAAGGTCTGCTGGCCTGTATCTATCTAAAGAAAATTGGAGTTCTACATGTTTCGGGGTTTTGGTATTGGTGGTCAGGGCAATTTAGGACAATTTGCGGAGTTCGGGTGTAGAGCAGGTAAAATTCTGAGCGTCCCTGTGAGCCGGAGTTTTGAGCATTAAGAATCGCTTCCAAGAGGAAACCATAGTTTTCCGTACTCTTTCACGATCTTTGTGGAACCTGTTAGCTTTATTTATTTCTTTGTCAAGTGTTTTAACGGATCCATCAACTTCTTCCTTTCTGTGAGTGTACCTAAGGAACAGGAGAGCTGATTACGTCAGTTTGCGCGAGCAGTAAATAATCGACTACTTAGTTGAGCTTTAAGGCAGCGATTAAGGAGCGGGCGTTAACGCGAGACGGCCTGAGCGATTTACGACACGGTTTTACGCCCTAAGCTGCGCCTCATCGCTACGACAGGCAGCGATACGGGCCATGCTTTCCCTAAAAATGCGACGCGACGAGGTCACACAAATGGCAGTTGGTACTGGAGTTGGGTTTTACCTTTTCTGCAGACGAAGCGGGCGACCGAGTCATTGCGCCGGGCATACTCACTTCAAACAAAAAATTACGTTTATACAGAGCGATTCAGCTGCTCCTTGTGATCAGTTTTATGCTATGCGAACGCCTTCGAATACCACGTGCAAGATTTTCATATTTTCTCGCTCGCTATGCCCAAATTATTAGCCCTACATCAAAAATGGGCAAGACCTTTATGTAGGAAATCTACTGTAGTTTATACTTGGAGACGTTTTCGCAAGAGTTATTCTGGAAAAACGTGCAGAAGTAACCCTGAAAGAGGTTTCCTTGAATATCTTGAAAACCGTGGCCTTCAACGATAACATATCCCAGAATAATATTTAACTAAATTAAATTTCCTATAAAATGGTGCTGTTCATTTTTTCTGTTGGACTAATAGTTTTTCGCGAGAGAAACAACGAGCATGGGTTTGAAGGTGTTGCGGATTGCATAAAATCGACTGGTAGGGGCAGCTGGATCTTCTTGTTCCTATACTCAGCAGTCCTAAGTTGTGAGCTGGAGGGTGCTTCTCAGATCACTGTGAATCACCACCATTCATTTTCTGTTGGCGAATGGTCAAAGGGAAAGATTTTCTCGGTAACCCCATTGTCGTTGCTATAGCCTTGGGCAATTCATAAAGCGGGCCACAGCCAGTCACTTGGACACCTATCCCCTCCCTTCTCACCAGCTTATCAAAATTTCACCCTCACATCTGTCCTCAGAGCCAACACTCCTGTCCCTTCAACCCGTTATGTCAACACCCTAGCTGCTCACCTTCCACACTTGGTTCAAAACGTGAAATAAGTAGAAAAGTTTTTCAAAAAACAATTTGTTTAATTTTTAATAATCAGGTAAAATGAAACTACACTTCTAGACATATTTCCTCTAATCTGTCCCTACATCATTGCATATATCAAATACTACGTACTGTTGTTGTGGTCTTCAGTACTGAGACTGGTTTGATGCAGTTCTCCATGCTACTCTAACCTGTGCAAGCTTCTTCATCTCCCAGTACCTACTGCAGCCTACATCCTTCTGAATCTGTTCAGTGTATTCATCTCTTGGTCTCCCTCTACGATTTTTACCCTCCACGCTGCCGTCAAGTACTAAATTGGTGATCCCTTGATGCCTCAGAACATGTCCTACCAACCGATCCCTTCTTCTAGTCAAGTTGTGCCACAAACTTCTCTTCTCCCCAATTCTATTCAATACCTCCGCATTAGTTATGTGATTTACCCATCTAATCTTCAGCATTCTTCAGTAGCACCACACTTCGAAAGCTTCTATTCTCTTCTTATCTAAACTATTTATCGCCCATGTTTCACTTCCATACATGGCTACACTCCATACAAATACTTTCAGAAATCACTTCCTGACACTTAAATCTATACTCTATGTTAACAAATTTCTTTGCTTCAGAAACGCTTTCCTTGCCATTGCCAGTCTACATTTTATATCCTCTCTACTTCGATCATCATCAGTTATTTCGCTCCCCAAATAGCAAACCTCCTTTACTACTTTAAGTGTCTCATTTCCAAATATAATTGCTTCAGCCTCACCTGACTTAATTCGACTACATTCCATTATCCTCGTTTCGCTTTTTTTGATGTTCATCTTATACCTCCTTTCAAGACACTGTCCATTCCTTTCAACTGCTCTTCCAAGTCCTTTGCTGTCTCTGACAGAATTACAATGTCATCGGCGAACCTCAAAGTTTTTATTTCTTCTCCATGGATTTTAATACCTACTCCGAACTTTTCTCTCGTTTCCTTTACTGCATGCTCAATATACAGATTGAATAGCATCGGTGAGAGGCCACAACCCTGTCTCACTCCCTTCCCAACCACTGCTTCCCTTTCATGTCCCTCGACTCTTATAACTGCTGTCTGGTTTCTGTACAAATTGTAAATAGCCTTTCACTCCCTGTATTTTACCCCTGCCACCTTCAGAATGTGAAAGAGAGTATTCCAGTCAACATTGTCAAAAGCTTTCTCTAAGTCTACAAATGCTAGAAACGTAGGTTTGCCTGTCCTTGATCTTTGTTCTAAGTTAAGTCGCAGGGTCAGTTTGCCTCACGTGTTCCAACATTTCTACGGAGTCTAAACTGATCTTCCCCGAGGTCGGCTTCTACCAGTTTTTCCATTCGTCTATAAAGAATTCGCGTTAGTATTTTGCAGCTGTGACTTATTAAACTGATAGTTCGGTAATTTTCACATCTGTCAACACCTGCTTTCTTTGGGATTGGAATTATTATATTTTTCTTGAAGTCTGAGGGAATTTCGCCTGTCTCATACATCTTGCTCGCCAGATGGTAGAGTTTTGTCAGGATTGGCTCTCCCAAGGCTGTCAGTACTACATACTGTCCGATATAAATAATTATGAAATAGAGGGAAGTTTGTTGTGAAAACTTTTATTCAGCTAACAAGACTATCTTCTTCCACTCAAAATAAAAGCAATCGAAATTAATTAATACAACCTAAAACATTACGTAACAAAAATGTGCTATAATGTTGTATAAATAAGATAAGAAAAACGAAAACTTAATTCGAGAAAAGTATGAAACGGTATGAATGCAAAAGGGTATACACTGTCCGAATTATCCAGGCACCTGTTAGTGAACAAATATATGCGGTTATCCACACTTCACCATTTATCCTTCAAATAGTGAACTTCAGCCTTACTTAATTTTTATCTATGAAATTAGTGAAAATACTCATGGCACTTTTGTTGCCTGTGTCTGCGCTCACTTTCAGAACTCAAATTAATAATCGAATTAACTAATTTAATAAGATATTATTCTGAAATACTGGTGTATCCATGTACCACAATAAAATAAAAACAGTGAATTGTTGGAGAAGTATGAATGAGAACAGTGTCGTATTTAAGTTTACAAAAATCATAACAAGTTCTCATTCATCCTTTTATGACTGCAATTGAGTGTACAAAAAATGACAAACACAAAACGGGAAAAAAGATGGTGTCTGACTGATGAAGCATCTATTGGGGTGGAAACTATACAAATTCTCCCCTGAATTAATCCCTCTTACAACACAATGTGACTTTCTTTATATGGGGCCCAATTCTACTCAAACGGAATGAACGACGATCAAGTGCAACACAAACTGTGGTTCACAGAGAACAGGCAGATGTGAATATCACTTAACAACCCTATGCCAGTGCAGCAATACTTTATCCTTTCACATTGAAAGCAGAAAACGGCACGCTGTGGGCGTGTGTTCTGAAGTGCCCACGAAAACTTGCAAACTACGCGAACTAGCATTCTCATTATTAAAACGCCGGAAATTTCCCTACCAGAGCCCTGAAACCCGGGTGCACACGTTCGCTGGTCTGTCCAACCAATTTGAGTCATAGACACGACAGCGTGTACTGGAATTGTCAAACGGCAGACGGCCGACTAAGGACGAATAAGTTCACCCTTGTGACACACGATATGCCCTAGATGATATGAAATTCCACTGTCAGTACACTTAGAAACTCCCACCAACCCTTAGTCTACCACAAGTCGCAGGCCACAAGTCTCACCCAGTAGGGAAAGACCTGAAGTTCTCCACCAGGGCAGAACCAAAAGACGATGAAGAGCACAGAATAACAATCAATTTCCGCCAAGTCTTTGGTACGAGAGAGAAATTAGCAGGAAAAGCCCGCCTCCACATTGTAAGAACCACTCGAACTATCCTCTACTCATTGAATCTCCCATTTTGACTGTTGTGCTGGCCTCATTGCACCGGGGTTCTCACGCTGTGGGACCAAGCCTCTGCTTTGCATATCCTGAGAGCAGTCCATCAGTGACTCAAAATCTCTCTTGTCCGAAAAAAGAAGATTTTAGTCTAGGAAGGCGTCGTCCTTACGGTAAGCATGGCCTTGTTTCGACAAATAATGTCTGTCTAGAGGGGAGCGCAGTCCCTCATTTATGGAGAGATTTAATATTTCCAGTCTATTTACACTTTCCAACAGAAGACTCTTAAGCTTCACAGACAGTCTTTCCGGTGAAATACATGTTTTCGTCACTTTATGAAAGAACCTGGCAACCTCCTGGCATCAGAGGAGCTATAGTCTCATGTGCAATAAATACGTGCACCAGCTGCTCTGTTCGTATCGTCGCAGCTTCCAACACGAGAATGCCTGTAGTCTTATGACGGTCCCACCGTTTGCACAAAAACTCAGATTATAGCAGTCTCTCTTAATGGCTTTCCCCATTCACTTTCCGCCAACAACGGTCTTCGCAACAGTCTGTCAACTGGCTCCGGTAAAATATTTTGTGAACACGCACCATCCCGTTCGGACCGTAATTGGAAGAATTGAGTACCACGGCCCATAGTCCCTCTGCAGATAGAGTTCACAGAGTGTTGCTTCCCCGAATCAACTGCACATGCAGGTCACTGGACACGATTTTTATGACCCGATATCCGTCTTTCTCCCTGTCTGCCGTCAGCTCCACTACGGGCCTCAGGTACAAGTTCTCTACAGGCTGCACATTTACTTAAATGAACATTCTGATCAAAATTTCCTCATGTAAATCAGTCATAAACCACCAATCGTAGTACTGGGGCACACTGAGATCATGACTTAAAATATGAATATTAATCTGAGAGAGAGTGACGTGCAACCTCTCACTACCTCACTCTTATCGAGTAATTTCTGAATGGGGTGTGTCACATTTCAATAAAGAGTTTAGTGTGACATAGAGCAGAAGAAATTGTGACACTCTATCTATGTCTTTGTGAATGACATGCCAGACCATGACAGCCTTGCCAACCAAAAGCCAAAAAGACCACACCTTGTCTTGCCCTCATTCAACCAGCTGTCATACACACACTGCAGCATGCCGGCAAAAATTTTGTCGTTTTCTGGGCGTCGGAATTGTACCTGTGGACCCTCACATCTTTGACATACACCCAATAAAATGACTGGATGTTTGAAAGGTCATGCAGACATTTAACTAACCCATTCAAATTGAATTTGAAGTCAGAGTTTTCCTAATCACAATACATTATCATTGAGCATTGAGCGTTCTCTGCCTCAGTGATTCTGTTACACCTTCCCAAGCATTTACAGTGACACAATATTCCGTAGAGACTATAACATGACAAGCATTCAGCAAAACTAGTTCTTTTAGTACAAAAGAGTAAATGGTTTTAACAGAAAATAAACAAAATGTAAATGATGTATAATATAGTGAGTCTTTACACAAATGACAAAGACAAACTAATACGAAACTTCCTGGCAGATTAAAACTGTGTGCCCGACCGAGACTCGAACTCGGGACCTTTGCCTTTCGCGGGCAAGTGCTCTACCATCTGAGCTACCGAAGCACGACTCACGCGCGGCCCTCACAGCTTTACTTCTGCCAGTACCTCGTCTCCTACCTTCCAAACTAATACGTAAGTCAGTTTCAAAAGGTGGTTTCAATATTAGTGTATTGGGTGTGTGTCATCTTATGTCAGTTTTAGGTTTTAGCTTAGAGTGACTTTGTACCACAGTACACTTCCAAAGTGGTATTGTTCCTTAAATATTATCTTCAACCAAATGAAGTAAATATAGAAAGGCACACAAAAATAAGAATTAAAAAATACAGATACTTTTTAGGTTTCTTACTGCTCCCTTGTGGAGATCTTTGGAGAGTCAAAAAATTAACTTTAACATTAGATGGACATATAAATATAGTGCTACACTCAGGAGGAGTGTAGTAGGTTGGATTTGGCAGATGTAGCAGCTGTAGCGGCCGAAATACTAAATGTCTTTTTGCAAAATTGTTTCACAGAGGAAGAGTGCACTGTAGTTCCTTCTCTAGATTGACGCTCCGATGACAAAATGGTAGATATCGAAACAGATGGCAGAGGGACAGAGAAACAATTAAAATCGCTCAAAAGAGGAAAGGCCAGTGGACCTGATGGGATACCAGTTCGATTTTACACAGAGTACGCGAAGGAACTTGCCCCCCTTCTTGCAGTGGTGTACCGTAGGTCTCTAGAAGAGCGTAGCGTTCCAAAGGATTGGAAAAGGTCACAGGTCATCCCCGTTCTCAAGAAGGGACGTCGAACAGATGTGCGGAACTATAGACCTATATCTCTAACGTCGATCAGTTGTAGAATTTTGGAACACGTATTATGTTCGAGTATAATGACTTTTCTGGAGACTAGAAATCTACTTTGTAGGAATCAGCATTGGTTTCGAAAAAGAAGATCGTGTGAAACCCAGCTCACTCTCTTCCTCCACAAGACTCAGAGGGCCATAGACACGGGTTCCCAGGTTTCTTGACTACCGCAAGGCGTTTGATACAGTTCCCCACAGTTGCTTAATGAACAAAGTAAGAGCACATGGACTATCAGACCAATTGTCTGATTGGATTGAAGAGTTCCTAGATAACAGAACGCAGCACGTCATTCACGGAAAGAAGTCTTCCGAAATAAGAGTGATTTCAGGTGTGCCGCAGGGGAGTGTCGTAGGACCGTTGCTATTCACAATATACATAAATGACCTTGTGGATAACATCGGAAGTTCACTGAGGCTTTTCACGGATGATGCTGTAGTATATCGAGAGGTTATAACAATGGAAAATTGTACTGAAATGTAGGAGATCTGCAACGAATTGACGCATGGTGCTGGGAATGGTCATTGAATCTCAATATAGACAAGTGTAATGTGCTGCGAATACATAGAAAGAAAGATCCTTTATCATTTAGCTACAATATAGCAGGTCAGCAATTGGAAGCAGTTAATTCCATAAATTATCTGGGAGTAGGTGTTAGGAGTGATCTAAAATGGAATGACCATATAAAATTAATCGTCGGTAAAGCAGATGCCAGACAGATTCATTGGAAGAATTCTAAGGAAATGCAATCCTAAAACAAAGGAAATAGGTTACAGTACACTTGTTCGTCCACTGCTTGAATATTGCTCCACTAGTGTGGGATTAGTACCAGATAGTGTTGATAGAATAGATAGAGAAGATCCAACGGAGAGCAACGCGCTTCGTTGCAGGATCATTTAGTAGTCGAGGAAGCGTTACGGAGATGATAGATAAACTCTAGTGGAAGACTGCAGGAGAGACGCTCAGTAGCTCGGTACAGGTTTTTGTTGAAGTTTCGAGAACATACCTTCACCGAGGAGTCAAGAAGTATATTTCTCCCTCCTACGTGTATCTCGCGAAGAGACCATGAGGATAAAATTAGAGAGATTAGAGTCCACACAGAGGCATACCGACAATCCTTCTTTCCACGAACAATACGAGACTGGAATAGAAGGGAGAACCGATAGAGGTACTCAAAGTATCCTCCGCCACGCTTGCGGAGTATGGATGTAGATGTAGATGAACTGGTGGTAAGAGACGGGTGACCTCTTTACCTTACATCATCAGTGGTAACTGCAGTGTTGGGCGCAGTACTTCTCTCCAGTTTATGGCAGCAACAGGTAGGAATCTGGACTATTGCCAGACCAGAGATGGGGCAGGAGATGACAAACGGTTTCTCTTGTTGAAGACAGTCCTCTAGCAGCAGTTGTCAGTGTCGTGAAAAGTGCTTGCAGACGTCGAGCGCTAATGAGTCTCTCCTTTCTGGTCAACTGCGGCGTTACATTCAGTTAGAGATCTTTTCATCAGACTGCGGTGGCGCCAGGTGGTCCCGTGATATCCATTACCTGCTGGCTGCAGGCGAGGCACCCCTGCAGTTGCTTTCACTCTTCACTGGCATGAGTGAAATGGACGAGAAGGACTGTGTCTGCACCTTAATCGCCCTTGAGCTGCCGCAGTGTCATCACGTCCGCCGGTTGCCTGCGATGTCACCACAGGGCGGGGGGATGAGTCGTCTGTAGCTCTCTGCTCCCGATCTAGCTCTGCAGTGACGTCATGTCAGCTGGACTCTCGCCCAAGGACGTTTCCCCTGCTGTAACATACTGGCAGCTGTGCCCGAGCTCTCACTACGATAACTGATCCCTGCCAGCCACATTGTGACATGGGTGGCTGCACTGTGGTGAGCCACGTAAAGCCGTGGTCTCCTGCTCGGTTGCCGTTTGGAACACCGTAGTCCTTTGCATAATCCTTAGGAAATGTCTTTTAGAGCCATGTTTTTACAATAAACGCTTACAAAAACAGATACATAGAAAATCATAATAGATACACTGAAGAGGCGAAGAAACTGGTACACCAGCCTAATATCGTGTAGGGCCCCCACGAGCACGAAGAAGTGCCACAACAAAATTGTTCAAATTGCTCTAAACACTGTGGAACTTAACATCTGAGGTCATCAGTCCCCTAGACTTAGAACTACTTAAACCTAACTAATTTAAGGACATGACACACACCCATGCCCAAGGCAGTATTCGAACCTGCGACTGTAGCAGCTGCCGGTTCCGGACTGAAGCGCCTAGTACCGCTCGGTCACAACGGCCGGCGGGTGTCACAACACAACGTGGCATGGTCTCGAATAACGTTTGAAGTAGTGCTAGTGGGAACTGATACCATGAATTCTGCAGGACTGTCTATAAATCCGTATGAGAATGAGGGGCTGGAGATCTCTTCCGAACATCACGATGCGAGGCATCCCAGATATGCTCAATAATGTTCATGTCTGGTGAGTTTGGTGACCTGTGGAAATGTTTAAACTCGGAAGAGTGTTCCTGGAGCTGTGGGCGGCGGGTGGGATAATTGTTAGAAGGTCCTATTATTTGTTTAATGCTATTGTTTGCCGTTCTCAACACTGGCTCTCTAACTACAATATTGGCTACCAGAAAGTGATTAGCAAAACGTGAAGCCTGTAATTAGAATTCCTAGTGCCCACTTCATTTGAGAAATACATTTATAGCTACAGCTTATTGCTCTGAGGAATTAGGAGATTGTCTGGGATTCATGATCAAAAACCATTCTCTCTAAAATGTTCACTATATTCGGAAAGTCACAGACCAAAATGAATCCACACAATCCAACTACCAGATCAGTTCAGAGTCTAATGCACTGACGTAACTATAACTGTTCAAATTAAATGTTTAAGTGAATGCTCGCCATAATTTGATGATAATATTCATCAAACGCCACACTAATAATGGTAGAATGTCTATCTTGTGGCGGCACGTGAAAATACGACATACACAAACTAAAGATACATCATTAACGTCATCCCAAAATTAACACTTCACTCGAAAACGATTTCATGGTTACGCGTATCCCGAGTAACTTATTACAGCATCCGAGGCTGTTTATATCAACGATATTGACGCGACGCGATTCCCGGCACAGGTGGTGCGCTAATGAGAGTCTGGAGAGAACTGGGGCCTGCTTCCTTCTCGCGCAGCGTTCTTACATATAAAGCCGCGGTGCGGACGGCTAACGGAACGCCTGATCAAATCTGCTCTCCCGACTAGCCGCTGGGCTAGTAATGCACCACTTTAAGTTATCGAATAAATCATTGCTTCTTTTGCTGATGGCCGATGAAGCTTTCAAATTAAATGTGCAGTCAGCACACAGGTAAGTAATCATAATAAAAGTCTGACGTGGCTAAGTCAAATATTTTGGGCGAGATAATTAATTTAATTACACTACATGCGGTAGACAAGCTCTGAACTTGCCGTTTGGAGATACGCTATCGCTATAGTTTTATAGTTATTCAGTTGAAACTTCTCACATCTTTATGATTATAGCGGATCTCCCTTCTACTCAAATTTAAACATCTTACCTTTATTTATTCGCATACTTAATCTATCTTGCTTCCTTAATTTTTAAGATAAAAATCAGAAAATCATGAATTTCAACTAAAATTTTAATTTCTGAGATTCGGAATACTGTTTCTACTACATTATTATGCAGAAGGAATCTAAATATAAAATTTTAAGTTTCTAGCTCTTTTCTGTTGCGTCATTGATTTTTACAGAAAAACGTCCAAATTTCGAAAATGGTTAAAGTTATTGAACTGATATTCAACACATATTGATTTAGTATTACTCCTGACATGCTAGAAACGTTTCAGGCTATTTACTTGATTTTTAAAGTACTGCGCAACATTTATGACGTCAAAGCTAGTTACAGCGGACTGGCTGGCACACAATGGAAAGACTGATGTGAATTTTATAAGGTGTGAGTAGGCTGCTTCCTTACAGAGCCACTCTATGGCAATTCTGGACGTGTGGAGTGCGCATTGTCCTGTTGGAGTTCCCAAATACCGTCTAAATGCAGGTGATCAGACAGAAAGCTTATGTAGGTGTCACGTGTCACATCGTCTCTAAACATATCAGGTGGCCCATATTACTCCAATATTACAGAGCCTCCTCCAACTTGAACAGTCCTCAGTGTCACGTGTCACATCGTATCGAGGCATATCATGAGGCCCATATCCCTTCAACATTACAGAGCCTCCTCCAACTTGAACAGTCCCCTACTGACATTCAGGGTCCATGGATTCTTGAGTTGTTTCTACGCCCGCACACGTCCATCCGCTCGATACAATTTGAAACGAGACTCGTCCGACCAGGCAACATGTTTCCAATCATCAATAGTCTCCTGTCGGTGTTGGCGTGGCCAGGCGAGACGTAAGGATTTGTGTTGTGCAATCATCAAGAGTATACGAGTGGACCCCCTGCTCCAAAAGCCCATAACGATGATGTTTCATAGAACTGTTCACACGCAGACACTTGCTGATGGCGCAGCATTGCCTGACATTCACAGCACAGTCATGAAATGGTTTTATGTGAAGCTCTCCACTTCATCGCTGCCTCGGAGGTGCTATGTTTGATCGCTCGTGCTCCGCCTATAACACCATGTTCAACGTCACCTAAATCTTGATAACCTGCCATCGTAGGAGCAGTAACCGATCTAATAATTGCGCCAGACGCTTTTTGTCTTATATAAGCGTTGTGTAACGCCCCAAGGCCAGAAAACCCCAATTAACAAACTTTGCGGAAATTTAAGGTAGGGAAGTGAGTCATCTTGACTGTGACGGCAACTATTGACGATAAAATCTACACTGGTCATGTTTTAGCACCTATATCATTCAAATAATGAGAATAGCATACAAAAAGGGTAGATGAAAGGATTATCATAGATTCTTTATCAAATATCTATAGAATAAATTCAAAATCATATGAACGAAGGTTAAATTCAAGAAAGTAAATCAGTCAAAGATAACTTTTACCATGGAAGAGAGTTGTAGCTGCATCGAAAAGGAAATTCAATGCGACTATAATGCAATTTGGATATGGAAATGTTCAGTTAGTTAGTTGCT
Source organism: Schistocerca serialis cubense (assembly GCF_023864345.2). Classification (NCBI taxonomy): domain Eukaryota; kingdom Metazoa; phylum Arthropoda; class Insecta; order Orthoptera; family Acrididae; genus Schistocerca; species Schistocerca serialis. The sequence goes on from NC_064645.1 coordinate 444,755,339, forward strand.
CTTGAGTCGCTCTAGAGTACTTTTGCGATAGTTGTCTGCATGCAAACGCTATTAGATTGTTTCACTTTTGGAAGTTTGATAATTCGTGAGGTAGAGACTGAAGTATTGCTCAATCATTCGACTGAGCGGTGGAGTTGTAAGACGAGTCTTAGACTTCAACTAAGTGATACTGGTTTATCGGACTTAGCCTTCGTACTGATGAACTGTTACAAACCTTGAGAGCAATGGATCAACGACAGAAAAACAATTCGTAGTCTTGAGTAGGACACAATAAAACGAAGACACGAAGAAAGACAAGTACGCCGAGTAGTCAAATGTTGTCGTCAGCGTCATGATTACTGAACTGAAGTTAATGTTGAATGATGTATCGGTGTGCGTGTCTTGTAGGGACAAACAATTAATTACAGAAAGAACAAGAAAATTTTAGTCAAAAGATAAATCTTACGTGTCGCATAACTCATTAAACGGGCAATACAATGTGTATTAATGCAAGTTGATTGTTTAAACATTTTACGTGACTAAGTGAGTACATGAATAATGGACAGTGAAAAGTGATTTGTTTAAACCAGTATTATGGCGCATTAAAAAAACATTTACTTCAACATAAGTTATCTCTAGAGTTACGTCGGACCTTGTTAGTAACTTAGCAACAGAATAGAAGACAGCAAAATGTCATCCTCAAAAATGGCTCTGAGCACTATGGGACTTAACATCTGAGATCATCAGTCCCCTAGAACTTAGAACTACTTAAACCTAACTGACCTAAGGACATTACACACATCCATGCCCGAGGCAGGATTAGAATCTGCGACCGAAAAAGTCGCGCAGTTCCAGACTGAAGCCCCTAGAACCGCTCGGTCACAGCGGCCGGCTATTTCATCCTTGCTGTGTACGATGTGAAAAACGACCGAAATGATGAAATCAAGAATCAAGATTTTGTTTCATCTCGGGACTAACCGGGCATAAAAATAAAAATAAACGATTGCAGTTTACCAGTTCGCACAAGCTGAGAAGACTATTTCTAAACCACGTCAGGAGTTGTGTTCTTACGAGAGTTACAGATGCTGTTCCACTTCATACCGACGGGGACGAACATCGTTTCGAGTCGCGTCTCCTCCCGGCGATTGAAGATGGAGGGAAGTGACGTCACATTAGTTGGCGCCTACAACGTGGGGCTCGACGACGCCAAGCGTCACAATTGGCAACTGCCATACCTCTGTATTTGAAAGCTGATGCCTATGTTAGTTTCTTTGGCGGTTCAGTTTATATGAACTGACGGTCATTATACTTTACAATATAATTAATGGAGAAAGAAACGTTCCTTGCTGCTATGTTTCGTTTAAATAAAAAACGAAACATCGATAGTTAATCTCTCATCGAAAAATCTCCAAAAGTAATCATTTTATAAGACTTTTATCCATTGTGGATGTGGAACACTGCGACTGTGGTGTGAAAAGGTTTTCAGAAATTACTGCAACCAGTCGCCTTTTATGTAGATGTATTTTATTTAACCATGACCGGTTTCGAGCTGCCTAGCAACTCATCATCAGATGGTATATACATTTAGTGCTTTTTTTTTTTGTACCCATTGTGTGGGTGGTTGAGTATCTGTGGCTAGACAGAAACGAGAACAAATAATCGCTACATGTGGTACAGTAACACGAAATATTTACAGCATAATTTATGTTTAACGTATAAGAGCAAATAATCACTACATGTGGTACAGTTACACGAAATATTTACAGTTTAATTTACGTTTTGAGGTGTTACTTACAGATAAATCTTTCTGCAGGTATATATATATCTCTTTTAGGACGTATTTTTGAAACCATTGTGTCTTGTTTTTCACAATTTCACAAGTTAAAACTTTCACTAGATGTATATTACTTTTATGAGGCACTGTTGGAAACATATATCTTGTTTTTCGTAAACATCGCTGAACACACTTAGCCACAGATACGAATACAGGATTTACACATTATGAACAAGCCAAAGATTGCAATATAACTACAGTATCAAAGATTTCAAGTTGACCAGAGGCATTATTAGTCATCACACACACTGACAAGAGATTTGCCTTTATTACATAGAAAATAAATGTAAATTAGCTTAAACTAGTAAAATGTTTATTTATAAATTAACTGTGCAATTTTAACAGGTATATAAAAAACTAGATTTTTTACATTATATTTCAGTTACATTTAAGATTATTGGTATTGAGAGTATTATGACAGCTAATTTCTTGCTCGTTCCATTGGCTGATCTTGGCATATGATGTCTGGGATGAGAGGTTGATGGTTGACTTGAAATAATAAGTGATGCTGGTACTTGAAAGGGTGTGGAAAAGGAGTTGGCGGTGGGGGGGGTGTATAGGAAAAAGGAGAGGGGGGGGGTTGAGAGGGTGATGTGGAGAGAGAAGAGAGCTGAAGGGGGGGGCAGAAGTGGTACAAGAATGATCAAAATGCTCTAGCCCATGATGCAAACAAAATAATAAAGAAAACCATAGATGCACAAAGGCTCCACAGTAATAAACATGATGAATCTGCAACACTGAAACAAATTAACAAAAAGCTATCAAACAGTAGTGCCCTTGTTGTTAAATCTGACAAAGGCAGCACAGCCGTGATAATGTACGAGTCTGATTACATTAAGAAAACCCTAGAATTTTTCAAGAATAATAACATAACTGAGTTGAAATCTGACCCCACTCCCAAATACCAAGCTAAAATAAAAGACATGTTAAAAAATTGTAACTTTCTGCTGACATCCAATGAAGCCAAACAATGTGTTATAATGAACCCTACAGCACCAAAGCTTAGATGACAACCTAAAATTCATAAAGATGGACACCCGATACGCCCGATTGTGAATTCCATAAATAGCCCAGGGTACAAAGTGACTAAAAAACTGCATGAAATACTCAAGAAATATTATACATTCCCAACCAATTATTCCATAAAAAACACCTATGATTTGATTGACAGTATCAGAGAAATTTCCATTCCCAATGCAGCTAACTTTGCATCCCTTGATATTATCAACCTGTACACAAACATACCTATAATAGACACACTTCGAATAATAAAAAATAACTTATTACAACATAAAAAGTTAAGTGACATGGAAATCTGTGAGCTGATGGATTTACTTGAATTAGTGCTGTCCCACAATTACTTCACCTTCAACAACAAAATATATATTCAACATGATGGTCTAGCAATGGGCAGTAGTCTAGCTGGCCTTCTTGCTGACATCTACATTAATGATCTCGAAATTAAATTCTTTAAAGCAAACCCAATAGAAACAGACAAAATCATTTATTATAAACGATATGTTGATGACACCCTGTTGTTATATGATGGGACAGCCACTGAAATTGAGGCCTTAGCTGGTAAACTTAATAATGTTCACCCCAAAATACAGTTCACAGTAGAACACCAAACCCAAAAAGGTATCTATTTTCTTGACCTAAACATAACACATCACAACAACAAACATAAATTTCAGATATATAGGAAACCCACCACTTCAGATGTCATAATAAACAATACATCATGCCACCCAAATCAGCATAAACTAGCTTTTTTCAAATCAGCACTTAACCGTATCAACAAGATTGAAGCTGATCCTACTGCAAAAATTAATGAAATCAATATATTAAAAACAATAGCATCAAACAATGCTTATGACCCAAGCATAATTGAAAAATTAGATAAAAACATTATATCTAACAAAGCAAAACCAGCAAGCCAGACCTCAGTAGCAGAAGAAACCAAATTCGTTTGTATGCCGTTTCTCGGCAATATCTCATACAAACTTGCTAAGCTATTCAAACCACATAATGTCAAAATAAGTTTTCACACTAACAACAAAATACAGAACAAAATAGTCCACAACACCAAAAGAGCCAGCACACCCTACCAAAAATCTGGTATATATAAATTAAGATGTGACAGCTGCTCCTGCTACTACATAGGGCAAACAGGTAGAAATTTTGAGACCCGATACAAAGAGCACACTGATGCACTTCGCCTAAACAACTTAAATAGATCCACTTTTGCTACCCATCTAGCAGATAATAAACATTCCATAACAGACATTAAAACTAACCTTCAAATCCTACACACTGTAGACAAGGGATTCAAGATGGATCTTCTCGAACAATTAGAGATTTTTACCCACAAACATAATTCCCCACATACCATTTTAAATGAGCAGACAGAATTGGCGAATAACTCCTTCTTTCAGAATTTTAAGGATTCTTTGAACTTAAAAAACTAAACAGTCATTCAGAAACAAAATGCCCCCCCCCCCCCCCACACACACACATAAAAGCTTGTACCACTTCTGCCCCCCCCTTCAGCTCTCTTCTCTCTCCACATCACCCTCTCAACCCCCCCCCCCTCTCCTTTTTCCTATACACCCCCCCCCCACCCCCCCCCCCCCCCACCGCCAACTCCTTTTCCACACCCTTTCAAGTACCAGCATCACTTATTATTTCAAGTCAACCATCAACCTCTCATCCCAGACATCATATGCCAAGATCAGCCAATGGAAGGAGCAAGAAATTAGCTGTCATAATACTCTCAATACCAATAATCTTAAATGTAACTGAAATATAATGTAAAAAATCTAGTTTTTTATATACCTGTTAAAATTGCACAGTTAATTTATAAATAAACATTTTACTAGTTTAAGCTAATTTACATTTATTTTCTATGTAATAAAGACAAATCTCTTGTCAGTGTGTGTGATGACTAATAATGCCTCTGGTCAACTTGAAATCTTTGATACTGTAGTTATATTGCAATCTTTGGCTTGTTCATAATGTGTAAATCCTGTATTCGTATCTGTGGCTAAGTGTGTTCAGCGATGTTTACGAAAAACAAGATATATGTTTCCAACAGTGCCTCATAAAAGTAATATACATCTAGTGAAAGTTTTAACTTGTGAAATTGTGAAAAACAAGACACAATGGTTTCAAAAATACGTCCTAAAAGAGATATATATATACCTGCAGAAAGATTTATCTGTAAGTAACACCTCAAAACGTAAATTAAACTGTAAATATTTCGTGTAACTGTACCACATGTAGTGATTATTTGCTCTTATACGTTAAACATAAATTATGCTGTAAATATTTCGTGTTACTGTACCACATGTAGCGATTATTTGTTCTCGTTTCTGTCTAGCCACAGATACTCAACCACCCACACAATGGGTACAAAAAAAAAAAAAAAAAAAAAAAAGCACTAAATGTATATACCATCTGATGATGAGTTGCTAGGCAGCTCGAAACCGGTCATGGTTAAATAAAATACATCTACATAAAAGGCGACTGGTTGCAGTAATTTCTGAAAACCTAATCATTTTATAATTGTCAAGCCGTTGCTGTTGTGCATGTCAGCATCATGTTACACTACTGGCCATTAAAATTGCTACACTAAGAAGAAATGCAGATGATAAACGAGTATTCATTGGCCAAATATATTATACTAGAACTGACATGTGATTACATTTTCACGGAACTTGGGTGCATAGATCCTGAGAAATCAGAACCCATAACAACCACCTCTGGCCGTAATAACGGCCTTGATACGCCTGGGCATTGAGTCAAATAGAGCTTGGATGGCGTGGACAGGTACAGCTGCCCATGAAGCCTCAACACGATACCACAGTTCATCAACAGTAGTGACTCGTGTATTGTGACGAGCTAGTTGCTCGGCCACCATTGACCAGATGTGTTCAATTGGTGAGAGATCTGGAGAATGTGCTGGCCAGGGCAGCAGTCGAACATTTCCTGTATCCAGAAGGCCCGTACAGGACCTGCAACATGCGGTCGTGCATTATCCTGCTCAAATGTAGGGTTTCGCAGGGATCGAATGAAGGGTAGAGCCACGGGTCGTAACACATCTGAAATGTGACGTCCACTGTTGAAAGTGTCTTGCAAACACAATACAAAAGTGTCTTGTTGTCTTGCAAACGTCCCCATCTGTTGACTCAGGGCTGCACGATCCGTTACAAAAATGGCTCTGAGCACTATGGGACTTAACTGCTGTGGTCATCAGTCCCCTAGAACTTAGAACTACTAAAACCTAACTAACCTACGGACATCACACACACCCATGCCCGAGGCAGGATTTGAACCTGCGACCGTAGCAGCAGCGCGGCTCCGGACTGGAGCGCCTTGTACCGGATCCGTTACAGCCATGAGGATAAGATGCCTGTCATCTCGACTGCTAGTGATACGGGGCCGTTGGGATCCAGCACGGCGTTCCGTATTAAGCTCCTGAACCCCCGATTCCATATTCTGCTAACAGTCATTGGATCTCGACCAACGCGAGCAGCAATGTCGCGATACGATGAACCGCAATCGCGATAGGCTGCAATCCGCCCTTAATCAAAGTCGGAAACGTGTTGGTACGCATTTCTCATCTTTACACGAGGCATCACAACAACTTTTCACCAGGCAACGCCAGTCAGCTGCTGTTTGTGTACGAGAAATCTGTTGGAAACTTTCTTCATGTCAGCAAGTTGTAGGTGTCGCCACCGGCGCCAACCTTGTGTGAAGGCTCTGGAAAGGTAATCATTTGCATATCACAGCATCTTCTTCCTGTCAGTTGAATTTCGCGTCTGTAGCACATCATCTTCATGGAGTAGCAATTTTAATGGCCAGTAGTGTATTTTCCCAACAAGCCAATGGGCAAAGCCAGCACATCCTGCACATTGATACTGTAGGCAGTCTCATGTCACGCTACACTTACTTCCAATTATTCTCCCCATTACCAAGTTTAGCTACATCTAACCTTTTCTACTTTACGTTACTCTGGACTTTGATACTTCTCCTTAAGCCAACGTATTGGGTGTTAACGCTGATGCGGATATCAATCGCAGAATCTAGTTAGAATACTGGGCTCTGAGCTCTGAGCACTATAGGACTTAACATCTGCGGTCATCAGTCCACTAGAACTTAGAACTACTTAAACCTAACTAACCTAAGGACATGACACACATCCATGCCCGAGTCAGGATTCGAACCTGCGACGTAGTTAGAATACTGCTGACCGCCATCTGTACATTCCTGTTGTGCTGTCAGCATAGATAAGATATTAGCAGGAATTCACCTTACCCTCTGAAACAGGCCAATAACTCTCAATAATCGACATACAGATATCATCAATTAAAAGCTGCGAAAATGACATAAAAATAACAGGTTTTGTTAAAAAAAATTTAGTACAGAACGAGTTGTAACTTTCGTTTTCATATGGTCCTCTAAAGACGTACTACCGTGACTCGCACTCCATGTGCTGACGCCACGTAATACAAACTTTGCTCATAACGCTCCGTTAGCGATGGCGATCCATCATGAAAGTACCTCAAGACGAATACCATCGCACTGCTAGTGATAGTCCATAAACGATAACCACAGGCGAAAAAGTAACACCATCGAAAAATATCGCGCCATAGGCGATTATCCGACGAGAACACATCACTCTAGTGGCGATAACCCTAATCGAAACACAGCGAGAAAAGTAACCATAGTCGATCGTCAACACGCTCTGGCGTGAACATCCCCTGTCCATCTCGCAAGACACACTCATCGACATCGGTGGCATGATCGAGATCACGCCTAGATGAACTATTGGACTGTGGTACCGTATCGCCTCCTCAGTCCGAAATGTGGAACAGATCGTGCATACGCCCCACCGGCAATGCACACAATATGAACAAAAGAAACCAAACTGTTACTACATTCCAATATGAATCTGAGAAAAATTGTGTCTCCAGTACTGGTGCAATTATTTCTGAACCAAGAAAGCAATTTTGACCTTGTTCCAAGACACGCCTTTGCTGTGGCGCGACAGCAACCAATAGAACAATGTTCAAGTGTTGAACCAACTAGTTTTGTCAGAAACCTGAGATGTATCCGCCGAGAAACCGGACCTTTCCTATCCAAGAAATAAATGCCGTTAAGTGGAACACGAGAGGATACCAGTAGGTGACAAATTTGCAGTCATCAGAGTGAAAATGCAGGTCAGAAAACAACGAACGCCAAACTCAATGCTCAGATGTCACAGTAGAAGATCTTATTCGTTAATTATAGTAATAAATCATCCAGAAAGTGTCAATGTGAACAAATAAAGAGCAATACACTAAATGACTACTTAAATGAATCGGAAACAAACGATTCTCATCAGAAATTTAATGATATAACTGTCTAACTCTACAAGTTTGCCCGTACCGATCTCATGTTTGTGTTTTCGTTTTCTTTTTTTTTCTTTTTTTTCCGAGGCCGCGCAACGGCCGTTTGTGAGATATTAGTAGGACTTATGCTGAGGTTTCTGCTTGAAGGATTACGTGGTCTAATTCCCACTACGTCATTCTGGTGATCCCGTTGTGCACTTCGCCTACAAATCTCTCCATTATTCCTTGTTTGCCCTGAGTTCGAGACCGGCTTCACGAAGTGGTTAGAATTTTGCATTTGTTTACTGCTACTATTTCCGTTTTCGTGAAAGTTACACCATATGTCCCCCCTCTGCTCTATCGTTCCACTTAGGTTCATTATTAAATCATCGGCCTTGATGCTGACTTCTTATTGACCTATTCCTGTGTGTATTTTCCCGTTATTACTTCCTGCAGACGCACCTTGCGAATTCGTTCATTATGTCTCATTCGGTCCCTAGCGTTTTGTGCTTCCTTGACAGTCTCGTAGAGCACTTTTGAATGATTTTATTGTGTCATCACATTTGCCAATGAGCAGTTCCTCGTACCTGAATGGCAATTCCATTTAGTAGTGTCGCATTATCTCCTTACACTGTACGGTTCCTGCTGACAAGCGTCTCGAAACAGTTTACCAGGCTGCGGCATTTTGGTTTCGTAATTCTTCCCTAACATAATCTCCTGTTTGATCTTTCCTTGGGCGTCCTGTGACCAGTAGGTATTTAGTAAAGCCTCTCTGAATTCACCGTTGCTCCGGCAGTTTGCTGCAAATTTACACATTTTCTCTGCTATTAAACCTCCCAGATGTCCACAGACGAGTTCCAATTCGTATACTAGTGGCCATGACTCGGGTAGTACCCTATTATACTGAGAAATACATGACTTGGAGGGTAGCGAATTGTGGTTCTCTTTGTAAACCTGAGAATTTTGAATTGAGAGAAAATTTTTTAAGGCACAATATTCGTAATATTGCGGCCCTTGACTTCCTCTAAATTCTGGTTCTCGTGCGCCCGAGATTTCATGGCCGATTGATCCCTGAATGATGTTTTACCCTCGCATTATCATAGTCATGTAGCAATGTTTCTGTGCGTATGACTGGCGCGCAGTTGTGGTCCTGCTCAGTATTTTGTGTACTACACGCAGCCGTCCGTTGTGACCGAGCGGTTCTAGGCGCTTCAGTCCGGAACCGCGCCGCTGCTACGGTCGCAGGTTCGAATCCTGCCTCGGGCATGGATGTGTGTGATGTCCTTAGGTTTAAGTAGGTCTAAGTCTAGGGGACTGATGACCTCAGATGTTAAGTCCCACAGTGGTCAGTGGCATTTCAACCATTTTTACTACACGCCACTGATTGCGCGAGCTCGGCCGAGCGCCGTGCCCCATTTAGCAAGCGCTCCTGCCTGGCCGTGGATGTGGTTCCATCTTGGATATCACTACTTTGTCTTTGACATTCTTGGTGACCAACGGACTCACGGCGACGATCTCTTGCTGCTGCCTGAATTTCTACACGAGCGAACAGTTCGCACTTTCCTCATGTCATACGCCAGCTCATCCTGCTGAGTGGTGAGACGTGTTTGTTCGTCTTTAATTTGTAACGTTTTTCCTGTGTCTATTCAGCTTCTGTCACTGTTTTTTAACGGAGAAATAGCCTTCATGGTTGAACTCACTTCGACCTTTGCCTGCGCTGCCCGATTTCGCGCAGTTTGGGCATTTTTCCGTGCATCTCCTGCTGCTAATCTGGCTGTCCTAGCCTCACGCCTGTACTCTACCACTACCTCTCGCTCCCCTTCTGACTTTTCCTAATGTCTTCCATCTCTGCTTTTACACCCATAACTTCATTCCTTATCTGATTTACGTTTTCGACTAACACATCAGCCCTCCTTTAAATTTCCTTAATTTTTTTCATTACTTTGTCCTGTCTCTTTTTTCCCTTGTCTAGTCGCTTCTAAATCTCCCTAATGTCATTATTGAGGATCTCCAGTCTCTGATTTTTTTTCTGCCGTCTGTGCTTCGTTTTCTTGTCGTCCCTTCTCTGCCTCTTAGGTAAATTGAATGATCGATACTAACTGCGCACTTCCTGTAACATACTCGGGACTAGGCGAACGCGATTCAATTGATCTCTGACCCCGTGTCCGCGAAATCGGACTATTGCTTTCCCTTACTGTTCCTCTTTCCGTATCTACAGAACCTACGTGACCTGCGACCTCGGCATCCTTTTCAGTTTCGTTTCCTGAATGAACTGAACCGTGATCCTCGGAGTGTTCTGCATTTGACGTTTGAGTCCCTTTTTCAGAGTGATATAAATGAACCTCTTCCGCCATCCTGTCTTGTTCTGCATCAGTGACTGGCACGACATTAGAGTGCAGCCTTTCTCACTACACCCACGAGAATTGCTTCTCGTAAGCATTCAGATCAATTACTACTTTCGCAAGTGTCCGACTCTCACGCATCGAACGCGAAAATTCTGCTATGACCTTCTTTCAAATAATGCACACATTTATGCCTAAGCCCATGAAACAAAACCTACTCTAAAATGTCGTACGCATCCCCGTAAAGAAATTAGCTCCACAAAACTTGCGCAACGCTTTTAGCAACGACGCAACATCTGACGAGAAATGACGTAGAAGTCATTGACAAGACAGAAAGAGAAACAAATATAGATGACACAGACAATTCATACACTGAAATAAAAAGACTACAGCATACTATAAATCACTGAGATACAACGTATAGCACCAAAACCGAGTCTTAATCTTCTCAGTGCACCACACTCTCACTTTAAGAAAAAAAGAAAAAAAAACACGTCTGTTCCGCAAGATAACGTACTAACTACCTCAAGGAAAAAAAAAAAAAAAAGCCGTGATTCGATTCGAGTTCCTGGCCGATGGTCGCCAACTGCAAGAGATCGCTTGCTTTAATCAGATATACAGGGCGAGTCACCTAACGTTACCGCTGGATATATTTCGTAAACCACATCAAATACTGACGAACCGATTCCACAGACCGAACGTGAGAAGAGGGGCTAGTGTAATTGGTTAATACAAACCATACAAAAATGCATGGAAGTATGTTTTTTAACACAAACATACGTTTTTTTAAATGGAACCACATTAGTTTTGCTAGCATATCTGAACGTATGAACAAATACGTAATCAGCGCCGTTTGTTGAATTGTAAAATGTTAATTACATCCGGAGATACTGCAACCTAAAGTTGACGCTTGAGTACCACTCCTCCGCTGTTCGATCGTGTGTATCGGAGAGCACCGAATTACGTAGGGATCCAAAGGGAACGGTGATGAACCTTAGGTACAGAAGAGACTGGAACAGCACATTACGTCCACATGCTAACACCTTTTTATTGGTCTTTTTCACTGACGCACATGTACATTACCATGAGGGGTGAGGTACACGTACACCCGTGGTTTCCGTTTTCAATTACGGAGTGGAATAGAGTGTGTCCCGATATCTCAGGCCAATAGATGTTCAATGTGGTGGCCATCATTTGCTGCACACAATTGCAATCTCTGGCGTAATGAATGTCGTACACGCCGCAGTACATCTAGTGTAATGTCGCCGCAGGCTGCCACAATACGTTGTTTCATATCCTCTGGGGTTGTAGGCACATCACGGTACACATTCTCCTTTAACGTACCCCACAGAAAGAAGTCCAGAGGTGTAAGATCAGCAGAACGGGCTGGCCAATTTATGCGTCCTCCACGTCCTATGAAACGCCCGTCGAACATCCTGTTAGGGTCAGCCTAGTGTTAATTGCGGAATGTGCAGGTGCACCATCATGCTGATACCATATACGTCGACGCGTTTCCAGTGGAACATTTTGGAGCAACGTTGGCAGATCATTCTATTGAAACGCGATGTATGTTGCAGTGCTCTCCGATACACACGATCGAACAGCAGAGGAGTGGTACTCAAGCGTCAAATTTAGGTTACAATATCTCTGGATGTAATTAACATTTTACAATGCAACAAACGGCACTGATTACGTATTTGTTTATATGTTCAGATGTGCTAAAAATAACGTGGTTCCATTTAAGAAAACGTGGGTTTGGGTTAAAAAACATACTTCCGTACATTTTTGTATGGTTTGTATTAAACAATTACACTAGCCCCTCTCCTCACGTTCGGTCTGTGGAATCGGTTCGTCAGTATTTGATGTGGTTTACGAAATATATCCAGCGGTAACATTAGGTGACTCACCCTGTATATATCCAAGTGATGCTAGATGTTGAATGTTGTTATATGTACGTAAAGAGATGTATTATCTTCTCAACAATCTTAAAATCGTGAGCTGAATGAAAAAAGAAGCACATTTCGGGAAAAAAAGGACTCATCATGAAGGGTAGAATCCAGTAGATGTGGTGTACACTGTAATGGTTCTTTTATTTACGTGACCATTACGGCACTCCAACCCCAGTTCTCGATACCAGTAATATCGTAGTACTTTTCTGCGAAGTAACAGACAGATTTTTGTGACAATATTCACATTTGGTTTTATTAATGTATAGGTACTCCGATGTATCGATATATTACAGTGATATGGTTCTTGTGTGTATTCATTTCTATGAGACTGTCATAACCATTGACTTACTTGTAACCGTTTTGGCGCGAATGTGCATAGAGCAGTCTTTGTTTCACTTTGCAGAAGTTAAGTTAATATTTCGCTTTGTAAAAGAACAGTCAGGTCTTGTGCGTGGTTAAAGTGGAAATTAAATATATGAAGATTGATACAAAACTGATTTCTTGATGATGTGGCAATTAAGAAGAAGTATATGCGAATTTACTAGAAGTTTAATAAAAATGTGTGTCGTGAACACCAAGTCAAAAATTATTTCTACCATACCATTGTTCTGATCTGGGATTGTTTGATCATTAAGAATTTCCTAAAAAACGCATTTGTTAGGTCTTCAAATATTGCTAAAATACAGATCTGGACCTTATAGCAGTCGAAGTGGAATCACCCTAGAATCAACAAAATGAGCCATAACAAATTCGACGAAATCTACGTGGGAATCCATTCAAGATAAGTGCCAAAATTAATGACTTTTTTTCAGTGACTTCATTATTTCCATTCTAACGATACCATCCACAGTCAATAACTTTGTTGTTACCCGATAAAGCGAACATATGCTGCGTGAGCAACATTACTAATCTGATTTCTAACCTACTTTGCAAGTGGTGGTATTGTTAGAACACGTACCAGATAAGCAAACTATTACAATTTCATAAAAATTGAATAATTTACTCTTGAGAAAGAGATACACTAATTGAGACACTCAATAACGCTTTGGTCCACCTATGGCCCTTATGCTTTCAGCTTGGCATTGATTGTTGTTGGGTGTCCTTAGGGAAATATAGCCAAAGTCTGTCCTATTGGGACGTTGTATTGTCAGGAAAAGAATTGTCGTAAAATATCGTCGGCGTATCGCTGTGCTTTAAGGATGCGGCGGGTAACAACTGAAGGGGTCCTGCTATGAAAAGGAATGACACCCAAACCATCACTCCTGGTTGTCGGGCAGTATGGCAGGCGACAGTCAGGTTGGCATCCCACCACTGTCCGGGACGTCTGCAGACATTCCTTCACTTGAAATCGAAACGGGGCTCATCGCTGTAAGCAATCCTATTCCAGTGAATAAGATTCCATGCCCAAGACATGTGTGAAGACGCGCTGGGAAGCGGTGGGATACCAACCTCTCTCTCGCCCAGAATGCGGCCGGTCAACTAGAAGTGATGCTGTGGAGAGCCACTTCCTTTCATAGCAGGAACCCTTTGGTTATTCTACGGCACCCTTACTGCACCGCAGTACATAGGTGGTATTCTAATCTCAGTTTTATTGCCCTTCTTGCCATGTCATCCTGGGCTTACACGACGAGAGGTTGCCAAACCCTACCTCGGTCAACAAGGTCGCCAAATCTCTACCCAACTGAGAATGTTTAGAGCATTATGGACAGGTCGCTCCAGTCGTCTTGGGATTATGACGATATAATGCGTCACTTGGACAGAATTTGTCAATATATCGCTCAGAACATCCAAAGGCTCTACCAACCAACAGTAAACCGAATATACTTGCATCAGGACCAGAGGTGGACTATCACGTTACTAACTTCATCAGTCGGTGAATCCCTTTCTCGTGAAAAATAATCCAACTTTTGTGTCCTCGGAGTCTTTCGCGACGGAATACATGAAAGAAACCTTCTCGGTTTTCAAGCCGCTTCAGTTCGAATCAAAACCTTAAGCTTTCGATGACCATCTCCGCCATCGTCGTCAGGAGTTCACTGACTACCGGGGCGGGGTTGCTACGGTTTCTCGCTTATATGCCACCGTGGTTCTGAACTCTGCATACTACCATCTGAAGATTCTACATTTATTACAAGACGCCACTTACCGCAAGCTTAGTTGTTATCCCACACAGGCCATTGTGAGAAAGACAGGGAAGTTGTTAAAGGATTCTGATTTACCAGATGAAGTGACGAAGAAATTAACGCCTCGTGCCACCAGACCTCCCAGGATCTATGGATTACCAAAGATACACAAGGAAAGTTTTCCTCTAAGGCCCATTGTTAGTTCAATGAGTTCGCTCACCTACAGACTTGCTAAACATCTGACAGGATTATTAGCACCAAAATTGGGACATTGTGAACATCTTATTGTCAACGCGCAGAAATTTATTGAGACACTCAAGAGAATGAAGATAGGCCCAAACGACCTAATGGTTAGCCTGGACGTTGTCTCACTTTTTACGAGAGTGCCAATACAAGATACGCTGGAACTTTTGGCCCAACATTTTCCATCTGGAATCATTAAGTTGTTCCGTCACGTCCTAACTACAACGTACTGTGATGAATATTATCAGATGACGGACGGCACAGCCGAGATTCGTTTGAACAGTAGTAATTTCAACAGAGACCAGGGGTACACACTCAGCAGGGCATGGGGGCTGGCGTTGGACATCGAAAGAAAGCAAAGATAAATGGGCAGCGAGAGAGCGGCAGTTTCAAACGATACGCTTGCCCCTGACGCCACCTTACGTCACCGGTGCTGCCGCGGGGAATAGCTACGCTAGCTGCCAGGGTCGACTTACGAGCGCGCGCCACATTGGGTCTATCTGATTGGTTGCTGATGATGTCGTCATGCCTATATAAGCGAGAAAACATAGCAGTTCCGCCAGTCAGTGAACTCCTGATGACGATGGCGGAGATGGTCATCGAAAGCTCGAGGCTTTGATTCGAACTGAAGCGGCTTGAAAACCGAGAAGGTTTCTTTCATGTATTCCGTCGCGAAAGACTCCGAGGACACTTAAGTTGGATTATTTTTCAAGAGAAAGGGATTCACCGACTGATGAAGTTAGTAACATGATAGTCCACCTCTGGTCCTGAGGCAAGTATATTCGGTTTACTATTGGTTGGTAGAGCTTCTGGATGTTCTGAGCGATATATTGATAAATTCTGTCCAAGTGACCCATTATATCGTCATAATTCCAAGACGACTGGAGCGACCTGTCCATAATGCTTTAAACATTCTCAGTTGGGTAGAGATTTGACGACCTTGTTGGCCGAGGTAGGGTTTGGCAACCTCTCGTCGTGTAAGCCCAGGATGGCTTGGCAAGAAGGGCAATAAAACGGAGATTAGAATACCACCTATGTACTGCCGTGCAGTAAGGGTGCCGTTGGATAACAAAAGGGCTCCTGCTATGAAAGGAAGTGGGTCTCCACAGCATCACTTCTGGTTGACGGGCCTCATTCTGGGCGAGAGAGAGGTTGGTATCCCACCGCTGCCCAGCGCGTCTTCACACATGTCTTCGGCATGGAATCTCATTCACTGAATAGGATTGCTTACAGCGATGAGTCCCGTTTCGATTTCAAGTGAAGAAATGTCTGCAGACGCCCCAGAGAGTGGTGGGATGCCAACCTGATTGTCGCCTGCCATACTGCCCGACAACCAGGAGTGATGGTCATCGAAAGCTCTAGGATTTTATTCCAACTGACGCGGCTTGAAAACCAAGAACGTTTTATTAATCCAACTTTTGTTAAATTTTATTCATTTATTTTCAGGTATGTTGGTCACATCTATCGATATCTGCCTCTTTCGGATAATTTTTCGTGCTGCGTCGTTCCACAGTACATTTTTGACGGCAGTAACGCGATTCATATTGGTTTTTGTTCTAGTCGGACACGATTCATCTACTTACAGGTCTGTGTTTTCAGGGAAATTCAACGGTACTTGGAAGGTGCCTCTCTCGATGTAGCAGTGGACTTCCCACTTCTGATCGACGACCTGCCAATGCTTTCTTTGCTCGGTGGTACGCCTCCAAAATCTCATGATTGAGATTGGGAGGAAGTTCGGCGACTGAAGTATTCTTTTCAGTATGAATCTTGTAAACAAGGTCGTATTTTACCACTCACGTGTCTAAGGAGTGGAGAAACTTTTTTTGTACGATTCCAATATTTTACGAACACATTCCACTGAAATAAGTAGCATGTCACATTTTCCCACTGCACCCATAGACTCGTAATCAACACACATTTGGTTTGAATCTTTGGTATTGTTTTGTCAGTGCATATTTACAGATCATTTCATTTAGGCAGTATGGAATGTCGTCAGGATACATATACCTTGGGACACACGAGCAGTGTGTGAGATAGTGGTTTGGTGTGGAGCAAATACAACCGTAAATCCAGGATTTCAATGACCAGCCACCTTGGTTATTGCAGAGACCCAGGGTAATTTGAGATTTAGTGCAGTACATGAGAGGTAGCCCTCCTGCAGATGTTTTTAATACGCTATTTTGTGACATTTAAACTGAGCATCTCAACTCCATAGCTTTATTTACGGGTGGGTCTAAACGAGGGGTAATCCGCTGGTAGCTCTGTTCTTCTCCAAACTTGTGTCCTTAATGTCCGACTGCCTCAAGACTTTACTGTCTTCAAAATGGAATTATGAGTGAATTGCGGGCTCTGGAACAGACGAAACGAATTTCGAGTGCTAAATTCTTTGTCTGTTCAGATTCCCCAAGAGCCATTCACTCTCTACAGTGCTTGTACCCAGAAGTTAGGTAATCCAGAATATCCAGGACGGACTCTTTCAACCACAAAGGCCGGGGACAGAGGTGTCTTTCTGTGTGTGCCTGAGGCCATGTTGCGAAGAACTAAAGGTCGGATGTAACAGCCAAGGAGGCGTGTTGTGGTCCTCAGTTAATTCATTGAGCCATTCCCCTGTATGCTATCACCTCGCCCTTGAGATACAGAGCCACGCTCGACGGGAAGAAGAGTCGCTGGTAGAGGCAGACAGTAATCCGCGCCCAGTAGTCGCGACCGTGGAGTACCTCTTTCCAGCCACTCAGGATAATTGAAGTCACCCTTACTCGTCTTCCCTTGGACCGCAGCCGTATGATGCATGGCTACTTGTTCCGGGGACAGGACCCACCAATGTGTCGTGGTCGAGGCGTGCAGATCACAGTGCGCTACATTTTAATGCACTGTCTTTCATTTTCGTACCAAATGGCGCCAGCTCATTCGATGACAGGTTTGCCATCTATTTTAGGTGACAATCAAATGAATGTGGTACGCTTTTTAAAATTTTGAGTATTGTTCGATTCGAACCCCAAAATTTTAGGGCGACGTGTTTCTGGTAAGTGATCAGCCAGCCACGTATTGCTGCGATTCTACTTTAGTTTTTCTCCTCTCGACGAAAGATCGTACCCAAAGACTGGAAAGTTGAACAGGTCACACCAATATTCAAGAAAGGTAGTAGGTGTAATCCACTAAATTACAGGCCCGTATCGTTAACGTCGATATGCAGCACGATTTTAGAGCATATATTGTGTTCGAACATAATGAATTACCTCGAAGAAAATGGTCTATTGACACACAGTCAACATGGGTTTAGAAAACATCGTCCCTCTGAAACACAACTAGCTCTTTATTCACATGAAGTGCTGAGTGGTATTGACAAGGAATTTCAGATCGATTCCGTATTTCTGGATTTCCAGTAGGCTTTTGACACTGTACTGCACAAGTGGCTCGTAGTGAAATTGCGTGCTTATGGAATATCGTCTCAGTTATGTGACTGGATCTGTGATTTCCTGTCAGAGAGGTCACAGTTCGTTGTAATTGACGGAAAGTCATCGAGTAAAACAGAAGTGATTTCTGGCGTTCCCCATGGGAGTGTTATAGGCCCTTTGCTGTTCCTTATCTGTATAAACGATTTGGGAGACAATCTGAGCAGCCGTCTCCGGTTGTTTGCAGATGACGCTGTCGTTTATCGACTAATAAAGTCATCATAAGATCAAAACAAACTGAAAAGCCACTTATAACAAATATCGGAATGGTGCGAAAAGTGGCAGTTGACCTTAATTAAAGAAAAGTGTGAGGTCAGTAACATGAGTGTTAAAAGGAATTCGTTAAACTTTGGTTACACGATAAATCAGTCTAATCTAAAAGCCGTAAATGCAACTTTATGTCTAGGTATTACAATTACGAACAAGTTAAATTGGAAGGAACATACAGAAAATGTTGTGGGGAAGGCTAACCAAAGACTGCGTGTTATTGGCAGGACACTTAGAAAGTGTAACAGATCTACTAAGGAGACTGCCTACACTACGCTTGTCCGTCCACTTTTAGAATACTGTTGCACGGTGTGGGATCCTTACCAGATAGTGATTGAGTACATCGAAAAAGTTCAAAGAAAGGCAGCACGTTTTGTGTTATCGCGAAATGTGGGAGAGAGTGTCACAGAAATGATCCAGGATTTGGAATGGATATCATTAAAAGAAAGGCGTTTTTCATTGCGACGGAATCTTCTCACGAAATTCCAATCACCTACTTTCTCCTCCGAATGCGAAAATATTTTGTTGACACCGACTTACATAGGGAGGAACGATCACCACAATAAAATAAGGAAAATCTGAGCTCTTACGGAAAGATATAGGTGTTCATTCTTCCCGAACGCTATACGAGACTGAAATGGTTCGAATGGATCTGAGCACTATGGGATGTAACTGCTGAGGTAATCAGTCCCCTAGAACTTAGAACTACTTAAACCTAACTAACCAAGGACATCACATACATCCATGCCCGAGGCAGGATTCGAACCTGCGACCGTAGCGTTCACGCGGTTCCAGACTGTAGTACCTAGAACCGCTCCGAGATTAGAATAACAGAGAATTGTGAAGGTGGTTCGATGAACACCCTGCCAGGCACTTAAATGTGATTTGAAGTGTATCCATGTAGATGTAGCTGTAGATTCGTTAGTTTTACTTAATAGAATATGTGAACACTTTTAACACTAACTTCTACCATGTGAGGTCGTGTCATTGTGCAGGTTATCATGAGTAGATTGGGTTACAGTAAATGTGATTCTATCTCACACTGATTTTTATCTCTTTTCCTGCATTTTTCCCCATTTTGACGACATTCGTTTCCGTGCTGTGCACGCCAGGTTTTCTGGCGCGCCGCACGCTTTCGACCGGGTTATATCTTTGGCAGAGGCAAGGTGACAGCGGAGGTCAGGCTAGACCGCGTGAAGAAAGGCTGTATGGAAGCGCGAGCAGCGTGCCCGAGGGAGGTGTTTACTCCGTTATTGCGAGTGAGTGGAGCTACATTGTGTGTGGCGGGGTGCCGGACTGCCTTGCCAAGCCGAACAAATCCGCAAGGCGGCGCCTGCTTGAAGAAGACGCTGCCGGCACTGTAGCTACAGCGCGGAAGGGCTTTGTGCAGTCGTTGTAATGGTGGAAATATTTAGCCGTGCGGTGGAAGGCGATCAATTTCTCCTTCTTCCTTCAGTCAGAACGTCCCTTACTCATAGCCACAAAATTGTGTGTACTAAACTTGATCGCTTCTTCATTTGAGTTCGCTTTTGTGCTTTCCCGACATGGTACTAATTACTGATAATGAGCTACAAAATTTCCGTTTTACCTAGTGACTTATATTTTTTTGCTGTGTCAAGAGTAAGCATGATATTTTTGTCCGCTCGTGAGGCTTGATATGCTGATAAAGCAAGTCCACATCCGTTTGTAATCATTCTGCTCTCTCGATCGTTAGGATCAGTATGTGTTTTGCATTTTATTAATTTGCGGAATAACGTTCCGTTCTGTGTATGTCACAGTAATAACCTGTGTCCATAATAGCCGGCCGAAGTGGCCGTGCGGTTAAAGGCGCTGCAGTCTGGAACCGCAAGACCGCTACGGTCGCAGGTTCGAATCCTGCCTCGGGCATGGATGTTTGTGATGTCCTTAGGTTAGTTAAGTTTAACTAGTTCTAAGTTCTAGGGGACTAATGACCTAAGCAGTTGAGTCCCATAGTGCTCAGAGCCATTTTTTTGTGTCCATAATTAATGAGGAAACTACTGTTCTGTACGTCACGGTTTTTTCAGTTACTGGTGAGTCGCGTGACTGTTTTGTGCCATCGGTATTTTGGAAATCGAAGGCTTGTGCACGGGCAAGAACGCTCGCAGCGTAATAAGGCGTTCATGTATGCTTAGTTGAAAACTGCTAATCTTCTATGGGTGAACAAGCCCACATTTGCTTGTCTGTTTTGATAGTATCAAGAATCAGAGATTTTATGC
The DNA here is from genome assembly GCF_023864345.2 of Schistocerca serialis cubense. Lineage (NCBI taxonomy): Eukaryota > Metazoa > Arthropoda > Insecta > Orthoptera > Acrididae > Schistocerca > Schistocerca serialis. The sequence continues at coordinate 444,776,133 of NC_064645.1, forward strand.
TTTTATTTTCTTAATAATTGATTAGTGAGTTGGTGGAGTAATTTTTCGTTGTATGTTACAGTGGTAACCAGTGTACACGACTGACGAGGCCTTGTCGTTTACAGGCGAGGGCGGTGAAACATTGGCCTTATTGGTGTACTGTAAATATTGAATGATTCTTTTTTTTGTGTTAATTTCCTATGGCACCAAACTGCTGAAGTCATCAGTCCCTAGGCTTACACACTACTTAATGTAACTTACGCTAAGGACAACACATACACCCATGCCCGAGGGAGGAATCAAACCTCCGACGGGGGAAGCTACACGAACCGTGGCAAGGACACTCAGACCGCGCGGACGTCTCGCGCGGCAAATGCTTGCATCTGAACGAAAACGTTCACAGCATAAGAAGGTACGTTGTGAGCGTGCGGGTGCTATTCTGTCATTCTGCGCAACGGATTAATCTGAGATGTACTCTTTACCCTGTGGCTCCTGCAAGATGCAAGTTCCACCCCCACACTACTACAGAAATGAGACAGACGCTCCTAATGTTCTAAAGAGAAATGCCTGAAAAACTTTCAGCAATAAATATCTTCTGGAGTCGTCCACTGTAAGGAAATGATACAAAAATTCACAAAATTCCTTACATAACTAGTGGGACACTTGGGTACTGTAGTAGTGCTAGTTAGTGTAACAAAAACATGAACCAACGAAAATTATTATTTATTTTGCCAAAATTCTGAGAAATCACAATGGAACTTTTAGTTATGAACTGAACACGTTGTTTCCTGGTTCTTTTCGGAATGTGAAGTTTCCTTTCAAGGATAGGATTCGCTAATGAAGTTTCTATACAAAGTTTAAGATTGTTATTGACTTGACAGAATGGCTGAGAGCCGCGCCTACTCAACTTGAATAATTATCCGTTTGTATGTTGTACAGTCGAGGCTGTTGCATGTGAAATGCAGTGAAGTGTACTGTTGTGGAGGAAATATGGGGCTCGCAATAGCTGTAGCGCACAATACCCTAAGCTGCGATGACTGCTGTCTGCGCCGCTCAATGCTGACAAATAAGATAACTCTCGTTCTATCTGGATTGACCTTCGCCAATCAAACTCTCCCTACGCCTTGGTGAAGTCAAGAACTCCTATTCGCCCCTAGTCTAACTATTGGCGTGGTACACCAATCAGATAACCAGTCCACCACAATGCGAATCAAAAATTTGCTCGCACGCGTTTAACTATAACTCTGTCCGTTCACACCGCACAATAAGTGTGGTGGCCAACCCAGTGAACAATGCTTAATCGCAAGGTCTCAATATAGAGTCGCACTCCGATTTGCTCCCAGTGAAGTACTGAGGAGAGACTTGTTCCTCGCTCTCTGAGTACATGCTATCGTTACGTGTTCTCGCTGCAAGAGCGACAACGGAACAGCCCCTCTCCATGCCAGACATGAAGGGGTATATCTTTCGGTCTCTTCCATTACTCCTTCAGCTCAAGGTGTCAGGAATATCGTCTGCCAATCAGCATAGCACTTCTAAAATGGCAAAATGACGTTTCGTTTAAGGCAATCAATTCGGAAATCTGTAGCATCGGCGTTTGACGTTTGCTGTCTCCCTGTGAGATCTCGGAAACTGCGTGCTATATTTGTAAAGAATGGGTAAGTTGGGCGCTCCCACACAATGTAGCGGAATTTGCTTTAAAGCCAAATATGGGGTCGTTGCCCCCTTTCACACTGGCACACGCTGTCTGCTCCATGGGCGGCCGTCGGCCGATGTAGATAGCTCCCTGTAAAAACATTTGAAGGGACCTGCGTCCTGGCATGCGGTATTTGCCTCTCCTGAATTAAAAGGTTTTGTGACCGTCATGTCTTAAATGTGTGTGTGTACGCCAGCCTCGAGTGTTTCAACCACGGTGCGAACCGATTTATTAATTATTTGCATATCGTTTACATGAATTCATACAACATTGACTCTATCTTATCGAGTTTGGGTTTGAATGAAGCGTCTAGGTGTGCGGAATATGATTGTGAGGGCGGAATATGTAAGCAATGACGGTCAGGAGACCACAACGTCTTCCAACATATGTTCACTGCATTTAGAGTTGTTAACTATCTGACTCGGGCGCCGTAAGAATGACTGATAATCTTTAGTTCTGTCGATTCAGTTGCAAATTTGAGTGACACAGGCAGAGCATATCTAGTGCTGTTTAATCTCTTAAGTTAGTGTGTGTTGTTATCTAAGGCACACACAGATGTGTCTTATTGACTTTTTTCGGAAAGGTCGCAGTCGATGGTAATTGTTACTATGGAGGGGGGGGGGTCTATTGTTGCATGGCTACATTTAAAGGAGTTTTTAAATGTAAATTTTCTGGTGAAGGTCTCTTCACGTTAGAATTTTGATTTCTATGGGGATATGTAATTGCTTAACAGATTTTGACGTTTGCTGTCTCCCTGTGAAATTTCGGAAACTGCGTACTATATTTGGGATCGGTCTGTTGGTCGTGCAATTAAAATTTCTGAAAAGGTTTGGCTAATTGGGAAAGCTGTGAGTGATTGTTTCAACTTGGGCTAGTGGGTCTACGAGTGTTTAAATTCTTGTTAATCTAATGCTTAACTGTGTAAGTGCATAGGAACAAACGTAGGTATGGTATTTCTTAAATAATATTATAAGTAGCAGACCGCTTTCTGTTTAATGAAAATCTGTGGTGGCCTAAGCAGAAGTGTCTAAAAATAGAACTCACTTTCTACTGTATGATTTTGATGCAACCACTCCCATGCTCTGTATGATGATCCTGCTACCGTGGCGTAATTGTATGGTAGTTGGCTTTAGGTTTTAAATAGTCGTAAGTTTTTTTAACAGTTCTGACACTATTTATGAACTAAGGATAATTATCCTTCCTGTGAGCCTTAAACGCCGGAAGTTCATAATATTGGTTTCAAGGCATTAATTCATAATACTATGCGACTTAGTTGCTATCGATTCTTTTTAAAGGAGAGTAAAATTTGGATCAGTTTCCCCGCGTTACCAGTTGTCAGTTTATCTAAAGAAATTATTTGGCTGTAATATTACAGCATTATAAAGATTTGTTATGGTCTTTGTACGGACTTCTGAAAAAACTTGCTGTCAGTAAATTTTTTAGTTGTGTAAGTAAACTGATCGTTAGTTGCGGACTTTGTTTAAATGCAGACTAGTGCCTTACTGCCCCAAGCCAAGCTCCCTACTGTATCAGTTCCTACTACTGTCTTGAGGGCGCCGATAACCTCGTCTGTGAACGACCTAAAGACCCCCGCTTCCCCCTCCTCCTCCCCGTTTCTCTATCTCTCTCTCTCTCACTCTTTCTCTCTCTCTCTCTCTCTCTCTCTCTCTCTCACACACACACACACACACACACACACACACACACACAAACACACACGCGCGCGCGCGCGCGCGAGCGCGCAGGTTTCAAATTACTTTGTGTCTGAATTCTCTTGTCACCAACGAAAAAATTTTGCTCATAAATGATATATACGGTTCCACGGAGGTATCCACTAAAGTCGCATGCAGAAACAAACTTTAAATTCCTGAATCTCAAAAACAAATAGTTAAGTACCTCAGGGCATATAATTAGTCACAACGCTCTTCAAGGTGAACCAAATTTTGAAATCTGAGTAGAGTTCTGCAGGACGCAAGGTGCTCAATTCTTGGGTTGGGAAACAATGTCCTCACTCTAGCTTGAGTTGGAGAAACAAAACACTTTCGCCGGCCGCGGTGGTCGTGCGGTTCTAGGCGCTGCAGTCCAGAACCGCGGGACTGCTACGGTCGCAGGTTCGAATCCTGCCACGGGCATGGATGTGTGTGATGTCCTTAGGTTAGATAGGTTTAAGTAGTTCTAAGTTCTAGGGGACTGATGACCGCAGATGTTAAGTCCCATAGTGCTCAGAGCCATTTGAACCATTTGAACCAAAACACTTTCAAAGTGGATGTTTCATATCAGCGCACACTCCGCTGCAGAGTGAAAATATCATTCTGGAAACATCACCCAGGCTGTGGCTAAGCCATGTCTCCGCAATATCCTTTGCTTCGGGAGTGCTAGTTCTGCAAGGTTCGCAGGAGAGGTTCTGTAAAGTTTGGAAGGTAGGAGACGAGGTACTGGCAGATGTAAAACTGTGAGGACGGGGCGTGAGTCGTGCTTGAGCAGCTCAGATGGTAGAGCACTTGCCCGCGAAAGGCAAAGGTCCCGAGTTCGAGTCTCGGTCCGGCATAAAGTTTTAGTCTGTCAGGAAGTTTCACTTTCAAAGTATCTTATAGTAGTAGTATGGAGAAGCATAAATGGTCCAACAGTTTTAAAAAAAAATCTGTCTGACAAGGATAAACACACAAAGTAAAGTCTTGGCTCTATCTTGCTGGTGAAGAAAACAAAGAGCAGAAATTATACCAAGTCTCAGTTAGCGCGTCGGGCAATCACAGACCAAGACAGACGAGGCGGCTGGCTCTCACGGAAGATGATGGCGGAGTCCAGAATAAGGCGTAGCGGAGATGATCTGGATGGTTGCTCGTTGAGATGGAAATACTCTGCTGGCCTTGCGACTCGACCTAAATTTATTGTCTATTATGCAGGAAACGAAATTCTGTCAGTATATTGCCTATAGGCGTGAAATTGAAAAACTATCCGTGCATTATCAGACTGTTTTGGTCAATGTGGGAGACTACAATGCGCTGATTAAGTTATCTCTGTTGTTTATCTGCTGTGTTCAACAAACCAACGAAAAATAGCTATTTAGTGTGACATTAGTAACATAAATAGCACTCTGTCTGGAGGCCACAATCTGCCCATCGGTACCATCCAACCGCCTTGTCATCCTCAGTTGAGGATGCGGATAGGGGGGGCGTGTGGTCAGCACACCGCACTCCCGGTCGTTATGATGGTTTTCTTTGACCGGAGCCGCTACTATTCGGTCGAGTAGCTCTTCAATTGGCATCACAAATGTTAACAGCGCATGGCGGCTGGATGGTCACCCATCCAAGTGCCGGCCACGCTCGACAGCGCTTAACTTCGGTGATCTCACGGGAACCGGTGTATCCATTGCGGGAAGGCCGTAGCCGTAATAACACAAATGAATTACAGATTATCAGGACAACGTTACAAAATCAATATTTTTTAATAAAACGAAGTATCCCAAATTGTCAAGGATTAGCAGGCTAATAAACACTTTCGACTTCGGAATGGTCTGTGTCTGCATTCAGTCCACAGTTCGCGTTAGAAGGAGGACTACGGCGAAAATATGTAAATGTAGCTATAGGGATAAACAGACAGGGATAGATATGGATAGATAACGAAACATAACTAACAAATCGTCCAGGACCACAGTTAATACAATAGACAGAAGCTGAAAAAGCGATTATTAACAAGTGTGCAGCTAAGTTTACCGCCTTTAGTTCTACGGGGTATAGAATACGAGTAGCGACAAAACTTACGAGGAAGAAGTTGTCTTATGATTTCTTTACTGATTACTGATTTGTGTGCTAGTGGTTCCTTTTATAGAAAAGATTAATACTCTGTCTCCAGCGAGATTAGAATCGAAAACTAATGCAGTCTTCCCACTGAAGGGGTAAATTACCACACATCACTCCCTTCTTGTCCCAACGATGATAAAAACGGAGAAATTGCAATTCAGGCATCAAAGTAAGCTGCAATTTCTGTTGCATGAACTTCCTGGAGTCAAAATTATAAATTTGCTACCTCAGAATATATTATCTAAATGACAAGAACATATTTAGCTGTAGTTCTGAATCTCACAAGGAAGTAAATTGCTGGTATTACTGTTGTCAAACATATTCTATAATGTCGCCAATTCATCGCTGGACTAACGACAGGCAGAATGTATTTGCTCAGCCGATGCGTTTCTTGAGCTGCCTAGCATTGGGGAGCTCGCGCTTCGAAGATGCGACGGCGCTGGCTGCCTTCACTTTGACTAAGAAATGATAAGTTGATGAGTTTCATTCACATTTATGCAGCCATGATTTGGATTTAAAGAGTTATTGTGAATAATAATATCCAGATAATTCTACTGCAGCTCGAGCATCACAAATAAAGAGCAGAGGAAATTATCTGGGCAGCTCTCTTCAGTAGTTGCTGTGCTTATTTTTGTTACGCTGTCCTTGTCACTCTCGTCAAGTTCATGTTCCTTTTCAACGTCGCAAAGTGTGCACAATCTTTCAGCCGGTCTCCTACAGTTACTCCTTTTGTGCAACTTTTTGTCAGATGCTCCAAAGTTTCCAAGTAAATGTCTGTAATGTAAGAATGCAGAGTCTAGCGGCGGTAACATCGAATAAAAAGTTCTCGGTTTCCAGCCGCGTCAAGTGATTAAAATTACAAGAGATTTCGGCTAAGCACTCCTTGCCAGTGTCAAGTGCTTGCCGATTCAGCGTTCTATGTGCCCACTTGAACAGCGCTATCATTGGATCCCAAGCTGTGTTGAGCTGCAGGCCACCGTGTCTGTTTAGGTCGTTATCGGCGATTTTTATTTCAATGCATTCTTATGCTGTTTCAGATGCCGTTAATGCGAGCCATAACGGAGGTTTCGTCAAATTTAGTCCGATGACCGCTTTATAAACCATGCTCAGTTAAAGCAGATTTCTCCAGGTAGCGTTGACGATAAACCCTCCATGCACTTTTCCTGCTATATTCAACAATGCTTACTGTCTGTCCGAAATAAGGCTGGCCACACTCCCAAGGTATCTTTTTTACGGCATGAAGTCAAGCACCGGTACGCCAGTCGGAAACGAGGGAGCATAGAGGGCTGTGAAGAAGATGTGAAGAAATCTGTATTTCCACGCCATCAGCCATCATCACCCAGCACAAAAGCGCACTGTGTTACACACGTTGGTGCTGTGTGCAAAAATGATATCAGACCCTGAAAACCATGCTCCATGAGCTGAGACCTTGCGAGTGTGGCCAGTCTTACGTCGGACAGACAGTACGCTCTGTGGAACAATGCAGGCAAGAAGCATGAGAAGTTTTATAGCCTACGCTACCCCGAGTAATCTGCTGTAGCTGATCATGCTTTAGAAAACGGTCACCGGCTAAAAGTTGACCAAACCTCCGTCGTGGCTCTGAGAGACGATTTCTGGGTCTGCGTGATTAAAGCATCCATTGGAATAAAAATCGCCAATAAGACTTTAAATAGAGACGGTGGCCTGCAGCTCAACCCGGCGATGGATCGAGTGATCGCGCGGTTGAATCGGGCACATCTAACGCCAAAAGAACGTATCCCCATGTTTGGCGCAGCAGGGAGCGCGAGGGAAGTCACAGCCGGCAGCTAGTGTATATAAGGGATATACCAGCAGCCCATTGACTGTTATTTCACTGCCGACTAATTTTAATCACTTAACTTTTTATTCAAAGATTTGTAGATAATTCGTCCTGATGTATTTTCTACAATTATTTTCCGTATTAATTGAATTGGTTTCAAGATGCAGTAGTAGTAGTAGTAGGGTAATCATAGAAAAAACTTCGACTAGAAACCTCGTAAACAGAGTGCACAACCTCAGGTTATTTGCCTTATCTTCTATCATTGGAGTACTATTTTTCCCTATTTCGACATCATATTTTCTTTGCTGTGAAGTTTGCGATGAGAAACATAGCCAATTATAACGAATAATCTCTTCGGTACCTTTAGGACGTTTTGTTCCTTGAACCATTTAAGTGATTTATGCAGTTAATTATGCAAGCTTTCTGCAGCGGAGAAAAGGACTATTCTTTACAATACGTAGGGGTATTGTACACCAGGTGTAACAAGTATGAAACCGGAATTCCCATACAGATGGTGCTAGCCGTAAGTGTAGGACCCGTGAGATCGCGTCTGCAGCGCCATCTCCTTCCTATAACGGCTGACGGCGACTGTCAACACACAGTAACCCACGTTCCATAGGTCCACGAGAGCACACACGGATTCCTTACTTCGATCGGCAAGAAGCGGCCGTTCTAGATATTGGTCTCATCAAAAACATTGAGACGAACCTCCAGCTCCGCACCGTCGACGATCTTTCGTCTGACCACCAGGCGGGATTAGCATAGTGAAAAATGCAACGGCAACCTTCCGCCCCCCCACTTAACAAACTCTGAACTGGGGTCAATTTTGGACATATTTTGACAACAATATCCGCCCGACGCAGGACGTGTCAACACCGGAAGCCATCGACATCGCCGTACAAACTTTGACGCAGAGGATAAATGTAGCCAAACGGAGGGCAACTACTCACACGGTCTACCCTGTAGTAGCTTTGGACGAGTTCCCGCCTCTACTCCAAGAAGTGAAGACATAGAGAAGCAGGAGCTGGCGACGTTGCCTTCGCTATAGAAACCCGATCGATCGACGAGAAACACACGTCTTAACTCGAGAACTGCAAAGGAAAGTGGCCGAGTGGCGATAGCAGGTCTGGGAAGATAAGATGGACGAATTCTTATTTGTAACAAAGAACGAATGGCAGGTAGTCAAGAACATACGACACCAGCGGCCACCTAAACGAGCGATCAGAGGACCAGGTGGCCTCCTCTATGACGAACTCGCCCAGGCGGAGCTGTATGCTACGACTTACCAAGAACAGATGTTTGCACCAGCGATCCCCGTGAACGACGTCCGCCTGCAAGAACAGGAAGCCGTCGTTACAGCAGAATGGACTGCTTTTCGTACTACGCCTGTGCAGAGCCGCCCACAGCTCACCACACCAGCAGAGATCCGTAAAATTATCCGGAAGACTCGGAATAACGCGCCAGGCAATGACTCCATGAGCAACACCGATTTGAAACAGTTGCCCAGGAAGCCAACTGTGCTCCTTACCCGAATTTTCAACAGCTGTCCCTGCAGGTATATTTTCCTTAGGCATAGAAGACGGCTCGAATATTTCCACTACCAAAGCCAGGTAAAGACCTAGCAGAACCCAACAGTTACCGGCCAATTAGCCTCTTGCCGACCCTTGGCAAGGTGCTCGAAAGAGTGCTGTTGAAGAGGCTCCATGACACGCTTACAGCGCATGTTGTTATACGACCCGAACAATTCGGTTTCAAGGACAAGTTATCTGCCGAACTTCAACTTTTACGGATACAAGAAGGATACAACAACCAGCACTTCACGATTGGTGTATTCCTTGACAACGGAAAAGCTTACGATAAGGTGTGGCGGCCCAACCTTGTCGTCAAACTGCATCGCACTACCCCTATTGCGGTTTGTTGCATTGTACTCATAGACAGCTTTCTGCAGGACAGGAAACTGTATGTCCGAGTCGACGATAAAAACTCCGAAATGAAACTGATCTCCGCAGGAATTCCGCAGGGCTCTGTCATTTCGCCTCTGCTTTTCAACTTATATATAAATGACATCCCAACAGTCCCCCTTGTTGCGGCTAGTTTTTGTGCGGACGATACGGCATTTCTGACAACTGGATGACACTTGGACCAGCTAATCGCTAGGATGCAACGGCAACTTGCTGTAATGGAACGCTGAGCGCTGCAAAATAAAATAACGATCAACCCGACGAAGACGGCAGCCGTTATGTTCACACGGAGGAAACCAGTTCTGAATAGCTCCGAATAGCTGATCAATTTATCCCATGGTTACCCGGAGTGAAGTACCTCGGTGTCTACCTTAACAAAAAATCACTCTTTACGCAGCATATTGACGGCAAGAAGACGGCAGCCCAGAAGATGGCCAGGTCATTGTTTCCGTTCCTGAAGAGTAAGGATCTCAACCCTAAGACTAAACTCCAATTCTATAAGGCAACGGTGGAACCCACAATGTTATATGGCTCCACCTCGTAGGGAACTACGTGCGTCTCCAACTACAACAAACTCCAAGCGCTGCAAAACATTTGCTACCAATGGATCACAGGAGCTCCATGGTAGACAAGAAACGTCGACGTCCGCACCGCACTCCACGAGACCGCTATACAAGAGGAGGTCCATGACAAGGCTCTACGAGTTTTTGACAAAATCGATTCCCTTAGGGACGAAGTTCGACAATTAGAATCGGTAGGCACGGTAAAACCTGCAAGTCCCATAGTGCTCAGAGCCATTCGAACCATTTGAAACCGCAAGTACCTTATCGTACGAACAGTAATGATAGAGTTAATGCGTAAATACATCATCATCATCATCATCATCATTTAAGACTGATTATACCTTTCAGCGTTCAGTCTGGAGCATAACCCCCTTATAAAATTCCTCCGTGATCCCCTATTCAGTGCTAATGTTGGTGCCCCTTCTGATGTTAAACCTATTACTTCAAAATCATTCTTAACCGAATCCAGGTACCTTCTCCTTGGTCTGCCCCGACTCCTGGTTCATAGTGTGGGTTCCTGTAGTCATGTCCTAGTTCATGAACCACGGGCAACGTATGAGTGGCCAAGTAAGTGGTCCCGACAGTCAGGATACCAGTTACTTTGGAATAAGGCTGGGCACCTCGGACATATTCTGAGTCGTGGTCACCTTTGTGGTCATACGGCAAAGACTACCAAATCCATCGGTTAGTCCCGCAACCGTTAGGGGTAAAAACCAATGGGACTCGGGGCAAGTAAGGCTAGCAACCTGCTTCCCTGGTACTTTAAATATGATGCTGGAAACGATCACAGCAAAATGCCTCGGACCTTTGGAGGTGACGGAGTCCCACCTCTAACTGACAAACCAGGGACTCCTAAGATACGTCTTGGCGTAAATACACTGTGATAAAATTACGTAACGATGAAAAACATAAGTGCGTGGGCCATCGTATAGTGAAAAACATACAGTGACGAGAATGGGTAAAGTCAATAGCTTAACAAAATACACTCCTGGAAATGGAAAAAAGAACACATTCACACCGGTGTGTCAGACCCACCATACTTGCTCCGGACACTGCGAGAGGGCTGTACAAGCAATGATCACACGCACGGCACAGCGGACACACCAGGAACCGCGGTGTTGGCCGTCGAATGGCGCTAGCTGCGCAGCATTTGTGCACCGCCGCCGTCAGTGTCAGCCAGTTTGCCGTGGCATACGGAGCTCCATCGCAGTCTTTAACACTGGTAGCATGCCGCGACAGCGTGGACGTGAACCGTATGTGCAGTTGACGGACTTTGAGCGAGGGCGTATAGTGGGCATGCGGGAGGCCGGGTGGACGTACCGCCGAATTGCTCAACACGTGGGGCGTGAGGTCTCCACAGTACATCGATGTTGTCGCAAGTGGTCGGCGGAAGGTGCACGTGCCCGTCGACCTGGGACCGGACCGCAGCGACGCACGGATGCACGCCAAGACCGTAGGATCCTACGCAGTGCCGTAGGGGACCGCACCGCCACTTCCCAGCAAATTAGGGACACTGTTGCTCCTGGGGTATCGGCGAGGACCATTCGCAACCGTCTCCATGAAGCTGGGCTACGGTCCCGCACACCGTTAGGCCGTCTTCCGCTCACGCCCCAACATCGTGCAGCCCGCCTCCAGTGGTGTCGCGACAGGCGTGAATGGAGGGACGAATGGAGACGTGTCGTCTTCAGCGATGAGAGTCGCTTCTGCCTTGGTGCCAATGATGGTCGTATGCGTGTTTGGCGCGGTGCAGGTGAGCGCCACAATCAGGACTGCATACGACCGAGGCACACAGGGCCAACACCCGGCATCAAGGGGTGGGGAGCGATCTCCTACACTGGCCGTACACAACTGGTGATCGCCGAGGGGTCACTGAATAGTGCACGGTACATCCAAACCGTCATCGAACCCATCGTTCTACCATTCCTAGACCGGCAAGGGAACTTGCTGTTCCAACAGGACAATGCACGTCCGCATGTATCCCGTGCCACCCAACGTGCTCTAGAAGGTGTAAGTCAACTACCCTGGCCAGCAAGATCTCCGGATCTGTCCCCCATTGAGCATGTTTGGGACTGGATGAAGCGTCGTCTCACGCGGTCTGCACGTCCAGCACGAACGCTGGTCCAACTGTGGCGCCAGGTGGAAATGGCATGGCAAGCTGTTCCACAGGACTACATCCAGCATCCCTACGATCGTCTCCATGGGAGAATAGCAGCCTGCATTGCTGCGAAAGGTGGATATACACTGTACTAGTGCCGACATTGTGCATGCTCTGTTGCCTGTGTCTATGTGCCTGTGGTTCTGTCAGTGTGATCATGTGATGTATCTGACCCCAGGAATGTGTCAATAAAGTTTCCCCTTCCTGGGACAATGAATTCGCGGTGTTCTTATTTCAATTTCCAGGAGTGTATAAAACAGGGGAGAGGAACACGTACGCACAAATAATGTATATTAGAATTTTGAGGAATGGCGACTTGCAAAAGCTACCAGCAACCGTAAGATTTTATGTACAATATAGGTTTGAATTCTTCGAAAAATTGTCTGCAAGCAAGATGCAGCTGGTAATTCAGTAAATTTTCGTCCCTGAGCTCTAAATGTTTGAACAGCTCTAGTTCTTCCCAAAGATCAAATTTGCGCCCTTTTACGTATTGGTGTAGAATAACTCAGGTCTCCAAAATTTTTCGGGTATGCTAAGTGCTCAGGGAACGCAAAATTATGTACGTTCACTCATTTCTTTCCTAACAGATGCTGTTTATATCTTATCTTCACTGGTCTGCGTGTTTGACCCTTATAATAGCATGGGCGGTCATTACAGATCAATTTATAGACGCCTGAATTGGAAAATCAACCACCTATATTTTCCACTGTATTTAAATTACTGTCTGCAGGAAAGGAAACGTTACAGTTATAATTTTTCACTGAACGATGCTTAATTCTGTGGAAAAAAAAAACATTTTTCAAGAATGGAATGGATATGAATTTACTAGCATCGTTCTTAATTTTGGAAGAATTGTTGTTGCTCAAAGTTGATTATTTTTCAGAGGTTTAGTTATTGAAGATGTAATCCACCTTGCCCTGGTCATATCCGTTGATGACTGCAGTAGAATTAATAACAAGTAGCTCATTTGTTGATTGGTAGGCGAGAAAGGACTGGTTGTTGTACGGTGTAAGGCGAAATGAAAAAACGCTATTTTATGTGCTTTTAAATGAGTGGAGTCGGCAGGGGTGACACTATCTGAATAAATTTCCTTGTGGAAATAGATTTTGAAATGGACAAATGTCAGATCGCTTCTTCTTTAGATTTTCAGCGTGAAATTGGAAGTAGTTGTTTTATACTTTTGGTTATGCATGATGATTTATTGACATTCCCACACATTGTGTGCGAGTGGTCTCTGTATGACGCCTAATTTTGGCATGTATGTTTTCGAGTTTGTATTATTGTTGTTACATTGCGTTAAGGTTTCATGACTTTCCGAACGATGGTACAAGGTTGAATAAAACGACCTTTCGCTACGACTGATATGCTGCTTTGCAGTCATTTACTGATTATTATCGTCATTATAAGGATGTACAGCTCATATACTACATTTCGATGTCAACTCTTTGGGGCCATTTGATTAGTGGTAAGAGACAGAACCTTAAGGCCTTAATCTTTTCATTTAAAATAAATGGATAAATAAGTAATGAATGTTCACAATGCGAGAAACTTAAAAAATACTTCTCAGTGACGTGGAATAGAGGATCACGCAGTCCGAGTATATGGATCTACTTCGCAACACATACGGCCTGTCGACCAGACACGCCGTCAAAGGGGATGTGAGCTGGTGTGTGCTGCGCTCTTAAACACGAATTCACTTCCAGCGGAGCGTTGTCAGTTTTGTGGAAGCGAGAAGTAAATCATCCCCGTGGGACGGAAATAGGAAGCTATTCCGTCGAGAAATCCTATTACTGTGATATATTCACGACTTTGCAGTCGCAAGACGCTTATAGCTTCACTTCCGTTGTTGCGGAGACAGATCACCGGGGCAAGCGAACTTTCGCACGTCGGAAATAGGATTCTGTCTTTCACATTTTATGCTACGGACGTTGTGCTCTTCCATTCGGCAAAAACAATTTGCGATAGCTGTCTCAAGCAATGTCTTGTACCGTTAGCGACTGTCAGAATCTTGGCAACCACTGAAACGTTTCTCTAGATGTACTGTAATCTATTAATATATGTTGCCTTCAGCAAAATGTAATTTATTGTATATGAAAATATCCAAGTTTTCAAATCAATATTGATATAAAAAGTACAGAGTGACACAAGAAGGAATCTAGCAGGAGACAGGGAAGGGTAAACGCCCCACGAGAAGGAGGGGGGGGGGGGGGCGGAAGAAACACACGGCCACACACATGAGAAATAGTTTCGAGATTTTCCGATAAACAGTTTCACGTGCACTCGCTACTAGCCAATATCCATTATATAGGCATATACAGAGCTAGACAGCTAAGTCTGGACACTCTAAATATATCTAGAATGAACAAAAACATCGACGTGCTGCTTTGGCGAATCTCCTCATATTCGCAAGAAATATTTGTTGTTTATAGTAGCCGAATTACGACAACGATTTTTTAGTTTCCTAATGAAAGTGTATACTTTTTCTGTGGCATTTGAAACAAGCTTCTCAGGGAACTTTAGTGACAGACCTTCTTAAGAGAACTTTTGGACAACACTGGACCTGTCGTTCATGAAACGCAAAAAGATCTGCACATTCTTTAAACTTAACACTTATATACCATAATCTGGTCATAATCATAATAATAAAAACAGGAGATCTATGAGGAAACAATGAGGACAAGGACCTTAGTAGCTGTTAACTCCAGAGAAAGTCAACACGATGTTGTCTAGATATTTTTTGATCAAGGCGCATACACAGATGTCCATGAAGATCTCTCAGAAGCTTTTTTATGATTCCACAGAAAAAGTACCATTTATAAAAATTGCTGGTGTCGAATTTGGCGTCTATAAAAGTTACTTGTGAACTTCAGGAAGTTCGCCATGTTGTCTGCTATAACTTCGCGAAAACCACACCTCGCTATATTCATTAATTCTGAATGTCTTTGGAGCGGCCTGTCTTAGCTGCCTCACCGTGCATGAAGACCTGTTGAAAAGTAATTCCTAAGTTTTTTCCATGTGAAAGCTCTTAAATTTTTTTTAAACAAAGTAGTTATCCTGGTGACGAACCCATTTCCTCTAGCTGTCACTATAGAATTGAGTTTTTTGACGGAGCCACAACCTCACCTCCGCCTGCACCACTTCATCACTATCAAAATGAAAGCCACGAAGGCCGTCTTTATGTTTTGGGAACAAATGAAAATTAGATGGGACCAAGTCGGTACTGTATACAGGATGATTGATGATAGATAGTGAACTCCAGGTGTCAGATTGTTGCAGATGTCTCAGCTCTCGTATGTGGTCTGGCACTGTTGTGCGGAAGGAGGTGATGTTCCATTTGTGGTTGAACTCTTCGAACTAGGAACTCGATTGCAGCTCGCTGTTTCTCACGCACTTAAGTAGTTATGTTAAACACAGCCATAGTACATGCTAGACTTCGGTGTCCTCTAGCGGCACTGAGCCGCAGATATGTAAACATGAAGAATAAAGTTACAGAATATTTCTTACTGTTGTTTTGTTTAAACACTATAAGGGTTTTAAAATAAAAACTTTTCGCCCTACCCTTGTATATTATCATGAAATACTGCCGCTGTTCTCTTACCAACTGAAAATGACAGTCGGTTTTGTATCCTAGAAATTGCTATAAGCGTTGTGCCTTCAATTCTTGACGTTTATTCTCATGTTACCAGTCTTTGTTCAAAATAACTAAAGTATAAATATAGAAGGTATTCGTGTCTAACAGAAATTTACGTGCCTGCCAGCAAAATTATATGTGTGAATCTCAATAACCGCTCACTTGGGTAGGTATGATGTAGCAAGAGGGTCTCGTTATATGCTGGTAGTTTTTAATTGTTTGGTGGTTGCGAAACTCAGTTTTGGCTGGTAAGAAATTCTGTTTAGTTTTCTCCAGCCCTATCCCTTCTAAGAAACTAATCTTAATTGCTCTCCTCGCATCTGGCCCTTGGAACACATTTGGGAGGACGTGAATCTATTTATCAATAGTCCCTCTTTTTCAATTATTGATGATGATAACATTTGTTCACTGCTTTCAAAAGTCTGGTGAAAGCCGAACCATCAATCATCTACATATACACGATTGTTCTGCAATTCACCATTAATTGTCTGGCAGAGAGTTTACCGAGCCACCTTCGCACTATTAGTCTACCGTTCACTCTCTAACAGCGCGAGGGATAAACGCACACTTAAAACTATCTGTGCAAGCTCTGATTTCTCTTTTTTTTATTATGATAATTATTTCAAAGAATATTTTTGCGTTCGGAGGAGAAAGTTTGTGACTGAAATTTCTGAGAAGATCCAGCCACAACGAAAAACACCTTTGTTTTAGTGATTGCCAGCCTAATTCTTGTATCAATTCCGTCGCACTTTCTCCCCTGTTTCGCGACAGTGCGAATCGTGCTGCACTTCTTCGAACTCTTTTTTTAGTTTCTTCTGCAACAATGTTGTGACCTATTTTGTGTACCATGCGGGATTAGTAGCATCTCTTATTAATTTATGTTGTTTATATCTCTCAGTTGAATGTAAACCACATCGGGTTGACGCTTACATATTCAGATTGGAAAAAGTGGAGACTGTCTCTTATAAAGGTGTCAAGTGAATTTTTAACTGCTATATTTGCTATCTGAAGTAGTTTACCTCGCAGTGAAACTAAAGTACTTCGTTTTTGTGAGTTAGTATGGATAGAGGCTAAACTCGGCAAATGGAGTAAATTAATGATTGGTTACTTGTACCGGTCCAGATAAAACAGTTTATGAACGCTCCTAAGGAGCGTGGATTTGGATGTTATAGGATTCTGTTTTGCTACAACGACGTCGTCTTCGCTTATCCCTGTAACTATCATGTTGCTACTTATTTGCTTAGGATTATTTATTTATTTATTTCTAAGAGGTCAAGTATGTTTTTCCATGCATTTCCATTTCCATTGGACTGCTGATTTGTTCAAAACCATTTTCTGGGAAGGCACTGAGAACGTTTTCGGATGCCGTTGTATGCCTACCATCGAGTTAAAACATGTATTTCCGTCAGTATGACGAGGATAGAATGAGATCACCTCAACTATAATTGTACGAGTGGGGAACCTGTTTGGAATGAAACCCAAGATTCCTTAGGAGCGTTCAGAAACTGTTTTATCTGGGCCGGTAAAAGGAACCAGTCATTAATTTACTCCATTTGCCGAGTATAGCTTCTATCCATACTAACTCGCAGAAACTAACTACTTCAGTTTCACTGCGAGGTAAACTACTTCTGACAGCAATATAAACACCACAAACTGTATTTAATCTATTCTTCGTAAACACTATTACGTCCTGCGTAAAAACTTCGGCTTAACTATCACCAGCTTTCCGTACCTATAATGATTTGAGGTTCAGTGCTTTCTGTTAATGATTGGAGCTCAAGTTCTCTCCCAACACAGCTACGATTATTTAGAACTATAGTACTGATTGTTGCTATGTCTACCTTTGTCCTGCGTTTGACCTACACCCTTTTAGACTGGCGCCATTGCTGTAGTTTCCCGATACCCTCTAAAGACGTTTCTTGTGTGTAGACCTATTAAGTGGAACCTGAAAACCCACCGCCTCATGGTGCAATTCGAGGAATCTGCAACCTACGCGGTCGCAGAACTGTCTGATCTTCTGACACAGGCCTTCCACTCGGCTCTGAACCGAATGTCCGCAGTCGGTTCTGTCGCCGATGGTGAGTTCCGCCTTCACCTCGCAAGAAACACTTCTTCCAGGGAAAGTAGTCTGTGTTCTAAATTAGGAACTTGTACAAATGTCTTCAGTTTTTAAGAAGAATTCCCATTTTAAATGACCGGATTAGTGATAAGCTAGGATCTCACAGGAGCACTTACAACTCTGACTCTGCACCAGTTTCATTCTTCCTCAAAAGACAAAGAAGAGGAAATATGCACAGTGATCCATTGATAGTGACAGGGCCAAATATCTCACGAAATAAGCGTCAAACGAGAAAACTACAAAGAACGAAACTTGTCTAGCTTGAAGGGGGGAAACCAGATGGCGCTATGGCTGGCCCGCTAGGTGACACTGCCATAGGTGAAACGGTTTATCAACTGCGTTTTTTAAATAAGAACCTCCATTTTTATTACATATTCGTATAGTACGTAAAGAAATATGAATGTTTTAGTTGAACCACTTTTTTCGCTTTTTGACAGATGGCGCTGTAATAGTCACAAACGTATAAGTACGTGGTATCACGTAACATTCCGCCAGTGCGGACAGTATTTGCTTCGTGATACATTACCCGCTTTAAAATGGACGGTTTACCAATTGTGGAGAAGGTCGATATCATGTTGATGTATCGCTATTGTGATCAAAATGCCCAACGGGCGTGTGCTGTGTATGCTGCTCGGTATCCTGGACGACATCATCCAAGTGTCCGGACCGTTCGCCGGATAGTTACGTTATTTAAGGAAACAGGAAGTGTTCAGCCACATGTGAAACGTCAACCACGACCTGCAACAAATGCCCAAGTAGGTGTTTTAGGTGCTGTCGCGGCTAATCCGCACATCAGTAGCAGAAAAATTACGCAAAAATCGGGAATCTCAAAAACGTCGGTGTTGAGAATGCTACTTCAACATCGATTGCACCCGTACCATATTTCTATGCACCAGTAATTGCATGGCGACGACTTTGAACCTCGTGTACATTTCTGCCACTGGGCACAAGAGAAATTGCGGGACGATGACAGATTCTTTCCACGCGTTCTATTTAGCGACGAAGCGTCATTCACCAACAGCGGTAACGCAAACCGGCATAATATGCACTATTGGGCAACGGAAAATCCACTATGGCTGCTATAAGTGGAACATCAGCGACCTTGGTGAGTTAATGTATGGTGTGGAATTATGGGAGGAAGAATAATTGGCCCTCATTTTATCGATAGAAACCTAAATGGTGCAAAGTATGCTGATATCCTACGTAATGTTCCACCGAAGTTACTACAAGATGTTTCACTGCATGGCAGAATGGCGATGTACTGCCAACATGATGGATATCCGGTTCAAAAAATGTTCAAATGTATGTGAAATATTATGGCACTAAACTGCTAAGGTCATCAGTCCCTAAGCTTACACACTACTCAACCTAAATTATCCTAAGGACAAACACACACATCCATGCCCGAGGGAGGACTCGAACCTCCGCCCGGGACCAGCCGCACAGTCCATGACTGCAGCCCCTGAGACCGCTCGGCTAATCACGCACGGCATGGATGTCCGGCACATAGCTCGTGTGCGGTTGAAGCGGTATCGAATAGCATATTTCATGATAGGTGGATTGGTCGTCGCACTTTCACCGGACCTGACGTCCCCGGATCTATTTCTGTGGGGAAAGTTGAAGGATATTTGCTATCGTGATCACCGAAAACGCCTGACAACATGCGTCAGCGCATTGTCAATGCATGTGCGAATACTACGGAAGGCCAACTACTCGCTGTTGAGAGGAATGTCGTTACACGTATTGCCAAATGCATTGAGGATGACGGACATCATTTTGAGCATTTATTGCATTGATGTGGTATTTACAGGTAATCACGCTGTAACAGCATGCGTTTTCAGAAATGATAAGTTCACAAAGGTACATGTAGCACATTGGAACAACAGAAATAAAAAGTTCAAACGTACCTACGTTCTGTATTTTAATTTAAAAAAACCTACCTATTACCCACTGTTCGTCTAAAATTGTGAGCCATGTGCTTGTGACTATTACAGCGTCATCTATCACAAAGCGAAAAAAGTGGTACCACTAAAACGTTCATATTTCTTTACATACTACACGGATATGTAATAAAAAATAGGTGTTCCTATTTTTAAAAAACGTAGTTTATATCCGTTTGACCTACGGCAGCGCCATCCAGTGGGCCAACCATAGCGCCATCTGGTTTCCCGGTTCAAGCGAGACAAGTTTTGTAGTTTTTTCGTTTGACGCTTATTTCGTGAGATATCTGGCCTGGTCACGATCAATGGACTACCTTGTATAAGCGATCGCATAGCTATCTCTTAGCATCCAAACGTAGAGCACCAAGGAGTACCAAGGAGCTGGAATATGAAGCGGACTTACACTGCAATTTTCGCCAGAATCGTCGCGCAAGGTAATACATGAAAAACTGAAACTAGTGCTGATCCCGGTCTCCTGGTTAAACTCCAAACCTACACCCTTCCTGTCAACCACATCCGTCTGATGGCCTCCTTCCTCTCCCGCCGCCCCTCCTATGTTAACATCCATAATGCCAATTCCCACACCTTCTACCCCTCTGCAGGTGTGCCCTAGGGCTCGGTCCTCTCTCCCTCCTCTACCTCCTGTACATGGCAGATGTGCCCCAACCCCCCCCCCCTTCCAGTACACCAATGACATTGCATTCCTTGCTCTCGCTCCTATCCCCTAATGGTCCCAACGCCTTCTCCAGAATCACCTTGACCTTTCTGCCGCATGGTGTAACCAGTGGCTCCTGAAAATCAATCCTTCCAAGACCCAGGCAATCATCGGAGGTCGTACCACTCACTCCTTCCAGCTCCTGGATTTCTCCCTTACCGTCTGCGCCCATCTTGTCTGCCTCACCCCACCCTCACCTATCTTGGCCTCACCATTGACTGTCACCTCACCTGGATCCCTCATCTCCACTCCATCCAATCCAAAGCCCACAGCTACCTCTGACTCCTCAAACTCCTCTCTGGCTGGACATGGGGGCTGCACTCCTCTACCATCCTCCACACCTACATATGCTTAATCCGTCCCATCCTCTGTTATGCCAATCC
This sequence comes from Schistocerca serialis cubense, assembly GCF_023864345.2. NCBI lineage: Eukaryota > Metazoa > Arthropoda > Insecta > Orthoptera > Acrididae > Schistocerca > Schistocerca serialis. Next base: position 444,796,870 of record NC_064645.1, read on the forward strand.
CGCCTGGGTATCTGCCCCCCCCCCCCCAAATTCTGTAAGTCCCTCCAGATCCTTGAGCGTCATGCACTCCGCCTCGCCTTCCATATACACCTCCTGTCCCCCACGCGGGTCCTCTATGACCTCATTCCTTTCCCCCATCTGCTCCTGTTCCTCGAACATAGCCGCATACTCTACACCTCCCGCAGCATCGATCCCCCTCACCCCCTGGTTGCTCCTCTCCTCTCCCATCCCCACCCCCAGCCACGTCTTTACTGTTGTGTCCCCCCTACCCTCCATCTCTACACCCTTCATCTCCTTTCCCAAGGTGGCTTCCATCAACTCCCCCTCCCAGATGATGCCCTCTCTCCCTCCATTTATCCCTCCTATCAACTTTCAACCTCACCCCCCTCCTTTCCTCCCTCCTTTTCCTGGGCTCCCTCTGCCCCTTCCATCCTCTTTTTTTTCCCCACCTACCCTCTCTCTGCCCCCCTTTCTCCAAATCCTTTTGCATTTCCCTCCTCTGCCTTTTCCCATTTCCTCTCGCATCTGCCCTGCCCTCCCCCCCTTATGAGTCCTCTCCCTCCTTTGGTTCCCCCCTTTCGTTTTCCTCTTATCCCTCATTGTTTCGCCCTCCATCTGCCCACGCCCGCCCCCCCCCCCCATCTGCCCTCGGCTCTTTGTGCCAACATTTTAGTACAGTGTTTACAGTGAGTGTTCAGTTCAGTGTTGTGTCTCTTCTCCGAAGTGTTGCGAAATCATACTGTCGCTGGGTGTGATTTTTATATCTCTGGCGAACAGAAACCAGACTGTCGTCATGTTTTTTAACTCTCTGTCTACTATGTTCCCTGTCTGCTTCCTGTGTATTTTATTAGCTTTGCCAACCCTTTGCTTTATGTTTTAACTTTCCACAATTTTCCGCCGTTTTAGAATTTCAGTCACCGTTTTATCGCTTGCTTTTATTGTTTCTTATCTTCTTTATTACGTTTTAAAAAGTCTGTAGGCTGCAGAGCGGCGTAATAAGCTGCTGCCAGCCCGCCCCCTTCGGAGGGAATCGAAATACAAGAAAGGAAAAAAAAAAAACTAGTGCCGACAGTATCATCGGACGTGGGAAAAGGTACCGGAAAATAGCTTCTGTGATGCCGGAGGGAGCCGTAGAGGGTAATGATAGGAGAAGATAGAGATTTGAAGAGTCGTAACATAATCCAGATACTTGCCTCTCACGGCGTCTCAAGGTTCCTCCAAGCCAAGGCTCTTTCTCATTCCTTCCAGGCGGCTGCTTTGTGAAACTATTTAGTCTTAAGGAGTAGACACTCCAACAGGTTCCTCGCGCAGCAGGAAAGCCGCTCCGTACCCTCGACTAGCGCTGACGTGGTTTGGATAGAACAGCAGCTGCAGCCAAATCCGTGTCGCGTCTGTGCCCTTTAAGGGAATTAGAGTAAATGGAATAATGCGCATTGTTTGTGCCAAACAAACTTAATTTGCGTCCCACCGTGCAATTGGCTTAGCGAGAAACGATGTCGACAAATTGTATCTCTGTTGAGCGACTTACCATCTTCTTACCATTTCGTCGAAACATGCACTAGTCTCTCCCTATTTATCCCCTGTGTGTTCCAACGTAGGTGTATCTAGGTTCTCTATCCGTCCAAAAAGTTTCGAGATTGATTTTATTTCTGACGTAGAAGCGACGTCAGAAATAAACTGCGCTATTAGCTTAAACTAACAACACTGAACAACGAGTGTCTATTCGACCAGTCAGCTCTGAGAAAGAGCGTTAAGTAGTGGATGTGCGGCCGTAGTGTGTCAACTTTGTAGTGTCGCAAATCGCAATGGGCCGATATTTCTAACTATAGTGTTCAAGACATTCTCCGGAATGTTTTAAACAAGACAAAAGTACGTGCAAAGTTCCCAGAATGAGAATGTCACTCTGCAACGAAGTGTGCACTAATATGGAACTTCCTGGCAGATTAAAAGTGTGTGCCGGACCGACACTCGAACTCGGGACCTTTGCCTTTCGCGGGCAAGTGCTCTACCAACTGAGCTACCCAAGCACAATTCACGCCTCGTCCTCACAGCTATACTTCTGCCAGTAGAGCTTCTGTAAAGTTTGGCAGGTAGGTGACGAGGTACTGGCAGAAGTAAAGCTGTGACGACGGGGCGTGAGTCGTGTTTGGGTAGCTCAGTTGGTAGAGCACTTACCCGCGAAAGGCAAAGGTCCCGAGTTCGAGTCTCGGTCCGACACACAGTTTTAACCTGCCAGGAAGTTTCATGTGCAAAATTTGTTTCACACACCTGGACTCCAGAACAAAAACGACAGCGAGTTGACGCCTGCCGCGACTTTTACGAAAAAAGTCATCACGGATGAAGAGACTGTACGATGTTACCAATACTAACGTACCACAAAACGACAAAGTGCAGAATGTCACGTGGTTAACGCTTTGACGACATAACCGACACACAAGCCAATGTGACGTGTGAGATCAACAACATCTTAAGAATGATTTTTTTGACAGTTCTGCATGAACGTATGAAGTTTGTGTATTTTGTACTCAAGTGGTGGGAGACATCTGAAGCGTTAAAACCACGATTTTAACTTTCGCTATTTAATTTACACTAATGTTCAGAAAAAAAACAGAACACCGTGAACGATTAGAGACAGGACATTCATATTCACAGGATATCTGGTCCCGGAGGAGGTTCGAGTCCTCCCTCGGGCATGGGTGTGTGTGTTTGTCCTTAGGATAAGTTAGGTTAAGTAGTGTGTAAGCTTAGGGACTGATGACCTTAGCAGTTAAGTCCCATAAGATTTCACACACATTTGAACATTTTCACAGGACATGTACATCGGTATGTTCTGCAGAAATGATTAGCATTTGCACAACGTCGGTCTGCGGGTTAAAGGTCAACATCGCGGCGCAACACTACTTACAGGTAAAATATGCCTGCAGCTCTCATTGTCGCTATAAACTGAAGGTAATCAATCACTGAGCCCTGAGCAGAAGTGCAGGGTGCTTCGCAGACGTATGCACGGACCTTAACGTCAAATCAGTGAATTTGAAAGAGGGCGCGTTTTTCGCATGTGAGAACGTGATGCACCCATCCGGGAAATTGCTGCTCGTGTGGGACGAAGTGTATCAACAGTGCAAAGGGTATGTGCAGAATGGTTCACGGAAGGCCGCAGAGTACGACGACATGAGTCAAGTCGCACCGCCCAGACCACCCCACGAAGAGATCGACAACTCATCCGAATGCCTTTGTAGGACGGATCAGCGTCCTCTTCGATTCTGGTGCAGTAGTGGGACTGTGGAATAGAACGTGGAATAGTATAACACATCGTACAGTTTCAGAAGTGACAGTCCATCGTCTTTTATTGCGAGCGCGTCCTCAACTTCTCCCTCTGCATTAGAGGAGTCTGTAGAAAAATGCTAGACGGCAATGATCTACGGAACGACGTCATTGTGACGCTACAGGTTGTTTGTAGTCTGACGTTGCTCAGGATTTTCAATATTATGTTACATATATTCACCAAAATGCCTAGACCTAAAATGAAAGTATCGTCTTTACTAATATTACGTTATAGTACTGATTAAATTCAAATCTTCTCTCAGCACTGATTTGCTTTATTCTTTAGTAATTAGGTTAAAGTAATGTTGTTGTTGTTGTCTTCAGTCCTGAGAATGGTTTGATGCAGCTCTCCATGCTACTCTATCCTGTGCAAGCTTCTTTATCTCCCAGTACTTACTGCAACCTACATCCTTCTGAATCTGCTTAGTGTATTCATCTCTTGGTCTCCCTCTACGATTTTTACCCTCCACGCTGCCCTCCAATGCTAAATTTGTGATCCCCTGATGCCTCAGCACATGTCCTACCAACCGGTCTCTTCTTCTTGTCAAGTTGTGCCACAAACTCCTCTTCTCCCCAATTCTATTCAATACCTCCTCATTAGTTATGTGATCTACCCATCTAATCTTCAGCATTCTTCTGTAGCACCACATTTCGAAAGCTTCTATTCTCTTCTTGTCCAAAGTATTTATCGTCCATGTTTCACTTCCATACATGGCCACACTCCATACAAATACTTTCAGAAACGACTTCATGACACTTAAATTTCTCTTCTTCAGAAACGCTTTCCCTGCCATTGCCAGTCTACATTTTATATCCTCTCTGCTTCGACCATCATCAGTTATTTTGCTCCCCAAATAGCAAAACTCCTTTGCTACTTTAAGTGTCTCATTTCCTAATCTAATTCCCTCAGCATCACCCGACTTAATTCGACGACCATTCCATTATCCTCGTTTTGCCTTTGTTGATGTTCATATTATACCCTCCTTTCAAGACACTGTCCATTCCATTCAACAGCTCATCCAAGTCCTTTGCTGTCTCTGACAGAATTACAATGTCATCGGCGAACTTCAACGCTTTTATTTCTTCTCCGTGAACTTTCAATACCTACTCCAAATGTTTCTTTTGTTTCCTTTACTGCTTGCTCAATATACAGATTGAATAACATCGGGGACAGGCAACAACCCTGTCAAAAAATGGCTCTGAGCACTATGGGACTTAACATCTATGGTCATCAGTCCCCTAGAACTTAGAACTACTTAAACCTAACTAAGCTAAGGACAGCACACAACACCCAGCCATCACGAGGCAGAAAAAATCCCTGACCCCGCCGGGAATCGAACCCGGGAACCCGGGCGTGGGAAGCGAGAACGCTACCGCACGACAACGAGATGCGGGCTACAAACCTGTCTCACTCCCTTCCCAACCTCTGCTTCCCTTTCATGCCCCTCGACTCTTATAACTGCCATCTGGTTTCTGTACAAATTGTAAATAGTCTTCCGCTCCCTGTATTTTACCCCTGCCACGTTTAGAATTTGAAAGAGAGTGTTCCAGTCAACATTGGCAAAAGCTTTCTCTAAGTCTGCAAGTGCTAGAAATGTAGGTTTGCCTTTCCTTAGTCTATTTTCTAAGATAAGTCGTAGAGTCAGTATTGCCTCACGTGTTCCAACATTTCTGCGGAATCCAAACTGATCTTCCCCGAGGTCGGCTTCTACTAGTTTTTCCATTCGTCTGTAAAGAATTTGCGTTAGTATTTTGCAGCTGTGACTTATTAAACTGATAGTTCGGTAATTTTCACATCTGTCAACACCTGCTTTTTTTGGGATTGGAATTATTATATTATTCTTGAAGTCTGAGGGTATTTCGCCTGTCTCATACATCTTGCTCACCAGATGGTAGAGTTTTGTCAGGACTGGCTCTCCCAAGGCCGTCAGTAGTTCTAATGGAATGTTGTCTACTCCCGGGGCCTTGTTTCGACTCAGGTCTTTCAGTGCTCTGTCAAACTCTTCACGCAGTATCGTATCTCCCATTTCATCTTCATCTACATCCTCTTCCATTTCCTTAATATTGTCCTCAAGTACACCGCCGTTGTACAGTCTCTCTGTATACTCCTTCCACCTCTCTGCTTTCCCTTCTTTGCTTGGAACTGGGTTTCCAAATGAGCTCTTGATGTTCATACAAGTGGCTCTCTTATCTCCAAAGGTCTCTTTAACTTTCCTGTAGGCAGTATCTATCTTACCCCTAGTGAGATAAGCCTCTACATCCTTACATTTGTCCTCTAGCCATCCCTGCTTAGCCATTTTGCACTTCCTGTCGATCTCATTTTTGAGACGTTTGTATCCCTTTTTGCCTGCTTCATTTACTGCGTTTTTATATTTTCTGCTTTCATCAATTAAATTCAATATTCCTTCTGTTACCCAAGGATTTCTACTAGCCCTCGTCTTTTTACCTACTTGATCCTCTGCTGCCTTCACTATTTCATCCCTCAGAGCTACCCATTCTTCTTCTACTGTATTTCTTTCCCCCATTCCTGTCAATTGTTCCCTTATGCTCTCCCTGAAACTCTGAACAACCTCTGGTTCTTTCAGTTTATCCAGGTCCCATTTCCTTAAATTCCCACCTTTTTGCAGTTTCTTCAGTTTTAATCTACAGTTCATAACCAATAGATTGTGGTCAGAGTCCACATCTGCCCCTGGAAATGTCTTACAATTTAAAACCTGGTTCCTAAATCTCTGTCTTACCATTATATAATCTACCTGATACCTTCTAGTATCTCCAGGATTCTTCCATGTTTACAACCTTCTTTTATGATTCTTGAACCAAGTGTTAGCTATGATTAAGTAATGCTCTGTGCAAAATTCTACCAGACGGCTTCCTCTTTCATTTCTGTCCCCCAATCTATATTCACCTACTATGTTTCTTTCTCTCCCTTTTCCTACTCTCGAATTCCAGTCACCCATGACTATTAAATTTTCGTCTCCCTCCACTACCTGAATAATTTCTTTTATCTCATCATACATTTCATCAATTTCTTCATCATCTGCAGAGCTAGTTGATATAAACTTGTACTACTGTAGTAGGCATGGGCTTCGTGTCAATCTTGGCCACAATAATGCGTTCACTACGCTGTTGGTAGTAGCTTACCAGCACTCCTATTTTTTTTATTCATTATTAAACCTACTCCTGCATTACCTCTATTTGATTTTGTATTTATAACCCTGTATTCACGTGACCAAATGTCTTGTTCCTCTTGCCACCGAACTTCACTAATTCCCACTATATCTAACTTCAGCCTATCCATTTCCCTTTTTAAATTTTCTAACCAATCTGTCCGATTAAGGGAGCTGACATTCCACACTACGATCCGTAGAACGCCATTTTCAGTTCTCTTGATAACGACGTCCTCTTGAGTAGTCCCCTCGCACAGATCCGAATGGGGGACTATTTTACCTCCGGAATATTTTACCCAAGAGGACGCCATCATCATTTAACCATACAGTAAAGCTGCATGCCCTCGGGAAAAATTACGGCTGTAGTTTCCCCTTGCTTTCAGCCGCTCGCAGTACCAGCACAGCAAGGCCGTTTTGGTTAGTGTTGCAAGGCCAAATCAGTCAATCATCCAGACTGTTGCCCCTGCAACTACTGAAAAGGCTGCTGCAACTCTTCAGGAACCACACATTTGTCTGGCCTCTCGACAGATACCCCTCCATTGTGGTTGCACCTACGGTACGGCGATCTGTATCGCTGAGGCACGGAAGCCTACCCACCATCGGCAAGGTTCATGGGGGTGGGGTTAAAGTAATAAGTTTCTAAAATGATGCAGAGTATGTTGATTACGAATGAGCACTTTAAACTGATTAGTGGAATAGGGGGTCTGTGTATGTGAACTGATGTACTTACTTTTCGCTGATTCCTCCTTTTCACGCCTCTACAGGGTACGTGAATTGTGCACTCATCTTCTGATAATTGATTTACAGCTGAGAACAGTGTTTGAGTGCAGAGTGCTGTATATTCATTTATTTTCCTTCTAATATGGCTTCTGGTATAAGGTAATTTTCCTGTATTGTAAGTTTCTGTAGAAAACTGTTTTATGCGTGTAAATCTTTAGGTCACTGTTCATGGCTGTTTGGCCTGTGGCTCATGTCCACAATGTGCTCCGCTAATGTGAAATGTCAGCTATTACTCTTGTGCTCTTCTGTGTTCACTTTATCTAATGCTGAAACATCTACTTGTCTGTCCGATGTAAACTGAGCTGTAGTCATCACACGTGAGGCAACAAATTTCAAATGCATTTGTACGTGTTAGTGCCTTTTTTACTATGTTGCCAATCCTATGAGCTGATTTGTTGTTGTAAGTGAGTGCATAACATCTGTTTGTTGTTGAGAATGTTTCTTGTTCAGATGTGTTGTGTATGTTTGCATTCTGTGTGTTTAAGTTCTCTGTTTGTGCGTTAGTGTTGCTCTGTATGTTGCTGTGTGTTAAGTGTTTCTTGGCTTTTTTGTTTTAATTTTGTGGTTTAGTTTGTGTATAAAGTTTGTTTTGTATTTTTTATTTGATTGTCCCCAGCTAACTCTTGTTGTTGACTTCGCTGACTGGAGTTTTATTCGGCCTGTATAGCATGTATCGAAAATAACTCCTTTACATGGTGTAGAGTGCTTTGAATTTCTGTATGTGGTTGTGCTGGTGGTTGTAGGTTTCAATACAAGAAATATTTGTGCAGATGGTTAATCTGTTTATTATGATGTTTAAGACATGTGCTTTATGCCATCTTCTGTTTATCTGTGGGTGTACTGTGTTTCTAACATTGTGGACTTGTTGTACATGATTGGGAATTTCTTCTGAATATGGATGTCATTACATTACTGTGTTTTATTTGAGTTTCATTATAATCTCAAATATTTTGTTCTCAGTGTAACTTTGCCTAGGAATCCTCTGATTAGTTATTCTAGGCGAGTGTCTCCTGTTGTGAGTATAATTGGTTGTTAGATGAGAAGTAAATTTGTCATATGATTTTTTAAGAACATTTGTTATTTCTTCTACATGTGGTTGGGAACGTCACTTTGTTTCCTAAGTGGTGTTTGAAGTTATCGATGCAGACTGCTGGCGCAAGATGTGAGTGTAACTGTTGTTTTTATGCTGATATATTTGATGTTTTGTATCAACTCCTGTCTCTTTTATAAGCTCCTGTTATCTGTGAATACATACTGCTCCTGTAAGTACATATATATATCTCGGTCTAGTGATATGTAAACCTGATTTTAAAATTTACAAGCCGCCTGACAAGAATAAGCTGTTTATGGATTGTCAGTATGTTTAAAGTTGTTATTTTGGGGTTCCTTTCTCACAGCCATTTCATTTTTTGTTTTGTGAATATGTGTGACATGACTTGTGAAGTTTCTGTGTTTTTTCTATTATCTTTGTGTTGGATCACTGGATTTACTATATTCCTATCTTCTAGAAATTGTAGAGATTTGTTTGTTGCGTAATATTTGGGTGGAGTGGTGATCAGGCTGGCATTTGCATAGGAGTGGGCTCAATTTTGCAAATAATTTAGTAAACACAAAATGATCTGGTCGAAAATTGCTATACATAATACGATTGCACACAGTCTGCAGACCAGTTAACGTCACGGACGGCAACAGTTGAAATAAAACGATAACAGCAGAAAATTCCTTGAGCAGAATAAACAAATTTTAATTAGACTTTGCCCCAGTAAGGAAAATTGGGTCAACAACAACAATATTGAGTGATATACGGCCCTTGGCCACAGACAACAAGATGGAAAAAACAAATACACTCCTGGAAATTGAAATAAGAACACCGTGAATTCATTGTCCCAGGAAGGGGAAACTTTATTGACACATTCCTGGGGTCAGATACATCACATGATCACACTGACAGAACCACAGGCACATAGACACAGGCAACAGAGCATGCACAATGTCGGCACTAGTACAGTGTATATCCACCTTTCGCAGCAATGCAGGCTGCTATTCTCCCATGGAGACGATCTTAGAGATGCTGGATGTAGTCCTGTGGAACGGCTTGCCATGCCATTTCTACCTGGCGCCTCAGTTGGACCAGCGTTCGTGCTGGACGTGCAGACCGCGTGAGACGACGCTTCATCCAGTCCCAAACATGATCAATGGGGGACAGATCCGGAGATCTTGCTGGCCAGGGTAGTTGACTTACACCTTCTAGAGCACGTTGGGTGGCACGGGATACATGCGGACGTGCATTGTCCTGTTGGAACAGCAAGTTCCCTTGGCGGTCTAGGAATGGTAGAACGATGGGTTCGATGACGGTTTGGATGTACCGTGCACTATTCAGTGTCCCTTCGACGATCACCAGTGGTGTACGGCCAGTGTAGGAGATCGCTCCCCACACCATGATGCCGGGTGTTGGCCCAGTGTGCCTCGGTCGTATGCAGTCCTGATTGTGGCGCTCACCTGCACGGCGCCAAACACGCATACGACCATCATTGGCACCAAGGCAGAAGCGACTCTCATCGCTGAAGACGACACGTCTCCATTCGTCCCTCCATTCACGCCTGGGCGACACCACTGGAGGCGGGCTGCACGATGTTGGGGCGTGAGCGGAAGACGGCCTAACGGTGTGCGGGACCGTAGCCCAGCTTCATGGAGACGGTTGCGAATGGTCCTCGCCGATACCCCAGGAGCAACAGTGTCCCTAATTTGCTGGGAAGTGGCGGTGCGGTCCCCTACGGCACTGCGTAGGATCCTACGGTCTTGGCGTGCATCCGTGCGTCGCTGCGGTCCGGTCCCAGGTCGACGGGCACGTGCACCTTCCGCCGACCACTGGCGACAACATCGAAGTACTGTGGAGACCTCACGCCCCACGTGTTGAGCAATTCGGCGGTACGTCCACCCGGCCTCCCGCATGCCCACTATACGCCCTCGCTCAAAGTCCGTCAACTGCACATACGGTTCACGTCCACGCTGTCGCGGCATGCTACCGGTGTTAAAGACTGCGATGGAGCTCCGTATGCCACGGCAAACTGGCTGACACTGACGGCGGCGGTGCACAAATGCTCCGCAGCTAGCGCCATTCGACGGCCAACACCGCGGTTCCTGGTGTGTCCGCTGTGCCGTGCGTGTGATCATTGCTTGTACAGCCCTCTCGCAGTGTCCGGAGCAAGTATGGTGGGTCTGACACACCGGTGTCAATGTGTTCTTTTTTCCATTCCCAGGAGTGTAGCTTGCAGAAATAACGACTTACAACATACAAAACATCAGAAGGCAAATCTCTGGCTTCATTACGGCCTGTTTACCCACATCCGTCTTGAGCCGCCTTATCAAAGTCAGAGTGGCGCAAGATATTCCACAAATGCCGCCGACTGCGGTCTCTATAGCTAAGCATTACCGTGAAAGCGGTACTGACACGCCTGGATGGACAGAGTATGAAGAAAGTCCCACTGCGAATTACAACTTCAGGGCACAATAGAAACGCCGACTTCAAGACGGCCAACCGAATAGCCTTTACCTCGCTAAAATCGTCCATGTGCTCTCGCACTGTCACCTGCACTGGTTCACCCACGACCTGCTGTAGCTGCTGAGATAGCTCAGCCAAGAGGCTCACATGGGCCACACATGGATGGTCACCTCATATGAGAGCTCCTCCTTGTGCAGCCACGCTGCAGCTAGGATATGCCTAGTGGCCCTTACCGCAACAGCACACAGGGAAATAAGACGCAACCATGTAGTCCATAATCTAATTCAGTGTTTGCCAACCTGCCTTAGACGATTAACCACGAGTGCAATCAGACATTATCTAGTATTGCCGCTCTCCCTCCCCCTGTCATCTGTTGCTACCCCCTCTCCCACATTATCACCAACTTTAGACCTAACTGAACTATGGAGTAGAAGACTTTTCTTGGAACACTTTTTTCTTTAAAATAATGAAGAGTGAATTATGTGTGTAAATGTACCAGGTGATCAAAAAGTCTGAATAAATATGAAAACTGAATAGATCACGGAATAATGTAGATAGAGAGGTACAAATTAACACGCATGCTTGGAATGACATGGGGTTTCTTAGAACCAAAAGAATACAAAAGTTCACAAAATGTCCGACAGATGGCGCGTCATCTGATCAGAATAGAAATAATTAGCATAACAAAGTAAGACAAAGCAAAGATGATGTTCTTTCCAGGAAATGCTCAATATGCTCAACATCATTCCTCAACAATAGCTGTAGTCGAGGAATAATGTTGTGAGCAGCACTGTAAAGCATGTCCGGAGTTATGGTGAGGCATTGGCGTCGGATGTTGTCTTTCAGCATCCCTAGAGATGTCGGTCGATCACGATACACTTGCGCCTTCTGTTAACCCCAAAGCCAATTATCGCACGGACTGAGGTCTGGGGACCTGGGAGCCCAAGCATGACGAAAGTGGCGGCTGATCACACGATCATCACCAAACGACGCGCGCAAGAGATCTTTCACGCGTCTAGCAATATGGGGTGGGGCGCCATCCTGCATAAACATCGTACGTTCCAGCAGGTGTTTATCAGCCAGGCTGGGGATGATGCGATTCTGCAAATAGCGGCGTACCTCTCACCCGTCTCGGTAGCACTTACAAAACCAGAATCACGCATTACCTCGAAGAAGGCCCGATAACGGTAGATGTGGTAAATTCAACCCATACCGTGACTTTCTCGTCGTGCAATGGAGTTTCCCCAACAGTTCTAGGATTTTCGGTAGCCCAAATTCTGCTGTTGTGGGCGTTGACAGACCTTCGGAGCGTGAAATGAGCTTCGTCGGTCCACAACACGTTACTCAACCAATCGTCATCTTCCGCCATCTTTTGAAACGCCCACACCGCAAATATCCTCCGATTCACTAAATCGCCAGGTAACAGTTCATGATGCCGATGGATTTTGTACGAATAGCATCGGAGGGTACGCCTCAGTGCCAACCAAACAGTAGTGTATGGAATGCCGGTGCGACGTTCGACTGCACGTGCGCTGACTTCCCCGTGCATAGACGAGCCCGCTACAGTCTCCATTTCTTCCTGAACTGTCTCAGCAGCGTTACGCCTTGTGCTCGGTCGGCCACTACGGGGTCTATCATCTAAACAACCCGTGGCTTCGAACTTCGAAATCATTCTCGCCACAGCTGCATTTGTCAACGGACCTTTACCCGTTTGAATCCCCTTCCTATGGCGACAGGATCGTGACACTGAGCTAGCACATTCACCATTCAGATAATAAAGCTTCACTAAAAGCGCCTTTTCAGGTAACGTCAACATGCTGCGACTGCTGGCGCATCTGATTCGCTCTCTCATTACAGTTCCTTTTATACACGATTGTCGTGCGCAGTCACTGACGTTTTGCTGTCCAGTGCCATCAGTCGGACATTTTGTGAACTTTGTTTTTTCGGTTCTAATAAAACCCCATGCCATTCCAAGCATGTCTGTCAATTTTTACCTCTCTATCTACATTATTCCGTGGTTTATTACGTTTTCAAATTTATACTGACTTTTTGATCACCCAGTATGTGTGTGGCGAAGGAATTCGTGATGCATAGTAAGTGCTACTCACAATTTCTTCTCAGAAAAAAAAGCTAACTATCCACAGTTAGTCTACAAACACGCCGGCTTAGGTGGCCGAGCGGTTCTAGGCGCTACCGTCTGGAACCGCGCGACCGCTATGGTTGCAGGTTCGAATCCTGCCTAGGGCATGGATGTGTGTGATGTCCTTAGGTTAGTTAGGTTTAATTAGTTCTAAGTTCTAGGGGACTGATGACCTTAGAAGTTAAGACCCATAGTTCTCAGAGCCATCTACAAACGTGTTATAAAACATGCTTCTCCTGCACTACTCCGTTACGGCACTTGCTTGACCTGCACACTGCAACCCTATTTAAAATCAAATTCAGATGTGCGCAATATACTTACCGTTGGTGAATCATGTCATTGCTGGACTGCTTACTTCGGAACTGACAGAAATAGGACGACTTCAGGCTGTTAATGCTTCTTGTCTAACCACTCTAATAATAATAGTGATAACAGTAATTATAATAAAACTGTTTACAGCACTATAGTAGCCTACAGCTACTGCTGTATCGTGCTGTCAATTAATTCACTTGTCTGTGTCGAAGCGCCTTATGAAGAAATTTCTGGACTACTGCAGGTACTATCTACAGCTTGGAGAAGATATTTTCTTGAGCTATGCAGCATTAGTTACGTATATGTCTCACTTTTATCATTAGCGATGTACGGGACAAACCACAACTATGTTTGTAGTGGGTGGACTATATGAGAAACCTGTAATCTCACCTCATTAATGCTACTAATTGAGAAAAAGTAGTTATTGATAACTTGTATACTTAGTAGTAGAGTCTTACGGAATTGCCATAATAGTAACGCCCTTTTGTAAATAATTTAGTCTCGTGAGAGAAACAGAGTCAAATCATTTTGTTTTTGCCCCTCGGATAATTTCATTTTACCCCTCAGGCGGTAATTACCCCCAGATTGGGAACCACTGATCTAATGCCATCTGGTTTCGTGCACTGTAATGGTGCAGTGCAAGATACTATGCTCTGCTACAAACTGCAGTGTAGGACTTGGGTGAAGCGAGGATTAGTCTATGCCTGTGTATGTGTGAGCTAAATTTTACAAAAATTTGTTTAACATGAAATGTCTTTCTTGATGACGGACTATAAGTAATACAACTGAAAAATCTGCTGGCCAGTTACCGTTCTTGAAGTCAATGCTTGAAATAAGAGGATGTTGTTGTTGTGGTCTTCAGTCCTGAGACTGGTTTGATGCAGCTCTCCATGCTACTCTATCCTGTGCAAGCTTTTTCATCTCCCAGTACCTACTGCAACCTACATCCTTCTGAATCTGCTTAGTGTATTCATCTCTTGGTCTCCCTCTACGATTTTTACCCTCCACGCTGGCCTCCAATACTAAATTGGTGATCCCTTGATGCCTCAGAACATGTCCTACCAACCGATCCCTTCTTTTTGTCAAGTTGTGCCACAAACTCCTCTTCTCCCCAATTCTATTCAATACCTCCTCATTAGTTATGTGATCTACCCATCTAGTCTTCAGCATTCTTCTGTAGCACCACATTTCGAAAGCTTCTATTCTCTTCTTGTCCAAACTATTTATCGTCCATGTTTCACTTCCATACATGGCTACACTCCATACGAATACTTTCAGAAATGACATCCTGACACTTAAATCTATACTGGATGTTAACAAATTTCTCTTCTTCAGAAACGCTTTCCTTGCCATTGCCAGCCTACATTTTATATCCTCTCTACTTCTACCATCATCAGTTATTTTGCTCCCCAAATAGCAAAACTCCTTTACTACTTTAAGTGCCTCATTTCCTAATCTAATTCCCTCAGCATCACCCGACTTAATTAGACTACATTCCATTATCCTTGTTTTGCTTTTGTTGATGTTCATCTTATATCCTCCTTTCAAGACACTGTCCATTCCATTCAACTGCTCTTCCAAGTCCTTTGCTGTCTCTGACAGAATTACAATGTCATCGGCGAACCTCAAAGTTTTTATTTCTTCTCCATGAATTTTAATACCTACTCCGAATTTTTCTTTTGTTTCCTTTACTGCTTGCTCAATATACAGATTGAACAACATCGGGGAGAGGCTACAACCCTGTCTTACTCCCTTCCCAACCACTGCTTCCCTTTCATGTCCCTCGACTCTTATAACTGCCATCTGGTTTCTGTACAAATTGTAAATAGCCTTTCGCTCACTGTATTTTACCCCTGCCACCTTTAGAATTTGAAAGAGAGTATTCCAGTCAACATTGTCATAAGCTTTCTCTAAGTCTACAAATGCTAGAAACGTAGGTTTGCCTTTCCTTAATGTTTCTTCTAAGATAAGTCGTAAGGTCAGTATTGCCTCACGTGTTCCAGTGTTTCTACGGAATCCAAACTGATCTTCCCCGAGGTTGGCTTCTACTAGTTTTTCCATTCGTCTGTAAAGAATTCATGTTAGTATTTTGCAGCTGTGACTTATTAAGCTGATAGTTCGGTAATTTTCACATCTGTCAACACCTGCTTTCTTTGGGATTGGAATTATTATATTCTTCTCGAAGTCTGAGGGTATTTCGCCTGTTTCATACATCTTGCTCACCAGATGGTAGAGTTTTGTCAGGACTGGCTCTCCCACGGCCGTCAGTAGTTCCAATGGAATATTGTCTACTCCGGGGGCCTTGTTTCGACTCAGGTCTTTCAGTGCTCTGTCAAACTCTTCACGCAGTATCATATCTCCCATTTCATCTTCATCTACATCCTCTTCCATTTCCATAATATTGTCCTCAAGTACATCGCCCTTGTATAGACTTGTATAAGAGGATAACAACACAAATTTCCTTCAGCACAGTGTAACAAAATCGGAGTTAGACTTCGACCAGTAAGAAAACTGGGCCAATAACAACAATTGTCCAAAGATGTGGGTATTAACACAATTACCACAGGCATCTAGTTGGCAAAAGAATATAGCTTTCTCACATAACCACTTGGAACAAGGAAAAATAAGAAGGCACTTCTTTGGTTTAATTAGCGCTTAGTTACATTAATACTCAATTAAATACGCATCTACAACCACTCTCATCGCCAAATACCAACTGTTCACCAAGAAAACGTTACTATGAGCTCACTAAAATACTGTCTAGGCACATTTCACAATTACAGTTTTCTGTGTAATGGCACATGCAGGTCTATCACACCCACGACATAATAATTAGATAATTTCCTCTACAGTGGCAGATACACACTCAGTCACGTTCATAGCGTAATAATAATAATAATAATTTTCCATAGAGGACATACAAAATCACTCATGCTATCAGCGTAAAATTAACATCATTTAATATAAATCGTTAACTGAGTGGAAATGTCAAAAGAAAAGAAAAAAAATAAAGGATGAACTTGGTATTTCAGTTAACAAAAAAGCTGTTCACAATATGAATTCTCCAGGGGTCCAAAAAAATTGTCTTTACAACCTAGTACTAAGCATCAGACCTACTAATTTTGGGATCAATAAAAGAAAATGACATAATCAGGAAAAAGGAAAGAAAGTGTTAGGAAACAGTACATCAATAAAACCACCTAAATTAAGAAGCAACAGAGTATGCACTATGTAGGAAAAGTTAAATGAAGCAAACTAATGTTATATTGGCACAGACAAAGAATGCGACATAGGAAACTGATAACTTTCTTTTACACATATTTGAAACATTAAAAGACAAGTCTGTTTATCTTAAATGTACATGAAAGTTTTTAAACAATAGGAATAGATAAGTAACCTAGTTTAAGACAGACCATATTTTTGAAACAAAATTAAGAGATATGAAGGTGTTCCTACACATTACACATCCAAAATGGCCGGGAAGAAAATTGATGACAGAGGAGAGGAAAAAAATGAACAGATTAGGAAGTACTGAAGAAAGATTGAAGATAGCTTAGTGGCAGAAACTTATGTACGGAAGGCAAAGTAACAAAAGTTAGAATCGAACCCGACAGTCTAATGTAGACTCAATATTATCAGCACAAGGAAACATTTATGGTTCACAACACAGTTTATGTGAGCAATGAAATGATGGGAAAAATTCTGTAATTCGATCTAGTGTGTAAGCTTCTACTATTAAGGTAATTTTTGCAGTTCAACCTTCGAAACATGAGCTCTGAAGCACGATTTCCCATAATACTGAGTATGAATAGCTAACGTCAGAAAGCGAGTGTGAACGATAGATAAGCCATGCTAATACGAGACTTGCTGTTGAAAATTTTACCTGCTACGCTAATGAAGGACGCAAATCGATCGCTCAGCGATGGAGTGCTGAAGGTTCTTAACCCTTGAAATCCGGGGGTGCACAAGGGATATGAGAATCAGAACGACGGGATTTTGTCAGTCAGTCTTCCTGAATACCGGGCTGCATTCGTCTTGATGATCATAATGCTGCACCGGGGTGGTTTCATGGGATCCGTAGTTGGTGGTGAGAAGAATATCGAGCAGAATGAGAATCGATCTCGCAGGGATTTTGAATGTTTCAGCACCGAACGAAAACACAGGAGTATCGGAAGACTGCGTTCCGCTGCCACCTTAACCGCAATATAGACTAGCATTGACAAAAAGGGCATTCCTGGCGAAGAGAAGTCTACTAGTATCAAACATGGGTCTTAACCTGCCAGAAGAAATTTCTGGGAATGTGCGTTTGGAGCACAGCATTGTATGGTCGTGAAACATGGACTGTGGGAAAGTCGGAACAGAAGAAAATTTTAAGGTGTAGCACTACGCAAGAATGTTGAAAACTAAGGGAGGGGGGCGGGGGGTAAACGATGATGATGTTTGGTTTGTGGGGCGCTCCTGTTCGGTCATCAGTACCCGTACAAAGTCCCAATTATCACACAGTCCAATTCTTTAGATAGTCCAAGCTACCAACTGTCAAGAATGATGATGATGATGATGATGAAACGATGAGGACAACACAAACACATAGTCACCGTGCAGAGAAAATCCCCAGCGAAGAGGGGGGGGGGGGGAGGATAAAGTAAAGATCGAGGAGCGAGGAGGTTCTTCTGAGCTGAATCGGCGAGGAAAGAAATATGTGATTGAAAATGGTTTAAACGGCTCTGAGCACTATGCGACTTAACTTCTGAGGTCATCAGTCGCCTAGAACTTAGAACTAATTAAACCTAACTAACCTAAGGACACCACACACATCCATGCCCGAGAAAGGATTCGAACCTGCGACCGTTGCGGTCGCTCGGCTCCAGACTGTAGCGCCTAGAACCGCACGGCCTCGCCGGCCGGCCACAGAAATATGTGAAAAACATTGATAAGAAGAAAGAACAGGATGGTAGGACAAGTGTTAATAAATCAGGCAACAACTTCCATGGTACTACAGAGAGCAGTAGATGGTGAAAGCTGTAAGGGAGGACAGAGATGGGGAAACATCCAATCAATAATTGGGGATATAGATTGCAAGTGCTACTGTGAGGTAAAAAGGTTGCCACAAGATAGGAATTCGTAGCGGGCCGCGTCAAACCCATAACTAAAATAAATAAAAAATCTATCGCTGTTACGCAGAGGACTTCAGGTAACTTCAAAGTTTGCTCGTTGGCCAGTACCTTCTTCCAAAAGCCAAAGTGTTTCTGGAGATAGATATCTGTGCAAAGGTCTAGAATGGCACTCACAACTGCTCTTCGGTGATGGTTTTTCTGCATGTTAATGACTATAAAGGCGACCTACATTAAGAATAATAGCGTAAAGCGAGATATTGCATGCAAATAAATAATCTAAATTTTTTGTACATGATAACCCGATGTGAGTGTTTGCTTACGATAATTCATACCAGTTGTGTGTGTGTGTGTGTGTGTGTGTGTGTGTGTGTGTGTGTTTGTGTAATAAGTGGGATTTCACATTACCTGGTAGAAATTAAGATAGCTGTAGACCATACTCCATTGAAAAGTTTTGAAATGGTCTTTATCCTGCAGTGGATAATGAGTGGCTGATTATAATATGTAAATTTTGTTCAAAAAGGAGTGTGATGTTCTCGTAAATGAGTCAGAACTGGTTGAGACTAGGGAAAGGTGGTACGAAAGCAAATCTGGAAACAAATACTTGTTGAGATATGGGTCGTTCTGTCTTACAACATCCATCTGTCTTTTGACACTATAGTGGCTACCAGCCGGCCGAAGTGGCCGTGCGGTTACAGGCGCTGCAGTCTGGAACCGCAAGACCGCTACGGCCGCAGGTTCGAATCCTGCCTCGGGCATGGATGTTTGTGATGTCCTTAGGTTAGTTAGGTTTAACTAGTTCTAAGTTCTAGGGGACTAATGACCTCAGCAGTTGAGTCCCATAGTGCTCAGAGCCATTTGAACCATTTGAAGTGGCTACCAATCATCTTACAGGTCCTTTTCAGGTGGGCACAACTGGTTGCCCACGGGTTTCGTCGTAAGCTTATAACACATGCTCGTTTGTGAACGTTATTGATGGACGTGGACTACAGCAGAATCTTTAAATGTTCCCATAGCAATCTAAAGATGAAGCTCTTGTGAACGGGGATGGCATACTACTTGACCACCTCGACAATCCATCTTTTCATCAACCTTTGTGTCAGGTACTGACACATGTTGCGTAGAGAATAAGGTGGTGCCTCGTCGTGCAAAAATAACATCCATGGTCATTCTGCACGGATAAAGCTATCCACTAGCGCCATTAATTTGTAGTACAGAAACAGTTGATGAAGGGAACCCCTTTATCTGTCACGTATAAGTATAAAGCCATGGGACTGTAACCTACAATTCCTATTTGAACTTTGATATTAAAGTGATCCTGGTACCTGGCTTCCACGAAAGCTCTCCCCATGCGTAGTTATTGCACTCTGTTTCAATCTACCGTCATCCGGAAGTAAGATTGATGCTGTGAGTTGCGAATCTTCAGTGCTCTGCCTTAGAATCAATTTGTAGATCTGTATTCAGATTTGGTAGTCTTCTGGATTGAGAGCTTATGTACGCTGGCATTCATGTGGAGAAAGTGACTATCCATAAATAATTGACCAATCAAGAGAGTGGTTTACAACTTTGCCAGTTCTTCTTCTTGCTTCTGGATCGTCTTCTAACACGTCTATTAACACTCGTTGCCCCGTATTCAGCTTGCGAATCGTGAAAGGACCACAGCAATTCTTTGCCTTTGTCGCGAATGATCCTGTGTCACTGTCTATAGGGATCTAGAACAGTGTGAATAATTATTTCAGATGGAAAACGGCGTTTCATGATACGTTCGGCGTACACGACTTTTCTTGACGATTAACGCCATTGATTAAAACAGAGCATAGTATCATGTCCGCTACTTGTCTTGTGGAATGACTCTATTTCGCTATTTACATTGTTCATGGTCCTCGAAATCACTGGGGTTGTGATGGCCCCTATGAATTCTCGAAGTTATATGTACTGAACGGCTGCTTTAGGAGACTGTTGTGTCGTGTCTGAGGACAGTATAACAGGCGGAGGGCCGGCCAGGGTGGCCGAGCGGTTCTAGGCGATTCAGTCCGGAACCGCGCGACCGCTACGGTCGTAGGTTCGAATCCTGCCTCGGGCATGGATGTGTGTGATGTCCTTAGGTCAGTTAGGTTTAAGTAGCTCTAAGTTCTAGGGGACTGATGACCTCAGATGTTCAGTCCCATAGTGCTCAGAGCCATTTGAACCATTTTGAACAGGCGGAGGGCGAAGTACTGATACAGATTCATGCAATAAGAAAGAAGCAACGAATCGCAACTGAAAGTGCGACAGCCGCGCTGGGTAGCAGCGTGGTTTGGGGCACCTTGTTACGGTCCGCGCGGCTCCCTCCGTCGGAGGTTCGAGTCCTCCCTCGGGCATGAGTGTGTGTGTGTGTGTGTGTGTTGTCCTTAGTGTAAGTTAGTTTAAGTTACGTTAAGTAGTGTGTAAGCTTAGGTACCGATGACCTCAGCGATTTGGTGCCATAAGATCTTACCACAAATTTCTAAATTTGTTATCGACACACGTAAAATGCCCTATAGCTCAACACTCATAT
Source organism: Schistocerca serialis cubense (assembly GCF_023864345.2). Taxonomy (NCBI): domain Eukaryota; kingdom Metazoa; phylum Arthropoda; class Insecta; order Orthoptera; family Acrididae; genus Schistocerca; species Schistocerca serialis. Next base: position 444,817,739 of record NC_064645.1, read on the forward strand.
TGCGGAGGTCGTGGATAACTTGACCTCTACTATTAACACTCGTTTCAAAAGACTTTCTGCAAATGTGATGTCGTTTTGACGTCGCGCGCGGGAACTACTGTAAACGTTCGTAGCGTTCAAATGGTTCAAATGGCTCAGAGCACTATGGGACTTAACTGCTCAGGTCATCAGTCCCCTAGAACTTAGAACTACTTAAACCTAACTAACTTAAGGACATCACACACATCCATGCCCGAGGCAGGATTCGAACCTGCGACCGTAGCGGTCGCGCGGTTCCAGACTGTAGAGCCTAGAACCGCTCGACCACTCGGGCCGGCTCGTACCGTTCGATACGGGCCTGTCACAAGGCTTTATGCACGCGTGTGGAAGATGTTATAAAAACTTATCGTTCTTGGTGCGATTTACTACAATTATTGTTATAATTAAACATCACGTAACGATTTACAGACGGTTAATGCTTTCATATAAGAGTGCTCTCTCAGGAGTGAATTGTTGTCAACAATACAAATTAATCATGAAACACACTTGTATTATATCTTGCAACATGACGCTTCAAGTAACTGCGTATTGAAAATTTATCACAAACATGCACCATGATCATTAAATGTCAGTCAATAATGAATCAACGATGTAAGCCTTCAAGAGATACGATGATAACCAATGCTGGAGGCTAGTAGCGCCTGACGTAATACTAGTGTAATGGGGAATATCGTGGTTGCAGAGTCGAAAAATGTAGGTTCGCATCCTGCTACATACATTTTTTTTTTTTTTGTCTTAGCGTTTTCAACACCTCCTTGGACTTTCTTCCTGAATATAATACAAGTGTCTTCTGCAATTTCGATGTTATTTACATTTCCGCCTGATTAGAAAACAAGGGATGAAATAAATATTTGTCGATTTCCGAGTGTGTGGTTAGACAGGAACATCAGGACAGCTTAAATTGCTGCGAGTGAAACGAGGAGCAATGACATTCACAGCAACAGCTCCCAGGCAGTCAGTCGGTCAGCGCGCCGTCATTACACTCCGCAAAATCGGTCGCATTAGTTGGGAAGACGCGCGAGTAAATGCGGGAGGCACGTGACCACGCGGTGTTGAAGCGAGAGCCCCAACGTAGGGAGCAGCAGCAGTAGTGGCTGGCAGTGGTGAGACGAATCAGAAAGAACAGAATTTTCTCATACAAAGCAGATAGGAAAGCTCAAGACATGAACCAGGGACTCGAGGTTCGTGACCCGCTGCTGACGGCAGTCAGCCGGGAGGAGGCTTTCTGCCTAGAAGACGCCAGTTCGACTCCCAGAGCCATCTGGACGCAGGCGCGAGTTAGTGAAGGCAGCGTCCAATAGCAGCAGCTAGACGATCCATTTCAGGACGATGACTGGCGTAGACTTCGTCTGGGCAGCTAGCTTCAGGTGGTGACCGATACTATCTGTCTAAAATGGGTAGTATGTTGGCTCGTCACTGTTTTGGCAGCCCATCGTTTCCCATCACTTATGCTTCTGTTTTGCCGGGGATTTCTACGAAAAAAAAAAACCAGTTTCCAATATCACTGATGATCATGCTAGTACGAGGGGGGACATTCAATAGCTAACGCAACACATTTCCTTTTTTTATGAAAGCAGGTTGGTTTTATTGAGCATTACAGTACACCATATTATGCCACACTCTTTTGGTTACAAAACCGATTTTTGAACATAATCTTCGTTCAGTGCAGCCCCCTTACGCCGCCTTACTAGGAGGCCATCTATACCTGCTTGGTACCACTTTGCTGTCAGACGTCAGAGCCAGCGTCTTGCTACATCAATAACATCCCCACCATCCACGTACAGCTTCCCACAGAGTGCATCCTTGATTGCGGCAAACAGATGGAAGTCGGAAGTTGCGAGATCCATGCTACAGGGTGGATGAGGAAGAGAAGTCCAATAAAAATTGTGAGCTCCTCTCGGATGCGCAGACTCTTGTGAGACCTTAGATTGTCATGGAAAAGGAGAAGTTCGTTTGCATTTTTGTGGCGACGAACACGCTAAAGTCATTTCTTCAATTTCTTGAGGGTAGCGCAATATACTTCAGAGTTAATCGCTGCGCCATGAGAGAGCCCCAGAAGACCGTGTTCAAATGGTTCAAATGGCTCTGACCACTATGGGACTTAACATATGAGGTCATCAGTCCCCTAGAACTTAGAACTATTTAAACTTACCTAACCTAAGGACGTCACACACATCCATGCCCGAGACAGGATTCGAACCTGCGATCGTAGCGGTCGCGCGGTTCCAGACTGAAGCGCCTAGAACCGCTCGACCACACCGGCCGGCAGAAGACCGTGTCTTTGAATTTCCTTTTTAAAGGAGAAGTGGTGTGGTGCCACTTCATGGATTGCCATTTTGTTTCTGTTTCGAAGTGATGAACCCATGTTTCATCGCCTGTGACGAAGTTCGAGAAAAAAATTGTCGCGATCAGCCTCGTAACGTGCACGCATTTCTGCAGAGATGATTCTTCGTTTCTCTTTAGACATCGAGGTACCCAACGGGCTGCGCCTTTTAGTACTCCAACTGGTGGTCGAGTGCGCCAGCACTACCAACAGAACTGCTGTTGAGCAGTGAGGTGTTTGTTTGAGGTCCATTGTTCACCTCGAATGAGAGTTTCTGTACGTTCATCCTTTGTATGTCAGTCAGTTTACAGTTGATGTGTGGAGAGACATCACATTTACAGATAGGCAATGATTTATTGTATATATGGATCGCGATAACCCCTTCAGCATCAAATAAGGCCTGAAGATAATGCATTGAAGCTCCGAAACTGATAGGTATAGAATGAATGACAAACTTATGGCGGCTGTGTTTCATTTTCTTACAATCGAATGTGAGTGTCTGCACATTCCAACATTGCAGAAGTCACAGCTGCGTGGGACCGACCGGCAGGCGGGAGACTGAGTATGTCTGGCCGTCCCAGTCGCAATGATGACAGACGCCTCACACAACGACTCACCGTGCTTTTGTTCACTTCCAGGTCTTCGTAGACATTCTGCCAGTGTCTATGAATATCTGAAACCCTCTGATTTTCCGCCAAAAGAGTCTCAATAACAGCTCTCTGCTTATAAGGCATCTCCGCTTAAGGCTACGTATAGCGCTGCCACCTATCGGAACTTCATGAAACTGTAGGAGCTGAAGTGGGAATATTCCCCTATGTCCCACAACAAATCTCGTGTTTTTTTTCAACCGAAATTGGCAGGCAAATAAAAAATGTATTGCATTAATTACTGAATGTCCCTCTTACATACTCACCAGCTTTTTCCCTCTATAGAATTCATGTGAATTTCATTTTATCTGTTATGCATTTTGACGATATTAATTTCATGTACTGACTCGTTCCATGACCGAAGAGATTTGCTTGTCTATTTGGCCCTACGGCAGCAGACTGGTAAAACAAAATCAACAAAATTAAAAAATAAAACTGACAAATAGTGTGAGGCCATGTTGTTGCCAGGTCATCAACGCGATAGCGGCTTCTGTCTATACACTGTGTCAATGATATTATGGCTTTGACTTCACTGTCGGAACCTGAATGTGTGACAATTACTTCGAGGCCCAGACAGTATTGTAAGACCACTTAGCCGGCTCCCGTTTGAATTACTTCCATGCTTCTTTTTGCGTCAGCCCGTGACTTCTTCATCTAACGCAGCTACGGTGGAACTATATGTTTATAGTACACTTTTTCTTGTGTTTAAACAAAGAGTACAGGACACCTTGAAACGTCCCCTTAGAAAAATTTATGAATTACTGTGCTGATATACCTCTTACATAATTTGATTTTCAAATAGCTGAACAGAACTGAACGTACTCAGACATTTCTCTCTTTACTTATTCTGATCAACACTAAACTGACACACAACATTTTTAGCGCAACGCAATCTGACTTTCAACAATCACTACAAAAGAATGGCCCTGACTAACATTAACCCATACCTTTCACAAATCACTTACCTCACAAAAATCTTTGTTACTCAAACTACTGCAATACAGCGAGGGCCAATACTGCCAGCTAAATAAAAGATTCTAACTACTGAAGTAACAAACTACAGATAGACATATTTAGGAAATAAAAGATTTTGATAAAGAACAATCAATGTATTTACCTTAATAGTGTTCAAAAGTCATAACATATGTATCAGTTCATGTCATCCAGTCTTACAAATTTACTGTCTCTGATGGAAACACGTCCAGATCATCCGCTCTCAAAACTCCGCCATCTCTCTCCCCACATCCACCACTGCAGGCGGCTCACCTCCAACTGTGCAACGCTATGCGCTGTTAACAGCCGTCTGCCCAACACTACAATAGCAAATACCAACAATGCAAACCAGCCACAGGCTGCACACAGCACAGCCAGTGATTTTCGTATAGAGCGCTACATGGCGTTACCAACATAAAAACCTAAACAGCCTACTTACAACCTTTTTCAAGCAGCATGGTACAACCTTTCTAAGCGTTATGGAAGAGTGGCGTTACAAGCTCACATAGTTTCTGGGGTATTTATTGTTCAAAAAATTAACTGACTACAGCTGTTGTAGGATGGAAAAAAAGGAATTAAGCGTATGGCATCGTTGGCCGGAAGGCCCTAATGAGGGGAAGTTCAGCCGCCAAGTGCAAGTTTTACTTCATTCGACGTCACATTGGGCGACTTGCGCACCAGTCATGAGGATGAAATGATGATGAGAACAACACCCAGTCCCTGAGCGGAGAAAATCTGCAACCCAGCCGGGAATCGAACCCAGGCCCGCTTGCATGGGAGGCGAGCACGTTCCCATCCATGTAAGCGGGCGGACCGTGTAGGATGTATTTATGTATTTATTCAGTAACCTACGTGGTGTGGAGGGGGGGGGGGGGGGCGGTAGGGGCGAAGCTAGAAATTTACGTCAAGTTAAGGTGTGAATCCTGGTGAGATGCTCGTTATCGTGTTTGGTCCACACGACCCTGATTGCGGTGTTGGCCGGGGGTGGTAATCGGATCTCTGGACGAGTCCAGCGCGCAGAGGCTGTCGGCAAACTCGACGCCCCCTGATTGGACTCGCGTTTCCTCTGCGCCAATCCCCGCCTGGGCATCGTCACTGGCGCGGAAATCCTTGGGGTGTGGGGTGGGGAAGGGGGCGGCGGATAGGGGGGCGGGTAGGCAAGGCCAAAGCGCGAGCTGCAACTTCCCCTTACCGAATAACGCTCGACATACACTGTGCCTTTGTTTTAAAGTTCGTAACATTAACACAGAGACAAAAGGTTGTCCATTACGGTACTCTAATTGTGCTTTCACCTCTCTGTCGAGCTCGTGATGACCACTTTCACAATCTTTCTAAATAGGAAACCGGTTGTGGCGTAGCGGCGGGTTGCTGAGTTGACCTTGTGAGTAGTTTGTTTAGGTTTTTATGTTGGTAACGCGACGTAGCGCTCTGTATGAAAGTCACTGACTGTGCTGTACAGTCTGTGACTGGTTAGACTCATTGTTGGAATATTCGCTTGTGTAGCGTTGGGCAGTTGGATGTGAACAACGCGTAGCGTTAGGCAGTTGGAGGTGAGCCGCCAGCAGTGGTAGAGGTGGAGAGAGAGAGAGATGCCAGAGTTTTGAGCGGTTACTTTAAGCGGACGATCTGGACGAGTGTCCGCCAGAAAAAGGAAATTTGTAAAGATGATTGTCATTAACTGATAGATATATATGATGACTTTTGAACATTATTAAGGCAAATACATTGCTTGTTCTCTATCAAAATCTTTCATTTGCTAACTATGCCTGTCAGTAGTTAAAATGTTTTACTTAGCTGGCAGTATTGGCGCTCGCTGTATTGCAGTAGTTCGAGTAAGGAAGATCTTTGTGAGGTAAGTGATTCATGAAAGGTATAGATTATTGTTAGTCAGGGCCATTCTTTTGTAGGGATTATTGAAACTAAGATTGCGTTGCGCTAAAAAAATATTGTGTGTCAGTTTAATAATGATCAGAATAAGTAAAGAGAGAACTGTCTGAGTACGCTCAGTTTTACTCAGCTGTCTCTGTATCAAATAACGTAGAAGTTACCAGCACAGTAACTATAATTTTCCAAAGAGGACGTTTCATAACCTTGATGAGAATTTGTGCAATGCGACATCACTGCGTGACATGGTATCAAATACCATCTTAGACGCAATTACTGCCGGCCGCTGTGGCCGAGTGGTTCTAGGCGCTTCAGTACGGAACTGCGCTGCTGCTACCGTCGCAGGTTCGAATTCTATCTCGGGCAAGGATGTGTGTGATGTCCTTAGGGTAGTTAGGTTTAAGTATTTCTAAGTCTAGGGGACTGATGACCTCAGATGTTAAGTCCCATAGTGCTTACAGCCATTTGAACCATTTGAACGCAGTTACTGAAGAGGCTTATGCATCTATAAATCGCGGAGGCCAGACCAGCGTGAGTGATTTGACATTTTGAAGAAAAATTCTTTTTGAGTGGGGTGCATTTAAACGAGCGCACATGCGTGAGAACAAGCGAAAGTCGCCTGTCGGCACAATCCAGTGGAAAGTGGGTGGTTTCGGTATACCTCACCGTAGTTGTGTACGTATTTTCTGAGCTGACTTCCTTGGTGGCAGCACTTATTTATAAATGAATGATCCACGTGGCAAAGATGAAATTTAGTAAAAAAATTTCTTATGGTGAACTTAGTTTAGAATTCTGTTGAGTGGGCCACGGAAAGTGCGTACTAAAGTTTTTAAATGTTGAAATACGTGACTTCGTTCTATTGTGACATTGGGGTTGAAAGTAGAGTTGAACTAAACTGATTTCGTCTGAAGTTTTAACTTTTACTATAACGGAGGAATCGTAAACGATTTTGTAAGCAGCAGTCTTTGAAATGAGAAAATTAAGGAGCAACACATGTTAATAGATAACAAATAACATCAAAAGGACGGCTGAATGTATTTCATTTTATTATGTAAGTGAAAAGCCAGAGTCCCGCAAACGTCCAGTCAAGAGGATGGACGTACAAAATAGAAGAAGCAGTTTCGGTTACTGGTTGCACTGTCTTGTTTGTCTTCAGTATAGGTAAATTTCAGCATCCACTGGAGGAACATAACAGAGCAATTCTAAAAGCAAAGTTATAAATGAATTACAATCAGTTTAAAGTAACGTATAACCAATATATCAACAAAATGGTTGCAGAATATTCAATGAAGTTTTTACTAACGGAAGTTGAAAGCGTTTATGGTAAGCACAGCAGAAGAAATAAACAGAACATTAAAACTGACCTGCCGCGCATGCACTGAGGTACGCTAATAGCAGTGAGTCACAGACTTCTAATATGGAGTACTGTACTGCTTTCACGCCTATGGTAACAGACCGAACGTCGCACTTCATCAGTTCTTTTCCATGTTATTAGCATCAAAAAGCCAAAATATTCTAATTTCACACATTCTTTGCGTACTATGGTTGACACTCTAGGTTCTCTGATTATTTGGTCAACAAACTTTGGAGTCACACAAACACTATCAGGAGACAAATTGAAGAAAACGAACACTAAAGACAACATAGCTCATGAGACAAGCGACACAGTACACAAAAGCAAATCGTAAACTCCAAATGCACACAGATTAAGTTCACTCCAGACCGGTAAATCTCACAAACAGAAAACTAAATAACGAAGAGATTGAAATATTAGAAAAAGGACTGAAGCACGATGTGAATCCAAAAATAGATGAAGACTGCACAGATATCTTTGTAATTTTATCAGAAACTCTTCCAACACAACAGGACAAAAAGGGAGGCGAACATTGAGTTAAGTAATGATATAAATATTTAAAAATATATAATCTCAGTATTACAGTTGAGATGAAAAAGCAGAATGATACAAACAATACCAGCACAGAAACCACCCGTCTCAGAAAACTCAGTATAAATCTCCAAAACTAGAACATTATTCCCAAAACAGACGAAGTAATAACAGTGTTTCTTATAGACTCAAAAAATAGTGGCAAATTTCAAGAGGTAATTCCCCAAAATTATGAGAAACAAAAATCACACCCAAAAAACAAGATCCAGACCAAGATAAAAAAATTAAAAAAGTACAGATCACACATTAGATGACAGGAAGAAGAAAATTAATGGAGAAAAATTGCTCTGCAACCACATTCCCATGCTAAACAAAAATCCATATATGAAAAATCTCACGAACACTCAATGTAAGGTCTCACCTCACCGCTTACAAACATGTAGGTTTTATGTTACAGTTATTAAAGGAGAAGTTTACAGAACTATAAAGAACACCACACAATTAATACAGCGCGTAAAAGATATAAAATGCAAGAATCTCAGACACAGCTACCCTTCCCTCCTTCGATACAGAAAATACTCTGATGTGACAAAAGCTATGATGCACCCTCTAACAGTGTCGGACCTCTTCTGCCTGGTGTAGTGCAGCAACGCAACATGGCACGGACTCAACAAGTTGGAATTCCCCTGTGGAAATACCGAGCCGTGCCACCTCTGTAGCCAACCTTAATAGCAAAAGTATTGCTAGTGCTGGATGTTGTGCACGAATTGACCTCTCGATTATGTCCCATAAATGTTCTTGTTGCGCAAATAATTCTTTCGAATTGTCCAGAATGTTCTTCGAACCAATTACGAACAATACGTGCACAGTGACATGACAGCGGTGTTTGGGAATAATAACTCCACGAATTGCTGCATATGGTCTCCCAGTGGCCGACGTTGACCATTATCACTTAATGATCAGTTCATTTGGCAAGTCCACACCATTACGGATCCTCCACGAGTTTCACGATGCCTTGTTAACAACCTTGGTGCATAGGTTTGTGGGGTCTGCGCCACATTCGAACCCTACCATCAGCTCTTACCAACGGAACTCGTCTGACCAGGCCGTGGTTTTACAGTCTCTAGGGTCCAACCGATACGGTCACGAGCCGAGCAGAGGCACAACAGACAATGTCGTGCCGTAAGCAGAGGCACAAAACGAAGTAAATATTCCAGAATTCGTGTCAAGAACAAATTCCAATATGAGTAACTTAGAAGTAAATATCCTCGGAATAGTGAAGCAACTTAAATCACTTAATAAAAGCAAGTCTTCCGATCCAGACTGTATACCATTTAGATTCCTTTCCGAGTATGCTGATGCTTTAGCTCGATACTTAACAATCATATACAACCGTCGATATGCAGCAGGATTTTGGAGCATATACTGTGTTCGAACATTATGAATTACCTCGAAGAAAACGGTCTACTGACACAGTCAACATGAGTTTAGAAAACATCGTTCTTGTGAAACACATCTAGCTCTTTATTGGCATGAAGTGTTGAGTGATACTGACGAGGGATTTCAGATAGAGTCCGTATTTTTGAATTTCCAGAAGGTTTTTGACACTGTACCACACAAGCGGCTTGTACTGATATTGCGTGCTTATGGAATATCGTCTCGGTTATGAGACTAGATTTGGGGTTTCCTGTCAGAGAGGTCACATTTCGTAGTAGTTGACGGAAAGTCGCTGAGTAGAACACAAGTAATATCTGCTGTTCCCCAAGGTAGTGTTATAGGCCCTTTGCTGTTACTTATCTATACAAACGATTTGGGAGACAATCTGAGCCACCGTCGTAGGTTGTTTGCAGATGACGCTGTCGTTTATCGACTAATAAAGTCATCAGAAGATCAAAAGAAATTGCAAAACGATTTAAAGAAGATATCTGAATGATGCGAAAATTGGCAGTTGACCATAAATAACGAAAACTGTGAGGTCATTAACATGAATGCTAAAAATAATTCGTTAAACTTCGGTTACGCGATAAATCAGTCCAATATAAAGGCCGTAAATTCAACTAAATACCTAGGAATTACAACTACGAACAACTTAAATTGGAAGGAACACATAGGAAATGGCGTGGGGAAGGCTAACCAAAGACTGCGTTTTATTCGCAGGATACTTAGAAAATGTATCAGATCTACTAAGGAGACTGCCTGCTCTACACTTGTCCGTCCTCTTTTAGAATACTGCTGCGCTTTGTGCGATCCATACCAGTTAGGAGCAGAAGAGCAGCACGTTTTGTAGTATCGCGAAATATGGGAGAGAGTGTCACAGAAATGATACAGTATTTCGGCTGGACATCATTAAAAAAAGGAGTTTTTCGTTGAGACGGAATCTTCTCACGAAACTCCTGTCACCAACTTTCTTCTAGGAATGCGAAAATATTTTGTTGACACCAACCTACACAAGGAGAAACGTCCACCACGATGAAATAAGGGAAATCAGAGCTCGTACGGAAGATATAGATGTTCGTTCTTTCCACGCGCTATACGAGATTGGAATAACAGAAAATTGTGAAGGTGGTAAGATTAGCCCTCTGAAAGGCACTTATATTTGATTTGCAGAGTATCCATGTAGATGTAGATGTAGATGTAGAAGACAACTGACTACCATAAGGAGGTTCGAATACAGAAGCATTAGCTTAAATTTTTCAAACGATAGAGATCAAATTACTTTTAAAAAACATTATTGCCAATAGATGCAAAATACTATGGTGTGTCAGATATATAACGATATTCTATGCCTAGTAAATAAATCATTAACAAAAAATTACCAATTACATTCAGATAAAAACAAAATACATAAAAAGATTAGATTCACCATAGAAAACGAACATTGTAATCAAATAAACCTTTTAGTGTAACAATTAAGAAACGAGAGAATAAACACAATTGGGGAATTGATGGTAAATCCACTCATACAGACTCATATACCAAACCTGAAATCAAAAACATGTACAGTAACAAGTGTCACTCTGATGTGTATCAGAGTGACACTCTGTAGACTTAACACAATAACATCCAGCACTAGGAACTACCAAAAAGTACTACATAACATCATACAAATAACAACAAACAATGAGAACAGTACTAATCTAATCTTAAAATTAAAGGAAACCATCAGTGAACATCTTCTATGTTTACTTGCAATCACAACCAATAGTATGCCATTACGCCACACAAACAAGTACATACAGTGACAAAACATGCATGATAAAAAGAAAGAAAATAGTGCACAATAACATACAAATGCTGACCCTCACGTAAAGTAACCAACATTTTCAAAAAAGAGGCATAAGGATTGCATCTATGCAGGCAAGGCAGTCCAGAAGTATTGAGAGGTGGCATGAGCCCCCTCTCATATTTATATCTTATTCTGAGTAATTAGATTTTCCTCTGTAATTGCATGCGGTGAAAAGTTGCTATTCCTTCACACGCGGACTTCCCACACAGCATCTCTCGTCACCCGGGTGGTCTGGTGACAGGCGAGTTCTGCTGAGCTTGAAAGGGTTAAGCCGATGGGTGTGAGGGAGTCGAGTGGATGCTTTCCAGACGCCGACATTGTCATAAGAGCGGCAGCGACACGCCCAAAGGGGCCAGAAGGGGCGACTGGGCTAGAGATTCCATTACTTCGCAGAAACTTAGTGAAAACACTTTCTGGCGGGCTACCAGCGAGGCATGGGAATGACTTGTGTTCCCAGGCAGTCTTGGCAGGCATATTCCCGCATTTTCTGCAAAATCGTAACTGTGATTGGCTTGGTCAGGGCATAGCTACGTGACGTAGCAAAATCGGCGCAGAAATTGGCGCCAAGAATCTCCATTGGTGGAATGGTAGTGCATCGGCAATAGAGTGGAATTTTCCACCGGTTTTCGAGTTGCTGATTGGAACGTTTAACCACAGCTACTGTCGTGGGGGCGGGAATGTTCTGGGTTCGGTTTGTACGGGCGCTCTTGAGAGGTCGGCTCTCTCCTATCGGTCGGAGTAGGTTACAAGACTGTGCTTTCGCTGCTCTGGACAGCCTGCCTTCCGTTGGATGTCTAATATACTCTTATTTAATTGTAACTGTTTGACGAAGTTGCTGAAGTTTCGATTTCAACGTAACTTTCCGAGTACGGTTGGCAATTGAGCGTTCTGCGTACAAGCGGCCTATGTTGTCTGTCTTGAGTAGTTTTGGCTAAAGTTGACTGTATCGGAGTTACTGTGTGCCGTCGCTTGTTAAAATCAATCACTGTACCGTCAGTGAGTGTGTGGCGGGCCTTCTTCGTCTCCCTCAGAGGCGCACTTGTATTGCTAGGAAGTCTTTAGTCTGGAACAACCAGACCAGATTAATTTGTTTCGGGCTATACTCGCGACGTTATCATCACCACGACGGGACAGCAAAGCAACCAGCCATCGCCTCCAGTACGCCACATCGTGTTCTTGCAGTTGAGAATACAGCTTGGTAATGTATGTCCGCAGCACTGGCAGATTAGGGATTTTGCTAGGTGATAATCAGAGCTCAGCAGATCACGCCTGATCGTCTTTTCTAACTTTGTTCTGTCTTGGGTGTTCATTGTCTAAGTTCTCACTACTGTAGCACCAATTAATGTTGGGTTGGCTGTGTGTTTCTCTTAGGATTTGAGTTGTAAGGAATTGGCTCCACATGCCATTTCGTCATAAATGTCACAATCTAGTTTAGGGACAACTTCACCGTCACAGCATTTATTTGAGTATCAAATTTGAGCCAATCTGATGTACTGTAAATGTTTCATGTATTTTGTTTATTATTTTGAGTTTAATCATAATAAATCATATTGTTATTTTGGACAGAACTTTCATTGTGTTAATCGGTAGAGCAACCCTTTCATTTCTCACTATGTTAATGAAACTTTCCTTTATTTAATTAATTTCTATCAAATTAAATTATTGCAGGTGCCAAATTCTTTTCTACTCCACTTGCAGGGTCGATTACAGTCAGTTCGCTTTTCTTCTTAATCCATGTGCAACAGCAAAAGTCGGAGTTAGAATAGAGGAGGCTTAGAGCATCATTTACATATAACGATTCTAGAAGAATTTAGTGTTAAATACACTCCTAGCCCCGGCACCTCGCAGTATGTCCCATAACTAAGAAATAACACATCTACCAAAATCAGAAATATACCAATATATTATAACGCTTGTGACGGGAGCTGTATGGAACAAATTGGAAGGACATTCAAGATTTAATACAAAAAATATATCAGAACTTGGAAATGTGGGACAATACACTAAGTCTTTCCAGTACACTTTAAGTGGAATCACTACAAGAGAGAGGCGTGAAAAGAATTGGAATAAAAATTGAGAGTTACTCGCTAACTTTGTCAAGAAATTTATTGTGTAGACAAAACAAAGACATAAAAGGAAATAACGTTAAAACCTGATGAACATGACAAACATCTGACTCTGATTTTATTCATAATGATTACGAGGTCGTTGTCTTTACAGTTTAAAATGTCGGCTCAGTCTTTCATTCTTGTTGTCCCCTCTCTGGTTTTTGTACATATTATGTGTTACACATATACTTACAACTCGCACCTTTCTACATCATCACCCGCTTTTTGTAGATTGAAAAATGCCATTAAAGTGTCTCGATTTTCCTTATCGCTTGTTTCAATCATCAAGCGCAACGTTGGAACAGTCTCTTTGGGGCTTTTTCACCTTCGCTAAAGCCAAATTTATTCTTATCTAATAAATCATTAGTATCCAACAGATACTCAACAAATTATCCTCAATAGAACACGAAATTCGCAAAGGAGGTCATCTTTGCGGAGGCGTTGCTGTGAAAGGTACATGGGTAAGTATGAAATACAAGTACACTACTGGCCACTAAAATTGCTACACCACGAAGATGACGTGCTACAGACGCGAAATTTAACCGACAGGAAGAAGATGCTGTGATATGCAAATGATTAGCATTTCAGAGCATTCACACAAGGTTGGCGCCCGTGGCGACACCTACAACGTGCTGACATGAGGAAAGTTTCCAACCCATTTCTTATACACAAACAGCGGTTGACCGCCGTTTCCTGGTGAAACGTTGTTCTGATGCCTCGTGTAAGGAGGAGATATTCGTACCATCACGTTTCCGACTTTGATAAAGGTCGGATTGTAGCCTACCGCGATTACGGTTTATCGTATCGCGACATTGCTGCTCGCGTTCGTCGAGATCCGACGACTGTTAGCAGAATATGAAATCAGTGGGTTCAGGAGGGTAATACGGAACGCCGTGCTGGGTCCCAACGGCCTCGTATCACTAGCAGTCGAGATGACAGGCATCTTATCCCCATGGCTGTAACGGATAGTCCAGCCATATCTCGATCCCTGAGTCAACACATGGGGACGTTTGCAAGACAACAACCATCTGCACGAACAGTTCGACGACGTTTGCAGCAGCATGGACTATCAGCTGGGAGACCATGGCTGCGGTTACCCTTGACGCTGCATCACAGACAGTAGCGCCTGCGATGGTGTACTCAACGACGAACGTGGGTGCACGAATGGCAAAACGTCATTTTTTCGGATGAATCCAGGTTCTGTTTACAGCATCATGATGGTCGCATCCGTGTTTGACGACATCGCGGTGAACGCACATTGGAAGCGTTATTCGTCATCGCGATACTGGCGTATCATCCGGCGTGATGGTATGGGGTACTATTGATTACACGTCTCGGTCACTTCTTGTTCGCACTGACCGCACTTTGAACAGTGGACGTTACATTTCAGATGTGTTACGACTCTTGGCTCTACCCTTCGTTCGATACCTGGAAACCCCACATTTCAGCAGAATAAAACACGACCGCTTGTTGCAGGTCCTGTACGGGCCTTTCTGGATACAGAAAATGTTCGACTGCTGCCCTGGCCAGCACATTCTCCAGATCTCTCACCAACTGAAAACGTGTGGTTAATGGTGGCCGAACAACTGGCTCGTCACAATACGCCAGTCACTACTCTTGATGAACTGTGGTATCTTGTTGAAGGTGCATGGGCAGTTGTGCCTGTACACGCCATCAAAGCTCTGTTTGACTCAATGCCCAGGCGTATCAATTATTACGGCCAGAGGTGATTGTTCTGTGTACTGATTTCTCAGGATCTATGCACCCAAATTGCGTGAAAATTTAATTACATGTCAAGTGTAGTATAATATATTTGTCCAATGAATACCCGTTAATCATCTGCATTACTTCTTGATGTAGCAATTTTAATGGCCAGTGGTGTATATGTAGTGGTGGGAATGAAACTGTGAGGGTGGGGGGGGGGGGGGGGGCAGTTACACTCTGGGTGTTGCGGTAGTGGGGAAATCCACGGCTGATTATTTTGGCTACCGGCGTTAAGAGACCAGCAGCACACAACAGCAGAGCACAGGGAAATGCCACGAAAGAATACCATTTGACGGTGGGAGGGAAGTTGCATAAGAGGACAAAGGGGAAGGCACTTGTAATGACAGATGGTGAGCTGAAACACGGCCCAAGTCATGACAGGGAGTGGTTAATTCATGACCACTACATGTACACCAGTGCAGAGGCAATACCAGTCGATGACAACGGTTGCTGTCGTGATGATAGGTGCTGATACGCTCGATATTCTTACTGGTGAACTGGGAGATTTTAGCTCTTCACTCATCATGAACAGTGAAATGATAGCAGGTTGCCCTACTGCATGAGATAGGGAGGATGTAACGGAAATGCAGTGTACCTTTAGCTGTGATAGGCCTTAGGCCATTATACAAAGTACGTATTAGCACCACAAATGAATTTTACATAAGAACAAGTCATATCCCAAGAGCTACTAGGCGGGTTATAACTTACTTTATGGATGATTATTTAATTGTATATTACACCATGTACGCCCTTGCTCCTATGACCGTATGTAACTGTCATATATTAATTACAAATAGTTTTTCACTATTTAGGTACTCGTCACGCTCGAGCAGTTGTTGCAAGGCTCTTATATATAAGGTCGATGTTTTGACATACTTACACTAGGAAGATTATAATTATTTTACAGAAATTGTTCTCACTTATGTTTAATTATCATTCCTTATAGATGTAAATATGACTGTATTTATGTTACTTAATATAACTGGTAAATATGTGCTCTGTTATTGCGGGAGCACGTCTTTTTCAAATACGGTACTTGTTAAAAAACTATGTATGAAGTCGTTCACAGTACTCTAATGAAACAGTACTGAAAACTGACTTGCTTCAGAGTTGCGTCATCTTCCGCATTACAATCACATATATTAATGAGTATAGCGATAATTGTACCTTCTATGGTTCTGTAATACTTCGGAGTAGAACTGGCAGAAAGTGGTCTGGAATTATCCATTACGCTAGTATTTTTGTTCATTTAAAACTCTGATTGGTCTTTTAAATGCATGTAAATTTCAATTTTTTCCATTAAATCCGTGATTTCTCCTTTCTATAGCTTATGTTGTATTTGCAGTGATTCATCTATATCAGAAACTTTATATTTTACACCAGTGATGAACGATAGTTAAATATAAATGTGAATAAAGTCATATATTGCTTATTTAACAAAATTTCTGTAAAAGGATTGTCATTTCCTATTGTAAATGCGTTAAATCATCGACCTTATATGTAAGAGTTTTTGAACAAATGCTCAACAACAATATTCTATTTCTAATCTATTTTGCAATAATAATATCCAGCGACAGGAGCAAGGACGTACATGGCATAATATACCATTCAATAATCATCCAAAATAAGTTATAATTCGCCTAGTATGTCTTGAGATATGATTTGTTCCTGTATTAAATGAAATAGTGATACTAACGCATCCATTGCATAATGTCTCCTTTTTAGATACTTTAAAATGGCGAAAGGTCGAGACTGTACAATCAGGCATCAAACAAAGAGGATGGTAGTCGAATGCATCACTACACCATTCAAAGACTTCATCGAAGTTGCAGTCCCTATCACAATGAAGAACATTTTTTTTTTAATTGATGAAGGAGATAAATCATAATTCCTGCTGATGTCCTCGTAGTTTATATGATTCTCTAACTTCAAATATTTCCGTGCTCGAGAATTCTTTTCACCAGTAAATGTAAAGTTACTGATTTGGTGAAACACGTTTTGTGACCAGTAAAATTGCAAGGAACTTGTTGTTCAGAGCTACTGAAGAAGGCCTGATCAATGTTCAGTTGTCATCTTACGAATAAAGAGATAGTTAACAAAATAATTCTTCAAATCGCACTTTCTCCTTACTTACACTCGAATTTAAAACTGAAATTCAAATTTAATGCAGCACGTCTTACGCTGCATCATCAATTATTTCACTGTATTGACTATCACCTACTTATCCGGCAACAAACAGATTTTGTGTAGACACATTCGAAAATTTCGACATTGTTAATTGTTTAATGGAACGCTAACATATTTGTAAATCAAGCTATTCCTGTTGCACATATATTTTCTTTTATTGTCGTTAACTTCATGCCATGTACGGTATTTTGATCTAAGTTTACAAAATTCGAAATAGCTTAGAGACACCCCTGTTCCTGTGTAGCGGAGCATCTCTCTTTCAGATTTGATTACCCGGGCGAACGAGCGAGTTTCTGATGCAAGAAAGAAGTTGGCGAAGAGTACGAACAGTTTTGCAGACGGGCACTGGAGAACGGTCCGCTAGTTGTCGTAAGCGGGCAGCAGACTTGGAGCGTCGTGGTTGGTTTAGTAGAGGCTAAGCTGGACAGAGCGGTTAGCAGCTGGCGCGGTGTGTGTGGGAGACTCAGTAGCTGGCAGAAAGAGGCCTGCACGTGACGGGTCTCTCGACGACAGATGCGTGAAATGAAGTGCAGCGGTTTTGCTGATGAAATACTTGCTTCTGAAAGTAATTGCTTCGAGGCTTTAATGTTTAATACTGTTACAGTGGAAATGACTGGAAATGAGCGTTTGGCGTCATTGGCCGGGAGGTCTCTTACAGGGCAGGTCTTGTCGCCTTGGTGCTGGTCTTATTACATTCGACGCCACAATGGGCAACCTGCGCGCCGGATGGGGATGAAATCATGAAGACAACACAACACCCAGTCTCTGAGCGGAGAAAACCCCCCCACCCAAACGGGAATCGAACCCGGACTCCTTAGGACAGCAGTCCGTCCATTCAGCTATCGGGGCGGACACTGTTACAGTAATTGTAGACCGAAGTAAAGAAAATTTTTGTGCGCTCATTAGGGACGAAAGTTTAATAGAGATTGGTCTCTGGCTGTTTTAAAAAAATGCATATACAGGGTGAGCCACCTAACATTACCGCTGGATATATTTCGTGAACCACATCAAATACTGACGAATCGATTCCACAGACCGAACGTGAGGAGAGGGGCTAGTGGAATTGTTTAATACAAACCATAAAAAAATACACGGAAGTATGTTTTTAACACAAACCTACGTTTTTTAAAATGGAACCTCGTTAGTTTTGTTAGCACATCTGAACATATAAACAAATACGTAATCAGTTCCGTTTGTTGCATTGTAAAACGTTAATTATATCCGGAGATATTGTAACCTAAAGTTGACGCTTGAGTACCACTCCTCCGCTGTTCGATCGTGTGTATCGGAGAGCACCGAATTACGTAGGGATCCAAAGGGAACGGTGATGGACCTTAGGTACAGAAGAGACTGGAACAGCACATTACCTCCACATGCTAACACATTTTTATTGGTCTTTTTCACTGACGCACATGTACATTACCATGAGGGGTGAGGTACACGTACACACGTGGTTTCCGTTTTCAATTACGGAGTGGAATAGAGTGTGTCCCGACATGTCAGGCCAATAGATGTTCAATGTGGTGGCCATCATTTGCTGCACACAATTGCAATCTCTGGCGTAATGAATGTCGTACACGCCGCAGTACATTAGGTGTAATGTCACCGCAGGCTGCCACAATACGTTGTTTCATATCCTCTGGGGTTGTAGGCACATTCTCCTTTAACGTACCCCACAGAAAGAAGTCCAGAGGTGTAAGATCAGGAGAACGGGCTGGCCAATTTATGCTTCCTCCACGTCCTATGAAACGCCCGTCGAACATCCTGTCAAGGGTCAGCCTAGTGTTAATTGCGGAATGTGCAAGTGCACCATCATGCTGATACCACATACGTCGACGCGTTTCCAGTGGGACCTTTTCGAGCAACGTTGGCAGATCATTCTGTAGAAACGCGATGTATGTTGCAGCTGTTTGGGCCCCTGCAATGAAGTGAGGACCAATGAGGTGGTCGCCAATGATTCCGCACCATACGTTTACAGTCCACGGTCGCTGTCGCTCTACCTGTCTGAGCCAGCGAGGATTGCCCACGGACCAGTAATGCATGTTCCGCAGATTCATTGCCCCGTGGTTTGTGAAACCCGCTTCATCGGTAAACAGGTAGAGCTGCAACGCGTTCTCTGTTAATGCCCATTGACAGAATTGCACTCGATAATTAAAGTCATCGCCATGTAATTGCTGATGTAGCGACACATGAAACGGGTGAAAGCGGTGACGATGCAGTATGCGCATGACACAACTTTGACTCAGTCCACCGGCTCTCGCAATGTACCGTGTACTCTTGTGTGGGTTCATGGCAACATCAGCTAACACACCAACTGCACCCGCTTCTCCTGTGACGGGCCTGTTACGGACCCGTTTGCGTGCTACGACCATACCTGTTGCATACAGTTGGCGGTAGATGTTTTGCAATGTGCGGCACGTTGGATGCTCTCTGTCCGGGTACCGTTTTGCATACACCCTGCAGGCTTCAGCTGCATTTCGTCGACACTCGCCATAGATGAGTATCATGTCCGCCTTTTCAGAGTTCGAATACACCATGGTCACAGTTCCTACAACACTACACTATCACAGACGTCTGGTAACACGGTGTACTACAGTTGGTCTGCGTGCGGAGACGAATGCAGAATAACAATAGCAGCAAGCGCTACATGCGGACACTGCGACAGCTAGACCAAACCACAACAGTGCACTACAGCCACACTCGTAAACACGGTCGTCATCGTAAACATGTCCCTGCAGATGCTGCTCGCCGACCGTGGCCCGTGTTTGTTACAACACGCAACTGAATGTCGGAGGTTTCAAGCGTCAACTTTAGGTTACATTATCTCCGGATGTAATTAACATTTTACAATGCAACAAACGGCACTGATTACGTATTTGTTTATATGTTCAGATGTGCTAACAAAACTAACGTGGTTCTATTTAAAAAACGTAGGTTTGTGTTAAAAAATATACTTCCGTGCATTTTTGTATGGTTTGTATTAAACAATTACAGTAGCCCCTCTCCTCACGTTCGGTCTGTGGAATCGGTTCGTCAGTATTTGATGTGGTTTACGAAATATATCCATCGGTAACGTTAGATGACTCACCCTGTACAATGCAGAGTCAATCAATCGCTCCACTCTTTCCCACTGTGCCCCAGCTACCTGTAAAACTTCTACTATTATGTCCATCCATATGTTTCATTGTTATTGTTACACAACTGTTTTCTTTTGGTGAAATTGTCATGTACCAAAATTAAATTCTAATAAATTAAAAAGTCCAGCCAATCCAAATCAACTCCAAGCTTGAAAGGAGAGTACAAGTTAATGGCAATGACTGCCACAACCAGTTACTACAGGATGACAATTATTGAACTATATGAAATAAAATCGTCATAACTTCTGAACGGTTTGCGTTAGGACGCTCAAACAGCAAGGTTGGCCGCGGGGAATAATGGAAATTAGTATGGTATGGTTTAGTTTGGGTTCTTTCATGTGGATGGGTTCTTCAATAGGCAGAATTGGCGCATTTGGGGGACTGTGAGTACGCATTTCCCTATCGAGATGACTCTTCACCTTCGACGGTAATTCTGTTGTGTGCAACGTCCAGTCACGGAATAAGCGATGCAAAATTCCTTGATGGCACGTTGACTACCGAATGATTTGTGAAGGTTTTGTAAGATGATTTCATCTCCATTATCCAAAGTGATCCTTACTTCGATGAGATGTGGTTCTTGCAAGATGGAGCCCGACCCCATCGAATCAGAAGGAAGCAGAAGAGTGTTTGATATCCTAGAGGAGCATTTCACGGTCCGCATTCTGACTCTGGGGTACCCAGAGGCCACTAAAATGGGCCTCGATTGGTTCCCATATTCTCCGGGTCTGAGCACAGGCGACACCTTTTTTGGACTGTATTAAAGGTAAGGTGTACAGGAAAGATCCCAAAACCATTGCTGAGCTGAAAACAGCCATTTTGGAAGCCATCGACAGCATCGATGTTCCGACACTTAAGCGGGTCATGCAGAATTTCACTATTGGTCTGCGCCACATCGTCGCCAAGAATGGCTGGCATATCGAACATCTTGCAACGTAAATTCGAATCTCTGTAGAGACGTTTATTGTTGAACAAAGTGTGTGCAGGGCGTAGTTTGTAACTAATTTATCTTTGTTTCCATAAACTTCAATAATTGTCGCCCTGTACATTTCCATATTAAATTCTTCTTCTAGAAGTCCGTTTATATGTAGTTGGAAGTCTCAGTGAGTACAGGTTGATCAGTGGCCAGCTAAGTGGAAGAGGCAGCCAGTATCCGGCCATTAAGAGGGACAGACATTTTCAAAGACAAACTCCACTTGCGGATCGAGGAAAGCTAGGTAGAAAGTTCGGACCAGTCTATTACGTGTGGACGAAATCCGGCAAAAAGGCACTGACTGTTCTGTCCTAAACGGCAAATAGCCATTGTATCTTGTTTTTAATTTGGACAGTCCGCTGGCGCTGAAGGGACGCGCACGAGCAGACAGTGAGAGAGAGAGCTGTTTTGCTGTGCTCTGGCCTCTGCTGGAAGTCAGTGTTTGGGGAAATGCTAGACCCGAAGCAATAAAAAGATAAAAATCTCCGAGGTGGAGTGAAACTGGAGGTCTTCGACTTTAACAACGCGGAACACGTCGAAGTTAATTGCCTTGTTGTAGACATTGTTAAGTAAGAACATATACCGTTGGATAATATGAATAAAGTCAAGAATGGGATAGGAGGATCATCTGTATGTATGTGGAGAAAGCTTGATGGGGTAGAACATGGGACAGAATAGATCAAGGGACACAGGAGCTGCTCGTTTCGGAACTTCAGCACTAAAAACACAGACGAACATGAAAGGAAGAGTGTTGCAGTATTAGAACTAACTGTCAGGCACTGTCGTCATTCTTGTTCAAAATTATGCTTCTTGCTGGGAGTGTTCTGTGGAGCTCTCTTCCATGTGCGACTTTCCAGAGGACACTTCACTCGAGAGAAGGCTTTCGGTTTCGGGTTCTGAGGGAAAGCAGCCTTCTGCGCAGGCCTCTTGAATTAGAATTTTCTGCCACCACAGCCGCCACTCAAAGGCACCGCTTATGGTAAGTACCGTGAATCAATACAGTGGTAGGAAGTATGCAGAGCTTTCACACTGTCGATAGGGCTTTTATATTTCTAGTTCAGGTACAGTCATTAGCACTCTCGAACTCAGACATGTGCTCAATCAAGATAGTGGGTATACACTTGATTCTTTCAGAGGTTTTTTATTTCCCCGCCGCTTAACATTCGGTGGTGGCAATGCGAGTTCCACTAACTTAATTTCACCTACACATCACTACCCGACCTTTGCGAAGGTATTGTTACGTAAATGCCATTGTTTACTTGTATTTAAGACTGTCAATAAACAATGCAACATTTTTCAAAAATTCGTGGTTTGTCGTGGGACAACGTGAAATAATTCCGCTTCTGCCCGTATAGTTCATGAAGTTCCGATAGGTAGCGACTCTGTACGTATCCTTTAAAATGGTATCTGTAACGAGGTGTGACCGAAGCAGGGAGCTGTTATTGAGTTTCTTTTGGCGAAAAACAAGAGCATCGCAGATATTCATAGGCGCTTGCAGAATGTCTTTGGAGTCCTGGCAGTGAACAAAAACACGGTGAGTCGTTGGACGAGGCTCTGTCATCACCGCAACGAAGTCACGCAAATTCGTCCGATGTCCCACATGCCGGCCGGCTGTACGCAGCTGTAACTCCTGTAATGTAGGAACGTGTGGACACTCTTATTCGAGGTGATCGACAGATCACCATCAGACACATCACTGCTCCAGTGGGCATCTCTGTTGATATTGCTGATCCTCTGGTCCACCAGTTAGAGTACTCAAAGGTGTGTTCATCATTGTGGTGTACTTACTGTAAGACCTTCGGTACACACCCGATCAGATTATTTGACTTGTCGCTCTAACAAAGTAGGCGAGTGTCAGCAATATGTCTCGTGGTCTTATCGTGGCGTGTTTATCTTCTGCCGTTAGGTCAGACGATAGAAATGCCACTTGCACGCTTAGAGTAGCACATTGACGGCGACCAACTTTAAACAGAACTTGATTAATTTTCACACACATTTATTAAAATAATAATAAGCATAAACCTTACTTAACTTGATTCTGGATGCTATTTACATTTGACAATTTGAAGTTCCTTTGGTCCTCGTACGTTAATCTTATTCTCACATATCTCTGATACATGACAAAGTGTCTATACATTTCTCTTCTTGGCTATGTACAGGAATATAATAATGTTATTAGGTGCAGACTGAAATTTGACTATAGACTGGTACAGACAAATGCAGACTGGTGCAGACAAATGCAGAATAATGCAGACTGACTAATCGGGGGTCTGTGCACTAGTTATAATACCTCGAGCGTTCAGGTATCACTGCGCGAGTGTGACCGCGAGGAGAAAAGGTTCTACGTTAGCAGCAATCTCATTGGCTGCGTTACATACTAATACGCGGATCGGCGGAAGCAGAATTTGGTCCATCTCTAAGACAGCGCCATCTCGTAGTGCGGAGACGGACGAGCGCTGCGCCTGCGCTGTTGTGCTTAGCGGGTCGCGCTCTATTGGGAAAGTTGTGTACGCGCTGACTACGCGGAACTATGTACACAAAAATCATCAAACCCACAGATCAGATGCCGTAACTTCCGAGTTCCTGCTGTTTGGACCAATGAAGGATTCACTCCACGGGAAGCAGTACGTGGACGATGGGAAGGTTACTGGTGCAGCAAGACGCTGATTCCGACGTCTACTAGTGCAGCGACACTACGCGGGCATTCGGACCTTCCATATAAGGTCACCGTATTTATCTTCAACTGAGAACGTATGGATCATTGTGCGCAGGGCGCTCCAACGAGATCGGTATTTTGACGATCAAATGCTCCACTTGGACTGAATTTGAACCGTTATTCCTCAGAAAGACAGCCAACAACTCTACCAATCAATGCCAAGCCAAATTAATGCTTGCATAATGGCCAGAGGAGGACCGATGCGTTATTGAGATGCTGGGTTTGTGATGCTCTTTCTCTTGAGCAAAACATCCAATTGTTCTGAAATTATAATAATTTGTATGTACATGAACGTAGATCTACCGATTCCAGTCCCATTCAGATAGTTCGTCTTGTTTTTTGTTTTTGTTTTTTTCAGAGAGATTATCCAAAAGGAGTAACTGTGACGAGTTAGGGTTTTCGCAAAGTTATATCGGTTAATGTGACGAAATTTCTAAAGTGTGCGAGAAATTTTTAATGTTTATAGTCACCGAATTAGGACAAGGCCTATTTCTAAATTAACTAAATACTTTTCCTGTGGTACTGGAAACAACATGCGAAGTGAACTTTCAGCATATGTCGAACTTGATCAAATAGCAACAAGATAACAGTGCAGCAAACGACTGTCCCACCATCAGGAGAAGAGGTCTCCTTAACGATTGCCCTTCTGTAACAAATGGAAGCAAATACGTAACACCGGTACAGTTAGTGGATTCATTATTGTGGCTGTAGCTAATACAGCTTTTCAGGATACTAGCGTGTTAACCATGTCAGCGGCGGAAAGTTGTTTCTGTGGCCACGCTGCCTCGTATACTGATGATCCAAAACATAGTGACCTGCTTAACAGCGTGTTGGTATACCTTTGGAACGCAACACAGCAACGATTCTCGGCATGTGGCTTGGTTTCGACGCGTAGTACGAGTAGATAGGCAGCAGAATATATGTGGCGGGAGATGTCTGCGCACAGATCACACATTTCTCGTAAATTACGGATCGGTGGTTTACGGTCGTGGAGGTGCTCGGTAGCGACCCAGATGCATCACATCGGGTTCATTTCAGGCGAACTTGGTGGTCAAAACACCAACGTGAGTTCACTTTCATGCTCCTAAAACCACTGTACCACAATTCCTACTATTTGGCACACACAGTTTTCGTGCTGGATGCAGATGGACCGCAATGATGTTCACCTAGTCTGCAGCAGCCGTGGTGCCTTCAGTTACTATCACATATCGCATGGAAGCCAGCTGAACGTTTCCCATGGTAATACTGCTCTCACTGACCATCGTCCCTGGCGCGGTATACTTGTATGTTTGGAGCAGCTGTTCGCCTAGATGGTGCCATATCTGGACTCGATCATCGACCTGGTGTAACGACAAACGTGATTCATCCGATTAGGCGACACGTTTCCATTGACCCAAGGTCCAACAGCGATGATCCCGTGCCTATAGCAGTTGCAATTTAAATGGTCATCGGTCGACCTGAGAACATGTAGGGATCATCTACTGCAGACTCCACTGGTCAAGGAAAGTGCTGTGGACGGTGTGTTCTTAAATAATTGAGCGTACACCATCTACGTAATCTGTAATCAGATATGCCATAGGTCGCCATCTATTCTGCTTTACACAGCGAGGAAGTCAACGAACTCCACGTTCTGTAATGAAGTGTGGACATCCAAAATCGCCTCGCATTCTCGTGGTTTCAACTTCCTTCAGTCACTTTCCATAAATGATCACAACAGTACCACTCATTTCCGCGATGCTCTTTGTCAGGCCATAACAATCTGCTAATTTGACTCCGCAGCGCCGATAACAAAACTCATATTCTTTTGGATGTAGCTATGACTGCAATGGGATTTCCACTGATATATGCAGAGGAGGGAGCGGATGGATGGAAAGAGAACATTGAGGGTCTTTATGATTGGGACGACTTGCCTGGTGATATAGAAAAGAAGGTAGGGAAGAGATTAGGGATCTCGTATTAGTTTCAGAATTTAAAATATCTTAGGAATACTCAAAATCTAATAAGCCAGATGTCGTAGATAACATTCCTTCGTAAATTCTAAAGTAGCAACAAAAAGATTGCTCACCTTGGTGTGCAGAATGTATGAGAGTGGCGGTATACCATTGGACCTTCGGAAAAACGTTATCCAGACAGTTCTCAATATTGCAGGAGCCGGAAAGTGTAATGTTATGTGAGCCTGACTGCCCCCCTTTTTTTTTAACTAATTTGTGTCTCGTTTTATTCTGAGAAGCTCAGTAATGTATGTAAATACCGTAAATGTAAATTTGATTAAAAAAGTACTTGAAGTGAAGTGAAGAAGCGCAGCTGGACAGCAACAAACTCTTTAGCGCGCAATCCCCGCAACAACGATAGTAGTTGTGAAACTTTGAGTATGGACTAAAAAAAAAAAAAAAAAAAAAAAAAAAAGAGAGAGAGAGAGAGAAAAGAGAACTGTTAATCTGAATCCTGTGGAAAGAGGACGTGTTGCTTGGCCGTCACTCAGAACGTATTGTTACATTTAATGAAAATTGATATTTCAGTGATAAAACCGAGTAAAGTATGAGTAAGAGTAGCCAAACATTTACGTATACAAATTTTCTGGAAGTGAAGAATAGAAATATCTTGTTTCTGGAAAAGGAGGCGAACTTCATTGTCGTCGCCGTTTATCAATCAACAGAATTGTAATTGTAGAAAGTTCACTAAAATACAGGAAAAGAAATGCATTCTCTATAGTTTCGTTCAATAAGTAACAACCTCTCATACACAAACGTGTAGTTTGAAGGAAGTTTGTGTGCTAAGCAATCTCCTTTTCTCACGGAAAGCAGATTGCTGTTTGATCTTATTTACTTACAACAGTGGTCCCTTAGATACGCAAAGCTACGAAAACTTGGTCTCAGAGCTACCTGCAATACGGCCAAGTAACTAACAGAGTCGTATTTTAAACCTTAAAGTACAATAACTTCCTCCAAATTGTAATACGTCACCAACTGGTGCAGAAGCTGATCATTCATGGAGGCAGAAACCAAAATTCAGGTGCCAATTACGACTTAAAGTAAAAATCGCAATCAAAAATCAAACTCTCTCTCTCTCTCTATCTCTCTCTCTCTCTCTCCAAACACAAATACAAATATTCATATTATTATTAAAAGAAAGTAATTTTACAAAAGTACGATAATTCTCACACAGTCAGCTTAACAGTTCATGCATGCTGACAAGAATATTATACAAACAATCGGAAAAGAAAATTGAGAATCTGTACTATGACGGTCATTTTGGTTCTGCGAAAGTTAGACATTACAGAGGTAGTTCTGACGTTGCAGGTGATAATGGAAGCAAGACTGAAGAAAAATCAAGACAGGTTAGTACGATGCGTCGATCTGGAAAAAAGTGGTGCAAGATGTTCGAAATTCTGAGGAAAACAGGGATAAGGTATAGGAGAGACGGGTAATATACAATATGTACAAGTGACAAGAGGGCAAAATAAGACTGGAAGACCAACAACGAAGTGCACGGATTAAAATGCATATAAGTCAGGGACGTAGTGTTTCTCCTCTGCTGTTCAATCTGTACGTCGAAGAAACACTGATGAAAATAGAAGACAGATTCAAGATTGGAATTAAAATCCAAGGTGAAAGGATATCAATGACAAGATTCGCTGATGGCATTGGTATCCTCAGTGCAAGTTACAGGATTTGCTGAAACGAATGAACAGTCCAGTGAGTACAGAATATCAATTGAGAGTAAATCGAAGAAGGGCGAAAATAATGAGCAGTAGTAGAAATGAGAACAGCGAGAAACGAGAACTGGTGATCACGAAGTAAATGAAGTTAAGGAATTCTGCTACCCAGGCAGCAAAATAACCCACGACGGATGGCGCAAGGATGAGACAGAAAGCAGACCGTACAGGCAAAAAGAGCGCTCCCGACCAAGAGAAGTCCACTAGTATCAAACGTAGGTCCTAATTTGAGAAGGAAATTTCTAAGAATATGTGTCTTGAACACTGTATGGCAAGGAGACATGGACTGTGAGAGAACCGGAACAGAAGAGAATAGAAGCACTTGAGGTGTGGTTCTAGAGCAGAATGCTGAAAATTACATGGACCAATAAGGAATAAGGAAATTATCAGCAGAATCGACGAGGAAAGAAATATATGGGAAACACTGACAAGGAGAAGAGACAGGATGATAGGACAAGCGTTAAGACATCACGGAATAAATGCCATAGTAGGAGAGGGAGTTCTAGAGGGGAAGACAAAGATTGGGACACATTGAGTAAATAATTGACTACTTAGTTGTAGCAAGTGCTACTCTAAGATGAAAAGGCTGGCAGTGGTGAGCCGCATAAAACCAGTCAGAAGACTGAGGAAAAAAAAAAATAAATAAATAGGAGAGCCATTAATGGAACAGCCAGATCATATGTTGGCTAGCAACACCGTCGAATGTCTGTCCCGTTCACTTTCGTCGAAAGGCCGCTCTCTGGAACTTTAGTCAACAAATTTCTGTGAATGAATCAAACACTCTTCACGAAGATTTTGCTGTCGCTGCTTGGGAAAGTTCCCAGCTGCAGAATATCAGCATAGCAAGAAGCAGTCCAAATGATCTCCGCTGGATTGAACCGAGATGCTGAATGGAAACATGAGTGGAAAGCAGCGAAAACTCGGAACTAGGGACTTACTGGCAGTCCAACTGTTAAGTTTCCAGGCTTTCATCGTTCTAAGGGCTTTTGGGTATAGTCCAATAGATTCCGGGCGGCAGAAGGCATGTGCAAATATAACATGCAAAACTGTGGCGATAGACAATGAATGACATTTTAAATGAATGCTCTAATAGACATTTGCCTGGTGGTATCAAGAATCTACCACGAGAATTCGACGAAGCGCACCACTCAACTAAGTGTTCCGACATTCGTGTATGGTACGGACAATGGAATGTTTATACAAGGGGCACTCAAACGAAACCAAGACAGATGGAAAACAAGTAATTCAGGTGTTTATTGTTTCATAATGAATCGCCATAGCTGTTAACACACATATCCCACTGTGAGACAAGACGGCTAATGTCTTCATGGGAAAAAGTTTCCGGCTGCCCTTCCGAAGCATGATTGTACCCAGGCGTGCACCTCTTCTTCCGAACCAAATTGATGGCTACGGATGCCTTTCTTCAGGGGTCGAAAAATATGGAAAGCACTTGGGGAAAGATCGGAATTGTGTGAGGGATGTGGAAGGGCTTTCCAGAGAAACATCTACAGCGTGCTCGAAGCAAACTTGGCAACTCGATCTATGTGAAAAAGACATGGCTTAATGATGACCTTGAACCTATGGTAAAATTTCATATAAGTGGTAGTTTGTCCCAATCAGAAAAACAGGCAAACTCCTTACAAAAATAAAATTCTGAAATGGTTCGATTTTACATTGTAAGACACTGCAGGAGCGAAGTAGTAGCTCGGGAGGCAGAACTGCAATGATCGTGTCTCCTTTATTGTCACTATGGCTGAGCAGTATTTTTCCTTTTAATCTTTTGAAGCCTCATTATAGACCGCCATTGTACTGTGATCCTTGGAGATTGCATTGCTTCTCACAACCACAAGAGACTGAAGCACACATAGTCACTGCACCGGGGTCACACGTTTCGACGTTCTCTCTCACTCGCAACTGTGTCACGTCTTTCTCCGCTCGCTGCTGTCCGCCACTCTCCACGCATACACCAAAGAGTTTCTTTAATGCACTCAAACGTTATCATTGTTTCACATAAAAAATTAAATTTGTGACACTGACAGCGTATCTTTTACACAAAAGTTACGAAAATTTTGTTAATCTATTATAACAAATACATTTCTCATATTTTCTTTAATAAAAGTTACACAGGAAACTGACCATTTATAACAAAGAAACATGAAAACGAATACATTTCACTTATTCAAAAGTGTATCATGTAGTAGCAATGCTATGCTATAGTGTCACTACTGGAAATAAAAAGCAAAGGAACCGGTGAAGTACCTGGTCGTAAATGGCTAATTAGTGTACATTTACATTCATTCTACAAAATCTGTTTTCTGCAACATTATAAACATTCCGTGTAAAAGCATATATTCCTTTTAATGAATGCACTTGCGTAACACATACTCGTTAGCGGTGGTGTTTAAATATTTCTAAGGGAAGAAATTCAAGGTATTAAGTACCTAACTACTATACTTGAAGGTCTGTAGAGAAATATTTTACAGTGGATAGGAGCTACTGCCGCACTCATGGCTACAAGATTCTTAACAATTCAGAGAAAAATTCGGTTGCTATCGACAATATTTGTGTATCCGTATATCATTTGCTTTCACTTTCGAGTAACATGCAGAAGCAGAACCGGGAAGCAAATTTAGACAGCCTGCACAACTCCGCGAGCTCTTGTGCGCTGTATCAAATGGGTGGGTAGCCGCAGATAAGATGATAGATAGCTCGTAACGTATATCTCTTGTCTTGGCCACTCATACAAAGCACATTTATCTTTTAATCCGTCTTTTAATTGTTTCGTGTTCCCAATACGAAGTGCTTCTGTCTACCTTGCACAATATTACATCACGTTGCTGAATCTTGTGTGATCGGCACCGACTGAACTCTATTCATGTTGCAATGTATTTTTCCAGGTAGCGAAACTAACTTAAAATATCTTAGTATTTGCCATTCTTGCACTTTGTTTTCTACTTGTCTTGTCGTTTTCAAAAATCTAAGAAGAACAACAAATTAAAAAGCACACAAACACACGCATTTGCAACAATTGTTTCATTTTCTTTAGCGCTGGCAGTTTTCAGATACTACAGAGTGGGACATAACATGAAAGATGATAAAGATATTTATCATGTCTCTTTCGTCCATCTTCTACTAGACTGTATACTTCATCTAATAGAATACAAGATAAATGTGTTACTCGGACAAGTCTTGGTGAGAATAATGTGGTCTCCTTTTACACCTTTCCCGGCTCCTATTCGAAGCTAACGGTCATGTGAGGCAAAGGGTAGTGATAACTGTTATGCCATCTGGAGAATTAACTGAACTGCACGCTTTAGTTTCTGATAACCTTTTCAGAACTTATTTGTTAAGAAATAGTTTAAAAACTGCAGTTTCGGTGTTGCTGGATTCAAATGGTGGAACGTCGCTCGAACAGACGGTGGGAACAGTCAGGGTCAGAATATATGGATTAACGGCAAATGGAATGTGGCGATTGTAGTGTCTAATAACTGCGGACTAAATCTTTCATGACATACTGCTGCCTGATTAGGGTAGGCT
Source organism: Schistocerca serialis cubense (assembly GCF_023864345.2). Classification (NCBI taxonomy): domain Eukaryota; kingdom Metazoa; phylum Arthropoda; class Insecta; order Orthoptera; family Acrididae; genus Schistocerca; species Schistocerca serialis. The sequence continues at coordinate 444,848,930 of NC_064645.1, forward strand.
TACTTTAAAGACCAATGCAAAATGTCCGACGTCTCTTAACCGCACCCCTGACAAGATACAAAACTTCAATTATTATACAGTACGAATTAATTTATATATCAGTGTATTTATTTCAGCTGGCAGTATAGACTTACAAAATTCAATAGACATTTATAGTTACACCATTCCATCAACTGATAAATTTTACGAAGTTAAATGTGGTGTGTGTGATCAGTGCTAAATCCGTTCAGTTTATACTGAAGCCATCAAAATTACTTATAACTAACTAATTTACCATGCCACAACGCACTCAGTAGTGTGAGGTTACTGCTGATCTATGGCGTAACCATGTGGAAGTCGTAGAGGGTGACCTTACCGATAGTTGGTCAATGACGTAAATTTCATTACAGATGTTGCGCAGTGGATAAGCTGATATTAAACAGAGGTCGCCCAAGTATAAGGGAAACGTGGCTGCAGTAAGTAAAAAAATGATAAAATAGTGACATTCATCAAACTTCTAAATGAATATATGTTCACTACAAAACTCTTTTCATCACTTTTTTGTATGGACTTAAACACAGAAAGACATGACATCATTAGGCTCAAGGAATATTAATACGAAGGCCTTCAATAAGTAATGCAATACATTTTTTTTTGAGAGCAGGTTTGTTTTATTCAGAATTTAAATACTCCATATTATTTTCCACTCTTTTGGCCACAAAAGCCATTTTTCAGCATAATCTTCGTTCAGTTCGATGGTCTCACACCAATCTTTTAAGAGAGTGTTATGTCCGCATGGTGCCACTCTAATAGTCGACGTCGGAGGTAGCGTTCTGCAGCATCAGTGACCTTCCAGTCATACACGTACTGCTTCCTGGGGCCCAAACAGATGGAAGTCAGAAGGTGCGAGATACGGGTTGCAGAATCAATGAGGAAGTCACTTTTGAATACCCCAGCTCAGGGACAAGTGTGTCAGTACTACCAGCAGATATGTCGACACGTGCAGCGAGGTGTTGGATTGTGACCTGCCTATCACCTCGCACCATAGTCACCGCGCGTTCTAGCATTGCAGCAATCACAGCAGTGTGCGGCCGCCGGCACACCGAAGATCGGACAGGACTGGGCGACATTGTTGGGATGATAAGGAACACCTCGCCCAACGGCTCACAGTGCTTATGTTCACTGACAGGTCTCTACAACAATTCTGCGAGCGCCTATGAGCATCTGCGATGCTCGGGCTTCCCACCAAAGGAAACTCAATGGCAGCTCTCTACAAGGAATCCACCTCATTTACAGACGCCATTTTGAAGGCTAAATACAGCGCCGCCACTTGTCGGAACTTCATGAAACTGTATGGCCTCAAGCGGGAATATTCCACGATGTCTACCAACAAATTTCATATTTTTTCAACCGTAATTCCCCGAGAAAAAGAGTGTTGCGTTAATTATTGAACGCCCCTCGTACTGATACTTTGAGGTAAAGGAAGTAAAGAGAATCGAAGAAGATTAGAACAAAGATACCTAAAATGCATAAAAATACAAATGTTGCAAAGGCAGGTAAGTCCAATTTTGTACGCGAGCGGGCTCAGTTTTGAACCAAAGGTATTTGGGACTCTGTTTTAAGAGCCCGTGACCTGACTATTGACCTGACTACATAGAGTCATCCACGGCACTATGAGCGCGTGGGTGGTGAGCCCAGCTCCGGTACTCACTTGACAGCAGGCTGAGTGGGCCTGGCGCCGTCCTCGAGGGTCTGGAATGAGGGAAGGTCCCCACCGCTATCCGGCATTGAACCCACTATCTCCAGAGGCCTGGAGGCATGTGCTGTAACCGCTAGATCACCAAAGCCAATCTGTCTTGATAGGATCAGTAGAAATACAAGTAAATGAGTGTCATACCTAAAAATACTGTGGCACGCTTGGGAAACGGCACTGGCAGCGTGGAGCAAACAGCTGATCTGACAGCTGATTTCCCTGCCCGATACTGGAGTCTACACTCCTGGAAATTGAAATAAGAACACCGTGAATTCATTGTCCCAGGAAGGGGAAACTTTATTGACACATTCCTGGGGTCAGATACATCACATGATCACACTGACAGAACCACAGGCACATAGACACAGGCAACAGAGCATGCACAATGTCGACACTAGTACAGTGTATATCCACCTTTCGCAGCAATGCAGGCTGCTATTCTCCCATGGAGACGATCGTAGAGATGCTGGATGTAGTCCTGTGGAACGGCTTGCCATGCCATTTCCACCTGGCGCCTCAGTTGGACCAGCGTTCGTGCTGGACGTGCAGACCGCGTGAGACGACGCTTCATCCAGTCCCAAACATGCTCAATGGGGGACAGATCCGGAGATCTTGCTGGCCAGGGTAGTTGACGTACACCTTCTAGAGCACGATGGGTGGCACGGGATACATGCGGACGTGCATTGTCCTGTTGGAACAGCAAGTTCCCTTGCCGGTCTAGGAATGGTAGAACGATGGGTTCGATGACGGTTTGGATGTACCGTGCACTATTCAGTGTCCCCTCGACGATCACCAGTGGTGTACGGCCAGTGTAGGAGATCGCTCCCCACACCATGATGCCGGGTGTTGGCCCTGTGTGCCTCGGTCGTATGCAGTCCTGATTGTGGCGCTCACCTGCACGGCGCCAAACACGCATACGACCATCATTGGCACCAAGGCAGAAGCGACTCTCATCGCCGAAGACGACACGTCTCCATTCGTCCCTCCATTCACGCCTGTCGCGACACCACTGGAGGCGGGCTGCACGATGTTGGGGCGTGAGCGGAAGACGGCCTAACGGTGTGCGGGACCGTAGCCCAGCTTCATAGAGACGGTTGCGAATGGTCCTCGACGATACCCCAGGAGCAACAGTGTCCCTAATTTGCTGGGAAGTGGCGGTGCGGTCCCCTACGGCACTGCGTAGGATCCTACGGTCTTGGCGTGCATCCGTGCGTCGCTGCGGTCCGGTCCCAGGTCGACGGGCAGGTGCACCTTCCGCCGACCACTGGCGACAACATCGATGTACTGTGGAGACCTCACGCCCCACGTGTTGAGCAATTCGGCGGTACGTCCACCCGGCCTCCCGCATGCCGACTATACGCCCTCGCTCAAAGTCCGTCAACTGCACATACGGTTCACGTCCACGCTGTCGCGGCATGCTACCAGTGTTAAAGACTGCGATGGAGCTCCGTATGCCACGGCAAACTGGCTGACACTGACGGCGGCGGTGCACAAATGCTGCGCAGCTAGCGCCATTCGACGGCCAACACCGCGGTTCCTGGTGTGTCCGCTGTGCCGTGCGTGTGATCATTGCTTGTACAGCCCTCTCGCAGTGTCCGGAGCAAGTATGGTGGGTCTGACACACCGGTGTCAATGTGTTCTTTTTTCCATTTCCAGGAGTGTATATCTGTATCAACTTATATATTCAGGGGCATGTTGGAGGATACTTTGTACCGCTGTCCGTCATTCCCCTTCCTGTTCCACTCGCAAAACGAGCGACGGTAAAACGTATGTCTACACGCTTCCCTACAAACACAGGTTTCTCTTATCTTGTCTTTGGTTACGCGGGATTTATGTAGGTGGCAATAGGATGCTTCAGCAATAAGTCGCAAGTGCCGAGTCCGTATTTTCAATAGTATTCTGCGAGAAGGACGTCTTCTTCCCTCCAGGGGGGGCATTCTGAGTTCACGGACCATATCCGTAATTCTCACCGGCTAATCGAACCTACAGGTAACGAAGCTAGCAGCACACCTCTGAACTTATTGATATGTGGCTTTAGTTCGACCGTGTGTGGATCTCAGACTCGCGAGAAGTATCACATAGAACTTTTTAATGCAGGCAGCCACACTCGCTAAACTTCAAAATGAACGGAAGTAAAATGAACCACGAGACAACTGTACCTGGTGATTTCTTAATCATCGCAAGCGATTTCGCTACAATAAAAGGGCATACTCAGGTGAACTACGTAAGGGAAGGATCCCGCATAGCACTTAGGATCAGAATACTACAAGAACCTCTTAAAAACTAAATCAAACACCAAATTTTACCTAGAATTTTGGGAAAAAATTCAACAAATTAATAAAAATATTAAAAAATTCTCAAAGCTTCTTGGAATCAAATTTACAACTTTTTTAAATAAAGTTCGAAAGGTGACTTATAGTATTTTGAACATATACAGGGTGGGCCATTGATAGTGACCGGGCCAAATCCTCACGTAATATGCGTCAAACGAAAAAATTACAAAGAACGAAACTTGTCTAGCTTGAAGGGGGAAACCAGATGGCGCTATGGTTGGCCAGCTATATGGAGCTATGACCTATGGCAGCTCCATCTAGCGGGCCAACTATAGCGCCATCTGGTTTCCCCCCTAAAAAAAAGAATATTCAAATGTGTGTGAAATCTTATGGACTTAACTGCTAAGGTCATCAGTCCCTAAGCTTACACACTTCTTAACATAAATTATCCTAAGGACAAACACACACATCCGTGCCAGAGGGAGGTTTCCCCCTTCAAGCTAGACAAGTTTCGTACTTTGTAGTTTCTTCGTTTGACGACTTATTTCGTGAGATATTTGGCCCGGTCACTATCAAGGGACCACCCTGTATATGACATGGGATCCTTTCCTTCGTATACAGTTCACTTGAGGATACTGCTTTATTTACTTCCTTTCATTACCCATGAAGTTCTCGTGAGTAGGTCAGCAAGTCTTACGTATGCAGTCTCCTGTGTAGATTTTCTACACGTCGTAGAATGCTTTCGATAAAGCGGTCGATGTTTCGCTTTCCCCACAACTAACTTTATGTTCTCGTTCCATTTGATGGCGCTTTGGAACATTGCGCATACGAATCTAATCGTCGTGACTGCGTCAAGCAGCACAACACTATTCCGACATCACAGTAACGTTTTCCCTACTCATCAGCGGTAACTTATATTTTTCCACATGTATATCACGCTCCCATTTATCATAACAAATAGAAATTCTATTCAAGTCTCCTATAGTTACTCATAGGCGACACTTTCCCGTACAATGCAGCTTCATCCGCTAACAGCCACACATAGCTGCTGACGCTAGCCGTCAGATCGTTTATGTAGATACTCCAGTATCTGCGAAATTTCGTATAACTTCAATACGACGCTACCACTTAGTTAGCTACTAGCGACAAACTTCATCAGTGAATTCATCAATAAATGGTGAATTCATGACGTTGTAGTAAGACAGTGCATGATACTTGCTTTCCGTAAAGCCTTGGCAGGCATCCTCAGCTTGAAAATGGCACCTGGATCTTGTGTGTTTGCATGAGCAAACAACACTACCCAAAATTTCTGATTATGGGTTAACTGTAAGTTGAAAGTTTGAATAACTTAAATCGAATGGTAACGGAAATAAGACGTTGCTGTGAGACGAAGTTAAGAATTTTATATAACAACAATATATTATTTAATAAAATCACTAAATAACTCCTTGATCACACACTTTAATTAATAGTACGGTTATATGGATGCTGGCTTGTCATCAGTGACACAAAAAAGTAGCAATTTTATGCAACCTCACTATCTCTCATAACTGATATGACTATAAGAGCCATAACGCAAAGCGTCTATACTTACCAGAGTGCCAGCAGCGAATGCCTAACCGTCTCCCCTCGTCCGCGGTCCACACACGGTGGCCGGAAGGGCTTAGGCAGTCTGCACAACGGGGCCTGCTAACGCGCGGGGAACTTATGGCTCTCTGTTCCAGTGCAGTAGCACTCTACTTAATACAATGGCTGGCTAAACTGCATCTCCACATTCACAGAACCCACAGCAGATAGCCCACACATATGTCAGAGGAACCCACATTCACATTTCCAGATAATACCAAGAGTGATAATATAACATAATTCCGGATAAAAATACCCTGAGTGTCGGAAGGGCCTCCAGGTGTGTCTTGAGCAAGTGACTGTTTTATCAAGCCATCTAGCGGCTCACATGGAGCCATTACAACAGGCCATGACAACAAAATCCGACGCACCACGCCAATGGGACGGCAATCGGTAAAATGGTTCAAATGGCTCTGAGCACTGTGGGACTTAACTTCAAAGGTCAACAGTCCCCTAGAACTTAGGACTACTTAAACCTAACTAACCTAAGGACATCACACACATCAAAGCCCGAGGCAAGATTCGAACCTGCTACCGTAGCGGTCGCGCGGTTCCAGACTATAGCGCCTAGAACCGCTCGGCCACTCCGGCCGGAGGAAATCGGTAGATGAAATGTATATACAACAGACAAACGAATAATTAAATTTTCACAAAAATTAAATGATTTATTGTAGAGAAAGAGATTCACAAACGGAACAGGTCAATACCACGTTGACCACGTCTGCTCCTGATGCAAGTAGTAATTCGGCATAGCACTGATTGGTAGAGTTGTTGGACTTTCTCCTGAGGAATATCGTGACAAATTTTGTCCCATTGGTGCGCTAGATTGTCAAAATGCAGATATGGCTGCAGGGCCCTGACCATAATGCTCCAAACGTTCAGTTGTGTTACGTACCTCTACAATGCCTGTGCGACGTGATTATCGTCGCCGTTGGCGGCGCAGTGTTCCTGTGTAGCCGGCCGGGGTGGCCGAGCGGTTCTAGGCGCTACAGTCTGGAGCTTCGCGATCGCTACGGTCGCAGGTTCGAATCCTGCCTCGGGCATGGATGTGTGTGATGTCCTTAGGTTAGTTAGGCTTAAGTAGTTCTAAGTTCTAGGGGACTGATGACCTTAGAAGTTAAGTCCCATAGTGCTCAGAGCCATTTGAACCATTTGTTCCTGTGTACAAGTAATTGTAAGCAACAGACATTGATCTTGCTGGGCAATTCAAGAAGCAGCACCTTATTGGTGGTCCAAATGTGTTTCATGGACTGAAAATGCAGTTCACGTGTGATGGTTCAAATGGCTCTGAGCACTTTGCGACATAACTTCTGTTCCCGGGTTCGATTCCCGGCGGGGTCAGGGATTTTCTCTGCCTCGTGATGACTGGGTGTTGTGTGATGTCCTTAGGTTAGTTAGGTTTAAGTAGTTCTAAGTTCTAGGGGATTGATGACCATAGATGTTAAGTCTCATAGTGCTCAGAGCCATTTGAACCATAACTTCTGAGGTCATCAGTCGCCTAGAACTTAGAACTAATTAAACCTAACTAGCCTAAGGACATCACACACATCCATGCTCGAGGCAGGATGCGAACCTGCGACCGTAGCGGTCGCTCGGTTCCAGACTGTAGCGCCCAGAACGGCACGGCCACTCCGGCCGGTTCACGTGTGATGTATCAGCTGTGTTTGGAAGCAGTACATGGTTGACCTTGGCTGTTGTATGGGAGAACCATGAAGAGTATGGTCACCTTGAAGATTTCCCTGATGCAAACATTTTGGCTTCGAAGACTGGTACTTTGGTTCCAGATGGGATTTGGCTAGCATGAAGACAATGAGTAGAAACTCTCGTCGTATGCAGACGGGCGTACTCATTCTGAAATGTAGGCCCAGGATGGCTCTGCAATGAAGGCCGACAAAACAGGGAGTAGATATATCAGAGATTTACGGCTGTGCAGTAAGAGTTTTCTTTCTTTTTTTTTTGGTCATCAGTCTACTGACTGGTTTGATGCGGCGCGCCACGAATTCCTTTCCTGTGCTAACCTCTTCATCTCAGAGTAGCACTTGCAACCTACGTCCTCAATTATTTGCTTGACGTATTCCAATCTCTGTCTTCCTCTACAGTTTTTGCCCTCTACAGCTCCCTCTAGTACCATGGAAGTCATTCCCTCATGTCTTAGCAGATGTCCTATCATCCTGTCCCTTCTCCTTATCAGTGTTTTCCACATATTCGTTTCCTCTCCTATTCTGCGTAGAACCTCCTCATTCCTTACCTTATCAGTCCCCCTAATTTTCAACATTCGTCTATAGCACCACATCTCAAATGCTTCGATTCTCTTCTGTTCCGGTTTTCCCACAGTCCATGTTTCACTACCATACAATGCTGTACTCCAGACGTACATCCTCAGAAATTTCTTCCTCACATTAAAGCCGGTATTTGATATTAGTAGACTTCTCTTGGCCAGAAATGCCTTTTTTGCCATAGCGAGTCTGCTTTTGATATCCTACTTGCTCCGTCCGTCATTGGTTATTTTACTGCCTAGGTAGCAGAATTCCTTAACTTCATTGACTTCGTGACCATCAATCCTGATGTTAAGTTTCTCGCTGTTCTCATTTCTACTACTTCTCATTACCTTCGTCTTTCTCCGATTTACTCTCAAGCCATACTGTGTACTCATTAGACTGTTCATTCCGTTCAGCAGATCATTTAATTCTTCTTCACTTTCACTCAGGATAGCAATGTCATCAGCGAATCGTATCATTGATATCCTTTCACCTCGTATTTTAATTCCACTCCTGAACCTTTCTTTTATTTCCATCATTGCTTCCTCGATGTACAGATTGAAGAGTAGGGGCGAGAGGCTACAGCCTTGTCTTACACCTTTCTTAATACGAGCACTTCGTTCCTGATCGTCCACTCTTATTATTCCCTCTTGGTTGTTGTACATATTGTATATGACCCGTCTCTTCCTATAGCTTACCCCTACTTTTTCAGAATCTCGAACAGCTTGCACCATTTTATATTGTCGAACCCTTTTTCCAGGTCGACAAATCCTATGAAAGTGTCTTAATTTTTCTTTAGCCTTGCTTCCATTATTAGCCGTAACGTCACAATTGCCTCTCTCGTCCCTTTACTTTTCCTAAAGCCAAACTGATCGTCACCTAGCGCATTCTCAATTTTCTTTTCCATTCTTCTGTATATTATTCTTGTAAGCAGCTTCGATGCATGAGCTGTTAAGCTGATTGTGCGATAATTCTCGCACTTGTCAGCACTTGCCGTCTTCGGAATTGTGTGGATGATGCTTTTCCGAAAGTCAGATGGTATATCGCCAGACTCATGTATTCTACACACCAACGTGAATAGTAGTTTTGTTGCCACCTCCCCCAAGGATTTTATAAATCCTGATGGAATGTTATCTATCCCTTCTGCCTTATTTGACCGTAAGTCCTCCAAAGCTCTTTTAAATTCCGATTCTAATACTGGATCCCCTATCTCTTCTAAATCGACTCCTGTTTCTTCTTCTATCACATCAGACAAATCTTCACCCTCATAGAGGCTTTCAGTGTATTGCTTCCACCTATCTGCTCTCTCTCCTCTGCATTTAACAGTGGAATTGCCGTTGCGTTGCTTTTAATGTCACCAAAGGTTGTTTTGACTTTCCTGTATGCTGAGTCTGTCCTTCTGACAATCATGTCTTTTTCGATGTCTTCACATTTTTCCTGCAGCCATTTCGTCTTAGCTTCCCTGCACTTCCTATTTATTTCATTCCTCAGCGACTTGTATTTCTGTATTCCTGATTTTCCCGGAACATGTTTGTACTTCCTCCTTTCATCAATCAACTGAAGTATTTCTTCTGTTACCCATGGTTTCTTCGCAGCTACCTTCTTTGTACCTATGTTTTCCTTCCCAACTTCTGTGATGGCCCTTTTTAGAGATGTCCATTCCTCTTCAACTGTACTGCCTACTGCGCTATTCCTTATTGCTGTATCTATAGCGTTAGAGAACTTCAAACGTATCTCGTCATTCCTTAGTACTTCCGTATCCCACTTGTTTCCGCATTGATTCTTCCTGACTAATGTCTTGAACTTCAGTTTACTCTTCATCAATACTATATTGTGATCTGAGTCTATATCTGCTCCTGGGTACGCCTTACAATCCAGTATCTGATTTCGGAATCTCTGTCTGACCATGATGTAATCTAATTGAAATCTTCCCGTATCTCCCGGCCTTTTCCAAGTATACCTCCTCCTCATGTGATTCTTGAACAGGGTATTCGCTATTACTAGCTGAAACTTGTTACGGAACTCAATTAGTCTTTCTCCTCTTTCATTCCTTGTCCCAAGCCCATATTCTCCTGTAACCTTTTCTTCTAGTCCTTTCCCTACAACTGCATTCCAGTCGCCCACGACTATCAGATTTTCGTCCCTCTTTACATGCTGCATTACCCTTTCAATATCATCATACACTTTCTCTATCTGAACATCCTCAGCTTGCGACGTCGGCATGTATAACTGAACTATCGTTGTCGGTGTTGGTCTGCTGTCGATTCTGATTAGAATAACCCGGTCACCGCACTGTTCACAGTAACACACCCTGTGCCCTACCTTTCTATTCATAACGAATCCTACACCTGTTATACCATTTTCTGCTGCTGTTGATATTACCCGATACTCAACTGACCAGAAACCCTTTTCTTCCTTCCACTTCACTTCACTGACCCCTACTATATCTAGATTGAGCCTTTGAATTTCCCTTTTCAGATTTTCTAGTTTCCCTACCACGTTCAAGCTTCTGACATTCCACGCCCCGACTCGTAGAACGTTATCCTTTCGTTGATTATTCAATCTTTTTCTCATGGTAACCTCCCCCTTGGCAGTCCCCTCCCGGAAATCCGAATGCAGGACTATTCCGGAATCTTTTGCCAATGGAGAGATCATCATGACACTTCTTCAATTACAGGCCATATGTCCTGTGGATACACGTTACGTGTCTTTAATGCATTGGTTTCCATTGCCTTCTGCATCCTCATGTCGTTGATCATTGCTGATTCTTCCGCCTTTAGGGACAATTTCCCACCCCTAGGATAAGAGAGTGCCCTGAACCTATATCGGCTGCTCCGCCGTCTTTGACAAGGCCGTTGGCAGAATGAGGCTGACTTCTTATGCCGGAAGTCTTCGGCCGCCAATGCTGATTATTTATCAAAATTTAGGCAGTGGCGGGGATCGAACCCGGGACCGAAGATGTTTGGATTATGAATCAAAGACGCTACCCCTAGACCACGGGTACCTCGGATGAAACACAAGTGGATCCTGTTCGGAAATGAAATGGCACGCAGTAAGAGTGGTGTGCTGCATGAATCAGTCACGTAGATGAGATACGTAGGCGTAATGACACAGAGCGACATGAAATGGAACGAGAGCACAAAGTTAGTTGTGGGGAAAGCGAAAGAGTGATCGATTTATCGGAGGAATTCTAGGAGCGTGTAGCTCATCTGCACAGGAAACTGCATACAGAACTCTTGTGTCACACATTCATGAGTATTTGTCGAGTGTCTGAAATCCACAAGGGTTCGAACTAAAGGAAAATGTTTCGGAGGAGTCCTGCGAGATTTGTTATCTCGAGGTTCGACAGTACGCGAGTATTACAGAAATGGTCCGTGAACTTAGAAGGGAGTCCCTGGAGGGAACAAGACGTTCTTCTAACGAGATGCTACTAAGAATAGAGAACCGCCACTTTGCGACACTTCGCTGCAGAATCCTATTGCACCAACATACATCCCGCGTAAGCACAGTAAAGACAAGATAAGAGAAACCTGTGTTTGTACGGAACTGTGTAGACAGTCATTTTACTATCGACCTTTTTTTTGCAAGTGGAACAGGAAAGGGAATGACCGACCGACAGTGTACAAAGTACCCTTAACCATGCATCGTTTCTTAGTATATAAGTTGATGTAAATGTAGACTTCACCCTGCACTGTCAAGCAAGTGTCGGGCAGACTAGTCACAAGCATGCAGCAGAAAGTGTGCTGTCCTGTGAACTACCGCAGTACTTCCTGTCCTATCAGCTGTTTTCTCCAAGCTCTCTCTACGAATCTGTGCCAATGTCGCTTCCCAAATGTACCACTGTAAGTTTTGGTAGGATACTCATTTACTTGTATTTCTACCGATCCTATCAAGACAGATTGGTCTTGGTGATCTAACGGTTCCAGCATACAACTTCGAGCCTGGAGATATTGGATTCAATACTGGATAGCGGTGGAGACCTTTCCTCATTCCGGACTCTTCAGGACGGCGCCAGGCGCACTCAGTCTGCTGCGATCGCCGCCCATCCCATCCTAGTGCCGCGGCTGCACTCTACATGGTCAGGTCAACAGCCGGGTCACAGGCTTGCATCACATACTTTTAAGACAGAGTCCCAAATACCTTTGGTCCAAAACAGAATCTGCACTTGAACAAAATTGAACTTGCATGTTCTCTATCTATGGACAAGGTTTCTGTGTTATAATCTCTCTTTACTTCCTAATCTCGTTTCACCTCCCGTGCCTCAAAGTATCAACTTTTGCTAAGTACTTCAATACGAGGGGCGTTCAATAATTAATGCAACACGTTTTTTCTCGGCGAATTTCGGTTGAAAAAATATGGAATTTGTTGTGAGACATCCAAAATTTTTGGGACTGGTGCTGCAATTTGTTGAAAACCTTACCTTTGGACTAATGGTCACGATCACCCTCGACGTAGTTCCCATCGGGACGTACACACCGGTCCTATCGCTTCTGCCACTGGTCAAACAATTTCTGGAAGTCCTGTTCTTTGAGGGTGTTTATCACCGCCAGTGATGCTTCTTGAAACTTCTTTAGAGTGTCGAACCAACAGCCTTTCAATTTGAGTTTTAGTTCTGGGAAGAGCGCGAGGCCGCGAGGTGACAAATCTGGCGAGTACGATGGGTAGGGTTCAACCGCCATGTTCTGGTGAGCAAGGACATGTGACAGGGCGCGTTGTCGTGATGCAGCAGCCAGTTCCCTTGACGCCAAAGTTCGGGTCGTCGTCGCCGCACGTTTTCACGGAGCCGACGCAAAACGTCACAGTAGTACGCGGAATTCACTGATTGCCTGGGTGGGACCAATTCTTTGTGCTCAATTCCCTTGGTATCAAAGAAAACGATGATTATGCTCTTCACTTGACCCTTCACCTGTCTCACTCTTTTGGGTCTTGGAGAGCCCAGGCTGCATTATCAGATGCGGTCTGACGAAGGTCCGTTCTGTTCGCGGATCCATCGTAAAATCGCCACACACCATACACGATTACGGAAATCACTGTGGACACACAACACATTTTTCCAGCTAAATGCCATTCCGCACACAGACTCATCTTATATGTAGCTTTCGCGTATTTGGTGCAAAGATCTACTGATCCTACATTCCAGATGGCAGCAACAGTCCCGAAAATTTTGGATAGTATTATTTCGATAATAAATCCTCGCATCAGCACACTCAAAAATTAATTAATGACAGAGAAACAAGATCCCCATTTGAATGTGGATTTGCCCAAAAAGATCAGCACGAATCCCATTTTCCCTCCGATTCTTCTTAATCGCTGTAATCTTGCTAATCATTGATGTAGAAATTGCATTACTTCTCGTATAGTTTCATGAAGGTCGGGCAGGTGGCGGCGCTGTATTTAGCCTTTGAAATGGCGTCTGTACTGGAGGTGGGTTCCAAGCAGAGAGCAGTCACTGAGTATCCTTCGGCGGAAAACCAGAGCATCGCAGATACTAATAGGTGCTTGAAGAATGTCGTCGGAGGTCTGGCAGTGAACAAAAACACGGTGAGTCGTCGGGTGGCGCGTTTGTTATCTTCGTAACAAGGGCGCACAATCCGATCTCTTTCGCACCAGCCGGGCGTACACTGCTGTGACTGCTACATTGTTGGAACGTGCGGAAGAGACTCTCATTCTATATGAGCGAGGAATCACAATCAAACACCTCGCTGGACATCTCTTTTGGCAGTGCTGACACATTCGTCCACCTGTTGGGGTACTCAAAGGTGTGTGCTCGCTGGTTTCCTCGCCGCCTAACGGAAGACTGTGAAGAGCAACGGAGCATTTGTGCGCAATTGTTTACGCGTTACAGACGCAATTGGGAACTATATTATTAAAGATTATGTGCCCGAGATAGCGGTCGTTTGTCGTGTGCAAACAGACAGAGACAACAGATGTTTTCTCGGCAGTCCGCACCGGCACCTTATAAATACAGCCCCTGAAGCAGTAGGCAGGTTCACTTCGCTCTCAGACGCTGTGAGGCCCACCCCAGTTAAACGTCTGGTCGCGCACTGCCTCGGATGACGTCAGAGCCGATCTGTGGGTTGGGTTGTTTGGGGAAGGAGACCAGATAGCGAGGTCATCGGTCTCATCGAATTAGGGAAGGACAGGGAAGGAAGTCGGCCATGCCCTTTTGAAAGGAACCATCCCGGCATTTGCCTGGAACAATTTAGGGAAATCACGGAAAACCTAAATCAGGATGGCCGGACGCGGGATTGAACCGTCCTCCTCCCGAATGCCGAGCTGTGACAAGCGCGTATTTGGCAGTGAAAACGGATAGTGAACTCACGAGGACTGTACACCGTCCTGGATCGTTTAGAATTCGGTAAAATAACTGTTAGTGTGCTGTCCGTGTGAAATTCAGTTCCGCGTGGCAAGTGGTGAATTTATTTCCACTCTTATGACGAGCATTAATTTCTGATCATTTGTTGTGAACTTTCAATTGAGTGATGTTAGTCAGGGCGAAAAACAGTCTGGTAGGAAGTTACCGTAGAGGTCGCCTCTGAACTGCTAAAGGTGCTGTTAGATTAGAAAGACTTGTTTTCAATTGAACATTGTTGTTTGTGAGAAACTTCAATTAAATTAAATCTTGATTGGAACTTGAAACTTTTGCTGAAGTCATAGTCCTGATTCCGCAAAGAAATGGGAAATAGACACTTTTCTTTCAGTGGGCTGGATTCAATGTGGCCGTGCAGACTGGAAACTAAGGTCAGTATGTTTCCCTTCGCTTTCTGGCTGACCACCAAATTAGTTGCCAGTGATTAAAGACGGCATCAAAACTTTAAACCAGTGAAGTAACTTACTCGCCGCCACACAAGGTAGAATAATGTGGTGTATTGGAATCCTGAATGAAACCAACCTGCTATCAGAAAAAAGAGAGACAAAAGGTGTTACTTATTATGTTACGTTACTTATTGTACGCCCGTCGTATAAATATTTTTATTACAATTGAGCTCTAAGAGATATACAGCAAATGCTAGGAAGTTAGATTGGTGTTATGAATCTTCTACGTCCCTAGGTGTAAATAAACCACATCTACCTTCGCAAAATATCTTATCCTCTCCAGTTCATGAGGAGGCAAATCTCTGCTTTATTCACTCAGGGAACACAGATTATGTAGCATGGAAGTTTGTATTACAGTCATCCCATGAACAGTCCATTTTATTTATGCAAGAATATTCCGCAGTTTAGACTCCTATTGTCTAAAACGACAACGTGGACCTATAAGAAAAGTTATCTAAGGCTCCCGAAACATGGGGAAAAAGTAAAATTAATTTTTGGTTCCAGCTTGCGTGTTCGACAGAATCGTTACATGAACAAAAAATTATGGGTGCTAAAGACCACTGTTTTGAACCCCCTACAGACATCACCAACAAAGAAATGCATAATAGGGTGTTACGTCTCGTTAAGGAAAATGGGAAACAAAATCGGCCATAAACTCATCAACGGAAACTTCCCGGCTTTAGTGTAGAACGATTTAGGGAAACAACTGAAAAGGAAACAACTGAAAACCTATACAAGCTTTGGTGGACGTGGATTTGAACGTAGAATTGCCGGATTGTGGTCCCAGTTTCGTAACTGCTACGCCATCTCGCTAAGTAGAAAAAATAGTGACATCGTATTGAATGTATAATCACAGTCTCCATACACACAATGAAGAAGATCAAATGAAACTACGTCTTTCTACCCCCTCCTCCGCCTTTAAGTAACTGGTTTATACTGCCGTCTGCACAGAAGTCTGCCATTATCAGTTGTTCCAAGCCCCTTGATAGAGGTACCCGTTGCACTCTCAATATCTGCTAGATTTAGAGATAGATTAATTACTGCCAGTCAGCTGTCAGAGAAATCATGTGAATGGGACATGTTACGAAGTTGCGAAACGTTATGAGACAATGCGTCGCATGAAAGCGACGGAAGATGGTGGTGAAGTGGTTAGTAGAAATACGAGGCGTGTTTTTAAGTGCAGACCATTTTAAAATAAAGATAAAACAAGTAGACATTAGTTTTACGTGGAAGTCTGTTCTTTAAACTACTTTTCCACATCATTTCCGCCTATGTTCGCCATGTTT
Organism: Schistocerca serialis cubense; assembly: GCF_023864345.2. NCBI lineage: Eukaryota > Metazoa > Arthropoda > Insecta > Orthoptera > Acrididae > Schistocerca > Schistocerca serialis. Next base: position 444,864,921 of record NC_064645.1, read on the forward strand.
ACGTTTGTTTGAGAGTATTGGAAAAGCCTCCTCAGAAAGATTCCCGTCGACTGTGAGAAACGTGCTGTGATTCGTTTTCTTGGTGCAAGAAGCGTGAAAGCTGCTGAAGTTCATCGTAAAATCAATGAAGTTTATGGAGAAAACTTTATGAGCGCTGGGATGGTACGTAAATGAGTGAGGGCCTTTAAAGCTAGCAGTACGAATGTGCACGATGAGTAACGAAGTGGGTGACCTCGGGTCATTACTGACGATTTGGTGCAAACCATTCATGAAAATGTGAGAGAGAACAGACGCTTTACGATTTAGAGGTTACTTGATGACTTTTCTCAACTATCAAGAAGTGTGCATTATGCAAATGTTGCCTATTTAGGTGACATATTTCTACAAGGATCATATTCTAAAGCTGGTTGAGCGATACCATGGGTTCTTTAATAAAGGTGGGAATCGAGTAGGAGAGTGGATTAAAGTATAAGCTTTCATCTAAAAATAAAAGTACTAAGAATCGTTTGACTTTTTATTTTTATTTTAAAAACGACACTTACTTAAAAAAAAGACCCATCTTGTATGTCTTCTTCTTAAGTTCCTAACATCTCCAGTGACTAGCCAATTTCACTGGCTAGTGAAAAGTATGAAAACAATTCAAGTAATCAAATAACATAAGGCTATTCATTGACTAGGGAAACGAATCGAAATTAAAGTATGTGGAAGGAATGACGTTTTACATATCAGACTTAAATGAAAAGTGCTAAACAAAATCACTCGAATTATGATCTAGTAAGAAGTAAAGTTAATTTTACACGTAACGCGGATTCAGGCAACATACGTATGGATTTGGTTGGGAGGGAAGAGGGATTAACAGTTGATCAGTTATCTTTCAAATGATTGAGCACGGCAATTAGCCTTCGTTTCCTTGCATGTTTTATTCGGCAAATCTAGATTTCGGCTATTGCCTAGCCATTATCAAAACATACAAGAAGTATATAGTCAAGCGACAGTATAACAAGTATATACTAAGATGGTATCTGTTCTTTCGGACATGTCAAAAAGAACAGATACCATCGGTGACCATGCAGCTCGTTAGAATGAAATTACGATGAAATGAATACCCTTAGTTGTTTAGAGGCGTTGACATACGTCAACGGAGACATATGAAAATGTGTGCCCTGACCGGGACTCGAACCCGCGATCTCCTGCTTACATGGCAGACGCTCAATCCATCTGAACCACCGAGGACACAGAGGATAGCGTGACTGCAGGGATTTATCTCCGGCACGCCTCCCGCGAAACCCACATTCTCAACGTATTGTCCCGCACTACATTCGTAGAGGCCCCGCCCATTATTCGAGTTCCGGTAGTAGAAACCACAGCAGCTTTATTTTGAGTGTTATACATTACGTAGTGCATGTAGGGAGCGCCATACAGCTAATCGATGTATTATTCGCAAAGCATACCTTGATTATAGAGGAGGCTTGAAAGAACTGCGACAGAAGCCCGAACAACAGGAGACTGGCGTACTAACGCATGCACTGATACGATGAAATTGTGGTATGTAACCAAATGAATAAACCATACAGATTAGGCCGCGATTTGTAACTTTTTGTACTATCGCCTGACTATGTAAAAATGTTCAAATGTGTGTGAAATCTTATGCGACTTAACTGCTAAGGTTATCAGTCCCTAAGCTTACACACTACTTAACCTAAATTATCCTAAGGACAAACACACACACACCCATGCCCGAGGGAGGACTCGAACCTCCGACGGAATCAGCCGCACAGTCCATGACTGCAGCGCCTGAGACCGCTCGGCTAATCCCGCGTGGCTGACTATGTACTTCTTGTAATTTTTAGCGTTGATAATGGCGACGCTATAGCCGGAATCTAGATTTGCCCAATAAAACCTGCAAGAAAAGGATGACTGATTTCTGTGCTCTATCATTTGAAAGTCATATCACAGTAAACATGTAACGTCAGCTTCAGTAGCAAATAGGAACCAATCTTGACTTAGGTTTCAGCCAAAATAATTTGGCCTTCTTCAGAAGCTATTGACACTAAACTATTGCATGCCAAAGTTAGGACCGTAGTACCCAGTCATAAATCTACATTACTTAGCTGAAGAGAAACCGCAGGCCCCACCGCGCGGACGAAGTCGGCAGGCCGCGAGAGCTGGCTTGCCCGATACTTACTCGGAAGTGGAGGCTGGAGTCTACATCTGCATCAACTTACATACTAAGATACGGGGCATGGGTACTTTATACACTATCGGTCATTCCATATCCTGTTCCACTAGCAAAAAGAACGATGGTCAAACGACTGTCTACACACTTCCCTACACGCACAGGTTTCTCTTAACTTTTCTTTACTGTGCTTACGCGGGATGTATGTTGGTGCCAATAGGATCCTGCAGCAAAGTGTCGCATACACGGTTCTCTATTTTTAATAGTATTTCGTTAGAAGAACGTCTTGTTCCCTCCAGGGATTCCCTTCTGTGTTCATGGACCATTTCTGTAATGCTCGCTTGCTGATCTAACCTCGAGACAACAAATCTAGCAGGACGCGTCTGAACCACGTTGGTATTTCCCTTTGGTTCGACCTCTCGTGGATCTCAGACACTCGAAAAATTCTCAAGAATGGATGACACAAGTGTTCTGTATTCAGCCTCCTGTGCAGATGAGCTACACGTTCCTAGAATTCTTCCGATAAATCTATTAATCTTTTTCTTTCCCCACAGGCTCTCATTCTATTTCATGTCGCTCTCGGTCATTACGCCTACGTATCTAATCAACGTGAATGTGTCAAGCAGCACACCACCCTTACTGGGTGCCGTTTCGTTTCGGAACAGGATCTGCTTGGGTTTCATCCGAGGTACCCTTACAGCACGGCTGTAAATCGCTGATATTCTACGCCCTATTTTGTTGGTCTTCATTGCAGAGGCATCCTGGGCCTTCATTTCAGAAAAATTACGCCCGTCTGAACACGACGAGAGTTTTAACTGAGTGTCCTCATGCTGGCCAAATCCCACCTTCGCCAGAGAGGTAGCTGGGTCCCTCTCCAATTGAGAACGTTTGGAGCATTATGGGCACGGCCCTCCAGCCAAATCGGCATTTTGACAGTCTAGCGCACCAGTGGGTCAAAATTTGTCACGATATTCCTCAGGAGCAAATCCAACAACTCTATCAATCAATGCTAAACCGAATTACTACTTGCATCAGGGGCAGCCGTGGACCAACTTGATATTGACTTGTTCCGTTTGTGAATCCCTTTCTCTATAATAAATCGTTTAATTTTTGTGAAAATTTAATTATATTTGTTTGTCTGGTGTGTATACATCTCATTTACCGATTTCCGGCGCAGCTCTCGCGGTCTACCGACTTCGTCCGCGCAGTGGGGTTCAAAAATGGTTCAAATGGCTCTGAGCACTATGGGACTTAACATCTGTGGTCATCAGTCGCCCTAGAACTTAGAACTACTTAAACCTAACTAACCTAAGGGCATCATACACATCCATGCCCGAGGCAGGATTCGAACCTGCGACCGTAGCAGTCGCGCGGTTCTGGACTGAGCGCCTAGAACCGCTAGACCACCGCAGCCGGCGCGCAGTGGGGCCTGCGGTTTCTCTTCAGATAATTAAGGTAGCTTTATGACTGGGTACTACGGTGCTATAGTTTTATACTTGACATGGTCGAACTTTGGCATGTAATAGTTTAGTGTCAATAGCTTCTGAAGAAGGCCAAATTATTTTGGCTGAAACCTAGGTAAGGACTGGTTCCTCTTTGCAACTGAGGCCGACGTGTTATATGTTTAATTATCACAGTTGCTGACGGGACTGCACGGTGTTAAAGATTCTTCATATCACAGCCGTTGAGTGGACCAGCGTTCCTACAGGGAGGTAACCTGGTGATGATTTATGGTAGAAGTGCGTAGACCCCATGTGTTACCTACAAGTATTTTTAATCCGTTTCGATCATTTCGTTTGATGACGAGGATTCCTAGATTTGAGGTTAGTTTTATATAAAAAGTTACTCCTACGCTTTCGTCAGTTGCAGGCCGAAACTAATTTGAAGCCTATGACTCAATAAATAACAGGACATACTGTGCCTGTGCTGTTCACTGAAATAAAGGACCAATATAAGCTCTTCAGACTAGACTTACTTGACGATTTATCATCAAGATTAATGCTCACATTATTAGAGCGGCCATCACGAAATTAGTCCCCTAAGCGCTAAGCGCTGTGATTCGCCCGCCTAGTAGATTAATTGCCGCATGTACCCTGTTAACAGTGCAGGAGGTCAGCAGCACCTGAATGATCTGTGTTTCTGTGCGATACCTTGTGTTCACATGTGGTTTCAGTCTTCCGTGGAACGGTACTTTGACGTGTGTTCTGTAATGACTGAAGTGCAGGAACAGTGGCCTACTTTTACTGCTACTCCAGTTTGTGTGCGTAAAGGGCAAAAAGACATACTAAAACAATCTAAAATTGTCGTATTGAACGTGCTGAAGGTTTTTACTGTTCTGGCTAAACTGATGAAGCCCGGAGTAATATATATTTTGCACAATTTCAGAAAATAACTACAAAACCTTGTGCTATTTCCGAATCGACTGTACTCTGTATTAAAACTGCAGCAACAGCGGCAGAATTTCTAGGAATGAACACGTGTTCTGATTCTCCAAGATAGAGGTAAAAAAGAAAACGGAAATTACAGATTTTGACAAAAAAGTGTGCTTCGGTACTATAATAGAGGAGAGTAGGCGTAACAGATGGCTAGAAAAATACAGAGGTTGTTTGTCTTCTCCTTCCAGTTGGTTTTGCATTCACAAAGTATAACAATGGACAAAAAATCAAAGAAGTCTAGAGACACTGCAGCAACTCGACGTCGACGTAAATATTGGCTGGAAAGTATCTACAGTTAGTTTTGTTTTGGGTGTACGTTCAGTGGTGAAGGGTGAGTAAGAGCTACAAATAAAAGAAATCAGAGGTCGGGAATGTTCTGAGTGGTATTAATGCGAGCTGTTGGAACTAAACCTATGACGGCGGCATTCAAGTACTTGCGAGCTGTCGCTCATGACGTTTTTCGTAATTAAAATGTGTTCATACGTGACACCATACATTAATGATGTCTCAGCTTTTACCAATGTCAATTTAATTACTTTCTTAATAACTTTCTCACTGAAAGTTTCTACGCACAACAGAACGCAAATTCATATGTGACGACGTTTTTCGTTACGCAGGGCGAACTCTGTCACACCTCTTACGGTATGTTACTTTTTATCTCGGAATACTTCTATGTTTTCACGATAAAATTTTTACTTCAACATTTCTTTTAACATTAGTTTTTATTCTGTTCGCAGCAGCTGGATGGAATTACAGTTTTCTTTTGGAAAGGATTCCATCATATTGTAGAGTAAAAATGGATTATTTTCGATGTTTTTACTATCATTTGAAATTTTCACCAACAGGCAATGCTAAAGGTCAGTGAGATGAACCTGAGGTGCCTATTTTCGTGACGGTCGCTATAGTATTAGAGTAGAACAGCTACGGCGAGCCTGGTACAGTTTGGCATTCGGGAGGACGACGGTTCAATCCCGTCTCCGGCCATCCTGATTTAGGTTTTCCGTGATTTTCCTAAATCGTTTCAGGCAAATGCCGGGATGGTTCCTTTGAAAGGGCACGGCCGATTTCCTTCCCAATCCTTCCCTAACCCGAGCTTGCGCTCCGTCTCTAATGACCTCGTTGTCGACGGGACGTTAAACACTAACCACCACCACCACCACCTGGTACAGTTTGACGGACCTTGCACCCTGGCGACATAACGCACGGTTATTGGCCCTGAACTCGTGACGTCACTTACATCGGTCTTCTCTGTACTGCCGGCCGGGATGGCCGAACGGTTCTAGGCGCTACAGTCTGGAACCGCGCGACCGCTACGGTCCCAGGTTCGAATCGTGCCTCGGGTATGGATGTGTGTGATGTCCTTAGGTTAGTTAGGTTTAAGTAGTTCTAAGTTCTAAGAGACTGATGACCTCAGCGGTTAAGTCCCATAGTGCTCGGAGCCATTTGAACCATTTTGTTCTGTACGCATGACATCAGATGAGATGCCTCCCTTCTATGACGTCGTAATCATGGCGTCACAAATCACGCCATATTTACATCATTCAGCAATGGCATGAAATTCAAAATACTAGCCATGGAAGTAAATCAGCTAATCACAAGGCAATATTTTAACAGCCATTAAAACGAAAGAGTAAATCAGTATTTAGATGCTGTACTGAAAAGTAACTGAACAATAAGAGTTTTGCACCACATTCAAATGTAGCTGAATGATATATTTATCAAAACATGTAAGCTTCCCCCAACTTGCATAGATTGGCATCATGTTCGAAAGTATCCGAAAGACCACGTTTACGAGTGTAAAAGTATCACAATTATATGTATTATTTAACAAAATGTACATAAAGACTGTATTCTACAGTATTCAAATCGCGTGCACGGACACACGCACACACGCAAACTCACAGAAACATACACACATTATTTCATTCTTAAATCATAATTTTATACGCTGGTATGCAATACTTAAAGACAATAGTAACTTTTGCATGATGTGTCAGCGTAAAATAACATAGCTCGATTAAAACTGAACCATGCTTAGAAAGAAGTGCTACAGTTTAGTACAGAAAGGAATTAAAAAGAACACAAAATGTGACTAACAAACACTTTTATCCAAAGACATTAATTATACTGAAGAGCCCGCGAGTCAAGATGGTCCCTTGGATATTACAAATGGTGGAACATGGTTCTTAATAGAGTCTATGTTCACGGCAGATGGCATTGAATGATCTGCTACATGCTAACAGGCTGGCCACACGGTTGATAAGAAATTCTTGTGGTACAGCATTCCGTTACTTCTCCAGCACTGTTGATAATTGCTGAATGGTCATTGGTGGATGTTGTCATGCCGAAATGCATCTCCCAAAGGCATACCACATGTGCTCAATGGGATTTAAGTCACAAGAATGGACAGACCAGTCTATTAAACGAATATCCTTTGATTCCAAGAACTTCTTCACTGGCACTTTTCAGTGATGTCGCACATTGTCATCCATGAAAAGAGAGACAGGGCCAAATATCACCCCAAAAGGACCCTCATGGAGAAGTAGTACACTCTCACAATAACGTAGACTGGTGAATGTGCTATGTTCAAAGATCTGAGGGTCAGTACACCCATGCAACTTTATATCTCTCACACAAGTATGGACCACCAAAACGATCATGTTTGACAGTACTGGACGTACCCACATATGTCGAGTCATGAAACACAAAATGCTCCCAATAACTTTATCAAAGACGATCGTATATGTGACAGTTTTAAATGGTTGCTTAGTATACATCCATGATGAAGAGGAGTGTTAAATAACATGATCGTGGGTGTGATACAGTTTTCAACGCTTTGTTGGAAACTTGCTTAGTATATATCCGTAATGAAGTGCTATGGGAGGGGTGTAAAAAACCTATTCTCACTATCAGTGACATACGAAACACTACAGTAAGTCTATTTAATTCAGCAGAAACTAAATAACGCTCCTTTGGAAATTATATTTTGCAAGTGATGCAGCTGGTCCGTTTCTACCTTCTGAAGGTGTCCCTAGTTTTATGCATCTCGTCTTTCATACAATTTTATTAAACACACGATTATTCATAAGCTTAAAAAAATTTTCTATCACTGCTTGCTCTCAAACATTCCTGTGGGTTAATCTCAATGTAGGGCTTCATCTAAGGACATTCTCTGAGAGATAAAATTCTATGAATCGAATCTTTTGTATTAGAAATTTATTGTGCTAGAATGGTTTTTGATGTCTGTAGTGAGTATGATAATTCCTCTTGTCACAGAAAGTACAAATTAATTTCTTTGGGTTTTTTTCTTTTTTTACTATCAGATGGTGGTACCGTTTTTCAGGACACTATGCGAATTCTCAACGAAAATCATCAATACTCTCATCATAACCAACATCCTCTTCTAAAATGTTTCCGGCGTCAGAATCACTTGGCACACATTTCTTATCAAAAGCTTCAACATTATCTTGAGAAAACCACACAAAATTAGACACTGGTAGATATTGCATCATTGCTTAGTTGCAAAAGCTATGCATCAAGATATATAATGAGAGTTTCGTCAGTAACTAGCTATGAACCTATTGTTTGCAATTGTAGGTCTCTATGAACAATGTACAATACCACTTCTAATGCCTACTTCAACAGGTTGAAGTTGTTCATTGTTATTAACAAGTTGAAATTCTGCTTTAGTAATTTTCGGCAGAGCATCCCACACCAAAACCAAGTGAAGTAATGCAATGAGCAGGATCCAAGTCACATGTTTTAATGAGTACCCTAAGAAAATTTTGATATGCAGGGTGTCCCATTCGAAAGAGCCCCTCCCCCAAACAAACATTTACTTAAACACTTAAATACTTTGCTGAAAATCTGGAAAATCCAATGAAACAGTCATACTTTGTTCGTGAAGAAACAGAGGTGAATAACAAAAAATTCTGGAAGTCAGCGCCCTCGACTTGTAACCTTTTGTTAATGAAGGGGTTCTTCTACCAATGCATATGATTTTCATTACACCAAAAACGTGTATTCTGAAAGTTTACATAGCCAGAGAGTTGGAACCACGCCTCATCACTGGAGCATGTGTACTGCAATATTCGTAGCCTGAGAGGAATAAATTGCTAAAACCAACTGCAAAATGTAATGTTTTCATTTCTGTCAGTGATATTCAGTTTCTGAACAACTGTAAATCTATATGGATATGTGCCAGCTTTCTTCACTGCTCTGTGAGATGGGCTTCAGGACATTCCAGATTCCTGAGACAAACGATGAGCACTTTGCAGAAGAGGTCAACAATTGGTGTTTCACATCAGTCACTTTTTTTTCCGATAGTGGCGTCTGTACCCTGCCGTGAAGATTCAACATCTTTCCACTGCTCTCCATCTTGTTCACCAACTTTTGTATGCAGCATTTAGACGTATATGCTGGTTAGCCAAACATTTCAATAGACAGTCGCCGACATGTCTTGATGGAACCAGTAATCCAATGTTGTTTCACAAAAAACACAAGCTCTGCGACAGAATAGTGATACGTTGTTACTAAACACTGATCACTAAGCTTCAGCCAGCGGCGCATAGAAACACTGTTGCGACAAACGATAATACAGAGTGCACTGTTGCCACATCAAACATCACAGATTACACAGTGCAATTTCAGCAGAATTACTACACATATATATGGACACCCCATACATCAGCATACAGTATAACATCAATTTTCAAATATAGATAAGAACACTCTCCTAGTTTCCGTCACTTGAAGCAAGCTCCTTTGTACACATATGTCAATAAACTTTAAACAATAGATACTGCAGGTTGGAATATGAAAAATGTTAGGAAAATCATAGATTGAGACTCACTATATAGGTGACCCTTTGAGCTGCAGATAGGCACAGCGAAAAGACCGTTACATATTATAGCTTTTGCCAAAGTCCTCTTCACCAAAGAAAACACACATATTCACAAAAGCAAGCACACCCCATGCACCCCTAACCACTTGAAGCAAGCTCCTTTGTACACATATGTCAATAAACTTTAAACAATAGATACTGCAGGTTGGAATATGAAAAATGTTAGGAAAATCGTAGATTGAGACTCACTATATAGGTGACCCCTTGAGCTGCAGATAGGCACAGCGAAAAGACCGTTACATATTATAGCTTTTGCCAAAGTCCTCTTCACCAATGAAAACACACATATTTACAAAAGCAAGCACACCCCATGCACCCCTAACCACTACCACCGTAGCTGCCAGTGTTAGTGGTCATGTGTGCATCATGTGTACTTGGTTGTATAAATGTGTGTGTGTGTGTGTCTGTGTGTGTGTGTGTGTGTGTGTGTGTGTGTGTGTGTTTCCTTTGCTGAGAAAGACTTTGGTGAAAATGGGTTTTGGATGAATGAATTAAACTCGCAATTGCCAGGTAAATATGAACTCATTATCTTGAGTTTGTCTGATTTCGAGTACAATGCACATTTTTTGAGGAAACGTGTAAAAAAATTAATCGAATCTATAACTCACAAATTTATATTAATATCATGCTATAGGCATTCTAGTACACTGTTTGTGCAGTTCCCCTAGTCGGTGTCATACTCATTAAAATACAAGATTGCAGTTACAGTAAATTTAAGAATTTCATGATGATGGTGATGGGGCGTTTTTAAAAAGGCGAGGTGGTGGTTGTAGAAAATTCGAAACTGTCCAAGGTGGCAATACTATCTAGATTGTGTTAATTTGTAAATGACAGGCAATTTTTAAAAAATGGAGGTCCACAGAACTATCAAAGTCGTGCATTATAACTTCTCTGATGCGCAGTCCACAATGATGTCATATTTAAAAGTGTCTGAATTCCCTGAATTTTGTACCATGCTTAAAGGTATCTCATTATCTGGAATTTTGTGTAAACTGATGGCTTGTTCAAAAGTATATGAATGGCCTCCATTTTCCACTATGTTCAAATGTGTCAGAGTGACTGGGATTTGGTAAGTTCACACCTTGCTCAGAAGTATTGGAATCTGAATTTTGCATAATTTGATGTCATATCGATAACCATCTGAACAATCTGAATTTTGCTTAAATTGATAAGATGTCAAAAGTAACCGAATGATATGAATTAAGCACCAAGTTCATAAGCATTTATTACAAAAGTTCATAAAAGGTGTAACTTGCTGTGCTTCCACATCCAAAATATATCAGAACATTCATTCTAGAAACATCCCCCCAGGCTGTGGCTAAGCAATGTCTCCACAATATCCTTTCTTCCAGGAGTGCTAGTTCTGCAAGGTTCGCAGGAGAGCTTCTGTGAAGTTTGGAAGGTAGGAGACGAGGTACTGGCGGACTTAAAGCTGTGAGGACGGGACGAGAGTCGTGCTTGGGTAGCTCAGTCGGTAGAGCACTTGCCCGCGAATGGCAAAGGTTCCAAGTTCGATTCTCGGTCTGGCACACAGTTTTAATCTGCCAGGAAGTTTCATGTATAATTTGTATTAAATACATAAAGATTTTGAGGACAAAAATCATACAGGTTGCTTATAGTAATATGCAAGTACAATTAATATTTCTTAGCAAGAATGAAAATTTGATCTTTGCAATCCCAAATGCATTAAAATAATTAATTTACACAAACACATGTTCAAGAGAAGAGAATCAGTTGCATTATTTACGAAGTACAAGTAATACGTGGTAGAACCACAACAGTTACTTTATAAAGCACATAAGAAACAGAGAACTATTACATAAATCTTAAACTCTCACCCCAAGACACCTATCCACTGTATTACGTTTCTTGCGCCCTGACATCTCACTGATGTATGTGACAACACCAATAGGCAGCTTAGACGTGGGGTGGCAGGGTCCCCCAAACTCAGAACTTCAGCATGTCAGTTGTAGGTTGATGATGTTGATGGCTCTCCAATGATTGCTAGTCGCTGGGTCAAACCTCTGCCTGCTGGCTTGAATGGTACACATAAGTAATAGCCATCTCTTCAGCTGTCTGGTGGCTAGGGAATGTACTGGTGGTTGGCACAATGCTGTTGACCCAGCATTGTGCCAACCACCAGTGCATTCCCTAGCCACCAGACAGCTGAAGAGATTGTCAATGGCTATTACTTACGTGTACCATTAGCACACATTGACATAACTTGTGAAGTGCATTCTGCCTGTCAGCTGTGACATCAGCTCTATGCAACTGGGTTGACAGGTGGAACACCATACCCTGAATTTCCTTGGCGTTGTGATACGCCAAAAAAGAATTTATCCTCGTGTGCTATGAAATAGTATGGTTTAAGTAATACAACACATCAAAAACCTCATTCAGACGCATCATTTTGTATGATTTGTAATGGCCAAGTGGGTGTGCTAAAGTGGCAAGGAAATGCAGTATCGATGAATACGAATGTTACCACAGGTGTATCCCACATGAAATGTAATTAAAAAGCTATATTAGTCAGTCAAAAACGTCGATTACATTTTTCCTATGTGGAACATGATACATTATTTTGTCTTCATCTAAATTGATGCTTGATGAGGAAAAAAAAAAATATTGAAAAACTTGTGAATCCCTTGGGTGATGAAAGTTAGATTTTTGTGCCACCAGTAACATAGCTTCAAGTAGGCTTCAAATTGGAATGCCAATATCTATACATACTTTGATAACTATTACAGACAATTTAGACTTAGAAATAACATTGTGGTACTTGATTGAGTGTCCACAGACATAATACCAATGTGGATTTACTCTAAGCTATGCTCTTTAGACATTTATGATAATTCAGACAATTTAGATTGTTTCAGACATGGTGCAAATTCAGAACATTCGGATACTTCTGAGCGAGGTGTAAGTCTACACAGACTTCTGGTCGTTTGGATGCTTTTGAATGTGGCGCGAACTTCAGAGTATTAGCATACTTTTTTACATGTCACTAACTTACACAAAATTCAGATCGTTCTAATACTTCCGAATATGGCATCAACTTACACAAAATTTAGGTGTTTTAGGATGATTTTCATCAAGGTTTAAAATTTAGGGGATTCAGGTAGCTTTGAACATGGCACCGTCTTGGATCGTAAAATCAGAGGGGTTGTGTAGCTCAGATGGGATAGTGCCTCAGTCTTGGATTTTTTATGTATCCTACAATTTTAAATTTAGCACAGCTGGGTTATTTCCGCCATCTTGGGGTTATTTGGGTTTCCCACCTCCACCATCTTGGATACTTTTGAATTTCTGCACCGCCATCTCACTTGTTTAAATATTCCGCCACTGCCATTTATTACGTTTAAAATTATCGACTACCACCACCTTGGGCTTTGCTGACTGTAGTGTTGACTAATGACAGCTGCTTGAACTCTGTGCTGGAAAGCCTACAACCATTTCAACTTTACTGAATCTACTCTCTTGATGCGATACTCTTTGTAAATAATTAATACTTCTCCATATTCTTTGGCAGCAGACAAATATTGCTGTCTGTCATCATTTTTCTGCATATATCTGTGATCAAGAAATTATCATCGAAATTGCTCACGTTCTGAAATACGACTGGGAGTGTAAAATGAAGCCAGTATGGGAAGCTGCAGTTGGCACCAAATGCAGTGATTCCTGTGTTTAATATCACCTGCCTTAAATGGGTGTCAGTGAATATGGCAGGCTTCTGCTGAGGGAAATACTAATTCTTCTTTGGAATTTACATCTATCTTTTTATTTTGCAGTAAAAACCCATTCAGTCTCAGCAATTATCACATATAGATTTTCAGTGAACCATTTCATATAATAATTGCCTCTGTAAAATCTCAACTTTAACTATTTCATAGCCATAGTGTATGTAACAGTCTGTACTGAAGGGTATGTGTAAATGAACTTAATGATAACACAAACCAGAGTTCTGTTTACTACTGCGGGTAGCTACTGGTTGCAGTATGCTTTCTGTATCAGCATAAATTACAATGGCCAGATTTAACTTGTTAAAATTGGTAAATTTTAAATACTCGTTTCTGCTACCTAGTATGACACCACTGAGTGGTTTCAGTTGTGTGTAGTCAATGTAGTGGCATAGAGTATTCTGCTTAAGAGCACATTGTCACAAAAGATGAGAAAGATGAGGAAGAATTTCGAGTTCCACTGCTTTATGTCTCGAAGCACCATTGTAAGAAACATGTAAATATATTAGTGTTGCTAATATAGTTATACATCATGTCAATGCCAAATGGAACCTTTTGATTCTGTAATATGATAACATATCCATCAACATTCAGTTAAAGTATGTGAATGCTGTTTATATTATGTTCATTGCTTATATATGAAAAATCGTTATTGATTTTCTAGTGTGAAAACGGTTGTAACCTCAGATCAAAATGCATGTTTGCGATGCTTGTAAGGTTAACAGTTGTACCTAAAAATGGCGAGTTTAGCATTGCTCATCTGCACCACTTGCTGAGTTTTTGCAGGTTCATTTAGCAGGTATTCATGGTAAAGCTTAGATTGCTCTGTGAAATTTAAATGGAATATGAGCAGAATTTATGACTTCCCAGTGATATTTTCTTGGTGAGAAGTCATTTCTGAGAAGGGATGTGTGCGCAGAACAGCTGAAAAATGCTCTTGAAAATAAAGTGGTACAATTTGTGTGATGCTTATGTGCAACCAAATGTAAAATGAGAGTTACTTCTAATAGCGGATAACCACTGTTAAGTTATGAGCTCATTTGCTGTCAGCATCTGGTGTTTGGATACCATTTGTGAACCAAATCCCTTATTTGTTTACATCAACTATCACTGCCCTGCCTGCTCAACATGTTATTTTGTAAACTGTAACATGATCTGGAAAGAGGAGAGCACTCCGTCTTCAGGCCACAAGTGACCCATCGGGACCATCCGACCGCCGTATCATCCTCAGCTGAGGATGCGGATAGGAGGGGTGTGTGGTCAGCACACCGCTCTCCGGGTCGTTATGATGGTTTTCTCTGACCGGAGCCGCTACTATTCGGTCGAGTAGCTCCTCAATTGGCATCCCGAAGCTGCGTGCACCCCGAAAAATGGCAACAGCGCATGGTGGCTGGATGGTCACCCATGCAAGTGCCGACCACGCCCGACAGCGCTTAACTTCGGTGATCTCACGGGAACTGGTGTAGCCACTGCGGCAAGGCCATGGCCTGGAAAAAGGAGAGCTGTGTAACGAATATCATTCATCCCTAAAATGTGTGTGAAATCTTATGGGACTTAACTGCTAAGGTAATCAGTCCATAAGGTTAGACACTACTTAACCTAAATTATTGTAAGGACAAGCACACACACCCATACCTATGGGAGGACTCGAACCTCCACTGGGACCAGCCGCACAGTCCATGACTGCAGCGCCATAGACCGAAAATGATGGTTGAGGAAAAAAGTAGGGGAACCTAATATGTTCACTCAGATTATATTAGGGATGAACTGTATTCTGATAGTACTAAGTATAATAGTCTACATTGAATGTGCTTGTAGGCAACATTTTAACAATAGTAATACTAGACATAGGTGCTGTATCTGACCAGTATCGATCTATATGGCCGGCCGCGGTGGTCTAGCGGTTCTGGCGCTGCAGTCCGGAACCGCGGGATTGCTACGGTCGCAGGTTCGAATCCTGCCTCGGGCATGGGTGTGTGTGATGTCCTTAGGTTAGTTAGGTTTAAGTAGTTCTAAGTTCTAGGGGAATTATGACCTAAGATGTTGAGTCCCATAGTGCTCAGAGCCATTTGAACCATTTTTGATCTGTATGTGTCTTACTGGCAAATTCTTGAAAACACGTTTTGTAATGTCATGTTTCTTCGCTGGAACAATAATACAACGAACTATATCAAAGCAGTTCTCTGTAACCATCATGACCAGTTTAAAACAATAATAACTAACAGAGCAACGAACTTTTATCGGTATTTGTATAGATACGAAAAGGTAAAAAGGTTTCACATGTGAATATTCAACTTTATTTGTCAAAAATGCTGTAAAGAAAACTACAGTGCTTTGCAACGGCCAAGGAACACCTGATACTTGCTAAGGAACAACTGCCAGTTGCTATGGAACAACCATCAATTGCTACAGAACATCCAGCCTATGATAGTAACAGGAAATGTAGAGGGCGTGACTCGTTATCTGCAGAGAAGCCTGTGCACAAACGCTCTGTATGCATTCGAGTTTATATAGTACTGAGTTTGAAGAAAGTTTTTGTGAAACCAATTAGTGTGACCGTTTCGGACGGAAATGTGTCTGCAAGACATCACTTGAATGCTTAAGATGGTGGACGAGGACTTTGACTGCTGGAAGTCGGGTACGGTGTCACTGCTGTAGGTGTTTCGAAAAGTGTCATCTAGCGATAGAAACTGGGCGCTTAGGGCGTAAATGCTAGGTGAAAACATGCCAGTTGTGGCAGAGAAACCACCACACCGCAAGAGGCTCGACACGTAGCTGTAGTGCTGCAAAGGAACATCTCATTCGTAGGCAGATGTCTTGTAGACCATGCGATCGCTGCCGGTACACTTGGCTCTGCCAGAACCATTTTGCGGCGATTACATCAGGTTGGTTTGTATGCTTGGAAGTCTGTGAAATGAATCCCCCTTCAACTACAGCATCGTCGGGAAACAGTTCTTTGCGGCAGGGAGCAAGTTGGTTGGGGTCAGCTACAGTGGTCTGAGTGACGATCTCCGAGATATACCGCTTAACAGCGGCAAGTGGTACTGATCACTAGTTAGCGTGTAGAGAGTGGCGAACAGAACATCATTGGTATGGCCCAGGCGTTATGTTGTGGGCAGGCATTGTGCACAATGGCCGAACATTGCTGTAAAACTTTGTGCAAGCTACTATTTCACTACAGCAGCATTGCAGGGACACTGTTTTGGATCACGTCCGTCTGTCCAATGGTGTGGTAGGTCCTGACCTTCTGTTTATGAGGTACGACAGTGCCCGCCAACAAAGGAACGCTGAGATGTAGGACACACTGAAAGCTGACGATAATGAAAGCATGGAATGCGCGGCGTGCTCCCCTGTTGAGCGTGCCTGCGATGCTCTTGGCAGATGCGTTTCTCAATGTACACTCCCTCCCCGAACAGCGGTAAAGCTGAAAACCGCCTTGAAAGAGGAGTGAGACAATATTTCACAAGGTGTCAACAATTTGGAAGCCATCATGAATAAAAGTTGCAAAATGTGCAATAGAACCCGACGGCGACATATTCCTTACTAAGAGTCCGATATAGACCTTTATGTTCGACATCTTACCTGTATCAAACACCAACGTTATTTATGTCTATTGTCCCGCTTTTAGCTGTTAGTGGCATTCGGGTAAGGGGTGAGAAAGAAGAAGAAGTGGGAGAATACAAGGTCTACTTGTCAGGAGTCAAAGCAGGAATAGCACAATGGGGTGTAGGGCTTTACATCAGGAAAGAAATGGAACCCAGCGTAGTTGCAATAAGGTATGTAAACGAACGACTGATGTGGATAGATTTGACAGTGTCTAGCAAGAAAATTAGGACTGTGTCAGTATATTCGCATTGTGAAGGGACTGATCAAGATAAGATGGATAGTTTTTATGAGGCACTCAGTGATGTAGTTGTTAGAGTAAAGGACAAGGACAGTGTTCTACTCATGGGTGATTTTAACGCCAGGATTGGAAATCGAACAGAAGGGTATGAAAAGGTTATGGGTAAATTTGGAGAGGATATGGAGGCCAACAGGAACGGGCAGCAACTCTTGGATTTCTGTGCCAGTATGGGCTTAGTAATCACAAACTCCTTTTTTAAACATAATAACATTCACCGGTATACTTGGGAAGGCAGGGGAACCAGATCTGTCATTGACTATATAATAACAGATCAAGAATTCAGGAAGGCTGTGAGGGACACACGTGTATTCAGGGGATTCTTTGATGACACTGATCATTATTTAATCTGCAGTGAAATTGGGATTGCGAGGCCGAAAGTGCAGGAGGTCAGGTCCATATGTAGGAGGATATGAGTGGAGAAACTTCAGGATAAGGAAATCAGGCACAAGTACATAACAGCGATCTCAGAAAGGTACCAGTTAGTTGAATGTAGTCAATTACAGTCATTGGAAAAGGAATGGACAAGGTACAGGGACACAGTACTAGAAGTGGCTAAAGAATGTCTTGGAACAGTAGTGTGTAAAAGTAGGAGGAAGCAAACAGCTTGGTGGAATGACACAGTCAAGGCAGCCTGTAAAAGGAAACAGAAGGCGTATAAAAATGGCTACATATTAGAACTCAGGTAGACAGAGAAAGTTATGTTGAAGAAAGAAACAAAGCCAAACAGATAATTGCAGCATCCAAGAAGAAATCTTGGGGAGACTTTGGAAACAGGTTGGAGACATTGGGTTAAGCTGCTGGAAAACCATTCTGGAGTGTAATTAGCAGTCTTCGAAAGGGTGGTAAGAAGGAAATGACAAGTATTTTGGACAGGTCATGAAAACTGCTGGTGAATCCTGTGGATGCCTTGGGCAGATGGAGGGAATATTTTGAAGAGTTGCTCAATGTAGGTGAAAATATGATCAGTAATGTTTCAGATTTCGAGGTAGAATGGGATAGGAAAGATGATGGAAATAGGATCACGTTTGAAGAAGTGGAGAAAATGGTCAATAGATTGCAGTGCAATAAAGCAGCTGGGGTGGATGAAATTAAGTCGGAACTCATCAAGTACAGTGGAATGTCAGGTCTTAAATGGCTACACAGGATAATTGAAATGGCATGGGAGTCGGGACAGGTTCCATCAGACTGGACAAAAGCAGCAATCACACCAATCTTTAAACATGGAAACAGAAAAGATTGTAACAACTACAGAGGTATCTCTTTAATCAGCGTTGTGGGTAAAATCTTCTCAGGTATTGTTGAAAGGAAAGTGCGAGTATTAGTTGAGGAGCAATTGGATGAAAATCAGTGTGGGTTTAGGCCTCTTAGAGGTTGTCAGGACCAGATCTTTAGCTTACGACAAATAATGGAGAAGTGTTATGAGTGGAACAGGGAATTGTATCTATGCTTTATAGATCTAGAAAAGGCATATGACCGGGTTCCTAGGAGGAAGTTATTGTCTGTTCTACGAGATTATGGAATAGGAGGCAAACTTTTGCAAGCAATTAAAGGTCTTTACATGGATAGTCAGGCAGCAGTTAGAGTTGACGGTAAACTGAGTTCATGGTTCAGAGTAGTTTCAGGGGTAAGACAAGGATCATATGTTGAAAACAATAGACTGGCTGGGTGAGATTAAGATATGTGAACACAAAATAAGCAGTCTTGCATATGCGGATGACTTAGTTGTGATGGCAGATTCGATTGAAAGTTTGCAGAGTAATATTTCAGAGCTAGATCAGAAATGTAAGGACTATGGTATGAAGATTAGCATCTCCAAAACGAAAGTAATGTCAGTGGGAAAGAAACATAAACGGATTGAGTGCCAAACAGGAGGAACAAAGTTAGAACAGGTGGACGGTTTCAAGTACTTAGGATGCATATTCTCACAGGATGGCAACATAGTGAAAGAACTGGAAGCGAGGTGTAGCAAGGCTAATGCAGTGAGCGCTCAGCTACGATGTACTCTCTTCCGCAAGAAGGAAGTCAGTACCAAGACTAAGTTATCTGTGCACCGTTCAATCTTTCGACCAACTTTGTTGTATGGGAGCGAAAGCTGGGTGGATTAAGGTTACCTTATCAATAAGGTTGAGGTTACGGATATGAAAGTAGCTAGGATGATTGCAGGTACTAGTAGATGGGAACAATGGCAGGAGGGTGTCCACAATGAGGAAATCAAAGAAAAACTGGGAATGAACTCTATAGATGGAGCAGTCAGGGCGAACAGGCTTAGATGGTGGGGTCATGTTACACGCATGGGAGAAGCAAGGTTACCCAAGAGACTCATGGGTTCAGCAGTAGAGGGTAGGAGGAGTCGGGGCAGACCAAGGAGAAGGTACCTGGATTCGGTTAAGAATGATTTTGAAGTAATAGGTTTAACATCAGAAGAGGCACCAATGTTAGCACTGAATAGGGGATCATGGAGGAATTTTATAAGGGGGGCTATGCTCCAGACTGAACGCTGAAAGGCATAATCAGTCTTAAATGATGATGATGATGATGATGATGATGTCCCGCTTTCCCATGTGGTGAAATGTGTATTACTTTTCGTTACAAATATACCACTCAAACTCTGTTAAGTGAGTATTGTGTTTTATCTCGTCCATCATTTCTCTTTGATTATTCCTATCCAACAACCTTTCGGCTCCTCAATTATCAAACAGTGTCCTTTAAGTAAAGTAAGTAGGCCGCATTGTTTCATGAGTCTGAAGACCTTTTCCGTGGTATTCTTGGTTTCCCATAGAACATGACCGATTTGTGGGTCAAAAGAAAAACTAATCCATAATTCTGTATATTACACCGATATTCAGTGTTGATGTTCGTGTGAAGAAAAGTGCCAACGATAATCCTATACCCACTTTCCTGGAAATGGAAATGAAGTCCCATGCTTCTTGACAGAGAGTATGGGAAATGCGGGAGACCCGCACCGCCGTACTAGTCAAAGTCCTAACGGAGGTGGATTGTCATTGTCTTCCTCCGACCGTAATGGGTATGAATGATGATGCAGAAGACTACACAACAGCATCCAATCATCTCGGAGCAGGTGAAAAATCCCTGACCCCACTGGGAATCGAACCCACGACCTCTTGCACGGGAAGCGAGAACGCTACCGCGAGACCACGAGCGGCGGACCCCACTTTTCGATCTGAACCAAAGATAGCCAAAAATGGCTCTGAAAAAAAAATATAAACTACAACATGGTCGTTTTAAAGAAAAAAAGAAAAAAAAACCATGAAAGACATATCCAGTAATGAAACAAGCAGAATCAGAGCAACGGAAATCTTGTTTATCTATTAAAAAACTCTGTTACCATTAGGGGTGGTCGAATATATCTTGTCGTACTTGAGTGATTATCTCTGCAGCGTGGAAATCCAGAGGCACTTTGGGTGCAAAATATAAATTGCCAGTTGTCTTTCGGCTCTAACCGCTGGTTGTAACGCTTCGTAAAAGAATAGTGTAGCCATATTTAACTTCCATTTTGCCTTTGTCTTTTCCCGCGGCTGATACACTTAAGGGATATTCATTGAATAAGTGCTATTAATAAATGAGATCCATACATCTGTTTTCCTTATTTCAAAGGCGACATCAACCAATGAAATCAATATTTATAACGCAAAAAATATTATTAATAAATATCATAGTGTACAAATATTTAAGTTTCTGTCTGGAAGGGCTAATAATTGATAAGATATATGACCACTTTCATTATGGCAATAATTCTAATCTGCATCTTCACAAGGTGTTTTCATTTTTTTTTTTGTGTCATTGGCCTTTCGACTGGTTTGATGCGACCCGCCGCGAATTCCACTCCTGCGGCAACCTCTTCATCCCAGATTAGCACTTGTAACATACATTCTAAATTATTTGCTGGACGTAGTCCAATCCCTGTCTTCCTCTACAGTTTATGCCCTCTACAGCCCCCTCTAGTACCATGGAAGTCATTCTCTGATGCCTTAACAGATGTTGTATCATCCTGCCCCTTCTCCTTGTCAGTGTTTCCCACATATTCCTTTCATCTTCGATTCTGTGCAGGACCTCCTCATTCCTCACCGTATCACTCCACCTAATTTTCAACATTCGTCTACGGCACCACATCTCAAATGCTTTGATTCTCCTCTTCCCGGTATTTCATAACACCTTGCAATAAAATGGTTTTGCTTCCGACCTTGATCCGCCATATGGAACAAGCAGGTAAAATGGTATTTATTTTTGCTTGCTATTACAACACACATTATATGATGTATTACAGTAACAGTCGTGTTTCCCTATACACTATCCGCGAGTGGAACAGGAAAGGAAAGTGATAAATAGTGGTACAGCGTACCCTCCGCCACGCACCGTGCTTTATCTTGCGGCGTATCAATGTAGATGTGGATGAAGATAAATGAAATAGCAACTGAAAAAAGAAACTTGTGGATGTCTTACCCCAACAGATTCCGTAAGAATGCCTATGAATAGCCCATTGGAGATTTAGGCATACAAGAGGGACTGATTGATGTTGAGGCTGTTATATCGTAAGCAACTATCAACAAAGATAGAAAAATATGTTTTATGTGACTACAACTCTCTTTACAAATAAGTTATTATTTGACATCTGTTATCGTAATTTGGGACATAAGTACAAAAGATTCAAATGGCTCTGAGCACTATGGGACTTAACTGCTGTGGTCATCAGTCCCCTAGAACATAGAACTACTTAAACCTAACCAACCTAAGGCAGCACACACATCCATGCCCGAGGCAGGATTCGAACCTGCGACCGTAGCAGCAGAGCGCGGTTCCGGACTGAAACGCCTAGAACCGATCGGTCACAACGGCCGGGGGGACTTAATTCGCATGGATAATCAACAACAAAGCTACTTCTACCGAGAAGAACATCGAAGATCGTAATAAATACAATTTGTGTCACTAAACAGCACACAAACGAGACACGAAAACGTAGCCAAGGCGTCCAGAGTTGTTGCAAGTGTGGAAATACTGAGTCGTGTTAGTGTTCATCAATAGGTTTCACTGAAAATCAAAGATACAGACAACAAGGACTCAGAATTTTTGAAGATGAATATAGCCTCATTACAGCAAGGTATATACAAAGATTTCAGTATATATATTAGTTCATGAGTCGGTATTATGATATGGACATAGACTTCTGATTTTAATAATTGTTTTCGCTAAGAAACAAATGCCAATAAAATGCACTGTTCGTCTCTAGTACATGTAAGAGAATTCTAAAAACGTTCACTGCCAGCATCACAGATATGTCATTAAGTATTTTATGCCGATGTTGTGAGTTAAAAATAAAAAAATTCTAATTCTTCCAAGAGATTTATTTTCTGGGCTTCTCTTACTTTATGAAGTATTCTTAGATCGTCATTTATGTTGTCAAAATCATGTCTTGTGTCATTAATGGCAGTCATATTTAGGGTGTTGTAACATAAATGTATTTATCTGTTCCTTACGTCTAGTTCGGAAACTTCAACCATTCTGACCCATTATTGTTATGATTTCCTTAGTTTCCGAAATGGGGACGTTTAAAATGTGTTGCTACTCATTACACGAATGAAATTTTGGCAGGTGCTTATGGATTTCCTTAAGATTATCAAAACATTCTCTCTCTCTCTCTCTCTCTCTCTCTCTCTCTCTCTCCAGACACACACACACACACACACACACACACACATATGCTCGCGCACGTGCATATGCACACGCACCATATCGCATGTAAGGAACTTTACTGCTTGTGCCACTGAATATTAGTGAAACATTTTCCTATGTATGGCAGAGCAAAGAGTCCACACTGAAAGTAATGCCCTGGCGGAACGAGATATACTTGACTCAGTGTAGTTTCATCAACGGCCAGCAAACGCTTAAATGTGTTCAAAGGACTAGCAGCCAGAGTATTTTCAGTGTGCGTACGAGTGTGTGTGTGTGTGTCTGTGTGTGTGTGTGTGTGTGTGTGTGTGTACGGGAGAGAGAGAGAGAGAGAGAGCGAGAGAGAGAGAGAGAAAGAAAGAGAGAGAGAGTAGGGGAGTAGGGTGGGGGGTGGGAGACGGAGGTAGGGAGCGAGCGTTGGAGAGAAACAGAGAACGAGGCTTTGAGCTGCCGCGTGGCTCCCGCGGCTCAACCGCGGAGGCCTTGGCGGGTAAATACCGGGATTATTGAATTACGCCAACTTAAATATGGCGCGCGGGTGCAAGTGAGTTAGACGTTTGATCTGGTCGTTAGGTGGCAGCAGCGGCGGCGCCTTTGATGTGCAGAGTTATGGGTCGCCAGGAGGGGCGTAGTGGCAGGCGGCGTGAGGGTGAAGAGGGAGAGCCCTTCCGGGCTTAACTCCACTTGCTTCTCGTTAGGCTGCGACACGTGGTCCCGACTGCAACCTGAGGAGCGGATCATCTGGGACCTCAGTCGCCGCTCAGAAGCCTCCCTCACAGCTGTGAAACGGAACAGACGTGACCTGCTGCAATGCACACAAACCAGATCTTCACTGCCACTAAGCCAGATTTTAGATACGTGATATCGCGCCAAAGAGCCAGTCCCGTGGTCAGCCCACCTTGGTATTTTAATGCTATCTTGAGATCAAGTAAGAAGTAACAAGTGGAGACTGAACTGATTCTATATTCAGAATATCCACGGGTGTACTGCCGGTCTACAGTGTCCAACGGGCACAATATTTCGGCGATCATACATGCCGCCGTCATCAAGTGACTGACGGACTGAGCTCCTGTGAACGTGCCGGTACGGAGATTCGTATGCTATGGCTGCTCAGGGGGAACTGGGTTCGGTCGCGCGGCGGCCGATTTAAATACCCTCCGCCCGCGGCACACTCCTTCCGCCGTCCGCGCCCCGCGCCACGGTTGCGCGGTGGAACAGATTGCGACGGCGTCTGAGATGACGTCGGTGTGATGGCTCTGTCCGCCGTGGTCGTCACAACTATACGTTTGCTCGATTTACTCTTGATTAACCCAATCGCTGGTTCCCAAGCCTTGGTAAGATTATAGCCACAGTCACGGTTTATGAGGTGCGAATTTCGATGGCCTCTCCAACAACGCTGTCCCAGTATCTCGACGTCTGTACCAGAATCCTCGTGCGTTCATACTCCATAGCGTGATTTTCCGACAAACAAAGTTCAGCGACCGCCGACTTGCTGTTCCACCGCGCGACCGTGGGGCGGGGCGTGGACGGCGGAAAGAGTGCGCCGCGGGCGGAGGGTATTTAAATCGGACGCCGCCGCGACCGAACCCAGCTCCCCCTGAGCAGCCATAGCGTACGGTTCTCCGTACTGGCACGTTCACAGGAGCTCAGTCCGTCAGTTCACCTGATGATGGCGACATGTATGATCGCCGAAATATTGTGCCCGTTGGACACTGTAGACCGGCAGTACACCCATGGATATTTTGATTATCAAATACGCCTGGAGAAACTCAAGAATGATTCTATGCTGTCCAGAAAGCTTTCGTTTCAGTTCCACACTTTAGCCCATATCTTCCTCTTTACCAATTATCTATTCACTGCTGCATATTCGTCCATTTAATTCATTGCTGAGTCATCAGAGACCTTTGTTATCAAAGGAGCCCCATTGACATGATCGATCCATTTCTTCTGGGATTGTCAAATGCTTCTTTATTCTCCTGAAGCTCTGAACTGAATTATTTTATCGATCTTTTGAGATTTTTTTTTTTTTGTCATCAGTCTACTGACTGGTTTGATGCGGCCCTCCACGAATTCCTTTCCTGTGCTAACCTCTTCATCGCAGAGTAGCACTTGCAACCTACGTCCTCAATTATTTACTTGACGTATTCCAATCTCTGTCCTCCTCTACAGTTTTTGCCCTCTACAGCTCCCTCTAGTACCATGGTAATCATTCCCTCATGTCTTAGCAGATGTCCTATCATCCTGTCCCTTCTCCTTATCAGTGTTTTCCACATATTCCTTCCCTCTCCGATTCTGCGTAGAACCTCCTCATTCCTTACCTTATAAGTCCACCTAATTTTCAACGTTCGTCTATAGCACCACATCTCAAATGCTTCGATTCTCTTCTGTTCCGGTTTTCCCACAGTCCATGTTTCACTACCATACAATGCTGTACTCCAGACGTACATTCTCAGAAATTTCTTCCTCAAATTAAGGCCGGTATTTGATATTAGTAGACTTCTCTTGGCCAGAAATGCCTTTTTTGCCATAGCGAGTCTGCTTTTAATGTCCTCCTTGCTCCGTCCGTCATTGGTTATTTTACTGCCTAGGTAGCAGAGTTCCTTAACTTCATTGACTTCGTTACCATCAATCCTGATGTTAAGTTTCTCGCTGTTCTCATTTCTACTACTTCTCATTACCTTCGTCTTTCTCCGATTTACTCTCAAACCGTACTGTGTACTCATTAGACTGTTCATTCCGTTCGGCAGATCATTTACTTCTTCTTCACTTTCACTCAGGATAGCAATGTCATCAGCGAATCGTATCATTGATATCCTTTCACCTTGTATTTTAATTCCACTTTTGAGATTATGTTGTGGAATTCTTGCTGTGTTAATGTCTGTGAAGTCATTTGAGTTTCGTCGGTTACATTTTTTTTAATTACGATATATTAAGTTCAAAATGGTTCAAATCGCTCTAATCACTATGGGACTTAACATCTGAGGTCATCAGTCCCCTAGACTTAGAACTACTTAAACCTAACTAACCTAAGGGCATCACACACATCCATGCCAGAGGCAGAATTACGATATATTAAGTCTTCACTGTGACATTCGTTACTACACTCCTGGAAATTGAAATAAGAACACCGTGAATTCATTGTCCCAGGAAGGGGAAACTTTATTGACACATTCCTGGGGTCAGATACATCACATGATCACACTGACAGAACCACAGGCACATAGACACAGGCAACAGAGCATGCACAATGTCGGCACTAGAACAGTGTATATCCACCTTTCGCAGCAATGTAGGCTGCTATTCTCCCATGGAGACGATCGTAGAGATGCTGGATGTAGTCCTGTGGAACGGCTTGCCATGCCATTTCCACCTGGCGCCTCAGTTGGACCAGCGTTCGTGCTGGACGTGCAGACCGCGTGAGACGACGCTTCATCCAGTCCCAAACATGCTCAATGGGGGACAGATCCGGAGATCTTGCTGGTCAGGGTAGTTGACTTACACCTTCTAGAGCACGTTTGGTGGCACGGGATACATGCGGACGTGCATTGTCCTGTTGGAACTGCAAGTTCCCTTGCCGGTCTAGGAATGGTAGAACGATGGGTTCGATGACGGTTTGGATGTACCGTGCACTATTCAGTGTCCCCTCGACGATCACCAGTGGTGTACGGCCAGTGTAGGAGATCGCTCCCCACACCATGATGCCGGGTGTTGGCCCTGTGTGCCTCGGTCGTATGCAGTCCTGACTGTGGCGCTCACCTGCACGGCGCCAAACACGCATACGACCATCATTGGCACCAAGGCAGAAGCGACTCTCATCGCTGATGACGACACGTCTCCATTCGTCCCTCCATTCACGCCTGTCGCGACACCACTGGAGGCGGGCTGCACGATGTTGGGGCGTGAGCGGAAGACGGCCTAACGGTGTGCGGGACCGTAGCCGAGCTTCATGGAGACGGTTGCGAATGGTCCTCGCCGATACCCCAGGAGCAACAGTGTCCCTAATTTGCTGGGAAGTGGCGGTGCGGTCCCCTACGGCACTGCGTAGGATCCTACGGTCTTGGCGTGCATCCGTGCGTCGCTGCGGTCCGGTCCCAGGTCGACGGGCACGTGCACCTTCCGCCGACCACTGGCGACAACATCGATGTACTGTGGAGACCTCACGCCCCACGTGTTGAGCAATTCGGCGGTACGTCCACCCGGCCTCCCGCATGCCCACTATACGCCCTCGCTCAAAGTCCGTCAACTGCACATACGGTTCACGTCCACGCTGTCGCGGCATGCTACCAGTGTTAAAGACTGCGATGGAGCTCCGTATGCCACGGCAAACTGGCTGACACTGACGGCGGCGGTGCACAAATGCTGCGCAGCTAGTGCCATTCGACGGCCAACACCGCGGTTCCTGGTGTGTCCGCTGTGCCGTGCGTGTGATCATTGCTTGTACAGCCCTCTCGCAGTGTCCGGAGCAAGTATGGTGGGTCTGACACACCGGTGTCAATGTGTTCTTTTTTCCATTTCCAGGAGTGTATTTTCTTAAAAGGAATAGATGTGCCATCTGCCTGCATGTCAAATGGGTACATTACAATAAATTTAGTTTTGCATAATTTTTCTGTTTTGTACCAAAGCTAGTTCATTTCAGTTACAGCATACAAATAATATTTTTGCATCCCTATGAACAAAATGAGAAAACAATGCTATTTTAGTTACTTTAATGAGAATCCTCAGATTTGCTATCCAATGTTTTAATATGACTGCTTTCAGGCTAGCACTCAAACTATGACAGTGGGGCTTAAGTGTGTTCCTGTACCGTGCAGTGATGAGTCTATAGGCGACAGCAGCTGAATAAGAAGGAGGGTCAGCCTATGGTATGTTGGTAGTGGACGTAAACGTGGTGATTGCGACAGCGTGGTTATGTCACAGGCATGAGTGTGCTTATAGTGTTAGTGTCAATGACTGCAGCTGATGGTCAATGCGCTCAAAAGTGAAGTCTTGTGTGGATGAGAAGTTCAGTGTCTTACAACAATCCTAACAGTCCTGAATGCTTGCATCAATGTCTGGAACTTTGAGGATGTCCCCACTAGCTTTCAGAAAAATGTTACTGGGTTTCTGCATGCACCTAACTGCTAGATCCTGTTCTTCATTTCATCAATAGCTTCATTTAACAACATCCTTTTATATAAGTAGCAAAGATCAATATTTGCTCCCACCTGAGGACTCAAATAAGAGCCAATAAATTTCATTTCTCGATTACATTATGAAAACGATGCGTAAGAAAGCTGATACAGCAAACACTTACGCCAGGAACGTGTACAGAACTTCCAGCGATCATGGAACTGTTCTTAATAGTTGTACGTAATGATCATAGCATGTGACAACATATAGAACTCAACTAAGGAGAACCAATGTACAGAGATTTTATTGTTAAAACGAAAAATTGTAAAATGGTTACTTTTATCTAATCTCAGCTAAGTGCATGGATGTACTTGTTGCAAACAGATTACGAAAATTAGGTCGCATGCCAACGTCCTCACGCGACTTGTGTCCCACCATCTACTGAAAGGTGCTCTCTTTGTCGTCAGCACACACAATAGTGCGAAAAGTAGGCGGAGCTGTGAATGACATCAAGCTATGTGAACCGCAAACTAAGATGGTTTTTCACAAATTCCTGTCCTGTGTGTAAATAAAAGATAACCCTTTACTCTACGGATATTCATTAAATATTAATATATATTTCGTTTTCGAGATCCTCCACAATGCGAAATTCCTCATTATGAGATCACAGATCTCTTCGTATTCCTCTTCCACTTTTGCGTTCACTTCTTGTGTAAGAAATTTCTAGTATTACTGATATTAGTAGGCATTAATACTGTTTTTCCAGTACCTATGCATTCGGAATCGATGCCAAGTACTGGATAAGTTCGTAGTAACATAAGAAATGTCAGACTATCAGTTTCGAAAGTTTCAACTGGTGTTAGGGAAAATAATAACCATGACCACTAGATTAATTACAAATAAAATGCAATCAGTATCTATCTGATACACAGTAACGAAAATTTCAAACAACCTGCAGTCTATAACTAGCATATCAGGGTTTAGTAACATATACAAAAAGTATTAAATTGTTACCTGTTAAGTATGACCGGCTCATTTCTGTCAGACTGTTGCAATTGTTGATTATGCTCCCGTTTTCTACCATTCTGCTCAGAACCACATACCATATTCACTTGATACTGGCCTCTATCATCTCTACTGTTCTTGTTCTCACTCTGATTATTCTTATAGTGGCCTGAGCTGTTAGTACCATGGTTGTGATTATCACCAATATTGCCATGATTTCTGTTCAAAATCGCTCTGAGGACTACGGCACTTAACTTCTGAGGTCATCAGTCCCCTAGAACTTTAGAACTACTTAAACCTAACTAACCTAAGGACATCACACACATCCATGCCTGAGGCAGGATTCGAGCATGCGACCGTAGCGGTCGCGCGGTTCCAACTGAAGCGCTTATAATCGCTCGGCCACTCTGGCCGGCTGATTTTTATTATTATGGTTGTTGCTGTTGAGATAATTGTTACCATTACCAAGAATTTTAAAATATTCGCGGCTATTCCGCAAATTATCTTCACCTTCGACCTTTTCTAAGACTGCAGTAATTGTTCTGTAACTGCTGCCTGTGTACCTCTTGGTATATCTGGAAGCTTCTTCCACAACTCCCAGACAATCTGTGATTCAGTCCCTCGATGGCGCCAATATACTAATTTGCGGACCCAATTTTCGCAAAACTCTTTCAGTCAGCCGCGCGAGTTTGCGTTGTGGGGCTCTAACACTGTGAAATCGCACCATACAGTCTCCTACTTCTATTCTGACCAATATTCTTTCAAGGACGCATAAATTCTTGAAAGCTCAATTGCACAACATCGAGGTTTAGGCCGAATCGTTTAGCCTCGCCCGCTAGTCGATTACAGCGTCAATTTTTCTCTCTCCCGTTCACGATTCGGACAATCCCCTTTCGCAATTTTTAATGAAGTCGGTAGCGTGCAATCCAACTGCTTCTTGAGGGGAGCGAAATGCTACTCCTTGACATAGATTTCAGTGCTATGTGCGTGCCATGACACATAGCGCAGCTTTTTGTCTAATCTCTTTTCTAGTTTGGCTAGTTTTGTAATTATTTGGCAAGGGGTCGTCGCTAATGTACTTCCCACTTTTTCTCAACACACATAGTCAACTATTTCTTCACTCTAGTACCTACGTCTGATAATAGAGTTTGCAAACTCCCTATCGTCTTTTCGCGTTAATTCCACTTTTTCAGTTACTTTATTTCCAATAACGGGATCGACAGTCTGTTCTAGTTTCTGTTCTATCCTCTCTACTTCCGTCTCAAAATGACTATTTATGATTTCTACTTTTGACTGTGCCTCTGTCATGCCCTGCTTAAGATTTCCAATTTCAGTATTCATTACGATTATATTTTTCTTGATTTTATCTACTTTCGTGTTAACAACTCCAATATTATTGCTAACAATCTTGGTTGCTTCGTTCTGATCATTCATTTTATTTCATTGTGCATCAATTTTACTGTTACTCTTGAGAACATTTCTCTTGGAATCTGCGGTTTTTTATTACTTAAAATTGAACATGAACAGTCACTACCGCAAAAAGCTTCTTTTTTTACGGGTTTCGGTCCATTTTAGATCATCTTCCGCCCTCACACCTTGATGGTAGACGTTGGCTGTGAACGGAGCAGGCGCTACATTCCACGAACGCTAGCTGAACACTTAGCCTTCGCAGCCACCGTCTACAATCATGGTGTGAGGCCTGAAGGTGGTCTAAAGCAGACCGAAACCGATAACTTCACAAAAGTAAGTTTCTTGTGGTTGTGACTGTTTATGTTCATTTTTAAATTTTGCTGTTATGTGATTCGGATTGAGCATTAATTTTAGCATTAATTGATTCGGACTGAGCCTTTATTGACTAGGACTGAGCATTAATTTTGCTCATCAACACGGTCAACAGATTGTTTATATACCCAGATATTTCTGGTTTTGACACAATCTCTCGTTCTTAAAGGTTTCCTCGTATCAATAGTAAATAGATTCGGTGATGCCCTAGCGTTAGTGTGTCGGACCTCATGCTCCCTGCCAAAGACCTAAGATAATTCCGCCTACCTATGAATAGTGCTGGAAGCCTTTTCGAAGTTCATTAACTATATCCGATGAGAAAGGCAACAGCTAAAGCGGATTATAACACACTTGCAAACGATTACTTTGTGCAATCGGTAAACGCAAAGCGATTTTGTCCGATAATGGAGCACACCTTAACTCCAAATTACGGAATGAAGGTATGGAAAGTATTGGCACTGAAGTGATACACATTTCGGCCTATTTCCCGGCCGGAAATACTGCGGGACGATACGTGTGTGAGCTGGGCCGACTTTGCCGAACGTGTTGTCACTACATTGACAAGGCGTATGGAAAATGTATAGACGATTTTGAGAAGATTATGAATGCTTTGAGGCACGAATCTACAGGATTCACTCTTGGGGAAATACTATAGGACCAGAAGTCTAACATTTTGGTGGAAGAGCTAATTTATTTCCCTCTACGAGTTAGTTGCTTGGTTGGTTGATTTAGAGAAGGTGACCAAACACCGAGATCATCGCCCTCTGCGAGTTGGTGTTGACACTGAGGTGAAGAACGGATGTTTAAGGGAGGTAACGAAAAGGAAAGCCTAAGCGTGAGTACGGCATCGTGACGCGAAAGCGCGGTTTGCTAAACCTGCTGTTGGTGACCTTGTTCTCGTTAAAGCGAACGATAAATCGAGCGAGACTGATAGTTAAAAATATTTAAATTCATTTATAATGCACGATTTAAGATTGTCAGTATAGCTCACACTAACACCTACTGTAACTTTTCCTAATTCTGCAAGCTGTTAGGTGTACGTAACATTTCTAAACTGAAATTCGTAACAATCAAGAGCAGATTAATCTGAGAAAGAATTTCCAGAAAACTTAATTATTATTTTAATTATTGTTGTAATTTTCAAAGTTTAGTCCTAATTTATTTCTTGTATCTAACGGTCATCAACGAATTTGGAAAAAAGTACAACAAGAAATTTATCTTACGGAGTAAATGTTCTGAAACCAACTGAAATGACAGAAAAACCCACCCAAGGCATGTGTATAAACGTCACTCTGGTATATGTATTACTTGTAATTTGGTAAATAATATATCGTAAAGTTTCTTTAACAACATGTTTATGTAAGAGAATACCGATGCTCTAAGACAATGTATAGGTTTCAGATCTATGTATGTGTGTGCATATGGACAATGTTGAGTTAGTTATGCACTATGATAGAAATATAAGAACTCCTTAAGATTACTCGGGAGTGTGTTTTTAAAGAACGCTAGGAGGGTAGGCGTTCTGGAATACCACAGCACAAGCATACAGGGTGTTACAGAAAGGTACGGCCAAACTTTCAGGAAACATTCCTCACACACAAAGAAAGAAAATATGTTATGTGGACATGTGCCCGGAAACGCTTACTTTCCATGTTAGAGCTCATTTTATTACTTCTCTTCAAATCACATTAATCATGGAATGGAAACACACAGCAACAGAACGTACCAGCGAGACTTCAAACACTTTGTTACAGGAAATGTTCAAAACGTCCTCCGTTAGCGAGGATACATGCATCCACCCTCCGTCGCATGAAATCCCTGATGCGCTGATGCAGCCCTGGAGAATGGCGTATTGTATCACAGCCGTCCACAATACGAGCACGAAGAGTCTTTACATTTGGTACCGGGGTTGCGTAGACAAGAGCTGTCAAATGCCCCCATAAATGAAAGTCAAGTGGGTTGAGGTCAGGAGAGCGTGGAGGCCATGGAATTGGTCCGCCTCTACCAATCCATCGGTCACCGAATCTGTTGTTGAGGAGCGTACGAACACTTCGACTGAAATGTGCAGGAGCTCCATCGTGCATGAACTACATGTTTTGTCGTACTTGTAAAGGCACATGTTCTAGCAGCACAGGTAGAGTATTCCGTATGAAATCATGATAACGTGCTCCATTGAGCGTGGAAGAACATGGGGCCCAGTCAAGACATCACCAACAATGCCTGCCCAAACGTTCACAGATAAACTGTGTTGATGACGTGATTGCACAATTGCGTGCGGATTCTCGTCAGCCACACATGCTGATTGTGAAAATTTACAATTTGATCACGTTGGAATGAAGCCTCATCCGTTAAGAGAACATTTGCACTGAAATGAGGATTGACCCATTGTTGGATGAACCATTCGCAGAAGTGTACCCGTGGAGGCCAATCAGCTGTTGATAGTGCCTGCACACGCTGTAAATGGTACGGAAACAACTGGTTCTCCCGTAGCACTCTCCATACAGTGACGTGGTCAACGTTACCTTGTACAGCAGCAACTTCTCTGACGCTGACATTAGGGTTATCGTCAACTGCACGAAGAATTGGCTCGTCCATTGCAGGTGTCCTCGTCGATCTAGATCTTCCCCAGTCGCGAGTCATAGGCTGGAATGTTCCGTGCTCCCTAAGACGCCGATCAATTGCTTCGAACGTCTTCCTGTCGGGACACCTTCGTTCTGGAAATCTGTCTCGATACAAACGTACCGCGCCACGGCTATTGCGCCGTGCTAATCCATACATCAAATGGGCATCTGCTAACTCCGCATTTGTAAACATTGCACTGACTGCAAAACCACGTTCGTGATGAACACTAACCTGTTGATGCTATGTACTGATGTGCTTGATGCTAGTACTGTAGAGCAATGAGTCGCATGTCAACACAAGCACCGAAGTCAACATTACCTTCCTTCAATTGGGCCAACTGGCGGTGAATCGAGGAAGTACAGTACATACTGACGAAACTAAAATGAGCTCTAACATGGAAATGAAGCGTTTCCGGACACATGTCCACATAACATCTTTTCTTTATTTGTGTGTGAGGAGTGTTTCCTGAAAGTTTGGCCGTACCTTTTTGTAACACTCTGTATAGAGAGATTAAAAACGTGCTGCAGTGGCGCATGCAACAATGCCATGTCTGGACTGAGCCGCTACTGTCTCTTAGAATGGTACGGCTACCTTTGTAAATAACCGTGTGGAACGCAACATTTCTTCTTTTCAGCACAGCCAGTGTAAACCTTCGATGTATGCATTCAGTTTTATCTCGACACTTACTCGTAACATACGGACCATTTCAAACGTAATGATTTCTTGAAAGACGTAATTTTGTAGTTTAAAATATGTTACGGTACACTACGATGTTTTGAGTTAAAATGACACATTGTTGTCATTCTAATTACGTGCACACACATAGTTATGATGATTAATGAGAAGCTTAATGAATGATTAACAAAATCTATGTAGACAATACTGAATGGTTTTGTGCATCTGTGTTTCCGTTTGTATTTCTTCGGAGGTTCCCTGATCCTGTTTCCCCTTCAGGAAAAACCTTGTGAAATACTGATAAAATACCTTGTGCACCATCCAGACTTTTTCGCCGTTTGATATCCTTTGATTATGCGTAATATACTGTTAATTCTGAAACTGTAAGCGTTATTGCAGAAATTATATTTAACACTAGAACTGCGGCTGGGTCACCCGTGACTCACTTGATAAATCTTTTGTTTGTCACTCTTTTGTATTATTGCCTAGAGTGTTACATTTCTGTGACTTTTTATGAAATAAGGTAATTAGTGATTAAACTTCATTTTACATTTTATGGCGAAAACGTAAAAGAGACATAGAAAGATTCACCTAGAACTGCGGAAGGATCATTTCTGACCCGCTCGGCGCAGTCGCTATAACAATCGCATTTTTCATGTAGCTTCATGCCTATTGTTAGTGTGTGTTCGGACAACAATCGCAAAACTCGTTTTTACTTTACTTCCGGCTGACGTTCCAGTTTTCAGCAGGGGACGAGACGGAGAGAGGTTCAAATAAGTCTGACCTTGTAGGCAGATATTGCGCACCCAGAGTTTTGTACCACGAAAACGCGTTTAGTAGTGCATTCTGTCTGTGTAGATAGTGCTTCTAACTTACGAATATATTATGGCCAAATTTCTACGCACAGAAGAGGACATTATAAATGCTCTAAATGAGATTTTAGATAATGAATATGAGGGCGAACCGCTGGAGTCTTTATCTGAGGAAGAATTTCCATCGCCAATAGTTCCGGATTCTTTATCAGAAGACGATTTTACTCCTGAGAAGGTTCTACTGAACGCTGATGAGAAAGGTATGCTTGTTTATGTGTTTGTTTATGTATATGTTGCGTAGACACTAATTTCAATTGTAACACTTATGTTTATACTTTGTTTGGTGTTGAATTTTTACAAGTTGTATATTACATTTATGAAGGTGTTTTTTTGTTCTAATATTACACAATATATTCAATATTAAATCGTGTTCTAATACGTATAACTACTATTACAAGAACGGCTGCCACAAAGACTAAGTCTAGGTCCTCAAGGTCGGCTTGGACAACAAAATGCCCAGGGTTCTGAACTACTTCAGTTTCCTTCAGGGAGTGATATTGTAGCACCCGATGCAGCGACCTGGAAAATTGGAGTAATAGGTGACTGTTCAGCTCGAAGATATGGACAACAGAATGTTTTCAAAGGTAGGACAGGACCATCTCCGCATGCAAAACGAAACATGAATGAGACCTGAAACTTCCTGGCAGATTAAAACTGTGTGCCCGACCGAGACTCGAACTCGGGACCTTTGCCTTTCGCGGGCAAGTGCTCTACCAACTGAGCTACCGAAGCACGACTCTCGCCCGGTACTCACTGCTTTAATTCTGCCAGTACCTCGTCTCCTACCTTCCAAACTTTACAGAAGCTCTCCTGCGAACCTTGCAGAACTAGCACTCCTGAAAGAAAGGATATTGCGGAGACATGGCTTAGCCACAGCCTGGGGGATGTTTCCAGAATGAGATTTTCACTCTGCAGCGGAGTGTGCGCTGATATGAAACTTCCTGGCAGATTAAAACTGTGTGCCCGACCGAGACTCGAACTCGGGACCTTTGCCTTTCGCGGGCAAGTGCTCTACCAACTGAGCTACCGAAGCACGACTCTCGCCCGGTACTCACTGCTTTAATTCTGCCAGTACCTCGTCTCCTACCTTCCAAACTTTACAGAAGCTCTCCTGCGAACCTTGCAGAACTAGCACTCCTGAAAGAAAGGATATTGCGGAGACATGGCTTAGCCACAGCCTGGGGGATGTTTCCAGAATGAGATTTTCACTCTGCAGCGGAGTGTGCGCTGATATGAAACTTCCTGGCAGATTAAAACTGTGTGCCCGACCGAGACTCGAACTCGGGACCTTTGCCTTTCGCGGGCAAGTGCTCTACCAACTGAGCTACCGAAGCACGACTCTCGCCCGGTACTCACTGCTTTAATTCTGCCAGTACCTCGTCTCCTACCTTCCAAACTTTACAGAAGCTCTCCTGCGAACCTTGCAGAACTAGCACTCCTGAAAGAAAGGATATTGCGGAGACATGGCTTAGCCACAGCCTGGGGGATGTTTCCGGAATGAGATTTTCACTCTGCAGCGGAGTGTGCGCTGATATGAAACTTCCTGGCAGATTAAAACTGTGTGCCCGACCGAGACTCGAACTCGGGACCTTTGCCTTTCGCGGGCAAGTGCTCTACCAACTGAGCTACCGAAGCACGACTCTCGCCCGGTACTCACTGCTTTAATTCTGCCAGTACCTCGTCTCCTACCTTCCAAACTTTACAGAAGCTCTCCTGCGAACCTTGCAGAACTAGCACTCCTGAAAGAAAGGATATTGCGGAGACATGGCTTAGCCACAGCCTGGGGGATGTTTCCAGAATGAGATTTTCACTCTGCAGCGGAGTGTGCGCTGATATGAAACTTCCTGGCAGATTAAAACTGTGTGCCCGACCGAGACTCGAACTCGGGACCTTTGCCTTTCGCGGGCAAGTGCTCTACCAACTGAGCTACCGAAGCACGACTCTCGCCCGGTACTCACTGCTTTAATTCTGCCAGTACCTCGTCTCCTACCTTCCAAACTTTACAGAAGCTCTCCTGCGAACCTTGCAGAACTAGCACTCCTGAAAGAAAGGATATTGCGGAGACATGGCTTAGCCACAGCCTGGGGGATGTTTCCAGAATGAGATTTTCACTCTGCAGCGGAGTGTGCGCTGATATGAAACTTCCTGGCAGATTAAAACTGTGTGCCCGACCGAGACTCGAACTCGGGACCTTTGCCTTTCTCCATGTCTCCGCAATTTCCTTTCTTTCAGGTGTGCTAGTTCTGCAAGGTTCGCAGGAGAGCTTCTGTAAAGTTTGGAAGGTAGGAGACGAGGTACTGGCAGAATTAAAGCAGTGAGTACCGGGCGAGAGTCGTGCTTCGGTAGCTCAGTTGGTAGAGCACTTGCCCGCGAAAGGCAAAGGTCCCGAGTTCGAGTCTCGGTCGGGCACACAGTTTTAATCTGCCAGGAAGTTTCATATCAGCGCACACTCCGCTGCAGAGTGAAAATCTCATTCTGGAAACATCCCCCAGGCTGTGGCTAAGCCATGTCTCCGCAATATCCTTTCTTTCAGGAGTGCTAGTTCTGCAAGGTTCGCAGGAGAGCTTCTGTAAAGTTTGGAAGGTAGGAGACGAGGTACTGGCAGAATTAAAGCAGTGAGTACCGGGCGAGAGTCGTGCTTCGGTAGCTCAGTTGGTAGAGCACTTGCCCGCGAAAGGCAAAGGTCCCGAGTTCGAGTCTCGATCGGGCACACAGTTTTAATCTGCCAGGAAGTTTCATATCAGCGCACACTCCGCTGCAGAGTGAAAATCTCATTCTGGAAACATCCCCCAGGCTGTGGCTAAGCCATGTCTCCGCAATATCCTTTCTTTCAGGAGTGCTAGTTCTGCAAGGTTCGCAGGAGAGCTTCTGTAAAGTTTGGAAGGTAGGAGACGAGGTACTGGCAGAATTAAAGCAGTGAGTACCGGGCGAGAGTCGTGCTTCGGTAGCTCAGTTGGTAGAGCACTTGCCCGCGAAAGGCAAAGGTCCCGAGTTCGAGTCTCGGTCGGGCACACAGTTTTAATCTGCCAGGAAGTTTCATATCAGCGCACACTCCGCTGCAGAGTGAAAACCTCATTCTGGAAACATCCCCCAGGCTGTGGCTAAGCCATGTCTCCGCAATATCCTTTCTTTCAGGAGTGCTAGTTCTGCAAGGTTCGCAGGAGAGCTTCTGTAAAGTTTGGAAGGTAGGAGACGAGGTACTGGCAGAATTAAAGCAGTGAGTACCGGGCGAGAGTCGTGCTTCGGTAGCTCAGTTGGTAGAGCACTTGCCCGCGAAAGGCAAAGGTCCCGAGTTCGAGTCTCGGTCGGGCACACAGTTTTAATCTGCCAGGAAGTTTCATATCAGCGCACACTCCGCTGCAGAGTGAAAATCTCATTCTGGAAACATCCCCCAGGCTGTGGCTAAGCCATGTCTCCGCAATATCCTTTCTTTCAGGAGTGCTAGTTCTGCAAGGTTCGCAGGAGAGCTTCTGTAAAGTTTGGAAGGTAGGAGACGAGGTACTGGCAGAATTAAAGCAGTGAGTACCGGGCGAGAGTCGTGCTTCGGTAGCTCAGTTGGTAGAGCACTTGCCCGCGAAAGGCAAAGGTCCCGAGTTCGAGTCTCGGTCGGGCACACAGTTTTAATCTGCCAGGAAGTTTCATATCAGCGCACACTCCGCTGCAGAGTGAAAATCTCATTCCGGAAACATCCCCCAGGCTGTGGCTAAGCCATGTCTCCGCAATATCCTTTCTTTCAGGAGTGCTAGTTCTGCAAGGTTCGCAGGAGAGCTTCTGTAAAGTTTGGAAGGTAGGAGACGAGGTACTGGCAGAATTAAAGCAGTGAGTACCGGGCGAGAGTCGTGCTTCGGTAGCTCAGTTGGTAGAGCACTTGCCCGCGAAAGGCAAAGGTCCCGAGTTCGAGTCTCGGTCGGGCACACAGTTTTAATCTGCCAGGAAGTTTCATATCAGCGCACACTCCGCTGCAGAGTGAAAATCTCATTCATGAATGAGACTTGTTACAGTGCATGGCATCTAATGATAACGCACAAAATTTTCAAACATATTGTAAAATGTACGGAAGCTGAAGCACATCGTGTACTGAGTTCAGATGATTGGACTATAAAAATAGAAGAACTGGAAGGTTTTATAGCTATATTGTACGTCCGTGGTGCTATTGGAGCTAAGAGCTTAGAACTAGACACATTGTGGTTTGTGAAGTGGGGAAATAATTTTGTGAAATCAACAATGGCTCGTTAAAGATTCAGAGAGATAATGCGTTATCTCAGATTTGACATTAGATCCACAAGATCAGAACGA
The DNA here is from genome assembly GCF_023864345.2 of Schistocerca serialis cubense. Classification (NCBI taxonomy): domain Eukaryota; kingdom Metazoa; phylum Arthropoda; class Insecta; order Orthoptera; family Acrididae; genus Schistocerca; species Schistocerca serialis. The sequence goes on from NC_064645.1 coordinate 444,904,122, forward strand.
CTAAGAGAAAACAAGTTTGTTTTGGTATCAGAAATCTGGAATGAGTTCATTGCGAATGCACAGTCTAGCTACATACGTGGTCCATATATAACAATCGTCGAACAGCTTTTTCCTTCAAAGTGCCATTGCAGATTCACGCATTGCTTGCCTCAAAACTCGACAAATACGGGCAAAAGTATTGGATGGCGGTAGATAAAGACTCAAAATATATTGTGAATGCTATCCCTTATCTAGGAAAGGATGACACTAGGCGGAGTGATGAGCGTCTTGGTGACTTTGTTCTAAGAAAATTGATCCAACCTTACCTCAACAAAGGAATAAATGTCACATGTGACAATTTTTTCACATCCTTAGCGCTCTCTGAGACACTGAAAGCTAATTCTACGAGTCTTGTGGGCACAATAAATCGATCTCGCAGGGAAATACCAGTCTGTATCAAGAAGGCAAGAGAACAGTTATACAGCACAGTATTGTTGGAAAAAGATGATACCACACTGACTGTTCATCAGGGTAAGAGCAACAAGAATGTCCTGATTCTGAGCACTGTGCATCCTTATGTGACGATTGAGGATGGTATAAAACAGAAGCCAGATACAGTTACGTTTTATAACTGCTCTAAATATGGAGTGGACGTAGTTGACCAAATGGCTCGCAAATACTCTGTCAAAGCACCATCGAGACGTTGGCCTGTTCACACATTTTACAACTCGCTGGATTTGGCTGGGATAAATGCGTGGGTATTGTTCAATTACCTGAATGATAAAAAATTGAATAGCAGGGATTTCATCCTGCAGCGGGGGGAGGAGCTTGCTGAGAAGTACGGAGTGACTACGAAGACTAGCGTCCCTGTCAGACCTGAAGATATTCCTGACAGACAAAAAAAGCGAACACGTTGCCTTGTCAAGTCTAAATGTGAAGGAAACAAATCATCTGTAAAGTGTCACATCTGCAAGAAAACTGTGTGCAACGAATGTACATCAAAAGACTATTGTGTTCATTATGCAACGGTAGCCAGTAAAATTACTCAGCAAATACATGTAAGTTTTAAAATATAAAATTATAATTTGTGTAAACCTTGTTTATTTTTGTTAATTTCATTCTAAATTTCCTAGTGCTTCTAACGATAGATTCATTGGCAGTAACAATAACCCATTGACATAGGGGAAATAAAGGAAAAGATCGCGTGTCATTAGTGACCCAGCCGTGGTTCTAGGTATGTCCAAATATCAGCGGTTCTTAGTGTTAGTGCGTAACTGATGTTATAGTGTATTTATCTGTGAACATAAAAAATTGGTTGTAGTTACAATATAAATAATGTAAACTGCTGGGTAATAGCCAAGGGAACTATGTTCAAATTTATCGAGAGCAACGACGAAACGGCAGTAGCTGTGTCGTTGTTTACCTTTGCCTATGGAGAGTATCCGTCACTCTGCGAGCAGAAAGGAGACGGAGCAGGTTGAGTCTTGGAAGAGTGCGGAAGTGTTTGTTGGGCGATCCCGCAGTCGCGGTGTGCAGTTATGATCGCGCCAATGTAGGGGCACCTACTTTATTAACCAGCGAGCTTTGAGAGCATGGTCATGTGGTCAGGCGAAGAAAGCTGCAATTATAACTGTGGACTGTCCCGTAATTATGCACGGCTTTCGAGACGCCTCGTGGTTCTCAACCACCAACAGCAGCAGAAGTTTAGCATTGTCGTCGGCTACATCCTTCGTCGTCCGCGCTGCTACAGCATCGTAAGGCTGTTAACTGACAGAGTATGACTAAGATTGTACAGGTATTACCCCGCGGCACTACATTCCTTTCCATGCAGTCACCGAATGTCGTTGAGTATTAACTTCACTCATTTAAACTAACGTTAAATTTAACTGGTTAAAATTCGAACTAAAGTTACAACACAAATTAAAAGTGAGCAATTTCATTTATACTGTTTTTAGCTTAGCGAGTGAGCTCCGCTGGCTTGGCACGTATTTTATTTTACGTTAAAAGTATAAATAATAATATACGTACCAATTTTTATTGTTTTATGTTAAAAGTCCTCCCTTGAACCACGGAACTTGGCGCTGTTGGGGAGGCTTACGTGCCTCAGCGACAAATATAGCCGTACAGTAGGTGCAACCACAATAGAGGAGTATCTGTTGAGATGCCAGACAAACGTGTGGTTCCTGAAGAGGAGCAGCAGCCTTTTCAGTAGTTGCAGGGGCAACAGTCAGGATGATTGACTGATCTTGCCCTGTAACACTAACTAAAACGGCTTGCTGTGCTGGTAATGAGAACGGCTGAAAGCAAGGGGAAACTACAGCCGTAATTTTTCCCGAGGGCATGCAGCTTTACTCTATGGTTAAATGATGATGGCGTCCACTGGGGTAAAATATTCCGGAGGTAAGACCGTCCCTCATTCAGATCTCCGGGCGGCAACTACTCAAGAGGACGTCGTTACCAGGAGAAAGAAAACTAGCGTACTACGGAGCGGAGCGTGGAGTGTCAGATACCTTAATCGTGCAGGTAGATTAGAAAATCTATAAAGGGAAATGGATAGGTTAGCGTTAAAAATAGTGGGAATTATTGAAGTTCGGTGGCAGGAGGAACAAGACTTCTGGTCAGGTGAAAACAGGGTTATAAATACAAAATCAAATATTGGTAACGCAGGAGCACGTTCAGTAATGAATAGAAAATAGGAGAACGGATAAGCTACTACTAACAGCATAGTGAACGCAATATTGTAGCGAAAATAGCCACGAATCCCACGCCTACCACATTAGTACAAGTTTATACGCCGACTAGCCCCGTGGACGACGAAGAGATTGAAGAAATTATTCGTATAGTGAAGGGAGACGAAAATTTAATAGTCATGGGGGACTGGAATTCGATAGTACGAAAAGGAAGAGAAGGAAAATTTCTAGGTGAATACGGAATGGGGGTAAGGTATGAAAGAGGAAGCAACATGATGGAATTTTGCACAGAGCATAACTTAATCATAGCTAACACTTGGTTTAAAAATCGTGAAAGATGATTGTATACGTGGAAGAGCACTGGAGACACAGGCAGGTTTCAGATACGTTACATAATGGTAAGACAGAGATTTAGGAAACAGGTTTTAAATTGTAAGACATGTCCAGGGGCAGATGTGTACTCTGGCCGAAATTTATTGGTTATGAACTGTAGATTAAAACTGAAGAAAGTGCAAAAAGATATTAAGTTACGGAGATGGGATCTGGATAAACTGAATGAACTAGAGGTTGTATACAGTTTCAGAGACAGCATTAGGGACCGACTGACAAGAACGGGGGAAGGAAATACAGTAGAAGAAAATTGACCAGCTTTGAGAAGTGAAATAGTAAAGGCAGCGGAGGATCAAGTAGACATGAGCTAGTTGAAATCATTGGGTAACAGAAAAGATATTGAACTTAATTGATGAAAGGATAAAATACAAAAATGAATTAAATGAAGTAGACAAAAAGGAAAACAAACGTCTCAAAAATGAGATCAACACGAAGTGAAAAATGGCTAAGCAGGGACGACCAGAGGACTAATGTAAGAATGTAGAGGAATATAGCACTAGATAGATAACACCTACGGGAAAATTAAAGAGACCTTTGCAGAAAAGAGAACCACTTGTATGAGTATCAACAGCTCAGTTGGGAAACCAGTTCTAAGCAAAGAAGTGAAAGCAGATAGGTGGAAGGAGAATATAGAGGGTCTAGACCGGGGCGATGTACTTGAGGGTGAAGTTATGGAAATAGAAGAAAACGTAGATGAAGATGAAATTTAAGATATGACACTGCGCGAAGAATTTGACAGAGCACAGAAACATCTAAATCGAAACAAGGCCCCCGGAGTAGACAACATTTCATTAGAACTACTGATAGCCTTGGGAGAGCCAGCTCTGACAAAACTACCATCTGGGGAGCAAGATGTATGAGACAAACGAAATACCCTCAGACTTCAAGAAGAATATAATAATTCCAGTCCCAAAGAACGCAAGTGTTGACTGATGTGAAAATTACCGAACTATCAGTTTAATAAGTCACAGCTCAAAATATTAACGCGAATTCTTTACAGACGAATGGAAAAACTGGTAGAAGCCTACCTCGGGGAAGATCAGTTTGGATTTCGTAGAAATGTTGGAACACTTTAGTCAGTACTGACCCTACGCCTTATCTTAGAAGATAGATTAAGGAAAGGGAAACCTACTTTTATAGCTTTTATAGATTTTGAGAAGGCTTTTGATAATGTTGACTGGAATAAGCCCTTTCAAATCCTGATGGTGGCAGGGGTCGAATACAGGGAGCGAAAGGCTATTTACATTTTGCACAGCAGCCAGAGGGCAGTTATAAGAGTCGAGGTGCACGAAAGGGACCAGTGGTTGGGAAGGGAGTGACACAGTGCTGTAGACTATCACCTATGTTATCCAATCTGTATACTGAGCAAGCAGTAACGGAAGAGAAGAAAAATTTGGAATGGGAATTAAAATCCATGGAGAAGAAATAAAAACTTTGCGGTTTGCCAATGACACTGCAATTCTGTCAGAGATAGCAAAGGACTTGGAAGAGCAGTTGAACGGAATGTACAATGTCTTGAAAGGAGGATATGCGATGAACATCAACAAATGCAAAACGAGGATAAGGCAATGTAGTCGAATTTAATCAGGTGATGCTGAAGGAATTATATTAGGAAATGTGACACTTAATGTCGTAGATGAGTTTTGGTATTTAGGGGAGCAAAATAACTGATGATGGTCAAAGTAGAGAGGATAAAAAATGTAGACTGCTAATGGCAAGGAAAGCTTTTCTGAAGAAGAGAAATTTAGTAACATCGAGTATGGATTTAAGAGTCAGAAATTCATTTCCGAAAGTATCTATACGGAGTGTAGCCAGGTATGGAAGTGAAACATGGACGATAACCAGTTTAGACAAGAAGAGAATAGAAGCTTTCGAAATGTTTTGCTACAGAAGAATACGGAAGATTAAATGGGTAGATCACGTAACTAATGGGGAGGTACTGAATAGTATAGGAGAGAGGAGGAGCGTCTGGCACAACCTGACTAGAAGAAGGGGTCAGTTGGTAGGACATTTTCTGAGGCATCAAGGGATCACCAATTTAGTACTGGAGGCAGCGTGGAGTGTAAAAACCGTAGAGTGAGATGAATACACTAAGTAGATTCAGAAGGATGTAGCTTGCAGTAGTTACTTGGAGATGAAGAAGCTTGTGCGGATAGACTACAACAATAACAACATGTGAAAAGTAGATCAGTTACTTATTTGCTTATAGTATATACATTCCCGTGTTTCAATAATTTATAGTAAATTGCTTTCCTTTTTCAAAATTCTGCATTACGTTATGCTGAGGTTACTGGAAGTCATTTTTTACATAACAAACTTTCAGTTACAGTCAGTCATTTATATAACCAGGAACTTCATTTATATGCCTTTCCAATATTAAATATTTCAGAATAAGTACAAGGAAGCTCAGTACTATCTGATTTATTAATTTTCTCGTGAACTTTTGTGTTGTGAAAAGAGTGACAACCATCTATTGCTGCAGCAGTGATTATTTGCTTGATTTTCTTTGGCATTACTTTTCTTAGGATTTAGAATAACCACTGCCATAGTGGGCTAGCGACCGCCTAATTATCCACTTCTTGCTAATTGGTATTGTTTGTGTCAAGTATTGCGTGGTAACGTTTCTCTTACTGTGTGGTTCGTGAGCTATCTCACTTCATTGCACCCATTTCAAAATTATTATTAGTATTTAGATTAGATTCTTCCATCAGAAGGGTCTGTTATACACATTCCTCCTACTAAGAGGTATTATTTTCGTTCGGTAGCGATATCCTTACTCATTGTAAAAATTCATTAGTCAAACTCGATCACAGTCATTTATATCGCAACCCAATAGGCCGATTAGGAAGGGGGAGGTTACGAAGTGAAACAAAACGACTATTCAATTCGGTGTGTAAAGTACACACGTCACAGAAAGTTTTGCATCACCTCGGTTCCGAGAGTTCCTGACCCTGTACAGAAATTGGAATAGAGATCAACATAAACATCATTTGCGCCCCATTTATTGTTCATGAAAACCACACATTCCATATTGTACCACCTTACAGCGTGGCCTTCAGAGGTGGTGGTCCAGATTGCTGTACACACCAGTACCTCTAATACCCAGTAGCACGTCCTATTGCATTGATGCATGCCTGTATTCGTGGTGGCTCACTCTCTACAACTTCATCAAGGCACAGTAGGTCCAGATTGTTCCACCCCTCAATGGCGTTTCGGCTAGATCCCTCAGAGTGGTTGGTGGGTCACGTCGTCCATAAACAACCCTTTTCAATCCATCCCAGGCATGTTCGATAAAGTTTATGTCCGGAGGACATGCCGGCCACTCTAGTCGAGCGATGTCGTTATGCTGAAGGAAGTAATTACATGATGGCGCGAATTTTCGTCCATGAAGACGATTGCCTAGCTAATATGCTGCCGATACGGTTGCATATCAGTCGGAGGATGGCATTCGCGTATCGTACAGCCGTTACGATGCCTTCCATGACGACCAGCGGCGTATGTGGGCCCCACATAATGCCACCCCAAAACAGCAGTGAATCTCCACCTCGCTGCACTCGCTGGACAGTGAGTCTAAGGCGTTCTGCCTGACCGGGTTGCCTCCAAACACGTCTGTGACGATTGTCTGGTTGAAGGCATATGCGGCACTCATCGGTGAAGAGAACGTGATGCCAAACCTGAGCGGTCCGTTCAGCATATTGTCGCGTCCATTTGTACCGCGATGCATGGTGTCGTGGTTGCAAAGATGTACCTCGCCATGGACGTCGGGATTGAAGTTGCACGTCACGCAGCCTACTGCGCCAGTTTGAGTCGCAATACGACGTCCTGCGGCTGCACGAAAAGCATTATTCAACATGGTGGCGTTGCTGTCAGGGTTCCTCCGACCCATAATCCATAGATAGCGCTCATCCGCTGCAGTGGAAGCCCTTGGGCGGCGCCGGCAGGAGTGGCCGAGCGGTTTTAGGCGCTACAGTCTGGAACCGCGCGACCGCTACGGTCGCAGGTTCAAATCCTGCCTCGGGCATGGATGTGTGTGATGTCCTTACGTTAGTTAGGTTTAAGTAGTTCTAAGTTCTAGGGGACTGATGACCTCAGAAGTTAAGTCCCATAGTGCTCTGTGCCATTTTGAACCTTGGGCTGCCTGAGCCTGACTCTCTGTGTCTCCTCCATGTCCGAACAACATCGCTTTGGTTCACTCCGAGACCCCTGGACACTTTCCTTGTTGAGAGTCCTTCCTGGCACAAAGTAACAATGTGAACGCGGTCGAACCGCGGTATTGACCGTCTAGGCATGGTTGAACTGCAGGCAACGCGAGCCGTGTACCATCTTCCTGGTGGAATGACTGGAATGATCGGCTATCTGACCCCTCTGTCTAATAGGCGCTTCTCGTGCATGGTTGTTTACAACTTTAAGCGGGTTTAGTGACATCTCTAAACATTCAAAGGGACTGTGTCTGTGATACAATATCCAGAGTCAACGTTTATCTTAAGGAGTTCTGGGATATGGGGTGATGAAAAACTTTTTTTGTTGTGGGTAGATGAGACTGGAGACTTACTATTGAACGTGCGCAATAATACCGTTTACACAAACCCAAAATTAGGACAGATAAGTGCGAGAATTATTGCACAATCAGTTTAACATACCATTCATCCAAGTTGTTGTAATCAGTTTTCTTTCAGTGTAAATAGTAAGTAACGTAACATTAGCAATTTGTAAATTTCTACCGTCACGTACATGTACATAATGAAATATCTCTGAGAGTGGAAGTCTTTGTCATTGTTATGGTTATAATATCACCATATTTGTGTATTTGTCTCGTACCTCCATGTGATGAAACCTCTCAGTGTGTGAGTAGTGCTTTACATTGTTGTTGTTGTTGTTGTGGTCTTCAGTCCTGAGACTGCTTTGATGCAGCTCTCCATGCTACTCTATCCTGTGCAAGCTTCATCTCCCAGTACCTACTGAAACCTACATCCTTCTGTATCTGTTGAGTGTATTCATCTCTTGGTCTCCCTCTACGATTTTTACCCTCCACGCTGCCCTCCAATATTAAATTGGTGACCCCCTGATGCCTCAGAACAAGGCCTACCAACCGATCCTTTCTTTTAGTCAAGTTTTGCCACAAACTTCCCTTCTCCCCAGTCATATTCAATACCTCCTCATTAGTTTTATGATCTACCCAGCTAATCTTCAGCATTCTTCTGTAGCACCACATTTCGAAAGCTTCTATTCTCTTCTTGTCCAAACTAGTCATCGTCCATGTTTCACTTTCATACATGGCTACACTCTATACAAATACTTTCAGAAACGACTTGACACTAAAATCTATACTCGATGTTAACAAATTTCTCTTCTTCATAAACGCTTTCCTTGCCATTGCCAGTTTACATTTTATATCCTCTCTACTTCGACAATCATCAGTTATTTTGCTCTCCAAATAGCAAAATTCCTTTACTACTTTAAGTGTCTCATTTCCTAATCTAATTCCCTCAGCGTCACCCGATTTCATTCGACTACATTCCATTATACTCGTTATGCTTTAGTTGATGTTCATCTTATACCCTCCTTACAAGACACTGTCCATTCCGTTCAACTGCTCATCCAAGTCCTTTGCTGTCTCTGACAGAATTACAATGTCATCGGCGAACCTCAAAGTTTTTATTTCTTCTCCATGGATTTTAATATCTATTCCGAATTTTTCTTTTGTTCCCTTCACTGCTTACTCAATATACAGTTTGAATAACAATGGGGAGAGGCAACAACCCTGTCTCACTCCCTTCCCAACCACTGCTTCCCTTTCATGTCCCTCGACTCTTATAACTGCCATCTGGTTTCTATACAAATTGTAAATAGTCTTTCGCTCCCTGTATTTTACCCCTGCCACCTTCAGAATTTGAAAGAGAGTACTCCAGTCAACATTGTCAAAAGCTTTCTCTAAGTCTACAAATGCTAGAAACGTAGGTTAGCCTTTTCTTAACCTAGCTTCTAAGATAAGTCGTAGGGTGAGTATTGCCTCAAGTGTTCCAATATTTCTACGGAATCCAAACTGATCTTCCCCGAGGTCGGCTTCTACCAGCTTTACATTATGTGCATAAATACACACAAAAAGTTAATTATACGTTTTTCACTGCTGCAAGATGATAAGAAACATGCACTAACGTAATGTCGCAGAGTCTTCACTGTAAGTAAAAGGAACATCTTCCATTTAAGAAAATAATTTGTTTACAAAATTTAAAATCGTCGTGAGGCACAATTACAATTAAAAAGACTTTGTCTCACTTTTTTTTGGTTGTAGGGCACCACCACCCCAAGGAAGTTTCGTGAAATGGCCAATCAAAACACGAAATGTAATGTGAAACGTGAACTAACCGAGTGAAGGTGAACCTATCACCTCGAAACTGGCAACAGCGCTGTTTAAGTAAATAAATAGCATCGTAAAAAGTGGCTGGTTGCTGTAATCTTCTGTGTAAGAGTCAACCTATATTTTGTACACAGCCACAGGCTCAAAATGTCAGTTTCTGACAAAACAGCAGACGCATAGGCTGTCATGCCAGTGAGCGAATTTGACTTTCTTGTATGGCGCAGTTAGTGCCTTCTGGCAGCATGCAGTGTAACTATTTGCTTCTAATAACAAGGTTTGTAGTTTTTGAGAATGAGTATGTTAGCCGAAAACCAATAACAATTGTCAACGTATGAATTAAGAAACACCTTCAGTTACAACTTTTCATGTTTCATGAAGTACAGGATGCATTTCGGACCCTGTGGGTCTATCATCAGGTGCAATTTGTCTTAATACATGCTTTATTTTTTGTCTTGAATGAGGTGAAATTCATATTCCTGTCACGAAAAGGTTTGATATTAGGTTATGAATTGCGTAAAGCAAACGCAGAAAAAATGTTCAAAGTAGTGGGAAATGTGAACAGTGTAATGGAAGAAAAGCGTTTTTAGCGTTTTAGCATCAGCAAACATTCTTTTCTCCATCGTTTTCGTGCATGTCACTGGATTCAAGAAGTACATTTTCATACACATGTTTGTAAACACTTCCCAAATGATTTTATACATGGTCTAGTCAAAGATGAATTAATTCGTAGAGCTAAAGATGGAATTACTAAACGATAAACATATGCAGGAAATAACTTTAGAACAGGTCTTTAAAATTACTGAAATAACTGTGGCTTGTAAAATATGTCTGTTCATTTAACATAGATTCAGGTTTTTTGATTTTGTGGAGGTATATCTCCAGTTATTCTAACAGGTTTTGGGTCTTAACATTGGCTTCATTATGTGGTTCCACCAAATGGTTGTCTAGACTGTTGATGACATGTTCCGTTTCTAAAATATGTTGTGCAAAGACTGATTTTTTGAAGTGGTTGAGGCTGAAAGCATTTACGTGTTCTTGAAAACTGGTTTTGAAATTTCTTCCTGTTTTCCCTACATAGTAGGCAGGACTGCTTGGGCATGATACTTTGTACACTCCGCGGTTGTTGTATGTTCTCGTATATGATTTTATGTTACGGAAGAGTAGGTTTCTAAACTTATTATTAGTCGAGAATGCCACTTTTACATTTGTTTTTTTGGAAAGATTAGAGATTTTTTTGAGATAGGGGGCATAGGGGGCCCAGGTATGGGATAGTGCCGAATAATTTCTCTTCGTTGTCTTACTTTTGTGTATTTGTCTGTTTAAATTGTCTGTTGTTTTGGCTGTGTAGCCAGTGCTTATGGCAATGTATGTATGTATGTACATACGTATGTATTCTTGAGGATATTTTCTTCTAAACCAAGAGAGTGTACTCTGTGTAGCATGGAACTAATTGCAACATGTTTCTGTGTGGTGGGATGGCATGATGAGTTGTGCAGTGTTATGTCTGCGTATGTGCGTTTTCTGTACATGCTGAACTTATGTTTTTGTTGTCCTCATGTTCTATGGCGAATTTTATGGTTTTGTGTAAAGAACTGAATAATGCTAGTAGTTCTTCTATCTCATCTTTTGTTCCATCAAGTAGCAGCAAGGTATCATCAACGTATCTCCAGTAATATATTATTTTACTTTTGAGTCTATTTTTTCATTAAAGAACTTACTTTCCAGATGATTGAGAATATGTCTACCAGAAAACTTGATATGCTGTTGCCCATGGCAAGACCCTCATTCTGTTGGTAAACTGTCCCATTAAATGTAAGGTAACTGTGAGACAATATTAGCTGTAACATTTCCTTGACTTCTGGTATTTCTGCAATTGACAATTTTTTATGTTTTATTAAGTTTTCAAAGATTATGTCTGTTGTTTCTTCAGTTGGTACGTTTTTAAATAGGAGGGTTGGAACTTAAATAGTGACAACTATTTATTCAAAACCAATACAAAAGAGTTTCATGTTTGCAGCTGTTACTGTCCTTCAAAGTAGTTACCAGCGTTGTGTAGAACCCGCCGCAAGCAATGTGGAAGGCGTAGTATACCGTTAGCAGAGCCTGTTCTGTTGATGGTGCGAATGGAGCGGTCTAAAGTTATGGTGATTTTCGTGTACGAGTGTGATGGTGTTATCCTAACGCGTTACGTTCCTCCACGGAAGACCGTCAGTGCACAGTATGACTGTTCGTTTTTGGAGCATCACCTCCGACCAGCTTTGCGAAAGAAGCGGCGACACACTCTGCACAACCCACCCATCATTTTGCACGACAATGCGCCGGCGCATACAGCGCAAGCTGTGGCTGCTCTGTTCGGTCGACGGGATTGGGAAATACTGTACCATCCACCATACTCCCAGGACTGACGTCCTTGTGACTTTGATTTGATTCCGAAGATGAAGGACCAATACGTGGCATTCGCTTCAGAACTGTTCCAGTTATTCGAGAGGCAGTAGACTGCTCCATTCGCACCATCAACAGAACAGGTTCTGCTAACGGTATACTACGCCTTCCACATAGCTGTCAACGGGTTCTTCATAATGCTGGTGACTACTCTGAAGGACAGTAACAGGTGCAAACATGTAACTCTTTTGTTTCGGTTGTGAATAAGTAGTTGCCACTATTTAAGTTCCAACCTTCATAGGGTAGTTACATCAAAAGATGCAAACCTGGCACTTGCAAGAATATTTATATCTTAAATTTTAGTTGCTATTTCGTTTGTATGCTTAACTGAGTATGATTTATAAAACGTACAGTGCTGTTTCAGAATTTCGTTCAGTAATTGTGAGACTTAGGAGGCAGGTGTATTTTTAGAAATAACAAAGGGCCTCAATGGAACATGGGGTTTATGGGTCTTAGGTTGAGCTCTGAGTCTTGGGGCTGTGGGATTCATTAAAATGCATGATTTTACTTGTTTTTGTGTGAAGAGGAAATTGTTTTTATTTATATTTTTCTGATTTTGTTCTGGAATTTTATAATTGGGTCTTGTTTGAGTTCTGTTATGTTGTGGAGAATGATTGAAGAATTGCTTTTATCTGCTTTCAGAATCATGGCATTGTTATTATAGAGTTTCATATTTATGCTGTTTACTAGCTTTCTCTCTTGATAAACTACTTTGGATGTTTCCTTATGGTTACTTATGCTCTTCTGAATAATTTTATTTATGTTGTGTGCTGAGACAGTCTGCTCAGTGTTATTTGGGTCAGCAAAATTAGCTGCTTTCTTAGTGTGTATGGTGAGGTTTATTAGGTTAATGGAACTTAATCTGAGTTTTACATTGTGTTTTAGCCCTTTCTGAGTGGATGTTCTTTTTCACTGAACGTGATGTCAGTTTGGTTAATAACTCTCTCATAAAACTGTGTTTTAATGGATGGTTGGTTACCCTGTTGCTGATGCAGTTTAAGTTGCAAGGCTTCTAATTTCTTTTGGTGGCTTGTGGGATTTAGGTTTGCATTTTGCTTACAAAACTTTCAACAGACTCTTCAGCAGCTTTTAGTTCTAATGGGTGTAGTGTATTAGATTAACTGTAAATATATGAAATATGTGTTATAACAACACTTAATAGTATCTTCTTTCTTCTCATACAGAGAGTTTACTTCTGACTTCATCTACATTATCTCACATTTCCTTTTGGCAATCTGAGATGCAGCTGTTTATGTTTTCCACTATCTACCACATATTTTCGGCATTTGACTTACGAAATTCATAACCTAATATCAAACCTCATCGTGACAAGAATATACATTCACCTCGTTCAAGAGGAAAAACAGAGCATGTGTTAAGACAGATTGTACCTAATGATAGGCCCACATGGTCTGAAATGCACCGTGTACTTAATAAAATACGAAATGTTGTGACCGAAGGCGTTTTTAAATTCATGCCACTAGTGTATTGAATACAATCACGTTTGAAGCTGCGAAATATGGATAAAATTAAATAGTTAACGTTTTATGTGATTTATTACAAATACATACGTATATTCGTAACCAGGGATTGAAGTCTCCAGTTAAGCTCAACAGGAAAAGTGTACCTTCCGATACTAGCATCCTTTTCTTCATGATACATATGTTATGTTTTGGTTCGTACAGTGCATCAAGTACACACTACATCTGTACAATATTTTACGGTACTCGATTCGTTTTCTTCCTTATAAATAGTTAGTTTGCCACTTGCGATAATCATTCAGATTCACTACTAATGAGTATGTATAATCGTAATTGCGTATCGCAGTCTCCAATTGAACCATATAGCTACAGCGTATTTTCCGGGACCATATTCGATTTATTTACAAAAAATATTTCCTTTTTCGTTTGTAATGTGTATTGTGGGCTCCACTACTGCTGCAGAAATGTTTTTATTTACTCAATTCCGTCTCTTTCCGACAAATAGTAAAATTCTTCTTGTTAAACCCTTTTACGACTTATTACTGAAAAGTAATATATTCCAAACTACGTCTTGCAGGCCCCACTTGAGATGAAAAGAGTAGCTAAAGCATATTTTCCAATACTAGTCAAGAGTTATTTACCAGATATTTGTTTCATTTCGTACTTTGTCATGATGTCCATTACAGCTGTAGGACTCGTTTTCCCGAACTATTTCTCTTATTTGAGTGTTATGACCAGCTATTTTTCCCAATGCAGTTCATTCTTGTAAACAGGACAGTCAATGCTGCTCAAGTTTTACTGTATCGCCCCTGACGTGGCATTATAGTCGCCACGTTGTTTGCATCGTTAGTCGCTCGGTCACTACGTCATTTGTCAAAGCCGACTGCTACTATTGTGATAGTCCCATTATTTTTCTGATAATAATTATGTTACTAATGAAACACAAGCACAGTTCTATAACGTTAAAATTGCCGAATAAAAAGTTTAATGTGGAAACAAACAGGGTAACATTATACTGGGGTATGTGGTGTTCCGACAAATCTGCTAGTGGACAAAACAACCACCATTCCAAGAAATTTGCACCTGGTACTTGGCATAGCATTGTAGCTTCGCAATACCACGGGTGAGGTGTTGGTGGGCGGGGGTGGTTACTTTATGTCCACCTTTCGAAAATATAATTTTGTCTAGTTCTTTACAGACTGTCTTAAAATTTTGAAAAGTTTGTTTTTAATGATTTCTTATATCAAATTCAATAACTGTTTTAAATTTTTCAGTAAAATTTAACTCAAAAGTTTAAGCCTTAGTAGTGAATGTGACTTTTCGCAACAAATGTCATATTTATGTTTTCAGGTTCAGGACACTTCTTACACACCTGTATGACTTTAAAAATTACACGATGTATGAAGATCAACAACAATTAGCGAAATTTGTATTTTTTTAAAATTTATTGTCATGGTCGTAAGGATCCTTCCACTTGGTGTAAACATTATGGGAAATGTGTTGGTGTTGCTAAGATTGTCGTAAATGATATTTTCTGGTTCTGCACCCTGATTATACATCAGTACCTATTTAAAAAGTGTATTGTTAATAAGAGTTCAACATACTTATCGCATTGTTTTTAGTTTTTTTTGGTGATGGGCACACAGTACCCCCAGTTGGTACTACAGGTTAGAGAAAATGCGTTGGTATTGTTAGGTTTAATTCGTGTTGAACCGGTCTCCTGTATCAGGGTGGTATGAGGAACATCACGAACGTCGCTGTGGAACTTGGACGGCTACGCGTATTAGCGCTGTGTGGTTTCTCTCGATGGAAGTCACATGTGCGGAACTAGTCCACTCTATTGAGGTGTGGGGCGCGTCAGAGGGGGCTCGCGGGCCGCGCGCCGAATGCCGAGTAGCCGGCCGCCCAAATGCGATTCCACTCACGACCGGCCGCGAGCAATCAGACGGACCACTGTGTCCACAGTACCTGCGGCAAACAAGCGCCGCTCGGCACCGTGGGACAGCGCCCGCTAATGCACGGAGAACTACCTCGCACCACACCTAGCTGGGTCCCTGATAGCTGCAGCATGTAATAGGCCATAGAAGCTGGACGTGTCATCTGTCCAGACGACCAGCCACAGTAGCTACTTCGCAACATATCTAGCGTGATAATCCCAAGACTGAAAGACAACAGCGAAACGAACAGACTAGAAAAAGATTAAAAGATGTCACAGCAAGAAATCTTGGTGTTATGCATTGCTGACAATAGCGAAACATTTTGGTTTGTGTACTGTGATACTTAAGTATTTCCCCTTCATCCTTTTAGTATTGATATGGGTTTATCTCCTTTAATTCACTTATTGGTATTCATAAATATTCTGTCTGACGGTAATTTGCATTCTGATGGAATAAATTTCGCAGATTATTAGATTCCATTTCATTAATAGTATAAATTTCTGACCTTGAATGCGGAGGTCTTCACTAATGCTTCTGATTTAATGATAATAACGCAACCCGCGTCTTTACTAAGTGAAATTCACTTTTAAGGAACGTAGTACTGTTATCCCTGACACAGTACTCGTTAAAGCCTGTGCTATGGTAAGTGAGCGGGATTCACCTTATGAGAAAGGATTTTCGCATAGATATCGACCGCGTGTACCTGAATGGTGGCAAATCAGACTTACATCCACTCTGTAATAACAATGATACGTCAAGTAAGTTCGAAACGCAATCACACGTCAGGATGGATCAAAAGGAAACCAGAAAATGTTACCAATGTGACAATAATAATACGGTCGCCAGCCTAATTAGGCATTAACTGAGTTCATTCCTGGTACAATTTGGTATATATTCACGCAAAACAACAAGTTGTAACACTGCATAATAAATTAGAATTTTAGAACCAGAAAATCTATTGAACTGATAGTTTCACGTTCTGTACTGATATGTAAAATCATGAATACATAACACTACACTATAATGTTTACTACAAAACTTTATACTGTCTATTAATCTAATTAAAATCGGAGCCGGTCGGGGTGGTCTAGCGGTTCTAGGCGCTCAGTTCGGAACCGCGCGACTGCTACTGTCGCAGGTTCGAATCCTGCCTTGGGCATGGATGTGTGTGATGTCCTTAGGTTAGTTAGGTTTAAGTAGTTCTAAGTTCTAGGGGACTGATGACCATAGTTGTTAAGTCCCATAGTGCTCAGAGCCATTTTGATTAAAATCGGGCATATGTTACCCTAGAAATTGTACTTTCATGTTACGACACAAAATGTCAATTTTGATGAAGATAAAACACTGATAAATTTTGACTTTTATATTAACTTTAACTTTTGCTGGTCAAACCAATTTAGCACGCTTCAGAATTCAAATGAATGAATGGGGAACCCTGAAAGTGTTATGATCTCTGTATTTTTAAAAAAATGATTACTGAAATTATTATTCATTCAAGATTTCCAGCATATAAGTTACTACTCTTGTCATTTTATTTACTGCTCATTTAAATGCCTTTAAATCTGTCTCGAAATAATAAACTTCATTACTATGTCAATACTAAAGTTATCTTTCGTCTTCGTTAGACCTTCGCTATTCATTTACTGGTTCATTAACAAAACATTTCTTAAACACTATTCTAATACAGCTAGTTCGGCAAATAATTATTATTAATACAAATTTTAATTTTCTTTTCGGGACACTCGGATTGCACCACGTTTGGAAAGGACCCTGTCTAGGTTAGTTGTGCGGATAATTAAATGATAAAGAAGTTCTGGTAAAATTTAGGTAATTATTGCACCAAACAAACACAGTTCACTCTCTGATCCATACGAATACAGTACTAAAAGTTTCAACCTGCTAGTATCGATGTGGCGGTTGGCGGGCGGCAAGATGGTGAGGCACAGAGCACACACTCAACCACAGCTATGGCTTTTGACGTATCGGCACTTTAATTCTTCTCAGCGTCGCAATACTTTTCCATTTAGTGCCTATGGAACTTTGCCATGCTGTGTGGGAACGGCATACCCGAGGCTCAGTGAAGCTATGTCTTCCAGGAGAGCCTCCTCGCTCCAGAAGGTGTTGCTCAAACCAGTGCAAAACTCCAACAACTACTGAGCCCGTTGTGCCGTGCAGTGCCCGCGCGCATTTTCCCGCGCTCGCCTGCCATCCACCTCTTGCCGCTCCCTGACAGACCAGATATTCACCCGAGGTTTTGCATTCTACATGTCCTAACACATTGCCTACGTATGGATCAGACGCCCAGTTACAATTTTAAATATCTTACAACACTTTCAACATTTGTTACATTTCAATTCTATTACAACATTACTTGACATTTGACATAAACATTAATATTCACATTGAAACTTATTTAAAGTTTTCTTAACATTATGGCATAAAATGAAAATAAATGAAATCAGAACATCAATTACACAAATTTATGGTAAAATCAGATGAAAAGAATTACTTATGTTTACAATAGTAGGTAACCACTCTACTTACGGATTTCTACTAGCGTCCATGCTAGCATAGCGATAGAATGTGCGTATTATTTAAAGACGTTGCGCCGGCAGAAGTAGCCGTGCGGTTAAAGGCGCTGCAGTCTGGAACCGCAAGACCTCTACGGTCGCAGGTTCGAATCCTGCCTCGGGCATGGATGTTTGTGATGTCCTTAGGTTAGTTAGGTTTAACTAGTTCTAAGTTCTAGGGGACTAATGACATCAGCAGTTGAGTCCCATAGTGCTCAGAGCCATTTAAGGACGTTGCTGTGGACAAAATTTATTTAAGTAAGTAGTTTAAATTTTCCAATTTTAACATTTTTGTTGACACAGGACCGGAAACTTTTGTAACATGTCTAGAAGTGTTTATTAACAAATCTTTAACAGTTTCAGTACATATGTTTGGCGACTGGTTTCAAACCATCTGGTTCTTTCTCAGGCCTGGCCTACTGAGGTTACACTGAAAGTGTCACATCTTACTAAAAAAACTTCGCAATGGCAATACATGCTTTATAAAGTGTTGGCAGATGACTATCACAATTAAAATTTGCTTACTTAGCAAGTCAGAATGAAATAAGTCTGATTCTGACTAATATTTCTGAATTAATCAAAGTAACTTTACTATTGTATTACTGAATGCAATTCGCTTTCAAACAACGTAGTAAGTTCTGCAACTACTCATCTTACAACTTTTTGTCAGCGTCTGTATTGGTATACGTACTGCATGTGTATATTATCTGAGGTCGCTAGTATGGGCAAATACTAAGTAAGTAGTTAGAATTTTCCAGTTTCAACTTAGCATTTTTTTCTGACTTGCTAAGTAAGCATATTTTAATTATCAAAGTCATCTTCGAATATTTTGTGAAGCATGTATTGCCAGTTTGATGTTTTTTATCAACATCATCCACTTTCAGTGTGACATCAGTAGGCCAGGATTGACAACGAACCAGTTGGTTTGAAACTAGTCGTCAAACATATGCACTGCAACTGTGACAGATGTGGTAATCTACCCTTGACGAAGTGTAGAATTTTGTTTTTGTTAAATAAACGGGAGGCAACACCTAATAGAAAGAATCTGGCCTTGAATTAAAACACCTTCAATAATACAGCGGCAATAAAGCTCGATCTTCTGGCCATCAGAAAACACACGTTACAATACTGAAAAAAAAACACGCTCTCTAGATCGCTATATAAAAGAAAAAATTTTCAACATATGATATGATTAATTAATTCTATAAATAATAACAATTAAATAGTTAATTAACTGAAACGCTATTGGCGTAGTGCAGCATTTCATAGGAATTACAAATCACTCAGGTCTGCACGGTAAACGCTTACATACGCTTACATGAATTGCAATTAGCTAAAAATAACAAAAAGCAAGTGGGGAGAAATCAGTACGTTCCGCGCTTATATAACAGAATCGTAGATACAAAATTTTCATACACTAAGTATGCAGTTACATATTATCACTGATAAAAGTATGAAAGATATTGGTAAGATAATGGTCTTTCATACATATATTAAACTGTCTGATAATGTTTGGAAATCTATTACAATACACTGTTATGTCAGTGAACTGTATATTACGATAAACATGTTCAGCCGTGCGTGGCTCGCGGTCATGACGTTTGTTGCTCGTCATCTTGTCTTATGGTTCTGTGCCTCTTTTATTTTTAATTCCATTTCCTGGCGTCAGTTGCTGGTTTGCTTGCCCGTGAGTGGCAGCAGCAGCGCTTATATAAGTGCACTGTCGTATTATCTCTGGAGCGACCGCTACTATTTCCGGGTCGTGGCCTGTCGGAGACGAAGCGCAAGTGAGGTGCGGACAGCCAGTGCTCGCCGACCGACCACTGGTAACACACATGAGCTGTCCGACGGAAGGAGATTGGAGCGGGACGACCATTGATTGGTCGTCTCATGGGGCGACGTGTATTTGGTCTTTTGACCGTTTCTGGGCCTCGTCAGTTGGTCATCTTGCCGGACGTGGGTCGGTTACATCCTTGTGCAGAGATGTCGTGGCCAATGCGCAAGAGTTACCACCTCTTCATGGTTGGGTCCGAGCCAGTGTGGCCGGGTCGCCGTGTCAACGAATTCCGACGGATATCGAGTTAAGTCGGGTTGGAGCTGCAGTCAGCTTCGGACAGCAAAGACTCGCCTGATCTTTGCCGACACACGTAACTTCAGTGGCAACGACCTGGGTCGGTCGATCGGTCGGTCGTCTCATCGGACGACGTGTATTTGGTCGCCGGCCGCTTGTAGAAACTCTCTGTGTGTCGAATTCATTCATCCTTGTTGTTCCACAGTGATTGCTTTTACGAATGTTCGAGTTCTTGTGCAAGTGTGTTTACGTGGAACTGTGGGCAGCTTCCCTGATTTCCACAGAGCAGATCAGTGCTGTCAGCGTACTGGAGTAGTCAGTCGGTCGGTTGAAATAGAGCAGCGAGTGTGTCTGGTGGGAGGTGATTAGGCTGTTGGTTGGTTCTTCAGCCGTCCGTAGGTCGTGTTGCCACCAGATTGTTTAGTGTTACGCTTGGCTACCTGTCTCACCTAAACAGTTGTTAGAGTTTCCTCCTCAGGCCGACCCTTGGAACACTTCTGAGCACCACTGTTTGTTGTTTGTGATTGTCATTTTATTTGGTCGCAGGTACTATGACTGGCCTTCAGCCGTGTATTAATACTGTCTGTTTTATGTGTAGTATATGGCCTTCAGCCTAACCTCATATCAACTATTTTAAGATAAGGCCTTCAGGCGTGTTTTATTTGAAATTCTTGTTACTCTGTATTATGACCCGCCAAACATAGAGTTTATGGCGGGTCGTGGCCCATCGAACATGGGCCGGTGTGAGGTGGAGGTTACACCATTAAGTTAAGTAGTGGTTTAGACTTTGTACACATGTACTGTTTGTGTTTTCCCTTTTATTCGTTTATAAATGTATAGCTATAGTGTTCTTTAAATCATTGACAAAGGTTTTCTTAGGCACTTGTGGGTTTTATTGTTCTGAAGAAGGTGTAGTTATGTACGCCGAAACCTAGGTTAACACTAGGTGCTTTTTACGCAATCGAGGCGGGTTTCTAGTTTTTTAATATATTAACTAACGATTGCTGACGCGCTGCGATGTTGAAGGTTCTTTCACATGGCAAGTCTAATAGAGTAGCTAACGATGTTTCTATAATGAAAGTACTATGACAGGTTCAAATGGCTCTCAGCACTATGGGACTTAACTTCTGAGGTCATTAGTCCCCTAGAACTTAGAACTACTTAATCCTAACTAAGCTAAGGACATCACACACATCCATGCCCGTTGCAGCATTCGAACCTGCGACCGCAGCGGTCGCGCGCTTCCCGCTACTATGATAGAAATTACTCTATTTTGTATCAAAATCTTAAAATTTAGGTAAAGTTAGTCCTCTGCATCCACCTCCGTAGTCAACGTCGCTAACACACACTTAAACAGTGGTATTCTATCTGTAAGTATGGAGCTGGTTCGGATCCAGGATACAGAAGAAATTTTGACGTTCAATATTTGCAAGACAAGGGGAGAAGAGACTTTGGCGTGAACTTCCTGATCACGTGACACCGTGCCGAAGTCTCAGATTAACTTCCATACCGCTCCTCTGTGCCTCATGAAGGTAGCGAGCTCACATGTAAATATCAATGGTGATCCGTACGTCCTATGGCGACGTTAAACTGGGCAGCCGCCTTGGTGTTATTCGACAGCAACAGGCTATGAGTGGGAATAGTTTTCACGATCTCTCATTATCATAAAACACAAATACAACGCAACACTGTACGAGCAAACAGAGTTCTCTACATGGGCGCACACACTTGACACTTCGTAAAGTTGGAGACAGGCGAAGGCGACCCACTCCAACTAGGTCCTTGAGCAAGATGGCAAAGTGGTCTTCCCGAACCTGACCCAATGCTTATTTCCTAAATAGACGTCCAGCATCGATTAAAGACCTTCGTATTATTTTTATTTCATTTACTCTTCCTTACCATTTGGCGTGATAGTACCATAGTAAAGCCATGATAACTTCTTCAAAGGAGACTACCAACGTTCGTATTTTAACAATATATGAACCTTATCATAAAAATGTTCACTGTCCTCAAGGACAAACGGTTTTACAAAGCAGTATACCATGTGATATTTAGTAAAACATAAATATGCCCCTCCTAGACAAGGACTAACTTTGAAATACGTTGTTGTTGTTGTTGTGGTTACGTTACATGCAACAAAAGTAGACCGTCGAAATTCTATAAAATATAGAGTGAGCTAGACAATGAAATACCTCAGAATACCTCAGAATATACAGAATATACGGACATATTTAAAAAAACGCGAAAATATGTGTTCATTATTTTTAAAAAATGCTGTCCAGCAATTGAAAAATTTAAATGATTTGCATTTCTCGTGTGGGGTTTGCTAGTCACCCATTGGGCGCCTCCCCAGGTGGCGGATAGGGGAATGCTCTCTAGATATAGAGGGTACCGGGGAAATTAAATACCCGGGGTGGACCAAAACTAGCACGGGAAGGAGAGGCTCGCTCAGCTGCAGTGAAGGCAACCCTCCTAGGGGTAGAGTACCCCAAAATCAAGACTCCTGGTCCTCCAGGTTGGGGGGGGGGGGGGGGTTGTGCAGAGGGCTACCAACCCACTCGTGTAAAAAAAAAAAAAAAAAAACGAAACGGTCAGGATACTTAATGCCAGCCTCGGAAACAGGACAGGATTTACTGGAACAAAAACTGGCAAAGCTACAAGGATTTCTCTTTTGGATCATTGAATATTAGAAGCCTGTATCGTCCTGGAACAGCCAAAATACTAGCAAACGAATTAAGAAAATATAGAGTGCAACTGGTAGCTCTCCAAGAAGTAAGATGGCAGGGAACAGGTTCACTGAAAATAGCAGACGGGACAATAATGTATGGAGACTGCGACCAGCGCCATGAATTTTGAACCAGTTTCTACATTCATAAATAAATAGATGACTCAGTAAGGGAGTTCAAACATGTTAATAACCGTATATCATACATAACTATCCAGACGCAGTGGTTAGACATTACATTTCTAAATGCACACGCACCCACAGAAGATAAGGATGACAACACGAAAGAAGAATTCTACAGCCAACTGGAACAAACGTACAACCATCGGAAATTTTAGCTTACACGAGGAAAGTTCAGAGAATGGGGTTCAACTTATTCCAAAATAGCATTAAAGATGTCAGAACCTTTAGGGGAGCGGATTGTGACACAGACCATATGTTAATGATATCAAAAATTAAAGTGAAACTCAAAAGGAAAGTAAATAGAAATAAATAGGAAATTACAAGATATAACATAGGAAACCCGGCGAAAGTAGATATAAAAGAAAATTTTACAAAAGAAATAAAAAGCAACCTAACAAAACCGAGACTGACCAATGCAGAACACAGGATGTCGAAAGCAGATGG
This sequence comes from Schistocerca serialis cubense, assembly GCF_023864345.2. Classification (NCBI taxonomy): domain Eukaryota; kingdom Metazoa; phylum Arthropoda; class Insecta; order Orthoptera; family Acrididae; genus Schistocerca; species Schistocerca serialis. The sequence goes on from NC_064645.1 coordinate 444,927,392, forward strand.
AGACACCTGAAGGGCTGTATTCAAGATGCAGCTTCCAAAATCATAGGTGAAAGAAAATGACTTAATAAAATTTGGTTTGACACAAAATGTCAAGAAAAAGTGCTGGAAAGAAGAAATGCAAGGAATGCATGGATTAAAGAAACGGACAATATGACATTGAAGGAAAGATACTATGAACTCCGCCAAGAAACACAAAGAACCCTAAGACAAGAGAAAAGAGAATACTATAACAATATGATAATAGAAGCAGAGGATGATTTCCAACATCACAGGACAAGGCAGATGTATCAAAATATAAAAAAATCCTTTGGTAAATTCAATAAAAGGGAACTGTTTATAAAAGATCAGTATGGGGAAATATTGACCAACAAAAGTGACATACGAAACAGATGGAAGACATACTTTTCACAGCTTCTCAACTGCAATGACGTACACTCTTACTTTAAATTCGAAGAACCTGATACAATTGATACAGCTGATACTGTTACTACCCCAACAGTAAATGAAATACAGCAAGCAATAAAGAAATTAAAGAATAACAAGGCTTGTGGCGAGGACAAGATATACGCTGAGTTACTAAAGAATGGAGGCCTACAACTGGAATTAGAAATACAGGCGTTTTAATAGAAACAATTTGGGAGACGGAAACCATTCCTGCAGATTGGAAAACTGCAAGTGTGTGCCCCATATTTAAGAAGAATGATCCACTAGTTTGTGATAACTACAGAGGAATTGCCTTTCTGGATGTCACCTACAAAATCTTATCAAGCTGCCTATTAAACAGGCTGATACCAATAACAGAAGAACTGATTGGGGACTACCAATGCGTTTTCCGCAGAAACAGATCTACATTAGATCACTTATTCACCCTAAGACTAGTAACTGAGAAGGCATGGGAATTCAGTGTAGATGCCCACATACTATTCGTAGATTTTAAAAAGGCCTATGATAGCATGCACTCCTAAATATAATGAAGGAATTTAAAATACCATCAAAATTAATCAGATTAGTTAAAATGTGTATCGATGAAACTTTATGTCACATAAAGACACCGGTAGGAGAAACTGAAGATTTTAAGGTGTACACTGGGCTGAGACAAGGGGATGCCATTTCACCTATTTTATTTAACCTTGTTCTAGAGAAGATTTATAGAGAATTTTCTAAAACCAGTCCACAAGGAATCCAGCTACGGGATGTGAACCATACAAGACTTGCCTATGCAGATGATGTAGCACTAATATGTAGTTCCAAAAGAGAATTAATCAGAATGATGCAAAATTTCTACAAAATTGGTGTGAAAATAGGATTACATGTTAATGAAGAAAAGACAATACCTGCCCATAAGTAAGAGAACCAGAAAAGATGCATCTCTGACTGTAGATGGATTCAGTTTCAAGACTGTTAACCACTTCAAGTACCTAGGAAGTGTTTTTAGTAATAAGAACAGAACAGATATAGAAACAGATGCCCGTTTATCAACAGCAAATAAGACACTTTTTAGTTTCATCAAAATTCTAAGAAAAAGATCACTTAGCAGTAACTTCAAAATCCGCTTATATCAATCGACCATTATACCTGTGATGTTATGTGGATGTCAAATAGTAATATTTAGAAAGAAAGATGAAGAAAAACTGTTAATATTCGAAAGAAAAGTACAAAGGAAAATTTTTGGAACTGTATATGACGAAAATAACATGGAATGGAGAATAAGAAGAAATGAAGAATTAAGAGGGCTGTACAAACAGCGTAACATCGTCGAAGTGCTCAAGAGGAGAAGGTTGAATTGGGCAGGCCATGTAGCAAGAATGACAGAGAATAGACTACCTAGAATGGCTTTCAGCAGAACAATAGAAGGAACGAGAAGAAGAGGGAGACCCAGAATCAGATGGCGGGATAACATTCAGGAGGACACAATGAGGATGAACAGCAGCAGCAACTGGACAAACAGCGCGTTGGACAGGCAGAAGGGGAGGAGGCTCATAGAGCAGGCGTATGGTCGATAAGGCCCTTGCCACATGTAAAGTAAAAGTAAAAGTATGGAAATGATTTGCATTTATGGTGAAAATAACACGAACGTCGATAATGCTGTAACGCTTTATACTGAACGTTTTCCAAACAGGATGCAGTCACGCGCTATTTTCATCGGGTACTGTACAACCACGAAGAAGGAACTGCCGAAGAACATTTATTGGAGAGAAAACGAAATTGCGGTATTAGCTGAGGTAAATTGTAACCTCCACATTAGCACCCGGCAATTAAGTTGTGAATCAAGAGTTACTCAGTTATTTGCTGAATTCTGAAACGTAAAAATACCAGGTTCATATTTACCTTTATCAGGAAATTCATGGCAATGATTTTCAGAAGGTAGTTACATTTGGCCAGTGATCGATTCATCAAGTACAGAGACCCCAGTTCCTTTGTTCAAGAATTATTCTCTAACGAGTCGACCTTCACGAGAGCTATTTTATGATTAATCGGCACAGCATGCATTATAGGAATGTGGAAAACCCATAGGTCCGTTGTTTAGCTTCGGCACCTTAAAGGATGATAAATACTGAACATTCTGAGACGACGGACGAACTTTTACTGTTGCTTGCAGTCCTTGCCTCGGACTTGTGATAAACAATGTGGTTTCATTATTCTGTTATTTCAATCTTAGGAGTAATTTTCAGCACTTGTAGTGTATATTTCAGAACAAAATTTGTTCGTTCGTTGCAAATAAATTTTTATTCCTCTTTACCGGTTTCAACAAATTAATTTGTTATCTTCAGAAGCCGACGAAATTAGGGCTGTTATAAACCTGAAGATCTTGACTACACATTTATCTAAAATGTAATATATTATAGAAACTTACTTACTATTGGTTTAGCTGATGTTAATATCTTCATCATAGAAGAGTAATGCCATGATATATCCGGAAATGGACATACGGGCTAATTTTCACATTTCATGAGCACGGGAAAAAAGTGTGTATCAGTTTTTGTTAGTGCAGGTTGCTTACAGCAGGGGAAAGTGTGAACTCAGGGGTAAACCTATTGTTCTCTTTTGATTGAGAGGTTATGGCCCCCTGGGGGATCATCCTTCCTTTTGATTAACAGGTCCTTAACCAATCGTCCGCTCACCCCTCCCCTCCTCATCCTCCTCATATAGGTAAGAAAATGGGGGTACTATACTTTCAACTACCCAGTTTCAACTACATATAGAGCCCCCAACTACACACATTCCCCATCTGAAATACATGGATATGGATCAATATATATAGAAAATCCTTTAGGAGTTTTGGTAGGGTAACGAATGAGATGGGTAAATATTCTAGTACAAAATATTTATTAACTTTCGTATATACATTTACACACAGAAAACAACTATTTCATTACTTTTGTTAGATGTAGTTTTAAGAAAGACCAATGTAATTTTTAACTTATAGCGTAAATCCACATATGAATCATCTATTTCTTTCTCCAGCCAGTAATATTACAAATACAGAGAAGGTATGTTCTCGAATTCCATTACATAACTACTTTCTCCTGTAAGTTATCTCTTTTTATGGCTTTAACAATTAGTTCTGCTCCTTCCGGCAGTTCTCCTAGATGAGCGCATTCAGTGATTTTAATATTTCCTCTTATTTCCTGCATATCGTTGTTATTATAAAACCACGTATCTTCCTGGGTGTAGGCTGCCAGTTTTTCTGCTGCACTTTCTTGTGGAATTTCGGTAGGGCAATTTAAGTTTACAATATTTACAAATGAATTGCTATTGAAGGGCGTTATTTCGTCGGTTTTAAGCACTGCAAACGGTTGTTATGTTGCCATGTGTTTAATATCAAGCCCCCACATTTCGATATAATGTATCCAACCTTTTTAAGCAAATCCAAGGAGGAATGGAGTTTTATAAACAGATTTTTCGTGTGTCCTTTAACACAGGAAACGTGCTACAATCCACCGTTTTCGTCCAGTACGCCAACATATGGCCATTTACCACTGCTCTTTTCAGTAAATACTATTAGCTTGTATTTCCCAGTAGTAGCTACGAGTAGATTTCTCCATACACTGTGTTTAAACCTACACATAAACTTAGACTGCACATCCACAATAGCTTCTTCCTTTTCCAATTCCATCATACATTCTTCCTTTATGGTAGTTGTCTTCTCCATATGCTCCAGTTTTCTTTTCTTTATTTGCATGTCCTCTATTTCCATATTCCTTTTCCGTGCACATAACACATTAACTGCACATAAAGCTGTAAATTCTTTAACAGGGAATAGTGTAACTCAGTTTGACACATTGGTTATTTTTCTGAGGACATTGTCTCTGTCAACCAACTCTAATTCTACATTACCTGTATCGGACGGTATTATGGAGAACAATATTCTAGAGTGAAGAAAGGAAGTTTCTCCTGCTTTAACATATTACTTCTGTTTAAAAGTTATATCGTCTTTATTGGAGTCATAGTTAGGAATCTCCACGTAGCTTATAGATAATTAAAACTGTATGCTGATTGAACATAGCTGATGACCTTTTCTCAATCTGGAGTATCTGGGAGACTTACTTGTACACTTGTCAATTTCCGGGTATTCTTATTACCCCAGTACACAAACTGCAAAACGTTATTAAACACAACACAACAACTGTTCTGTAAGTTATCCGTTAACCGAGGCCACATGGAAGCAAGTGGAACAGAGTAAAGTGGAGCACATTGTAAATGCTGTTTGTTGGCATCTAATATACGTAAACACTATTTCGCTGTGTCGAATACACGATCCATTCATTAGTTGTATACTGTAGCCTCCAACCAGCTGCTCAGCCAAAGTTTCTCGCAGTGGTATACCTGGAAACTTCATAAAATCTGTAATGTTGTTACCGATATCTTTTTTCACTCCTGGACTTGTGATCTGACATGTAAATTTGTAATATATCTTTACTCCACAGTTGAAACTTAACCACGTTAGACAGTCTATTCCAACTGTCTTACAGTTGTCCACAATAACATTCCTGTTTCACCTGCGATCTCCTTCCACGCAGAACTCGTAGGCTGATAAACTGTCACACGTCTCCATTTTATTAAAAATTTCGGCAAAGTGGACAGGTGTACAAGTAAGTCTCCCAGATACTCCAGACTGAGAAAAGCTCTTCAGTTATGTTCTGTCTGCATACAGTTTTAACTATCTGCGTATAAATTACGTGGACATCCTTAACTCTGACTCCAATAAGGGCGATATAACTATTTCACAGAAGTGTTAAATAAAGACAGACTTATTTTTTTTGTAGTAGCAGAAGAGCCAACACTGTGTTACGAGTAGAGGCCGAAATGCACGCGTTTTAGCTCAAGCAGGCTAGCGTGAGGAGGGAAGAACTATACTGACGTGAGGTCTGGCACATGACAAGGAATGAGAATTTAGAAAGCGGAGATAATTAGTTTGATCCTTAACTTTAATCCATTAATGATGAACGGCGCTCTTGACGGAACATGATTCAGAATATTATCTGTTCAGAATGCATTCATGAAGTCATTATAGTTACTGAATATGGCACCTTGCTAGGGCGTAGCAAATGACGTAGCTGAAGGCTATGCTAAACTGTCGTCTCTGCAAATGAGAGCGTATGTAGACAGTGAACCATCGCTAGCAAAGTCGGCTGTACAACTGGGATGACAGCTAGGGAATCTCTCTAGACTATACCTGCCGTGTGGCGGCGCTCAGTCTGCAATCACTGATAGAGGCGACACGCGGGTCCGACGTATACTAACGGACCGCGGCCGATTTAAAGGCTACCACCTAGCAAGTGTGGTATCTGGCGGTGACATTTTTCTCACTCTAGAACATTGTTCTCCACAATACCGTGCGACATAGATATTGCAGAATTATGGTTCGTTGACACAGACAATGTTATACCACAAGCCATAAGAAAAAGAACCAATGTGTAAAATTACACCTTTAAGTGCAGTTAACGTGTTATGCGCACAGAAAAGGAAACTGGAAAAGGAGAACCTTGAAGTTAAGAAAAGAAAACTGGAGTATATGGAGAAGACAAATACCATAAAGGAAGAATGTATGATGGAATTAGAAGAGGAAGAAGCTATTGCGGATGTGCAATCCAGGTTTAGACGTGGGTTTAAAGACAGTGTATGGAGACATCTACTCGTAGCTACGGCTGGAGAATACAAGATGATAGCATTTACTGAAAAGAGAAGTGGTAAGTGGCCATGTGCTGGAGTACTAGCCAAAAACGGTGGATTGGAGCACGATTACTTTGTTAAAGGACACATGAAAAATCTTTTTATGAAGCTCCATTCCTCCTAGGTTGTGGTTAGAAAGGATGGTGACATTATACCGAAATGCGGTGGTCTTCATGTCATACACTTAGCAACACAACAACAGACTAAAAAAGAGGAAGGGGCCACAGTAGATTAGGAATGAGTAGCATTAAGAGATGATATAATGAAGATAGCAAACGATCAAATAGGTAAAAAGACAATTCCTAGTATGAACCCTTTGCTAGCACAGGAGATATTGAATTTAACTGTTGAAAGCAGAAAATGTAAAAATGTAGCAAATGAAGCAGGCGAAAGGAAATACAAACGTCTAAAATGTAAGGTTGACAGTAAGTGCAAAACTGATGAGCGAAAACGGCTAGAGGACAAATGTAAAGTTTTAGAGGCATGTGAATCGTTAGAACCACTGGTAGCCTCGGGATAGCTACCCGTGGCAAAAACACTCCATATGGTAAGCACGGTGTATGAGACAGATAAAATACCCTCAGAACTCATGAATATTATACTAATTCCAATTCCAAAGAAGGTTGATACTAACAGATGTGAACGTTACCGAACTTTAAGTGTAATAAGTCATGGCTGCAAAATACGAACACGAATTCTTTACAGAAGAATGGAGGCACTGGTAGAAGCCGACATTGGGAAAGATCAGTTTAAGTTATGGAGAAATGTAGAAATACGTAAGGCTATACTGAACCTACGACTTACTTCAGAATATAGGTTCAGGAAGGGCAAACCTACGTTTACAGCATTTCTAGACTTACAAGGAACATCTCGAGTGTGATGTCGTAGGAGGCCAGTGACGTACCAGGTATTGGTTCAAATGGCTCTGGGCACTATGGGACTTAACATCTGAGGTCATCAGTCCCCAAGAACTTAGAACTACTTAAACCTCACTAACCTAAGGACATCACACACATCCATGGCCGAGGCAGGATTCGAACCTGCGACCGTAGCAGTTGCGCGGTTCTGGACTGAAGCACCTAGAACCGCTCGGCCACCGAGGCTAGCACCTAGTATTGTCTACCATGCAACCTCAATATTGGTTGCTGAAGGCAACAGGTGGCGGGACTGGAGGTATCCAATGGTGGTGAACACAGCATGAGGCTATGGAGCGTAGTTGAACTGTTTAGTCGACGAGTAACTTGCAGTAGTGCTACAGGGCTAGTGGTGTTGATACAAAGAAGAGCACTTGCGACGATAAACAAAGAAAGCATGTTGATGTTTCGTCAGAAAGGAACCAAAGGAATTTCGCAGAGTGAGAAAGAAGTTGCAGATGAAATATTAGCGTTTCTGCAAGATGAGTCAGTGGAATGTGTGGCGTCGTATACGCTGGACTGGACGCACAATATACATGAGGAGTACAATGATGACGAAACGTGCATAACATGTAAACATGATAACTGAAATAGGTGTTGAGGCATGTAATTCATCATCCTTGTCGGACAGGGAGCCACTGAAACGTAGTAAAGGACTATCGTTGTCCAAGGTGCAAAACATATCGTACATGAAAGAAAATTCGCAGCACAGTAAACAAACAATTTCGTGCCACTGTCAGAACCCCCCTCTCCTGTTACAGTCGCGTATGGTTCGCGGGAAGAAAGACTGCCGGAAAGCCTCCGTGCGCCCTTGAATCTCTCTAATTTTACATTCGTGATCTCCTCGGGAGGTATAAGTAGGGGGAAGCAATATATTCCATACCTCATCCAGAAACGCACCCTCTAGAAATCTCGATAGCAAGCTACACCGCGATGCGGAGCGCCTCTCTTGCAGAGTCTGCCGCTTGAGTTTGCTGAACATCTCCGTAACGCTATCACACTTACCAAATAACCCTGTGACGAAACGCGCCGCTCTTCTTTGGATCTTCTCTACCTGCTTGCGACCGAACCGCCGAATCTTTCCATCAGTAAATGGGGTATGTTCTCAACTGACTCGGTTGTTTTAACCTCCTCCACTGACGGAATGACCCGCTTCCTACTTCCGTATGTATAAAGCCAATACGGACTTGTAGCTGTCACGCCTTTGCGCTTACTGCTACGTATTTTAACCGTAAATAGCTCAGTCCTAATGGTAAGAGGTAGTACTGAATTCACGTTATTAATCTTTGAATACAGCACAGCTGCCACAAGCTCAGCTCACTTTTACTCCACTCCTACCCTCGCCATTGCACCACATTAACTAGGTGCTACATGGACCTTGCTAAATTCACTTGCGTATACATTTTTGACCGTTACTCGCCAGTATTTACCTAATGATTAGTACACTCCTAACCGGACTATTTCCCAAAGAGCTGTGATGATTGAACGGGTTCGATCCATGGCCTACAGTGTCCTACAGTTCACACGGTAACACTGCCTACCTGAACCACTTAACTTGGTAGTGAGCTTATGTATCCAATCACCACTGCTAGCAGCAGTGGATAATCCTATCAGCACGACGAGAGCAGCAGACTTACCGTCGAATCCTCCTGAAAATACTTATAACTACGGTCGCCAGCTCTGAAGGAGCGAAAGAATAAATCAATTTTTTGGCTCGTTTCAAAGTGAAACGGCTTGAGTTGAATTTAAACTTAATTCTGAATATTACTATTTCTGATCATTCTAGGTGATTCTACAAAGCAAATACTCTCTCAATTTCTGTGAGTTGGCTTGGTAATTACCACCAAGACAATTTATGCAATTTAGGTTAACAAAATTCTATCCTTCAACTTATTTAATGATTTTGGATATTACTCTTTGGACAATTGATATAGAATTAGTTAAGTGACTTTACTTGAAAGGTTACTCAGAAAAATTTAAGTAACTATAAATAGGCGACTCATTCTGGTGTGACCATTGCTCTTTTCAACATTCTTATACGCTAAAGTATTCTACAACCAAAAGAATTGTAAATGAAAGAGGCGATGGTGGCCTCAGTCTGATTTCACTACACTATGTTTGAGGTTACTACACTTTACAATGAACAACATGCATCATAATTTTACTCATTACTATATTCTGTCCTCTGCACTTGCATAAAAGAAAACTGGTATTCTCCTTTTACATGTATACAAAGTTCGACTTAACAATTGCAAGCAGTCTTGCCTTGGGTAGACGTGTCGGTGCTGGTGGTGAGATGCATGTGGCTAACGCAGCTCTTCATGCCTCATGCCTTTAATGGCGGCTGGAACTACGAGCTGTAGCACTCGTATAAGCTACTGCACGTCCGCCATAAAATCTGGGCACAGGAACTCTTACAATCAGCCCCAGTGGCATAGAGACGGCTTCGACAACCATTCGTCGCGTTCTACTCCACAAACGGCGACGATATTCGCCTCTTCGCTGTTGCACAATCACTTTAGCGTGAGCACAGTTACGCACGTCCGATCACGTCAACACTCCCCAGGCCATTTCATTGTTCAGTCCGTGTGTCTCCAGCTACCTCTAGCTACGCTCGTATCACCAAGAGTGGGGCGTTCCCCTACCACCTTTTCACCGAAATCATTTAGTATTTAAGAATATTTATATTTATTACCCTGGAGTTCATACCAGTAATAATAATTTACTACTAGCGCATTATAACATAAAATCATACAGTAATAACTTATAATTACCAAGAAAAGTAATACATTTGACTCTGAGAGCTTAGTGCATTGTCTGACAGGTAGCGCTAATTCCCAGTTTCGCCAATAGATGGCATCAGGGTGCACTCCCTGGCAGTCTCACACCAGCGCGCCCGTTTCCGACGCGCGGGCTCCAAATTACTGTCAGCCCACCATCATTTCAGTTCCGTTACACATGCCCCACTTCTTATTGAAGTATCTAACAGTGATAATTCAATAAGAAATCTCTCCTATAATGAATCTGAAATTTTCGTTAAGCTTTTTACCAAGGGTTTTCCCTTTCTTACTGATACACCTCGATACTTATATTACATATTTAAAATTAAACACCAATTCTTTCTCTCTTTCCTGCTAAACATTACATAAATGATTTACATATATTCTTTCCAATTTTCTTACTTCTAAACACAGTACACTTTAAACATCTTTTTTTTGTTTTTTTTTTTTTACAAAAATTTTAAATACACTTCTTTCATCTCAGGCAAGTAAAACACACGTTATGCGCCTATTACTTTATTGCCCGTCCTTTTCACTTTACCTCCTCACTTTTCTACCTCTTCCACAACACTTATTTACACATCTATTAAGGCTTTTTTAGAATCTCAGTCTTTCCCAGTCTGCTTAGTCTCTACTTAAACTCGAAGTTTCATTAGAATACTGCAACATATTTTAGTGAACATTTACCTTTCACATATAACAAAAGAAACAAAACTATTTACATATTGGTTTACTTTAATATTTATTTATATATTTATTTTCAATCTGGTAGAATTCGTGGTTCATACCTTTTGAGATCCACTATGTTTCTTACTCCCAGGCGTTTGCCCGTTAATGGGTACTCTAAATAATAAGCATTCACATTGGGTATGGATACTATTTTAAATGGTCCATTATATATATATTTAAATTTGCTGATCTCGTTATTAATTTCACTTGACTTTTCATGTGTTTTTACAAGAACGAGATCACCTATTTTGAATTTAGGATTCCTTACTTTTTCAGCGTGACGACGAATTCTCGCATCTGCTTGTTTTCTCATCTTGTCTTTTACTAAGTTCTTTTTACTATCATAATCTAATTCAACTCTATCTGGAAATTCTAGTAGGTCTTCTACTAGACTTTTACTTCTTGTCTTTTTCTGGATTTCTTGAGCAAATCCAGTGCTCTCGTTTGTTAAAGAATTCATGATTTCTTTGAATTCACTCACATACATGCCCCACTTCTTGTGGTTACTATGGCAGTATGTCCTAAATAACCGACCTATCTCACGCATATATCTTTCTGCCGGATTGCTTGATGGGTGATAAGCTGAGATATGTACCACCTCTACCTGTTTCTCAGTTATCCCATCCTTCCACATTTTTGAGCAAAACTGAACACCATTATCTGATAGTATTCTCTTTGGCTTCCCTACTTTCACAAAATAATCACACACCATTTTATCATACGCAGCTCTGGCAGTAGCTTTTCTCAAGGGATATAGCTTTATATACTTTGAGAAAAGTTCAACTGCTACAAATATGTACACAAAACCCCCCATGGTTTTCGGTAATGGTCCAAAGATATCTACTGCTACTAATTCTAATACTTCATCAGGTTTTATTGATTGCATGGGCCCTTGATTAGTTGCATTTGTTACTTTCGCCTTTTGGCATAGATCACAAGATCTTATCCTCTGTGCTACCCTTCGTGCCATGTTGTTAAAGGTAATGCATTCATCTAACTTATCGGTACACTTCTGTGCAACACAATGGCCATATGCCAAGTGAACATAATCTATCAGCACTTCAGTGTGTTGTTCCGGCCAACATACTCTCCACTTCCCTGGATTATTTAATCTTTGAAGATACAGTACACCTTTATGTATTTTATACGAAGCCCTTATGTTAGTTGCGTCCGGATTGTCAAACTTGACCTTTACCGACTTGAGTGCATCATCATCACTTTGATATCTTCACATATTCCGACATATTTCCCTAATTTTTTCTCTTCCCTCCGCTTTTTTGAAGTAATTCACCTCAAAAACATCTTCCCTAATCTTTACACTTTCTAGTGTCTCACATCCTTCCGGTAATCTCGACAAAGCATCCAGTACTGCATGTTCTTTCCCTTTAACATACTTGATCTCTATATCAAATTGTTGTAAAAACAGCGCCCATCTGGTCAACCTGTTATGTAACAATCTGCAGTCCTTCAAATATATTAAAGCTTTGTGGTCTGTATGGACCACAGTCTTATGTCCCCATAAGAAAAGTTGAAATTTCCTAAAACCCCATACTATAGCTAAAGCCTCCTTCTCTGAAACTGTATAGTTTCTTTCGTACTTAGACATGGTTCTACTCGCAAATGCCATTTGTCTATGAGTTTTTTCCCCATCTATCATTACCTCCTGAAATATGGATACTCCCAATCCATAATCTGAACTATCTGTTGCCATGTGGAATGGTTCACACAGGTCAGGGTGCCATAACTTTACGTTTTTAGCCAAATTGTCTTTTAGCCGGTTGAATGCTGTTTCACATTCCTCAGTCCATATATACACACTGTTCTTCTTAAGTAGTTTGTTCAGATGTGGGCTATTGAACGCCTGATCATCCACATACTTACGATAAAAGGAACGAAGTCCTAGAAACGACTTTAGTTGTTTTTTATTCTTGGGAGCCGGACAATTTCTTATTGCTTTGACTTTATTGGGATCCTTTTCAATTCCATCTGGTGTTACTATGTGACCTAAAAACTTTATTTCTTTCTTCACAAACGCGCATTTTTTCAGGTGCAGTGTCATTCCTCCTTTAATTAAAGCTTTGAACACCCTGTCGCATAACTCTATGTGCTCTTCCCATGTCCTTGTAGCAATTAACAAATCATCTACATAAACCGTGATTAGCGAACTAAGTTTACTCCCTAAAATTTTGTCTAAAGCCCGAATGAACACTGAAACGGAAGTATTTAGGCCAAATGGTACCACTGTGAAATGGTAGCATTTGCCATTGAATAAAAATGCCATGTACTTCCTAGACTCCTCACTTAATGGGATTTGCCAGTATCCTGCAGTTAGGTCTAAACTAGTCATGTACTTAACACCATTAAACTTCTGCAATAAATTATCTATGTTCTCTGAACGATCCAACTCCCTCTTCACCACTTTATTCAGAGTACGAGCATCTATCACTATTCGTACACTTCCATCCTTCTTACCTACTATCACCAGTGGGTTATTATATGGGCTAGAACTCCGTTCAATGACCCCACATGAAACCATTTTTCTATTTCTTTTTGAACTGCTTCTTTCTTAGACAAGGGTACATTATATGGTGGTTTAAAGAAAGGTTCATGCTCCTCTACCTCCATGCAGTACTCATAATTTATCACTCGTCCCAGTTTGTCCGAAAATACCTCCTGATTTTCTTTCAGAATTTGCCATAGATCCTCCCTTTGGGCATCAGATAGTCCTTCCGTTTTTTCCACTACATTTCGAAGGAGTGTCTCCTTATTTCCATCTTCAACTATCTGCCTCACCAGAAACCAATCGAATTTTTGACCTATTCCTGAATCATGATCATCTCTAAATTCTACCCATCCCAGCTGGTTCTCTTCCATTACTCTAGATGATTCAAATGGTATTTCTAATACCGCACTATCAACTTTACAAACTATTATCCCTTTGTCACAATCTATAATTACTTTCTGTTTTATTAACCAGTCAATGCCTAAAATGATCTCGGCACTGAGCTCTGGAACTACTAAAAATGCATTCGAAAATAGCTTGTTTTTTATCTTAAATTCCATCATCACTTGATGTTTAACAGGTTTACTACATTTCCCTGTCGCCCCTATCACTTTAACACCTGTTACTGGCATCATGACTACTCCTCGTTGCTCTTTGATTATCTCAAAAAATGCGTGCGAAATAGCACTTATTTGAGCGCCCGTATCCAACAACACATATAAATCGTACCCACATACATTAATAGGTAGGATTGTTTGCATCCTATTGTCCTCTTTCATACTTTCTTTATCTTCCCATAATAAATCCTTTTCCACCGCCAAGTCTTGCCATATTATTTTTCCGGTTTTTTTATACTGACCATTCCATCTGGAGGTTTCTTTCTCCTTTTCATCCTAAATTCTTTCACCACTTTTTCCAATAGTCCTTCGTCTAGGCTCTTTAATGCCACCTCGTTTTCATTCGAATCTGTCATGCCTGAACTCTCGGTTGCGGAATCGGAAACTTCCTCTACTTCTTTTTCTCCCTGGATGCTTTCTGATGATTCTGACGATAATTCCTCCTCCTTAGAAATATTACCTTCTTCGGATTCAAATAATTCTTGCAAATTATAATCCATTTCTCTACTTTCCCTTTGTTGGATAGTGCATTCGCCACTCTTACTTTCATTATTTTCCCCTACTAATGGAATTCCAGTCTCACTCAATTCATTTGCTTCAGTACTACAGGGATCACAACACTCTTTCTCTTGGTTATATACACTTTCTCTAATTTCTTTAAAAGAATCTTCATCACAGTCATGTACTCTTGCTGTCACTAGGTACACATCATAATCGGTATGGCTCTTTAACACTGTCATATTTGGGTCCAAATTAATCACTTGAGTGGAAGATCTTTCTAATTGTGCTGGCTGGCTTTTGAGCTGATGTACATATTCTGCATACGAGGTAATTTCTGAATCGGCATGCGTCTCTGCACTATGCCCCTTTTTCTTATCCACCCTTTCCTCTTTAATTACTTCTCGATGCGATTCGTCGACTATTCGTATGAACCTTTTACCATAAGTCACATCACTCCTCCCTTGCCCCTGCCTCTCTGCACAGTTGCCATCCCTACCGACAAACAACGCCTTCTCTGACTCTTCCTTCATCAATTCGTCACTCTGACCTCGAATTGTACTTATTTCATTCACGTGAGCCTTCACATCCGACCGATATTCTTTTCCCACTTCATTTCCCTTAATAATTCCTCCCTGCTCTCTCTCCTTTGTTTGTATCCCTGCATTATACTTCGCAAAGTTTCGTTTATGTAACTGCTCTTCAGGCGAACGACGCACTATCCTACTATAGAACTGACTACTCCGATCTTCCCAATATTTGGGCCATTTCTTTCTTTCCGCGCGCGTTAGGCCCTTGACCTGCGCGGTATTTAGTTTTCCTGGTTTTGATAATGCATCCCGTTTCCCTGATAGTGTCCTCTCCCTCGCTGAGAGTTACCTCCCCGACCTCTTCCTCTCATCATGTTAATTTGCGGTTCATTCCTACCACCTTTTACTATTCCATTCTGATTTCTGAAACCTCGAAACTCTCTAGTTTCACGCCACCTATCTTCATTCTCGATTTTTTCTAAAAATTCATCGAATGTTCGATGAGTGCCTCCTACATAACGCTTTCAATCGTCAGGTAGCTTTTTCCATAACTCCCACACTATCTCCGATTCTGATCTACGATCTTTAAGATACTCCAAACGCTTGAACCATCCTTCACAGTATTCTTTCATGAGCCCACGCCCATGTTCTGGCATTCTGGCGACAACGAATTCTCTCCACAACCTATCTCTCTGTTGTGTGCTCCAGAATTCCTCAAGGAACTTTTCTTTGAAGTCTGTAAACTTCAAATTGTCGATATCCAAATTCAATCCCGAACGTTTAGCATGACCTGCTAAAGCATCTATTACTAAATTAATTTTTTCTTTATCCGACATGTCTGTTGGTAAGACACGTTCACAATTTTTTATAAAATCCATTGGATGCCATCCACCTTGTTTCTTTTGAGGATCGTATTTTTCCTCCCTACTCAGTATTTCCGATTTTTGCATTACCAATGGGATACCACTACAGTTAAGAAACGTCAGATTCTGAACTTGCTGACTTAACAATTTTATCTCATTACGCAGTGTATTTTCCTGCTCCTGCACACATGCATCAGAACTCAACATGGTATTGCGCAGTGTTTCAATATAAGCTGCCGTGTCTTTAACAATCTCTTTCTTTACAACTGGTACTATCACCTGTAATTTACTTTCAATTATCGGTTCTAATTTTTCACTAACCAAAGGTTCCACTGATTTCTCTATTCTCTGAATTTCGGTATCAAATCTTTTCTCTATTTCTGTGACTTTTCTCTGAACATTTGTTATTTCAGCCCTAATGCTATTTACTGATTTGTTTACCTCTGTGATACCCTGGCTTTGCGTATTCAAAATATCTAAATTGGCTTTTATTTTACCAGATAGGTTTTCATCCAATTGGGATATATGACTAGCCATTTCTGCTTTCAAACTAGCATTCCCTTCTCGAATTTGCGCCATCATCCTATTTAACAAACTTGTTAATTCCATATCCTCTCCCTTGTGACTTGCATCCACATATACATTGGGTTCACTTTTCACTACCTTTGGTTTCACTTCCCGTTCCTCCTGTCTTGTGGGTGTGGATTCATCTATAAGATTTTCCACCCCCTACGACAGTATCTATGGTCCCTAATTCTGGGTCTCACCTTGTAATGTTTTCGTCTTGCTTGTTACTATTCGACTCCATCTTATGCTGCTGTATTTCGTGCCTAATAGAAATGTTTATTAAACCAAGTATTACTTGTTTAACTCCTACTATTGGACTTTCTTTTGCTGCTTTGCAGGTTGTCGTCTTGAACTTACCAATTGTGGTATATTTGTCTACAACAGAATTTCAAATTTAAAATTTTCTTGCAACTACAATTTTATATAAAACACTTTTATTGCAGCCATTATTCT
The DNA here is from genome assembly GCF_023864345.2 of Schistocerca serialis cubense. Lineage (NCBI taxonomy): Eukaryota > Metazoa > Arthropoda > Insecta > Orthoptera > Acrididae > Schistocerca > Schistocerca serialis. Next base: position 444,944,020 of record NC_064645.1, read on the forward strand.
ACAAACTTGGTAAGTCCTGTCACGGTCGCCACATGCGACCGAACCGCCGAATCTTTCCATCAGTAAATGGGGTATGTTCTCAACTGACTCGGTTGTTTTAACCCCCTCCACTGACGGAATGACCCGCTTCCTACTTCCGTATGTATAAAGCCAATACGGACTTGTAGCTGTCACGCCTTTGCGCTTACTGCTACGTATTTTAACCGTAAATAGCTCAGTCCTAATGGTAAGAGGTAGTACTGAATTCACGTTATTAATCTTTGAATACAGCACAGCTGCCACAAGCTCAGCTCACTTTTACTCCACTCCTATCCTCGCCATGGCACCACATCAACTAGATGCTCCATTGACCTTGCTAAATTCACTTGCGTATACATTTTTGACCGTTACTCGCCAGTATTTACCTAATGATTAGTACACTCCTAACCGGACTATTTCCCAAAGAGCTGTGATGATTGAACGGGTTCGATCCACGGCCTACAGTGCCCTACAGTTCACACGGTAACACTGCCTACCTGACCCACTTAACTTGGTAGTGAGCTTATGTATCCAATCACCACAGCTAGCAGCAGTGGATAATCCTATCAGCACGACGAGAGCTGCAGACTTACGGTCGAATCCTCCTGAAAATACTTATAACTACGGTCGCCAGCTCTGAAGGAGCAAAAGAATAAATCAATTTTTTGGCTCGTTTCAAAGTGAAACGGCTTGAGTTGAATTTAAACTTAATTCTGAATATTACTATTTCTGATCATTCTAGGTGATTCTACAAAGCAAATACTCTCTCAATTTCTGTGAGTTGGCTTGGTAATTACCACCAAGACAATTTATGCAATTTAGGTTAACAAAATTCTATCCTTCAACTTATTTAATGATTTTGGATGTTACTCTTTGGACAATTGATATAGAATTAGTTAAGTGACTTTACTTGAAAGGTTACTCAGAAAAATTTAAGTAACTATAAATAGGCGACTCATTCTGGTGTGACCATTGCTCTTTTCAACATTCTTATACGCTAAAGTATTCTACAACCAAAAGAATTGTAAATGAAAGAGGCGATGGTGGCCTCAGTCTGATTTCACTACACTATGTTTGAGGTTACTACACTTTACAATGAACAACATGCATCATAATTTTACTCATTACTATATTCTGTCCTCTGCACTTGCATAAAAGAAAACTGGTATTCTCCTTTTACATGTATACAAAGTTCGACTTAACAATTGCAAGCAGTCTTGCCTTGGGTAGACGTGTCGGTGCTGGTGGTGAGATGCATGTGGCTAACGCAGCTCTTCATGCCTCATGCCTTTAATGGCGGCTGGAACTACGAGCTGTAGCACTCGTATAAGCTACTGCACGTCCGCCATAAAATCTGGGCACAGGAACTCTTACAATCAGCCCCAGTGGCATAGAGACGGCTTCGACAACCATTAGTCGCGTTCTACTCCACAAACGGCGACGATATTCGCCTCTTCGCTGTTGCACAATCACTTTTGCGTGAGCACAGTTACGCACATCCGATCACGTCAACACTCCCCAGGCCATTTCATTGTTCAGTCCCTGTGTCTCCAGCTACCTCTAGCTATGCTCGTATCACCAAGAGTGGGGCGTTCCCTTACCACCCTTTCACCGAAATCATTTAGTATTTAAGAATATTTATATTTATTACCCTGGAGTTCATACCAGTCATAATAATTTACTACTAGCGCTTTATAACATAAAATCATACAGTAATAACTTATAATTACCAAGAAAAGTAATACATTTGACTCCGAGAGCTTAGTGCATTGTCTGACAGGTAGCGCTAATTCCCAGTTTCGCCAATAGATGGCATCAGGGTGCACTCCCTGGCAGTCTCACACCAGCGCGCCCGTTTGCGACGCGCGGGCTCCAAATTACTGTCAGCCCACCATCATTTCAGTTCCGTTACATGCTCTGTCAACCCGATCTAGTACGGATCCCACACTGATGAGCAATACTCAAGTACAGGTCGAACAAGTGTTTTGTAAGCCACCTCCTTTGTTGATGGACTACGTTTTCTAAGGACTCTCCCAATGAATCTCAACCTGGCAGCCGCCTTACGAACAATTAATTTGATATGATCATTCCACTTCAAATCGTTCCGTACGCATACTCCCAGATATTTTACAGATGTAACTGCTACCAGTGTTTGTTCTGCTATCATATAATCATACAATAAAGGATTCTTTTTTCTATGTATTTTTAATACATTACATTTGTCTATGTTAAGGGTCAGTTGCCACTCCCTGCACCAAGTGCCTATCCGCTGCAGATCTTCCTGCATTTCGCTGCAATTTTCTAATGCTGCAACTTCTCTGAATACTTCAGCATTATCCGCGAAAAGCGGCATGGAACTTCCGACACTATCTACTAGGTCTAAATCCCTTAGACCTATCCAGTTGCAGGAGTTTGATTGCCACTTTTCACGTCGAGTGCTATGTTGTTCCACAGATGTTTCATGGAATTTACTGAAGGAAAACAGCTTCTCAGCCAAAATCGGCAAATGCAGTCCTTGCTGACAAGCTGTCTTCCTACAAACTGAATATTTAGAGTCCGCCATTTATTACTCAGTATGAGCAAGTCAGCTAATGAAGGAATGGAATAAGCCTGAGAGTGGTGTGTGATTTAGCGTTTCAGTCGACTTGTGATAGTGTCCCTGCGTATGTGTACAACCATGTAAATGCAGCTGTGGGTCATCGAGAATGCTGGAGAAAATATTTTGGTATGATAGACCGATGCCAAACTCAACGGAAACGCGTGTTTCCAATCGACATCGATAGCCGTGGCGCGAGGACCTGGAGGGTACAGTGCTGCGTGGCTACTGAGCCACTCTTTCTGTGGCTCCGACCACGGGCTCCCCCTGCTGCAGCGATGTGGGATGGCTGGCGGCAGCTACACGGCCCTCTCTCAGTCGCTGTCTTCGACGGTCTTTAGTCTTAGTCAGCCTTCGGCACTTTGCTTGCGCATTAGTAGCGGGAGCCTCACAATGCACGATGCTGTTTTGCTTCTTGTAATAGCTGGAATTTAGCGCCCTCCATATACTGTGGGTTAAAAGCCTCATTGAACAGTCAGTGCACTGGGCATCTTGCATTTTGAAACTAGGAAAAATCACGACTTATTGGATCACCCCACGACTTACTGGACCATACTATTCGAATCTACTCAGCTGCAGTGCTGTTTCTTTGTAATTTGGCCCATTGAAGCCATAAGTACAACTTTATATGCGACTGTGAGCAATGATCATCCGCGAGTACCCTGGCTACAAAACGTCCACTGCATGTAGTTCCCTTTGCAATATTCTCTCGGGAACTGGGTGAGATGTATTTGCATTCATTGGCGTGCGGTAACTGTAATGCTGTGCAACAGAAGATAAAGTCAACTGGGCGACAGCAATGGCGATGGCATCAGCACTGGATGTATGATGGTTGATCACTGAGAAATATGTTTTATCGTCTGTCGTCAGCTTTCCAAAACACGCGCTTATAAGGATAGCCTTTTCTTGTCACTGGCTGGCTAGTATTCGACAACAGGGACTCCAGAATGGTTCACCATGAACGAGTGGTCAACTTGAAGGAAAACAACTTCTCAAACAAAATCGGCAAATGCGATCTTGGCTGACAAGTTGTCTTCCTACAAACTCAAGCCGGCCGGGGTAGCCGAGAGGTTCTAGGCGCTACAGACCGCTACGCTCGCAGGTTCGAATCCTGCCTCGGGCATGGATGTGTGTGATGTCCTTAGTTAGGTTTAAGTAGTTGTAAGTTCTAGGGGACTGATGACCTCAGAAGTTAAGTCCCATAGTGGTCAGAGCCATTTGAGCCATTCCAAACTGAATATTTAGAGTACACCATTTATTACTCAGTATGAGAAAGTCAATTAATGAAGGAATGGAATCAGCCTGAGGGTGAAAATAAGTGGAGAAATGCTATTTCACTGTGAGGGCCTGTTACAAATAGTACAGAGTTTATGATAAACCAGTTGCTTGTGAATATTAATCAAAGTGCGCGCAGAAGCAGTGGGATCCATTGATTAGGAAAGAGTGGAAACAGTTGACTGAGTGACAGCTACATTATATGAACGACATTTATGTAAACAATTTCATAACTCAGTAAATTATAATTGTGTGTTCCACAGAACAATTGCATTTTATAATCAGACGTCTCACAGGAACAAATTACTAAGCTGAAACATGATAATTATTCAAATATGCAGAATATGAAGATTATGAAACTGCTCTCAAAACAATTATTGATGCAAAAGCGAAGAAGTTGACTAAATTAAAAAACAACTAAACGTAATAAACAGTTCTTCACAATAGCATCAAGTAAGATGTTCAGAACTGAAATTACACTACAAAAGCCAGAATATCCACAACTGCAGATCTCTGGATAACCTAATTGTACAGCCGATAATTAATGGTACCATCAAATAGATTTTAACACCTCATTATATTACACTGTTTCTACACAGAACACCATCCAGTAATGAGAACAATCGTCTTTTAGCAAATTCTGCCTATTTTATCTGGCAGCCAAATCAACATTAAAAATTATTGTTATAAAGAAAAACCACTAGAAACGATTCCTTCCCCTTTGAAATGCTCTTTGAGTTTACAGATGCCGTTCTTTACATTCCAACACTCGTCTGATCGGTTTCCAAGCCATTTATATAGCACACAAAGTATCTCATAGTACTCGTTAAACAATACAGTATTGGCAAAGGGACTACAGTATGTAATGCAGCGCAAGATTATCACAAATCATCAGAATCAATCAAGTACATTGCACATATTTTCAGTGCAATTCTGACCATGGCTACTACTAAATAAAAAAGAAAGAAATGAAAGCCACAGTAATGATGGCGAGTCCCAATGGCACAGGTACAAGTAGTAGTTAGAACAGCGTACACCAGCTATACTCAGATTAGTAACACACACTGGAGACCGCTATATCCAGAGCAAAACAAGAAAAATAACGCATCTGCAATCCAAGTGGACGTCGAAGTCCAACATGGTGCACAAAATCTAACAATACCTTCATGAACAGTTGCAGTATTTGACAGCAAAATGCCATATCCTGAGACACAATAATCAATACACAATACCTGAAAAGACCGAGTCTCCAACACCGTTGAGGTAGAAAAATTCTAGACGTCTTATTCGTTCACGAACTTCATTGCTCAGTTCGCTCGAGACTAATATGCACAATGACGTCATCCAGTAAGACAGTGCGGCCGGCCGGAGTGGCCGTGCGGTTCTAGGCGCTACAGTCTGGAACCGAGCGACCGCTACGGTTGCAGGTTCGAATCCTGCCTCGTACATGGATGAGTGTGATGTCCTTAGGTTAGTTAGATTTAATTAGTTCTAAGTTCTAGGCGACTGGTGACCTCAGAAATAAAGTCGCATAGTGCTCAGAGCAGTCCTTCCTGTAAGACAGTGCCCAACGCCTTCCGTCCAGATCCAAGTAAACAATTTATCCGCGCTGACCGTGCTTACATCGGGACGCGCACTTGTGGCTTAAGCCGTCGGCACACGGACTGTGCTGTCGAACGTTAACTTTGAGCGTGCCAAGTTCAACGTGCTGCTGAACGCTCAGGAACGATGCGACTTGTGCATACGGTACGTGGGCCCCAACGTGGTATATTCGATCGCAACGCACTCCAGCGGCAGTTGAGGGATGTTTCAAATTCGTAAATCACACTGTTTACTCAACGGGCGCGCGTAGAATTCCCACGTTAGCTCTATTAAAACACACATTTCCTCCATCGTCCACCCAAAGGAAAGTACCATGTCCAGTCAATAAGGGCACAGGCCTACAAAAGTTCTATTACAAACAGTGTACTACAAATTTGTAATACTTCTCCGCATAATATAAACATTATTTCATCATTCAGACATTTTAGTAAAATCCCAAGATCAGCCTTACTTGATCACTGTTCCTACCCAGTAGCAGAATCTTTGCAAAATGTGAATTACGAAGCGTAAAAAATTTGGAAGTCTTAAGACGCGAACCACTGCCGTAGCAGAGAACTCAGAACTGGACAGTGGCGCTACTCATTACGCTAAACGAACAACATAATTCCAGTCTTTCCTCGTATTGCTGAAAACGTTAGTCGTAAATAATTATGATACCAATTGGAATTTAATTATAACAAATTGTACCAAGAACAATGCGTTTTGGGTGGATATTCAGTGTGTCGCCGCCTTCAAATAGCCTACTCTCATAACACGCAAGTTACAATAATTCTTTTGCCAGGAATATGATGTTTCTCATTATTTTATCGGAACGAATCACACAATTAACAACGGGTTTTCCAGTGATCCTCAATTTGCTGGTGCTCAGAAACGGCATATATACATATAGGCTTGAACTGAATGCCAATATGGCGCTTCACAACTCAGTACTAAAGGGAGAGGGCGTGTGGGTGACGTAGGTGGCGTTGTGCCATCTCATTGGTAAACGCTTAGACGCACGCTCAGAATATCTGACCTGCCAGATATTGCTCTGCACGTTCGTAAAGACTCCCGAACGTGCTATTCCACGCTATGACGTGAGAAACTCGGCACGCTCGACGCTTAACGTTCGGATGCACGGTCCGTGTGCCGACGGCTTTACTCGCCGCACTGTCCCGAGTCACTGCTGCCCATCTGCCGCTACGCTGGCACAGAGAGAGCCTCACTTCAGTCAGAGAGACCACCTCAGCATAGCCAACGCAAATATAATGTCTAACACGGCACGTACATCCTCCCGATTTTAGGCAATGTGCATAAGGAACTCAGGTGTCAGCCCCGTTAACCTGGTTTTATCTGAATCAGGTGTGCCCTGATTCTTTCCACTGCGTTAAGATTCTGCAAACGGACGGTGACTGGTGTCATTGTCGGTTGATGCTGTGGGCCCTCTGTATGAGCATGTTATGACCTGATGCCACTGATCATACTCCTTCACGGCGTTGCTTTTTTCCGCAGTGTATAATATTCAACGTAGAGCATAACAAACATCTTCTCTTCCGGCAGCAGTCTGTGATAAGTCTCTGAGAGAGCGAACTGTTCTGAGTGGTTGACGATACAGCCCCCAAGAAGGCACCTTATAGACTTTGGGACCGGACACAGCCGACAGCGCTGAGTTTGTTATGTTCTGTGTGAAAGTTGTCGGCACGCGAGCTCATGTTTGACAAACAAGAGGGGCTGGTAGCAAGACACTTGGCCGAGCTTGGACGCCCACAGTGGCTAGATGTGGGCGTTCTTTGAGCTTTGTTATTGGAACAGACATCATGTATGAGAAATTCTGATGCTAGCAGATGACTAACTCACTCTGAAGGCACGTGGTCGTCATTTAAAGTGCTCGAAAGCTGTTGGGGAGGAAAATGGTGGAAAGGGACTCCACGACAAGCTAAAGAATTTTATTTAAGACTGCTAAATCAGGTATGTTCCAAGAAAATGTGGACCCAGAAAGATATTGGGAAGCCAGAACCACAGTAATAAAGGGAGAATTATGGCGAGAGCGAGAGTACAAGTGCGCCGTCGGTGCGATGAACTGTTTTTGAGATATCCTTTGTTAAAAAACCTATACACTGTATGAAATTCAAAAAATTGTAACTCGGTGTCAACTACATAGATTTTCATAAACAAAGTGTTACTGAATAGATCTCATGTAGACATATCAGAGAATTAAACTAAAATTGTAACAAACGTTAAAATTTTTGAACTATAGGTCGGAATGTGCATTCCGTGATGAAAAATCGGCGAATTCAGCCACAAGAATAATTTATATCGTGAAAGTAGGGCAGCATGAAAGAATAACCGTAGTTATGAAAGTAGAAGTAGGATCATAATTAATTTTTTACATTTGTTAACAATAATGCCACCAAAAGTACCGTCTTTCATGTTAAAAGTATAATTTATGTTAAAATCAGTGTGTGGAGCAAAAATTTAATTTCTGAACTGAAAAGCTGATAGAATCTGGAAGTGATTTCATATGTATTACCTGTTTATATCAATAGACTTCTTTTTACATGTTCAGGAAACAAATATACCCGATTTGACTCATGTGACCTATGTGAGAGTGTAAATATCCGGCGGCCATCTTGACTCAGGCTATGATGGTGTATGGAAGGAAAAATTACTGTTCAAAATTCACAGTTTCGGAATAATTCCGCCCTACCGCCTTTGTCTCAATCCATCATCGACAACTCTTAAAAATAAGGGCATCGCTCTAGCTTGAAACACTTCATGGACGGCATCCCCCAGGAATCGGTACTGCCGCCACTACTATTCGCCATCTGTGTCAACGATTTCCCAGCTCTGCCGCGGATCTTATCGGCCCAATTCGCTGATGGTACCGCCCTACCGACGAGCAGTCCTCAAGGGCTGGAGTTATCAGGCATCTCCAGCAACAGTTCATTGCACTGCAAAAACAGCACCTGCTAAGAACACAAAGCAGCCAAATCACCAGAAGGATAATAATAAATAAAGAAAAAGCTGTCTTTATGAATTTCCACTCTTCTCCACATGTACAAAACTTCGTTACAGTACCATACCTTTAAAATACGTTACTGAACTCGGTTACTGACACTAAGGTTCTAGTCCTATGGGTACAAGATAATTTAAAATGTGACTGTCATATAAAAGAACTTGAGAAAAAACTTTCAAAAGCTTGTTATGATCTGCGTGTCTTAAATAAAAGTGCAAGCAAGTCAACAGTTATTCAGGCGTATTATGCATACTTCCATGCACTACTTCGATATGGGCTAATCTTCTGGGGAAATTCAGCTACCAGAATAAAGATCTTTAGGATGCAGAAAAGAGCAATCAAGGCTATCTGCAACGTAAGAAAACTGGAAACATGTAGACCACATTTCATCCAGATGAAAATAATGAGACTACCTAGCCTTTACATATATGAGTGTATCCTGTTCGCAAATGAGTATCTTTTAAACCAAACTGGACATCTTCAACAAAATAAGCATATACACAGTCACTACATAAGAAACACAAATAATATCCACATTTCACAGTGTAGAACAGCACTGTACCAAAAAAGTATATCACAGATAACAGTTCAGCTATATAACAGCCTACCCAGCGATTTAAAATCGCAAAAACATAAAGTTTTTTTTAAAAACATAATCTTAAGTCATTTCTAGTGGAAAAATGCTTTTACTCTGTAAAAGAATTTTCAAATTACAAAAAATAGCCTTGTAAACAATGATTATGTAATAATGGTTAAATTCAAATTGCTATATTTGTCACTTGTAATTTATGATTGTTATCTGTAATTAATTTTGCCATGCTCTCTCTCTCTCTCTCTCTCTCTCTCTCTCTCTCTCTCTCTCCCTCTGTGTGTGTGTGTGTGTGTGTGTGTGTGTGTGTGTGTGTGTGTGTGTGTGTGTGTGTTGCTGCTCCTTTCGCAATTTCGACTTGTCCTATATTCAATATACTGTTTAAGTATGTAATGAATCAAATGGACCAGTAAATAAATAAACGGTGAGCTGCAGATAATACCACCACCCTTAACGCTGTCAAGCCCCGGACCGGCATTATGATCTGCGTGACATGCTCATACTTCACACAGAGAACTGGAATGGGCTAACCATGTCAAATACTTGGGGGCCATCCTGAACAGCGAACTTCTTTTTAAACAAAATGTCCAGGTGAAACGGGTGCAGCTCCTTCGCCTCATCGTACAACTGTACCCTCTGCTTGCCTGCACCGATACGCAAGTCCACATAAAAATTCGCCTCTTCCGAGCTACCATACTGTCCTCCCAGCGATATTGTACGGCTGTTCTTCGTGGAGAACAGCATGTCCTTCCAATCTTCGACCAACGACAACAGAACCGGTACTTGCGTCTCAACCTGGGTGCACCGAGGTGGGCACGAGTCCTGAGCTGAACCAGCACCTCTGTTCAGTAGTGGATCACAAGCACCACACAGAACTTGCTGGATAATGGAACCCCTGCGTCCACACTCGACAGTCCTGGAATAAACAGGCTCTGTCACGCCTCGACGTTGACACCGCGTTAGGGTGCCTCGTGCCACCATTGAAGTCGCTCAGTAACGTCAACTACAGTAACAGACGTATCTCAGGGGCTTAAGCAGTCCTTATAAGACATAAATAAAGATATAGTGACTCTTCTACCTGCCACACGGAAGTCCAGCTACTATGTTGGTAGCACTTTAGATTCACCACATACACACACACACACACACACACACACACACACACACACACACACACACACACGATGGGCGGTATTCGTGAGCATTCTTTGTTTGAGTTGGATGGGCAAAGAGATGGTCTTCTCGTGAAAGTATTGACTTTTTCTCAGTGCCGAGTTGTGACATAAGAAAAGTTTCGTGTGTCGCCAATGAACATTTAGTAATATTTTCGAGTTGCGGACTTTGAGTACTTTTCCGTCAGGGAACAATCCAGAACACTGAAATATTACCGCCGATATAGAGTGTGGATTCGGACTTGTGATTTTTGCCATTTGGTATGTGAGGACTTCAGCTTGAATCTGAACTAAGTTGGACACTTCGAGACTCTGGAGTAGGCGTGGACCTAGCTGAGATACTGCCTGGTTATTTACGTTCTCGCATAGGATAAATATTCATCCCTGGAAATTGATTAAACTTATTGCTGCGGGTCGTAAGAAAATAAATATAAAAATATTGTGAAATTCAGATCCTTGCGAGTGAGAACTTCATTACACATATCTGTGCCTGCATCCTGATGGATAATGGAACGAGTGAATGGTTGGTTCCTATAAGTTAACGCAGCCAGACTTTAAATAATCCAACCTTTCACTATGGCCCATGATGGTGAGCTACTAACTAGAGCTTTAATAAATAGATAATTTGCAGGGTAGCGCTCGGTAGTCGGAGATGTTTGAGTGATCTATTGGACACTGACTTCCAAGTAACAATTGTTCTGTTCAGTATTTCAGTTTCAAGTTAGCCAGTGAACGTAGGAATTAGTGGACGTAGTACTACAGTCGCACTAGTGATTGCAAAAATTCTCAGATTATTTTCGTTCCCAAGGTGAGTCGTCGTACGGAGACTCAAAATTACGGGCATTCATGTCTGACTGAGATCTATTGTAGAATTTTGGAACATGTTCCATGCTCGTGTGTAAAGATCTTTCGGACTTTTGGAGTCCGACAATCTCCTCTGCGTGAAATCCAGTCCATTCTCGGACCCAGAAGGCAGTATATAACTGTGCCAGGTTAATGCTGTGTTGTTCGACATTTGGAACACGTCCGATCCTAATCAACAAAGTGTGAACATACGGAACATCAGACCAGCTGTGAGATTTTGTTGAAGAATTCTTAGAAAATAGCACACAGAGTGTGACGAAAACGTATTTTCGTGCATATTCCAATGGAAAAATGTAACCATTAGTGTTCGAAACAGGCCTATATATGAATGACCTAGTACCTAACTGTTGCATGAGGCTGTCCATTTGTTCCACGAGGACGCCTAATAAGTTAATCTAGATTGTCTAAGAAAAATATTTTCTGTTCTTAGACGTAGAGATTGCTTTTCCACGTAATCACTATTAAAATTCATACCTTTGCCTTACCGTGACACCGGCTCCACTACATTTTCTTAAAAGAATTGTACCGCCTGGTGTTTCAGTTTCTTGTTGACGGGGTCGGTCATATAATACCGAGTGCCACTCAGACTACTTTGTGGAAAAGAAGAGAGTCATTTGGTGCCACGTCGGGGCTATATGTAGAATTCTGCAAAATCTCCTAACCAAAATTTCAGTTTTCCTTCGTTAGCTTCGAAGTAATGTGTCACTCTGTGTGTTTTGAAGTGACTTTCGGAATTTCTTAAGAATCTCACAATAAACCAGTCATATCACAGCATTTTACGTCTTTCTTTTATGAAATCTTCTGTCAAAATTCTTTTGCGAGTCCAAAAGTGTTGTAACCATCATTTTGCCGTTTGATAGCGTCTGCAGGAATTTTTTGGACATATTGGTAGAATGTGTGCGGTTCCACTGTTTGGATTGTTCTATAGTTTCGGAGATCATGTATTGCACCTATGTCTCGTCCTGGTTCATGATTCTTTTCGGAAATTGCTCCTTGCCTTTGTGGTAGCGATGAAGGGATGTCAATGCTGAAGTCATTGTTTCAGTTTCGCGAATATGGGTTACACATTGCGGGACCCAACGTGCACAAAACTTATTTCAGTATAGCCTTTCTGCGAAAACTTCAAAGAGGAGTGTTCTTGAAATCTGGGACACATCTTCAGGAAATTTATAAATTGTGAACCGACGTCTTGCACGCGTAACTTCGTCAATATGTTGCACATGTTCATCAGCCGAACCTGTTTTCGTCGAGCACTATTATAACGCACATCTGTGCAACTAGCCTTGAATTTTCTGCGCCACCACAGCTTAACAACGTCATCAACCACATCCATATTGCCCCACACGCACGACAAAATCGAAGATGAATCTCGGTGGCACGTACACCTTCTACTTGCAGATCATACCTCGCAACTGGTGGGTGATACAGTATCACTGTACATTTCAGTCGCTTGACACTTATAGAAAGACGAATGCAACAAATATCTGAGTTGCATGACCGTCAATCTACATCTACATCTACATCTACATTGATACTCCGCAAGCCACCCAACGGTGTGTGGCGGAGGGCACTTTACGTGCCACTGTCATTACCTCCCTTTCCTGTTCCAGTCGCGTATGGTTCGCGGGAAGAACGACTGTCTGAAAGCCTCCGTGCGCGCTCTAATCTCTCTAATTTTACATTCGTGATCTCCTCGGGAGGTATAAGTAGGGGGAAGCAATATATTCGATACCTCATCCAGAAACGCACCCTCTCGAAACCTGGCGAGCAAGCTACACCGCGATGCAGAGCGCCTCTCTTGCAGAGTCTGCCACTTGAGTTTATTAAACATCTCCGTAACGCTATCACGGTTACCAAATAACCCGGTGACGAAACGCGCCGCTCTTCTTTGGATCTTCTCTATCTCCTCCGTCAACCCGACCTGGTACGGATCCCACACTGATGAGCAATACTCAAGTATAGGTCGAACGAGTGTTTTGTAAGCCACCTCCTTTGTTGATGGACTGCATTTTCTAAGCACTCTCCCAATGAATCTCAACCTGGTACCCGCCTTACCAACAATTAATTTTATATGATCATTCCACTTCAAATCGTTCCGTACGCACACTCCCAGATATTTTACAGAAGTAACTGCTACCAGTGTTTGTTCCGCTATCATATAATCATACAATAAAGGATCCTTCTTTCTATGTATTCGCAATACATTACATTTGTCAATGTTAAGGGTCAGTTGCCACTCCCTGCACCAAGTGCCTATCCGCTGCAGATCTTCCTGTATTTCGCTACAATTTTCTAATGCAGCAACTTCTCTGTATAATACAGCATCATCCGCGAAAAGCCGCATGGAACTTCCGACACTATCTACTAGGTCATTTATATATATTGTGAAAAGCAATGGTCCCATAACACTCCCCTGTGGCACGCCAGAGGTTACTTTAACGTCTGTAGACGTCTCTCCATTTATAACAACATGCTGTGTTCTGTTTGCTAAAAACTCTTCAATCCAGCCACACAGCTGGTCTGATATTCCGTAGGCTCTTACTTTGTTTATCAGGCGACAGTGCGGAACTGTATCGAACGCCTTCCGGAAGTCAAGAAAAATAGCATCTACCTGGGAGCCTGTATCTAATATTTTCTGGGTCTCATGAACAAATAAGGCGAGTTGGGTCTCACACGATCGCTGTTTCCGGAATCCATGTTGATTCCTACATAGTAGATTCTGGGTTTCCAGAAATGACATGATACGCGAGCAAAAAACATGTTCTAAAATTCTACAAGAGATCGACGTAAGAGATATAGGTCTATAGTTTTGCGCATCTGCTCGACGACCCTTCTTGAAGACTGGGACTATCTGTGCTCTTTTCCAATCATTTGGAACCCTCCGTTCCTCTAGAGACTTGCGGTACACGGCTGTTAGAAGGGGGGCAAGTTCTTTCGCGTACTCTGTGTAGAATCGAATTGGTATCCCGTCAGGTCCAGTGGACTTTCCTCTATTGAGTGATTCCAGTTGCTTTTCTATTCCTTGGACACTTATTTCGATGTCAGCCATTTTTTCGTTTGTGCGAGGATTTAGAGAAGGAACTGCAGTGCGGTCTTCCTCTGTGAAACAGCTTTGGAAAAAGGTGTTTAGTATTTCAGCTTTACGCGTGTCATCCTCTGTTTCAATGCCATCATCATCCCGTAGTGTCTGGATATGCTGTTACGAGCCACTTACTGATTTAACGTAAGACCAGAACTTCCTAGGATTTTCTGTCAAGTCGGTACATAGAATTTTACTTTCGAATCCAATGAACGCTTCACGCATAGCCCTCCTTACGCTAACTTTGACATCGTTTAGCTTCTGTTTGTCTGAGAGGTTTTGGCTGCGTTTAAACTTGGAGTGGAGCTCTCTTTGCTTTCGCAGTAGTTTCCTGACTTTGTTGTTGTACCACGGTGGATTTTTCCCGTCCCTCACAGTTTTACTCGGCACGTACCTGTCTAAAACGCATTTTACGATTGCCTTGAACTTTTTCCATAAACACTCAACATTGTCAGTGTCGGAACAGAAATTTTCGTTTTCATCTGTTAGGTAGTCTGAAATCTGCCTTCTATTACTCTTGCTAAACAGAGAAACCTTCCTCCCTTTTTTTTATATTCCTATTAACTTCCATATTCAGGGATGCTGCAACGGCCTTATGATCACTGATTCCCTGTTCTGTACATACAGAGTCGAAAAGTTCGAGTCTGTTTGTTATCAGTAGGTCCAATGTTTCTTTTTGTAACCACGAAAACGCCATGAAGCTACAAGCATTTGTTCATTTGTAATAGTCAGACGAGTGTTAATTTATGTATTCATGGAAGCTGGAAATCTACGGGATTGTAGCGAAATATAGGACGACTTACAAGGGGTCGACGGTTGATGCAGGGATTGGCAGTCGACTTTGAAAAACATGCAAAATATTGTGCATAAATAGAGGTAAGACTCGTTACTTTGTGATTACACGGCTGCCATACACTTGAAGCAGTCATGTCTATTAACTTACTGACACAATGATCGTTGCTAGTCAGATTATTACCTGATAAAGTTAATATAGGGAAAAGAAATACCCGCTGAAGGGCAGAACGCTTGTCACAGGTTAGCTTAGTAATCGTTTTTCCCGGGTTCCATTCGCGATTGCGATAAAGGGCAGCGGAACAAAAAATAATCTGCGTCACGCACCGTAACTATAAATGTAGATGTAGATGTGAAAAATGGAGAATAACTGTGAGTAATTTAGGAAGAAGGAGCTTTGTATCCTTACCAAATGAAGGAACGCGTTACGGTACCCAGAGAAACTTGACGAAGGAAAAATCATTTGGGTTAAAATAGTACTCAGAGACCAAGACTTGGGATGTTGGAAGTAGTAGTTACGCATAGACGAAAGGATTAACACGAAATAGTATAAGACTGAGGTCATAATGAAACCGTTGAAGAAGTGATGGCTTTAAAGAAATGTCATTATGATGTGACTGCCTATGTTTCATAGCCTCCCTGAGAAACGTTCATTCTTTCTTTCTACTACTGAAATAAACTGGCTGCTCCTCTTTAACCGGAACACCTAAAGCCGAATGAAGGGTGAGAGCAGGCGTGGGAGTATGGAATGCGGAGGGGGGAGGGGCAGGGAATGGGCAAACAGCGTGCTGTTGATAACAGAGTGGCCGCCGTGTAAATTTATCTGAGCGGCAGGGCTGCGCCCGCTCCGAACGAATCACGCGGCTGCTCCCTACTCGCTCCTGTCACTGATAGGCGTCTCCATTAGCCGTTTGTTACGAATTCGCGACACGGTTCAGAGGCGGCTTCGGCTCCCACGACCGGTCACCATCCCCAACTTGAGGGCGTGCTAGTCAACTACGTCGCAAAAGGGCACTGCGCACTTAAATTTGTTTCGGTGCCTCTACGCCACTACGTTGATTTTTACTTGGCCCCACAGCAAACATTTATCTACTGCAAAGCAACCGTCCTTTACGACACTACTCGCTTTCCTACTTTTAGCTCTTATCACAGCTAGCTAGTCCCCTTCTTGGAGTAATCTTGTCATCTCATCTCAAACGTCTTCATTGTAACTTCTAGATGGAAGTTCCCACTTAGACCATTTTACGCTATTTACGCCTGTCTTCTTTCGTCTCTCCTCTATATATTTTGGTACCAATTTTTTGTTTCGGTAGACTCTATTGCTAAATTCTGCTTCATACTGCTCCGGTAAGCCGAAACAGCTGAAGGTCCAATGTACCCTGATCTATTTAATCGTATATGTGTTCCGCGCAATGGAATGCCTATGTCAGGTCAGACTAGATGGCGTAATTTTTAGCACTACCTCAAACATGTCATTTAGTACCTAATTCATTCTCAGACGCCTCTTCGATTTCCAATACGAACAGCCTTATACTTGGGCAAAATAATCTTGAGTATTGGGCCGCGTCATTGTACACTACTAAAAAAACTAAGTAGCTGGCATTTCAAATGACTTTCTGCTGTACTCTTCAGAGCGGTTCCCTGAAGCAACAACAAGTCGGTCGAACCGTCGGAAATTTAATTGTTTTGGTAGTTTACAAAGACGCGGTCCAAAACCCAAAATTATTTTATCCGAAATGACACCGACCGTGGAAGTCTATGGTCTAATATCAACCTTACACTTCGTCAAGAGCTGAGTGTCTGCCCTGTCTGTGGCTATACTCCCATCAGTTGCAGAGGTCAACAACGAAAATCGTTTTTGGTTATAGGTTTTATCTCTTTGTGTCCTACCTAAATGTACCTTCCTGTCTGCATTTTTTTTATGTTCTCCTAACTGATTTCGAAGCACACAATGTCCACCATCAACATCCTCTCACGATCATCTTTATAGAGATGAGTTCAAAATGGTTCAAATGGCTCTGAGCACTATGGGACTCAACTGCTGTTGTCATCAGTCCCCTAGAACTTAGAACTACTTAAACCTAACTAACCTAAGGACAGCACACACATCCATGCCCGAGACAGGATTCGAGCCTGAGACCGCAGCTAGAGATGAGTGTACCGGATGTTATTTGCTCGTGCAATTCCATGTCACACAACTTCATTCTTCCGAACGTGAGAGCTTTTTCTAAATGTAGTTTTGAGAATGTAGTACCCTTTTACATCCTTGTCGGCAGATATTGAGACCACTCATATTACAGAAACTTCATACCTTGACCTCGCTAGTACAACCGCTATTTTCGAGGCTACTTTTTGTAACTGGGTCTCAAGTATTTCTCAAAGTACTGTTTACTGCTACAAATTTTCAAGAAATATGCGCAACACACACATTCACCATCCAACTAAAAATTTTGATTTTATTCCTGACGTATAAAAGACTCCTATGGCAGCCTGAAATATTACATAAACAACAGATGTGCATTTGACCAGTGAAATGTGAGCTGGTATTTTAAAGTAGTGGACGTACGCATTGTCCGTTCATGTTGTGTCACAAATCGTTATTGAGTAACTCTCCCCTATTTCGTGACAATACAAAACGAGCAGCCATTCTGTGGAATGGACTTTTTCGATGTCCTCCGTCAATATGATCTGATGCGGAGCCTACACCGCACAGCAATACTCCAGAAGGATTCTAAGTGTTCTGCCAGTAAATCGCAGTGTTTGATTTGCTTTCCCCACAAAATTATCTACATGATCGTTCAGTTTAAGTTATTCGTAACTGTAAACCTAGGCATTCAGTTGAATTTACGGTCTTTAAATTTGCGTGATTTATCGTGTAACCATAATTTACCGAATTCTTTTTAGTCCTCATGCCGCGCGGAGTGGCAGTGCGGTTAGAAGTGCCATATCACGGATTGCGTGGCCCCTCCCGCCTGAGATTTGAGTCCTCCTTCAGGCATAGGTGTGTGTGTTCTTCTTAGCATTAGTTAATGTAAATAGTGTATATGTCTAGGGACGGATTACCTCAGCAGTTTGGTCCCTTAATTAAAGATAAAAAGTTACTCATGTTGCATGACTTCACATTTTTCATTCTTTAGAATCAATCTGCACTTTTTACACCATGCACATACCTTGTACGAATTATTTTGTAATTCAATAAAGAGAACGAACCACAAAAGCCGTATCACCAGAGAAATTTTTTTAAAACGACTAATTTTGGCACTTCACTAATACCATCTTCTGGTCCACTATAAACCAAAAGAGTACTTTCATTCCTTGGCTTATTCATTGTAGAACTCATATAATACTAGGTGCCGTGGACTACATACATAAAAAGTAGTAAATATTCCATATGCCTCGAGTTCCTTTTAATCAGATGGCTCCATATTTCCCCTCAGGCACTTACCCACAACTATTTAATCACGTGGCCCCGTATCTCCCCTGAGGAATCGACCATGAACTAGAAAAGTACGATTTACAGGCAGAACTGAAGGTGGGAGGGTGACGTGTAAGTCATGCCTAGCCAGCTTAATGAGAAAGAGGATTAACGCAAGGTTTCCGAGTTAGATTTCAGGTCCAGTTCACAAGTTTGATCTGCCAGTAAGTAGCCGAGCACATTTCACTGAGGAGTGACACATTCGTCCTTGAACAAACTTTTGTCTGTGGATAGATTGTAGCTCCATGGTGCCCTCCACTCTGGTAGCACTACTTCTTAATATTAACAGGAGAGCTGTGAACAATGGAAAATGACAGATCGGGATTAGCAGAGTGGAAGCTCTACAGCCCGGTCCTGAGTCATGCGTAGAAAGCACAACTGAAGAAAAGCAGTGTCGGCGAAAGGCAAGCATTAAAGTAATAAGCCGCAGTTGAAGACAAGTTCCTAATAGATATCGGAGGAATAAACAGTCTTCTCGTCCAACCCGGACGAACAATGAATTTTACAGTAATCCAGTCGGGTGGGAGATACTTTTCTTTTGTGTAAGTATTAGAGTCGTAATTTAATAGACGTATGGAAGGCTTGCGATCAATAAAGCGGAAACGGTAAATAATTTTCCTTTGAAATATCTTACAACATTCAGGCCAACCAAGAGACTGTCTAATTTGGTTTGTAGAATCTATGAACCTAAAGAAATAACACCAGACCTTCATCTGCGTAATCCCGAAGACTAGAGTGGTCGATATGGAAGAGAACTATCGCGTAATCAGCTTAACGGACCATGTATCAAGTTGCTGAAGGAGGAAAAGGAAATTAAGGATTTATTAGATGTCAATCAATCTGAGTTTAGGAAAGGTAAAGGTACCGTAGAGGCAGCTCTGCCCTTACACTTGATAATCGAAGCAAGGCTTAAGAAAAATAAAAACTTCCTCATAGGATTTGTTGATCTAGCGAGAAAGAGTTCGACAATGCAAAATGGTGCAAAACGTTGATAATTCTAAGAAAAATATGAGTAGCTGTGACGAAACACGGGTAGCACGCTGTATTTAAGTAACAAACAGTAAGGATGGAAGACCAAGAACGGAGTGCTCGAATTAAATATGTGGAAAAGAGAGATGTATCTTTCGCTCCTATTGTTCAGTTTGTAAATCGAAAACACAATGATGGAAATGAAAGGAAACGTTCAAGAATAGGATTAGTATTTAAAGTGAAAGAATATCTACGACAAAATTCGCATACAATATTGCCGTCTTCAGTGAAAGCGAAAAAGGATTTTCGGAAGCGCTGAATGGAATGAACAGTATAATGAGAACGGGATTCACATTGATAATAAACGGAAGGAAGGAAGAGTGAGGAGCAGCAAATATGAGATTAGCGGCAATCTTAATACAGAAAAAGAGGACGAAAAAGTGGAGGAATTTAAGGAACTCTGCTTCCTTAGAAGCTGAATAACACATGACAGACGAACTAAGGAGGACATGAAAAGCTGTTTAGCACAGGCAAGGAGGACATTTGCGGCAGAAACCAACCTACTAGTACCAAACATTGGTCTTCCAAGGGAGACACGAGTGGGAATGTACGTCTTAGGCACAGCACTGTATGGTAGTGTATCATGGGCAATGGAAACGCAGGCAAAGAAGAGAACTGATGTAACGTGTGATGTGGTGCTATAGAAGCATTTCGAAAATTAGGTGGAGTCACAAAATAACGAATGAGTAGATTCTTCTAAGAAGCTCCAAAGAAAAGACTGTTAAGAAGCGGGGCCAGGACGTTAGGGCATGTGAAGATATCAGGGAATAATTTTCATGGTACTATAGGGAGATTAGGGGCCATGTCTAATATGCTCTAGTGCATGTAGTCTTATATTGCGTTCTACACAATCAAGATCCTTCGTTAAGTCACATTAGATACCAAATGGACCTAGTTTTTAGCAATACCTCCCACTGTCTCATGCGAGATGTATACTATATGGTCAACCAAGAGCCGTTTCTGAAACTCAACGACAAATCTATAATATTTGCATAATTATATGAAGGGAAATGTAATAGTGTCTTGCTTTTATCTGGTGTAAAGTCATCACCGGAAGTATGCAAGTCTATCTGGCAAAGTTACTACCTGAAGAGAGATATTGCACAACTAGCTAAGAACTCTGCTAACTTACGGTGCACAAATCTTCACTTTCTTAATTGGTGTATGGTTCTAAACGTAGGTATCTTCACATTTCCCAGTCATAATTATTGTGTCCATTTTTTAGTAATATGGAAATGCCGTGTGGCTAGGGCCTCCCGTCTGGTAGACCGTTCGCCTGGTGCAAGTCTTTCGAATTGACGCCCCGTCGGCGACTTACGTGTCGATGGGGATGAAATAATGATGATAGGGAAAACACAGCACCCAGTCCCTGAGCGGAGAAAATCTCCGACCCAGCCGGGAATCGAACCCGGGCCGTAAGGCATGACATTCCGTCGCGCTGACCAGTCAACTACAAGGGGCAGACAATTTTTAGTTATTACTCTATAGTATCTCGGCTCCTACATCTTCATCTACATCTACATCTACATTTTTATCTATGTAGATGCTCTGCAAGCCACCGTAAGGTGCGTGGCGGAGGGTACCCTTTACCACTATTAGTCACTTCCTTTTCTGTTCCACTGGCAAATAGAGCGACTGTCTATATGCCTCCGTATGAGCCCTAATTTCTGCTCTCTTATCATCTTGTTCCTTAGGCTCAATGGGGATAGGCGGCCGTAGAATCGTGCGGCAGTCAGTTTCAATTGCTCATTTCCTAATTTTCTCTATGGTGTTTCTCGAAAAGAACGTCAACATCCCTCCACGGATTCCCATTTGAGTTCCCGAAGCGTCTTCGTAACACTTACGTGTTGTTCGAGCTACCGGTAATAAATCTAGCAGCCAGCCTCTGAATTGCTTCGCTGTCTTCCTTCAATCCTATCTGGTACAGATCCCAAGCACTCGAGCAGTACTCAAGATTAGGTTGCACCTATTTGCAGTCTCCTTTAAAGAACAGCCACTCTTTCCTAAAATTTTCCCAATAAACATACACCATAGTGAACGCATTATTGTAGCCAAGATAGACAAAAAGCCCCTGCCTACCACAGTAGTAAAAGTTTATATGCCAACTAGCTCCGCAGATGATGAAGAGATTGAAGAAATTTATGATGCAATAAAAGAAATTATTTAGATAGTGTAGCGATACTAAAATTTAATAGTCATGGTGGACTGGAATTTGCAAGTAGAAAAAAGAAGAGAACGAAAAGTGGTAGGTGAACCTGGAATAGGGGTAAGGAATGAAAGAGAAAGCCGCCTGGTAGCATTTTGAAAAGAGCATAAATTAATCATAGCTAACACTTGGTTTAAGAAATCTTGAAAGAAGGTTATATACGTGGAAGAGGCCTGGAGACACTGGAAGGTTTCAGACAGACTATATATTGGTAAAACAGAGATTTAGGAACCAGGTTTTAAATTGTAAGACATTTCCAGGGCAGATGTGGACTCTGACCACAGTTTATTGGTTATGAACTGTAGATTAAAACTGAAGAAACTGCAAAGAGGTGGAAATTTAAGGAGATGGGACATGGACAAACTGAAAGTAACAGATAATTAACATTTTGAAAGAACCATAGGTTTTAGATAGTTTCAGAGAGAGCATTAGGGAAAAATTGACTAAGTGGAAAAGAAATTCAGGAGAAGAAGAACGGGTGGCGTTGAGAGACGAAATAGTGAAGGCAGCAGAGAATCAAGTAGGTAAAAAAATCAGGGCTAGTAGAAATCCTTGGGTAACAGAAGAGATATTGAATTTAATCCATGAAAGGAGAAAATATAAAAATGGAGTAAATGAAGCTGGGGAAAAGGAATAAAAACGTGTCAAAAATGAGATCTACACGAAGTTCAAAATGGCCAAGCAGGGATGGCTAGAGGACTAATGTAAGTCTGTAGAAGCATATATCACTAGTTGTAAGTTGGATACGGCCTATAGGAAAATTAAAGAGACCTTTGGAGAAAAAAGATCCGCCTGTGTGAAAATCAAGAGCTCAGATGGAAAACCAGTTCTAAGCAAAAAAGGGAAAGCAGAAAGGTGGAAGGAGTGTATAGAGGATCTATAAAAGAGCGATGTACTTCAGGGCAATATTATATGGAAGAGGACGTAGATGAAGAAGAAATGTTAGATACGACACTGCGTGAAGAAATTGACAGAACACTGAAAGACCTAAGTCGAAACTTGGCCCTGGGGAGTAGACAACACTCCATTAGAACTACTGATAGCCTTGGGAGAGCCAACCATGACAAAACTCTTCAATTTGGGGAGCAAGATGTATGAGACAGGTGAAATACCCTCAGACTTCAAGAAGAATATAATAATTCCAATCCCAAATAAAGCAGGTGTTGAAAGATGTGAAAATTACCTAGCTATCAGTTTAATAAGTCAAGGCTGCAAAATACTAACACGAATTGTTTACAGACGAATGGAAAAACTGGTAGAAGCCAACATCAGGGAATATCAGTTTGGATTCCGTAAAAATGGAACAAGCGAGGCAATACTGACTTATCTTAGAAGATAGATTAAGAAAAGGCAAACCTACTTCAGAGAAAGCTTTCGGCAATGTTGATTGGAACACTCTCTTTCAAATTCTGAAGGTGGCAAGAGTTAAATACAGGGTATGAAATGAGATTTACAATTTGTACAGAAACCAGATGCCAGTTACAAGAGTCAATGGGTATGAAAGGGAAGCAGTGGTTGCGAATAGAGTGAGATTGATTTGCAGACTATCCCCGATGTTATTCAATCTGTATATTGAGCAAGCAGTAAAGGAAACAAAAGAAAAATTGGAAGTAGGAATTAAAATCCATGGAGAAGAAATCAAAACTTTGAGGTTTGCCGATGACATTGTAATTGTGGCAGAGACAGCAAAGGGCCTGGATGAGCAGTTGAATGAAATGAACAGTGTCTTGAAAGGAGGATGAACATCAACAAAAACAAAACGAGGATAATGGAATGTAGTCGAATTAAAGCAGGTGATGCTGGGGGTATTAGATTAGTAAATGAGACACTTAAAGTAGTAGATGAGTTTTGCAATTGGGGAGCAACATAACTGATAGAGGCAGAAGTAGAGAGAATATAAAATGTGGACCGGCAATGCCAAGGAAAGCGTTGCTGAAGAAGAGAAATTTGTTAACATCGACTGTAGATTTAAGTGTCAGGAAGTCATTCCTAAAAGTATTTGTGTTGTGCGTAGCCATGTCTGGAAGTGAAACATGGACGATAAACAGTTTGGACAAGAAGATAATAGAAGCTTTCGAAATGTGGTGCTACAGAAGAACGCTAGAGATTAGATGGGTAGATAACGTAACTACCGAGGAGGTACTGAATAGAATTGGGGATAAAATAAATTTGTGGGACAACTTGACTAGAAGAAGGGGTCGGTCATAGGACACGCTCTGGGGACTAAGGGGTCACCAGTTTTGTATTGGAGGCAAGCGTGGTGAGTAAAAATCGTAGAGGGAGACCATGACATGAATACACTAAGCAGATTCAGAAGGGTGTAGGTTGCGGTAGTTACTCGGAGATGAAGAATCTTGCACAGGATAGCGTAGCATGGACAGCTGAATCATGCCAGTCTCTGGTCTGAAGAACACAACAACAACAAACCGCAGTCGACGATTCGCCTTTCCTACCACAGTTCTCACATGCTCGTTCTACTTCATATCGCTTTGCAACGTCACGCAGGACACGAGTTATATTGCATCCGAAAACTACAGGTTTGTTCTTCCTACTCATCCACATTTACTTACATGTTTTCACATTTAGAGATAGGCTGCTATTCATCGCTGTAAATATAAATGATTCTAAGCCGTCTTGTACCTTCCTACATTCACTCAACTTCGAGACCTTACCGGGTAGTTCCCTTAAAATGGCATAATTTAACAAACTTACTGTATTAAGGTATCTCACAGCACGTGCAGCAGACGGCTGGATCGGTCGTCGAAATATTATGCATAAACTGAAAACAATAACTCTGCAGAAATATCATACCACACATTACTAAGTTGCAGGATACTCTGGTAAATTCAACATGTGTCTACAAGCTGCCGCTAACTGGGAGTCCAGCCACTCCACAGCTCTCCGGCGATGGTGGTGACTTCTGATGTGCAAGCCGCATTTCTACCGGTTAGAGTGGTGACTGATTGAGGACTGTACCCTCGATCTCCTGTTGACAGCACGACTCCGGTTCGGGTTGTAACAAGCCATTCGAGGGACAAATGTCCAGTAACCAGGGGCTCTAGAACTCATACTTCAAGAGCTACGAGCATTTGCTATTGTGAAATACATATATTCTACTGAACAAGGGATCGTAGCTCGCAAGGTATGCATTTTAGAGCCCATATTTACTGGACAATTTTTTCTTGTACTGGTCCATATTACTTACTTCCAAAATACGGAAAGTATATACACTACTGGCCATTAAAACTGCTACACCAAGAAGAAATGCAGAAGATAAACGGCTATTCATTGGACAAATATATTATACTAGAACTGACATGTGATTACATTTTCACGCAGTTTGGGTGCATAGACCCTGAGAAACCAGTACCCGGAACAACCACCTCTGGCCGTAATAACGGCCTTGATTCGCCTTGGCATTGAGTCAAACAGAGCTTGGATGGCGTGTACGGGTACAGCTGCCCATGCAGCTTCAACACGATACCACAGTCCATCAAGAGTAGCGACTGGCGTATTATGACGAGCCAGCT
The DNA here is from genome assembly GCF_023864345.2 of Schistocerca serialis cubense. Taxonomy (NCBI): domain Eukaryota; kingdom Metazoa; phylum Arthropoda; class Insecta; order Orthoptera; family Acrididae; genus Schistocerca; species Schistocerca serialis. Next base: position 444,969,242 of record NC_064645.1, read on the forward strand.
GCTCGGTCACCATTGACCAGACGTTTTCAGTTGGTGAGAGATCTGGAGAATGTGCTGGCCACGGCAGCAGTCGAACATTTTCTGCATCCAGAAAGGCCCATAAAGTACCTGTATCATGCGGCCGTGCATTATCCTGCTGAAATGTAGGGTTTCGCAGGGATCGAATGAAGGGTAGAGCCACGGGTCATAACACACCTGAAATGTAGCGTCCACTGTTCAAAGTGCCAACAATGCGAACAAGAGGTGACCAAGACGTGTAACCAATGGCACCCCATACCATCACACCGGGTGATACGCCAGAATGGCGATGACGAATACACGCTCTCAATGTGCGTTCACCGCGATGTCGCCAAACACGGATGCGACCATCATGATGCTGTAAACAGAATCTGTATTCATCCGAAAAAATGACGTTTTGCCATTCGTGCACCCAGGTTCGTCGTTGAATACACCATCGCAGGCGCTCCTGTCTGTGATGCAGCGTCAAGGGTAACCGTAGCCATGGTCTCTGAGCTGATAGTCCATGCTGTTGCAAACGTCGTCGAACTGTTCATACAGATGGTTGTTGTCTTGCAGACGTCCCCATTTGTAGACTCAGGGATCGAGAAGTGGCTGCACGACCCGTTGCAGCCATGCGGATAAGATGCTTGGCATCTCGACTGCTAGTGATACGAGTCCGTTGGGATCCAGAACGGCGTTCCGTATTACCCTCCTGAACCCACCGTTTCCATATTCTGCTAACAGTCATTGGATCTCGACCAACGCGAGCAGCAATGTCGCGATACCATAAACCGCAATCGCGGTAGGCTACAATCCGACCTTTATCAATTTCGGAAACGTGATGGTACGTATTTCTCCTCCTTGCACGAGGCATCAGAACAACGTTTCACCAGGCAATGCCGATAAACTGCTGTTTGTGAATGAGAAATCGGTTGGAAACTTTCCTCATGTCAGCACGTTGTAGGTGTCGCCACCGGCGCCAACCTTGTGTGAATGCTCTGAAAAGCTAATCATTTGCATATCACACCATCTTCTTCCTGTCGGTTAAATTTCGCTTTTGTAGCACTAATAATTTTAATGGCCAATAGTGTAGCTTGCAGTAGAAGAAATTTGTTTCAAAGAATCGAAGAAGTGCCCATAGCTCTTAAGGCACTCATTTTAACGGCTACGTTGACTACTCTTTTTTGCTTAAAATGATCATTCGCCTCATACCCTGAATATTGGCAATTCCTCCTGGAAAACGCTGTTTTATGAGTGTTCACAGAAGTTTTTATTTCGTTGGCTTCCTTAGTTATACTGTGGCAGACAACGTTGGTGTGAGATACGAACAAGGCGTCGGCAACTTTCATCCGATGACCATTTTCTGTAGCATGCTCAGCTGCAGCAGGTATTTCTGAGTATGGTAGGCTAAAAAACCTCTCGTGCTCTACAGTACGCACTGTTTTGTCCGACGTAATAGTGGTCGCACTTGCAAGGTATTTTGTAAACCACAGGTGAAGACCTGCCACATCTTTAACTGCTCTCTGTAGCTGACGGATTTTCGACGATCTGAAGATCGATCTGAGTTTGTTTCTATTGAGCAGGCGATGCACAGTCTACAAGGAGCCACAGCAGGGCAAAAATGTTTACTTATTTTGCAGATCCTCGTCGGTGGTCCCATTGCGATTATTACTTGAGATCATTTATTTGGTGTTCGTTGCAGTCATTGTTACCGGCATCTGATGTCGCTCTTGCACATTCTGCAGACAACTATATCACAGTGCACTGCTGTCGCAGGTGACAATGACTGATGGCGTGCAAGTACAAATCTGTATGCGTAGGTTTTTATTCAGTTTTACCACTGCGAAAATCTGCATTCTTACCAAGCTTTGTTTGTCTGCTGTTTTGAGTTGTGAAAGTGACGAGAGACATAGGCAACAAAAGTGCCTTGAGTAAATTCACTAATTTCATACACTGAAGAGACAAAGAAACTGATAAACCTGCCGGATATCGTGTAGGGGTCCCGCGAGTTTGCAAAAGAGCTGGAACATGATATGGCATCGACTCAAGTAATGTCTGAAATAATGCTGGAGGCAATTCACACCATGAGTCCTGCAGGGCTGTCCATAAATCATAAGAGTACTCTTCTGAACAACACGTTGCAAGGCATCTGAGATATACTCAATAATGTTCATGTCGGGGAGTTTGGTGGCCAGTGGAAGTGTTTAAACTGTGAAGACTGTTCCTCGAGCCACACTGTAGCAATTCTGGACATATGGGGTGTCGCATTGTCCTGCTGGAATTGCCCAACTATGTCCTGAATGCACAATGGACATGAATGGATGCAGGTGATCAGACAGGATGTTTACGTACTTGTCACCTGTCAGAGTCGTATCTAGATGTATCAGTGGACCCATGTCGCTCCAACTTTACACGCCCCACACCATTTCAGAGCCTTCACCACCTTCAACATTTCCCATGCTGACATGCAGGGTTAATTGATTCACGAGGTTGTCTCCATACCCGTACATGTCCATCCACTGGATACAATTTGAAACTAGACTCGTCCGGCAAGTTGTTTCCAGTCAACAGACGGACCGAGGCGAGACGTAAAGCTCTGTGTCGTGCAACATCAACGGTACACGAGTGGGCCTTCAGCTCGGAAACCCCATATCGATGATGTTTCGTTGAATTGTTCGCACGCTGACACTTACTGAAGGCCTACCTGCAGCAATTTGCGGAAAGTTGCACTTTTGTCACGTTGAATCATTCTCTTCAGTCTTCGTTAGTTCCGTTCTTGCCGGATGTTTTTCCGGGAGTAGCGATGTCGGCGATTTGGTGTATTACCGGATTCCTGATATTCACGATACATCAGTGAAACTGTCGCACGGGATAATTCCCAATTCATCGCTACCTCGGAGATGCTGTGTTCGATCGCTCGACCTCCGACTATAACGCCGCGTTCAGGCTCACATAAATATTGATAATCTGCCGTCGTAGCAGCAGTAACCGATCTAACAACTGCGCTACACACTTGTTGTCTTACATAGACGTTGCCGACCGCAGCGCCGTGTTATGCCCGTTTACATATCTCTGTAACTGAGTATACCAGTTTCTTTATCGCTTCAGTTTATATAAAAATTAAGGTTGTAGCTCACGATTTGATGGTTATTTTGTAAAGATAATAATATTTAGCATCACTCGGTCATATATTTATGACAAAAGCAAACAACGTCTTGCAGAGTCGACTTCAAAACTATCACAGTCATCATCATCTTCATCATCATCATCTTTCTTGCAAGGATTAGGCTATTACCTGTTCCGAACGAACAAACGAAATCATTCCCATCTTTCTCGAGGTCTTACAGTATCACTTTTCCCATTCGGCTCGTAGTCGAGGATCTTCTGGGAAATTCTATGACCTGGCATTCTTCAATCTTCACGATATTCTTGAATTTTTTCATCCATGTTGAAAATATTAAAATACGTTATAGTATCTTTATTTCTAATCATATCTCTTCTTGTGCAGCCTTTCGTCTTTTTTAGGACTCTCAACGCAGCTCTTTGAATTTTATTTGCTTGTATTTTTTATTTTTAAATTTGTTTTTCTTTTTTTTGTGGCAACCCAGCTTTTGCTTCCATAGGATATCACAGGAAGTGCTATTACTTTATAAAATTTCATAATGATCTCTTTTTGTGCTTTATGACCCGATGTCCGCTAGTGGTATCGCAGACGGCATTTATTTTCAATATCACTTATACCACATCCTAAATAAGAGATTTGAGACACTTGTTCTAAAACTAAATTATCGAAAATAACTTTTATCTGACTCGATATTTTCTTCAGAATGTCAATATTTTCGTTTTATTACTACCATTTTTAAAGTTATTCTTCTTACAAATTTCGTTCAGCTGTGTACTGATCTTTGGAGGTCATCTTGATTCTTTTGAATAATAAGGATGCCATCTGGAAACAAATGTACATTCAGATATTCCTCATTCATTATCTTAATTCCTCTGTTTACTTTATATTTCTATTTGTAAAGTGTGAAGTTAATGTAAATATTAAGAAGTGTAGCTGATAGTCGACGCCCTTCTCTAACGTCTTGGTTAATAATAATTTCTTCTAGTCGATTCCTACCTGTGTATATTACAATGACTGTAGTTTTGTAAAGACTTTTCACTAGCTCTATTAGGTGATAAGGACATCCACATGTCCACATTAGACATAATCTGCCAATGGCTATCACTGCTCGCACGGTCAACAGCGTTCTCAATATCGATAAAGACCATAAGGGTTTCTATATTAAGTTCTCTGTGTTCTTCTATAATACTTTTGATTAGAAACACACTGTCTCTGTGTGCACGATTACGTGAATGACGTGGTCTAAATCCATTTTGTCCTTCAGAAACAATAGCTTATGTGATATTGTTCATCCAGTTATTAATTATCTTTAAGGTTATTTTGTAGCTAGCTTTTAGATGACTGCTGCATGTCGATTTTGTGAAGTGTTATACATCCTTGTAAATTGAGATAAAGAAAATTACCTCATTTTTCAGTAAGGAATTTTTGTTCAACTCCGACCAATCGACATTTGAAGAGAAAATGCACATGAAAGGAACCAGCGAAATTAGAGGTACCACATGATATGTATCAAGATCAACTAACGTATGCGGAATGTTAATGTGGATGGAGAGCTATTTATTACGCTGCCAGAAATTGGAGGTACTCTGCCCCTGCAATTCTTTCTCGTGCGCGTGTTCTTGCAAGGGCAGTAGCAAATATCTACGTCATAACACGCAAAAGTGTAAAAATGGGCGTAAGTGAACTACAGTTATGGTATGAACACTGCTTTTAGACAATAGCTGTTCAAAATAACTTGATTTAGCTTGACTCCTGGCCCGTGTGTAAATTCCTGAAAAGCGTGTGACATTACAGTTCATACAACCTGGAACCACTGGACAAATTCAGCTTCTGACTGTTTGTTTTTTCCTCGCCTGTGAAATATATTATCGCACTATCTGCAGCTACGTCTTTAAGAATATCCTGTTTATCGATAAGCTACGCGGCACACTGTTTGGATTTCTATTGCATGCCATCACGTTACATCAGTTTCCACCACCCCATTACACTAATATGCTGTTATATGCATTCTTTGAGCGTGAATACCTAGCTGCTCGTCCTGTACGGTCTGTAACTCCCATGGAGTTGGAATTTGATCTTATTGGTGCGAAGGTTTGTGATCACTGTGGAGCGGCGTTATCATTCGGTGTTCATGGTGCAAGTTGATGGTTTGTTTTGAATATTTCTTGAATACTTGCAAGGAAATGAAATGCCTACAGCCGATCTTATGATCTTATTTATTTTGTAGCTACCCGTTTCGGAGCTTCAGTGCGCCATCTTCAAGCCTTAGTTGATGCTGAAGCGGTTATCACGATGCATATATACATTGCATCAGTGGCCAAAATGCTGGTTTACGCAGACTATCTGTAACTGTGATTTTACTGGCAGTTGATAGTTGGAGTGCTGACATCACTGTTACAGATGGTCTGCGTAAAACAGTTGTGTTGGACACTGACGCATTGTATATATCGATCGCGGTAACTCCTTCAGCATCAACTAGGGCCTGAAGATGTTTCATTGAGGTGCCGAAACTGTTAGTTACACAATAAATAAGATCATAAGGACAGCTGTAGTTGTTTCATTTTCTTACAATAGTGAACGGCCATGGTCCCCATAACTTTCAGCCAAACGGGTGGATATACAGAAACTTGTTATACAGTCGACCTCTGCGCCTCCCGGACGCTCATTTTCTTTCTCCCTCCTAACGCACATGGTGAGTCATTAGCAGCTAATATTTTTCCCGTTCTGTTAACACAACACTTTCAAATTAGCCTTACTAAAGATTGAATTTGCGACCTCGCAGTCGAGAGGTTCCTTGTTAATAAATTTTCCAACCACCCGACATTTAGATGGAGGAGAGGGCTGTTATCGCTGCCAGCGAATGAGGTCGCAATACTTCAGTCACGACAGCATTACTACTGGGAGACCGAGCCACCACCATGTCAGATGTAGGAACTTTCAAGTCAAGTTATAATTTCACAATCTCAGAGCCTCATTCTGAAAATTTGCCTTGTGAAATCATGACCCACTGGGGTATTACCTTCAGTAGATTTACATATTACCTTCAGTAGTTCTATTCTATATTAACCAGTTCCGCGACAATAACCCGGTACCTGCGCAGTTTATCCTCAATTTTGACCTTGATCCTCATGTCAGGTTCATCAGATTTGCGTTTGCACAGGTTGTTATTAAATACTTATTCAGAAGTTGCCATACGTTTCCGTTATTGTGTGAAGTATCACTTCCCAATGATAGTACTTGAATACTATTTTATCCTAATAGTTAATTCTCTAACTTTTCAGATGCGAAAATTAAAGTAATTGGATTACGTGTTTCAAGTAACATTTTATGGGCCCTCCCCAACCTGTATATCAGAAACGGCAAAAGAGTTGTATAACCAATTGAATGGATTATGTAGTGCCTTAAGAAATTAGAAAATGAACATAAACTGTCGTATCGGCCGCCGCACAGCAGCCGTCAACTCGGCGCGGCGTGCTACAACACGCGCGGCACACAGCGAGTACCGCTGGCGCCGCACACGATGTCAACAAGTGGCGCAAGTGAACGCGTCGTCGCGGGGTTAGCGGCAGCGTACACACCACTATCAATACGGATTACCCTGGCGGCGCTGCCCTTGCCACCAGAGTGAGCAACCGTATAAGGGCGCCATCTACCAACACTCTGATTGGCCGGACCTGCGGATATAAGCGCGCTCCCTGAGCCCGTTTAACCAGTTCAATCTTCGCCGATGACTGTATTACTACCCAGCTGCTGGATTCACGACGACCGAACCGTACTGTGGCCTCCCTGGCTGGAAAACTTGCGACGCGTCGGTATCGACCGGTTGGCAGTGGTTTGGACTTGTATTCTCTACTAGTGACTCTGATTTCTCCTTGGCACTACAGCCAGCGAAGTGTTGTGTAGTCGAACTTAAGTTTTGTTTTGAGTGACAGAAAAATAAATTTGGTTATCACGGAATATTTGTTCTGTTACAGTGCGGAAATAACATAAACAAAAGTGAATTGAAGTAGTGAGAAGTATAGTTGTAATATACCAGATGAAGCTGAGAAAAAGTAATGAAGACAGAAGACACAAAAAAAGGCAGACGAGTTTTTTTTTATTTGGGTAACAAAATAAGTAACTATGGCAGAAGTAAAGAGAATATAAAATGCACTGTGGCAGTAACAAGAAAGACTTTTCTGGAAAGATAAAAAGTTGTTAATACTGAATAAATTTTTAAGTGTAAGAAAAAATTTTTTTTAAAAAAAAAAGAAGAAGTCTGTTAAGTAAGAGAACATGAACATTGTCGCTCCTCACTGTGACAATGAAATATGCTATTAACGGGCGGAGAGACGATAAACAGAAAAACAGACACCGCAGAAGAATTCGCACGTGTGGAGTAGTGTTGACAAGGAAGATTGAACTTCACGACGTATTCATTGACCAGTAAGCGTGAAGGCGGTACGAATGAGGGCTCTCTAGAGGTCGCTGTTTTTCTCCTTTGGACGCGGAACTGTTTTTCAGCTTTCCGATAAGTCCTTTCGTCGTCAATAGAGCAGAATAAACGAGATGTGTACGCCTGGTGTGTAGGCTCGGAAGAATACAGCTCAGCCCGGAGGAGTGTGATGCCCATTTCCCCGGCTTCGGCACAACAAGTCGGCGCTAAAGGAAAAGGAAACAAGCGGTGACAAAAGAAAGGGGGTGGCGGCGGGCCTGCGTTGTTTGGGATGCGGGCGGGGGCGCCGCTGTTTCGCCACTTCGGCCGAGGGCTGCGCGCGCCTGCGGAATGCGTGATGAGAGCAGCAGCTATCAGGAGCATTTGTGCCCTGCCGTCCAGGCCAGTCCTTTACTCGTTGGAACTTTTTTCCCCTAAATGCTTCCTCGTAGATTTCTGAAAGACTGTAAAACTGGCGTTCTTCAGCTTATTTTATTGTTAATAAACGAATGTTGGACGAACTGCAAGATCCCCGACCGTTGGTACACAGCGGAAGTAATCTCTCTTTGTCAAGGAATGGAAACGTAATGACTGTAGAATCCGTTTGCTGTGCATCGTCAGATTGACCCTTTGTTTGAAATTTCCTTACCTTCAGTCTTGTATACCCCTAGCACTGTTTGAACTTCCCTTGAAAACACTGTAATTTTTGTCAAGCGCAATTTTATGTGCATAACGTAGTAGGTCATTATAATGCCCATGCCGTAAACTGTATCGAGTATCCTTGAAATGCGCGAACGCCAGTTTTTGTAACAAGTACGCCTTGTCCTCCGTTGATTAATGTAATTTTTCTTAGATTAGATTAGATTAGTACTTGTTCCATAGATCATGTATACGACACTTCGTAATGATGTGGAACGTGTCAGGTTGATAAAAGGTTTATATACAAGATATTACATTAGACGAAATATTAAATGACACTCGATAATTTTTATTTTTTATTTTTCTTTGTGGAGGTTGGGAAATTACCCACTTACTATATCTAAAAATTCATCTAATGAGTAGGAGTTGCCATTAAGAAATTCTTTTAATTTCCTTTTAAATGCTGTATGGCTATCTGTCAGACTTTTGATGCTATTAGATAAGTGATCAAAGACTTTTGTGGCAGCATAATTTACCCCCTTCTGAGCCGAAGTTAGATTTAACCTTGAATAGTGAAGATCATCCTTTCTCCTAGTGTTGTAGCCATGTACATTGCTATTACTTTTGAATTCGTTCGGATTGTTAATAACAAATTTCATAAGTGAATATATGCAGGGTGTCCCAGCTATCTTGTCCACCTAAAATATCCCTGGAACAATAACAGCTATTGGAAAACGACTTTCACCGGTATCAATGTAGAGCTGGGGCCCATGAATGTACATATTTCGAAACATTCTAAAACGAAAGCGTATGTGTTTTTTAACACAAACTTATGTTTTTTTAAATGGACATATATTTGTTCTTCAGCAATCCATAGCATGACAAAGCACATACACAATGGCGTTGATTGCATCGCAATGTTCCCATTATGTCCCGAGATATTGAGACGCGAAGTTGACGCTAGAAACACCCGACATGCGCTGCTAGCGCAGGTCCTGAGGCTCAGGCGTGAACCCCATGCCGCCCGTAATCGCGATGTGATTGACATGTGTAATTGCACATCCATACTTATCAAGAGGTCCGAAACGAATAATACGGTCTGCTGCCATCAACTCTCATAAGCACATAATGGTTTCCCTCTTGCACGTTTTACGTATCTACGTACACAATATGAACCAGTACCGATCGGTGTACACCCGTCAGGTTGTCTTATTTATCCTGCACACCCAAAATAAGGTTTATCGAATACGTCATATGACCCATTGTGCCTGTCGCGCAGGGCCTGGCTCTACCTAGTCAAGTGTCCAACGTAGTTCCCACTACTGTCACAGTTACCACTTCGCCTTGTTTATGATTTGCGACCCATGCAAACTCCTGTACTCCACCACCCTCAGAGCATCCCATTTGTTGTTGCTTTGGCGTGCAGTACACCGCTTGCCAGTGTAGTCGTGCATCAGAGTAATCTATTGACGGCACGGAGGTAGTACACATTGTGAATAAACGTTGTGTTGTGGAACTTATACTGTACAGTATAATGTACACACATGAAGATATGGTAGAAATGCTGCTGATCTATGGAGAATGTACGTTGACGGGAAATACGTTATGAGATTGCTTGTTTGTTGATAGTACTGTTAGCGAACATTATGATTATTAAGTTAATATGTCTGTTTTCTACCCTACTCTACATACCTGTACTGTACCCTGTTGTAGGTGGACGAAATGCTGTTCAGGCAGAACGACTGTACAGAAGACGATTCCCTGACAAGCTATCGCCTTCGCGCCGGATGTTTGGTCGTCTCACATCTCGTCTACGTGAAACGGGAAGCTTAAATCCAAGACCTCGACATCGTCCTAGGACACGCACAGATGAACGTGCTGAAGTTGCTGTGCTCTCTACCATAGCTGTGAATATTCTTAAACGTCATAAATTTCATCCTTACCATGTTCATTTACTCCAGGATCTTCATGGAAATGACTTCCGCAATAGGGTAACATTTTGTCGGTGGGCTCAGCAAAAACTTCTGACTAATCCAAATATTTTGCAGATGTTCTCTTTACCGACGAGGCATCATTCTCCAAGAAAGGAATTGTCAATATGAGGAATATGCATTATTGGTCCGCAGACAATCCAAAATGGCTCCGTCAGGTAGAGCATCAACGTCCGTTGATGTTTGGTGTGGGATTATTGGAGATACCTTTATCGGACCTTTCTTTATAAATGGCATCCAAAATGGCAGACAATACTCCAGATTTTGACGACACAATCTTCCTGTTCTCTTGGACACCGTACCTCTGAACCGGAGAATGGTCATGTGGTATCAGCATGACGGATGCCCTGTACATAACGCCTTACGAGCACGACAACTTCTGAACCGTAAGTTCCCTGGTAGGTGGATTGGACGAGGTGGCCCAGTTAGGTGGCCTGCCCGATCTCCGGACCTTACACCGCTGGATTATTTTCTTTGGGGAGCAGTGAAGGATGCTGTTTACCAGCATGAACCAACAACACATGAGGACATGAAGCAACGCATTATTGATGCTTGTACAGGCATCAAAGAGGAAACAGTAGCACGAAGTAGGGCATCCTTCATCCGCAGAGTGACCCTATGTATGCAAGCCAATGGGCATCACTTTGAGCATGTGATGTGAATGCTATGTTTAGTATGTAGTGCGGTATCACAGTGGAAGTTTCTACAAAGGGCCATTTTACCCAGTGATGTTAAGAAACATTTGTTTGCAACAATTTGTCATTTAATTGATAATTATGTGATAATAAAACTAATTGGTTAAAAATGTTTACATTCATCTTCTATGTCCTACCTGAACTTCCCAAATCAAAACATTTTTACCTAAACAACGGTAAAACTTTTAGTCCACTAGCTCGTTTCACTAAAACCATCAACATGAATTTTACTATTACGAGTGAATGATTAACTGTCAATTACGCTAGATCTACAGTAAAGTTTTAACGTTGAACGGCATTACCTTTTTTAGTAACGGATTAACGATAAGCGAAGTTAACTTTGTGACTAACGTTGCGGTACACAGATATGTTACAGAACCACATCACCCCTAGCCTATGGGATAAATACCTGCTGGAATGTACGACGTTAATGCAGGTTGGCAGCAGACCGTATTATTCGTTTCGGACCTCTTGATAAGTATAGAAGTGTGATTACGCATGTCAATCACATCGCGATTACGGGCAGCATGGGGTTCACGCCTGAGCCTCAGGACGTGCGCTAGCACCGCATGTCGGGTGTTTCAAGCGTCAACGTCGCGTCTTAGTATCTCGGGATGTAATGGGAATATTGCGATGCAATCAACGCCATTTTGTATGTGCTTTGTCATGCTATGGATTTCTGAAGAAAAAATATAGGAGGTCCATTTAAAAAAACACATATGCTTTCGTTTTAGAATGCTTCCAAATGTGTACATTCATGGGCCCCAGCCCTACATTAATACCGGTGAAAGTCGTTTTCCAATAGCTGTTATTGTTCCAGTGATATTTTGGGTGGACAAGATAGCTGGGACACCCCGTATATTGTGAGGCTACAATGAAGATTTCCAGCTCTTTAAATAAGTGTCTGCAGGATGATCTTGGATGAGCTCCAGCAATTATACTGATTACACGCTTTTGTGCAATGAACACTCTTTTACTCAACGATGAGTTACTCCAGAATATGATGCCATACGAAAGCAGAGAATGAAAATAGCCGTGGTAAGCTAATTTACTCAGATGCATATCGCCAAAATTTGCAATGACCCTAATAGCATAAGTAGCTGAACTCAAACGTTTCAGCAGATCCTCAGTGTGTTTTTTCCAGTTCAACCCCTCATCAATGCATAAACCTAGAAATTTTGAATATTCTACCTTAGCTATCCATTTCTGATCGAAGTCTATATTTATTAATGGGGTCATTCCATTTGCTGTGTGGAACTGTATATTCTGTGTTTTGTCAAAGTTTAATGAGAGCCCATTTGCTGAGAACCACTTAATGATTTTCTGAAAAAAATTGTTTACAATTTCACCAGTTAATTCTTGTCTGTCGAGTGTGATAGCTATACTTGTATCATCGGCATAAAGTACCAGCCTTGCATCTTCGTGAATATAGAATGGCAAATAATTAATATATATTAATAACAGCAGAGGACCGAAGACCGAGCCTTGCGGCACCCTATTCTTGATTGTTCCCCAGTTTGAGAAGTCACCAGTTTTCTGCATAGTATGTGAACTGTTTATTTCAACTTTCTGCACTCTTCCAGTTAGGTATGATTTAAACCATTTGAGCACTGTCCCATTCATACATTAAGCACTGAATGGTCTTATTGCTGTAGACTTATTCGAAATCTTTTCATAACTGCTTTTTGACTGTGCTGCGGATGATCTTCCACACCCATAATTATGTTTCGTACCCGCTCGTTGGACAACGATTGTCCCTGACTACGTTTCACAGGAGACGGCCTTCGTGTCCGAGAAGGATTATGAACCACATGGCTCGACGCCTATTTCAGTACCACTTTCACTTGTTAATCACTTATCTTCATCACTGTTCTCCTCATGTACATTGTCTGCAAAATCAAGCAGATACGACACAACATATTCCACTGACTCATCTTGCATAAACGCTAATGTTTAATCTGGCACTTCTTTCTTAATCTGCGAAATTCCTTGGGTTCCTTTCTGACGAAATATCAACTTCGACAACTGGTGGCGTAGATATAGTGCAATGTTTGCTTTGTTTATGTTACCATTGCCCTTTTTTATATCAACAACACTAGCACTGTAGCACTGTGAGTTACTCGTTGACTAAGCAGTTCAACTATGCTGTGCAGCCTTATACTGTGTTCTCCACTGGATGCCGCCAGTCCTGGCCACTTTTGACAATAGCAAGCAATATTTTGGTGCGTGTTAGACAATATGTGGGACCTCGAATGCCGTAAACATCATAGGCCTTTTGCGACCTCGCACACAAGGGGTTTCTTACAACTTCTCGAAACATGTCAGATTAGGGGGCGGATGAAGCTGACGAATGTGACAGAGCAGATAACTGGTTGAAGATGAGAAGTGAGACGATAACATATAAAGTTAACTAACAAGCAAGAAAGACCAGAAGTGAAGTGATTCCTACGTGAATGTGGCAGAAAAAGTAACTTGGGTTCGTCGCCTTTGTCAATACATGCCCTATTTGGTTGAATGGGGTCTGAATATTCTGAGCTTCGAATGACCAGAATGCTCCTCAGAGAGCACCGGTTCCCTTCTCTGGACTATGTATTACGAGGTGTATTCAAGTTCTAAGGCCTCCGATTTTTTTCTCCAGACTGGAAAGAGATAGAAACATGCGAATTGTTTTAAAATGAGGCCGCGTTCATTGTCAATACGTCCCAGAGATGGCAGCACCATACGGCAGATGGAATTTTACCGCCAGCGGCGAGAATGAGAACTGTTTTAAATACTTAAAATGGCGACGTTTTCCTGATTTGAACAGCGTGCAATCATTCGTTTTCTGAATTTTTGTGGTGTGAAACCAATTGAAATTCATCGACAGTTGAAGGAGACATGTGGTGATGGAGTTATGGATGTGTCGAAAGTGCGTTCGTGGGTGTGACAATTTAATGAAGGCAGAACATTGTGTGACAACAAACCGAAACAACCTCAGGCTCGCACAAGCCGGTCTGACGACATGATCGAGAAAGTGGAGAGAATTGTTTTGGGGGATCGCCGAATGACTGTTGAACAGATCGCCTCCAGAGTTGGCATTTCTGTGGGTTCTGTGCACAAAATCCTGCATGACTACCTGAAAATGCGAAAAGTGTCATCCAGGTGGGTGCCACGAACGCTGACAGACGACCACATGGCTGCCCGTGTGGCATGTTGCCAAGAAATGTTGACGTGCAACGACAGCATGAATGGGACTTTCTTTTCGTCGGTTGTGACAATGGATGAGACGTGGATGCTATTTTTCAATCCAGAAACAAAGCGCCAGTCAGCTCAATGGAAGCATACAGATTCACCGCCACCAAAAAAATTTCGGGTGACCGCCAGTGCTGAAAAAACGATGGTGTCCATGTTCTGGGACAGCGAGGGCGTAATCCTTACCCATTGCGTTCCAAAGGGCACTACGGTAACAGATGCATCCTACGAAAATGTTTTGAAGAACAAATTCCTTCCTGCACTGCAACAAAAACGTCCAGGAAGGGCTGCGCGTGTGCTGTTTCACCAAGACAACGCACCCGCACATCGAGCTTACGTTACGTACCAGTTTCTTCGTGATAACAACTTTGAAGTGGTTCCTCATGCTCCCTGCTCACCTGACCTGGCTCCTAGTGACTTCTGGCTTTTTCCAACAATGAAAGACACTCTCCGTGGCCGCACATTCACCAGCCATGCTGCTATTGCCTCAGCGATTTTCCAGTGGTCAAAGCTGACTCCTAAAGAAGCCTTCGCCGCTGCCATGGAATCATGGCGTCAGCGTTGTGAAAAATGTGTACGTCTGCAGGGTGATTACGTCGAGAAGGAACGCCAGTTTCATCGATTTCGGGTGAGTAGTTAATTAGAAAAAAAATCTGAGGCCTTAGAACTTGAATGCACCTCGTACTTGGTTAAGCAGTGATTTCTTGTCTATCATTCTCCCCTGTAGAACGTCGTTTCTCGCTATTCCGGTTTCTCACTTTGGCAGCTGAGGCAGTTTCCCTTCGGCGTAGATACTCTTCTCTGCCACTCTGGAAAAAGATTAGATGAACCGGTGTCCATTGGTCTTATATCCTTAAACAATGATTTTTGTAACAGCTATGTGTTTGGGTGCGTCTCACGGGTTTCATTGGCCTAGCTTGTGGCTTTCTTATCACCTGGAAGTAGTTCTAAGTTCTAGGGGACTGATGACCTCAGATGTTAAGTCCCCTAGTGATCAGAGCCATTTGAACCATAGATTGCGATAATGACACCATAGCTCTGCCGAAACAGGTAATCTAGTAAAATTTTTCTTTAGCGATCTTCACTTGCGAAGTTTTCTTCGGTTACCTTACATTGGAGAACGCTCCCAGACTGACTATGTAAGGAATATACACCAAAGTTACCTCCCCCTCGTGGGTAACTACATCATTCTATTCTTTTTTAGATAATTTTTGATAATGTTTTACAATAATGGCTTATTAACTTAATGGTTCAAAAAACGGCTCTGAGCACTATGGGACTTAACATCTATGGTCATCAGTCCCCTAGAACTTAGAACTACTTAATCCTAACTATCCTAAGGACATCAGACAACACCCAGTCATCATGAGGCAGAGAAAATCCCTGACCCCGCCGGGAACCGAACCCGGGAACCCGGGCGTGGGAAGCGAGAACGCTACCGCACGACCACGAGCTGCGGACAATGGTTCTGTAAGACACTTTTCAGAGCTTGCCGACTTTGGTGTTGGTATTATCATATTCTTCTTGGAGGCTATTTCGCCTGTGTTACATATCTCACATAGCAAATAGAGCAGTTTTCTCATGGTTAGTCCTCCCAATGATTCTAATAATTCCAAGTCAGTGTCATCTAGCCCTGGTAATTTGCTTACGTGTTTCACTGCTATTGCTTTTTTCTTCTCACAATATCACAACATGCGTCTCGTTATCATTCATTTCCTCTTCCCATTCCATAATATTAGACTCTATTTGGTTTACGCAGACCTTCTATGTTGTTCAGCCTTCCCTTCTTTGCTTAGCACTGGCTTGAAGTCTGAGGTTCTGTTGTTAGTACAACCACCTCTCTCTCGAACCTTCCGATAAGCGATGTGCATTTTTCCAGTAGCTATACGTGTTTTAAAAGATATGCATTTCTTATCCAGCCATTCCTGTTGACCGTTTTGTACATTCCCTCGCTCTTAAACGTTAGACGACTGTGTTCTCTTTTGCCTGTTTCATGTGTTGCTCTTTTATGTTTTCTCAATATCTTGTGTGTTGTACAAGGGTTTACATTGCACATCAGGTGTATTCGCAATTGCGAATAATGATTACCATCGGCTGTAGAATGGAATGACGACAACGAAAATTTGTCCCAGACCGGTTCACAGAAATATAGTAAGATGAACCACGATCTCCGTTATACACTTCACATACCTGAAATGTACGATAAGCAATAACTTCTCGGCTGTTAAAAGTCTCCAGCCCTGATACAGTCTCCAATTTACCAGTACAAACTAGAGCCACAGTAATCCAACCATTACCATGTGCACTAGCATCAGCATTAGTAAGTGTAAAATTCAGTACGCACCCACAAAACACTGAAGGACCATGAAGAATAACTTGCGCACCTACTCCGCTCTTCGTAGTAATAGATGTACGGGGTGTTCAAAAAGTCTCTCCGCAGTACCGTATGATTGTTAGCAGCGCGGGCCGTATGATTGTTCGCCTGCGTGGGTTACTTCCCTTCAAGTGGACTCTCCAAACATTCCACTGTTTCGCTTATCTTAGCCAGCGTCAGTAGCATCGTTGGTGTGTGTGTGTGTCTTTACGTGTTGACGTGAACGTTTAAGTTTAGTTCCTTTGTTCGTTTGTTTCGTTTTTGTCAATGTTAAAATGCTAACCATTGAAGAACGTGTGTTTTTAGTTGAACAAGTGTTGAAAGCTGGCGGTAAATACACAGTTCCAATTCGTCAAACATTTAATTCAGTTTTCCCGGAGACAACACTCCCAAATCGCGATACTGTGCGAGATTCGATTAACAAATTTTGAAGTACGGGTTCAGTGACAGGTGCTCCGAGAACTGCATTCTGAGCATACAATACTCGATATTTCCTATAAAATGTCCGTGAGTCCGAACAAGTCAGTAACAAAACTAGCCCAGGAACTCGATGTCAGTGTCGGAACGTCCCACACAGCTGTAAGAAAAAAATTAGAACTTTTCCCATACGAAGTGACAGTCGTGTAAGAACTGAAAAAGACTGATCATGGCAAGAGACTGCATTACTGTCAATTGTTCAAGAATTTCGTTCAACAAAAGGATGGAGATACTATTAATGAAACGCTTTTCACTTATGAGGCGTGGTTTCATTAATCCAGGTACATTAACTCGCAAAATTCTAGTGTGTGGAGTATTGCAAATCCATTGTGTATTCATGAAGAACCGCTTCATTCTGTGAAAATAGGAGTTTGGATTGCAATTTCTAGACGTCGGATTATGGGTCCCATATTTTTTTTCAACGAAACAATAAACGCACAACGATACTGCAGTGATATTCTGTAACCGTTCATAGGAGAACTTGTGTTAAGTGAAATACTGAACAGTTATTTTCAACAACGGCGCATACAGATCGCGTTTCATTGTCACTGCTTGCTGATGTTTTTAGTGATCGCATAATTTCACAGGAACTTTGGCCTCCACGATCGCCTGACCTAACACCACCTGACTTTTTCTTCTGGGGCGTAGCGAAAGCAACTGTCTATAAAAACCGTCCAAAATCCATCTAGGAATTGAAAACTGCAATATCCACTTTCCCTACTTCTGTTTCAGAAGATATGTTACATCTTGTGTTTGGAAACATGAGTAGACGAATTGAATTGCGTATTCAACAACAGGGGGGATACTTTCAACATGTAATGTTAAAATTTGTAAGTAAAAACGAATATTCGATAAATTAATAACTTGTATTTCACTGAGTTTCACTTCGGTATATTCACTGCAGCATATGGCACCCGCGGCTAACAATCATACGGCACTGCGGAGAGACTTTCTGAACAGCCCGTATTATCAATAGCTTTATACACTATAAAGCGAAAACGCCTTCTCCTCCTAAAATAACGCGGCGTAACTTTCTGTGTCGATGCTGCTGCACGTGGGGCTGCTCGACGACTTAAGCCGTCTTACCAGAAACGTCACTGTCATAGCTGACAATTATCAGAGCAAAGCCGTCCTTATCAGCTTCCGATCGGGGAGCAATAGCACGCGCGACGCCAAGTAAATCTAGTAGCGTGCCGCTAACACGCCCAGTGGCCAACGCAAAGTACAGTACCTCAAAAATTCATTTTATTCGATATAGTTCGTTGCGTTTGGTCTGAGCGGACGGCACAAAACATCCGTTTAAGTTGAACGTAGATTCCTTTACTCATTTTTTTAATTTTTTTTATTATAAAGAGCAAGCAGCCATGTGACCGAACACGCTGAGCTACCGTGCCGGCTACTAATTTGGTTACCTGTCCACGATTCAACGTCGGATAGTCAAACTGTCACCGGCACCGTAACTCAGCGTGTTTGCTCAGAGGATTAACTGCCCACTGTAACGAAAAAAGTGAGTTAATGGATCAACGACGAACTGAAATGAGTGTCTTGTGATATCCGCCCCGAGCAGATGCAACGAACGAAAACTAACAAAATGAGATTTAAAAAAAAAAAAAAAAAAAAAAAAAAAAAAGAACCTGTGAGACGACCGCTCGCGATAAGCGGGAAATCGTGTTCGAGTCCCGGTAATGCACAAATTTTCTTTGTTGTTATTCCGTTCTACCGACGATGTGAGTCATTACTCGCAATTGCGAATTCACCTGATGTGTCTCGTAACGGCTGTGGTCGCCGCAACGCATCGTCATCAGAATAACACAGGCACTCCAATATTGGATTTATAATGGGTCTTACATTATTGTATTCTTGTTCCACTGCTGCCTTCACAATTTCATCTCCTAAAACAACTCATTTAGCATCTATTACGTTTTTCCAACCTGTTTCAGTCTCTTATCGTCTAATTATACTTTTCAAATTTTCACTAACCTCTCGTCTCATCCTCTTAATTTGTTATTCTTGTGCAACATTGAGTTTTAAACTACATTTCATAACTGATAAGTTATAGTCGCTGCCGAAACCTCTCCCTAGACAAGTTTTGTAGCCAAACTCTGTTCCCTACAACTCTCTCTCACCATTATATGATTTATCTGAAGATTTTCAATGTTTCTAAGTCTGTGTCACGTATACGCCTTTCTTCCAGGATTATTTAGGTAAAGGTCCTCATTCAAGTTCCAGTCCTCACCCTTAACGTATGGAATGAAATGCAAAATGTGGGTATAGCAATACTGGCCGGGACTCCCCTTCTGGGGAGTCCGGCCGCAGGGTGAAAGTCATTTTACTTGACGCCACTTCGGTAACTTGCACGTCGATAATGACGAAATGATAATGTGAACAACAGCCACACACACACACACACACACACACACACACACACACACACACACACACACACTCACACTCACACATAGTGTCCGGAGTGCAGAGAGTGCGTATACGTGCACACACACACACACACACACACACACACACACACATCCACATAGAGTCCGGATTGTAGACAGTGCGTGCTCTAGCTGGGAATCGAGCCTCGCGCCCCATTACCGAAAGTCAGCAGTGATCAAAATTTGCCGACAGTGTACGGACTGATTGCTTTTAATTCAACATTGATTTTTTCCCAAACGTCTTCATTATTTATGGAGCTAGTGGGTAAGTGTACTTGTAAAACTGTAGTGTGTCGTTTTGTAGTTCCATTCCAGCTGAGCAGCAGAGGTAATGTCGTAAACAGAATGGGGAAAAGTCATTGGAAGTTCTGACCCATTCGAAGATTTGTGGCTATAAGTGGCGTATGGTACCTGTGTAAACACAATTTACAGTGGGGTGACAAAAGTCATGGGATAACGGTACACACGTATACAGATGGTTGTACACATGGTATGAAAGGACAGTGAATTGCCGGAGCCGTCGTTTGTACACAGGTCATTCATGTGAAAAGATTTCTGACGTGTTTGTAGGCGCACAGCCGGAATTAACAGACTTTGGACGCAAAATGGTAGTTGAAGCTAGACGCATGAGACATTCCGTTTCGGAAGTCGTTAGTGAATTCAGTATTCCGAGACCCATAGTGTCAAGAGTGTGCCGAGAATACCAAATTTCAGGCATTACCTCCCACCACGGACTATGCAGTCGCCGACGGCCTTCATTTTACGACCGAGAGCAGCGGCGTTTGCGTAGAGTTGTCAGAGCTGACGGCCAATCAACACTACGTGTGATAACAGCAGAAATTAATGTGGGCGTGCGAGGAACAGCTCCGGCAGGACAAAGTGACGAACTTTGGCATTAATTGGCTGTGGCAGCAGCGACCACCTCTACTCCGCTCGTGACCGTATCGGTTGGCCCCTACACGACTGAAAATTTGTGGCCTGTCAGACCATTTCCGATTTCAGACCATTTCCGATTTCAGTTAGTAAAAGATGATGATAGGATTCGAGTGTAGTGCAGACTCCACGAAGCCATGGACCCAAGGTGTCAAGAAGCACTGTAGGTTACAAGACAGTGGTGGGTCCATAATGGTGTGGGATGTGTTTAGATGGAATGAACTGGATCATTTAGTCCAACCGAGCCGATCACTGAGTGGAAATATTTATGTTCGCGCAGTTGGAGGCTATTTGCAGTCATTCATAGAATTCATGTCCCCGATCAACGATGAAATTTTTACAGGTGACCATGTTCCATGTCAGTGATTTGTTTGTAGGACATTCTGGACAATTCGAATAAATGTTTTGGCTACTCAGATTACCCTACATGAAGCCAGTCAGATATGTATGGGACATAATCAAGAGGTCAGTTCTTGCACAACATCCTTCACTAACAATACTTTCACAGTTATGGCCATCTATAGAGGCAGCACGGCTCAGTTTTCTGCAGAGGCCTTCCAACGAGTTGTTGAGTGCATGTCACGTCGAATTGCGCGGAGGATGTTAGAAGATACCCGATAACTTTTGTCACCTCAGTGTATGAGCAGGTGTGCGGTAGTACGGCTGCACGTAATGAGGAAACAATTTTAACATGCTTGGCTCGTAGTACATAGGATATCACAGAAGAACTGGGTTTTCCGAAGGCAGCAGTATTTAGGGTCATCGTGAATATCGCAGAACAGTATTCACAAGCCTATACAGTCACACAGGTCAATCACAAGTGTTTCACTTATAGATGTCTCGTCGTCTTCACATTGTCATAAGGTCCGGTCTGCAGTCTGCTGTGGGTTGCATCACTGCCGATTCGAGTGTGGGCTGTCAGGCATCATTTCTGCCACGAATGTACAGAGAAATGTGCGCCCCATAGCCTTTAGCAGCCAATCGCCGATATCACGTAAGTTCCTATTTGTTTTTGGCGCTCGGTATAAATATCAAGATGAAAGATCAATAAGGTGAAGAGTATTCTTGAAAAGGCCCCAAGCCTGATTCATGCGGAACTATGGAATGAGTGGTACTAAGAGGTAAGTGTGCAGGAGTGAGCGCTACGACGTCATAGTGGGTGGGACGGCGGCGCTGGCGTGATGCAGGAGGCTGTGGAAGGCGCCTAACCTCCCCTCACCACCCTGCGGGCGACCGTTAAGGAAGTCTCTTCGGCGTCGTAAAGGTAGCCGTTATCATCGAACTATATTAGAAGCGCGTTAATCTAAGGGCAGTTCGCAACCCGTTTATTTGGATGGCGAGGCTCTTAACGGCCGGAGACTAGGTCCTGCGGTCCTTAGCTGTTATCTGGATCATAACTTTCTCCTCCTGCGGCGCGCACTACGCCTCGTATACACAACATGGTTTGCCTCAGAGGCAGGCGGTATCGATCTCAAAAGTGTGTTTGGCGCTGTGTGGTTCAGACATGAGTGAGAAAGTTTTCTCCTGCTCAGAGTCCTCGTATTCTTGATCAGTAAGAGTACAAACAACCAAGCAAATTCATGCAACATATGTGTGAGTTTCATCTAAAGTTTTATGCACCTCTTGACGAATTATTCAGGGTCCTGCAAAAGGTAGAAACATACAAGCAAAGAACGATGCAAAAGGTAATATCTTTATAAGTGAACAACAAATAATATGCCTTTTTATGTTAGATGGTTTTAAAACTTACGTCTGGTAAATGGCGTCCTCCATTGCCGACACCTTGACAAAACAAATACCTGAAGTTCTTCGTGCCGTTATCGGTGACATGGCAGCTCACACGACTGTACCAGATAAAATAGCTTTGACATAGAAAAAATACCTGGATATAATATAGATATTACTGGTCCGGGAGACACAGATAGGTCAATGGATTAAAATTGCACACGTAAGTAACAAGAAGACAAGTAATTAATTGAGCACAAGCGAAAGAGAAACTTTATAATGATGGCACACAGCAATAGAATGTGGCACATTACATTAACTTTGGTATTCGGGCGTCAAGGAACTGGATATTATGGTAATTACGAGTCTTCATCCTAATTCCGGATGACGTGATCGTTGTCAATAGGGGACAACAAAATTACTAACTAACTGATTAAACAATTGTCTATATCACCTAAATAATTTTATTTACCATCTCACTGCGCCTTTCGGAGGAACCTTACCACCTGATCCGTGGTATACAACATACAATATAAGACAAGATACTGAAAGAAATACATTACAACAATGCAGTTACGCTGAGAAACACATGTATTAAAATAAGTGTGTGACTGATATTGGCAGTTCGATATTGTAAAACATAAACAATTTTACTAGTAAATGGTATTGTGACCTTAAGATACTATACTTTCAGTATTTTAATGCGTCATTTTTTATTCGTTGTTAATCTAATGATATGGAACTGTAGCTTGGCATAATAGCGAATGCCATGGAAGAATAAAAAATCATGACATAAGCTTACAAGTAGGGCACCTACTTTCTTATATATTTTTTTACTCTCTTAAGAAAATTTGTGGAAGAGCTTTTATAGTCGCATTATTTGTCCATTGCAATGAATGCCAGCTAAAGATGATCATGTGCTCCTAAATAGTAGTCAATTATACTTAATCGGTAGTTTATTTATGAACTCCATTTTGTGTTTCCGTAGTTCAGTTTTGTCTATGATTTTTCTGTCAATCGTCAGTATTAAGCCTGTTACAAAGCTAAATACGTAACTTTACTCATTTCTACTCACCGTTTTAGACAAAACGTGAGATTCGTCATGTGCTGCTATGTGATAAGAAGAAGAAAGGGAACAGAAGAGCGTATGTCAACACTGTGATTTACTTTTAAAAGCTTTATTTCTGTGCCATTTGTATACTTCGTACAAGACAGAAAGGAAGACAGTATTTACAATTCAGTCGATTATGAGATTATTAAATACGGGAGATAGACTAGGACTGGAAAAAGACAGGGCAGAATATCGATGTATTCTTTTCAAATAATTATCCCACAGCATGCCTCCAGGGATTTAGGAAAAAGACATAAAAATACAACTGTATGCCTGGATAAACCAACTCACTCGGTAATCCCATAACCGGCGACTGGTTGCAGAAATTTCAAAAAAACCTACATTCGCTACTGTCGAAGTGTTCCTCATCCATAATGGATAAAAGTTTTAAACTCATAACACTATTGGAATACAGTTTCTTCTTGGATACGAGTGATTTGGATTTAATAGTCGACTACGTATTAGTTAACCTACAGTATGACTTGAATCTACTGAACTACTGCTATTTTGGCTATCTGAATTTAAATATTTCTGGTTACACATATTACCAAGATTTGTACTTTTCAACGTAGAGGAACAGCAAAATTAAATACTATTATATTCATATATGCTGACTAACTCCGCAGATGACGAAGAGATTGGTGAAATGTATGACGAGATAAAAGAAGTTATTCAGATAGTGAAGGGAGACGAAGATTTAAAAGTCATGGGTGACTGGAATTCGATAGTAGGAAAAGGAAGAGAAGGAAACGTAGTAGGTGAATATGGAATGGGGGTAAGGAATGAAAGCGGAGCCCGCCTGGTAGAATTTTGCACAGAGCATAACTTAATCATAGCTGACACTTGGTTCAAGAATCATAAAAGAAGGTTGTATACATGGAAGAAGTCTGGAGTTACTGACAGGTTTCAGATAGATTATATAATGGTAAGATAGAGATTTCGGAACCAGGTTTTAAATTGTAAGACATTTCCAGGGGCAGATGTGGACTAAAGAAACTGCAAAAAGGTGGGAATTTAAGGAGATAGGATCTGGATAAACTGACAGAACCAGAGGTTGCAGAGATTTTCAGAGATAGCATTAGGGAACGATTGACAAGAATGGGGGAAAGAAAAACAGTAGAAGAAGGATGGAAAGCTTTGAGAGATGAAATAGTGAAGGCAGCAGAGGATCAAGTAGGTAAAACGACGAGGGCTAATAGAAATCCTTTGGTAACAGAAGAGATACTGAATTTAATTGATGAAAGGAGAAAATACAAAAATTCAGTAACTGAAGCATGCAAAAAGAAATACAAACTTCTCACAAATGAGATCGATAGGAAGTGCAAAATGGCTAAGCAGGGATATCGAGAGGACAAATGTAAGGATGTAAAGGCGTATATCACTAAGGGGTCAGATAAATACTGACTACAGGAAAATTAAAGAGATCTTTGGAGAAAAGAGAACCACATGCATAAATATCAAGAGCTGAGATGGAAATCCAGTTCTAAGTAAAGAAGGGAAAGCAGAAAGGTGGAAGGAGTATATAGAGGGTCTATACAAGGGCGATGTTCTTGGGAGAATATTATGGAAATGGAAGAGGATAAAAATGAAGATGAAATGGGAGATATGATACGGCGTGAAGAATTTGACAGAGCACTGAAAGACCTAAGTCGAAACAAGGCCCCGGGAGTAGACAACATTCCATTAAAACTACTGACATCGTTGGGAGAGCCAGTCTTGACAAAACTCTACCACTTGGTGAGCAAGATGTATGATACAGGCGAAATACCCTCAGACTTGAATATAATAATTCCAATCCTAAAGAAAGCAGGTGTTGACAGACGTGAAAATTACCGGACTATCAGTTTAGTAAGTCACAGATGCAAAATACTAATGTGAATTCTTTACAGACGAATGGAAAAACTGGTAGAAGCCGACGTCGGGGAAGATCAGTTTGGATTCCGTAGAAATGTTGGAACGCGTGAGGCAATACCAACCCTACGAATTGTCTTAGTAAATAGATTAAGGAAAGGCAAACCTACGTTTCTAGCATTTTCAGACTTAGAGAAAGCTTTTGACAATGTTAACTGGAATACTCTCTTCCAGTTGCTGAAGGTGGAAAGTTTCAACACAGGGAGCCAAAGGCTATTTACAATTTGTACAAAAACCAGATGGCAGTTATAAGAGTCGAGGGGCATGAAAGGGAAGCAGTGGTTGGGAAGGGATTGAGACAGGGTTGTAGCCTATCCCCGATGTTATTCAATCTGTATATTGAGCAAGCAGTAAAGGAAACAAAAGAAAAATTCGTAGTAGGAATTAAAATCCATGGAGAAGAAGTAACAACTTTGAGGTTCGCCGATGACATTGTAATTCTGTCAGATACAGCAGAGGACTTGCAAGAGTAGCTGAACGGAATGGACAGTGTCTTGAAAGGAGGATATAAAATGAACATGAACAAAAGCAAAACGAGGATAACGGAATGTAGTCTAATTAAATCGGGTGATGCTGAGGGAATTAGATTAGGAAATGAGACGCTTGAAGTAGTAAATGTGTTTTGCTATTTGGGGTGCAGAATAACTGATGATGGTCCAAGTAGACAGGATATAAAATGTAGACTGGCAATGGCAAGGATGGCGTTTCTGAAGGAGAGAAATGTGTTATCATCGGGTATGGACTTAAGTGTCAGGAAGTCTTTTCTGAAAGTATTTGTATGGATTGTAGCCATGTGTGGAAGTGAAACGTGGACAATAAATAGTGTAGACAAAAAGATAATAGAAACATTTGAAATGTGGTGCTACAGAAGGGTGCTGAAGATTAAATGGGTAAATCACATAACTAATGAGGAGGTACTGAATAGAATCGGGGAGAAAAGGAGTTTGTGGCACAACTTGACTAGAAGAAGGGATCGGTTGGTAGGACATATTCTGAGGCATAAAGGGATCACTAATTTAGTACGGAGGGTAAAAATCGTCGAGGGAGACCAAAAGATGAATACACTAAACAGATTCAGAAGCATGTAGGTTGCAGTAGGTACTGGGAGATTAAGAAGCTTGCACAGGATAGAGTAGCATGGAGAGCTGCATCAAACCAGTCTCTGGACTGAAGACCGCAACAACAACAACAACAACATATTCATAAAAGGTAATGAGACACATAAAAAGGAAACGATAAAGTTTTAAATATTTTAACTCTCAGCTGGCATTTGAAACCGAGACCATCTGCACCCAAATCCGAAATCTTATCCACAGACCTATCTTTTCAATGGAATCGTAGATTTAAAAAGAATTAAAACAAATAATAATTAAACTGATTCATCATACAACTTAAAGAATCTCTTGACAGCTAATATTCCTCTTCAGTAATTGAGATTTTCCTGTATATATCTTTCGTACCAAAAATTGTTCTGGGGATGTAAATCATCTTCGGAGCTAAATGTCGTGTCCTGAAACGAACACCTGCTTCGGAATAACGGTCTTCGAATGTAATAAGAATTTGTATCATTATTGTTACGGCTATGTATAAGTACAAGGGAAGCTCATCTACATCTACATGCATACTCCGCTAGCCACCAATCGGTGTGTGGCGGAGGCCGCATTTCGTGCCAAAGTCATATTCTCCCCCCCCCCCCCCCCCCCCCCTCTTTTCCACTCACGGATCGCGCGAGGGGAAAACGACTCTCTGAATGTCTGAACGCCTCGAGTACGAGCTCTAATTTTCCTTATCTCTGACTGGTGATCATTGCGCGATTTCGAAGTTGGTGGTAATAATATATGCTCTACATCCTCGGCGAAGATCGGATTTCGTAATTTAGTGAGCAGCCACTTACGTTTAGCGCGTCGTCTATCTGTCAGTGTGTCACACTTCAAACTTTCTATGACATTTGCAACGCTCTCGTGATGGCTAAATGTACCAGTCACGAATCTTGCCGCTCTTCTTTGAACCTTCTCGATCTCTTGAATCAGACCCATCTGGTAATGGTCCCATTCAGACGAACAATACTCTTAGAATGGACGAACTAACGTATTGTAAGTAATTTCCTTTGTTGAAGGACTGCATCGCTTCAGGATTCTACCAATAAACCGCAACCTATAGTTCGCAAGACATTTTCCCATATAATTCTCCATTTGTTTAAAATACAAAACCCCTATTTTTCAACACATTATGTCGCAGCTCGTGGTCGTGCGGTAGCTTTCTCGCTTCCCGCGCCCGTGTCCCCGGGTTCGATTCCGGGCGGGGTCACGGATTTTCTCTGCCTCGTGATGACTGGGTGTTGTGTGACGTCCTTAGGATAGTTAGGTTTAAGTAGTTATAAGTTCTAGGGGACTGATGACCATAGATGTTAAGTCCCATAGTGCTCAGAGCCATTGGAACCATTTTTTCAACACAATGTCCTTTGGGCCTAAAAGAAGCCGTAATATGCCAGATGAACACGTCTGCCTGCGACGATGATTAACAAAAAATTGTCACGATCGGCCTCGTAACGCGCAAGCAATTCCACACAGGTGGTCGGTCGTTCGTTGCTCTTTTCGGTCTGTTGTTAAGCGGTGAGCAATCCGGTGGGAACATGCTTTTCAGCAGCCCAAATGATGGACGAACGTGTTAAAACTACCAACAGAGACGTCCAGTTGAAGCAAGGAGTCGGATTATGTTCTACCGATCATCATGAATGAGAGTGTTTGCACGTTCCAACACAGCAGGAGTCACAGCTGTGTGCGGTTGGCCGGCAAGCGGGAGATGGATAGGTTTTTGCGACCTAGCTGACATGATGACAGGTGCCCCGCCCAACGACTCACCGTGTTTTCGATTTCTGCCAAGTCTCCATAGACATTTTGCAAGCGCCTAAGAATATCTCCGAAGCTCTGTGCAAGGAACGCACCTGGGTTACAGATGCATATTGAAGGCTACGTATTGCGCCGGCACCTCTCCGAACTTCATGAAACTATATGGGCTAAAGCGGCAATATTACACGAAATCCCACAAGAAATTCTGCATTTCTCTAGCGAAACTGACCGAGAAAAATTGTGTTGTACTACTTATTAAATGAAACTTCTATCTTTGGAATTTGTTACCATACCGGTCTCTCATTTGTGCTTCAACATCCAATAGTGCAGTAACAGAAAAGTACCAGAACTCTGGTATTCACCATATAGTATGTTAAGTGCCCCGATATCCAGCTGCTGGTATTTTGTTTTGCGTTGGGATAAAAAAAGAAAACTTTCTGTTAGGAAGTTTTAAGCGTATCGTATCCCTTCTCCAAGTTAACTGAAATGATGTAATTCTCTCTTGAATGAACGTGTACTGTACTGGGCGACTGTGCAGATAAAAAAAAAGGGAAAGAAAAAGAATATTATCAATGTTTGTGAAGTTAATTGCAGGACTTTTCCTTATAAAAATCTTGAAGATTCTTCAAAAATAATAAAAAATGTTCAAATGTGTGGGAAATCTTATGGCAGGTAACTGCTATGGTCATCAGTCCCTAAGCTTGCACACTACTTAACCTCAATCACCTTAAGGACAAACACAAACCGCCGGGATCAGCCGCACAGTCCATGACTGCAGCGCCTCAGACCGCTCGGCTAATCCGGCGCGGCTGAAAAGAATAGTAATAATTGTTGTTATTATTGTACCTCCAGCAGTATAGATTCGCTAGAGAAAGAATTCTTCTTCTGAATCTCGGCGATGTCGATCCCGGGACTCCACAGCCGCGGCGATCGACGATTTGGTATTGATAGTTCTGCACAATTTCAAAGAAGGGAGGGGAATGAAAATGGTAGCAGATCATTAATCGTTGTAGCGAGAATAAATCCACGTCCGGGCTATTGAATGTTACTTTTGGTAAAAGACAATGCCGCTTGTCGGTGGTTTTCATCCGTGTTATTATAAATTCGATGCAGGCTCTTGAAAGTAATTTCGGCACAGGATGTAAGTCTTCCTGGTAAAATTTAAACATACATAATGTCCAATGTGAAGTGTATGATTTTTAAAAGAATGCATCACCTTTTCCTGTTTTGTTATCTTTGACGATGATTATATTCCCGTTAATTCTTCAAGATGAGCTCTATCGAATTACAACGGTTTTTAATCCCTCCATCTTTCCTATATAGATACCAAACATTAAAGACACAAATATTGAAATTACATCCAAGACAGCTAACAAAGCCAAAGATACAATGTACACCAGTCTATTTTTAGCATCGCTGTTGCCATTCGCAGCCACTATAAGTTTGAGTGTCGATATGACCGTGGTAGTCTTCAACATACAGGGTGGTCCATTGATCCTGACCGGGCCAAATATCTCACGAGATAAGCGTAAAACGATAAAACTACAAAAAACGAAACTTGCCTAGCTTGAAGGGGGAAACCAGATGGCGCTATGGTAGGCCCGCTAGATGGCGCTGCCATGGGTCAAACAAATATCAACTGCGTCTTTTAAAAATAGGAACCCCCATTTTTTATTACACATTCTTGTAGTACGTAAAGAAATATTAATGTTTTACTTGGACCACTTTTATCGCTTTGTGACTGATGGCGCTGTAATATTCACAAACATATGGCTCACCTTTGTGAACTTATTATTGCTGAAACGCATGCTGTTACAGCGTGATTACCTATAAATACCACATTAATGCAATAAGTGCTCAAAATGTTGTCCGTCAACCTCAATGCATTTGGCAATACGTGTAACGACATTCCTCTCAACAGCGAGTAGTTCGCCTTCCGTAATGTTTGCACATGCATTGACAATGCGCTGTCGCATGTTGTCAGGCGTTGTCGGTGGATCACAACAGCAAATATCCTTCAACTTTCCCCACAGAAAGAAATCCGGGGACGTCAGATCCGGTGAAGGTGCGGACCATGGTATGGTGCTTCGACGACCAATCCAAATATCATGAAATATGCTATCCAATACCGCTTCAACCGCACGCGAGCTATGTGCCGGACATCCACCATGTTGGAAGTACATGGCCATTCTGTCATGCAGTGAAACATCTTGTAGTAACATCGGTAGAATATTACGTAGGAAATCAGGATACATTGCACCATTTAGATTGCCATCGATAAAATGGGAGCCAATTATCCTTCCTCCCATAATGCCGCACCATACGTTAACCCGCCAAGGTCGCTGATGTTCCACTTGTCGCAGCCATGGTGGATTTCCCGTTGCCCAACAGTGCATATTATGCCGGATTACATTACCGCTGTTGGTGAACGACGCTTCGTCGCTAAATAGAACGCGTGCAAAAAATCTGTCATCGTACCGTAATTTCTCTTGTCCCCAGTGGCAGAACTGTACACGACGATCAAAGTCGTTGACTTGCAATTCCTGGTTGCATAGAAATATGGTACGGGTGCAATCGATGTTGATCTAGCATTCTCAACACCGATGGTTTTGAGATTCCGATTTTCGCGCAATTTGTCTGCTACTGATGTCCGGATTAGCCGCGACAGGAGCTAAAACACCTACTTGGGCATCATCATTTGTTGCAGTTCGTGGTTGACGTTTCACATGTGGCTGAACACTTCCTGTTTCCTTAAATAACGTAACTATCCGGCGAACGGTCCGGACACTTGGATGATGTCGTCCAGCCACACATCAACTCGATATCCACCTTTTCCGCAATTGGTAAACTGTCCATTTTAGCAAGGGTAATGTATCACGAAGCAAATACCGTTCGCACTGGCGGAATGTTACGTGATACCACGTACTTACACGTTTGTAACTATTACAGCGCCATCTATAACAAAGTGAAATAAGTGGTCCAACTAAAACATTCATATTTCTTCCCGCAATACACGAATATGTAATAAAAAATGGGGGTTCCTTTTTAAAAACACGCCGTTGGTACCAGTTTGACCTATGGGAGTGCCACCTAGAGAGCCAACCATAGCGCCATCGCCATCTGGTTTCCCCCTTCAAGCCAGACGAGTTTAGGGCTTTGTAGTTTTTTCGTTTCATGCTTTTTTCGTGTGATATTTGGCCCGGTCACTATCCATGGACCACCATTTGCGGGGTTGTTACACTTCCACTAGGAAGAGAACACAAAAAAAGTAGGAATTACATCCAAGACGTCTAACGAAGTCAGTCTATTTTTAGCATCGCTGTTGCCATTCGCAGCCACTATCTGTTTGAGTGTCGATATGACCGTTGTATTTTTCAACATATATACAATGTATACCTTTTTTAGTAAGAGTAGGTAGGACGTAAAACAAAAATCAATGATACATTACATTTCAGAACATATGCGAAGTAAACATTTGGCCACTACCAGCCTTTAACAAAATTTTAAAAAAAATTTCTCCAGCGTTGACTCGCACACTCGTCGTAAGACAGAGACTAAAATGAAATATCAAATTCTGTCGACGTGATACTACAAGGTGCCCACTTCGTTTAGCTCTGCCTTGGCCGGTGCTAGCCGTCATCTGATCTGCGATATGTGGGTTTACACAGGCGGAAGTACACGCTATAGCGAGTTTGATTTGATTATGTAGTCAGAAACTCGGTGCTACGCCGCTTTGGCGCCACTAGCGTGAGTGCACCGAGGATATGGATTGGGCGTTTGGGCGGATACGGCGGTCGGTATCAGGAACGGCTGGCGGCCGTTGTGGATCCGAGAACTTCCGAAATAAATCAGCGAAGTATATGTGAACAGGAAGGGGGTGGGATAGTAAGTGGGAGTGAGGGCAGGAGGAGAGTAAGAGGAGAAGGCCGTATTCGGCAACCGCCAGCGAACTAGAAGGCAATTCATATGTGCAGGAGGGAAGCGACGCAGCTAACTGGAACTGAAGCGTGCTACAGAAACGGCTTTCCGTACGAAACTCAAAGCTGTTCGGTGTATACTAAACGTCGAAAATATGACGCGACAAATCGATTCAGTGTCAAAAATGGTTCAAATGACTCTGAGCACTATGCGACTTAACTTCTGAGGTCATCAGTCCCCTAGAACTTAGAACTAACTAAACCTTACTAACCTATGGACATCACACACATCCACGCCCGAGGCAGGATTCGAACCTGCGACCGTAGCAGTCCCGCGGTTCCGGACTGAGCGCCTAGAACCGCTAGAACACCGCGGCCGGCGATTCAGTGTCAAATGTATAGTGGAAGATACTGATGTAAGCTTAAAGACGTGGCTCTGACCCGCAATTATGCTTACAGCATACTGCAGTATTTGTCCGAGATTTGCTGCCTTCTTATAGCAAGCATGAAAATCACTAAAAGTAAGCAAGTTGTTTAAACTCTTCCCTAAATCTACATCAATAAAAGTAACTACCATGCAGCAAAACAATAAGGAAACGTCAAGAAAGTTTTATCTTTCATTTCTTAACTAGTCTAATTATACGTATTAAGGGTAAAAAGTACAGGTTGAGACATACAAATAATTATAACTTAAGAAAAAATGTGTGGTTTATTTAAGAGAAAGAGCTTCGCAAATTGAAGTCAATAAAGCGTTGGTCTACCTCTGGCCATTATACAAGCACGAAGACAAGCAATATAAACTCTCGCCGCGTGCGAACTGGCACTACCTTGTTGAAATGTTAATCCTGGATGACTTGTCACGAAGGGCAACAAAACGGGACATAGAATACTATCGAAGTACCGCTGTGCTGTAAGGGTGCCGCAGATGACAACCAAAGAGGTACTGCTATGAAAAGAAAGGACATTGCAGATCCTCAATACTGGCTATCGGGCTGTATGGCGCGCGACAGTTAGGTTGTATCCCACCGCTATCCAGGACGTTTCCACACAAATCTTCGTCCTGAATCTCGTTGGCTGAACTAGAACTGTCTTCATTTAAGAGTCACCCTACGAAATAAGCCACGATGACCAGAGAAGATGAGTCTGGAGCCGCTGTCTCGCCAATCGAGGATGTTTGGAGCATCATGGTCAGGGCCCTCCAACCATCTCGGAAATGTGACAGATGGGCAGAATTTAGGACGATATTCCTCAGGAGAACATTGAACAATTCTATTAATGCCAAGCCGAATAAATATTTGTATAGGATCCAGAGATGGACCAACGCGCAATTGACTTACTCGATTTGTGAATCTCCTTCTCATGAATAGATCGTCCAATTTTTCTGAAACTGTAATATCGTGTTTGTTTGCACATGTGCATCACAGATATAGATTTTTCTCCCATCCACATAATTTCATCGTGGTTCGCCGTGTCCTTTTTTTCTGAGAGTGTATTTCACTTCCATAATATTTCTTTGTCACAGGCTAACTGCAATCTGAGGCGATATATCTAGCGACACTTTAATAAGACAGAGCTCAAACGTTCTGCATACTGATCGAAAGTATCCCGACACTTATTAGTGAACACTATCCACCCTTCGCCTTTATAATGGCTTGAAATCTGCAGTTGAAATGGGATGTGTAAATCTCCATCGAAGAGTAACACTCCAATCTTCCTTAAGAGTGGAAAGCAGAGGGCGTTATGATATTGGACACTGGAATCTGAAGCGAAGTCGATCTTCTAAATCAACCCAAAATGTGTTCAACTGGGTTCAAGTCGGTAATCTGGGCATGCCAGCCCATTTCAGGACTGTTATTGGCCACAAATAATGTTTCTTTATTTCAGGGTGTATTGTGATTCTGACACAAACACTGATTGTCTCTGACCTGTTCCTCTACGGCACATAGACCACATCACTTAACGTACGTTCATATCTTTCTCTATTTGGTGTACTCTTAAGTGCAATATGGGGACACACCCTAAATCACGAAGATATAGACCGCATCACATAACGTACGTTCATATCCTTCTCCATTTGGTGTATTCTTAAGTGCCATAAGGGGACCACACCTAAATCACGAAGATATACCCACAGAGTAATATCACCTCCTCCGTACTTCATTGTAGGCATTACAAGTGGTGGCAGGTAACGATATCCAGGTATTCGCTGATTTCCATCGGATACCCAAAGGGTATAGCACAATTCATCAAATATCACGATTCCAATCTCCCTCTGTCCAGTGGCATTGCACTTTTCACCACCTTAAGGGCCGCCTAGCAGTCACTACAGAAATGGGTTACTTCTGACCAGCTGCTCGAGCATTGTACCTCACTGTTTTTAACTACCTGCGCACATTCGTTGTGTTAGCTGGATTGCTGCCAGCACTTTGGAATTTCTTCCTCCCTCTGATCTCATACTATTTCTTACAGCAACCTTGCGCAGTGCTCTAAGGTCCCTGTCATTTACTACATTAGAACCGCCTGGCCGTGATTTTTCCTTCGTATTTATATCTCAGAATCCTATCACCAACAGTCGAACTGAGTAGCATTAGAAGTGTTGAAATAACCCCAATAATTCTTTTACTGAGGTGGCAGCCACGTTCGAAGTCTCTACGCTGTCCTCGCCGATCCACTCTGCGATTAGTGCATCTTTAGTGACAGCATAATACTCTACGCTCGTTTCATACCTCTGGTCCGACTCTGATGATATTTAGCGGGCAATTTCACATTACATAGAGGTGTCCGAATACTTTACATCAGATTATCAGAAGAGTCGGGTTGCCGTTCTTTCATGAACAGAAGTTCGAAGAGCAGTTCCTGAATGACGAATGACAACAGACGTCTAAAACACACACTCACATACACATAAACACACACACACACACACACACACACACACACACACACACACACACACACACACACACACATGCGCAAGTACCACATTCGAAGAAAATTTGTAAAATGGCATCGTTTGAGCACTGGCTGTACTTTGTAAAGGACCTCCTATTACCGTAATGTTATTGCATAATTTTTGACGTTCTAGTGACAAGATCATTACTAGATGTGGGTGTACATCCCAGAGCACAACATGGTCCAAAACATGGAACACCTTTTAATGTATTAACAACACTTTATAGAGTGGTGGGACGTAAGTAGGCATAGCTGATGGTCTAGGGGCAGTTGGCCTTTGGCTGTGCTGCGGTGAGGACGCGCCGTTTGTGTTCCTGCCGCGGAGCGAGCGCTCGTGTTGTTTACATATTACTCGGCCGTTTCGCGCGTGCCGTACTCAGCATATAGATCACTATGGCGCACCAATACAGAAAATCGACGCTCAAATTTACGTTCCGCAACGAATTTGCACGGCCCAAAGCACTCGAAGTCGAACGATTTCTACGAGAAGAAGTTAAAATCCCGGCGACCGACATTCTCGGCATTCACTTGTCCATTGTGAGTAGTATCGTATATGTCAAGATCATCAACGACGCAACATGTGAACGGATCCTTCGGGACACGAAACAGGGCCTTCGTTTCTGCCATGCTGATGGCAATGTGGGGACTGTGCACGTCGATTATTCTGGCATGGGACTTCGCACGATCAGAATTTTCGAACTTCCTTTCGAACTACCGGCGGATGACGTCGTGACAGCGATGCGCCCCTACGGCACGGTCCATGATCATATTGCGGAAAAATGGACGCAATTCCAGACATATCCTGTGCTGAACGGCGTCCGCCAGGTTCGAATAGAACTTAAAAGACATGTACCTTCATATCTGAATATCGGTGGCTGCCGTGCCATCGTCATCTACGATGGGCAACCGAAGACCTGCTCTGGTTGTGGGAAGGAGGGACACCTCAGATCAGAATGTATGCAACGTCGCATCACTCAACTGCCGCTGGCTGAAGCGGACCCGCCATCGCAGCCGACGCTGCTTCCTGTGACTTATGCAGCAGCCCTCACGACAGCTACCACTTCACCACGACAGCCGACATCCACTGTTGAGTCGCGGCTCCATGCTCCAATACAGGGCGATGATGACACACCCGTTCCACAAGATACGGATTCAACTCCGATGCCGCCGCCCCCGTCGACTGATAACAACATACATGACGATAGCATGGCCGTAGACTCGCTTATTGTGCCTACGGCTGCTTTTGTGCCGGAACGTTGTGAATCTTTGCCATCGTCTGACACAGAAGGACACACCAGGAAGCAACGCTCTCCGAAGCGACGGAAGCGGAGGCGTAGAGCAACTTCCGAACGGGATGCGACACAGCCTCCAGAGGATGACGATTCCACCTTCAATGACGACGCTACCACAGAGGCAGCCGCCATTTGCTGCAGTGTGGCACCATCGAACGAAACTGAGGAGAAACCACATGTATCTACAGTGGCAAAATCGGATGCCGAGCTGCAGGACAGATGCTGCACACCACCTTCTGGAATGCAAGCATCCATGCCGTGTCCTGAGGAGGCTAGGGAGGCCGATCTTACTTTCAGTTCCCCGACGTGGGCGGATGACCACGACGACAACGGAACCATGCAAGTTACGCCAACAGGGCCCACGCCATTGGCGCCGGCTCTCTAGCAAGGACTGCCGGTGAGGTTTGGGGGGATGCGGAGGTGTCAGTGCAGTCAGAAGCGTCATAGGTAATTCCAGTCTTAATGGATAACTTAACACCTGCGGTTCGGCAACAAGCTTATCGTATCGCCACGCTTAACCTCAACACGATACGAACGGCAGTGAAGATCCAGTTGCTGCGTGAGATGCTTCGTTCTTCGGATGTTGACATTGCCCTGTTGCAAGAAGTCTATATAGCGGCCCTCCCCGTTTTCTACGGTTATGTGACATATGTGTCACCGGCGGACCGGAATGGCAGCGGTACGGCAATACTAGTTCGCGACGGAATTGCCATCGACGAAGT
This sequence comes from Schistocerca serialis cubense, assembly GCF_023864345.2. Lineage (NCBI taxonomy): Eukaryota > Metazoa > Arthropoda > Insecta > Orthoptera > Acrididae > Schistocerca > Schistocerca serialis. Next base: position 445,006,034 of record NC_064645.1, read on the forward strand.
GACTTACCTTCCGTCAGGAAGGGGGCTGGCGATCACAGCACTGGGAACGCGCATCATTAACATTTACGCTCCATCAGGAACTGACCAACGCCGCGAACGATCGCTGTTCTACTCGGAGGATATCGCCCCCCTCTTTATCAGCCGCTTCGAGCAATATATCTTCGGGGGCGATTTTAACTGTGTGCTCCACCCCAAAGACCAAGTCCCACATTTCTCGACTTGTCAAGAACTTCGGCTCCTGGTCCGAGATCTGCTTCTCACCGACACGTGGGAGACAGTGCACGGTGAACGTCCCGGGCCGACATACCTTACTAGTCACTCCGCCGGTCGCCTAGACCGCATTTATGTATCACGAGCTCTAGCGCCGGGAGTATTGGACGCCGAACGTTGGCCGCTTGCCTTCTCCGATCATAGCGATTTCATATGCACACTCACTCTACAACAGCAGCGGATGTGGCGCAGCCGAGGACCCTGGAAGCTGAATGTGGCACATCTTCAAGCCCCGGAATGCCGTCAGATTATCGCCAACACATGGCTAGATTGCGAACGTCGTCTTCCCCCATACCCATCGACTCTAGCATGGTGGGTGGACTGTGCAAAACCAGCTTTTCGGCGTGTGCTAACACAATTCGGAAAAGATATCGCAGCTTGGCATCGTCACACATTGGACTTTTATTACACGATGCTTCGCGAACTCGACAGCCAAACACCATCTCCAAACCGACAAATGGAAAGCCGCCGAATTAAAGGTAAAATATTGTCTCTTACGAGGAAACGTTTGGAGTGGGTCGTAGTGCGATCGCGACGTCAAGACCGAGTGGAAGGTGAAAACCCGTCTATGCATCACATCGTGCTCGACAGCCGCCGACGCCGACAGCAGCTGATCACGGACTCGTATTGCCAGGTGGTAGGGTCGTAATGACTCAGGCGGCAGTTACAGAAGCCTTCGCAGATCACTATCGCCGGTTTTACGACGAGGTGAATACAGAGGACGAGGGAGCGGACGATCACGACATACTGCAGCACGTGTCGCACACCCTCGACAATACAGCAGAGGCGACGCTGTTAGGTGGGATTACACGAGACGACATCGAGGACGCGCTTAACAAGGGAGCACTCAACAAATCTCCCGGGCCAGACGGACTGCCGCTCGAGTTTTATCGTACTTTCCGCGATCTCATGATGCCCCGGTGGATCATCATGTACCAAGAACTGATGACCCCCGGTTCTCACGTGCCACCTGCATTCGTGGAAGGTCTCCTTATACCGATACACAAGCCTTCCAGAGGTCGGACGGTCGAGGACTACAGGCCCATTACAATGCTCAACTCGGACTATAAAATCTTCGCCCGACTACTCGCCAGCCGCATGAAGACGGTTCTGCCCCTACTCCTCTCAATGGAGCAAACGACACAGGGCGGAGTGGCCAACATGCAAACGGCAACCAGCGAATGCAGGGATTTAATAGCCATCGCCACATCCTGTCGCCTTCGAGCTGCTCTGATCTCCATTGATTTCGACCACGCCTTCGATAGAGTTCACCACAAGTCCCTTCTGTCCGTTATGGCCCGCATGGGCTTCCCGCCTGACTTTCTCGACATCTTTCAGCGCCTTTTCCGTGGAGCTGCATCCCGTGTATTGGTGAATGGACGGATTGCGGGTCCCTTTCCGATCCGACGTTCAGTTCGCCAAGGATGCCCTCTCTCCACGATCCTTTACGCGATTGCACTCGAACCACTTGTCGGAGGGTTGAAAAACAGGATCTCGGGCATGTCATTGAGGGATCACACCTTTCACTGCAGGATATATGCTGATGACCTTCTATTACTTGTCCGATCTGGTGACGAGGTACGCTCGGTGATACAATGGATCAATCGCTATGGTTTGGCAGCGGGCAGCCTCATGAATGTGGCCAAGTCGGCAGCGATGCCCATTGGGAGAGGTCTACAGGAGGACGCTTTAGCCCCACTCCCACTAGTTAACAAGATCCGGTTCTTGGGCATAACATTTACACAGGATGTGCGCCGCACGGCTGCCATGAACTATGCACGATTACTACAGGCAATACGCACAGAAGTTCGCCGGAACTTACTTCGACGGATGGACCTCCTACAGCGTGTGGAATACCTCAACCTTCACGTGGCAACTAAGATGATCCACATGGCCCAGGTCCTACCGATACCGACAGCAATGGCACACAGACTGCAAGCAGCGTTTGGATATTACCTTACCGCCGGACACCTATTCAAAGTCCGCTACGAAACACTCACCCTCCCTCCGCTTGATGGCGGACTTGGACTTATAAATGTGCGAGCGAGGGCTACAGCATTATACTTGTGCACAATGATGAAATTGTGGACCCACCAAGATGCTTCCCTTACGGGTCGTCTGTTAGAGGAATTGCTGCCGGCGTCTCTTCTGCCACCTGTCACGGTTGCGCACATTACACCCTCACTCTCGCACCTCTCGGCATTTATTCTTGAGTATAGTTACATGCACCCAGACCTTCCCAACACTCGCCCTCCCAAGGCGAGAGACTTTTACAGACTGCTGCTAAGGTCCATCCCTCGCAATGTGATTGAGAGGAAGAGCCCTACGACCCTATGGCCTGCGGTGTGGAGAGCGGTCCAGAAGTCGTTCCTCCCCACGCGGGTACGAGCCGCGTTGTACCAGGTGGTGAACGGGAAGGTTGTATTTCGACAAAGGCTGCACGCTATTGGGATGGCGGATTCCCCCATTGTCCACATTGCCACCTCGTGGATACTGACGACCACCGTTTAACATGTGGATCGGCGTTAGAGGTATGGCTGCTAGTGCAGAAGATCCTCGCCTGCTACCTACGTATCGCGCCTCGCACAATTGAGCCACGGCTCCTCCTTTGTCCAGTGGATACTTATTTCCCACCTGCGAAGACTCATGCTCTCACATGGTTTAAAGGCATGTCCATATACTACCTCTTTCGAGATGATGAGAAGATGGTGCTTGATTACTGGCAATTTCTCCAGGACAGTCACAGCACACTTGAGTGTACACCCCGATACCGACAACTATTTGCCAACTATTTACGCAGTGTCTTCGATAACCCCCCTCACAGTTGGGGAGTACCGGGCAGAGGATGACGACCGTCATGGAGCTCCAAACGCTGCGAAATGTTGTACCAATTTGGAACATGGAATCTGTACGCAGATGGGCCATGCACATGGAATGGCGTGCGGGATTTGGTTACGTTTTTCTTTCTTTATTATCTATCACCACACTATTGGTTTCAAATTCTCTTTCATAGTTTAGAAGAAACTCTTGTTCTGTTGTTGCTACGGATGTACATTCTAATTTTGTTTGTCGTAACTGAAAGACGCCTTTTTCCATCTATATATAAAAAAAAGGTTGGTAGAGAAAAAAAATAAAAATAAAAAAACCAAAAAAAAAAACAAAAAAAGTTGGTAGAGCACTTGCCCGCGAAAGGCAAAGGTCCCGAGTTCGAGTCTCGGTATTAAATAAAAATAAAAAAGAAAAAAAAGGTTGGTAGAGCACTTGCCCGCGAAAGACAAAGGTCCCGAGTTCGAGTCTCGGTCGGGCAAAAAAAAAAAAAAAAAAAAAAAGGGGTAGCGTCTTTGATTCATAATCAAAACGTCTTCGGTCCATCCCCGCCACTGCCTAAATTTTTAAATAAATAATCAGCATTGGCGGCCGAAGACTTCCGGCAGAAGAAGTCAGCCTCATTCTGCCAACGGCCTTGTCAAAGAGGGCGGAGGAGCGGATAGAGGTTCAGGGCACTCTCTTGTCTTAGGGGTGGGAAATTGCCCCTAAAGGCGGAAGAATCAGCAATGATCAACGACATGAGGATGCAGAAGGCTATGGAAACCACTGCATTAAAGACACGTAACGTGTATCCACAGGACATGTGGCCTGTAATTGAAGAAGTTTCATGATGATCTCTCCATTGGCAAAAGATTCCGGAATAGTACCCCATTCGGATCTCCGGGAGGGGACTGCCAAGGGGGAGGTTACCATGAGAAAAAGATTGAATAATCAACGAAAGGATAACGTTCTGCCGGTCGAAGTGGCCGTGCGGTTAAAGGCGCTGCAGTCTGGAACCGCAAGACCGCTACGGTCGCAGGTTCGAATCCTGCCTCGGGCATGGATGTTTGTGATGTCCTTAGGTTAGTTAGGTTTAACTAGTTCTAAGTTCTGGGGGACTAATGACCTCTGCAGTTGAGTCCCATAGTGCTCAAAGCCATTTGAACCATTTTTTGATAACGTTCTACGAGTCGGGGCGTGGAATGTCAGAAGCTTGAACGTGGTAGGGAAACTAGAAAATCTGAAAAGGGAAATGCAAAGGCTCAATCTAGATATAGCAGGGGTCAGTGAAGTGAAGTGGAAGGAAGACAAGGATTTCTGGTCAGATGAGTATCGGGTAATATCAACAGCAGCAGAAAATGGTATAACGGGAGTAGGATTCGTTATGAATAGGAAAGTAGGGCAGAGGGTGTGTTACTGTGAACAGTTCAGTGACCGGGTTGTTCTAATCAGAATCGACAGCAGACCAACACCGACAACGATAGTTCAGGTATACATGCCGACGTCGCAAGCTGAAGATGACCAGATAGAGAAAGTGTATGAGGATATTGAAAGGGTAATGCAGTATGTAAAGGGGGACGAAAATCTAATAGTCATGGGCGACTGGAATGCAGTTGTAGGGGAAGGAGTAGAAGAAAAGGCTACAGGAGAATATGGACATGGGACAAGGAATGAAAGAGGAGAAAGACTAATTGAGTTCTGTAACAAGTTTCAGCTAGTAATAGCGAATACCGTGTTCAAGAATCACAAGAGGAGGAGGTGTACTTGGAAAAGGCCGGGATATACTGGAAGACTTCAATTAGATTACATCATGGTCAGACAGAGATTGGCTGGCTCTGAGCACTATGGGACTCAACTGCTGCGGTCATAAGTCCCCTAGAACTTAGAACTACTTAAAGCTAACTAACCTAAGGACAGCACACAACACCCAGCCATCACGAGGCAGAGAGAATCCCTGACCCCGCCGGGAATCGAACCCGGGAACCCGGGCGTGGGAAGCAAGAACGCTACCGCACGACCACGAGATGCGGCAGACAGAGATTCCGAAATCAGATACTGGATTGTAAGGCGTACCCAGGAGAAGATATAGACTCAGATCACAATATAGTAGCGATGAAGAGTAGCCTGAAGTTCAAGACATTAGTCAGGAAGAATCAATACGCAAAGAAGTGGGATACGGAAGTACTAAGGAATGACGAGATACGTTTGAAGTTCTCCAACGCTATAGATACAGCAATAAGGAATAGCGCAGTAGGCAGTACAGTTGAAGTGGACATCTCTAAAAAGGGCCATTACAGAAGTTGGGAAGGAAAACATAGGTACAAAGAAGGTAGCTGCGAAGAAACCATGGGTGACAGAAGAAATACTTCAGTTGATTGATGAAAGGAGGAAGTACAAACGTGTTCCGGGAAAATCAGGAATACAGAAATACAAGTCGCTGAGGAATGAAATAAATAGGAAGTGCAGGGAAGCTAAGACGAATTGGCTGCAGGAAAAATGTGAAGATATCGAGAAAGATATGATTGTCGGAAGGACAGACTCAGCATACAGGAAAGTCAAAACAACCTTTGGTGACATTAAAAGCAACGGTGGTAACATTAAGAGTGCAACGGGAATTCCACTGTTAAATGCAGAGGAGAGAGCAGATAGGTGGAAAGAATACATTGAAAGCCTCTATGAGGGTGAAGATTTGTCTGATGTGATAGAAGAAGAAACAGGAGTCTATTTAGAAGAGATAGGGGATTCAGTATTAGAATCGGAATTTAAAAGAGCTTTGGAGGACTTACGTTCAAATAAGGCAGAAGGGATAGATAACATTCCACCAGAATTTCTAAAATCATTGGGGGAAGTGGCAACAAAACGAATATTCACGTTGGTGTGTAGAATATATGAGTCTGACGATATACCATCTGACTTTCGGAAATGCATCATCCACACATTTCCGAAGACGGCAAGAGCTGACAAGTGCGAGAATTATCGCACAATCAGCTTAACAGCTCATGCATCGTAGCTGCTCACAAGAATAATATACAGAAGAATGGAAAAGAAAATTGAGAATGCGCTAGGCGACGATCAGTTTGGCTTTAGGAAAAGTAAAGTGACGAGAGAGGCAATTCTGACGTTACGGCTAATAACGGAAGCAAGGCTAAGGACAAATCAAGACACTTTCATAGGATTTGTCGACCTGGAAAAAGCGTTCGACAATATAAAATGGTGCAAGCTGTTCGAGATTCTGAAAAAAGTAGGGGTAAGCTATAAGGAGAGACGGTTCATATACAATATGTACAACAACCAAGAGGGAATAATAAAAGTGGACGATCAAGAACGAAGTGCTCGTATTAAGAAGGGTGTAAGACAAGGCTGTAGCCTTTCGCCCCTACTCTTCAATCTGTACATCGAGGAAGCAATGATGGAAATAAAAGAAAGGTTCAGGAGTGGAATCAAAATACAAGGTGAAAGGATATCAATGATACGATTCGCTGATGACATTGCTATCCCGAGTGAAAGTGAAGAAGAATTAAATGATCTGCTGAACGGAATGAACAGTCTAATGAGTACACAGTATGGTTTGAGAGTAAATCGGAGAAAGACGAAGGTAATGAGAAGTAGTAGAAATGAGAACAGCGAGAAACTTAACATCAGGATTGATGGTCACGAAGTCAATGAAGTTAAGGAATTCTGCTACCTAGGCAGTAAAATAACTAATGGCGGACGGAGCAAGGAAGACATCAAAAGCAGACCTGCTAAGGCAAAAAAGGCATTTCTGGCCAAGAGAAGTCTACTAATATCAAATACCGGCCTTAATTTGAGGAAGAAATTTCTGAGAATGTACGTCTGGAGTACAGCATTGTATGGTAGTGAAACGTGGACTGTGGGACAACCGGAACAGAAGAGAATCGAAGCATTTGAAATGTGTTGCTATAGACGGATGTTGAAAATTAGGTGGACTGATAAGGTAAGGAATGAGGAGGTTCTACGCAGAATCGGAGAGGAAAGGAATATGTGGAATGCACTGATAAGGAGAAGGGACAGGATGATAGGACATCTGCTATGACATGATGCAATGACTTCCATGGTACTAGAGGGAGCTGTAGAGGGCAAAAACTGTAGAGGAAGACAGAGATTGGAATACGTCAAGCAAATAATTGAGGACGTAGGTTGCAAGTGCTACTCTGAGATGAAGAGGTTAGCACAGGAAAGGAATTCGTGGCGGGCCGCGTCAAACCAGTCAGTAGACAAAAAAGAAAAAAAAAAAAAAAAAAGCTATCAGCTCTCTTGCTCTTGGGGTGCGACATTCCTCCTAAGGGCGGAAGAATCAGCAATGATCAACGACATGAGGATGCAGAAGGCAATGGAAAGCACTGCATTAAAGACACATAAGTGAATCCAAAGGTCATGTGGTGTATAATAGAAAATGTGTCATGATGACCTCTCTATTGGCAAGAGATTCCGAAACAGTACCCCTTAGGATCTCCGAAAGGAGACTGCCAAAGGGGAGATGACCATGACAAAAAGACTGAATAACCAACGAAAGGATATCGTTCTACGTGTCGGTGCGTGGAATATCAGGAGCTTGACGTGATACGGAAGCTAGAAAATCTGAAGTGGGAAATGCTAAGGCACAGTTAAGATATAGTAGGGGTCAGTGAAATGAAATCATAAAAAGACAAGGATTTCTGGTTAGATGAGTGTAGGGTAATATTAATAGCAGCAGAAACTGGTATAACGGGAGTAGGGCAGAAAGTTGGTTACCATGAACAGTTCAGTGATAGGTTTGTTCTTATCAAAATCGACAGCAAAACAACACCCACAACGCTAGTTCAGGTATACATGCCGAAGTTGCAAGCAGATGAAGAGATAGAGGAAGTATATGAGAATGCTGAAAGGATAATACAGTACGTGAAGGGAGATAAAAATCTAACAGTCATGGGGGATTGGAATGGAGTTGTAGGGGTAAGAGTAGAAGAGAAGATTACAGGAGAATATGGGTTTCAGACAAGGTATGAGAGAGGAGAAAGACTAATTGACTTATGTAATAAATTTCAGCTTGTAACAGCGAATACTCTGTTCAAGATTCACAAGAGGAGGAGGTGTACTTGGGAAAGGTCGGGTGATACGGAAAGATTTCGATTAGATTACATCATAGACAGACAGAGTTTCCGAAACGAGATACTAGCTTGTAAGGTGTACCCATGAGCAGATATTAACCATAATAACTAAACTAATATAGTAGTAAACTAATATAGTAGTGATGAAAAATAGGCTGAGGTTGAAGATGTTATCAGGAAGAATCAATACGCAAGTAAGTGGGATACACAACTGCTAAGGGAACGAGATATGCTTGAAGTTCTCTAAAGATATAGCTACAGCGATAACGAATATCTCAGGAGGCAGTATTGTTGAAGAGGAAAGTACATTTTTAAAAAGGGCAATAACAGAAGTTGAAATAAAAGACATAGGCACAAAGAAAGCAACTCCGAATAAATCATGGGTAACGGAAGAAGTACTTCAGTTGATCAATGAAAGAAGAAAGTACAAAAATGTTCAGAGAATTTCAGGAGCACAGAAATACAGGAATTACGGATAAGCTAAGACGAAATGCCTGCACGAAAAATGTGAAGAAATCGGAAAAGAAATGACTGTCGGAAGGACTGACTCAGCATACAGGAACGTCAAAACAATCTCTGGTGAGCATAAAAACAATGACAACGGGAATTTCACTGTTAAATGCAGAGGAGAGAGCCGACAGGTGGAAAGAGTACACTGAAGGCATCTATAAGGGGGAATATTTGTCTGATATGACAGAAGAAGAAACAAGTCGGTTTAAAAGAGATAAGACATCCAGTATTAGAATCCGAATTTAAGAGACCTTTGGAGGACTTACGTTCGATAAGATTCCAGCAGAATTTCTAAAATCGCTGGGGGAAGTGACAACAAAACGACTATTCACGTTTGTGTCTAGAGTGTATGAGTATGGCGACATACCATCTGACTTTCGGAAAAGTATCATCAACCGAATTCCGAATACTGCCAAGAGCTGACAAGTACGAGAATCATAGCAGAATCAGCTTAACAGCTCATGTATCCAAATTGCTTACAATAATAATTTACAGAAGAGTGGAAATGAAAATTGAGGAGGTGTTAGATGATGATCCGTTTGGCGTCAGAAAAGATAAGGGCACCAGAGAGGCAATTTTGACGTTGCGGTTGATAATGAAAGCAAGAGTAATTGTCGACGTGGAATGTGGATTCGACAATGTAAAATTCTCCACCGACATAAGTTCCATCCATACCACATCTCTCGCCCTTAAGAGCTGCAGGAAAACGATTGTGAGAATCGTGTTAACTTCAACACATGGGCATTAAGACAAGGTACTCCAGACGTATCACTCACCTTCTTTAACGATGAAGCCATGTTTACTCACCATGGCAATGTAAACCATCGAAATATGCACTGTTGGTCTGCAAACAATCCCCGTTGGCTTCGTCAGGTGGAACGTCAGCTTCCATGGAGTGTAAACGTGTGGCGTGGGATAATGAACGATCAGCTCACAGGCCCCAATTTTCATAGACTGAACCCGCGTAAGTATCGTAGCTTCCTAACAGACCGTCTTCCACAGTTGCTAGAAGACTTTACTCCGCAGACTAGGCGAAACCTGTAGTACCAACATGAAGACTATCCACCCATAATGCGCACGAAGTTCTACAACGTGTCTTCACGAGTTGTTTCGAAATCGATGGATTGGATGCAGAGGACTTGTACCTTAGCCGACCCGTTCTCCGGTTTTCACACCTGTAGTTTTTATGTGGGGAAAGTTGAAAGACGCTTTCTTCAAGGACATAGCAACAACTTACTACTGCAGCCTCCTCGGATATTCCCTCAGAAATGCTAGCACATGTGCAACACGTCCCCATTCCATAGTGCACGTCTTTATTGGCACTGCCGATACTCATTTTGAACACAGCTGGCGATGTTCAGTTGTCTCATTATTGGACAGAACGCACCTAGCTAGCGTATGCTCTTGTGTTGTACTTTAGTGTGTGCTACCAGTCCTGTGGCGTAGCGTGGTTGTAATGGTTGGGGAGACTCTACAGTTATAGGGAGACAAAAAACTATAATATAAACAAATGAAACCATACGCATCAAATAAAACAACAACAACAACAACTACTACTACTACTACCACTGCCACTAATAATAATAATAATTGTAATAATAATAATAACTTGTTCAAGAAACGATGACTAATTTGTACAACTCCAGCAGCAAGAGAAGAAGCACTTATATTTTCTTGTACACAAGTGCAATGCACCTGTCTTTTCTTTCCACGAATAAGTCTATAACTCGGTCTACAAAGATCTGATCACTGGATAGCTCTCCAAGTAGTGTCTTTTCTATTGCTAACGTGCTCAAGCACGACAGCCGGGTGTTGGACATTGAATTCCTTAAATAATTTTTCACTCGTTTAACAGTACTCATGCTTCGTTCACTGCTTGCTGTCGTTGCGGGTAGGGTCAAAACCAAACACAGGAACTTCGTTGTTTCTTCATAAACAGAGTCTAAATCATTGCTGACAATGTACTTTAAGATGATTCTTGGAGAATAGTGTTTTTTATCATCAGCGTATATGTTACGAAGAGTTTTCAAGTTGTTTTTGTTTGAAAAAAGGGTACTGTTGTAATAACTGAAGCAGTTTCACCTTTGGGAATTCTTATTGATAGTTCGGGAAACACTTTTCGTTCAAAAGTTCAACAAATTGAATTTGGGGAAAGTCTTGAAATCTTCTTTCCATCTGAACAATTTGCAAATCCAACATCTCGTAAGTTAGTGCCCTGAGAGATGTCTTTTGACTCTCACAGAATCATAAGTTGCCATTCAAACACAAGCTGCATTTAATGCATTCATTAACGAATGTTTCCGTTCTTAATTGTCGTAATTTTCTCAAAACAATTCTTATTTCGTCGTGGCAAGCAGTTCTACTGACAGATTTTGACTGAATAACATTAAAGAGATGATCAACATAAAAAAAGCACCATCGGTAGAAGCAAAGCAAGTAGACAAACGCAGGATCATCCATCCGTCGTTTTATTCCCACAGCACAGCTCAAAGATTCTGGGTCCCACTGAGAGTCTGTATAATCAATTATATAATTAAAAACACTGTATAGCTCTGAGAAATGACTCGATATTGTTGAAACTGACATGGAACGAAAATTCCAGCGGGTGTTGCTTGCGTGTGGCTGTTTAAATCCTTTCTCAGTTAGCAATACAGTTAGTTTTGATTATTTGCTGAAAAAAGAATGGAAAGCAGTAAGATCACTTACAAACTTGCGTACTTGTCGTATGATTTTGGACGCATGTAACAGTACCAAATTCAGTTGGTGTGCGTAACAATGAATAAACAGCGCATAGAGACAGAACTGCTTCACCAATTGTTGTAGCCCTCTTTCTCTGCCCGCCATTACTGAAGCAGCATCATATGTTTGACTAACCACTTTTCCTTCCACATTCCATTCTTTCAATACTGCATGAACAATGATTGACAAAACTTCAGCAGTTTTACCTCCAGAAACATCGCAAAATCCAACGAATCTTTCCTCAATTTTGTCTGCAATACAGTATCTGAATATCATACTCATTTGACTCTTGCATGACACGTCTAATTTTTCATCAGCCTGAATCGAAACGAAGTTGCAGTTCTGAATTTCAGATTATATTTTATCATTAATCGCCAGAGTTATCATTTCTATTAGATCATTCTGTATATCTGGAGAAGTTCCTTTAAAGGTTGAAGATGATAGATGGTCTCGGATTAACTGCTCTCCTTGAGCTAGTAAATCCAACAAATCCAGATAGTTACCTTTGTTGCTGGAGGATTCCTCTTCCCGATGGCCGCGAAACGCTAGTTCTTGTTTACAAAGAAATACAATTGCCTGCATAAGAGGAGCCAATACTCTCCTGTTGGATGCAACTCGTTCGTTGTATTTTATTGCAGTCAGAGGTGCGGCTTCAGAAAGGGCGTGCTGAATTCTCATTTTTCCCAATAACTGAAAAGATTCTTTGTTCTGCAGGTGACGTTTTGGTATCTGATGCTTTTGTGTTTTCCTGTCAAAGTTCTTTATTGTGAAAATGCCCTCACTGCATCATTCCTTTTCACAACCAAACAGAAAACATATATAACAATATAATCTGTTATTAACTGCATTCGCAGTCAGCCAAGTATGCTTTTTGTGCGTGGCTGTCTGAAAAGTGCGTTTTTGTTTGGCTTCACTTAAAACTACACCGAGTATAAGAGTAGGTCGTTTGTCCTTCAGTTCGCACTTTTTTTCGTACGTTAATGTAGAAAAAGGCATCTTTAACAAAAATTCTATAAGGTGTTCACTTGCTGGCTCACTCATGTTGGCGACACAACGAAAATATGCACTAAAAGCACGCAAGAATGACTATGAACACAAACCGCGCGACTGTTCACTTCCGTTTTTAAAGCCAGCATAGAAGCGGCAGAGACTAGTCTCGATACCTGCTAGCAAGTGCAGCGCACCGGCCTTCGTGGAAGAGGGGAAGTGGAGGGGAGCCGAGAATGCCACTAAAGCGCAGGCGCACACAGCCAGGCAAGGGAAGGAGACAAGAGACCAAGAGCAGTCGAGCCTCAAGCAGGCAGATACGCCAATTGAAAGTTGTTTTTTTTTTGTTATGAATTACTGTTGCATCCTTTTTAAGCACGAATACAGTCTCAAAGTCTCCCCTCACGCTACGCCACTGGCTACCACACATACTGTACAAGCGCCGGCGTGGGAAATAATATACGATATATCGTAAATGACTCGCAGTAGAGTCCTCACACAAGCACCGACATTCAAATTTACCCTACTTCTAGTTTGTTAAGGTCAATGTCATTGTTCATTTAAAAGAGTGTACGTTTGCGCAAAAAATAAACTGTGTAACTATTGTTACAGTCTGTTGGTTGGCTAACAATAAGATCCCCTGACTATCAACCCATTCTATGAAAACCGCACATCAATAGCACTATACACTTCCGGGGTGCAAATTTTAGGTGAATCATCCTGTTTAGCGGTTTAGCTGTTTTTTATTTATTTTTTTTTATTCCATCGACTTAGAAGCTTGAATTTTGTTAGACTGCCAAGGGACCGTAGACTTCAGTGTCTGACGTAATTTCAACTTGACACCTCTACCCGATCGTGAAAAAACTGGGTGTTAATAAATGGACAGACAGATAGACGACCACTGACAACAGTAAAATACACTACTGGCCATTAAAATTGCTACACCACGAGGATGACGTGCTACAGACGCGAAATTTAACCGACAGGAAGAAGATGCTGTGATACGCAAATGATTAGCTTCTCAGAGCATTCACACAAGGTTGGCGCCGGTGGCGACACCTACAACGTGCTGACATGAGGAAAGTTTCCAACCGATTTCTCATACACAAACAACACTTGACCGGCGATGCCTGGTGAAACGTTGTTGTGATACCTCGTGTAAGGAGGAGAAATGCATACCATCACGTTTCCGACTTTGATAAAGGTCGGATTGTAGCCTATCGCGATTGCGGTTTATCGTATCGCGACATTGCTGCTCGCGTTCGTCGAGATCCAATAACTGTTAGCAAAATATGGAAGCGGTGGGTTCAGGAGGGTAATACGGAACGCCGTGCTGGATCCCAACGGCCTCGTATCACTAGCAGTCGAGATGCCAGACATCTTATCCGTATGGCTGTAACGGATCGTGCAGCCACGTCTCAATCCCTATGTCAACAGATGGGGACGTTTGCTAGACAACATCTGCACGAACAGTTCGACGACGTTTGCAGCAGCATGGACTATCAGCTCGAAGACCATGGCTGTGGTTACCCTTGACGCTGCATCACAGACAGGAGCGGCTGCGATGGTGTACTCAACGACGAACCTGGGTGCACGAATGGCAAAACGTCATTTTTCTGGATGAATCCAGTTTCTGTTTACAGCATCATGATGGACGCATCCGTGTTTGGCGACATCACAGTGAACACATATGGGAAGCGTGTATTCGTCAACGCCATAATGGCGTATCACCCGGCGTGATGGTATGGGGTGCCGTTGGTTACACGTCTCGGTCACCTCTTGTTCGCATTGACGGTACTTTGAACAGTGGATGTTACATTTCAGATGTGTTACAACCCGTGGCTCTATCCTTCATTCGATCCTTGCGAATCCCTATATTTCAGCAGGATAATGCACGACCGCATGTTGCAGGTCCTGTACGGGCCTTTCTGGGTTCAGAAAATGTTCGACTGCTGCCCCGGCCAGCACATTCCCCAGATCTCTCAACAATTGAAAACGTCTGGTCAATGGTGGCCGAGCAACTGGCTCGTCACAATACGCCAGTCACTGCTTTTGATGAAGTGTGGTATTGTGTTGAAGCTGCATGGGCAGCTGTACCTGTACACGCCATCCAAGCTCTGTTTGACTCAACGCCCAGGCGTATCAAGGCGGTTGTTACGCCAGAGGTGGTTGTACCAGGTATTGATTTCTCAGATCAATGCACACAAATTGCGTGAAAATGTAATCACAAGTCAGTTCTAGTATAGTATATTTGTCCAATGAATACCCGTTTATCATCTGCATATCTTCTTGGTGTAGCAATTTTAATGGCCAGTAGTGTATAAGGGTTTTTACCGACTGACGTACGCGACACTAAAGATTGTCTCGTCTGTTACGTTACTATTGCTGCAATTTTCTAGTATCGCTTAGAAAATTTGTTTTGATTACTGAACATCATAGTTAGTCTGGGGTTGGTTGACGCAAACTTCTATTACGTATGTTAAAAAATAAGAGTGCTATAGTTAAGTGCTGTTGGACATGATTTAGTAGTTCAGACAATATTTATTGCAATGGATGAATAGTGTGTTGTGCTATGTGAGGATATTTAAGTGATGCTAAGCTGAATTTAATTACGAATGTTGAATTAATGATTACTTCACTAGCTACTCGGATTTATTCTAAGCAGATTGATTACTACTTGCCTTTTCTGAATATTTCCTCACGTGTGGTTAGAACAGGATGGTTTTACATTATGCTGCTTCTGATTCGTCAGATAAAGTGAAGGCCAAAGTATTTTATGTGCAGGGGATTACACCTTCGTAAATAAGCCCCTGATTTGCGTGGATTTCCCCTGAGGCATTGATTACAACTAGAAGGTGTAAGGTTTTTAAGTAGTTTGGACGGTGGGCTGAGATACAAGGTCAACTGACAACGGTATCGCCTCATTGGCGACTCATTTTTACAAATTTCTATTGGTGTACTGATTGTCGAGGAGCAGAAAGATGGTATACCGCGTGACTAGTCTGGGACAACATACGCCCCCGAGTGTCTATAGCGGTTCCAGTTTCAATATCCTGGTGTGCGACGGTGGGCGATGCGGAGAACCTGAGAGCAGACGTCTTCAAGGGATGTCGAGAGAAGTCCGTGAGTCGAAGGAGCAGCTAGGATGAGCGGACCTGGTGGAGCGACATCATCATTACGAGCGACAGCTTGCTTGCTCAGCCTATGTGTGGTTACTTTGGAAGAGGAAGGAACGGCAAAAGGATAACGAAGACCATTTACAATAGCAACACAGTTCATTTAACCTCCCGGAGTGCCGTACTACTAGGCCAACATTAACAGCACATTAGCAAGGGGCATGTGATGGAGTTATAAACTATCAACCAGATCCCCTGTGGCATCTCGGGAGGCTGGCTTCAAACCCCGACTACGCTCACTAGTCAGGATGCGCCTCAGTATACACTGGTCAGGTACCGTCAACGCCGGATATTTCTAAAGCAACTACACATGGTGCTTTAAGAAATATATTCCATATAAGTGAAAAAAAAACGAGTGTCGAGCCACCCAGTGAAGGAACAGTATAAGATAGATCAATTTACACACTCTCAGCTTTAAAACCACATAGCACAGTGCACTAAAACTACAAACCCTTCAAATTTTGGAAATAGCCAATGACCAACCAGAAAATCTGCAAAAATTACAGATATAGGACAAGCTACTAATATCAGGAATTTTGCTCACTAACAAGCCGGCATTACCATCAGAACAAATTGTTGATTGTGTAGAAGGTAAACTTCTCTGACAGAAAATTCAGAACCCCAAACTTCATTACTGAGTACAAGATCAATAACAAATACACTGATAAGCACCCAAAACAGTATCGCAGAGGGGACACTGTCTTATGTCCGTATGACCAGGACTGGAGAACAATGATTCCTCGGCGAGTGTCGCTGTCACAGTAAAATCAGACTTTAACCAGCTCGAAACTGGTTCGCCCGGGGATATGCCGGAAGTAGTAGTCTCTTTAGGTATTTTGGGCGTCGTCTTATTGCTGACGGCTCTCTCTCACGTGAGTTGCTCCCCACACAGCGTCCTGTCGACCTCCGGACAAATGGAAAGTAGCGGAAGTGATGTATTCTGAAAGCCAGTGTACTAGCCACGCTATAGAGTGAGCACAGGCTGTATGTATGTTGATCGGACGGGTATCTTCCTGGAACCTGCATAGCAGAACGTCCCTAACTAAACTCCACCCGACCAGGCCATGAAGGCTCAACGGTACCGACCGGCCGCCGTGTCAGCCCACAGGCGTCATCGGATGCGGATATGGAGGGTCATTTGGTCAGCACACCGCTCTCCCGGCCGTGCGCCGGTGTACGAGACCGGAGCTGCTATTTCTCAATCAACTAGCTTCTCAATTTTCCTCACAAGTTCTGAGTGTATCCCGGGAACCGGTGTTACCACTGCGGCAAGGCCGTTGGCCTCCGGCCCTTGGCCCCTGGTCCTTGGACGTTTGTATTCTTTTTGAGCAATTGGGTCCTGCCTTCAACTACCTGCATGCTGAGTCCGATAATGAGAAAAGGTATTTGGGCTAGGAAGAAAGGTGTTGCTGTCCACGGCAGCGAGGAAACTATCGCACGAGCGAGCGATCGTCGGTGGCCGTCAGTTGCGGTCTGACGCACCTGGATCCTGTAGCCCGTCCGCCATATCACGCCTGCTATCATAATCATCATTATCATCATCATCATCACTGCCATAACCACGTTTCAAAGAACTGGTGTTAAATGGTGTAGGTCTACAGGTGCCGTTCCGGGTTAAAACTTCGCAACTGCTTAAACGTGGAATAAAAATCAATTGAAATAAGTGGTCGAAGACTTCTGGCATGAGAAGCCACCCACATTCTGAAAACGGCCTTGTCACAGAGTGTAGAGGAGCGGACAGAAATTCAGGGCACTTTCTTGCCCTTGGGGTACAAAATTGCCCCTAAAATACGATATAATCACCAATGTCGAAAGGCATGAGTATGTAGAAGGCAGCACAAACAAATGCAATAAAAACAAACAATGTACACCATGTGATCAAAAGTATCCGGACACCTGTCTGAAAATGACTTACAAGTTCGTGGCGCCCTCCATCGGTAATGCTGGAATTCAATATGTTTTGATGACAGCGTCCACTCGCGCAGGCATACGTTCAATCAGGTGCTGGAAGGTTTCTTATGGAATGGCAGCCTATTCTTCACGGAGTGCTGCACAAAGGAGAGGCATCAATGTTGGTCGGTGAGGCCTGTCACGAAGGCGGCGTTTCAAAACATCCCAAAGGTGATCTATAGGATTCAGGTCGAGACTCTGTGCAGGACGGTCCATTACAGGGATGTTATTATTCTGTAACCACTCCGCCACAGGCCGTGCATTATGAACAGGTGCTCGATGGTGCTGAAAAATGAAATCACCATCTCCAAATTTCTCGTCAACAGTGGGAAAGAAGAAGGTGCTTAAAACATCAATGTGGGCCTGTGTTGTGATGGTGCCACGCAAAACAAGAGGTGCTAGCCCCCTCCATGAAAAACACGACCACACCATATGACCACCGCCTCCAAATTTTACTGTTGGCATTACAGACGCTGACAGACGACGTTCACTGGGCATTCACCATACCCTCACTCTGCCATCGGATGGCCACATTGCATACAGTAATTCGTCACTCCACACAATGTTTTCCACTGTTCAATGGTCCAATGTTCACGCTCCTTACACCAAGCGAAGCGTTGTTTGGCATTTACCGGCATGATGTGTGGCTTATGAGCAGCCGCTCGACTTGAAATCCAAGTTTTCTCACCTCTCGCCTAACTGTCATAGTACTTGCAGTGGATCCTTATGTAGTTTGGAATGTGTGTGATGGTTTGGATAGATGTCCGCTTATTAGACGTTACGACCTTCTTCAAGTGTCGGCGGTCTTTGTCAGTGAACAGAGGAGGTCGGCCTCTGCGCTTTTGTGATGTACGTGTCCCTTCACGTTTCCACTTCACTATCACATTGGGAACAGTGGACCTAGGGAAATCTCCCGCGCAGACATCTAACACAAGTGATCAAATTCGAAGTTCATAAGTTCCGCGGAGCGCCCCATTCTGCTCTTTCACGATGTCTAGTGACTACTGAAGTCGCTGATATGGAGTACCTGGCAGTAGGCGGCAGCACAATGCACCTAATATGAAAAACGTATGTTTTTGGGGTGTCCGGATACTACTGATCACATAGTGTAAGTCCTCAGGACACGTGGCCTGTAACTGAAAAGGTGTCATGATGTTGGATGATATCTCCACTGGGGAAATATTCCTGACTACTCCCCATTCTTATCTTCGGAAGGGGACTGCCAAGCGAAAAGTATCCATGAGAAAAAGATCGATAGAATAACGTTCCACGCGTCGCGGCGTAGAAAGTCAAAAGTTCGAATGTGATAGGAAAGCTGAAAAATAGACAGTGGACAGGGACATTGAAATAAAATGGAAGGGAAACAAGAATTCCTGGTCAGATAAGTATAGGATGGTATCAATGGTTGCAGAAAATGATAAAACGGGAGTAAGATTCACTAGGAATAGGAAGGTAGATCACAGAGTGTGTTGCTGCGAACAGTTCAGTGATAGCGTTGTTCTCATCGGAATCGACAGCGAAGCAGCGCCGACAACGACAGTTCAGGTATACTTGCCGACGTCGCAAGAGGATGATGAAGAGATAGAGAAAGTGTACGGGGCTGTTCAAGGGATATTCAGTGTGTAAAAAGGAGATTGGAAAAGTCTAATAGTCGTGAAGAATTAGAATATGATTGTAGGAGAAGAAGAAATGGTTGCGGGATAATATGGGCTTGGTAGTAAGAATGAGGGAGTTGAAAGTGTAATTGAGTTCTGCAGTACATTTCAGTTAGTAACAGCCAATACACTGTCCAGGAATGACGAGGAAGTAGCTTGGAAAAGGCCAGGAGTTACTTGAAGATTTCAGTTACATTACGTCATGATCAGACAGAGATTCTAAAATCTGATACTGGACTGTAAGGCGTACCCAGGCGCAGATAAAAACACAGATCACAACTATATAATGATGAAGAGCAGGCTGAAGTTTAAGAGTCCAGTCAGGAAGAAACAATGTACAATGAAATGGCTTACGGAAATATTAAGGAATCAAGAGATACGCTTGAAACTCTCTCACAGTTGAAGATGAATGGGTATCTCTAAAAAGAGCAAACACGGAAGTTGAAAGGAAAACCATAGGTAAAAGGGAGGTAGTGGTCAGGAAAGTATGGGCAACAGAACAAATACTTCAGTGGATCGACGAAAGAATGAAGTTCAAGAATGTGGAAAGAAATTCATGGACAGAGAAATAAAGGCTCTTAGAAAATAAATTAATAGGAACTGCTGGGAAGCTAAGGCGAAATGACCGCGTAAAAAATGTAAAGAAACCGCAATGGAAATGACTGTAAGAAAGGCTAACTGAGCATATAGAAAACTCAAAACAACTTTCGGTGAAATTGAAGCAAGGGTGGTAAAATAAACAGTGCAATGGGAATTCCACTGTTAAATGCAGAGTATAAAGTGGATAGGTGGAAATAATACACTGAAGACCTCTTTGATTGGGAAAACCTGTCTGATGACGTGGTCTGTGAGACGACGATTAGTTTGGCTTTAGGAAAGATAAAGGCACCAGAGAGACAGTCTTAGCGTTTCGGTTGATAATCGAAGCAAGACCGAAGAAAAATCAAGACACACTCATCGGATTTGTCGAATGTATCTCGAATTTTTTATATTTTGCTTCCATTACAAACCGCAACGTCAGAGCTGCTCCTCAGATACCTTTACCTTTACTAAGACCAAGATCGTCTTCTTTCAGATCCTCAGTTTTCTTGTCCATTCTTCTGTATATTAATCTTGCCATCTGCTTGGATGGTGAGCTGTTAAGCTAATTGTGCGATAATTCTTGCGCTTGTCAGCTCTTGCAATATTCGTAATTGTGTGGATGATATTTCTCCGAAAGTCGTGTGGTACATCGCCAGACTCATACATTCTTCACACCGACGTGAATAGTCACGTTGGTGCAACTTACCCCAGTGATTTTGGAAATTCTGACGGAATGTTAACTATCCCCTCTACTTTCTTTGATCTTCAGTCTTCCAGTACTCTTTTAATTTCTGATTTTAATACTGGATGCCCTATCTCTTCCCTATCGAAAGCTGTTGAATCAGATCATACAAATCTTCCCCTCATAGAGGCTTTCAGTGTACCCTTTCCCACTATCAACTGTCTCCTCCGTATTTAACAGTGGAATTGTAATTGCACTCTTAATGTCACCACTCTTGCTTTTAATTTCTCCGAAGGTTGTATTGACATTTTTATATGGTGAGTCAGTCCTTCCGACAATCATTCCTTTTTCGATTTCTTCACGTTTTTCCTATAGCTATTTCGCCGTAGCTTCCTTGCAATTACTATTTATTTCATTCCTAAGAGACTAGTATTTGTGTATTCCTGAATTTTCCTGACTTTTTTATGCTTCCTTCCTTCATCGATCAATTGAAATATTTCTTCTGTTCCATGGTTTCATCGCAGTTCCTTTTCTGTACCTCTGTTTGTCTCTCCAATTTCTGTGATTGCCCTTTTTAGAGCTGACCATTCCTTTTGAACTGAACTGCCTACTGATGTATTCCTTATTGCAGTATCTATCACCTTAGAGAATGACAAACGTACTTCTTCACTCCTCAGTACTTTTGTATCCGACTTCTATGCGTATTGGTTCGTCCTGACTAGCCTCTTAAACTTCAGCTTACTCTTCATCACTAATAAACTGTGATCTGAGTTGATATCTGTTCCTGGAGACGCTAACAATCCACTAATTTCGGAATCTCTGTCTACCTGAAATCTTCCCTTATCAGCCGGCCTCTTGCCAAGTATACGTCCTCTTCTTGAGATCCTTGAATAGAGTATTCGCTATTACTGGCAGAAATTTATTGCATAGCCCAATAACCCTTTCTCCTCTTTTATTCCTTGTCCCATGCCCGTACTCTCCTGTAACCTGTTATTCTACTCCTTCCCCTACAACTGCTTTCCAGTCCCCCATGACTATTAGATTTTCTTCTCTCTTTACGTTCTGAATTACCCGTTCAATATTCTCAAATATTTCCTCTATCCCTTCATCTTGAGCTTGCGACGTCGTCATGTATACCTGAACTATCGTTGTCGGAGTTGGTTTGCTGTCGATTCTAATAAGAAAAACCCTATCACTGAACCGTTCACAGTAAGACACTCTGTGCCCTACCTTCCTATTCATAACGAATCCTACTCCCTTTATACTATTCTCTGCTGCTGACTAGAAAAGCATTTCTTCCTTCCATTTGACTGAGCCTTTGCCTTTTTCTTTTCAGATATTCTAGCTCCCCTACCACTTTCGAACTTCTGACATTCCACGCCGCGACTCCTAAAACGTAATTCTTTCGTTAGTTATTCAGTTGTCTTCTTATTGTCACCTCCCCCTTGACAGCCCCACCCGGAGATTCGAATGAGTCATTATTCCGGAATCTTTTGCCAATAGAGAGATCATCACGACACTTTTTCGATTATAGGCCACATGTCCTATGGATACACGTTATGTGTCTTTAATACAGTGGTTTCCAATGCCTTCTGCATCCTCATGCCGTTGATCATCGCTGATTCTTCTGCCTTTAGGGGCAGTTTCCCATCCCCAAGGGCTAGAGAGTACCCTGAAACTCTGTCTGCTGCTCTGCCCTGTTTGACAAGGCCATTGGCAGAATGAGGGTTGCTTCTAACCCGGAAGTCTTCGGTCACCAAAACTGATGGTTTTCGTTCTAAATTCAAGCGGTGGCGAGTTTAGAACCGGGAAACAAAGACATTATCATTAAGTAATTAAAGACGCGTCCCCTAGACGACGGGTTAAGCGACTTTTAAAAGTTCAAGTGGATGACACTGATTTTGAGCTGAATTTGGAAGGTTTAGTAAGGGAGGCTGTGAGTAAAAGGTATTTGCTACCGACTTTGTTAGGTAGACACTTGGACTACACATGATATGGAAGGACTGTTAGAAGGGGCAGATGCGGAGAATAAAAAGACCTCTAGGATACTGGCTTTACAAATAATTATGAAGGCAGAGGGGCACAAAAGTTGCTAGTAAAAGAAAAAGATACTAAAGGGAGTGTTGGTGGAGGTTTTCTCAGACTAGCCCGGTTGTATAAAAATTTGGAGTGTACATTACGGGTGAAAGACGATGAACTATTTTTTATTCGATCGTATACAAGCAAGGAAAGCAGGGTGTTCCAGCGACGTGAATGTAGCGCTTCCCACGTTTGGAATACAGACAGTGAAATTGGACGCGCCATATGCTACTGAAGTTCATCATTCATGTGAGAAATTATGATTGAGCTCTGAGAGTGGGGTTGCCACCTGTGCAACTTCAGCGGGACGTGTCCAGACTTTTAAGGTCTTGTCCAGCCATATATATATTCATATGGCATGTCCCCCTCTTGTTAGGCTTTTTCACGATGGAGTAAGGAACGCACGACTAATATTTCCCGTTCCAAGCTAATGAGGTAAGCGCGAGGAACAATTATGGGGCGGAAAAAGGAGATATAGGACAAGGATGTGTAAATATACCAATCTCTGCTATTCTTGGGTCTGTGCCCTACAATTTTTCCTCGCAGCCCGAACGAGTCTAGCACACAGTGTCGCCAACACGCCACGCGCAGCGCTGGCGAGGCAGAAGTGCCGACTTGCCGACACTAACCCGCCCCGCCACTCTTACTTGTTGGTCCTGTCCGTGTTGAGACACCTTTGTTAACATATATCTCATGAGGGAGTCTGAGAAACTAAGAAGACTGAGCGCTTGGTTGCTATCGTAATTGACAAATTATAAGCCTGTGTACTGATTCTTTTAGTCTAATTATGTTTATGGTTCATCCCGTAGAAAAGTAACAGTAATTTATTAATAATAAACGAATAATCAACGAACTCTACTTTTATTTAAAACAAGAATTCCTGCTTTTAGGGCAAATGAACGAGTAAATGAAACGCCGTGTTCGGATTTTGTGTTTTTGGACTTGGCAACCCAACTTCAGATGGATCGTACTCGGCGATTCTGAACGACGAGAGCTCACCAACATTTACTCGAAAAACTAAGGCAGTTTAGTTACCAAATATGAATTGTACAGTTCAAAGTTCGGCATATTATCTGTTAGGGGCCCCTAAGCGTCGTTAACTGGTTCAAATGGCTCTGAGCACTATGGGACTTAACTTCTAAGGTCATCAGTCCCCTAGAACTTAGAACTACTTAAACCTAACCAACCTAAGGACATCACACACATCCATGCCCGAGGCAGAATTCGAACCTGCGACCGTAGCGGTCGCGCGGTTCCAGACTGTAGCGCCTATAAGCCTCATTAAAGCTTAGCCACTACAGTGTCACTGTGCAATAAACTATTTATATCGAGAAAGAGACGGCAATTATTACTCTGCCGAAACATACGAATGAATCCGAAGTAATACTAACTGTAGTAAAGACTTCTGTCGCGTGCCAGTTTCGTCAGTCGATGTTAGGATGCAATTCGGACAAGTTGATACAAGCAACTTTCTGTAGAGGGCAACCACAGCTCACAAACTTTGTGAATAACAATAAAAAACACTCAGAACTCAACAAGCATTCAAATTATGGTAAACACCGTAACAGTTAAATTCTCAAGAGTCGCATAAACGTATGAAGATACTTTATTCGCAACTATCGGTTATACGTAACAATAGACACATCTTCTGGTTTTATAATATTTCTGTTTTCAGAATGTAAATCGACAACAACGGAGTCCCAACATTCGGGAAATTATCCACATTAAGAATCAACCCACATTGGTAGATTGTCGCCGGCCGCGGTGGTCTCGCGGTTCTAGGCGCTCAGTCCGGAACCGCGTGACTGCTACGGTCGCAGGTTCGAATCCTGCCTCGGGCATGGATGTGTGTGATGTCCTTAGGTTAGTTAGGTTTAAGTAGTTCTAAGTTCTAGGGGACTGATGACCTCAGAAGTTATGTCCCATAGTGCTCAGAGCCATTTGAACCATTTTTGGTAATAAAACCGAGTACACTCAAAACACGTTTGTCAAAAATATACAAAGCATAACTGCTTAGTGACGCAGGCCTAGTAACACTCCGTAGAATATACTACAGGCATCGATACACATCGGCCGTACAAAATCGAGGCAAGTAAAACTTAAAATCCTGTATGCTGCCGGATATCTAGTATGCCGATGTGGTGAAAGTAGCGGTTTTACTGTCAGTCATTCACTAGCGAGCGGCAGTAGCTCTGCATTTCTCTGTAGTACGGTATTTTGCCACTACGTGACACACACATGCCGGGTCATACGAGACCCGAATGCTGCCGTGGTTTATACACGTATAGAGGATTGTCTGCATCGATTTTTTCTCAATATATTAAAACAGTTCCGTGTAAAGGGTTTCCCTTGTGCCTATCGCTTGCTGTAGATGTGGAAACACCGCGAAAAATGCATGTATGAACGCAAACAAAGATGCGCTGCTCTATCTCACCACGAACAGCACGTTTGTCATGTCCTGAACATATTGGCTGTGTTAGCGGTGGTCATAACAGTGTTCTGTGTAATTGAAAATGCGTCATCTCGGAGGAAAATAATTTCAAACGTTGACAAATTATTGGTACTCTCCTATGGAGCTTCCGTAAGCAAGACAGTCGAAGTGCTTGGTGTTTCAAGACTCATCATTCCGCAGATTTATGAGGCATACTGAGAGAACGAAAAAACATCGTGCGCTAAGTCAAAATGAGGACAATTGTGTGTGTGTTGACTGATAGTGACCGACCGTTATTGAAGAGGACTGCGTTGAAAAGTAGAGGACGACAGCTGCAGAAGTCACTGCTGAACTAAATGTCGCACTCACGAACCCTGTCAGCATCAAAACAACACGAAGAGAGCACCAAACTCCATAAGCAGTAAACTACATGGCGAGCTGGAATTCAGTGATCCAAATGGCCGTAACAGCAAAGCGCGTACTGTATCCATAATACCTTGACTACAGAGCTATGGAAAGAAGTCGTTTGATCAGATGAGTGTTGTTTGATGTGTATGAACGAGTTTATGTTTCAAGAATGAAACATGGAGCAGATTTGGTGACGATTTGGACAGCCATATAGGTGGTATTGCATGGGCCCCATGGATACTCTGCATGGTCGCATTGCTGCCAAAGAGTGTGTGATCATGTTGGCCGATCAGGTGGATCGTATGGTATGACGGGATCCAGCTCACAGAGCTCGCACCGTCTAGAATTTATTTTGTGAATACGAGGATTAATTTTGGCATCTCCCCTGGTCACCGAAATCACGAGATCTCAATATTATTGAGCCTTTGTGTCGCGTTTGGAGAAAGGGTGCGTAATAGTTAACTTCCTCCATCATTGTCACCCCATCTTGCCACTGCTTTGCAGGAATAAGGGTATACGAGTGCATTGAAAACCATAAAGGACCTGTACTTATCCATTCCGAGATGAATAGAAGGTATTTTGAAAGTCAGTGGGTTTCTTACACAGTATTAGTTACGTGTGTGTTTATATTTACAGATTTTTGCATAGCCACCGTATGCGAATTCCTATTGTGAGTCGCTCCCGGTAGCGGAACATTATCAGAGGTAAAATAATATCTCCTTAATTGAGACAGGTTCAGAGATCGTGGCCAGATGTTGTTTCATCAAGCACCTCAATACATTTACTTGTTACTACAGACGAACAGTAGATGACAAACTGTTCCGTGAACCGCAGAACTACCCTGTCTGCCAAACTAGGTTAAAATCATTGACAACAATTTTCTTAATGTTTTCTCAGATTGAAATTCCACTCATCGTTGTTCTTCATCGTCTTCATCCTACCGAATGGATGATTCTGGTGGTAATTCTTGCAATAGATTCGGATATTATGCCCAGGCGAGTTTCCACAGTGATGACGACACTGGACTCGCATTCAAGAGGACGAGGGTTGATATCCTTGTCCGGCCCACCAGATTTAAGCTTTTCGTCATTTCCTCATATCCTTTAGGCAACTAGCGGAATGATTCCTTGGAAATTTCTTTCATCGTCATTCCTTTTTCCGATTTTGTACTCCGTCCGGAATGACCTCGTTGACCAGAAGAGGTTCAATTCTAAATTTCCTTCATTCTTTCAAAACAACGTCTTACTTCAGAAATACATACTTCCAGTTCTTGCACCAGTATGAACCGAATAACTTCGACTTCCCTCTTTCAAGAAGAGTTAAGTGAAGTGATTCAACAACGCCTATCACGGTGTGTAACAGCTCTTGTTCATTACGTAGCACCTTTCCGGCCTAGGCAGGTTAAGAGACTAGTCTTCACTTGCAAAAACATGCGTCTTAACGAGGTTCCGATGTTTGTTTTTCATTTGAATGATCTCCTTATCTGGTATGGCACTGAAGTCCGTGGGGAATGTGTGTGGGTTCTGAGGCAGAAATAAAGAAAAATTGAGAAAGCCAAGCTCTGAGAAAAATGTTATAACATACTCAAATTTAGTACAAAAGATCCTTTATGAAATCCTTACACATGTCCTTGCCAATGACAGGATAAATGAAACACTTAAGTGGTTCGGAATACAGAAATAAACCTAACTCATGAGGCCAGTTTTGATGTATTACTTTCGTAGGGAGAAATATAGCGCCAACTGATCGTGTAAGATTGTTGTAAAATTAACCAGGTTTTAGTACCACCAAGGCTATCTTCTTCAGGAGGAAAGTTGCAGAAATTACTTGAAGTTAAAATTAACGTCACGCAATTTATGATACTTTCCTTCAGAAGAAGATACCAGTAGCGGTATTTAAATCTTGTCAAGGGTTTTACAATAAACTTATGCAACCGGCTAGTCCTATACTTCATTTATTGAAAGTTTATTTGCAGTTGCTAATGTCAGCAATGATTAATACTGTTCGTGGAGAAACTTGCGGCTGCACTCTGACAATCCTCGACTGTTGATGACTGTCACTGCTCGACAACTGGGGAATAACTAAGAACTGGCTGAGGTGCAGTTGGGCTGTCTCCTGTCTACGTGATCCGTGGCGCCGCTGGCGCCTCCGCCCAAGGGGCGTGGCTCAAATAAATTGTTCAAATGGCTCTGAGCACTATAGGACTTAACACCTGAGGTCATCAGTCCCCTAGAAATTGGAACTACTTAACTAACCGAAGGACATCACACACATCCATGCCAATGACAGGATTCTAACCTGAGACAGCAGCAGTCACGCGGTTCCGAATTGAAGCGCTTAGAACCGCTCGGCCACCGCGGCCGGCTAAGGGGCGTCGCAGTCGTGCGACCAGCAGTTGGCACCGGTCGCTATCGTTGCCGCTGTCAGACAATTGCGGAACCTCTATTGCCAATAACTGTACACTAAACGATTGCCTCCGTATGGTATCGAATGGTTGAGGTTACGATACCACAATTATGAAGACTGAATCATGAGTGCCGCGACTGTTTATGTTACCAGCGCGATCCATTCGCTCTTGAACTATGTCTCGATGCAGGTTAGCTTTATATCGTCCAATACTCTCACTGACCACACATCCAACTGACTACCTTTCTGTCAATGATCTCTGCGGCACATATATCCAAATGGATTAGCAAATCTGGAGACTAAATCGCTTTCCGTTTCATCATGAGCAGGTTCGGTCGATTTGGTGGCAAGATATTTGAAGATAATCGCTCAGCAACGTCCCTACAGTAAGTCAGAGCGTGCTCTCTGTTTATTTCTCAGAAAACTTTTGTTTTAGCAAGGGACTGATGAAACACCGTATGGTCCGTGTCTCAGAACCAAATCGATAAAGGAGATGTTAATTCGCCCCTTATAATGTTACTCTCCTGGGAGCGACTTAGAATACGAATTCGCAGACAAGGTTTGGACAAAAAAAAAAAAAAAAAAAAAAAAAAAAAAAAAAAAAAAACGGAAACACCAAGAACACAACGCATTGTTAGCACGGCGTAGGAATTGCTAAATCTACAGAGCAGGAAAACCCGTTTGCTTACTTTGATTATTTTTATTTTTGTAAGGAAACTACAATAAACCACCAAAAGCAACATACTCTTTGAAACCAAAAAACAATAAGTATCCCTTCTGCGGATCAAACGAATAACAACTAATTACTATAATCAGAACACCAACAAAAGCAAAACGAAGATAATGAAATGTAGTCGAATTAAGTCGGGTGGTGCTGAGGGAATTAGATTAAGAAATGAGACCCTTGAAGTAGTAAAGTAGTTCTGCTATTTGAGGAGCAAAATAACTGATGATGGTCGAAGTAGAGACGATATAAAATGTAGACTGGCAATGGCAAGGAAAGAGTTTCTGAAGAAGAGAAATTTGTTAACGTCGAATACAGATTTAAATTCCAGGAAGTCTTTTCTGAAAGTATTTGTATGGAGTGTAGCCATGTTTGGAAGTGACACATGGACGATAAATAGTTTGGACAAGAAGAGATCAGAAGCTCTCGAAATGTGGTGCTACAGAAGAATTCTGAAGATTAGATGGGTAGATGACATAACTAATGAGGAGGTATTGAATAGAATGGGGGAGAAGTGGAGTTTGTGGCACAACTTGACTAGAAGAAGGGATCGGTTGGTAGGACATGTTCTGAGGCATCAAGGGATCACCAATTTAGTATTGGAGGGCAGTGCGGAGGGTAAAAATCGTAGAGGGAGACCAATAGATGAATACACTAAGCAGATTCAGAAGGATGTAGGTAGCAGTAGAGAGATGAAGAAGCTTGCGCAGGATAGAGTAGCATGGAGAGGTGCATCAAACCAGTCTCACTACAGAAGACCACAACAACAGCTATAATCAGAGTTACCTTCTAATCTGTACCCACACAACGTTCCACGTCGATGTCAGCTGTTAGCAGCTGGTAGATCGCGTAACATGACGAAAGCGACGTATCACAATCGTAGGGGAAGAGAGGAAGGTCGAGGTGGCACACCCGGAACTGGCCTATCTTCTGCGCACTCGGCGACTCGAGAAGTGCCTGCTGAACGGGCGCCAGCTTATCTAGCCCCGGGCGGAACGATATATTCGGTACTATTTGCACACACGTCATCGATAGTAAATAGCTCGTCGATCGTCGCACCCCCTTCCTCTGCTGCTGGTTGCTGCCCTCTGACGTTGGTCGCACCTACGGGTTTGTTGTCAACTGTGGTTGGCAACCCGCATCGCTGATTTGTCTGCGGCGTTGCCGCTGCAGTAGGCGCCTGTGGTGATCGCAGAATTACTTATACGGCGTAGGAAACAGTTTGGCATTGAAAGTAACTTTAAGTCGTCCCGACATCGATAAATACAATTCCTGTATGGTTTTCAAGGGAATCTTGTACCATTATTCCTGCAAAACAGTGCAAGATCAAGTGACGATGAAAGAGGTGGAAAACGGTTACGCATCCTTCTCTCCTAAGGAGATACGGAGGCTCAATAATACTGAGATCTGGTGACTGGTGGCCAGGAAAAATGCGACAGTTCATTATTCTTTGTTACAAAACTAGACCTGGACGCTGGAAGCTCTGTGAACTGGGCTCTCGTCGCCTTGTACTATGAGATGGACCTGATCAGTCAAAATGGTCACATAATCCTTGACAGTAATGCGACTTGCAGAGTAACTATTGAGCCCATGGAATATCACGATTCATGGGACGTAAACTCGGTCAGAATTTGGAAACACTATGGAGTAAGACTCATCCAACCTAATGACTTTCTTCTATTGTTCCACAGCTCAAGTATTATGGACGCAATACCACGTTCGCTGATTACAAGCATTTGTGACACTGATAAGTGGTTCTGGAATTCCACCTCGCCCTGAGTTTCATACTTATGGAGCTTGGTTCTTCTCGTACTCTTTTGCTGCTGACAGATTTCGTGAGTGCGACGTTCAGTTCAAATGTGACTTTCGCAGCTGTTGTCCTCTTACCAGGTGTACCGGTATGAAATAAACGTTTTTATGTGAAAATGAAACATTAATTTTGAACTGAAAAGTAAAAACATTTTATTAAAACTACTGACCATTGCATTCTACACAATTTGACCACCTTCCTGGCAATTTGTGGACACCACGCCAATAGAAATGTTCGTCTTTTGAAGCAAACCAATCAGACACCCAATTTTCGACTTCTTCGTAGGAATCGAAGTGTCCCTCAGCCAATGCGTTTCTCATTGATGAAAGCAAATGGTAGTCGGAAGGGGCCACGTCTGGTGAATACGGTGAGTGGGGTAGCAGCTTCCAGCCAAGTGTTTTGATGCTTTGTGTGCAGATGCATTGTCGTTTAAAAAAATTACTTTGCCATGTATTCTGGCACATTCTGGTCTTTTTTCGATCAATGCATAGTTCAAATTGATCATTTGTTGTCTGTACCGATTAGTAGTCACAGTTTCACCGGGTTTTAGAAGCTCATGATACACCACACCCTTCTGATCCCACCAAACACAGAGCATGGTCTTCTTGTAGAATCGATCTGGTTTTGCAGTCGATGTTGATGGTTGTTCCGGATGAACCCATGGTTTTTCACGTTTACGATTCTTAAAATAAATCAATTTTTCATCGCCAGGAACAATTCGATGCAAACTTGATTTTCTTTCATGTCTTTGAAGCAAAATTTGACAAATGGTTTTTCGGTTTTCCATCTGTCTTTCATTCAATTCATGTGGCACCCATTTTCCACACTTTTGTATCTTTCCCATAGTTTTGAAACGGTCATAAATTGTTTTTGTGCAACATTTAGCTTTGCTGCCATTTGCTTCTGACTCAAAGTATCATCTTCATCCAATATTGCTTCCAATTCGTCACCTTCGAACTTTTTTGGTGGTCTTCCACGTTCATTTCTTACATCAAAATCATTATTTCTCAACCGTTGAAACCATCTTTTGCATGTTGCTTCTGATAGAGCATGATCACCATATGCCTCGACAAGCATGCGATGCGACTCTGCAGCCCTTTTTTTTCAAACGAAAACAAAAAATTAATGCTTATGGCAAATATCACTTCCTGGTACAAAATTCGACATTGTTAACACCATGAAAACATATGATGTTGTTTGTTCCATGACTTGATGTATACTAAATATCTTTGACATATGTCATACCAACGAAACAAAAGAAAATTAAGGTTCGTTCACAACAAACGTTCCCTATCGACACATTTGTATCTTAACGCTCATTTCATACCGGCCCACCTGGTATTTTTGTACACAATCCTGTTCAATGATGCTCTATCGCTATCAGTCAGCACACATTCTCGTCCGCGTTGTGACTTAGCGGATGACGTTTTTTCCTTTTCTCTGTGTGCGGTACAAATCTCCGGTACAGTGCCTCTTGAAACACCAAACACTTGGGCTCCCTTGGTTACGGAACACCCACCATACGAGCACACACAATTTGCCTACGCCCACGTTCACTTCGCTCCGACATAATGTCTTCAGAACTACACTGAACACTTATGACCACTACTCACACAGCAACGTATTGAAGACATGTGCCGTTCGTGGTAGAAACAGCAGCGCCACTTGAAGACTTGTCCAGCACCTTCATTTATTTTGGAGGATGCATTTCTTGCGTTGTTTCCATACGTATGGGAAGCAATAGGAACTCGAGGAATCATTTACTAGTAACTGTTTCGAAATTTTGAGAAAAAACATTGCAAACATTCGTCTGTACGTTTATAAAACGTGACAGCGCTGTGAGTAGCTTGAGTCCCTCATGCAGTGAAGGATGGAGATTCGAATTATGTTATGCGCATTGAAATCTCCGTAAAAACCTTAGAGGCATGACGTAAGTAAGACCCTCTTGGTGGGCAGACCAGTAGAAAGCTTACGCAGTGTAATTTAGAGTAGGACACACTGAAAGCAGAAGCGAATACCAAACACTACAGTAATGTGCACATACAGGGTGATCAAAAAGTCAGTATAAATTTGAAAACTGAATAAATCAGTGAATAATGTAGATAGAGAGGTACAAATTGACACATTGACGCACATGCTTGGAATGACATGGGGTTTTATTAGAACCAAAAAAATACAAACGTTCCAAAATGTCCGACAGATGGCGCTTCATCTGATCAGAATAGCAATAATTAGCATAACAAAGTAAGACAAAGCAAACATGATGTTCTTTACAGGAAATGCTCAATATGTCCACCATCATTCCTCAACAATAGCTGTAGTCGAGGAATAATGCTGTGAACAGCACTGTAAAGCTTATCCGGAGTTATGGTGAGGCATTGGCGTCGGATGTTGTTTTTCAGCATCCCTAGAGATGTCGGTCGATCACGATACAATTGCGACTTCAGGTAACCCAAAAGCCAATAATCACACGGACTGAGGTCTGGGGACGTGGGAGGCCAAGCATGACGAAAGTGGCGGCTGAGCACACGATCATCACCAAACGACGCGCGCAAAAGATCTTTCACGCGTCTAGCAATATGGGGTGGTTCTAGTAAAACCCCATGTTATTCCAAGCATGTGTGTCAAATTTTACCTCTCTATCTACATTATTCCGTGGTTTATTAAGCTTTCACACTTATACTGACTTTTTGATCACCCGGTATCTTCAGAAAAATATGTAATGATGTAAATGGAAGGAAATGATGATACTCTTGTATTAATAATGGCGTAAGATATTTTTGCATTCTGACTACAAGAATGAACTGAGTGCAACATTTTGAGAGTGGGAATAAAAGTGGAACTGGTATGTAACAATGTTCACCTTAGAACGTGTCATTACCGCACTGTAGATAACGACTGCAGTACAAAAAAATATAAGAATTAAACTGTTACTCTCCTTCAGAATACAATAGTGAAGAATAAACGATAACCAAATTAACATTTGAGTTGAGGGAGACAATTTGTAAACAGCGAAAACCCTTTGCTACATAGAAAGCAATATTTAACATGGAAGTGCAGTAATTATCTGGAAAGTGTTCGTTCCGAACTTGAAATGGAATATCTATGCCAAGCGATCGGAACGTGAGTAGCCCTTTCTTACGAACTGTTTTAAAATTATGAGGAAAACGCAGGTGTCCCTCTGTATGTTTATAAAACACAACAGCGCTCAGGTCTCGTCTACGCCGGCTTGTATGCGCCATCTTGTGGCGAAATACCGCATTACGGAGACACGCGCACTCTACCTCCGCTAGCTAGTGGATGACTGACGGCAAAACAGCCACTATTTTTGTGTTTGTATAGTGTGTATTGGAAATCAGAGTTACATGATACCAATGATGACGAAGGTTTAATCTGTTTCGTAGAAATAAAGTTGTCTTGAGATAAATGTTCAGAATTTCTTCGGACCTCGTGCATGACGTTTATACTGTACTATAATGATCTCAAAACTTGAAAACTATTACGTTTTAAAGTTATTAGCCGGTTGCTAATTATTTTGTCGCGGAGCGTATTGTCACTATTGGTGCAACGTGGACCCCCAAAAGTGACAAGCCGCTTAAATATTATGATGATATTAACCGACTAATAATTTCACTACATTATACGTTTTGAGGTCATCATCTTTCGTCAGTTTTGCTGTATCTGACAAGGGAGTGGCTGCGTATTCCATCACTTGCCTTATACACGTTTGATATGTGTTTACTGACGGGGAGGGACAGTGTCCGTGGTGGTACTATCCTTCTACAAGTCTTATCAGTTATTGTCTTTTATTCACTCTAAAAGACATATTCCTAGACTTCAGTTGTAGGAGTTTAAGAAAACCCAGGATGAAAACAGTATAATACCTTGTCAAAAAACATCAATAACAAATCTTTCACTCTGCAGCACAGTGTGCACTCTTGTCAAATTCCCTGCCGGATTGAAACTATGTGTGGGGCTAGTATTAGAATTTAGATATTTGCTTTCACAGACAGTCCCGTCGCCAAGGCAAAGCCTAGGATTCCAGTGGCTGTCGAGCATGGCGTTTTAATCTGTAAGGACATTCCACTCTTCGGTTAGCAAAATTTAAATTCTCTCCGTAGAGTAAGGTAGTAAACAGCACAGAATGCGAGTTAATAGATATTGACCGTATGTGGTTCTTTTGACAGTGGACGCATACAAAATGAGCAGTTAATTACCGTTATTTCATCAGCGGGACTCAGAAGCGTAATTAGCTGATTTCTTTTGTAACACTTGACATGCAAACACCAACTACAAATTTAGCACGGCAAACAGCATGCTTTTGAATTCGTGCTTGATTACAGGACAGGTCCCGATGTGAATTACCCCTCTGTTGCGGAGACTTCTAGCATTAAGGGGCTTACATGTGCCATTTAAGTGTGCTATCACTCCCGTATTTCTCTCCCTCTCTCTCTCTCCTCGCTTCCACCACTATATTCGTCTCACTCTTCTTCCCTTCCTCTCACTCTCGCACCCTCTCACCCTCTCCCCCTTTCCCCGTCTCTCTCTTTCTTTCCTACTCTCCTCTTCTCACCCTCTCTCCCTCTTTTCTTCCCTTTCTGTCTCCTTTCTTACTATGAATTCCTGATATGGTCTTAGCCTTTACCCACGTTCACTGAAGGGGAACATATGACGTTGACCAACATCTCGGAAATAGTGTCAGACGTACGCAATTTGTTGAACGGCTTCTGAACAATTTAGTGACTGCAGGCTATTGAAAAGTTACACTTTTTCCGAAATTTGTGGATCAGAGACCCGGAACATTTTGAACGTAAGATAACAGTCCAACTTGTTTCAGTCAAGAGACTTGATACTGAGAGTCCCAATGGAAACAGACCGGTGGTACTTTACGCCTCTACTTCCTGTGGACACTCTACATTATCTAATGCATAGTCTCTTCTATATCTTGCCAACAATGCACTCAATGTTGAACAATGATGATGATAATAACGATGACGAAGACGATAATGAAAGAATGCTGGTGCAGGCACACGACACCAAGTTCTTTAGCTGCAATACTAAAATTTTATGAGACCAGTGTGGATAAATGACGTGAAATAATACACACACACACACACACACACACACACACACACACACACACACATGCACACACACAAAGAAACATTCAAAACTACAGAGCTAAATTAAAAGAGGGAAAATCACTGTTAAGACTGAATGCAGTATAGTACATAGCTATGGCTGGGTGACTGCTACAATCAAAAGCATGAGATAGCCACTTTGAAAAACACTAAAGTCTCCAACACCTTGAAAGCGTAAGTTGGAAATCAGTCTCTTCACAAAAGTCGACTGACCGCCGTATTATCCTCAGCCGATAGGAATCACTGGAAGCGGACATGAAGGGTTATGTGGTCAGCACACAACTCTCACTGCTGCTGTCAATTTTTTAGACCGTATCCGCTACTTCTGGATCAAGGTCTCCTCAATTGGCCTCACAAAGGCTGAGTGAATCTCGCTTGCCAACAGCAGTCGGTACACATGGATAGTCACCCATCCAAGTGCTTGTCAAGCCCGACAGTGCTTAACTTCGGTGTCCTGGAGGGAAATGTATAAAATGCACTTAGTTAAAATTCCCTATTTGGAAGGGGGTCAGAGATAAAATAAAAATAACAAATATAACTTCAACCACCAAAATTTAACATTCAAGGAAGAAAAGAAATTAAAATAGCTTCCTATACATACGTCAAAAAAAGGTTCGCATCACGCTGGTTCCCAGAACTCCTGAGGACATACGTTGACTGTGGATATTGTATCACTGACACAGTCATTTTGACTGTTCAGAGATGTCACCAAAGATGACACCCAAAGATGTAAACAACCATGCATGAGCAGCGCCAATTAGACGGATGGGGTCCGACAGGTGATCAGTTCCAGTCATTCCACCAGGAAGGAAGTACACGGCTCGTGTTGTGTGTAGTTCAACCATGCCTACACGGTCAATTCCGCCGTTCGATCGCGTCCGCATTGTTACTTTGTGTCAGGAAGGGATCTCAACAAAGAAAGTGTCCAGGCGTCTCTGAGTGAACCAAAGCGATGTTGTTCGCACAGAGAGACAGGAACTGTCGATGACATGCCACGCTCAGGCCGCCTAAGTGCTACTACTGCAGTGGATGAGCGCTACCTACGGATTGTGGCTCGGAGGAAGCCTGACAGCGACGCCACCATGTGTTTGACTCAAACAGTGCGCAATAGCCTGCCTGATGCGCAACTTCACTCCCGACGTCCATCGCTAGGTCCATCTTTGCAACCACGACACCATGCAGCACGGTACAGATGGGCCCAACAACATGCCGAATGTACTCAGGATTGGCGTCACGTTCTATTCACCGATGAGTATCGTATATGCCTTCAACCACACAATCGTCGGAGACGAATTTGGAGGCCACCCTGTCAAACTAAACGCCTTAGACATACTGTCCAGCGAGTGCAGCAAGGTGAAGGTTCCCTGCTGTTTTGGGGTGTCATTATGTGGGGCTGACGTACTCCGCTGCCGATCATGGAGGGCGTCGTAACGGCTGTACGATACATGTATGTCATCCTCCGACCGCCAGTGCAACCATATCGGCAGCATTGGTGAGGCATTCGTCTTCATGGACGACAATTCGCGCCCCCATCGTGTACATCTTTTGAATGACTTCCTTTAGGATAACGACATCGCCCGACTACAGTGGCCGGCATGTTCTCCAGATATGAACCCTGACGAACATGCCGTGGATAAATTGAAAATGGCTATTTATGGACGATGTGACCCACCAACCACTCTGAGGGATCTAGGTCTAATCGCCGTTGAGGTGATGGACAATCTGGACCAACAGTGCCTTGATGTACTGGTGGACAGTATGCCACGACCAATACAGGCATGCATCAACGCAAGAGGACGTGCTACTGGGTATTAGGGTACCGGTGTGTACAGCAATTTGGACCACCACCACTGAAGGTCTTGCTGTATGGAGGTACAACATGCAATGTGTGGTTTTCATGATCAATGAAAACGGCGGAAATGATGCTTATGTTGATCTCTATTGAAATTTTCTGTTCAGGTTCCGGAACTCTCGCAACCGAGGTGATGCAAAACTTTTTTTGATCTGTGTATATTGTGGTGTCTTTTCTTCTGGACATGTCCGAAACAGTAGACAGCACACACACACACACACACATTTATATATATATATATATATATATATATATATATATATATATATATATATATATAATTAAATCGAGGACTGTCAATGATCTCTTCAGTGCGAATGCATACCAGGCTCAAACTCTTGTGGGAATTGGCGAAATTCTGTGAGTGTGTGGATGAGAATCTGGGTTTGACAGGAAGTGTGTTAGGACAGTCTGTGCTGCAGGTCCTGACGTTGCACTGGTCAGCGCATCTGCCTGGTTAGCAGGTAACCCAGTTCGGAAACACGTCCCTGTTGATTGAAAGCAATGTCCACCCGCATCGTCACCTCATCAGAGTGACTGATTTGGAGAACACCACGGCCCGGTGGTTGGCTATACCCACTGCAGTTAATTGCCTCTCTCTACCAGTCAAACCGTGTCACATAGCTGCATGTCTAAAAAGAACAGGCCTGTGACAGGTCGCAAGGGAGTAGCACCTAGTGTCACATCACACGTTCCCTGTAGGCATCTTGGCTGCTTGGTCTGCTTTACAAATTCCCCTGAACCCAGCAAACTGATACCTGCTTCCACTGCTGTTGTGGAACAAGTAATGTTCTGAATTGTTTGTTTCAGTTACTCCATTGCGTACATATGCTTGTAGGGCACTAAGGAAATCGGAACAGATAAACTTTTTGGTCTGAAGACGCCTCATTTGCACCAGTGCCTTTAGGTTTGCATGAAGTTCTGCAGTAAATCCATGGCATTCACTCGGAAGATGAATCCTAAAGACACGGTCGGGATACGCTACTGAACAGTGAAGGAAGTGCCTTAGAACTATCTGTATGCACTACTTTAAAAACATGAGGTCAGTAAAAAATATTGTGAGAGAGTGTTAAATATTAAGTCTAAGTACAATATCTTTAAAAAATTAAGTCTAAAATAAATGTCGTAATTTGCTTGAACCAAAAATGTAGAAAAGGGCGAGCTAAAGCGCATGAGTAGAAAAAGCAATACTATAACCTTCGACTATGGTATTTGTAGTGTGATATGCACTCAAGAGCCAAAGAAACGAGTACACGAGCTTAATATCGTGTAGGGCCCCAGCGAGCACGCAGAAGTGCCGCAACGCGACGTGGCATGGATTGGACTGATGTCCGAAGTAGTGCTGGAGGGAACTGCCACAACGAATCCTGCAGGGCTGTCCCTAAATGTGCAAAAAGTATGGGGGGAGGGGGGTGGAGGTTTCTTTTGAATAGCACATTCCAAGGCATCCCAGATATGCTCAGTAATGTTCATGTCTGGGGAGTTTAGTGGTCAGTGTTCCTGGAGCCACTCTACAGCAATTCTGGACGGATGGGTGTTGTTGCATTGTCCTGCTGGAATTGCCCAAGTCCGTCGGGATGCACAACGGACATGGATGGATGCATATGATCATCCTGGATGCTTACATACGTGTAACATGTCAGAGTCATATATTTAGACATATCATGGGTCCCGTACCACTCCAAATGTTCGCGCCCCACACTACTACAGAGTCTCCACCGGCTTCAACAGTCCATGAATTCATGAGGTTTTCTCCACCCCTGTACATGTCCATCCGCTGGGTAGAATTTGAAACGAGACTCGTCCGACCAGGCAACATGTTTCCACTCATCAACAGTACAATGTCGGTGCTGTCCGTATCAGGAGAGGCGTAGAACTTCGCGCTGTGCAGTCATCAAGGGTACACAAGTGGGTCTTCGCCTCCGAAACCCCATATCGATGATGTTTCGTTGAATGGCTCGCACGGTGACACTTTTTGATGGACCAGCACTGAGATCTGCTACAATTTGTGGAAGGGCTATACTTCTGGCACGTTGAACGATTCTCTTCAGTCGTCTTTTGTCCCGTTTGTGCAGGATCTTTTACCGCTCTCAGCGATGTCGGAGACTGGATGTTTTACCCGATTCGTGATATCCACGGTACACTCGTAAAATGTGCGGCTCTGAGATGCTGTGTGCCATCGCTCGTGCACCAACTATAGCACCGCGTTGAAACTCACTTCAATCTTGATAACTTGTCATTGTAGCAACACTAACCGATCAAACGTCTGCACCAGACACTTGTCTCATACAGGCGTTGCCAACCGCAACGCCGTATTTTGCCTTTTTATATATCTCTGTATTTGAATACGCCTTCCTATACCAGTTTCTTTGGCGCTCTAGTATAGCATTAGTAATGTGCTTCTTGACTCAGGAAACATGATTAAATGTCTGGGAGCGACGATGCAACACTTTATGAAATGGAACGATCGCATAAGGTTGATAGTAGGTGATTGCGTGCAGAGCACTCGAATGTTTGTAAGCATCACTAGGTTTTAATAAAAGAAGATATCAAAGTATGCTGCTAGATTTGTTAACGGTAGGTTCGGTCTGCACGCAAGTATTACGGAGATGCTTCGTGAATTAAAATTGGGAATCCCTGGAGGGAAATGCAATGTTCTTTTCGCTAGGCACTATTAAGAATATTTAGACAACCGGCATTTGATGGCGATAGTAGAACGATTTTACTGCCGCCAGAGTACATTTCGTGTAGGGAGCATCAAGATAAGATAAATGAGGTAAGTGCTCGAACGGAGGCTTACAGAAAGTCGAGTTTCTCTATCTCAGGAAAGGAAAGGAACAGGAAAGGAAATGATTAGTAGTGGTAAGAGCTACGTTCTACCATGTACCACACGACGGCTCGCGGATTATGTACAGGGTGACAATTACTGAACTATATGAAATAAAATCATCGTAACTACTGAACGATTTGCTTCAGAAAGTTCAAACTGCATGGTTGGCCGCCGGGCATAATAAGAATTAGTATGCGTATGCATTGTTTGGTTTAGCGACGAACCCCGCTTTCATTTGGATGGATTCGTCAATAAGCATGCTGCGCGGGGTAGCCGAGCGGTTTGGGGCACGTTGTGGCGGTCCGTGCGGCTTCCCCCGTCGGAGGTTCGAGTCCTCCCTTGGCCATGGAAGTGTGTGTTGGTTTAAGTTAGATTAAGTAGTGTGTAAGCTTAGGGACCGATGATCTCATCAGTTTGGTCCCATAAAAACTTACCACACATTTCCAAATCTCAATAAGCAAATTTGGCGCATTTGGGGAACTGAGAATCCGCATTTCGGGGTTGAGAAGTCTCTTCACCCTCAACGGGTAACTATGTGGTGTGTATTTTCCTGGCACGGAATAATCGGTGCGATATTCCTTGATGGTACGGTGACTACCGACCGGTACGTGAAGGTTTTGGAAGTTGATTTCACCCCAGCTATCCAAAGCGACCCTGATTGCGACAAGATGTGGTTCATGCAAGACAGAGCTCGACCCCATCGTAGCAAGATAGTGTTTGATGTCCTGGAGCACTTTGGGGACCGCATTTTTGCGCTGGGGCACCAAAACGCCACTGCCATGGATCTCGATTGGTCACTGTATCCTTCGGATCTGAACATATGCCACTGTTTTTTGTGGGGCTATATTAAAGACAAAGTGTACAGCAATAATCCCAAAATCATTGCTGGGCTGGAACATTCAGTTACTGTCCGCCATCCATATGGAGCACGTATTGGTCTCACAGAGGAATTCTAGTAATCAGCCACTCACGATTGCTATCATCAAAGTGTACGGGCCTGAAGATGGCGTTGACGCAACGTCGAAACTAGTAGCCAAATAAATATGAAATCTTACGTACAATTGGAGGAGTTTAGTTTTTAATAAAAATTATACCACCTGATGTCTCATCATCATCTTATTTAAATATGGATTTACGAAGATAGTCATTCAGGAGGTCATCGGGAGTATCGATGGTCCGACACTTCAGCGGGGCATGCAGAATTTCGCTATTCATCTGCGCCATATCATCGCCAATGACGGCAGGCATATCGAACATGTCATAACCTAAATCCGAATATCTGTAGTGACGTTTACAAGTTGAATAAAGTATGTGCACGCCGTAGTTTGTAACTTGCATACTTTTTTTCATATAGTTCAATAGTTGGCACCCTGTATATAGTTGTAGTAGTGAGAAACTTTAAGATCAGCCACACCCACATCGTCAACCTGTTACTGAATCGCATAGTGTCTCGTTACTTGCTGTCTGTTATTAAAATCTCTTTCTTTTTGTGGTCGAGTGAGGTACAGCGTTTTATAAGGCACAGGTTTTGCTCTTGGAAAGTACAGGCGTACACTGAATTTCTCAGGCAAAGAACTGAGCATTTGTGGGCCAGGGTGTATCACCTCTGCCTCTGACAACTACTCTGCTGTGCTACTAGCGCCTGCGATACATAATGGCGACAGGCTAGCCAATATTAGTTTTGACGACCATGAAGTTGTTACGTCATCGCCTCTCTTGATTTGGCGGTGGAGACCAATGACTTAATTAGCGGAAAACGTCTCTGCAGACCGAAGCAAGAAACCTCAGAGAGTAAAGTCGACAGGAGCCGGCTAGAAATCGCAAGAAACTAACTGGGACGATGCTGACAATGGAGGAATCATCGCCTGGGCCACGCCGTTGGTGAAGTTACAACACAGTTCAGCCCAGATGTTGCAGCCAGAACTATAGCACCACTGACGCAGGGGAAAGGCAGAAACC
Source organism: Schistocerca serialis cubense (assembly GCF_023864345.2). Taxonomy (NCBI): domain Eukaryota; kingdom Metazoa; phylum Arthropoda; class Insecta; order Orthoptera; family Acrididae; genus Schistocerca; species Schistocerca serialis. The sequence goes on from NC_064645.1 coordinate 445,048,141, forward strand.
AGATAGTGGGGATCGTGACCTGACTGACAGGCAGTGCAGATGGTCACCCGATTGCCACGGGACAAAGCCTCACACCACGGCTGTGTTGTGGTCTAGTCGATGGAAAATACTGTCCTTTCAAAACAGCGAGCAACCAAGTCAGCATAAATGTAGACTTAAACTCCGTCCACAGGCGCTAGTGCGCCCATCGGTACCGTCCGACCACTACATCATCCTCTGTCAATGGCATCAAGGGATGCGTTATGGAGAAGTGTGGAAACAGCGCAATGCTATACCGGTCGTTGTCAGTTTTCGTGGTCTGGAGCCGCTGCTACTTGAAATGTCGACTGTATGTTGATGGTTGCCGTGATCGTGATACCCTGAGGCTGGGCAGTGGAGAGTGCTATCTGCCTGCCACACTTACTCGTATGTGCTCACATACAAACAATATGCAAACTGGTGTAAGCTTTATTTATATTAACCCATCAAATTGCCAATCACAGTAATTGACAATCCTCTGCGATTCCAAATCTGTTAAATATAAATGAGAGCAGTTCTCTTCAATCATTTGTCATATAAATTAATTAAATCTCCAACCAGACATAAATTGTTCGAAGTAGAGGCACCTGCTTTACAAGAAACACCGCCTTTGCAAGTGCACAATTTTGTTAGTTAGAAGAAATGGTTTCTACTTATAGTTTAGGGGCGCTTGACCTGATTTGCTGTCGCACTAAAGGAAAGGGAAAATACAAATCAGTTCTTCTGAACACAGTATTTATTTTCCCTAAATTAGTTTACAATTAAAATGAATGTTTTTTCATAATTGCTACAAAAATTATTTGTTACTTGGTCAGTGAAAGAAGAATTACCTCTGAGAAATATAACAAACTATATTCCACTATGGAATGCACATTGATTTGATCAAAAGTACAATAAATGATTGTTTGAGTGAAGCTCAGTTGGGACTGATTGGCTTTCGAAAGTATGTGCATCTCTCAAATACAAGTTAAATCCAGGTCCAAAACCCAAATACGTAAAGACACTGGAACAGCAACACAAGTTGTGGAACTGACCTCAGAAATTGTTAACTGCTCAGAGGAAAGGCATCAATAACGCCAAAAGGGACATATACTCGAATGTTTCAGGAAAAAATTCGTCAGGTTGTGACCAGGTGCCTCTCTCTGTCGATGTGACGTCATGGCCATGCGTTACTGCACCGTATCTATTCGAACCTGTCTTTCTCTCTGTTACCAAATAATCACGACTTGGATGTGATGATTCACAACTTTCGCTACAGTGACGACCAAGAATTGCTTTCAACACACTGCAACGCAGGAGAAGCATACCAAAACCTGTCCACTATCGCTTACAATATTCCCAACAACTAGCCAGAGATTGGTGCATCCTTTATGCTGTGTCGCTGCTCATTGATTCAGACATTCATGCCACAGCGCTTATGCTAATGACTGTTCTGATTAGCGACCATCAACTGCACGGTTAGATTCTGTAACTTTTCCAGGAAGGAAACTGGAAAGTATCGGTGTCGCGTATTTGCACCGCCGACGGAACATGCAGATTCGTCGCGGCAGAAATACTCAAGGGACGTGCAGTCGTTTTACTATACGTTCCAAGAACCGTGTGCCTTACAGACAATGGACACTGGCCTGTTTTCTGCCCCAGAATTTCTACGCACCATTAGCCCACCAGGCGTCTTGAACTGTGTCGTATTCATAGCGCTGAGGCCACCCAGGTCTCTTGCAAATCCTCTCAGGCTTCTCTCAGGGAAGAGGAATTCATGAATCTTATTCCAGAAGCCACGAACTACGTATTTTCCTCCAGCACAGTTAAGAACATTAAGCTGCCAACTTTACTTACTATCACAAAGCGACATGTGATGGTTCAAATATAGATCCTCGGTTATCATCACAAGGCTTAATGCACCCCATTAAGACCTCTCTCCATGGAAAAATCCTTGGCAGTACTGGGAATAGAATGGCAGGCAGCGTACCAACCACTCAGCTATGGAGGCAGTCCAAGCCACCATAAATACGCTTGGTTTAGCCATAAAGTGTCCGTCACATCCTACAGACAGCTACGTCGTCCTGAGATGGCAGTTCCCGTATCAAATGCCGTTGGGAGTTGAATAGTTGCCTTACAGCCAGGATGACCATCTGTGGCTGACTGCTGTCAACTTCTGGGTGCCTACCTGGGCATCCATGGTTCTTCCCAGGTCTTACTAGCTTACTAATCGCCAAGCCAGTGCTTACCTGGTCCAGGCATACTCTACTGCTGCTGGCTTGCCTTGTATGGGCAAACTCTAATGCTGCTCAAGCGCCTTCAGCACTGAATCGCGGTTTTGCCCAGCTAACGAGACTGACTTTGCGGAGTCTGTCAGAAAGGTGTGGCGACTGACTGCCTTGAGCTGTGCGGCCCTGACAACTTAACCTCTCCTCACCTGCCTCCTTCTGGTCGAGTCGATAACGCACGCTGGTAGTGACATGAGGCCACTTCTCTGACCGAGACAAACCCAATGCCTCGCGAAGCTGGCCGCCACCTAGCAACACCATAACTGTTGTATTTTCGCACGGAATTAACCAATCTATGAAACTACATCTACATCTACATTTATACTCCGCAAGCCACCCAACGGTGTGTGGCGGAGGGCACTTTACGTGCCACTCTCATTACCTCCCTTTCCTGTTCCAGTCGCGTATGGTTCGCGGGAAGAACGACTGTCTGAATGCCTCCGTGCGCGCTCTAATCTCTCTAATTTTACATTCGTGATCTCCTCGGGAGGTATAAGTAGGGGGAAGCAATATATTCGATACCTCATCCAGAAACGCACCCTCTCGAAACCTGGACAGCAAGCTACACCGCGATGCAGAGCGCCTCTCTTGCAGAGTCTGCCACTTGAGTTTATTAAACATCTCCGTAACGCTATCACGGTTACCAAATAACCCTGTGACGAAACGCGCCGCTCTTCTTTGGATCTTCTCTATCTCCTCCGTCAAACCGATCTGGTACGGATCCCACACTGATGAGCAATACTCAAGAATAGGTCGAACGAGTGTTTTGTAAGCCACCTCCTTTGTTGATGGACTACATTTTCTAAGCACTCTCCCAATGAATCTCAACCTGGTACCCGCCTTACCAATAATTACTTTTATATGATCATTCCACTTCAAATCGTTCCGCACGCATACTCCCAGATATTTTACAGAAGTAACTGCTACCAGTGTTTGTTCCGCTATCATATAATCATACAATAAAGGATCCTTCTTTCTATGTATTCGCAACGCATTACATTTGTCTATGTTAAGGGTCAGTTGCCACTCCCTGCACCAAGTGCCTATCCGCTGCAGATCTTCCTGCATTTCGCTACAATTTTCTAATGCTGCAACTTCTCTGTATACTACAGCATCATCCGCGAAAAGCCGTATGGAACATCCGACACTATCTACTAGGTCATTTATATATATTGTGAAAAGCAATGGTCCCATAACACTCCCCTGTGGCACGCCAGAGGTTACTTTAACGTCTGTAGACGTCTCTCCATTGATAACAACATGCTGTGTTCTGTTTGCTAAAAACTCTTCAATCCAGCCACACAGCTGGTCTGATATTCCGTAGGCTCTTACTTTGTTTATCAGGTGACAGTGCGGAACTGTATCGAACGCCTTCCGGAAGTCAAGAAAAATAGCATCTACCTGGGAGCCTGTATCTAATATTTTCTGGGTCTCATGAACAAATAAAGCCAGTTGGGTCTCACACGATCGCTGTTTCCGGAATCCATGTTGATTCCTACATAGTAGATTCTGGGTTTCCAAAAACGACATGATACTCGAGCAAAAAACATGTTCTAAAATTCTACAACAGATCGACGTCAGAGATTTAGGTCTATAGTTTTGCGCATCTGCTCGACGACCCTTCTTGAAGACTGGGACTACCTGTGCTCTTTTCCAATCATTTGGAACCCTCCGTTCCTCTAGAGACTTGCGGTACATGGCTGTTAGAAGGGGGGCAAGTTCTTTCGCGTACTCTGTGTAGAATCGAATTGGTATCCCGTCAGGTCCAGTGGACTTTCCTCTATTGAGTGATTCCGGTTGCTTTTCTATTCCTTGGACACTTATTTCGATGTCAGCCATTTTTTCGTTTGTGAGAGGATTTAGAGAAGGAACTGCAGAGCGGTCTTCCTCTGTGAAACAGCTTTGGAAAAAGGTGTTTAGTATTTCAGCTTTACGCGTGTCATCCTCTGTTTCAATGCCATCATCATCCCGGAGTGTCTGGATATGCTGTTTCGAGCCACTTACTGATTTAACGTAAGACCAGAACTTCCTAGGATTTTCTGTCAAGTCGGTACATAGAATTTTACTTTCGAATTCACTGAACGCATCACGCATAGCCCTCCTTACGCTAACTTTGACATCGTTTAGCTTCTGTTTGTCTGAGAGGTTTTGGCTGCGTTTAAACTTGGAGTGAAGCTCTCTTTGCTTTCGCAGTAGTTTCCTAACTTTGTTGTTGTATCACGGTGGGTTTTTCCCGTCCCTCACAGTTTTACTCGGCACGTACCTGTGTAAAACGCATTTTACGATTGCCTTGAACTTTTTCCATAAACACTCAGCATTGTCAGTGTCGGAACAGAAATTTTCGTTTTGATCTGTTAGGTCGTCTGAAATCTGCCTTCTATTACTCTTGCTAAACAGATAAACCTTCCTCCCTTTTTTTATATTCCTATTAACTTCCATATTCAGGGATGCTGCAACGGCCTTATGATCACTGATTCCCTGTTCTGCACTTAAAGAGTCGAAAAGTTCGGGTCTGTTTGTTATCAGTAGGTCCAAGATGTTATCTCCACGAGTCGGTTCTCTGTTTAATTGCTCGAGGTAATTTTCGGATAGTGCACTCAGTATAATGTCACTCGATGCTCTGTCCCTACCACCCGTCCTAAACATCTGAGTGTCCCAGTCTATATCTGGTAAATTGAAATCTTCACCTAAGACTATAACATGCTGAGAAAATTTATGTGAAATGTATTCCAAATTTTCTCTCAGTTGTTCTGCCACTAATGCTGCTGAGTCGGGAGGTCGGTAAAAGGAGCCAATTATTAACCTAGCTCGGTTGTTGAGTGTAACCTCCACACATAATAATTCACAGGAACTATCCACTTCTACTTCACTACAGGATAAACTACTACTAACAGCGACGAACACTCCACCACCGGTTGCATGCAATCTATCCTTTCTAAACACCGTCTGTACCTTTGTAAAAATTTCGACAGAATTTATCTCTGGCTTAAGCCAGCTTTCTGTACCTATAACGATTTCAGCTTCGGTGCTTTCTATCAGCGCTTGAAGTTCTGGTACTTTACCAACGCAGCTTCGACAGTTGACAATTACAGTACCGATTGCTGCTTGGTCCCCGCATGTCCTGACTTTGCCCTGCACCCGTTGAGGCTGTTGCCCTTTCTGTACTTGCCCAAGGCCATCTAATCAAAAAACCGCCCAGACCACGCCACACAACCCCTGCTACCCGTGTAGCCGCTTGTTGCGTGTAGCGGACTCCTGACCTATCCAGCGGAACCCGAAACCCCACCACCCTATGGCGCAAGTCGAGGAATCTGCAGCCCACACGGTCGCAGAACCGTCTCAGCGTCTGATTCAGACACTCCACTCGGCTGTGTACCAAAGGTCCGCAGTCAGTCCTGTCGACGATGCTGCAGATGGTGAGCTGTGCTTTCATCTCGCTAGCGAGACTGGCAGTCTTCACCAAATCTACTGTTTCTATGACTTGCGGTTGGACACTCTCATGGCTCCATCAGCCCACCGCCCTGTTAATCGACGCCACCACACCACGACAACCAGTAACGGGGTACCTGATTACAAGCACCGTCTTTATAACCCGCTGCAACTGGTGGCAGGATGAAGAGCTGAATGCCATCCTGACAAAAACTGCTGTACCACTCACTGCAGAGGTCAACTCATTCCATACCTCTACAGGGTATTGGGTTTTTGCAGTGCATGCATTAGACTGTGGATAGACGGATTCTAGCGGCCAACAGGGTATCAGGTGAAATGTAAAGTTGTCCTCAACCCAAATGTTGAACACTACACAGCTCTAAAGAGCATATTACTTTTGCAGGTAATATGCTCTTGTCTTCTTCTGGTCTTTTAACTGACATACCCAAGAGTCAATAAAATTCTTCTGGGCTCTTAACAGCGTTGCCAGTGTACAAAATTGTCCGACGATTCGGCCATTGTGGCAAATGGCCTTCCTCAGCGTTGAGCGGACACGTTTATATATTGACAATGCGGTCAACAACGCAGAAGAATTTTATTGACGGTGAGGACGGCCGTGGAAGACTACGGTTACATTTGATACACCCAAGTACCGGGTGATCAAAAAGTCAGTTTAAATTAGAAAACTTGAGAAACCACGGAATAATGTAGCTAGAGAGATAAAAATTGACACACATGCTTGGGATGAAATGGGGTTTTATTAGCACCAAAAAATACAAAAGTTAAAAAAAATGTCTGACAGATGGCACTGGATAGCAAAACGTCAGTGACTGCGCTCGTGCAGTCGCACGTCGCACCGGCATTCCATACACTACTGTTTGGTTGACACTGAGGCGTACCCTTCGGTGCTATCCGCACAAAATCCATCGGCATCATGAACTGTTACATGGCGATTTAGTGAAGCGGAGGACATTTGCAGTGTGGGCGTTTCAGACGATGGCGGAAGATGACGATTGGTTGAGTAACGTGTTGTGGACAGACGAAGCTCACTTTACGCTCCGAGGGTCTGTCAACGCCCACAACTGCAGAATTTGGGATACCGAAGATCCTAGAACTGTCGTGGAAACTCCATTGCACGACGAGAAAGTCATGGTATGGGTTGGATGTACCACATCTACCGTTTCGGGCTTTTTTTCTTCGAGGAAATGCGTGATTCTGGTTTTGTAACTGCTACCGTGACGGGTGAGAGGTGCGTCGATATGCTACAGAATCGCATCGTCCCCAGACTGACTGATAAACACCTGCTGGAACGTACGACGTTTATGCAGGATGGCGCTCCACCCCATATTGCTAGACGCGTGAAAGATCTCTTGCGCGCGTCGTTTGGTGATGATCGTGTGCTCAGCCGCCATTTTCGTCATGTTTTTCCTCCCAGCTCCTCAGACCTCAGTCCGTGCGATTATTGTCTTTGGGGTTACCTGAATTCGCAAGTGCATCGTGATCGACAGACATCTCTAGAGATGCTGAAAGACGACATCCGACGCCAATGCCTCACCATAACTCCGGACATATTTTACAGTGCTGTTCACAACATTATTCCTCGACTACAGCTATTGTTGAGGAATGATGGTTGACATATTGAGAATTTCCTGTAAAGAACATCATCTTTGCTTTGTCTTACTTTGTTAAGCTAATTATTACTATTCTGATCAGATGAAGCGCCATCTGACGGACATTTTTCGAACTTTTGTATTATTTTGGTTCTAATAAAACCCCATGTCATTCCAAGAATGTGTGTCAATTTGTACCTCCATATTTACATTATTCTGTGATTTATTCAGTTTTCAAATTCGTACTGACTTTTTGATCACCCGGTATATAAACGTGGACCTACAGTTTGTCCAGGACTCCAGACCACAGGGTAACTGAAATTTTTCAAATTAATAAAATATTACGAGGTGAAAGAAACCGTAAGTGACAGCAAACAGTGACTGAGGACTGAACCTTAGACATTTAGTTCCGCACATGAAAGGAGAAATCGTAGACATATAACTGCAGGTGGGCACTGAGCGAACTCAACGGTGACAGATGAAAATTTGTGTCAGTCAGGCCGGGAGACGAACCCAGGTTTCCCGTTTTACGCGAGTGGTCACTTTAACCGCTTCGACTATCCGAGCAAGTCACCTACCTGACCCAAATATCCATATGGCACACGCTGCAGAGTAGCGTCCCCTAAGTATTAATCCACTTTCTAGTAGTCTAAGTGTGTTATATCAAGTGTTTGGATACTGTTGTGCATCGAAACTGACACATAACAACACCATTTGGCCAATATAAAGTATACATGCCATATCGAGTTACGATTCTGTCAGAGACAGCAAAGGACTTGGAAGAGCAGTTGAACGTGTCTTGAAAGGAGGATATAAGATGAACATCAACAAAAGCAAAACGAGGATAATGGAATGTAGTCAAATTAAATCGGGTGATGCTGAGGGGATTAAATTAGGAAATGAGACACTTAAAGTAGTAAAGGAGTTTTGCTATTTAGGGAGTAAAATAACTGATGATGGTCTAAGTAGAGAGGATATAAAACGTAGACTGGCCATGGCAAGGAAATCGTTTCTGAAGAAGAGAAATTTGTTAACATCGAGTATAGATTTAAGTGTCAGGAAGTCATTTCTGAAAGTATTTGTATGGAGTGTAGCCATGTATGGAAGTGAAACATGGACGATAACCAGTGTGGACAAGAAGAGAATAGAAGCTTTCGAAATGTGGTGCTACAGAAGAATGCTGAAGATAAGGTGGGTAGATCACGTAACTAATGAGGAGGTATTGAATAGGATTGGGGAGAAGAGAAGTTTGTGGCACAACTTGACTAGAAGAAGGGATCGTTTGGTAGGACATGTTTTGAGGCATCAAGGGATCACAAATTTAGCATTGGAGGGCAGCGTGGAGGGTAAAAATCGTAGAGGGAGACCAAGAGATGAATACACTAAGCAGATTCAGAAGGATGTAGGTTGCAGTAGGTACTGGGAGATGAAGAAGCTTGCACAGGATAGAGTAGCATGGAGAGCTGCATCAAACCAGTCTCAGGACTGAAGACCACAACAACAACAACATCGAGTTACGATGTCCCAGTGCGGTTGCACAAAGTTCTTAATCCATGTATAGAATACAGTTGCTGATCGAACTAACAGTGTCTGTACGTATCAATGGTGACTGACAGGCATGTCCGAAAGAACAGACACCGTTCCTACATAATTCAGATATGTATTCGAATCCTACACGACTTCTACCTGGATCCTTTATTGGAAAATTTGTTTCCTGAATAAGTTAGTTGTAATACTAGTTATCGTGAGCGGGGAAACCGGAATTTAGTGGTGTTATAGATCTATGGGGCACATGAGCCATACGCAAAATCAGTATACATCTATGAACTTTGCTGAAGATTCCAAGAATGAATGGTCACATTTTGAGACAAGCAGTGTTCGTATATGGCTCTTATCAGAGCTTTGCATTACTGGTCATAATAACGTACTGGATCAAAGATAAAGATAAGCACTGATTCGTTCATCACCATTTCGGAGAATTTCATACAACTGCTGCACCGTCAATTCCGACCAACACAGAAAATAATTGTATCACTTTCCTGGAGTATATGATGAGGTATCCTTACTTACTTATCGTGTTTCACCGAAGGAAATTAATTAAGCTGTAGTGGTTAGCAGTAAAACCCCTTTATCGGATATTATACATTAATTTTTGTTTATGCATGCAGACTGCTTCGTCCTTTTAACAAGGTATCTTTAGCGAATGTACTAGTACTTGAATGTTACATTATCTGTAACCTAGAAAACCGTTTGTAAGAGGCACATTATTGTGTAGTGTCACTATCTATCAGAAGTCCTGTGAAATATATGAATCAGAATCGACTTGTAGGCGTCCTTTTTCTACGAATCGAATGGCTCAGGAAAGCGTGTCAACATGCAGCAGCAGTCGTCTTATTAGAACCTCTGACAGTCATTTCGAAAAGCTTAAAAGTGACAACCAAAATCACTGTTGCCAAGTGAATCATTCCGACAAGAGTTCTTTATAATACTGCACAGATCTGGGACAAAGTTCTGAAAGAAAAAGTCATACACCTTCGATTGCAGTCAGCGTTAACAAACTATTTGACACAGTTTCTATATGACAGCAGGTACTAGCATAATGGAAACTACGACATGGAGCAAAATTTTGTAGAGAAGAAGTAGTAATTTTGTTAGGAAATCAGTTGACTAAACATTTCAGAGAATTTGTGAACACAACATTTCATTCACTCAATGTTGGATTCCTAGAAAAAATCGAGCAAAATTCACTCTGTACCTAATGGTCTCGTCCCCAACGGGTATCGAACTCCCACCCTCATTTCCTTACGTAGTACTTCTAACATAGGTACTAGAACAAAATTATTAACATTACTACTCTGACAGAATAATAAATCGGCCACAAAGAAGGTTTATCCAGGATACTGCTAGCTACGTGACTTGAATTTGATGTGCACATAAAATAGATGCCAGTGACCTCCCTTATTGGGTTCAGGGCCACCAAACATCATCGTTGTGGTACCGTTGTAGCGTGTGCTCCGGAGTAGCAGTAAAAAGGACTGATAGCCAAAGAAACTAGCAGTAGAGTACATGTTATTTTCTGAAATGCTATTGTTTGTCCATGATAAAGCCGTCTCACGCACTTTCACTGACACGTTATCTTAATAAAGAATATGTGTAGGCGTTATTGGAATGGCAAGAAAATCATTATTTCAGGAAGAGAATCCAACATAGTCGGAAGGAGATGGACGCCTGGACCAATTACTCTATAAGGCATTCATCTATATCAGCATCTACATTTACGTACATACTCTGCCAGTCATGGTATGCTACTTGGCAGAGGGTACCTTATACCACTACTAGCCGCTTCCTTTCCTGTTCCACGCGCAAACTTAGCAAGGGAGAAACGACTGCTAGCACACCTCCCTACGAGGCCTAATTTCTCTTATTCTCGTGGCCTCTAAGCGAAATGTACGTTGGAGGCAGTAGAATCGTCCTGCAGTCAGCTTCAAATGCCGATTTTTTACATTTTCTCATTAGTGTTCCACGAAAAGAATGTCATCTTCCGTCTCCGTAATACTTGCATGCTGATCTGTCCTACCGGTAACACTCTAGCAGCCCGCTTCTGAACTGCACCGATGTCTTCCCTTAATCCGACCTGGTGGAGATCCCAAACATTCTAGCAGTACTCGAGAATAGGTCGCGCGAGTGTTCTACGCGATGTCTCCTTTACAAATGAACCTCACATTAAATTTTTCCAACAAACCGAAGTCGACCATTCGTTTTCCCTATTGCCGTCCTTATGTGTTCGTTCTCTTTCAAGTCACTTTTCAATTTTACGCCCAGATATTTAGTCAATGTGATTGTGTCATGCAGTACACTACTAATGCTGTATTTGAATTTTACGAGCTTTTTTTTTATACTCACCTGCATTAACTTAAATTTTTCTACAGTTATAGAAAGCTGCTAGTCAACACAACAATTAAAAATTTTTTTCTGAGTCGTCTTGCATTCTCCTGCAGTCACTCAACGACAATACCTTCGCGTGCACCATTGTCTCATAAGCAAACAGCCGCAGACTGCTGTGCTCACCCTGTCCGTCAGATCTCTTAAGGGACTTCCAGTTCTCAGAAAAAACTGGTGTCAGACGAAAATATTTTAGTGAGATGAGGACCTAATTAGATATAAAGTTTATCGAAATACTTTATTTTTTTGTCTTCAGTATTCTGACTGGTTTATTGCAGCCCGTCAGGAATTCCTCTCCTATGAATACCTTTTCATCTTAGAGTAGCACGTGCAGCTTACGTCCTCTATTATTTGCTGGATTTGTTCCGATCTCTGTCTTCCTCTGCAGTTTTTGCACTCTAAAGCTCCCTCTAATGCTATGGAAGTCACTGATGTCCTAACAGCTGTCCTATCACCCGTCCCTTTTAATTTTCAGTGTTCTCTCATATTCCGTTCCTTTCCGATTCCGCGTAGAAGCTCCTCATTCGTTACCTTACCAGACCACCCAATTTTCAACATTCGTCTGTAGTACCGCCTCTCAAATCCTTCGATTCCCTCGGTTTTCCCACAGTCCATGATTCAGTACCATACAATGCAATGCTCCAAACATACATTGTCAGAAATTTCTTCCTCAAATTAAGGCTCATGTTTGATACTAGTAGACTTCTCTCGGCCAAGAATGCCTTTTTGCCAGTGCTAGTCTGCTTTGATTACTTTGCTGCCAAGGTAGTAGAATTCCTTAACTTCATCTACTTCCGTGCCCATCAATCCTGTTGTTAAGTTTCCCATTGTTCTGATTTCTGCTACATTTCATTACTTTCATTTTTCTTCGATTCACTCTCAGTCCTTATTCTGTACTCATTAGACCGTTCATTCCATTCAACAGATCAAGTAGTTCTTATTCAGTTTTACTCAGGATGTCAATGTCATCAGTGAATCGTATCATTGATATCCTTTCACCTTGAATTTTAATTCCACTTCTCAATCTTGCTTTTATTCCCATCATTGCTTCTTCGATGTACAGATTGAACAATAGGGGCGAAAGACATAGATGTCTATGTCTTATGCTCTTTTTAATCCGAGCACATCGATCTTGGTCGTCCACTCTTATTATTCCCTCTTGGCTCTTGTACATATTGTATATCACCCGACTTTCCGTAAATGAACCGTCAGGTTAGCCGAGAGGGCTAATGCGGTGCTTCATGGACTCAGGGAGACGCTCTGACCCCGGATCGAATCCACCTGGCGCAGTCTTCGAAATTGTGTGGATTATATTTTTCCGAAAGTCAGATGGTATGTCGCCAGGTTCACATATTCCACAAACTAATGTGGATAATCGTTGTGTTGTCACATCCTCCATTTATTTTAGAATTTCTGGTGGAATGTTATCTATCCCTTCTGTCTTACTCGATGTTAAGCCCTCCAAAGCTCTCTTAAATTCTGATCTAATGTTGGATACCCTATTGCTACTAAATCGACTCCTGTTTCTTCTTCTATCATATCAGGAAAATCTTCCCCCTCTTAGAGACCTTCAACGTACTCTTTCTATCTATCCACTCTCTCCTCTACATTTAACAGTGGAATTTCCTTTGCACTCGTAATGTTACCTACCTTGATTTTAGTTTCACCGATGGTTGTTTTGACTTTCCTATGTGCTGAGTCAGTCTTTACCACAGTCATTTCATTTTCGATTTCCTTTTAATGCAGCCATTTCGTATGAGCTTCCCTGCAATTACTATTTATTTCATTCCTCAGAGATTTGTATTTCTGTATTTCTGAATTTTACTGAATATTTTTGTACTTCCTTTTTTCGTGGATAAACCCCTTTAAATAAATTATAGAACTCTTACAACCTCCCACACTTCGTAGGTGAAGGTAAAATATAGTATGAGTGGAACAATTACGTGATACCTTGCGTCTGTTAACTGTTACATAGGCTTCCTACTAAGCAGTAGAAAAACGACTTGTTGATATTACACATGAACAGAAAAAATATGATTTTATTACTATACATATTCTTCCCATTTTTATTTATTTATTAATATCTGTTCACATGCGTTTAATACCTACTTACCCACACACTTCCACTTCTTGATTGCTCACAAAGAAAGCATTTATGGCAGTCAGGGAAATACGCTCATACTTCCAGAGAAATCACATCATCTATGTAAGAAGCTCCTTTTACTAAATAAATTCTACTGCTGTATTTCATTTGCATCGCTAAAATTTTTGTTCAGAAGGTTTCTGGTATGATTATTGCGAATGTTAGTATTGGTAACCCTAGGTAGATGGCATGTATCAGAGTAGCAAACACGCAGAACCATTTGACTACTATGGTGGTAAGTCGCACAGTTTCTGATGAGTAAAGAAACAAGTGACTTTTTCACTCGGCTACTAATTAACAGCCTGTAAGAGAATCTGCTGCACGCCTGTACGTAATGTGAAGGATAAAATGTTGGCTACGTTTCTCTTTTGATAACTGCGTGTACATTGTGTTTTGGTAAAATTAATTTCAAGACATTTAAAGTACGCAGAATTCATTTCTCGTAGTGACATTCAGGTGGAACGCAAAATGTTTTTGTTTCAGTGCTTTAAAGGATCACTCCATTATAAACGAGATTTCCTCAGCTTGATTGACTAGTGGCTTATTTGCGGGTGTTCATTAGAATTGTTGTTTCCATTTTATGCTTAAAAGGAACCACAATTCGAATGCATGCTGTAAGTACACCATTAACAAAAGAGCCTGTTCGCCGCAACTATCCTTAAATAATCGTCATTCGCAGCTGAAATAGTGAAGGCGGTATGGGACAGCAGCTACGGTGACGTTACTATGCGGTATTTACGCACGTCCATATTTCGTGATGTTGTTTACATCTAGTCACCTAATGTCTAAATTTCACGTACAATAGATAAAAGACGAAAATGGGAATAGAGGATGTCAGGAAACACAACAAGTAACATCTATATCATACTCCGCGAACAACATGTGGTGTGTGGCGGAGGGTACTTTTTCTACTACTAACTGAGCCCTCCAACCCTGTTCCACTTGCGAATAGGGCGAGGGAGGGTGATTGTCAGTCCGCCTCTGTATTCGCTCTAGTTTCTCCAATTTTCTCCTCGTGGTCATTAAGCAAAACGTATGTTGCCCGACTCTTCCCGGAAAGTGCTCTCTCAACAATTAATTCTCTCTGTGCTGTACAACGTCTCTCTTGTAACGACTGCCAGTGTAATTTACTGAGTATCTCCATAACGCTCTCACGTCCACTAAACGATCGCCTGACTCAACATGCTGGTCTTCATTGGATCTTCTATATCTCTTCTATCAGTCCTACCTGGTAGAGACCCTACACAGATGAACAGTACTCAGGAATCGGTCGAACAAGCGCCTTATTAGCCATTCACTTCGTGGATGAGTCACATTTCCTTAAGATTCTTCCTATGAAACTGAGACTGGCATCCTATTACCATATTTGTCCACGTTTTAATTCAAAATCGGAATGTGTGATAACCTCGCTAGAGTTTATCGAATTCTTTACTGCAATAAACACGCCGCCATATTGGCGACTAACCTATCCTTACGATAAACATTCCAATGTGAACTTAGGATTTCATTGTCATTAACGCCCGGTTTCTACCAACTTTTTGTTCCTAATACTGTCTGTGCGGTATAAACTTCAGTAAGCCATACAATTTCTCTGACCTTTCCTTGGATGCTCCCGCAGTTTACTAAAATCATACTACCCTCTTCTACCTGTGATCTGCGACGACGGACATTCTGTGGGGACATTGTTGCTACTTTACCAGGCGAATCGTCTTTGATCCCAAGAAAGGGTTTCACTAACCTAAAAAAGACCCATGTGCACGCCACACGTATTCCGCTACCTTAATAGCCGCTTCCTGCTTGTAGTGCACGCCTGACTTATTAAGGGGAACTCTACAGGTTTGCACCCGATAGCAGAGGTAAAGAAATTCGCATCCATACCGTCGCAGAGTCGTTTAAGCCTCTGGTTTAGAACTTCCACTCTGCTCCAAACCAGAGAACAGCGATCAATCCTGCGTACGACTCTACAATTGGACAGCTAAGCCTGCAGCCACAAAAATAAATGAGGGTATCTTCGTTGGAAAAAGTACTTCCAGTGTGGTTTACACTACACTCATATTGTCTACTGCGTCACACCTCATACATACGTATCAGGTCAACAGGTAACGTGGCATCTTCCGCTACACAATTATTGTAAACATCTTGGATGAAGTCCTTGCGTACTTGACAGACCTTTACAGGAGAAATCAACAACGGAGAAGAAGGTGGTCAACCAGTGGCGTGTCGTTACAGATATTAATTCAGTGCAAGTAAACATTCAAGCATTTAGTGAGCTAATGCATGTCTACAAAATTCAGCAACAGATTTTCTAACTGCAAGACATGTTAAAGCATTTTACTCTATATTCGAACCAAAATATTTGGCCGATGGCTGTAACAATTAGTAAACAGCTTTTTGGGAAATGGTACAGATATGAGAATGAATTTTTCATTTTTCGTCGACCGCTTCAAACTGAACCCTTACGTTTAGCCGGGAGATGTTCTCGGTTAGCTCAACTTGTAAAAGCGTCGCAAAAGAAATGCATAGCTGTAGTTTCGAGTCAATGCCTTTCACACGGTCTTAGCTTGACTGGGAGTTCGATTACAGGAAACGCTTCGCTACGGAGTGATGGATCGGAATTTTACGCACTGTTCACTATTTGTTACATAAACTGTTCAGGTATCTGCCTAATGTAATCACATAGCACATACAACTGTGTTGCAGAGCCAGTTAAAACAGTGCCTCCACGTATCACTGCGCTGGATAAATAACGTAGCACAAAATAAACACTTGCATTTTTTAATACCTATTTAAATAAAAAACTGTTTAAAATGACCCGTTTTCAAAACTGACAAAAAACTATCAAATTATTTCACTGCATTATTGCTAATCTCAAGCAGATAGTCCTGAAAATTTGTGGTTGTAAATTTTTAATAGCTACAACGATATTTGTAAAATTTAACGAAAAACGTGGGGGCAGTGCAATAGATAAATGATGCATGAATAATTCAAGAAAGTCACTAACAGTTTTATTTCTCCGCAAATGATATAAAATGTCGTGTAATTTATCTCAGCACCTGCTATTTTCTACCATCCTTATTATTATCTACTGCATGCGACCCACGTTTTTAGTTTTAAATTTAATTGTTGTCATAGCTATCAAAAATTTATTTTCAGGACAATCTGTATGGACCTAGGAGATACTTCTTAGTCAGCTTCGAAATGTGATGTATTAAAAAAGTTTTTTATTTAAATGATTATTTTGTGCTTTTAGCCTTGGGTGTGCGAAATTTTTAATCGATTTGAAACGCTTTCATGAGTTTACAGTAGGGACATGTAAACTGCAGAATGATTTCAGTTTCTCTTCATCAGTGTCAACCAATATTTTACATCCTCCTTCACATACGTCGTGAAAAGATCGTGAAGGCAAAAAACCAGAGAGATTCGAGTTCTTACCGCGAACTATTCGCAGCTAGACTAGGAAAAGGGGGAAAAACCGGTGGTGCGCAAAATACACTCAGCTAAACACCACAGGGAAAACGAAGTAAATATTGAATTTTCATCCATTTGTGGTTGCCTCTAGCTACTTCCAGAATTAAATGAGCGGTTACTGTTGACCGTATCGTCATAAAAAGCTGTCAGAACGCGTACTGAACCAATACCAATACACTGGGAAATAAATCAGAAACAAACAAAAAAAAGGTTCAAATGGCTCTGAGCACTATGGGACTTATCTGAGGTCATCAGTCCCCTAGAACTTAGAACTACTTAAACCTAACTAACCTAAAGACATGCCGGCCGAAGTGGCCGCGCGGTTCTGGCACTGCAGTCTGGAACCGCGAGACCGCTACGGTCGCAGGTTCGAATCCTGCCTCGGGCATGGATGTGTGTGATGTCCTTAGGTTAGTTAGGTTTAACTAGTTCTAAGTTCTAGGGGACTAATGACCTCAGCAGTTGAGTCCCATAGTGCTCAGCGCCATTTGAGCCTCAAGACATCACACACGTCTATGCCCGAGGCAGGATTCGAACCTGCGACCGTAGCGGTCGCGCGGTTCCAGACTGAAGCACCTAGAACCGCTCGGCCACAACGGCCGGCCAGAAACAAACAATAAACGAAAACATGAAGATGAAACGAGAGCTCCAACAGGATTGCAATGTGGTGCAACTGCAATACTGTTCGGGTCCATATCGAGAAGAAGATGTTCCTCCAAGGGCACTCGAGGTGCAAAAGACGCTGATGTCAGTTGCTGCTGCGGACGTTAGTCTTGAGGAGCGTCTTCTGCTTCAGGACCCGTAGCAAGAGGGGCGAATCACCAGAACGTTAGGAAAACACCGCGATTGGCAGGGAGTGCAAGCAGAAAGCAACTACCAGAAGAGTTAGTGCGGTCAAATCCCAATTCCAAGATTAGATACATAATAGAATCAGGCGCTCTTCTATTCTCTCTCATAATTATTGGGAGTGTTTCTCGCTTGTGACACGACCACGTTAGTGCAAAAGAGCTCTGGTAGCTCCTATAACAAAGAGTTTAAGAAGGAATGCATGGAATTACAGGTTAATACCAGTGATACGCAAATACTGTTAATGCGAAATTATAATGCAACAAAGTTTTCAAATAGTTCGGGATGTTGGATTTTTCTTAGGACTGAATACGAACATAAGATTGTAGTTTTGCGCCACTTCTTCATATGTGACCGTTTATAGTCTTGTACTGAAAGGAAGCAGGAACTGAAAGAATAAGCCTTCTGACATGAAAAAGTACCTTAGTGTGAAATAATATCTGGAACACAACCAAACGAATAGTATTCGGTTCTAAAGTGAATGTCACTGAAATCTAAATGTGCTGCTGAGTGATTCTCTCTGTTCTGTAGCTATGTCATGAGCATTGTAACGTGCTAGAAAACTCACAGGTATGCTGTCCAGAACGTGATTCACGAAGATATTCAAATGTTTTAATGTGTTATTCTACAAGTAAAACTAAAGAAAAAAGTTCATATAAACACCGGTCCGCAAATGGTTAGTTACGGAGTTACGCCTAATGAAATATTTTGCCCTAAATTTACTAACTTCGCTAATATGAAGCCTTCACAAAACTGTACGAGTTTCAGGTAAATCACGATTCCTATTTATTTTGTTCTTATTGATCTGGTGAATGTAATAAAACATGTCCCAGGCGTGTATCTGCAGTAGTTTTCCAGAACATCCAGAGAAGCAAAGACGTAATTTCGTAAAATTTTTAATTTATTAACTACTTGACCCAATTTGTTTTTTAAATATCAGACAACTGCACAAAATTTCCAACAGAAGTTGTAGGGAATTTAATTTTGGAAAAAATGATGGTAATAAAGTTAACTGAAACTGTATGAATGTGTCAGATAATCTACAAATTGCAGCAGTTACTATGTGGTCCCACTTAAATACACTGTCATTTTTGTCCAGTACATTAGGACATTGTTTTCATAAAACAGATCAGTAGATCGTTATTATAGACCGAAACCGGTAATCTTTTGACAAAATGTTTCTGACCATAGATGTAAAGTAAAGGACATTTATTCTATATTCAGCTCACTGTTTTATTCGCGACAATGCTGCAGCTTGTTAAGATTATTGTATTCTTTCACTGAACAATACAGAAAACTAACTCGCTTCAAAGTTAGGAAACGACTGAAATAACCCACTAACGGTTGCCAACAATGACATAAGCGTTTCTTATATTCTTAATGGAAAGTAAACAAATTTACTTGTAAGATAATCTTCGTTTCTCTGGATTCTGGGAAACTACTGCAGATACATGTCTGGGACATGTTTTATTAGATTGACCAGGCGAATAACAACAAAATAAATGGAAATCTTGCTTTACTTTAACCTCGTACAGTTTTGTGATGGCTTCAGTGTGAGGATAGTGCCTGCAAGGAGGCATTACAATTTTCAGTACGTACCATGCATGTTCACTCGGGTTCATATGAATATTGCCTGCAAGGTATTCCATTCAACTAACTTCTTTCACCTGTAGGAATATTGACTATCTAGCTAGACAATAACTTCCTAACTGTTTTGACCAGACGAAACTACCCTCGTTAGGCCATAGCTGTGGTTTTTTTTATTGCTGTAGCAGAAGGCTCATCAAACTACAACAGATGAAATATTAGTTCACTTTATTACACAAATGAATAAAAGATATACTTAACTTTGTCACAGCTGTGCTAGATAATTTACAACTGTTATCGACTACGAAAGCATCAAGTCATGCGCTGAGTTACCAACTGTTCACTTGAAGTACAATATGGGACATTTACAATAATATAAGTTCATCCGAAACTTTAGCAGTTGTCACTGTCCTACACGGTGACGTTGAATGTTGTAGCTGAGGTCACAAACTGGGCTGACTCTTGCATGTTCGACACTATATTGATCACAGTGCGAGGGTGCTGCTGTTACTCAGAGGGAGGTGTGGTATTCTGGAGTGCCTCCCAAACTTCGTTGTAGATTGCAGCGAGTCCTCGCTAATGTCTCTGCTATCGATTCGCGTTGCCGTCTTTGGTGTGGCACCGCTGTCTCTAGACAATACTACACTGTCCATACTGTGCAAAATCCTCGAATTACTCTCGATGCCAAAGAGACCTACATCCATTTACATACCGTGGCAGAAACATGGCAACCCCCCATCTTGCTAGACTCCTATAATTTTGCTTACTTTATTGCTTTTTCACTTCTTCAAAAACGCGTTCGGTGCCATTGGCAGTATTAATTTAAGAACATCCACGTTTAATATACTCTCCAAATAGCAGATATCTCTTACTACTTTCATAGCCTCATTTGTCGATCTACTTCGCTCAGTATCGTCTGATGTAATTGTAGTACATTCTATACAGCTTGTTTAACGTTTGTTGACGTTCTCATAATAACCTCATTTGAAGCCCTATTCATTACATTCAACCCACATCGCAAGTTACTCGGCTTACTCTGATTAAAATGCCCTCTTCAACCGTTAACGTTTCTATTTCGCCTCCCTAAGCCTTAAGAGCCTCTATAAATTTTTCTTTAGCTTCTGTTAATTCTTAATGTGGTTATGAAGGATAGGCCTCAGCCCTCTCCCATTCTCTTCTCAACTACTGCTTACTTTTTATACCATTTGACTCTTACAACGGCGCTCTGATTTTAGTAGAAGTTGTAGATAGTTTTTCGCCCCATATATCTTACTTCTAGTACCTTAAGAATCTCAAAGATTAATTCCAGTAAACACTGTCAAAATAAAATTCTGTAATCTGAAACGTTTTAAACTTAGGTTTTCCGTGTAGTTACTGATTTTCGCATTATCTTCATAAAAGGCGAACCTGTCGTCAAAATATTAACTGTTTGGCTTGACTATAGATTGAAGAACCATGTCCCGAGAGTGCACTATTATTAAATTAGCCTCAATAGTGATGAGAGGCATCCGATATCCACACGTACCGGCCCTAGTCTGACCAGCTCATTTCCTTGCAGAAATCTTGAGATTACACCTCTGAGACATGTCTTGTCTACCTGATCGCCTCCACACCCTTTCAGCGCCACCATTTTTCCGTGATAGAATTCGACGCCAGTGAGCCAGGAGTTCCCTTCTTTTCATACCATGGATTTTGGGGGAGGGGTGGGGGGGGGGGCTGTACTGTTATTCCTAACGGACGCCCATTTCGTTTATATGTAGATGGTTGCTTATTGTCCGTGTCGACACAGACACCTCGAAACAGTAGTGTGCCGTTCACTCCCAATCTACTCGGGTTGCTTGCGAACCACATTTTTCACGTAGGGAAGGTGTTAACTGCAGGCAGATCTTAAAAGTTTTGTGTCTCACGAGAGCAGGTGAATGATTACGTAACATAGCTGTGGTATTTGTTAATTCAGTGGGAATCTTCCCACACTAACGCACCATCTTTTCGAGGAGAGCACGATCTCAGCTTGCAGTATTCCTATTGATAGACGAACAGTGTAAACAGTCTACGTTGTCCGGCTGACATTTAAAGACTTCACTCTCTACGGTACTGCAGTGATAATCTTTTACGCTGGTGGTATACGTAGATAGCAATTTCGTATGCTCAAAAAAGTTGCGGGAAACATATTTTCAATTCCAGAGTATACACTGATGAGCCGAAACATTATGACCACCTGCTTAATAGCTTGTTTGTCTGTCTTTGAAACGAAGTACATCACTGATTCTGCGTTTCACGGATGCGACAGTCTATTGGTAGGTTTGTGGAGGTATGTGGCATCAGATGTCTACGCACACGTCATGCCATTTGCGTAAGTAACGGGCCACCAATTTGCCGACACGCTGATGGCATCCGATAGCGACCCAGGTGGGTTCCTTAGGATTTACATCAGACGAATTTGGTCTCCGGGACGTCACGTGAATTCCCTATAATGCTCCCCAAACCACTGAAGCACGATTCTGACTCCGAGACACGGACGATTAGACTGCCGAAAGTAGGCATCGCCGTCGGGGAAGACACAAAGCAGCTGGGTCGCAGCTATCAGTGTGTCTTCGCTTACTACACAGGCAAGCACTGGTGAATGTGTCCCGTGGCACAATACTGCTCCCACCAGCCTGCGTTCATGGCGCGCTTCACGTTTCCTGTCGCCGTTCATCTCAATGACGGCGTTTATGGAGACGATCGGTGAAACAGTTCTAACACGTTTCTATTGATCGAAGGTCGAATCCAGATGGTCATGTGCAAACGTAATTGACTTTGTCGTTGGGTCACATGTGAACACGTAGGGGTGGTCTGCTGCGGAGCTCCATGAACGGTATGCCCCGAAACACTTGTGCTTGCACCAGCATTACGCTCTTTGGCCGATATGCCGCTGATCACCATATCATCTACTTTAGAGCACAGACAAGCCTACGAACCCCACGTTCTATGAAGCGTCGTGGACGTCCAAACATTTAGCTTCTAGGCGTAGTGTCGAATACATATGGTGAGGGAGGGGTGCGGGAGGAGGGGGGGTGCGCGGGGCGCGCTCCCCCTTTGCGGGGCTGCCCGCATTACCACCCGTGCCGTCCACGCCAATGAGTCGGCACGCTATTCATTCTTTTCTTTAATCAGTCGACTAGACTGAATCGGGTTATCGAGTAGTTGTACTTTCCTATGAAGCACGCGTGTCAGCTTCATAGTATTTTGTACGTTTCTGTCTGGTACATAGATAGCTAGCACGTACCTACGAGAAAAGTCACGGTCATTCTAGTGATCTCGATTGGTTATTCTGTCTGGCATTTGTTCGACGAAAGTCGCGAATATTCTATTGTTTTCTTGTACAGAGAACCTTCGATTCGTAGCATTATAAATACGGACTAATCGCCGAACAGGAAGCTAGGTTACATTCAGAAACAGAAATATTAAGACTGAAAAATGAATAAGTAAAAAGTCCTAGTTTGTAGCAAGTGCAAGTGCGAAGATTAGTCATGAGTGAGAGTGATCAGTTGATTGTGAATTATTAATAATAATGATTCATAGTAATTTCTCAGTCATTGTTACGAGACTCGAAACAATATTTTTGCTATTATCGTAACAATAGTTTCCGATGCCTAACTCGTAATGGGAAAATTTTGCTGGGTATATCCCCGGTAACAGTGACTTTCGAGAAGATTCCTAAAAACACATGTAAGTAGGCTGTTTAGGTTTTTTTATTGGTAACGCCACCTCTGTATGAAAATCACTGGCTGTGCTGTGTGCAGTCTGTGGCTGCTTTGCATTATTGTAATACTCGCCATTGTAGTGTTAGGCAGCTGGCTGTGAACAGCGCGTAGCGTTGCGCAGTTGGAGGTGAGCCGCCAGCAGTGGTGGATGTGTGGAGAGAGATGGCGGAGTTTTGAAATTTGTCATGAACTGCTATATTTGTATATGATGATATCAAGGTAAATACATTGTTTGTTCTCTATTAATATCTTTCATTTGCTAACTATCCCTATCAGTAGTTAGTGCCTTCCATAGTTTGAATCTTTTATTTAGCTGGCAGTAGTGGCGCTTGCTGTATTGCAGTAGTGGGAGAAACGAAGATTATTGTGAGGTAAGTGATTTAGTGATTTGTGAAAGGTATAGTTTAATGTTAGTCAGGCCATTCTCTTGTAGGGAATTTTGAAAGTCAGATTGCGTTGCGCTAACAAAATATTGTGTGTCAGTTTAAGCACAGTCATGTATAATTGTTTAAAGGGGACGTTTCACACATTGTTACTATATGGGCTCTCTATTGAATGCTCTAGACAGGAACGGAATCGACAATGAAAGTTACACACACATAAACTGCGGATGACGTCATCATTGAAAACTCGTCCTTATGTTATACGTTGTAAGGTCGCTTTCACAGTAAATATTTGTTCACACTCCATAAAAGTCTGGAAGCGAACATCCTGGCAGCAAATGTTCTCGAAACAACCGAGACACATATATAAGGGAAGCAGAGACACTGCCAGGTAGTCAGTATGAAAGCTACAATCGTCGCGATAACTTGGAAGTGATAAAAAGTGAACAACTGCGACTATTGGCTATTAGCGCGGGTTTCAGTCAGTGTTGTGCTTAGTGATGTTATGCGCTGAGTGTGACGGTTTGTGTATTAGTGCTAAGTGTACTGGTGTTGCTTTTTTCAGTGCGAAAAAATGTTTATTCGAGAATAATTGGCATCTAATTTACCTGCATTGTAACAATATAATAGAATGGATCGTTAGGTAATAAGAAAAAGAAAAGTAGAATCATCTGAAGATTCCGGTCAACATTCAGCCACAAAAATGCCACCAGATGTACAAGCGGAGCCCAGCACTTCGTCGAAACTTACACAACAAAGTTAATCGACTGATTCCTTCACCACTATGGGTACTGGCAATTATTTGGATATATTAACATCAGGAAATATTTGTGATGATATAAAACACAGGATTCTCACAGCTCCAAGGAAACCTGAAAAAGGTTATATCTCTCCTACTTCTGAGCACAACAAAAGGACATGGGTTGAACGCAGTGCACAATAATCACTTTGAACAGTATCCATGGCTGGTGGTCTCACAAGTTAAAAAGGAAATTCTCTGCAATAACTGTTTAATTCATGTGAATAATAAAATGGTTGGAGGCAAGAAATCCATTGTTCTATCTTCTGGTAAACCTTCCGGGGTGTAAGGTCGTGGTCCATGAAACTCTTCAGCTCCTAATGTTTCGTCCAGAGCTACGCTGGACATCTTCAGAGGGGTGTTTCTCCTCCGGTGAGTCTTGCCGACAGTCGGCAAGACTCACCGGAGGAGAAACACCCCTCTGAAGATGTCCAGCGTAGCTCTGGACGAAACGTTAGGAGCTGAAGAGTTTCATGGACCACGGCCTTACATCCCGGAAGGTTTACCGGAAGATATGTCATCCGGTCGTGAAAGCCTTCATACTAAAATCCATTGTTGTTGATGTGGTCTTCAGTCATGAGACTGGTTTGATGCAGCTCTCCATACTACTCTATCCTGTGCAAGCTTTTTCATCTCCCAGTACCTACTACAACCTACATCCTTCTGAATCTGCTTACTGTATTCATCTCTTGGTCTCCCTCTACGATTTTTACCCTCCACGCTGCCCTCCAGTACTAAATTGGTGATCCCTTGATGCCTCAGAATATGTCCTACCAACCGATCACTTATTCTAGTCAAGTTGTGCCACAAAATCCTCTTCTCCCCAATTCTATTCAATACCTTCTCATTAGTTATGTGATCTACCCATCTAATCTTCAGCCGGCCGAGATGGCCGAGCTGTTCCAGGTGCTGCAGTCTGGAACCGCGCATCCGCTACGGTCGCAGGTTCGAATCCTGCCTCGGGCATGAGTGTGTGTGATGTCCTTAGGTTAGTTAGGCTTAAGTAGTTCTAAGTTCTAGGGGACTGATGACCTCAGAAGTTAAGTCCCATAGTGCTCAGAGCCATTTGAACCATGTAATCTTCAGCATTCTTCTGTAGCACCACATTTCGCAAGCTTCTATTCTCTTCTTGTCCAAACTATTTATCGTCCATGTTTCACTTCCATACATGGCTACACTCCAGACAAATACTTTCAGAAACGACTTCCTGACACTTAAATCTATACTCGATGTTAACAAATCTCTCTTCTTCAGAAGCTCTTTCCTTGCCATTGCCAGTCTACATTTTATATCCTCTCTACTTCGATCATCATCAGTTATTTTGCTTCCCAAATAGCAAAACTCATTTACTACTTCAAGCGTCTGATTTCCTAATTTAATTCCGTCAGTATCATCCGACTAATTTTGACTACATTCCATTATTCTCGTTTTGCTTTTGTTGATGTTCATCTTATATCCTCCTTTCAAGACACTATCCATTCCGTTCAACTCCTCTTCCAAGTCCTTTGCTGTCACTGACAGAACTACAATCTCATCGGCGAACCTCAAAGTTTTTATTTCTTCTCCATAGATTTTAATACCTACTCCGAAATTTTCGTTTGTTTCCTTTACTGCTTGCTCAATACACAGATTGAATAACATTGGGGAGAGGCTACAACCCTGTCTTAATCCCTTCCCAACCACTGCTTCCCTTTCATGCCCCTCGACTCCTCTAACTGCAATCTAGTTTCTGTACAAACTGTAAATAGCCTTTGCCTCCCTGTATTTTACCCCTCCCACATTTAGAATTTGAAAGAGAGTATTCTAGTCAACATTGTCAAAAGCTTTCTCTAAGTCTACAAATGCTAGGAAGGTAGGTTTGCCTTTCCTTAATCTTTCTTCTAAGATAAGTCGAAAGGTCAGTATTGCCTAACGTATTCCAATATTTTTACGGAATCCAAACTGATATTCCCCGAGGTCGGCTTCTACCCGTTTTTCCATTCGTCTGTAAAGAATTTACATCAGTATTTTGCAGCTGTGACTTATTAAACTGATAGTTCGTTAATTTTCACATCTGTCAACACCTGCTTCCTTTGGGATTGGAATTATTATATTCTTCTTGAAGTTTGAGGGTATTTCGGCTGTCTCATACATCTTGCTCACCAGATGGTAGAATTTTGTCAGGACTGGCTCTCCCAAGGCTGTCAGTAGTTCTAATGGAATGTTGTCTACTCCCAGGGCCTTGTTTAGACTCAGGTCTTTCAGTGTTCTGTCAAACTCTTCACGCAGTATCATCTCCCATTTCATCTTCATCTACATCCCCTTCCATTTCCATAATATTCTCCTCAAGAACATCGCCCTCGTATAGACCTTCTATATACTCCTTCCACCTTTCTGCTTTCCCTTCTTTTCTTAGAACTGGGTTTCCATCTGAGCTCTTGAGATTCATGCAAGTGGTTCTCTTGTCTCCAAAGGTCTCTTTAATTTTCCTGTAGGCAGTATCTATCTTACACCAAGTGATACATGCCTCTACATCCATAAATTTGTCCTCTAGGCATCCCTGCTTAGCCATTTTGCACTTCCTGTCGATCTCATTTTTGAGACGTTTGTACTCCTTTTTGCCTGCTTCATTTACTGCATTTTTATATTTTCTCCTTTCATCAGTTAAATTCAATATTTCTTCTGTTACCTAAGGATTTCTAATAGCCCTCGTCTTTTTACCTACTTGATCCTCTGCCGCCTTCACTACTTCATCCCTGAAAGCTACCCGTTCTTCTTCTATTGTATTTCCTTCCCCCATTCCCGTCAATTGTTCCTTTTATGCTCTCCCTGAAACTCTGTACAGCCTCTGGTTTAGAAATCCATTATCGTCAAGAAATTTCTGACTGAACCACTAGCAAAGTTTGCCAAACTTACTGGTAAAGTCTGTGACCTTGAGATCCACTCTCAGCTTAAGTACCACGTTGAAGCGTCAAAAGATGCAAAATTGTTTTCGGTGACACGAGACAACCGCGAACTTGAGGTCATAAATCAACTGTCAAGACAGAGAAAGGAAAGCATTAGGGAAAGCAGAGTCCGTCTTGTACCTAAAATGAAAACAATCATATTTCATGTAAAGCAAAATATTCTTCTGCGGGGCACAGATATGATGGGAGTCTAGTAGGAAACGAAAATGTTCGTGAAAGTATAGTATTCTAAGATTTAGAATTGACGCTGGGGTCTTGCAACTAAAACATCACCTTAAGACCCCTCAAGCGAACGCCACTTACATAAGTAAAGTTACTTGTAACGAACTTATTTCATGCTTTGAAACATTGATGTTACGAGAATACTGGAGGAAATAAAAGGTTCTCGTTACTACAGCATAAGCTTCGATGAGACTACGGACATAGCACTCATTGCCCATTTGAGTTTAGCTGCAAGGGATGTTGATAGTGACGGCAAACTACACGAAAGATTTGTAGAGGGAACATTGACGATGAACCTCAACAGAGTCAAGATGAAGAGCGTAGCGTTACTGGTGAAGTATTAGGTACTACTATTGTAAGGAGAATGGAAAGCATTTCTCTGTCACTGGAGAACTGTGTGGGCATAGGCCGTGATGGTTACTCCGTATGTCAGAATTGAAGGGAGCTGTGGCTACAATAAAAAATAAAGCTATCAACGCGCAAGTAGCACCGTGTAGAAATCATCAGCTCTCGAAGTTGCAAAGTTATAAGCGTGAGGAACTCACTTGGTACAACTGAAGAAGTACTATCGTTCTTTACACCGTTTAGCAAGCGGTTCATAACATTGCAGAGTCACCTAAAGCATTCGCTGCTGTCACGTTGTCAAACGAAATAGGTTGAGCGACATGACCGCGTTGCTGCTATGGTCGCAGGTTCGAATCCTGCCTTGGGGAATGGATGTGTGTGATGCCCTTAGGTTAGTTAGCTTTAAGTAGTTCTATGTCTAGGGGACTGATGACCTCAGATGTTAAGTCACATAGTGCTTAGAGCCATTTGAGCGACATGATGCTGTTATTCATTTGCAGCTGGGCTCGGAACAGTTTGCAAATTTATTAAAGAAATAAAGTGTTGTATGGATAGAACAAAGGCTGCCAAAGCCAAAATTCTCCTTCGAGCTCTCTCTAATTTCGAGTTTATTATCACTCTGTTTACAGTGAGTGACATTATGAGCATAACATATCCAGTCAGCAAAATTTTACAAGACCCTAGCTTGCACGTCGCGATGGCAAAAGCAAAATTAAATTCGACGTTCATGGTGTACGACGGCACGAGAACTAATGCTGAATGCCACTTTGCTCGTATTGTTGAAGAGGCGAAGCAGTTACGGAAGAGTTAGACGTGGAGTTGAGTTTTCCTCGTCTTACGGGCAACCAAAAACACACGAGAAACTGCGATCATAATGATGATGCTATGACATATTGAAAAAAAAAACTGTTTCCATTCCAACACTGGACCATATTGCTACAGACATGAGAGAACATTTTGCTGAAGAAAATGTTTATCATTTAAAATTCAACATACTTCTGCCCTCACAACTTCTGAAACATGACGGCAATGATCTGGCACATAAATTGAATCAGTGCTTAACTGAACTACCGTTCTCTGAATAAGAATCACTCTTCGTGATTAAAAAAGAGTCTAATGGGAGATCTTCTTCAGTACAAGATAACGAGCATAAGCGCCCTTAATGATTGTGATTCTGTTATGCAAGCGTTTTCTATTTGCCCTAGATTTGATTATCCTACTTTGTACACTCTGTACAAAATATTTGCTTGTCTACCTGCATCTATTGCTACAGTAGAAATAAGCTTTAGAACATTGCGGCGTACAGAGAAATGGCTGAGGTCGACAATGAAGGAGGATATACTTAATGGCTTAGCTCTGTTGAACACTCACCCTGACATTGATTGTCCTATTGTCGATGTAATTACCCAATTTTCCAGGAAGAATAGGCGCATAGGATTTATCGCTTAAGGAAGAGAACCACAATTGTAACTTTTTTATATCATAAGATGGCATTGCCTTGTATATGTGTATAATCAGTTTAAATAAAACTTTCTTAAACTTTGCATGTGACTTGATTATTTTTTACTATCGTAAAAGTAAAGGTAGCTCAAGATATCTTTAGCGCCCCTTCCTTGAGGTTTCTCTGTATCAGCCACTGCCTAGCGGTAGTGTCCTTCAAATGGCTCTGAGCACTATGGGACTCAACTGCTGAGGTCATTAGTCCCCTAGAACTTAGAACTAGTTAAACCTAACTAACCTAAGGACATCACACACATACATGCCCGAGGCAGTATTCGAACCTGCGACCGTAGCGGTCTCGCGGTTCCAGACTGCAGCGCCAGAACCGCGCGGCCACTTCGGCCGGCTTCAGTGTCCTTCTACATCTTATCGTAGATGTTCACGGGAGTAGCACGTGAGCATTCGACCGGCTTCACCGTTTCCGAGATACTAGTTCAAAGGCTTTGGGTAATAATAATCTGTCCTGTCGCTTATCTCAACGGATTTTCCCATTTGCAGCCCATATCTTCGCTAGGGAGGTCCACAGTCGTCTCTGCTATGTTTTCGTACTTTTCATATCGCGTCACATGAACGCAAAGTCACCAAGAGGTATCCTAACTTGCAGTGGACTGTGGTCATAATTTTTTGGCTTATTAGTGTCTTCCTAGCGCAGAAAAGCGTAGTCAAAACGATTAGCCATGTCAGTTATAAACTTGGTACGGGCGATCAGCGATGTCAATCACGAACTTGGTACGGGCTGTTATGTTCAAGCGTCTTTGAATGCTTACTTTGTCATCCGTGAAATCTATTCCCTCATGAAAGCTATGGTTAATGGTGAGGAGTCATTCAGTCAGTGGATAATAGCTTCAATGAATAGACATAGGAAAGAATTTCATTTAGACAACACGTCTGTGTTCATTACTTCGAACAGAAATGAAATAAATTGTCATCAGTTCCACATTCACAGTTCTACACTAAAAGTCACACTCGTTCCTGCCCGTTGTTTAGAGAATTTCATGTAACATATTATTTATTAGAAATGCCATTATAAATTTACCTTTTATTTTCACTTTCTATATCTAACACTTCAGTTCTATGGGGAACACTTTACATGATGAAGATGTTTTCCCATGGAACTTAATAGATTTTTTTTCTTCAACTGCTGAGTGAAAATAAACGTACTGTCACTTTGCTTATCTTTATCGTTTCATATCTGACCTACAGAATTTACCCTGACAAACAGAACTCTAACTTTTTCTATTCATCAATTACTGACAATATTCAAGTGTAACGCGATCTGACTACTCAAAAATGATAACTTGACTTCAAATAATTAATACAAAAGAATTTCCCTGAATTGGAAGAAATCCTGACAATAACCTATACACCTCATAAGTGACTTACCTCACAAAAATCTTCATTACCCGAACTACAGCAATGCCGCAAGCACCAATATTGCCAGCTAAATAAAACATTTCAACTGCTGAATGCTCTAACTACTGATAAGCGTGAGGTTAGCCAAGGAAAGATTTTGTTGCAGAGCAAACAACGTATTTACGAAATTTTACCTTAATCACGTGACAACCAGTTAAAAAAAAAATATAATCGTCAGTAATAAATCTCCGTGACGGATACACATTCAGATCGTCCGCACGTGCTAATACTGCATCCGTCCGTCACTGCTGAATACTGACTCCCAACTTCCATCACTGCTGGCTGTTCACCTCCAACATCCATCATCGCTGACTGTTAACATCCAAAAGCTGAGTCCGACCAGCAACCGAGTCTCTTACCGAGTGTGTACAGCTGCCAACATATAAACACACGAAAAGGCTACTTATACCCTGATAGTGTCAAACGGAACGGAACGAATTAAAATAAAGGAAACAAATGTAATAATATGCATAAATTACAGAACTCTAGAGAGGAACGTAGGTATAGCGTAATTACTTTCCTCATTCCCTGGTAGAATCATCGGGGAATCAACGTAGGCCAATTGTTCATCAGCTCAACTGCTGATGGCTACGTGGTAGCTTGCCGAAATATTGTGCTCGTTGGACACTGATATCTGACTATTCACCTGTGAACTATGTCCTCAGAGAACAGGGGCAGGCCGCGCGGGATTAGCCGAGCGCTCTAAGGCGCTGCAGTCATGGACTGTGCGGCTTGTCCTGGCGGAGGTTCGAGTCCTCCCTCGCGCATGGATGTGTGTGTTTGTCCTTAGAATATCTTTGGTTAAGAAGTGTGTAAGTTTAGGGACTGATGACCTTAGCAGTTAAGTCCCATAAGATTTCACACACATGTGAATATTTTGAACAAGTGCAGGTGTTGGGCAAAAATATGGAAACCCTCCAAGATTTTCATGGTTGAATATAAATGCAGAAGCTAGCCGAGACAGCAGGTCGCACTGTTGTATTTGACTTGTACTGTGTCCTTAGTACTTCGAGAGTGTCGGTCCTGGCCGTAACGGTGTTCCGGTGATCTGCGTAGTTGTGAGTGCGTTATGTCGGAGGTACGTGGATTGGAACGTGGACAAGTAGTTAGCACTCGTATGGTAGGCGCTTCCGTAACCAAGATAGCTAAGATTTAAAGAATATTACTGCATACTACGGACCATATTTCCCCTTACAAAATTTGTGGAGACTGTGCACACACGAAAAAGACAAAATCACAATCATGTACGCTTCTACATCGCTGCGTAGTGCGGTAATAGAAAAATTATATTGAATGTTCTCGTTATTAGAGTATTGAAATGCTATCTGTTTTATTCATTAAAAACTTTTCAAAAGCCAAGAGCACACAAAATGTTTTTTTTCAAGATAACTGGTTTCAACAGTCTCAGCTGTCATCTTCAGGTCTTAAACTTTATGTTCATTTTACGCTGAACCTCATGCAAGAGATGCTGTGAGGTTTTAAATATTTTACCAATGAAAAACATTTATAATGTGCCGAGTTTTATCCACTCGGCCTCTTATGCATGGCGTTCGGCGTAAAAGAACATGTTTTTCTGCGTAAAATGTTTAAGACCTGAAAATGACAACATTCCTTATTCTTTACGTCAGCACGTCCTGCAACTATTGCACCAAGTCATTATTGGGTGTCCTCAACTAAACTCTTGGCCCACACGTTCACATATTAGCCAGGCCAGAGCCAGAAGATTGAATGAGTCACTCAAACATGTCCACCAGGCAGCCCCACAACATTCATTTGCTTCTTGGCCACCATGTGCTCGCCCTTGGGAGAGGGTACACACTGATATTGCCAGGACAATCTTTCACTGCATGTTCTTGATGCTTACTACTGGTTTCCATACATTTTCCGCTCCAATGCCATGTCAACCACCAACACAATCACATCCCTAGAAAAAAATTTTTGCGACTGAAGATCTGACGGAAGTGCTTGTAACGGTCAACAGTTCCTAATTCCGTACTGAGGAGATTTGTGGGCTCTGTGCCCACCATGGCATTCGGCACTTTCTAACGCCTCCCTTCTATCCACAATCTAAAGGAGAAGCTGAGAGGATGGTCCGGACTTTCAAAACTCAGATGAAGAAATACCTCAAGAATCACTCAGCCACTGCATCACTTTTTTTTTTGAGCAGTTACACATCCACACCCGTCGGGGACAAAGGTCCTATGGAGCTTCTCCACAGACGGGAGCCCTGGACCCTCTTCAGCCTGCTGGTGCCAATGACACAGCCAGCACCACCATTGCCTGCTTACAATTTCCGCCCTGGGACCTTAAGTGTGGGCGAAAGCATTTGGCTGGCAACCAGCCTGGATTCTGCGATCAATCGTCCAATACCGAGGCTGGAAGATTTGCCGGTTGCAGCTTCCGGACCGGGAAGTTCCGCGATGTGCCAATAAACTTCGTCCCTGTCCAGTTTCGCACCAGTTCTTTCCGTCCCCCCCACTCAACTCACCTGTTACCAGTCACCTAGATCCCATCCTACCCGAAGCCACCTAGCTAGTGTAACACCAGACTTTTGTCCACAGCCACTGACCAACACCCCAACAAGAGCAACTTACCCTAACGTCTCCCAGCCCCAGGGGATGCCCTTCCTGGACTTCAAGGTGTCACCCTTTCCGCTCTCTCATCCCCGACTGGCGTGCCAGCGGTTGGCTTTACGCCGTAACAATAAACACCATCAATTTATATACGAGGTGCGACAATAAAATAATGAGACCGATTTTCATAGCAAGATGTGGAAACCCTGCAGGCTAGCATACGCCCAATATCTTTGACCTTGCTCTATAAGCTTCTTCTAGTCCAAGTGGCACATCGATGTAACTGCTCAGTCGTGAGTTTTGCTGTAATAATTTAACACGTGTTTGTGTCTCTCGTCACGGAAATGGAACCGCATAATATTGCGCAACGGAATGCCATTTCTTTTTGCGTTAAATTGGATGAAAACGCGACGACAACTTACGGTACGCTCCAAATGGTTCAAATGGCTCTAAGCACTAAGGGACTTAACATCTGGGGTCATCAGTCCCCTAGACTTAGATCTACTTAAACCTAACTAAGCCGCCGGCCGAAGTGGCCGCGCGGTTCTGGCGCTGCAGTCTGGAGCCGCGAGACCGCTACGGTCGCAGGTTCGAATCCTGCCTCGGGCATAGATGTGTGTGACGTCCTTAGGTTAGTTAGATTTAACTAGTTCTAAGTTCTAGGGGACTAATGACCTCAGCAGTTGAGTCCCATAGTGCTCAGAGCCATTTGAACCTAACTAAGCTAAGGACATCACACACATCCATGCCTGTGGCAGGATTCGAACCTGCGACAGTAGCAACAGCGCGGTTCCGGACTCAAGCGCCTAGAACCTCTCGGCCACAGCGGCGACTACGTTAAGCTTCAGAAGGCTTCTGGGGAGAAGGTTATGTCAAGAGCTCAAGTTTTTCTTTGCCATAAAAAGTTTAGTGAAGGCAGAACGAAGAAGATGGAGACTGCAGTGGACGACCATCAACCTCACGGACGGATGTCAGCTTGGTGAGGATGAGTGAACCCGTACGATCTGATCGAAGATTATCCGTGAAAATGATTGCAGAAGAACTGTACATCAATAATAAGTGAAGATCTTGGTTTGAGAAAGATTTGTGTAGAAATGGTCCCCAAAAATCCCCACAACAGCGAGAAACACGGAAAAATGTGACAGCCGATCTGTAAGAGCAAACGGAAATCAATCCAGAATTGTTGAGCCGTGTTTCCACTGGTGATGAAAGTTGGTTTTTTCTGTACGATCCAAAGACAAAACGTCAAAGTTCGCAATGGTGCTCAAAGGGATCACCCAGACCAAAAAAACTCGCATGTCACAGTCAAAAGTGAAATGCGTGGTTGTGTGCTTCTTTGATTCCAAGGGAATTGTTCATAAAAAGTGGATGCCTCCTGGACAAACAGTTAAACAATATTACTACAAAGAAATTTTAAAAAGACTTCGTAAATGAGTTCTTCGTGACCGTGCCAACATTGCTGATAATTGGATTCTGCATCACGATAATGCGCCATCCCATACTGCTCTGTCAGTACAGAAATTTTTTACCTCAAAACAAATTTCAGTTTAAACACAGCCACCTCATTCACCAGATATCGCTTCGTGCGACTTTTTTCTATTTCCAAGAGTCAAAACGGCGGTCAAGGGACACCATTTTCAAACAACACAAGATGTCAAAAAAGCTGTGACGAGGGTCTAGGAGGATATTACAGAAGATGAGTTCCAGAAATGTTACCATCAATGGCAGAAGCGCTGGAAAAAGTGTGTGCAATCAGAAGGGAACTACTTTGAAGGAGACAATATTAAAGTTGACAAAAACGGTAATTAACATTTTTTTCACATCAGTCTCATTACTTTATTGTCGCACTTCGTAATTTCCCATAAACCGTTCGTCTATAACTCGTCGTTTGGCAAAAGAATTATCTGTATCAGTGTTGTGTCAATAAAAAGTAAAACGGTGATATATTTATTGTATTATTCCTGGTGACAACAGAAAGGAAGCAATGTTACGTTTACGACCATATAATTAGGTAATGAGTGAAATCTCAGATTAGACCACATTGGTTCCTTAACGGCTCTGCAACTGCCACTGAACTAATTCAACAGAGAAGGCTATTTCAGTGATTTTAAAAGTCTTACTAGATATGAAATACTTCATGTAAATGATAAAACTAATGCAAGCTTGCATATCATGCACTTGATGGCAGCAACCAGTAACAACGTAGTCATTAAATAAAGCTTCGGTTTAGTTATTCACTGTATGTGGCTTTCACTATAAACTATTTGGTGCTATTATGTTTCAACAGAAAACATGATTTTATTGCCGTAGATGTTATCTTTTTTTATTTAACAAAAATGGTTCAAATGACTGAGCACTATAGGACTTAACTTCTGAGGTCATCAGTCCCCTAGAACTTAGAACTACTTAAACCTAACTAACCTAAGGACATCACACACATCCATGCCGGAGGCAGGATTAGAACCTGCGACCGTAGCGGTCGCGCGGCTCCAGACTGTAGCGCCTAGAACCATTCGGCCACCCTGGCCGGCTTTATTTAACAATGTTCTGTTCAGTAACAGTTGAAAACTATCTCCCTAAGCACTTCGGCTTCGTGATGCGTCTCGGCAATGGCTATGATGGTTGATGGGTAATGGCAGTCACAGAAACACGTTACACGTTCATACTTTCAGAGAAGATTCATTAGTTATTTAGGATGCTTCTTTCACTGACGAAATTCTACAATTACATCTACAACGAAGAAGTTTGCTCCGAAGTTTTCGAATTGATTGTTGGGAATCTTAGTTTTGTTAACGCCGGCTAAAAGGTTATTTATCAGTGTTGTATATATGCATCACTACATATCTGCGGTGGTGACAGGACGGAGATTTTCGGATAAAGAAATAAACCTGTAAATTTTTCGTCTGCTGTAGATTAAGAACTTAAGGAAGGAGAAGAATTAAAATTCAACAACTTCCCTGTCGGTAATTGCGTGTGTAGTGTGTCCTGATAAAATTAATTTGACGCCATTAGTGTATATAAACTTCGTTTCTGGTATCGGCAATCAGGTGGAACTCAACATGCTCTTCTTTAGACTCCATTATGAATGAGTGTGTTCGTGGCAACTGTCGTTAAATGAAATATGATTCAGCGTTAAAAATGTAACCTTTTTTTCATAAGCAGGAAGACCAGCAGCATTTGAGCTGGTTGGAATTCATGTGTACGCATGTATGGTGTCGATGCGCTTCGCTTTTGAAACAGAATCGGAATTCTACATCGTGTTCATTCTTTGTTACATGAAAGATTCGAATTTCTGTTGGTTGCAGTAAATAGCATATACATCTCGGTATAAGTGTGCGCACTTGAGTTACAGAGACAGTTAAAATAAATTATCTATTAACAGTAAAATTGATTCATCCGATCTATTTGCTTTTGTACAAAACGAGCGATAGTCTACATAAAGTTTGAAACGTAAACTGACTGAATTAATAGCTCGAAAGTCACAATGCTGACTTACGGCAGACGAGTATACTTGGCAAGGAAAGAAAAAAAAATCCATTTCGGTTTACAGAACTCTAAAATGCGTCACGACTTGGCAAAGTCAAATCCGTAAACATTTACGCACATTACATATTTGCAGATTACGTCGGAGTATTTTATAAAACTCCTCTTTTAACTTATACTGTACATTTCATCTATCTCAGTTGCAACTTCAAGAAACTGCACACGATACCCCAGGCCTGTGTGCTCTAAGCCTGAGGTAACACAAAGACCGTTTTGTAACGAAATTGTTGTGTAATGTTTTACAGCCTCGTCTCATACGAGTAATTTCTTTAGCACGAACGCTTAGCACGTCAGAATCAAATGTCTTCTGGTGACCTGCGAAGAAGTGAAAACCGGCGATGAAACTATTCGTGTGAACCCAAGTTGCAAAATTAATCTTTTTTTAAAGATATTTTTCCACTCTCGCGAAAATTTTTAAATTCACAATGCAAGATTGAAAAGTTTCCTGAGCTTACGGCATGTGTTTTTGTGATAATAAATGTTTTAAAAATTGCAAATAAAAATGGATGTGAAACTAAATAAATTGAAAAATAATTATCTTTTTGCTTGGTCTAATACCCCGTGTCAAAATCAGAGAGTTAACACTCATGTTTTCCGCCTGGTAGTCCCGGAAAGTACTTGGCAATGTAATGTATACCCTCCACTGCTCACAGGAGATTTGTTTGTCGGTGCTCCCTCTGAAGCACTCAGACCTAATAGAACGGTTCTAGTTTTTCTGAAACAACATTAAGTTCTGTTGCTGAAACCGCTTAAGTCGTTCAACGCGTCGGTTTAACGGAAGTTCATCTGTCAAATTGGCTAATGTGAGTGCGGTTTTATGGTTTTTAGGCTGTTTTCCATGCTTCATTAAGCAAAAGTTGGTTTGATCCCCATCTATGCCTCAGTAAATACAATACACAGACGGTTAAAATAGGGTATCACACAGAACGAAGTGTTTCTTATGGAAAAATACCTATTAAACATTTTAAACATACACCACCTCCTTATCTTCTCCTTAACTACCCCTTCACTATCCCTTTTTGGTATAGCCCATTACTAAGAAAATCGTGTGTTGCCTAGTATTTTTGTACGTAGTGTCATCGTCCCGGCGAAAGCACTCCTCAGAAAGAACTTTCGAGAAGTTCCCATGTCATTATTCCACGTCATCCATAAGCGTTGCTTGGGGCTCCGTATTACGAATTGTTGCATCACGTTTATTCACTGATTATTATGACTTAACAATCATATAAAGACAAAATCCTCGAGAACGCTGACACTTCTCAAGTGAGAGTGGAAAATATATAAACCGCTGTCCTTAAACTCTCATTATTACTACAAACAGTCGACGGTATTGTTATTAATTTATTCATAACAGTTTCTGTGATAAGTATGAATACCATGTCTATGTTTCCAAGCCGGTTGGCCTGAGATGACAGCGAACAAGTGAATAATGGTATGAGTACTTATGGCCTTCGAGACACTCGACTTCAGAGCTGGTTTTGTGTTCAGTTAGCATTTGCCACCTGTGGATTTACTCTTCTAATATCCTCTGATATAAACGACGCTACGTTCAACTAACAGTGCCATTTCCTACATTGCAGAGTATAAACTCAATACGGGAGTCGTTCGTAAGCAAATCTGCAGA
This sequence comes from Schistocerca serialis cubense, assembly GCF_023864345.2. Taxonomy (NCBI): domain Eukaryota; kingdom Metazoa; phylum Arthropoda; class Insecta; order Orthoptera; family Acrididae; genus Schistocerca; species Schistocerca serialis. Next base: position 445,086,544 of record NC_064645.1, read on the forward strand.
TAGTTTTATCCCGCGCCGTATCTGTGAACAAATAGATTGTCGTGAAAACAGTTCATAGCTACATCCAATTTTGCTCATTATATGCTTTGATATCTTCTTCTAATGAACAATGACTATTACATATAAATATTGTTTCACAAATTTGCTAGAGAATTTTACCGCTGACATAAAGTAAATTATTTCTGCTGACGGTTCAGACGTACGACAATTACTGAGATTATTTAATGTGAAGAAAACAGCTGATGCCCACACTTCAAAATAATAGGCATATTATTTCCTCATTTTTGTTTGGTTTTTATAGTTAGAGGCTTGTCACTGATATTTACGAATATTTCTTTTAAATCTGTAAGAATGACTTCAAGAGGGTGGCAGAGTTCCATGACAGATGACGTTCTGGTTGATCGTGTAAAAAACTGTTGAGAAACGACTACAGAAGAACACGAAGAAGATTCAGAATTTGGAGGAGAGACTGTAGCTGATGACGTAGTTCTTTGTCTATAGTTTCAAACAGTACTCCAATAACTGACGGTAGTCTGGATAACACAGTGTCAACTTGACCTGTTGGTGAAATGTCTGGTACAGAAGCAGTAGGTAGAGTATACTGTTTGCCTGTGCTTGAAGAAAAACACTTCATAAAATCGTGATACCGAATCTGACACTGAAGCCGCTGCAAACGTGGATTTATATGCATGTCTGAAGTCAGTTGTGAATCTCAATCCTTTGGAAAATGTCTTCCTCCTGTGAGCAAACGTTTACTAACAGAAGTTCGTACTACCAATTTCATGCACATTTTTCATACTTTATCACCACAGACTTTGTGCCCCTGATTCATTGGTATGAAAATTCACCAATCCATAATCATATTGGCCTTAAAATAGGTAATAAAGTGAGCAGTTTTATTGATTACTGTTCCAAAAGAGTATATCTTGACATGTAACTCCTTGTTATGCTGAATAAACCATTTTGCCTCATAAACGGTTAAATGTGGTTAAAATTTTCGCCGTAGTCTAAAGTCCCTGACTTAGCACATTATTCAGTAATTGATAGTCACAATTCAATTCAAACATAGACTGTGAGGTACACAAATCTCTCACTAAAATGAAGTACCTTTGGTGCGTTGGTACTGGTTATATTGCCACGTTACTTGGCGTTTTATCAGTTGACACTGTTCACCCGCATCTACATTAAAGATGATATTTAGAACAAAACTTTTTTCATCGGGAACGCCACTATCTGCTAGCAGTAATCTGACTGAAGTGTATCTCTTTACAGAAATTAAAAATTCAAGTATGTTGACTGTGATCAATTAATCGAAATATGCTGATTAAGTGTGGCTAAACCATCAATGAGCCTCATGAGAAACACTGACTGATTAATCCTCAGTGATGTGTGTGATGTAAAGTTCGTGCAAGGAATTACGCACGCGCTGCTAGATAACAACTAGCTCAAGGTTTTTAAAGGTAGCCTGAACAACATTTCAATGTGTGGTATCACGTTTGTCTTCCGATCCTCCCGATGGATGGAAGTAGCCTTGTCATGGTGGTAGGTCGTTCACAATCCGATCCTAATCAGCGAACGCCTCTATCGCATTGGTCTTAGTCCTTCTGGTCTTTGCGCCACATATCATGAACCTGATACACTACAACACAGGCTTATGTCTTACGGACGAGAACACTAGCATTGTGAAACTAACTCTTTAATTGTTTTTATTATGAACTGACCTACCGAATTTACTCTGACAACGACAACTTAAACTTAACCTATTCATTTATTACCCACAATATACAACCCCAACGCAATCTGAACGCTGTACATTGGCAACATGACTTCCAATAACAAACACAAATGAATGGCCCTGAATTGCAAGAAATCGTAACAATAATACAAATCCAAAAAATATGAAATTAAAGAAATATGAAACTACCTCCAACTCTGTTAATTGCCTAAACTCATTTTAATCATGAATCCCGACAGTGGAAACTCCATTTCTTTTCATAAGTCACTTACCTCACAGAAAATCTTCATATCACGAACTACAGCAGTTACAGCAAGTTAGCAACAACAGTCAGCTGAATAAAAAGATTCGAACTACTATAGACTAATTGCTAGGAGGCGTACGGTTAGCAAAAGAAAGAATTTGTTGAAGACCAAACAAAGTATTTAGAAAATTTTACCTGATTCATGTGACATCCAGTTCCAAAAGTTATATAGTTGTCAATAATTCCAGTACCCAAACATTATCAACCACACATCCATTACCATACATTTCCTTGCGTTTCACTTTACAATGCATGGACTACCAACACAGAGTCTCCACTACGAATATTATGTCCATAAACTTCCCTATCCGTTCGCTAACTGCTAGTCCGTCCAACCACAGGGTCTCTTGCCGAGCCGGCCGGAGTGGCCGAGCGGTTCTAGGCGCTACAGTCTAGGGCTGCGCGACCGCTACGGTCGCAGGTTCGAATCCTGGCTCGGGCATGGATGTGTGTGATGTCCTTAGGTTAGTTAGGTTTAAGTAGTTCTAAGTTCTAGGGGACTGATGACCTCAGAAGTAAAGTCCCATAGCGCTCAGAGACATTTCTCTTGCCGATGGTGCAGAGCGCTGTCAGCCATATTAACACAGTCTATAGCGCTGCCAACATACAAACAGGCTACTTACAATTGGATTCGCCGACAACTGGCTTCCCTTTCCCGATCAGTTGAAACTGCTTTCTCGGTTGAACTTCTTCTGTGTCCGGTCTTTTCTGCCTTCCCTCAGACGAACACTAATTCGATCGTTCGATCGTATAGCTCCGCGGACGCTACCCTCCTCCCCCCCCCCCCCCTCCACTACGTAGTCGGGAGTGACAGCAATACCGACCCCTGTATTTTTGCCAACATATGATGAACTCTTATTGGAAGTGGCAGAAGCTTCTACGTTATCGTAGTTTATTTCCAAATATGTTGCACCTTTTCGTTAATCGTGAAGGTATTGTTCAGATTTGTTTGTTACTTTTTCACAAAAAATAAAAAAAAATAAAATAAAAAAATATACTAGCACCAAGCCCATCGGGGGAGAGGGGAGGGGGGGGGGGTCAGGCAGGCATCGTGGCCAGGGCTCGGGATTCGACTCCTGCCCACTTTACCTCCACCCAGCTTGAAACTGTGTCCGTTCTGTCCTGTAACGTAACATGAAAAAGACAGAGAGAAAGAAACACGGGAAAAAAGTGGCAATGTTCTACTTGGCGCCTTCTGCTTCCGGACGGTTCCTGAGGCCGAGATTTGGCAGTTAGCTAGAGAACACCCTTAAGAAGGAAGTTTGTATGAGTTGATCAATTTTATGCACACAATATCGAGCGCTGTGAAACTGTTGTTCTAAGACTTTCAAAGAGGAAAAAAAATTGATGAGAGCTTTATACTAAAACTGTTTCTGCTGATCTCACCGGAAAGTGGCACTGAACATTCGTTTACTGCTGCTTGACTTGGTTAATATTTCTTGTTAGTGAAGACGTTTTTCTTATCTTTCTCTGGTTCGAATGATAACAGTTGAATATAGTAGCCTACTAAGCCCTTTAAGTCTTTATTTCAGCTAGAGACTTTTAATAATCATAATGTTTTTCTTAAGATAGCCGATAATTCTGGGAGTCTCAATGTAGAACATAGTTTCTGCAGCCCTTTACCGTAATTCTATTGTTTCCCAAGCTGGGTAAGTGGCACCTCTTGTATCTTAGTAATCAAGTATCACTTGTCTGTACTGGCGTTGAAATGTTCTAAATACTCATTTTAATCGTGTTTCTTGCTCTCTGGTATAGCTCTGTGTTACCTCTCAACTGCTTTTACTATTCCAAAGTTCCAGTGGACTAGTTTCACAAAAATCAGTGAACCGGAAATGTGGTATTGTTGAAAGATTGCGGCGCCAGACGGAAGTCTGGCAACGCACATGTACACCACAGGCATTAGCTATGTCTCACTGCAATCCGCAACAATGAATGGGAGATGCTAAAGAACACACACCCTTTCTCTATGCACGGCAGTACCCTCGCACAAATGTCAATATAGAGACGAGCATGGAAGTGAAAGCAGCTAACATCACTGAGTAGGACTAAAGAGTTACTAAAGTCGTAGACGGAAACGTGCTTTTGGAAATGTTGAACATTGTACTTTAAGAACAGAGTGCTGGATTGTATGCATAAAGCGATATTTTGATAGTCAATGATAGCTGTAAATGGTCAAACACTTCTGTGGCAAAGGATTGTGTCAACTTAAGTAAATCTTTTGATTCATTTATGTAATAAATTGAAATAATATTTCGGACGTTGCTCCACTGAGCTACCTCCCAGAGCAATCACAAAACCCACAGTTATGGCCGGACGATTGTAGTTTTTTCTGGTCGTACCAAGAAGTATCTCGTTAATTTTCTGAAGTAACAGTTGTTTAACTAATCAGTTAAAAAAGCCTATTTATTGTTTATTAATGTTACAGGCAGTGCTTAACTCCACTGAAGTAAATGTCCTTTTGTGTTTCAATGTGTGCAAGTGCTTGTCAAGGAAGTGTATATTTATTTTCTTGGATAGAAGATAAAAACCGATCACCTACCTACATTTTTGTTTACGCGTGTCATAGGCGCTAAGACCCCACAAAGATAACATCATTATCCCCTATGAAAGAAGTGTGCAAATTTAATATACTGGTTAAATATCTTGCAACTAGACTGACGGAAACATTATATACTGAAACATGAACACCTTGAGCGAATGCTTCTGCACTGATACCCCAGTACTTACACGCCTAGAAGCAAGCTAAGCTCATTTCCAGTTATTTCTGCACAAAGAAAGCTAATCCTACAGATGCAGAATGATGTTGGTTCATGCTGGCTTTTGGATATATCTAATATTAACATTTCAATTGGAGATTGCAAGGCAGCATGCTCAGAGTACGAGCACCTGCTGTTTGTTGCTAGCTTTCGGACATAGACAATGGTCGAATCATTGTAATGAGGGACAAAGGAGCATCATACCGACATATAATAAGATTTTCATAATGCGGGGCCACAGTCATAATATATTTCTTTAAAGTCAGTACCGCTATTAGACTGTTGTTTATTTGCAGTGTTACATTTACACTTACAGGATCATGATTTCGGCTTCAAAGTGCCATTATCAAGTGTTTTCTGAAAGCATATTATACAATAACAGAGAAATACATAACAAGTGATATAACCATATAAGAATCCATATTTATAATGCTTACTTACAAGTGTTATACAGTGCCTAAGATGGCGTACTGTCGTATTTAAAATACACAATTAGACACATTGTCTGAGGGTCGATATTTCTGGTAAAGCCTATTGCTTTGTTTCATCACTGAGTATACCATCTTGACTGAATGACAGTTGGTACTGACTTTAAAGAAATACCGACATGTCTTCAAGAAAGTTGGTAGTATTGCAGTGACTGCAGATCGATTGTCGACGGGATGGACTATGGCAACTGGATGTCAAGAGGAAGGACGATTAGCTTTTTAACACCCCGTGGGCAATGAGTTCAGCACGGGCGGAACACAAGCTCGGAATGTTTCAAGGATAAGGAAGGAAATCGGTTGTGCACATTCAAAGGAACCACCTGGCATTTGAGAGTAGCGATTTTGGAAAATCATGGGCATTCTATATCTAAATGTCCGTACACGGATTTGAACCATTGTCCTCCACAATGCAAATCCATTGTGCTAACCACTGTACTGTGGGGCGGCAGGTGGAATAATTATTAATGTTCCTATTATTTATTTAATGCTGTTGTTTGCCGTTCTCAACACTGGCACTCTAACTACAATATTGGCAACCAGAAAGTGATTAGCAAAACGTGAAGCCTGTAATTAGAATTCCTAGTGCCCACTTCATCTGAGAAATACATTTATAGCTACAGCTTATAGCTCTGAGGAATTAGGAGATTGTCTGGGATTCATAATCAAAAATCATTCTCTCTAAAATGTTCATTATATACTGAAAGTCACAGACCAAAAGGAATCCACACAATCCAACTACCAGAGCAGTTCAGAGTCTAATGCGCTGATGCAACTATAACTGTTCAAATTAAATGTTTAAGTGAATGCTCGCCATAATTTGATGATAATGTTCATCAAATGCCACGCTAATAATGGTAGAATGTCTGTCCTGCGGCGGCACGTGAAAATACGACACACGCAAACTAAAGATAGATCAGTAATGCCATCCCAAAATTAACACTTCACTCGAAAACGATTTCATGGTTATGCATATCCCGAGTGACTTATTACTGCATCCGAGGCTGGTTATATCAACGATACCGACGCGACGCGACTCCCGGCACAGGTGGTGTGCTAATCAGTGTCTGGAGAGAACTGGGGCATTTCTTTTTCCTCGCGCTGCGTTCTTATATATAAAGCCGCTGTGCGGACGGCTAAGGGAACGCCTGATCAAATCTGCTCTCCCGACTAGCGGCTGGGCTAGTAATGCACCACTTTAAGTTATCGAATAAATCATTGCTTCCTTTGCTGATGGCCGATTAAGCTTTCAATTTAATTGTGCAATCAGCACACAAGTAAGTAATCATAATAAAAGTCTGCCGTCGCTAAGTCAAATATTTTGGGCGATAGAATTAATTTAATTACACTACACGCAGTAGACGCGCTCTGAACTTGTTCTTTGGAGATACGCTATAGCTATAGTTTTATAGTTTTTCTGTTTAAACTTCTCACATTTTTATGATTGTAGCAGATCTCTCTTCTACTTAAATTTAAACATCCTAGCTTTATTTATCCGCCTACTTAATCTATCTTGCTTCCTTAATTTCTAAGACAAAAACCAGAAAATCATGAATTTCAACTAAAATTTTAATTTGTGAGATCCACAATACTGTTTCTACTAAATTATTATGCAAAAGGAATCTAAATGTAAATTTTGAACTTTCTAGCTCTTTTCTGTTGCGCCACTGATTTTTACAGAAAAACGTCCAAATTTCGAAAATGGTTAAAGTTATTGAACTGATATTCAACACATATTGATTTTGTATTACTCCTGACATGCTAGAAACGTTTCTGGTTATTTACTTCATTTTAAAGTATTGCGCAATATTTATGACGTCAGAGCTAGTTACAGCGGACTAGGCTGTCACACATTGGAAAGACTAATGTGAATTTTATAAGGCGTGAGTAGGCTGCTTCGCTATATCACTCACTACTTCATTATTTAGAATGTAAATGAAAAAAAAATAATTACAAAAAGGGAGGCAAAAGTACAGCTTAACTCCCTATGAAAATTAAAATTGAATTGTAAACATATAGAAATATTAAAAGAAAACTTATTACCTACTTCAATTATTTAAATTGCTGGCATGTTCACTGCCTCTTAAGCAACATTATCACTCAAAATTTAAGCAAAATCAATGAAACACTTTTGCGTACATATTGCCTTAGACAGACAAACACATAAAAATATGTAAAATTACGAAAATCTTAAATCCCTTAAATTGTCTGTAAATATTTTTACATACACAAACTCAAAGAAAATAACACAGTTATTCACGATACATAAACAGATAATTATATCTTAGCAGTCTTTCCTAAACCTGAAAGAAAATTTCACAAATAATGACAATTTCATTTTTACACACGTGGTTGTAGCCGCTTTGGCTGGCGTTCTACACTTCCATTCACAAGGGTAGGGGAGGGGAATTTGCTATGGTGTGCGTCCTTCACGTTCACTCTAAATTACATGGGGAAAGGGGAGGGATCACTGTGAGTTGTGTCCAAGTCACTCCACGCTTTCACGCAGCTACCAGGCTGCCATTATCTGGTTTTTCCTGTAGAACAAACAAAAAGAGTGCGTCAGACTCTGTTCACTTAATATCTAAGGGTGGGTCACAATGAAATTGGGATATATACATTTTATCTTTCAATATGTTACTGGAACAAAGTTAACAGAACTTTTTCAATATTACTCTTGCGGTTACTTAACTGTCATAAAATCGGTAAACAAATGGCTCAAAACGCCATTAGTCACATACTAGAGAAAATTTATGCTCAAGGCATACAATCATGAATCCTATTTAATCTCAATTCATTATTTCTGGGCCAGAACACTGAACCAATGCTCGGTACATTCTTGATACATTTGTATAACCTCAATACATGTAGGTGTGTGTGTCACCGCACACCCAATACCAAAATAATGGCCAGCTCCAACCTTATAAATACTTCAGGGACGTGTCCTTCACGTCTCATCCACAAACACTACTCAATTCTATTACACTGCCATTCCTTGCTACACAAGGTGAGTTCATTTTTACAACTTATCTGTCTATTTATCATAACACTATGCACTCTCTCTTACTATTTATTAGTTAGCTCTAATGCATACACTAGGTCTCATTGCCACTTCAGATCCTGCTTATAAACGAACTTGTATATCTTTTTTAAATATTATTGTGAGACCATTTCCAATAAAACAACACTTTGTGCTTACAATATTACCAGGGTTCTATACATACTTGTTACTCAAATACATTTGCATCTTAATTACGTCATACTTCTCTACTGTTTATGTCACTGTTAGGTTTGTCATATTAGGTTTACTTGTATCCCGAGTAACTTATTACTGCATCCGAGGCTGGTTATATCAACAATACTGATGCGACGCGACTCCCGGCACAGGTGGTGCGCTAATCAGCGTCTGGAGAGAACTGGGGCCTTCCTTTCTTCTCGCGCAGCATTCTTACATACAAAGCCGCGGTGCGGACGGCTAAGGGAACGCCTGATCAAATCTGCTCTCCCGACTAGCGGATGGGCTAGTAACGCACCACTTTAAGTTATCGAATAAATCATTGCTTCCTTTGCTGATGGCCAATGAAGCTTTCAATTTAATTGTGCAATCAGCACACAAGTAAGTGATCATAATAAACGTCTGACGTGTCTAAGTCAAATATTTTTGGCGAGAGAATTAATTTAATTACACTACACGCAGTAGACGAGCTCTGAACTTGCTCTTTGGAGATACGCTATAGCTTATAGTTTTATAGTTATTCTGTTGAAACCTGTCACATTTTTATGGTTATAGCGGATCTCCCTTCTACTTAAATTTAAACATCCTAGCTTTATTTATTCGCCTACTTAATCTATCTTGCTTCCTTAATTTCTAAGACAAAAACCAGAAAATCATGAATTTCAACTAAAATTTTAATTTGTGAGATCCAGAATACGGTTTCTACTAAATTATTATGCAAAAGGAATCTAAATATAAATTTTGAACTTTCTAGCTCTTTTCTGTTGCGCCAATGATTTTTACAGAAAAACGTCCAAATTTCGAAAATGGTTAAAGTTATTGAACTGATATTCAACACATATTGATTTTGTATTACTCCTGACATGCTAGAATCGTTTCCGGTTATTTACTTCATTTTAAAGTATTGCGCAATATTTATGACGTCAGAGCTAGTTACAGCGGACTAGGCTGGCACACAATGGAAAGACTGATGTGAATTTTATAAGGCGTGAGTAGGCTGCTTCCCTACAGTACCACCTCGCTCGGTGTGGCAAGAGCAGTCGGCGCTAGTTCATGGTGAATGAACACCATTAGAAGGTAATGGGATTGCTCAAGAGGTCGTGAGTATAAAAAAATGGCTCTGAGCACTATGGGACTTAACTTCTACGGTCATCAGTTCCCTAGAACTTAGAACTACTTAAACCTAACCAATCTAAGAACACCACACTCATCCATGCCCGAGGCAGGATTCGAACCTGCGACTGCAGCGGTCGAGTGACGTATAGATGGCGGCAGCTGATTCTGGGGAGAGTTTACAGATAACGGCTCATGAACTTTCGGGAATATGTTACTGCATGTATTGATGCAGACTGAAGCGACGAATGAAAATTTGTACCAAGGCTGGGATTCGGATCCACGTCTCCTGCTCTCTCGGCAGATAACGATAACCACTACTCCTCCCTAGGGCAGTGACTCTGCACAGATGCACAGACTACCTAGCACGCCTCCCTGCTCAATCCAAATTCCCACCTACACCGTAGCCTACTCAGTTTTCCCCTAAGCTCGAACACTATTGCATAGGTTCTCTAACTGTGTTTGAATAGTACCTTAGCAGCGAACGAACTTAGGATCCTGCCCAGGCACATATTTTTAATCAACTATATGCTTCCAGAAACTTTTTCAAGTCTCAGACATCTGTGATGTATACACGCAGACTGAAACGACGAATGAAAACTTGTGCTGGGACTCGAGCCCAGGTCCTCTGCTTACTAAGCAGATGCCCTAACTGCAACGCCACCTAGGCTCATCCAGTTCGATGCTGAGGCGATATTCCAGTACAGTTCTAGAGCGTCTGCAATACTGTCCGAATTTAGTGGGAATACCAAGTTGACTGAGGCATGAACGGAAATTTTGATTGAGAAGGGAGGGATACGTGCTAGCATAGTCCGCCCAGTTCTGCAAAGTCAGTGCGTCAAGGTGGCTTAGAGCTTAGCGCATCTGCCAATAAAGCAGAGACGCGGGTTCGAATCTAAGCCTTGATAGAAATTTTCATTCGTCGCTTCGGTCAGCATATATACTTGATACGTAAAAAGTTCTCTGGAATGATATAATTTGATTTTATATTACTGAATAGTGGGTTGAATGGCCATGCGTCATTTGCCAATATCGACGTACGACATACAACAGAGTCTTGCGTAGCTTGGGGTATCGTTTGGATTGTGAGGTGTTATGATACAAGAATCCTTCCTATCTTCTAACGTGTCTATAGACGACCTCATGGAACGTCATAGGAAGCAGTAACTCTCGAGAACCCTACTGCTCCAAGTCCTGGAATCAGTGAGGGGAACCCAGTGGAAGTGACAACAAGACTGCCTTGGTAACTGTTGGAAGGAGATCTAATATTCGTCAGTATATGGCAAGAATAGTAACCTGCCAGGTTAGTCTAGAGTGCTAATGCACTGCTTCCTGGACTTGGGTACGCACGCAGGTCCCAGATCGAAACCACCTGGCGGATTAACGATGAGGCCAGTGTGCTGACCTAGCTGGATTTGCTTTTTAGGAGGCTTTACACACCCCTCTAGGTGAATACCGGACTGGTACCCACGTACCGCCTCAGTTTCACGATTCACAGACATTCGGAACACGTTCACACTATTTCATGGCATATACTAGAGAGAGACAGCGTGGGTACACTAACTCCGTTCCGTGGGTGCAGGATGGCGACAGGAACGGCATCCGACCACCCTCCAACACTATCATTGCCAAATGCATAGTAACAGGGCCGACTTCGCGTTGAAGTGGGACAAAGGCCCAAGTAAATGAACGAATATGCCAAGAATAGCAGGTTATCAAATGGTGTACTCTTCACGACCAAGGTACCAAATGTCCTATTGCAACTGGGTAGTGGAAGTCGCCACACTGCAGTTCATACCAAAACTGCCTACAGTAATGTATGGCTCCTTAGCAGACCTGCCTGGTCCCCTGTTTTGATATCCGCAGAGCCCATCCTAGTTGCTAATGGAAGATGTATACATTCAATCTAACCCGCAGCCAGTCCCCTTCATGAAGTGACACAACACATGTTTCAGATATTGCAAGAAACTACTCAGAATGACATGCTGAGTCTGTTTGCTTTGATGTCACCACGAATACAAGAGCATATTCGTGCACAAGCTGGTCACATTTCACACTGATATTGAGGATGGCCGTCAGTATCGAACGACAGTAACGTTTAATCATTTAAAACCATTTGTATGTCGAACATCTCTAAACTAAAGTAAGCATGGTCAGAACAGGCGTCGGAACGCCCAACGATACCAACCGACGGCCATGTTGTCGTCAAACGGTAGGCGTCAGACGATACGGAAATCTTGGAACATGTGGTTACCACACCACTCTCCCGGCTGTTGTCAGCTTTCATGAGCGGAGCTGCTTTTTTCAATCAAGTTGCTCCTCAAATGGCCTCACAAGCACTGAATACACCCATCCTGGCCACAGCACTTGGCAGACCTGAACGGTCAGCAATCGAAGCGTTAACCAAGCCCGACAGCGCTTAACTTCAATGATCTGGCTAGAACTCGTGTTACCACTGCTGCAAGACCGTGTGCGATGAACTTCTCTCCCATGATAAATATTTCGTCACTGTGTAAACCAAAGTTCTCACCACTTTTATGCTGTAGTATCAGCAGTCCAAGGACGCTAATGCAATATTTCTGAGCCCATGCTTGTCACATAAATCTATCCCGGACCTTCCTTTCTCTTAAGTATTCCTTCCATTGCTGTTATAATCTTATTCTTTGTGGTGGCCTGGTCGGTAAATGGAAGACTACAACTCAAAATTTCCTGGATTAAGTCCTCAGTTGGTCCCAGAAGTTTTCCTTCCATTTATAGCTTCGTTCACCTCTGGAAACGACTTGAATGTGCGTATAATGCAAAGTTGCACCGTGGTTTGTAGTCCACGTTGAACTGTGGGTCACCCTTGTCACTGGCCGACTAAATCACTTTAGAGAACAGAAGAAATCAAGGCGATACCACATTCAACAGCACCGTCTACGTCTATGATACGAACGTACTCTTCAGGCTGCAATACGATGCGTGGCGGACAATACCTTGTACCACTAATAGTCAATCCTTTTCCAGTCAAAGTAGTAAATGAAACGAGCGAAAAGGGACTGCCTATACGCCTCAGTACGAGCCCTAATTTCCCTTCTCTAGTCGGAATTTGCGTTGGCAACAGTAAAATAGTTCTGCAGTTAGCAGCAAATGCCGGGCCTCTGAATTTTCTCAATGGTCTTTAATGAAAAGAACGCCGTGTTCCCTGCAGGGGTTCCAGTTTGAGTTCACGAAGTATTTCAGTAATACTCACGTGTTGATCAAACCCATCGGTACAAAATCTAGCAGCATGTCTATTAATTCCTTCGACATCTTCCTTTAATCCGACCTCATGCGGATCTCGAAAAATCTAGTGGCGTTCACGAATGGGTTATCCAGTGTTAATACGCAGTCTCGTTTATAGATACCTTGTGAAGCAAAGAGGGTTCAAACCAACCTTCTGTCTCAGGAAATTATCATTTAACGTTTACAGTACCAGAACAGTGATGATTTAGCAAGACATTTCGAAGGTCTGTTCTTTGCTGATCAATTATTCTTCTACGATTTACTATGGCTCCCAGTTTGGCTTCTGATTTCCCGGAAACTGGATTAGTGTTTCATCGCTGTGACCGATCCACTGAATGTTTCACAGTGGTGTGACAACACAATACACGGTGCATTTTCCTATTTACTCATATTTCACTTCATGCTGTCACCCAACAATACTGCTTTCAGTGGGTCATTCGAGCAAGGACTCCGACTGGGGAAAAGCTAGAACCACCTCAGTTTGCATTTATGCAACGAGAAGCCAGATTCAGTGCCATCAAATGTGTTCACAGTTGTGAATACGAACAACCATCAGCTGTGTAAGAGAGTGAGGACAATGAAAATGCCTGCTCGCCCGGGACTTGAACCCAGATTTCCAGCTTCACGCCAGTGGTTGCCTTAACCACTTTGGCTATTTGTACACAACTCACGACCAAACCCAAACTTTCATATGTCGTCGTTCCTGCGTCACAACATGTATTCATCCATACGGTATGTATTTTTCATACAGGGGAAGACATTTTAAAAGAAAGTCACTGCATGCATGCATGTCTGTAGGAACTTTGCTTCGTTCTTATTAATAACAGACGCTGCAATATCGTATTAATATACCGACACCAATCTGGGACTCCCAACTAAAATGTCCTCCTCTGTACAGGAATCACATAGTGTGTGTGTGAGTGGAGGTTGTGACGCAGGAGCGACAGCATATGGAAGTTTGCTTCTGGCCATGAATCTTGCTCGGTTAGCCTAATAGTAAGGCGCGGTTAGCCTAATGGCAAGCCGACCGCTGGCATGAAGCAGGAAATTCGAATTCGAGTCCCGGTCTGTCGCAAATTTTCGCATGTCCGAAGGAAAATTGCATCATTCTTCTTAATAGTACAGCCACTGCAATATCGTATGGGGTTCAGCTCGAGTTCTGCATACGGTTTTGGCCTTACAAAAAGTTTTGTTTACAACAGTGATTCACCTGTGAATAAAATCACATCCTCTGTCAACTGAAGCACATAATACTGACATCTGCAACATAATGTATCGGTAGCACACACTTTCACATGAAGATACGCCTTCACAAAAGAAGACGAAGTAAATATTCCAGAATTCGAATCGAGAACAGCTGCTAACATAACGTAGAAGTAAATATCCTCGAAGTAGTGAAGCAACTTAAATCACTTAATAAAAGCCAGTTTTCTGGTATGAACTGAATACCAATTAGTTTGCTTTCGGAGTATGCTGATCACTAGCTCCATACCTAAGGGGCTCCGGAAAGGCTCAAAATCATGAAAAGTTCAATTTTTACTTTTTTGCGTTTTCTGAATCTGCAGATTATTACCTTTTAATAGATATATAATTTATTCAATTCCGAAGACTACAACTATTTTTAAATTTTTTTTGAAATGTCTTCTACATGGGCGTGACCCACTTTGGCGCTGTTAAACTGCTGTCAAATGGTGTTATTATTAACGTCCGTGTTCATCAGGTACATTTTAGTGATGTGAGATAAAGTATGTGTTGTGGCTAACCTGTGATGGTTCAATATATATCGCTGGTGTGATTGTCGATTGTTTCATGTTTATTTACTCTGTCGTTATCTCGAAGATATTCGTAATTAATTCTGTTTCTTGAGTCTCTGTTTTGTTGAAGTATAATAATGAGTAAAAGTAAAGTTATTAGAAATCCTCTGAAGGCTTTTAAGAAAAGGAGAAATGTTGGAAAGCCAAAGGTATGTGTTATTACTGTAAACAATAAAGACGATAACCAAGGGAGTGAACCTAACCTCTCAAGTACACCTGCCCATAGCAGTCAAAGTGGGAAAGAAAATACTTCACAGAAGAAGCTTGGTTCAATGAGTGAAAACTATGAATGTTTTATGGGCGAATCGGATGTGAATGAAATATTTGATATGTCGGTTCTCAAAGGAATTTTTTCAAACTGTGTAAGATGTGTTCATTGTAGTGAAGTTGGTCTGGAACTCTCCATAATAAAGCACGTAGGACTTGCTAGTGAAATACAACTGAAATGTGATACGTGTTCATACGTGACCACCTTTTGGAACAGTTTTGCAGTAACTGCAACTGAAGAAAATGGTAGCAAAATCTACGAACACAACATTAGATTTGTTTATTCCATGCGTTCAGTTGGTAAGGGTGCTACTGCAGGTGCAATTTTCTGTGGCATCATGAATCTTCCAAATCCCCCAACCAAGTTTACGACCTATAATAAATTAATAGGGTCTAAAGTAGAAGATGTCTGTATAGAATCTATGAAGAACGCTGTGGAAGAGGCAGTAATGGAAAGTAATGGTAACAGAGATTTGACTGCAGCGTTCGATGGTACCTGGCATAAACGGGAACACACATCTCTTCATGATGTAGTATCTGCCACCAGTATGTATACAGGGAAAGTTTTAGATGTAGCAGTAATATCAAAGTATTGTAGATGTCCACAAAAATATAATGGTACACATGAAAATAATTGCAAAGCTAACTATAGTGGCAGTGGTGGAGGAATGGAAGTGGCTGGTGTTGCCAGTATATTTCAGCGTTCTGAGGCGTGTGATAAAGTGCTATATGTTAATTACCTTGGTGACGGTGATTCTAAAAGTTTCAAACATGTTCAAGGACTGAAGCCCTATGGTGATGATGTTGTAGTGCAGAAATTTGAGTGTATTGGACACGTACAGAAGCGAATGGGAACAAGACTTCGGCGACTGAAGGCTTCGTACAAAAAACAAAAACTCAGTGATGGTAAAGGGTTGGATGGGAAGGGAAGGTTAACTGACAGTGTAATTGACAAAATACAGAACTATTACGGAATGGCTATTAGGCAAAATACACAAAGTGTCGACGAAATGAAGAAGGCTGTTTGGGCTCTTTTTTTTCATACTTCTTCAACCGATGAAAATCCCCAACATAGCTTGTGTCCCAAAGAAGAAGACAGTTGGTGTAAATATAACAAAGGATTGCTAACTGGTGAAGTGTACACTCATAAGCATAGTCTGCCTCATGCAATAATGGAGGTGATAAAACCTATTTTCAGAGACTTAGCAGCACCTGAACTGTTGAAAAAGTGTATTCACGGAAAAACTCAAAACCCGAATGAAAGTGTAAATAGTGTTATATGGTCGAGAATCCCCAAGACTGTATTTGTTGGAATAGAAACACTTCACTTTGGTGTGTATGATGCTGTTGCGACTTTCAATGATGGCAACATTGTAAGGTGCAAGGTATTAAGAAATATGGGAATGAAGATAGGTTCTAACATGGTACGAGCGATGCTTGCTTTAGACAAGGAACGCCTTCGGGCTGCAGACAGGGCTGTAAAGAGTCCAGAAATACAAGCAAGAGTAAACAGGAGGAGGAACAAGAGGAAGCTGGAGGAGGAGTTTGCAGAGGATGAAGATAATCCATCCTATGGACCTGGAATGCACTAAAAAGTTAATCCAATCTTTGTCGCTCGATTCCCAAAACTTTTATTTTCTCATACTAATTACATGTTTTCTAAGGATCTTCCAAACATATTTGTTCCAAACTTTCAATAAATGTTACACAGTACCTTCTGCATAATTTAACACAGCCGTTTTCCAAAAAACTGTATATTTTTGAATATATAAATAAAAAATTGCAAAAAAATCTTGTGAATTTTCATTACAATTGAAAAAAAATTATCTTTAATAACTGAACTAAAATTTTGTAAAATCCCAGTGTTAAGTTGTAGCCCATATTCCAATAAATAATCTGTAAAAAGTTTACCTGCCTACCTCAAATACTTTGTGAGGAAAGATGTAATTTATAAGCGTTATTTTAACATTGCAAGTATAGGGCGTTCCGGACCCCTTAAGAATCATATACGAGGTGCATTCAAGTTCTAAGGTCTCCGATTTTTTTTCTAATTAACTACTCACCTGAAATCGATGAAACTGGCGTTACTTCTTGCTGCAATCGCCCTGCAGACGCACACATTTTTCACAACGCTGACGTCATGATTCCATGGCAGCGGCGACGGCTTCTTTAGGAGTCTGTTTTGACCACTGGAAAATCGCTGAGGCAATAGCAGCACGGCTGGTGAATGTGCGGCCACGGAGAGTTGCTTTCATTTTTGGAAAAAGCCAAAAGTCACTAGGAGCCAGGTCAGGTGAGTAGGGAGCATGAGGAATCACTTCAAGTCGTTATCACGAAGAAACTGTTGCGTAACGTTAGCTCGATGTGCGGGTGCGTTGTCTTGGTGAAACAGAACACGCGCAGCCCTTCGCGACGTTTTTGTTGCAGTGCAGGAAGGAATTTGTTCTTCAAAACATTTTCGTAGGATGCACCTGTTACGGTAGTGCCCTTTGGAACGCAATGGGTAAGGATTACGCCCTCGCTGTCCCAGAACATGGACACCATCATTTTTCAGCACTGGCGGTTACCCGAAATTTTTTTGGTGGCGGTGAATCTGTGTGCTTCCACTGAGCTGACTAGCGCTTTGTTTGAAAAATGGCATCCCCGTCTCATCCATTGTCACAACCGACGAAAAGAAAGTCCCATTCATGCTGTCGTTGCGCGTCAACATTGCTTGGCAACATGCCTCACGGGCAGCCATGTGGTCGTCCGTCAGCATTCGTGGCACCTACCTGGATGACATTTTTCGCATTTTCATGTCGTCATGCAGGATTGTGTGCACAGAACCCACAGAAATGCCAACTCTGGAGGCGATCTGTTCAACAGTCATTCGGCGATCCCCCGAAACAATGCTCTCCACTTTCTCGATCATGTCGTCAGACCGGCTTGTGCGAGCCCGAGGTTGTTTCGGTTTGTTGTCACACGATGTTCTGCCTTCATTAAACTGTCGCACCCACGAACGCACTTTCGACACATCCATAACTCCATCACCACATGTCTCCTTCAACTGTCGATGAATTTCAATTGGCTTCACACCACGTAAATTCAGAACGATTGCACGCTGTTCAAGTAAGGAAAACGTCGCCATTTTAGGTATTTAAAACAGTTCTTATTCTCGCCGCTGGCTGTAAAATTCCATCTGCCGTACAGTGCTGCCATCTCTGGGACGTATTGACAATGAACGCGGCCTCATTTTAAAACAATGCGCATGTTTCTATCTCTTTCCAGTCCGGAGAAAAAAAATCGGAGCCCTTAGAACTTGAATGCACCTCGTAGAACCGTTCGCTCGACGAAAGATCCGTACCCAAATACTGGAAAGTTGCACAGGTCACACCAATATTCAAGAAAGGTAGTAGGAGCAACCCAC
The DNA here is from genome assembly GCF_023864345.2 of Schistocerca serialis cubense. Taxonomy (NCBI): domain Eukaryota; kingdom Metazoa; phylum Arthropoda; class Insecta; order Orthoptera; family Acrididae; genus Schistocerca; species Schistocerca serialis. The sequence goes on from NC_064645.1 coordinate 445,104,923, forward strand.
TTAATTACCGGCCCATATCATTAACGTCGATATGTAACAGGATCCTGGAACATATGTTGTGTTCGAACATTATGAATTACCTCGAAGGAAACGGTCTATTGACACGCTGTCAAGATGGGTTTAGAAAACATCGTCCTTGTGAAGCACTACTAGCTCTTTATTCGCATGAAGTATTGAGTACTATTGACAAGGGATTTCATATCGATTCCGTATTTCTGGATTTCCGGAAAGCTTTTGACACTGTACCACACAAGCGGCTTGTAGTGAACTTGCGTGCTTATGGCATATCCTCTCCGTTATGTGACTGGATTTGTGATTTCCTGTCAGAGAGGTCACAGTTCGTAGTAATTGACGGAAAGTCATCGAGTAAAACATAAGTGATTTCTGGCGTTCCCCAAGGTAGTGTTATAGGCCCTTTGCTGTTCCTTATCTATATTAACGATTTTGGAGACAATCTGAGCAGCCGTCTTCGTTTGTTTTCAGATGACACTGTCGTTTATTGACTAATAAAGTTATCAGAAGACCAAAACAAACTGCAAAACGATTTAGACAAGCTATATCAATGGTGCGAAAAGTTGCAGTTGACCCTAAATAACGGAAAGTGTGAGGTGATCCACATGAGTGCTAAAAGGAAATCGTTAAATTTCGGTTACACGATAAATGAGTAATCTAAAAGCCGTAAATTCAACTAAATACCGAGGTATTACAATTATGAACAACTTAAATTGGAAGGAACACTAGAAAATGTTGTGGCGAATGCTAACCAAACACTGTGTTTAATTGGTAGGACACTTAGAAAATGTAACAGGTTTACTAAGGAGACTGTCTACACTACGCTTGTTCGTCGTCTTTTAGAATACTGCTGCGCGGTGTGGGATCCTTATCAGATAGAATTGACGGATTACATCGAAAAATTTCAAAGAAAGGCAGCACGTTTTGTATTATCGCGAAATATGGGAGAGAGTGTCACAGAAATGATACAGGATTTGGGCTGGACATCATTAAAAGAAAGGCGCTTTTCGTTGCGACGGAACCTTCTCGTGAAATTCCAATCACCAGCTTTCTCCTCCGAATGCGAAAATATTTTTTGACACCGACCTACATAGGGGGGAACTATCACGGAGATAAAATAAGGGAAATCAGAGCTCGTACGGAAAAATAAAGGTGTTCATTCTTTCCGCGTGCTATACGGGATTGGAAGAATAGAGAAATGTGAAGGTAGTTCGATGAACCCTCTGCCAGGCACTTAAATGTGATTTGCAGAGTATCCATGTAGATGTAGAAGATGACGAATACACATCGAATGGACTAAAGCAACAGAGAACTTTATAACAAATTACTATTACTGAGTCATAAACTAGGAAAAATTGGATAATGTAGTACATAAAGAATACCCTTGTTATGGCGTGAAGTCAAGCGCTGGCACCGTAGTCGGGAATGACAGGGAAGGGAAGGCTGTGAGAAGAAGTCAGCCAATTGCACGCTGACCGGACCTCCCTCCAGGACGACAAAGCGACAGCAGGGGCCCCTATGTGAAGAGGAGGTAAGTGCCGCGACCGACTTGTGACAGCCAGCTCGATAGGAGCATCAAGATTAGCGACTTCCGTAGGAATGTCAACGCTAGTCACTTCGCTTGTACTCTCTATGTAGCACAGACTTGGTATTGTTTATACTGAAGATTATTTTTGCATGTCACCCTTTGATTGTGACACATCGGTGTAATTGCGAAAATTAAGTGAGGTGTCAGGTAAGAGGGGTGTTCTGAACACAATTTCGACACAAAGCAGCTCAATAGGCTGTGAAGTGGAAAGGGTAGGCTAACAACAGAACAGTGCATCACCATTGACTAGACACTCTTTTATTGAACACATAAGTCAGGTATTACCCAAAAGGAACAATCAGGACAAATTACAAAATAATATTTTTTTCCTTTAAGTCACTCTAACATTTAAACAGGCAAATAGCAATCATTCAACTGAAAGCCTTTTAAGAAAGCAAGACTAGAAAATTTGAATGATGAGTTAAAATCATATTTAAATAGGCTCTGACCGAGCACTTATTTTAAAAAGGAAATACTTCCTTTAAGGAACCAGCGATCAAAATTAATTACATAATCCTCAACAACCATATTACATCCAAGACATTTAAGATTAAATAGTAATATATAACATCAGAGAGCTGCAGTCCCAAGTTTTAAGCAGCACGTTTCAGATGGACTGCACTGCAACAGTACAATACAAGTCCCTCAGAGGATCTCACCATACAGGAAGTTATTGCCGCAATCGACAAAATATCAGCATCATTCCATGTACAGACCTAAAACAAACTAAAAGCTCGCTTAAGTTTCGTACAGTTAATTCCCTTTCAAAATAACATACATCACAAGTCTAGTCCTAGAACGGCACCTACACCCCGCAATTTAGCACGCGAAAAACTACAGCGATGCAGTCATCACGTATCCTTACAAAATCCAAGAACAGAAAGCCGGCTCCCCAATAGCGGACCATTTAACCACGCGCAGCGTGCTGTTTTGCGGGATGCTGATCTCGCTCTTAACCTCAACACCAGTTCAAATACTAGTCAGCCTACACTCTTGAACCACTATACACATTCCTTCAGTTAAGGCATTGAAAGCCAATCTGATAGGCAAACAGACCAGCATATGATAAAAGCTTAAGCAATTTCCTTACTAGACAACCCTTATGAATAGTAGCCGTAATTTTTTTTTAAACGTGAGCACACCCACAATCAAAAGACAAACAACGCCAATCATAAGGACAGTAGCACGTAAGCAAGTAGCAATGGTAACTTCTTAGGTTGGCTAAAGATCAGCGCGTGATTTAACACACCAGAGAACAGTCTTTACAACATAACCATCAATACAGTAGCAAATTACTCACACGAGTACTCTCCCACGATTTCGATTCGCAAAGCCATAGACAAAACGTGAGAACGTATCACTTAGACCAACATAATGGTGCTCTCTCAGTTACCCCAAATAACTGACTCCCTTAGTTGCACAGCAAAGAACCAGGCCCAATGAAACCACCACAGTTTTCGCCTCTAAATTGTCACAGTACAAGTGAGACTCAATCACAAATGTAATTTTATATCACCAGTTCCCGTATAGTCAATACAAGCATCGTACGGAAAAGAGCGTAGACACAAGCTCTTACCAAATCTCTTCTCCGAAGGCAGCCACCGCAACTCTCGGGAACCACTGGGACATCCAACGCAAAAATCGTAACTCCTTCACACAAATTACAAGGCGCCCGCTTCCCGCTGCTTGCTACGGCGCCTTCCGTTCAGAGCCAACTTGTATATCTCCATGTGATAGGCCCGGTCCAACACTCGCTGAGTCAACCCGACAACGTCCCGGAGCACACCCTCCACAGGACCTCGCCTCGTTACTCCTCGCGTAGGCCCCAGAGGGAGCTGCTTACCGCCCTGACCGTGGCAGGAAAGGTAAACCACCAGAGTGGCACTATCGATATGAACCGCCACGGCTCATTAAGTATTGTAATTTTCTTTTTGTAATGGAACTCAGTCATACGACTTGTTTGAATGTTTGTGTAGCGAACCGAGTATGCAAGCTTGCTAGATACTACGTATTTAGCGACGAGGGTGGGATCGAACATCAACGCGAAAACCCACAGTCTAGCTGCCATAATTTTCTTTTGTCATGGGCTTTTGTATTTTGCTGGCGTCTTAATTCTATCTTGTCTTTTCTTTGCAGGGGTGTGCTTACGTGTTGTAATTATGTCTCTTATAGTGTTTTTCTGTTCAGTGTTTTAAGGTGGGCGTTGCCGAAATTTTCTTTTCTTGTGTGCTTATTTTTATTTCTTGCATTGCCTGTTTATCACATTTGCCTATTCCATAATGAGCAGCCCACCTCATGCTCAGGTGCCACAGCTGCAAGTGATAAATACGACACAGCTAACACAGATGTTCCAGTTTCAGATGTAGCAGACAGCAACGTTGCTAAACATGTTACAGCAGCTACTCGCCAATCAAGCAACAAATACAGTGCAACATGCAACAATGGTAGCTCCAGGTGTCATACGGCCTGTTCGCCAGTTTAATGATAAAGGAGAGGAATGGCTTGAGTGGTTGCGACAGTACGAAACCCATAGCATTGCTCACAAAGTACCGGGTACTGTGAAACTACACTACCTTTTGTCAACGGTAGAAATTGCATTCTCTCACATCATTCACAAATTGTTCAATAACGCCTTTCTGAGTGAACATTACTATAATCAGATTGTAGATTCTGTCACTAACTATTATGACCAACATGTGAATCTGGTGGCAGCTAGGTGCCAATTCTTTTGTTGCAAGAAAACGCCAAAACAAACTTATCGCGAGTGGGTAACAGGTTTGCAAGGTATGACGAGGAAATTCAAATTAAAATGTGTGTGTGTGTGTGTGTGTGTGTGTGTGTGTGTGGTGCTTTATATTCAGATGTTATGTTGCATGATGCGATCGTGTACAGTGTAACTGATGTCAGATTCAGAGGACAGATTTTGAAACAGCCAGGTCCATCATTTCAGCACATAGTGAAAATTCGAGATCAGTATGATTCAGGTGCCATAGTGGCCGATAAATCTGACCAATTTGTCGGGTTGAGATGCCCCTTACTCTCGACCGGCCCAGTAAGCAGCAACAGCACACGCATGCCAAACCTTGTAAACAGATATCTAAACAGGCGAACAGAATTAAGTCATGCCCTCGGTGCTATTCAAAGCGCAAAAGCCAAGACTGCCCGTATAGACAAGCACAGTGTTATGCTTGTGGCAAGAAAGATCGTACAGTCCATATGATAGCAACGGAACAGACGTATGAATACTGCCCACTCACAAAAATCTAGTCAGTAGGCCCTTGTAATCAAGCAGTGTATTCAAAGTCTGCTGCAGGCATCAGCAAAACTAGCAAGTGAACAGTATTTTCAGTGCTACGCCAGTTCAATAAACTTTTTGTTCATTTGCATATTAGTTAAATACGTGTGAAATTTCAGTTGGACACAGGTGAATTAGTTACATTGCTGAATATTAACATATATGAACTGTTGGGCACCCCACGCCTGTCTAAAACTAGCACGCATCTGATGGCTTATAATAGACAAGACATTCCCGTTCCCTGAAAATGTACATTGCCTGCCGCTCACATACGCGAACTGTGACTTCCACTGTGCTACAATCACGCGATAGTGAGAACACATTTGGGCTTGATGCGTTTGATTTGTTTGGCTTTCAAGTTTAGTACAATGTGTTGTCAGTGACAGCATTCGACGTTAAAGACAGTGTAGCTAGCTTGCTGCAAGAATTCCCTGAGATCTTTTCTGAAGGTTTAGGCAAGACTAACAATTTTGTTGCACATATTACTATGAAAGACAATGCTTAGCCGAAATTTTACCGGGCCAGAAGTGTTCCCATTGCATTATCTGACAAAGCGGCTGGTGAACTTAAAGAATTGCAAGATAGTGGAGCTATTACACCTATACAAACTAGTCAATGGGCAAGTCCAGTGGTTTTGCTCCCCAAAACTTCAGGTCTCATTCACCTCTGTCTACAGCCAACCCACAAACTATGATAGGTACTTATCCATTGCCACGCCCAGAGTCTCTCTTGGACATATTAAGCGCTGAACGCTGATTTTCAAAAACCGTTTTGAGCGCCACATACCTTCAAATACCAGTATGTGAAGAATTTCAACCATGTGTGTTGTGAACACTCATTTAGGCTTCCTTAAATATTTGTGTTTGCCTTTTGGCAGTGCTTTCACACCATCCATTTTCCAACAGTAATTGGAACAGCTGACTGCTCAAGTACCAAACTGTTAGAACTGTTTGGACGATATTGTCGTAGCAGGTCGTACACCTGAAGAGCACATTGCAAATGTGTGTGCTTTGTTTCGAGTGTCATGTGAGTTGAAGACAAGGTGCACATCCTCTTCAGTCATATTTGCTAGCCATACGTGGTCTGTCGCTTCCTCGCAGTGTCACAGAATTGCAGTCAGTTTTAGGGAAAAGGAACTGTTATATTCGGTTCGTACTGAATGCTGCACATATTTCACCTCTATTGCATCGCTTGCGTCGCAAGAACGTCCCCTGCACAGATGAGTGCCAAGAAGCTTTCCAAAAATTTAAAGATGCATTGCTCAGTGATCGATGCTTGGTTCACTCCGATCCTAATAAACTAGCTGTTTTGCAAGTTGACCCTGCCTCTTACGGAATCGGTTCAGTGCTTTCGCACAGATTTAATGACAAAGACAGGCCTATTGCTTTCGCATCAAAGGTGTTGTCCAAAGCTCAGTGTAACTATTCACAAATAGAGAAAAGAGGTACTGGCCATTGTGCACTGTGTCACCAAACTGCACCAACATTGTGTGGCAGAAAATACTACTTAGTAACGGTTCACAGGCCATTGCGGTCCTCGTTTCATTCGATGAAGCCGTTTCCTATGCGAACTGCCCAAAAATTGCAAAGATGGGCTATTTTGTTGCCTCAATACCAGTACGAGATTGTGTATAGTACGACAGTTCAACATGGTAATGCGGATGCACTTTCTCGTCATCCGATTCGCCTGATACAGACTTTGACGCTCCTGCTGCATCTTGTTCTCACGTCGATGCTCAGGATTCTCAATTGCTCCAATCCTTTTCTCTGAAGTATGGGAAAATGGTACAGGTCACGTAAGCTGATTCAGATTTGAATGTTTTACTAAAATACATTCGCACATCTTGGCTTCGTTCATTGCATAGCATAAAGAACTCTGTAGTGCGCCGATACTTTGCATGTCGACATTTCCTCACTATACAGCAAGGTGTGATTCCTGTCCAAAATGACAGTGGACAGTAACGTGCTTTGCAGACTGTAGTGTTGCAGTTACTTCACCAAGGACACTGGGGGATTGTTCGTACGAAACAGTTAGCGTGCCGACATTGTACTTGGAAGATTGTGGACACCTAAATCGAACAGACGACGTCAGTGTCACGCATATGCGGAAAATTAGTCCGCTCCGCCACAAAAGTTCTCTGCCTGGTCTAAGTCGTAAGCACCACGGCAACGTGTGCACATAGCCATTGCGAGACGTTTCTGGAACAGTCGTTGGTTGGTCTGTGGTGGATTACTATAGCAACTCTTCTTTTGCTGTGCCAGTGACCTCGACAACGTCATGTAGCACAATTCAGGCGTAGTCCTCTACTTTTTTGCCTCGAAGCTTTGCTTGATGTCATAGTGGCGGACAACGACCCTCAGCTCACTTCAGATGAGTTTGAAATATTCTGTGAGCGCAATGGTATACAACATGTAATTAGTGCACTGTTCCATTCACAGTCCAAGGACGAAGCGGAACGTTCTGTCAGAACCTGCAAGCAGCAGAGGGCCAAACCTCACAGCTGGGATCAAGCACTGCAACTGTTTCTCGACTCCTACTGTTCGCATCCACGTGATGGACCATCTTCGGCCTAATTGCTTCACGTCCGCCGACATCGAACACCGTTCCACCTGACCACCCTCCTCAGCATCCGGCGCCTAACGAAGGCCGCAAGTATCGCTTCGCGGCGCAGACATTGTGTTTTTCAGGGTTTCTAGCGGCAGCAGACGATGCGCACGAGGCAAGATTCTTCGTCGACTTAGCGCATGCATGTATCTCATTTGAGGTCCAGACGGATTGCAGCGCCGACATCACAATCAAATTTCCCATTGTCATGTGCACGCTGATCCTTCTGTGTCTATTTCCCCGCAGGCCGGTGTGGCCGTGCGGTTCTAGGCAATTCAGTCTGGAACCGCGTGACCGCTACGGTCGCAACTTCGAATCCTACCTTGGGCATGGATGTGTGTGATGTTCTTAGGTTAGTTAGGTGTAAGTAGTTCTAAGTTCTAGGGGACTGATGACCACAGATGTTAAGTCCCATAGTGCTCAGAGCCATTTTTCTCTTTCCCCAGATTCACGGATCCCGAGGACAGAGCGGCCACAGCAGTGGCCAGAGGATGTCATTACGACACCACGGGGCGACCTCATGGAGCCTTCAGCTCCTCCACCACCTCTCGTCCTACCGGCAGCCGGATCCACCCACTGCGCAGCAGCCGACGCCTTCTATATCTTCGTATGGGCCTCAGGAGGTGGACGCGTACCCTTTTGGGCGCTTTCATGGAGCGTTCCAACCAGAGAGCAGGCCAGACGGCGAGGTATGACCGGATATCTGACGTCTCCTGCGCCACAACTCCCGGTCCATCGCAGTGTCCACGCTCCATCCTCCCCTCCCGTTGTCGTGCTCCGTATACGACATACGACGACGGTCCGTCGCTGTGGAAGGGAGGAACATTAAGGCGTAAAGTAAAGTGCCGGCACACCAGTCGGGAACGACAGGGAAGAGAAGGCTGTGGGACAAAGTCAGCGAATCGCACGTTAACCAGACCTGCCTCCAGTACGACAACGCGACAACATCGTCCCCTATGTGAAGAGGACATAAGCGCCGCGACCTTGTGGTCACAACCAGTACGGTGGCAGCTTCACGTTAACTCCAGCCATTTCGCTTGTACTCTCTATGTAGCATAGACTTGGGATTGTTTATACTGAAGAAGATTATTTTGTATGTGTCACTTTGCTTGCGACACATCTGTGTAATTGCGAAAGTTAAGTATTTTTATTTTCTTGTTGTTGTTGTTGTGGTCTTCAATCCTGAGACTGGTTGGATGCAGCTCTCCATGCTACTCTATCCTGTGCACGCTTCTTCATCTCCCAGTACCTACTGCAACCTACATCCTTCTGTATCTGTTTCGTGTATTCATCTCTTGGTCTCCCTCTACGATTTTTACCTTCCACGCTGCTCTCCAATACTAAATTGGTGATCCCGTGATGCCTCAGAACATGTCCTAACAACCGATCCCTTCTTCTAGTCAAGTTGTGCCACAAACATCTCTTCTCCCCAATCCTATTCAATACATCCTCATCAGTTATATGATCTACCCATCTAATCTTCAGCATTCTTCTGTAGCACCACATTTCGAAAGCTTCTATTCTCTTCTTGTCCAAACTAGTTATCGTCCACGTTTCACTTCCATGCATGGCTACATTCCATACAAATACTTCCAGAAACGACTTCCTGACAGTTAAATCTATACTCGATGTTAACTCCTGATAATTTCTTATTGCAATAAAACTCATTGATACGACTTCATTCAATGTTTTTGCAGTGAACCGAGCATGAAAGCTTCCTAGACACTACAATCTGCAACGCTCTACAGCAAAAAATTTGAAGCAGTACACCATGATTTCCCAGACTTAAGAGTAAGCTCTTCCTAGTCCTGTCTTCCTCAGTTGAAATATGTAAAAAACTTTAAAAAGCAATGTAAGTATGTTGTTAATATTTGAAAGCGTTGTTCCTCAGTTGATACTTCAGTTATGTTTACTAGGATGATAGTAAAAACTCTGTCTTTTGCAACTGAACGTTTGTTTTGTTTATGTCCAAATAAGTTTCATCTATTTTTATTAGGCATCAGCAGTAGCAATTTTCATTTTTCTACTGTCTTCATATATCCTTGGGTTCTTCAGTAGTCACTAAATGCACACATTGTAGGTATCGAACTGAACTCCACAGAAAGTGAGCAAGACCACACGCTTTGCGCAGCAGGGCAGGTCGTGTGTGGCGAATTTTATAAATGTGACCTACTGTCAGTTGGGTACCCATGCCGTGCGCATCTAGTATCTACCGAAGAACCCATGGATTCATGAAAAGAATAATAAAAAAATGGAAACCACTAATGAAGCCTGGTATGAATAAGCAAAACATATCCTGTTGAAAACGGGAGGATAGATAGTAATTACATGTTCCACTGATCATTTGAGCCATTCTTTTACGGTAATGATGTGGAACGAGTCAGTGTACCGGGTGTGTATACGTGGTTAGTGTAAACATTACTGAATATACATTTTTGTCCTACAAATTCAACTGCACTTAAAAACTAGGGCTTTTTACACAAGCTATCATTTTTTAACTAAAACTTAGTCAGTGAGATAGAAGGAATTGTTCAGGAGAAATGATTTTAGATTAGATTTAAAACTTATTGTGCTACCTGTCCGATATTTAATAGTGTTAGGCAAATAACCAAATATTTTTGCTGCGTGTTGAGCTTCTTTCTGAGTCACTGACAGCTTTAATAATAATTTTCCTAGTGTTGTAGATATGGACATCTCTATTCTTTGCAATTTTTGGTGGAATATCTTTGAGGAATTTCATTGTGGAATATATGTATTAGGGTAATTGAGTTACAAGGCCTATGCGATGACTCCGGATGAACACCACATATTATTCTTACTGCTCGCTTTTCCACAATCAATACTTCCTTTGTATGTGATAAATTACCCAAAAAATTATTCCATAAAACGTTATTGAGTGGATATATGGCAAATATGTCAGGAGGTTGCTTCGTTCGTTTCCAAGATCAGCAATTAGACGGAGAGCAAAAGTAACTGAACTTAATTATTTGAGGAATTTAGTAATATGCGTTTTTTCAGTTAAAGTTTTCAGCCATATATACATCGTAATGCGGAGCATTCAGTCCTGTTTACTGACTCCTGTTCATGTGGTACATCAGTCGCTGGTATGTCTCAGTTTGCACAACTGAATATAGTGTGTTTTCTCAGAATTAAGGGAGAATCCATTTGCAGAAAATCACTTAATTATTCATTGAAAACAATAAATATTCAGTTCCAAATGACGAAATTTTTCTTCTCTACATGAGAAACGTAACAGAAATGTAATTATTGACGTGAATTTTGTACGAGCAGAGATAAGATTCCTCCAGTGTTCACTATATTTTTGTGGACGTATCCACGCGGCAAAAATTTAATTTGTCAAATGAAAGTGTCTCTTCCAAACTAAGGCGACATTACTAGACGAGCAGCTGTGTAGTTCCCTGTGTGCAACCTTTTTGTCGTTGAATAAATGGACGAGAGAGTAGTTTCTGTAGCTGAAGGGTCAGGTAACTGCGTAAATGGAGGTAAGTTGTTGTGTGCATGGTATCAAGTGGAGCAGAATGTGGGTAAAGTCAGAGGTCAGCCGCCGCTCATAGCCTGGGGCAAGTCGGGCGTAAACTCATTAGGAAATGTAAGGACTCGCGTTACATGCCGTGCCTCCAGCAAAGAGCGTTCCCAGATCGGTGTTTTGCTTTATAATTAATCACATCAAAGACAACATTCACCATTAAGCAATTTCCATTTTGCTACATGCTGCGTGAATGTTTGTGTTTCGGGGTCACTGTTCACAGACGTATAATCATCGTGGTCATAATTGCATTACCTGGCCATTCCAAAACACATTTTACTGAAAGATACGTCGCTAAAGAAATAAAAAATAAAGAAGATCTTTATTTACAACAAATGACTTAAAACTCTGTTCGTCACTTTCAAAGGTATATACACAGGGTAAATTAATTCAAGTGTTGTAAGAAAATATTATATTGAACCATAGACGGTCAAATTTAGTTTCGACTGTGTAGTAGCGTCGCTGCTCTACAGTGATCGCTGATCCAAGATGTTATGGGTAATGTGTTAGAGTAATTTTATATCGAGAGATGTATGGAGGGCTCTCAAGTGTGAAGACGTGTTTTCTCTGATGTGTGCTGGATTTATACTCACTCTCTGAGGGCAGTAATGGTTTTTATTTGCAAGATACTATGATCTCTAATAAGTGTAAAAGGAATCTCAACACAAGTTGGAAATAATTAAGGTAAAGAAACTTGTTTTGTTATTAATGCAATGCACGTATTCATAAGTGATGATTGAGATAATGTATTGCACTCACATCCAATTATTTTGTAGAGCTAGTTGTTAAAGTGTAATCAGTTTATTGAGTATGTTAATTGCGAAGATTAATAAGTTTCAAAGGGTCAAAATACAAGTTTTAAACTTAGTGCCATATTGTTATCCATCCCAAGTCAGTACTAGTTCCCAGATCCGTGTCATTTTTGATTCACTATTTTTCTGAAGAAAATATTGTCTCAGTAATATTCGATTGAATTAAAATGTATGCTAAGCAACAACCTTGCACAATTGCTTTTTGCTAACTATACAACTTAAAGTACTAACAGAGAGCAGAGCGAAGAGCATTAGCATTGCGGAGATAAAGGTAAGCAATTTTATTATTTCAGGGCTAGCATTCATTAATCACAGGGACCATTATTTTCAAACTATCAAGTTTTGTTTTATTACCAGGGCCAATTTCAAATCAATAGTGTTGCATCACATCCAGTTTTTGTGTTACGCAAATTGATGCAGTTTTGGTTTGATTCAAAGTTATTGTCAGTTTATGTTCTTGCAGCTAAATTTAATATGCACTCTCACAGTTAGAAATGTTCAGTACAGGCAAAGCACATAAGCGACGAGATAAAATACACGTTCACATGAAGTTCCCTTTCAAACGGTTGTGTTTCAGAATACTGTCTGTTACGTAATTTCAATCATATTTTAAACGTACATCTTTCAGTTATTTCAAACTTACGTGTTTCAATTTAATCTGCTCATACGGCAAAAGCGTTGGTTTCCGTGGCTGGATGACATTTCAGTAAAATCCTTCTAGGTGTGTGTCAGCGTTATGTGTTACAAAACCACCAACGTCTCTGCTGCAACTGCAGACAGCCTTCATCAGCGTGACTTCATATTACCGTTATAATTAACATAAATCAACCAAAGAACGCCACGTACACCTTTAACATCGCTAAAGTAATTTCGTGTAATCGTACGAGGCAGCACTAGTGTGCTTTACGGGTCTGTATCATCGTACCAAGTAGCGGCAAAAAAAGGTATTACAACTTACCCATAATCGTTCATCTCAATATTAAACACGCCATTGTGTCTTGTGTCACTCATACAAATGGTTGCTTTGGTATTAAGGTAAGCATAATTGGTTGTTTTTGCCACTGTATTAAGGAATATCTATATAAATCGATACTTCTTCCTGATTCTTCAAGGTTTTTCTTTAAGATTACAAACCATAGTTTTTAATAATATTTGTAATATTAGAGAAACGAATCTATACACGTATGAAGTTCGTGGTAGCACTTTAATGCCGTGGTGGCGTTATAGGTGTACTAACAGCAGTATAATGGCGTTATAGGTCTACATACAAAAGATTTTTGTTTCTACATTTATGCTACACTACCTAAATATTCTGTTTTTTATACATTCATATTATTAGTAGATAGGATGTAAAATGTAGACTGGCAATGGCAAGGAATGCGCTTCTGAAGATGAAAAATTTGTTAACATCAAGTATAGATTTAAGTGTCAGAACGTCTTTCCTGAAAGTATTTGTATGGAGTGTAGCCATGCATGGAAGTGAAATATGGACGATAAATAGTTTAAACAAGAAAAGAATAGAAGCTTTCGCAATGTGGTGCTGCATAAGAATGCTGAAGATTAGATAGGTAGATCACGTAACTAATGAGGAGCTACTGAATAGAATTGGGGAGGAGAGGAATTTGTGGCACAACTTGACTAGAAGAAGGGGTAGGTTGGTAGGCCACTATCTGAGGCATCAATGGATCACCAATTTAGTACTGAATGGTAAAAATCGCAGAGGGTGACCAAGGCATGAATACACGAAAAAGATTCAGAGGGATGTAGGTTGCAGTAGGTACTCGAAGACGAAGAAGCTTGCACAGGATAGAGTAGCACGGAGTGCTGCATCAAACCAGTCTCTGGACTGAAGACCACAACAACAAAAACATGTTATCAAAACAATCGTGTTGAGTAAAACTACTGTAGGAGCTGTAAATGGTATTTTCTTTAATTTTATATACCGAAAAGAGCTCTATGGTCGGAAGAACAGTTCAAGCTGCAGTGAATGCAGTAAACGAAGGAATGAGTGTGAAAGGAGCTTCAGAAGTATATAAAATTCCTTGGAGGGCACTACACAATCTACACAATCATACCACACTGGATCACGTGTCAGGAAACGTGGCCTTAATCCTTACCCTAGTAAGGAAATGAAAGAAAAACTATGTTCTCGTATTTTTTGATTCAGGAAGATTGGTAAGCCAATATTTGCGAAAGTTTTGCGTGTCTCTGTCTTTAATTTCTGCCTGCTTAACAGTTTACTACAACCTTTTGATATGTCACAGTGGTCTGCTGTCAGGAAGTGGTTGAGACTTTTCCTGCAACATCACACGGATATAGCTGGAAGAAAAACCCAAATATTGGCCACAGATTTTTCAAAGAAATTAAATAAATTTATTGTGAGAGGTCGTTTTTCAAATCTTTGGGGGGTCTTTTGATCGGGAAAGATCTCATGATAAAGCCAGAGAGGATATATAATATCGATGAGAAAGGTTGCCGGCTCACTACACATCACCACCAAATGGTTTGGTTAAGTAGAGGCTCCAAAATAGTGTTTATAGCTGCACCAGAGAATACTGAAAACGTTGCAGTTATTGCGTGTGCCAATGCTGTTGCTACTTCAATCTGACCGATGGTAATTTTCATCGGAGTACACCACAGAAAAGAAAATTAACGCAACAAGTCTTTGACGAACACTTGATAAGGTTTTTGTGCCGGATAGTGCTTTTGTTCCGTTTCATTCAGTGAGTCCATACACGAGGTCCTCGTCAGCTAACGGCAGTAAACATATCCATCCTGCTGTGTATCACTGTTAACGTAGAGCTAATACTGCCGGACAAACAACCCGAGGCAGGACTGAACAGTACTGAATGCAGGTGTAAAGACAGAGAGCAGTGTGGGCATTACTGTTCGATAGCAAGTACCGCGAGCGAATGGAACAAGTATGATTTCAAATAAGACACACAGCACATAGCTTTAAAATTCATGTTGTTGTGTTGATAGTTTCACTGCAACACAGATACATACTGTACTGATTCAATTACTAGCCACCGGAGACCACAGGCTCATGTACAAAAATACTCATATAATACCCTTGAACAACATCTGAAATTTTGTCGGTTAAAATCTGAGTCAACTTACACACAGAGTGACGGAAGGAACTCGCAAAATCACGATGTGGAGTAATGAAATTTCGGGAATACATTCGTCTAGGTAACATATTTAAGTGATTAACATTGCAAGATCACGCATTAAGGTAAACGCGAGATAAGCACTGCAAATGTGAAATGCTGGTATATTTATAACCGCTGTAACCGTCAGAATGTTGAATGTAAGCATTCAAACGTGCACACATTGTGTTGTACAGGTGCCGGATGTGAGTTTGTGGGATGGAGTTCCACGCCTGTTGCACTTGGTCGGTCAATACAGGGACGGTTAATGCTGGACGATGCTGGAGTTGTCTGTCCTATGTGCTCGACTGGAGGCAGATCTGATGATCGAGCAGACAAGGACAACATGTGGACACTATGTAGAGAATATTGTAATGTCTCCAAACGAACTTACAAATTTCTGGGGTTTATGAACACTGCTTCAATCTACCACTGTAATTTTATTAGTTGCGTAATAATTAATTCATACAATAACTTGTTTTATTTCAAGGAGTATGACACTGTATCCTGTTGATCAGAGGAGCCGACTTATAAAAAATGTTTGGGGGGGGGGGGGCATATTGGGGGTCTTTCCTCGGGAAATTTTCAAAATTTCAGATGAAAAATAGTGAGTCTTAAAGTTTTTTTAAAAGCATTTTAGAGTCATATGATCAACATTACAGCCCCAAAAACTGAACTCTCGGTAACTCGACACTCCGGGAAACTCGACAAGCCTGACACATTTTTTGGCTTCGAAAAAAAGAAATAAAACACAAACACGTACACTGTTTTCGTAAAAAGCTAGTTTACAGTAATAATCATCCTTATAGACCTATTAAAGAGCAGTGAATATATAGCTCTGAAAAGACTGAAATCATATTTACATAAATCCTAAACTGTCATTAAAATCTTATCAGGTATTTTTGAAAGGAAAGTGCAAGTATTAGTTGAGGACAAATTGGATGAAAATCAGTGTGGGTTTAGGCCTCTTAGAGGTTGTCAGGACCAGATCTTTAGCTTAATATGGAGAAGTGTTACGAGTGGAACCGGGAATTGTATCTGTGCTTTATAGATCTAGAAAAGGCATATGACCGGGTTCCTAGGAGTTAGTTATTGTCTGTTCTACGAGATTATGGAATAGGATGCAAACTTTTACAAGCAATTAAAGGTCTTTACATAGATAGTCAGGCAGCAGTTAGAGTTGACGGTAAATTGATTTCATGGTTCAGAGTAGTTTCAGGGGTAAGATAAGGCTCCAACCTGTCTCCATTGTGGTTCATATTATTTATGGATTATATGTTGAGAGCAATAGAATGGCTGGGTGAGATTAAGATATGTGAACACAAAATAAGCAGTCTCGCTTATGCGGATGACTTAGTTGCAATGGCAGATTTGCAAAGTAATATTTCAGAGCTAGATCAGAAATGTAAGGACTGTGGTATGAAGATTAGCATCTCCAGAACGAAAGTAATGTCAGTGGGAAAGAGATATAAACGGCCTGAGTGCCGAATAGGAGGAACAAAGTTAGAACAGGTGGACGGTTTCAAGTACTTAGGATGCATATTCTCACAGGATGGCAACGTAGCGAAAGAACTGGAAGTGAGGTGTAGCAAAGCTAATGCAGTGAGCGCTCAGCTACGCTCTACTCTCTTCTGCAAGAAGGAAGTCAGTACCAAGACTAAGTTATCTGTGCACCGTTCAATCTTTCGACCAACTTTGTTGTATGGGAGCGAAAGCTGGGTGGAATCAGGTTACTTTATCGATAAGATTGAGGTTGCGGATATTAAAGTAGCTAGGATGATTGCAGGTACTAGTAGATGGGAACAAAGGCAGGAGGGTGCCCACAATGAGGAAATCAAAGGAAAACTGGGAATGAACTCTATAGATGTAGCAGTTAGAGTGAACAGGCTTAGACGGTGGTGTCATGTTACACGCATGGGAGAAGCAAGGTTACCCAAGAGACTCATGGGTTCAGCAGCAGAGGGCAGGAGGAGTCGGGTGGACCAAGGAGAAGGTATCTGGATTGGGTTAAGAATGACTTTGAAGTAATAGGCTTAACATCAGAAGAGGTACCAATGTTAGCACTGAATAGGGGAACATGGAGGAATTTTATAAGGGGGACTATGCCCTAGACTGAACGCTGAAAGGCATAATCAGTCTTAAATTATGATGATGATGTCATTAAAAGAATAAAACATAAAATATTGTTGTCGCACAGTAATAGCACTTTCATTAATAAGTGAAATAGCTAATTTAAGCTTACTTTGAATAAGGCTCAGGGTTCATTAAATAAAAACAATATCTCAAAGTGAATGCTTTAATACAGTTAATAAAGATAATACAGTATTCCTAATACTTCCAGTCAAAAAGTATGTAAATAGAGGGTTTTAATTGGGTCTTACACTGTAAAGATATTTAAGTAATTGAAAATAACTAATACAGTACTATAGCAATATAGCAATACAGTACTAAACTAGTACTAATATTTCGAAACTGAAAATTTAACATTATGTATGTATTTAATAAAGGTTTTTAATATTGCTCTAAACGCCATTATTAGGGCTAGAGTGTCTTTAGGAAGGTGCAAATGTCGACCGTCTGACTGAATTACTGAATGTGAAGTCGTTCATGACTGGTTATACGTATATCCAGTTCATCCAAAACATCTCGATGGGCATGAAGAACAGCCAAGTTGTTCAATAGCTTCTGTCCCATTGTTAAGCGAAGATATGAATTCAGACGTCTAACGGTGCTAAATGACTGTTCTGCTGTTGCTGTCGTGATTGGAACTACTTGGAGAAGTTTAATGCACTTCACTACTTCACATAACATTTCTCCAACTGCAGGCTCCAGTGTAATGTACTTACTTACATCATGCATGTTTTTAAAGACCAGTTTTTTATTAGCGATATCTGCTAACATATTCAATTGTAAGAGCTGTCTCTCAATGCCCAGGTCATTTTTGAAAATCTCAGTTGATTTTTCCAAATTTGTTTCACCTCTGTTTACTAAAAGCAAGCACTCATGTTCAACTGCAATGACTTCTGTGAGTCCAGTTGAAGCAAACCGCTCAGTAATGCAAGATTGCACCGCTTCACAAACTTCAATGTAAATAGCTTTGTAGTATTCCTTTGGGGTTTTGAAGGTGTGCAGTAAGCTGGCTTCATTGTTTTCTTACTTCTTTGGTATACTTCGATTCCGAGGAGGGGAAGGATCATCAACTTGTGCATTGAATTTTTTCGTTGACATTCTCTACTGGGTTCATTGCATGACAATAAAGAAGTAAAATGAAGTAAGTCTTGAATTGTAACATTGACTGAAGCTAGCCTGCACATTTGTAACCTGCATCAGTTCTGTCCTCTGCAGAAAATGTTTCAAAAAACTCTAGAAGTTCTTCAAAGTTTTTCGATACTTTCAAGATACTAGAAGCTCGCATAGTCTATCGAGTCGGGCAAGGAGGTCGTAGACCAGCTTGGTCGTTGGCGCTCTCATAGCGTATACTTCTGAAAAGTAACATCCTTTTGTTGGATTCCCTTACGGTGTTTATTAAGTCCTTGGCTAAAGCCATAATACCCCTCATAGACGTAAGATGGCAGAGACTGTGAGCAACTCCCAAGTCTAAACTGTGAGCACTGCAGTGCACATAACGTGCTTTTGGTTGTATATCCAAAACTAACGTTTTCAGTCGTTTGAACTGAGGCCCATCATAGCACCGTGCTCTTAAGTTATCCATTGACAAATCAAGACGAGCAAAAATGTCTTTTACAATACTAAACAGAGTTTGTGATTCAGTGATTCGTATAAGCCAATAAAGTCTACGTTGGTGATTGAGGAATCTTTGACAGTATTAATACAAAATGACACTTGTTCGTGAATCGAAGAATCACTTGTTTCGTCAACCATAATAGGAAAATGTTAAGTCTTCTTGAGTGAAGCCAATACATTTCTCAACACAGACTTTCCTAGTAGATCAATGATCTCGTTATGAATATTGTGGGACATCGAATTATACCCCGAAAGCCCTAACCAATCTTTAAACTAACGTACGTCATTCTTCCAGAGTTCCAACAATTGAAAAAAATTTGAGTTTACATCTTAGTGCCCTCTAATTGCTAGTCGTTGTCAGCAAAGAAATTGCACGGTACTGAAAATTGTCTCAAGAGGTAAACGGGCTTTCTTCATATCACTATCTAAATGCTCATTCAATTGGGAGGCCACATTTCGGTTAGTGATATAATTTAGTTTCAGAGCACATTCGTTATACATAAACGTATTTTCATGAAGACGGAATTTTTCCAAACCCTTTTTCCAGTTAGAAAGCCCTACAGAAGTAAATGCATCCTCTTTTTTTGAAGAAAATTGTAAAAGACTTTTAGCATCTGCTTCTTTGCAATTTTTACAAAGCACTTTTTCGGTAGGTACTTCATATTCCAGCCATGTATATTTGATTAACCAAGACTTCTAAAACGATCTTTCCTTACCAAATTGTCCAGCTTTCGGCTGTGAACAGTTTTCGCCTGAAGACGACAAAGCAATTGACGACAAAATAATTGTTGGATGTTGACTTGCAGTGTCTTCAACTTCCAAGTGCGCCTTTTTGGTAACAAATTTATCCATTGAAAACTTGACTCACAATACACTAAGAGACTGTAGTAAACGGATAAGATACAGTCATATAAAATAGTCCACTAGACTCTTAAGTCAGAACACTAAACACGTCTGCAGGATGCACTGAACGAAACTATCCACACTGAATGACTGTGACAGCAGGGTGGGCTTAATATAGCGGTGGTATCGTAATGTTTCGAAGTGTCAAGGCGACGTGAGGCGGAGGATTCCAGGCGCTTCTGCTCCAGTCCTTTTGATGTCGACGCCGCCGCAGCGCTGACACGCCGGCGCCTGACTTTACCCGAAAGTTCGTGCACCGGGACAAGTTCTAAGTGTGCCTGCAGCACCATTACACTATCATAATTCACACTTGTTTTCAGTTGACCTGCTTACTACCATAATAATTATTTGTTTTAACTCATTAATGAATGTATTTTAAATGTAACTATACTCAAACAAGGTAAATAAAGAAATCCAACATAATTTTGTGATTTTACGAAGCATAATATAACTAATAATTTTTTAAATTATTGGGGGGCTCTGCCCCTCCAAACGAATTTTTGACGGGCTCCGGCTCCCTCAGACCCCATGGAGTCAGCGCCTGTGCTGTTGACAAATGTTAACAAGAATCCCTTTGCACTTCATCAGTATTTGGTAGCATTGAGTTGACTAGAACATTCATTAAGATGACAACAGCCACGAGACCGAATCTTCTTAAAATATATATCTTGTTCAAAAAGTAACTTCACCTTTTATGCAGCAGATAATGATATATTTTCGAAGTCAATGTTCATTCAATGCGGCAGTTTAAATTTTCCGCTCGTAGTCAATGACTGACGTACTGCTAACGATGTATGTTACCACCGGGCAGGCATAGCTTGATAAAATATGCAGAGTTTTCATTCCAACTTTCAGTTAAAATAATCAGTTAAGGAATCATTTTAAATTTTATGTTCTGAATCTAATTGAAGACAAATTAAGTACTTTAAACTTATGTAACAGGACTGCTAATTATAACGTTTCCGCTCTCCTATATCCTAAATACAAATTCAAACGTTACTTAAAGAAAAGTTTGTTTCCACAGTCTCCTACTTACGAAAACGTTATATGCTGTGTTACAAAATCTCATCATAGACGATAACTCCAGGTATATGTCCAGGATGTGTAGCACGCAGGTAGGTTGGCTGAATGCCCCCCTTGCAACCAAACACGGCTACCACTTGCATCGAGAGAGAATCAGCTTGCATCACAAATCGCAACAGACCACCTCCCTGCTCTCTCGCTTAACACCAGCGAAGTATCAACAGGCGGTGGTCAGGGGTCAGTGGAAAGGACCCCACGTTGCGTCTTGCTCAGAGCTATCCTTGAAGTAACCGATTTGTAACAGTTCGTTGTGTCATTGTGGTGCCATCAGCCGCTCAAATTGCTCTGCAGATGCAGTACGATGTGCTGGAGCCATATGGCGAACACGATGGTCTTCTCTGTCGGTAATGCCACGTGGACGTCCGGAGACCAATCTTCATGCAACCTGACATTCATATGATCACCACTGCCAGCAATCATGCACAGTGGATACATTATTGGTGTCTTTTCCCATTATACCAGAAGCAACATCCAATTTCTAGTAGCCCTATTACACGACCTTGTTCAAACACAGTGAGATTCTGATAATGACGTCTTTGTGCTTTAAAGGAATTCTTGACTAATATCAACTCATCACCTCGAACCTCAAAGGTAATAAAATCTCTCAACCCATACGTGTTTGACGCAAATCTGTTTTACATCCACATTGTGGCGAAATCCTCGTGGTGCGAAATTTCGGGTGTAGAGAAACGCCTACCAATTTCCGTTTATGTCGCACAACTCCTTCATAGTGCTGTGATTTTTTTTCCGTCGGTGTATTATGGACATCATCTTTCAGGTGTAGAAATACGCCTACCACTTTTCGTTTATGTCGCACAACTCCTTCTTGTTGTTACGATTTTTTTCCCGTCAGCGTATTATTGGAGCGTTCACGCACCGTTACACAGAATGTAAACGATAATTGTTTACAAAGTACCACAGTGGTGTGGAGGAAGTCTAGACAAATAGTTTGTTATGGGGCACTTACTTTCCATCTAGCCAGGAAACTACAACAAACTGGCCTCCATATATCACCTATACTACAGTGGAAGAACGGGACGTGCGATTTTTAATATTCTATCACTCTTCGAGGGGAAACTATACGGCCTAGCGAGAAAAGAAGTACAATTTCTTTTGTAGGAATTTTAATTTTTACTGGGATACTTCATGCTACCGGTAGCAGTTTTTGAATTATTCAAGAAAAAATACAATAGTGGTCTTAAAACAAAAGAAGACAATATCACACACTCACCCCCACCAGTCAGAACTTTTTGTGTGTTGTTCATGGCACTCCCTCCTACCACTATAGAATTAATTTGTGACTACACGAATTATTTCTCATATTCGACCTATTCTTCTCTTCATTTCCTGGGCTGTATTACGTACGTACTCTACCCTCAGGGTAGCCGAGAGCGCTAATGCACTGCTTCCAGGACTCGAGTAAGCGCGCCGGCCCCGGATCCAATCCGGCGGTCTAACAACGACGGCCGATATGCCGGCCGCCTGGATGTGGTTTCTAGGCGGTTTTCCACATCCCGCTAGATGAATACCGGGCTGTTCCCCAAGTTCCGCCTCAGTTACACGAGTCACAGACATTTGAAAATGTTCGCCTTATTTCATAACTTACACTAGACGCAGACAGCTGGGGTACACTACTTCCGTCCCAGGGGGTTAGGGGTGGCGGCAGGAAGGCCATCCGGCCACCCTCCGCAATTAGCACTGCCAAATCCGACATAACAAAGCCGACTCCGCGTTTGAGCGGGACAAAGACCCCGAGAAAGAAAGAAAGAAATTACGTACGCACTCTCCTAATAGCCTTCAGTGTGTGGTATAAACCAGATCTACTAACGACGGACCTATAATACTCCAGTCTGACGATTGCCTTATAATAGATCGTTTAAGATTTCTAGCACATGGAAACCATACAGCCACAGTCGATTCTGCGGATATCACAAATCATGAGTTGTGCTTTCACATGGAGAGCAATGTACAAGCAACCATAATGTCACCTCAATTTCCTAAACTGTCTCCATGATCAGTTTCCTCATGTAGCACAAAATACTAATGACACACAGTGAAACACTGGGATTTGTGATATAACCTAAAATAAGTCGCAGCCTGATTTCAGAAAAAAGTCATGCACTACCTTGTGTCGGAGTGATATGAAGAAGAAAATTACGAATGGACGCAACTTAAGAATGTTTATATCTGCTGGCACTACAAAAATTCAAATGGCTCCATGAACTATGGGACTTAACATCTCAGGTCATCAGTCCTCTAGACTTAGAACTACTTAAACCTAACTAACATAAAGACATCACACACATATACGCGCGAGGCAGGATTCGAATCTCCGACCGTAGCAGCTGCTCGGTTCTGGACTGAAGAGCCTAGAACCTCTCAGCAACAGAGACCGGCTGCTGACCCTACAGGACACTGTGGTACCGTAATAGGGCCAAATAAAAGTGTTTCCCAGAAAGTAATGCACCTCAGTTTCTTTCTTAGTCTAAAACAATGCTACGATTACGTATCTATTATTTGAAGTATCCTGAATGAGCGCTCCAAGCTTCCGTCACTTCCGGTAGATAGCACAGCTGCAGGACAGTTTCAAAATGGCGTCTGTAGGTAATATACGTTACAAGTAACATACCGTGATTGGAATTTCTCAGTACAAAGAATGAAACTGTGGGGAATATTCACAAACGCTTGAGCACAGCCTATGGATCACCTCCTATCGACAGAAGTACGGTTAGTCACTGGGCACGGAGGGTGAAGTCATGAGAAGGCGATTTGGCGGAGCTCCCCGATTTGCAGCGGTCGGGGAGACCATCCACGGCTGTCACACTTGATATGTTGCTTTGAGCTGATGTTGTCATCCGCGAGGACAGACGCATTACGACTCGGCACTGGAAGACATTTTGATGACGATGAGGAGGTGATTGGCACAGTGAAGCACTGGCTCCGCCACCATGACAAGGACTGATAGCGACAGGGCATACACGCCCTTGCTTCGCGCTGGAATAAGGCCGCAGAACGGGATGAAAAAATAGAGTGTGTAGATAAAACATCATTCTTTCTGTGTGTAATTCTCATTATGTTTAATAGAGAACTGTTTAAGAAAAAAAATGCGGTGAATTACTTTATGGGCAACCCTCGTACATTTCCAAGACTTTATTCACCGTCCGGTTTGACAGTGTAATGTATATACCAAGTCACATTTTGAGTAGTACACGTGGAATATAGTTCATAAAATGATCTTGAAACTGATAATACCCAGTATTCTCCATTACATCGTCTAGAGAGAAAAGCCTATGAATTTGGCGACTAATTTTAGGTTTAATATCCCTTTAAAAACAAAGCATTTAATTTTATTTTCATCGTTTTCCTTTCTGCGTGGGTTCATAGACCTAATGAAGGCTGTATTCTTTGAACAAATTTTGGACTTCAATAAAATTTTCAAATGGACACTGTATCTGGTACGTCGACAGCCACAATTGTGTAAAATTGCTACACCACGAAGATGACGTGCTACAGACGCGAAATTTAACCGACAGGAAGAAGATGCTGTGATATGCAAATTATTAGCTTTTCTGGGCATTCACACAAGAATGGCGCCGGTGGCGACACCTACAACGTGCTGACATGAGGAAAGTTTTCAACCGATTTCTCATACACAAACAGCAGTTGACCGGCGTTGTCTGGTGAAACGTTGTTGTGATGCCTCGTGTAAGGAGGAGAAATGCGTACCATCACGTTTCCGAATTTGATAATGGTCGGATTGTAGCCTATCGCGATTGCCGTTTATCGTATCGCAACATTGCTGCTCGCGTTGGTCGAGATCCAATAACCGTTTGCAGAATATGGAATCGGTGTGTTCTGGAGGGTAATACGGTACGCCGTGCTGGATCCCAACGGCCTCGTATCGCTAGCAGTCGAGATGACAGGCATCTTATCCGCATGGCTGTAACAGATCGTGCAGCCACGTCTCGATCCCTGAGTCAACAGATGGGGACGTTTGAAAGACAACAACCATCTGCACGAACAGTTCGACGACGTTTGCAGCAGCATGGACTATCAGCTCGGAGACAATGGCTGCGGTTACACTTGACGTTGCATCACAGACAGGAGCGCCTGCGATGGTGTACTCAACGACGACCCTGGGTGCACCAATGGCAAAACGTCATTTTTTCGGATGAGTCCAGGTTCTGATTACAGCTTCACGATGGTCGCATCCGTGTTTGGCGACATCACGGTGAACGCACATTGAGAGCGTGTATTCGTATACTGGCGTATCACCCGGCGTGATGGTATGGGGTGCCTTAGGTTACACGTCTCGGTCACCTCTTGTTCGCATTGATGGCACTTTGAACAGTGGACGTTACATTTCAAATGTATTACGACCCGTGACTCTACTATTCATTCGATCCCTGCGAAACCCTACATTTAAGCAGGATAAAGCACGACCGTATGTTTCAGGTCCTGTACGGGCCTTTCCGGATACAGAAAATGTTCAACTGCTGCCCTGGGCAGCACATTCTCCAGATCTCTCACTAATTGAAAACGTCTGGTCAATGGTAGCCGAGCAACTGGCTTGTCACAATACGCCAGTCACTACTCTTGATGAACTGTGGTATCGTACTGAAGCTGCATGGCCATCCAAGCTCTGTTTGACTACATGCCCAGGCGTATCAAGGCCGTTATTATGGCCAGAGGTGGTTGTTCTGGATACTGATTTCTCAGGATCTATGCACCCAAATTGCGTGGAAATGTAATCACATTTCAGTTGTAGTATAATATATTTGTCCAATGAATACCCGTTTATCATCTACATTTCTTCTTGGTGTAGCAATTTTAATGGCCAGTAGTTTAGTATGTTTTGATGGTCATATGGTACATCTTCAGAATGACAGCGTCGTTATAATCAGGCAGCCGTGAAGTAAAAACATGTTTTTCAGTAAAATGCAGGCCTAAAGCAATCATTTCCAATGCACATGTAGCTCTCCAGCAACGTTTTTCTTAGCTGTCATGGATCGCAAAGTCTGTTCAAATAGTATAGGTTTCGGACTACACTAACCCATAATTTGGAGTAAAAATGTGTAACTAAAAAAAATAGCTTAGTTATGGACAAGAACCATACTACAAAATACATGAGTCCACTCTACATTAACAAGATTTATCAGAGAAATGTCAATGCATTTGGGAAAGGTAGAATTGGGCTGATAGCATTCTACACTAATAAAAAAACAAAAGTGCAGTTAATACGGTGATGATGTTTGGTTTATGGGTCGCTAAACTGCACGGTCATCAGCGCCCGTACAAACTCCACTTTTTACACAGTCCTATTTTTGCACAATCCACTCTAGCCGCTGTCTAGAATGTTTATGATGATGATGAAGTAATGAGGGCAACACAAACACCCAGTCCCCGGGCAGTGAAAAATCCCCAACACAGAAAGGAATTGAACCCAGGACCCAGAGGCAGCGATGCTAGCCACTAGACTACGAGCTGCGGCCTACAGTTAATAAGAACACGTGAGCACACAAAGATAAGAAAAAAGAAGGCTCAAGACAGTGGCCTAAGGTACGTAGGACACACTGTGAGAAGTTTTAAGAAACGTTTTGAAATACATCTTGGCAAATTTAGACTTTACCACCGCAAAAAATCATTCACACGAAGAACATAGTTCACAAGAACCTTGAAATTTATGACATCCACGTATTCTTCATGAGACAGTCAAGAGAAAAGGAGCCCAACTTATCAGCAGCTGTAAATTTATTTAAATGCATTTAATACGCTAGCAAATTTTCTGATTGTGGAAAATAACACCTACAGCTTCAGCTCTTTCAGCAACTTTGTATATGCACTTCTGCTAAACACTAACATGTTTTGTAAAATTCATAACAACTGAATAGATGTACACCACCCATCCTAAAAGTTGTAGGAATGATTTTGTTTATGGCCTACAAGCGACATCACCATTGAAACTATGGTGACAGCTTGAACTACCAACTGTAAACAGCAGATGAGCTTCGAACATTCAGCTGTGAACAGGCAGGGTTAAGTAGAGGGTGTGTGGCAGTTATGTTCGTCAGCCTTGTGTCGCAAAGTGCAATAGAGTATCAAATGGTTCAAACGGCTCTGAGCACTATGGGACTTAACGTCTGAGGTCATCAGTCCCCTAGAACTTAGAACTACTTAAACCTAACTAACCTAAGGACATCACACACATCCACGCCTGAGGCAGGATTCGAACCCGCGACTGTAGGCGTCGTGCGGTTCCAGACTGTAGCGCCTAGAACCGCTAGGCCACCATGACCGGCAATAGAGTATCATTTCTAAATCAAGTCTTTAGAAAAATCTCGAAAATATTTTGAAGAAGAAAAAAGTGTGTGAAGTCTGTCTCTCTGATCTTGACACCTGAACAGAAACAATGACGCGCGGATGCCGGCGGTGACATGATTGACATGAAAAACATGGACTGTTCATTTATTGAAAAAATGTCACAAGGGTGATGAGGCTTACTTTCAGTTTAATTATTGCAGTTGCCTACATCAGAGACAGGCATTCACTCAGGGGCAAACCTATTGTTCTCCTTCGATTGACAGGTCATTAATGTATTGTTCTCTTGTGATTGACAAGTCTATAACGTATTGCTCTGCTAAAAGGACCCTTCCTTTTGATTGCCAGGTCCTAAACCTATTGTTCTCCCCTTCCCCCCCCCCCCCGCCAAACCCTTCATGAAACCTCCAATCCATCCCCTCCTCCTCGGTGCTACAGGTACACTTCCAGGTCTGAGTTACTGGAATAGCCTCATTTGATTGACTACATCAAATGCCTGCCCCTGATGTAGGCAACCCGCACTAACAAAATGCGCTGAAACAAAGCATGCCCCACAACTCACGGTACTATTGCATGATACATAATACATGCATGAGGACGCAGAAAGTCCATGACATACTGTTGTCATGCCACAATACGCTCAATCACTACCATCTATGAGATGAAGTCATACCTGACGACTCTCAATACAGTGAGGACAAGAGTAACTTCACTGTGCCGCTGAAAACATTGGAAGAATGGGATCCCTCTACAGGTAGCCGCCATAGCCGCCAACGAGGGTCATCTGGAGTAGAGCAGAGCTGTGGTTCAAAGTTCCGACCCCATTCACCAGTGTCCTTCTTTGTCGGTCTCGGCACCACTCCAAACGTAGCAGTTCGTAGTGTGGTGTTAACGGCAGCCTACACGGGGGACGTTACTACTCTAGTCCAGCTTCTGCTAATCTACAGCGGACAGTGCAGGATGATACACTGCATGATTCGACCAGGCGGCGGAATGGAGCTCCCCAATAAGCACCGTTTCCTGCTCTTGTCAGGTGTTAATAACGCTCTGTCATGTGAGTATGCACCACCTCAGTGGTCATTGCACTTCTGATGCCCCCTATATACCCTATCAGGACATGTAACAATACTGAACGTGACCAATAGCAATTCACTCCAGCTGTCGTTCTACCTGTCTGAGAGAATGGCAGCTCTAACTTCTTACTACTCAACGACGCTGTGTACATGTACGATGTTACTTCGACATCCCACCGAGTCTTCTCGAGAATCACTTGCCAAAATTAAAGCAACAAACGGAACTCTGCAAGGTTGTGTTCATTTTGCCACAAAACAGTATAAACAGATGGTAGTAAAGTAGTAACAATGTAAAGAATGCAACGCGCAAATAACTGCAACATGTATAACGGCAGAAAAAGGTGTTCTTCGTTTTTCTCCAACTTAACGGATTTTTACACAAATGCTGACAACTGGTTAATGTGCTCAGTATGGAATGTGATCACCTCTGGCGCCAATAGAGGCCTGACAACGACGGGACATGCTGTAAATGATGTCATCAATCTCGCGTTGAAGCAGTAACGCCCATTCTTCCTACGGAGCTCCTCACAAGTCTTAGAGACTGGTTGGTGGATGCTGACGTGATGCAACCCGTCTTAATAGTTCATCACAGACGTGCTCTGTGAGATTCAAATCGGGTGAGCGATCAGGCCACACCATGCGTGCAATATCTTCCGTTTCTAAAAAAAAGTCATACACCCGTGCTCTATGATTTCGATCATTTTCTACCTTGGCAACAACTGCGCCTGAGATCCCAAGTCTCTTCACGGTACCTGACAGCAGCTGAATCTTCACCCATACAGTTTCGTGAAAAATTCTTTAGTGGTCAACATAATACCTGCACACACCATTAAGGATTCTCCTCGATATCGGTCTTTTTCCACAATGTGTGGGCTCCGAAATCGTGTTCCACGTGCCCTCCAGATGCGAAACAGTCGGCAATCACTCCCCAGAGCAAATCGGGACTCACCTGTGAAAAGAACATTGGCTCCACTCTTGACGTCCCCTTCCGTGAAGACACGCCAGAGGTAAAACAGACATCGGCTGGAGTGGCCGAGCGGTTCTAGGCGCTACAGTCTGGAACCGCACCACCGCTACGGTCGCAGGTTCGAATCCTGCCTCGGGAATGGATGTGTGTGCTGTCCTTAGGTTAGTTAGGTTTAAGTAGTTCTAAGTTCTAGGGGACATGACCTCAGAAGCTAAGTCCCATAGTGCTCAGAGCCATTTGAACCATTTTTGGTAAACAGACAACAGGTCTCCAACAATAAAGGCCACTCTGCTGAAGCCTTCTGTACACCGTTTGACACCGTTTGCCTCTATACGATAGGTCCAGGTGCCGCTGCGATATCAGACACCAGCTGCAGTGCAATACTAAAGCGATTGCGTTGTTTCCTTACAGCCATGTAACGGTCCACTCTTTCTGATGTCACACTTAGTCGGCCCTGTCCTGGACTGCCGGATACAGTGTCGGTCTCTATAAACTGTCACCTCATCCGAGAAACAACACAACGATTCTGTAGGCGTCTTCTCTGTACCATACTGCACAGTCTGTGACTGTGTACACAGCGATTGTGGATGTGGGACTACCCTGCAAACACTACCCCGCTTTACAGGTGCCCTGACGTCATTGCTGGCGTGGTTGTCCGTTGATCGAAATGCCATCTTCCGTGCAGAACACGATCGTAACGACATCTGTTGACAGAATGAGATTTTCACTCTGCAGCGGAGTGTGCGCTGGTATGAAACTTCCTGGCAGATTAAAACTGTGTGCCCGACCGAGACTCGAACTCGGGACCTTTGCCTTTCGCGGGCAAGTGCTCTACCAACTGAGCTACCGAAGCACGACTTACGCCCGGTACTCACAGCCTTACTTCTGCCAGTACTTCGTCTCCTACCTTCCAAACTTTACAGAAGCTCTCCTGCGGATCTTGCAGAACTAGCACTCCTGAAAGAAAGGATATTGCGGAGACATGGCAGAAGTAAGGCTCTGAGTACCGGGCGTGAGTCGTGCTCCGGTAGCTCAGTTGGTAGAGCACTTGCCCGCGAAAGGCAAAGGTCCCGAGTTCGAGTCTCGGTCGGGCACACAGTTTTAATCTGCCAGGAAGTTTCATATCTGTTGACAGTTTGTGTGATTATATCGTGAATTAGTCACAGGACAGGGAAATAGCAGTTTGTTGCTTTAATTTTGGATCTCAGTGTATACTGAATCGTACTGGTCCTATATCTTCATCTTCATCTACATAGATACTCCACAGCAGAGAATCTGCGGTCACTGTAGCACTACTTCGAATTTCCTTTCCTGTTACAGCCGCAAACAGACCGATGGAAAAACGACTGTTTATACGCCTCCGTAAGACCCCTAATTTATCGAATCCTATCTTCGTGGTCGTTACGCGCAACATACCTTGGCGACAGTAGAAACGCTCGGCAATCGGCCTCAAATTCCGGCTGAACAGTCCATTGAGGTACACTCGAGCTACTTTTATGTCAACAGACTTCTCTACTTTAACAACGACACGCTGTGACTCTTCAAGCTATTCGTGAAGCTGGTCGTATTTTGTTAACCATGCGATTGTGGAAATCAGTGTCGAAGGACTTCCAGAAATGATGGAATCTGCATCAGTCAGGGTAATTGAAGGAGGGTTTTGCAATTTATCAGCTTCCTGAAGGATTCGTAAAACGAATCTCTACCACTTTTGCTTTCCCTAAACTCATTTGTGTAAAAATTTGTTAAGTTGGAGAAAAACGAAGAACATATTTTTCTGCTGTTATACATGTTGCAGTTAGTTGCGCGTTGCATTCTTTACACTATTACTACTTTACTACCATTAGGAAGTCGTTTCTTAAAGTATTTGTATGGAGTGTAGCCATGTATGAAAGTGAAACGTGGACGATAAATAGTTTAGACAAGAAGATAATAGTAGCTTTCGAAATGTGGTGCTACAGAAGAATGCTGAAGATTAGATGGGTAGATCACATAACTAATGAGGAGGTATTGAATAGAATTGGGAAGAAGATGAGCTTGTGGCACAGCTTGACTAGAAGAGGGGATCGGTTGGTAGGACATGTTCTGAGACATCGAGGGATCACCAATTTAGTATTGGAGGGCAGCGTGGAGGGTAAAACTAGTAGAGGGTGACCAAGAGATGAGTACACTAAGCAGATTCAGAAGGATGTAGGCTGCAGTAGGTAATGGGAGATGAAGGAGCTTGCACAGGATAGAGTAGCAAGGGGAGCTGCATCAAACTAGTCTCAGGACTGAAGACCACCACAACAACAACAACAACAGTCGTATTTGAAGACGGAGTGCTTTTAACACGAAGCGGCTAGTATATGATACACCCTGCGATATTTAATAAACAAGAAGGTGTAATCGACACAGTTTGCGGGCAAATATACAAACGATAAAAATAATTCCAAGATTTGTTACTTTATTCTTCTGACGTTTTATGATTGAGCGAGCAAATGATAGCTTTTCAGAAAATGTGTGCCACTCATTTACATCATTTAAAATATCGTCTCTGTCGGCTTGCTGACCTTTTTTCCCTTCTTCTAAGTGTAAAGGGAAAATTCACTGAAGTAGAGAAAGGCTTACTTCACTGCTCCAACACTGTGCCAGCACAGGCGATGTAGGCGTCAAATGAAATTTTTGAAGTACCTTCGTTGGCGATGTGCGTCGCTTAATGACGCCGTCGAAGTCGCCGTAGCCGCTGCAGGAGATTGCGGAGCAGGTTCTGAGACCCTCCTCCAGATCTCCAGCCCTACCCTCTCCCTGCTCCTCCAGCAAATCTGGCCAGACGTTTTAATATACTATGCCTTTTCCTTGAAAATTGCTTTCATAAAGATCAAAGGCTCGGTCTTACTAAAACAATTCGGAACGGTGGACGAGCGAACGCCTTTTAATTAGACTCTCGTCGGTTCTTCTCATAAATATTCATCGCGCTGACCTGGTGTTAATCGCGCAGCTAATTAGCTGGGAGGGGCTGCCGGGGTGGGGAGGTGATGAACGGAATGGTGACTGCCCGGAGCGGCCAGCACGGCACGGCACGCCCACGCGTGCCACGCGCACAGTCACACACACACACAACACGCACTCACACCTGAGCGCGTGCCAGCTACTAATTTGGGAGCGCGCACGCTCCGGTGGGTCGGAGGCCGTAATTTAGGGACTCTGGCCCCGTAATGGCCGGACAGGTAACTGCCCCGCTATGCTTGGCAGTCGGTGCCATCTCCGTAACCAGCTGCACCGATACATGGTGCATACTTCTGTATACAAAGTACACCGTAAGCCTGAAAAAGTTCTGAGGCTGGATCAACCAAAGCAAAGAAAAGGTGAGATGGTGTTTTTAATAGTGCAGGTTGTGGGCTCTCTAATACATGTCAAATGATGGTGTGGTGTGGCCCTCAGCAACGTACCCTCCGAGTCAGAGTTGAGTAATTAAAAGTTTTGGCTGGTTTCGTTGTCTAGGGGCTGGGATACGTAGTAGCCTCATTACAGGCCAAATACTGCTGAGTCTACAGTATACAATAAGAATACACACATGAATAAAAAAAATGGCTCTGAGCACTATGGGACTTAACATCTGTGGTCATCATTCCCCTAGAACTTAGAACTACTTAAACCTAACCAACCTAAGGACATCACATACATCCATGCCCGAGGCAGGATTCGAACATGCGACCGTAGCGGTCACGCGGTTCCAGACTGAAGCGCTTAGAACCGCACGGCCACACCGGCTGGCTCATGAATCGAATGGTCGAAGTTATATATCGCTCGGCAATTGAGAATTGTGAATGTAACATATAAATTTATAAATGAAATATTGCGATTAAATAAAATCTGCGGGTGCTATCTTACCGACTTTAAATGATGAGTACAATAGTAGAAGTACTTTTGAGAATGCGGCATATTTCTGCAAAACACTTATTGGTGTCGATGGTCCAGCAATTAAATAAAATATAAGGTGAATAACAAGGAAACATATTCCTACTTCACGTAATTAGTTATGAACAACATAGTTTGAGAGATATTCACTTCTGAAAGCATACTATGTCTGAGACGGGTGTTACGATTAATCAAGGAAAAACCCCAGTTGGGAAATGGGGCCAAAATTAGTTGGTTACTGTCGAGTTGCAATTTACAATTTCTTTATTGATTACTTCAACCATTAAAAGTCATTTCTTTATCACTTGACCAGGAACAGATCCAAAACCTAGTACGCATAAGTGCCTTTTCAAAACAATTTACTTTACAGTTAATGGCCAAGCAATTTTACTTAAAACCGACTTTGATAAAACATTTGTAACAAATCAAAATTTTCCAAGTAATGAAATTAAAAACTTTACTTTACTGTTAATAGCCAAGCCATTTTACTTTAAACAGACTTTGATAAAGCATTTAATAACAGAATTAAAACTTTCCAAGTGCTGAAACTAAAAACCACCAATTTGCATACAATTTCGCTACCAAACATGTAGGGAGCCAATTTCCTTTAAACTTTAGCACATCAAGATATTAAATTACAAGGGCTTGCTAGCAGGGAGGCAGAACTAGCATTTTCAAAGGATGCCAGGTAGATTAAAACAATCAAAGTAAAGATACAGTCATTCACCTATTACAATAACTAACAATTTTAAAGCCACGTAATTTTAAAAACCCTCCAATGGAAGGCAAACTTAACCTTTTTAAACAGTGGCCAAAAACAATCAGAGTAAAATACAACCATTTAACATTTTACAATAACTAACAACTTAAGTACCATGTCCTGCCACTAAAATGTCCTGGGATAGAAATAATTAACCGACCGGGTGTAAGGGCGGCCACAATTGTCTCCCAAAGGATGCTCAGGCTAGAAGCGGACTAACAGACCCACAACGCCTCACATCCAGCAATCACATCGACCTTACGCGAGGCCAAGGGAGGAGGAGGAATCAAATCAGGAACCATAATCCCTACCCAAAAATACACTTCCTTCCAGGCAGTACTAATAAGAAGCTAAAAGATGACTGTCTATAATTACTCCGGCGACAGGGAAAGGAAATCCGAACGCAGCAGGCCACAAGGCAGAAAAAATGTAATCTAAAACAACAATCACTGCCCAAAATACACTTCCTACCGGGCAGTACTAATAAGAAGCGGAAAAGATCACTGTCTATAAATACACCGGCGATAGTGCCAGGAAACCCGAACGCAGGAGGCCACAAGGCAGAAATGACGCAGGTTGCACAAACCAGAATTCTTCAATTATGATCTAAACCTTTAACCAACTTAACTTGCAGTTTATCAGAGAAACAGCAGATGAACTCTGATGCAAAGGTTCCTCACACCCGACCGTGTCCACGTCGCCAGCGTACCCAACTGGGCACAGTCACGCAGCCACGCGCTCTGTCACCGGAGCCCTCGTCTTCTCTGCACCCACGGCGGTGAAATACCACTCCTCAGTTTAGGCGAGTTACTAGTCCATCATTCCCGCCTCCAGACTGAAAATTTAAAGACATCCGTTGCCCCTCCCACCAAGCAGTGACTCGCAACCAGAGCCGTGGGCCCCGGGTGCTCACAGCAAGAGCTTACAGCCTTGTGCCGTCAACTCGTCCCACTCGTCTCGCACCGCCAGGATAGACCACGCGGCTTCTCGGAACAACAGCCAACATTCCACCACCACGCCACGCCGCGGTCTCATCGTACGACATTCTCTAATTCCCGATTTTAAAAACCGACCGACCGATTCGTCACCGCTAGGCAACCAACCGACCACCCCCCCAAGGATTTTATTCCCTTACACAAGGGTAACAGGAAGCAACGGCTCGAAGATCGATAAGACCGGACACGCCGCCAGAGGGGAATCTCAACAGAAGCGTACGCAGCATAACGATAAATATGAAAGAATCAATCAAGGGTGGAATGGAAGGACTCAGAACAACCTTGACAGAGCGATATATGTTGAGAGCCGACACACGGCTCAACGTCTTCACTGCAGAAGCCACGGAAATCACACAAGAGCACAGGTCGGTACTCCGAAATGTTTCTATCCTCCGCGGCCACGCGCATACCGCTCCACACTCTACTTGTCTCTCTTGCGACCATGCGTCCGTCGCGCCGTCGACGTGTCCTGTCCCCTTCTGTTCTCCCACTTCCATCGAGTCTCCTCATTCAAGAGTGCTGTAATTGTCTAGAGCGCTCCCGCCATGTCTTCAAGCCAATGTACACTCACAAACATAAAACACTTTCGAAATACTTGATTTACATTTAAATAACTTGAAACTAAATAAATATTCCTACGTCTGGACCATAAACACGCTCCAACACACATTATTAAATACATATATAAATTAAGGAGGCATATATCAAAGGAACAGCAAGCAAAAGTAGTCCAGTAGCCTAATGTCTCTGCACTTTCTGAAACAAATAATTGACCAATTTCTTCATGAATAGCATATATCGGATATAAACAAAGACATAGACGAATAAATATATTTATAAGCATGCTGCTACCGATTTTTCGTGTAACTGTGGGGTACTTACGGCCTGACGCGATCAATAGTAATCGGCCACTTTGACCTCCAATAACTCATGTACTATTCAAGTTACATGCTCGTAATTCATACCAATTTAGGTTTACACTAATAGCTTTCAGAAGACACGTCGATCAACAACATCGGATGAATCGTTAGATTTTGGAAATCGTTGCTGGGTGTTATTCGTATAATTTACTGTCAGATACTAAACTTTAAACCAATAAAGATATTGAAAATCTGGTTGCACCGTGAGAATCGTCATGCAAATAATGGTAATGTACATGTTTCTTTTTGAGGTATCATGATTCATCTGACTATTATTAATTTCCATAGAAACTGTGAAATGTCTGCCATTAAGGTTTTCGCAAAGTCCACCATCTTTGTCACTCCCGGCGTACAAGTCTCTTTCATCGACACAGCGTCACGAAGGAATTCCCCGCCACATACTCGCTGTGCCACGTGCTGGGGCTACCCCTGTTGCTCAGCTAAAGTTCGGCACCACGTGGCCGCTGCCGGGTCCCGGCTTACCGAGTGGCCCGTGCGGCCACGCCAACTCCGAACTCAGATTATTTCCAGGGCACCACAACTCGCCCATTAAAGAAAATGGCTCTGAACACTATGGGGCTGAACATCTGAGGTCATCAGTTACCTAGAACTGAGAACTACTTAAACCCAACTAACCTAAGGACATCACACACATCCATGCCCGAGGCAGGATTCGAACCTGCGATTGCAGCGGACGCGCGGTTCCAGACTAAAGCGCCTAGAACCGCACGGCCACACCGGCCGACAACTCGCCCGTTACCTCACAAGGTGTACTACATAATCTCCCCACCCCCCTCCAACCACACTTGAGAACAACGTACAGGAAGTTCCTACAAATATGACAAATTGTGAGAAAAGTCCTTCTTTGGTCTGTTGTTCCGCTCGCGCCTCACAATAGCTTGAATGTCGGACGTGTCGTTAAAGCATTGACCCTTTATGTATAGTTTCTGCATTGTCTCGTTCTGGAAGGTTTCTGTTGATAACACCAAGTATCGTCAGCCGTGATGACTTTTTTCCAGAAAATAACTGTTCGCGTTTTTAGTTTCAATCACGTTTCAGCAGGCATTCACGCAATGATGTTTTTGGTTGGGGGTGAAGCTGTCCATGGCTGGTGTGCCCGAGTAGGTCTAGGCGCTACAGTCTGGAGCTGCGCGACCGCTACGGTCGCAGGTTCGAATCCTGACTCGGGGGGGTGAAATAAGGTGTGAAAAGTTGTATCAAAGTATTTTATTGAGAAAGCATATTTAAAGCTAAACCTTTGAGATTTGGTCTCTGGCTTCTTCGTTAGAAATAAAATAAAAAACACATGTTTCACTGTATTTGGAAAGTCAACCCCTATGGGGATGAAACAGGTCAGACTGATTCACTGACTCATAATGTCCCAGTTTGAACCGCTAAGAATAGAAACTTGAAGTTTGGAGAGGGTGTGGATCTTATACTGTAGTTATGGTTTAAGAAAGCATTGTCCAAAATTTCATTCCTAAGGGGGTGAAATAATCGTTGAAACGCCTGTTGAAGGTACACTACTGGCCATTAAAATTGCTACACCACGAAGATGACAGGCGCGAAATTTAACCGACAGGAAGAAGATGCTGTGATATGCAAATGATTAGCTTTCCAGAGCATTCACACAGGGTTGGCACCGGTGACGACACCTACAACGTGCTGACATGAGGAAAGTTTCCAACCGATTTCTCATACACAAACTGTAGTTGACCGGCGTTACCTGGTGAAACGTTGTTGTGATGCCTCGTGTAAGGAGAAGAAATGCATACCGTCACGTTCCCGACTTTGATAGAGATCGGATTGTAGCCTATGGCGATTGCAGTTTATTGTATCGCGACACTGCTGCTCGCGTTCGTCGAGATCCAATGACTGGTAGCAGCATATGGAATCGGTGGGTTCAGGAGGGTAATACGGAACGCCGTGCTAGATCCCAACGGCCTCGTATCACTAGCAGTCGAGATGACAGGCATCTTATCTGCATGGCTGAAACGGATCGTGCAGCCACGTCTCGATCCCTGAGTCAACAGATGGGGACGTTTGCAAGACAACAACCATCTGCACGAACAGTTCGACGACGTTTGCAGCAGCATAGACTATCAGGTCGGAGACCATGGCTGCGGTTACCCTTGACACTGCATCACAGACAGGAACACCTGTGATGGTGTACTCAACGACGAACCTGGGTACACGAATGGCAAAACGTCATTTTTTCGGATGAATCCAGGTTCGGTGTACAGCATCATGATGGTCGCATCCGTGTTTGGCGACATCGCGGTGAACGCACATCTAGAGCGTGTATTCGTCATCGCCATACTGGCATATCACCCGGCTTGATGATATGGGGTGCCTTTGGTTACACGTCTCGGTCACCTCTTGTTCGCATTGATGGCACTTTGAACAGTGGACGTTACATTTCAAATGTGTTACAACCTGTGGCTCTACTATTAATTCGATTCCTGCGAAACCCTACATTTCAGCAGGATAAAGCACGACCGAATGTTTCGGGTCCTGTACGGGCCTTTCCGGATACAGAAAATGTTCAACTGCTGCCCTGGGCAGCACATTCTCCAAATCTCTTACCAATTAAAAACGACTGTCAACGGTGGCCGAGCAACTGGCTCGTCACAATACGCCAGTCACTACTCTTGTTGAACTGTGGTATCGTGTTGAAGCTGCATGGGCAGCTGTACCTGTACGTGCCATCCAAGCTCTGACTCAATGACCAGGCGTATCAAGGCCGTTATTACGGCCAGAGTGGGTCGTTCAGGGTACTGATTTCACAAGATCTATGCACCAAAATTGCGTGAAAATGCGATTACATGTTAGTTCTCGTATAATATATTTGTCCATTTGTCATCTGCATTTCTTCTTAGTGTAGCAGTTTTAATGGCCAGTAGTGTATGTCGCTAAGGGAATTTTGAAGCTAGAATTATAAATGTTTCAGCATTTCTGGAAATGGCTGATTTTAGATGCCAAATTTGAAGACGTAGTGCTGCTGGTATCTTCGTCATCGGCTGTTATTTTCCGTTGTCGTACCATTGGTCGGGCGGAAGGGAATTGATTTGGCTATTGGCCAGTCCTTCAGCCGTCCCTGGGCTGCAGTCCAGCGTATAAAGTTGTCGGACAGCACAGGAAACTGCTTTCTCTGATGGGGATATTGGAAAGTACGTTCAACGCTTCCATGGATTTCTAAGCCAGACCAGCAACTATGTAGAAAAGTAGCTAACTGTTTCAAATGAAACTGTCTCGTTTTTCACTGTTATTTCCATTTCGCTATCGATAGTACCTTACTTTCCGAATAGTCCTCGTAGAATCCATATAATACAAGTGACTTATTAAAGGAAACAGTGTCGTATTTATCTCGTCGCTCAACGTCCATAGTGTGTACTACTGAATGATCTCTCAAAGCTACATTTTGCCTTTCTCTGGGTGCTTGTCCACCCCTTGCAGGTTCGACGTGGACAAAAAAAGCACGTCGGAGCCACTGCTGGTAATGCCGTGCGAGGGAAGAAGGGGAACGACCGGCGGTCAGGGCTGCAGCACAAAGCGGAGGCGAAGAGGTCGCCGCCAAGCCGATGACAAAAGCGGCTGCCCAGCGCAGTCCTCGACGGCGGGCGGCCACCGCGTGCCGCACTTCCGAAGGGGACAGGGGAAGACAGGTGAACGGACTGAGGCGGCACCAACACCGTCGGCTCAAAGACCCTTTTAAGCGAACGACTTTCCTGTCCAATTGACTGTTTGTCTTGGGTGTGAGTCATACGCGAGCGTGTCGACTAGGGGGATACTGTAGTGGTAAGCCCACTTGCCTAGTGAGCAGTAGATGCTAGGTCGAATCCCAGCCTTGAAACAAATTTTGATTCGTAGCTTCAGTCTCCACACATACATGATGCATATTTGGGATTAGAAAAGTCGCTGGAACAATATGGTTTCCTTTGATTAAAGCACCTGTGCCGGAGTTTCAGGTAGGATCCCCCGTTTCGTTCAGTATTGAGGGGCTATTCCAATAGAGTCTGAGAGCACCTGAAGTGTTGTTCGAATTTAGGGGGAATACGGCGTGGACTGTGACGTGAATAGGAATGTGGGGAATTGTGCTAGCGTAGTCCGTAGAGTCGTGCAAAACCAGTTTGCTGGGGTGGCGTAGTGGTAATAGATCTAGATTTGCCGAGTGAGCAGGACATCTGGGTTCGAAGCTCGGCTTTGGTATCAATTTTCGTTACACCTTACTTCAGTCTGTTAAAATACTTTTACTGAGTGCACATGAGCAGATTGGTTCAATTGTCTCTGAGCACTATGGGACTTAACATCTGAGGTCATCAGTCCCCTAGAACTTAGAACTACTTAAACCTAACTAACCTAAGGACATCTCACACATCCATGCCCAAGGCAGGATTCGAACCTGCGACCGTAGCGGTCGCGCGGTTCCAGACTGAAGAGCCTAGAACCGCTCGGCCACTCCGGCCGGCGCACATGAGCAGAAAAAGAGGTGTATTATCGTGTGATTTTAGACTTTTCTGTGTATGACGATTTCGAAACATTCTCTCGTCTTCAGCCCAGTGGCGTCTTCCGGCTATTGCGATGTTTCGGTAAGCTGACTTGTAGCCAGCTTCTGGCGGTCTGTATGGCTGATTTGTCTTCCACTGGGCAGCATCGACAACACTACCATTGGCCGATTTAACTGACAATCTGAAGGCTGCTGTTGACGAAACTTGTGGAGGGGGGCGGCGGTTCTGTTCAAGTCTGGACGACCGTGGATGGTGAGGAGAAGTGGTCCCAATTTTCCCTCTTTTGGTGAAGCACATTGACGTTACTCCTGTGATCATGGTACGAGGATCCATTGGGGATGACTTCAGGTCATTGTTGGCACTGACGAGGGAAGTCTGACGGGACACTACTGTGGTGCCAAAGTTCTCGTCTACACGTGGCACGTGCACTGGTGTCCAAAATTAAAGCAACGAACGAAAATTTTGTAAGGTTGCGTCAATTTTACCACGTAACAATGTAAACAGCTGATACTAAAGCAGAATCAATGTAAAGCGCACAGCGCGTAAACAGCTGCTACATGCGTAACAGTAAACAAAAATGTTCTTCGTTTTTTTCCATCTTAACGGATCCCCACACAAATTCCGGCAATTGGTTAATGTGTTCAGCATGGAATGTTACAACCTCTGGCAGCAATACAGGCCTGACAATGACGGGGCATGCTGCAAGTGATATCGTGAGTCTCATGTTGAGGCAATAACGCCAGTTCTTCCCGCAGAGCTGCTCGCAGGTCTTGGAGAATGACTGGTGGATGCCGACGCGATGCATCCTGTCTC
The DNA here is from genome assembly GCF_023864345.2 of Schistocerca serialis cubense. NCBI lineage: Eukaryota > Metazoa > Arthropoda > Insecta > Orthoptera > Acrididae > Schistocerca > Schistocerca serialis. The sequence continues at coordinate 445,145,911 of NC_064645.1, forward strand.
CCTATCGCATGCTCTATGGGAATCAAATCGGGAGAGCGAGCAGGTCACGCCATGCATGCAGTATTTTCCATTTGCAAGAAAACATCAACCACCCGAGCTTTGTGAGGTCGAACATTATCGTCCATCAAAACGAAGTCTGGTCCCAGACCACGTCACAACAACTGCATATGAGGTCTCAAGATCTCATCGCAATACCTGACAGCAGTTAAACCTCACCGATTCACCATACAATTTCATGAAGAGGTGTTCGAGTGGACAACATAATCCCTGTCCCCATCATTAAGGATCCTCCTCGATATCGGTCTCTTTCGATAATGTTTGGATTCCGAAGTCGTTTTCCACTTTACCTCCGCGAAAAGAACATCTTCGATCGTACAGGTGGCATATTGACATCTCCACTCTAGACGTTTCTTTCTGTAAAGGCGCATCAGAAGTACACGTACAGAAGCTCTCCGACAGTAAAAGCTACTCTTCCGAAGCCATTTGTACACCGTTTGTCTCCATAAAACAATTCCAGTGCCTGCAGCAATGTCGTATGACAGTTGCCGTGCAGTACTAAGGCAGTACCGTCGTCCCCTTACGGGCAAATAATTATCTTCTCTTTCTGATATCAGACGTGGTCGGCCATGATTGTACTGTTTCGGTTTCTGTAAATTGTCCCCACGTCCGAGAAACAACAGAATGATACACATTAAGCCTTCGGGTCACATTAATTCGCGACTGTCCTGCTTCAATTCTTCTTGTGGCTCTCCACCCCAGAGAGTCTGGTAGGCGTCTTCTTTGTGCCATATGCACCATCTCTGACTGTGTACACGGCGACTGTGGATGTGAGACTTCTCTGCAAACACTACTCCGTTTAACAGGTGCCCTGACGTCATCGTTGACGTGGTCGTCCATTGGACGGAATGCCATCCTCCATGCAGTACACGACTGTACGGGCATCTGTTGACATTTTGTATGATTACACCGTGAAGTAGACACAACACGGGGAAGTAACGATTATTTGCTTTAATTTTGGACACTAGTGTATATCTATGAATTGTCTACGTGATACTGAGGACTCCTGTGGCCAGAAAGATTCCCCTGTCTTTCCCCATCAGAACATGTGTGCAACAAGTCAACAGGGTCAGTACCCTGGATATCAAGGACCAGTTACAAAAACTGCGGTTCAGCTTGCCTCACGACAGGATAAAACGCCTCTATGGCATCTTTGCCAACAGAATCAGTGCATGCATCAAGGGCAGAAAGTGTGCAGCGACATACTGATAAATGTACTCACATTGCCACGTTCCACGTAAATCTGACTCCAGTTCGTAATCAATGACATAACATCAGATACCTTCTCAACCTACGAAGGTTGTTTTCGTTTCCTTCTCTCCGTTGTGAATGTGTTGCGTTATGTGACACGCAGATAATGTGTACGATGGCATCCAAACACGTTTTCTTGTTGCTTCCATTTTCGTCAAGCATCGGAGTTGTCAACATTCTTCTGAAGCACCACAATTCAATCCTTCTCTCCTCATTTTGTCTGAACTGCGTATCGTTCATGTTTCACTTACGTACGAGACTACTCATGACAGAAGTCGTCTTGCTGCTAGCAGTGCCAATCACAGAAAAAATCTCCCAAGTCAAGGACCGACTACTCTGAAGCTCTCAATTGCCCGCACTTTAATGCTTGCATGGCCCTGTTCCTCACTGCTCGATGTTAGCAGCGAGGTTGCAGGGAAGTAGGCTAAGGTTATGAGAAAATCCGTCAACGGGGTAAGTAGAGAACTCGGTTCCGTAAAGAACTGAGAAGGAAAGTGGCTTCGCCCACCTGAAAGAAATATGTGATTTAAAGAATTCCTCCGGCAGGGATGGTCGAGCGGTTCTAGGCGCTACAATCTGGAACCTCGCGACCGCTACGGTCACAGGTTCGAATCCTGTCTCGGGCATGGATGTGTGTGATGTCCTTAGGTTAGGTAGGTTTAAGTAGTTCTAAGTTTTAGGGGACTGACCTCATAAGTTAAGTCTCTTAGTGATCAGAGCCATTTGAACCATTTTTAAAGAATTCTTGGAAAACCTAAATTTGGATGGCTTCTTGGAGGTTTGAACTGCCATTTTCATGAAAGTTATTCATTGTGCCTAACTACTACACCACCTCACATAGTAATTCTACTTACAAGCCTTAGTCAAGAAATCATTTTGTGTAGTGATGATGATGATGATGATGATGATGATGAGGTCCCATACTCCGAGGAGCGCAGGGTACGATGCGGGAGTACTGCTGTACCAGGCAAGGTCGTGGCGGAGGTGGTTTTCCATCGCCTTCCTCCGACCGTAATGGGGATGAATGATGATGATGAAGAGACGAGATTAATCCCATTCATAGACAAAGCCATACAGAGGGCGTCGCGGGACGGGGCACAAGCACAGAGGAAACACAAAACCTGACAAGAAGAGAGAGAGAGAAAGAGAGAGAGAGATAGGGAGAGAGATACAGAAAAGGGGAGAATTAAACTAAAGCAAGACGATTTTAGGAATTAACCGCTTGGTGTAACATAATTCTCTTACCCCTTCATGTTGCTATCTCCTGCCTACCTGATGACGCTTTTGACTTGGCCTGTGGTTGTAAGCGCACACTTGTGTCACGGTGTCATTTCATCCAGATAACAGCTTCAACACTCGACTACTACCGAACATACGTCTATCACTAACATAGTTCATGTGGCAACAGTGTTCGGCGTTCACACAGCTGCTGCCTACAAAACTCACTCATGTTCAACAGTGGAGTTCTTGATGCCACTTCGCTACGGTATTGAAGGCTCCCAAAGGTCAGCGAGCGGGTTCTGGCGTAAATTTGCTATTTAATCTGTAGTTCCTGATTTTTACTTCAAAGTATTTGATATAAGTCAAATGAAAACAGCCCTCTCATATATCATAACGTACAGGGTGACAATTATTGAACTACGTGAATAAACGTGAATTAGTTGCAAACGACTGAGCGCACACACTTTATACGACATATAAACGTCGGTACAGACATCACTACAGATATTCGGATATTAGTTATGACATGTTCGATATGCCTGCCATCATTGACGATGAAGTGGGCCGGACGGATATCGAAATTCTGGATGACCCGCTGAAGTGTCGGAGCATTGATGCTGTCGATTACCTCTTGAAGAGCAGTTTCCAGCTCAGCAATGGTTTTGGGGTTATTGCTGTACACCTTGTCTTTAATATAGCACCAGAAAAAGAAGTGGAATCTGTTCAAATTCGGAGAATATGGCGATCAATCGAGGCCCATGCCAGTGGCCTCCGAATACCACAGAGCTAGCATGCGGTCTCTAGAGTGCTCCTCCAGGACATCAAAAACTCTCCTGTTTCGATGGAGTGGACCTCCGACTTGCATGAACCACATCTTGTCCAAATCAGTGTCACTTTTGATAACGGCGAGAAAATCATCTTCCAAAACCTTCACGTACCGTTCGGTAGTCACCGTGCCAAAAGGGCCTATCGCACTGATTATTACGTGACTGGACACTGCACACCACACAGTCAGCCGCTGAGGGTGAAGAGACTTCTCGATCGTGAAATGTGGTTTCTCAGTCCCCCAAATGCTCCAGTTTTGCTTATCGACGAACCCATCCGATTGAAAGGAGCTTCGTCGCTAAACCAAACGATATTCACATCACACTAATTTCCATCATGCACGGCGGCCAACCATGCTGTTTGAACGTCCTAACGCAAGCAGTTCAGAAGTATGACTATTTTATTTATTTATTTAAATGTCAAGTTCAGTAGGACCAAATTGAGGAGCAAATCTCCAAGGTCATGGAACGTGTCAGTACATGAACTTACAACATAAGAAGTAATAATACATAAAAATAAATGTCCATGAACCTGAAAGAAAATCAGTCCATAAGTTTAAGCAAACGCTATCAGCAACACAATGAGAATTATCTTAATTTTTCAAGGAACTCCTCGACAGAATAGAAGGAGTGACCCATGAGGAAACTCTTCAGTTTCCATTTGAAAGCGCGTGGATTACTGCTAAGATTTTTTAATTCGAGTGGCAGCTTATTGAAAATGGATGCAGCAGTATACTGCACACCTTTTTGCACAAGAGTTAAGGAAGTCCGATCCAAATGGAGGTTTAATTTCTACAGTGTATTAACCGAGTGAAAGCTGCTTATTGTTGGAAATAAACTAATATTGGTAACAAGAAACAACAATAAGGAATATACATATTGAGAGGCCAGTGTCAAAATACCCAGACTCGTGAAAAGAGGTCGACAAGAGATTCGTGAACTCACACCATTTATTGCCCCAACCGCCCGTTTCTGAGCCAAAAATATCATTCTAGAACGGGAAGAGTTACCTCAAAACATAACACCATACGACGTAAGTGAATGAAAATAAGCAAAGTGGACTAATTTACGTGTCGAAATATCACTCACTTTCGATACCGTTCGAATAGTGAAAATGACAGTATTAAGTCTTTGAACAAGATCCTGAACGTGGGTTTTCCACGACAGCTTACTATCTATCTGAACACCTAGGAATTTGAACTGTTCAGTTTCACTAATCATATGACCGTTCTGTGAGATTAAAACGTCAGGTTTTGTTGAATTGTGTGTTAGGAACTGTAAAAACTGAGTCTTACTGTGATTTAACGTTAGTTTATTTTCTACAAGCCATGAACTGAGGTCATGTACTGCTCTACTTGAAACCGAGTCAGTGTCGCACACAACATCCTTTACTACCAAGCTAGTGTCATCAGCAAACAGAAATATTTTAGAGTTACCCATAATACTAGAGGGCATATCATTTATATAAATGAGGAACAGGAGCGGCCCCAACACTGATCCCTGGGGCACCCCTCACTTGACAGTATCCCACTCAGATCCCACATCACTGCCGTTATCAACATTGTGAATAAAGACATTTTGCTGCCTGTTGCTAAAGTAGGAGGTGAACCAATTGTGAGCTACTCCCCTTATTCCGTAATGGTCCAACTTCTGGAGCAATATTGTGTGATCAACACAGTCAAATGCCTTTGTTAAATCAAAAAATACGCCAAGCGTTCGAAACTTTTTGTTTAGCCCATACAGTACCTCAGAGAGAAAAGAGAATATAGCATTTTCAGTTGTCAAACGACTTCTAAAGCCAAACTGTACATTTGATAGCAATTGGTTTGATATAAAATGGTCAATTAACCTTACATACACAACCTTTTAGATAACTTTCAAACACTGATGGCATAGAAATAGGTATAAAATTATCTACATTATCCCTTTCTCCCTTTTTATAAAGCGGCTTTACTACTGAGTACCTAAATCGCTCAGGAAACTGACCATTCCTAAAGGAAAAATTACAAAATGGCTAAATACAAGGCTAACATTTGCAGCACAGTTCTTTAATATTCTACTAGACACTCCATCATAACCATGAGAGTCCTTAGTCTTCAGTGATTTGATTATTGTCCCAATCTCCCTCTTGTCTGTATAACAGAGGAGTATTTCAGACGCCAATTTCGAAAAGGCATTTGCTAAGAAATTTATATGATTTCCTGTAGATACTAAATTTTTATTTAATTTACCAGCAATGCTCAGAAAATGGTTGTTAAATACTGTACATATATCTGATTTATCAGTAACAGAAATATTATTATTGCAAACTGACTTTATATCATCAACCTTGTGCTGCTGACCAGACACTTCCTTCACAGCTGACCATATGGCTTCAATTTTATCCTGTGAATTAGCTATTCTATTTGCATACCACATAGATTTTGCCTTGCTAATAACATTTTTAAGCACCTTACAATACTGTTTGTAATGGGCTACTGTAGCTTGATTGTGACTACTTCTAACATTTTGATATAATTCCCGCTTTGTTCTACATGATATCCTTATCCCACTAGTCAGGCAACCGGGCTGTCCATTACTGCTAGTACCCCGTTTAGAATGTTCTAATGGAAAGCAACTCTCAAAGAGCATGAGAAATGTGTTATGGAAAGCATTGTATTTATCATCTATATTATCGGCACTATAAACATCTTGCCACTCTTGTTCCTTGACAAGTTTTGAAAAACTCTCTATTGCTGTAGGATCAACTTTCCTACGTAGTTTGTAATTAAATAAGACATTGGTTAGAGTACAAAAACCTTTTAGTGTTAAAATTTGTGCATCATGGTCTGAATGGCCATTCACCCTCTTACTAACAGAACGCCCATCTAGTAATGAAGAATGAATAAAAATATTGTCTATGACTGTGCTACTGTTCCCCTGCACCCTAGTTGGAAAAAACACAGTTTGCATCAGATCATATGAATTTAGAAGATCTACCAACATCCTTTTTCTTGCACAATCATGTACAAAATTAATATTGAAGTCACCACATAGAACTACTTTCTGGTACTTCCTACAAAGTGAATCAAGAACCCTCTCTAGCTTAAGCAAAAATGCTCTGAAGTCGGAGTTAGGGGACCTATAAACAACAGCAATTAGAAGTTTAGTTTCACTAAATTCAACTAATGCTGCACACCTTTCAAATATCTGTTCAGTGCAGTGTCATGATATTCTATGGACTAAAATGAAATACAGTTTTTTACGTACAGAGCCACTACCCCACCCCACAACGAACTCCTTGAGAAACAGCCAGTTATCTGTAGCCTGGTAAAGGAAGCCTCTGAATTATCAAATTATTTAAGTGGTGTTCTGATATACCAATAATTTCAGATTTAACACCTATTAGCAGTTCACTAACTTTATCTCTAATACCTCTTATATTTTGATAAAATATGCTAATTCCTTCTCTACTTGGAAACATTACATCCTCTGGAGGTGCGCCCTTAGTTAGAGGCACTTCCTTTAAGCAGGTATACCTATCAGCTGACTTCAGTCTAAGAAAGGTGCAGCTCTAGCACCAACTACTATAGGAATTCTTCCATGAGTGATACCATTACCACCACCACCCACTACACTGTCACCTATAAGCTTAGCCAGCCTCCCATTCCCATACCTATTGAGGTGCAGGCCATGTCTAGTGAAACTCCATCTACTGATAGACCCAACTGGCACCACTGAGATGTGATCCATGCCCTCCGCCATCAGTGCCCTCCCCAGCCCTACATTAACGCGCCTAACAGCCGCTTTAAGGTGAGGCCGATCATGACGCTGAAACAGTTGCACGAAATGCACAGTAGTACCACCAGTTTGAGTAGCTATCTTAGCCAAGTCACCACTGACATCATATTCCCCGTCCCTATCGAGACTGTTCCCTGCTCCACCCACTATCACTATCTGATCCTCTTTCGTAAATTTCTTACATAACTCCCCTATGCTTTCAGTCACCTGAGCCAACCCTGCACTAGGCTTTATTTCAAATAGTTCAATAATTGTCACACTGTATATCGGGAAACACTTAAATGAAAGACCTGTATGTGATTTTGGAAAGAAAGATCCTCAATTGATAGTGATGTTAAATGTAAAGGAGTCATTGGAACAGCACAGTAAGTTATTGAAATATCTGCTTTCAAGCACCACGTGAAAGAGCTGATGAAGAACAGTGTCAGTGTTCCCGATTTGGATATTAAGAAGGGTTTAGACTGCAGTAAGAGCAGTTTCTCAAAAAAAAAAAAAATAGTATCAAGGATATTTCTTGTGGGATCCTGCCAAGTCGTCGCGTATATGGTACCTAACGGATGCTTCGTTCACGGAATGCTATAAAATAATTGAAGCAAATAACATTAATAGCTTTTATTAGAAATAAGAAGAAAGAAAGCAGGTGTTGACAGATATGAAAATTACCGAACTATCAGTTTAATACGTCACGACGGCAAAATACTAACGCAAATTCTTTACAGACGAATGGAAAACTAGTAGAAGCCGACTTCGGGGAAGATCAGTTTGGATTACGCAGAAATATTGGAACACGTAAGGCAATACTGACCCTACGGCTTAGAAGCTAGATTAGGGAAAGGTAAACCTACGTTTCTAGCATTTCTAGACTTAAAGAAAGCTTTTGACAATGTTGAGTGGAATACTCTCTTTCAAATTCTGAAGGTGGCAGGGGTAAAATACAGGGAGCGAAAGGCTATTTACAGTTTGTATAGAAACCAAATGGCCGTTATAAGAGGGGCATGAAAGGGAAGCAGTGGTTGGGAAGGGAATGAGACAGGGTTGTAGCCTCTCTCCGATTTTATTCAATCTGTATATTGAGCAAGCAGTAAAGGAAACAAAAGAAAAATTCGAAGTAGGTATTAAAATCAATGGAGAAGAAATAAAAATTTTGAGGTGTGCCGATGACAGTGTAATTCTATAAGAGACAGCAAAGGACTTGCAAAAGCAGTTGAACGGAATGGATAGTGTCTTGAAAGGAGGATATAAGATGATCATCAACAAAAGCAAAACGAGGATAATGGAATGTAGTGGAATTAAGTCGGGTGATGCTGAGTGTATTAGATTAGGGAATGAGGCACTTAAAGTAGTAAAGGAGTTTTGCTATTTGGGGAGCAAAATAACTGATGATAGTCGAAGTAGAGATGATATGAAATGTAGACTGGCAATGGCAAGGAAAGAGCTTCTGAAGAAGAGAAATTTGTTAACATCGATTACAGATTTAAGCGTCAGGAAGTCGTTTCTGAAAGTATTTCTACGGAGTGTAGCCATGAATGGAAGTGAAACATGGACAATAAATAGCTTAGACAAGAAGAGAATAGAAGCTATCGAAATGTAGTGCTACAGAAGAATGCTGAAGATTAGATGGGTAGATCACATAATTAATAAGGAGGTATTGAATAGGATTGGGGAGAAGAGAAGTTTGTGGCACAACTTGACTAGAAGAAGGGATCGATTGGTAGGACATGTTCTGAGGCATCAAGGGATCACCTATTTAGTATTGGAGGGCAGCGTGGAGTGTAAATATCGTAGAGGGAGACCAAGAGATGAATACACCAAGCAGACTCAGAAGGATGTAGGTTGCAGTAGGTACTGGGAGATGAAGAATCTTGCACAGGATAGAGTAGCATGGAGAGCTGCATCAAACCAGTCTCAGGACTGAAGACCACAACAACAACTGGCAATACTTAACTGAGTATTTACAGTGGTGTCGCAAGCAACATAAATCCGAGTCCTTTGCTGTATACGAAGTTCATGCGAATTTGACACACAGTTGATGGACCACTAATAACTGTTATCGTAGCGCTCTCTTCTAGGCCTGGCCGTATTCTGTCCGAATACTGAGCTGATACTGAGCGGCCGAGGCTGACAGGAGCGGCGCTTATATTCTCATCTTGTAGAGGCAGCTCTTGTCGTGACGCGGTTCGAATCAGCGCACTATTGGCCGTCGTCGTTTCACTGCCTTCTCTACTCCTGCGTGATTCATCTTCTTTCTGCCGCTTGAGGTTCCTCCAGAACTTGTTTGATAGCTCCAGTGACTGTAGCAGCTGGTGAATGACGTTTCACCAAATTAAAGTAGATATAAAACTACACTACTGGCCATTAAAATTGCTACACCAAGAAGGAATGCAGATAATAAACGGGTATTCATTGGACAAATGTATTATACTAGGACTGATATGTGATTACATTTTCAAGCAATTTGGGTGCATACATTCTGAGAAATCAGTACCCAGAAGAACCATCTCTGGCCTTAATACGGGCCTAGATACGCCTGGGCATTGAGTCAAATAGAGATTGGATGGCGTGTACAGGTACAGCTGCCCATGCAGCTTCAACACGATACCACAGTTCATCAAGAGTAGTGACTGGTGTATTGCGACGAGCCAGTTGTTCGGCCACCATTGACCAGACGTTTTCAATTGGTGAGAGATCTGGAGAATGTGCTGGCCAGGGCAGCAGTCGAAAATTTTCTGTATAAAGAAACCTGTATCAAGGACCTGCAACATGCGGTCGTTCATTATCCTGGTGAAATGCAGGGTTTCGCAGGGATCAAATGAAGGGTAGAGCCATGGGTCGTAACACATCTGAAATGTAACGTCCACTGTTGAAAGGGCCGTCAATGCGAACGAGAGGTGACCGAGACGTGTAACCAATGGCACCACATACCATCACGCCGGCTGATACGCCAGTATAGCGATGACGAATACATGCTTCCAATGTGCGTTCACCGCGATGTCGCCAAACACGGATGCGACCATCATGATGCTGTAAACAGAACCTGGATTCATCTGAAAAAATTACGTTTTGCCATTCGTGCACCCAGGTTAGTCGTTGAGTACACCATCGCAGGCGCTCCTGTCTGTGATGCAGCGTCAAGGGTAACCGCAGCTATGGTCTCCGAGCTGATAGTACATGCTGCTGCAAACGTCGTCGAGCTGTTCGTGCAGATGATTGTTGTCTTGCAAACGTCCCCATCTGTTGATTCAGGAATCGAGACGTGGCTGCACGATCCGCTACAGCCATGCTGATAAGACGTCTGTCATCTCGATTGCTTGTGGTACGAGGCCGTTGGGATCCAGCACGGCGTTCCGTATTACCCTCCTGAACCTACCAATTCCATATGCTGCTAGCAGTCATGGGATCTCGACCAACGCGAGCAGCAATGTCGCGATACGACAAACCGCAAGAGCGATAGGCTACAATCCGACCTCTATCAAACTCGGAAACGTGATGGTACGCATTTCTCCTCCTTACACGAGGCATCACAACAACCTTTCACCAGGCAATGCCGGCCAACTGCTGTTTATGTATGAGAAATCGGATGGAAACTGTCCTCAAGTCAGTTTGTACGTGTCGCCACCGACGCCAACCTTGTGCGAATACTCTGAAAAGCTAATCATTTGCATATCACAGCATCTTCTTCCTGTCGGTTAAATTTCGCGTCTGTAGCACGTCATCTTTGTGGTGTAACAATTTTAATGGCCAGTAGTGAACTTAATATCGAGTATGCGTGAAATCATTCTGCCAAATTTTGTTATCTCATCGATAGAAGACAACACGGTTGCAAAATTTAACTTCAATAACAAAATTAATGAGTTACGTCCTCTCTAAGCAAGAAAATGCCTAGTAAAAGTATAATAAAACCCAATTCCTGGAGACGGCCGAGGTGGTCGAGCGGTTCTAGGCGCTACAGTCTGGAACAGCGCCACCGCTACTGTCGCATGTTCGAATCCTGCCTCGGGCATGGACGTGTGTGATGTCCTTAGGTTGGTTAGGTTTAAGTAGTTCTAAGTTCTAGGGGACTGATGACCTCAGAATTTCAGTCCCATAGTGCTCAGAGCCATTTTTGAACAATTCCTGGACAGGCGTACTTTCTCATCTCTTAGGTGTATCCCCTTTTTCTTTTGTTTATAACTAAGTGCCCTGCATTGCCTGGTCATATATTTATTCCAAGGTTCTGTTTGTCCATCGTCGCCTTTCCCCTCTCTCTGTCTACGTCTTCCTCCACCCCATCTTTGTCCACCTCATCCCATCGCCACACACTCTCTCTCTCTCTCTCTCTCTCTTCCTGTGCTTCTCTCTGTCCATCTCTTTCTCCCTCCTCTCTCTGTCCGTCTCTCCCTCTCCCTCTCTCTGTCAATCTCCTACCTTCCCCCCTGCCCAACCTGTGCCTGTATCCTCTTTCCCTCTCGCTGCCTGTCCATCTACCCCTTCCCCTTTCTCTTCTTTATCATGCTCACTCCATAGAAGGCTCTTGGTTCATAGCAACACAGTGTTTTTCTTCAGATTGTAATAAATATCTGTACCGAATTCGGTTAAAATTGTTCCATGGTTGTTTGGATCGGCTTTTTATCTGTGGCTTTGCCCGCTGAGGCACGTCTCAAATATATTTCACATATATTTAACAAATTTCGCCCGTATTTGTACACATATTCCATATACATCTCTAGCGAATTTTATCCTACCGTTTCATTTTCATGCAGCCCAGTGTGTATGATATGGTATCTCCCGAACTATATGCTGCACAAATGATAGAATTTTGCAGATACGTACAGCCAGTGCTATATGTGGCTACTGGCTATGAAGTGTGTTGTGAATAGAGTTTGTGGTAAGGAAGTAATAAACTAAAGAGTCATGTACGATACGGTAGTGGTTATGAACTATGTATCTTACAATAATATATTTTTTTGTAGGTAAATTCAGCGGCGTATATGTGGACACTGTGTGCAAAATGTGTTGCGGATATAGTTAATAGTAAAGAGGTAATAAATTAAAATGTCATACATGATGTGGCAGTTTTTCACGCATTTGTGTATTTGACGTCACATCTTCTGAACTGTATGTTGTACAATGAAATATTTCCGCAAGTACATTCAGCGAAAAGTGTTTCGAATAGAGTTAGTAGCAACTATATAACAAATTGAATTGGCATTGCATGATTTGACAGTTTTTCATGTGTCTTACTGTTTCTGACATCATATCTCCTAAATTATGTGTTGTATAATGATGTAATTTTTGTGCTACGCTTAGCGGCATATGTGAACATCGTCTGCAAAATGCATTGCGAAAAATTGCTAGTAAAGAAGTAATAAATTAAAACGTCGTGCTTAATGTCGCATTTTTTCTGCGCCAACAGTGAAAATGTAAGCGACAAACTTGATTCCTTTCATCATTTTCTCGAGTTGTCAGCGAGAAAAAGCTTCGTAAACGTTAGAAATTATGTGTGAATTTTGTTGTTATAAATGCGCTCACTCTGAGATACTGGATGATTAAGGTGTGGGTATTCAGGCGTCATGGGCTACACTTATTTTTCACCTCTGTCCTTTTGATAGGTAGGTGAGTCATAGCCCACAGCCTTGATTTGCATGCGGTAAGTGACATTTTCACCATGTCTGGTTGAGATCGATCCAGTAGTTTGGGAGGAAAAGTCTAACGTATGAAGTCAAACACATACATACATACATATATGTAGATACATTTTTATAATATGTATAATTAGCAATTTGTGCACTATTAATAATTTATTAGAGACAAAATTTTATTTAATATACATCATACTTAAGCCATTGTATAGAAGCTGCACTAAACAATAAGATATGGATTTTGGTTTACTTTCAGTTTTCTTAGAAAGTTTGTGGAACTTGTAATTTTACTACTACGATGATAAAGTTAATCTTTTATGTGCAACATATTATGTAAGTATAGTTCATATATGTAGTATTTTTGAATAAAGTGTCGTTCAGTTTAAATCTACTAACAGATCTATAAAAGAACTTGTAAATCTGTATAATACTTGTTAGCTTTATAGGAGGGAAGAGTGGGGGGAGGGGGGGGTCTCAGCTTTGGTGGGTTTGCTAGTGGCGCAGGATTATATCATTACGACCCAGGGTGAAAGTAAATGGAACGTACGTATGACAATCATAACATCGACAATAGCAAAAATTTGACAAGACGATTGGAAGGTAACGTTCTTGAGAACGATGCATCCCATTTTGCAAGAATGTATCTTTTGTGTGAATGAAAGAGGATAGAAATTTGGGGTAGAATTTTAATGGTTCGTATCTAGGTTGGACGAACTGTACAGTTATAAAGTGGTAGAGAGGCAGGAGAGAGCGTACTTCCGTTACCTCGACAAACAGACAGTAATCGAGGAAGCTGGATTTCAGTCGACTGAAGGTGTTGCAATTAGAAATGGTGCCAAACTTTGAGAAAGTAGACTCGACAGCGGAAGGGCTGTGTGGCAATTGCCGGTGGAAGAAAGACTTGGGCAATTAGGGAAACTCTCAAAGTGTAATTACTCGAGATAAAAAATAAAGTTTGAGCGTCGAGTTAAAAAAAAGTACAATCGGAGAAGGGAGTTTTTGTGGTGGAGACTGTGTACCCGTAAATTTTCTTTTTTATTCAGACGTAATTATCGAGCACAATAAGAAAAATTCTTTAAAGGACTTACGGAGTGCATCATATCACATCTCACTGTAAGTCAGATAATAAATAGTAATACAGAGATGTGAACAGGACCATCCGAAGATACAGAGTAAAATGACGGGTCACTGTTAGTTCTGCCATATAATGAGACTGTGACACACAAATAAAGGACATTTACTTCTGGTTCGTAGATTATAGTATGGCTTTGGGAAATATAGAATATACACAAAATGTAATGCAGAGTGAGTCATCTAAAACTTGCACAGCAAACTTTGTGGAAATGGAACGTGCTACTGATATGCAGTTTTCGCAGAACGGATTGGTAGTCAGGGGCTCGTATTGTTAGCCAGTCAACCGATTGTAACAATACGTAGAAAGTGTACATTTGTGCAAACATACACTTTTTTAAAGGGAACAATGTCTATTCACATTAACGAACAAAAAGTTGGGAAAATTAGAATGCCTGTGATGTTTGTTGCAGGATTATAGTGCGAGCCATTTACAAGATATCGTATTTCCAGTAGTTTCCACACTGACACTTGTTTGCGTCATTCAGTAGGCTACGAGTGGACGATGGGGTTTATCTGTGCAGAAAGACTCGACATTCTCATAGTGTATAGAGAGTGTAGGAAGAATGCAGTTCGTTCTTGTACGGGGTACGCGGCAAGATGTCCCAACAGACGACAACCGTCTGGGAAGCTGTTTGCCAACCTCTTCAGTCAATTACGTGAAATCGGTAGAGTAATACCTGGACAATGTAATAGAAGGAAACAAGTGACGACAGAAGAGGCGGGAATTATTGATCTTGCTGCTGTTGCAGTTGGTCCGCAAGTTAACTCCTGCACAATCACACGAGAAACGAGGAAGTAACATGAGTTAGGCAAGTATCCTAGGCATTTTCCATCAACATAGGTTCTATGCCTATCAAATCTCTTTCTATCAAGAGCTGTACGGAAATGAGTATGAGAATCGTGTTAACTTCTGTACGTGGGCATTAAGACAGGATACTCCAGATGTATCACGTTGCTTTGAAGCTATACTTAGCTATCATGGACACGTAAACCGTCGATACATACACTACTGCTCTGTTGACAATCCCCATTGGCTTTGTTGGATGAACGTCAGCGTTAGTGGAGAGTAAACGTGTGGTGTTGTATAGTAAACTATTAGCTCATAGGCCCATTTTTCATAGACGGAACGCACACAAATATTGAAACCTTGTAACCGACCATCTTCCACGGACGCTAGAAAACGTTCTTCTGCAGGCTAGAAGGAACATGCGGTACTACATGATGGCTATCCAGCCCATATGCATGAAGTAGTATAATATATCTTCAAGAATTGTTTGTAGATCGTTGGATTGGACGAAGGAGACATGTACCTTGGCTACCCTGTTCGCCAGATTTTATCTATAGGAAAGACTGAAAGATACTGTCTACAAGGACATACCATCTACACCCCATGATATACAACGACGCTTTACTGCAGCCTGCTTTGACATCTCAGCTGAAATACTAGCGCGTGTGCAGCAGTCATTCCATACCAGATCGGAAGGATGCATTGCCGCTGCCGGTGGTCATTTTGAACACAACCTGTGACGATCAGTTGTCTTGTTACTGCTCATAATCCACGTAACTAGTGTATGCGCTTATCTCTCTTTAGTCAGTGCTTCCAAAGGTATTGTATAAGTATTGGTGTGGGAACTTTTCGAAATACGATATCTCTTAAACGACTAGCAATAGAATCCTGCATCAAATATCAGTTACACTCTGATTTACCTACTTTCAATCTATAAATGTAAATTGGAATTGTTCCATTCAAAAAAGTGTACGTTTGTACAGAAATTCAGTTTTTAACTATTATTATAGACTATTGGTTGGCTAACAATCCACTGTGTGAAAGCCACCTATCAATAGCACTATCCAGTTCCGCGATATTTGCGGTGCAAATTTTAAGTTATTCACACTGCTAGTAATGAACTTTTTTCCATGGAGAGGAGTGTTCGATGACTTTGAAAACCTCTGATAGTTTTAAATTATGAACTGGTATGACACTTGAACTCGGAGCCTTTTCTTCGCGTGTATTTGTTACCGACCGCGCTACCATTTTTTTATTTTTTTATTTTGCTCGCTTGCAACCTCGACTTCTAGTCCAGGTACGTTGCCAAAGTCTCCTTCGGCGGTATTAGAACTCTGCAAATTCTCTTCTAAAAAGGATCCACGAGAGTGTTATTGAATGTTGTAATTCCTCTTGAAATGAGATCGTCTTGAAAACACATAATTCCTTAATAAAACTGAAGCTCTTACAGGAAAATGAACTTCTTCTTCAAAACCAAAATCTTTTCACAAATGAAAATCTTTAGCCCACTATACTGACTTGAGAACCAACTTTCTGTAGACATAAAATCGTATGCAGAACTAAATGAGCTATTCAGCCATGACTCACGGACCATCTTTACAGCTTCAGTTTCTCCAGTGCGTATTGTGTTAGTCAGTCCGTGTATGTCTGTTGAAAATACTGTGATTACAATTTTGACACTTCGTCATTCTCAACCTTACTGAAAAGAAAAATTTCCATCTTGCATTAAAAATAAGGTAGAACATGTTGTAGCTGAAAACATAACTAGTACTTACGCGGGATGGTACAGCCCATTCTACAACATTAAGCCGTGACTTGCTGCAGTATTAATTCCATCAGTGTCAAAAAAAAAAAAAAAGGTTCAAATGGCTCTGAGCACTATGGGACTTAACATCTGTGGTCACAGGTCCCCTAGAACTTAGAACTACTTAAACCTAACTAACATAAGGACAGCACACACATCCATGCCCGATGCAGGATTCGAACCTGCGACCGTAGCGGTCACGCGGTTCCAGACTGAAGCGCCTAGAACCGCACGGCCACACCGGCTGGCCCGTCATTATCTATTCCTTTCTTATTTATTGTAATTTCACTCTCTTACCCAGATGGCGAGAATGGGTTGGTAGCGGAACAACACTCCGTTCATCAGCCATAGAAGTTTAAAACAAACAAAGAGCAATGAAATTTTTAAAATGATGAACTATATACAGGCGTTTTAAAACACATACAAGGACGGTTTTCGCGGACGTTATTTAAAACAACGCGCAGCAAAACGTTTTAAGATATTTAAAAAGAAGGTCTTGCTGAAAAACAGACACTGCATTCTAGTACACGCGATAGGAAGGAGGGTAATGAGAAGAGAGAAGGTGTATTAGCCCATTTGAGTATTTAAATTGTGTATGAGATAAGAGGACTCAGATGGATTATGTTATGGGGATGCGTATAAAGTGGAACGATGGTTGTTAACATAACATCGAACTCGGCATACAGATATCCAGGATAGGGGAAGAGCCAAGGTGAAGTGGTGGAAAGAGAGTAGAGGGAAGAGGAGGGAGAGTAGCCCTTGGTAAGGGCGGGCAGCCCTGAAATCGGAAAGGAGTAGGGAGGAGAGAATGAAATATGACAGGAAGGATAGATGTTCGGAGTGTAGTGAGTACTTGAGGGTTTAGACAAGAGTTTCCAAGAGGTTACAAGTGGAAATAAGGTGCAAGGAAGATTTTTGGGTGTGTGGTCCTTGGAGGGGGAGTACATTTCGTAAAACTATGGTTACGGATCTGATTTTGTCATCTGCAATGGGGGATGGGGAGAGGGAATTGTGTGGACTGAGGCTATCAGTGGGATAAATTTGAGTACAAACTGTTCAAACAAATAAAGGAAATAGAAGAAAGATACTACTAAACCATACATTCCGTGAAGTAATTAAATTGATGTGAGGATGTTTTTTAATTACAGGGGAGTCTGAAAATTCGTCAGTTACAATTGGGGTGGAAGGAGGGGAGATATAGGATGTTGATCAGGAGGACGTACCCGTCATGTGATAATGGGGTAGTATAAAGGGATGAATAAATGTAAGTTGTATTTGGGAGTTCCATTGGACAGTAGGAAGTCTATAGGTAGACTTGAAGGGGGGATCCTGTAGTTGGTGATAAGACAGATGGCGGCAAACTGCAGCTCGCCCACGCGTGACCAGGACACAACGCAATGCGGCGAGACATCCATCAAGGAGGTGTGCAGGACGGACACGGAGACGGTCAGTTACGTCACACAGCTGCGATGAGGATACGTCTCTATGTAAATATCTGTGAAGTTACAACTGTACCCGCATTTATACCCGTCCAGAGACCACGAGCCTTGTGATGAGAACGAAAATGCATTCCACTTACATAAAAGTAAGAAATCCATCCACAATGTACACAGAAGCAGACAGCTAGTGTAGCCAACGCGGTTGTCGTGCTACAACAGTGATACAATGATAAGAACGTAAACGCACAGTGTGTGGGGCAGGGAATTCTCAACTATTACTATCTGAAATAGATATCATACTGCTTGTAATATCAAAGTATGTATGTTTATGTAAAGGGCTAATATGGGTAAAAACACGAATCTATATTAAAAGTAGGCAATACCTCCATACAAAAGCACAAGTGCATCTGATCGCAACTGACACGCCATCTGATAAAAATGAAGTGACTTGCCTAGTCAAAGTAAACAGTATCTTTAAAAAACGCGTGTAACCGTGTCAGAACTGTAAATTACACATTCGTGAAGCAAGTACGTACAATCACACTTCGAACGCCGTAATATGTACGTGATCTGGTAACGCGAACATATTTATCGAAGTTTAAAAGCAAGTACTACTTAACAACAAGTATAGCACGGCCGGTACTCCCTGATGCTTTGCAGACTTCACACAAACTGCCCTGAGTAGCACATGACACAAGACCTCATGGAAAAAATATTGTTGCTGTTGTGGTTTCAGTCTGAAGACTGTTTTGATACGGCTCTCATTGCTACTCTATCCTGTGCGAGCCTCGTCATCTTCGAATAACTAGTGCAACCTACACTCTTTGAACCTGCGTGCTGTATTCATCTCTTGGTGTCCCTCTTAAATTCCCCCTCCCCCCCCCCCCCCCCACACGCACTGCTTCATTCTTCTAGTCAGGTTGTGCAACAAATTTCTTGTCTCCCCAATTCTGTTTCGTATTTCCTCATCAGTTACGTGATTATTCTTCTGTAGCACGGCATTTCTAAGGCTTGTATTCGCTTCTTGGCTGAACTGTTTATCGTCCAGGTTTCACTTCCACACAAGGTTGCGTCTACTACTGACCAATATGTTCTGAAAAGACTTCCTAACACTTAAATCTATATTCAATGCTAACAAATTTCTCTTCTCCAGAAACTTTTTTTTTTTTTGCCATTGCCAGTCTACATTTTATATCCTCTCTACTTCGTCAATCACCAGTTATTTTGCTGCCCAAAACGCATATCTCATCTGCTACTTTTAGTGTTTGTCTTCTAATCTAATTCCCCCAGCATCGCCTGATTATTTCGACTATATTTCATCATCCTGGCCTTACTTTTGTTGATGTTTACCTTATATCCTCCTTTCAAGGCACTGGCCATTCCATTTAACCGCTCTTTCATGTCCTTTGCTCTCTGACAGAATTACAATGTCATCGGCAACGTCAATGTTTTTATTTCCTCACCCTGGGCTTTAATTCCTTTACCACTTTTTACGTTGCTGCTTCCTCAGTGTACGGACTGATTAACATTTGGTGACGCTGCACCCTGTGTCACTCTCTTCTCAACCACTGCTTCCCTTTCTTGCTCCTCGACTCTTGTAACAGAATTTGAAAGAGCGTATTCCAGTCAACATTGTCACAAGCGTTCTGGCGTTCTGTAAGTTTACAAATGCTATAAAGACAGGTTTACATTTCCTTAACCTATCTTATAAAAGAAGTCGTAGGGTCAGTATTGACTCGCATGTTCCTACATTTCTCCGAAATCCAACCTGATCTTCCACCAGACCGGCTTCTATAAATTTTTTCCATTGTTTTGTAAAGGATTCGTGTTAGTATTTTGCAACCATAACCTTTTAAACTAATAGGCATTATTCACACATGTGAACACCTGCTTTCTTTAGAATGTGTTAGCTATAGAACAGGTGATTGTTCCCACAATGAATCGTTCACTCTGTGACGGAGTATTGTCTGTGTTGAAGTTTACTGATAGATTAAAGTTTCTCTACCTGGATAGATTGTCGACTAAGAGCAACGGCCACGAGATAAAATGATCCACGTTCGAATACCAGTCCGACAAACAGCTATAATCCTTCAAGAAGCTTCAATGATATATGTGTTTAAAACTGATTAGAAACTGTAACTGACAGTGAGGGGGACACGAGGGTATTCTCTTACAGAGAAATCTTGAATAATAGATTACATGGTCTGACCAATGGCAGCACTTTGATGAGTGTATTTTTTCAGTCTTAATCCACCATTCTCACTTAGTGAATGTCTATTTCCATTTCGCTGAGCTATAGCCATTTCATGGAACTAATTTGTGTGTGAGTAGTTTCCCTGGGGTTAAATTTTCTCCCATGAGATACATGAAAGGTGGTTATCTTATTTTCATTTGCTGTTGATGATGGCTACAGATATATTGGCATTTCCCCTCACTAGGGTATTACAAATGCCACATTGCGTATTTAAGCTTTTTACTCTTTTGCTTATCGTCATAACGCGCAGACAGAGGACAAGGGAGGTTATCTGGTAGCCATTTGCTATCTCTCAGTGGACTGTAAGAGACAGTAGTCATAGAGCATTGTATATCTGAATGGATTTGATATTGTTGTGTGCTAAACAAAGTAGTCATCAGAGCCCTTTCTGTAGATCGTGTTACTCGTCTTGGAACACTCGGCCGAGATCGTACTGCACATATACAATACTGGCCAGCGACCATAGTGCACTTGCATAACTATATAAATGTTTAGATTAGTCTTTAATTATCCGCACCAGCTGCTAGTCACACGTTTCGTTATATTGCCATCATTGCAATGAAGAAGACAACAGTAATCAATCCATAAGGTCTGCTCAAATTTTTGTGCGGAATCCTACCATGTACAAAAATTTGACAGTGTATTGTATACTGGTTATTGCACTCCTCCTGTGACTAATGTTTGACTTTTGTGACACGTGTAATTTACAACTGATATAGACGATTAAAGGTCGATCTACACAGTCCTTTCAGTGTATTTACCTTCTGCGTAGGTATATCGCACTGAATCCAACTGGACATCAGCTGATACGTGTAATTTACAGCTGATATGGAAGATTAGAGAGCGATATAGACAGTTGTTTCAGTGTATTTAAAATTGGTTACCCATATATGGGTATGTCGTGCTGACTTCACCTGGGAAACATTTGCAATAAAAATTCAAAGGGCACAATGAACTTCAACGGAGCTATACATACATCAGTATTTAGCAGCTGATACCTCTATCACTATGGTAAACAGAAAAACATAAATCATATGAAGCTCACTAGAGCAGTATCAGAAACTTTATTTGACCAATGTAGACAAATTAATAACAGTGAAAAAAAAAAAAAACTAGAGCGATAAAGTCAATTCCATTTTATCGTGCAGATAAATTTAATTGCGTGGTACCGAGGTAAAATAGCAGCTTTTCGCAAATTTATCAAAGCGGTACTATAGTTCCAACTACACAATGATTCATGAGAATGAAAACGGCTTTTTTTGTGAAGTTCATATTGGCATCGTCTCAGTCAACGTCATTTTCAGCATTAGCACCAATGGCGCTCGCATTGCTTTTACAGCCATTACCGACAAACTCTTCGTTCACACACGCAGATAAAAAGGTACAGGAAAAAATGTCATAATACCTATTTGCTTTACCTCTCTGGTAGTACCTATAGTAACAGCCATGTATAACTTTATGTTGTTCGGACATGAGAATCGCTTTTCCCTGTAAACCGGAACATAATACAAGTTGATTCAGTCCATTCTCTGACAAACTCACTTATTCAGACAGCCGTTCAAAAGAGACAATATTCCCTTCTGTAATATTTCCTGAAATTAATCGAGAGAAGTTTCGCTCTTGCTATCCTACTTACTGTGAGTCGTCAGAACTAAATCTCCACACCGTTTTCTTGACAAAACAGCAATGAAAACACGCGTGGAAACCGCAACCTTCTCCCATGTCTGTATAGTTTTCCAAAACTATATTCATATTTTTCAACGGTAATCACCGTAGTCACAATATGGCTGATATATTTGGAAGAATAAGGAAACGATTGTCATCTCACTGCTACTCCATCACATGTCACCTAACGCACTGTGTGACGCAAAATTTAAAACCATTTTTGATGAAAAAATTATGAAGTATAGCTTATGAAACCTATCACATTGAAGGTTCAATACCAAATCTTACAAACTGATTTGTACAGTTAAATATCGTAACGAAGAAAACAATGCTCATGAAATATATTCCACTGGGTAACTGGGCTAACTTAAATCATTCGGGTGAAAGGAATGGAGAGGAGACCGGATGGGAAAGAGATGGAACGAAACAGCGACTTCTAGCCAGACACGACATTGGGGAAATGCAACGGCGAGAGTTGAAAATTTGCGCCGGGCCGGTTTCCGGGTACTCTACTACCCTAGAACGATTTGAAATATGTACTTTTGAAATTTGGCTGAAATTACGTAACTGACAGTAGTCTGAAACACAATGCAAATGGCATGCGAATGTATGTACTGAAGTTTTCTGACTGCGAGAATGTAATTTTAATTTAGCTGCGAGAATGTAAACTGTTGACATACTTTAAACCGAAGCAAAACTGTATAAATTTACGCAACGGAAAAACTGAATCTGACACAAGACTATTGATTTGAAATTGGGCCAGGTAATGAAACAAAACTTTATCAATTTTAAAAATAATGGTCTCTGTGCTTAATGAATGCCACCCGTAAAATAATAAAATTTTTTACCTCTATCTGTCAAATGGTAATGCTCTTTGCACTGCTCTCCTTTGTTGTTGTGGTCTTCAGTGCAGACACTGGTTCGATGCAGCTCTCAATGCTACCCTATCCTTGGCAAGCTGCTTCATCTCTTAAGTACTTACTGCAAGCTACATTATTCTGAATCTGCTTGGTGTATTCATCTCTTGGTCTCCCTCTACGATTTTTGCTCCTCACGCTGCCTCCAAGTGGTGATCCCTTGATGCCTCAGAACATATTCCTATCAACCGATCCCGTCTTCTAGTCGAGTTGTGCCACAAATTCTTCTTCTCCCCAATTCTATTTTTTACCTCCTCATTAGTTACGTGATCTATCCATCTAATTTTCAGCCTTCGTCTGTAGCACCAC
This sequence comes from Schistocerca serialis cubense, assembly GCF_023864345.2. NCBI lineage: Eukaryota > Metazoa > Arthropoda > Insecta > Orthoptera > Acrididae > Schistocerca > Schistocerca serialis. The sequence goes on from NC_064645.1 coordinate 445,168,971, forward strand.
ATAGCTCTCTGTTAGTATTTTAAATTGTATAGTTAGCAAACAGCTATCGTGCAAGGATGTAGCTTAGTATACATTTTAATTAAATCGTATATGACAGAGACAACAACTTCTTGAGAAAAATCGTTAATCACAAAAGACGTGACATGGGAACTGGTATTGACATGGGGTAAGTAAGAATATGGCACTAACTTTAAAACTGGTGTTTTTGACTGTTTGAAAACTAATAATGTTCACAAGTAACACACTCGATAAACTCATTATACGTTAACAATTACTTTACAAAATCATTGGATGTGAGTCATGTACAGTGTCTCAAGCATCACTTATGAATACGCGCATTGCAATAGTATCAAAACAACTTTCTTTACCTTATTTCCAAATTCTGTTGAGATTCCTTTTACAGTTAGCAAACATCATAGTATCTTGGAGTTAAAAAAGTCATTAATGCCCGTAGTGAGTAAGTATATATCCGGCACGCACTAGATACAACGCGTCTTTACACTTGAGAGTCCTCCATACATCTTTCGATCTAAAGTTACTTTAACACAATACCCATAACATATTGAATCACGATGGACGCTACATTTGACCATCTCTGGTTCAATATAATGTTTTCTTACAAAACTTGAATTAATTTAACCTGTGTATGTACCTTTCAGGTTGCTTTAATCGGCTCCAAAATTTTGACATTTTATTCTTCATTGATCTCGGCATTTGGCATGGGTGGACATCACCTGACCACTGCTTAAGTCCGTCTTTGAATACTTTCTTTTGGTGAAGAGCGCAGCTAGCCCTCTGACCGAACACGCTGAGGTAGGCCTATCGTGCCGGCTTCGGGCATCTGGACCCAAATTCCCAACTTCCCGAACGCCGGCCGTACCGCAACTACCACTGCCCAGTAACCCCCTACTCGCAGAGTTTTGATTCCCATAGGAGCTTGGACAGCCGTCACATCCATAGATCCTACTCATATCTACAAATGAGCTAATGTGTACATTTCATAAATTTCTGGAATCGTTTAAGATATAATAATTATCTTTTCAACGAGATGTATCTTGACAAAGTCTTCAGTAAACGTCGTTTAGTCTCCTTTGTAGCCGTTTTCTTTACTGAGAGATCGATATCAACTTCGCTATTTTAATGAAACTGTAGAAGACCTGTTTTCTGCTGTTAGTATCGCAGTTCTAAAAGTGAAGACGACGTTTCATTCTTCAAACTCTGCTTAGTAATTTCTTGAGGATTGTGCTATCTATAAATTAGGTTTTATCTGTTTTGAGAATGAAACAGATTGCTGTCTTACGCGGAAGTTCTTATTCGTATCCACATGAAGGCATACGTGACATCGGATAAGGAAGAACTGTTGCTCCGTCACAATGGAGGTTAAAAGGCGCACGGAGAAAATCTAGCTATTTTCGGCCTGAGTCGTTCATTTGTGAACCGAGCAGAAAATTCATTCTTTGGGATGTTGTTCAACTCACGCGTCGCAATGACTTGAATGTTGGTTATGTCGTCAGAGCGTTGAGCCTTCATCTAAATTTCTGCTCTTTATCGTTTTGTGGTAGGTTCTTACTAACACTATGTCTCGTCAACTCTGATGATTTTTACAGAAAACATCAGGGAGAATGGGACAAACTTTGAACACACATTTCTCTTTTCATTTCATGCTCGTTCCTTGCTCCACTGCAATTGGTGACACAATAACGTTGACACACTCTAGTCGCACGTTCACTGCTTAATACTGCCTTCTCATAATTAGACTGGTCGAATGCAGGCCGCTTTTGTGAAGGTATTTCCAATCTGCAGCGGAGTAAGCGCTGATATGAATCTTTCGCGCAGATGAAAAGTGTGTACTTGAGCCGGCCCCGGTGGCTGAGCGGTTCTAGGCGCTTCAGTCCGGAACCGCGCGACTGCTACGGTCGCAGGTACGAGTCCTGCCTCGGGCAGGAATGTGTGTGATTGCCTTAGGTTCGTTAGGTTAAGTAGTTCTAAGTTCTAGGGGACTGATGACCACAGAAATTAAGTCCCATAGTAGTCAGCGCCATTTGAACCATTTGTGTGCAGAACTGAGACTGAAACTCGGGACCTTTGCCTTGCGCGTGCAGTTTCTTTAGCGACTGAGCTACGCGCCCTAAAAGCTTTACTTTTGTTTATAGCTTATTTTCTCCCTTACATACTTCACGGAAGTTGTTCAAATGGTTCAAATGGCTCTGAGCACTATGGGAATTAGCATCTGAGGTCATCAGTCCCCTAGAACTTAGAACTACTTAATCCTAGCTAACATAAGGGCATCACACACAGCCATGCCCGAGGCAGGATTCGAACTTGCGACCGTAGCGGTCTCGCGGTTCCAGATTGAAGCACCTAGAACCGCTCGGCCACACCGGCCGTCCACGGAAGTTGTGCTACGAAACTTGCAGGTCTAGCACTCCTCGGGTAATGGATCCTGCTGGGACACGCCTTAGCCACAGCCTAGGGAATGTGTCCACAATGAATTTTCGCTGTGCAGCAAGGTGTGCATTGATATCAAACTTCCTGGCAGATTAATACTGTGTGCTGGACCGAGACTCGAACTTGGGGGAGCTCTTGCCCGCGAATGGTGAAGGTTCCTGAGTTCGAGTCTCAGTGCAGCATAAAGCTTTAATCTGCCAGGAAGTTGCACGTCTGTTGTTTACCTCGGAAGTTTTTGGACGGATGGTGTATTTCATTGCGGAGTATGAAGGAGAGACGTGAAAAGAACAGTTGCGCTGTACGCACATAGATATCAGCGAATGTGGAAAAAAAAAAAAACGAAAAGAAAAGTGTACCTCTGTACAGAGCTGAGGGAGTGAAACAGATGTTGTGGCCACTGTTGCTCTTAATCCCAAATTTAAATCTAGTGAAATTGCTAGAACCTCTGGGATAAATCAGCCCAGCTTTGTTCGTATTTTGCGTAAAAACTGCTACCGTTAACATAATACTTCACTTCATTATGACGGTAGTAAGTAGGACTGCAGAGAACACTTGGAATTCTGTCGCTCGGTTCTGATGCATTATCAGATCAGAAGGATCTTCATTCAAATAATTCTCTTTACCGATGAATCTACCTTTTCCGGCCTGGGCATCGGGAACCGTTACCTAAGTTTGTATGTGACACAACTTCCGGAAGGCGAAAGCAACATTTCTGCTGTGTTTACGCCTTAAAGACTGGAGCGGTTTTCCTTCACCCGAAAAGTATCGGTTTTTGGATGGTCAGTTATTTTACACAAATAACCTGTGGAGAACAGCTGTTCTGGTTTCTGATTGAGACAACACAATACCTGTTCCTCTTAAGGTAAATATAGGTGGTTGTCAGTTCGTGCTCAGCCTAATATTTCTTCTTCCCCTTCACTGCACAAAAAGTCACTCCGTCCAGATTATGCAATTATTTTAAAAACTCAAAATGTAGTCTAACATCGTCAGGAATGCTCCAGAGAATGATAGGACCGCTGTCATTTTATATGGCGGATAGAATAAGCAGAAGTTTGCGGCTGTTTTTCGATGACGTTGTAGTGTGTTGGAAGGTGTGGTCGTTAAGAGACTGTAGGAGGATCCGGGACAGCTTAGACAAAATTTCTAGCTGGTGTAATGATTGGCAGCTAGCTCTAAACGTAGAAAAATATAAATTAATTCAGATGAGCAGGAAAGCAAACCCTTAATGTACGAATACGGTATTGGTGGTGTTCTGATTGACACGGTCACGCCGATTAAATATCTTGGCGTAACGTTGTAAGGCAGTATGAAATGGAGCGAGTATATAAGGACAATAGTAGCGAAGGCGAAAGGTCGACTTCGGTTTATCGGGATAATTTTAGGGAAGTGTGGTTCATCTGTAAAGGAGATCGCATATAGGACACTATTGCGACCCATTGGTGAATACTGCTCGAGTGCTTTGGATCCGCACCAGGTCGGATCAAAGGAAGACGTCGAAGCAATTCGGAGGCGAGCTGCTAGATTTGTTATCGGTAGGTTCGAACAACACGCAAGTATTACGGGGGTGCTTTGGGAACTGACATGGGAGTCAGTGGAGGAAAGGTGACGTTCTTTTCTATGAGCATAATTAAGAAAATTTAGAGAAATGGCGTTTGAGGCTCACTGCAGAACGATTCTATAACCGCTTAAGTACATTTCGCGGAAGGACGATGAAGAGAAGAACAAAATGGTTCAAATGGCTCTGAGCACTATGGGACTTAACATCTGAGGTCATCAGTCCCCTGGACTTAGAACGGCTTAAACGTAACTATCCTAAGGACATCACACACATCGACGCCCGAGGCAGGATTCGAACCTGCGACCGTAGCAACCGCGCGGTTCCGGACTGAAGCACCTAGAACCGCTCGGCCACAACGGCCGGGCAGGACAAGATTAGAGTGATAAGCTTTCGTACAGAGAGAGGTGTACAGCCAGTCGTATTTCTCTCGCTCTGCTTATGAATGGGACAGAAAAGGAAATGACCAATAGTGGTACATAATACTCGCCGCCACAGACCATACTGTGGCGTGCGGTGTAAGTATGTAGATGTAGATGTTTATGAATATAAGCACATTTTAGAAACATAGTGTCAGATTAGAGCACCATTCAGCCGTCTAAATTTCCTAATTGTTGTTTTACTGAGTAACCAGTTTCGGCATTATATTATGCCTGCCATCTTAAGGTCCAACCGAGAGAGGTGGCGCCGTGGTTAGCACACTGGACTCGCATTCGGGAGGACGACGGTTCAATCCCGTTTCCAGCTATCCTGATTTAGGTTTTCCGTGATTTCCATAAATAGTTTCAGGCAAATGCCGGGATGGTTCCTGTGAAAGGGCACTGCCGATTTCCTTCCCCATCCTTCCCTAACCCGAGCTTGCGCTCCGTCTCTAATGACCTCGTTGTCGACGGGACGTTAAACACTAAACTCCTCCTTCTCCTCTTAAGTTCCACTGGCCGGCGTGTTGGAACATTCCCTCGTCTGATCCAGTCAAAATGGGGGCCAGCATTCAATGACTGGTATCTGTAGATTTTTGACACAACGATGACTTCAGTCATCACCTGCCGACCGGTAGATTTTTGGCAAAGCGACCACTGCAATCATCGCCTGCCAACCGATCGGTAGGTAGCGATTGAAGAGATCGCTGTGTAAGAAGTCTACGGATACCAGTCATTGAATGCTGGCCCATATTTTGACTGGACAAGAGGTGGGAATTTTCCTACAAGTTTCTATCTACATCTACATCCATACTCTGCAAGCCACCTGACGGTGTGTGGCGGAGGGTACCTTGAGTACCTCTATCGGTTCTCCCTTCTATTCCAGTCTCGTATTGTTCGTGGAAAGAAAGACTGTCGGTATGCCTCTGTGTGGGCTCTAATCTCTCTGACTTTTATCCTCATGGTCTCTTCGCGAGATATACGTAGGAGGGAGCAATATACTGCTTGACTCCTCGGTGAAGGTATGTTCTCGAAACTTCAACAAAAAGCCCGTACCGAGCTACTGAGCGTCTCTCTTGGAGAATCTTTCACTGGAGATTATCTACCGTCTCCGTATCGTCTCGTGATTACTAAATGATCCTGTAACGAAGCGCGTTGCTCTCCTTTGGATCTTCTCAATCTTCTCTTATCTGCCTTGGGCATTGATGTGTGTGATGTCCTTAGATTAGTTAGGTTTAAGTAGTTCTAAGTTCTAGGGGAAAGATGACCACAGATGTTAAGTGCCATAGTGCTCAGAGCCATTTGAACCAATCTTCTCTTCTCTTCTCTTCTCTTCTCTTCTCTTCTCTTCTCTTCTCTTCTCTTCTCTTCTCTTCTCTTCTCTTCTCTTCTCTTCTCTTCTCTTCTCTTCTCTTCTCTTCTCTTCTCTTCTCTTCTCTTCTCTTCTCTTCTCTTCTCTTCTCTTCTCTTCTCTTCTCTTCTCTTTTCTTTTCTTCTCTTCTCTTCTCTTCTCTTCTCTTCTCTTCTCTTCTCTTCTCTTCTCTTCTCTTCTCTTCTCTTCTTTTCTCTTCTCTTTCTTTTATCAGTCGGCCAAGGGGCCTGAAGATGGCGCAACGTATCGTCGAAACTATTTGCTCAATAAAATAGCTATATGAAAATTTAGACAGCTGACAGCTGTTATGGTATTTTGACCTGACATTCTGTACTGAACAGCCGAGATCCCGCAACCAGCTTCATAAAGATGGACGTACAGGCATTTTAGAAACGGTTTTCAGTTAAATGGGAGCGAAAATCGATTGCGGAAGGGTAAGTCCGGCAGTTGAAAACTGCATTTGCAGAATCGAAATTAAGAGTGTTTAGTGACCAGCCAAAAGGGGTAATTTCAAATCGGTTTACGAAATCGAGTTTTGGTAGCCTCATGTAAACGTAGTAATTGGAACTTTCGATAGGGGAGGAGCGTCACCTCGTAATCTGATGGTCGCCGTGCACCCAGCAAACGTAGCTAATGGTGTAGGGTGTGATGAGGCTGTGGACACAGCAAGGCAGAGACAGTGGAAGCAGAGTAGGTCGCGCTTCTCGCAGACACACGAGGTGTTTATGCCGGCGCCTGTGCGCGGCACGGCGCGACTCGGCGGTCGATAGAAGGGCGGGAATCTCGGCGGCTTAGCCGCTCTGCGTGGGGCTTCCGGAGGCGCCGGGCGGCCCGTTCTGAAGGGGGGTCGCGCGACGCTCGGACTGAACACCGCGCCACCGTACATCTTTCCCCTCGAAATGAGCAGCTGCCACGTCTCTAACGCCTATCACCTCTCTTAACCTTGACAGTAGTTTCCATATGTTCCGCTGGCCTAGTTGGCTGAGTGGTTCTAGGCGCTACAGTCTAGAACCGCGCGACCGCTACGGTCGCAGGTTCGAATCCTGCCTCGGGCATGGAAGTGTGTGATGACCTTAAGTTAGTTAGGTTTAATTAGCTCTAAGTTCTAGGGGACTGATGACCTCAGATGTTAAGCCCCATAGTGCTCAGAGCCATTTGAACCTTTTTTTTTTTTTGCCTATTCTGTGGAGAAATGCCTCAATCCTTATCTCATTGGTTGAACTAATTTTCAACAACCATCTGTAGCACCACATCCCAGATGGTCCGATTCACTTCTGTCCCATTGCCCCACACTTCATGATTCACTATCATACAGTGCTGCGCTGCAAACGTAAATTCTAAGAAATTTCTTCTTCAAATTAAGGCCAATGATTGATGCTAGTAGACATCTCTTGGTGAGGTCCGCTCCGACAGCTGAATGGTCAGAGTGACGGATTGCCGTCCTAAGAGGACTGGGTTCGATTCCCAGCTGGGTCAGAGATTTTCCCCCCACAGGGAATGGGTGTTGTTATCATCATTTCATCCCCATCCGGCCCGCAAGTCACCCAATGTGGGTAAGGGGCCTCTCCGTCAATGACGCCAAACGCTCATTTTCATTTCACTCTCTTGGTGAGGAGTGCCCTTTGTGTCTATGCTGCCCAGCTTTTTATGTCCTTGCTTCGTCCGCCGTAGGTTATTTTGCTTCCAAGTCAGAAGAATTCCAGACTTCGTCTACTTCATAACCAATTTTGATATGCGTTTCTCGCTATACTCATTACTGCTGCACCTCATTACTTTTGTCTTTTTCCGGTTTCATCTTATTTTGCACTCATTAGACCGTTCATTCAACACTTGCTGCAATTCATCACATTCACTAGCGATAGCAGAGACATCAGCGAAACTGATTATTTATAACCTTCCCCCACTCGTTACCCTTTCTTTTCTTTCGGTCATTGCTTCTTCGATGTATAGATTCAACAACAGGACGAAAACCGAAGCCGCATCATACTACCTGTAGTGTCGCGGAATAGTAAAGAGTTGGAAACGTGCAATATTGTCAAAGCTTCGTTGCCTATGCCGAGAGGCAGAGGTTAGGCAAGAGCTAAGAGGATTGCACATATATCGGCATGCGTAGTCACGCAGGGGCAATGGTCTGGTTATACACAACAGGCGAGAGAGAATTGCTTAGCACGCGGGTTTGTGTTAGACGGAGACTTTCGTAGAGTGCTGGACCGAAGTATAGCGTCAGCTGTACAGCATTTCACAACTTCGCGTACGTCTGTCGTAACAACACGTAACTCTGTCGCAAGAACACCTAAGGGGCGAGTACGACAGATGAATCAGCAGTATAAGAGGACCTAATGCGGTCATTACAAACAAGCATGATGTCAGGACTTCGCTTGTGCTTCCTTTAAATACGCCAACTTTGATAGCAACAAGGCACTCGCACTCGCAGTTAGACTTGCAGTTAGACGTGTTCTGGGTCATTGCGTAGCGCTCAGCTCGGTGATCGACATTTTAATCTTTATTAAGGAGATGTTGCAATAAGGGCGGCCCAACCAGCAGCAGACGGGAGGGGACAGTACCAGCTCTGGTCCTCTCTGCTGCCGCTGTGAATCATCAACCCAGGATTAGCAGACATCGCGGCCGTCGTCGAGATCGTGCGGGGCCTAAGCCCTGTGCATCCGCTGTCACAACCGGGTGAGCCGACGACGCTGGGGGACTGCAGCCCGTTCCGCCCGTCCACCGCGGACGAGCCACCAGGAGGAGCAGGGAAGATGACGGAGTGGGATAGAGTACACTCCGCACTATGAGTACGCTTCTCGTGCCGACAGCGCCGTGGACTCCAACCCGGAGCCTCCACACGCAGCAGCTTGCTGTCCGCAGCCGAGCCGCTGCCCAGCCGGGCGCCGCCAGCCACGCGCGGCCAAAGTAAGGACATTCCTCCGCTACGTCACAGCGCGCGGCGCTGCGCTAGCAAGACTGTGCGGCTCGTAACTGGTGTCAACGCTACGAGTCAGCGAGGACTTTGAGAAGGTCGTTGATATCGCGAAGCCACATTGTACTCGGCAGCAATAAAGGTGTTACGAATTAATAATGTTTCTTTGGCGTTTCTGACGCTGCTACAGCCATTTCCTAGCATCCTGACAACTGGAGAGGTCATCGCTCGGCCATCCAGTCCACCGTAGGCGACCGGGACCACCGGGGTGCCTACAGATTTGATGTCAGAAGTGGTCATGTCCACTGCCTACAGATTTGGTGTCAGAAGTCCTCGCGCCCCCCGCCTACAGATTTGGTGTCACAAGTGGTCGCGCCAACTGTCTACAGATTTGGTGTAGTGGTAAGTGCACGAGGCGATTTTTGTTAATAGCTATGGATGCACGTTCTTTGCTGGGAGTGCACTTTGTGAGACCTGCTAAAACAGCAGATATATCTGAGTTTAAGTGAAAAAGTTGGGAAACGTACTTGGTACCAGTCAGATGTACTGTGTGTAATTTAATGGGGCATGGGGAACCATGCACGAAGTTTGTACCAGTAGAATTTTCAATCTGTAGACGGTTTGGTCACGCAGCACATAATTGTAGAGAGTGTCACTGGGCAATAATAAGGCGGAAGGATTAATTTTGTTTAGTTGTGCATTGTGAGTCTTGTTTGTCTTCTTGTGTGTAGTGCTCAACTGTGACAAAGTTGTTGAGTAGCTAGTGTAGTTATTGTTCTAAGGAGTAAATTCAGTATAGAGTAAGTTATTGGTAATTTGCACAAATCATGCCGGAAACAAGATCCGTTAGTACTGAAGTGAGTATAGCTGCTCTGACGGAGCAAGTCTCAAAATTGTTAGAAGAGAATGCGCAGCATAAGTTACGTCATGTAGAATTAATGACGCAAGAGTCGCAAACGGGTTCAAGTGAGTGCAATTCAGTAGCAATGTCCAACCTTGCAATATATCCTTCAGTACCTAACCTGATCACGCCTTCCTCGGGTAAAACAACAGAGCATGTCACAGCATTCATTAACGATGTGTTGGCAACAGCTGCAATGAACAATTGGTCGGACGTAACTACGTTACGTATGGCAAATTTGCGACTTGCAGGGGAAGGCAAGACGTTCGCGATGTACCATGAGATGCTTAGTAAGGCGAGCACGTTTGAAGAATTGGCAGATGGGTTACGACAAAGATACCGTAAACAGAATAGCGCAAGATTTTTTAGGGAGAAGTTAGCTAATTTGACACAGAAGGTCAATGAGACAGTGGAGTCTTTTTCAGATAGGATACGGAAAATTAATTCGCAGCCCTTAACCTAAATAGTATTTTCCGTATGTTCCTTTATTTGCCTATTCTGTGGAAAAATGCCTCATTCCTTACCTCATTAGTTCAATTAATTTTCAACAACCATCTGTAGCACCACATTCCAGACGGTTCGATTCACCTCTGTCCCGTTGCCCCACAGTTCATGACTCACTATCATACAGTGCTATGCTGCAAACATACATTCTCAGAAATTTCTTCTTCCAATTAAGGCCAATGTTTGATACTAGTAGACATCTCTTGGTGAGGTCCGCTCCAACAGTTGAATGGTCAGAGTGACGGATTGCCGTCCTAAGTGGACCGGGTTTGATTCCCAGCTGGGTTAGGGATTTTCCCCCCCTCAGGGACTGGGTGTTGTGTTGTTGTCATCATCATTTCATCCCCACTCGGCCCGCAGGTCACCCAATGTGGTTCAAATTCAAATGGCTCTGAGCACTATGGGACTTAACTTCTGCGGTCATCATTCCCCTAGAACTACTTAAACCTAACTAACCTAGGGACATCACACACATCCATGCCCGAGGCAGGATTCGAACCTGCAACCGTACAGTCGCGCGGTTCAAGACTGTAGCGCCTAGAACCGCTCGAACACTCCGGCCGGCACCCAACGTCGTGTCGAATGTAGTAAGACCTGCACCGTAAGGGGCCTCTCGGTCAATGACGCCAATCGCTCATTTTCATTTCCCTCTCTTGGTGAGGAGTGCCCTTTGTGTCTATGCTGCCCTGCTTTTTATGTCCTTGCTTCGTCCGCCGTAGCTTATTTTGCTTCCAAGTCAGAAGAATTCCAGACTTCGTCTATTTCGTAACCAGTTTTGATATGCGTTTCTCGCTATACTCATTACTGATGCGCCTCATTACTTCTGTCTTTTTCCGGTTTCATCTTATTTTGCACTCGTTAGACCGCTCATTCAACACTTGCTGCAATTCATCACATTCACCAGCGATAGCAGAGACATCAGCGAAACTGATCATTTATAATCTTCCTCAACTCGTTACCCTTTCTTTTCTTTCGGTCATTGCTTCTTCGATGTATAGATTCAACAACAGGGCGAAAACCACAGCCTCACTTACTACCTTTTGAATTCGAGCTCTTCGTTCTTAGTCGTCCTTTCTTATCATTCACTTTTGGTTGCTGTGCTTATTGTATATTATTCGTCTTTCCCCATAGATTACTCCTGTTTTGGCAGAATTTCAAATACCTTGCGGCACTTCATATTGTCAAGTCCACCACATATTCTAACTGAATCGAGATAGAAATATCTGGTTAAATTTGACTTAGGCGTGGGGCTAAAATAATTTTGCTTTCAGAAGAACTACTCCATTTTGGAATGATAAACGTTTATATGCAAGTAGATATTTGGGGTACGTCTTACATTTAAGATAGAGTTTTCTATTACTTTAAATTAACATTCTATCTAGCCTCCTCCAGACGTAAGGCAAACGTCCAGACGATGTCAAATTCGTCCCACACTTTTGAGAGCAATTTGTGGGAAGCAGATGTATATGCGGGATGTTTCACAAACCTCCAAGAGATTACATGACATGAGAAATAGTGGCATTGTAAGGCAGTCGCTCACTTCGAGGTCTATACGACCATAAAGCTATAAGATATTTTCGTCTCGACGATAATGACGCTGCTCAGGCTCATATTTGTTAAAACAATAAAGTAAAACGTCTTTTCTTCCTGCGTATGTTTCCTCAAAGATGAAGAAGTCACTTCAGCAGTTTCACTGCGCAAGTCTGGATGACTGACTGATGTCGCCTTGTAACGTGGCCAGGAGGTGTTCATAGGAAATCACGAGAAATTAAGAACAAATATAGAAATATGCAGAAATATTATTTTAAAAAGTGAAGTAATACAATAAAGAGTGTAATGGAAACCAAGAATTAACAAAGATTAATCTAGAAATGTACACTGACGGAAAAAAGGGCAGTACCAAAAAGTAATTAACGCAGAGTGATGTAATTTCGGGGACACATTTGTCTTGATACATTGCAAGATTACAGATGAACGTAAATTCGAGACAAGCCATTGCATAAGCAAAATGCTGATACATTACTAACCGGTGCAACTGCCAGAATGTGAAATGCAAGCATGCAAACGTACGTGTACTGTGTTGGAAAGGTGCCGCACGTCCGTTTGTCGGATGAAGTTCCATGCCTGTTGACCAATACAGGGAGCGTTAATGCTGTTTGTGAGTGGTGCCGGAGTTGTCGTCTGACAATGTGCCATACGTGCTCGATTCGAGACAGATTTCGTGGTCGAGTAGGCCAACGATAAACGTTGACACTCTGTAGAGCACGCTTGGTTAAAGTAGCGGTATGTGGGGGAGCGTTATCAGGCTGGAAATCACCACCTGGGATGCTATTCATGAACGGCAGCACAACAGGTAGAATCACCAGAGCGACGTGCAGATTTTCAGTCACGGTGCGTGGGATAACCACGAGAGTTCTCTTGCTGCCATAGGAAATCACACCGCAGACTACAACCTCAGGCGAAGCGCATCTGGCACACAGACAGGTTGGTTCCAGACCTTCAAATGGCCTCCTTCTAACAAGGGAACCTCCCCATCGCACCCCCCTCAGATTTAGTTATAAGTTGGCTCAGTGTATAGGCCTTGAAAAACTAAACACAGATCAAACGAGAAAACAGGAAGAAGTTGTGTGGAATTATGAAAAAAATAAGCAAATTATACAAACTGAGTAGTCCATGCGCAAGATAGGCAACATCAAGCATTGAATGAGCTCAGGAGCACCGTGGTCCCGTGGTTAGCGTGAGCAGCTCCGGAACGTGAGGCCCTTGGTTCAAGTCTTCCTCGAGTGAAAAGTTTCCTTTCTTTATTTTCACTAAGTTATGATCTGTCCGTTCGTTCACTGACGCCTCTGTTCACTGTAATAAGTTTAGTGTCTGTGTTTTGCGACCGCACCGCAAAACCGTGCGTGTAGTAGACGAAAGGACGTGCCTCTCCAATGGGAACCGAAAACATTTGATCGCAAGGTCATAGGGCAACCGATTCCTCCACAGGAAAACAAATCTAATATATTCTATACGACACTGGTGACGGCATGTGCGTCACATGACAGGAATATGTTGCCGACCCACCTAACTTGTACACTTGGCGAATGGGTAAAAAGATTCTTCTACCTTGCCCGATCTAGGTTTTGTTGTAGATGTGATAATCACTCCCAAAAAAGTGATGAAAACATAAGAGTTTGTCACATAAACTGCAACAAATGAATGCAACAGTTTCACAGTCGCACAGTTTTCCCTGTGCTCTGCCAAAACATATGTTTTTAACGTTTACAAATTTTTCCGTGTGTAGACCGTCAAATCCTGCATATGTCCAAGCATATCTGAACATGTCCTGGAATTTTGGAGAGCGAAGTTGATTATGTGTGAGTGCCTGAACTTTGACAATTGTCTGAAAATAAAAAGTTAAACTTCTCACACGAGGGAATATCCCAACCAAGGACCTCTCGTTCCGTAGCTGCTCACGCTAACCACGGGACCACGGCTCTCCTCAGCTCACAGTGTCCTTGATGTTGCTTATCTTGCACATGGACTACTCAGTTTGTATATTTTGCTTATTTTTTTCATACTTCCACACAACTTCTTCCTGTTTTCTCGGATGATCAGTGTTCAGTTTTTCAAGGCCTATCCACTGTGCCAACTTATAACTAAATCTGAGGGGGGTGCGATGGGAAGGTTCCCTTCTAAGCAACACACGGCCATCATTGGCACCGAGGCAGAACCAGCTGAGCCGCGCGTGGCTCATCTTCCCACCATCATGTACTTTACACCCTGTTTTTAACGTGCTTCCACCTCACTATGTTAATTAAAATTATTGGCGCCACTGAGTCGCTGCTTTGCCTGACCGTGAGTGGCGCTAGCACTGCGTATCAATATATCCCCTTTCGTAGTATCTTTGCTCGACTGCTATTAATTCCCAGTCGTTGTCTGTGGTAGGCCAGTTCGGGTCGCGAGTTCGGGCTGCAAGTCAGTTGTCTGGAGCGCAGTCCGAACCTGCCAGTCGGGGAGTAGTGCGGTCGGATTGAAGCAGTGAAGTCTGCGTCGACATGGCTCGCCCGAGCATTGCCGCCTGCATCACTTGAGCCAGGCCATGGTCTTGGTGGACCGTCGGTCGGTCGCCCTACCGGACGACGCGTTTTGGCTGTGTGTGTGTGTGTGTGTGTGTGTGCATAGACTCCCGATTTGTCTTCATGCGTGCTTAGCTACTGTTCGGTATCATTCAGGTCTTCGTGCAAGTGTTTGTCAGGCTGCGTGTGTAGTTGGCGTTATTTCCACTGACGACTATTTTAGATGTTGTAGGCATTCTGAGAGGAGTCGGTCGGTTGGTGCGGACCAGGGAGGATATCTCCGTGCAGTGCAGTCGGCTGGGTCCACTGGCGGTCCCTGCGAAGTGTCAGAGCGTGTGTCGAGCTGTGCGATCGCTGCGAGCTTCGTGGCTCACCGACCCAGGTCGTCAATGTTGAGTTTTATAAGTACCCAAGCCACATCCCTTCATGTTGTGTGGTTCGTTTTGGTGGTTCACTGTTGGAGAGGTTTTCCTGTAAGCAACATTGAGTGTTTGTATTGCTGAAATTTAGCCACCATGTGGTGGAAATAACGAATTGGTTAGCTACAATTAAAGTGCTCAATTTTCTGCCTTGTGGTCGTTAGTGTTCCGATTACCTGCCCTAGCGACTAACGTAATTTTAGAAAGTCTCGTTTCCTCACTTGTTGTCGCTGGTCGCTGTCCAACACGGTGTGTAGTTTTGACAGCTTAATACATGTACGTATTTGATAGTGAATATTTACGTCCGTAACATTTTGGTGTTTGAGTTCTCATATACCGATTGGTGGCAAGCAAGTTCTTTAGTCAGTCGGTCCGTGGCTGTCCCTTGGTTGGGTTACCGACGGATAAAATGTAGTTGGGCTCACCACCTGTCTCACCTAAGTGATCGAGGGCAGACCGACCCCCTGGAGGCTTCTGAGTGCCTTTGTCTTTACTGTCTTTCTCACGGGTGTTTAATTGTCTGTTTTAATCTATCATAGCCAATGATTTAAGAAATTCTTGGATTTATTGTGTTTAATGTAAATCAAAGGCCTTCAGCTGCGTATAAGTAAATTTGAATTCCGGCAAGTGCATATTTGCTCGAAGGTTATTGTCGTTGTGCTGTCTTTAGTGCGCTTTTAGCCACTTAAAACTTAAGGCTTATGGTTTAATATTTTTTTTTAAATTGTGGAAAATTAACTGTGGGCCTTCAGCCGCGTGCGACCTTATTCTTAAAATTACCTTTCAAGCTTAAACATTGTGGCCTCCTGCCCTTAAAGGTTTATGGTACTTTTGAATTTTGGAAACTCAATTGTGGGCCTTCAACCGCTTAAAGCCTTATTCTTAAAATTCCCCCTTAAGCCAAAATATTGCGACCTTCTGCCTTTCCAAGGATGTAGTAATTTATTTTAAAATCTTGAAAATTTTACTGTGGACCTTAAGCCGTTTGTATTGCATCTTGTTTATGTTTGTGTGTCCACTTTTGCCTTGAGGCTTTCAGACTAGCTGTCATATATTCATTATTTTATTTCTAATTTTAACCGCGTGTCTTCAGTCACTTGAAACTTACCTTGCTGATTTTTAAGATTTCTTGTTTGGAGGCCTTCAGCCGTGAAATAATTGAAGTTTCAAACTTGTAGTTGTAAAAGTTCGGCTATGTGCCGCTTTGGTTGTAAATGTGTTATTAAATTACAATAAATTACAAATTTTCACATGAAACTGGCGGACACCTTATTTGGCCCTTTCCACAATCCTAATCACTTGAACGCCCAGCAGGTGTAGCGTGCGACTTACCAGCTTTCATCAGCAAACACAACAGACTTCCACCCTGCCTGCCAATGAGCTCTCGCTTGACACCAGTGAAGTCGCCAATGGCGGTGGTTTGGGGTCAGTGGAATGTACGCTACAGGGCGTCTGATTCGGAGCTGTCCTTGAAGTAACCGATTTGTTAACATTTCTTTGTGTCACTGTGGTGACAACTATTGCTCTAATTGCTGCTGCAGATGCATTACGATGCGCCAGAACCATACGCCGAACACGATTGTCTCCCCTCTTGGTAGTGTCACGTGGCTATCTGGTGTCAGGCATTCATGCGAGCGTACATTCTCGTGACCACGGCTGCTAGCAGTAATCTACAATGGCTACATTCCTGACAAGTTTTTCTGCAGTATCGCAGAAGAAAAATCCAACTTCTCGTAGTCCTACCATCTAACCTCTTTTAGAATCAATGAGGTGCTGATTATGGTGTCATTGTCGTCTTAACGACATTCTTGTCTAACATTAACTCACCACGTCCAATCTTAAAGGTAACTAACGTTCAAAACAGTTACAATGTGTACTTAAAGCAAACCGGATTTGTATGCTCATAGTGGCGGTAACAGTGACAGAATTTGAATAGGCATCATCTTTCAGGTGTAGAAATACGGCAACGAACTTTCGTTTATGTCACACAACTCCTTATTGTTGCCGCGATTTTTTCGTCAGTGTACTTAAGTGTGTTTAAGTTAGTTGCTTAAAAACATATTGGAATAACCTTATTACCTCTTTCATAGCCGGCCGAAGTGGCCGAGCGGTTCTAGGCGCTACAGTCTGGAACCGCGCGACCACTAAGTTCGCAGGTTCGAAACCTGCCTCGGGGATGGATGTGTGTGATGTCCTTAGGTTAGTTAGGTTTAAGTAGTTCTAAGTTCTAGGGGACTGATGACCTCAGATGTTAAGTCCCATACTGCTCAGAGCCATTTGAACCATTTGAACCCTCCATAGCTGAAATTTTTTACAAATTTTTTTGGATACGTTTCACTTTGAAAATACACAATTTTCTCTTGTTTTTGTCAAGACATATTTCGAAGAAATTACAGCGTCAGTAGTCATATTGCTCTCTACTATCTGTACGTACAGAAAGCTCAGTTCTTAAGAACAGTATTAAAAAATTTGAAGACAGACAATTTTTTCTATATAATACACCTTAATATCACATACCGTGGTTTTTGTTTCACAGTTTGCAATCTGCGAGCGTAGAGAGCTTAATGCAGAAAATTATTTACATTGAAAATTCTCTCTCTCTCTCTCTGTCTGTCTGTGTGTGTGTGTGTGTGTGTGTGTGTGTGTGTGTGTCTGTGTACATAGTGAGTTTCCCCTTATTTCTTCTGGTCTCCCTGTTATCTTCACTGTAAAAACTGCACGTTTCGCTTGCACAACGTCAGGTAGCGAAGAGCAATTTTCATTTTTATTTAATAAAAAACCCACTGATGACGCTACAACGTCAACAAAACATGTCTGGGTAAAAACAAGTCAAATATTGTGTTTGCTGTAGGGGGAAGCTAGCCACAAACAAAATTAACTACAAGCGAACACGAATGCAAGACTGAACTCCTACTTGAACGTAATTTTTTTATGTTAAGATGCACAAGATTTGCTTTATTTCCAAAACAGACACAATAAATTTCACTTTCACACCTGCAGATAAAATATATCCAGTAAGCATGAAAAGAGATATCGTGATATGACGTTAAAGAAGCAATACATAACAGCAAGTGGATCAATTACCAGTGGCATGACGGTGATACCTGTTGATAAATGAGCTACGATCGTATATCAGTCCAATACCTGTCTACTACGCTGTTAAGTCAAACATTTTGTGTGAGTAGTATTACACAGCTTGAGTGCATTTAAAGACATTGTATTGCGTCAAAAGCTGCTGTGTTGTGTTCTTTATCTGTGAAACAGGTTAAGATAACCAGAAGGTTACGTCATTGTCACAAATACTTGCGAGGTTTCACTTTAGCAGCGAACTTTGCAAGATGAAAGCACTGGAAGAAAAAAAAATCTGTCTGTTAAACTAGTACAGCCTATCACGTCAGTCGTACGAACTGCTTGTATCCTGCATACGATATTGCTATTACCAAGTGAGTGCTGACACGAGTGACTCACACAAAGCCTAGGATCTGGATCTACCGATATCTGTTTATAGATGGCACCAGCGATTGTTATTCTAGAATACTAGAACCTTAGGAGACTCAGTCATACGCATAGGCAAAGCAGAACTGTACACGTTCTGTCTTTGTACAGGTCTGTAAACGTCTCATAAATAGTGTTTGTTACTTACTACAGTCATCCCCTGGAGTATTACCGATTTACATATTCAGATAACCGCTAATGTATATAAATGTACATCAATACAGGCACTATCCTCCTCATATTACGACGAAACGATGTATATGAAATTGTATCACGTAGAAAAAATTATTAAAAAGCAGTTTCAATACGCACTTCCGTGTTACAAGCACAATGGTAAACACAATATAAAGTTCTTCCTACATATTGCTTGAAATATAACATGTACACAGAAGCACATACTGACATAGTTTCTCATTTGAAAGCCACCTGATATAAACGTCTTCCACATAATGTATCACTCAGCAGGTGGCGAGTCACTCGAATGGGGCAAAGACTAACTTGTCCATCTGCTAGCGCAGTCTTATCTTTGGTTATGCAGCGCAACCTAAACAATACTTTGAAGGCAGGCCGTTGTCTACCAATCAGGTCGGTAGGCCGTTAGATTGGAGTTCGCCTGACTCAGGCGTGGGGGAACAACTGTTGACTTTTACTCCCTTACTCGCAACACCCGGAGGTGGAGACACTGGTAACATCGAGCTGTACTCCGACAATTTAGTCAAAGTATAGACAAGTACCCTTGTGAGTGATTTGAGATGGGCATTACGCAGGTGAAGCTTGCAGGAATTTTCCTGAGAATGATGGATGCACTGTACCGGCATGATTACATTTTATGTAGTTATTTAGGTACAGTTGTGTATCCGTGTGTGTAAGCCTAGGATTGATTTTCCGATCACGAGGTTGCCCGAATATACAGGGACCAATATCGGTCTTTCATTTGGTCACCCGTGGATAAAGATCGAATTTCACCTTAATTTACCCACTCATTTAATAGCATTACAGGGGTCTGAATGTATATCGGATTCTTTTCTGCTTTTGTGAATGTGTGATATATGTACATCCACGTGGACGTAGTCTGATTGTGAACATAGGTATGTGTGAATCAGGAATTTCCATATTTAATTTGAATGAAAAAGGAAACTAACTTAAAATCTCTCATGTATTTTTACTCAAATCATCGTTTAAGAGAAGAACTTTTGGAATGGGTGGCACATGTTCTCATTTAGATTTTATCTTGAGTAGTAGCTGCAGGTGCGAACTGGAAACACAACGTATTGTAAACGAACTACTTTCAGGGTAGTCTATATAATTTTCAGAAGTAAGTCGCAAATTGCAGACAACTTCGAGACATTACTTTTCAGCAATTCATGCAGTTGTTACTTGCCTTTAGGACATGTTCTGTAAGGAATGACGCATTGCATTCACACTGGTAATTTGTAATAGGACATAATTACATACTATAATATTGTCTTACTTTAACAAATATTATAGATACTTTTAAACATTCTCTTGCACTTTGGCGGTCAGCACACCACTTAAAAATAGTCAGGTTGTGTTGCATCAAATATTTGTAAGCATGGGAATATTTTTGGGGTACTAATACCGGAGCCATAGCTTATTGTCACTACCAGCTGAAATCGGATTTTAGTGAAGATTCCACGTTTTGAAAAAATATCCATTTTTCTAATTACCGTTGTAGATAATGGAAGAATCCATACATCGCAATATGAAAGTACAGCAGGAAAAAGAGATTGTCCTCTTCGCTTTTTTGTTACAGTTAAAATTGGTAAAACAATTAAAAGTAATGTCTTAACTTTTACTTAATAGATAAAAATGTATAACAGGAATGTATAACACTTTAAAAAACCACATTGTATTTAACTTATTGGAATTGAAGCCCTGTTCCCATGCTTATAGAAAATAATAATGAATTGAATGAATTGAGCCATATACACAGAAAATTTTAAGTGAATTAAGAATACATTAGGTGTATACTGAAATCGTAGTTTTTTGATTTATTGTTTGGATCACGTATGCAATTGAATTTCACCATCTGATACAGAATGTATCTCCTGTGACTGTCAAATGAAAGCAGCCATGTCATGTAATCCGCCATACAGAAATGTTACAGTAATGTCAGTATTCATTTCTTTTGCCGACCATATGACCTCGGAACTCTATCTTAATCTAAAGAAGTTGGCCTGTTCCCCATTTTTTGTTGCTACATTAGTATATGGGTGTTGAATGCGTTGTCGCTACGTTTGTGTTTGACGTAAACTGTGGGTGTTGGTAAAATTTCATTGCATTTGTTGTGGAAAACTGTCTGCTGTGATACGTAAGAGTACATTGTAAATTCTGTTGTAAAGTTGTAATAGTGATTACTTATGTTGTCGCGTATTCGTTGACGAATTCTGATTGTTATTTCACTGCTGTGGCTTACACACACTTATTGGGACACAATTACTCTAGAGATGTACAATTATGAATAATTTTTATCGCTGTTTTGTTTGTAATATTCGATCAGAATTTTAGATTGTTCAGTTGTGTTTTCAGTTTGTTTATTTCTGTGTCTGTGTCTGAGTTCATTGTGTGTTGTTTGATAGTGCCCTTAGTGTTGAACAACGTTCTGTTGCATAATATTGTCTGGCCACTGATGAGTTATTTTCTCCTGTAAGAAGTGTTGGATATTGAAGGTTCGCTCAATTGTTAGGAAATATTACTGACGGTCACTGCGCATTGGGATCTGGACTTCTGGTTCAGAGGTACTACGAGGGTGATTGTTTTCAGTAATGTGGTCTGCTAATGTGTACCGACGATTGGGATCTGGACTTCTGGTTCAGAGCTACTACGATGGTGATTGTTTTCAGTGATGTGGTCTGCTAATGTGTACCGACGATTTTCAGTGCTCTTATGTCTTCGGCGTATGTCATCCTAAAACTTCCACTTGTCTATCCCACATATACTGATTCAAGCCAACTGATGTATAATTGTTTTGCTGCACTTATTTGGGGCTACGAACACACTACACGACCACAAGTGGGCATATGTATTCCATGCAGGTGCAGGTCGATTAAAGATGATTATGTCAGTGAACTTTTTGGTGAGTTAAAATGACTTTTTTAAAAATTTGGTGTCATTTTCTTGGTATATTGGCTTGTTACCTTAATATGGTCGCACGTGAAAGTTAAAGACGTGTCTTACGTTCTATAATGCTTCCTTCAATATTTGTTTTTTGATTTTAACAGTTTAAGACGTCGTGTGTTGCGAAAGAAATTCAATAAAGTTGTACACACGGTTTCTTTGCGGACGTCAACTCTCGATGAACTATATTTACTGAACTATATAAATGCACTGTGTTCAATGTTTATCACTCCATATGCCGCTGTCATTTGATTTATTTATAAACATTAAGAGATATGATTATTTCAACGAAATGATACAAATGGATAGTAGAGGAGAGCTATAGTATGTGACATAGTGTGATGAATCAGTATTATCCACTTTATCGTACCCCATTTTCTTTCTAGTATGCGAGACAGATAACCCAGAGATTAATTCAATAACGTCTTGAAGAAATTGAGATTGACACAGTCTGAAGTGAAAAAAGGAAAAAAAAATCCGACAGGGATGAGACAAACATCACCTCACAGTGATGAGAAATTGGAGGTATAGCTACTCACCTATTGTAGACCCACGAACAACCGAATTTGCGGGACTTATCTATTAGCGTGTAGCAACATTATTCGCCCTGTAGATGGCGGTGATACTTCATAGGATGGACAGAGGAAACACAAAGCATCCTGGAGCCATCCAGACCAATTACCGCCCAGTACTCAAGGCCATTTTTCAGTCAGAGTTAGATCCAAGACGCTCACATCCGGACAGATCAGACCCCAAATGAGCTCAGTTTCAGTACGTCTGCACTTAGATAATTTCCGGGACAATAGGGAAAGGGGAAGGGAGATTTACACAAGCACAATCCGAACATTCTTCTAACCATTAACCATTCTATCCTAACTACACATGGATCTGTATTCACATGAATATTCAGCAGGCCACAGTACCGTGTGTGGGAAGGTTAATGGTCTGAATTCCTTCGGTCATTACCTGGCTTTCTGTCCTATTTCGGTTTGTTACTTTCTTGTACGTAATTAGCAACAGAATTTACTTATAATATTAGTCCTTCGAATTTTTTAATGCTCTCGCATATATTCCTGTATTGTTCTGATATTATCATCTCTTCGCATCTAAAATGTCACCTAAAATCTGAATTGCATATTCTGGTCTTCCTGCCTCTATTTTTCCCAACTTCTTTTCCTTCCATCGCCAAGTTAGCTTCTCAGGGATGCCGTAGCAGATGTCCCACAAACCCGTCCTTGGTGCTGGTAAGTGGTGTCTTCCATGCACTTCTTTCCCCGCATACTCTTTTTAGTACTTCTTCATTTCGGAACTGTGATGTTCACTTAATTTTTAAAATTATTCGACAGCAACGAAATTCAAATTCTTGCAGTTACATCTGCTGATTTCCGATAGCTCACTTTTCATTACAATTCAGTGCTGTGCTCCAGGTGTAAAGGGCATACAATTTTAGGAACTCGTTCTTCAGCCTCAAATCAATATCTGATACCAGCACGGCTACTTTGTTGAAGAAATAGTCTTCACTTGTTCCTGTCTACTTCTGACATCTTCATTACATAAGCTATCCTACGTAGTCTTGCTGTCTACGTAGGAGAAATCTTTTGCCTCCTCCACTACTGGATATCTCCCAGTTTTGATGTAAATTAAACCATTATTCTTCTTTTTGGATTATTCATCACCTTCATCATTGCTTGTTTACGAAAATGCCATGTCCCGTGCTTTCGACAGAACTGGTAAGTTTTTTTAACATTAGAGGGGAAGGTTCATCTCTACGAATACTAACATTAGTACGCGTTTCTTTTCTGTTTTTTACTCCTTTTGTTCCATGAATAAAAGAACCATAATGGCAATAAGCTGAAAACCTGCCTTACAGCTTGTAAACATACCCCACACTAGAATACCGCTATTATATTCCAAAATGGTACTCTTTTGGCCAAGCGTGATTCTTTGCTTTATGTGATTTTAGGCACAATCGTACAACGCCGTGAATTAATAGACATGCGTGCTGTGACTCATGCGTCCGGATGGCTATCTTCCATTCTTTGGAAGTAAAATAATCGTGTTTCTGCTTTCATGATAACGTCTGTGTTTTGCAACGCTTGGAGACACATGTGCAGGTACGGAGCAGTGGTTCCTGTCACATCAAGAAACTGTTTCTGGAGGGTACGACTGCCACAGCTGTTGTCGAGCAGTGGACTGACAATTATTCAGTTGTTTGCTACACTACTAGTCTACCACCTGTCTATTCGCTGTTGCAAAAAGCAACAACCAACGTCGATTCGTGTCAAGAACACGGCAAAAGCAACCGTTTGTGGTGATCGACGGTTTATCCGAAACTTGACATTATCGGTACTATCTTGACTCAGAAATTCCAGGGTCTACAGGATCTTGGAGATAGAGTGTCCCGTGCATTAGGCAGCTACAATCTAGTCACGATGAAATGCACTGATTTGAGGGTATTTGCTCAACATGCGCTCGATTGTTTCACCGATGGCTACAACAAAACAATTCGTAAAATTAATCGGTATTTTTTAAACTTTTTGTTTGATTTGGATGTATTGAGACAGTGCAAATACAAAAATATCCATGTACGCAGAAGCATCAATGTGAAGAGAATATGCACCACAATGTGTTTGTTACAGAACCCACGAAAAGACGTACATAGAGAAAAAATATATTGATATGATCTCAGCTCTATCTCTGCGCGTCCGCAGCTCGTGGTCTCGCAGTCGCATTCTCGCTTCCCAAGCACGGGGTCCGGGTTCGATTCCCGGCGGGGTCAGGCATTTTCACCTGCCTCGAGATGGCGTTTGTTTTGTCCTCATCATTTCATCATCATTCACGAAAGTGGCGAGATTGGACTGAGCAAAGGTTGCGAATTTGTACGAGCGCTCATAACCGCGCAGTTAAGCGCCCCACAAACCAAACGTCATCCTCAACTATCTCTTTGCGTGAAAGAGGATCAACAAAAGACATCTCAACAGAATTTGCAGAATAAACAATGGAAGAGGGAAATGTTGATGTAATAATGTTGATAATACGAGGAAGTCACGGCCTCCCTGACGTTCCTGTGGTCATCAATCCTAAGGCTAGGTTGATACAGCTCTCCAAGAGCTTTAACCCACCCCCTCCCCAAAACACACGCTTCCTTACATTACCAGACTGACATTTTAATCAACCGATCCGTTCTTATTGTTTTAAAATGTGCCACCCGGTTCGATTCAGCACCAAGTCATTAGTTATCCGATCTGGACATCTAATTTTCAACATTCTTCTGCAGCCTTACATTTATAAGGCCTGTACTTTCTTCTTGTCTGAAATTATCGTCCATGTTTCATTTTCGTACAGGGTTGCGCTACATAGTAATACCATAAGTGAAGATCTCAGATATGACCTCTTTCATTGTAAATGAGTGTAACTTCCGCTATCCCAACTACCGGAAACAACTTTCTCATCAAGACATCTGAATTGATCTGAACGTACATGGCGAGATAGTTGAAGTTAAAATTCTAAACGGAATCTGACAGAGAAGTCGTCTGTCCCTGTTGACTTGGAAAGGTATAATGACTTCGCCCTATTTTTGACGCGACTGTTACTGGAATGTACATTACTTGTCTCTGCGTTTCAACAGTTAAATTATGGTCAATTTTCTTGATCTTGCTTTGACAGAGCTGTTGATAACAGAATCTAAATTGGCCTTATATTCAGGTGTCTCGTCATTAAATTACCCGATAAATACCAACCTCTGTGGTCTAGTAGAAAATAGTTTGCTATTCCTGTGAAACACTCTCCAGAAATTCACCTGACTGAAATAACAATACATGTAGATGTCTTTTTCGCTCCTTTCCCATCAAGACCACCTTCAACTGTTAGAAAACCCCTTGTATTATACACCTTTTTTGCCTCTTTGTACTATCAAAGAGCCACATTAATTACTTGTAGATTCAACATCAACTCTTCCTTCAGCCCAGACATGGACAAAACTGTGTTTTAAATTTGTTTCGTTGCCCAGAAATTGTTGACGTGTTAGTGGTGCCACTACACTATTTAACAGTTTCAGATAAGAGAACGACCTCTTCAGGGCCATACATTTAGAATCTTTCAATCGTGTATCAACTACCACTCATTTCGAAAGGGACGAAGTTATACGGTAGGCCTACAATGTCTGAAACTGGATGAAAAGTGTTTAGAGGAACAGGAAGCAATGTATCATTCGGGACACAATGTGAGAACTGATGTACAGAAAAACCTGTTTATGGCCTGGGGCAGATTGTTGAGAGATAAGAGCAAACGGTCGTAGTTCACAATAGTATCACTTATTAAATGACGAGAAATGTCTGTAGGAATTATAGCGTACCACATTACAAGTAATGTACTATAAGGTCTTCCACTACGAAACACGAAAACAAGTTGGTGTAATGCATGAAACATACATATCACCAACAAACGCAAACTTACACGTGTGGCAAAGCTTGCTCATCGCTAACTCATGACACCATCTCCGTTTTGAAGCAATAGAAAATATAGCATGTAAAACCAACATTGCTCTTACATTTAACACGTAAAACGATGTAAATTCACTTCCAAATATCCTTTTTTAATATTCTGTTTTGAATAATTATTCCATTATCAGGACACCATTTTTTGGGGTCAGTCTGCAGACTGGTCTGATGCGGCCTGCTGCTAATTCTTTTGTAGTGCCAAGCTCTTAATCTCAGAGTAGCACTTGCTCCCTATTTTCTCAATTATTTGTTGTGTGCATTCCAATCTATGTTTTGCCCTAGAGTTCTTGCTTTCTAAAATTCCCTCTAGTATCCTGGAAATTAATCCCTGATGTCTCAGCACGAGTTCCATCATGTCATCCCGTGTTCTTGTCGGTGTTTTCTGTATCTTGACTTCGACTATCCTACCGCGAGAACCTAATGTTTTATGTTTTCAGTACCCGTAATTTTCAGTATTCTTATGTAACGCCAGGTCAAACTTTTCCTTTTCGGTTTTCCCAGTTCGTGATTATTTATCATTCGATTTTATGTTTCAAAAGTACATTCTCCGGAATTTCTTCCTCAAATTAGGTTTATGTTTGATACTAGCAGACTTTTCTTGACGTGGAATGCTCTAATCTAATCTGCTTTACATGTCCTCCTCGCTTCGCCAGTCATTGAGCTATTTTGCTTCCTAGGCAGCAGAATTCTTTAAATTTGTCTACTTCTTAGACCTCAATTTTGATTTGAACTTTGTCGCTACTCTCATTTCTGCTAAGCGTCTTTAGTTTCAACTTTCTTTAGTTTACTTTAAATCCATATTCTGTACATATTAGACCATTTCATTCGACTCGTCATCTAACGCCTCTTTACTGTCACTGTGGATGGTAATTCCATTAACGAATCTTAACATTGACGTTCTTTCAACCTGAATTTTAATGCCACAAATGAGCCTTTCTTTTATTTGGGTCATTGCTTCTTTGATGTTCAGAGTGGGCGAAAAACTAAACCCCTCTCTTATACCCTTTTTAACCCGAGCACTTTGTCCTTCGTCTCCGTTCCTATGGTTCATTCTTGGTTCTGTATGTATTAGGCACTCTCCTATTTTTTCCCAGGATTTCGAATCTCTTGCACCATATTACATTATCCAACGCTTTTACAAGTCCCACAAATTATATGAAAGTACAGATAGAGCTCAGTGACGCAATTGTTACATTCTACGGGATAGCCGCGTGTACAGAATTCACATAAATCGAGACTCATTTTATATGTAAAGTTTGGGGTTAGGTTCTCCTTCACGCACATATTATGTTTAAAATAGAGTTCTTTAGTACTTCTGCAGAAACTAATCATTATCATACCCGTGAAACGCATTGTAATGCAAAATTTATGCATTTAAAAATTTAACACTGAGACACCAAGACAATTTTTCCTTATCCAATGAACTCCTACCCTTCTCTTGTTACAACCCTTTAGAATTCAAGGATTTCAAGTGCTTTAGATCGTAAGGGTTTTTACTTGCAATCTCCTGCAGCATTCCTTCTAAAAAGAAGGATGCGTCAGGTCTTGGTATCCTTAAACACAAGTGATATTTTTATCTCAGTTGAACATAGACAGTCGTTTCCAAAAAAAAAAACCCATTTCATCAAGGTTAAAACCTGCTTCGTAATATAACCTTTTTCTGTTAAAATTTATTTAAAGCTCTTTTTAAATTCCTCGGTTCCAACTCCGTAGCTCTCTCTCCCATCACTTTAATGTTGTGAGCGCAAGAACGATATTTGAAGCGATCAAAGCAACCTGAACTGGCCGCCATTTGTGCTCGATCTAACTCTTCTTTCGTTAAATCTACAAGCTCTTAGCTTTAGCTGTAATAGCAGCTCCATACTTAGGCATGTGCTGTTGTCTGAGGCGTTCAGTCAAATATCTTAATACTTTTTTCATTCATTCAATCGCCCCCGACCGAGATTGAGTCACTATAATCACACTTAGATCAGCTGAGTAGTGTGCAGTTTTTCGAATTGATTCGGAATTGTAACAAACAGTTTTTGAGTTGGATTCGACAAGTCCCAATGCACACTGTCAACAATACGCTCACCATTTTCATAGCCAAATCTTCCCTCTTTCTTTCTAATGAATATGCATTCGTACACGATTCTTTCCCTCTACAGGCACGCCTTCTACCCTTTTACCTAACGTTTTAAATACAGACCCTGTCAAGTGCTACTTCAGAACGCTACTGACATGAAATAATGATTCACGACTAGACAAACACGACAGGAGACGATCGTTCAGATGCTCTGACGCGTTACTGCTTCCGTTTACTGCTAACAGATGGCAGCACTAGACTCAAAATTAGAATAGCGCATATGTGAAAACGCGGATAACGAATCCGCGTATATCGAAGTTTACCTGTATCTTGATTTTTCCTAAGTCGTGCTTCCATCATCAGTCGCAACGTCAGAAGTGACTCTCTGGTGTTTTTACCTTTCCAAATCCCAGACCGATTATCATCCAACATACTCTCAATTTTCTTTTCCGTTCACGTGTATATTACTTTTGTCAACAAGTTGGATACATGAGATGTTCAGATAACTATGCAAAATTTGTTGTTCTTATTTGCTCTTGCTATCTTCGGAATTTTGTGAATCAATTTTTTCTGGAAGTCTGATGGTATGTCTTCAGTCTCATAGGCCCTAACACCAACTTGAATAGTTTGTCGATTGTTTCTTCACATAAAGGTTTTAGAAATTCCAAAGGAATGTTTTCTTGTGCCTTATTTAATCTCAAATCTTCGAGATCTCTATTAAATTCTGACTTTAATACTGGATTCCCTATGTCTCCCGTATGGTCTCCCATTTCTTCTTTTTTCAAGTCATCAGATAAGTCCTTCCCCTCGTAGACGGTCTTTACACCTATCCGCTTTCACCTTTGCGTTTAACGGTGAGACTATCATCGCACTGTTAACGTTGCCACCCTTGCTATTCATTTCACCTATTGTTTTGACTTTTCTGTCAACTATATCAGTCCTTCAGATGGCCGTTCAATTTTCGGTTTGTTCGAATTTTCTTGCAGTTATTTTGACTAGAATTCCCACGCTTTTCTATTTATTTCATTTCTGAGAGACTTACAGCGCTGTATTGCAGTGTTTCCCCTGAACATTTTTATGCTTCTGGGTTATTCCCTTAAATTTCAATCTACTCTTCGTCATTACTAAATTGTGATCCGAGACTGCATCTGCTCCAGGGTACGCCCTGCAATCCAGTATCTGATTTTGGAAGTTCTGTCAAACCATGATGTAATACAGCTGCAATCTTTCGTTGTCGTCAAGTTTTTTCTAAGTATACCTCCTCCTCTTGTGATTCTTGAACAGTGTATCCGCTATTGCTGCCTGATATTTTTAGCGAAACTCGTTTAGTCTTTCTCCTCTCTCATTCCACCTACCAAGCTTACATTCTCTTTTGATATTTTCTTCTGTTCCTTCCCCTACGGCCGCATTACATTTCCACGTAGTTATTATATTTATCTCTCCCTTTACACACTGAATTGACCACTCAGTATTCTCATATATTTTCTCCATCTCTTCATCTTCTGCTTGCGATGTCGGCATGTGTACCTCAGCTATCGTTGTCATTATTTGCTACCGAATCTGATGAGAAAAACCCAACCACTGAACTGATCATAGTACCTCACTCTCTGTTCTACTTCCCTATTCGAAACGAATGCTACTCCCATTATACGATATACTACTGCTGTTGATCTTACCGTACATCCGTCGCCCAGGAATCCTTATCTTCTTTCCATTTCACTTCACTGTCCTCCTCTATATCTAGACTGAGTCTTTGCGTTTGCCTTTTCAGATTTTCTACGCCTTTTCAGATTTACTTCGTTAAAACATCTAACATTCCAGGCTCCGAGTGGTAGAATTTTACCCCTTCGTAGGTAATTCCATTTTTTTCTTATGTCACCTCCCTCTTGGTAGTACCCACCCAGAGATCTGATGGTGGACTGATACGTAATCTTTTGCAAATGGAGAGATCACCATTACACGTTGGCCAGTCACAGGTCACGTGTCCTGTGAGTACAGATTTTGCATCTTTAATTCAGTGGTTTCCGCTGCGTTTTGCAACCTCATGTCGTTAATCATTGCTGATTTTTCCGTCTTTCTGGGGGCTGTTTCCCATTCCAAGAGCAAGAGAGTACCCTGAACCTCTGTCCTCTCCTCCGCCCTCTTTGACAAGGACGTTGTTTCCAGCCGGGTTGTAACGACGTAACTCGTCACCATAACGACACCGTTGTCCATCATCATGACATTAGGTCTTGTAACGCATTGGAGCGTGAAAAGATTTGATCGATACCCGTTTAATACAAATGTTACAAGCTGTAAACAATTGAAATCTTACGAAATAAAGCTAGTTCATCGAACAAAGTTATTACAATCTGTTGTTTCACGCAGCCTGTGTATGGTGAAATGGCTGACCCTAAAATGGTGATTTTTTTAGATTGAAGCATCGATGCATTTATAGGGGTACAAGAACTCACAAAATTATTGTCCTTGATGCGCTAGAGCCTTCATAAATTATATAAAAGCACTCCGTCTGCAGGCCACAAGTGGCCCATCGGGACCATCCGATCGCCGTGTCATCCTCAGCTGAGAATGCGGATAGGAGGGGCATGTGGTCAGCACACCGCTCTCCCGGTCGTTACGATGGTTTTCTGTGACCAGATCAATTATATAAAGAGCCGCTGTAAAATAGGAGTGTCGTGTGCGATTGGTGCAACACGAATGATTGAATGATTGGACTATAACAGTGGCAGTTCCTATCATCAAAACCTATTAGTGTCGCAGACTCATAGAAGGCGTTGCTCTTAACCTGCAACAAGTAAGTGTAGGATTTTCCTTTAGGTTTTCGTTATGTTCTTATGAACATGGCTCAAAATGAATACAGCAGTACCAGGAGAGACCGCCACCACACAGAAAGAGCCACACGCTAGTGACCTTCTCAGTTCTGAGCAGCTACCTATACATGGCACTCACTAATCTTGACTATATTCTGCTTCGGTGCAACGTTCAACGTCTCTTTAGATTAATCTACCGACAGTACTGCCAGCTGCCAGATAGCGCTCCTAGCTGTGAACTACTTTCTTCCTCTGTAATACAGGTGCGAATCGGAATCCTTCTGTCAACAGGTTTAAAAGGCGATACGGTGCTGGAGCTCACTCAGTTCCTGAATTTCAGGCAGTTTCCACAGTGTCAGTAGTACCTGAACTCCTGGACTTATACAGTTCCACGAGTTTCACTAGTACCATTCAGAAGACTGCAGTTCCATCTTCGCAGTTTCTATTTATGGATCAACAGGAGCAACGAAGTACGAGTGCCTACAAAATACTTTCATGGGGACTAAATCATACACTGCCAAGAGACAGCGAAGTTATTGGGATATCATTTTATTTGTTATACGACATCAAGTGTCACACCTCAGACATTACCAAACTTAAGTGAAACTGTGTGTCATCAATATCAACAAACGTTATTGAATATTTCTTATTGTGTTGTCACATTTCTGGTCTTGTGGCACCCTGTCGACCAAGTGTATAATTAGATCTTATTTGCCTGCGTAATGCTATCTTTTATAGAAATATTGTAGGAAGTAACTGTTCTGCTACCATGTATATTAGGGTTGAAGTGATAGTAAAATTTAGTTACAATATCCCAACATTTGTAAAAAAAATGTTTGCTGCATTTTGTTGACATATCTATCAAAAATTAATGTTTGGTGGAAAATTGTTGATCCATTGTGTTTGTTGCAAACTAAAATCCTTTCAGCACCTAACATAGTGGCTGTTGATGTAATTGATTAACATATTTAGCGCTCCAAAGTCCACTGTTCGGCGAGTTCTGTCTCCCAGTACACATTTCATCAGAAAAGAAGAAAAAGGAAAAGCGTATTATCGTCAAAGTCTCCATCATGCACAGAGAGCTGTAGCAACTGTATTGATGATGGGAAACAGTATCTGTATTGGTCAGGGTAGGCACTACTCACTACTTTGTTAGGTTTCATCTTGTGCTTGCACACAGCTCTCCATTCAGATGCTACTGATACATTAGTCTGAAGAGCTAAACGACGCAATAATATTCTTATATTTCTTTCCAGAGGCGTTCCTGTCGGCTGAAACCAACACGCCAGTTTCCAGAGTCGGAGAAACGAAGCGCTGTGTATGTGGTGATGGGTGTCTGCCTTCCCGGCAGTGGTCGCTGCCATGTGCTGATTCTCAGTTCAGTTCTATGATGGCAGGAAGTCACAGTCTCTCGACCAGCTACTGCCCCATCCTTCGTGCTAAGTACATCATTTTAACATAATTTTGCAGGAAATTGCAATTCAGAGAAATCTGGCACCTGAAAACCATCTGTGCAAGAATGGTTCATGCTATTGATTTAACAACAATAACAGCAACTAGCTCTCACATACCCAGATATCATTACAGTTTATACTATATAAAATGCTGGCTAGGAATAACAGCTGAAATGTTCGTATGCTTTTGACATATTAGGTGGTCGCAGAACCAGACAGATTTCATTGATATACTAACCTTTTACCTATGCTTCACCTCTGTATACACATAGCACATATACTGCACACATCTTGTCCACCTCCTATCTTTGTCCATCTCCTCTATTGATATACTAGCCATTTACCTATGCTTCACCTCTGTATACACATAGCACATATACTGCACATATCTTGTCCACCTCCTATTTTTGTCCATCTCCTCTGTTTCCCTTCTCTGCCCATCTCCTCCTATGTTTCCATCTCATCCCTTTCTCTCTGTCCACCATGTCCTCCCCCCTCTCACTAACCCTCACCTCCCCTGCTTCTCTCTGCGCTCAACTGTGCTCATCCCCATGCTTACCCACCGGAAAACCTATCGATATTACCTGCAAAACTGTCTGTCTTGCAAGGCAGTCTAGATGTTAGGGATTACCAATCCCTTTCACTTCCACCCTCACAGCACTTTCCAGACAATAAACAGAATTTCATCCAATATATACAGAATGTTGTGTTACATAATTAATTACGTTGTGTTTCAGTGAATGGTACAATGTGACACATTTTTGAATAGGTCTTTAGGAGAGGAAATGAATTACTGAACAAAAAATACAAGGTGCCATTTAAAAAACTCATACCACTCTTCATATCTTTGTAAAATGTCTGCATGTATCTTAGCACTGCAGCTATGAGCATTAATTTCTATGTGCGAATCTAATTAATGAGAATGCTGATTTTTTTCAGTTTCTGGAAGTCAGTATTTCTGTTTCTTGTTTCTTATTTAGGGAGGTGATGTTTTCCTTTGTGTGTTGGCTTACTCATCGTCTTGTGGTTTTGGGAGTCCTAACTCTACAGTGTGAGATTTGTTTTCGCCATCATGTATCATCAGCCTGTGAATGGGCATTAAAACCTGAAAGAAATGTTCTCCTCAGGTGGTCAGAACACAAGCCTGTCTCTTTGGGTAAGAAATGGAAAGCCACACCCTGTGACAATTTTCTATTATCCATTCCAATTACTGACAGACTTAGTTTTCACA
This sequence comes from Schistocerca serialis cubense, assembly GCF_023864345.2. NCBI lineage: Eukaryota > Metazoa > Arthropoda > Insecta > Orthoptera > Acrididae > Schistocerca > Schistocerca serialis. The sequence goes on from NC_064645.1 coordinate 445,202,259, forward strand.
CTCCTTTATTCTCTGAAGGTTAGCTGAGAAAGTTGGAAATTCGCATTTGTGTAGAAATACAACAGTTTCACTAAAATGTTTTTGTGGGGAGAAGAGCGAAATTATTGTCATTCCACCCACGCAACCCCCTTTAGGAGACGCTTTGCGCATATCGCCGAGTAACTACACACATAAAAAAATGTTTTCCATCAACTCGGTTCAGAGATTTCCAGAATCTGTACAGAAAATCGGAATAGAGGTCAACACAAACTTCATTTCTGCCCTTTTTATTGCTCATGGAAACACACATTGCATGTTGTACCACCGTATAGCAAGACCTTCAAAGGTTCCAGACTGCTGTGCACACCAGTACCTCTAAAACCCAGTAGCACGTCCTCTTGCATTGATACATGCCTGTATCTATCGTGGAGTACTATCCACAAGTTCATCAAGGCACTGTTGGTCCATATTTTCCCACTCCTCAACGGCGATTAGGTGAAGATCCTTCAGAGTTGTTGGTGGGTCATGTCGTCAACAAACAGCCCTTTCAATCCATTCCAGGCATGTTCGTAGGGTTCATGTCTGGAAATTATGCTGGTCACTCCAGTCGAGCGATGTCGTTATCCTGAAGGAAGTCATTCACTAGTTGCGCACGATGGGGACGCGAATTGTCGTCCATGAGGATGGCATTCACATATCGTACAGCCGCTACGGCGCCTTCCATTACCACCAGCGGCGTACGTCGGCCCCACATAATGCCACCCTAAAACATCAGGGAACCTCCACCTTGCTGCCTTCGCTGGACAGTGTGTCTAAGGCGTTCAGACTGACCGGGTTGCCTCCAAACACGTCTCCGACGATTGTCTCGTTGAAGGCATATGCCACACTCATAACGTGATACCAATCCTGAGCGGTGCATTCGCCATGTTGTTGGGCTCATCTGTACCGCGCTGCGTGGTGTCGTGGTTACAAAGATTGACCTCGCTATGGACATCGGGAGTATAGTTAACCTCATGCAGCCCATTGCGCACAGTTTGAGTCGTAACACGACATCCTGTGGCTGCACGAAAAGCATTATTCAACAATGTGGACTTACTGTCAGGGTACCTGCGAGCCATAATCCGTAGGTAGCGGTCTCCACTGCGGTAGTAACCCTTGGGAGGCCTGAGTGATTCATGTCATCGACAGTTCCTGTCTCTCTGTATCGCCTCCATTTCCGAACAACATCGCTTATGTTCACTTCGAGACGCCTGGACACTTCCCTTGTTGAGAGCCCTTCCTGGCACAAAGAAACAATGCGGACGCGATAGAACCGCTGTGTTGACCGTCTAGGCATGGTTGAACTACAGACAACATGAGCTGTGTACCTCCTTCCTTGTGAAATGACTGGAACTGATCGGCTGTCTGACCCTCTTCGCCTAATAGGCGCTGCTCATGCATGGTTGTTTACATCTTTGGGCGAGTTTATCGACATCTCTGAACAGTCAAAGGAATTGTGTCTGTCTTGAGGAGTTTTTGGAACGGGGGTGATGCAAACCTTTTATTGATGTGTGTAGGCCTGTGTGGTAAAAGCCATGTAGCAGTGTTTCATCCAACACTGTTAATTTAGTGCTTCTTTGCTGAGCTACACTCAGAGTCCTTTGCTACATGTAATAGTTAGTCGATCTAATAACTCATAGCACACTAATGTGACACCACTTAATCTTATGGCTGCCTGAGGAGTTACTAATAGGTTGAACTTTAGCTAACTGCAACTTGTAGTTACGCGTGCCTGATGTGTTACACCCAAGTATGCTTTCTTCACTGTGAGTTGTATCCTGTAATGTAATAAGTTTATACTGAAGTGACAAGAGTCATGAGATATGTCCTCACATCGCGTCAGACCTCCTTTTGCTCGGAGTAGTGCAGAAAACCGATGCGACATGGACTCGACAAACCGTTGTAGTTCCCTTGCAGAAATATTGAGCCAAGCTGCCTCTATGGCTGTGCATAATTGCGGAAGTGTTGCTGGTGCAGCATTTTGTCCACGAACTGACCTGTCGGTTCTGTTTCATAAATGTTCGATGGGATTCACGTAGGCACTCGAATTGTCCAGAATGTTCTTCGAACCAGTCCCGAGCAGCTGATGCCCAGTGAGAAGGTGTATGCACTATGTAAAAATTCCATTGTCGTTGGCTGAAAACGATCTCCAAGTAGCCGAAAATAACCGTTTCCAGTCAATGATTGTTTCAGTTGGACCAAAGGAGCCAGTCCAGTCTATGTAAACACAGCCCTCTCCTTTATGGAGCCACCACAAGCTTGCACACTTCCTCGCTGACAACTAGGGTCCAAGGCTTCGTTGGGTATGCGTCACACTCGAATCTCACCATCAGTTCTTACCAAGTGAAATCGGAAGTCGTCTAACTACCAGGATACGGTTTTCCAATCGTCTAGGGTCCAACTGATATGGTTACGAGCCCAGGAGAGGCGCTGCAGGCGATATCGTGATGTTAGCAAAACCACTCGTCTTCTGCCATAGCCTATTAATGCCAAATTTCGCCACAATATGCTAACGGATACGTTCGTCGTATGTCCCACACTGATTTCTGTTGTTGTTTATGCAGAGTTGCTTGTCTGTTGCGCTAACAACTCTACGCAAGCGCCGCTGCTCTCGGTCGTTAAGTGAAGGCAGCTGGCCACAGAGTTGTCTTAGGTGAGAGAGAACGCCTGAAATTTGGCATTCTCGGCATAGCCTTTACACTCTGGTTCTGAAAATATTGAATTCCCTAGCGGTATCCAAAATCGTATGTCCCATGTGTCTAGTTCCGCCCTCAGAATCGTGCGACGATTATCACATCGGAAACCTTTTCACATGATCAATGCACTGCCCTTTTACACCTTGTGTATGCGATACTGCCACTATCGTATATGCGAATATCGCTGTCCCACGACTTTGGTCACCTCAGAACATAAAGTCCAGACATACTCTATAACATTATTTCCTAATATTCTTCTACCCTTTCTAACATTTGTGCGGTGCCGATGTTGTCTTGGAAGATTGTATACGGCGTACAGAGAGGTCGCCATCTTCCGATGGTGGCGCCACGGCACCAGCAGTGGACCCCCATCTTCGCTTCACATACAAATGTAACCTTCCAGTCTTTGTAAGACAGCAGACGCTGTGCTCCCTCAATTCTCAGAAGAATCGCAGTGGACCTGGAAGGACACAGCACGATGCTAACATCTAGCCTGTGATCCACATTACTAAAGTGAGGCAGAGTGGATGAGTTATGCAAAAATACATGAATACTGAAAATGTAAAGAAAGTTTCTGATACAAAATTTTTTATTGCCTTGACTGCGTTTATGTAGACTGGGTTGCCAGTTGCGATAGTACTAAGCTGGCATCTTCAGATCCAGAGAGTGTATGTTATGAAATCATGCTGTTCGATAAACCACACCCTTTGTATTCTTACCACTGTGACGGACTCATAAAACGAGAATACGAGATTAAAAGATACAGCAGTGTCTTCACATTTAAACAGCCATACACTCTTGGCACATGAAGGAACGCCGCATGTGTCTTGGTTGGACGCCGGCTATATGCAGTATTACACTATGAGTGGCTTATGTGAGAGACATACAAAGTTTTGTTTGTATGTGTTCCATTTTGTCATGAGTCCACCATGATGACGACGGTTCAGTAACAATCTCAGTGTGTGGAATGATTTATTCAGTCCGGATCGGTCTCACAGCGTCAAAGGAACTTTCAGCATGGCATAGCAACGACCCTCGTGGAGTCGATACGGCGTTGGTACAGGAATTTTATGCAGGTATGAAGCGCTTACTTGAAGTATCATACTGACGACCTGGAACAATTGAAGCTGACACATAACTGATACTGTTGACAGGGGTGGTTCATTTCCTTGGTCTCCTTGATAGCCTGAAATTACACCAATGGAGTTCTTTCTATAGCAGTATGTGAAGGACAAAGTCTACCAAGCGCTTATGAAGCACATCTGTGATTTAAACAACCGGATATTTGCTGCCATTAACACAACAAATGTGGATATGTTGCTCCGCTTCCGGATAGAGCTTGAGTATGGACTGGATGGTGTGCAGGACACCGCAGGTGCATATGCTGAAATTGGTTGAATGGAATAAAACTTTGTGACATAGTGTGCCACATGATCCTAAAATCGTCGGAATTTAATTAGCTTGGACGCAGTGACATATTCAAGTTTTTTACTGTACCTTTTGACACACCCTGTATGTAAGTATTCTTCTTGTAATCTTTTTCGAGACACTATCCATCCATTAAACTCATCATCCAAATCTTCTTACAGTTTTCAAACAATTAAATGGTTATCATTGAATTTCAAAGTTTATATTTCGTCGCCCTGGGTTATTATTAGCTTTCCGAATTTGTTTCGTTCCTTTTACTGCTTGCTCTAGGTTCCCGACTGAGCAACATGGAAATGCTACAACACCGTTTCATTTTCTTCTCAACTACTGTGTTCTTTTCATGCTATTCCACTTATAATTGCCGTCTGGTTTCTGTACTGTGCTGGGGATAATGTTTCATACACTATATTGTAGCCCACTACGGTATAATGCATTAATAACTACGTAATATATGTATTTAACAGAATTTGTTATATTAGTGTAAAGGTAAAGTGTTTGTACCTGAATTTCAGAAGAAACTTCGTAATTACTTGTGTCAGACTGGTAAACCCAATGGATTACTAAACATTACTCAGACTTCAACGTAAACAATACACACAAATTTTACTTGAGAAATATTTCCCGCAAAAGTATATTAAAACAAATCAGATCAGTTCGTAAATTTTATACACTTATTTTGCGAAAATTTTATATCTTATACCAATAGGTTTAGCGCATATTAAAAAGAATTGTTACAGCAAGCTCTCAACATAACAAAATATTGAAATATTTAAGAGTACAACAGCTGCTAGGAGGATAATACGAATTTATGTTCATTCATTGTGCTTGAAACTTTTAGGCAAATAATCTGTACCAGCATATGCTAGAAATTAGCGTACGAAAATGTTGTGAAGTGTTTTAGCGAGGTAAGGAAGGAGAATAAAGGAAACATTTCCTTTTTATTGATATGATGTATATGCTTCTGTACATTTCTTTATGCGTATACGCTGGTTAGTACTTTTCCAATAGCTTTGGTCCAACATAAAATTTTATGCATTCTACAACATGTAACAAAACGGAATAAATATAGACAACTCTGATTTTTGCACAGTAAGTGTTTTAGTCGCGCTTATCTACCGTTATTTGTTCGTTCAGATTCTGTTTGCTGACATTATTTTGCTTCAGTCGAAACAGTCACTTGCGTCCTGATGTTCCTGAAGTGGCACTTCTATCACTTCTTCGTAGATATCAGTCGTTTCACACTCCACTCGAAGTAGTAACAAGACAATTGAGCGTGGAAACTGCTGTTCATTAAATGCGGAAGTATAATCCCGAAACGAGCACATCCACGGTCGGAGTGTTCTGCTGTTCGTAAACTCTGTGAGGAAATTAATAAATCGATGAACGGATTATCAGTATCTGCTATCATGAATGAAGGGAAGACTAATTCACTTTTGTGAGCATGGAAAAACAATCAGAACATTGTGCTGCCTGAACTGTCCAGAAAAAGTTTGCAAGTTGTTGCACAGTAGCCCTCCACAATAGGTATTAAAACTGTTGGTAGAACTCGACGGTGAAGTTGCTGACTTCTACAACAGTCGAGCTCGTTGAGTACTGAAACTCCCGCTTCAGAGGACAGTAGCCCACTGCAGTCTGGTCGATGCACACAGAGGCTGTTCCTCTGGGCGTTAACTTGGAGGAGCGTGCGGAGTCTCCTGGTGATGGACTGCTCCCGATCCTCACCTACCGAGACAGCCAGCTGCGTCCTTGCCCTCGAGTTCCGCTGGGGGAACCACGTCCTCGTATGGTTCAATGGCCAGGAGTCGCATTTCTTCCTTTACCTGCAACATAAGGTGTTCGGTCTCTGTATCAATCGCGATACGTTGAAAACTCTAGGAAGCTGTAATTGCAAATACATGTGACGCCACCTTGAAATAGAGTAACCTATTAGAAACACACACCTTATTCGATTCTGAGAGACTAGATTTAATTACATTGTGCATTCCGTAGACCTATACTGAGGTGACTGCGGAGTGGCATTAAATACTTTATGTGGAAACTGACTCAAAGAAATATCCGTCCCAGCATAAGCCGTAAGCGGTTCAGGGGAAACACGGAAATCCTTAATCCTAGCCAAAGCAGGCATTACTTTCAGGGGTTTAAAGGTTAGCATCGCTACCTGTAGATCCCAGAATTACGGATTCTGTTCCCGACCAGGTGGGAGATTTTCTGTGCGTTATCATTTCCTCTCATCTTCACTGACGTGCAGCTCGCCGAAGTACATGTATCAGGTGGCCGAACTACCCAAGACAGTGTCTGTCGGCAAGTGCCATACGATTATTTCACTGAGAGCGTCCCGTTAGAAACTGACTAAGCTCCACAGATCGCGAATTGGATGCCTTTTTAAAGACAAGTTTCGCACTACCAATAATAACAACTCCTGTCATTCACCAACGACGGAAACACGCCAAGATCTCATAGCTATGTCCAGTACCATCGTCAAACAGAATGTGGAAACCTACACGATACGGCACCTGACCACTGAGATGGACGTAATTTTGAATTTTTGAAATGGTATTGTAGCACTATAACTCAGTGCCTCACGTATTTTTCAATTACTTAGGTTCTCGAATTTTTAACCATTTTATGTATTAAGAAATTTTGGCATTAATTAGTGTTTGTGAGAAAGTAATGTATGTTGATAGGATAGATAAGAATTATTTATGTCACATCACTACGGTAAACTCGCTGGTCATATCAGGGACGTTGTTATTATACACTCCTGGAAACTGAAATAAGAACACCGTGAATTCATTGTCCCAGGAAGGGGAAACTTTATTGACACATTCCTGGGGTCAGATACATCACATGATCACACTGACAGAACCACAGGCACATAGACACAGGCAACAGAGCATGCACAATGTCGGCACTAGTACAGTGTATATCCACCTTTCGCAGCAATGCAGGCTGCTATTCTCCCATGGAGACGATTGTAGAGATGCTGGATGTAGTCCTGTGGAACGGCTTGCCATGCCGTTTCCACCTGGCGCCTCAGTTGGACCAGCGTTCGTGCTGGACGTGCAGACCGCGTGAGACGACGCTTCATCCAGTCCCAAACATGCTCAATGGGGGACAGATCCGGAGATCTTGCTGGCCATGGTAGTTGACTTACACCTTCTAGAGCACGTTGGGTGGCATGGGATACATGCGGACGTGCATTGTCCTGTTGGAACAGCAAGTTCCCTTGCCGGTCTAGGAATGGTAGAACGATGGGTTCGATGACGGTTTGGATGTACCGTGCACTATTCAGTGTCCCCTCGACGATCACCAATGGTGTACGGCCAGTGTAGGAGATCGCTCCCCACACCATGATGCCGGGTGTTGGCCCTGTGTGCCTCGGTCGTATGCAGTCCTGATTGTGGCGCTCACCTGCACGGCGCCAAACACGCATACAACCATCATTGGCACCAAGGCAGAAGCGACTCTCATCGCTGAAGACGACACGTCTCCATTCGTCCCTCCATTCACGCCTGTCGCGACACCACTGGAGGCGGGCTGCACGATGTTGGGGCGTGAGCGGAAGACGGCCTAACGGTGTGCGGGACCGTAGCCCAGCTTCATGGAGACGGTTGCGAATGGTCCTCACCGATACCCCAGGAGCAACAGTGTCCCTAATTTGCTGGGAAGTGGCGGTGCGGTCCCCTATGGCACTGCGTAGGATCCTACGGTCTTGGCGTGCATCCGTGCGTCGCTGCGGTCCGGTCCCAGGTCGACGGGCACGTGCACCTTCCGCCGACCACTGGCGACAACATCGATGTACTGTGGAGACCTCACGCCCCACGTGTTGAGCAATTCGGCGGTACGTCCACCCGGCCTCCCGCATGCCCACTATACGCCCTCGCTCAAAGTCCGTCAACTGCACATACGGTTCACGTCCACGCTGTCGCAGCATGCTACCAGTGTTAAAGACTGCGATGGAACTCCGTATGCCACGGCAAACTGGCTGACACTGACGGCGGCGGTGCACAAATGCTGCGCAGCTAGCGCCATTCGACGGCCAACACCGCGGTTCCTGGTGTGTCCGCTGTGCCGTGCGTGTGATCATTGCTTGTACAGCCCTCTCGCAGTGTCCGGAGCAAGTATGGTGGGTATGACACACCGGTGTCAATGTGTTCTTTTTTCCATTTCCAGGAGTGTATAAAGTACAGAGAATATCTTTCGTGTAACAAAACATCGTTGGCGCGATTGCGCGCAGTCATAGAGGTGAAGGTAGAGAAGTAGTTGCGAAACATCTGTGATGTGGAACAGACATGTGTTGGGGCGTAAATACTGCAGTTGGGTCTAATGTGTTTTAATACGTGCCCTTGGGAAATTATACGTTGGCGAGCAAGTGTGTAGGTACATTACAGAGTGTTTCAAAAAGGACTTTACAACTCTGAAAATTCATATAAATTAACTCATAGTACCTACAGAGGTGATTGTATCCTCAGTTTGTAGGGAAATACATCACGTTTTGTCTCGCGCAGTTCGCTAGTGCTGAATCACACCGTAATGAGTGCTAGCAGCAGTTGCGTTAAAGATGGCTGCGTTCAGTGGACTTGAGAGTGTTTTGGTTTGAAGAGTCGAAGTCGGCGACAACAATTCAGCATAATTTCTGTACCAAGTACGCTAAAGATCCTCCTAGTAGGCCTACAATTTATGAACTGCATAAATGTTTTGTAGAAACAGGATGCTCAGAAGGACATCGGAAATCATCACGTCGTCCCAGCACATCCGACGACGTCGTTGAGCAAGTGAGATAACGTTCTGCTAATAGCCCTACGATATCGATCCGGCGTGCATCTCTCGAACTATAGATATCACATAGGACTCTTTGGCGTGTGTTGAGAAACCGTTTGCATTTGAAACCGTACAGATTGACGATCCTACAAGCAATAAAAGATACCGAGAAAATGGCTCGCTAGAACTTCTGTGCGGATATGTTAAATCTATTACACTAGGATGAAAATTTCTTGGATCAAATCATCTTTCCTGTGGAGTGTTTTGCTCGCTTTGAGGCGCCATGTCACGGATTACGCGGCCCCTTCCGCCGGAGGTTTGAGTCCTCCCTCGGGCATGGGTGTATGTGTTGTTCTTAGCATAAGTTACTTTAAGTAGTGTGTAAGTCTGGGGACCGATGACCTCAGCAGTTTGGTCCCTTAGGAATGCAACACATTTCAGCATTTGAACATCTTTTCTGACGGGTCGACTTTTCACTTAAGTGGCAAGGGTAACATACATAACTGTAGGATTTGGGGCAATAAAAATTCACGTCAAACATTGCAACTTGTTCCTGATAGCCGTAAAGTGAACGTTTCTTGGGCATTGAGCAAGAACGAAGAGAACGGGGCCTTTTTTCCGTGAGAGAACCATCAACGGGATAGTGTACCTGGATATGTTAATTTTTGATAGCACAGATCGATGTGGATGATCAAGAACGAAATGTTTACATCACGCAAGATGGCGCACCACCCCGCTACCTGGCTGAAGTCCAGGATTATCTCAGTGACCGCCTTCCAGGCCAACGGATTGGCGGTGATGCGTGAATTGCATGGACCCCACGTTCCCCAGACCTGATACCACTCCATTTTTTAAACGGGGTTCATCAAAGTTATCATGTTTGTACCTTCTGTACTGGCTTCTCTACCCGAACTTAGAGCAAGATTTTCGCCGCCACTGAGCAATTTACACTGTAATGCTACAGCAAGATTGGGAATAAATTGACTTCCGATTGAATGTGTGCAGGATAACCAACGGAAGCCACATACAACATCTTTAGCTTAAAGTAAAAAAAGTTTGTGTGTTTCCATACAAAAACCACTAAACCCAGCTGTACATCTTCTGTTAATAAATTTATATGAATTTTTAAAGATGTAAAGTCCTTTTTGGAACACCCTGTATATGGTCGCAAGACGATTTTCGAAGTATTGAAGAATACTGCGTGGCCCAAAAGTATTTAAGCTGATCACTAATCAAGAGGAGCCTGTTGCCAGTAACGTGTCTTATAATAAGCACTACATAGCACCAAAAACATCGCCTCGCAAAGTAAGATCGATATAGTACTTCTGTAGTTGCGTAATAAGCATTCCAGCATCTTAGTAACGTTCTGGAACATTATAGTGTAACTAGGCAAAGAACAAACTTGTTCGTTGACCAGAGTCGTTAACCATCAGCAGCGGCATGTCCTTTCACCATAATTTCCAAGAAAGTCAGAAGGAAAAAAAAGGTCGAAAATAGATAAATCTAGTAAATTTGCAGTTGACTATCAATCAATTGTTTACTGTGTTCGGAAGCAATAGTAACAATAGTGGTTCGAATAATACGAGTATTTCACTACTACCGGAGACAGTTTAAACTAGAAGTGATTTAAAAGAGAATCATATTAAATGACAAAAGTATGCTGGTTTTCTGATAATAAAAGCAGTTTTAGAAATTTGTTGTATTATGTAAGTAATATTATGTACCCACGTTTGCGTAATATTATTACTTAAAAAAGTCGTTACTGCATTAACCTAAAACGCTATGATTTGCAAAGTAATAGTAAAGAATGAGAAACAGTTTGTGTCACGACCCAGCATATTTTCTATTGGACAGCATTATCGTGAGTTAAGTAACACAATTCAGTTTTCCGTAAACGGTTGCTAGCCATTCATTATTATTAACGATAATTATGGTAACTAACACCACTGACTTCTAACTGAACGTCTTTTGTGTTCATGTTACACGTGTCTGTTACATGTTGGTTAGTATGTGTTCATTTTCTCCCGTTGCTGCATTGTCTTTCCAGCACTATCTTTATGCAATTTCAATATATTTACAATCATTTATCACATTTAACCTTTGTCGTTTTGGAGCTGGTGACCGTTTTATTCTTCAGTTTATATTATTTTGATATAAATTCTGTCATTCACAATTATGGCAAACTATACGGAAACATTAATGTAGTCCTTTTTATTTTATTTTGTTTTATTTCTTTTCTACATTTACATCGTTGTAGTATGTATTAATAAGCACTCGTGTGATAGCGATCAGCTTGTAACTACATGATTTCTATCATTGAACATTGATCTTTGGATTCGATACCTCGTCTCCATTAACAGCGGAGCTTTACGTACACGTGTCCCAATAAAAACCTTACATACACCGCAGAGTGCAGGTACGTTAAAGTACCATCTAACAATGAATACCAAAGTGTGTTCTATGACGATCTTCAGGCGTCACAAGAAATCTTGCACTTGTCAACAAAAAAACGATCAAGGTTATATTCCAGACGTTCCGTTGCCCATCTGCTTTGCGTACCACGGTCCTCGTGGGTTTGAATTATGGTTCGTAATGGACTCCTAGAGATCGAATTACTTCCGGAGACTGCTGCGTATCTTCTGGGTTGACATAATACTCCCAGTTACCACGAAGATTGAAGCGCACAATATTTTTGCATTTTCCTTGAGGTAAGTGCAAGCCATGTTTTGGAGGAAGCCGTCCACATCAGTAAGCTTTGAACATGGCGACCTCTATGTTGTAAACAAAATTAATTTAATTAATGCTTGAAGATAGCTGTTAATAATCTTTGTGCTGTATGTCCGGGATGCTGAGGACGTCACGCACTTTTGTGAACAGCTTACTTTTCCTTACCCTATAATTTTTTCCCTTTCTTTTTTTTTTTTTTTTGTTTAATTTCACGGAAGCGCAACCACCTCGTAGTTGGACTTCTTAGGTGCAAAGGGTGAAGGTGTAATTTTCTGTTTATTTCCGGGTGAGAAGGGTAATAAGCATTAGGTGCTTTGACCCTCCTAAGGTGTTGGTTATTGTAATACATTTTGTTTAATATTGCAGTCTGTGCCAGATGACTTTACATTTCTGTCACACAACGTTACATTGCTTTTTCTCCTATTTTTGTTAATAAACATACATTACTTTATTATGTCATTGGGAAGCCTCGATGAAGGCGCGGGGATCTCTGATGCGGTGCCACTCCCAGGGGCAATAGACCAGTCGTAATCAACAAATCTCATAATGGGCTTTGGTGCTTAAAATGGTAGCGAGTTTTTTGTGCGTGGATGACGCGATTACTTCCCTAGTGCTGTCCAGGTGCAGCTTCTGATGGAGATGCTCTACGCTTGCCCATGTAGATGCTCAAAGGATTTACTGGAGGCATCGGTTTTGTAAGGGTTTTGTCAGACCTGCGGCGGCTTGAGAATGCTGTTACTGATGATTCGCCAGAAGGAGCATCCATATATGAGTGACGGCAGAATCGTTGCTCGGTGGAGGTGTACTTTCTTCCTCACGTTCAGATGTTGATAGCAGTGGATATAACCGATGAAACCGGTGCATGGTGTTGTGGCGTTTTCACTGAAGGTGCTCCTTAGAGGGGAGGTATTTGCCAGGGGAGTGCGACGTTGTGCAATATGAGATGATCTGTGAGTTCAGGCCTGCCGTTAATGATCATAATGGGGTGAGTCTTCTCTGAATTCAGGGTAACGCGAATCTCTGCTTTCCATAATTCAAGAAGTGTTAGCGGACGTTGGAGGTACCGTATCGCTGCATCGACTCTGGACTCTGTGGCTGCTGGTAAGGATCTCTTATCATCTGAGAATTGTGCAAGGACGACTTGTGGAAGTAACGGCAATAGAATCGGGACAGAACAGTGAGTCTGGTAGTCGCTGAATGCTGGACCACTGACCATCAGTTGGAACAAAGCGGTGATTACTTTGAAGATAGCTGTTAATAATATTTGTGCTGTATGCCGGCCTTTTCGTCAATGAGAAAGGCCGCCGTTGTATAGTCCCCGTGGGTCATATTACGTACTTCATACTGGGTAACCTAGATGAGCAGGAGTTCGATCGACAAACGTGACTGGAACGCAAACTTGCCTAGTCATGTCATATCCCCTTCGGTGATTGCTGGGCAAAGTCGTCGGAGAATGATCCGTCCCAGTACGTTTAAGGGTGTTGGCAGGAGGCTGACGGGCCGATGGTTTTGCGGTTGGCGATGATCCTTACCCGGCTTTATTAGTGATACTATGCGAGTCATCTTCCAGTCGGACTGGAAGTATCCTAGCAGATAGCAACTGTTAAAAATACGGATTTTCAACACCAGAGGTTTGTGCGGCATCTTGCTCAGCCGGTCATCTGTTATACTGCTTAGTCCCAGGGCTCAGTAGCTGCCGAGTCGTCGTATAACAGAGCAGACCTCCGCCGATGTCGTTAGGAGTGGTTCCCTTTGTCATGCCATTCGTCTGATGTCTTCTGCCTGGCATGTGAGCAAATCCATCGTTACGAACTATCATAAAGTATTGTAGTGATTAACTTTCTCAAACAAAGGAGTGTCTTGGTTTGGATACTTTTTGGATACTTTTCAATTAGAGTGCTCTACATTGTTTACCTGGTCTGTGTTCAAAATGTGCCTCGAATGGCGCGAGACTTATCACGCTCTCATTTTGAAATACGGCAGAAGCTGAATCTCGTTCAGAACTGAGGGTTCAACGCTCTTAAGTACGTCCTTTACACAAATGGTTGAACGTCGAGATTTCTCGCGGTCAGTAGAGTACTGGTAGAATAAAATATATACAGGGTGTTAAAAAAAAGTATTCCTTATTTTGAGTGGTGGTAGTATGGGTCGAAACTAGTGAAAAGTATCCAGTGTAAATGGCCCTTAACATTCGTACCTAAAGAGCTGCGAGCACCTGTTCACCTTCGCTACTGTGAAACCCTTAGCTTTTACTGCAGGCTCTTTGCTACTACTAACTACTTGCAGAATGCAGTAAACAACCTCCGTTACTGTCCGTGGATACAACATGCAGTAAACTGGAGTACAACAGTAATAACAGGGAAGAAAGCTTTTATACTTTTGGAAGCTTTTGCATTCAGTTAGACTAACGAAAGAAACCGTTAGTAATTCTGAAAAGGAACTGAGGACAAATGAATCGTAGTAGACAAAAAAAAAAAAAAAATTAAAAATACCCAACACAAAACGTGAAGAGCCTGCAGAAAGAGATGTATCTACAGTGGTCAAAATAAATGTTACATATTGTCGAACTTTAATGTTGATCTTTTTGGTCAAGAATTACGTTATGATATCAATATATTGATCTGTTTGTGATGCTATTACAGCAGAAAAAGTCCACCTTTCTACTGTGAGGAGGCCGTATATGCAGCCTGTAGTATCCGTATTGCCTGTAAACATGGCAGTTCTTGTGCAGTATGTGTTTACGAAAGTTGTGTTCTAGGCACTTCAGTGCGGAACCACGCGGCAGCTACGGTCGCAGGTTCGAATCCTGCCTCGGGCACGGATGTGTGTGATGTCCGTAGGTTGGTTAAGTTTAAGTTGTTCTAAGTGTAGGGGACTGATGACCTCAAATGTTAAGCCCCATAGTGCTTAGAGCCACTTGAAACATATTTTTTGAAAGTTGTGTTGCTTCAGGATGGTTCGAAGAACAAGGACGTATGATCAGAGGCTCCACATAGTCACTCCAGTTGAGCGGCGAATGAGTCAGCTGGATGTTTGCAGCGAATGTCGCTGTGAGTCAGATTGATATCTCTGGAATCTGAAACAAGTTTCTAGCGACAGGATCGGCTGAGAATCGTCGCAGTAATGGCGGCAGAAGGCATATAGCAGGTGTGCAGGACCGAAAGCTGCATCTAATAGCAGGCAGAAACGCTGAACATTGCTACACGTCTACGGCGGCAGTTCTAAATAGATACAGGAGTGCAGGTTTTAATGGTATAGACTCCATGACCAGGCATTAAGTGCCAGAGGACCTCTCAGGGTGCTTTCCCTAAACCGGGATCGGAGAGGGACTTGTATAGCATGGGAACGAAACGAGTCTTTGTGGAATAGGCAGCAGTGTGACGCAACGTTATTTAATGGTGAGACCCTTATGAGTCTCCACTCTGACAATACTGACATTTGTGTGTAGAGATAACGTGGACAACGTTTACACCCTAACTGTATTGTAGAGCCCCACTCTTATCAAGGCACTTAAGTAACGTTTTTGCGGCTGCATTAAACCCCTGTTCCCGGGTTCGATTCCCGGCGAGGTCAGGGGTTTTCTCTGCCTCATGATGGCTGGGTGTTGTGTGCTGTCCTTAGGTTAGTTAGGTTTAAGTAGTTCTAAGTTCTAGGGGACTGATGACCATAGATGTTAAGTCCCATAGTGCTCAGAGCCATTTGAACCATAAACCCCTGTGCCAATACATAGGCGCATGACTGATGTTGCGTATCGGGATGACATACTTGCGCGCATTGTGACTTCATTTGGTGAATATATTGGAGCGGGATTTATACTGATGGACGACAGTTCACTCCCCCATCGTAAAAGTCTTGTAAACGGCTTCTTACAAGGGAACCTCCCCATCGCACCCCCCTCAGATTTTGTTATAAGTTGGCAAAGGTGATAGGCCTTGAAAGACCGAACACAATTCAGTCGAGAAAACAGGAAGAAGTTGTGTGGAACTATGAATGAAATAAGCGAAATGTACACTCATCAGTCCATGTGCAACATAGGCAACATCAAGGATAGTGGGAGCGTAGGTGCGCCGAGGTCCCGTGGTTAGCATGAGCAGCTGACGAACGAAAGGTCCTTGGTTCAAGTCTTCCCTCTTGTGAAAAATTTACTTTTTTATTTTCCCAAAGTTATTATCTGTCCGTTCGTTCATTAGCGTCTCTCTTCACTGTAATAAGTTTATTGTCCGTATTTTGCGACCGCACGGCAAAACCGTGCGGTTAGTGAACAAAAGGACGTGCCTCTACAATGGGAACCGAAAACATTTCACCGCAAGGTCATAGGTCAACCGATTCCTCCACAGGAAAACACGTCTGATATATTGTATACGACACTGGTGACGGCTTGTGCGTCACATGACAGGAATATGTTGTCGACCCATCTAACTTGTACACTTGGCGAATGGGTAAAAAGACTCTTCTACCTTGCCCGATTTAGGTTTTCTTGTGGATGTGGTAATCACTCCAAAAAAAGTGATGAAAACATAAGAGTTTGTCACACAAACTGCAACAAATGAATGCAAAAGTTTACAGTCGCACAGTTTTCCCTCTGCTCTGTCAAAACATATGTTTTTAACGTTTTCAAATTTTTCCTTGTGTAGACCGTCAAATCCTGCATATGTTCAAGCAAATCTGAACATGTCCTGGAACTTTAGAGAGCGAAGTTGATTATGAGTGCCTGGACTTTGATAATTGTGTGAAAATAAAAAATTAAACTTTTCACTCCAGAGAAGACTTGAACCAAGGACCTCTCATTCCGCAATTGCTCACGCTAACCACGGGACCACGGCGCTCTTTAGTTCATGTTCTCCTTGATGTTGCCTATCTTGCGCATGGACTACTCAGTTTGTGTATTTCGCCTATTTTTTTCATAGTTCCACACAACTTCTTCCTGTTTTCTCGATTGATCTGTGTTCAGTTTTTCAAGGCCTATCCACTGTGCACTACACACCGGAAGCAGCTACTAGGGTAGCAGAGTACGTGTGGCGTGCACACGGGGGTTTTTTAGGTTAGAGGGACCCCCCCTTGGGCGAAACGATAAAATACCTGACGGCTTACCAGAGAGGACATTATCATCGTTGATAAAGAATGTCCGTCCTCAGAGACCAAAAACAGGAAAAGTTAACGTAATATTGGTAAACTGCAGGAGTATCCAGGGCAAGGTTCCTGAATTAGTATCTCTTATTGAAGGAAATAGTGCGCATATAGTATTAGGAACGGAAAGTTGGTTAAAACCGGAAGTGAACAGTAACGAAATCCTAGACAAAGAATGGAATATATACCGCAAGGATAGGATAAACGCCAATGGTGGAGGAGTATTTATAGCAGTAAAGAATTCAATAATATCCAGTGAAGTTATTAGCGAATGCGAATGTGAAATAATCTGGGTTAAGTTAAGTATCAAAGGTGGGTCAGATATGATAGTCGGATGCTTCTATAGACCACCTGCATCAGCAATCGTAGTAGTTGAGCGCCTCAGAGAGAACCTGCAGAACGTCGTGAAGAAGTTTCGTGATCATACTATTGTAATAGGGGGAGACTTCAATCTACCAGGTATAGATTGGGATAGTCACACAATCAGAACTGGAGCCAGGGACAGAGACTCTTGTGACATTATCCTGACTGCCTTGTCCGAGAATTACTTCGAGCAGATAGTTAGAGAACCAACTCGTGAAGCTAACGTTTTAGACCTCATAGCAACAAATAGACCGGAACTTTTCGACTCCGTGAATGTAGAAGAGGGTATCAGTGATCATAAGTCAGTGGTTGCATCAATGACTACAAGTGTAATAAGAAATGCCAAGAAAGGAAGGAAAATATATTTGCTTAACAAGAGTGATAGGGCACAAATCGCAGAATATCTGAGTGACCACCATCAAACGTTCATTTCTGAGGAAGAGGATGTGGAACAAAAATGGAAAAAATTCAGAAACATCGTCCAGTACGCCTTAGATAAGTTCGTACCGACTAAGGTCCAAAGCGAGGGGAAAGATCCACCGTGGTATAACAATCATGTACGAAAGGTACTACGGAAACAAAGAAAGCTTCATCATAGGTTTAAGAGTAGTCGAATCATAGCTGATAAGGAAAAGCTGAACGAAGCGAAAAAGAGCGTAAAGAGAGCAATGAGAGAAGCATTCAACGAATTCGAACATAAAACATTGGCAAACAATCTAAACAAGAACCCTAAAAAGTTTTGGTCATATGTAAAATCGGTAAGCGGATCTAAATCCCCTATTCAGTCACTCGTTGACCACGATGGAACCGAAACAGAGGACGACCGAAGAAAGGCAGAAATACTGAATTCAGTGTTCCGAAACTGTTTCACTGCGGAAAATCGTAACACGGTCCCTGACTTCAGCCGTCGCACGGACGCCAAAATGGAAAATATTGAAATAAACGATATCGGAATTGAAAAACAACTGCTATCACTTAGTAGCGGAAAAGCATCCGGACCAGACGAGATACCCTTAAGATCCTACAGTGATTATGCTAAAGAACTTGCCCCCATTCTATCAGCAATTTATCGTAGATCGCTGGAAGAACGTAAAGTACCTAGCGACTGGAAGAAAGCGCAGGTCGTTCCCATTTTCAAGAAGGGTCATAAATCAGATGCGAATAATTATAGGCCTATTTCCCTTACGTCAATCTGTTGTAGAATAATGGAACATGTTTTGTGTTCTCGTATTATGACGTTCTTAGATAATACAAATCTCCTTCATCATAACCAACATGGATTTCGCAAACAGAGATCATGTGAAACTCAGCTCGCCCTATTTGCCCAAGAAATTCACAGTGCCGTAGACACTGGCGAGCAGATTGATGCCGTATTCCTGGACTTCAGGAAGGCATTTGATACGGTTCCGCACTTACGTTTAGTGAAAAAAATACGAGCTTACGGAATATCGGACCAGGTTTGTGATTGGATTCAGGATTTCCTAGAAGAAAGAACACAACATGTCATTCTTAACGGTTCAAAATCTGCAGATGTAGAGGTAATTTCGGGAGTACCGCAGGGAAGCGTGATAGGACCTTTATTGTTTACAATATACATAAATGACTTAGTTGACAACATCGGTAGCTCCGTGAGGCTATTTGCAGATGACACGGTTGTCTACAAGAAAGTAGCAACATCAGAAGACTCGTACGTACTCCAGGAGGACCTGCAGAGGATTAATGCATGGTGCGACAGCTGGCAGCTTTCCCTAAACGTAGATAAATGTAATATAATGCGCATACATAGGGGCAGAAATCCATTCCAGTACGATTATGCCATAGGTGGTAAATCATTGGAAGCGGTAACGACCGTAAAATACTTAGGAGTTACTATCCGGAGCGATCTGAAGTGGAATGATCACATAAAACAAATAGTGGGAAAAGCAGGCGCCAGGTTGAGATTCATAGGAAGAATTCTAAGAAAATGTGACTCATCGACGAAAGAAGTAGCTTACAAAACGCTTGTTCGTCCGATTCTTGAGTATTGCTCATCAGTATGGGACCCTTACCAGGTTGGATTAATAGAAGAGATAGACATGATCCAGCGAAAAGCAGCGCGATTCGTCATGGGGACATTTAGTCAGCGCGAGAGCGTTACGGAGATGCTGAACAAGCTCCAGTGGCGGACACTTCAAGAAAGGCGTTACGCAATACGGAGAGGTTTATTATCGAAATTACGAGAGAGCACATTCCGGGAAGAGATGGGTAACATATTACTACCGCCCACATATATCTCGCGTAATGATCACAACGAAAAGATCCGAGAAATTAGAGCAAATACGGAGACTTACAAGCAGTCGTTCTTCCCACGCACAATTCGTGAATGGAACAGGGAAGGGGGGATCAGATAGTGGTACAATAAGTACCCTCCGCCACACACCGTAAGGTGGCTCGCGGAGTATAGATATAGATGATGTAGATGTAGATAACAAAATCTGAGGGGGGTGCGATGGGGAGGTTCCCTTGTTAGTGGAGCACTGAATCAGTCAGACGGAGTAGCCTGTATATCCTCCCGATGTCAGTTGCATGGACTATGGTAAAACGAGCGGTTTGAAACGTCGTGTTACACCAGGGCATTATACAGGTAGCGGTGGAAGATTGAGACAATATCCTACAGGCGTATCTGGACAGTCTGATGAGGATTATGCCTAGCGGCATTAAAATGTGTCCGTAGTTATGAGGAGGACAAACTAGTCGATAAACAATGTGTTATCCTAAATGACTACACTAGTGACTGCAGTAGAATCGTTTTCGTGGAAATGTGTTTATTTTTGTTTTCTTACGTATGTACCTGACAGAATAGAGCCAGTATTATCGATTAGATGGAGTACTGCTATATAGCAACTTGATAACATTTATTGTGCGTGACTATAGAAGCAAAATATCAGAATTAGGGGTTTCCAAGAAAAATGTAGTCTGAGGAAAGAGAAAAATAAGGTAAAAAATATGAACTATGAAGGAAGATCAATAAGTGATGCAACACATTGCCTGAAAGTGGATTGGATTTAATCAGTACTCCAATGTACCAAATTATTCCCTGCTCTTTTGGCTACAAAACCTAATTTTTCAACATAATCTCTGTTCAAAGCGACTGCTTTATGCCACCTTCACGGGAGGGGGGCTGTGTAAAGGGGGGCTGTGTAACCACGTGGTATCACTCTACGGTCGAAGTCGGAGCCGACGTGTTGCTCCGTCAGTGAACTCCCATTTATCCACACACTGCTACTTCCCACGAGCGAAACAGATGGAAGTTGGAAGTTGCGAGATCTGGCCTATTGGGTGGATGAGGACAGTCCAGTGAAGTTTTGTGAGCTCCTCTCGGGTGCGCAGATTTGTGTGATGCCTTGCGTTGTCGTGGAGAAGGAGAAGTTCGTTTGCACTTTTGTGGCAACCAACACACTGAGGTCTTTTTTCAATTTCCTGAGTGTACCATAAAACACTTCGGAGTTGGTCGTTGCACCATGATTGAGAAGATGAAACAGAATAGCTCTTTCAGAGGTCGAGTAGATCGTCGCCAGGACTTTATCGGCTCAGGGTGCGACTTTGAACTTCTCTTCGTCGAACATTGCAGGAGTGACATCTGTCTACAGTCGGCACGCGCAAGGTCAGACAGGTTTGCGCGATCTTGTTGAGATTATGAAAGACGCCTCGCCCAATGACTCGCCGTCATTTTTTTGACTGAGATGTCTCAAATATTCTGCAAGTGACTGTGGGTATATACGAGGCTCCGGTTTTCCGCCAAGAATAGCTCAGTGAAAGCTCTCTGTTTGGAACGCACCTCTGCTATTAACGCAACTTTGAATGCTATTTATAGTACTGCCACATAATAGAACCCGATGAAACTACAGTGGCTGAATCAGAAATATTCCACGATGTCACACAACAAATTCTGCATTCTCCCAACCCAAACTGGATGAGAAAAAAAAGTGTACCATCACTTACTGAACGACCCTCGTAGTGTTGGATTAACAAAATGGTTCAAATGGCTCTGAGCAGTATGGGACTTAACATCTGAGGTCATCAGTCCCCTAGAACTCAGAACTACTTAAACCTAACTAACCTAAGGACATCACACACATCAATGCCCGAGGCAGGATTCGAATCCGAGACCGTAGCAGCTGCGCGGTTCCGGACTGAAGCGCATAGAACCACTCGGCCACAGCGGTCGGCCTTGGATTAACATAAAATAGAAAATTAGAAGTGAGTTATAGAAAAATGGGAAGACAGGAAAATGTGATAGTCGAGGTCTCACCTTCTCAACTCCCCTAAGGACCCTGAGGATGTTCCTGCCAGCCAGCTTCTGCAGCTGCTCCATGGTCCAGCCTCGACTCCTGTGCAGCTCCGCCAGCAGGAAGGGATAGCGCGACACGTCCTCCAGACCCAGGGGCGTCCTGCAAGTAGTGAACAGTAGCAGTTCTTCGGCTGTACCACTCTGTCGGAACATTATTACGTTTCTAATTAATTTATGCATCCTTTCCACTAAGCACGATTGGGTTCTCTCTTACACCTGAAGGGTGCTGACATTTACATATACACAGCAATCAGCTGTTTATAATAATAATTATTATAATTATAATTATTATCATATACTGCACTGCAAACAGAGTGCTTAAGAAAGGGTCCCATATACGTACAGTAGACAGTATTGGCCAATACTAGACAATACTAGAAGTAAGCAGAGTAGAACTTGATACCAATGGGATACAAGAAATAGCATTCAAATTAATGAAATACCTGAGCAAAGGAGAAGGACATATTGTAAACCTCAATGTAATATAACCATTTAATTGAAATACACATTGTGAAGAACTCTGGTACAATCAATAAATCAAAGAAGCAGATGAAGAACAAGTGCAGGGATTAGAGTAGGCCGGCTGGAGTGGCCGTGCGGTTCTAGGCGCTGCAGTCTGGAACCGCGAGGCCGCTACGGTCGCAGATTCGAATCCTGCCTCGGGCATGGATATGTGTGATGTCCTTAGGTTAGTTAGGTTTACGTAGTTCTAAGTTCTAGGGGACTGATGACCTCAGAAGTTGAGTCCCATAGCGCTCAGAGCAATTTTTTTGATCAGACTATACTGGACCGGCGGAATTAAAGACAAATTAAAAATAAAACCGAAAATCATGGGGAATATATGGAATAAACGCTGTATTGATTAAACGAGGAAGAATTATGTTATAATTAAGAATGTTACATCTCTTTGACATGTGCTGCGCAAAATATGAGATGCCGGAGGAATAGAAAATAGCAAATGTCATTTCAGTATATAAGAAAGGCGAATGAAGTAATACTTGTAACCATAGAGGCATAATTATTCTGAGTAGTGCTTTCAAAATCTATTTCAATTATAATAGGAAACGAAAGATTGTGAATTATATCGGAAGTAATATTAATGGAAGAACAGGCAGGATTTAGAAAGCAAGCTCATACATAGGTGATGTTTTTGCAACTGAAAGAGATAATTGAAGAGAGGCGAGAATTTTATATGGAAACTCAACTAGCGTCGTGGATTACGAAAAAGCGTCTGACAGAATTCACAAAAAAATGGCTCAGATGGCTCTGAGCACTATGGGACTTAACTACTGAAGTCATCAGTCCCCTAGAACTCAGATCTACTTAAACCTAACTAACCTAAGGACATCACACACATCCATGCCCGAGGCAGGATGCGAACCTGCGACCGTAGCGGTCTCGCGGTTCCAGACTGTAGCGCCTAGAACTGCATGGCCACTCCGGCCGGCAGACAGAATTCACAAAGAGAAGTTATGAGCAGCAGAGGAAAAGAGAGGAATCACAAAACATCTGATACAAGTCGCAAAAAGTGTGTATATTACAAATTGCGTTTTACAAAACTAAATGGGCTAAGTACAAGCTACAGACTTCCTCTATATATAGAAATAGAACTTCACTTTGGCCATTTTATATATTCACCCAGAACGAACGAAATTAGTCCTCAATAATAAACCAGTAGAACAGGTAACCCATTTTAAGTATGTAGGATGTGACATATCATATGATCGTGAGATGAATAAACAGGAAAAAAACTAACACTTAACAGTGTATATGTTCCACAATAACAATAAAACTTAAAGGTAAAACAAGGAAAGAGGTACAACCGAAATTTTATAAGTCCATGGCAGTTCCTACTGTACTGTATGGCGCAGAAAGTTGGATACCGATAAATATAAATTTACCGCAGCTAGAATCATCAGCAACGAAATTTTTAAGATCTGTGAAGGGCTCTACTACGAAAGACAAATTTACAAACGAAGTAATGAGGGAAGAATTAGGATCCAACCACCGACCCAAAAGGCAATCCAATACAATGGAAAATGGAGGGAACATATACTTCACATGTCACCACAAAGACTTTGCAAACTAGCAATGGATTAGGAAAACAATAGAGCAAGAGAAGTGTGGGAAGACCGAGGACGAGATGATGACATTGGAACAGGGCTTAGGCGTAACCTCGAGTGGCAGAAGAAGATTATAAAAATGGCCTGTAAGCATGTGATTGGGTACAACCACTATTTTACGCACAAACCACTGTGACGTTTGATATCATATGTTGGGCTCCAATAACCATTTGACTAGACGTCAAATCCGAATATTACTCTTAACTTTCTCCTATCGCCACTGTTAATTAACTTACGTATTCGGTACTCATAGATACTGATAAGCCAAAACATAATGAACACCTGCATAATGGCGTGTAGGTGCACCTTGGGTACGAAAGTCAACAGCGATTCAGCGTGGTACGGATTCAAGAGGTACTTGGTAGGTTACTCGTGGTATGAAGCACCAGATTTTACCCACAGACCAATAAATTCCCGTAAAGTATCAGCCGGTGCCTTATGGGCGCACAGCTGGCAACCAAAAACGCCCACTAACCACGCAACAGAAAGCCTATTATTTACAGCCCGAACTTAGCGATAGTGAACTATCCACTTACTCCACTGTGCTGTCCTGTGCCTATGTTGCCTGGATATCCACTCAATCCAGGTCTACCATTCCATCTAAACACTAGAGTGCCAAGCACTGCGTTTTACTGTACTTTGTCCATACGTCTCCCCTCTCCCACACGGATTCTGTACAGTCTCATCAATTTCCCAGCACTTCTAATCCACAGCGAACACCACCACGTATCTTACATTATCCGCAAACCATGTTAGGATGATCCCATTGTTTACCCTCCTATCACTAATGTTAGTGTGCTGACACCTGTACCAAAACGTGCCCACCGTCCCTACTACCTATCATATCCCAACGCCACTTCAACCGTCTTCTTCCCCAGAAAACGAAAATTGCTCCCCTATTAATCTGACATTATTATTATTACAGACGAATGGAAAAACTGGTTAAAGCTGACCTCGGAGAAGATCAGTTTGGATTCCGTAGAAATGTGGGAACACGTGAGGCAATACTGACCGTACAACTTATCTTAGAAGAAAGATTAAGGAAAGGCAAACCTACGTTTCTAGCATTTGTACACTTAGAGAAAGCTTTTGACAATGTTGACTGGGATATTCTCTTTCAAATTCTGAAGGTGGCAGGGGTAAAATACAGGGAGCGAACGGCTATTTACAATTTGTACAGAAACCAGATGGCAGTTGTAAGAGTCGAGGGGCATGAAAGGGAAGCAGCGGTTGGGAAGGGTGTGAGACAGGGATGTAGCCTCTCCCCGATGTTATTCAATATGTATATTGAAAAGCAGTAAAGGAAACAAAAGTGGTATTAAAATCCATGGAGAAGAAATAAAGACTTTGAGGTTCGCCGATGACATTGTAATTCTGTCAGAGACAGCAAAGGACTTGGAAGAGCAGTTGAACGGAATGGACAGTGTCTTGAAAGGAG
Source organism: Schistocerca serialis cubense (assembly GCF_023864345.2). Lineage (NCBI taxonomy): Eukaryota > Metazoa > Arthropoda > Insecta > Orthoptera > Acrididae > Schistocerca > Schistocerca serialis. The sequence goes on from NC_064645.1 coordinate 445,227,270, forward strand.
GGTATAAGATGAACATCAACCAAAGCAAAACAAGGATAATGGATTGTAGTCGAATTAAGTCGGGTGATGCCGAGGGAATTAGATTAGGAAATGAGACATTCAAAGTAGTAAAGGAGTTTTGCTATTTGGGGAGCAAAATAACTGATGATGGTCGAAGTAGAGAGGATATAAAATGTAGACCGGCAATGGCAAGGAAAGCGTTTCTGAAGAAGAGAAATTTGTTAACATCGAGTATAGATTTAAGTGTCAGGAAGTCGTTTCTGAAAGTATTTGTATGGAGTGTAGCCATGTATGGAAGTGAAACGTGGACGATGAATAGTTTAGACAAGAAGAGAATAGAAGCTTTCGAAATGTGGTGCTACAGAAAAATGCTGATGATTAGATGGGTAGATCGTGAGGAGGTATTGAATAGAATTGAGGATAAGAGGAATTTGTGGCACAACTTGACCAGAAGAAGGGATCGGTTGGTAGGACATGTTCTGAGACATCAAGGGATCACAAATTTAGTACTGGAGGGCAGCGTGGAGGGTAAAAATCGTAGAGGGATACCAAGAGATGAATACACTAAACAGATTCAGGAGGATGTAGGTTGCCGTAGATACTGGGAGATGAAGAAGCTTGCACAGGATAGAGTAGTATGGAGAGCTGCATCAAACCAGTCTCAGGATTGAAGACCACAACAACAACAACATCGACTATTATGCTACAGACGAATGTTGAAATTTCGGTGGACTGATATGGTATGGAATGAGGAGGTTCTGCGCGGAATCGGAGAGGAAAAGAAGATGTGGTAAACACTGACAAGAAGGAGGGACAGGATTATCAGACATCTGTTAAGTCATGAGGGAATGACTTCCGTGGTACTAGAGGGAGCTATAGATGGCAAAAATCGTGGAGATAGACAAAGACTGGAATACATCCACCAAATAATTGGGGACGTGGGTTGCAAGTGCTAATCGGTGATGAAGACGTTGGCACAGGCGACGAATTCGCGGCTGGCTAGATCAAAGCACTCAGAAGACTGATGACACAGAAAGTAAACAACTCTAACTATCTCATCCATCTCACTCCATATCAGGACCCGCCCTTTCTCCTTCCATCTTTCCCCACCCATTCTCGCTTTGCTATTACAGCCGTGGACCAGACTCTTCGTCACTTTCTTCCCACTATCCACTCCCAACACCTAACTTCGTCTGCACGGATATTGCCCCACGAACCTTTGCATTTATACCATCACTCCTCAACCTGCATAACACATATTCTTCTTCTTAATTCTTTTCCCTGTTTTCCAGGGTAAGTCCTTCAGCTTTTTAGTGAAAGTGCAGAGTTTGTTTGTAAAAGAACGTCACCGTTGCTACTGCAACAATATTATCCTCTTATAGACTATAAAACATATGTACAGTTTCCAATTATTAATTATTTTTGTGTATATTTGTGTTTTTATAGCTTTTGGATGAGGAGCGTAATTCTGTACTGCTGATAGCCAGCCTAACGACAGTATGGGACGAGGAGTGTGAAATACCAACTAAAAAAGAAAAGTCGTCGTCGTGTTTGGTCTCTAGTAAGCACGTTTATCAGAAATGTAGGGTGTTTAAAAATGTTAATTCCAATTCGCAAGACTACATCATCTGCAAGAATAAAAATAGAACCTTGGGATGGACTTTAACTTACTCGTGAATCTTTATGATCTCTTAGAACCAGCTGTAAGTTGCAGCTTCATTTGATTGGCCACAGGGATCTCTCTGGTGCGTTTAGCTGGCCCGCTCGACCACTAGCAATTACTGCACAATTACGAGAATCTGCTGGAAATTTCATTTTTCGGCAGAACCGAGAGCTACCGGACTGGTGCCTGGATCTAGTAGGGTGTCTTAATAATCACCTGCTTCAGCGATATAGCGGCTGCAATAAGCATAGTGGTCTGACATTGCCCCATCTGCCACCAACGTCTTCTGATACATTTTTCCATGGCGATCGAAGAAAAGTAAGAAATTTGGAATCTAGGGCGACTTTGTTACGAGACAGGATAACGAGAGGAGGTGTAGGAAGTGTGTGCAATGAAACAGTCATTGTTAGCTGCCATATTGTATAATTTATATTTTATGAGATTCACAAGCGATATGTAATGTTAATGTGGTGTTTAGTAACGACCATAATACATTCTGCTGCTTTTCAAAGGTAACTGCGCATATTTAATTTTGATCAAAGGATTCTGTGATGAACTATTATGTACTACCCGCTTGTATAGGACTTCGAATATTTGGTGGTCAATGTTTGCTGTAGAGCCTGCTTCAGTATAATAAAAAAGCATAGACAAAGTTTTCTCTGCTAAAAGGAACTCATTTCAGTAGCAGACAATCATCGAATGACCACATGCTAATGGCAGTGTTGCAGTTCGATAAGATCATATAGACATTTTCTTTCTCTTATATTTTATAGGCAACCGTCGGAGTCGGCAGCTGCTTCTCAACCACGACAGTAACTTGTCTACGTGAGCGAAATTACGTAGGTTGTGGGGTTCGTCGACGCCGCACAGAATTTTGTACTTCATGGACACACAAACAGACACTACACACAGTAGTTTAATAACAACGAGTTTAATGTTACCAGCTTGGAAAACATTAATATCTTCTTTTGAGCAGTAAAAAATATAAAAAGCTACATTCTTCCACTGAACTTTTGAAGTCTCAAACATCTATGATCCACATCTACATGAATATCTTGCAAACAACATTTAAGTGCCTGGCAGAGGGTTCGTCGAACCACCTTTACAATTCTCAATTATTACAATCTCGTATAGCTTGCGGAAAGAACGAACACCTATTTGCATGTTTATATGCAAACTCGAGAGACGAATGAAAATTTGTACCAAGGCCGGAATTCGAACCCTGGTCTGCTGCTCAGTAGGACATCCACTAATTACTACAAAAGCGTGTAACAGTGGCTTTGCATTACCACACTTCGTATGCCAGCATACCTCCCTGATTTTTCATTCGTCGCTGCTGAGTGCATATATACATAACAGATGTTCGAGGCTTGAAAAGTTCTCGGGAATCATACAGTTTCATTTAATTAAAGTACCCATACCTGGGTTTCAGGCAAGATACCTCATTTCTTTAGATGCTGAGGTGGTATTCTAACACAGTTGGAGCGACTCTGGCATGTTGTTCAAGTTTATGGGGAACACCACGTAGGCTGAGGTGTGAGTGGGAAGTTGGATTGAGGAGGGAGATGTGCTAGGGTGGTCTGTGCACTAGCGCGAAGCCACTGTGTCAGGGTGGCGTTGTGCTTAACGCATCTGCCTAGTGAGCAAGAGACCTGGGTTCTTGCCCTTGATATAAAGTTTCATTCGTCGCATCAGTCCGCATATATACATCACAGATGTTTGAGACCTGAAAAGGCCTCTGGGGATCATATAGCATCATTGATCCACTATCTTTGCCTGAAATTTTCACTATTTTACAGGACGAATGGTTGAAGATCCCCTTGGAAACCATACAGGACGTGTATTTATCCATTCCAATACCAGTGGAAACTGCTTTGAGTGCCACCGGTTTTCCTGCCCCTATAAGAAATGGTGAAGTGTCACTCTTTTGGTTTTTTCATATTGTAGTCCACCCCCTGTAGACCCATAGGTTACTGAAAATCATTTTCAAATTGGAACTTTAAAATCAATAGTGATTCATATCCACTTTTTGACATTACGTGTTGTAAAACTCTCAATTTGGAGAATGTTGTTACTCCTTACAAATTTCTGTTACTGCAATAAACAGTGTTATCGATAAGTTATCTGCCTGTTGCTGTCCGCTTAGCGCGACAGACATCAATTGAATATCTGCCGGCAAAAACGTTGTAACCCTCAAAATACAAATTGTACAGGAGGCGCGAAAAACCATTACGTATGCAACAGGTTTACGAACGGCAGAAATGAAATTCACAATCTCTTGAAATGAGTCCATTACTGATTAATGTGTACAAGTTGTGGCAGTACGTGACCTGAAAAGCAAGATATTACAGATTTTCGTCCAGCATCCATGCAAAAACGTTGTAACTCTAACGCGAGTAGCACACTTTTGTGGATTACAACTTTTATACCACTGATATTATTTAACCTCTAATACTGTTTGTTGGTATTATTCTGATTAGGAGTAAATAACATTTGCATTATACAATGTCGGAACTTCTGGGTATTTGACTGAAGGTGGAAATATTGTTACAAAAGAAGAGTTCGCAATGATAAACGTTCACATTTTCATTTCACAAGAATGTAACGAAACAGAATCGATACTGCACACGCAATTTAAACGAATCATTATTAATAGTTCCCACTGCGTAACACGATTATTCATGGCACACAAGACATATTGTTGGAAACGTACGTTTTGCTTGACCGACCATGACACTGCGTACATTTTGCTTGACCGACCATGACACTGTCACTTTACTTTATCTTTAGGTTCTCATAAAACTCTCGGTATTTTTTAGGAATACATCTACACATGTCTAGCAGATTGTCTTTCTTTTCCGCAGATACAGGCAATGGCTCACCATAAAGTGTAGGTAGGTCATTCAAGCTAAACACCACCGGCGGAACCATAATACTATATTCACCACTGGAGCGTTTTGCTAAGTTTGCTGAGTACCAAGGCTGGAAGTAGTTATGGCTCTTGCGGCACTGAAGTACTGTTGAGGAGCCTGAAGATATCTTCATCCAAGCATTATCCGTTATTTTGCATTTTTGATCTTTGCGGACGTGCTTTTCAATACCGCTTAAATAAATAAAATGGTCCTGCTCCATGTAACAAACCAGAAACGAGTGGTTTGATCGTGCAGTAGCTGTTACCTGAACCAATTCAAATGGTTCATACACAGAGTAGTTCTTATTATTTCTCTCAATTAATGCGAAATCCCTGTCACAAGGCAGAAAGCTGTCTCCTGTGATAAGAAACTTTTGCTCCACAGAGGTGAAATACTTCATGTTCAGAAGATATTGACACAAAACAATAGTTTTCCAGTTATTGTTCTGTCCTGTACATCGATCGGACCACTTAAGTTCTTTCTTCACACGGTTTTAGTACTGAAAATGTAGATTTTACGTCCTTCAGAAAGCACGAAGTAATTTCCGCTGATCCCCGCTTAGTAACAGTTTCAGGCCATACACACATCCACACCCTATTGTCACCAACGTTATGTATTGCCTGATTGTAGGTTGATAGCTAACGCTGATAGAAAACCGCATAATTGGTATGGGGAGGACAATACAGCATGTGTTGGAGGTCTATGCATATCACAACATAGGTTTCGTTTGCTTTAGCTATTGCTGTATGTTTCTCCAGCATTGAATACGCTGCTTCCGCATGTAAATGGTGCAGTTTGCTTTCTTCGTCGATTTTCTTTCTCTCTGTTTCATTTTTACTGTTAACTAGCTACAGGAAAAGTCTGTCACAATACCCACATGAATACGAACGTGTTACTCTGAAGCGAAAATTATATTGTCCCCTGAAAATATCTCTGAAAGCTCTTTCACTGCACTGTGCTGTCGGATTATCTTCTTTAAACAGTCGGCAAAGTTTGGTTTTCTTGTTTTGGTAGCTTCTCAATGTGGTTTCTTATCACGTCCTTCAAGCTGTCCTGCAGCTTATTTGGACGATTCACATGCTTACCCTTTCTGTCGTTTAACGGCACATTTCATCTTCCATTGGAGCATTTGTACACGTCTAGCTGTAATCCTATATACCGTGCACAACGTTTTTTGACATACCTGATTTTTTTATGCTCCTCTTCTTAAAAAGTTCTTGAATGTGCAGTGTCTGCGCCAAATGGTCTCCTCAGTCTCCCTACAATTGATGTCTACTATTTCAATGCACGACGAAGCCAAATGTCTGGTTTGTGAATTATAGTCTAAATCGCAAAGTTCTTGAAGCAGCTCTCTATTGTCCTCCATTTGTAGTGCTTTACACTGGTATCTGCATTTGCAGGTAACAATCTATAAAGGGAGCACGACGTAATGATCAGTAGAGTTATCTACATTAACGTCAAGGATAAAGGCTATGACAGCGCATTACAATATAATGTTTGCGAATAATTGTATGGAATCTCCCATTTCACAGGAATATTGTGTTAGATTGGCATACAACGTTATGCACCCACCTGTTCAGCAGTGATTTTCCCAGGTACTTGTTTGCTATTGTTGGCCAAACATGGTTGCCCCGAATTCCGTTTGTGTTTCTTCGCATTCCTCTTCCATTCACTATACTTAATTTTTCGTTTCGGGCCCCTATTTATATCTTCGCACATGCTCTGACTTGACGTCACACAACGTTCCTGCTCCATGCTTACAACGTTTCTGCATCCGAGCGCCTCTTGACGAATAGGAAACAAACGAAAAATGGCGCTTAATGTACATGTTTGCCAACATAACTTCATACACGCCTTTCTCTTGGCACATACAACGTTTATACGTTGAAAGGGTCCTGTAGCCACCTTTCATTAGTCCGGTAGCCCATTTTCACTAGCACTTCTCCTTCTTTTCCTTGTTTATCTTTTGTCATAACTCTCATAGTGGTGTGATTGAATGAATGTGGTTGTGTGTCACGCTGCTCGACGGTGGCGTAGTCTGCTGCAGAAAGTCTGCGATAGTGATACAGATTCAGCAGCAATTGTACAGAATAGCCAACTCTCGTAGTGGTCAAGTACGCAAAGAGACTTGCGCTAGTGGTGAGAAATCCACCTGGGATAGGTTGGTGGCGGAAATGGCATCCTTGGATTTCCCGGGCCACACGGAGCGTGGAGGAGGCTGGAGATGAAAAAGGGAGGCAGTCTGCCGCCGGTAGGGGAAGCGTCCACAGCTGTGCTCCAGTCGAAGAAGGGTGAGTTAGACTGACCGCGTGGCGCGTTGTTACTTGGCGAGAGGAGAGCTGTTAGTTTTTGGTCTCGCTTTTCAGCTCTGAAAGATTGCTTTGCCTTGTCGCAGCAAGGAATGCAAAACTTTGGCAGACTTTTCTTTTAGTAAATTTCTATAGCAGACTTGGATCCACCAGAAGAGCGCCACACTAAGGTGTCGATAAGAAGTGAGCACTCGCTTCTATATGAATGTCGGTTTGCCTTCAGCTGTGCTTGTATAAGCTTTCATCTTTCTAAATATTTATAGCTTTGCCCTCTCGTAAATTTGCCTTGCTTTATGTATCTTTCGTCCGTGGGGAGCCGACAACGTGGTTGAACATTAAAGCTGTTGGGCTACCGTCATCACTAACTGTCCGGTCTCACGTTTGTTTCAGATAATGTTCACATGATTGTGTGATGCGATATTGTTTCAACTTGGGCACGATACCTAGAAACTGCGTCTCCACAAACCACGTGGACACGCGGGTGTACTGCGAAACGTGTACCGTTTCACGAGTTATTGCGATTAGTTATCACGTAACAGCAGTTGTATGATTGATTGAAACCAATGATTTTAGGTGTAGATTATAACAGTGTATGTATTGATGCTTTTCGTTAATGTTTTAGGAATTACTGTTATCAGGAATTGTGTACATGCCTCACATTCATATCTTAGGAATAAATGACTTTATCCTCAATTTTCTCTTGCATTCCGAGGTTACATTTTTGCACCTAAGCTTTCCTGTAAGCACATCCAACGCGTTTCCTTACGCACAGGTCCAGTGATTAGTTCCCCCTTTTATTTTAAAACAAATGCTTTAGATTAAGTCTTATTTTCAGGTGTGTTGCTGGGAGCTGATCTTCTGCACGGTGTTCATGCATGTAATATTTTATTTTAAATGGTTGATTCTCGTGGACAGTGCACGGGAAATACTATTAATTACATCGCATCCCCTATGAGCGATATCACGACGTACGTATTTTTATGAGTTTTTGGTCTGTCATCAAATTATTTTATTCTCCGACTCGGCCAAACCTTTGATTAGTTGTATGGTTAAAGTCTGTGGCGACCCTAATCTTCTCACGTTAATTTCACAGTCAATAAGCATTTCCATTCGCACTCTTAACCTAATAACCCGCAGAAACAGGTTAGTTACAACGTGACAAACCGGTTTCTAAGAAAAGTGAGGGTTACAACGTTTTTGCCGACAGTTATTCAATTTCGTGAAGATTAGTGGCCAAGTGCGTGTTAGTAAGCGCTTGGCTCTTCCACTGTGGCTCTACAAAAGCGAATCATCGGTAACAACGTTATTCAGCGCGCACTGTGGAGGAACGGCTACGATAAAATGTACTGTCAGGAAGCAGTGGCGCGTGGTGACAGCATGCCGCCATCGCGTGGCGACCATCCCCTGGGAGACATTGGCAGCGCCGCAGGCTAACGTATGGCCGAGGGGCGCGGTGATGACGCGGCGGCGCCGGGCTGGCCGTGTTTGGGGTTTGTTACCCACCTGTTGATGCCGTCGTAGCCGGCGCCCAGGCCCACGTGGTCGTCACCCGCCACGTCGCGGATGTGGGTCAGGTGACCTGCGGGCACACAGCAAGCAGACGGTGCAGTCAGCAGGGCGGGGAACACACTCGAGGAAATGGATTTGGGTTCAGATAGTTCAAAAAAAAAAAAAAAAGAAATGTTTCAAATGGCTCTGAGCACTATGGGACTTAACATCTGAGGTCGTCAGTCCCCTAGAACTTAGAACTACTTAAATATAACTAATCTAAGGACATCACACACATCCATGCCCGAGGCAGGATTGGAACCTGCGACCGTAGCAGCAGCGCGGTTCTGGACTGAACCGCCGAGAATCGCTCGACCACCGTGGCGGGCATAGATTTGGGAAAAAGACAATAAGCGAGGGGCAGCTTTTTTATAAAAATGTTTTGTTTCTTTGGATTTTCGTTGGCAAAAATACAGCCATTTAAAAATAATTTTTTTAATAGTTAGCGAACACAGCTAAATGTTCAGAATACAGTTATTTTACAGATATAAAGGACAACTCACCCGCAGTTTTTACCGCTTTTATTTTGTGACCGGTTCCATATATCGAAATAGATTTTCAGCAAATGACAATTAGCAAAATGGTCCTTACTTTTCTCAACTCTTGTATCAACAGAGATACTAACGATGGTGAGGTCCCATACTCCGAGGAGGGTAGGGAACGATGCGGGAGATCCGCACCGCTAACTAGGCAAGGTCGTAGTGGAGGTGGTTTGCCATTGCCTTCCTCCGACCGTAATGGGGATCAATGATGATGATGAAGACAACACAGCAACACCCAGTCATCTCGAGGCAGGGAAAATCCCTGACCCCGCCGGCGATCGAACTCGGGACCCCGTGCGCGGAAAGCGAGAACGCTAACGCAAGACCACGAGCTGCGGACGAGATACTGAAGCAAGTACTTTTTTAAATGGAACGTCATACATTTTTAGCATCGTTCTAAAGCGCTTGGAAAGAAGACCGCACCGATACAACGCTTGTTGAAACTGAGTTATTGGTATAAGGGAGAAATAAAGATTGAAGTGTTCCTTTTTGTAGAATAATATAATTTCATTGACGTGTGTGAAGTACCAGTCTCCTTGGATATGTTCTTTCCTTTCTAAGCCTCTCCGTGAGGAGAAAGACTTTACACAATGTCTTGTTGTTTAATGAAATTCCACAGTGGACATTTATCGATGGTAGCGATGTTTAAATGACACCCGCCAGGGTAGCCGAGAGCGCTAACGCGCTGCTTCCTGGACTCGGGGAGACGCGCCGGCCCCGGATCGAATCCGCCCAGCGGATTAACGACGAGGGCCGACGTTCCGGCCAGCCTCGATGTGGTTTTTAGGCGGTTTTCCACATACCGCTAGATGAATACCGGGCTGGTCCCCATATTCCGCCTGAGTTACGCGGCTCGCAGACATCTGAACACTTTCGCACTATTCCATGCATTACACTCGACGCAGACAGTTGGGGTACACTAATTCCGCCCTGGTGGGTACTGGGTGGTGGAAGGAAGGCTGACCCTGCGTAAGTGCGGGACAAGGCTCAAGCGATAGAAGCGATGTTTAAATGGCCTGTCGATAAAAAAATTGAAGTATAAAGAATCTTACGTTGTTTTTATATAATATTGTGCACTATCTCACTCTTGTTCTGTCTTTCTTCGGTGGTGTGAGTAGCGAACAGTCATGCTACTTAAGTTGCGTTTAAAAACCACTGTTTTGTGGCTTAAAATCATTAAATGTGATACTCATTTAGAAATACTGCAATTATTTTAAATCTGTCTACTCCAAGTACACATAAACATATGACATTTGTGTAAAATGTTTCAAATCGGGAACTGCGAAGTCGATAGCTCATTGTGAAGAGACGTAATGACCAAACACATATTGCGTTCAGTAATTAATATGCCTTTGCTCATAGCAGTAATTAGATTGCTGATACACAGAGACGACAGAAAGGTGGCAGGAATGTGAAACCGTGGCGATGTAGTAAAGTCGTGAACAGGATGGGAAAATAGAAAAATGAGTACCCAGGGAAGTATTTCATGCACCGTAAGATAGCCCACCCAACTTACATTTAGTCCACCCATGGCAGATGATGAAAACTGGGCTGCTCATTTTATGGTGCACGAATTATTTAACAGGCCACACTTCTATTTCCTGTCCAGTGTAACGGAGACTACAAAAAAGTGACAAGTAAGAGCTACGTCTTAGGTCACTTAAACACAACATAAAAATGAGTTAACACTAAAGCTCGCTTTACAAGTAGCGTAAAATGGACACCTGTTTACGTACAGCGTCCATGCAAAATTTTACACCGAGCGTCTGAGCGATGTAAAATTTCTGTCTCCTTCTAATATTCTGTTCAGCGGAACGTTCGTGAAGTACGAAGACGGATGCGCATTAGTGCGCTTATAAATAAAAGGGGAGAGAGAGCACGTATTGTCTATGAAAGAGCGGTGTTTTATCGCAGCACCCAGTGACTGCCATGCTATGTCGCAAAGCAAGTTTTACAACACGTTTTACTCAGCTGGCCCATGATGATACCGAATTTTTCAGTTATTTTAGTGCAAAAAGTTTGGTATCAAAGCATGAGTACAGAATAATATCGAGATCACATGCAAAGACACGGTTATGAGACTGTGTTATTCCGGTACAAATGTCAGGTGTTAGTGGGATATAGAAAATGAATTTCGGAGTAGTTGGTTGTTTGATTTTGGGGAGGGGACCAAATAGCGAGCTCTTCGGATTAGGGAAGATTATCGACCGTGCCCATTCAAAGGAACCATCTCTGGAGTGATTTAGGGAAATCACTGAAAACCTAAATCAAGATGGCTGGACGCGAGTTTGAATCGTCGTCCTCCCGAATGCAAGTCCAGTTTGCTAACCACTGCGCCATCTCGTTCGGTGAATTTCAGAGTGTATTTATAGTAACGAAATATATTTTCTGAAAGACCAGATCCCAGAAATCAGTTGTTTTTGCATTTTTCTGCGAGAGGTCTTCCAGCAAGCCAATGCTTCGGAAGCGTTTTCATCTCTATGTAACTACGGCAACCTACATGAATCAGAAATTGTATAGTTTGCCTATGCAAATTAATCCATGTGTGGCAAATATTTTGTTTCTCCTTAATTCTATTTCAAGCCTCTTCATTAGTTCTCCGATCTCCTCATCCAACATTCAGCATTCCTTATTTCAGAAACATCGATGCTGCTCTTCTCTTAACTGTTTCCGCCCAATTTCATTTCCGTGGAGAGCTACGCTCCATGCAAATACATTCAGAAAGACCCACACATGTAATGTTCAGGATTCGTCTGTTGCACCATCTTTCAAAAGTCTAGCCTGAACTTTCTTCCGTTAATATTTATTTACACGGCTTTACTCTTTACAGTTACCTTCGGAAGACCTCTTGCCATTTCAACTTACACAAATACCTCTGTTTTAGAAACCCTTTTGCGGTGTCAGTCTGCAAGTTGTATTCTGTATGCTTCAGCTATCGTTAAAAATTTGTTGCATAAATAGCAAAACTCATCTGCTACTTTTACTGTCTTTTCTCAATTTATTTCAACTCTCCTCGTTACACTTTCGTTTATATTCATCTTATAACCTCTTAAAGGCTCCGTCAGTCTGCTGCCCTGATACACCATGTATACGCAATACTACCGCCATCTGTATACTTGCATATCGGGATCCCATGACGTATGTCACTTTAGTGTGTATATGTGATTATTATGATTTGAAAACAGGATCCGATTCAATCGCCACACAGATAAGTTCCTTCTCTTTGTTTCGAAGAGTAGCACAAATTTATCTTGGCCTTGTTCGTATCTTCACGACGTGGAATTTTTATCTGGATTTTGCAATGCTAGTGATAGAGGGTGCCCGGATGCACTTCCTACCGGATACCCTTTTTCCCTCTTCTTTCGGTACGAAGTATGTAAATCCCATTCTTTACGTCAAGTGTTAGCCTGTCTAAAACTATGAGAACGTTTTCGAAGCGTTTCAGAATAATGTAACTTAGCTGGGACATGGGAAACAGCCCAGTATTCATTTATTCAGACGAGGGAAACCACCTGAAGACAACATCCAGCATGGCTAGCACATTGGCCTTGTGGGGTGGGGAATTGGATCCGGAGCCGGCGCTTCTCCCCGAAACCCGAAAGCCGTGGGCAAACCCGCGGAGCTATCAAGCTGAGTTTCAAACAATAGTATAGTGTTGGCATTTAACTGTTAATAGTGCCTATAGAAGTAGCTTTTCCCTGTCAACACATATTTGACTCGTTCCACAGCCCTCAGTGTCCCCTGTTGTTCGCGAAATCTAAGGGAAGTTGGAAATGTAATACGTGTACTGACAGTCATCGTTACGAGAACATCAAGTGAGTAACAAGATAAGATCCAAACACATACTTTCGGGGGAAGGAGCAGAGCACAGCATTAACTTTTAGAGTACTTTATTCTTCATTGTATTTCGATTGTCAGTTCATGAGTTTTCAGCATGTATCTGATCATTTTTTGTCTTCTTTTGAGTGCAATATCGTTACAGGTATGCGTCTATGTCGGTAGAAAACTGGTCGTACGCCCATTTTAAACAATTTATTGCAAGATTTGCAAGATATTCCTACTAGCTAGTGTTTCTGAATTATTCTAGTCAAACATCTGTCATATTAGTTTTTGCAGATTGCAGCACGGCGGAAATAACCAGTATTGTGAAAAAATATATTTGGGGCAATTCGTAACATGCAGGACAAAACTGTATTTGGTATGGAACGAATTTTCAATAATATTTCCCGGATAGTTGTCACTATTCGTTCTCGCTCACCTCTTGGAGCACGAGGGAAAGAAAATTATAACTTTTTCACCAATTACACGTCAAAAATCGTTACAGCATTTTATCTAAATTACAAAATTTTCTGATTTAAATTTCGTATAAACATACAGAAGAGCTGCTACGGAACGTCTGTCAGATTGAGACCAATAAGAAATGAAATTTATAGGACGGCCCGGCGGATATGGGAGCTGGATGCTATGAATATTACATGGGACCACGCTTTCTGTATGCTGAATGTTTTATTACTTCATTAGGTGCTGCGGATAACCTCTGCGAGCGTTTCCACTCAAACTTCCAGTAAGAAATATCTGACGTCATGTCGCATTCAATGCTTTACTCAGATTAAATTCTGCCTCTTCCTTTCTCTCTACAAGTGCGTATGAGTATGTGTGTGTAGGTGGAACCGGATTGTATGAGAGGGGATATTCTCTTTTATAATGACCTGATCTGCAATTTCATTGATTTACATGTATAAGTGTGGTGACAATCTTTAAATCACAATGCAGTTTTACGCGATGTCTTGTACATTGCCTCATGTGTGTTTATTGCGCTTCCAGGCGTGGAAAAAGAAATGAACTTTGAAGACAATGGTATTCCAAAGGAAAAGATTGAAGCTAGATGTAATCAAAACAAAAGGAAGAACCGAAGTTACTTAAAGTGTGCACAGAAAGACCGTTTTCAAAAGTTGGAAAAAAGGCTCTAATAATTACACTTCACGGAAAGGAGGCAGACACAAAAAAATCTGTTTACCTTCAGCTGTCTCTGTATAATGTGTAACACATTTACTCAAACTTTCACAAAAGCCTATGTAAATGAACAAAACTGTTTTAGAAACGGAGGTAGTGTAATGAATCATTTCACACATGAACTAAATTATAGAATGAGCAAATGACATTGAACTACGACTACGTCAGAAAGCCGTACATTCTGAGAAAACTTTGGACTCACTTTCTAAAAAATCGATACTGACAAGCTCACAGAAACTAAACATTAAGTTGATACGCTCAAGATTAAAAATGCCATTGCTATGGGAGCCATTATATTTTATCATGATAAACAGAGATTCAGAATGGACAGGGGAATCATACAAGGAGATTCAACATTAACACAACTGTTTTCGTCATCTCTAGAACAAGATTTGATATCCTTTAACTGAAGCATAGATTCCTTAACTGAAGAATAAGTGTTGACACAACATCGTCTGTATCATTCTAGTGTTGATAAACATCGACAACGAATGTAAGAGCTTAGTGGGCTACGTTTGGAAATTATTTACTAGCTTGAAAATGTGTCACAGAAACAATAAAATGATGTACAAGCAACATGTACAAAATCTGGCACAAATTAAAACAATATTAATTAATTAGATTAATGAAATTTTGCAACTAGTTGATAGCACTGAATGAAAAACCAGTAAAAAAACATAAAGTTACGCATTTGTCCATAAATGGGCCACAAGGCCCTCCCGACCGGACTGTCATTCTCTGCCAGTAACGTCACTGGATGCGGCATGGAGGAGCATGTGGTGAGCACAACGGTCTCCAGTCATTGTCGGATTTCTTGACTTGCAAACGCTACCTATCGGAAGAATAGCTCCTCAATTGGTCTCTCAGGCCAATCAGGGCTGGCCTTGGAACCTCTAATTTTCATTCAGGTAGCACCTGAATTAATTACAATCAAATTAGTGATTGGTTGAGGCAAGAGTTGCCGCAAGAATGATCTGGAAGGAACGTTCTTATTGGTCGTTTGGATCAAATTTCGGTTCAAACATATGGTGACTGCAGCGACTAGAGTTACGAACATTTTAATGAAAGTTTCTAAATTAAATAGTTTGAGAGATATGAGCTTGTGAACTTCCTGGTCGTAGTAACAACTCGCGTGGCATGTTTCATGCTCTGTACGGAATATTTTGGCGAGCACCTCTTACGAAGGAGACCACTGCAACGACCGTATGTTTAACTCGCGAATAGTTGTGGGTCTGTGACTGGTAGAACGTGGAAATTAGTCGGGTCGGACTTACTAAAATTTTGGCTGCTTTTCGAGTGAATATTTGTTATACAGAAAGTGAACTTTCAATGATGTCACGCTAATACATTAAATACGGACTTGGTAGCCATTTCATGTGTTTCAATAGGAATAAAAAGCAGAGGTCATCTAATTTTAAACGCTTTTCTGCAAGTAGACTGAAGATCCCGAACGCCCGATTTTTTAATCATGAACTTTCAGGAACTGACTTTCAGCTAGAGTTACAAGGCCTCTGTGTGGTAGCTATTAGCTGGTGGGTTCATCAACGTTGCTTTACACTGCCTAGCACGTATCTGGTACCACAGAGTGAAGGGACGTCGGGAAGAATCGTATCGAGGTAGGTGGACTGAACCATAACGTTAGCAAAAACGCAAACGACCGAGCCCCCCTCCCCCTCCCCCTCGCCACAGTACGCGTTGTTTTATAAATTAAATTAATGAAAGTTCTGTATTTGCATTGCTAAGATGAGCATCGATGTATTGCTTGTGATCAGTACATTTAGAAGGAGTGGGCTGATAAAGTCATCCCAACTAAAATGAATTAACCATGGGGTGGCGGTAAAAATTTTTCTTTGATATTTTATTTCTCTTTTATACATGAGTACGATGGACACCAGAGAGAGAATTCTGACGTTCCGTTTGATAATGCAAGCAAGACTGAAGAAAATTCGAGGCATGTTCATTGGATTTGTCGACCTGGAAAAAGCGTTCGACGATGTAATATGCTGCAAGATGTTCGAAATTCTGAGGAAAAAAGGGATAAGACGAGTAACATACAATACCTTCAAGAACCAAGAGGGAAAAGTAAGACTGAGAGACAATGAACGAAGAGCTAGTATGAATAAGAGTTTAAGATCTACACATCGAAGAAGAAATTACGGAAATAAAAGAAAGGTTCAAGAGTGGAATGAAAATTCAATTCGTGATGGCTGGGTGTTGTGTGCTGTCCTTAGGTTAGTTAGGTTTAAGTAGTTCTAAGTTCTAGGGGACTTATGACCACAGCAGTTGAGTCCCATGGTGCTCAGAGCCATTTGAAAATTCAATTTGAAAGGATGTCAATGAGAAGATCCGCTGACGAAACTGCTGTCCTCATGAAAGTTATGAAGATTACAGGACCTGCCGGATAAAGTCAACAGTGTAATGCGTACAGAATACCGGATTGAGAGTAAATTGACGAAAGATGAAGGCAATAAGCAGTAGCAGAAATGAGAACAGAAAGAAACTTAACATCGTTATTGCTGATCACGAAGTAGCTGGAATTAAACAATTCTGTTGCATAAGCAGCAAAACAACCCATGACTGACGGAGCAAGAAGGGCATCAAAAGCAAACTAGCACGGGCAAAAAGGGTATTCCTGTCCAGCAGAAGTCTCCTAGTATCAAACATAGGCGTTAAGTAGAGGAAGAAATTTCTTAGAATATACTGCTGGGACACAGCGTTCTATGGTAGTGAAACGGACTGCGGGAAAACCAGAAAAGAACGGAATCTAAGCATTTGAGATGTTGTGCAACAGAAGAATGCTGAAAATTAGGTGGACTGTTAAGATAAAGAATGAGGAGGTTCTCTACAGACTTGACGAGGAAAGGAATATATGGAAAACTACTGACAGGAACAAGGGGCCAGATGGTAGGGCTGCTAAGACATCACGAAATAACTTCCATGGTACTACAGGAGGCTGCAGAAGTTAAAAACTGCAGAGGAAGACAGAGATTGGAATACACCCAGCAAATAATTGAGGACGTAGGTTGCAAGTGCTACTCTGAAACGAAGACGTTAACACAGGAGAGCAATTCGTCGCGGGCATTCCACAATATTAAATAAACTCTGTTTGGTTGCAACTGTACTGTAGAAGTCGGCGCAATTTGTACCGGTATGTTAGAATCTGATTTGGCAGTAGGAATTATACCCACGTACACTTGAACTTTCTACAATCTTCAGTGCTTGAAAGGAGCTTTCTGGCTTTTAGACTATTTAATTGGGACTGAAATTTAAAATATAGGCCTAATTAATGTACTTTGGAGAAAAGAGATTATGATAGATTTTGAGCCAGGGGAAATAAACAACCACATACGTTATCGAAATTCCGGGTGGAGCCTGCTGAGGAGTTTATGTTTGGAGTATGCTTTAGAAAACACATTTATATTATGATTTTATCATTGTCCATTGCTGCGCTTCTAGTGGTGAGCATTGCTGAATAAATTCTTCAAGATGAGCTAAGTCAGTGGAGAAGAAAAAAGGTTCCTATTTTCTTTTCTATATTCAGGTAAGCATTCTCCTGAGAACAGAATTTACTGTTAAAATGATAACGCACGTATCCTGAAATTAGTCCTCGCACTGGCTTGCGAATGAAAGTTATTAGGTTCACATGTTGAGAAAGCTATCGCCTGCGAGCTAAGTTCCGAATTCGAAAGTAGCACATGTCGGTACAAAACGCTACAATTTGCATCGACTCCTGTCAGTGTCAGCAATATAACAGATGTGTGACTATAGGGACGAAGTAATGTAATATGAGTCCACTGGGAAAGAACGTAATGGTTGTGTTTGAACGTTAACGTTTCTTTGATAATCTCTGACAAAATTTCTTACTTCCTTTTGTAATTTCTACCGCAGTTGTGAGGTGGGTGCACAGCGTTTGAAAGGCAAACACAGGAACGCTCTCCTACCGCGTTTAAACTACGTGGCAGCCATGTTCTTTCTCGCCTTCCTGCGGTCCCTTGATACCGAACATCAGCTTTGTTAATTTACAGGCCTACATACTTTTGTAATTATATTATTTAAATAGTAAAAAAAAAACATTTCAACAAAACTGTTTCTCTTTTTACATACCTGATATATTGCTAAAAATTATTCATGGATTCGTGGTTAAATAGACGAATTATGAGGGAATAAAGTCATGGTAATTCGACTGACACATCAACTATTGATGAAGAAGGGGATACACAAACCGGGATTTCTCCAAAAGATAATATTGAAGAACACGTCCTCCGCAGAAATAAACCTAAAACGAAGTATGATGAGAGCTATTTAACATTTGAATTCACGTGTACTGGCGAGTCAGATGTTCCTCTTGCACTGTGCGTTTTATGTCGAACAAAACTCGCAAACTGTTTTTTAAGCCCAGCCAAACTTCGCAAGCACTTATATCAAATAATCACCTTTGAAAATAACTAAAATTAAGAATGTAACAGAAGAATATTACCCTGTAAGTTATCGTATCGCACTTAAAGGGGAACCTCATTTAATTGGAGAAAATGTTATTAAGCCATGTGTAAAAGACAGTGTCATGCGCTATTATCAAGGAGACCTAAATAGCACGAGGAGGAGATATATTCAATTACATCAAAGATTACACTATAAAACATTAGATCAGTTATTACAAGCATCTTGATGTTTACGCAGATGGTGCTACAGCCGTGATAGGAAAAACCAAGGGATCTGTGTCACGTATACTGTATGTAGCTGCTAGAGCCACGAGCTGTCACAGAATTTTGCGTAGGTAACCTCTAGTAAAAAAATGCCTTCTGATTTAAAATCTGTTGTGGATGAAGCGGTAAATCTGATAAACTACAGTCCAAAGTGTTGAAAATTCTGTGCAACGAAATGGACAGTGAACACAACACACTTCTACGTACAGAAATAGGATGGCTGTCCATAGGAAAAACCCTACCGATGTTTTATGAACTTCGTAATGAGCTATTGGCCTTCTTTAATGCAGAAAATTATTGAGTCCGAAATCTTACTGATTTTTGAGAAATTCTTTATAGTTGATAAAACACACAAACCTAGGAGACACTTCTACCAAGTGCGACCAAATTAACGTTTCACTGGAAGGAAAGTGAATTATGGGGTTCGTGGAATTTCAAATGGACTTCTGAAATGGTGTTCCAACTTAATAACCAATATCCTTCGCCATACACGCAATTCCTTTTTCCAGAAAGGTTAAAATATGCAGTTATTAAACTACTTCGTAAGAAAGATGACAAGACTAACAACTAACGTTCTGTTTCCTTATTGACATCATTTTCGAAAATATTCGAAAAAGTAATGTACTCAAGAGCAGTTTAACACTTTAGTGGAAACAATTTACTTAGCATATTACAGTTTGGATTCCACATAGGTCACTCGACTAAGAATGCTATTTATACACTAGATCATCAAATAGTACAAGCCTTAAATAATAATATATAGCCAGCTAGTATTTCTGTGATCTGTCCAAGCCCTTCTGTTGTGCAGACCATAAAACTCTCTTACAAAAACTCAAGTTTTATGGAGTCGATGGTCTTACATACAACTGGTCTGAATCATACTTGACAAACAGAATGCCAAAGTTGTGCCGAACAGTCCAATGTCGGAACGGTAGAAAAATGAAGCGACTGAGGTAAAACCAGAAAGGGAGTCCCAAAGGGTATAATTTTGAGTCCACTCCTATTCCTTATATATGTGAATGTCCTTCCACTTGACAAACAACGAAAAAAATTGGTACTTTTTACCGACGACACAAGCGTTGTAATAAATCCCATTAGACAGAAAGCAATAGAAGAGCTATTAAATGATATCTTCCAAACACTTATTTAATGGTTCTCTGTAAATGGACTCTCGAAAAATTTTAAAAATGTTGAAAAATGCGATATGTAGCACATCAGCAGAAGTCAGTAAGTAGTGTAGAATGCTGCAAATTTTGGGGCACACATGTTAATGAAAACTCGATCTGGAAGAAGCATGTTACTGAGTTTCTCAGACAATTAGCTTCAGAGACTGTTGAACTTAGTATAATTGCTAATCATAGAAATAAGCTTAACCTCCTGACATATATTGCTCTTCAAGGACTTAAGCTTTCTAACTGCGCCGTCACAATACATATTTTCGCTAGTGAAATTCGTCAAATAATCTATCGCAGTCTGAGAAAAACACTGATTTATTTACTGACATGGCCCCGCAGGCGTTAGCTGAGATAGATACCCTGGAAAATATCAGGCCAAGAGAAAGATCTTCCACTAAGTTAACAGAGCGCAACCAACTTATACAAATTGCATATTGGGATTATACGTCGACATGGATGCGGCTCGCAAATCTTAAAAATGGCGAGGGAGTAGATACCGTACTACTGAACACTTCGACTATACCGCACCGCACCAAACAGCAGTACGGTATGGCAGAAAAGAGACATCAACAATTGTTGCAAGGCAACCTCAGTAAAGGCAGCAAGAAAATATCTGGGACTTTAAACTCCTGGGAGGGCCACACCAAACCAAAGAACGAAGTCCCAAGCTAAATTATGGAAATGCTATATGCGATTTCGCCACGCCAACTAGAACCATAAAATACCATAAGAAGTGAACTACAATTAACACGATTCATAATCGTCCGACTGGAAAGCTCCACAGTCATTCTTCCATTACTACAAACGGGGTTGCACGGGGTGTCAAATTACTCGCTATAACTGTAGATAAGAGGGTTTAACACGTCGTCTTAGGTTTCTTAATAAGACAAGCAATTATTCGGTCCCTCACTTGGATCCATCTTCGATCCAAAACTGTCATTTACTTTAAAACGGGTAAATAGATGACAATGCCGATATCAACGCTCTCCTCGTAAGCAGCGCTCTAACTGGAGACTGCAGTAGCGAAGCAAAACTTACACCACCCACAAGCCTGATATACGCGCCACCAACATGCACCTTTCAGAATTCTTAGGTTCACCTCATACACCAAACTTGCCGTAATTCTTCGTCGGGATCCAAGGGCAGAACCAGGAAATCTCTTTTCAGCTTTTGAATGACCACACGATGACCGCCATCGGGACAACACCGGCCATGCACACTACGTACTTCGAGCCCACGGCGTTCCGTCCCCAACCGATTGCATCCGCGGGGTCCACCGACCAAGCGGCCTTGCCCTCCGACACCGACATCGCTTCTCACACACAGTCCAGAGCTAATTCACAGCAACCCCCTTCTTCCTCGTTCAGTCGCCTCGCTGCGCGCGGGAAGCCAACTCACCAAAGATATGCGGCGACCAGAGACTCCAATCCGATCTCTATACTGACATCTAGGCGAGTAATGAGGAGGTTGATTAAAAAAAAAAAAATAAAAAAAAAAAATAAATAAATAAATAAACTGAATAGCGAGCCGTACCGGCTCACATACCTTGAACACTAGAGGGAAAAATGATCTTTATTACCCATTGTTAACAATGACAGTGACTTAGAGAGAGGTTCAATATACAGTAATATATATTTTTGAGCAGGCCGGTGTGGCCGTGCGGTTCTAGGCACTTCGGTCTGGCAGCGCGTGACCGCTACGGTCGCAGGTTCGAACCCTGTCTCTGGCATGGATGTGTGTGATGTCCTTAGGTTTGCTAGGTTTAAGTAGTTCTAAGTTCTAGAGGACTGATGACCACACATGTTAAGTCCCATAGTGCTCAGAGCCATTTGAATCATATATTTTTGATCATTTGCCGAATAAAATAAATTGTCTGACAGGTAACGAAGCAAGGTTTAAATCTAATTTAAAATAATTTATCGTGAAAAATTCTGTATCATTGACGAATTGCTACTTCAGAACTTGTAGGCAGGGAAAAAGAAGATTTTACTCCTATTTGCTTGAGTGAGAGTTATAAAATGATGTGTTCATTAATGTTAATATTAATCATGTATACATATCCTGTAACCTCACTAGACTCACATCATTTCGACAAACGAATCATTTAAATGATCTATGGACCATGTAATTAGCTTACTAATCTGACCGAAAATCAGGTACCATACAGAACCTCTGAAATCTCTAAAGTGTTAACAACCATCTAAAGCAGAAAAATTGTATTGTTTGGTCACGTACTTCGAACTAAACAGCACAACTTCACGCAAATCATTGCTGGAGGACAGAGAGCAAGAAAACATAGACATGGTACAAGCTGAGTTCCATCGTCGCAGAATCTGCACGAGTGGTTCCATATCCCAGGTATTCCCTAACTGATTAACACAGCTGATAAGAGAGAGCTCCCTCCCCCCAATCTTCTATATGTGGCCACTCAGCTAAACTTATCTTTTCGTCACTGATAATCAGTCTTCAACTACAGGGTGTTTCAAAAATGACCGGTATATTTGAAACGGCAATAAAAACTAAACGAGCAGCGATAGAAATACACCGTTTGTTGCAATATACTTGGGACAACAGTACATTTTCAGGCGGACAAACTTTCGAAATTACAGTAGTTACAATTTTCAACAACAGATGGCGCTGCAAGTGATGTGAAAGATATAGAAGACAACGCAGTCTGTGGGTGCGCCATTCTGTACGTCGTCTTTCTGCAGTAAGCGTGTGCTGTTCACAACGTGCAAGTGTGCTGTGGACAACATGGTTTATTCCTTATAACAGAGGATTTTTCTGGTGTTGGAATTCCACCGCCTAGAACACAGTGTTGTTGCAACAAGACGAAGTTTTCAACGGAGGTTTAATGTAACCAAAGGACCAAAAAGCGATACAATAAAGGATCTGTTTGAAAAATTTCAACGGACTGGGAACGTTACGGATGAACGTGCTGGAAAGGTAGGGCGACCGCGTACGGCAACCACAGAGGGCAACACGCAGCTAGTGCAGCAGGTGATCCAACAGCGGCCTCGGGTTTCCGTTCGCCGTGTTGCAGCTGCGGTCCAAATGACGCCAACGTCCACGTATCGTCTCATGCGCCAGAGTTTACACCTCTATCCATACAAAATTCAAACGCGGCAACCCCTCAGCGCCGCTACCATTGCTGCACGAGAGACATTCGCTAACGATATAGTGCACAGGATTGATGACGGCGATATGCATGTGCGCAGCATTTGGTTTACTGACGAAGCTTATTTTCACCTGGACGGCTTCGTCAATAAACAGAACTGGCGCATATGGGGAACCGAAAAGCCCCATGTTGCAGTCCCATCGTCCCTGCATCCTCAAAAAGTACTGGTCTGGGCCGCCATTTCTTCCAAAGGAATCATTGGCGCATTTTTCAGATCCGAAACGATTACTGCATCTCGCTATCTGGACATTCTTCGTGAATTTGTGACGGTACAAACTGCCTTAGACGACACTGCGAACACCTCGTGGTTTATGCAAGATGGTGCCCGGCCACATCGCACGGCCGACGTCTTTAATTTCCTGAATGAATATTTCGATGATCGTGTGATTGCTTTGGGCTATCCGAAACATACAGGAGGCGGCGTGGATTGGCCTCCCTATTCGCCAGACATGAACCCCTGTGACTCCTTTCTGTGGGGACACGTGAAAGACCAGGTGTACCGCCAGAATCCAGAAACAATTGAACAGCTGAAGCAGTACATCTCATCTGCATGTGAAGCCATTCCGTCAGACACGTTGTCAAAGGTTTCGGGTAATTTCATTCAGAGACTACGCCATATTATTGCTACGCATGGTGGATATGTGGAAAATATCGTACTATAGAGTTTCCCAGACCGCAGCGCCATCTGTTGTTGACAATTGTAACTACTATAATTTCGAAAGTGTCTGCCTGAAAATGTACTATTGTCCCAAGCATATTGAAACAAACGGTGTATTTCTATCGCTGCTCGTTTAGTTTGTATTGCCGTTTCAAATATACCGGTCATTTTTGAAACACCCTGTATTTATTAACTGCTACGTAATTTTACGAGCGTGCGCACACACACATACACTCACACCCACACATCCACACGCAAAAACACACATTTATGCCCTTTTCTATAAGTTCTGATTATGTGTTTGTATGATAACGCACTAACACTCATAAATTCCACATCTAAAATCCAAAGCCACTGAATGACACCTGTCGCCTTGTACTAGCACAAAATATTACTAGGTTCAGCTTCGCGAAATATCTCTTTTCTGATTTCCTAAATCCAAAGAATGACTACGCAAGTAGAGCCTACGGTCGCTTATCTCGAAAAAGTACCAAACAATAAATTTCTCATTAGTGTGCCATATTTATTTATATATTAATTAATGAAACTGATAAAAGGGTGCCACCTCACAGATCATTTGATGATCTAAGAAAATACCATTTCATATGTTGAATATACTATAATCATGACAAATTTCATTGAAACATTGTTATGGGGAGGTGCAAAGTGACTGATATTAAATATCCTGCCTCGGAAGCGGAATGGCAGTGTGAGATGCAGTAGCAACAAATTTAGCAATAATTACCGTTTACTTCCTCATTAAAAGTAATACATACACACACACAGACGTTAAGTTAAATTACTCTAAATTACATTCCAAGTAACTCTAACTTACTGGTTATAGATTGTCAGGATTATACACACCACATTCACACTGATCACTCATGTAACAAAAGATAGAATTTAGAAGGAAGTTTCCCTACTGCACTTGAAGCTCACTGGGTCAGATGGCGGCTGGCTTTAACGGTCAATTTCAGAGAACAAAGTCCACTTCTGAAATTCTTCAATTCCGAAATTCCGCACAACTCAGCAATTTAGTAAATAAATTTATCAAACGTGAGCACATCTAATTCGCGATGAAACTGAGGATTCAGTTCGAAGACGAGAGGTGTTTACGTCGAATTGGAGTCTCATGTTTTACAAAGAAACGTACGTGGTGCAGCAGAGTACGTGCTACTAAGTCCATGGGAAAGAAGCACACCTCGGACGGCAAATTAAAATACAATTTACCACAAGCATTGCACAAAGCAAACGACGTATTCTCACATGAGACTAGCCAAAACTGTACATCAAGTAGTTGCACAAAACATCTCATTGAATAAACTGAATATTAATGAAATGAATACCGTTCCCTGACTGAATTAGTTGGTGCGGCATGACTATCAGCGGAACTCAAACCGAGCTCTCACACAATTCAGCATCCTCACTCACCGGCGTCCAAGGGAAGACTAAAACCGACCTGCTCCATCGCTGGGGTATATACAACAACCCTGAAGGTCTCAGAGAGCTTAAGTGGCTTCTGCCTGCACCAACCTCATAACAGATGCTGACCAGTGACTACTAATGCCTCTCTGATCAAGCGTAACAGTATTAAAAGCTCTACACAAAGGTTGGCTGAACTGCCCTTAAAAGTCAAGGAAACCTCCTGGCAACTAAGAAAACCCAAAGTGGCAGCTAATAGACAAACAACACGTTCATACTAGAAGATGACAGTGGAGTCACGAAAGATATGACATGGTTACATGATAATAGATTCCACCGACGCGTACAGGACACATTTATGAATTTGAAACTGAAAAATATATTCTCCTTTGGCGTTGAAGCAGTGTCGAGAAATCTCGCTTAATATCACGCACTCTCTCGTCCATCGTTCTTTGAGTCGTTAAGAATTTTTGCAAAACGAAAGGTTGCTCTCCAAGATCAGTGGAACGGTTCACGTGGAGACGTTCCACGCCATGCAGGTAGCGATCTTTACGGTCGATTCTGGCCCTTCTTCATAGCGTACTCTGGATTGTTCTAGGTAACTGCTTGATGATCCGCAGCTTTATTTAAACAGCATTTAACTATCAGTGGTATCAAGGTACGTTTTTAGGCTGTCCCTATAACCGAAGAAAGAATTTTGATCATAGACACATAGTATGTCACAGGGTGGTGGGCTTCTTCCTTAAGCATTCCGGACATTGACTCTGCAAGTAGTATTAAACTTGTTAGTGTCGAAGTGTCTCTCTCTGCACCCTCCCTTGCTCGCTCTGCTACTCTGCAAGACAACTAATTTATGCTGACGACTCGAAGGGAGCGAACCTAATTACGTTGTGCAAAGAGAGATTTCCTTTAGTACCTCATTCGCGAAACGTAATTACGTGTCTGGAAGTCGACGCGAAGCTTTTAACTTATTGTCTATATTCAAAACTCCTCGAGTCTTCTCTCCTTTGGAGATTTTTTCAATGAATCACATGCAGAAAATAATTATGATTTTTACTTTATGAGACCTAAGTGAAACACAAAAGTGACAAAAGTTATGAATGTAAAGCAATGGTTTCAACGTTGTTCCCTGACATTACCATGACACGATTGAGGTAAAGTACGTCACTTACAATATGCGCAGCTATCGACGGTTAACACACTGATCGTTCAATAATAATAATAGTAATCAAAATAATAAAAATATTAATTTTGTGTGCTAACTCTTCTTGTTCTTGGAAAGGGATATAAAACATATACAAACAGCTGCAGGGGTACCTCTTTATTCCGAGCCACCGGCAGATTCCTATCGGAAATCATGCTTAACAGACCTGAAGCGCAGACAGACCAAATACTTCTCCGGATATTAGGCAGCTACCAAAACAAAATGTTCTACTCTGAAAAAAAATGCTTAGGGTAGCAAACATACGTACTTTACAGATAAGTAAACACAGGTGATAGTAATATCATTCCTGTGCTTCAGGCATCATAAATTTAACAAGGCACTCACAATATTTGACAGATTAAAAAATAAGAATGAAGTTAAGCTTCAACATTCCGTCGACGGTGTGGTGATTGGTGTACGAGATCGAATTGAGGAAGAATGTGGGCGCATAACGATTGTGGCACTTCAAAGGAACATTATGACATTTTTCTTGAGCGATTTAAGGAAATCAGAGGAAATGTACACTACTGGCCATTCAAATTGCTACACCACGAAGATGACGTGCTACAGACGCGAAATTTAGCCGCCAGGAAGAAGATGCTGTGATATGCAAATGATTAGCTTTTCAGAGCATTCACAAAAGTTGGGCGCCGGTGGCGACACCTACAACGTGTTGACATGAGGAAAGTTTCCAACCGATTTCTCATACACAAACAGCAGGTGACTGGCGTTGCCTGGTGAAACGTTGTTGTGATGAGTCGTGTAAGGAGGAGAAATGCGTACCATCACGTTTCCGAATTTGATAAAGGTCGGATTGTAGCCTATCGCGATTGCAGTTTATCGTATCGCGACATTGCTGCTCGCGTTGGTCGAGATCCAATGACTGTTAGCAAAATATGGAATCGGTGGATTTGGGAGGATAATACGGAACACCGTGCTGGATCCCAACGGCCTCGTATCACTAGCAGTCGAGATGACAGGCATCTTATCCGGATGGCTGTAACGGATCGTGCAGCCACACCTCGATCCCTGAGTCAACATATGGGGACGTTCGCAAGACAAAAATCATCTGCAGCAGCATGGACTATCAGCTCGGAGACCGTGGCTACGGTTACCCTTGACGCTGCATCACAGACAGGAGCGCCTGCGATGGTGTACTCAACGACGAACCTGGGTGCACGAATGGCAAAACGTCATTTTCTCGGATGAATCCAGGTTCTGTTTATAGCATCATCATGGTCGCATCCGTGTTTGGCGACATCAAGGTGAACGCACATTGGAAGCGTGTTTTTGTCATCGCCATACTGGCGTATCACCCGGCGTGATGGTATTTGGTGCCATTGGTTACACGTCTCGGTCATCTCTTGTTCGCATTGACGTCACTTTGAACAGTGGACGTTGCATTTCAGATGTGTTACGACCCGTGGCTCTATCTTCATTCGATCCCTGCGAAACCCTACATTTCAGCATGGTAATGCACGATCGCATGTTGCAGGTCCTGTACGAGCCTTTCTGCATACAGGAAATGTTCGACTGCTGCCCTGGCCAGCACATTCTCCAGATCTCTCACCAATTGAAAACGTCTGGTCAATGGTGGCCGAGCAACTGGCTCGTCACAATACGCTAGTCACTACTCTTGATGAACTGTGGTATCGTGTTGAAGGTGCATGGGCAGCTGTACCTGTACACGCCATCCAAGCTCTGTTTGACTCAATGCCCAGGTGTATCAAGGCCGTTATTAGATCCAGAGTTGTTTGTTCTGGGTACTGATTTCTCAGGATCTATGCATCCAAATTGCGTGAAAATGTAATCACATGTCAGTTCTGGTATAACATATTTGTCCAATGAAAACCCGTTTATCACTGCATTTCTTCTTGGTGTAGCAATTTTAATGCTCAGTAGTGTAAATTACAGAAGCCGGTCGAGAATTTGAGTCGTCGTACGTCAGAATCAAAAATTACTGAGTTGATGGTGGGTATTTGTGGTCCTCATCAAGGTAGAAGGAGTAAAAAAAAATCAACAATAGCAATTGCTTTTTTCCCCTGCTTCGCGCAATATGGTATAACTTTTTTTTTGAGCAATCAATCGTTTGACTGGTTTGACGCGGCCAACAGCGAACTTCGCTCGTGTACCAAACTTTTTTTCTCAGAGTAGCACTTGCTAAGTTTCAAATTATTTGCTGTATCTATGCCAGTCTCCGTCATCCTGTACAGATTTACTCTCTACAGCTACCTCTAGTACCATGGGAGTTACTCCCCGATATCTTAACAGAAGTCATGTCATCCTGACTCGTCTGCTTGTCAGTGTTCTCTTTACTTTCCTTTCCTCACCGACTCTGCGGGAACTTCTTCATTCCTTACCTTACCAGTCCACCTAACTTTCAATACCCGTCTGTAGCAGCACACCTCACATGCTTCGATTCTCTTCTGGTTTTGCTACAGTCCAGGTCTCAGTGCCATCTGCGCTCCAAACGTACATTCTGAGAAATTTCTCCCCCAAACCAACAGCTGCGTTTGATACTATTATACTCCTCTTGGCCAGGAACGCCCCTTCTGGCAGTGCTAGTCTACTTTCTGTCTTCCTTGCTCTGCCGTCGTAGGTTATTTTTTCTGTCTAACTATCGCACTTCTTTAACTTCATCTTCTCCGTATTAGCTACTACGATGTTAAGTTTTTATCGACGTTCTCATTTCTGCTACTGATCATTACTTCCGTCTTTCTTCGATTAACTCTCAATCCATGTACTGTAATTACTAGGCTGCTCATTCCATTCAGCAGATCCTGTAATTCTTGTACACATTCACTGAGGATAGCAATGTCATCAGCGAATCCTACCATCGTCATCTTTTCACCTAGAAGTTTAATCCCATTCTTGACCCATTATTTTATTATCCGTGCACTTCGCTACTGGTGTTCCACTCTTACTGTTTTCTCTTGCATCTTGTACATACTGTTAATTACCCTTCTTTCCCTATAGGGGTACCAGTTTTCCTCAGAATTTCGTTTCGAGGTCGAGAAAACCTATGAATGTGTCTTGTCAGAAAGTTGGATCTATGAGCTGTTAAGCTGATTGTGCATTAATCCTCGCAATTTTCGCCTCTTGCTATTTTCGTGATTGTGTGGAAGATGTTTCTCGAAAGTCTGATTGTATTTCGTCAGTCCCAAACATTCTCCATAGCCACGTGAATAATAATTTTCTTCGTTGGTTAAAATTTCCGAGCTAAGAGGCCGTGGTCGATCTGTAAGACCTCTTCTTCCTAATGTTTTGTTGCTACCTGCGGGCAATATCTTCCGAAGTGAGCCGTTGAGTCATCTCGGAAAATGTTATCCGCAGTTGGCAACGAAACGTCAGGAAGAAGAAGTCTTACAGATCGACCACGGCCTCTCAGCGCGGAAATTTTATTTAATGAAGACGCCGGCTGTTGAAAGCCTACACGTTATGAATGGTTTTGTTACAACTTCCCCCAATGATGCTGGGAATTTTGATGGACTGTTATCCATCCCTTCTGCAAGATTTGGAAACTCTGTTTCTAATACTAGATCCTCTATCTCTTCCCTGTAGACTCCTGTTTCTTCTTCTTCTATCGCATCATCAGCGAAATCCTCCGCTGACAAAGGCCTCAGTGTACTCTTTCCACCTATCCCCTCTCTCCTTTGCATTTAACAGTGGATTTCAAATTGTACTCATGGTGTTACCACCCTTGCATTTACTTTCACCGAAGGCTGTTTTGATTTTCTTCT
Source organism: Schistocerca serialis cubense (assembly GCF_023864345.2). Taxonomy (NCBI): domain Eukaryota; kingdom Metazoa; phylum Arthropoda; class Insecta; order Orthoptera; family Acrididae; genus Schistocerca; species Schistocerca serialis. The sequence goes on from NC_064645.1 coordinate 445,257,337, forward strand.
ACGTTAAGTCAGTGCTTCCGACCAGCATTTCTTTTTCCATTCCTTCACATTTTTCATGGAGACATTTCATCTTAGCTTCCTTGCACTTTGTAATTATTTTGTTCCTAAGTGACTTGTATTTCAGTATTCCAGAATATCATTGCACATTTTTGTATTTCCTTATTTCATCTATCAGCTCAAGTATTTTTCTGTCACCCATGGTTTCTTCTCAATTACCTTCCTTGTACGTGCGGTTTTCTCTCTAACTTGTGTGACTGCCCTTTTTAGAGATACCCATCCCTCTTCAACTAAACTACCTGCTGAGCTATTGATATTTGGAATATATATAGCCTCAGAGATCTTCAAGCGTCACTACAACACTACACTTGTTAAACATTCAGCTAATTCAACAGAAAATCATTTTATTAGACGTTGTAGCGAGGCAGGTGGATGGGGCGGAGACTGAAACGTAGCTTATATGAAATATCGTAAGTTCCTCGTAATGTCAAATATTTTTTCTAATTTTATAGAACAGCGTAAAACTGATAGCGCCAGCCACTCGTGACGATTCCGATAGCACAGTAGGATTGCTTGGTCTAAAAGGATGGTGTTAATCAGTGTTACTTTTGTTAGGAGTACGTTTAGTGGACTTACCCCAAGAAAATGGGGATGGACGGCAGTGTTCTGATCCTACTGTCGGTGTTATGCTCAAGCGCGAGTCTACAAAATCCATACTAAAAATGTCCTGGAGATAACTAGGAGTCAACAATTAATAGCAAATTTCAGTTCAAAGGGAGAAACGGATTTGGATTTCCATCAGTGAGAAAGCTTATTCATATTAGTGAAGGTTTATCATTATATTACACTTATTTTTAATCAGCAATAAAACAATAACAATCCGCGGCATCGACGCAGACCGTTCAGCAGTGTGGACGTAGATGTATGCAAAATATATTTGAAAGCAAACACTAATTTCAACTCAGACGTTTCAAAGGAAGGAAGGTTAGGGTTTAAGGTACCGTTGACAATCCAAGTGCTCTTGCAAAGGGAATACCCCTGCACTGACGTAAGCGATTTAGAGAAATCACGGAAAACCTAAATCTGGATTGTAGGGCGTGGCTTTGAACTGTTGTACTTCCAAATATGAGTTCAACCGTGAAGAAATACATAACGTACTTCAAAATATGCAGTCGAATGCTTCGTATGTTGGAAGATGAACGTATAATGATCTACTTCATCGTGTTCTCCTGAAGTTCGGTAAGATTGTTACTTACTAACTACGAAGAAGTACTATGGGGGTAAGAGCCAGCAACCTCCTATCGGGGTGGGTGATAACGTGAAGATAGGATAAGGAAACAAGAGATGGATCGACAGAGAGGGCGAAGGGGGACATGGATAGAGACATGAGGAGGAGAAAATCGACAAAGAAAGGAAAGAGGGAAGGTACAGAGAGAGAGAGAGAAGGATAAGGTGGACTGAGAGGGGGGACGAAGAGATGGGCAGAGAGAGGTGGAGAAGAACGCAGGCAGAGAGAAGAGGCAGAGATAGAGAAAGGGAGTGAAGGCTAAAGTGGGCAGGAGAAGACTTACACAGGAGGGGGAGGAACAGTCAGAGAGGAGGATGGAACACTGAGACAGAGGATGCTGGAAGCAGATGGAAGGAGATCATGGACAGAGAGAGGGGGAAGTAGCAGATGGACTGAGAGAGGGGTTGGAGTGAGTGGTGCAAGAGAACAGAGAGATGGAGAAGAAGGAAATGGACAGAGAAGGACGCGCAGGAAATGGACTTAGAGGGGCGGTAGGGAGAGACAGACTCGTAGAACTGAGTAAGTATGTACCAAGCCAATGCTGGGAACTCAGATAGTAAGAGTGCAACTACACGAGTATAGCTGGAGGCATTTTAATTATACAACACTTTTCGTAGATTTATATTGTTACTTGTTTCATATTCTCTGAAGGCTGAATGAGACGAGCACATCCACAGCGAAGTGTGACAATTTTTTAAGGAGGATTCCATAAACGGTAGAAGACCAACTGTGGATCAGGTATGCTTTCCTGTGACTAAGGAATGTGTGCGCACTTTAAGGGAACGACGGAGACTGGTCGTTAAATGCGCCGAACATGTTGCATACTCCTATTCATCGTCCATCGTGTATCAATGTGAATAGACCTGCCGTCAGATGGTTATAAACGTTTCCCTTTATAATTTTTCAGCAAACAATTTTCTTATTAAATCAAAATGGTTAACATACTGTGTGATTAAAAATAATTATCCATTTGCTAAATCCAATGCAGTAATTTTACGAGGGCGGTTCAGAAAGTAACCTCCGATTGGTCACAGTGCGGGTTGTGGGGGGAGTAGCGACGCCATCTGTGCGTTCACGCACTCAACAGGTCAGTCGGCATCAAGCCGTGGTCGAGTGAACGTCGTACCTGAGCTAGTTTAGTTTTTGTGGCAGTTTGAAATGTGTGCTGCAATAGAAAACCCCGCCAAATGTGAAGTGCGTGCTGTCATAAGGTTTTTTACAGCCAAAGCATATTCTGCAGCAGCTATTCATCGTGAGCTTTGTGCCGTGTATGGACCAAGTGTTATGAGTGAAGGAGTTGTCCGTGAATGGGTACGTTTATTTAAAAGTGGACGAGAAAACGTTCATGATGAAGGGAGGAGTGGTAGACCATCATTGGTGACTGACGAACTCGTTCAGACAGTTGATGCAGAAGTTCGTGAAAATCGACTTTTCTCAATGTCGGAGTTGTCTACTGGTTTTCCACAGATTTCTAAGACTCTCTTGTACGAGATACTGACAGCAAGATTGGGTTACCGTAAGTTCTGTGCATGATGGGTGCCCAAAATTCTTACCGACCACCACAAAACTCAAAGAATGGCCTCTGCATTAGACTTTATGTCACGTTATGAGGACGAAGGAGAACCATTGTTAAACAGAATCGTGACCGGTGACGAAACCTGGATTAAGTACGTGAACCCTGAGACAAAAGAACAATCAAAGATGTGGGCACATTCAAATTCGCCTACCAAACCAAGAAAAGCCTCGCAAGATTTTTCTGCCAGAAAACTGATGGTAACGGTGTTTTGGGATGCCAAAGGGGTGTTGTTGGTTGAATTCATGGAACGTGGTACGACCATTAATCAAGACGTGTACTGTGAAACAATAAAAAAGTTACGACGGGCTATACAGAACACACGCCGTGGTATGCTGACTTCCGGTATCGTTTTTTTGCACGATAACGCCCGTCCTCACTCTGCTCGCAGAACAACGGCCCTTCTTGAGTCCTTCAAGTGGGACGTTATCAACCATCCACCTTACAGCCCAGACCTGGCGCCAAGTGATTATCACTTCTTCATGCATTTGAAGAAATGGCTCGGGTCACAGCGGTTTGATGACGACGAAGAGCTCAAAGATGCGGTCACAGGCTGGCTCCAGGCACAAGCGGGTGATTTTTATGCAGAAGGAATTTCAAAGCTTGTGAAGAAATACGATAAGTGCCTCAATCGCTATGGAGACTATGTAGAAAAATAGTGCAAAGATGCAGTTGTAAGATGTATATATTAAAATATTTTTATTTAACTTGGTGTATTTTTTTAAATCAACCGGATGTTACTTTCTGAACGGCCCTCGTATATGTAAAATATTTGTTCGTTATTTTACAAATGTACTACATTGCCCAAAATTAAATTTCCGTTTTGTGTTAGGTTTTCCTGTTATTTTATGTATATGTGTTTTCCAGGTGATTTTTGGTTCAAATGGCTCTGAGCACAATGGGACTTAACTACTGAGGTCATCAGTCCCCTAGAACTTAGAACTACTTAAACCTAACTAACCTGAGGATATCACACACATCTATGCCCGAGGCAGGATTCGAACCTGCGACCGTAGCGGTCACGTGGTTCCAAACTGACGCGCTTAGAACCGCACGGCCACCAGGTGATTTTTGGGTACGACCTCTGACACGGTACATAAATGTATCTGAAGACGTTCATTTCGAAATGTTTGCTCTTTGTTTACGAAATGGATATGCCGTTTAGTGCCCATAATTAAGTTAGATCGGTGGGCTTTAGGTAATAGGAGCGTACGAGCTTTGCATTGTTGGAACGTTAGTATAACGCGAAATATTTAAATTTGACTGCTACTCCATGAAAACATTGTTTGGATCCTGAGAAGTACCATGGATCAGTGTTTCTCAGCTGATGGCTGAACTTGATCCATACAGGTAATCAGGTTGGTCTGACTGACAGGAACTATGAAAACCATCATTCTACGCCTACATGAGTCCGAAATCCATAGTACAGTGGACACTAGATACTTGATATCTCTAAACCTTTCCTCACAATTGGTTCCTCTCTTACTATAAAAAACTTTACTGAGAATGGCTATGACGCTGAGTCGCTCTCTAATATGGCAGGTGATTCTTGAATATTTCTGTTTGCTGATGATAATAGCTTGCAAATGAAGCGAGTTATGAGCAGGATTGACGACGTATCAAATATTACATTTCAAGACATGAGTTCATGGCAGTAGAATAGAAACTGATGCTAAATCGCAGTAAGTCTCCGTTTTTACAGATTCTAATGTACAATTCAACTAAAACTGACAATTGATTACTTGGAAAGTTTATATTGCCAGTGATTTCTGAAGAATTCATATTCCTAACTGGTGAGATATACATTGAACTGTCGTGAAAAGTCCAGAGTCAGGGTTTTAGTCAAAAATATAATGCTGCTATATTGATCATTAGAGAAGTGTCTGAAATAAGTGACAGTCCAACAAAAAAATTAGTGTCTTTGGTTATTTTCATTTGAAAAGAATATTTTTGGCTCAGTAACGGGTAGTTCGACAGTTCGAGCAATATACGGTGTTGCCTAATAAAATAAGGTTGAAAATTTACTGCTGAAAGGTGTGTAATTTGACATCATCAATCGAACAGCCGAGTCCTGCGACCATCGATAAAAAAAGATGGACATACAGAGACTTCTTTTAGTTAGGTTTTACCGCTAATTTCTCTTCTCCCCAATTCTGGTCGGTAACTGCTCTTTAGCTACGTGAACTATCCATCTAATCTTCTGCATTCTTCTTTAGCAGCATATTTCAAAAGCATCTATTCTCTACTTGTCTAAACAGTTTATCGTTCTTTCCCGTGTTTCACTCTCCGGCCAGGTGTTGGAAACAGTGTAAAACAAGACTCATCCGACCAAATGATTTTCTCCGTTGCTGCACAGTCCAGATATTATGGCTCCGGCATCACGATTTCCTGTTACGGGGATTTGCATCTTTGATGTGTGGTTTTGCAGTTCCACCTAGTCCCGCAATCCGCAGCTTATGAAGCAGCCTTTGTGTCCTTATTCTGCTGACAGGATTCGCGAATGCCACATTCCTTTCTGCAGTGACTTTTGCAGCTGTCATTCTATTATCCGTATGTAAAGGTCACTCAACACACACTTTAGTCTGCGCTGTGTTTTTAAGCTCTCCCTAGATGCAGTATAAATCTTCGATATGGTTCCTCTTGAAACAGCAAACGCTTCGGCTACCGTGGTTACTGCAGCACATACTGGACGAGCGCCAACAATTTGTCCAAGTTTGAAATCACTTAGCTCCGACATAGTGCATCCGTAACTACGCAGAACACTATTCAACCACGACTGACACTTGGACTGTATTGAGGACACTATATAGGTGCCGTTCGTGGTCAAATACTATAGCGAAACTTTCAGCCGTGGTTGGCATCTGAATTTGTGTTCAATCACGTAATTGTCGTATTTCTGTTGAATCCCTTTATGTACAGCAGCGCACAGATATAATTCAGGTCCGCCAACAAACGTTTCGGAGTAAGCCCCAAAAACAGTACGTTGCGTCCTCTAATTTGGTCAACGCACTGCACACTGCTGCAAGCATGTTCGTTCCCGGCGGCAGTGCGAACACGCTTTCACCCAAGTCTGGGGAAACCCCGAAGTCAGGACATGAAGGAGTGTTTCTATGGTCACGGACAAGAGAAAGTTAATTTTCTGGGGGTAGTATCGCGTTATATTTAAAACAACTGTCGCTCAATGAAACCGATGTTTCGGACACATTTGCAGTGGGCCTCTTACGGGTCAGGGGACCCACGAAGAGGACACTGAAGCCGAAACCGAAACGTCGGTTTCATTCAGCGACAGTTACCCTACAACACTCAGGAAGCTTTGCATTGTGTGCCTCTTGCCGTCGACTTTCACGCGCTTACAATAATAGATACTCAACAACTGGTTGAAACTCTTCAGTGCGTGAATGCTTCCTCGCAGCTCTTCCAATAAATCTGAGTCCGAAATTCACCTTTCTTATGGATAGATTTATGTGGACATTGAATCATAAATCTTGCAGTACCGAAGCTCCTTGGCACTGTGTGATAGAATTCTCCACAACTGACTGCTCATTCCATAATTCCGAGGTCAATTAGGACCACTCAGTCTTTTCAAAATCAGTTGCTTTAATGTTAAAATGTCATCTCAGCTACCTATTTACCCTAGAATCTAGGCGTTTCGAAGGTCAAGCCTTCATCTTCAGAATAGATGCACCAGAAACCTCAAACGTGGACCAACACAAAACATATACAAGAGCAATAAAAATAGTAAAATAACGTGGCTGCTTCCTTAGCAGCCGTATCTTCTTATGTTATGCACTCACATTGCAGTCAGCTACTAAAATAGATTAAAATGGAGCGTCCACAGGTATTGACAGCGTCACAGTAACTGGCACAATACGTGCACAGTACGTGTATCTTCTTGAAAGCCACATCCTGCATACGAAAAGAGGTGGTTGAGGAGACACATAAACATTGATTTTTGCACCAACGGCAACATATCTGTTCTACATCTACATCTACATTTATACTCCACAAGCCACCCAACGGCGTGTGGCGGAGGGCACTTCACGTGCCACTGTGATTACCTCCCTTTCTTGTTCCAGTCGCGTATGGTTCGCGGGGAGAACAACTACCGGAAAGACTCCGTGCGCGCTCGAATCTCTCTAATTTTACATTCGTGATCTCCTCGTGAGGTATAAGTAGGGGGAAGCAATATATTCGATACTTCATCCCGAAACGCACCCTGGACAGCAAGCTACACCGCGATGCAGAGCGCCCCACTTGCAGAGTTTGCCACTTCAGTCTGCTGAACATTTCCGTAACGCTATCACGCATACCAAATAACCCTGTGACGAAACGCGCCGCTCTTCTTTGGATCTTCTCTATCTCCTCTGTCAACCCGACCTGGTACGGATCCCACACTGATGAGCAACACTAAAGTATAGGTCGAAAGAGTGTTTTGTAAGCCACCTCCTTTGTTAATGGACTACATTTTCTCTGAACCAATGAATCTCAACCTGGCACCCGCTTTACCAACAATTAAATTTTATATGATCATTCCACTTCAAATCGTTCCGTACGCATACTCCCAGGTATTTTACAGAAGTAACTGCTACCAGTGTTTGTTCCGCTATCACATAATCATACGATAACGGATCCATCTTTCTATGTATTCGCAATACATTACATTTGTCTATGTTAAGGGTCAGTTGCCACTCCCTGCACCAAGTGCCAATCCGCTGCAGATCTTCCTGCATTTCGCTGCAAATTTCTAATGCTGCAACTTCTCTGTATACTACAGCATCCTCCGCGAAAAGCCGCATGGAACTTCCGACACTATCTACTAGATCATTTATATATATATTGTAAAAAGCAATGGTCCCATAACACTTCCCTATGGTGCGCCAGAAGTTACTTTAACGTCTGTAGACGTCTCTTCATTGAGAACAACATGCTGTGTTCTGTTTGCAAAAAACTCTTCAATCCAGCCACACAGCCGGTCTGATATTCCGTTGGCTCTTACTTTGTTTATCAGGCGACAGTGCGGAACTGTATTGAACACCTTCCGGAAGCAAGGACAATGGCATCTACCTGGGAGCCTGTATCTAATATTTTCTGGGTCTCACACGATCTCTGTTCCCGATATCCATGTTGATTTCTACACAGTAGATTCTGGGTTTCCACAAATGCCATGATACGCGAGCAAAAACATGTTCTAAAATTCTACAACAGATCGTTGTCAGGGATATAAGCCTATAGTTTTGCGCATCTGCTTGACGACCCTTCTTGAAAACTGGAACTACCTGTGCTCTTTTCCAATCATTTGGAACCTTCCGTTCCTCTAAAGACTTGCGGTACACGGCTGTTAGAAGGGGTGCAAATTCTTTCGCGTGCTCTGTGTAGAATCGAAGTGGTACCCCGTCAGGTCCAGTGGAGGATTTAAAGAAGGAAATGCAGTGCGGTCTTCCTGTTCCAGAAAGGCCCGTACAGGACCTGCAGCATGCTGTCGTGCATTTTCCGCTGAAATGTAGGGTTTCGCAGAGATCGATTGAAGGGTAGAGCCACGGGTCGTAACACATCTGAAATGTAACGTACACTGTTCAAAGTGCCATCAATGTGAACAAGAGGTGACCGAGACTTGTAACCATACCAACACGACGGGTGATACGCCAGTATGACGACGAGGAATATATGCTTCCAACGTGCCTTCACCGCGATGTCGCCAAACACGGATGCAATCGTCATAATGCTGCAAACAGAACCCGGATTCATTCGTAACAATGACATTTTGCCATTCGTGCACCCCGTTTTGGCGTTGAGTAAACCATCGCAGGCGCTCCTGACTGTGATGCAGCGTCAAGGGTAACCGTAGCCATGGTCTCCGAGCTGATAGTCCATGCTGCTGCAAAGGTCGTCGAACTGTTCGTGCAGATGGTTTTTGTCTTGCAAACGTCTCCACCTGTTGACTCAGGGATCGAGACGTGGCTGCACGAACCGTTACAGCCATGCGGATAAGATGCCTGTCATCTCGACTGCTAGTGATACGAGGCCGTTGGGATCCAGCACGGCGTTCCGTATTATCCTCCTGAACCCACCGATTCTATATTCTGTTAACTAGTCATTGGATCTAGACCAACGCGAGCAGCAGTGTCGCTATACGATAACCCGCAATCGTGATAGGCTACAATCCGACCTTTATCAAAGTCGGAAACGTGATGGTATGCATTTCTCCTCGTTACACGAGACATCACAACAACGTTTCACCAGGCAACGCAGGTCAACTGCTGTTTGTGTATGAGAAATCGGTTGGAAACTTTCCTCATGTCAGCACGTTGTAAGTGTCGCCACCGGCGCCAACCTTGTGTGAATGCTCTGAAAAGCTAATCATTTGCATATCGCAGTATCTCCTTCCTGTCGGCTATATTTCGCGTCTGTAGCAAGTCAACTTCGTAGTGCAGCAATTTTATTGACCAGTAGTGTATTATCAACAAGATTTATGTGTGGGTAGAACCGTTAGTTTATGACGGCTCACAGTGCCATTTGTATGCATTCAGTTATTTATGTAACTGGTCGTCACTATAGCTTAAAAAGATATTAGACTTAAGTCGATTCACAAGATACGTCTTAATTCTGACTTTGGGCTTGGGTATGGTGTAACAAGAAGCAGAGGCCTCATCTGAACGAGCCAGATCCGTATTTACCGTGCTTTGGCAGCTGCAGGTGTGCAACTTTCAAGATGGCGATGTATTGTTTTCACTTAGGGTGAAGGTGGCAACATTGTGGCAGCAAGACATTTCATTCGGTTGTTCTGGTGTTACTTTTTTTGTTCTAAACAGTAATAAACAATCACTATTCGAAGTTTTTTTTCTTTATAAAAATACAGGGTGGTTAGAAACAGTCCGATAGGCTTATAAGGATTTTGCGTGTTAGATTGCACTGAGAAATATGTGTTAAGAAAACATTTCGATGTATTGCGCCGGAGTAAATTAGTACTGAAATTAGTCTATCAGGCCGTTGTTCGTGCTGATTCAAGCAACTCGCCAGAGACAGCGCCGCCAAACTTGTTCTTCGATTGGTTTCCTGAAACAGAACAAGTGAGCGATAGAAAAGTAGGACACGGGACGATAGTAACAGTCGTACCCGAGCTAAAGGCTGAGCTGTCGCTATTCTTTACTCTATGAGAACAACTGACATTAATTGTATATGGCGGGCCGTTTGAATATGGGCACGGAACGCCCTGATTGGCTAACTTCAATGCCCATTAACTCGGAAATGGTGCAACCTACAGAATTTTTTCTTATGAATTATTTATCAGCACGTCGTACACTGCAGCATGCACATAGGCTCTTCAGACTGTTTCTGACCACACTGTGCAATAGAACCGTGAACCTCCAGCCAAGGGAGTTGTGTTTTTGGGAATCTACATTATTAGTAGGGGATTGCAACAATGATATTTAAAATCAACTATAAATGAAGCTCAAGTAGTAGTGATAATTGTAAACAAAGTAAATTGATTCCGTCAGAAGATATATGTAAAATTACAACGCAAGTAGCCACAGGACCTCAGTCTGTTCCTTTCATGACTAGTAAGTAGAGGAGGAGGCACATAAACGTCGCCGTTTTCCGGTGCGTCTGTTAATTGTGGCTGCCAATTAGAGAGATGGCTACGCGACTCCCTATGGCGCTCCGTAATCTCAGATGTATGGTAGGCAGCAAGCAGAGACCAGATCGCAGGGGCGACTGGTATCGATTGGGGAATGGAGTGGTCGCGCTGACAGCCGTAATTTGCGTCCAGCCCAGGTTACTCCGCACGTGGCCTCCGGGGATACGAGGCCCACTCTGGTAATTAGCAAACACCGACCCCTGGGGCCGTTCTTTCATATTTAGGCTGAGGCTACCCGTGCAGGCTGTTACGCACGCCTGTATGAACGGGCCCCACGCCTGCCGTCTATCTGCCGGAGGGCGTCGTATCCACCGAAACCGGTGGTCCAGCGTCTTCCGCATCACAAGTGTTCCCCACACAGACGGCTACAATATGACTCAGATTTGAAGCAATTAATGATTTCTGAACAAACCAGAGACTATGGGTATCTGACAAAACGGGTCACCACTAATTGGTCAATATCGTAACTTTGAGGAGTACGTTGCACTTAAAGATAAAAAGTGGATCACGTGCAACAGTCCTACATTTTATGGTGTACTCAGTGTGGTACTGTCCTTAATATCCTAACATCATCTGTAAGGTGTTTGCAATAAGTGGACTATTTTCTTAAATGCACAAAAATAACATTTTATGTAACAACCATTACAAAATACACTGAGGTGACAAATTTCATGGGATAGTGTTATTTACATACATAGACAGTGTTCGTATCGCGTACACAAGGTACAAAAGGGCAGTGCTTAGACGGAGCTGACATTTGTACTTATCTGATACACGTGAAATGGTGTCCGACGTGATTATGGCCACTCGGCGGGAATTAATATACTCTGAACGCGGAATAGTCGTTATAGCTAGAATCGTGGGACATTACATTTCGGAAATCGTTGGGGAATTCATTACTCTGAGCTCCACAGTGTCAAAAGCGTACCGAGAATGCAATTATTAGGCATTTCTCACCACGGACAATGCTGAGGAGGGTGCCCTTGACTTAATAAATAGAGAGCAACGGCGTGTGCGTAGAGTTTTCAGTACCAACAGGCAAGCAGTACTGCGTGAAATAACCTTGGGAATCAATGTGGGACGTTCGTATCATTAGGACATCGCAGCGAAATTTGGTGTTAATAGTATATGGCAGCAGACGACCAACTCAAGTGCCTTTTCTAACAGCACGACATCGCCTGGATTGCCTCTCCTGGACTCGTGACCACATCGGTTGGAACCTAGATGACTGAAAAACCGTGGCTTGGTCACATCAAGCACGATTTCAAGCCGGAAGGGGTGGTCTAGCGGCTCTAGGCGCTCAGTCCGGAACTGCACGACTGCGACGGTCGCAGGTTCGAATCCTGCCTCGGGCATGGATGTGTGTGATGTCCTTAGGTTAGTTAGGTTTAAGCAGTTCTAAGTTCTAGGGGACTGATGACCACAGATGTTAAGTCCCATAGAGCCATACACGATTTCAGCTGGTAAAAGGTGGTGGTAGGGTTTGAGTGTGGCGCAGATCCCACGAAGTCACGTACGAAAGTTGTCAACAAAGCACTGTTAAAGCTGCTGGTGGCTCCATATGGTGTGGGCAGTGTTTACATGAGACGGCCCGGGTACTTTGGTCCCCGAACATTGAACATTTGCAGCCATTCATGGACTTCACAACGCCAAACTCCGATGGAATTTATATTGTTCGCTATTGGTCTGAAGAACATTCTGGGCAATTCGAGCGAATGATTTGGCCCCCAAGATCATCTGACATGGGCTCCATCGAACATTTATGGGACATAACCGACAGGTCGGTTGGTGCACAAAATCTTAGTCCAGCAACCGTTCCGCGTTTATGGATGACAACCGGGGCAGCATGCCTCGATATTTCTTCAGGGGACTTCTAACGACTTTCTGAGACTATGCCACGTCCAGTTACTGCACTATGCAGGGAAAACGGAAATCCGACCCGACATTAGGAGTATCCCATGACTTTTGTCATCTGAGTGTAATTGACTACTGCACAAAATGAGAAGAATTGTTAATGGAATGCCAACAACTGTTGTGAGGTGACTCAGATCCGATTCAAACCATCAGATTGACGACTATTTATTTAGATATCTGGTTAGCCAGGACGTCATTTTTAGGTGGTTTCCCCGTAGATTTGGCTTATCTTCCATGTTAACCTCAGATTGTATCATACGCTGTATACAGTCAAACACTCACAACGATAATTGCCCAAATCATAGACACGTGACGCACACGAGTTTCTCCTTTAGGATGGAGGAGATAATATGACCAAATCATGCATTAGCTGACCCTACTACAGGCGGAATTATAATTTAAAACCATAACTACAAGACAAAGTCCCAAGCAAGAAACAGAGGGCTAGAAGAATGACTAGTAAATAAAAATATAGATGGTACAGGAAACACATTACGATGGTTTTTGCGGAACACAGCTTTCAAGTCCACATCTGATCATCGCATAGGATACAATGCCGAAAAGTAAAAATTTTCCATTCGGCTGTTAGCTCTGTTATGTGCCAGTGCGGGTAAACGTTTTGTGTCATAGAGACACGTGGTTCATGTTGAGTATAATCGCCACGTGTTTTCGGTTGTGAGTCCGGTTGTGTTACTGGGCTACTTCTTAAGTTACACTGATTGACAAAAATGTGAAGCACTCAAAAGACGTGGTCGGATGCCAACGTTACTTCGAACATATATGCACCATCGGCGCGTATGTGAATGACTAGAGCTGCGTTTCTCTGTGACAGGTAGCACGGGCAGCAGGTGAACTGGTGTTGTTCATGTTTAGTATTGTTAACAGGTCTGGTATGGCGCATAAAGTGCGCCACATGTTGAATGATCACTGAAGCCCAAGGAGGTGCCATGTTTCCGTGTGACACAGCGGAATAAGTACCTAAGGGGGATGATCGCCATACTGTGAAACAACCGGATTGTAATCGGGTCACATCTGCGTCTGCCATCAGAGAACAAGTAATGGTGCCCTTGAAACATCCTGTGTCATCCCGCACCATTGGTCGGAGACTAAAGCAACCGGACTAGGGAATTACCGTCCCACGAGTAGGTTTCCGCTAACACCACAATAGAAAGGGCTGTGTTAGGAGCGGTCCCGTAATCGGGAAGAATTAACTGTGCGTTTTCTTTGACAATGAATAGAGGTACTGAGCTACCCCATCGCCAGCGAGTTTGGGGGCAACCCTGGGAAAGGCAACACCCATCCAATGTTTTGGAGACGCACGGCGGTGTTAGTCCTGACATCATGGCATGAAAATTTTCGTTTATGATTTCCGATTACGGTTGGTAGCGTTTAAGGGAACTCTGACGTCACAACGGTACATTACGGGCATCTTAATTCTCGTGTGTTACCCCTCAGGCCACAGTATTGATGTGCAATTTTCCAATAGGTCAGTGCCTGCCCACACATGGCAGGTTCTACGTGAACTGTCTGTAAAAGTTGGGGGAATCTCTGGGCTAGCAATATCACCAAATCTATCCTAGATAGAACATGTGTGGGACCAGGTCTGGCGTCAAATATGTCCCAGTGCCAGTTGTAATAAAACTGGGTAGGATGAGATAAATGTACTAACTGATCTTGGACCACATGAAATGACCGACTCGCAAGCTCAAAACTAAAAATCCAGAAAACCAGTACCATATAATTATACGAAAATGTGTAAACCTCAACTAATGTAAACACTTTATCTAATTACTATGATTATTATGGATGATAAAGAATTATTTCCACTTTAGTTTTGCAATGTATGGTTCCAAAGATACAATAGCGTTATCTTTGCTATATGTTGTCAGAGATAAACCTTTGCTCTTGTTTGGTACGACTTCGAGTACGAGTTGGGAGTACGAGCTATATACGAGTTGAGTTAGCATGGAGGTTGGTCTTCGTTGTATTGAAGTGATATGACTAAAAATATACCTATTTAACAACAGTAACTCCACTAGTGTTCACATAATTCAAGAAAATGAAGCTGGGCACCTTCTAGGCCAGTAAGCAAAGTTGCATTTCAGAATCTGCCGTGGACGTGGACTACAGGCCTACGACTCTCGACAACTACGAAGAGAAACAACAATAGACGAGTTCTGTAAAAACAGTTTATTTAAATTGTGCCGTTCCCACCTCTCTCTGCAGTGTCAGTGTCTCAGCGTGCCAATTGTGCTACTGTTACCAGCCGCCCAAATTTAAAATTATTTAAACACTAATGAAACAACTTTGCGTTACAAGAGGGTGGTGACGTTACACAGTATACATGATATAAGCGACCAGTTACCACAATTGTGGCCCATCTTGTCTCACGAGACGATACAACGGCTTTATGACACCCCCCCAACCGAATCAGTGCGTGCGTCCAGGAGAGACGGGCTGATCAGTGTGCTCATACTGCCTAAATCATTTGACTTCATTTTGTAATAACCAAAATAAAATCACGTATCTTCTCAATCGACGAAGGTTCGTCCCCTCCTTCTTTTATCAGTACTTTTCTTTTTGTTTTTAGTCAGTTTGTTTACAGTAAAATGTCAATGGAAAATTCTGCAACGAAGCCTGCCCGCTAACGTTTCACTAGCGTGTTCTGTTCGCTAATGTGAATTTTGACGCACAGATTAATCTTCAGGGGCTATCGGAGGAACTTCACTGGGGCGTCGGCGTGGCAAAACCGTGTTCTCTTGGTGGTTATAGAGCTTTTACAATTGAAAATAACACATTGTAATACAACGACGGTAAAAAAAAATCACAACACCAGAAAGGAGTTGGTAGGTGTTTTTCTACATCAGGAAGGGGTGTGTATTCAAATTTCGCGCCAGTCGTATAAGCGTAGCGTCACTATGAGTATGCAAATCGGGTTTGCTGTCATTTTCAAGCCTTTAAAGGCCACGAGTCTGGCCTTTAAAGGGCTGAAAATGACAGATCAATTATAAAGGTTGTGCCTGTCACAACTGACATGCTTTGGCACGAAAAGCAACGAAAAGAATTTTCCAATTACACTGCAGCTAAACAAATATGTTAGGAAAGGTAAAATATAATTTATTGTCTATGGCAACAGAAAAAAATAATTAGTCCTGGGTAGTTATATTAATACTTAATAAGTCTGTTATTACTTTAGAAGTAACGTGTAAGTAATCATAATTTCGTCCCATAAATAACAAATTTAGTTTCGCTCCTTGTTGAAGAAAATAGTCGTTCAGTTTTTGCTTTTCGCAGCTCGTGGTCTAGTAGGTAGCGTGTTCAACATACATATACCCAACACACTCTTTCACCTCAAACACCTCGAGTACAGCAACGTTCAGTTAATGTAACGTGGCCAGTTTTCGACTAATTAACTGCTATCATATTTGAGAGCTTGATATGCAAATCCCTCTAATTAAGCAGTCGTTCAGTACGCTGCTCTGTAATTTCAGACGTGGATTAGCACTGCCAGTGGCTCTTTACTCTTTCACTTCTACCATTCGTATGTAGCTTGTCGTGGTTAAGAAGACTGGAAAGCTCAAAACATGGACCCGCTATACTAGATCCTCTGTTATCAGAGGAAATTGCCGCCATAAAAGTGTAGCCCAGTCCGCGGGTCGCAGGCTGGCATTATCGTTCCCCCAGTCCACTCTGCAGAAGGGATGAGGAACACTCATTCCTTTCTCGAAGTGAACTTGGATTTTCTCACAAAATATCTTTTAGGCAGATAAGGGATCTCTAGCCAGGTGTGTCTCTCCGGGCGCGTGAATGTTCGTTACGACTACTCAGAAATATGTCGAGTTCAAACTTCAGAACACAACCCCCTGACTGGCTCACTGTGTAAATTTCGGCAGTGTGCCCGCTTTTCTGCTGTGCCTACGTGCAGTGCTTCCCATTTCTCCATTTCAGAAAAGAGTAGGAGACTCTTTAACGTTGTTCACATTTTTCATTCGTCGTAATTCGGAATATCAACGCTCATTTTGGAGTGATTTCCAGGTCTGACAGTAGGGCAAACGAGTCTGAGACGGTCTTAGAGAAAACATTCGGTTTTAGGTCTTCGTTATGTAAAGAGTAGGACTTGCAATCTACGTCCTCTTGCAACATAGGGAAGAATATAACTAGCTCCCATCGGTGGCCCAGTCCTCCATGTGTGGACGAACGCTTCGAACTCGAAACTCTGTTACAGTACGAATGGTCCAAATGGCTATGAACACTATGGAACTTAACATCTGAGGTGATCAGTCCCCTAGAACTTAGAACTACTTATACCTAACTAACCTAAGGATATCACACACATCCATGCCCGAGGCAGAACTAGAATCTGCGACCGTCGCAGTTGGGCGGTTCCGGTCTGAAGCGCCTAGAACCGCTTAACCACCGCGGTCGGCCTCGGTTACAGTAGGCTGTTTCTCATGCACCAACGTAACTATCTTGCACACCACATGTTACACGCTACAATTTAGAGCTGGCTAGCGGCAGAGGACTACAATATGTGCTTGAAGAATGAAAATGTAGAATGTTAATAACGTTTGTTTTATTTATTTAAAAGGCTCTGACAGTCTTCACAGAAGAAATCCGGAGGCATTACTTTTCGACACGCCCTCTTAAACTGAAATCGCAATAGCACATAAGAGCAATTTTCTAGTGTGAATTAAAGAGCAAAACAATTTTTATAATCTGTTACTCAAGGCAATTGTAAATTGTAAATAGAAACAGACAGCTACACACGTCTTTACAATAGCCTAAAAACACTCTGCAGTCTGTTGATAGAAAATTACATCGTCAACAAATTAACATGATGCAGTGTACGCTACATTTCAGTGTAAAATTTCCCAACTTACACACTGTATGTTTTTGAAAATGTTACACTAGTAAGAAAACGTTACATTAGGTAAGAAACTACGATTTTCCGTTTGTGTTAACGCTGTTTGACTTACTGTAAGGTATAATTTTTACATTTTTTACTGTCACTTTTTTACGATACAATCATAGCTGCTTTCGGCTTTCAAAGGCCATCATCAGATGCTATGGAGCGGCACTTGTTCGTGAAATACCGCCCGTAGCATCTGAATATTGTATCTGAAAGCCGAAACCTGTAATGATTTTATCATAAAAATGTGACTGTGTCAAAAATGTAAAAATAATGCCCTACAAAAGAAGTTTTAGGTCTGTAACATTATTCTAGCAACTGTGATATTTTTTAAAACATGTATGCGCTAGAATTTTATCCCTCATAGCTAATTAAGAAAGCATAACAATTTTCGTTTCACTAAATATGAAGCATTGGTTATGGAAAAGTTTTTCGTGTGATTTGTTACGTACGTAACATTAACCGTGTATTGTAACATATTTAATGTTTCCGAAAATTATTTTCAGTTGCTGCGTGCTGTTTAAATAATTCACTGGAAACAATAAAAGAGCTTAGAAACCTAACTTGTATCAAAATATCATACACTAAAATTCATTCATATTCTCCATTTTACTTGAATGAGTATTTATCAGTTGTTTTTCAGCACAAACATAACTTGTACATTATTACGCTGTGAAGTACTGTAAAATTGAAAAAAATATACATTTCGGCTTTTGATATGATGGACAGGAAGACTAAATCTATTGCATTTCTAAATTTCTACTCCGGTTTCCGTTTTCATGGAATTTCCCCTCAGTGCCTTTGTTGGCCTCCTGTCCAGGACCTATTAGCACCACATAATTACGGCGCAGTGAGAGCTAGTAATCGGCAGCCATGGCCCGGTCAAAGACGCTTAGTTAGCCTTCAGCACACGCAGGGCGCTCGCCAGCTGCCGCGCCTGGGAGTTATGTGAACTTGGGCGCTGGTGAATGGCCCAAGTTGCGCTCTGTGCCAGGGGTGGGCGGTCGTGCGGTAGAACGCGCTTCGAGAAACAGGGGAACGGAACTGTCGCAGCCAGTGCCGATAACAAACCAGCTTCCTCGGTCCAGTGACAGAGTGTTTAAATGCTCCAGAGCTTCATAATTCATTTACAATTTCACGTTTTTGTGGACATATTATGCAAATAACACGCTTTGTTACTGGAGACTAAGTAGCTGTTATTTCAGTAACAACAAATACACTACTCACCCACAAATTAAATAACAAACACTGAATAATTGAAACTAGCCAGGAAACCCAGTCTCGAGTTGTTCGGCCAGCAATTGCAAGAGTTTTCATTTGACACCAATGTAAGACTTACTTGTCGTAGGGACAACACAAACGCCCAGTCCCCAAGAGAAGAAAATCTCCAGAGCGACCAGGAATCGAACCAGACTCTCCACAGTCTACAGGAAGTGACATTGACCAATGGACTACGAGCTGCCTGCACTTTTCAGCTTTTTTTGCGATATTTTATCGGGAAGAACTTTAATTCAATTGGCAAATGTTTAGGGGAGAGTTTTCCAAAACTGGGTAGTTTTATAAAATGGGATATCCTCCCTGTACCTCCAGTAGTTGCTGCTTACTACAGTTTTTTGTACGCTACCACATCCTACCCATGGTCTGCAGCTCGTGGTCTAGTGGCTAGAGCTGCTGCCGCTGGAGCACGGGGTCCCGGATTTGATTCCTGGTCGAGATGGGGAGTTTCTCTGCCTGGGAACTGGGTGTTTGTGTTGTCCTCATCATTTTATCATTATCATCAGCTTTTGCGACAGTGTTTCGATTGGACTGCGTGAAAAATTGGACTACGTAAAAACTGTGACTTCGTACGGGCGTTGATGATCGCGCAGTTGAGCGCCCCACAGACCCAACATCATCGTCATCGTCATCCTCCCTTTGACAACCTCAGTATCCATTAAACAGATGTTTTTTGTGCTTAGCTTAACGGCTTGTGTGCTTCAAAACTAATAAATAGCAAGTTCTATCAAATTGTTTCTGTCCAATGTAAGTGCTGTTCGTACCTACTTATAATGAAGAACGGGAAAAGGTTATTTGATGTTAGCAACAAATTATTGTCAGCCTTTAATTATGTTTCATAACCTTGGAAGAGTCGATATTGGCGCGAATATTTACTTTATAATGCAGAGATTCCCCAGATGGGCAAAAGTTCATTAGTAAATGTGACCAGAAAATATATAGTTTTATTACGCTCTGTTGGTTCGTGAAGAAATGTGTAATTATTGAAATGGACCAAAATTAATATCTTCTTTTTTTAAAAAAGATCAAGTCAAGAGAAAAATGTGAACCTGCTTACAACAATTATTTCACAGTCCGCAGGTGGAGTATTGTCTCATTTCCTATTCAGATTTATCCGTGAAGTAATAGGAAAATCAAGTAGATTGTAACATACTCAACCAACCAATAACGTCATTTTTATTTGTCTTAATTCAGATTTGTACTACACAACGAAAATAATCCTTTCCATTAATTTTTTTCAGTTTGATTGGTGATGTGGGAAAATATACGAGAACAACTGAACAACAATCATGAAGTGTGGAAAGTGTGAATCACGCCGCTATGGATTTTTTAGGAGGCAAGATTAGTTACCTGAAAGCATCTGAGGAATACAGAGTTCGCCAGCGCGGTGGCCGAGCGGTTCCAGGCGCTTCAGTCCGGAACCGCGCGGCTGCTACTGCCACAGACTCGAATCCTGCCTCGGGCATGGATGTGTGTGATGTCCTCAGGTTAGTTAGGTTTAAGAAGTTCTAAGTTCTAGGGGACTGATGACCTCAGATGTTAAGTCCCATAGTGCTCAGAGCCATTTGAACCATCTGAATTCAGAGTTCTACGTAATACTCTACAAGCAAGAGTTTCGAAAGTGGAATAAAGCGTTGCTGTCTGTGCAAAGATACACCTGTCTCTTAATTGCGATGACCTTCAATTGCTTTCCTTATGCAGTTGTTGCACATGATTACGTCTTCAATAGGTAATAACATCATGGCCTGTAAAAATAAAAGAGCAAGGTGTTCATAAAATATCATTACACGTTTCAACTTCAGTAACTTTAATACTATGCTAGGTAATAACAAGTGGTTTTCGACATAGGAAAAGGTAAGTCAAAGATTCTTATGAGTTATCTGGTCACATTTTGAAAACGTCAAAGATCCTTTTGAGTTACCTGGTCACATTTTAAAACAATCAGTTTATATTACTTAACGAACACTTCAGCACGCCGTTATGGCCTATAGGATATCTAAGGGCTGCTGTGTCATCCCCTGCCTTGCGGCGTCATATCGATGCGGTATGAAAGGGCATTTGGTGCCTGCACCGCTCTCTCGGCTGTTTTGCAGACATTTCAGACGTGGAGCCACTACTTCTCTCTAAGGTAGCTGCTCAGTTGGCATCAAGAGACTGAGTGCAGCCCGTACCAGCTGTCCCACAAAGGAAAAATCCTTGACAGTACCGGGAATCGAACCCGCGTCATCCGCATGGTTGCCATCTATGCTGACCGCTCAGCTACGGAGGCGGAGTTGTTACTGTCCGCTATAGCTTTAAAGTTACTAAAGCCAAAAGTTGTAAAGACAATTGCACTGCAATTAATGTGTCCCCCATCTCGTATATGATTACTTGCGCAATTTACAACCACAGTTGTAAGAATCAGATAACTGTTGATTGACATTGAATATGGTGCCATCTTCCGATTACCAATACTAACGGCATAGAGGATGGTTTTAGGTCCTTAAACTAGGAAAACAAAAAAAAAAAAAAATATTTGTCAATGAAATGTATAGGAATTGTCGTCGTTTAGCTCCACTTCCCTCTACTGAAGATAAACTTCATTCTTAAACGATTGGAATACCTCAGTCGATTACTTTTCATAGTAGACGTAAAACGCAGTTATAATGACTAAAACCTTTTGTAAACAACAATCAAACAGAAAATAAAACTAGTTACTAATGAGAACAGAGAACCAGTGAATGACATTTATACTTGGGACAGTCGAAGAAAATGAACAGATTAAACGGGGAATAAGAAAATAAGAGGTAAACTTGCCTGTAATATTTCTAGGAAACTAAATTTCATTTTCAAAACAAAAAAATGGTTCAAATGCCTCCGAGCACTATGGGACTTATCATCTGAGGTCATCAGTCCCCTAGAACTTATAACTACTTAAACCGAACTAACCTAAGGACATCACACACATCCATGCCCGAGGCAGGATTCGAACCCACGACCGTAGTGGTCGCGCGGTTCCAGACTGAAGCGCCTAGATCCGCTCGGCCACACCGACCGGCGGTTTTCAGACCAAAGCTCTTTATGAGTCCGTAACCTAGGTCTCAAACGCACGACTGTTCATCGTATCTGTAGTCCTAGGCAATCGGATCGAAGCTGCTGGTGAATGAAAATTTCGCCGCAAATACTTGGTAGGCGAGATAGTAGCGTAAAGTGGCGTAAAGTTCCTGATCACATGAATTTCCGCCATGCTCTGGATTAAATTCCAAACCTCTCTGCAATGAATCACGGACTGAGGGCATGTGACACTGTTGGCGGTAGTCAATCCGCAGATGGAGACCTTTGGTAAATTATCTCACCTTCATTCTCGACGGCCCCGTTGCTGCTATTTGAGAGGAATAAGCTATGTCCCGGCTTTGCGTTTCACCCTCTCCCTTGTCTCATACAATGCAAACATGACACCTCAGTGTACAGGCATACGTTGAAACTTATTGGCAGATTAAAACTGTGTGCCGGACCGAGACTCGAAATGGGGATCTTTGCCCTTCGCGGGAAAGTGCTTCACCATCGGAGCTACCCAAGCACGACTCACACCCCGTCCTCACAGCTTCACTTCTGCCAGTACCTCGTCTCCTACCTTCCAAACTTTACAGAAGCTCTTCTGTGAACCTTGCAGAACTAGCACTCCTGATATTAAGGATATTGCGGAGACATGGCTTAGCCACAGCCTGGGGGACGTTTCCAGAATGAATTTTCACTCTGCAGTGGAGTGTGTGCTGATGTGAAACTTCCTGGCAGATTAAAACTGTGTGGCGGGCCGACACTGGAACTCGGGACCTTTGCCTTTCGCGGGAAAGTGCTCTACCAGCTGCGCTTCCCCGCAAAAGGCAAAGGTCCCGAGTTCGAGTCTCGGTCCGGTACACAGTTTTAATCTGCCAGGAAGTTTCACATCAGCGTACACTCCACTGCAGAGTGAAAATCTCATTCTGAATGCATACGTAACAGTCATCTGCATTCAACAGAAGCGCTTACGACACAAATCTCGTACAGCGCGAGGAAATGTGCCATTGTTCTACGTTGTTGCGGGGAGGGAAGGGGACGGAGGGAATGGTGGGTGGAAAACCTTTTCCGATTAGGCGGATGGACCTGCCCGTCTTGGTCTCCCTCCCACAAATTCCATACAACTTTTTCTCTCTTTCCAATGTCCCTGCAACAGGAATTTATTTTTCTTTTGGTGATTCTTGTGCGGCAAGACGGTATCAGCTTCGATGGCGAAAACTTGTGTCTTCCATGGATAATATTCATGACACTGTGTGGATAACATTCATAACAGTTTAGCATGATGTGGAACTGTCAGGAGTTTTACAAATAGTGATGCATTTTTTCTGTGGAAATATGGCTATAAGCTGTCCATTTATACAGATTAACATGGTTCTTTTAAAAAAAAATCTTTTCATGAATTTAGGAATTAAATAGAGCTGGCTGGGTTGGCCGAGCGGCTCTAGGCGCTACAGTCTGGAGCCACGCGACCGCTACGGTCGCAGGTTCGAATCCTGCCTCGGGCATATATGTGTGTGATGTCCTTAGGTTAGTTAGGTTTAAGTAGTTCTAAGTTCTAGGGGACTGATGACCTCAACAGTTAAGTTCCATAGTGCTCAGAGCCATTTTTTGTCAGAATCATTGGTCCACAAAGCATGTAATTAAATCTTCTTATGATTATGTAATTTGCTCTTTCAGTGCATCAGTAATCTTGAGTTTTAGGTGTGAAAGATTTGGTTGTACGTAGCGCTACTATTCTTTATTAATACTGCCTGATTCTGCACAACAAACTTCGTAACACACAAATGTCTTGTGGATCTCATTTTTTAAATAAATGCCCATATGAACTTCGACAACAGATGCCAGATATTATCCCTGTAGTATGTTTCTGTATAATAAATACTTTGTGTATTTGGAATTGTCATATAATAATTTCCCGTATGACATTAATAACTAGAAGTATGTTAATTCTCTAACACTTTCATTACCAAAATCGGCAGTTAGACATTGAGAGCATCAGGAAATCAATAAAATGTAATTTGCAATTCGTTTTAGATAAATATACTCGTACATAACATGAATTTAGAACATTCGGCTTTACTTTTTTTTCCTGTGGTCTATTATATTGTTGTTGAATAAGTTAACCACGAGGTATGCCCTATAGAACAGACCTTCGCTATAGCAGCTTATTAAGTAATCTCAGAGAGTGAAAGCGTTTACCGAGAGATGACATACTGGTATTACCAGTTCCACAAGTGAAGTAAACGGTTTCGCAGCAATTTCCCCACTTCTGGAGAGTTCCGTAGTTGGTTGCATGATGGATTCCTCCCGATCAGCACAAAGAGCGGGTATCCAGTTTTTTTATCTTGCAAAAGCCGAGCACGCTTCACGAATTCATCTCATGAAACAGGAGCACAGAGAGTGGTGTCCTCGCACGGTGCACAGTAATACGGTGCTGTCAGCGTGGGATCTCTGGCCAAGAAGATATACTAGTCCCGTCAAAAATTTCAATGGGAGGTCCTGGAACAACTTCCTCGTAACCACGATATCCCCCCATGTGAACCTCGTATCTTCGGCCCCTTAAAGCAGCATCTGAAATGTCCGAGGTTTATTTGTGACAACGAAGTGCTAAACTGGACAACGTAATGCGTCAGAAACCCAGGAGTTTCTGCACTGAATCCATATATTCCCTCCATTCACGCTGGAATCAGTGAATCATTGTCAGTGGCAATTATGTGTAGTTTTACTGTTCCACAAAAACTGTAGCTATAATAACGCTGTTGAAATTTATTTAGATATAACTGTAGTCCATTTCTCATTTGGGCTCACGCTGTATATTTTATCTTGAATAAAATCAAACGAACTAAGCTTTTTTTCTAGGTTAAGTAAAGTACCGTTTGCCCAGAACTTAATACTAATTTTGAGTATTTCATTTATTGCCCCTTTCCATTTGTAGCTGTTTCATATCCAGACATGGATCACCCATGACAGCAGCATTTGACTTTTGACGCTACCCTGGCGGGAAAAGCACTTTCTTTCTACCTGCGGAAATAAAAAAAGATAATAGTCAATGTGAACACCGAATTCCAAAAGCGCTGTACTGTGATCCATACAATAGTTGGTCAATAGAAGCCAATGAAGTCTACTCGACCCAGCACATAAAACTTCACACTGGTGCCACCCTGGAGCTAGTCAGGTCT
This sequence comes from Schistocerca serialis cubense, assembly GCF_023864345.2. NCBI lineage: Eukaryota > Metazoa > Arthropoda > Insecta > Orthoptera > Acrididae > Schistocerca > Schistocerca serialis. The sequence goes on from NC_064645.1 coordinate 445,282,144, forward strand.
CGTAAACTTACCTGTCCTCTGTGGCTGCCACCCTACCAGCCGGTATCTATTTGTCAACAAGGTGGCCTTTGGAGTCCTAACAAGCTGCGTCGTGCGTCCGCCTACTGCTGCCGCGGTCCTCCCACAAAGCGCCGAGTTTGTCGTGTGGGCGGACTCCGCCCCCACGGGCACAATGAATACTCGAATTTAATTCCATTACGGCCATATTCTCGGAATGTTCTCCGAGGCAGCGGCAATTATTTTAACGCGCGCAGTCCAGGGGCTGTAATCTAGAGAATTACGACCTCGTGTCTCTGCGCCGTCGGAACTCTTGCGTGACTAAGGCCTCCTTTTAGTTCCGAATCAGACAGCAGGCGCCGCCACCTGCCACAGGTATTTAACGTTTAACGAGCTTCGGATCCTTTGCCTCTCCCCTTTGTACAGAACGCTTATCATTAGCAGCTATGCAGTTGAAGTATGGCACTACAATCCTGTCTCACTCCGGGAGTACGTCTGATGCCACTTCAGTACGCAATTTGTCAGTTAAGTATCCATTGATCCACTGTTATCACCATCAGTCAGAGAATATGCAGTTGTCTCTATTTCGAAGCATTTATTCTGAAGGGCTAGTTTCGTCGTTTTTCGTTGTTTTTGAATTTTTTTTTATTTAATTTAGTGACCGAAGGCCCTTACTGTCACCAGACTTTTGGGTTAACCAAAGGGCTGGAAGCTGTGTGCGCCATCTATTTGTATATCGCGTACACTTTGTTCTGTGTGTCACCGTATTTTAATGTTCGTGTATTTAATATTCAGAGAACGAGATTGCGTAACAGCAAAACATATGCCTAAGTCCAAGCCGGTGTACGATAAAACTGATCATTATTTCACCACTGGGGTTCAGTCCAGGTTTTGCACTCATCTCTGAGTATTTCCTGAGGTCTGCACGTCAGTTGACGCCAAATTAAGACACCGACTTTCTTTTGATTACATGGAAATCTGCACTACTTTCTATGACACTGGAAAAGTGGAGAAACAGTTCGGAGGCGTCGATTCTTTCTTATCGACATGACAATTCATCCATTCACGAAGCAACCTCTGCGGTGCACTGGTTTGTGGAAAGTAAAATTCATGAAACGGACTGGGTCGGCCAGAGTCCCTATCTGAACCCAATGGAACACCTTTGGATTGAGTCAAAAGTTGACTTCACTCCGGACTCCAGCATCCTACATTACTACCTTCTCTGATTACGGCTTCCAAGAAAGGATGGCCTGTCATTCCGCCAGAGACATTCAGACACCTCTATGAAAATGTGGCCAGAAGAGGTAAACGCGTCATAAAGGCCAAGGGTGGACAAATCCCATTTCACGTATTCACTAACAGGTGTCCACGTCTTGTACGTTTTGGAAGCAACTACAAACGGACTTGTTTTACTGGTTTTCTAGGCGTGAAGTATTGTGTGATAAATCGTTCAAATGGCTCTGAGCACTATGGGACATAACAGCTGCCGTCATTAGTCTCCTAGAACTTAGAACTACTTAAACCTAACTAACCTAAGGGCATCAAACACATCCATGCCCGAGGCAGTATTCGAACCTGCGACCGTAGTACGGATTATTGGGGGATATTCTTTCATGGTTAATTCCCTGGCGTTTTTAGTCTCGTGCCGTATCTGCAAAGCAGCAGGATTATGATAAATTTACTTGAAATTTCCGCCACCCAGGCATCGTCAGTACCCTAAGGTAGAACTCTTCCCCCCACAGCCGTTGGTTCTCCGTGTCAGAAGAAATTGACACGTCTGTCTTCTTTAGCTTTCGGATTAACATAAAGGGCGATCAAAGAGTTTGCTTTCAAAGACCGTGTAATGTCCCCACAGCAAATACCCTCTATCACACACCAATTAATCATTTTCTATCAAATCATGCACATTCATTCACTTTGGAAAAGTTATCTGATCAGATTTTCTCGTGAATTATGCGGCGACAGCTCGTCGACGCCAAAGCATTTTCTAGTGCATTTATCCTTTGAAATAACAGAGATGCGTATATGCGTTCTCCATGGTAGTTAGAGTGGTAACTAGCTCAGCTTCTTGAGTATCTGTTGAGGGATTGACGTGTTTCTGAGAGATACATATTCTGCTTTTCTTCTCGCTAAAGCGAGCCAATTAAACGAGCCAATTAACATTTGTGCCGCTAGCGGTTTGTTTTGAGGAGAAATAGATTGTAAAAGGAAAATAAGTAAGGCGTGGAATCACCGGAGTCTGGACAAGTAATGGAGATGGATTTAATACACGATTTCCTCCATAAATAAGGTTTGTGACTTTTTTGTTCTGGAGTGAATGAACGAATGAGTTTTTTCTGAATCATTTGTTGATCACGTTGGCCCTGCAATTAGTGGGGAAGTTTCAGCTGTGTCGATGAGAGCCTACAATTACTGAGTCTGTGTTAAATCGTCCAAAAAGGCTTCGTACACATCTGGAATTCGCAATCTTTCGTAAAAGGAACAAATTGTCCAAACGATTGATTCTACCGACTGACTGCAGTGTTTAACAGAAATAATAAATGTAAAGATCTCTTACAGCAAGCCAGCCGCTGATTACCAAGACGAAGGACTCCACCAAAGATTCTATTTGGCTGATTCTTTTTATCACTGTATCAAGTAATGAAATCTTATATTAAAGACTATACATAGATAAAGGAGAGAAAGAGAGAGAGAATGAAAATAGAGATAACGCTAAGAATCCTCCAATAGTATAATTTTTCGCCTGTCTTATCACGGATCAGCCGAGAACTGGGAGGGCCTTACTTTACTGTATAGACTTATGTGTGAAGGTGAAGGGATCTTAAAGACAACAGATACACGTCTATAGAGACAAGACATTACACAGAGATAGCGGCTAGCGGCTAGCTGCATTGATCATCTATTCTTAGATTAAAGAGACGGCAACAAATTAACGAACATAAAAATATTAAAACCGTCCTGTCCAGAATCAGTCAATATCTCCGTTAGCAATCAGGCAATCATTCCAACGAGGCAACACGTTGAAGATTCGCGTTTGGTGTTACAAGGTGTTTTGCTGCGTGAGAAAGTCCGTGACTGCCTGCTGTAAATCTCCGTCCGACGTAATCGTCGTCCCTCCATGGCCTCTTCAGGGGGTGATAATCGCATAATGAGAGAACTATACGGCAGTCCTCGAGTACTCTCACTTGATGATGGATGAGACTGACCTCCCAGATCGACTAGTGTCTTGCGCCTAATCGCGACCAGCAGCGAACTTCGCGCACCATACCACAAAGGTGGTTTTCGACAGACATGCTGCCCCAACCACTTGCTTCATTCTTCGATTTATGTCTGCCAGTGTTTGTTCTTCGGTAGCTCAGACAACAATAACAGCACGTGGGTCCTGCTTGGACGCACCATATTTTAAGTTTCTGCATTTGCCGCAGGCACGTCGGAAAGACACGAATGTCATGCTCATCTCTCGCTTACATGTCGGTGCATCGGACTCTCGTTATGCTGCATATATGCTACAGCAACATCCCCAAGCGGAAACTTTTTGATCGCCCTTATATCTTCACTCGTCTCTGAAGGAGTTCGTCTTGTTCACCTCCCCTCCCACGTTTTTGGCTACTTAGCTTCGTCCCACCTATTACTAAATGACTAGATCTTAGAAGTAGACTGTCCCGCATTGGTTATCTGGTTCACTGAGTACTGAGTCCCCACATCAAGTCAAAGCTTAGCCCCTGGGAGGGACTCTAGGCAAATCTCCAGGTGCAGGTGAAGTGAATGCTGACATGGTAAAGGCAGCAGGCGCAGAGGGTCTACAGTGGCTTTAGAGAGCACTCAGTGCAGCGTGGAAAGACCAGTTGCCTGCAGACCGGAGGAAGGGTGTTATAATTCCCCTGTTTAACAAAGGCAGTAGACAGAATCCCACTAATTATGGAGGAATAATCCTCCTGCCACATGGGCTGAAAATTCTAGAGAAGCCCATAGAGACAATATTGAGAACGATCATAGAACACAACAGTGAATCTAATTTTCAGCACCACGCTGACGGAAAAATACTGACACAAACACAAGAATCTATTCACTGTGTTCATAGATATAAGAAGGGCTTACGATGGTGTTACAAGGGTGAATATCTGGGAATGCCTGAGAAAAGGGAATCTACCAGAAGGGCAGTAAGGGAAATGCATCTGCTATACCCGGACTGTACTAACTGTGTACAAGTTGGAGAAGATAATCTTCAGGGTTTCAGACGAGGAGTGGAGCTCAGCAAAGTACTAACGTGCCTTTGCTAATGATGTCATGGCCTAGAGTTAAACAGAAGAGGAATTTCATATCAAACTCATGGAAATGCAAGTGCAGGAGTACAACCTCCACAACAATACGACCAAGACAGTGGCGGTGGCAGTCAACATAGATAGGTATCCCGAAAGTGTGAAACTAGGCGACCATTAGAGAGAGTGTGTGGACAGTCATTTGTATTTCTGAACTATACTCTCCAGGGATAATTCTATTAGGCAAGAGTCCAGAAGGGTGTTGAACTCTATAAGAAAGTAAAAACCCTTTTGTGGGATGACAAGATTCCAGAGAAAACAAAATTAGTGATGTTCGGCAGTTCAAATGGTTCTAATGGCTCTGAGCACTATGGGACTTAGCATCTGAGGGTATCATTCCCTAGGACTTAGAATTACTTAAACCTAACTAACCTAAGGACATCACACACATCCATACCCGAGGCAGGATTCGAACCTGCGACCGTAGCAGTCGCGCGGTGCTGGACTTAAGCGCCTAGAACCGCTCGGCCACCGTGGCCGGCGATGTTCGGCAGTTACGTCGTACCAATATTGACCTACAATATTGAAACATGCACCCTCCCAAAGTGAGAGTCATCGAAGCTACAGCTATCAGAAATGATATTCCTTAGATTAAAAATCCAAAAGGCTAAGATAGATAAGTTCTGGAATGAGGAGGTGAGAAAGGAATCTGGAATCAAGACATCCATTTAGACTGAATCATCACATCCAGACTACGGTGGTACAGGCATGTCATGAAGCTGGGGCCTACAAGAACCGCCTGGTAAATTTTGAGAGACACGTGGGAGGAAAACACCTAGAAGGACTACACAGAGCCCGTGGATGGACATGATCAAGGAATACCTCGCTGCCAGAGAAAGGACAATGAACGATGTTCTCTGCGACAGACTATACACAAGAACGAGGAAGAGACTTGTTAACGGTACATGAGGAACTGGACCTAGACATGACCATGATAATTATGATGAATAGATAGATACCCGGATATATTTGATCAGATGGTGTAAATACAAGAGCAGTATGGTTTCAAGTCTTCAAATTGTAGGCACTTTTCTTTCAGTTGGTGATTCTTCACAAACCTTTTCCAACAAAGTGGAGTGCGGTGGCCTCTCTATAAACCAAGGTGGGAAAGAAGGCTGTAAGTCTGAGGCAAGATGTGAAACAAAGCGGACCCAGTGTTGGTTGGGTCGACATTATAGTCAGAACTTACGTAGTTTTACATCTTTTTGCAGCATTGTAGCTCAGGACATGTGATACTCTCGCTAGACATAATTTCAGGCTCTAATAATTATATTCATCGTCAGCAAAAGGACGAAGAACAAATACAAAAGTAATTCGAAGATTTATTATTTTGGCATGATGAATAGTTTTTGCACGGTGTACATTCCTTTCATTTTCAAGCTCGTTTGAATATAGAGGGGGTTGAGATATCTGTCAAATAATTATATTGTTCGGCGAAAGAGTCCAAGAAGAATGCGAATAGTTCACAAAATTTTAGTGGACAAGTACAGGGCGTAAACACTGTTCAGATTCAGTTGATATACAGGAATTTTCATTATTATGTACTGGAAGGACATCTGTGAAAATTATGATTCCTGCTTTATGGTGCCGATTATGACATTTCCAACTCTTCGGTGCTGTCATAAACAGACGGCTAAATTATGCTTCATATTGAAGAGCCAGTAATAATTCTTCGTGATACATTACTAGAGAATATCTGACAGATACTTGATTTCGGTTCTCTGACTTTATAATTAAAAGAAGAATTCCGTTGCATGAGTATTGTATCCATTAATTATTAGTGTGTGACTATTAAATAAAATAGTAATCATCGCGAATATCACGGATCAGAGTGACACTGTATTGCAATATCGTCCATTACATTTTTTAAGAATGAGCTTTCATTCGTCATAGCGAATAGCTTTACTGGTTTGAACGTTAATTAGGGTTCGTTTACCCCGACCCTATTCTGCGGCATTGTATCACTGCTGTAGCATTGCCGTCGATATTACTGTAATGTGGCTGTAAGACAAGGCAACATTATCATACTTCGTATGGCCTTGCCATATATAACTCTGTCGCTGTCTGTAAATGCTTCCCATTCACTCTCAACCTTGCCTCTTCTACCTCTTCCCTACAGCGCTAGAGTGCCACGTCACGTAGTCTCAGTAAAGATTGTTTCGCTTCAGTTCAAAATTTGATGTCCGCTCGTACAAGCACTTTATTTCTTGGTTGCTAATAGGAACGTAGAAGTGAACAAACATGAGAACCGGAATATTCCATAAATGTGGTACATCCGCAAGCAAAGCTGTGAACATAGAAAGTATGTAATATGTACGAAGATCGCAACCTAAAAAATCATTTTGTCCCTGCTGTCATCGTATTATAGAAGATCTGAAACTGTGAACCATAATTTTACTCTAAATGGGTTCCTAATACTTTAAACTTCCTTTGAACTACATCACGTTAGTTTATATATTTATGAACAGCAACTTTCCAAATGTCCTCTTTTTTATTACTGTCAAAGTACACAGTACTTTGCTTGTCCCATAACTGTAGCCGTAGATGTATACTATTTATGAGATTGAGTTGCTCTCGCAGTACCGGTAAACTGCAATGACATATTAACATACACATTTGATCGTAATGAACTGCTTGAGTCCTTCCACAAAGCATTTAATGCTACTAGTTCCAAGTGGCACTGTGGTGAGTAGCGGACTTTGGAAGTACATAAACCTTCTGTAAAGATCACCAATGTCCAAACTCTGAAGTGTGACCGCCAGTTAATTCAAATGGTTCAAATGGCTCTAAGCATTACGTGACTTAACATCTGAGGTCATCAGTCTCGTAGACCTAGAACTACTTAGACGTAACTAACCTAAGGACATCACACACATCCATGCCCGATGCAGGATTCGAACCTGAGACCGTTCCAGACCGAAGCGCCTAGAACCGTTCGGCCACAGCATCCAGCTGACAGTCTTTTATAATGGTAGCTGTCGAACCAGTTCGGGGGCATATTACTGTCACGATGTATGCAAAATCGTGTTTCGACAATCTGTCAAAATCATAAAAAATTTTTACGTATCCATCATCAGTTCACGAGTTAAATTTTCTGAAGCAGCGAACTTACTTGAAAAAGAACGAATCTATAAAATCCCTGTTTCTCGTTTTTTTCCCTTGTTTAATGTAATGTCAGGAGAGTTCGTTTTCGACCATTTCGTGGCAACACCTTGGCTGGGAAATGGATCTACATCTACATCTACATGTATACTCTGCAAATCACATTTAAGTGTCTGGCAGAGGGTTCATGGAACCACCTTCAGAATTCTCTATTATTCCAATCTCGTATAGCGCTCGGAAAGAATGAACACCTATATCTTTCCGTACGTGCTCTGATTTCCCTTATTTTATCGTGGTGATCATTCCTCCTAATGTAGGTCGGTGTCAACAAAATATTTTATCATTCGGAGGAGAAAGTTTGTGATTGGAATTTCGTGGGAAGGTTCCGTCGCAACGAAAAACGCTGATCTTTTAATGATGTCCAGTCCAAATCCTGTATCATTTCTGTGACACTCTCTCCCATATTTCACGATATACAAAACGTGCTGCCTTTCTTTGAACTTTATCAAGGTATTCGGTAAGTCCTGTTTCATAAGGATCCCACACCGCACAACAGTATTCTAAAAGAGGACCAACAAGCGTAGTGTAGGCAGTCTCGTTAGTAGATCTGTTACTTTTTCTAAGTGTCCTGCCAATAAAATGCTGTCTTTGGTTAGCCTTCCCCACAACATTTTCTATGAGTTCCTTCCAATTTAAGTTGTTCGTAACTGTAATACCTAGGTATTTAGCTGAATTTATGGCTTTTAGATTAGACTGACTTTACGTTTAACCGAAGTTTAACGAGTTCCTTTTTGCACTCATGTGGATGACTTCACACTTTTCGTTATTTAGGGCCAACTGCCACTTTTCGCACCACTCAGTTATCTTTTCTAAATCGTTTTGTAGTTTGTTTTCAGCTTCTGATGATTTTATTAGTCGATAAACGACAGCGTCATCTGCAAACAACTGAAGACGGCTGCTCAGACTTTCTCCCAAATCGTTTATATAGATACGGAAAAACAAAGGGCCTATAATACTTTCTTGGGCAACGCCAGTAATCACTTCTGTTTTACTCCATGACTTTCCGTCAGTTACTACGAACTGTGACCTCTCTGACAGGGAATCACAACTCCAGTCACATAACTCAGATGATATTCCGTAAACAAGCAATTATACTACGAGCCGCTTGTGTGGTAACACGTCAAAAGCCTTCCGGAAATCCAGAAATACGGAATAGATTTGAAACACCTTGTCAACAGCACTCAACACTTCATGTGAATAAAGAGCTAGTTGTGTTTTCTAAACCAAGTTGACTGTGTGTCAGCAGACCGTTTTCCTCGAGGTAATTTATAATGTTCGAATACAATATATGTTCCAAAATCCTGCTTCATATCGACGTTAACGATATGGACCTATAATTTGGTGGTTTACTTCCACTACCTTTCTTGAATATTGGTGTGACCTGTGCAACTTTCCAGTCTTTAGGTACGGATGTTTCGTCGAGCGAATGGTTGTATATGTGTTAAGTATGGAGCTAATGCATCAACATACTCCAAAAGAAACCAAACTGGTAATCAGTCTGGACCAGAAGACTTGCTTCTATTAAGTGATTTGAGTTGCTTCACTACTCCGAGGATATTTACTTCTACGTTACTCATGTTGCCAGCTGTTCTCGATTCGAATTCTGGAATGTTTACTTCTTTTGTGAAGGCATTTCGGAAGACTGAGTTTAGTTACTCTGCTTTGGCAGCACTGTCTTCGATAGTATCTACATTGCTATCACGCAGAGAAGGCATTGATTGTTCCTTGTCGCTAACATACTTCACATACGACCAGAATCTCTTTGGATTTTCTGCCAGGTTTCGAGACAAAGTTTCGTTGTGGAAACTGTTACAGGCAACTCGTATTGAAGTCCGCGTTACATTTCGAGCTTCTGTAAAGGATCGCCAATCTTGGGGATTTTGTGTCTGTTTAAATTTGGTATGTTTGTTTCGTTGTTTCTGCAACAGTGTTAGAACCCGTTTTGTGTACCAAGGAGGATCAGCTACGTCATTTGTTAATTTATTTGGTATAAATCTCTCAATTGCAGCCGATAATATTTCTTTGAATTCAAGCCACATCTGGTCTACACATATATTATTAATTTTGAATGAGTGGAGATTGTCTCTCAGGAAGGAGTCAAGTGAATTTTTATCTGCTTTTTTGAGTAGGTATATTTTTCGATTATTTTTCGAGGATTTGGGGATTACAATATTCAGTCTCGCTACGACAACCCTCTGTTCACTAATCCCTGAATCGGTTTTGATGCTCGTTATTAACTCAGGATTATTTGTTTTGCGTCTTCACAACCGTTTACTATTCGCTAACTGCTCGGAATAATTTTCAGAAAAAACGTTTAGCACAATTTCGGATGATATTTCATGCGTGCCTCCGGAATTAAACACGTATTTTCGCCAACATATCGAGAGTAAATTAAAGTCACCACGAACTATTATCGTATGAGTCGGGTACGTGTTTGAAATCAAACTCAAGTTCCATTTGAACCTTTCAGCAACTGTACCATCTGAATTGGGATGTAGGTAAAATGATCCAATTACTATTTTATTCCGGTTGCCAACAATGACCTCTGCCCACACTAACTCACAGGAAGTATCTACTTCAGTATCGCGACAAGTCAAATTACTTCTGACAGCAACAAACACGCCACCGCCAACCACGTTTAGCCTATCCTTTCGGAATAGCGTTAGGTTCTTCGCAAAAATTTCGGCTGAGTTTATATCCGGCTTTAGCCAGCTTTCAGTGCCTATAACGATTTGAGCATCAGTGCTTTCTATTAGCGCTTGGAGCTCTGGTACTTTCCCAACACAGCTATTACAATTTACAACTGTTATATCAATGGTTCCTGGATCTATGTTCACCTGCACCCTTTGTGATTGAAGCTCTTCTTGTGTGGCCGGCCGCGTTGGTCGAGCGGTTCTAGGCGCTTCAGTCCGGAACCGCGTGACTGCTACGGTCGAAGGTTCGAATCCTGCCTCGGGCGTGGTTGTGCGTGATGTTCTTAGGTTAGTTAGGTTTAAGCAGTTCTAAGTTCTAGGGGACTGATGACCTTAGAAGTTAAGTCCCATAGTGCTCAGATGCATTTGAACCGTTTGAATCTTCTTGTGTTTTCCCGAGACCCTCTAACCTAAAAAACCGCCCAGTTCGCGCCACACAGCCCCTGATACCCGTGTAGCCACGTCCTGCGTATAGAGGACACCTGACCTATTCAGCGGAACCCGAAACCCAACCACCCTTTGCGCATGTCAAGGAATCTGCAGCCTACACGGTCGCAGAACCGTCTGAGCCTCTGATTCAGACCCTCGACTCTGCTATGTACCAGACGTCCGCAATCGGTCCTGTCGACTATACTGCAAATCGCCAGCTCTGCTTTCTTCTTGCAAGTAAGACTGTCAGCCCTTACCACTTCTGTTAGCCTCTCGAAACCAGAGAGAATCTCTTCTGATCCAAAGTGACACACATCTTTGGTACCGACGTTAGCAATCACCGGCAGTTGGTTGCACCCTGTGCTCTTCAAGGCATCCCGGAGGACCCTTCCCACATCTGGAATGACTCCACCTTGTATGCACACGGAGTGTATATTGGTTTTCTTACCCTCCTTGTCAGCCAAGTCCCAAAGGGGCCCCATAACGCGCCTAATGCTGGAGCTCCCAACTACCAATAATTCCACCCTCTGTGATCGCCCGGATCTTGCAGGCTGAGTGGCTTCACGGTAACGTTGCTGGACATGTAGTTACAGATAGTGACCAGAAATGTTGTCTGACATATAGTAGGCATTAAGCAGTTACTATGGCTCACGTAAAGGTGTGGAAGTACTGTGTCATATTACAATATCGAAATGAGATTACAGACACAATGGCTGTGAACATATAGATCTCAAAGTCCTTGGCGTGTTGCATGTTCTGTGACAGCAAATAACATTCTGTGATAGCAAATGCATCTAAAATAAAATAATATGTTAACGCAAATTCCAGTCCTGACCAGTGAGTTCCCAGACCACGCCTCATGCAGCTGAACGGGACCCTAGTGATGCGGAACGGAAACTTCCCTGTAAACTCATTACAACAAGTAAATTGAATCTCTATTCAACTGTGCGCAAGAAGAGGAGTGGGGGGGGATAACCACAGCAGTGAATAGTTCACAGAGGCCACGTCTCTGGTACACAAGTTTAGAACGAGAATACCGAACTACTGAGATACACATCGCTGCGACTATCTAGAGCCGATCAAATACGATTTGAAATGTTTATCACTGTGCCACAAAGTTCATAAAATAATGAGCAGTTTACATAGTACTGGAGGATTGTTTAGGTACTATTTCAGAGAGTGTGTACTGAAAGGATGTTACCACAATTCTCACTTTTCAAACATTTGCAGTATTGAGAGGAATTTGAAGTACAGGCATTCGTGAGTAAAGCATTTAGCCAAAGGAAAGTACTGGAGACCGGATTTTTTGTTAATATTTTAGACGATTTGCTTTGTTTACTCATACTCGCTCAACAATGTAAAACTTTAATTGCATTGTAGGCATCAAGGTCGCCCTGAGTTAATGACTTGAATTTAATTTGAGAAGAAATATGTCTGACATGTTAATGTGACAAAATCAGCCATTAACGGAGTATTTGAGAACTACCTAACATTTTGCCAAACTGAGTGACAGAACTGAGCTAATTATGCACTACTTTTCACTTCTAATCTACAAGGGGCAATCAAGAAGTTTCCATTCGGAACCGCTTGCTTACATGTCAGAGCTGATACGTATGCATGGGAGTCACATTGGGTTGCAGCAACGCCCTCGAACGGAAATTTTTGACCACTCCTTATACTTGCCTAGTTGGAAGGTATTCGTAAGTGAAGACGTAAGTGTGATCAAACTTTTTCGTAACCTAGAAAATATATTTATGTATAAAATATTATGCTTTCATTCAACAGTCAACAGTTTTCTTACTTTTCGGGCGCAGATGGTCGCAGTAAGTTGATGAGTTAGTATTAACATGTCAGTTTCAAACGCCTGCTACTATAGTTCCATGACACATCCTCTTAGAACTTGTCTAAAAAACTTTCTTACTACCTCTTCAACGCAAAAAATCACGTAAGTTGGTTGTTGATTTGGGGCAGGGGACTAAACAGCGAGTTCAGCTGTCCCATCGGGTTTAGGAAGGACGGTATTTGCCTGAAGCGATTTAGGAAAAGCACGGGAAACCTAAGTCAGGATGGCCGTAGGCGGGTTTGAACTGTCGTCCTCCTGTATGCGAGTACTGTGTGCTAATCTTTGCACCATCTCTGTCGGTCACACATTAGTCTGCACACAGAACACAATCATTCCACCTCAACATCAGCGGAATCTGCCTTCATTCAGCGTTCCGTATCTCAATAACATCCATCAGACGCCGGTTAAACCACTTTGCCAATGCAAAGGCGCATTCTGCATGCCATCAAATTTACAAGAGTTGGTCTTCAGCTGTCACATCTATCAAATGGTTTGATTGTGACAGCGTCCCACGATAAGACGTTGATTTCTTTAGATATCATTGTTCCCTATCGTATTGACGGCTACGCCATTACAAATACGCTGGTATGGGAAAACATTATGACTACTTGCTCAACAGAGTGTTGGCATGCCTGTGGAACGCAATATAGCAGTGATTCTGAGCAGGTTAAAGCTATTGATACGAGTCCGGGGGTACATGTGGTGAATAAAAATTTGGAAACACATTATCATGCCCAATGCGTTGTAGGAAAACCGTTGGCTTTAAAGCAGCACCCATTCGTCTCTGAATGGATAAATACAGACCCTGCATGGTTTTCACGGGAATCCTGAACCACTTATCCCTCAAAACAGTGGCAATTACACTACTGGCCATTAAAATTGCTACACCAAGAAGAAATGCAGATGAAAAACGGGTACTCATTGCACAAATATATTATAATAGAACTGACATGTAATTGCATTTTCAGGCAATTTGGGTGCATAGATCCTGAGAAATCAGTACCCAGAACAAACAACTCTGGACCTAATAACGACCTTGATACGCCTGGGCATTGAGTCAATCAGAACTTGGATGGCGTGGGCAGGCACAGCTGCCCATTCAGCTTCAACACGGTACCACAGTTGATCAAGAGTAGTGACGCGTATTGTGACGAGCCAGTTGCTCGGTCTCCATTCAGCAGACGTATTCAATTGTTGAGAGATCTGGAGAATGTGCTGGCCAGGGCAGCAGTTGAACATTTTCTGTATCCAGAAAGGCCCGTACAGGACCGGCAACATGCGGTCGTGCATTATAATGCTGAAATTTAGGGTTCCGCAGGTATCGAATGAAGGGTAGAGCCACGGGTCGTAACACATCTGAAATGTAACGTCCAATGTTCAAAGTGCCGTCAATGCGGACAAGAGGTGACCGAGACGTGTAACCAATGGCACCCCATACCATTACGCCGCGTGATACGCCAGAATGGCGATGACGAATACACGCTTCCGATGTGCGTTCACCGCGATGTCACAAACCACGGATGCGACCATCATGATGCTGTAAACAGAACGTGTATTCATTCGAAAAAATGACGTTTTGCCATTCGTTCATCCCGGTTAGTCGTTGAGTACACCTTCGCAGGCGCTACTGTCTGTTATGCAGCGCCAAGGGTAACCGCAGCCATGGTCTCCGAGCTGATAGTCCATGCTGCTGCAAACGTCGTCGAACTGTTCGTGCTGATGTTTGTTGTCTTGCAACGTCCCCATCTGTTGACTCAGGGATCGAGACGTGGCTGCACGATCCGTTACAGCCAAGCGGATAAGATGCCTGTCATCTCGACTGCTAGTGATACGAGGCCGTTGGGATCCAGACGGCGTTTCGTATTACTGATCCCACCGATTCCATTTTCTGCTAACAGTTATTGGATCTCGGCCAAGGCGAGCAGCAATGTGGCTATACGATAAACCGCAATCGCAATAGGCTACAATCCAACCTTTATCAAAGTCGGAAACGTGATGGTACGCATTTCTCCTCCTTACACGAGGCATCACAACAACTTTTGAACAGGCAACGCCGATCAACTGCTGTTTGTGTATGAGAAATCGGTTAGAAACTTGCCTCATGTCAGCACGTTGTAGGTGTCGTCACCGGCGCCAACCTTGTGTGGACACTCTGAAACGTTTATGATTTGCATATCACAGCATCTTCTTCCTGTCGGTTAAATTTCACGTCTGTAGCACGTCATCGTCGTTGTGTAGCAATTTTAATGGCCAGTAGTGTACATACAACAGTGATGGAGGGGGACAGCGATCCTACACGATACTTCTCCAATAGCAATGAGATTCGACAATTCATCCTCGTGCTCAGAAAATCAGTCCACGACAATGCGAGCAGTCCAAACAGGGGCTATATCGTGTTGGAACAAAGCGTCACCATTGGGTAACAATCATAATAGCATGGGATGGACCTGATCAGCCGAAATTGTTACATCATCCTTGGCAGGAATTCTACCTTGCACGGTAACCCTGAGGCCCATGGAATACATTAATATTTCTGCGCAAATCATAATCGTAACCCCGCCATGCTTCATTCCTGGGACGCAAATTGGGCCACAAGTTAGTGTGACGCGAGACTCACCCGATCAAATTACTTTCTTCCATTGCTTCGCAGTCCAGGATTTATGACTTCCGCACTACTTTTTCCTGTTACGAGCACTTGCATCACTGAAGAGTAGTTTTGGAATTCCAAGTCGGCCTGAAATTCTGTGCTCCTCGAGATTCCTTCGTGTTGTTTTGGTGCTGACGGGGTTCGCGATTGCGACATTCAGTGAGTTCTGCAGCTGTCGTCTTCTTATTTTTCGTTCAATGGATGATGTTTTTCCGATTTTCCTGTATGCGGTATTAATGTCCGATACGGTGCCTCTTGATACATCAAACACTTTGTTACCTCGTTTACTGAAGCACCTACCGTACTAGAACCTAAAGTATGTCCTTCTGACATAAAGGGCTCACAGTTACCCAGAACACCACTCTGACCACGACTGACACTTGCAACATACTGACATTACAGAGCCGCCATTCTGTTCAAATATAATAGCACCACCTTAATGGGTGGCTAGTATCTGTATTTATGTTCAAGCCTGCGTTTCCCGCCGTGTTTCCATATTTTTGAGCAACCCCTGTACATGGCAGCAGCTGCCCACTCACAGGCCACGTATTTCCAGAAAATTATGGGCTTGTGGCTGCGGAACAGGTGCCCGATCGTGTCCTAGATGCTTTCCATAGCGTTCGGGCTAAGCGAATTAGTTGGTCAAGACATCAACGTGAGTACACTGCCATGCTCATTAAACCATTATAGTACAGCACTGCTCATTTGGCATCAGAATCGGAGATTTCAATGCCGTCGGGGAATACATCGAGCACGAAGGAATGCAGGTGGTCCGCAATATTGTTGACATTATCCACAGCTGTCATTGTGCGTTCTCCTGTTACCACAGCTACAACGGAGGTTCAGGTGAGTGTCCCCCATATTATAATACTGCCTCATTTTTCGTCTTCCATGGTTTCGAGCAGCTGTTCGCCTTAATGTTGACGTATCCAAGAACAAAATGGCTCTGAGCACTATGGGACTTAACTTCTGAGATCATCAGTCCCCTAAAACTTAGAACTACTTAAACCTAACCAACCCAAGGACATCACACACACCCATGCCCGAGGCAGGATTCGAACCTGCGACCGTAGTGGTCGCGCGGTTCCAGACTGTAGCGCCTAGAACGGCTCGGCCACCGCCGCTGGCTATCCAAGAACAATCATCAGCTTGATATAACAAGAAACGTGATTCAACTGACCAGTCCACATGTTTCCATCGATTCACTTCCTATTGTAGAGAATCCGGTGCAGACTGCAGTCCTAATTAATGGTGTCATTGATTCAACATGGGAAACTGGGGACTAACCTCCAGCGGAACCGCATGTTCAGCCGTGTGTTCAACGATATGTCCCGAAATCTACCAGAGATAGTAGCTTATCCGGCTTTACAGAGAGGGCAATCTTCCGATTTCCACGTTCTGTGCAGAGGCTTGGATGACAGGCTCCTTCTCACCCATTCGTGGTTCCACGTTTCTTCAAGTACTTTTTGTGGATGCACGCGACTGTAGCACGCCAGCAACTAACAGGCCTGATCTCCCAGTTTTACCACTTTCTATGGCATACCGAGCTGTACCACTCCTGGAAGAAACAATTTTGCGGAGGAATGGCTTAGCCAATAGTCAGGGAAATGTTTCTGGAATGGATCTTTCCCTCTGCAGAGAGGTTTGAGCGCCTTTGAAACTTCCTGCTGCATCAAAACTGTGGGCTGGTCCTTGAATCGAACTATACCTTCGCCATCCCGGCCAAGGTATCTACAACTACACCTACACGATTACTCTGCAATTCACAACTAAGTGTCTCCCAGAGGGAACATCCAACAGCCTTCAAATTATCTGTACCGTTCCACTCTTGAACGGCGCGCTGGAAAACCGAGCTCTTATTTCTCTTACTTTACCATTATGATCATTTCAGTCTGTGTAGGTGGCCGCCCAGATAATATTTTCGCAATCGGAGGAGAAAGTTGGTGATTGAAATTTCACGCGAAGAACTTACCGCAACGAGAAACGCCTTTGTTTTGATCACTGGCACCCCAATTTAAGTATTATGTCTGCACTCACCCATTTGGCGATAATTCAAAACGGGTTGAACTCCTGTAAGCTCTATCGAAGTCCTCGGTCAGTCTCATCTGATATGGATCCGACAACACACAACAGTACTCGAGAAGAGGACGGACAAGCGTGGTGGAAACTATCTCTTGCACTTTCTAACTGTTCTGCCATTAAATCGCAGTCTTTGGTTTGCTTTCCCCACAACATTATTTATGTGGCGGCCCATGCAGACACGCGGAGAGCCGCAGCAGTGGTCGCGAGCACACAAAGCAATGGCACGCCTCAGCCGGCTTCTGGACAGTATGGAAACAGTGTGACGTCACAGCCATCACCTGTTCGCTATTCGTCCGTCTCCTCCAATGGGGTGGATTAATACAGAGGCCAATAGAAAATAGCTATTTCAGCCAATGACAGATAATAAAGGAAACACCAATAAAGCATACCTTTCACCCTCCTCCTCCACCTTTTACAGCCAATCAAGTAACGACATGATTTTCTCGTGCAGCTATTTAAGGAACCAAGTGTGTTCATTTAGCAGTTAACATAAGGTCCTGATGAAGGCTAGCTGCAACGCTGGCCGAAACGTTGGCGCATTTTAAATTATGACGATGCGGTCTGATACCCTGAAGAATTTTATTGAAGAAGACAACGGCCGCGGAAGCCTACGCTTACATTATTTATGTGATTCATCCAATTTAACTTATTCGTAATTGTAATCCCTAAGTACTTAGTTAAATTTACAGCCTATACATTTGTGCGGTTTTTCGTGTTACTGAGATTTAGCTGATTTATTTTAGTATTCATGTGGATGACTTGACACATTTCATTATTTAAAGTCAACTGACGTTTCTCGCACCTAACAGGTATCTTTTTTGAATGATTTTGCAATTGGTTTTGGTCATTTAATGAGTAGACGGTAAATGATAGCAGCATCTGGAAACAACAGAAGAATGCTGCTCATATGCTCATACGTCGTTTCTGTAGATGAGGAGCAGCAGGGGTCTGTAACACTTCTAACACTTCCTTAGGGAACGTCAGATATTACTTCTGTTTTACTGGATGACTTTTCATCAAGAGCTACACGCTGTGACGTTCCTGACAGGAAAACACGATTCCAGTCGCACGCAATTTGAAGTTGCTTGTAAGGAATGGTGTCAAAAGTCTTCTGCAACTTTAAAAATATGGACTAAACTTTACATCGTCTGTCGATAGCACTCATTATTTCGTGAGATAGTTGTGTTTCTCAAGTGCTATATTTCCTGAATCCACGCTAACTATTTGTCAATAAATCGTTTTCTTCGAAGTATTTCATAATGCTGAAACGCGGTACATTTTCCAAAACCCTACGACAAATTGATGTTAGTGATATGGGCCTGTAATTCAGTGGATTACTCCAGTTTCTTTTTGTGGATATTGCTGGATCTTCCCGTCTTTAGGTACGGATCTTTCGACGAGAGAGCGGTTGTATGCGACTTATAAGTATAGAGCTATTGTATCAGCATACTCTGAAAGGATACGTGAGAATTTCTTTGATGTTGGTAACTAGGAGACAGGCGAGGCCAGAAGTAAAGATATTAGGGGTTTTCATGAGATATGCGGGGTATGTAAGAAAGCTAAGTTTCTGGGATTGAGTCTCGGTTAGGCGAACAATTTAAATTTGGCAAGGAATGTCAAAACAGAGCACAGTTCTCTGCAGAGTGCAAGATTCGTTCTGGAAACACATCATATGTTCCACCGAACGTTTGTGAAACATGGTAGACACTTTGTAATCATCGGATACCACCCATGAGCAACAAAATAACAGCCATCGTGTGCGGTCCAGAGTGGTGGCCGAGTGCTCCGCCCGCGGCTATAACACACTGTATGCAAAACCTGCTCCAATGCGGCTGGAGTCGGACTGCGTAACGCAGCGTTTATCGCCGTGCAGGTCGACCAGGCACGTGCTCGCCTCAGGCCATAAAATCCCGTGTGTGGCCGCCGGCGGTGTAGGCTCGTCAGCGGAGCAAATCAAGTGGTCCTGCGTTTTTAATGCGATGTAAATGCGCGGCCTTTTGTAGCGTCCGCAGCCCGCGCCGCATTCAGCTTTCGGCCGCAACTTGCCGGCAGTTTAATGGCCTTGGACACGCGCAGCTCGCAGCGAGGTGGGCGGACAAACAACACACACCCGCCGGCTGCGCCACTTTGTAGTTGCCTTTGCTGACTGGCTGCACGTTTCGCTAAAACTGTGCTTTCGCGGATGTTTAGCAGTGGCTTGTCGGGCGCGCTCTCACGTGAGAAGTTGGATTTGCCGCGTATTCGGCTTGTAATAGTGTCTGTTGGTAATGTTGTAGGAAGTGACGATAAAACAGATGATGCAGTCATTTTACGAAAGACAGTTAACATACTCCATCAATGTTCGTTCTATTACACTTTACGTGCCTTATAGATGAGCATTTTCTCTGAGAATATTTTCTTACAGAAAACATTCGGCTGTAGGTCTTCGTAATGTAAAGACTCCTTGTCAGGCTTTGGAAAGTACAGACCTCAGGAGAAAATATCAGTGGGGCCCTGCTCCCGCTGGGACGATGTCTGTTCTCAAGCCCTAAGTACAGAAAGCGGTCTGAAGGCAGATCCTCCAGCCGTTGCCACCGCCAGCCCTTTTATGAACTGACCTGCGTAATGGTAAGATGATACACCGTAGCGCCCGCCGAAGCAGCTTAATAACGAATGTAAGTAGCTCCCATCGAGGCCGAGTCCGCGATCTTAAGAAGCAAAGCATCCAGCTTCTTGCTTTCAGTGCACATTTCGGCCATCTCATGGTGTTTATTCCTAATCTCTCAACACTTAATTAACAACTTATGCAGTCACTATCGGTGCTAGCGAGTTATTAACGAAGCTGTGTTTATCCTCCCTACCCGCCTGTGCCAAGGCTATACTTTGAGTAGTATTCCCTTATCCGATCGTTAATCGCCTTTCTAAGATGTCAGTGGGTAACTTTCGTGTTCAGTTAATAAATCTGTTTGGTGTAGTGTACATTTGTTTCCCTTCATATATAGAAGATCCTTCTTTCCACTGATAATCGTACGTCTACGATAGTATTGTTGTGCCTATCTGTTTCATGCTTACATCTTCATCATTTACTACATAAACAATCCGCAGGCCGCCGTACGGTGCGTGACGGAGGGTACCCTGTACCAGTTCTAGTCATTTCATTTCCAGCTCCACTCGCAAACAGAGCGATGGAAAATGATTATCTACATGCCTCTGTGTGAACCCTAATTTCTCGAAACTTGTCTTCGTGGTCCTTACACCCAATGTATGTTGGCGGTTGTATAATCATTTGGCAGTGAGCTTCAAATGTCGGTTAATTGGGACACCCCCATTAAAATTCATTTAAATAAGGCGTTTCCTGTTGCACGCCACTATCTTTTTTCATTTAATTTGCATTAACATTTTTGTTGGTTCCTCTTTATGTTGGGCACCAAAATTTGGTTTTGTGCATCCTAGGGGTATGCTCCAACCACAACCACAACCGAAAACACTAAAATTACTTCCAGTCAAGCTGCAGAAAATGTGATGACATCGTTTTAACCACAATAAAGAGAAAAATTTAATAAAATTATCACCATATTTATGCGACAAATGTTGATAAAGTCATTAAAATTTATGTGTGAAACTGTTTATAACAGCGTAATAAGAGCTCATTGTGCTACTACACACTATCTGGTAGGGCTGGAAGTGAGCTAAAAATGTCCCTATTTACCTTAATATTAAACAAACTAAATGTTAAAAACGAATTACGTAATAGATAATAACTGTAGGCAAAACAAAGAGTTTTCTGATTCCGTGGTTTTGCTAACTGAACGTGGCGATAAGATTGATGAATTGTTATGGAGGGACGTAAGCTAAAGCGGCTAAAATTGTGAAAATTTTTTTATTGTACCTTCATTTACTTGACGATATTGAAATTTCAATCCCCGAATATTGTGTCCCAATTCCATTCTATGCTTAGTTAAAATAATAATTAACAAAACCTTGTGATTTCTTCAGGTTTAATGCAGTTACAATGCGGGGAATACTTCGATGTTTTGCAGATTTAGATCTTCTACAAAAGTGCATGCATGGAAAAACTCGATATCCTAATGCCAGTTACAACTCTCTGTTAGGAAAACCACTCCCCAAGACAACATTTATTTCCACAATTGCTGATGAAGTTGTAGCGTATGATACTTTTTTAGTTTTTACAACTGTGACAATCTTGGCAGATTACGCACTCTACAGAGGCCAGAATTTGATCCATGCTCTTTGACACTGTCGATATTGAAGGAAACGGATAACAGGAGAATTGCTGCAGCCGAAATTATTGTTACTCAGTTTGAAAATGAGATTCACCTAAGAGGATAAGCAAAGAAAAGACTACTTAAAGATGAAGAGGTGAATGAATGTGGTTTACACTATTTCGCCCAGATAAGGTAAGGACCAATACATAAGCTGTAAGATTTTTGATTCAGGTTTCCCGCAACTTTCATTTTGACAACATTACGTACCCTCTCCTCACTAATCAGTGATACTATAATGTTTAAATTCGGCTTGCAATTAGTCAATACTATAGTGAAAGATTCGGTGGAAGAAAATTTCATTTACCACATTGGTAAGGCATTATGTAAGAGAAAAGCCCCCTTTTTTTTGAGCTGGAAAAGTCTTGCAAAAGAAGATACCAGTATTCTTTTCCTCGTATATTTCCAATAATGGCAATCAAACATGATAAATAATACATTAATTTCGTTCCTACAAGTTTTTCAAAAAAGAACATTGTTGAAAAAATTTCAGTTGTTTATAATTAAAAAGATAGAACTTCAATAAGCACGAGAACGTATGTGTGTATCCATACGCCATTCCTTAACAACTGTACCAAGCTTAGTTATACCAAGCTTAGTTACAGTGCTTTGAAAAGTTTGGACTGAATAAGGTTTTTTTTTTTTTTCAAGGTATTGCAACTTCGCATACAATCCCTCTTAAAGCTATGTGCTTCCTGATTCCCAATTAACTGGAACGTTGGTCTCACC
Organism: Schistocerca serialis cubense; assembly: GCF_023864345.2. Lineage (NCBI taxonomy): Eukaryota > Metazoa > Arthropoda > Insecta > Orthoptera > Acrididae > Schistocerca > Schistocerca serialis. The sequence goes on from NC_064645.1 coordinate 445,304,307, forward strand.
TCTTAATTTGCTGTTATCCTTATCATGGCCGACAAAGGACTCTGTTTCGTCTAAAAGAGGTTTCTGACAGTAACAAAGAACGTTCATTGGAGACAAGACAGGCCGATGTGGTAAAAATATAAATGTATTGTTCCAAAGTCACACTGAAAGGCAAGGTAGCCTTTTACAATATAAAAACGGTTACTCCACCCATAATTATATCAAACCTGGCATGGAAATATCTTACTGCAAGTCAAAACAGTTAAAACAAGTAACTGAAACGTAACGAGAGTCTAGATAACTCGTCCCGACCTTGTTTACAAAGAGAGAACACTGAGAGTTACTTTGAGATTATTAGCCACCAGAAGAAATGAGATGCACATGAAACGTATTCGGAATTGCGAACAGATTTCCCGCTTTACGCGAACGGTCGTATTAACAACTTTGGCTATCCGTGCATGACTCACAGCCAGACCTAAACTTCCATATGCCGTCGTTCCTGCGTCACAACTTGTACTATTACACACTTTATGTAATTCCTGGATAGGTGATAAACACAGTATTTCAGTGCCTGCGTTGTTTAGAAGAACAATGGAATGTTTCTTTCCACAAGCATGCATTTCCGAAGTAACATTGCTTCGTTCTTCTTGAGTTCGGTGGCACTGTAGTATCGTATGGAACTGAAATGACTGAAACACCAGGCAGGGGCAGCACAAATTACAAGGGCGTGTTGAAAAGTAATGCCTCGGATTTTTTTGTGATAACTCTTAAGGGTTTTTAAGTGAAACAAACTTTATTAACATTTTACATCGTTATTCTTCTGTCTACAAATGTATTTCTCAACACAGTGTATCTAGTGGTGAATGGATTTCTCCCAACGAGAGACCGCTTTGTTGATACTGTCACTGTTAGCGTTTGACTTTTTGACGGAAACCTAACTTCACCTCTTGCTTTGATAGCTTCGAAGATATTCTTAAAGTTTTGGAAGCAGCTGACGATCTGTTAGGGCCATATCGGGACTGTATGGAAGACGATCGATGGCAGTGAACCCAAAGGGTCCGATTGTTTGCAGATGTCGCAGTGCGCGTGTGTGGTCTGGCATTGACATGCTGAAGGAGAGGTTGATCCATGTGTGAACAAACTCTTCGAATTAGAAACCTGATTATAGCACACTGTTTCTCATTCACAAGAGTCTAAATAATTCGTCCCATCCTTGTTTAGAAAAAGAGCACAGTGAGAGATACGTTGAGATTATTAGCCGCCAGAAGAACTGAGATGCTCATGAAACGTATTCGGAATTGCGAACGGATTTCTCGCCAAATTCAGAAAAACGCAAAATCCCCAATTTCACGGAAGCTCGAAATTTAGTGCGGACGTCAATGCGAGTTGCTTTTAATAGTTCCCACAATGAAACAATGTCTCAAAATGTGGTAGAAAACCCAAAGAGATTCTGGTCGTATGTAAAGTACACAGGTGGCAAGAAACAGTCAATACCGTCATTGCGCGATAGCGATGGAAATGTTACCGATGGTGGTGCCACTAAAGCGGAGTTACTAAATACAGTTTTTCGTAATTCCTTCAGGAAAGCAGATGAAGTAAATATTCCAGAATTCGAAACCAGAACAGCTGTTGGCGTGAGTAACATAAAGTTAGATATCTTAGGTGTTGCGAAACAACTCAAATCACTTAAGAAAGGCAAGTCTTCCGGTCCAGATGGTACACCAATCAGGTTCCTTTCAGAGTATGCAGACACAATAGCGCCTTCCTTAGTAATCATATTCAATCGCTCACTTGATGAAAGGTCTGTTCCTAAAGACTGGAAAGTAGCACAGGTCACATCAATATTCAAGAAAGGAATTAGGAGTAACCCAATGAATTACAGACCCTTATCACTGAACTCAATTTGCAGTAGGATTTTGGAGCATATACTGTACTCCAACATTATGAATCACCTTGAAGAAAATGACTATTGATACACTACCAACACGGATTCAGAAAATATCGTTCTTGTGCAACACAGTTAGCTCTTTATTTCCATGAAGTAATGAGTGCTGTCGACAAGGAATCGCAGATCGATTCCATATTCCTAGATTTCCAGAAGGCTTTTCATACCGTTCCTCGCATGCGACTATTAATCAAATTGCGTGCATATGGAGTATAGTCTCAGTTGTGTGACTGGATTCGTGATTTACTCTCAGAAAAGTCACAGTTCGTTGTGACAGACGGTAAATCATCGAGTAGAACAGAAGTGATATCTGACGTTCCGCAAGGTAGTGTCATAGGCCCTCTGCTGTTCCTGATTTACATAAATGATGTAGGTGATAATCTGAGCAGCCCCCTTGGATTGTTTGCAGACGATGCTGTAATTTACTGTCTAGTAAAATCATCAGACGATCAATTCCAATTACAAAATCATCTAGAGAGTATTTCTGTATGGTGCGAAAAGTGGCAATTGGCACTAAACAAAGAAAAGTGCAAGGTCATCCACATGGGTACTAAAAGAAATTCGATAAATTTTGGGTATGCAATAAACCGCACAATCCAAGGGCTGTCAATTCGACTAAATACCTAGGAGTTACAATTACGAGCAACTTAAACTGTAAAGACCACATAGATACCTTAATACGCGCAATTACCTGTCATATGAAGTCGCCAGTGCAGTTGTAAGTCTGGTGAGAGGTAACACACTGGGGAAGCAGGATATCTTTAAGATACTGCTCTGTCATCAGATTTCCCTCCAGGCTGACCAATAAGTGGAGTACTGTTGTATGTCCTGCATCGAGAGCTGTAGCGTAGAAGCAGGGCTTCGACATCTGTACCACCGTTAGGAAGAGGGTACGGAGAACCTCCGGAGTGATTTATTTGGAAGCGTCGTGATATGCCAGACGACGCGTTAAGGGGGACATGTCGCCGCGCCGTGGAGCGCCAGTAATGGCCGACGACGGGCGGGGATTGGGTGCGTCCCCCAGCTTCCGGTCTTTTGTTGGCTTCCGGCGCCGTCGGCCGTGACAGCCGCCCGTATAGCCAAGTCCCAATCCGTGGCTCAATTCCGCCGCCAGCTGACGCTCCGTCCGCGTATTGATTCCCGCCACCGCCGCTCTCGCCACTTGAACACGCATAAAACCCGCTCACGGCCGCGATGCCGCCGCGACTTTGTACCGCCTCGGAATGGCTGCTATAAATCGCTCTCTTACCCGGCACTTTTAGCTGAGAGCATTTTACAGTCTCTGCGAGCTACGTGTGACACATCATTTGATTGGTGGAGTGAGGTTTTTGTCTTGAGGCAACGAAATATATCAACAAATTCGACTCAGATAAGAAAAAAAGAAAACAAGTGCGCAATGTTTTTAAAAATGCTATCCGACGATGCCAAAGTTGACTCCCACCACCAACGCCAGAGGGTGACGATGGGATGGAAATTGGGGGCTACTTCTTTATCATCATCATCTACGTCAAGGATGAGGCTGTTTGGTCCATTCCATCTCCTTCAAAATTGGACAAGCCATCTCTCCATTGGCCTGCCTAAAGATCTTTTGTATCTAGGTGTATATTGTTTTGCGTTTGGTATACGGCCTGTATGTTCTTTCCATCCTAAGTGATAATTTTTTGATCTGATGGAATAACATTTTTCTGGAGACAAGTGAGTCTCAACTTTATATTCACTAAGGATAGAAGCTGAAGTAATGTATTAAAACCTATGCAATGGAGGGGACTTGAACCTGTGTGTCTCGCTTGGTAGGCAGTAGTGGTAGCCATTACACCATTACAGCATTGTAGCTACCCCCGCCCCCCCCCCCCCCCCCCCCCTCTGCATGAACTACGTAAGTCCAATGCCTTCTCTAACATAAACTTTATTTCAGACGTTCAGCCGATTTTCCCCTTCTTACATTGTCACTATTGTCGAGGCTTTCTGACACTGTAAAGCACCTTAGCTGTGTGCGTAATGGGGAAACCCTTGCCTGTATCCCAGATATAGGTGATCTATTGATCTGCTGGAGTAATATTTTTCTAGAGGCATATGAGTCTCAACTTTGTCTTCGATAAGAACAGAAGCTGAAGCTATGAATTCAAATTTGTGCCACACCTGGGAGCTCAACCTGGGTCACCTGTTTAGTAGACAGATGTGCTGGCCGTAACGACTTGGTGGTGTAACGGCCAGCACAATTGCCTAGAAAGCAGGAGACCTGGATTCAAGTCCCGGCTACGGCACAAATCTTAATTCATTGCTTTAGCTTCTATTCTAATCGATGATACTGTTTTATTATTCCGTTCATCGCGGATATCATCATTTCTCCTTTGATCCAAAGTATATCCAGCCATGTAATCTAATGAAATTCATTTCACATGCTCCTATTCTCTTGTCATTTTTCTTCTTAAGGGACTAGATTTCGCATTCATGGAGCAGTGCTGGAACAGACATGATCTTATAGGACTTTATTAGAACATATCTGGGGACTTTCCATAAAGTTCCCGTTAAGTAGTTAAAAAGATCTAACTTACTTTGTATTTCATTGTTTGCCCTGTGTGTAATAGTCCACCCTAGATATCTACACTGAGAAACCAAAACATTATAACCACTTGCTTAATAACTTGTTCGTCCGTCTTTCGAAAGAAATACATCACTAATTCCGCGTATCGGGGATCCGACAGTTTGTTGGTAGGTTTGTGGAGGTTTGTGGCATTATATTTCTACTCAGAGGCTATGTAATTCGCTTGAATAATGGCCTGCTTATTTGCGCACCCGATGATGGCGCCCGAGTGATGGCGCCCGATAGCGAGCCACATGGGTTCCAAAGAATTTATGACAGGTGAATAACCTCGCCGAGACACCAACATGAGTTCACTATAATGGTCCTCAAACCACTGGAGCGAGGTTCTGGCTCTGAGACGCGGACAATTCTAGTGCCTAAAGATGACATCGCGGTCGGGAAATTACTACAAGTCCCATGCAAACACAGGAGAATATCTCTCGTAGCAGAACACTGCTCCCACGTGCCTGCTTCGAGCCGCCGTTTACCTCGATGACGGCGTTTGTGGAAACGACCCTCGACCTATTGTAGCAAAAATGAGATTCGCGCGAAGAGCTGACACATTTCCGTTGATCGACGGTCGAACTACGATGGTCCCGTCCTCACTGCAATCGTATTTGGCGCTGTCGTTGGTCAAAATGTGAACACGTAGGGGTGGTCTGCTGCGGAAATCCATGTTCGACAATGTACGATGAACGTTTTGCTCGGAAACAGTTGTGCGTGAACCAGCATTGTTCTCTGCCACAGGTCACAATCAATTCTACTTTACAGAGCAGACAAGGCTCCGAGCCCCACGCTCTGTAAAGAGTAGTCGCCGTCCAACCATTTAGCGCTTAGTGGTAGTTTCACTATCCTTCTACCTCTTTCCATGGAAGTTCAGCACAGTAGCACGTGAACATTCGACCAGATTCACCGAAGTACTCGTTCACAGGTTTTGCGTGATGATAATCTGGTCTTTGGAAAAGGCGTTTAGCTCAATGGATTTCCCCTTTTGCAGCCCATATTTTCGCTAGGGTGTCCCCCAGCCGCGTCTGCTCAGCTGACATATTTTTGTTGCCATCAGGTGGCTTCCAACGTCGTGGCTGGCAGTGGTCATAATGTTTTGGTCTATCTGTGTAAATGTATTAACTTGCTCTATGATCTTCTTGTCAGTTTCAATCTTAACTCGCATGGGCTGCTGTCCTAAAATATATTAATTTTGTCTCCGTGCCGGAGACGTTCAGCATGCGCTTCCTGGCTATTTTACTTAAGTTACAGACAGTTTCTTATAACCCATTTTCATTCTAGTAGTTACTTGGTTGTCAGCCAAAAGTAGTGTACTAACATTCACGTCATCAATTGTAAAATGTTTTATTGCCCGTATCCAAGTTTTGGCTACATCGTCGATATATATATATATATATATTAAAAAGAGTAGGTGAGAGTGGACACCCTTGTTTAATTCCTTGGTTTATTTCAGCCATGTTATGTCTGCTGACTGCTATTTTTATTTGAATCTGATTATTCATATATAATCACTCTACGAACACCCTTGTCTAATTCCTTGGTTCATTTCAGCCGTGTTATGTCTGCTGGTGGCTATTTTTACTTGCACTTGGTTATTCACATACAATGCCTGTATCGCTCTTACAAGATGAGATGGGAGCCCTCTCTTTCCTAAAATTTACACAGTTTGTTTCCATTTGATTTATCAAACGCATTTTAGTAATCAACGAAGGCAAGAAAGGTTGGTAAATGGAATTCATGACGTTTTTGTATTAGTTGTGTGACAGTGAACTACAGCACGAGTATAATCTGCCGTTACGAAAACCATGATGGGCATCAGATGACACAGTTTCTGGGATTGGTGATAGTCGTTTTCTTAAAATTCTAGAATACAATTTATAACATGAATTCGTCTGTAGTTCTGACATTCACGCCTGTTTCAAATGGTTCAAATGGCTCTGAGCACTATGGGACTTAACTTCTGAGGTCATCAGTCCCCTAGAACTTAGAACTACTTAAACCTAACGAACCTAAGGACATCACACACATCCATGCCCGAGGCAGGATTCGAACCTGCGATCGTAGCGGTCACGCGGTTCCAGACTGTAGCACCTAGAACCGCTCGGCCACCCCGGCCGGCCATGCCTGTTTCCTCTCTTATAAAATGTGCATATGTGGGCTATATTCGATTTTTCAGGTACATAACCACTTTGCAAGTGCATATTTGTAAAATATAACTTTTGCAATATTTGATTGATATTTGACTTTGTCACATCCCGGAGCGAGAGGTAACGTAGAAATATATAGTCGTATCCTAATATATATAAAACTAGGCGCGCTCAGTAATTGTGAAAAAAGCTTGTTTGAAGTGGGTCTCTCACCTTTCATCAACGCGGTGCTCTTTTAAACTCTGTTCTTTTATCTCTCACCTCCCCAATGAGACGCTTGTTTGTAACAATTATTTCACAAGAATAGCTCCGAAATGTCGCATCTAACTTCCACGCGTTTACTTATCCGTACATGCAATGACTCGACACAACTGAGGAGTAATATCTGTTCCATCTGCTGACATGCATTAATGATACGCTGAACCATGTTATCCCGAGGTTATTATAAACTTCACTTATCAAGTAATCCCACAACCAAAAGTCTTGCTGACCAAGACACTGAATGGCCTCTTCCGATTCAGTGACGATTGCACACGCGATCTAATACTTCCCGTGCTGCTCAAGAATAATGTGATGTATAATCATCATGGGAACCACAATGTTTGTCAGAAGCCCAAGGGAAGGTCTGAAAACAATACTGGACGATATTTCTCCAAAAATTTGTGATATATATCGCCACTTGTGGTGCCCTCGTTAAGGAATGGACCAATGAGTCTGTCGCCAATTATTCGACATCAGACATTATCTCACGTACGCTGGTGTTCAGCCTGACGTAACTAGTCTGGGTGTTCCATATTCCAACTATACATGTAGCTACTATTAATCATGCCGTGGCTCGAGTAGGTCGAATCTTCAGAGAACAATACTCAAGCAGAGAAATGGGGGTCTCTTTGTGTTTCCTTAAGAAACGCTACCAAAACGTTACTCGGGTCTGGAAGGCATTGGCATGAACTTCCTGATAAGAGGGAAATATGAAACGAATGATATTTTCAACGATTCAGAATTCGGCAAACGGTTGCCTGAGTAATTTCAGAATCAGGACTTAAATGCCGTGTGCTAATGTGAGAGCTATGATTTACTGCAGCTATTATCGAAATTTCGTTACTGTCTCCAACCACTGTTCTTCAACAGTTCCTTCCGTGAAGATCGAATAAACGGACAAAAAAGAAGCACGGGAATGCACCGTTTTGGAAACGTTGAACACAAAGGGTGACAATATAACCGACGTTCCTACCACTTTCTTCGCAAATATAAACAATTTCAACTTTCTCTTCTATCGGAACAGCCTGCTTCCTAATTAATAACGCAGTATGATGGAAGGTATTGCAGAAAGGACGACGTTCACGAAATGATATCAAGTCCAATAATGAATGAACAGCTACACAGAGAAAACTGCAAAAACTGAGTCATTTGCCAATTACGTCCGTTTTTATGTTCTTGATTCAAGGTATTTTCTAGAGACAATACGTTTCGGAACTCAGTTGCGTTATTTGTCTATTGCAGCGCCATCTATATGCAATAACAAAATTGTTACAGAAAAAAGTCACGTATTTTTTTCGTAGAATCCGATTCTACAGTGAAAATGGAATGTTTCTGTGTAAGGCGTGGCGGTGGGGATCTACAATGGTATCACCGGATAGAACTTTTAAAATTGTTGAACACATATGTTTCCATTTCTGAATTCGACGCCTAGTTTTTGAGGTAGTTTGTTGTATCAGGATATAAAACTCACACCGTATATCATTTTGCACAATGTCTGTTCTATAGCTTTATGGATTATGTATTAGCTGGTTAGTTAACTGGTAATTTACATGTTCCCGGACTATATTCGCTTTCTCGCGGTATTATGTGAAACCAGTGAGTTAATATGCCACTGTAATACAATTCCTTAATGGTAAAACTTCCTGATCATTTATGTAACTGCCTTCCACAGGAGGGCGGTACAGGTTGCTTGCTTAGTACAACCCTGTGGCCTTAAATAACGAACGTGTGAGGTCATCCACATGAGTGCTAAAAGAAATCTTTAAACTTCGGTTACACAATAAATCAGTCAAATCTAAAGGCCGTAAATTCAGCTGCCGTAAATTGGATTAAATACCTAGCAATTACAATTACGAACAACACACAGAAAATATTGTGGTGAAGGCTAACCAAAGACTGTGTTTTATTGGCAGGACGCTTAGAAAGTGTAACAGATGTACTAATTAGACTGTCTACAGTACGCTTGTCCGTCCTCTTTTACAATACTGCTGCGCGGTGTGGGATCCTTGCCAGATAGGATTGTCAGAGTAAATCGAAAAAGTTCAATGAAGGGCAGCACGTTTTGTATTGTCGCGAAATAGGGGAGAGAGTGTCTCTGAAATAATGTAGGATTTGGGATGGACATCATTAAAACAAAGGCGCTTCTCATCACGGCGAAACCTTCTCACGAAATTCCTATCATCAACTTTCTCCTCCGAATGCGAAAATATTTTTTTGGCACCGCGCTACATAGGGAGAAATGATCAACACTATAAAATAAGGGAAATTAGAGCTCATACGGAAAGATGAAGGTGTTCGTTATTTCCGCGCCCTATACGAGATTAGAATAACAGAGAATTGTGAAGATGGTTTGATGAACCCTCTGCACCCTATGCAAGGCACTTAAATGTGATTTGCAGAGTATTCATGTAGGTGTAAATGTATATGCAGAAAACGTAATTATTGTTTCTAATGAATTCTTCAGCCACATTCCGTAATTGTATTAAATTTTTCAGTGAAACTTAACTTACAGTAAAACTTAACTTTTCACAACAAATATCATATTTACATTTTTAGGTTCAAGACCTTTCTTACACATCAGCAGGTCTTTAAAAAGTATGTTGTGAATAAAAGTCAACTAAAATTAACTAAATTTGAGATTTATTTATTTTTGTGCCATGACCATAACGTATTGCACTTGGGTTATGTGTTATTTGTTGGTATTACTAAGGCTATTCTAAAAGATATTTTAGTGTTCTGAACCCTACTTACACATCAGAGTGTTGTCAATACATGCCCAAGACAGTTAATAAAATTTTATTTTATTTATGTTTTGTTGCTGGGTATAATGCCCCTCCACATCCTCCCACTTGTGAGTACACATTATGGAAAATACACTGGCATTGCTGGGGTTAATGTTTCAGTGAAGGAGTAGTAAGTATACTATTTGGGTGAACAAAACTTTGTTCATTATAATTCATGACAGAAAGTGTTTCACTGTGGTAACTTACAGCACTGCATACAGAAGTTTTTCATCCATTCATTACCCTATTAATCATCATACTAAGGAATTAAAACTTTAGTGATTTTGAACTTTGACATAAATAGCCCCTACGCACAAGATTTACTTCAAACATAATGAATGACGTCAACAATACAAGCATAAATATTGTTGTGTGTAACCTATCTTCACCAATTAGTTCTATAGTTATTCATCTGCTGTAGCGCTAGGGACTATATCTTTTATAATATTAATAGTATATCACTGAAATAGGAATATGAACAACCACACGACTAGCTAAACAATCGAAACCAAGCTTTACTTGCGGTTCCTTTAATTAAGTCATGATAACACATTTTCACGAACTGCTAATCTCATATTTAGATATAATTCTTCATATTTCAGGGCGAATTACTTGATCAATAAAACTGCGCGATTTCAGCTATAACCAAACCGTAATAAAAGTTTCTCGGGCTTCCAGACGTGTCAAGTGGTTTAAAATGCACGAGCTTTCGGCCGAGTACTCCTCGGCCACTGTCAAGTGGTGACTGTCGTCTGGTTGCTGCTGCCATCCTTATGTAGACGCGCTGCCTTCCGTGACCTGACTGGTACCCGCTCCGGCACCATATACGGTAATGTTTGTGTTGTGCGACCGCCGCGCCCCCTTCAACCTTCCGATGGCCGGGTCCCACGCTGTGCTTAGCTGCAGGCTGCCGTCTTTATTGAGCGTGTTGTCTCAAATTTTTATTTCGGCCGCTTCCTTTACTATACTAGCCCTAAAACTGTTAGTCCGTGTGATAATAGATGTCTCGTCGAATGCAATACGACGACCGTTTCCTAGTGCATGCTCTGCTAACGCTGATTTCTCTGGGTACCGTTGACGAAAACATATCTCGTGTTCTACACAGCGTTGTTCAATGGTACGCACAGTCTGTCCGATATAGAACTGTCCACACCCACATGGTATTTTATATACTTCTGGCCTTTTGAGGCTTACGTCGTTCTCCTCAGGCCTCTAAGAGTTGTCGAATTTTTGCTGGAGCCCTGAAGAACGAATCGATTTTATGCCTCTTTAGGAGTCGGCTCATCTTTCCTGTTATTGAGCCACAGAACGGAAAGAACGCAACATTCTTTGAGTCCTCCTCGGAGTCTTTCTGCTTACGTATTTTCGGAAAGATAGCTCGCGGAATATGGCGGTTGCTGTAGCCGTTTTCCTTGAATACTTTCCGCAAGTAGCTCAGTTCCTTCGGCAAGTTTTCAGAATCTGAGACGGCATCGGCTCGATGCACTAAGGTCCTCAGAACAGAGGATTTTTGCGACGGATTACGGTATCTGTTAGCGTGCAGATATCGATCTGTGTGGATGGGTTTCCGGTAAAATCTGTGGCTGAGACACCCATTTGCCTTGCGGCGGACGAGGACATGAAGAAGCAGTAAGGCAACGACTGTCTCTATCTCTTTGAACTTGATGTAATGGACGTTGTTGATGTAGTCCAAGAAGTCTCCCAGCTGTTCACGACCATGAGACCGGACAACGAACATGTCGTCGGCGTAACGATAAAAGCAACTAGGTTTTCAGGAGCCGTGTCCAGGGCGATGTTTTCGAAGTACTCCATGAACAGATTGGCTACAAGTGGAGCTAATGGGCTTTCCATCGCAACACCATCTGTCTCGTTGAAATATTCTCCATCATACGATGACGTCAGGGTATACTTAAATAAATCCACAACACTGTCGTCAAACGACTGGGAGAGCAGATCTATAGAGTCTTTAATGGGAACGCGCGTGAACAATGACACTACATAATAATACCATAATATCCCTTTCTCCAACACGCAGGCATTTAAATGGACTGATAAAGTCGGCTGTATTCCTGATGTGTTGCACACAGTGACCAAAGTGTGGTGTAAGAAGGTTGGCCAGATGTTTCACGAGTCTTTAAGTCGGTGATGGAATAGTGCTCACGATGGGGCCTTTGGAAGGCCATACTATGTAGACTGTCGAGTCGACCGAGGGAGGAGATTTTTGGTAACATTCTCTTCCAGCGAAGACCTTTTGAGAAACTCAGACGTCTTCCTCATTATTCTTGAAATTGGATCCTTTGACAGTTTTTGATGTCTCCTCCTCCAGCATCTACCGAATCTTTGCGTTATAGTTGGCTCGTTCCATAAGCGCCGTGAAACTATGCACTCCTATATAGCCAAACCGTGTTTTCAGTTACTATTTCGGCCGTAAACCGATCAGCAAAGTTTGGAGCGAATAATAAGGAGTGATGATAGAGAGGGGCAGTAGGGTAGCTCACTGCCGCCTGTGTGGGACTTTGAGTATGCCTGCGCATTTGGGTTAATCGCATCTTTGAGGCCGGCTCTGAAGGAAGACATGACTTATAAACGAAATATTAGCAGGAGTCTCGGTCTGCCTGTGACTGAATTGCAGTTTTACAAGTGCGATTTGTTGTTTCCCATAACGTTTTGGTTAAAGTACTTCGTAGTAAATACCTATCCGATTTATTGGGGACACGTAATTACGGTGCAAATGACTAAGCAGAACGAAGTGCGAGTGTTACAGTAACAGGAATGTAAAATTTAATTTCAATGAGTGCATCTCTGGTAACAAATACATGCGGAAATCTGTAACATATAATTCCAAATTCTAATTCTTTACTGGAACAAAGCTGTTCCATACCCTCAGGAAGGGACTAGCCTCACTCAGAACGTTCGCAAGAAACACGTCCGCCTCTTCATCGAGCTATTGGTGGAGGTTGCAGGATGGGTTTTTGTTCAGGACGGAACAAGAGCCGGGCTGAGCTAATTAGGGCAGCACGGCATGGGTTGGCCGCCTGGCCCGGGGCGCTGGCTAATTTGCGTCACGTGTTCCATTTTACCCCATCAGGGCCGGCGTCCTCACGGAGACGAGCGACGGGCGAAGGGGTTAGGAAGGCCGAAACCCAGCGGGTGGAGAGTGGCGCTGTAGTGCGGGACAGCCTACTTGCAGGGGCGTACGTCTCCGATAACAAGCCCACTGCAGGAGGCACTTGCCAGGCAGCAAATTCTATCGCCCGCTCACGGTTATAAGAAATGTCTTGTTGTGCGCCAAAATCTGAAAAGCATACATTTGAGCTTTTATATCACTTGCTTTACTGTTTCATAATATTACTCAGTCCATTAAACATCTATGTTTATACTCTCAGATATCTACGTAGTATGTTCTCCTAATCACTCCGAAATGAGTAGCAGGTGTGTGTGTGTGTGTGAGTGTGTGTGTGTGTGTGTGTGTGAAGGTGCGTGCACACAAAGAAGGCATGAGTTGAAAGACTATCTCACGATTAGTAGTCTAGTAAGTCGTGCATGTAACTGATGACGAGTCAGGTAGTCTTGTGGCCCACGGTTCACAACCCTATATTTTAATATTGCTCATCTATTAACTAACAGCCGAAGCCAATAACTTCAACTAACATTAAGAGCTTGTTAAGAGTAATTTCCCTGATCAATAACAGAAAGTGGCCGAGCGGTTCTAGGCGATTCAGTCCGGAAACGCGCGACTGCTAGGTCGCTGGTTCGAATCCTGCCTCGGGGATGGATGTGTGTGATGTTCTTACGTTAGTTAGGTTTAAGTAGTTGTAAGTTATAGGGGACTGATGACTTCAGATGTTAAGTCCCATAGTGCTCAGAGCCATTTGAACCAATAACAAATAAAAATACTTACAAAGACAGTAATATTTTAAGTATTCCTTAATTTTAATTGACGTCGGTAATTTCCGACGTGAGATAATTGATAGTTTACCTGAAGGGCAAAGGAATAAAGTAACTTGGCCACTGCAGCTACAGGGGACGTTAGAAGGCGAATATTTTATTGTCTGTCTTCCAGTACTTACAACATACGGACGTACGCAAAATATGACACAAATTTTTACACGAAAGTGAGTTGAACGAGTGAATGCACATCACAGAGATAGTCATCTTAAAATGTGGTTTTAGGCCTATTTGTATAAAGGGTCATTAAATTAACAATGGATATTGTAATACAGTAGAATGAGTAGAAGAAAGACATTCTAAATATTTATGATTGTGTTCCATGTGTTTCATATTGCACAATGCGTGTTAATGAACCTACAATTGCCGTTATCAATCAATTAAACATCTGCTCAAACAAAGACTGCAGCAACACTTCGTCACGCAGTTACAGTGGCATGGCTTTGGGGTCGCTGGTTGTGGCAGCAATTTTAAACCGAACAGTAGAAACGAAATGTTTCGAATGCTGAAGACTTCCAATGATCATCATTTGGGGGATAGCGGCCAACCTATCGCGCCCTTACTATGGACAGCGTATTGGATTTCCATGACATACTAATTTATGTAGGTTGCCAACTAGTAATAAGATCGGTACATATGCGACCCGAGATACCTACCACAAGTCAGTATTAGGGCTTGAACAAAACCTGTTGACCACCTGGAGGAAGATCCATATGATTTCCGAAAAGAAAATGATACAAGAGAAGCAATGCTGCCATTGACCATTGAAATTAACCTCTTACGAAAGAACAATCAGGATACCTTCCCACATTTTTTAGAGCTAGATAAGTCCTTCGACTATTTAAGGTGGACCAAGGTGTTTACAATATTCAGAGGATTAACACTTAACTACAAGGACAGTGTATTAATCCATAACCGCTACCAAATCGAAGCAGGAGTTTTAAAAGTTTTTCAATAAAGTTCTTGCTAAGAATGGTGTAAATCTGAGTTGTAGTTTACAACACTCGTTCGACTAGTGCTTGAAGAAGCAATGAAGAAATTGAAAGATAACTTCACATGTGAAATAAAAATTAAGGAGAACATGTGAGCCGGCCGGAGTGGCCGAACGGTTCTAGCAGCTACCGTCTGGAACCGTGCGACCTCTACGGTCACAGGTTCGAATCCTGCCTCGGGCATGGATGTGTGTGATGTCCTTAGGTTAGTTAGGTTTAAGTAGTTCTAAGTTCTAGGTGACTGATGACCTCAGAAGTTAAGTTCCATAGTGCTCAGAGCCAGCCAGAAGATGTGATCTTTATGTCTCACTGCGGGCCATGATTTATTGTATCGCATTTAACCGCATACGCTGGTGTAGCTATGCAAATCGGTATAAAAGGTAGGCTACCCACTCCGAGAGTGTGGGAAAGCGATAAGAATAGGGTGAGTTATCCCTGAGCGTCGACAGATAGTATAGTGAATGTCATATCAGATATTTCACAAATTCAAAAACAAAAATTCAATGTTTAAAATGTTAAGAGACCAATCGGAAAGTGATTAAGACCTTACCCACTCCCATCCCTATACAACTAAAACTAAAAACATGATCTAAACAGATTAGTAAAGGAATGTATATAATATTACAAATGACTGGCGGACGTAACCGACCAATCACACTTGCACGGGCATGTGCGCAACAGTTAGGATAGCCCAGCTGGGAGTGTAAGACTTGTCTTCACAGAGGCAATATATGTGCACTAAGTGTGACTATTTTGTTTAATTAAAAGTGTGTAAATTTTAGCTTTGCCTAAGGAAACGTTTGTGCTCAGTCTAATTTTGGCATCCAGACTGTGAACACGTATAGACCAAGAGTGCCACGTTTCAGTTAAGAAAACCACTTAAGGTTTGATTCTGAATGTTGCGACGATTTGGAATGAAGAAACATGGAAACAGATAAAGTGCATTGCTATGTGATTATTATGGTGCTCGAAGGGTCTAACAAGCTTCCACGTTGTTACTGTGATTAATGAGTTCGAACTAGATCTCATATTGGGTTGACTATGACTATTCATTTTCCTCATTTGTATTAATAAATGAGGTGACATCCCTTGTGTCAACACTTTATTGTGGCATTGTAGCAATATCCCTGAAAGCTATTCCAGAATCGACTGTCTTTAAAGCACATGTTACTCGCCGAGCCTACGGAGAAGAGATTCAATGAGGTCATTGAGACACCTTCAGAAATGATGAGGGAAACAAGGCTCCATTTCACAATCAAGAAATAATCAAGTGTAATCTGCTTCGCAGTTCATTCAGCGTAGCCCTCCACATGCAACCGATCGCGAACTACAATTTGAGCGGTTAGTGTGTTCGATGTAGTAACGTGTCACGGCAGGAAAGTCTTCTGATTTTAAAGGTTCGTTTAAATCTGACAGTTATTGCATGATATTTATGCCAGGCAGAAGCCGTATCTCACGTAAACAATGAAGAATTTATGTCAGAGGTACATATTTCTACCACGAGTGATGTGTGTCCACAAGTCTGTACCAACACACGTCACCGTTATTAATTTTCAAGTTAAAACTCGTCCGAAAGAACTGTGGAACATTATACACAAAAGTTATAAAGACAGGGCGAAGAAACATAATACCTCAACAAAAACACCAGAAGAATTTAGAAGAAATTCAAAGAAAAATTCCTAACTACATAAATTAATTTAAAAGCGTATGTAAAAAAACGCAGGAAGCCAAATTCCGGCCAGGGTAATGCAGAATTGTATGTAACAAAGCGGCGGTACTATAATTTGCTGTTACTCCTGCTAGGTGGCTAAGTGCCTAAGATTCATCTGTAAACGTGTAAGTTTATATTTGAAATAATATACTTTTAATAAGCGTTTTTTGAAATGAAATGGTATTTTATACAGTAGTGTTGCTACTTACTTACTTGATGCTAAAGTCGCAAGGTAACAACGAATCGTTCTGTTACTCTAACAGCTTTTCTGAAATTGGTTTCTTGCTTTGATATAAGCGAACCAGTTTTACAATCATGATTTTTCGAAATCAGCTTGTTTTCCTTCTAGAATATTTGAACACGGCCCTCAGGCATTTATTGACACAGTGCCGAAATTTTCACGTCAGAAGATCCAGTATTTTGTAACATCTGTAGAATAACTACCCTGCCATCGACTTTGCGTTTCTATGCTTTCAACGCGGGAAGAAGAATGAAATAGATATACGATACAGGAAACACTTTCATGTATCGTGCTATAACTATCAGATGTAGACGTACCCAAGCAGGCCATACATTACTTACAAACTGTAGCATTCCGGGAACTTTCTCATACGTATCCATGACTGGTTTCTGCCAGTATCTAAACTGTCAAAGCGATTTTCTGTCCCACACTCAAGATACATTTCAGGAGAGAAGTGTAAGATGTAAACTCACCGTAAGAGCAGAAACGCTGCAAAGACTTGCTTGGAAACAACATCGCAGGCGACCGAGTAGTGGAAGAATAGAAAGAATTCTCCTGGCAAAGTAAAATTACAAAGAATTGCGTATGCAATGAAGATATCAGCAAACTGGTGCAGGAAGAGAAACATTTCTTCAATAAAAGAGCTGAACTGATGTAACGTATTCTTGTTGAGGGAGCTACTCGTGAAAGCCGCGCGGGATTCGCCGAGCGGTCTGGGACGCTGCAGTCGTGGACTGTGCGGCAGATCCCAGCGGAGGTTCGAGTCCTCCCCCGGGCATGGGTGTGTGTGTTTGTCCTTAGGATAATTTAGTTTAAGTAGTGTGTAAGCTTAGGGACTGATGACCTTAGTAGTTAAGTCCCATTGGCCGGCCGGAGTGGCCGTACGGTTCTAGGCGCTACATTCTGGAACCGAGCGACCGCTACGGTCGCAGGTTCGAATCCTGCCTCGGCCATGGATGTGTGTGATGTCCTTAGGTTAGTTAGGTTTAATTAGTTCTTATTTCTAGGCGACTGATGACCTCAGAAGTTAAGTCGCATAGTGCTCAGAGCCATTTTGAGTTAAGTCCCATAAGATTTCACACACATTTGAAAATTTTTTTGTTCGTGAAAATGTACGTCTGGAGCACGGCAAGAGAGTAAAATGTGAGCTATCTAAAACTCAGAAAGAAGAAACTGCAATCGTTTGGAATGTGGTATGATGGAAGAATGTTAAATTATAGGTGCACGCAGAAAGTACGAAATGAAGAGATACTAGAAAGTATAGGCGACGGAGGGACGTGAAAGACGCGTAGCAGAAGATTTACGTATCAGCACACAGAGTTTCAGCATACTTCTAGACGACTGCTGCTTACAACATAGTGACATTCTGAATTACAACTGTTCGTGCTAGAATCGCTTGGATTCCGAGATCAAACAATTGAAGAAGTATGTTTATGAATTATAGAGCGCAGCAATCAGTCGTCCTTTTTTGTAGGTTTTATTTGGCAAATCCAGATTTCAGGTAGTGCCTAGCCATAATAAATGCACTATTTTCTAGTCTCGATACATGTCAGTTGCCTGTTGTTAGGGCGTCAGCCACAGTTCTTTGAATACTACCGTATACAGTACAGGGAACTGACATGTATCGAGACTAGAAAATAGTGCATTGATAATGGCTAGGCACTAGCGGAAATCTGGATTTGGCAAATAAAACCTACAAAAAAGGACGACTGATTGCTGCGCTCCATAATTTATAAATAATATTACAGTCGCTTAATGCACCAACTTTCCTAATAGAAGGTTACCTGATGAAAAAGTATGTATTCCAAAAGAAAAGCTGTGGTGCCCTGATATAAAGTGAACGCTCCCCAAGCAACGAAATCGTGAACATATTGATCAGATACGTGGTGATTTACTTATTGTGTGACTTCTTTTCTACCTTACTACCCCCAGCAAACTGAGCAAAGTCCTGCGTAGACTCATGAATTATTTTTCGACCATCTAAGGAGTGAAGCCGGCCGGAGTGGCCGAGGGGTTTTAGGAGGTACAGTCTGGAACCGCGCGACCGCTACGGTCGCATGTTCGAATCCTGCATCGGGCATGGATGTGTGTGATGTCCTTAGGTTAGTTAGGTTTAAGTAGTTCTGAGTTGTAGGGGACTGATGACCTCAGCAGTTAAGTACCATAGTGCTCAGAGCCATTTGAACCAACCTAAGGAGCTAAAGTCTATGTACACGGCTACGGGCAGTCTCGATCTTAGGGTCTACAGAATTCAGAAGATGTGTTGGGATTTCAGATGCAACTACAAAATATGTGAAGCTTAAGGACTAAAGTGACTTTCACACGATGTGTCACTGCCAAGTATCACAGCTCTATGAAGCCTAAATCATACTTATAAAGAACTAGCACACTATACTACGGAAGGTAACTGAAAGAAATCCCCAGTGAGGCTGTCGGAAATATCGCTCTTATTCAAAGACAATAATTTCACTGATATCATTGCCATTACTGATATTCCCCTAGACATTAAAAAGGGCATGACATGGTTCGTAATAGGGCGTGTGATCACCACAGAGGCAAATGCTTGCTCTGTAATGTACTCCCAAGCTAACCGTGGGGTAAAAAGAGTTCTTATGGTACGGCGTTCCATTGCTCCACCAGCGCGGATGATAACTGCGTGTGGACGAGCTGCAGTACATTTTCCCAATGAATCCCATGAGTCCTCGGCGGAATTTAAGATGAAAGAGTGGGAGGCTCGTCCATTCGTTGATCAACCTCTCATTCCAAAAACTCCTCCAACTTCAGTGTTCGAAGCGGTCGCGCATTGTCATCCACACAAAAGAAGTGCCGGCCGAATGCATCTATGAGAAGATGCACATGGGAAAGGAATGTAGTTCACAACACGTTGACCGGTAAGAGCATCGTGTTCAAAGATTTTATTTGCCATTCACCAATATGCCTCCCAAGACCATAACACCTGGACCACAAGAACTATCATGTTCGTCAACGCTGGACGCATCGTCATATGGCGAGAGGTGGCCCTGTATTTCTGTTCATGGAACTGTATTAAGAAACACGTCCCACCTTTTCTAATATCGAGGAGAACATAATGAACTGCGGTGACTTCAGAGTAATTATTTTCATTGAATAAAAGTGTCATTTCGGTTCGTCTTATTCCGTAATTATTTCATTTATCTTCTGTATTATAGTGTAATAGTTTTTTCCTTGGTGTAGGATTCATCAAGGTATGTGACTCGACAGTAACGTCGTGCGAAGGTTACTTTAGTCCTTGAGTTTTGAGCAACAGTCTGTAGTGATGAGTCTGTACGCGCCATGTCTAACCGCCGTGCAGAGCACGAACGGTACAAGGAAATTCTAGAACTTACAAAATCACCGCTCCACAAAAAAATACAGAATTACGGTTATTTTTTGAAACGAAAATCCTATCCTATGTTTCCATATACTGAGATTCTGTTATTAAACAGGCAATAGAAATTTGAATTTGCGAGAAAAGCTTAAACCAGGATATTGGTTATAATCCTTACTAGTACGTGGAACGGAGCTCTCGAGGCTGAGGAGATCCAGAGAAATTCCCAAATTGTTTACTTTTGTATGAGATCGGTGGTGACAACAGAGCAGAAATTGTCAGAATTTCTGGCAGCAAGATGAAACGACGTCCTACACATACGAATCCCAAGATGTCTATGGGCTATAAAAAGACACCACAACAGCAACTGTGACGGTTAGTTACTCCTCACAAAGTCGACAGACATGACTGTTAGAGGCTAGAGTTCTTACAATTTAAACTGCAAGAAATCCGAGAATGTCTTGCATAAGGCTGTAGTACCCAAAAAATTCGCTTCATAGTTTGCAACAGATTTGCTGTTAGAATCTCGTTAATTTTAATAGAGAGAGCAGCCAAGTTTGAGTGTACATTTGTTTTGCATAGCGGGCTAAAGCTACTACTCTAACAAATATTTTATACAGTTGTTTGTGACGTACAACCTTTTAAATAGGATGCAGTCGATTTTTCCTTCGCTAAAGCTGCTTCTGAATATCAAAGACTTTAACAACCGACTTTGTTATTGATATGAAAAATTTTTCTTCCTTTCGAAACCGCTTTCCACTTTTAATTATTTTCTTAAACTTCTTGTGAGTCGATCCATGGTTCAGAGGTAACTACTCTATCAACAGAAACGAATCTAGAAGTTCTATGGAGGAAACACTTCAGGAAGAAAAATTCCCAAGTTCTGTATCAAGCTTAAAAATCATGTACAGAAGTGGATACGTCCACTATACTTTAGAACAGGCGTTTAATTAGGTTGAATTTGGTGCTTCGAAGCCCAGAAATATTTGCCTCCACTTCTGCATGAGTGACGTGTTATCACTTTCAGAATATGCAATAATATTTAACGATTTAGAATTAGAAATAAAACTAATATTTATCATGCTATTCTGAATATCAGAATTCCAGAATGATCAAAATGTGTTTTTAAATAAATTGATCTTAATTCTTCAGCAGCCGAGCGGGTTCATGTAACACTGATTTAGATAGAGTTATTTATTGAAAAGAGGTTTGTGTAACATTTTAAAGATACATTTTTACTCTCGTAAGTGCGTGTAATGAAAAATAGGAGAGTGACATAACATTGTAGAACTTTCAACATCGGCGGGTCAGGTTTGTAAGTGAGCGACCGTTTGTAGCTGCAGTTTATGGCGGGTCATGGCCCATCGAACATGGGCTGGTGTCAGGTGGAGAGTACACCATTAACTTAAGTAGTGATTTTGACTTTGTACATATGTACTATGTGTGTTTTCCTTTTCTATTTTCGTTTATAAATGTATAGCTATGGTGTTCTTTTAATCATTGACAAAGGTCTTCTTAGGCACTTGTGGGTTTTGTTGTTGTTCTGAAGAAGGTGTAGTTATCTACACCGAACCCTGGGTTAACACTTAACAATAGGTGCTTTTTTTCGCAATCGAGGCGGGTTTTTAGTTTTTTAATGCATAACATTGTGTCTGATTCATTGTGCTCAATTTTTTGAAATTGGCTTTCTGTAACATTTACTTACATACTCTCTGAGGTCTTAATACAATACCGCGTGTGTGACGATTATAAATATTAATAAAAATATTCCTCAATATATTTTCTTGTAAACAATCAACAAACTTATTAAGGAATTTTTTCTTTGAATTGCTTCATAAATTCAGCTCAGGAACTCTGCAGGATTTGACGTTAAGAGACGGCTTAAATTTTCGCCAATTGAGGCACTAATATCGCTTCAGCTATCAGACGGTGATCCTCACAGCGGCGAGTGTCGTGAGTGTACATGTGAGACTTTGACGTAACTCAAGTACGAATCGTTGGCCGGCGAGCCGTAGCATGCAGCGAGCTGTTCCCCGTGTCTCCACGGTGCAGCTGTGTATACAGCTTGCTGGCAACGGAACTGCACGACCGACTTACCTCCAGCTGAGAGTGCTCGTGCGTTGCATCGCTGAAACATCGAGCGCCATCGCAGCCCGCCCCATCCATACCGGCAGAGTGCACTTCCCACGGGTCTGCACGTCCGCTCACTCGACACGGAGACTTTTGGTGCGGTTCCTCCGAATACTGACGCCCACAGACGGACGACTTTCCGTAAGACCGCCTTCGTATCACGCTTTTGCCTCGGTGTCACCTCATCGAGAAAAGTAAACACATAAGTAATGTGATGCTAAGCTCAATTGATGCAGTCTCGTTAGGTGTCAGCGTCAATTTGAATTCACCGTTCTTGAACCGTCAAAGATCGATAGTAAGCAGCTGATCATTATAGAGCGCAAAGATAAAATGCAAAGTATAGGGTTCTGACAACGGTAAAAAGAGACGTTTTCCCTCCCTCTACTTGCGATGGGAACAAGAGTGAGAACACCCAGCAATGGTGCATCGTGTCCTCCGCCACACGCTGTACAGCGGCTGGTGGAATATACAGTGCGTTTGAAAGAATTTGTGTCAAACGTTTAGGTGGAGACAGACCATGTCATGAGGAACAACTTTTGTCAGAGGCTAAATGTAAGCTGACACTCCTGTAGAAGTCCCTCAGTATTCGTTGGTCGTGGGGCGACGACATTTCACCAAACTTGCAGGATCTACTAACTAGGTGTACTGCATACTACCTACTCCATCAAATTAATAGAGTGATTTTCAACAAGCATATCTTAAGAATGAAAGTCTCTAAGGGAGGAAATATTTTAGAAGTAAATGAGAATCTTTAACTGTAACGGTGAGCCGTTCCGCCTCTTAGGACCATACCAATGCAAACGGACGCGTAGCGTCGCCGGGAACATCACCGAACAATTTGTCACTAACAAACATGTTTCCCCATCACATGACTTATCATCTCTTCACATTAAAATCAAAGCCTTTTAAACACACTGTATAAGGGTATGTCCAACGAACACCGACAACATTTACTATGTTATGCGTTATGACAGGTAGATAAGTTTTCAAGAGGTATTTCTGTACGAAGATTAGGTATTAGAGCACTTCCACTAGGGAAGAAATTTTAGTGTTAGTGTGAATGTGCTCTGCATTTGTATTGTGAAGTATCGAAATCATTAATGTAACATCTAACGTCTAACCAATCTACTCTCTGTTGTATTCAACAAATGCACTTGGCTTCAAAATCCGCAGCTCTAGGTTTAGTGGCTAGTGTTGCTGCCTCTGGATCACGGGGCCTGGGTTCGATTCCTGGCCGGGTTTGCGATTTTCTCCGCTCGGGGACTGTGTGTTTGTATTGTCCTCATCATTTCATCATCATTCATTAAAGTGGCGAGATTGGGCTGAGTAAAGGTTGGGAATTTGTACGGGCTCTGATAACCACGCCCCACAAACCAATCATCATCACCATCATCATATTCATTGGCTTTAAATATATAAACATGATTAGAAGAGAACCCTGTACCACCGATAGAACTTGGGGTTATGAGGTGGCTTAGTCGCACGTGGTACTTGCGGCCTCCTCACAGTGCCAAATAGGTTGTGGCAACAGCTTTGGCGAAAGTAGATGGCAACAAAGTTTAGCAACTATCTACAATGACTTATTGAAAGAATTTTTCTTATAATTTACTATAGAATGAGGATTAAGCATGGTTAAGTAACTCAGGGTTCACTTTCACTGATCTCTCTTTAAAACCCAGCGTAGTTCCAGATCCAGTAAATGCTAACATCACTTTCATAATGTTCAGTTGGCTCTTCTTGCCATTGACTGCAGATGAGTCCTGGGACATTCGCTGAGTCCTGTCCTCAGTAATAACAAAGTAGCTAACTGCTAATTGGAGCTGTGTGTCAGCTTAAATTCACATTTGGTGGATGGCTGTCCACTTGGGAACTATTTGTGTAACGTCTGGCAGATGCATAACGAAGACCTTATTGGTGCGCTTGCTTTTGGAGCTTAACATTACTACGCTGTGACTGAGTCATAGGCAGCTTCGCCGTCTTCTATGTAGCCTGTGACCCGGACCCTCTGGAGGGCCCAGCACTGTCCAGCTATGTAAGAACTTGAAAAATAAATAAACTATAATAAAATATTTCTTTGCGATTTATATGAGAAGACGGGCATTTTGGCTGAGTTTCGATGAAGGAAATTGCCTCTATTACCTTGGGCATTAGTGTGACGAATAGGAAACACTAAGGAACTTGCTTTATGAAGACTTGTCATTTATTTCTACCCACCCATTAGCATTCTTCCACACGTCGTCCCTTGTTTGTCAATTGCCATCGGAAAATTTCCCTTTTAAATGTGGAGAAGGCCTCATTTCTGTTTCCTCTCCTGGAATATTATTTAAGTGTGTGAGACCAATACCAAATAAGTTTGCCGGCCGGGGTGGCCGAGCGGTTCTAGGCGCTACAGTCTGGAACCGCGCGACCGCTACGGTCGCAGGTTCGAATCCTGCCTCGGGCATGGGTGTGTGTGATGTCCTTAGGTTAGTTAGGTTTAAGTAGTTCTAAGTTCTAGGGGACTGATGACCTCAGAAGTTAAGTCCCATAGTGCTCAGAGCCATTTGAACCATTTGAACCAAATAAGTTTAACATACACAAAAATTAGCTGTACGAGTAGTCAGAGGTTTGTTTGACCAGTTGGAGGAGATCCTGATATTAGTCAGAGGTTTGTTTGAGCAGTTGGAGGAGATCCTGCTATGTTGACAGTCATGAAGACAGATGCCAGCTATCCTTAGTAAATCCGAAGGAACGCCGTGAAGTGAGGACCACGGCAACCACTTATATAAAGCGATTCAGCTGCAAATACAGGTGGTTTTTATACACCCCGCAACGCCTTCAAATACCATGCAAAAAATGTTCATTTCTCTCGCTCGCTACATGCAAACTACTAGTCCTGGACAAAAAATGAACTTGATATTTTTGTAGGAAAATTTATGTAGTTAAATTTTGTAATGGAATGTGTTATCGCTAGAGGCCATAGGTTTCGAATTATTCAAGAAAATTTCAAAATTGACCTCCACACAAGTTCTTCTTGAATAACTCGTAAACTGTGACCGCCACCGAAAAGATAAACCAGTACAATGCAAAGTACATTAAATTTCCTACAAAAAGGTTCTGTTCATTTGTTCTGTAGGACTAATAGTTAGCACATAGCGAGCAACAGAATATGAAAATCTTGCGTATGGTATTTCAAGTCGGTGCGGGCTGCATAAAACTCAGCGTTGGGGAAAGCTGACTCACCCTGTATATCACCTCTTAGGGATTGCGAAAGCAAGACAAGACTAATTACAGCTCCCACAGAGACAATTAAGCAATCATTTTTGCCACTCTCCATATCTGAATGGAACATGATGAAACTTTAACAGACGGTACTCGTGAAGCACCTGTGGCATTCACTTGACAGTGGTTAGTAGATAGTAGTTGTAGATGATGCCTACAATTAATACCGTGACAATAGAGTAATTCCCACTACTGCTAACCTGGAAGGTGATCTGCTCCCCGTTAAAACACATACGAAATTGTTAGAGGACTGAATGGGAGCGGTAATTCGTGAATGACAGATTGAAGCAGTTTTACCATTATTCTGGTGAGCTATCATCACTATGCTTCACATCCAAAGTAAATGCAACACCATACAATAAAGAACTTCTCAAAATATAACTAAACAGTAGTTTAGCAATTTGATGCATTTACCTGGATCTAGTGAATCAAAAATTGACTTCCCGCACAATAACACGTGGCCAGTGTGAAAGTAGACTAGTCAAACCCAGGTAAATATTGGATTCACTTGGTTCACATAAGAGCAGGCTCTGCCATGTTGTCTATGTTACGTGACTTACATTGAACTGTTTCTATAGACACTACTTGCTGTCAGCGATATCTTTGGACAAATGAAAAGGGAAACATGTGTACAATATAGCGTCTGGAGTGAATTTTGGTAATTGGTGCCTAGATCTGTTTATCTTTAATATTTCATCCAGTAATAAATGGTAAACTGCTGGCGTCAAAACAGCAAGAAGTGGAATACTGGCAAACGTTCACGAGACATGTACCTGCGAAACACGTCATTATGGGGACTGCACCCCTTCAAACATAAGAAGTACTTAAGGCTATTGTGCTGCCTGGAACTTGGGAAGCGTCGAACTCAAGCAAATTTAAGGCTCAGGAAGCAGAAAGTAACGTTTTCATATTAGCTGCTAGCCCTCACCTTTAATCCAAACATCACATTTTCAGATAAAATGTTTTCTGTTTTCAAGCAGCGTTTATTCGAATTGACGCGGCATAGAATACGATAAAATTTTATTCAGACTTGCCGACGCGAAAGACTCCGAGTGGAAAATCATTACGTGGTTACCTTGTAGGTTGTCAGCATGTTGCTGTGCATGTTGTGTGAACCGATATCGTGGCTTATGTGCCACTTCCTTACAGCAACTGACCGAGAAAGCCGACATCTGCATGCATGACACGCATCTCAGTAGTGTGCGCTACCGATCTCTCCGGACTGATTTTCCTGTCCATCCAAAAATGTAATATGTGCTATCTGCTTTGACAGGGCATTGTATGAAGCCAACCGTCTTATACCTTTCGTACTGTGCTTCGCAACACGTCGCGAATAGTTGTTTCTAGTCCAGGGCTACACGGGACAGCTTTAGGGCGTCACTCTTCGTGCGCAGTACAAAGATTTTCTGTGATTTAAGAGTTTTCTGCAATCGTGTCATGTGCATGATTACTAGACTGCTAGTTTTCTTTGCCTTTGTTCACCTGTTTCCCACTCATTTATTTGAATAACAAATTGCAAATCATCACCTTTTGTGATCATCGAGCCTCTTAACATTACTTTACCTTCAGTGCGAGATACCAAACAATAACGGAACATTCTGCTTATATTTGCACTTAATATTAAGTCCAGTCGTGTTATTAAAGGTAACATCCATCATTAATGCTTTACAGTTGCATCATAAGTTTTTTCACTCTTCCTGTATGTAACGGACGAAGGTTTCCAATGAGCTCTGGAATGGCACCAACTACAATAATTGTAGGATCCACTGTTAGATCCCCGATTATTGTCATGGAGAAAACAACTGAACGAGCACCCAGTAGTCGGCCTCGTTAGCAAACTGTAAGATCCCCCATGACTTCGAAAGATGAAGATCACACTTTCAGATGTTGTTGTTGTGGTCTTCAGTCCTGAAAAGAGTTTGATTTCAGCTCTCCAAGCTGCTCTATCCTGTGCAAGTTTCTTCGTCTCCGAATAACAGCTGCAATCTACATCCTTCTGGATCTTCATACTACATTCATCTCTCGGTCTTCCCTTCCATACTAAACTGGTCATTCCTCGAAGTCTCAGGACGTGTTCTGTTAACCGATCCACTCTTTTAGTCAAGTAGTGCTTCAAATTTCTTGTGTCCCCAGTTCTATTCAGAACCTCCTCAGCAGCATTAGAATATATAAAATGTAAAGATCTGCGGACTTTTAATCCAGTTTCGCGTCTCTCTGGAGCCGCCGTCGTTGTTTTCTTTTACTCCTTCTCTGTATCTGACCACTTCACAACTTTCAGCATTCTCACGAGATGCCACTATAAATGCCAATTCAGTAGGGAACAGATTACAGCATATACACTGGGGGAAAAAAAATTGCGACACCAAAAAATATTTAATGTGGAGTAATGAAACTTCAATAATGCATTTGTCTAAGTGTCATACTTAAGTGATTAATATTTCAAGATCACAGGCTAGTGTAAGGCCGAGATAAGCCATTGCAAATGTTAAACGCTGATGCATTAATAACCAGAATGTTGGACGTAAGCATCCTAAAGTGCAAGCCTTGTGTTGTAGAGGCGTCAGTTTGTGGAATGGCGTTCCATCATGCCTATCGCACTAAGTCGATTGATACACGGACGGTTAATGCTGTTTGTGGATGGCACTGCAGCTGTCATCCGATGATGTCCCATATGTGCTCCATTGGAGATAGATCTGGTAATCGAGAAGGCAGAGGCAATATTACACACTCTGTAGAAGATGTTGGGTTTCGGCAGCGGTTAGTAGGCGAGCGTTATCCTTTAGGAAAACACGCTCCGGAATGCTGTTCACGAATGGCAATACAACAGGTCGAATCTTTAGACTGACGAACAAATTTGTAGTCAGTGTGCGTGGGATAACCACGAGAGTGCTCCTACAGTCGTACCCACATCAGACCTCAACTTCAGGTGTGGGTCCAGTGTGTCTAGCATGCAGACAGGTTAGTTGCAGTCTCCCAACTTTCCTCCTTCTAACAAACACACGGCTATCACAAGCACCGAGGCAGAATCAGATTTCACACAAAACACAAAATACCTCCATCCTTCACTCCAATGAGCTCTCGCTTGACACCACTCAAGTCAAAAATGGCGGTTGGTGAGGGCAGTGGACTACACACTACAGGACGTCTGGCTCGGAGCTATCTTGAAGTAACCAATTTGAACAGTTCATTACGTCACTGTGGTGCCAACTGCTGCTCAGAATGCTCCGTGAGATGATGCATCACGACGCGCTAGTACCATATGTCGAACACGATGATCTCTCTCGGTAGTGCCACGGGACCGTCCGGAGCCCGGTCTTCTTGCGATCGTGCATTCTCGTTACCACCACTGGCAACAATCATGTACGGTGACTACATTCCTGCAATATCGCGGAAGGAACATCCAGCTTCCCTTAGCCCTATTACACGACCTCAATCAACTTAACGAGGTGCTGATAATGGCGACCACTAAGCACGTCCAGTCTCAATGGTAACTAACGCTCACAAACGTTGCAGCGGGTATTTAAAGTATACCTCATTGACGACCTCATGAAGGCGCTACTAGCGCTACCTTTATGCGACTGGAGCGAAATCTGAACAGACATCATCTTTCAGGTGGCGGAACACGCCTACCAACTTTCGTTTATGTCGCACAACTCCTTCTTGGTGTTACGATTTCTTTCCCCTTCAGTTTATATTACACAATCATCACTGTAACTGTATACACAAAACATTCTCCTGAATTAGTCTGTCGATTAGTGTAACCCGTATCATAGTTCCTTCAGTAGTTACTGAGATTATCCGTCACATACAGACAGAGAAACGCCGCGGAAAGCTTCAATGACGACTTGACTGTCCTATCGTATTTTGTTTTTCGTGCCACGAATGAAATTATTCAGAGAACAGCGTTAAGTAAGAGAATATCATTAACTTCATTTACCTTGCATAATGTAGGCAGTACATGACAGGAAAGTTATCTGGAGGCCTGAATATGATGTGTTCCGTGTAGAACTGGCACTTGGAGTTACATCTCATGGCAATGATGTACGTAATATGTTTATAGCGACTGTAAATATTGTATGCGAAACATGGGTGAATGATTGAGTACGCATCGCAGGCTGGTTGAGATGACACAAATAAAAGAAAAAATAAAAGAAAAAACACACAATTTATGCGTTTAGGTGGTGTCACAGCACACTTCTTGTGAAGTTCACTAAGCACTGTGTTGCATTGTTGAGATTCGCTAGTACAATTGTTTGTCAAAAATGGCTCTGAGCACTATGGGACTTAACTTCTTAGGTCATCAGTACCCTATAACTTAGAACTACTTAAACCTAACTAACCTAAGCACATCGCACACATCCATGCCCGAGGCAGGATTCGAAACTGCGACCGAAGCGGTCGCGCGGATCCAGAATGTAGTGCCTAGAACCGCTCGGCCACTCCGGCCGGCAAATCTTTGTCGTGGACTGTTTATGGCAGACTTCTTCGCCGTGCCACGCAGAGAATCGTGTCCATATCTAAGTTTGAATGAAGTAAAGCAGAAATCTGGAAGTTGTGTCATCTGCGTTGCTGAAAAGGTACTGCATATAAGCGAAGCACAGTTTCTGAAATAGTTTTTCGGGAAACGTTTTACTTGAATCATAAAAAATGAAACACCACGTATTTTGTATTCATATGTTTCCTCCTTACGTAATGGTTTTCATACGATTGTAAAGCAACTATTGGTTAAAAATGTTTAATTATTTGAAATTACAAGTCCAACAACACATGATAAAGTGGTTGCATTTCCGTTACTGGTGAAATTTATTTGAGTACTGCTAAGTTCAGTAACTCACTGACCACTGTTCGAAGGATTTGCAGCAAACTAGGAATGGGAAGTGCGATGTATAATGCGAAGTAAGCAGAAACTTGCTCTCTGAAATCGTCGTAATATTTGGAAATGCGTTTTTCAACCATCTGTAGAAGTATTTCAAAACCTTGCGTGTTCAACTGTAAGGAATTTCTAAATCGCATTCAAGAACATCGTGCCCATTTGCTTCTGGCTTTCAAATGATCTAAGTCCCTTACTCGCCAGTGGCGATCCGTATAGCAGTCTTCTGCATAAATTGAAGGTGTCCAAAAAAATAATATCTTTCGCTCCATGTATGTTAGAATCAGAAAATTGAAAATTGAGTAATATGCTGAGCTGCTGCACAACTTTCTCACGTAAGCGAAGCAAAGATGCATGCCCATGCTGCGTTATACTTTACGCATAAAGAATTGAAATCCACAGGTTTGCGATAAGCACGTTATTTTCACTACGCAGTTTTCCGAAACGATTACAATCAACTAGATGTCACTTAGGCGACTTGCATGTCCCTAACAGGGAGAAATGGAACCCACAATGTAACATGCAATGCGACCCACGTTTCGTTTCTGGCGAATTTCCACATCAATGAGAAATGAATACTTGGTTAGAAAGGCAAAGGGGAGGAAGGAGATCTAGTCGGAATTCGATAATACAACCTTTCTGTTTGTAGCCAGAACTTTACCGCTAAGCCAATATAACAGATGTAAATTGTGCAACGCTTCCCTTTGTCTCAAGTAACTGCTCCTCTCTTGAGTTACGACAGCTGCTCGCTAGCTGGCAACGGCGACGCTTTCAGACATGCAATTTATTTCATGATAATTCAGAAAATTTATATGAAATATTTAGACAATACAGAAAAAAACCTTCCTCGTGAATCAGTGTGTCTATCTATCAAACGGGATCGAAATTCATTCAGGATTTCCTGAGTTTAGCCTACACGTACGGATGGATGCAGTTTAAATTCAGGAAATTTTATGTATATATATATATATATATATATATATATATATATATATATATATATATATATATATATATATATATATATATACTTGAGGAAC
The DNA here is from genome assembly GCF_023864345.2 of Schistocerca serialis cubense. Taxonomy (NCBI): domain Eukaryota; kingdom Metazoa; phylum Arthropoda; class Insecta; order Orthoptera; family Acrididae; genus Schistocerca; species Schistocerca serialis. The sequence continues at coordinate 445,335,551 of NC_064645.1, forward strand.
TGATTGAACTTGGCGTGATGCAGTGCAATTATTAGGTAACAATTAGAAAGGGAAGATAGCGGAACACCCATTTATCACTTAAGTACATTTTTTTGTATTAACACTTAAACATTAGGTGTTTACATTATTCTAAAATAAGAAAAAACCAACATGCTGTACATACAGGGCAGTACTCCTGCATTACAACAGCGGCTCGATGTGGCGACCTTCATCGCTTTCACAGACATTGTACTTACGGTGCATTTTCCATACGACTGGATATCCCTTCAGTTTCTAGTCCAGCGGTCAGAACTCGTTCCAGCAGATATACCTCAATCTCTACAGGAGACTTGTAAATTAAACTCTGCATACGACCCCACTTGAAGTAGTCCACAGAAGCTAAATCCTAGGCAACTGGACAACCTCGGCCTATCCATTTTTCATCATATCGTCTGTTGAGATGTTTCAAACAGCACGTGAGAAGTGCGGTGGTGCTCCATCATGCTGGAACATCATTTCCTGACAGACCTTAAGTGGTGCGCCTTCCAACAACGGGTCCAATACGTTTTGTAAGAAGACCAAGTATGCATAAACCGTTAGCTTAGGTGAAAGGAGGTATGGTCCAACTACATGACTGTCTAGAATGCGGAGGCGGTACGTTTAGACATGGGTTCCTTTTGAAAATATAGTGTACTCACACTTCTCTGCAAGACCCGGAAGTTTGTAATGGGAATTTCCGAACACAATATATACAGTTCAAAAATGGCTCTGAGCACTATGGGACTCAACTGCTTAGGTCATTAGTCCCCTAGAACTTAGAACTAGTTAAACCTAACTGACCTAAGGACATCACAAACATCCATGCCCCAGGCAGGATTCGAACCTGCGACCGTAGCGGTCGTGCGGTTCCAGACTGCAGCGCCTTTAACCGCACGGCCACTTCGGCCGGCGTATATACAGTGCTCGGAAATTCCCATTACAAACGGCATATATATCGGTCAAGAATACCATCTTACGACCGGGAGAGCGGTGTGCCGACCCCACGACCCTCCGATCCGCATCGTCCACTGAGGATGACACGGCGGTCAGATGGTCCCGGTAGGCCACTCGTGGCCTGAAGACGTTTTTATTATTGTTATTATTACTATTAGTATTATTTAGTATATGTATATGCCGTCTCGATCGGTTTATACGTTCTTAGCCAGTGGCATGGAATTTACCAGGTACGACTTCAGCATAAGAAAAATTGAGTTGCGACCAAAATACGTGCAGATACGGATAAGGCACTTGTGGCTGCGGTGTGGATGTCGGTCTTATTTCTCTTATTCCCGCGGACCTCTGGTGCTGGCAGGCAGCTCCTGTGTGTCCTGAACAACTGCCGGCGCTTCCCACCTGGCGAGGGGCGGAAAAAGACTGTGCTGCAGTGGTTGCCGTGTTGTCGAGGGGAAGCGAGTCGTGCTTCACTGTCCTGCCGCCTTTTAGGAGCGGCGCGGCCCACCAGCCACTTCCCACGCTCCTCGCCTCCCCCCGGTGCAAAGTGGGACTCGGAAGAAACAATGAATCAGACAGCGTTGCGGTGCGCTGTCGCAGTATTTTTCCGGCGACGCCGCCCTGATACACCCGTTGATAGCGGCTGCCTCTTTGCTGTGCTCCGCTCCGCCCGCTGGATAAAATCTCCGCACAGAAACTCCGAGCCGCTACAAACAGATTCGACTTTTTCCAGGTCTGGGTTTCTGCACCGCTAAGCGTCCGCACCACCATAGACCACAAATACTTTGCGGTGTTTGAGGTGGCTCAGCTATCCCTCCAAACACTTTCTCTAAAAACTGTAACCCGATGAAAGAGATTCAGTTTCGTGCAGCCTATGAACCACTAGACTAAAACCACTAGACTCCATCTTTTTCAGGGTTCCGTATCTCAGTCGGTGAAAACGGAATCCTTATAGGATCAATTTGCTGGCTGCATGTCGGTCTGGCTGTTGAAAACCCTATTTCTCAGGAACGTCACATATTAAAGTCTACGGTTCCTCGACGATAGAAAATTTGTAGCTTCTAAGTCGTATGATATAGCGTACTTTCACTTGAACTAGAATCATGCAATTTAAGCCGGCCGGGGAGGCTGAGCGGCTCTAGGCGCTACAGTCTGGAACCGCTCGACCGCTACGGTCGCAGGTTCGAATCCTGCCTCGGGCACTGATGTATGTGATGTCCTTAGGTTAGGTTTAAGTAGTTCTAAGTTCTAGGGGAATGATGACCTAAGAAGTTAAGACCCATAGTGCTCAGAGCCATTTGAACCATTTTATTGCAATTTAACAAGAAGCAAAAGTTCACAGTACACGTAAAAATCGTTAATCTGCAATTACATCACACGAAACAAAAGTTTTTTCTCACTTCGCGTTATCTAGTTGAAATGTATGTCAAATACTAAGGTCAACGGTTTCTTGGCAGTGTAAGACACTTCAGCTTGTAAGACAATGCAGTTGAAAATACTGCTATTTATGCCATATATTTCGATACTTGCACTCTCACACATCAAAACGTGAAGGGTACTTCCCGTTGAATATCTTCGAAATTTCGCGGACCTGTCAGGAACTGTGTAAATATTAATTTAATTTTAATAATTAACAGCCCCAGTGGCACCGTTTACCTAGAATTTACCTAGGTTTCAGTCGGGATAACCCAACCTTTTTCAGAATAACAGTAACTACCACTATGGACAACGGTAGACATCAGACAAACCACTATGGACAAACGGTAGTTACTGCTACTCTGAAGAAGGTTGGGTTATCCCGTTGAAACCTAGGTAAATTCTAGGAAACGGTGCCACTGAGGATGTTTATTATTAAAATGAAATTAATACTTCCCGTTGACCTAAAATCATGAAATTTTGCAAGAAGAAAAGTCTTACGCTATACGTAACGCAAAAATTCCGAAAATTATAATCTTTAATTATATCAGAGGGAAATTTTTTTAACATTTGTTATCTGACTGTGTTGAATGTCCTTCTCTTAAGACCTCTTATTCTCTGAAATGGGTAAATATTCTCAGTATCGATATCAACAGCACGCATAATCTGTCGATATCATCTATTCCCGGTATGGATGAGCTATCCATAAACATAATTAAGTTTATACGAAAGCCTCAATGCGTGAATCAAACTCGCTCTTCTCCGGAATTTTTCCCACCAAATGCCCTCAATTATTTGTTGGATGTACTCCAATCTCCGCCCTTCCAAACAGTGTTGATCTCTACAGCGTTCTCTAGTACATGGACTAAATTCTTTGGATACCATAAGACATTCCTTCATATTTCCTCTCTCTGTGGCAGTGTTTCCTACATGTTTCCTTGCTCTCCGACACTGTAGGGAACCCTCTCATTTATTATGTTCTTTGGCAAGCTGGTTTTCAGTATTCTACTGTAATACCACACATCAAACTCTTCGGTTCTTTTCCTTTTACAGTTGTACCACTGTCTATGATTCACTACCATACAATGCTGTGCTCCAAGAGTACTTTCCCAGAAACTTCTTCCTCGAGTAAAGACTAATGTTTCATACTACTTGCTAATCAGATTTTTATTCTCCCCAGACAGTAAAATTTCTGGACCAAATCTACTTCGTGCTCCTCAATTTTGATGAAGTTAATATCCGATGACATGTCTGCTAATTCTTATTACTTTCTCGGTTCTTTAGTTTACACCCAGTGCATATTCTGTGCTCTTCAGTACAGGAATGGTTCACACTAACAGTCGATGCATTCATTGTTCAAACTAAACCTTTGACACGCTGGTGAATAGGGAGGGTCATACCACAGCCATAACAGAGGGAAATGAGAAAGTTTGAATGCATGACTAAAGAGTGTTGTCCAACAAAGTTCGCAAGTACTTAAAGTAACAATTATTTTTTACAGAAGCAGCACAAAGATGTTTCAACAGTTAATAGTAATATCAATTAAAATATCTAAAAAAGAGATTTTCTGATGTTAAGAGACATGGAGCTGTTACGTTAGGTTGTAAGGAATGGGAAAGACCCACAATAGTTTAACAGCAGTGCATAAACAAATATAGCTCCTTTCTAGCACCTTACCCTTCGTATCAGCAAAGATACGTTTTCCAGCACCGGAGGCAGGATCACCGTCAGGAATTGCTGATTTGCCTCGCCTGTGAATGTTGTTGAAGCTTGACTACTCCCACGAGGCGGTCGAAATAATCCCCGCGCACACATTGAGTCTGAATTGGCGTTAATGTTTCGCTGACACCAAACAACAGGTGTGTGCTGTGAAGGTTTACTATATTTTTTCTCGTAAGGGTAGTTTCATCTATGAATAGCATGGATGACAAAAATCCCTGCACCGTCAGGGCCTGTGCTACGAAACCAGTGACGATCTGTCGGTGCAGAGGCAAGTCCGTTTGTATTAACGCCTGCACGTGTTTAAGTGATTCGGATAGTGGAGAATGTTCTTCACAGCCGTCTGGCTAACCCTATGAAGGTGGGCCACCTGCCTATTGCTGACATCTTTCTCATATGGAGCGCATTTCCATACGACTGTCTTTGCTCCTTATCCTCTCAGGCTGTATATACTGATAAATAATAGTCCAACAACAGTTTCTTGGAGTACGCCTGAAGTTACTTCAATGTTGAAGATCTATTTCGATCAAGAACATCATGCTGCGTTCTGTTTATGAGGATATTTTCAGTCCAGTCACAAAGCTTTTTTGAAAAGTTCGTATCTGAATATTATGTGACAGTGTGGGACTGTATCTAGTGCCTTCTGGAAGTGAAGAGGAGCAAAGATGGCTTCCACATTACACATGATAGTTGTTTGTGGATCCAAGTTGATTTAATACAGGATCATGAAACATGTTCCAAAAAGTCTACAACAAAAGGAAGTCGGCGATGTAGGTCCTCACATTCAATTATTCACTTTGTGAGAAACGATTTTTACTGACCTGAAAAGAAGAATTAGCAAAAATAATAAGAAAAATATAAATGGTTTGTTATTGACGACTTTCTCTCTCTCTCAGTAGCGACTGCTGTACGTGGTATGGTAAATTTTATCGTGTTTGAAAGACGGCAAATCCTGAGGGATTATCGGATTTCATTTTAATTAATTCAGGTCATGTGTATGTGCACATTTTATGCTCTGCCATCTAATTGGGAAGGCACAGGACGTTTAATAAGGTGGGCTGACAAGGACTGAGTATTGCTTGCTGCGGTATCTAGTGATACTGGATAATTAGAGGTGACGGATTTTTCTGTCTGTAGAGTAAAACCTTTTGATCTGTTTGGGTTGCCACTGTGTGGAGAGGGAGAGATAATGCTTGAGGAGTTACTGCGGGGTCACGTTAATAGCCGCAGTTCTGGGAAGGCGGAAGCACCTGGCTACAGGTACACTGCTAGTGATCATGCGAGATCCCGGTCGCCGTTTTCGCGTCGTTGGGGAGGCTCGTGGAAGGCAAGTGCCGCTGGGAGTCGCCCAACCATGAGTGTCCCGCTGTTAACGCACTACAGTGTACTGTTCACAACGCTAGCTGTAGGGCTCCTTGTTTTTTTTTTTTTTTTTTTACAATTTTTAGGCCTTCCTACTCGATGAGATGGCAACCTGGAAATAGTTCCTTTTCCGGAGAGGAACAAAGTGGTTCAAATGGCTCTGAGCACTATGGGACTTAACATCTGAGGTCATTAGTCCCCTAGAACTTAGAACTACTTAATCCTAACTAACCTAAGGACATCACACACAGGATTCGAGCCTGCGACCGTAGCGGTTGCGCGGTTCCAGACTGAAGCGCCAGAACCGCTCGGTCACACCTGCCGGCTTGGAGAGAAATGTCTTTGGAATCCGCATGTATTTGCAGACCTGCTTTCAAATGACCTTTCTTTGAGAGACTAGTATCAGTATTATAAAACAATTTCTCCTTAGAATCTGAAACAGCCCTGAGCTGCTGGGTCCCTGTCAGTTTCTCTCCAGCACAGTCGGTGTATTTTTTGAGCTGTTTGGTTTCCTACGCTAAGCGAACGCCCACGCGCACTGAAACTAAGCGGTCACGCCAGAAGATGTACTGAGTTGCTTTTATCATTTTTAGAGGCAAGCCACTCCATGGGGGGAGTGATTCTTGCCCATTTCACTGAGGAAGGCTGTGGGATTAGATATGGTTGCGTGATTGGGTTGAAGAAATCCTGCCTAATGTTAACTGGTAGTTAGATAATCCAAGGCGGTCCGTGTGGAGCATTTCTTGGAGGAGTAAGTTTCTGGAGAGGATTTAGAGCAATGGTTCTAGACACGGCGTGATAAGAAGATAGGAGAGTTAGTCTGTGAACTGCATGGTACAAAGATCACAGAGCTCGTCCAGGGACGTCGTAGAGCGAAGATAGAAGTGCTCGCTCAGGAAGCATCAGAAGAGGCGGAGTCCAACATTCGAGTCTAGGCAAGGGAGCGCTGATCGCGTACTTACATATTTACAGTGCAGAGCACTGGTTTACTCGAGATGAGAAGTTGTGTGTTGTGAGCATCTTTGCAGATGCGGCACATCAGGAATTTTTCCGAGATACTTCAATCCCCCCGACCCCTCCCCTCAAAGACGTGTTCTTTAGAATTGGCCAACTTAGGGTTCACTACTAGGTCTACCCATTACTAATATGCATGTAGACAGTCCATTGCGCACAGATTACAGTGGAGTATCTGCAGCAGGAGTTGTTTAGTTAATACATGTAGCACAATCTTACAGTTAGGAGTTCTCAATCATTGTCGCTTAAGATAGAGTTAGTCAGTTACAGTTAACGTTTATACCCAAAGACGGAGGCGTCGTCTAGAGACATCCACCTCTTCCCGCAGGTTTACTAACCGTTCATTAGTACTTAAACAATAGTGATGTATACGTATTTTAATCGCAGATCTGCTCTTTATTAATGTGCCTGAACGTCATACTTCATGCTCGATTTTTGCAATAACTCCCTCTTCACAATCATCGTTCCAATAGATAGTTCATCCTGCTCACTTGATAATTTGTGGTCTTGTTCTGTAGGGTATTTGATGTCACTTACTGTTTTGTCAGAAATTGGCCAACTTAGGGTTCACTACTAGGTCTATCCATTACTAATATGCGTGTAGACAGTCCATTGCGCACAGATTACAGTGGAGTATCTTAAGGGTGGTTCGGTGTCGAGCGTCATTTTTCACATTGTATAAAACATTCTCGGATTTCCTGCCGTGTCAGTTCAGGGTAAAGCCTCGAGCTTTCTACAGTTACCTCCATCATCTTCGTCAGGAGTAACTGACTGTCGAAACAGCTGTGTGGTGGCCTTTTGTAGCCCATATACGGCTTCAGACTGTTCGTTAATTATGGAGAGCTGTCGGAGAGCTCGCTTCCAGGTAGCGCTAAGTTTATATCTGCTGTCACCGTTGAAGTTTTTCTCGCGCCTCATATTCCTACAGCCTCTTTAATTACAAAATCCCGGTTTGTAGGAGCCCTGAACAAAACTTTTGTTCGACAAACAATACTTTGTGTATGTTTGTGAGGCGGTGTTCAGCAGCTGCTGACTCATCCAAGTTTTGATTTATAATATTCTGTTGAAGTTCTGCGTAGCGGTCGCAAATAGTGGGGTTGGACTGACCAATATAATTGCTTCCGCACTCACAAGAGACGTTATAAATCTTAGGGATCCTGAGGTCGAGACTGTCCTTAAGAGGGCGCAGCATCTCCTTAATAGGTCGTAGTATATGTCTTATACTTCATCTTCTCAGGACTCTCCCTGTTTTTCCGGATGTAGTGCCGCAGAAAGGAAGGAATACAATAAGTAGCTCATCACATGAATGTTCAACACGTACACATTTCCTTTCCTTGGAGAGATGCTGGCATAGGAAGACGAGATAAAAGATCTATTTTCCTTCCTCCAAAGAAGATTATGCAGATGCTACGTCCTGTTAAGGACAGTCTCGGCCTTATATTTCATGAAATTTAAACATCCCTTGTGAGTGCGGAAACACATTGGTCAGTCCATCTGTATCGTTTACGACCGCTGTGCAGAACATCAACAGCATATTAAAAATTGAGAACTGGAGAAATCTGCAAAACAAATGTTTTGTCCCAGGCTTCTATATACTGGGAGTCCGTTAATAAAGAAGTTGTAGAAATAAGAATATCAATGAGGAACTTCAACCGTGACAGTGGATATAAACTTCGTGCTGCATGGAAGCAAGCTGTCGGTGCAGAGAAGAGCCAGAGATATTCGCCATAATGTTTGCGTTACGTCTAGACATTGGTGCTACCAGTTTAGACGTTGACCCCCTCCGCGGCAGCCTTAAGTAATTACAGACCAATCTCAAGGCGTCTATGTGCTACATAATGCCACTATAACAACAGTTTTCACAGTAAGTTGCTCCTGAAGAATACGATGGAAGTAATGGCCGAAAGCTCGAGTTTTTATCCTGAATTGACAGGGCAACAACGAAAATGTTTTATACAACAGTGACGACGCGAAAGACTTCGTTCCCAGTTGTCATACTGCCGTAGAATTTTGTATATTTGCCGGTGTTCCCCCATGCCTAACGTATTGTTCACAGTGGATTGAGCGTAACCGTGTCAACAAAACAGCCTGTTGGATATAGTAATATTATCTTATTCATCAAATAAACAGTCTACACAGTTCGCTGTATACATACACATGCATACTGAATGTGGGGCAGTGCCACTTCGTCATGACGTTTGTCACACTTCCATTCGTGCTAATACGACCATTTTCAATCGGTATTAGTGATTCTACAAAGGAGTTACAAACTCTTACAATGCCAATAATCGTATATTCGGCAGATATGGTTAAAGTGACTTTTCGCACCAAAAATGATGTATGCAGTAAGGAAGCGTTGCAAGACACCACTGTACACTGGTGAATCCCACATGTGGGTCATGTTTGTGATTTAATAAACTTATTTTCTTACATACAAGTTCTTTTCTCCATGAATCGACTGACAATATTTGTTATGTGATTAAGTGAATGAAATACACTGTAGCATTTCTGAGCTATATAACTAAAGAAGTTAAATTAATAACTGCGAAATTTGCTCAAGGCAAGAACCATATACGTCTAAGATGAGTGGTGGAATAGTTTAACTTTCATTCTCAGTGATCCAATAAAACTTTGTACAGGTATTAACGCTTAACTCGTCTATGTGTCATGGGGATATTGTTAACAGCTGCCTGCCAGTAGGTTTCTTTAGAGCTACCAGACACTTTGTTTCGTTCTTCTGAATTGCCACAGGCAAAAGTTTGAGTAATGGACTAATTAAAGCGCTAAAAGTTTACGCAGAGAGACTTTATAAAGCCTGAGCACAAACAAGCTCATCCTAATGACCCACGATGAAACGAGAGTGCGTCTCTCCACAGCTAAGGTAATTTGTTGCAATATCTGGATCTTCTTTTGTAACTTCAGCAGGCACGTTCCACGTTTAAGAAAGATATGAGAGTCATTGTTGTGCGTATATTACTAAATTCTGTTCATAATTCAGGACGTTGGTCTGGCAGTCTTTAAACCTTGTATTACATTCACTTTAATTGTTGTAGATGAAATGGTTTCGTATTTGCGCCATGCAAGTTCATGCGGTCATTATTTTCTGTACGGTAATGTACTGTTCCGGTTTCTTATAGAACTGTATGATCCTGTCAAACACTGCAGCACATAAGAGCACGTTTAATTAGGTTAGTGCAGTGTCTGTATTTGACAGTGTCTGTAAAATTCTTTGCAATGTTCCTTTGGACTGCATGCATGTCCGAACTAACTGATACTGCTGATGATTTATAGGCATATTATGTCATGAAATGTATTTGCAAACTTCGAATATGATGCCACAAAAGCTGTATAATTTACTGGAAACAAATTAAGATTTGTACCGAAAACTGTAAATTGTATATCTGTTGTGGTAGAGTATTCGTTATATGGGTATAAATTTCATGAGTTAATACAGCTATAAATCGTCAACAGCGTCTGTTGCTTCTGAAGTGATTGCATTGCATCGAAATTCACAGACATTGTCAAATACAGATAGTAAAGTAATGTATTTCAAGCCGGAGCCAAGTCAGTCTCACGAGAAAAATAAATAGGTCTCTCCCTGTATAACATGACTGTGCGAGCACTGTGGGAAGCAGACGATGGAACCTATACAAGGCTGAATAAAGAAAATAAACCACCGCAGCCATATCATCAAACGAATTTATTTCAAACGATTAGTTTCGGCGTAACATGTACGCAATCTTCAGGCCCGCTATAAACTAGAAGTGTACTATCATTCCTTGGCCCTTGTCTCGTAGAACCCATATAATAGTAACTGTCGTGGCGTGCTATATTACGAGTGTATGTTCTATAACGTGTTGACTGTGCGAAGGAGCAACGTTAAATAGGTCAATGAATGCTAGTATTCTTTTGGTTAATGGTGGACCTGAAAATGGCGTAAGTGCTGCGTCGAAACAAATTTGAATTAGATTTCCTTGATGATCCGGATATGGTCCCTCGTTTTCCTGATTTATGTTATAAGCCGCGAGAACAATGGACTTTCACATGTGGAAATTTCTGTCTATCCGCGAAGCGTTTTCGGATAGGAGAAGCAGTTAACGCGACTGCTCGCGTAAGGCGAGATATCCAGGTTGGAGTCACGGTCCGGCGGAAATTTTCATTTATTTCCAGTAAATTGTATAACTGCGGTGCTTTTTATGACACGTTTAATTATTTTGTTGAATTATATTTTCCGTCATTTCATGCAATGTTAGCCTGCTAGCCAGTTGAAACAGCCACGTTCTCACGATTACCCAGCAATTCCCACTTAAGAGTCTGGAAGAGAGTGCAGGACACCACTTCCCGACTATATTTCTGCTGTTCAACTCTCTAATAACGCATAGAGAAATGTACACCTAAATGCTTCCGTGTGACCTCTGATTTATCTTACTTTTCACGATGGTCTTTCATTCCTGTGTAAGGTGGGAGGCAAGTCAGAGAGGACGGCTGTTAACTGAAATTTTGTGAAAATATTTTATCCCGATGAAAATGATTTCGTTTTAATGACTACCATCTCATCTCGATGTTGATGTACGTTATATTTGTGATAACACACAACGAGCTGACATTGTTTCAACTATTTTTGTGTCTCACATCAGCTGTGTGTGGCAACAGTCTTAGAGTGTACAGTAGTACTCCAAAACAGGACTTAGGTTTGTTAGGTTTAAGTAGTTATAAGTTCTAGGGGACTGATGACCTTAGAAGGTAAGTCCCATAGTGCGCAGAGCCATTTGAACCAAAACAGGACTTCCCCACTGTGTTCCGCGGAACACTGGTTTTCTGCGGGAAGTGAATAAGGGCTTCCCGAAAATCTATGAATAACACGATGGTTTCTTTCGAAATTCTTACAACACTAATTATTTTAAAAACGTCCGCCTCCAAAGCTCAGCGGCAGCGTTGCCGCCTACCACACAAGTGGGCCCGGGTTCGATTCCCGGCAGGGGACTGGGTTTGTGTTTCCTTCATCATCATTGACACGCAAGTTGTCGAAGTGGCGTCAGCTAAAAAGAGCTGCAATACAGCGGTCGAACCCCGAAGGGGATATACCGGCCAATAAATGCCATACGATCATTTCCTTTCATTTTAAAAACAATGTTGTTGTGATTTCTGGCCACGCGGGATTAGCCGAGTGGTCTAGGGCGCTGCAGTCATGGACTGAGCGGCTGGTCACAGCGGAGGTTCAAGTCCTCCCTCCGGCATGGGTGTGTGTGTTTGTCCTTAGAATAATTTAGGTTAAGTAGTGCGTAAGCTTAGGGACTGATGACCTTAGCAGTTAAGTCCCATAAGATTTCACACACATTTAATTTTTTTATGTCATTTCTGTGTTATGGTTGAAAATCAGCGGAATTCTTGCCGGATCACATCAAACCAGTACGAAGACTGCTGACACAAAAAAAAAGGCTCTCGCTGTAACTGGCTGAACATTTGTACCTTTGGCCTACAATCAAGTGCCCAAAGGACATTACACAAATGAGTAAACAGCACTTGTACCTCTAATAATTACATATGTGATATGACAAAATATAGGTGCTGTTACAAGTATTAGCTGTCCCTACTAAGAACTGGCGGGCGCTTTCTCTCTGATGTTTCGGCATATATTCTTAGTCACGTTGCTACGATGTATAGCTGCAGTCACCTCAAAGATCTTCTGCGTATTATGTTTTTCAAGCGACACTTAAGTGTCGATGAAAAGCGCTCGCCTTGTTTCCCACTGCAAAACAAAATGACAGAGAGGCCCCCATCAGTCTAGTGTGGCATTAGATTCATAGATATCTCTTAAGAGGGATAGTCGAACACGAAGAATAACTAGTACTCTAGCAGCGACTGAGCAGCGTTGCTACGTGGCGGTAGAATTCAGCCGGCCGCTGTGGCCGAGCGGTCATATGCGCTTCAGTCTGGAACCGCGTGACCGCTACGGTCGCAGGTTCGAATCCTGCCTCGAGCATGGATGTGTGTGATGTCCTTAGGTTAGTTAGGTTTAAGTAGTTCTAAGTCTAGGGGACTGATGACCTCAGATGTTATGTCCCATAGTGCTCAGAGCCATTTGAACTATTTTTGGTAGCATTTACTGTGGGCCATGGCGGTGCTATTGCTAATGGACTACAGGTTATTCTGCGTGATTCGATCTCCCTGATGTGAATATAATACATATGTATACATACACATGTGTGGACAATATAATATAACATAATATACAAATAATATATGTGTATATGCATGAATACGAACAACCTGCAGCTGTATAAAGGGATGAAGAATATTTGTGCCCGTCCGGGACTCGAACTCGGATTTCCCGCTTTACATGAGCAGTCGTCTTCACCGCTTCGATTGTCCGTGCTTGAGTCACGGCCAGACACAAACCTCCATAAGTCGTCGTTCCTACGTCACAATCTGTACTCGTACACAGAGTATGTAATTCCCGTACACAGGAGAATACTTTAATTGAAAGTTGCTGCATCGTATAGGCGCATAAATTTGATTTTACAGAGCTGGTGTTAACAAAACCGACACAGCAGTACCATAATTTATGATAACTCTGCAGCATGGGCACTAAAAATTCCAATTTTAAAATCATTTTGTTTGTAACAGGAAACAAACCGTCGCTTTCCGTCGGTACTGGGCCTCACGTGAGACACGATGAGCAATATTTGTTAGGATCGATTACAGCAACACATTGCAAAAAAAGAAACTGAAAATATGTGCCGAAATACGAGAGAAATTTACCTGACAATTCTTTGAAAGGGCACTCTGTATATTACCTGATGCGGTTTATAACATAGCATGAGACATTCATGTTAGGGACCGCATTGCCATAAAAAACAGTTTGACAGTAAAACCATAAAGTTTCAATAGTTCGTGCTGTATTATTTTATAAAAACAAGCAATGAAAAGAGACCAAAGCTACGATCGCCGCACAGCATTAACAGAAAATATTTTCAGATACCTTCAGTAGTCTGAAATAGTTCATAGAAAAAGTTGTAAATGTTTCATCCGGGTGCGAATAACGTCCATACCTTTGGGTACAACTTGATTGTCACAGCATAGGTCTAACTCACGCGGAAAGCTTAATCGTTTTGGGAGGAAAGACTAGAACGATAATATTTCACACCGGAATGCGATATCGACGACTGACATTCGTAAGCAGCTGTGTGGGTGATGGGAGAACTGGTTTTGAGAACTGTTTCCCGTATGAATAGCAGCAGTGAATTATGAATCCACCGCAAAGCTAAAGATCGTTCCACATGCTGGAATTTCGCTCTCTGAATACAGATACATACATTATGACAGATGAATATCGGTGAGCCCTTATAACTGATTCAGCTGTAAACGAAGCTATAGATCCTTAATTTCACAATCGGAAAACGGGACATAGTACCGCTACCATGTCTCATGTTTACCACTGATACACAATTCTACCGCTATGAGAGGCAACATTGCATTGTGACCGAATCACCCCATTGTACACACGATATCGGTGTTTCAGATCAATAACTTGTTTCTCCCCGCCCCAGAAGATAGTTTCTCTTCTTTTTTGGTACTGATTCTTAGACCGTTTTGTTTTATATAGCGCCCGTGAAGGAATATTCAAAGAGGATATAGCTAACCACCCATCATGTACGTTGAACTACGCTATATCGCACTACAAAGGGACGAAAAATTCTATACTGAGATGTCGCAAACGCTTGATGTTCAAAGCTCATAGAGATATTTACATGAGCGGTGAATGATGCTACCTTGAATGTATGCTGCCAACATTTATAAATATTTTCAGAAGACGTTTATGATCTATGCCAGGTATTGATGTTCTTCTCAAGTACTGACTATTCTATGGTGTTTCGGAACTGAAATCGGTCGTAGTTTACTGTCGGGAAGAATATATCAGCTGAGCACCTGCCAGTTATCTTATGGTAAATATGGAAAAACTGTCACAGGGTTGCTGGAAGGGGGTGTTCACATTCTTGGAGTGCAACGGCCCGATAAAACCACACGCATACCCAAAACAGTTACGCATGCAGGATGTGTGTTTCCCGGCGGGGATAATTTAGTTAAGCAGCTTGACCACATAAAGAAATTATTCACAAGAAATGAATTTTTCAGCCAGGAGATTAACAGAGCACCGTCAATCAGCACCAAAAACCAGGCAGAGGATACTGTGGAAAGTACATAGAAAAAGTCCTTGGCTTACGTAGACTAGCTGTAGCGATAAAAGCGGTGCATAGTTTGTGAGATTAGAGGCGAGCGATTGTGCCGGGACTTACCCCAGTTCACTGCTAGTAGCGTCATGTCACCATAAAGCGTCTGTGCGTAGCGCACAAGTATAGCACCATAATTAAGAATAAAATTAAGAGTTAAACTTGCTTTATCAAACTTTGTCAACATATGCTTTAATCTAGTAATGTTTTAAATGTCAAGTCTCAAATTGATTAGGTCAATATTTTACCCAAATTTATCGTTTTAAGAAAAAAATACGTGGTGCTAAATAATAAAGCTAGAAAGCCAGAAATTGGTCATAATGAGCAGATATATATCAAAATTAACTGGTGCAAGTCTCAACGTGATTAAACAAAAGCTGTGGTCAGAATCCACGCTTTTAAGAAAAATTGGAGGTGCTAAGTATTAGACTTAGAAATGTGAAATTTGAATGATGCTTCAGTTCAATCTAGAAATAACAACTATCTGACGTCATTAAGCTACCTCTAATAGTTTTCAAGTAATTTAATGAAAAGCAGAATTGGAACTAAAACGTCGTTATTTGTAGTAGATTAAGTATCTGTTATATTAAAGCTAGAAAGTTTCGGTTATAACACATGCAAAAACCTATTAAATACTAGAGCTATAACAAGTTGTAGGACCGTATTGTTAACAACAACCAATGCAAGGTCTCTTAAAGTTATAATTGAGAAGTAACGATCTACTGTCATTTCCGTTCTAAAACTTCTAGAAGGCAAAGTTTTCATGCAAGCAAGCTAAAACTTTTTCTGCGATTTTAACCAACTTAACTACATGCATGCAATAATTATGAAGATTCTAGTTTAATTGATAGCATTGTTATTAAGTAGTGTGTGTACAAGAAAGCGGCCGTTTAGAGACTGCTGCCGTGTGCATAGAGCGGATGATAGCTGGTGTTCCCTTGGCCGTCCGCTGCGCCACATATATAAATACAACCCCAAAGGCACGACTAGGCTTCACTTCGCACTCAGCCACTGTAAGATCCGCGTCAGTCAAAGCCGGAGTGCGCGCTGCCTCGGATGACGTCAGAGACACGCTGTTACAAAACGTTGATTTTCTGTAATAATAGATAGTGAACTAGCGAGGACTGTACACCGTCCTGGATCGCTTACATATCGCTGAAGTAACTGTTAGTGTGCCGCCGGTGATACTTACAACTCCACGTGGCAAGTGGTGACAATTATTTTTCACTTCTGTGGGGAGCATGTATGTTGAGTTCCGCTGCTCGTGGTCTTGCGGTAGCGTTCTCGCTTCCCGCGCACGGAGTCCCGGCTTAGATTCCAGGCGGGGTCAGGGATTTTCCCTGCCTCGAGATGACTGGGTGTTGTTGTGTCGTCTTCATCATCGTTATTCATCCTCATTACGGTCGGATTAAGGCAATGGCAAACCACCTCCTCTAGGACCTTGCCTAGTCGGCGGTGCTGGTCTCCCGCATCGTCCCCCTACGCTCCGCGGAGTATGGGACCTCATCATCATCATCAGCCGAAGACAATTTGGTAAAAACTTATCTTAGAGGTAGCCTCTGAACTGCTCATTGTGCTGTTTAGGATAGAGAGATTTACTGTCAATACGAACATAATGAATATTACAATGTTGTGCGTGTGAAACTTTACTAAATGTATGTATCAATTAGAACTCTAAATGTTATTTTATAATCGTAGTCCTGATCCCGCTAAGCAAACAGAGAACAGAAAATAGAAACATTTCTTTCAGTGGGCTGGACAAGAATGTGGACTTGCAGACTCGAAACTACGGTCAGTTTGTTCGCCATCGCCCTTGGCTGGCCACAAAAGTAGTTGCCAGGCTCTCGTAAAAGACGTCGAATACCACTCAACAATATTTACAATAATTTCAATTCCCTCCAGTTATTACAATTAAGATCAACCCGAAGCCACACACAGTGATACTGCCTCAAGGAAGAATTATGACCGTCTTGTTACTTTATTGTTTAGATAGCAAATGTTACTTATATAGGTCATACAGTCTGCAGAGTTACTGTGAACATGAATACAGAATTCATAGTTTGTAACCCACAAAGTTTGCCATGTCCCTTCACTGCACATCAACCAGACATTGAACAGGGCATAAGAAAATAATTTTGCAACATCGTTGTTAAAATCCATAATGAAATAACCCGAAGATACAAACACCGCAGAGCACCCTATTAATCGTGAGTGCAGTTTTTGTTGTGGTCTTAAGTCCGAAGACTTTTTTGATGCAGCTTTCCATGCTAGTCTGACAAAAACTCTTCATCTCTGCACAAGCGATGCAAACTATATTCCAATGGATATCGAGTTTAAACTGCTTAATGTAGTAAAGCCTTATGCGGCATCTATCATTTTTATCCCACTTTACTCTATTGCAAAATCGAAGATTCTATGATGACTCAGGATATATCTTAATAATCGACCACTTTCTTGAGTAAAATTGCGCCATAAATTTATTTCCTCCCCATTTCGATCCAGCACCTCTTGATTAGTACTCCAATCTCTCCTATTAATCCTCTGCAATCTTCTGTAGGACTTCATTTCTAGACACCCTCTTTTATGATTTTCTGTCATCGATGTGTTACTTCCATACAAGGCCTAACACACAAAGACTTCATACTATTCAGCTGTCCCTATAGCTGGCTTTTATGCAATCCGCAGTGCCTTCAAATATCATGAACAAGATTTTCATATTCTCTCGCTCACTACATGTAAAGCACTCGTCCTACAGAGAAAATGAATCGCACATTTTTGTGAGAAATTTAAGGAAGTTAAATTTTGTACCGGGATGCGTTTTCGCTTGAAGCCACAGTTTACGAGTTATTCAAGAAAAACATTTTTGAAGTCCACTTTTGTACGTTTTTCTTGAATGATTCCAAAACTACGGTCTTTCGTGAAAACGCATCCCAGTACAAAATATAATTCCATTTAATTTCCTACAAAAAGTTCCTGTTCATTTTTTCTGTTGGTGTAATAGTTTGCATGTAGTGAGTGAGAGAATTTGAAAATTCTGTGTGTGATGTTTGCAGGCGTTGTGGCCTACATAAAACCCAGCTGTCGGGGCAGCTCCGTCACTCTGTCAGTAGAAAAACTGTTCTTGCAATTAACAGTCGGAACTTGATGTTCCATGTTCTTTGATCACCGTCAGTTATTTTACTTAGCAGCTAGCAAAGCTCATCTGGTACTCTCCGTGTCCTGTTACCTACACTAATTCCCTCAGTATCACTTGATCTGATTAAAACTACATTCCATTGCCTTTGTTTTACTTTTTGTATTCTTCCTATAACCTCTTTTCAAATCATTATCCTTTCGTTTTAACCAATCTTTTAGTCTGTGACAGTCTCTGACAGCATTACATTGTCTACGGAAACCGGATATCAGTTTAGTGATGCGTGGAGTCCCAACTTTTCCTGCTCTCTGTGTAGATTGTGCAACACTGGACTGGACAGACGAGATTCACTCTCCTGCCTTCGACGGCACTGCCAATGCCGCCAGGCAGTGCGCGTAGTCTGAAGACTACCATCATGACTCACTGGCGAGGCGCTAGCTGTGAGACGTGCGACGTGAGTAGCCTATGTAAACACCTGTGAGTTCAAATTTCCTCATTCATTCGTGGAGTGACAGGCTGCGCTACTCTTATTCGGTGTTTGAATGAACTTGTTTGCCTGCCATGCAGCTCTGAAGTTGCTGTTGTAGCTCCGCTCTCGTAACTGTCTCATTGGCCACAAACAAAAAGACATGGCAAGAGAAAATTTTGTGTATTTACTTGAGTACAAAGTCCTGAAATATTTTGGAAATGTGAACATTTTCCGTCTGCCTGTTATTTAGAGATCGCGATTTCAATGCATGTTAGTTTCATTTATGGTATCAACCATCTTTAGATATTTCATCTGCATAAAAAACGAGATACTATGTCATCTGTGTTAAAGTACAGAGTGACATTTACTGAACTATATGAAATAAAATCGTCATAGTTTCTGAACGGTTTACTTTAGAATGTCAAACTGCATGGTTGGTCGCGGCGCAAGATGGGAATTAGTACGCACATGTATGGTTTGGCTTAGCGACGAAGCCCACTTTCATTTGGATGGGTTCGTCAATAAGCGAAATTGGAGCATTTGGGGGCTGCGATTCTACCTTTCGCGATCGAGAAGTCTGTCCACTCTCAAGGGGTGACTGTGTGGTGAGCAATGCCCAGTCACGTAATAATTGATGCTAGAGTCCTGCATGATCGAGTAAGCGAGCACAAACTACGAGATGGAGCGAGCACACCCTAACGGATAGGCTGCCCGCACTAGTCATTGTGACCGAGCATAGAAGCCGTGACCGAATACGTAGCACGTAACTTCAAACACATTACACGTGTCATTATCCGTGTGAGACTGCAGCCAGTACGAGCTTCTCACTTGTGGTGTGTCTCTCTCTGTAATCATGCACCGCGAGGAAGCCAGTGCAATATGCGTAAGATTGAAACAAATGTTTACACGATGAAAAAACGGCAAGGTCTAAAAAGCCAACTATGGAGCACATTTTTGTTGGTTGTAGGCGAAAACTGTGCGTCTACTGGGTACGTATCGTACATAAACTGCTCCACATTATTGTGTTTCCAGTCGGGAACCACTCATTTAAAGAAACACAGTTGCAAGAAACCTCACAAGGATATTGCTCCTTCATGGATACAGGCAGTAATAAAAAATAGTATTACAGCAAAGTGTGTGGCAATGTGTGCTAAAGATATGAGATCTTTTAATGCTGTTCCGGTGAAAGTTTCAGAGAACTAGGCCAAGAATTAATATATCTAGGTGCGCATTATGGAGAACTTAACGTCGCAGATGTCATGCCACATCTCTCTACTATAAGCAGACATGTCAAAGAACAAGCTGATGCAATACGAAACAGCATAATGCCTTCTGTTATTGCGTGCTGCGACAGTTGATACGTGGACTGATTCGCATAATCAGATTAACACAGATTGGTCTCTTTTGAACAATGTTTTATTTACGCCGGCCGCGGTGGCCTCGCGGTTCTAGGCACTGCAGTCCGGAACCGCGGGACTGCTACGGTCGCAGGTTCGAATCCTGCATCGGGCGTGGTTGTGTGTAATGTCCTTAGGTTAGTTAGGTTTAAGTAGTTCTAAGTTCAAGGGGACTGATGACCTAAGACGTTAAGTCCCATAGTGCTCAGAGCCATTTGTTTTATTTACAACAAAATTCCCGGACGTTAAGAAGTCAGGAGTAAATGTTATGAAAGAAAGTGCCCTATGAATTTAGCTTACGTACCCGTTCTTAAATGGTTCAAATGGCTCTGAGCACTATGGGACTTAACATCTATGGTCATCAGTCCCCTAGAACTTAGAACTACTTAAACCTAACTAACCTAAGGACAGCACACAACACCCAGCCATCACGAGGCAGAGAAAATCCCTGACCCCGCCGGGAATCGAACCCGTTCTTAGAAGCGTTACTTTTGTATTAAAAGTGAGAGAGAGTCAGAGATAAATACATTGTGTGTGTGTGTGTGTGTGTGTGTGACAGAGAGAGAGAGAGAGAGAGAGAGAGAGAGAGAGGCGTCAGATTTATACAGTACAGTGCAGCGAACCGGATCGAGGCGAGGTGAGACGTCAGCGGTGACCGGTCATGCTCGGTTACCCGCGTGTCCGGAACTCGACCTCATCGAAGCAGGAGAGTGTTTGATTTCGTGGAGGGGCACTTTGGGGACCGCATTCCTTCCCTGGAGTACCCAGAGGCCACTGGCATGGTCCGCGATTGGCCCCCTCATTCTCCGTATCTGAACACAAGCAACTCCTTTTTGTAGGGCTATATTAAAGACAAGGTGTACAGCAACAACCCCAAAACCATTGCTTAGATGAAAACAGCAGTTCAGGGGGCCATAGACAGCGACATGTTCCGACTCTTCAGGGGTTCATGCAGAATTTCGATATTCGCCTACGCCACATCATCGCCAATGATGGCAGGCAATCGAAAATGTCGTAACGTAAATCCAAATATCGGTCGTGACGCTTACACGTTGAATAAAGTGTGTGCGCGCTGTAGTTTTTAACCAAATTACGTCTGTTTTCATATAGTTCAATAATTGTCACCCTGTAAGTAGCTCTTCATGTGGTAATTACTATCGAACTCATGTCATCTGCAGTTTTCACTGTTAAACCAGATACCCAAAGATACCCAAAAATATTTCATCAGTGGAACATTTGCTTGTTGTGGGCATACCTCAATAGTCTTTAGCTCCACAGGATAACAATTCTCCTTTTATAAGGTATTTCCATTAGCAGCAAGTCTAGCAACATTGCAGTTGCAGAGTAAACAAAGAGATTCCACTTTTCGCTAGGAAAAATAAGGTCACAATATAAATCTGCCAAACTCATTCATATTTCACCCCAAATATTACAGCAAGGCCTAATGCGAGGTTCTCCAGGAACCTGTGCTTCTCTCTTAAGAGAATATACACAAAAAACCTTTCAAACCACGAGCGATATCCTACGGGTCAGAGGCGTGATACCATTTAGGATGAAGGCTGGTGTAGAGCAGCTGTTGGCTGCCAGCGTAAACTGAATTTCCGAGGCGTCGTTTTACTATAGGTGGAATTTCTACGTACGGTAATGATGGGTATCATGATTTTTTCAGAACATCTCGTCTCATCATTCTGTGTTCTTGATAGTTCTGATGGCTTCTCGGTTGTCGAGATTTATAACGCAAATACGTGCCACAGCTACACCACGTGAAGTTTACGACTCGTAAAACCTTTACCTCAGTTCAATACCATCGTTTCGGAACTAGCATTTACTCATTTCAAAATCAGAGGAACGTCACTATAACATCATACATAAGAAATACAATAATCTTATTATATAAGTAGCAGGCACCACCAATGTTCGAAAAGGTAAATCGGTCAATTTTTTTATTACCGCAAGAAGTTTCCAAAGAATATTTTATGTGGACAGAAGTTAGTTTCGGTAGTGAACGGAAACAGAGATAATGTAATAATTCCAAAAGAATGAAATATACGCGCCATTACAGTAATTAATTTCGCTTACTATGTGTCATTACACAAACACTTTGTAAAGCTTCTGTCATTCAGAAGAAAAATGATGCATATATTGGAAAAGTACATTGCTTCCTTTAGTTAGTAGGCGGTAACATACAAAATTAGCATCAAACAACGCAATGTTGAAAGGAAGATATTCGGTTTCGACACAGAAAAAGTTATTTACCAGAACAAGGGAACCTTATTCCGTGCGTCAAGAACTCAACACCAAAGACTTACAAAATTATGTCGACAAGTCTATTAAGGTAAACTATATTCTTCACTCCGAGCAAGTTCAGAGTATCTTAATAAGCTAATTTTCAGTACCTCTGCTGGTGTCCAACAATTTTTACAATGTCCCGTACCGAGTTCCAGTTTGTCGACTGATAACATAATGCAGTACACACCAACGAAACTTCCTTCAGCCTGATGTGAAGGTACCTGTCATATGAATATGGTGTCTTGACGAAATTGAGTGACTGTAAAGAAATATTCATTGCAGCAGCTGTTGGTGGTTTCGAGGTGACCTTCTTTATTCTTCCCCAATAACCGATCGCAGAATTGCTCCGATTTGCACTGTCAGCGATAAGGTCATGATCCTGACCATTGTGACTCGCACGAAGATAGTGTAAAAGGAAAGTTTCATTGCTTAACGCACAAGAAAGAAGCTTGCCTGTCTTTGTATCCACTTTTATGTCAATTCACATTACCCACATATTTTAACAGTGAAACGTCTACAGCGTACTCGAAAAAATGTTCACAACATATGGGTGGGCCCACGTGTTGTTATGTTTGTTTATGCATTACGGAAGTTTCGATTGGAAGCCCTTACACACCATCCATACAGTCCAGATCTCTTCCCTAGTGATTTCAATAGGCTTGGAGCCTTGAAGAGAGATATTCATGGCCTTCGATTTGGTTCCGATGAAGAAGAGCACGCCTGGGTACAGTCGTGGTTCCGCTGACAACCGCAAAAATCTTTCCATGACGGAATTTACCATCTTTTATCACAGTGCGATAAATGCATTATCACTTATCGCAATTACTTTTGGTGTAGTAAGCATGTTCTATACTATTTTCCATTTATCTTGTTTTCAACTGACTGTCCCTTATAGCAATACATACAAGTTTACCACAGATTTCGATCATACCAGATTGTGGGTTATATGGAGAGAAAATACACTTCTTGACAAAACATTAGAAGCACCCAGAAGAAGAGGAGAAAACGAAATGACATTTAATGGTTTGAGACGGTATGTGATAGTCAGTGATCAAAAATCGACTCACATTTACAAATAGACAGGCGCTATGAGCCCATTTACTAGGATGACGTTGCACCTCTTCCGGTCTGGATGCATACATTGATTCTGTTGGGAAGGGTGTCATAAAGCCATTGTATCCTCTCCGAAGACAAGATAGCCCACAAGGATTGTAACTACTCCTTGATGCCCTCGATGCTTGCACTTGGACACAGCTGATGTCCGAGCTGGTTCCACATATGTTCTGCCAAAGGCAGACTTGGGGATCTTGCCACAGGAGTACCCCAACATCACGCAGACCACAGAAATTCCTACCATGTGTGGACGAGCGTTATCCTGTTGAAAAATGGCACCACGATACAATCTTATGAAATGAAGCCATATCTATGTGACCCATCGTTGTCACATCTGAGTTCCCTCAATCACGACCAGCCGTGCACTGAAGTCATACCCAATGGCACCCCACAGCTTAATACCAGGAGTAAAACCGCTGTGCTTCTCCAAAACATTGTAAGAAAGGGATCTCTTCCCAGGTCGCCACCATACTCACTGGCGATGGCCATGTGGGATAGTGTAAAACCATGATTTATCGCTCACAAAAATGTGACACCATTCATCAGCAGTCCATGCTTCCTGGTGATTACACTAATTCAAATCCTGCCGCTTGTATTATGATCTTAACGTCAGTCTTTGCATGGGATCATAATTCATTAGTCTGGCTCCTGCTAGTCTCCGGCCAATGGCTAGGTATGACAAACGATGTTGACTGAAAGTCTTCTACTTGGTCTTGGTCAGCAGTTGTTGATTTGAAGGAGTTGTGATGATTTTGGAGCACAATACAGCGATCTTCCTTTGTGGTGGTCAGATGTGCTCAACTGAAACCTTGCAGAACAGTATGGCTGCCCTCACGTTAACATGCAGTCCAACATCGCGCCACTGTCAAATTAGAAGGCCTCAGAAATATGTATAATGAACTATTCGACAAGCCACCCAAATGGAGACCCCACAGCCGGCCGGAGTGGCCGTGCGGTTCTAGGCGCTACAGTCTGGAGCAAATACGGTCGTAGGTTCGAATCCTGCCTCGGGCATGGATGTGTGTCATGTCCCTAGGTTGGTTAGGTTTAAGTAGTTCTAAGTTCTAGAACCTCAGAAGTTGAGTCCTATAGTGCTCAGAGCCATTTGAACCATTTTCTATACCCCATAATGAGGGCACTTAACAGTCTGTGCACAAGTGCACGGCATGTCTGAGTCCTTCACAGTGATTGCTCAGTTTCCACCGTTGTTCACGTTCCTTTTATATTCTACCAGGCCTGTGTCTCTTTTTTGTTTTTATTTTTTTATTTATCCGTCTTCTCAGTCTTCTGACTAGTTTGATGCGGCCCGCCACGAATTCCTCTCCTGTGCTAACCTCTTTATCTCATAGTAGCCCTTGCAACCTACGTCCTGAATTACTTGCTGGATGTATTCCAGTCTCTGTCTTCCTGTACAGTTTTCGTCCTCAACAACTCTCTCTAGTACCATTCAAGTCATTCCCTAATGTCTTAACAGATGTCGTCATATCATCCTGTCCCTTCTCCTTATCAGTGTTTTCCATATGTTCCTTTCCTCTCCGATTCTGCGCAGAAACTCCCCATTCCTTACCTTATCAGTCCACCTAATTTTCAGAATTCATCTGTTGCACCACATCTCAAATGCTTCGATTCTCTTCTGTTCCTGTTTTCCCACAGTCCATGTTTCACCATCATACAATGGTGTAATCCAGATGTACATTCGCAGAAATTTCTTCCTCAAATTAAGGCCGATATTTGATATTAGTAGACTTCTCTTGGCCAGGAATGCCCTTTTTGCCATTGCTAGTCTGCTTTCGATGTTCTCCTTGCTATGTCCGTCACTGGTTATTTAACTGCCTACGTAGCAGAATTCTTTAACTTCATTTACTTCGTGACCATCAATCCTGTCGTTAAGTTTCTCGCTGTTCTCATTTCTATTACTTCTCATTACGTTCGTCTTTCTTGGATTTATTCTTAATCCATAATCTATACTCATTAGACCGATCAGTCCGTTCAGTAGGTCATGTAATTCTATTTCACTTTCACTCAATATAGCAATGTCATCAGCGACTCGTATCAACGATATCCTCCCACCTTGAATTTTAATTCCACTCCTGAGCCTTTTTATTTATTTCCATCATCGCTTCTTCGATGTACAGTAGGGGCGAAAGGCTACATCCTTGTTTCACACTCTTTTTAATACGAGCACTTCGTTCTTGGTCGTCTACTCTTATTATTCCCTCTTGGCTCTAATATATATTGTATATTACCCGTCTCTCCTTAGAGCTTACCCACATTTTCTCAAAATTTCGAATATCTTGCACCGTTTTACATTGTCGAACGCTTTTTGCAGGTCGTCAAATCCTATGAAGGTGTCTTGGTTTTTCTTTAGTCTTACTCCCATTATTAACCGCAACATCAGAATTGCCTCTCTCGTGTCTTTACCTTTCCTAAGGCCGAACTGATCGTCATCTAGCGCACCCTCAATTTTCTTTTCCATTATTCTGTATATTATGCTTGCAAGCAGCTTGGAAGCATGAGCAGTTAAGCTGATTGTGCGATAATTCACGGAATTTTTAGCTCTTGCCGTCTTCGGAATTGTGTCGATGATGCCTTTCCGAAAGTCAGTTGGTATGTCGCCAGACTCATATATTCCTCCCACCAACGTGAATAGTGGTTTTGTTGCCACGTTACCACTTCCACTTCGCACTTTCCGATTGATTGTTATCCATCCCTTTTGCTTAATTTGATCTTAAGTCCTCCAAAGCTCTTTTAAATTCTGATTCTAATACTGCGTCACCTATCTCTTATAAATCGACTCCTGTTTCTTCTTCTATTCATCAGACAAACCTTTCCTCTCATAGAGGCTTTCAATGTATTATTTGCACCTATCCACACTCTCCTCTGCCTTTAACAGTGGAATTCCCGTTGCACTCTTAATGTAATCAGCCTTGATTTTAATGTAACGGAAGATTGTTCTGACTTTCCTGTATGCTGAGACTGTGCCTTCGACAGTCATTTCTTTTTCAATGTCTTCACATTTTTCTGCAGTCGTTTCATCTTAACTTCCCTGCACTTCCTATCTATTTCATTCCTCAGCGACTTGTATATCTGTATTCCTCAGGTTCCCAGAACATTTCTTTGCTTCCTCCTTTCATCGATCAATAAGCCACGCGGAATTATTGTCTTTTCTCATACACAAAATTACTTAAAAAATTTGTTCTTCCCAAAAGAAAACACCGGAATAAATATGCCTTCATTTTAAAGCACTTTTGATGATTGTAGCACAACTAAGACCGACAAACTGTAACTTCCTTAGGAGCTCATACTACACACGACCGCACCACTGAAAGACTGGGCTTTGACTACTTTAGACTATGTAAACATTCTCTATCTCTAAGAGAAAAGACGTCCGAAGAAAACTCCGTTCTGATTGGTCAGTTTTCTTTTAGGCCAATAGAAAAATATTACTCTCCCGCGCTAGTCCGAGCTTTTGCGAGTCTAACCAATCAACAAATAATACACTTTCGAACCCTTCTTTTTCCAGAAATAAATATTTAACATTCTGATATTTTATTTTTACTTTAGGTTATTAACTGTTTTCATTTGCACTCGAATTAGCTTTCCTTTTACCATATACATTACTGGGAACATATTATTATAGAAAATTCCCCGTCGTCTGCATTCACACTCTCTTAAAAATTTCTCACTCTATTTCGTACAGGGTTTATCAGTATAACAATGATCTACTTGTTTACTTTACACCACATTCACGCATCATTCACACTATTAAAAAGGAAAATTCACAAAAATATTCTCTTGACCTGTTTCTTGAATGTCTCTGTTCGTTACTGAAATCTGGTGGATGAAATTTAGAACTACATAGTCGACAGAACCCGCTTCAGACCATCTGTCACTGGGCATGCATGAGTCATTCTCCTGATACACAGGCTCCAGACAGGAGCGATATAAAGGCGAAACGCCTCAGTTCCGTTCGAAGAAGAAGTCGTACCTTTGGATGCAGAAAGGAAAATTTAATAATCAAAGGGCCAACTCTTTCCTAGGGGATGATGGTGTACTGGCCGAAATAGGTGGACGAAGAACGAAAAGTATAAAACAAATTTTATTAAGGAAAGTGCTCGCGAAAAGAGGCAGACTCATGTTAGAGTCCTGATGTGGCATGTACACTCCGTAACACAACCAAATGGTCACTGTATTTGCAGATAGTAGCTGTTTTCGAAAGAACAGATACCCCTGATGACCGTGCAGCTTCTCTAGAATAAATGATAATTAATTCAAACCCTCAGCTGTCGGCAGCTGAGAGTTTCAATTAATTATCATTTATTCTAGAGAATCGGCACGGTCATGAATGGTATCTGTTCTTTCGAGAACAGCTATTATCTTCATATATAGTTAAATGGCTACCTGACCATTGACCTTCGTCTGTGTGAATGCGCACAGGTTGCCCGAACTCTTAAGGGAATCGTCAACTTAGTAAGCGCGAGTGACAAGTGGGTGGGCAAATATCTATTATAAACAATACGTATGTAGATTGTGGACAGTTGGGAATGTGAGTCTCACAGGAAGCGTGCAAGGGATAAGTCCCTACAGTCACCCTATTCATCGGTGTCCTCCGTGGCTCAGATGGATAGAGCGTCTGCAGTGTAAGAAGAAGATACCGGGTTCGAGTCCCGGTGGGGGCACAAATTTTCAGCTGTCCCCATCGAGGTATATCAACAACACCGTTCGGCAGCTGATGGTTTCAATTAATTATCAAATGGTCCCTTATTCGAAACCCCTAGTTATTTCCCATTGTGGCGCAGATGTTTGAAATTCGGCTCAAATGTGGCGTACAACCATCCTCTGGAATGGTACGGAACACCTAGGGCTACTGGACGTTTTGAACAGCAAAGTGTCGACACTTGTGGAAAGAAGGCCAGATCTCAGGAATTCATGTGGGTTAATGATGTCAAAATGGCACTAAATATCTACATACATCTTCTCGACGCCACCGTGGACGTCTCACACCAATGGACAGTCGTCACACACCCACTTATCACCCCTGCTTTTGACAGCTCTGCCACGGAGGTTAAAACCACGACTTCCAGCGTTGAAATCACGCGGTGTGCTTATAGGTGGACAAAGGAAACATTACGTATTCACCGCCGCTCATTGTCGACACGAGAGGAGGCCCCTCTCCTTGGGGCTTTGTTTCCCACACAGTTTCCAGTCGAAAACGACAATTCTCTGTGCAGTGAGCAACATGACAAAGTTGTTGACGACTTCTGACACCGCTGACCCCTCCTCTAAGTACATTGTGAGCCTGCTACCCCAACGACCATGTTCGCGATCCCAAATTTTGCCTTAGTGTACATGCTGTAATCATTAGCGTACAATCAAAACGAAATTCGACGAAATTTGAATGCGAACGAAAGCATCAAGGATTTTTATGGATTTTCAGCCCTCCTGTCTCGAGTGTTCCTATGAAGTGGTCATGAGAGGGCGATGATATTGTCACATGTGTGAATAAAATGGTAAAGGGTCCCTCTAAAAGTCCACAGATTGGCAACGCCCTCGGTGCAGCCCAATTACCTTTTTCGGCACTTCAAAAATGTACGATTGCCGGTTTCCTAGATGCCTGCAGGTAGGCAACGCTTAAGATCTTTCAGATAGATGACATTGCGCTCTGAGAGGTTCCAAGGGTTTGCTTGCTAACAGGCGCCTAGGAATCCATCACGTGTTGCCTCCGCGCAGACACATTATTAAACTGCACAACAAACGTGCGCAAGTAGCACAGAGAATGATGCCAACGTGGGGAGAGGGGCGGAGGGCCTTGTAGGGATTATGCACGCGAATGTCACTGTCACTGTCACAACACGTCACAGAGAACTGCGAGACAGGAGTGCTGAAAAAAAAACAACCTTGCTTCTTCAGATCACAGTCAGATTTCGTCTTAGTGATTTTGAATGTGCAATAGTGGTTCCACTCTGTGCAATGAAACAAAAATTCGATCGCCCTACATTTAAAATGGGTGCTATTGCGTTCAGTGGTGTTATCGGTGCACACTGTCCTTACAGAAGGGTTGAATCAGCCAGAGGGCGTCAGTGTGTGTGCGAATCAAACAACAAGGGAAGGAAGTGTTTCATTGACGCCCTTTATGCCACCTCATGAGGACATTTAGCGCCGATTCTGAGTGGCGGTGGGCGCGAGCGCAACTTAGTTTACAGGGTGGAACCCAGGAGGGAAATGTGTTATTTCTGCACTGAGCGCCATGGTTCTGGCCTCCTTTGAAGAGGCACCAAAAGAAGAGGTGTAATGTGTGTAAGTAGGTATGTGACGAGCTTGTCGTTGTGAGACATTCCCACGGTAGCGTTGGCCAACACTTATTTATTCATTTATTTGCCATTTTCTTCTAGTCTACCTGTATAAAAGAAGAAACCGAATGTTGCACATATATTGACTTGAATAAAGCACTTTATATTTTAATTAACATAATATCAAATTTGTTAGTAGTAACTAAGCACTATGTAAGGGGGGAAGAATGTCATTCTTTCTCTTTCTTTTATGTTAGGAAGGAACTGGTAGGCTCTGATTTATGTTTCTGCCCTTTTCCAAATTTCTTGCCATTCTGCATAAATGCATGCCTCTATTTCCTCATTCGATACGGATCCTGCGCCCAGAGGTTTACCATAATAGCGCTATTTTAGTCTATATTGTACATTTCTGTTTCGTACCGCTAGGTCTAGAGAGAGGCAGCCTGATATCATCAGCAGTGCCTCAGTCGGTGTTGATCTATACGCGCCTGCCAGGCACATGTGTACACTCCTCTGTGATCGCCGGAGAGCCGGTGCTGTCCTTACCATACTGGCTCTATGAGGTTGAACGCAATTGCGAGTAACATGGCATAGTGATACGTTCTTATTGCACACAGTGGCAACTGAAAATTTGTTTAGCCAACTGTTGCCACTTTATTTGGGATTGTAATGCCTCTCTGGCAGACAGTATCTACATGTGCATAAAAGTTTTGCTTTTCGTCGGTGTTAATTGCACGGTATCTGTATATGTCTTTTCTTTTCACAAGTTCGTCGCTTATTTTGGTTATTGAATTTCTCGTTCTTGATAAAGTTCCTATTAGTAAAATATAGACTGTCTTGTGCGTTGCTATCGTTAGTTTGTTTTCTACGCACCAGTTGTTTGACCTTTCAAGAACTACCCTACAGTTTTCTTCTAAATTAACCCTTGTGTTAGCGGATAATGTAATTAGGAGATCGTCTTCATAGCCTATGCAGCTTCTAATGTTTGTTATACACTGAAGCTGGTTCATTAATGGCTCTATGCCAATATCCCAGATCTATGGACCACAAAGAGAGCCCTCTGGGTTACCTTTCGTGATGTCTTTCACAATTTTCTTTCCAGGTTTCAAATGGTTCAAATGGCTCTGAGCACTATGGGACTTAACATCTGTGGTCATCAGTCCCCTAGAACTTAGAACTACTCAAACCTAACTAACCTAAGGACATCACAGACATCCATGCCCGAGGCAGGATTCGAGCCTGCGACCGTAGCAGTCACGCAGTTCGAGACTAAAGCGCCTAGAACCGCACAGCCACACCGGCCGGCTTTCTTTCCAGGATATTCTAATTGCACCTACCTGTTTGTGCAGTCCTCTCGTAGACTGTGTCTTCCGTGTGATATCATTAATCTGCCTTATACCACACATGAACTTGTAAATCTTGTCTGTTTTTTTCGTGTATCAATACTTTATGTTTGAACCATATGCGAGCCTAAGCGTGACGTATCGTGTACCCACGCTTTTCCACCGCAGCAGACGAAGCTTGTAGGCACCTTTGAGCCAAATTTCAATCTTCTGCGTTGCAGTGGAAGACAACTACAGGGTTTTGAACAAAATGACCTTCTATTATGTTGCACAGAGTATTTTTACATGTCACAAAATGTTCATTACATTGCACACTGAGCATATGTAAGCCATTTCTGCTTTTATCATTTGTTGTCACTAGATGAACATTAATTTTAATCTGATTAACTCCATTTGATTTACCGAGTTTAATTTCATTCGCTACATGTGGGAATTGATGGAAAGCCGAGGGGGTTAGATTTAGTGAAAAACATAACTCTTTCAATCAATTTTGTTGTTCTAGCCGCTGAGCTTAGCACCGCAAAGTAACTTGGACGGAAGTTGTATGGTCATGATGAAAGCTGATTTTTCCCCTTTTCAGCTCAGACTTCCGCCTTAAACTTTCTTTCACTCAGTTAAAACAGAAGACGAGTGTCATTATCGTCCATTATCGTTTTATCAAATTTCGTCGTAATTAAAACGAATAATATTTTAACATACAATAAAAAAGTTGTTTTCTGGAGATGTAATCAACTTCGTTTTATTATTTTATGATTGACTATTTCTATTAGCTGCTATGAATGCTGTTTCTGACTTGAAATGTTATTCCCAAGTTTCAAAATAACAAATATACACATAAAACAGTTAAGTTTCTTTATAAAACGTTCGAAATACATCTGAAAAATTCGTTCTCGCGCTTGCTTGCAGTCGACCTTTAATATAAGTGGCACGCATTGTCATCAATGATTTCTCATATATGGTTCTTCGTGTAAAGTGTAAGGCATTTTTTTGTCTTATATTCCTTTGTGTTAATTGATTCAATCTTAGAGCCTAAATAACTCTACATCATATCGTGTACGTTTTCAATATCTTCATCTTGTGGTTGCAGTTTCTTGATGTCTCGAATCTGGAGATTTGCCAAGGGAATTAAAGCCATTACCTGACACACTGAAAATGAAATTACAGTACCATTTTATGAATTAATCAGTTAGAGATTATTTCTATCCACTGTAAATCAATAAAAACAAAGATATTTTACGATATCCCAGTGCTCCAGTTTACCCTTTGAAAGAAATATACAACACGACTACTATAAAAAACGCTGGGAACAAATATTTTCCACTATTCATGCAGGCCAGTTAGCTACCGTGTTATGAAACATATCCGAACATAGCAGGAACGAAATCTTCTAAAAGTCAGCGCCATCTGCGCTGTGCTGACAGCGTTCCATCAAGTCGTCAGCATAGCACACGGCACTTTTGACCCTCTGTCAGTGAAAAACATTTCGTTTATGGATTCATCTGTACGTCGGAACTTCATTCTGTCACGCCTTTTATAGTGGGAATAAATGGATCAATACTGGTCTTCACTGGAGGTGATTGTCCTCCTGCTACCAGAAGCAGACCGCAGTCAACACATAATGAACGACTCAAGATATTCATTTCTACGGGCTCACACTTCCAACTATCTCACATTATCTTCATTCAGTAGCAAATTCAGTGGCTGATAAGGCACGATTTAATATTTTTTATCTTTTAGAAGCAGAAGAATTCTTTTTGCATAACTGAAGTTTCCAGCGAGAAGATGTAATAAGCATAGTGTGTAATGTAGATAAAAGTATATTTTCCTGATGTCTCTTCGTGGAATTCATGGATTTATATTTCAGTATATTGACTCCTTAATTTTATTTGTTGGTAGTAATAAAAATGCTTAACTAAGAACAATTCGCAAAATCAAACTTCAAGACACAAAAATACACTGGAGAGTCAAAGAAACTTGTGCATCTACCTAATATCGTGTAGGGCCCCTTCGATAACGCAGAAGTGCCGCAACACTACATGGCATGTACTCAACTAATGTCTGAAGCACTGCTGGAGGGAACTCACACCATGAATCCTGCAGGGCTGTCCATAAATTCGTAGAGTAGGTGAGGGTGAAGATCTCTTCTGAACAGCACGTTGCAAGGCATCCCAGATTTGCTCACTAATGTTCACGTCTGTGGAATTTGGTGGCCAGTGGAAGTGTTTAATCTCAGAAGAGTGTTCCTGGAGCCACTCTGCAGCAATTCTGGGCGTGTAGGGTGTCGCATTGTCCTGATGGATTTGCCCAAGTCCGTCGGAATGCACAACGGACATGAATGGTTGCAGATGATCAGACAGGATGCTTACATACTTGTCATCTGTCAGAGTCGTATCTAGACATATCAACGATCCCACATCACTCCGACTTCACAAGCCCCACACCATTACAGGGCCTCCACTAGCTCGAACAGTCCACTGCCGACATGTAGGGTCCATGGATTCATGATTTTGTCTCCATACTCGGACACGTCCATCCGCTCGATACAATCTGAAACGAGACTCGTCCGACCAGGTAACATGTTTCCAGTCATCAGCAATCCAATGTCGGTGTTGACAGGCCCAGGCGAGGCACAAAGATTTGGGACGTGCAGTCATGAAGGGTACACGAACGAGTCTTCGGCTCTGACAGCCCATATCGATGATGTTTCGTTGAATGGTTTGCACGCTGACACTCTTTGATCGCCCAGCATTGAAATCTGCAGCAGTTTGCGGGTGGGTTGCACTTCTGTCACGTTGAACGATTCTCTTCAGCCGTCGTTGGTCCAGTTCTTCCAGGATCTTTTTCCAGCTGCAGCGATGCCAAACATTTGATGTTTTACCGGATTCCTTATATTCACTGTACACTCGTGAAATGATCTTATGGAAGGGTCCCCACTTCATCGCTACTTCGGTGATGCTGTGTCCCATCGCTCATGCGCCAACTATAACTCCACGTTCGAACTCACTTAAACCTTGATAACCTGCCACTGGAGCAGCAGTAATCGATCTAACAACTGCAGCCGACACTTGATGTCTTGATTACGCATGCCTATACCGTTTTCTTTGGCGCTTCAGCGTATTTTCCGCGTAGAAGTGCCTCCTTCTCTGAGTTTCAGAGTGCGGTACAGCATTCCTGTGAAACTGCCTCTAATTTACTCTAACACACAAAAATCAAGAATTAATACTCTCTGTTGTTGTGATCCCGAGTCCGAAGATTAGTTTCTGCACGCTTGTCAGTCCTGTGCAAGCCCCTTCATCTTTGGATAACTACTGCATTCTACATTCACTTGCACTATCTTGCGGTATTCCTGCCTTTGTCTCGCCCTACAGCTTTTACCCCCTCTCTTCCCTCTATCAGCAAATCGAAGATTTCTTGTTTCCCTGTACTTGACCTATCAAAGAGACATAAATTTCTTTGTTTCCCCGTTTCTATTCAATATTTTCTTATTAGTTGTTCGATTTACCCACACAACCTTCAATATTTTTCTGAATTGTTTGCCGTGGAATGTTCACTTCCATACAAGGCTATATGCCAGACAAATAAACTTAGAAAAGACTTAACAGAGCTTAAATTTGTATTAGTCGTTAATAATTTCCTCTTTCTCAAAAATGATTTTCTCCCGTTCCCAATCATCGCCACTTATCCAGAAGACGTATAGAGGCCTCTGGTCCACGACATAAGTAACAGGGTTGAACTGAGGCCGAGGGCTGTTGTCACGATGATGACCGACAGTTGCAGAATGGATCATCATTACTAATCACGCACTTTATTGGAGTACAAGTTACAACACACCTAACGATGCGCTGCGGTCGCAATGCACCTGCTGGGTGCCTGCTGAAGACGGCGATTGTAGAGGCATATATGCAAGCAGACGGGCAGCGGCCTGCTGTGACATCGACAGATGGAAAGGAATGCTGACGTGGAAGTTCGCGGCAGCACGTGTACCATATGAACATGGCTTTGCAGCTCAAGGCAGGGCATGCCGGAAGGCGCAGGAACCCGCCATGATTCTTGTGAAGGATCATGGTCCTAATCAGTAGTGTCCAGTATGCCCACACAAACGAGAGTGTTGAGTGACTGTACCGCTCTGGTCTTGAGCGCCTGCCCTGCAGAAGAGATGGATCACAAACCAACAACTCGCTGCACAACTGGACGTCTCTGTTGGTAGTGCTGACACACTTGCCCATCTGTTGGGGTACTGAACGCTTTGGCACAAGAAGGTTGCCCGTGACAAAGTTTTTGTGGAACATCGTCACAGGCGATGACACATGGTTTCACATTTTGAAATGGAAATAAAACGGCAATCAATGGAGAGGCGCCACACCATCTCTCCTTCGAAGAAAAAGCTTATTTTTCTGGCATGTAGCCTTGTACGTAAGTGAACCTTCCACAGTAAACAGTTCAGACCTGAAGAAAATGGAAGATTTTGAATCGTGGTGCTATAAAAGGTGCTGAAGGTTATATGGGTAAATTCAAAAACTAATGAGTACTGAATCAAAATGGGGAAAAAAGACGCAACTCTCAGCTGGAAAAGTCAAGGGGACAGTCTTCTGGGACTCCGCAGGTGCTATTCACGGTCAACTCGGAAGCATATTTTGCTACCATCTGGAAACTAAAGAAACGACTTTAGCGTGTTCGTGACCATATAAATGCAAACGACCTTCTCCATGATGACGCAAGGTCTCATTCTAGTCTACGTACCCGGTAGGAGCTCAAGAAAACTTCATAGGACTGTCCTTCCCCAACCACCCAACAGCCTAGATATCGCACGTTCCTTGTTCCATCTGTTTGGCGCAATGAGGGATCCACTCGCGGAGCATAGTACATGGGGAGGTTATTGACGCATCGAGACTTTGGCTCCGACGTCGACAAATAACTTGTCACCACGAGGACATAGAGGCCCGCCCAGTAATGTGGCGTCACATTGAACGGTGATTATGCTGAAAAATAGGGTTTTTTAGGCAAAAGTACGGGGAAAAATGCGGTGAATTGGAATCCTGAGTAAAATAAACCTTCTTTTTTAAATAATTTGTTGCTTTACTTACTAAATACCCCTAGAATGTTGCCCCGCTCCTCGAATGCTGCCATGTCTACCATCGTAGACCTCTCCCCGTACATGGTGCCTGATAGACCTCGATATCTTTGGCTGCAAATGTTGGGTATTTATATTGCTCACCATTTTCATTGGTTTGGTGCCTAATTATTTTGTCGAAACAAGCAGCCAGTCGATGACCAGTCGTCCTGCCTTGCTACTGTGTCGTCGTTACTGCGATGCTGCCTCCCAGTCTCGCTGCACGTGAGGTAACGTTGCTCTAGTCAGCTGTGCTGTCACTCGCTCCCATGGCCTTCAGCAAAATCCAGCGTCGCTATTTTATCCAATAGAGCTGAAAAATAGTGGCGGCGTAGGAGATATATCACTCGCCATTCTTACTACATAACTCGTCATTCTTGATAAATTATGTAGACGTAACAATGAGACCAAATGGCTCAGTGGCCTGATGCAAGTCCTCCTGCCGGGTGTTGCTATGGTGACTTCCGCGTCCCTGAGCCAACGGCATCCATTGTTTCCAGCTGTTCAGCCATTCACGTACTAATTGGGAATCACATTGCTTAACGTGGGTGATCGGACTGAGAACTGGAGTACCTAAAGTGGCAAGACCATTCACGGATATGAGAACGAAAACTTAACGTTAACAGAGTCACACGTAACAATTTTCGTTGTAAACAGGCTGCCATATTCACGCAACACGTAAGTAACGGTTGTAATTTGAGGCAGTCGAATGCATCCTTCGTTCCACCGCTTTATGAATCAGTTTTCATTTAGGTACTTCGTATTAGTTTCTTACTATTTCATTGTGTCGTGAGCTATGGTCATGAACACACTGAGATGAACGCTGTGATAAATAAATGGACCGAGAGATCAAGAAATTACACCAATTATTTAAGGCTTTTAACGGATTTTCTTGTAAAAACGCACGCACACGTGCTCGGAAGAGAGAGAACAGGATTTTGCTTCAGCAAACGCCAGACTTAAATTTTCATGATCGGCGTGGTGTCACAGTGCCTTCGGAGGCTCGATATGAAGAATAAGTATAGCGAGAAAGCGGGGAAAATAACACTGATCTAGTTACTAAGGGACTGTTTGGCCTAACGACTGTTTTACCATCTTGAATTGTAAATTTTCTGAGACAAGTTCCATTAAAATCGATGAACTCACTGGCAATTCAGAAACACTTTACTACGAACTTTACCTTCCACTCAGTTTGTAGTCTGAAACAGCGGTGCCTCTGTGTATCCTAACGGGAAACGACACCCAGAAATGATTCGCGCAGTGGAAGGAACGACTGCAGGTATGTGTGGCAGTCTTCAGTATCAAAGTGTTGCAATTTTCGTAACTTTTCACGCCGGTATGTTATTATCCATGCGTCACTCTTTCCTGCTTTTAAGCAATTAAATCACTGCTAAAAGCTACAGTGATTCACCGACGAGACGGTCGTCTCTTGTATTACAAGTTCTGTTCACC
The DNA here is from genome assembly GCF_023864345.2 of Schistocerca serialis cubense. Taxonomy (NCBI): domain Eukaryota; kingdom Metazoa; phylum Arthropoda; class Insecta; order Orthoptera; family Acrididae; genus Schistocerca; species Schistocerca serialis. The sequence goes on from NC_064645.1 coordinate 445,372,858, forward strand.
ATTATTGCAACTGTTGTTTTCTTACTACAAGATTGTCATTTAGCTGAACAGGTTTCAGTTCATAAAAAGACAGGAGCACATTGCGCATTTCAGTGGACGGAGGGAGGTTCAAAGTTTTGACACAGCCTCGTTGTTTGTAACAACATGGCGGCTGCATCACGAGAGAAATCATTTTGTCCATTGAAATTTGCGTGAAGTTAACGTGGCTGGCTCATGTTATGCGTTGGATTAAACCTTGATTGTTATTCTGCGTTTAGTCTCCCGCGGTTATCGCGACTATGCTGTTATCCTCTCCCTACGCGAGTGGCAGCAGCGGTGTGTATCGATATTCGCACCTTGTACAATTTTTGGCCTGGTGCCTGTAGCTTGTAGGTGTGCTGTGTGCGACCAGTTGGTCGGTTGGCGTGGAGCAGAGAGGAAATCTCCGCGCTGCGTAGTTTGGCCGAGGCCGCTGGCGGCGTCGACGCGCGGTTGGAGTGTGAGGGGCTGTTCCCATTGCTACGAGGTCCGTGGCTAACCGATCCTGGACACAAAAGTTGAGTTTTGACTTAATCTACCAGCACGTCACGACTGTTCTCATTGTGTCGTTTGGATTTCGTTGTCGTCTGTTGGGATATTTCCGCAAGGAACAACGTGTGTTTTCAAGTTGGCAAACTTTAGCCACCGGTGGAGTTTAACTGTACCGGGGTATATTGAATTGAAGTGTACCAGCGGAATCTTGTGCCTTGTGGCCGTTAATGTTCCGGTTGCCTGCCCTGGCCGTTGACGTAAATTCAGGCAGTGTATTTGTTGTGTCTAGACAAGACAGCCTAGACACAATGAGAGGAAGCCGAAAGGCACGCGCTAAGCTAAAGCAGGATGGCGTGAGGTCTGAAACAGGATACGTAATGAATGCTATAAAGAAAAGTACGTAGCTGCTGGAATACTTAACTTTAATCCATCCTTGTGATACATCTGGAGATTGTGGCGATACAAGTGAGACTCTTTAGATACATGCAATGTTACTAATGGCGCCTTGTTAGGTTGTAGCCATTGACTTAGCTTAAGGCTATTCTAACTATCTGCTCTGCAAATGAGCGAGGCTTCGTCAGTGTGCATCGCTAGCTACGTCGTCCGTACAACTGGGGCGAGTGCTAGTCCGTATCTCGAGACCTGCCTTGTGGTGGCGCTCGGTCTGCGATCCCTGACAGTGAAGACACGCGGGTCAGACATGTACTAATGGACCGCAGCCGATTTAAAGCTACCACCTAGCAAGTGTGGTGTCTGACGGTGACACCACAGTATTTCCCTCATCTTTTTGTCGCTGTCCAGCACGGTGTGTACTTTGACAGCTCAATGTATAATAGGTTGTGGGCGCCAATACCTTCTACGTTGTTCCATTGTACTCCCTGTTGTGTGCTGGTCTGGTGGAGCAGCAGTTATCTTGTCAGTGGGTCCGTTGACTGTCGGTTGGGTTGTGGTCGGATCGAGAATGGTTGTGCCGACTGCCTATCTCAACTAAGCGAACGTTAGTGTTTGAATTCCAGGCAGACCTCGGATACTTCTGAGCGCCGTTAGGTGTACTGACTTTTCTTATTTGTTCTAGTTGTTTGTATTTGTATGGTTTGTAGCCGATTTTTAAATTAAGGTTGTTTTGCCATTAAGGCATAAGATTGTTTGAGCCTTCAGCCGAATTTAAAGAACTGTTTTAAGGTAAGGCCTTAGGCTTTTAAAAACTTATTTTGGTTTGAGTCTTAAGTGATGTGCCTTCAGCCGGTTTTTATATCAAAGTTTTTTTGCTCTTAAGGTGTCAGATAGTTTGGACCTGCAGCCTAATGGAAGTACTGTTTTAAGATAAGGCTTTCTCCCTTTTAAAAATTTAATTTTGGTTTGAGTCTTAAGAGGTGGGTCTTCAGCCGATTTTTTTAAAAATTAAAGTTGTTTTGCGCTTAAGGTGTGAAATTGTTCGGGCCTTCAGCCTAATTGAAAGAACTGATTTAAGATAAGGCCTTCTGCCTTGTAAATTTCTGACTTTGGTTTGAGTCTTAAATTATTGGGTTTCAGCCGATTTCAAATTAAAGTGGTCTTGACCTTAAAGCATGAGATTGTATGGCGCATCAGCCGGTAAATTAATGCTGTTCTTTTTTTTAAAATTTTCTTGGCTCTTGTAATGTTTGGTCAAATAAATAAAGTTGTATGTTCGAGTGTAGCTGACAGCCGCTTAGTTTGGCCCCTTTCCACAATTTAAACTATCTGTTCTGTTCTGTGCGTTTAGCAGGGCGTCTCAAATCCATTCTTCTAGCGCAACTTGCATTCGACCGTCGATTCACGAAGAAGCAGCCTCGTGCACAGAAAATTCTTGGAAGTTGGTTGCATATGCAGAGCGAAGAGTACTGGTCGGCCACGCACGTCTGATGAAAATGTCGACCGTGTCCGAGATGCGTTCATACTGATACCGCGGAAGTCCACTAGATTTCTAACTACGGTGTGACCCGTTCAGAAACGACACCTGCATGTGAAGCGCTACAAGTCGCATTAACTGCAGGAACAGCGCCTCGACAACCACAACAGAAGGCACGAATTTTGCATTTGAGTCGTTTCATCTGTTTGGTAAATAAAAGCCACAACCATGTAGGAAGTTGGGGGTCACAAAATCCTGGCGTCGTCGTCGAACATGAAAGAGATTTTCCGAAACTGTATATACTTTGTGCTGTTTCTGCTCACGAAGTTTAGGACTTCCCTTTTTGTGGAGGAAACTGTGGCAGGAATGTTACACCTGGACATGCAGCAAAACTGGTTATTTTCTCACTTCACGAAGATTCCGATGATTACATTTCTATGCACGAAGCCGCAGAGGCATCTTAACAACACCATCCCACAACGTTGGATAGGAAGAGCTGAACATAGATCTTGTTGATTACTTTTGGCCTCCGTATTCACCAGACCTCAAATTTTCTAGTTTTTTCTGTGGTGGTGCATAACAGTATGAGTCTTTGCCCCGACTATGACAAATCTACTTCGAGAGGTGACAAATCGAATTGTTGAAGCTGTCGTTTCAATGAACAGATAGCTGTTGATTCGAGTGAGGAATGAAGTAAACTAGAGTTTCGATGTTTCTCGACCAACGCATGGTGCTCATGATGACTGTATGGTCTACTGTCTATGCTAGCATAAGACCTTGAACCTTCCTCTGTCCAATGATACTCGCAACGTATTAATAGCCGGACGCGGTGGTCTCGCGGTTCTAGGCGCGCAGTCCGGAACCGTGTGACTGCTACGGTCGCAGGTTCGAATCCTGCCTCGGGCATGGATGTGTGTGATGTCCTTAGGTTAGTTGGGTTTAAGTAGTTCTAAGTTCTAGGGGTCTGATGACCACAGCAGTTGAGTCCCATAGTGCTCAGAGCCATTTGAACCATTTTTGAACGTATTAATATCGTTTATAGTTTATCTGTAATAAACAACTGAAATCCATCCATCCTTTTTGAATCACCCTGTACTTCTTGTAATCGTATTGTACTTATCGTGATAAGTAGTTCGCCAACGGTAATGTCTTGTAAGTGGATATTCGTATGTGAAATGTTCACCTAAGTTAACACATTAAATTCAATGCTTACCGTGTTGATTATCAACCATTATCCAGAGGTAACAGGATGACACATTCATTTCCTTGAGAATAGCGTGTATCTTAGACGTTAAACCAGCGCGCAAAAAGCCTCATTTGTTGTTATAATCGTTTTGAAGGAACCATACAGTCGCTTTGTTGTTGTCAACGACGTACTGTTAAATCTCCTCCAAGATCGCACCTCTCTGTTGTAGTAGAAAATTTTTGAGTAGGCAATAACAGAAAGCCGCTTGGGGTAGTCACGCGGTTTGAGGCGCAATGGAACGGTTCGCGTTGCTACCCCAGTCGGAGATTTGAGTCCTCCCTCTGGCGTGCTTGTGTGTGCTGTCCTTAGCATAAGATAATTTAAGTTCGATTAAGTAGTGTGTAAGTCTAGGGACCGATGGCAGTTTGGTCCCATAGGAACTTACCACCACCAAATAACAGGAAAATATTGATGGGTACTCACGCATCACGTCCTCCATGCGAGCGGCAGGGGAGCAGGTGAGGAAGTCGTTGTAGAAGCTGAGCATCACCACGCCGCCATTCTGGGCCTGCAACAGCGGCAGCAGCACACTGGTGATGCACACATGTGCGAGCACACTGACATACTTACACTCGCTCGCCGGTCTCGAAACTTAGTTCTGCGAAGTCTGTTTGGATATCCAAACACAGAACATGGTCTCAGTTTTAAACTACAGAAAAAGTTCATAATAATAATAAAGAAAAAATACATTCAGGACTCAATGTAAATATTTGTTTATAAAGTTGGGATTCTTCCTGCAGCATCTACCAATCCGTTGGGCCCTTTAGTAAGAAAATCAATAATTATTTGGCTCACAAGAGCAGTGATAACCATGGAACAACTGAACCTATTGTTAAAAACACACAAATCAAATTTTTCTTCAGCATTAAATTTTGTAACCAACTTCCCAAGGTGATTAAAGGTAGAAATGAAAAACAGCATGCTTATTAATTCGTTAGGACAACTCTCTCCAGCAGTACGTAATACACAATCACGGATTATCTAGAGAACACAGAGGAAGAATGAGAGCGAAGTAAAAGTAAATCATTAGCAAACGCCATTGTCAATTTTACAGTGTACAGTCAAAATATTAGGTTGGCTTGTAAGTTCGCAGCGTCTTCGTTTTGCATCTTGGTAATCCGGTTGCTGTTAGTTTATTTATCGATTGTAAGTTTTTTGTAGCTCTCTGTTGCTATTTGATTTTACATATTGTCATTTTGTGATTTGGAGACAGTGAGTGGAGTTGTGTACGGTAGGAAATGTAATGTCATTTGGAGAAATGGGAGCATTTCCGACATACTCTTCTTATTGAGTCCAATGGAGGGTTGACAGCAGCGGAGGCAGTAAGAAATATTTGCGACGTGTATACGGGAAATGCCACCGGATAGAGGGCGGCAAGAAAATGATTTTCTCGTTTTAAGAAGATTCGCCTTCACATTAGTGACTCTCCACGTTCAGAGAGACTTTCGTGATTGGATGAAGATCGTTTAAACGGATTAATTCAAAAAGAGCCACGTCATTGTACTCGAGAACTGGCAAATGTGACGAACTGTGATTATACCACCATCTTGCAAAATTTTCATGCATTGGGGAAGGTTCATAAATTGTGTGCAATGTGGTGTCACCGCCAAACACCACACTTGCTAGGTGGTAGCCTTTAAATCGGCCGCGGTCCGTTAGTATACGTCGGACCCGCGTGTCGCCACTATCAGTGATTGCAGACCGAGCGCCGCCACACGGCAGGTCTAGAGAGACTTCCTAGCACTCGCCCCAGTTGTACAGCCGACTTTGCTAGCGATGGTTCACTGACAAATTACGCTCTCGTTTGCCGAGACGATAGTTAGCATAGCCTTCAGCTACGTCATTGGCTACGACCTAGCAAGGCGCCATGTTCAGTTACTGTTGATATTGTAAAGAATGTACGGACAAGAGCTAAGTTCAACATTAATGGATTAAAGTTAAGTATTCCACCATCTGCGTCCGTTTTTTCTAAGTTCTAATTACCTTGTCCTGTTCCAGACCTCACGCCAGCCTGCGTGAGCTTAAACGCGTGCCTTTCGGCTTCCTCTCAATTTAGTGGGTTGGTCTCCTGCCAATCCACAACAGTATGGGTATCGCATGTTGTGGGCCAAAATCACAAAAATCAGCGGGTGGCAATATGTGCAAATCTCCTTGCTAGTCATCAGCTTTCTCGTGAACAACACCGACCATTCCTATCCTGTAGCGTTACTGGTGACGAGAAGTGGTGTCTTTATGCTAATATAACCGGCCGCGGTGGTCTAGCGGTTCAGGCGCTCAGTCCGGAACCGCGCGACTGCTACGGTCGCAGGTTCGAATCCTGCCTCGGGCATGGATGTGTGTGACGTCCTTAGGTTAGTTAGGTTTAAGTAGTTCTAAGTTCTAGGCGACTGATGACCACAGATGTTAAGTCCCATAGTGCTCAGAGCCATTTGAACCATTTTTTTATGCTAATATAAGGAAAAGAAAGGAATAGTTGAGCGCAAACTAAGCGGCAACTCGCCGTACAAAGACTTGCGCGCATCCACATATGATAATGTTATTCATCCGGTGGAACAATGACCATGGGATGTACTACGAACTGCTTCCCCGAGATGTAACCACCACTGGCGACATACATTTTCATCAGTTGAGACACAGTCCAGGAACAACGACCAAAAAGAATGCGTGAAGTGATGTTACTCCATGATAACGTCCTTCCACATTCTGTTAGACTGACAGAAAACATTAAACAGGTGTTGGGTTGCGAAGTCATTCGGCACCCACTTTATTCACATGATCTTATGCCCTCAAAATTTCACCATTGCCTCTCTCTCTATCGAATAATCTTCCGGAAAGCTCCTTTCCTGGCGGAAATGCGCTCCGATCATGGCTCGAGGTGTTCTTCACCTTTAAACCACACGATTTCTACAGTCGCGGAGTAGAAAAGTTACCCCAGCGTTGGCAGACTGCTGTAAATAGCCAAGTAGAAGATGTTATTGATGACTTAAGTCTCTGTTGTGCGTATCTGTTGTGTTTCTTAAACTTATGGGAAAACGCTACCAACTTCTGCGCTAACCTAATATAAATGCCCTCAGTCCCTCCTTAAAGCCTTTACGTTGTCTCACTAAAGATTCCCTAAGTCAGCCAGGCCTTGTTGCCATTTACTTTTTGATACGAATTATTTTTATATCTTTTTAGCTGCCAGCTATGTCGTACTATGTACGTCTCTAAGTCGTGCCTAGGCTTACCTATTAAACAAGTTTTCCTTGGCACGTCTTTGTCAGACCATTTTGATGCGGTCCGCCAAAATTTTCTCTCTTGTGTTAATCTAGTCATCTGAGAATAGCACATACACGTAACTTGAATTACTCATTGTATTTTCTATACTAGACGGGTATCTAGTATGAGTTGCAGTGCCAGACAAAGAAAGAAAGTGTTTGCTTTTAAATTCTGTTTATTGAACAGCTTTTGGAATCACAAAGTTTTTAGCCGACAGTATGAAGAGCATGGATTAGCCTAATTTACCACACATACCTGTAGTGACTCTCCCTGTACTTTCATGACGGTCACTACAAATGCGTATCACACCAGAAACTGCAAACATTTGCCTTCTTCTCCAGAAAATTTCCAATCTGAAATGATATTGTTCATCTTTTATACTGAAAGTCATGGTAGATATATGTTTCTGAAAGGAAAGGGAGGCACGATAACTTTCAGTGCTAAAACGTGCGGCTGCATGCCTTCCAAATCAACTCAATTCAACAATTTAGTTGGATAAGTGACAACTTCGTCTTGATACATGATGGTATCGAAGGGCTGACACGTTGTTGCGTTACCTGGTGTTTCGTTTTGTATACAGAGCTGCTAACATAGCGTGTGCACTGTGCCGCTAGTGATGTTTGTAATTCTGCGGGATACTTGGAAAAAACTGTGAAAATTAATTCGTCTGTGGTTGCTGCGATTTTACAGAACTTTGTTGGCAATGTGATACGTTGTGAGGATTCATTGGCTGCCATTTTCCTATTCCCATCACCCAACAACTGTTTTACGAAACGTTCAGTGGATGCTTAATGTTATAGTTGTACATATATATCGGTATTTAAAGTCAGTTTGTGTACCTACCGCCATAAAAGAGATGATTTGAGACATCCGTTAAGTTTATCAGTGGCTGTTTAAAGCAGTACCACTGATAGAGTTTGTAGAAATCACTAGACAGTAAAATAAATGAGCTATTGAAGAGGTGTTCATTTCCTCGAAGTCTTTGAGTGTACGATGAAGGAACTCCAATGCCTTTTTGGGCCCCATAGTACACTCATCCCATACAACGAGTTGTCATTGCTGGAGTAATTTGGAGCGTTCTTGCTGATATTTCATTTTGGTGTCTCAGTGATCGCGTGGTTACCAAAATAAGTGAAATGAGAAAAGTTTTGTCAATGCCTCCGGGTGAATCTAGGAAATACAATCAGTGGTTTTCTATTGTAATTGCATGCATAATTCTACGAAACGCTATGCGTTTTTCTGAAAACAGTTTTGGAAAACTCGTTTCAACAAATGTACCCGATTCGTCGACATCAGTGTATAATTTCGCTGCCAACAGGGTCGAAAGTTTTTTCAGATCTATTCGGCGCAGACATTCCGAATTACAGCAGGGCTTTTTAGTGGTCGCCAAACGTATACCCTCAATCAAAACCGATGCCTCAAAAATTTGGATACCCCTCCATTGCTCCGTCGCTTTGTGTTCATGTTAAAACTGTATGTCCAAATGACACTGACTCTTTGTTGTTGTTTGTGGACTACAGTCAAAAGACTGCTTTGATGCTGCTCTCCACCCTTGTTTTTCCTTTCAAACCATCTCTGCATAACAACTACTGTGTACATCCGTCTGAAATTTGATATTGTTTTATGTAGTTATGTGTTCCAGAGACATACTCGTATTTACTCTCAGCTTTATCTATGATCACGTATGTAGGCGGAAGCAGTGAATTAAAATTTGTATCAATGCTGGCATTCGAACCCTGTTCTCCTACTCACTAGTCAGGTGCTAACTCCGCTGCACGGAGTACACCAGTATGTCTCCCTCCCCAATACAAACGCCAATACTAGTTAACGAGAAGAATATGAAAACGGGATGAGGAGTGAACTGTAGTTTGTATTAAGAAGGAAAACGTAATAGAGTAATCCGTGCAGCGACATTAGCTGCAGTGCCCGGGTGGCGCAGTGATTAGTACATCAGTCTAATCAGCAGGAGAAGCGCATTCTAATCCTGGCCTTCATTGAAAGTTTAAATCACTGCTTCTATGAGCCTTCATCTTGATACTGTAGTTAGGCAGTGGTCTCCAAACGTAATTTTTACATCTAACTTCGCCTTAGTTACCAAATTATCGATTCCTTGATATTTCAGGATGTTTCCAATCAACGATTCCTTCTCCTATTGAAGTTTCCCACAAATCTCTTTCCTACTTGATGCGGAATAAGTAATGGAGAATTACTGGCTTTGTAAGTCAGTTCAAAGGTCGCAAGAAGACAGGGATGTACAACCTCCAATAGGATAACAGCCGTTAAAGTAATGCGTTCTTCAAACCAGTCTCCAGATTGATGACGGATTTACTTACTAATTTGACGAAACTGCTACTCTGATATGACGAGATTGGAACAGCCTAGAAATAAAACTACTCCGAAGACCGTTGTGAATAAAAATATAGGTTTTTGATGATGAAAATAAGGAAGGAAGGAAATAAGATTATGTTTTATCGTCCTGTCGCCGTTGAGCTCTTTAGAGATGGAGCTCTAATTGCTTTGTGGGGGATGGATGCGAAAGGAAAGGAAATCGGCCATGCTCTTTACAAATTAATCATTCCGCCAGAGTGATGTAGAAGAATCACGAAAAACCTTGGTTTGGATGACCGGAGGTGTATTTCAACTGTCGTTCTCGTACATGCAAGTCGGTTATACGTGTCTACATTCGAACCTGGGCTTGTCAATTTCAATCGCAAAACAATATAATTACTATCATTAAATGTCTAGCAAGCTGAATAAATTTTCCGTCTCAAAGAATAGCTCTGGCTGAATTGAACACGATTCACTATACTACACGTATTTAAGTTTCCACCTAAACGATTTTCACATTTTATGTAGAGACATTTCCCTGGTCGGTGCACAGTGCATTTATTAATTAAAAAAAAACAACGCTATCAATACTTCGCATATGGTGGCAATACTTCGAAATTAAAACGAAACAGCAACTTGTGTTTTTCAACAAATCAGCGATTAAGTTATTTATCTTTCCCATCCAAACTGCGGCTTGTTACACATACTAAGAAGTCTTTTTCCCGATTCACTAAGATTTGGAGCAGTTGATCAGGCAGAAAAAAGATATCCACTCCTCAAATATCTATAAGCAAGTAATGCAAATGTCGCAGTTGACTAGAAATACGATCTAATGGGCTCACGTTACAGATTCAAACGATCACTATATTTCAAGTGGGTAAAGTAAAAGTTCCGCAGTCAAGGAGAGTTTTTATCTCCAGTCCGTTCATCGCAACAGTTTAACACGGACAATAAGGAAACACATAGTCGCGTGAAAGAGAAAGTTTTAATATAAACTGATGCGTTTCAGAATATGCAAACAAAATATTGTACACAGAAGAGTAATTAAAATTTTAAGACTCAAGTGGTGGTGGTGGTGGTTAGTGTTTAACGTCCCGTCGACAACGAGGTCATTAGAGACGGAGCGCAAGCTCGGGTTAGGGAAGGATTGGGAAGGAAATCGGCCGTGCCCTTTCAAAGGAACCATCCCGGCATTTGCCTGAAACGATTTAGGGAAATCACGGAAAACCTAAATTAGGATGGCTGGAGACGGGATTGAACCGTCGTCCTCCCGAATGCGAGTCCAGTGTGCTACCACTGCGCCAACTCGCTCGGTAAGACTCAAGTTTTCAACTATATTACTCTGAAGGATGAAGGAATGTAAATCCATAATATACTACCTGTAGGACGTAACTGCTGTTATAGAGGAACTTAGATGGCCGCTGAGAAGGACTACGTGGGAGCGGATATTCAGCGATGTGTGACATAACGTTCTGGCTACCAACAGCTGTGCTTCATATGTCCTGCTGAACATATTTACGACGAGAAAGTTTTCGCAACCAATAGTGAACTTTAAACAAGTGGCTGTATCGTGAGGGGAAAACCCAACGCTGGGTCACGCAAAACGAGAATTCGTTTTTTTGATATAGAGCAATACGCCGCTGAAAGAATCGACTATACGAATCCTCAATCTGTCACTGGAAGCTCACAGAAAACTGATGCTAAAAGAAACTGCCGGTATAACATTTTTAATACTCCTGCCTTTACTGTTATTATTACATCTCTACTCGCCGTAGTTATTAGCGATGCATATATTGCAACTGAAGCCTCAGTTAGAGCGGCGTAATCGAAAATTAAGTATTCTGTTGTGAGACGGAGTAATTTCGAGGAAGGTTAACGGGTAGTACAGTACATGTCTTGTGTTTGTCACTACTTGCTTACAAGACAGCACGAAATTTGCAGGCTGTATGTATTTTTGTTTTCTATACACGGCAAACAGTGCACTGAGATCAGAAGCTAAATAGCAGTTCCATGCGACAGTCACAGAATTCAGGTAAGCTTAGTACAGTAATGTACTACGGGATGCTAAATCAAAATGTCTTCGAATTTTTTATGTGAGGACTCTTAAAACCTTTTTAAATAAAACAAACATTATTAACAGTCTGCATCTTTATTCTTCTCGTCTAAAATATCTACTTGTCAGTATCGTCACGCTGGTGACGAATACATTTCTTCCAATGAGAACCCAATTTGTTGACACCGTCGCTGCAGAATGTTCGACTTCACCTCAGCACGAAGCAGTTGGAACTCGTATGGGACCAAGTCGCAATTTTATGGAGGATGGTCAATGATAGTAAGGCGTCGGATTGCTGCAGATGCCCCAGAACTGGTGTGTGGTCTGGGATTGTCATGCTGAAGAAAAGGGTGCTGCATATGTGTACGAACTATTCGAATTCGAAACTCGATTACAGCACGCTGTTCCTCACAAACGGACGTTGTTATGTTACACACCGATATCTTACACACTATAATTCGAATCCTTATACTGGCAGAGAGCTACAAATATGTGGGCTTCAGAATAAACATGTAGAATGTTAATAATGTTGGTTTTATTTAAAAAGTATTAAGAGCTTTCAAATAAAAATTCAGAGGCATTACTTTTCAGTACACCCTTGAAATATGTATTCTGAATGGTCTTTTGACAATGAGTAGAACCTACACACATGGAAGGAGTGGGTTATTTTATAGTGATAGGATGTAATCTGATATCGTCTGAGATGACACAAAAAGATACCCATTACAAGGAAATTTTCTCGATAGGCTTGGCGGTGACCTCAGCAGTTTGGTCCCATAAGACCTTACCATAAACTTCCAATTTGTGGAAGGAATATATTACTGTCAAAAGTAAATATGATGAATAGTGAGTGCAGCCGGGATACGTCATTGACCTCACACATAAATGAAAAAACAAACAAACGTGTGTGAAATATCTTACAACAAAGGAATTCATGAGTGAAAACGTACAAAACGGAATGAATGTATGGAACAGACCCAATATTTCCTCCTATAGTAAGTAGGCAAAAAAAAAAAAAACTGGGTCACACTGTCAATGAGGTTTGAAAAAATGCAGTAAAGGGTAAGAAAGAGCTCAGTCCATATGAAACATGAAAATAAGTGCTGGTCTGCAAATATTGGTACAGGTTGCAGCCCTGATAAACAGTTGTTGTCAAACATTGTTGTAATTATTAGTATTCCTCACAGTATATTTGTTAGATTTCATGCATGTTTCTTTGTGTAACAGGTTTAAACTCACATTTTTGTAAGTGTAAATTCATTCAGTCTGTAGTGCAATAGCTGCTCACTGAACAGCCAACTACAAATCTCATTAAAGCATCAGCATCTGTTGTTGACAAATCAGGAGTCTGATCAAGTTGCATATCTATAATTATCTCCTTTTATAGTTCACTTCTTCAGTTAGTCTTGCTAGGATGGCTACGATGTATGCATGCTGTGTGTGGATGCCGCAGGAGCTGGCTGCAGTTCACGAACATCTGAATCTGCTTTTGGCTACAGTCAGTCACCTTCAGGCTGCAAGTGGCTCTGAGCACTATGGGACTCAACTGCTGTGGTCATCAGTCCCCTAGAACTTAGAACTAATTAAACCTAACGAACCTAAGGACATCACACACATCCATGCCCGAGGCAGGATTCGAACCTGCGACCGTAGCAGCAGTGCGGCTCCGGACTGGAGCGCCTAGAGCCCCACGACCACCGCGGCCGGCTCTTCAGGCTGCAGCCTCAGGGTGCAGTAGTGGCAGAGAATCTAGCACATCACATGGGACACTTCAGGTGTCACTTGCTTTGACCACGGGCTCTGCTTCTAAAGCAACTGCTACTGCATCCAACATAGTGGATCCGCCCTCACAGCAGACTGAATGGGGGCGGTAACGCACTTGTCACTCAAGACGAAGGGCCAATGTGGAGACTGGCTGCCTGGCCTCACTACTTCACCCTGTGGAAGGACAGGTGGCTACTCCTTCACAGGGTTTCAGCAGGGACGTAGGGGGAGAGGTTTGCTAGTTGTTGGGAGCTTCAGTGTTAGGTGCGTTGCGGAGACCATTAAGGAGATAGCGTTCACGGCTGGACAGAAAGCCAATGTGCACTCGGTATGTCTGGTGAAGGACCTCACCTGACATGTGGAGGCAGCCTTACCTGTGGCTATCGAGCATGCAGGGTGCAGTCATCTGCATGTTATGGCTCACATCGGCCCCAACAATGCCTGTTGCATGGGTTCTGAGGTGATCTTCAGTTCATATAGACAGCTGGCAGAGGCAGTGAAGACTTCTGGCCTTGCATGTGGGGTGCAAGCAGAACTCACAATTTGCATCATCGTTCCTAGTGTTGATCTGGGACCTTTGTTTGGAGCCAAGTTGAGGGTCTCACCAAAGGCTTTGTCAACTCTGTGATGGTCTTGGCTGCATATTCCTAGATCTGCGTTATCGTGTGGGGATTTGTAGGATTCCGCTTGATAGTCAAGGCTGCACTACACAAAGGAAGCAGCTACTCAGGTAGCAGAGTACTTTTGGAGTGCACGTGAGGGTTTTGTAGGCTAGGCAGCAGTAAGGTAATCTGATGAATGCTCTTCAGTCGATGTACAGCAAGGGAAGTCAAAAGGCGTTCAGAGTAAAGACACCTGGACTGTTACAATTTCATCAGTAAACTGTTGAAGTATTCATAATAAAGTTTCCAAATATACTGACCTCCAGGAAGTTTCTCCCTCTCAGATTACTCCTGGGTCCAATAGATGATTGAAACCTGAATTGGAAAGCTCTGAGATATTTAGCGCATTATGGGATATATATCAGACAGACAGATTAGTGGCCATAGGAGGTGCAGTGTTTATTGCAGTTGACAAAATTATTGTCCCTATTGAGGTCAGCGTTTAGTGTGACAGTGAAGTCATCTGGTCGCGTATAACAGGTGTAGGTGAAACCAAGTCTTTTGTTGGATGTTTTTACCAGCTGCATGATTCTGCTGTGACTTATAGAGTCACTCTAAGAATGTCTATGGTCAATAGTGCGTAAATACAAAGATCATGCTATACTAGTTGGAGGCGACTTTAACCCGCTGAGTATAGACTTGGATGTCTATGGATTCATTGTGTGGTGTACAGATGGACAGTCATGCGAAATACTTTTGAACACATTTTCTGAAAATTGTCTTCAACAGCTAGCTTGGCAACCCACATGCAACGGAAATATCTTAGACTTTTTAGCTAGACGTTATTGACAATGTCAGTATAGAAATGGGGATTAGCGATCGTTATGTCATTATAGCAACTATGATTACAAAAGTTAGTAAGTCAGTGAAGAAAGCTAGGAGAGTGTTTCTGCTGGATAGATCAGATAAGCAATTATTAGCATCTCACTTAGACAGTGAATTGGTATCAATTAGTTCCTGCAAGATGGATGTAGAGAAATTATGGGCAAAGTTAAGCAGATTGTAAATTGTGGTCTGGAGATTTATGTTCCAAGTAAGTGGGTAAAGGATGGAAAGACTTACCATGGTTTCGTAACAAAATTCATCAGACGCTGAATAAGTAGAGGCTGTTACACTTTTGGTTCAAAAGCGAATGCACAAATGATGACAAGCGAAGGTTATTAGAGATTCATGCGTCTGTGAAAAGATCTATGCACGAAGCATAGATCTGGCAGAGAACTCAAGAAAAGTCTGGTGTTCTGTAAAATCGCTGGGCTGATCTGAGGCTTCCATTCAGTCCCTTGTTGACCAGTCTGGTGTGGCAGTTGAAGATGGCAAAACGAAAGCTGTAGTTTTAAGTTTCCCGTTCTAGAAATTGTACACACAGGAGAATTGTACAAACATACAGTCATTTGACCATTGGATAGACTCCCATATAGACAACAGTAATAAACATACTTGGTGTAGAGAAACAACTGACAGAATTGAAAGCAAATAAATCACCAGGTCCAGATGGAATCCAAAAATGTTCAAATGTGTGTGAATTGCTAAGGGACACACACACGCGCACACACACACACACACACACACACACACACACACACACATGCCCGAGGGAGGACTCGAACCTCCGGTGGGAGGGGCCGCGCAATCCGCGACATGGCGCCTCAAACCGTGCGACCACTCCGCACGGTGATGGAATTCCAGTTCAGTTTTACAAAGAGTACTCTATGGCACTGGGCACCTTTACATAGCTTACCGTTATCATGAATCTCTTGCCCAGCACGACGTCCCAAGCGACTGGGAAATGATGCAGGTGACCCCAGGATATTAGAAGGGTAAAATAAAGGACCCGCAAAATTACAGACCAATATCCCTGACTTATGTTTGCTGCAGAATCCTTGACCATATTCTCAGGTTGAGTATAATAAACTTCCTTGGGAATCGGAAGCTTATGTCCATGAATCAACATGATTTTATAAAACATTGCTCTTGCGAAACCCAGCTTGCCTTTTTTCAAATGGTATACTGACAATTATGGATGAAGGAAAACAGGTAGATTCCATATTTCTGAATTTCCTGAAACCATTCAACACAGTGTCCCATTGTAGGCTGTTAATGAAGGCATGATCATATGGAATAAGTTCACAAATATGTGAGTGTCTCGAAGACTTCTTAAATAATAGAACCCAGTATGTCGTCCTCGATGGTGAGTGTTCATTAGAGACAAGGCTATCTTCAGGAGTGCCCCAGAGAAGTGTTATAGGACCACTGTTCTCTATATACATAAATGATTTGGCGAACAGGGTGGGCAGCAATCTGTGATTGTTTGCTGATAGTGCCATGGTGTATGGTAAGATGTTGAAGATGAGTGTCTGTGAGAACTTAAAAGAAGATGTAGCAAAATTTCCAGTTGGTGTGATGACTGGCATCTACCCCTAAATGTGGAAAAATGTAAGTTAATACAGATGAGTAGGAAGATCAGACCTGTAATGTTCATATTCAGTATTACAAGTGTCTTGCTTGAAAGAGCCAAGTCATTTAAATATCTGGGCATAACGTTGCAAAGCAATATGAGGTGGAACGAGCATGTGAAAACTGTGGTAGGGAAGGCGAATGATTGACTTTGTTTATTGGGTCAATTTCAGAAAAGAATGGTTCACATGTACGGGATATTGCATAGAGGACGCTAGTGCAACCTACTCTTGAGTACTGCTTGCGTGTATGGGATCCATACCAGGTCAGACTCCAGGCAGACATTGAAGCAATTCAGTCGTGGGCTGCTGGATTTGTTACCGAAAGGTTCAAAACAAATGTGTTACAGAGATACTTTTGGAACTCAAACGGGTGTCCCTGGGGAGAAGATGATGTTCTTTTCGAGAAACACTATTGAGAAAATTTAGAGAACTGGCACTTGAAGCTGACTGCCAAACAACTCTACTGCTAACAACATACATTGCGTGTAAGGACCACGAAGATGAGATATGAGAGATTAGGGCTCACATGGAGGCATATAGGCAGTCATTTTCCCCTCACTCTATTTGATAGTGGAACAGGAAAGGAAATGACAAGTAGTGGTACAGGGTACCCTCCGCCATGCACTGTACGGTGGCTTGTGGAGTATCTATGTAGATGTAGATGTACATGTAGAAAGTGTGATAACATGTGATACTTGTGTAAAACAAGTAGGAGGTATGTACGTCTGGGGGGTACCTTTCTTACACCTCGCTGTTGCAAATGATCGTTACACCACGACACAGACACAAATGTGAATACAGCGAACAGACACGTCAATGACCGAACTGACAGTTCATAGTATAGTTTTATATATGAGCCAATTTGAACACGGGTATCCCCATATACCTATATATATATATATATATACATATATACATATATGGCATGAGCCAATTTGACACGGGTATCACCCTGCAGAGTCCAACACAATGATCACAGACCCAAGATGCAATTACAATTCTGATTCGCTCGATGTTTTACATCTTTAGCTTGGACAGTCCACTGTTTTTTTTTCACTTCTTTTTCACAGTCCAGTACATCGTCTTCCTGTTTTCATGCTTGATCTGTGTTCAGTTTTCGATGGGCTACCCACTGGGTCACTGGGTCATCTTAGCACTAAATCCGAGAGGCTGCGGGTTCGGGAGTTTCCCTTGTAAGTAACACATTTTATCTTGATGTAGGTACAGGAAACGTATTCGCAGCTACAATTACGAACAATTTTAAGCTATTTAATGGAATGGCGACATTGAAAATTTATGCCGGACCAGGTTTCGGAGCTGGATTTCCCGATTGTCGTGACCGGTCATCTTAACCACTTCAGCAACCTGTACACGCTTTACGGCCGGACCAAAACATCCATACGTCGTTGTCCATATGTGTGCAGTGACAGCCCTGCATACATGCAAGCACTGTAATACCGTCTTTACTTTTAGCAGTCTTAAATGTGCACATTACCATAAAAAGGATGAGTACAGCACTGTGCTTGTATCTTCATCTGCGTCGGCATTATGAAAATTTAAATTTCAGTTATTCGACATTTATGGTACAAGTGTTATAGTGTAGAGCAATAGTGTAACAAACTCGTCGTCCAGATGGCTCTGAGCACTATGGGACTCAACTGCTGTGGTCATAAGTCCCCTAGAACTACTTAAACCTAACTAACCTAAGGACATCACACACATCCATGCCCGAGGCAGGATTCGAACCTGCGACCGTAGCGGTCATGCGGTTTCAGACTGTAGCGCCTTTAACCGCTCGACCACTCTGGCCGGCCGTCGTCCAGACCTGGGAGGCCCAAGGTATTTCGACCAGACGCCCTGTCATATTACGCCTAGCGGCGTCTTGCGGACGCGGTATAGAGGGGCATGAGGCCAGCATACCTCTCTCCCGGTCGCTTTGCAGACATTCCAGACCGTGGGCCGCCACTTCTCATACAGGTAGCTCCTCAGTTCGCTTCAAGAGGTTGAGGGCACCCCTGTACCAGGACTCCAACGAAATAAAATGTCCTTGGCAGTACCGGAAATCGAATCCAGGTCCTACACATAAAAGTCATTTACACTGACCATACTGCTACAGAGGTGGACGGATCAAGAGCGTACTAATTACTTTTTAGAGGGTGTCTGTTGTTTTTGAATGAAGTGGGCGATTGTAAGCAAATTTACCACAGGAGATTCAAATCTGGATACAGAGTTTCACTGTGAGAGCAATTTTTGAGTAAACGTCACCGGAGTGGAGACTTTTTAGAGATATATCAGAAACTATACCCACGGAAAAAAATCACAACATCAAAAATAATTAATGTGGAGTAATAAAATTTCGGAAATACTTTTGCCTAGATAATATATTTAAGTTGTTAACCTTGCATCATCAATAACCGGTGTAACTGCCAGAATGTTGAAAGCAAGCATGCAAATTTTAGTGTATTGTGTTGTACAGGTGCCGAATGTCAGTTCGTAGGACGGACTTCCATACCTCATTGCACTTGGACGGTCAATACCGGGGCAGTTAATGCTTGCTGTGGATGAGGCCTGAGTTGTCATCCGATGGTGTCCCATACGTGCTCGATTAGAGACAGACAGGATGATGAAGAAGGCCGGGGCAAATGTTGTCACTCTGTCCAGCATGTTGGGTTATACAACAGCAGTATGTGGGCGAGCGTTATCCTGTTGGAAAACAGTCGCTGGAACGTTGTTCATGAAAGACAGCGTAACTGGTAAAATCCCGAGACTGACAACAAGTCAGAGTGCGTGGGATAACAACGACAGTGCTCCTTCTTTCGTACGATATCGTACTCCAGACCATAACTCCAGGTATACGTCCAGTGTGTCAGCACGCAGACAGGTTGGCTGCAGGACCTCAAGTGGCTCATTCCTACCGACACACGGCTGTCACTGGCACTGAGGCAGGAACAGCTTTCACCCGGAAACACAACAGACCCCCAATAAGCTCTCGCTAGACACCACTAAAGTCGAAAATGGCCGTGGTTTGGGATCAAAGGAATGCACGCTACAGGGCGTCTGGCTATGAACTCTCCTAGAAGTAACCGATTTGTAATAGTACTCTGTGTCACTGTGGTGCTAGCTGGTCCTCACATTGCTGGTGTAGATGCAGTACGATAAGAACGGCGCCATACGTGGAAGACGATTGTCTTACCTCTCGGTAGTGCCATGTGGTCCTATGGAGCGCGGTTTTCTTGCGACCACACTTTCCAGTGACCACCGCTGCCAGGAATAATTTACAGTGGCTATGTTCTTGCCAAGTCTTTCTGTAATGTAGCAGAAGGAACATCCAGCTTATTGTAGCCCTACTAGTCGACCCTGTTCAAACTCACTGACGAGCTGATGATGGAGTCTTTGTCGCCTTAAAGGCAATCGTGACTAACGTCAAGTCTCTATGTCTAGTCTCCATGGTGACTAAAGCTCAAGACCTTTAAAGCGTAGCCGGCCGGATTGGTCGACCGGTTCTAGGCGCTACAGTCTGGAGCCGCGCGACCGCTAAGGTCACAGGTTCGAATCCTGCCTGGGGCATGGATGTGTGTGATGTCCTTAGGTTAGTTAGGTTTAAGTAGTTCTAAGTTTTAGGGGACTGATGACCACTGCAGTTAAGTCCCATAGTGGTCAGAGACATTTGAACCATTTCTAAAGCGTACATTGAAGGAAAAGCATTCAAATCTGTTACGTGTTACAGAATTTTACTCTGCGAAAAATCTTCTTCGATACGGTTGAGGTTCTTTTATTTATTTGAAGTTTTGTTACTTTTGGCCTGAAGGCCATACAGCGAGATACGTTGAAAATGAAATTATGGAATATTGAAACTGACCATATGGATTAAACTGAATCGATGCTTCAGCTGAATGTGTTATCCAAAAACAGTATACTACTGAGGAAGTAGGTGGCATTGTACAACACCGTGTCATAATGGTAGAATGTGGTGTCCACCCTACAACTCTTTTAGACGACTCTTTTAGCGGTTGAACAAATTGACAAGTTTCTGATAGTTCATTTACTGTCTTATAAAGTTTTTTATGAATTTAGGTTCACAGCAGTTACAACTATTATAAAAATGGTTGTGTGTGTGTGTGTGTGCGTGTTCAACGGCCCCTCCTAAACCACTGTACCGATTTCGGCAAACTCCGTACACATATCCCATACTGCCAGGCAACAATCGGTGTGTGTGTGGCCGGGAGGGGGGGGGGGGGGGAGGAAAGTGATAGTGGAAGAAGAGATTCACCTACCTATAATAGCTCAGGAGATATAACGTCATAAATGACGAGATGCGTGAAAAACTACCACATCATGCACGACGTTCAAATTTATTATTTCTGGGGCGCTAACGTTATTCCTAATAAATTTTGCAGACAGTATACATATACACCATAAAACTCACCTACAAATTTATGTTGTTGTAGCCTGTATAGTTCACGAGATATGACGTCATAAACACTAAGATGTGTGAAAAACTGCCGCATTGTGCATGACGTTTAAATTTGTTATCCATTTGCTATCCACTCTATTCGTTAAGTTACTTTGCAGACATTGTCTACATATGCCGCTGAATTACCTCTTAACTATATCATTATGCGACATACAACTAAATAGATGAGCCGTCATAAACACTGAGATATGTAAAGATTAAATTAATTTCTTCTATCCTACAATCTCTATTGGCCATAAATTTCTTTGACGGCATCCACATATGCCGCTGAATGTACATACGCAAATATATCGTTGTACGACACACAGGTTAAGATATGTGAGGTCATTAACACTGGGATAAAAAAAATTCCGCATCATGCATGAAATTTTGATATATTTACTCTCTATTGCTAGGACACTGTCACTTAAAGAAATCCCCGATTCGAGGCAGAGCTTTCGGCAGCTCTAAAGTGCGAAGCGCAGACAGCTCTAGGCGGAAACGATATGCGCCTATAGAGCTATGAAAAGGCGTTACCATAGAGACGTTTATAAAATCGCGTTGCAGAGAAGCGAAGCAGCCTGCGCCCACAGCATAGAAATTGTCCTGGAACATGTTTCTTAATTTGGACACTGTACTTAAAACATTTGTACATTATGTATGTTTCTTTGCACGACTGTTTCACAATTTCAAAACGTAGTTTCACGAATAGATGGAAATGAAACTTTTTCTGTACGCAAGTTAATTTATTGTTTTCATTTGTAATAGAAAACTGGTTAAATGAATTCCATGACGATGAAGGGATGGTCAGATACAATGTGAATGTAATAACGAAAGGAGAAATGACTTACAATGCCCATTCTTTGGACTGAGTGGGGTCCAGAAACTAGCGAGAGATTCATCAAAAAAAAAATCAGCGACCGTATGCCCAGTGACGGAATAATTTAAATGATGATAAAATTGAGTTGAAACACAAACATGGATAGTATATGCAATATATGCTTGACAGATGGTTCTACACCAAAGAAGAATTTATGAACCTGTAAACTGTAGAGGAAGTGTGTATGTATGTGTCAGGAGAGATAGAGAGTAGAGAGAGAGAGAGAAAGAATGTGAGAGAGAGGGGAAAGGGGGGGGGGAGGAAGACTTGTGCTCAGACGACGAACATGTCAGAAGCGCCCACGGAATTTATATTTACGGTCAGCAGTTCTCCGTTACACATCGCCAATTCTGATATCTGAAGAAAGAGAGGCCGGCCTGGATGAGAATTCCAGGGACCCAGAATTGAAGCTCGGAAAGAAGCAATCCACTCGTGCGTGGCAGGAACCCATGTCGCAGCGCTGTGTACCCGCGGTCCGCCGTTCGCGAGCCGGGGTGACCCCGCGTTTTATGGAAATGAGCGCTCGTCTGGCGTCTGGCGCGGACGCGCCCAGATTGGGGACGCGTGTTGCTGGCGCCCGACAATGTGGACAAAGGCCGCCAGCAGCGGGGGGGGGGGGGGGGGGGGGAGATGGGGAGCAGGGGGCATTTTTCATCCGCGGCACCGGCCCGGGGTCGCCGCGGTTGTATCGGATTCTCGTGCGGCCGGTCTCGTCCGCGTTCTGCACCAATAGGAGATTACAAACGGCCTCCTACAGCCGTCTCCGCTGGAGATTTTGCGGCGTCACTGAATGAAAAATACCTCTCCTTGCGTGCAGTCACAAAGTGCTGCTCTTAGTCTTTTTTTTTCCATTTCGAGTCCAGCGACGCCAGACTGGAACGGAAAAATGAGGCAAAAGGGCTGTCGGAAAAAAAGAGAGAAAGAAAGAAAGATTAAATTCATACTATTGACCACACGCTGACTTTGTTGTATCGTACGTGACGCCCTTCCGTTTTATTGGTTTCATTTTGTTATTATCAATGTCGTACTGTGACACCCAAAACGTTTGAGATTATACAGAGCCTAACGGGTGTAAGAGCAAATATTTTTATATTTAGTAATTTAATATGTACACACATGCTTGTTATTCCTCTCCCTCTAACAGTCTTCCCATAAATACGTACAAACTTAACCGGATCTTTTCTGCTCGATCGTAACTGCACCACTAAATGGACTTGACCTGTCAGTAGAGACTTCGCGTCTGCGCGTTCACACTTCAACACCTGACCTACTGCCCAATGGAATTTTCCCGCAAGTACTCCGAGGTACTACCCAACCCAAAAGCAAACGACTTGTAATACCTGTAATTAAAAGTCTGCATATGACATAAATACTGCCACAATTTTGTTCAATACACCGTCCCACTTGTAATAGCTGTAATTAATAGTCTGCATACGACATCAATACACACCGTCCTCAGTCTCCAATAGAAATATCTGCACTTACAGCCTTATATCGCCAAGGGGCAGAGATGGTTAGCTGAATTGAAATGCTGTACTTTGTACAGCGAGTTAGTTATTCATAAATCATCATTATCATCATTTATTGCAGTACTGGACATTTGAGACCTACAGTAGAAAAAAAGGAAAGACCGCATTAAAGAAGGAAAATTAAAAAACAGCAAAAAACAAAAAAACTACGAAGGAACACTTTATAGAAAACACAATAACCAAGGGAAGTAAGTTTGTTACAACGTAGGAGAACTCTACCGCAGACAGTAGTCCCTTGTTGACAGTTAATCAGAGCTATAGTTTTAACAGCGACATTGCATATTTTCCCAAGAGGAGAGGAGGACAGAAATTGGACAGCATTATCTGTTAGCTCACCATCACTTTGAGAGGTGCTTTTGGTAGGTAATGTGATCTTATCGTAACTCATTTTAATTCGTAACTAATAATTTTCACGAATATGCTCATTTGGTAGAAGGTGAGCACCGTGATCGAAAGGATGCTTGTGCTGTGGCAGTATATAGGAGAAGAGATCCACTGCCTTTCGCTTATGATGTTGGTGATAAATCACTAGGAATTGCGAAGTCTGTAAAGTACCTAGGAGGAAACTTCAACAGCGGTCCCAAAAATAACGACGATTACATCTGCTACAGCGCAACGCAGTCTGTATGACACAGAAAATATAGATAGACTGTTATCACTTTATATTCCACGTCAGTCTGCAACGAGATGTCGTAAATTGTTGGACAGACCAAGGGAATGATCCCGACAGTCTAGGCTCAAGCTAATCAATAACACGAACAGCAATCCAGCACATGCACCTGTTGAAAACCAATAAACAGCCAGGTTACGAAGGTACTGCGTTAGCGAGGTAGAGACCTCAGCACAGAAGGATTCGAAGTGTGTCGCTGCGCCGCTGAGGGCAGGTTGTACCTCCAGCTTGACGTCAGCTACCAGGCAAACGAGACAAACTGCTGTCACCTCTTACCAGCCGCTGGAGGAGTCGTTGGATTAAGCAGGATATCGATTTCGCATTGACATGTCAGAGATATAGTAATGGCCACATAAAATCAACCGCCAGAAAAGCAAAATCCAGGCTAACATGCACTGGAAGAATCTGAAGAAAATGCAACACCTCAGCGAAAACAGAGTCCCACAAAACTACTGTAAGACTAATTCTTGAATATTGTTCACTCCTCCTGGAAATTTATGAGGTTGGATTAATTGAAGGGACCGAGAAGATGCAAGCAAAAGCAACCCCATTCGACATGAGGCCAATCTCTATCATCAATTGTTAAATAAATGGCTTTGTGTTATTTAGAGAGGTTTAGTGATGAAATTGCAAGAGAGTATGTTCCAGCAGTAGTCGGGCGATATACCATTTACCCTTATATCTTTCGTAGAATGACCGCGACGAGAAAATATGTAAATTAGAGTTCTTTCATATGTTCTACCACACACTGTTTTACGAACGGAACACGCAAAGGAGGAAATGACAGAGTTACGAGTTATTTGTGTCTTCCGTAAAATGGTTTATGCACTTCGATCACCGACAAATGACAGAGCATCAGAAGCATAATGGAACGGTTTTACCTTCGATTGTTTTTTTGCATCCACAATACGGCCAGTAATGGTCGAGCTCAGAGTAAAACTTGAACATCAAAAGTTTTGATCAAATAGCAAAACTACAATAACGTTTTCACTTTTATTCTTCAAAGGCAATTCTTACGTGTCCTGACGTTCTTCAAAATGAAGTTACATATGTTGTTGTTGTTGCGGTCTTCAGTCCAGAGATTGGTTTGATGCAGCTCTCCATGCTGCTCTATACTGTGCAAGCTCCTTCATCTTCCAGTACCTACTGCTACCTACATCCTTCTGAATCTGCTTCGTGTATTTATCTCTTGGTCTCCCTCTACGAGTTTTACTCTCCACACTACCCTCCAATACTAAATTGGCGATCCCTTGAAGCCTCGGAACATGTCTTACAAACTGAGCCCTTCTTCTAGTAAACTTGTGCCACAAATTTCTCTTCTCCCCAATTCTATTCAATACCTCGTCATTAGTCAAGTGATCTACCCATCTAATCCTCAGCATTCTTCTGTAGCACCACACTTCGAAAGCTTCTATTCTCTTCTTGTCCAAACTATTTATCGTCCATGTTTCACTTCCATACATGGCTACACTCCATACAAATACTTTGAGAAAAGACTTCCTGACATTTAAATCTACACTCGATGTTAACAAATTTCTTTTCAGAAACGCTTTCCTTGCCATTGCCAGTCTACATTTTATATCCTCTCTACTTTGACAATCATCAGTTATTTTGCTCCCCAAATAGCAAAACTCATTTACTACTTTAAGTGTCTCATTTCTCTCAGTATCACCTGATTTAATTCGACAACATTCCATTATCCTCGTTTTGCTTTTATTGATGTTCATCTTATATCCTTCTTTCAAGACACTGTCCATTCCGTTGAACTGCTCTTCCAGGTCTTTTGCTGTCTCTGACAGAATTACAATGTCATCGGCGAACTTCAAAGTTTTTGTTTCTTCTCCATGGATTTTAATTCCTACTCCGAATTTTTCTTTTGTTTCCTTTACTGATTGCTCAGTCTGCAGATTGAATAACATCGGGGAGAGGCTACAACCCTGTCTCACTCGCTTCCCAACTACTGCTTCCCTTTCATGCCCCTCGACTCTTTCATACATATAGTACTTCCATACATATAGTACTTTAATATGCTGAAGCGTTAAAGAATCGTGAATTTCGTAAAGGAGATTAGACTGGTGGATAACAATGGTAGAGGGACAGGAAGGCTTTGCAATTGCAAGGAAGTGCAAATGGATGTAGGTTGCAGTTGTTAATCAGAGTGGAAAAGTATAACAGAAAAAATCAGTTTACTTATTAATCTTGGGAAACAGTGTCAGTCTAAGCGACTACCTTCAGTTCAGTAGCTCCTCGATACGCCATTTCATGGAGCTGCTGTGCACACAAATGGTACTGGCAATTTGTATACTGGCAATTTTTACCTTCGCAAAATTGCTTCATGAACTGGCTCTACATGTCGTCAAAGACTTTCTGGCCTCAAGATAGTCTCTTAGACTGACACTAGTTATAATATTAAATATGACAGCTGTCGTTCCACCACGACATCTGAAATGATTAGTAATGAAAAGGCTTACATAGGATGGACTTGCGTAGAAAGCTGTAGATAACGGAAAGAAAAACAACAACTACTACTACTACTACCACTATTAATTCGATTTCTACTGTCAGGTGGCCACTTATTTCTTAATCTGTCATCAAACATATTTCAGAATATTTTTAAGCTCATTTTCCTTGATCAAGTTGTCTATCTCAGACGTTGCATAATAATTGCAGTCAAGGTGCAGTACTTCTATAGAGTATTCCTTTTATTCTTTTCTATTCCCTCCTGTTCCTAATATGATGAAGTTACTGCACAACTAGGAGGCTACGGCCTGGCTAGCAAAAAATGAGGTCCCTTTTAAGAGGACATGGTTGCCATAAAACTGTCCAGAATCCGAGGCGAAGTCGCAGTCTCAGGTAAACGGACAGGAATTCGGTTTCCTCATCCTGAACTCTCCAGGTGGGACATGGGACGGCAGCTGTCTGTCCAAAGACAGCCATGTATCACTTTCCAGATTCTCATGTGTGAATCTTCGTTACCTAATAAGCGAGGCCACGAAATAACATTCTGTTTAGATTTTCAGAATCCATCGTCCTGGTTGGTTCTTACTGTTAGTTTCCGTAGAGCACACTGTTTCTCTGTCACACCTACGTGTTCGTTGCCGCTTGTCCTTTGTAATTATCCGGGCTGTTATGCCGTGGTCGGTTGATGAATTTTGTCTCAATTCCCAACGTTTCGTCTCCGACTGCGGGAGACATCTTCAAGGGGGTTCGTAGGTCGATGGAAGGTCCAACACACCCACTGGCTCGCTACTGACTGAGTGTGTTGGACCTTCCATCGACCTACGAACCCCCTTGAAGATGTCTCCCGCAGTCGGAGACGAAACGTTGGGAATTGAAACAAAATTCATCAACCGACCACGGCATAACAGCCCGGATAATTATAATGGACATGATATTTCCGGCCGTGATAGTCTACATCTTAGTATCGTAGCCGCTTGTATCTCAGCCTTGAGAATTACGGCAATTGGTGGAAGTGACAGTTGTTCTGAGTTAGTGAAGGTTTGCGATTGTGTGTTGTGTTAATTCTGACCCTCTAAGGCGCTGCAGTCATGGACTGAGCGGCTGGTCCCGGCGGAAGTTCGAGTCCTCTCTTGGGCATTGGTGTGTGCGTTTGTCCTTAGGATAATTTAGGATAAGTAGTGTGTAAGCTTAGGGACTGATGACCTTAGCAGTTAAGTCCCATAAGATTTCTCACACATTTGAATATTCTGACCCTCTTGTAAAGATGAGCTGCCAACTTTATTCTAGGTGCAAGGTTGGCAGCCATGTCAAGAATTGCACCCTCTTCATATTCTCTCATACGCTCCTGTCATACTGGTTAAAGGATCACATCACATGTTCATTCATGTTTCCATGATGTTGAGGAAACCTACTGACCACACACCGGTTGGAGCTACTTAAGAACAAGGAAAGCTTGCAGTATCATGACTGCCCATCTGCTCCAAAACTCAGTGTGTTACAGTGAAGAAATGCCGATGTCTGTACGTCCTGAGAAGCTGACAGTGAGAGAAACCGAATACAGGGAACGACACGCTGAAGGCAGCGAAGGAGATATGTACGCCGACCCTACATTTCAACGCCACTGTTAATCAAATGAGTCACAATTTTTTTCTAAAGGTGATTTCAGCTACCTTGCTCGTCGTTTAAATTTCTCTATGCGACAGACTTTTCATCGACAAACCTAAAGCTTTTTCTCCTTGTTCCTGAACTTTCATTCTTACTCCAAATTTTTGTCTGGTGTCCTTTGTTGCTTGCTCAGAATACATACTGAATACCATTGGGTATAGGTTACACCCCTGTCTAACTTCTTTCTCGACCACTGCTTCCCTTTATGTCCCCCGAAACTTATAACTGCAGTCTGGTTTCTGTACGAGTTTTAAATAGCCTTTCTCTCTGTATTTTATCCCTGATACCTTAAGAATTTCAAATAGAGTTTTCCATTCAACATTGTCAACAGTTTTCTCTGGGTCTCTAAATGCAATAAACGTAGGCTTGCCTTTCCTTAACCTATCTTCTAAGATAAGTGGTAGATTCGGCACTGCCTTGCGTGTTACTATATTTCTTCCGAATCCAAACTGCTCTTCCCCGAGATCGGCTTCTCAAGGTTACTGCAATTCATTTCGATACTCAGCTTGGATAGACAAAGCATAACTGCTTCATATGAGGGTGGGACAGCAGAGACAGAAAAAAATGATTATTACTGAAAAAAAGGCCTGCTCACAATGAAATTCTGCCTGAACAGATAAAAGATATGTGGCCGCAGACGAGTGTATCTAACTCCACTCTACACTAAATTTGGTCTAGTCGAAGACTTTGTGTAACAGCGTGGGTTCATTTACTTCCGAGAGAAGTTTAGATGGATCAGTGAAGCAAAAATAAAGGGAAGAATATTTGTAGGGCCGCTAATTAGGGAATTAACGTGCGTGAACTTCTGCTTTATTTGTTGTGTAATACTGAAACAACATCAACCAAAGACTCTTTTAGGCAACTACAGGGCCAGAATTACTTGATATAATGAAACAAGTCGCTAGCAGTACATTTTTGAATGATCGCTTGGACTTATTCCTTATAATCTTGACACCTTCAGTGATGAACAGAATGGTTCCAATAGAAAGTTTCTCAAACGGAAAAGCGTTTCCTAAGCAAATGCAATTCCGTAATACTCTCTGATTACTACTGATGCTTACGGAGCTACCTTCTTGAGGCTCGGTGTCGCGGGAGATCGAGACAGAAATGTTTTAGACGTTATAGCTTCATTACTCTTTGTTACTCATTTCTTTAATTCCTTGGCGTACTGACAGATTTCTGCTGTCTGTATTTTTAAGTCTCGTTTAAAAACATGTTTGTCCTGATTCGTTGGTTCCTGTAAGCACTCACAAAAAACCTTTTTTAAATGAAAACAAAGGCATGTACATATATTTTGAAATCATTTATGAATTCATTGGGCGAATTATGTATCAAAAGGTGTGTATTGTTATTGTTGTTGTTGTTGTGGTCTTCAGTCCAGAGACTGGTTTGATGCAGCTCTCCATGATACTCTGTCCTGTGCAAGCTTCTTCATCTCCCAGTACTAAATGCAACCTACATCCGTCTGAATCTGTTTAGTGTATTCATGTCTTGGTCTACCTCTACGATTTTTACCCTCCACGCTGCCCTCCAATACAAAATTGGTGATCCCTTGATGCCTCAGAATTTGCCCTACCAATCGATCCCTTCTTCTAGTCAAGTTGTGCAACAAATTTCTCTTCTCTCCAATTCTATTCAACAGCCCGTAATTAGTTATGTGATCTACCCATCTAATCTTCAGCATTCTTCTGCAGCACCACATTTCGAAAGCTTCTATTCTCTTCTTGTCTATTTATCGTCCACGTTACAGACTCCATACCAATACGATCAGAAATGGCTTCCTGACACTTAAATCTATACTCGATGATAACAAATTTCTCTTCTTCATAAACGCTTACCTTGCCGTTTACAGTCTACATTTTATATCCTCTCTACTTCGACCACCATCAGTTAGTTTGCTCCCCAAATAGCAAAAATCCTTTACTACTTTAAGCCTCTCATTTCCTAATCTAATTCCTGCAGCACCGCACGAATTAATTCGACTTCATTACATTATCCTCGTTTTGCTTCTGTTGATGTTCATCTTATACCCTCCTTTCAAGACACTGTCCATTCCGTTCAACTGCTCTTCCAGATCCTTTGCTGTCTCTGACAGAATTACAATGTCATCGACGAACCTCAAAGTTTTTATTCCTTCTCCATGGATTTTAATACCTACTCCGAATTTTTCTTTGGTTTCCTTTATTGCTTGCTCAATATACAGATTGAATAACATCGGGGAGAGGCTACAACCCTGTCTCACTCCATTCTCAACCACTGCTTCCCTTTCATATCCCTCGACTACTATAACTGCCATCTGGTTTCTGTACAAATTGTAAATAGCCTCTCGCTCTCTGTATTTTACCACTGCAACCTTCAGAATTTGAAAGAGAGTATTGCAGTTAACATTGTCAAAAGCTTTCTCCTAGTCTACAAATGCTAGAAACGTAGGTTTGCTTTTCCTTAATCTATTTTCTAAGATAAGTCGAAGGGTCAGTATTGCCTCCCGTGTTCCAACATTTCTACGAAATTTCAAACTGATCTTCCCCGAGGTCGGCTTCTACCAGTTTTTCTATTCGTCTGTAAAGAATTCGTGTTAGTATTTTGCAGCCTTGGCTTATTAAACTGATAGTTCGGTAATTTTCATATCTGTCAACACCTGCTTTCTTTGCGATTGGAATTATTATATTCTTCTTGAAGTCTGAGGGTATTTCGCCTGTCTCATACATCTTGCTCACCAGATGGTAGAGTGTTGTCAGGACTGGCTCTCCTAAGGCCGTCAGTAGTTCCAATGGAATGTTGTCTACTCCCAGGGCCTTCTTTCGACTCAGGTCTTTCAGTGCTCTGTCAAACTCTTCACGCAGTATCATATCTCCTTTTCCATCTACATCTGCTTTCTCTTCCATTTCTATAATATTGTCCTCAAGATCATCGCCCTTATATAGACCCTCTATATACTCCTTCCACCTTTCTGCTTTCCCTTCTTTGTTTAGAACTGGATTTCCATCTGAGCTCTTGACATTAATGCAAGTCGTTCTCTTTTCTCCGAAGATCTCTTTAATTTTTCTGTAGGCATTAACTATCTTACCCTAGTGAGATAAGCCTCTACATCCATACATTTGTCCTCTGGCCATCCCTGCTTAGCCATTTTGCACTTCCTGTTGATCTCATTTTTGAGACGTTTGTATTTTTTTGCCTGCTTCATTTACGGCATTTTTGTATTTTCTCCGTTCATCAATTAAATTCAATATCTCTTCTGTTACCCAAGGATTTCTATTAGCCCATGTCTTTTTACCTACTTGATCCTCTGCTACCTTCACTATTTCGTCTCTCAAAGCTACCCATTCTTCTTCTACTGTATTTCTTTCGCCCATTCTTGTCTATCGTTCCATAAGGCTCTGCCTGAAGCTCTCTACAACCTCTGATTCTTTCAGTTTATCCGGGTCCCATCTCGTCAATTTACACATTTTTGCAGTTTCTTCAGTTTTAATCTTCAGTTCATAACCAATAGATTGTGGTCAGAGACCACATCTGCCCCTGGAAATGTCTTACAATTTAAAACCTGGTTCCTGAATCTCTTTCTTACCTTTATATAAACTATCTTATACCTTCCAGTGTCTCCAGGCTTCTTCCATGTATACAACCTTCTTTCATGAATTTTGAACCAAGTCTTAGCTATGATTAAGTTATTCTCTGTGCAAAATTCTACCAGGCGGCTTCCTCTTTCATTCCTTACTCCCATTCCATATTCACCTACTACGTTTCCTTCTCTTTCTTTTCCTAATGTCGAGTTCCAGTCACCCATGACTATTAAATTTTCGTCTCCCTTCACTATCTGAATAATTTCTTTTATCTCATCATACATGTCATCAATCTCTTCATCATCGTCGGAGCTAGTTGGCGTATAAACTTGTACAACTGTGGCAGGCATGGGCGTCGTATCTATCTTAGCCACAATAATGCGTCCACTATACTGCTTGTAGTAGCTTACCCGCACTCCTATTTTTTTATTCATTATTAAACCGACTCCTGCATTACCCCTATTTGATTTTGTGTTTATAACTCTGTATTCACCTGACCAAAAGTCTTGTTTCTCCTGCATCGAACTTCCCTAATTCCCACTATATCTAAATTTAACCTATCCATTTCCCTTTTTAAATTTTATAACCTACCTGCCCGATTAAGGGATCTGACATTCCATGCTCCGATCCGTAGAAAGCCAGTTTTCTTTCTCCGGATAACGACGTCCTCCTGAGTAGTTGCTGCCCGGAGATCCGAATGAGGGACTATTTTACCTCCGGAATATTTTACCCATGAGGAGACCATCATCATTTATCCATACAGTAAAGCTGCATGCCCTCGGGAAAATTTACAGCCGTAGTTTACCCTTGCTTTCAGCTGTTAGCAGTACCAGCACAACAAGGCCGTTTTCGTTAGTGTTACAAGGCCAGATCAGTCAGTTATCCAGACTGTTTCCCCTGCAACTACTGATAAGGCTGCTGCTCCTCTTCAGGAACCACACGTTTGTCTGGCATCTCAACAGATACGTCTCTGTTGTGGTTGCACCTACGGTACTTCTGTCTGGATTGCTGAGGCACGCAAGCCTCCTCACCAACGACAAGGTCCATGGTTCATCGGGGGAGGATTGTTATTGTAAAATTGTTTCTGTTGTTGCTGTTGTAACAGAAACAATTTTTTTGTTATTTCACAGTTTAATTAGCACAGTTACCAAGAGCATGTCAAGCCTGACTCGAAAAACCACAGAACCCAATAAATGTGCCTGTTAGGCGACAGATTCCGTGCTGTAGAAAATCACCTTCTGAAATATGAGAGTGCATTACATTAGGAGCTACTCCTCTGACCATAAATTAACTAAATGCAAATACAGAGGGATGAAGTGAAATCAATGAATATTCAAAACGTGGAAAAAAGTAAAACATATTGTTCGTCAGTCGTAGACAGATCGTACGTGTAACTGACCACGTTAAAGGTTAGGATCTTCATATTCTTTCAGCGAGAGAGCGACGGTCAAATTACAAAAACGAAAGCCAGTAAGAGAGCAAATTGTAGACGTAACTTGCTGGACTCACAAATAAGAAAAAAAACGATCCAATAAACAAAAGGATAGTTAGTAGATGGCGTGAGACAGTATAAAGGAAAGCACAGGTCAATTGAAGACCGTAATGCATGGAGAATGATTTCATGCACCAGTAAAAGACAAACAGCTGATGACGATGAGGATAATGGTGATGTAAACTTCTGCTGAAATTCTCTTTTATTCATAACTCCCCAAACATGTTGGAGCTTGCAATAGGAAAAGCGTTGAGATGACATTAATCTTCCAGTCGGATCTCTGAGTGGGAACTGTCACATGAGAAGCGATCATGAGAAAAATGTTGCATAACCAACGAAAGGGCAACATTCTTTGAGTAGGAGCGTAGATTGTCCGATGTTGAATGTGATAGGGACACCAGAAAGTCTGAAAATGGGAAATGCAAAGGCTGCTTAGATATAATGGGGGTCAGTGAAGTCATCCAGAAAGATGGTTATGATTTCAAGTTGACTGAATGTGGATAAGAGATATTGGATTCTGAAGCGTACGCCGCAGCAAATATAGACCCAAATCACCATTTAGTTATAGTGAATAGTAAACTGAAGTTTAGGGCATTAATGTGGAGGAATATATGTGGAAAGCAGTGGGATTGACATCTCAAATGGGCAGTCACAGAAACTGGACAGACTAATGGAGGCATAACGAAGGTAACTTCAAAGAAACCATGGATAACTGGAGGAATACTGGAATGAATGAAATTCAAAAATATTCATCAAAAGAAAGAAATACATGAGTAGAAGTCACATAGGAACGAAATACTGAAAATAATTCGGGGTCACTTACGAAAATGATTGAACGAGAAAGATGAAAAAATCGAAAAAATAGATCGTCGAAAGGACTGAGTCAGCTTGTAGAAGAATAAATACATATTAAAAGCAAAGAAAAGAGGGCTGCTAAGGTTATATGCGGATGATAGAATCGATAGGTGTAAGAAAAATAAAGACCTCTAAGAGAGGAAGGAATGTAGTGACGTGATGGATGAAATGAGACTCAATATGGAAGCTACAGATACAGCATTAAAGCCAAGGTTTGACAGAGCATAGGAAGATTTGTAATCAAATAAGATGGAAGGAAGAGACAACAATCTTTTGTTATTTCTGAAGTCAGAGAGGGAAGTGGCATCCAAACGACTGTAAGAACTCGAAAATTATCAGACTTTCGGAGCAAAACCGTCCACACAGTTACGAAAAGCGTCACGGCAGATAAGTGCGAGAACTGTTGTACATCGTCTTAGCATTCTTTCATTCTACTTGCTAAGAGCAGCAATGTGGTGTCACCGCCAGACACCACACTTGCTAGGTGGTAGCCTTTAAATCGGCCGCGGTCCATTAGTATACGCCGGACCCGCGTGTCGCCAATGTCAGTAATTGCAGACCGAGCGCCACCACACGGCAGGTCTAGAGAGACGTCCTGGCACTCGCCCCAGTTGTACAGACGACTTTGCTAGCGATGCTACACTGACTAAGACTCTCTCATTTGCCGAGAAGATAGTTAGCATAGCCTTCAGCTAAGTCAATTGCTACGACCTAGCAAGGCGCCGTATTCAATTGATATTTATTATATGAAGCATGTATCATCAAGAGCGATGTTCTACAATTATGGATTAAAGTTAAGTATTCCAGAAGCTACGTACTTTTCTTTATAGCATTCATTACGTATCCTGTTTCAGACCTCACGCCAGCCTGCGTGAGTTTAAGCGCGTGCCTTTCGGCTTCCTCTCATTGTGTCTAGGCAGTCTTGTCTAGACACAACAAACAATGTAGGGAAAACTGAGATTCTGTTAAGTGACGATCAGTTTGGCGTCAACGTGAAGATTGAACAGGCACAAGTAAAATTATCGCATGTTTATACGAATAATCGTATTAGAGAAAGTGTTCAATAATATTTAATGGTAAAATGTTCGAAGCTCTCAACAAAATGCGTCTGCTATAGGAAAGGTCAGGTAATTTAAAATATGTACAAGAACCAAGAGGGAGAAGGAATAATGGATGATCAAGAATGCAGACAGCAATGAGATAATACTGTGTTCTTTCGTCCTGCTCTTCTATCTATACGTCGAAGAAGCCATCACGGACATAGAAGAAAGGTTCAGGAGTGGTACTGAAATTCACTGCGGAAGCATATTGGCGAGGAGATTAGCTAATGACATTAATTTCGTAAATGAAAGTGAGGAAAAATTGCAGGATCTGTTGTTGACAACCAGTTTACATGGTTTAGGTGTATAGACGCCACACCATCAGCTGTTACCAATTGTAATCGGGACTCATGTGATGAGGCCACGGTTTATCAGTTGTCTAGGTCCTACCGATATGGTAACAAGCCCAGGAGAGGCTCTACAGGCGATGTTGCGCTGTTAACAAAGGCATCCGCGTCGGTTGTCTGCTGCCATACTGCATTAACGCGAAATTCTGTCGCACTGACCTAACGGATGGGTACGCCACACGTCCCACTTTGATTATCTCGGTTATTTCACTCAGGGCTGTTTGTCTGTTGGCACTGACAACTCTATGCAAACGCCGCTGCTCTCGGTCGTTAATCGAGGGCCGTCGACCACTGCCTTGTCAAAGTTGAACTGTAATGCATGAAATTTGGTGTCCTCGGCGCCCTCTTGACACTGTCGATTTTGGAGTATTGAATTCCCTAACGATTTACGAAACCGAATGTGCCTTGCGCCTAGCTCCCTGTTAATTCCCTCCGTACAGCCATAATCATGTCGAAAACCTTCTCACACCAATCACGTGAATACAAATGACAGCTTCGCCAATACACTGACCTTTTATACCATGCGTGCGCGACACTACCGCCATCCTAATAGCTTGAGCGTTGCAAGTGCTAATATTCATACTGTTCAGGAGCCATAGATCTTACATCCGTGAAAGTTCTTCGATATGTTAAGAATGTAGAAAACTAAGAGTAAATGAGGTTCAACAGTCCTGACAGGTTCTTTGTCTTTTCTTTTTCACTGTGGGTCTCAGAACTGCTGACAGATCACAAAGAGTTAATCCTGTATACCTATAATCACGTTATTTTGAACTCAAATAAACGCGTCACGGAAATACAGATGGCCCGTTATGATGAGGAGAGGATCTGCGTCACCCGTTCGAGATCAGTTGTGGCGGCACCCTTTGATGCCGTTGCGACAGTTTGTGTAAGTCGTTTTTATCCTCCAACTATACTATCCCTTACCCTAGTGTTCCTTCTGCATTAAACTATGCGATACTAGCCGGTAGTTTGTATTCCTGTTCCGTATTATTCAGTACACAGAAATTTTTATGTTGACAATGCAGCTAAAGGGCGTATTTTGCTTCTATACACCCCTCCCCCGCTTTCAGAGGTTTGAAATCCGAGTTAAAGAGAGATACCATACTTTGATACAAGTACAAGTGGACTTTACCAAGTGGTTCACAAAATTATTTCAGTCACATGTAGTCATTTAATCATTTGGCACAAAAACAGCAATATGTATAAAATGCTTTACAGAGACGGTAAAGCTCCGGCCCCCACGTCATGTGATGAAGCGCGCACATTCAACACCTTGTCGCCTACTCGTCGTTTCACCGTCTTCAAACCATGTTCCATAGATGTTCACGACAGTGGCATGCGAATAGCCGACAGACTTCGCCATTTCCAAGAAGCTCTTTCCCAGGCACCAGGCCATAACCGTTTGTCTTCCATCAGATCGCTACATAATTACTAGGTGCATTCATTACGTAATGCAAGACATTTTTTTTTCTGAAAGCGGGTTTGTTTTATTCATGATTCTAATACATCGTACTATGCCCCACTCTTTTGGCTACAAGACCATACTTTTCAACATAATCTCCGATCAGTGAGGTAACCTTACGCCATCATCCTAGGGGGGCCTCTATACCAGTATAATGCCATCCTGTTGGTCGACTCGAAGCCAACACGTTGCTGCATAACCTCCCCACCATTCATATACTGCCTGCCTCGGAGTGCGTCTTGCATTGGGTCAAAAAGATGGTGGATGTCGAAATGTGCTAGATGTGGGCTGTGGGATTGATGAGGAAGAGCAGTCCAAGATGTTTTGTGAGTTCCTCTCGGATTTACAGGCTTGTGTGAGGTCTTGCGTTGTATGGAGAAGGAGAAGTTAGTTTGGATTGTCCTGGAGGCAAACACGCTTAAGTAGCTTCTTCAGATTCCTGCACGTAGCGCAGTTCACTTCGGAGGTGATCGTTGCATTATGAGGGAGGACATCAAAATGAATAACCCCTTCAGAGTCCAATAAGACCTTCACAATGAGTTTACTGGCTTAGGGGGCGAGTTTGCACTTTTTCTTCTGAGGAGAGGCGGTGTAGCATGGACTGCAGTTTCGTTTCTGGTTCGAAGTGGTGAAGCAATGTTTCTTCGCCTGTGACGGTTTTCGACAAATAATTGCTACGATCAGTCTCGTAACGCGCAAGCAATTCCTCGTATATGGTCCCTCATTGTTCTTTACGGTCTTCTGTTCGTCGGCGAGGAACCCAGCGGCCATACATCTTTAAGTGTTCCAATTGGTAAAAGTGTGTGTCACCACTGTCATCAGAGACTAAGCGAAGTGTTTCGCTGTGATCCATCGATTACCTCGAATGAGAGTGTCTGCACGTTTCAAAATTGCGCATGCCTGGGATGCGCGCGGTGGTAGGCACGCGCGAGATCGATCAGGTTTGCGCGACCCTGTTGCGATGATGACAGACGCCTCGCCCAACGACTCACCGTGATTTTGTTCACTGCCAAGTCAGCGTAGGCACTCTGCAACCGCCTATGAATGTCTGCGATGGTCTGGTTTTCCTACAAACGAAACTCTATATCTCTCTGTCTGGAACGCATTTCCGTTACAGACACTATTTTGAATTGTATGTACAGGGCCGCAGCCTACCGGAACTTCACGAAGCCATAGGGGTTGAAACGGGAATATGCCATGTCACCCCACAACAAACTCCGCGTTTCTCAACCGAAACCAACCAAGAAAAGAATGTGATACCTCACTTATTGGGCACCCATCGTAGGTTTCCCCATTTGTGGTGTACATCGTCACTGCTTCTTCGCAGTTCAAGAGTCCGCAAGCCCTTCGAGACGACATTCAATCTTGCGTGCGACAGTGGGTTCATCAGAATAAGTTTTCCAATAGCTTAAACTAGGTTCTTACAACTTTGAACATGCACCGATTCAGCATAAATAACCCTTTAGTCACTCGCTTTCATCAGGAGGATAGGAGCTGGGCGAAAAGCTTTTGGTACCAAAAAGTACTAAGAAATCATATGATTGTTTCCATGTCCATCTTGTGCAGTCGCCGTTATGTATAACTCAGTATTGTTCCTCGTTTTAAGCTGATGCAGTTTAAGAGCGTTTTCCATAAGTAGCATTCCTCTTTTATTTTGAAAGCATCTTCAATGGTAATTCGGGAAGTATGACATACATATTACGTTTCTACTATTTGGCATTTAGAGATTTAATGCATTCTTCTTTATAAATTTCGGGTACGATTTATTTTGCTTTCTCATTCTTTGTTTTTTACACACACACGCACACACACACACACACACACACACACACGCGCGCGCGCGCGCGCGCGCACGAGACTGTGAAAGTGTTAAAAAGAGCAGTACTGATAACTCACAACGTACAAGAAAAACAAATGGAGAAACGGAACATGCACGCTATTATGTGGTAGACTACCCCAAAATTGTGAAGAAAAATTTTTTAAATCTATAAATATCATAGTCGAGAATTCCCAGTGAAGATGCTTTATAAATAAATGCGGAACGCATCTGATAAGAAATACTCTTAAACTGCAGTAGGCTTCAAAGGGAGAATAACAATAACTTACATGCTAAGAGAGTTTCATACTGAAAACGCATTCCGATTTTCGACTAGTCCGAGAATATAAGCACAAACATAACGCACAACGTTTACGTGATCTGAGACCCATGTGTGAACTGATTGTACTTCCATAATGTTTAAATTAAATAATAATGACGTTGTTATCGAATCGGTGTTAAAATTAGCAGTTACTGAGCCATGCTCACTCCCAACTATGCATTTTCATGAACTTCGCTGTCTATCTGTGTTTGGTTTCCCGCCCTTGTTGCCGTTGCATCGTGGTTCTCCTTCCTTCTACGTGCGGCAGCAGTGATGTGTATCGATATTTGCGCCGTGTACCATCTTTGGTTTGGTGCATATAGTTTCCGGTTAGGGGGTGCGCAGGCAGTCGGTGAGTTTTTGCGGACGAGGGAAGTTATCTCCGCGCGGTGCAGTCGGGTGGGGCCGCTGGCAGCCCCTGTGCAGTGTCGGAGGGTGTGTGGAGCTGTCCGATCGCTACGAGCTTCGTGGTTCACCGATCCAGGACGTCAAAGTTGAATAGTGGTTTCAGCTACCCAAGCCACGTCCATTCATGTTGTGGTGGTTCGTTTCGGTGGTTTGCTGTTGGGGAGATTTTCCTGTGAGCAACACCAAGTATTTCTACTGCTGAAATTTAGCCGCCATCTGGTGCAGTTAACTATTTCGGTTGACTACAATTGGAGTGCACCAGCGGAATTTGCTGCCTTGTGGCCGTTAGTGTCGTGGTTACCTGCCCTGGGCACTGATGTAAATTCAGGCAGTGTTCTTTTGGGTGAAGTTAACTATATTACCGTGTTTCAAATTCAAGTGCACCAGCGGAATTTTCTGCCTAGTGGCCGTTAGTGTTCCGGTTACCTGTCCTGGCCACTAACGTAATTTCAGGCAGCGTCCTTCTCCCACCTGTTGTCGCTGTCCAACGTGGTGTGTAATTCTGACGGCTAATACATACATATTCCATTGTGGATTATCACGTTTGCAACCTTTTCTGTTTGAGTTCTCATGTACTGATTGACGGGAAGTAAGTCGTTGTGCCGATCGGTCCGTGGCTGTCCCCTGGTTGGTTTCCGACGGATCAAGTGTAGTTGGGCTCACTACCTGTCTCGCCTAAGTGAACGAGGGCAGACCAACCACCCTGGAGGCTACTGAGTGCCACAATCGTTTAATTATCTGTTTTCAGATACTAAAAATTTAAGGCTTATGATTATTTTTTTCTTTTTTTCTTAAAAATTTTGCAAAATTAATTCTTAAATTTGTCTTTCAAGCTTAAACATTGCGGCCTTCTGCCTTTAAAGATTATGGTAATATATTTTTAAATTTTGAAACTTTATTGTGGCCTTCAGCCATTGGTATTGCACCTTGCATACGTTTGTTCTATCTGCTTTGCCTTGTGGCTTTCCACTTAGACGTGAAATATTTTTTAATTTATTTGCCTCTTTAATTGCATTTTTATCTTGTTGATTTTTAAAATCTCTAGTTTTTAAACATTCTGGCATTCTGCCCTTAAAAGTCTATGGTAATACATACTGAAATTTTGAAATTTAATTGTGGCCTTCAGCCATTTGTATTGCACCTTTCATGTGTTTGTTTTATCTACTTAGCTGTGATGGTTTTTTAATTTTTTTTTGCTCTCTTAATTGGATTTTTTATCCTGTTGATTTGTTAAGATTTGTTGTTTGGAGGCCCTCAGCCGTGAAAGAGTTGCATTCGGTAAAGGTCCGACTGTGTGCAGCAGCCATGTTATGCAAACAAGCAGCTGGGAGTAACATTGTCTGCGCATACTATGTGGAAAGTCATATATACTACGTCACAAAAAGTATACTGACAGTCCTATGTAATGTGGAACCGACAGCTAGATGTCACGTGAGGCGGACTCACTGCTATAAAAGGTGGCGGGGAGTTTTGTGCTGTAAGCGGAGAAGGTGTAATAGAACAGGTCGGTCAGGAGAACATGGTCTAGTCGCTGGATGTCACCTCAGTAACACATAAACTAATCGTTGGATGTCGCCTGAGTAACACAGCCATCAAGGACATTTCAACCCTTCTACAACTGCACAACTCGGCTGTTGGTGACGTACGTTGAAGTGAATACACGAAGGAACAAATCAGAACCAGGAAGAACTCATGGACTGACGGATATAGACAGTCGAGCATTGCAGTAGGCGACTGTAAAAATAGCATGAACGGAAGAAACTACTAATGAGTTACAGCGTGCTATCAGCAATCCAGATGCTACAATGATTGTGGGTAAGGTGTTCAGAAGATTGGGGTACAGTCGGTGAGAAGCTCCTCATTAGCCAGAAATTTCTGTATTCAGTGCTAAGCGACGCTCCATGTGATATAAATAGCGACGCCACTGGACAGTTATTGACTGGAAGCTGGTGATTTGGCGCGATTAATCACGTAGTACCCCATGGCAATATGATGGAAGTGTTTGGTCTGGGATACGCCTGGAGAATCATGTGCAGTGCCAACAGAGAAGTACGAAGGAAGTGATGTTAAGGAATGGGGGGGTGTTTCGTGGTTAGCAAAACGGTGGCTGCGGAACGATATGAGCACATTTTACGGCATTATGCACTAACTGCAACAGAGGAACAGTTTGGAGACGATGACTGACTGTACCAGCATAACAATGCATCCGGTCATAAAGCAGCATCTGTAAGGCAATGGTTTATGGACAATAACATTCCTGAAACGGACTGGCCCGCCCAGAGCCCCGACCTGAGCGCAATTGAACGCCTCTGGAACGAGTTAGAAGGTCTCCGCTTCCATAAATTATCTGGGAGTACACATTAGGAGTGATTTAAAATGGAATGATCATATAAAGTTGATCGTCGGTAAAGCAGATGCCAGACTGAGATTCATTGGAAGAATCCTAAGGAAATGCAATCCGAAAACAAAGGAACTAGGTTACAGTACGCTTGTTCGCCCACTGCTTGAATACTGCTCAGCAGTGTGGGATCCGAACCAGATAGGGTTGATAGAAGAGATAGAGTAGATCCAACGGAGAGCAGCGCGCTTCGTTACAGGATCATTTAGTAATAGGGAAAGCTTTAGGGAGATGGTAGATAAACTCCAGTGGAAGACTCTGCAGGAGAGACGCTCAGTAGCTCGGTACGGGCTTTTGTTAAAGTTTCGAGAACATACCTTCATCGAAGAGTCAGGCAGTATATTGCTCCCTCCTACGTATATCTCGCGAAGAGACCATGAGGATAAAATCAGAGAGATTAGAGCCCACACAGAAGCATACCGACAATACTTCTTTCCACGAACAATACGAGACTGGAATAGAAGGGAGAACCGATAGAGGTACTCAAGGTACCCTCCGCCACACATCGTCAGGTGGCTTGCGGAGTATGGATGTAGATGTAGATGTAGACCCTAGCTTTCAACTCACTGCCTCCTCTTATTTGGGCTGCTGAGGAAGAATGGGGTGCCATACCTGCACAGACATTGACACACCTATTTGAAAGTACCCTGCAGAGCTCAGACCACCATAAATGCGAAGGGTTGACACAACCACACTTGTACTCCCTAATAGGTGTGCGAATGCGTTTG
This sequence comes from Schistocerca serialis cubense, assembly GCF_023864345.2. Taxonomy (NCBI): domain Eukaryota; kingdom Metazoa; phylum Arthropoda; class Insecta; order Orthoptera; family Acrididae; genus Schistocerca; species Schistocerca serialis. The sequence goes on from NC_064645.1 coordinate 445,415,150, forward strand.
ATCACGTGCGTGCAACAAAAATACGAAACATAGTTCCGATAGCTGCTAACTGTAGCTGGTCTACAAATAACTTATACATTATCTCTGTAATAATGCCCAAGTCTGTGTGATACGCACTGGATAGAGTGTCGCAAACACTGGAATTAGTTTAGCTTGGTATTGTATAATTAATACGAGACATCGTCATGACATCGAACGAGTTAGTTTACATGTCACCATAATTCACACTAAGAATGAACCCAGCTATACACAAAAAACAGACAGTTCAGTTAATACATTCCAACAATAAAAATATATAACCACATGTGCCATGACTTGAGAGTGGGACTAACGGAAATTCTGAATAATCTAATTTATCAGAAAATATAATCACTTCGTCTGAACTCTAACACAAAATCCCACGTCTATACTCCAAGGAAGAAACATTTCTTGAGTCCACTACATATTACACCACTACGGACTACAAATGTTAAGTTAGGCTAACAATAGCTGTAAAAGAGAGAGAGAAGTAATTACTCCCGTAAACCTAAAAAAAGCGATGGAAAGAAACCCCAATCTTTATTACATTAGTCTGATACGCACACTGTAGTGTATTACAGATGGCATGAATACAAAAAATAATGGGAAGAACCGGTAAAACATATTACCTTAGTGAGAGATATCTCATATAACCAGGAACTTTCCGAGGTAATAGCTTAATCTTTTTTGTTTTTCTTTTAGTACTAAATTCATATGTGACCGTATTTTTCACGTACAGTTTCGTCTCAATGCTACTTCTATATATGCAGGAATTTTGTGTCCATTGACTTATAAAGTCCAACTTGCCTTTTTTGCAAAGAATCTAAAAGGGCCGGTTCTCCGATGAGCTGCTTGTTCTACGAATTGGTGAACTGATCAAATTCAGACTCGCATCATAATTTTCATCGGCCCAGATACCGTACGTCCAACACATTGATGTCTTGATTAATGGTCTTTCGTTGTTCCACACTCGCATCTCTCCAATCTTTAGGAGGGAATTCAAAGTGACTGTTCATGGAGTGAATCTTGAGTCACATCAAGCAACATAAAACTTGAATATTTCCAAGATGTTTGTTAAAACAGGTATACGAGTCCTTCTAGCTGTCTATGAACTTGCTAACAAATTCCTTGAAAGATAACTAAGAATCCGTCTGACTCAGTCACTTTTTATTCAAAGTTAAAATCGGACATAATATTTTTAATGACAGCGGTGTTCCAACTTAGTTTCCGATAAGTGACGATATTTCTCACAGAGATACGTGAAAGACTTTAAATTTATGACTAGGAATTTCACCTATCCTTTCATTAGGCCCAGCTTAACTTGTAGATATTTCATCGGATGCACGAGGTTCTAGTGCAAAAGGAGAATAACCAAGAAGCTTGTCACTATAGTTACATTTATCAACTAGAGAAACTTATACTGCTGAAGTTTAAATTTCGAACGATTGTTGATTGACATAGTATGTGAAATATATAGCATTGAAATTTTAAAAAAAAATCAAATATTTTGTCTTAATTTAAAAATAAATGGTAGGCAATACGTCTGTTTCGTTAGGATACTAAGCTTCAGAACACTAAAAGTTCAATATGTCGTTGGTAATAGGACAACACACGTGTAACGTAGCTTCGAGAGTGCACAGAGGGAGTGTTTTGAGGATGTTCTCGACGCATATGCAAATGATATAATGTATAACGCCTAAAGCTACGTGAGGTCGTATGCAGGAGTTGCTGTTGCATATGGGAAAGCTATAATGTCAGTTGTTGTTGTTCTGGTCTTCAGTCCTGAGACTGGTTTGATGCAGCTCTCCATGCTACTCTATCCTGTGCAAGCTTCTTCATCTCCCAGTAACTACTGCAACCTACATCCTTCTGAATCTGCTTAGTGTATTCATCTCTTGGTCTCCCTCTACGATTTTTACACTCCACGCTGCCCTTCAATACTAAATTCGTGATCCCTTGATGCCTCAGAACATGTCCTACCAACCGATCCCATCTTCTAGTCAGGTTGTGCCACAAACCTCTCCCCAATCCTATTCAATACCTCCTCATTAGTTATGTGATCTACTCTTCTAATCTTCAGCATTCTTCTGTAGCACCACATTTCGAACTTCAGAAAACTAGCAAAACACAGCGCATGACTTGCCGAGGGTCTACGGCCAGCACAGAGAATGACAGCTGACCCTTCACGAAAACGATCTAAGATTTACCGACTACACAAATCTACTTGTAGGGAAAGCCCCCTATTCTGCTCCTAATGGATAATTTGATGATGATCGGAAAACTGCGTGAGTAGTGAAAAGAGCGTGTGTTTGCATGGCTCGTAGCAACATACTCAGAGCACACAATGTAATTTTCTGGATTTACACCATTTGCGGTTAAAACCTTCATCACATAACTGACCCAGAAGAATGCGAGAGACAGAATTAGAGCTGTTAGTTCACCGAGAGCAGTGGCGCAGTGGTTAGGACACTGGACTCGCATTCGGAAGGACGACGGTTCAATCCCGCGTCCGGCCATCCTGATTTAGGCTTTCCGTGATTTTCCTAATTCGCTCCAAGCACATGCTGGGATGGTTCTTTGAAAGGGCAGGGCCGACTTCCTTCCCCGTCCTTCCCTAATCCGATGAGAGCGATGATCTCGCTGTCTGGTCTCCTCCCCCAAACTACCCTACCCTACTGTTGTTAGTTATAGCCGCTAAAATGGACGTAATGCTACAGTTCAGAAATTCTAGTGACGCAAGCCAAAGCGATGTCCTGTATCGCTACCATATGCACAATGAAGCAATCGTACAACAGTGTTTACAGAGAGACCCAGAGAAGATTGTGTTTCTTCGGGTGCCGTGACATCTTCTTTAGCGACGTGTCAAAGTTGTATCTTAAAATGTGACAAGTGTTTGTTGAATTAGTAACATATTTCTGCTGTTCGTGAAGGAGGGTGGCGGCAAATGAACTACATCTTTCAAATGGATCAAACGGAGGAGCTTAGCTCTGTATACACAACCGACTCTTCAAAACTTCCACCTCTTCTCATCTCAAGAGACACTGATGAGATATTTGGAACTTCGCTCAAGATTTTTGCCCCTTGTCAGGTGAAGATTATCTTTACGCCATTATCGTCATCCCATTGTGAGCAAAGGCTAGTTGTGAAAACTTCTTCCGCAACCAGAATCAGAATTGCATATCCTAGTCGGGCGTCACCGAGCTTTTATACCTTGGCGACCTTAGTAATATAGACGAGCAGTTGTTCACTTGTTTTCGAAATAGTAAGTATAGACATTTTATATCAGTGTGATAAATACACTCCTGGAAATTGAAATAAGAACACCGTGAATTCATTGTCCCAGGAAGGGGAAACTTTATTGACACATTCCTGGGGTCAGATACATCACATGATCACACTGACAGAACCACAGGCACATAGACACAGGCAACAGAGCATGCACAATGTCGGCACTAGTACAGTGTATATCCACCTTTCGCAGCAATGCAGGCTGCTATTCTCCCATGGAGACGATCGTAGAGATGCTGCATGTAGTCCTGTGGAACGGCTTGCCATGCCATTTCCACCTGGCGCCTCAGTTGGACCAGCGTTCGTGCTGGACGTGCAGACCGCGTGAGACGACGCTTCATCCAGTCCGAAACATGCTCAATTGAGGACAGATCCGGAGATCTTGCTGGCCAGGGTAGTTGACTTACACCTTCTAGAGCACGTTGGGTGGCACGGGATACATGCGGACGTGCATTGTCCTGTTGGAACAGCAAGTTCCCTTGCCGGTCTAGGAATGGTAGAACGATGGGTTCGATGACGGTTTGGATGTACCGTGCACTATTCAGTGTCCCCTCGACGATCACCAGTGGTGTACGGCCAGTGTAAGAGATCGCTCCCCACACCATGATGCCGGGTGTTGGCCCTGTGTGCCTCGGTCGTATGCAGTCCTGATTGTGGCGCTCACCTGCACGGCGCCAAACACGCATACGACCATCATTGGCACCAAGGCAGAAGCGACTCTCATCGCTGAAGACGACACGTCTCCATTCGTCCCTCCATTCACGCCTGTCGCGACACCACTGGAGGCGGGCTGCACGATGTCGGGGCGTGAGCGGAAGACGGCCTAACGGTGAGCGGGACCGTAGCCCAGCTTCATGGAGACGGTTGCGAATGGTCCTCGCCGATACCCCAGGAGCAACAGTGTCCCTAATTTGCTGGGAAGTGGCGGTGCGGTCCCCTACGGCACTGCGTAGGATCCTACGCTCTTGGCGTGCATCCGTGCGTCGCTGCGGTCCGGTCCCAGGTCGACGGGCACGTGCACCTTCCGCCGACCACTGGCGACAACATCGATGTACTGTGGAGACCTCACGCACCACGTGTTGAGCAATTCGGCGGTACGTCCACCCGGCCTCCCGCATGCCCACTATACGCCCTCGCTCAAAGTCCGTCAACTGCACATACGGTTCACGTCCACGCTGTCGCGGCATGCTACCAGTGTTAAAGACTGCGATGGAGCTCCGTATGCCACGGCAAACTGGCTGACACTGACGGCGGCGGTGCACAAATGCCGCGCAGCTAGCGCCATTCGACGGCCAACACCGCGGTTCCTGGTCTGGTGTGTCTGCCGTGCCGTGCATGTGATTATTGCTTGTACAGCCCTCTCGCAGTGTCCGGAGCAAGTATGGTGGGTCTGACACACCGATGTCAATGTGTTCTTTTTTCCATTTCCAGGAGTGTATATACACCAGTCAGTCTCAGCAGCTCGATGACATCAGTGATATCTCATACTTCCAAAGACAAAATCGCATAAAAATTCCTTTATTTACAAACAAGTAGTTTCGACAGACTTTGCTGTCATCATCAGGCCTTCAAAATTTTTAAGATGTGTCTATTTTCAATTGACCTCAAGTTAAGTTTTCATGTAGGGTTAGATAGAATGTTGCAAACTATATATTTATTTATGACAAACTTTATATAATGTGCCACGTTTTATCTACTTGACAACTTGGCTTGAGGTATGACAAAAATTTTTGAAGACCTGAAGATGACAGCAAAGTCTGTCGTAAATAAAGAAATATTTATGCGATCTCGGCTTAAGAATGTTTTTAGCAGGTAAAACAGATCGTTCCTTCTGACTTCTCAACATGAGAAAATTCAGATCGACGTCGTAATTGTGTTGGTTCGTTTTCAACCGTTGAGGACTCAGCACAGCTTCAAACTGGAAAGAAGCACCTAGTCAAGTACGAACAGAAATGAAAGGACAGAGTGTCTTACCAGCTGGGTGAGCACGGAGTCAGGCACGTTGCGGGGGTTGTCGCAGAGGGCGGCTGCGGCGGAGTGCGAGAAGATGACGGGACTCCGGCTGACGTTGAGCACCGCCTGCACCGTGGCGGGCGCCGCGTGCGACAGGTCCACCACGACTCCCAGGCGGTTCAGCTCACGTACCACCACCTGGACAACATGCAGCACGCCCACACCTGTCACAGACGAGCTAGGTACCGCCATGAGAAAGCACACAGCGCTGGTTTTCAAAACGATAAGCCCAAGAAAACAGGTCCACCACCTCCTTAAGGCAGTTCAGCTCATGTGCCACCACCTTACCACAGGCAGTACGCTGACACTTGTCACTGCTAAGACAAGTAATGCACCGAAAACGTACACAGCGCTGATTTCAAAACAAGAAGCCCAAGGAAACAGATCCACTACCACATAAAACTGGTTCGGTTCGCACTCCATCATCTGGCAGACAGGCAGCACGCCACAATCTGTCACTGCCAAGCTACCACACCATGAGACCATCGCGCCGTGAGATGATACGCAGCACTGGTTGTAAAAACGTGAAGCTCAAGAAAACAAGACCACCACTACAACCAGACAGTTCAGCTTGTGAACCACCTTCTGGCCAACAAAGCATCTCGCCAACACCCATCACTGATAACACAAGCCAACGATGGAAAAACTCCTTTGCTGAAAATACCTTATTCTTATGTTTTTTGGGTTAAAAAAATGGCTCTGAGCACTATGGGACTCAACTTCTGAGGTCATCGGTCCCCTAGAACTTAGAACTACTTAAACCTAACTAACCTAAGGACATCACACACATCCATGCCCGAGGCAGGATTCGAACCTGCAACCGTAGCGGTCGCGCAGTTCCAGACTGTAGCGCCTAGAACCGCTCCGCCACTTCGGCCGGCCGTTTTTTGGGGTGGGAAATCCAAATATGATACTTAAAAAACTGTATCACCCACCATTTATTCACATGTTACAGTTAAATTTATTAAATTAAGCGTTTTTTAAAGTATTTAATAGCTCTTATATAGTTAAAATAATTTGGAAAGGAGGTGTAATGAATGTAGATGACGTTGGTAGAACTGCTGAAAAACATTTGCTGGCAAAAAGGTCGATTGTATTTTTGTGTTACAGATGGTGTTTTGTTTGTGGCCAACCTAGCCTCACTTTCCCGTTTCCTGTACATGTGCTCAGTACAATGTCTAATCATGGTTGTAAAAACTGTGCAGACAGTTTTTGTTATATTTGTGGTGAATTTTTGATTACAAAACACCAAAAAATTACAGACTTTCTGAATAAGGTTTATCTATCACACTTTGGATCTAAAGTTGGTTATCAAAATAAATCTTCTGCGCCACGTAAGGTATTTTATGTGTGTGTTGAAGATCTGAGAAAATGGTCCAATAAGGAGAAAAAAAGCCATTATACACTCCTGGAAATGGAAAAAAGAACACATTGACACCGGTGTGTCAGACCCACCATACTTGCTCCGGACACTGCGAGAGGGCTGTACAAGCAATGATCACACGCACGGCACAGCGGACACACCAGGAACCGCGGTGTTGGCCGTCGAATGGCGCTAGCTGCGCAGCATTTGTGCACCGCCGCCGTCAGTGTCAGCCAGTTTGCCGTGGCATACGGAGCTCCATCGCAGTCTTTAACACTGGTAGCATGCCGCGACAGCGTGGACGTGAACCGTATGTGCAGTTGACGGACTTTGAACGAGGGCGTATAGTGGGCATGCGGGAGGCCGGGTGGACGTACCGCCGAATTGCTCAACACGTGGTGCGTGAGGTCTCCACAGTACATCGATGTTGTCGCCAGTGGTCGGCGGAAGGTGCACGTGCCCGTCGACCTGGGACCGGACCGCAGCGACGCACGGATGCACGCCAAGACCGTAGGATCCTACGCAATGCCGTAGGGGACCGCACCGCCACTTCCCAGCAAATTAGGGACACTGTTGCTCCTGGGGTATCGGCGAGGACCATTCGCAACCGTCTCCATGAAGCTGGGCTACGGTCCCGCACACCGTTAGGCCGTCTTCCGCTCACGCCCCAACATCGTGCAGCCCGCCTCGAGTGGTGTCGCGACAGGCGTGAATGGAGGGACGAATGGAGACGTGTCGTCTTCAGCGATGAGAGTCGCTTCTGCCTTGGTGCCAATGATGGTCGTATGCGTGTTTGGCGCCGTGCAGGTGAGCGCCACAATCAGGACTGCATACGACCGAGGCACACAGGGCCAACACCCGGCATCATGGTGTGGGGAGCGATCTCCTACACTGGCCGTACACCACTGGTGATCGTCGAGGGGACACTGAATAGTGCACGGTACATCCAAACCGTCATCGAACCCATCGTTCTACCATTCCTAGACCGGCAAGGGAACTTGCTGTTCCAACAGGACAATGCACGTCCGCATGTATCCCGTGCCACCCAACGTGCTCTAGAAGGTGTAAGTCAACTACCCTGGCCAGCAAGATCTCCGGATCTGTCCCCCATTGAGCATGTTTGGGACTGGATGAAGCGTCGTCTCACGCGGTCTGCACGTCCAGCACGAACGCTGGTCCAACTGAGGCGCCAGGTGGAAATGGCATGGCAAGCCGTTCCACAGGACTACATGCAGCATCTCTACGATCGTCTCCATGGGAGAATAGCAGCCTGCATTGCTGCTAAAGGTGGATATACACTGTACTAGTGCCGACATTGTGCATGCTCTGTTGCCTGTGTCTATGTGCCTGTGGTTCTGTCAGTGTGATCATGTGATGTATCTGACCCCAGGAATGTGTCAATAAAGTTTCCCCTTCCTGGGACAATGAATTCACGGTGTTCTTATTTCAATTTCCAGGAGTGTATTTGCTGTTACTATGATATGGAGTGAGCCAAGAAATCATTCCAATGATTGCTACTTTTGCAGTGTTGATATTACTGGTCATAATTCGAAAAACAAGAAGATAATAAGCTACCCTAACCATCCGTCCGCCATCCGACCAGTAGGGCATGGTGTAGATTGGCCGGTTTCTGAACCAGAAGTATTTTCTGATGAACAGTCTGATTTATATGAACCAGATGATGATGAAGTCCTTTGTAATACAGAAAGTCTAGAGCCCAAATTGTTTACTCAGACCGAGCTTAACGATTTGGTTAGGGATCTGGGCTTTGCGAAATGGAAAGCTAAACTGCTTGGCTTTAGATTAAAATAAAAGAACTTATTGGCAGTTGGAACCATCATATAGATGTATATAAAGAGAGAGAAGTAATTTTCCAAGCTTTTTCAACAAGAAGACGATTTAGTGTACTGCTCAGACATTCCCGGTCTGAAGAATGATTTTGGTATTGAATACATCTACATCTAGATCTACACCTAAATCTACATGATTACTCTGCAATTCACATTTAAGTGCTTGGCAGAGGGTTCATCGAACCACAATCATACTATCTCTCTACCATTCCACTCCCGAACAGCGCGTGGGAAAAACGAGCACCTAAACCTTTCTGTTCGAGCTCTGATTTCTCCTATTTTATTTTGATGATCATTACTACCTATGTAGGTTGTGCTCAACCAAATATTTTCGCATTCGGAAGAGAAAGTTGGTGACTGAAATTTCGTAAATAGATTTAGCCGCGACGAAAAACGTCTTTGCTGTAATGACTTCCATCCCAACTCGCGTATCATATCTGCCACACTCTCTCCCCTATTACGTGATAATAAAAAACGAACAGCCCTTTTTTTACATCCTTTCGGTGTCCTCCGTCAATCCCCCCTGGTAAGGATCCCACACTTCACAGCAATATTCTAACACAGGACGAACGAGTGTAGTGTAAGCTGTCTCTTTAGTGGACTTGTTGCATCTTCTAAGTGTCCTGCCAATGAAACATAACATACAAAAAGGAAGACTGGAGGCTGTTTATTGATTCATCCAAAACTAGATTAAAGGCTGTTTTATTACACAATGGTAACATGTATGCATCTATACCTGTAGCACATTATATACATATTAAACAAAGCTTTGAAAACCTAGAACTAGTGCTAAATAAATTAGGCTATTCTGCTCATGGTTGAATGTGGTGTGGCGATCTAATGGTAACATGCATGCTCCTTGCTCAACAAGGTGGCTTTACCAAATTTCATATTTCTTGTGTGAATGGGACAGTAGGGTTAGGGATCAAGACTGGTACAGAAAGAACTGACTTGTGAGGGAGTCATTAAAATCTGGTGAGAACAACATTCTACGCGAAAACCTTGTAGATCCAGAAAACGTACTCCTACTACCTCTACATATAAAATTAGGCCTAATGAAACAGTTTGCAAAGGCTTTGCCTAAAATAGACTATGTTTTAAGTATCGCTGCCAAAAGTTTCCACACCTTTCAGAAGCTAAACTAAAAGAAGGCTTCTTTGTCGGACCTGACACTAAAAAATTGATATTTGATGTTAACTTTGAATCCACAATTACCTTAAATGAGAAAGGAGCATGGGTATCATTCAAGCAAGTCGTTACAAAGTTCTTAGGACATGAAAAAGACCCAGAATATGCTTCTGTTATAGCTACGATGCTAAAGAAGTATAAAACTTTAGGATGTTTAATAAGCCTGAAAGTTCACTTTTTCAACATCACCTTGAATACTTCCCAGACAATGTGGAAGATGTTAGTGAGGAGCAAGGAGAGCGTTTTCATCATGACATTAAAGTGATGGGTAAACGCTACCAACGCCAGTGGAACACCAGCATCATGGGTGACTACTGTTGGTCACTGCACCAAGAAGTTCAGCGAGCGACTCATCGTAGAAAAAGCTACACAAGAAGCTTCAAAGAAAAAAGAGAAAGAAAATACAAACCAATTCCAGTTGACATTTATCATTGTTTTAAGTAGCTTACTTTAAGTACAAACCATGCTTAGATTGTAGCAAAGCGTTTCATTAATTTCCCCGTTTACCGTATAGCATAGGATTTTTATAGTATATAATAAAAAGCATATTGGCCGAAAACTATGGGTGACACAAAAACACTAAATAGATTTGGATTCAGCTCAAAAAAAAAAACCAATAAAGCTCAGCTACCAAAGTAAAAATTGTCGTTGGCCTGTGTAATTTATGTAGCGTCGTGAGAAAAGACACAGTGCCTTCTGTCAGCTGAATACTGTGTATGAGTGGCAACTCCAGAATCGACTCCACACAAACCAGCTTCAGCATTAATACTTGCCAAACAGAGCACTGTGACCACTGGCCACTGGAACCAAGAATGAACATAACACGAAACTCACCGCTGTTTGCCAATGCTGAAACGCGAATAGGTCGGTAATGGTCGCCGAGTCTGTGACTTTCGGTAAGCATCATATGTCATCCTGCGACCTCCACTAACACTATATGTAGATATGTTTTGAGTCTTGGCGGTTTCCAGTGCATGCGTGATTCCACCAGCGCTACTTGTTCACGCGTTCCATTGACTCTGGCCCTCATCGTATCATCTTTGGTGAGTTATGTGTTTCCTCTGTGGCTGTTTTTTTTGTTATGGTTTTAGGGTGCAAATCTGCTACGGTCATTAGCGCCAAAAATGACCTCTGTGGCTGTGTGGTAATGAGTGGTGTGTCGGACACAGGGCTGCACAAGTGTGCCACAGTACTCGGCGTCCTGAATACTGCAGCGAGTTAATACCGTTGACCGTTGGGCTAATGGCGCACGCGTTTCCCTGCAGCACCGACCGGTGGTACCGGCGAGTTTAGTAGACAAGAAGCGTCTGTTGTCGCGTGCAACCAGGTGAGACGTGCATCTGTCAATGTTGGCGTGCTATATACGTCGAGATGTATTGGACAATTTGTTAGTAGCCACGAGCAGCAGAGCAGTACGATCCGATGCCTACCTGGAGTCCTGAAGCTATTGGCCTCCTTGACATTTTGTTTGAAATCATCGATGATGATTGTTTATTAAGTACTGTACTTGAAGAGTGTTAGTAGTGCTCGGTGTGAGCTGGCCAGGAAGTCAGTTTTTTTATGCCTTTCGGTGACCCCTTTGTGGCTGTGTGTCTCAGTCTGGAGGTTTCTGTTTGCGCCAAGCTAGTATTTAGCAATGTCAACTCGTTACTTGCAATCGTTGTTTGTTATTATTGAGTATTTCATACTACAGAATGCAATTTCTGGTTGTTGTAAACCTCATGGCCCTTCCTGGATCGAGTTACTGGATATCGCCTGTAGCCAAAGTTGTGTGCATTCAGCCTAAAGGTACGCACATGTGGGTCACGTGTGTGCGCTTTCTTGTATTTGCACATTCTCTTTCATGTGTTGAGAAGACCTTCGGGTTAAAGATGTACAGTTTAACCGGTCATCTGCGACTGGTGCGTATCCCAGTTACATATTCCAGGGCCTCAATGAAAGAATATCATGAAACTTCCTGGCGGATTAAAACTGTGTGCCCGACCGAGACTCGAACTCGGGACCTTTGCCTTTCGCGGGCAAGTGCTCTACCATCTGAGCTACCGAAGCACGACTCACGTCCGGTACTCACAGCTTTACTTCTGCCAGTACCTCGTCTCCTACCTTCCGAAAGGCAAAGGTCCCGAGTTCGAGTCTCGGTCGGGCACACAGTTTTAATCCGCCAGGAAGTTTCATATCAGCGCACACTCCGCTGCAGAGTGAAAATCTCATTCTGGAAACATCCCCCAGGCTGTGGCTAAGCCATGTCTCCGCAATATCCTTTCTTTCAGGAGTGCTAGTTCTGCATGTTTCGCAGGAGAGCTTCTGTAAAGTTTGGAAGTAGGAGACGAGGTACTGGCAGAAGTAAAGCTGTGAGTACCGGACGTGAGTCGTGCTTCGGTAGCTCAGATGGTAGAGCACTTGCCCGCGAAAGGCAAAGGTCCCGAGTTCGAGTCTCGGTCGGGCACACAGTTTTAATCCGCCAGGAAGTTTCATATCAGCGCACACTCCGCTGCAGAGTGAAAATCTCATTCTGGAAACATCCCCCAGGCTGTGGCTAAGCCATGTCTCCGCATATCCTTTCTTTCAGGAGTGCTAGTTCTGCATGTTTCGCAGGAGAGCTTCTGTAAAGTTTGGAAGGTAGGAGACGAGGTACTGGCAGAAGTAAAGCTGTGAGTACCGGACGTGAGTCGTGCTTCGGTAGCTCAGATGGTAGAGCACTTGCCCGCGAAAGGCAAAGGTCCCGAGTTCGAGTCTCGGTCGGGCACAAAGTTTTAATCCGCCAGGAAGTTTCATATCAGCGCACACTCCGCTGCAGAGTGAAAATCTCATTCTGGAAAGAATATCATGATTTTTAAAATCTTGTTGGAATTGTTACGTAATTATTCTTTCAGCTGATCTTGTACATTGCTTCTTGTTATTGCTTGGAAGGTTAACTTGCAGTGTTACGAGCGAGCCGATTCCATTAAATAGTTGAATTTTCAATTGCCCGTTTAAATAATACAATGTATGTTAATTTTTAAGGAACTCGCTTTGCTTGTTGTTCTTTGGTATATACTGACAGCCTTGTATCGGCAGCGGATGACGCGTTGCTGTTCTGCCAGTCTGGGACAGCTCGTATTGTCGGATTAGGAAGTAATTAGTAATTCTGTTATTTCTTGTGTTTCGGCGTCCCTCCCGTCATCGCACGAAGCCTAATAACTGGCAGGTCACACCCAATACTGAGGATCTCCCATTCCAGCCTCAAGATGGGTAGTTTGTTGTTATTCTTTTGCTATCGTGCCACGGCGGACGTGTTGCCGGATTAGGAAGTAATTGACTCAGTAATTCTGTTATTGTAAGGCCCTTTGCGCGTGTGATGTAAATCAATGGGCAAACTGAGCACTGAGTTCCTTTAAAAAAATTAAGGGTTAATTGTCATAATCATTTTAATTGTGTTTTAGCGGCTGGGTAGCTTAAAGTTATTTATGTGGGACTGGCTTGATGCCTATCAGTGAAGTGCTACTGTGGCCTCGGTTTCGAATGCAGCGTGGCCGTATCTTGTCTGTATGAGAGCAGAATAACCAGCGGAGATGTATGCTTCTTGAGGTTTATTATTTAATGTTTGTCGAACTTATATTCAAGTCCTGTTGTGGGGTTAGCCCACAGTTGTGGTATAGTTGCGGGGACACACTTCCGCCGCAGATTTATTTAATTAATGAAATGTTTGCAGTCGGTCCAACATTTGTGTTGCACAGTTGACATTTTTGGGTACTATTGGTAATTTTATGTGTAATGCAAATGTCCTTAAACGTTGTTAATTTAATTTAAATATCTTAACTATTTGTATGTATTTCGCAAGAAGCTTGGTAACTGTCAGGTGACTCATGACTGAATTGTTACTGAATAAAAATATGTGTTTGGGAATGATAAACGACGCATCAGGTTGGGCCAACCTTCCACGTGCTTTCCTTGAATTAATCACCTTCATCGAGCATTATCGGCTGCGCCGCTGCAATCGCCACCAATGGCGCATTTCTGTATAGTGACACACTGAACCTATCAACGCCACCACGGCAACTGCAAGTGCCTTATAAAGACGACCAGCCTGGATATCAGATCATCGAGGTCTGAGTGAACCATCTCACACTTTCATATGAGTGCACCAACCTGTTCGGGTACTGACGGGGTGGGACTGAGATATTGCGATGTGTGCTGTGATGCCTATGTGATGAGAACTCCTGATGTTGGTGCACTACTAAAGAATTGGTCATGTTAAGGTCTTATATGCATTTTCCTTTATAGATCCACTAAGCCATTACCGGCACCTTAGAATAAAGCTCAGTCTTCCACTAGCCCTACGTGCTCGTATTTCAGTCCTTACGAGTTGCTCCACTTTATACGTCTTACTGCCACCCCTAAATATTTAAATGATGTGACGTTCATAACATATTCGCTACGAATATCGGATATTGCCATGTACTTCTTCACTGCAATAGCTGTTTACCCTCCATTAAATAAACCTGCCGTTTATCGTACCACGACAAAATTTGCGCAAGGCTCTCTTCGTTTCGTTACGATCGTCCAGAGACGATATTCCCCTGTAGATGACAGTTTTGTTAGTGAACAAATGCCGTTAGCTACATTAGCGATGGACGATCCCATGCCTTTGGTAATGAAGCTATGATCTGGTTTGAAACAGAAGATTGTGCTTAACATGTAGAAATTCCAGGTCCAGAAATAGAGACCCACGTCAGCGAGATCAAGGCAGTGGCCATGGCAATCAAAGAGATGGACATGACGCAAATGTGAAAGTAGGAGACCACCAGATAGAGTTTGTTGATACTTTTCCTACCTCAGAGGTACGTTGTCGGGGATAACTTAACTAAACAGCTGAATTTTGTCAACCAGTAGCAACACTTATGGGACGATATGATTCAACAAAAATCAAAATCAGTGACGTCCAACAGCTCTTTTATGCCTATTGTCACTAATGGTATCGAAGTAAGAGCCCTCTAAAAGAGAGAGTCAAGGACAAGCATCAGAAATCCATTTTAAATGGAACCTACACATCCAGGCTACCGTGTCACGGCATGTAATGAGGTCAGAGCCCACAGTAACAGCTCGAATAAATGTGGAAAGAGAGGTGGACGGGGAACATCCTGTAGGAAGAACCAGAAGCCGTTGGTTGGATACAAGGGGCATTCAGTAAGTACCCCTTTTCTTAAAGCAACTTGGTTTTATTCAGAATTCCAATATATCACAGTATTCTCCACTCATTTAGCTACAAAACCCTATTTTTCAACATAATTTCCATTGAGTACAACGGCATTACGCTACCTTACTGGGAGCGTTTGTATGTCAGCATGGTACCAGTCTACTGGTCGAAGTAGGAGCCACCGTCTTGCTGCATGAACAACCTCCCCATCATTCAGGTACTGCTTCCCGCGGAGTACATCCTTCACCGCGACAAACAAATGGAAATCGGACGATGAGACATCTGCGCTGCGATGTGGATGAGGAAGAACAGTCCCAATGAATTTTTTTGAGCTCATTTCGGTGTGCAGACGTGTATGAGGCCTTTCGTTTTCACGGAAAAGCAGAAGTTCGTTTGCATTTTTGTGGCGGCGAACACTGTCGCTCCTCAGTTTCCAGCACGATACACTTCCGAGTTGAACCTTGCACCTTGAGGGAGGCCATCAAACAGAATAACACCTTCAGAGTCCCACAAAGCTGTCGCCATGACATTACCGGCTGAGGGTGCGGCTTTGAACTTTTTCTTCGGGGCAGAAGTGGTGTGGAGCAACTCCACGGACTACCGTTATGTTTCCGGTCCGAAGTGATGAACCCAAGTGTTTCGTCTGTGGTGATGTTTCAAGAAAACTTGTCTTGGCAACGAGCAAGATTGTCAGTCGTTGTTCTGTATGGTATTGTTTTAGGCGGAGACGAATGCAACCGCCACACACTCTTTTGAGTACCCTGGTGGACGGATGTGTCAGCACTACCAAAACACTAGTCCGGTTGTTCAGCGAGGTTCCAACACTTCAGGCGTCTCAGATATGCGCGGCAGACCGGTACCCGGGAGACGAGATAGCTACGTGAAACCTTGCTGGGATGATGATGACTCGCCGTTTGTTTGTTCACTGCCACATCTCCATAGTCTTTCAGCAAAAGCCCATGAATATCTACAATGCTCTTGTTTTCCACGCACCTCCTTTACAGACGCCAATTTGAAGGTTACGCATAACGCCGCCACCTATCGAAACTTCATAAGACTGTAGGGGTTGGAGTAGAATATTCCACGATGTCTCACAATAAATTCCGCATTTTTTCAACCGAAATTCGCTGAGAAAAGAAGTGTTGCATTACTTATTGAACTCTCCTCGGTCAACGAAGGACGGCCTCGCTGGCAGAAGAAGGACAGAGGCTGATTTTTCTGTCTGATAAGATGTACCTGGACAATAGGAAATGCAAGAAGCTCATTAACAGTAGCGAAGAAACTGGAACTAAACAGTGCTGATTTTATTTTCTTTCATTAGTTCGAGGTGGGATACTTCCCCTGTCAAAAGTTTATACTTTTCGCGTTGAAAGTAGCGGCAGACAAAACACGACTGCTACATTCCCGTATAGGGTTTAATTCTGCAGACGCGGAACAATTTTGCGGGAAGACCGGACGTCGGCAGCCGGCAGCCGTGTCGCACAGAGCTGTTCCACAGCCCCGGCTCGCTTAGCCTCGCGTTTCCGCTGTTGGCGCGCCGACCACTTGCTGCCGCCTAATTTGTAGGTCTGCGGTTGCGGTCGGCCGCCGCCTTATTAAATAACAAGTGCTCCAGATTAAGCCGTTCCGGTCACGCGGTCGGTCCTTTTAATTAATTCACAACTGCTGGTCGCGCCTCGCCGACTGCGGAACCCGCTCCGCCAGCGTGCGGCCCCAGACGCACTGCGACGAAATTACACGGCCAGGAGCAGGGCCAGACTCCCCTGCGCACTTCGTATCTTTATTTCCGCCCAAACCTTTTTTTTTCTGACTTTCCGTCTCACCACAGGTTTATGAGCAGAAATGGCGCCTCGGGCAGGAATATCGTTTACTGCAGTGCGAAAGCAGAAGGTGGAGAAAGAGACGGAGCGAGAGAGAGGGAGAGAGACAGAGAGAGAGAGAGAGAGAGAGAGAGAGAGTTAGTTGCGGGAGAAGGAAGGAAGACAAAGACGGTGTAATAAAGGAACGCGACCTTAATCTGAGCTGAGGGCCGCCAAGCTTCAACATAGTTCGCATGCTCTGGCAATATCGCGCGCGCTTAGCGACAATACGCGAACAGAGACTGGTGGATGAAAATGTAGCGACAAACTTTAGGCGGAAATAGTCGAACGCCGGAGATCAACGTGCATCAGCACACAATGCGATATAGCGTAAAGGGAGACTCTCTAGCGACATATATGCCTGCTTAAGTTTCAATATTAAAACCTGGCGTCATAACTTCTCTTACAATTATAAAACATTGTAACTCTTTCCCTTTGTACCTTTCGTTTGTTAAACATATATGTATTTGTTTCATAACCTTACAGATTTTTACTACCTGCAGATTTACTAATGTACAGCATTACACAATACACTTTCATGCCAGTGTTTCATAACCTTTTTGTTTTATACAACCTAGATCTTAGGCTAGAAACTCACTTTCAAATCCACTATTTCAAATAATATTCATGCGCTTTCGTGTAATATGAAACGAAGAATGTATAAATAGCAAAGAAATTAAGCAATAATACGCGTTACATCGCAGTACTGCAATATAGGAGAAGTATATAACGTGGTGACGTAAAACTTGAGTGAGTAAATACGTAGCTCATTGTACGTTTTAATACAAATTTTCTCATTCCAGTTCCATGAGATTAGCGTCTTTGTTTACCACACAACAGAGAGAAGAGATAGGATTTATACAACTGAAGAACACAGAGTGGATGGTGGAAGATGGTTGACTGGGAATTTGCTTTGCTTTTTTTTAAATTGAAACGTTACAAAGCAAAATCCGTTTGGTCACTCAGTAGAAATTCTGGATGGTTCTTGTGGTGTTCTCATTCAGTGGTTATTTTCACTATTTTAGGCGCTGAAGTAGTGAGAGCGTAATAGTCCATTATTGTTCACGATATAACCAAATAATCGGTGGATAACGTTGGTTGCTGTGGGTGGTTGTTCGTGATTTATGCCGCTGTACATCCGAAATTCGTAAAGCCAGAATGTTATGGGGAAGTGCAAGAAGATCTGCTTCAGGATGAAGTTTAGCAGGTGGGCCTCGCACTTGACAACTTAAATATATGTGACATACTGCACGTGCATATAGTAATAGGTTAAACCAGTCATTCCACGTGAGTAATATCAGATGCGCTAGTACATTGCACATTACACGTAACCCTACAGCCACCTTTCCCAGTCAAAGGTACTTTTAACATAACATCGGTGGAATGTGAGTCGAATTTATGTCTATATCTATGAGTAATTTATTGTGGTAGCTCGTAGATATTGTATATTTGGAGGCTGTCGGTTAACCCCCACATATAAATATATGCAGCACGTAAATACATAAAAGAAACCAATAATTGTGACTGGCAGCTGATGATTGAAATTGGAATTCAGTATTTAGGTTTTGTGCCGTTTTAAAATCAGCGGCAGTATTGACTTTTAGTGACACAGGTACCTATTTCATTTGATTGTGAACGTTAATAGGTATTTGATACAAGTGCAGGGTTTCTATACCGGCTAGAGACTCTGAGAGACGGCTTCTAATGTCGCAGAAAGCCCGCCCGGGTAGCCGAGCGGTCTAAAGCACGGCTTTCCGGAGTGGGAAGGAGCGCCTGGTTCCCCGGCACGAATCCTCCCGGTGGACTTGTGTCAAGGTCCGGTGAGCCAGCCAGTCTGTGGATGGATTTTAGGTGGTTTTCCACGTGCCTCGGCGTATGCGAGATGGTTCCCTTTATTCCGCCTCAGCTACACTATGTCGGCGATTGATGCACAAACAAATTCTCCATGTGCGCGTACACCACCATTACTCTACCACGAAAACATGGTGGTTACACTCGTCTGGTGTGCGACGTTCCCTGGAGGGCGTCAACTGGGGGCCGAACCGCACAAAAACAATGGGTTCGGTTTGGGGCGGCGGAGGGGTGAAGTGGACTGCGGTGGTCGTCGCGGGGTTGTGGACCACTGCGGCTTCGGCGGGGACGGAGTGTCTCCGTCGTTTCTAGGTCCCCGTTTCACATACAATACAATACATACAATGTAACACAAGTAGTTTCCTGGGCGAAGTGATTCCATTATTGCCAATATAATTGCTGCTATTCAACAACAGTTTTGATACATTGATTTTATCGTTAATTTTGCCTTTTCAGTTGCAGAATTGTTTATGTGGCTTGACTACATTCGTTCAAAGTTGATCATCTTCAATTCTGTGCAGTGGGGCAAGCAACCGTCGTGTACATATGGAACTCCACAATAGGTGCTTGTGGAGGGCTGATTTGCAGCTTGTTGTTAATAGCTGATAGCAGACTTTCGCCTAGTGCACAGGGTGTTCCAAACCATTATGTTTTAGATTATAGAGACACTAAGGTAAAGCCTGTGACTCAACAGAGAGCACTTCCTCACTGCAACATTAGGTGGCGGGAGGGTGGAGGGGGGGGGGGGGGGGTTGGGGGGCGAGCTTTCCGTCCCGGCTGCCTTTCAGTCCCGGAAGAGATCCCTGGTACTTATCTGATAGCAGGCTGAGTCGATAGGGTCGCTCCTGGAGAGAGTAGAACGAGGAAAAATCCGTGCCCCTATTCAAGACTGAGGCCGAAACCTCCAGGACTGGAGTCTAGTGCTCTACGCACCACACAACGAAGGCCACATGGAGGCGATAGTGGATTCTAAACTAAGTACTCTGAGATAGTAAACCAGTAGTTGAAAGTGTATATTTAGTTTCTTTTGTAATACATACACACAACGAACACTTCTCAATAGCAGGCTTTAGTGGCCGAGCGGTTCAAGCCGCTACAGTGTGGAACCGCGCGACCGCTACGGCCGCAGATTCGAATCCTGCCTCTGGCATGGATGTGTGTGATGTCCTTAGGTTGGTTAGGTTTAATTAGTTCGAAGTTCTAGGTGACTGATGATCTCAGACGTTAAGTCCCATAGTGCTTAGAGCCATTTGAACCATTTTTGAACTTCGCAATAACGGATTCAGTCCACAGGAACAGGTCAAACTGCTGAATACTATTCTCAGTGCATGTATTGCACTGGCCCACAAAATTTCCTACGTTGTGTCAAATATTCATCTTGCGCGTTGCATAGTAAGACAGGCAGCTACGGCCATTCCAGATCCCTCCATTGACTAACAAATTTTCATACTAGTAAATCAACTGAACTACAAAAGGCAATTTTATGTCGTCATCGTAGCTCCTCAGTAGACACGCAGCCTCAGAGCAGACCGCAGTTAAGCAGCAGCATCTTATCGGTTGTACACAGTTTGTTGGCATACCTTAGTTTCAAAAAATTGGTTCAAATGGCTCTAAGCACTATGCGACCTAACATCTCAGGTCATGAGTCCCCTAGACTTAGAACTACTTGAACCTAACTAACCTAAGTGCATGACACACATCCATGCCCGCGGAAGGATTCGAACCTGCGACCGTAGCAGCAGCGCGGCTCCAGACTGAAGCGCCTAGAACCGCTCGGCCGCAACGGCCGGCACATAGCTTATTTTAATGCTGTTCTAACTTAATTCTGCGTAGTAGTGAACAGCGATCAATCTGCGGAGCAGAGGTTTGTGTTTGTTTATTCTCCTGTTTCTATTTGTCGTACATTCCATCAGTAGCGATTTTGAGTGGGATGACCACAAAAAAAAAAAAAAAAAAAAGTTATCGCAAGTTAGGCAGGTGCCAGACGGAGATACACTGTAACAATCCTCAGAAAATGTAGTCCACCGAAAAAGGAGGTAGCTTTCAAACCGCTTGGGCAACCAATACTTGAATCCAGAATGAGATTTTCACTCTGCAACGGAGTGTGCTCTGATATGAATCTTCCTGGTAGATTAAAACTGTGTGCCGGACCGAGACTCGAACTCGGGACCTTTGCCTTTCGCGGGCAAGTGGTCTACCATCTGAGCTACCCAAGCACAACTCACGCCCCGTCCTCACAGCTTTACTTCTGCCAGTATCTCGTCTCCTACTTTCCAAACTTCACAGAGGCTCTCCTGCCAACCTTGCAGTAAGAGACGAGATACTGGCAGAAGTAAAGCTGTGAGGTCGGGGCGTGAGTCGTGCCTGGGTAGCTCAGATGGTAGAGCACTTGCCCGCAAAAGGCAAAGGTCCCGAGTTCGAGTCTCGGTCCGGCACACAGTTTTAATTTGCCAGGAAGTTTCAATACTTGAATATTTAATCATCAGTCGGCGATCAGTGCCACATAGCATTGATATACAAAACAGGGAACAGGAGCACGTTTCGCAACAGTTTCTTTTAGAAAGCACAAAAGTGCCACAGAGATACTCAGCCAATCCCGGTGGCAGACGCTGCAAGAGATGATTCTGCATCATAATGTTTTATGATGTTAAAGTTCCGAGAAAGAGTAACCCAATATATTGCTTCCTCCTACGTGTACATCGCGAAAAGACCATGAAGATAAAGTCAGAGCTATTCGAGCCCACGCAGGGGCTTGCCAGTAAACGGTCTTCCTGCAAACCAGTGACGACTGGAACAACAAAATGGCAGAAGTGACAGTAGTACACAAAGCAACCTCTGCCATACACTGTAGAGTGGCTTGCAAATTACGGATGTAGGTGCGGATCAGAGAACTCCACAGAAAAGGTTAAATATAAGGAAACATAAACACATATTCATCAATCAAGACCTCGTACAGCCGTTCGTAATGATTTATGACAATTTGTTCATATTCTCAAAATATACAGTTTTCAATACACTCATGTATGTATAATTTTCGTAGAAGTGGATGGTCAAATGTTTCCGCGTTCCACGAAATTAATAACGATAAATGTCAAACTATCGGTAGTGGTAACGTGATTTCAATATTCATGTAGTAGTGCTCTGCTGAATATGGATCCAAGAATTTTTTTTCAGATTTTCGGTATCACTGTTGGTAGTGATATGACGTAGTCGCTGTTTACTGCAACATTTCGAGATGAATGCGTCTTTTCTGGCAGAGGCTTGTCTTGCGTTTCATTCGAAAATGCTCAAGCACTGCTGTTTTCGCGCCTTTACGTGAAGTGAAGGAGGACTCATTCGGTATTCGCACGGAACAGTCGTAGTCAGCCTAATTTAGGGAGAATTTTCACAAGTTGAACGTAGGTTAAGAAGCGATTAGTTGGCTTATTGGTGAAAGTGGGTGGGTAGTTAAAAATTTAAAAAAAAATGGTTCAAATGGCTCTGAGCACTATGGGACTTAATTTCTGAGGTCATCAGTCCCCTAGAACTTAGAACTACTTAAACCTAACTAACCTAAGGACATCACACACATCCATGCCCGAGGCAGGATTCGAACCTGCGACCGTAGCGGTCGCGCGGTTCCAGACTGAAGCGCCTAGAACCGCTCGGTCACTCCGGCCGGCTACAAATTAAATAAATGGACTAATCAACATCGTTAGTCACAGCAGGTAGCATCCGATGGGGGGCTGTATTAGTACCTGAACAATTATTAAGGTGACAGTGAAGTTTTATCACATGATAATTTAATACAGAAAAGAAATACAGCGATGACGAACTTTAGAGTGGAAATGGAACTGATTTAACTGCTACTGTGAACATTGTTGGGTCTTTCTATCGTTAGGAAGTGTACTACTTCCGAACTCAATAAGCAAAGTAAGCCGTATGAACTATTTTCCTTTAAAAGCAACCTCTCCACTTAAATTGAAGAAGTGAAGACTTTAATATTCGTAACGAAAACAGACACGTTTTCGTTTACACAACAGGGTCAAGTTTCGTAGGAAGAGTGTTCTCTTTCGTGAAGGTATTTACTGTCTATGCAACTAATTGAAGGCAGTTTGTTTCGTTGCCATACGCGTTTCGCTTCTTTTGTTTGGGAAGCGTCATCAGTGGCCTCCAGTACATGTTTCCTTTTATACGTACAATAAACGTATTATGTGGTAGATATAATATGCTGCTGTATTACATTTTGTCGTGTCTTTCTCTTGTATTTAAAAATCAACTTTTGTAGCACAAAGTTCGTAATGTGAACTTACCGTTCGGAGTTCCTTACGATTTCCAGCGCTGTTAACTCATGTGTGTGGTCCTGGAGATGTATTCGTTAGTTTACATATTCCATAGTTTCCATATATCTCCAGGACCACACACTTGGACCGCTGGAACACCGACAAAATGTTATATAGCAGCATATTATATCTACCACATCATACGTTTATTGTCTGTATAAAAGGAAGCAGGTATTACAAAAATGTTCATATGTGTGTGAATTCCTATGGGACCAAACTGCTGAGGTCATCGGTCGCTAGACTTACACACTACTTAAACAAACTTAAAGTAGCTTATGCTAAGAATAACACACACCCATGCTCGAGAGAGGACTCGAACCTCCGGCGGGAGGCGTCGCGCACTCCGTTCATGGCGCCTCAAACCACGCGGTTACTCCGCGCGGCCACTTATTACAGGTCACTGATGATGCCTCCCAAAAAAAAAAAAAAAAAAAAAAAAAAAGCGAACGCGTACGCCAGCTGAACAAACTGCCTGCAATTAATTGCATAGACGGTACGTACCTCCACGAATTTAAAGCAACTAAGGGAAGGCGAAAAATAGAATAAAGTGTTCTCTTTATTAGCTATACATCACCAACATCAGATTGCCACAAAGAAAAACTCTTTGAAATAAAAATCAGCAGAGCTGCAGAGGAATAAGGGCTATAGGTTTACTTTCGTATTACTTTTTACGTAATTTCTGCGGTTTATGTCTGGTTTATGCACAGATATTCGTATTGCTTATCATAATTAGAGCTATGGACATTGCATCAATATCAGCCCGTTAGTATAACTAATACTCTGCCTGAGAAAAGAGTGAAGCAGCCAGAAGTCGGAGAGAAATCAAAACAAAAGTTTACTGTCGAGAGGTTTGTGCTGCTATTTCAGCGGTTGCAGAATCGAGCAAAATTTCATTACAACTTGGAAATATTAACCCACATAGCAGCATGACGTTACACCACCTCTGGCCTGGATGCATGCAATGATTCAGTTGGGGATATGTCTTAAAGCACTTGGGGAGAATATCTCCGGAGACATACCTGTTGGCCGGCCGAAGTGGCCGTGCGGTTAAAGGCGCTGCAGTCTGGAACCGCAAGACCGCTACGGTCACAGGTTCGAATCCTGCCTCGGGCATGGATGTTTGTGATGTCCTTAGGTTAGTTAGGTTTAACTAGTTCTAAGTTCTAGGGGACTAATGACCTCAGCAGTTGAGTCCCATAGTGCTCAGAGCCATTTGAACCATACCTGTTGTAACTGATCTTTGCCTTCGTGGCACTGTAACATGCACTGGGATCGAGTTGATGTCCGACTTAGGTCCATACATGGCGACAGATCTTGAGATATGGCTGACCAAGGGAGTATCCCAACCATACAGACTGTCATAGAGACAGATGCCATGTGTGGACGAATATTGTCTTTTGCAAAATGGAACCACGGTACTGTCACGTGAGAAGTAACACAAGAAGACGCGGTATACCCGTGCCATACCGTTATGCCACGAGTACTCAGAATGTCTGTGTACCTCATAGTGATCGCTCAACGTGACTTGAGTCCTACCAGGTCAGGTAACGAGTTGTCTCAGTCACTACTGTTTGTATCCGATGGGAGCCCACAACACGATGCCAGGAATAACACCCTATTTCTCTCCAAAACATAGCAGGAACGGGACATTTCCCCAAGACGGCGCCATACACGCTGACGGTGGTCATCTGGGGTGGTGCAGAGGGCGAATTGTAACTAAACACAGTGCGACGCCATTCATCAGCAGCCCAGGCTTTCCGGTCATGGCTCCAAATGCAGCCATTGGTGTTTTGACGTTAACGGCAGCCATTGTATGGGACGGTAATTCCATAGTCCGGCTACTGGTAGTGTCCGACCAACGGTGCAGGATGACACATAATGTTGCAGTTAGTCAATTTGTTGTTTTGTGAACTACATCAGGGAGCTGTCGCATCCAAGCGCCCTGCAAACCTGTATTTTGCGCCATTAGACCAGCCAGTGAAACGGAGATGTGCAATGGGTACCCTTCCAAACACTATGTCCAGAAGTACTCAGCATCTCTGCGTATTTGTAGCAGCTCTGAAGCGAATACCATGAGGTGTTTCCTTCAGTTTAGAAATCGAGTTAACTCACGACGGCTTAAGTCAGGGAAGTGGAGTAGGTGGTATAGCACTTAGCAGCCCCATAAGTCAAGCAAATCAGTAACAGCTTGCGCTGTACGTGTTTGAGCACTGTCCTGCAAAATGATGGTCAGGTCCTGCAGAAAGTGTCATCACTTCTAAGCTGGTCGTAGATTGTGTTCCAAAAATAAACAGCATAGAGACAGCATTCACTTCAGAACTGCTACAGATTCGTCGGGCCATAGACCGCGCTGCTCGAACAGTCAACAAAACTGGCACTGCTATGAGTATCCTACGACTTCTACATCGCTGGCAACGGGTCATACACAATGCTGGTGATTACTTTGAAGGTCAGTAAGAATTTGAAACACGTATCCATTTTGTAAGAGCAGTAAATAAATAGTTGCTACTATTAAAGCTCCAGCCTTCGTATTTCTTTATACGACTGTTTCATAATTTCACAGACGTTTTCACGAATACACGGAAATGAAATTTTTGACACTTCACAACAAACACAGTCTATTGCTTTTTCCGTTTCTAACAAGAAATCAGCAAAATAAATATCTGCACAATTACAGGTTTGTCATCTAGCGCTTTCAGTAAAGTGAACTGTGGTATTCTGTAACTTTTGCATAAAGGAAGTCTGACGTCAAGTGATATTTATCGTCGGACGCAACTCGTGTGTGGGGAAGCACGTGACAGATACAGCACTGTGATCACGCAGTGTGACCAGGCTCCGGAGCTGCCGACGAAGTGGGCGGACCTCTTTCGCCGTAGACTAGACATGATAATCAACTGTTTACCATACCAAATGTGTTCGCAGTTGCGAATATGGACCATCGTCAGCTGTATAATGCGATGACGACAGTGAACATTTGTGCCCGACCGGGACTCACACCCGGGTTCCCCTCTTATCAAGACAGGTCTCCTCAGCATTTGGCTAATCAAGCGCGGTTCATGGCCAGTAAACTTCCTTATGTCGTCAGTCGTGTATCTATAACCTGTACTCGTGCATCCATTACGTGTATTCCCGTACAGGGGACAAATTTTAGTCGAAAGTAGCTTGCCCAGTGTCGGCGGATAAATCCGATATCGCAGGTCCAGTTTTATTCCGAATTACGATGCAGTGTTCCTACTGACATACATGCATGTATGTATTTCCGAAGGAACATTGCATCGTAATTCGGAATCACACAGGCACTGCAGTATCGTGTAATCGATTGTAAGTTTACAAACTTCTCAGTTGGTATCGAACGCTGCCTTTCATTTTTTCTTACTTGCTCTTTTTCCCATTTTTTTTACAAATCCTATATGGGTACTGATGGATTGTAAAAACACGTCGAATATTTATCTTTAAACGGACAGATAGGTTAGCAAAAGCAAATATTGATGTTGTGTTTTCTCCCTTTCGTGTCCGAGGAGAACAGATGCAAACGGACGACGGTGCATAGCAGAGGCGCTGCTGGGAACCTAACAGCATTTTTCTGACACCAGACGTCATGAGCAGAACATAGAGAGGTGACTGTGTCCATTTAAAAAAAAAATAGCACGGTATATCACCAATTATTCAATCTCTGGATGGATGTATCTGTGAAATTTGCCCTAGAAGACCAAGTGTCTTATAAATAGCTCCCCTTTGTCTCAAAGCTCCGTTAGGGAGCGAAGTTAAGATTGCATCAATTCTAATAATTTTTTTAATTGTGGTTAACCAATTTATCACTGTTTAAAGCTATATTGTTAGAGAAAAACGCGTCAATGATTACTGGAAAACTAATTCTCTTTGTAATGAGCAATTTCTCTTTAGTTAATGGGTTACAATTAAAACTATTTTCCATTCTTACTGGAGGTAGAAATTCATTTATTTTTCAAATCAACAACACTGTTGCAAATAGTCACTGGTGAATTAACTCGATTAGAAATTGCGACTCTGCATTTATAGTTCCAGTTTACGTATTAACTGAGGAAAAGGAGTGTTCTAAGACTTTATCGTCAAAAAATACATCTACATCACACTCAGCAATTTACCCAACGGTGTATGGTAGTCGGTAGATCTGGTATCACTAAGTCACCACACCTGCCCTGTTCCACTCGCGAATGGTGCGTGGGAAGAATGATTGTCACTGAGCCTCAGTATTAGTGCTAAACTCTCGAATTTTCTTCTATTGGTCTTTTCGGGGGACGTATGTTATACACATGTTGTCTGACTCTTCCGTGTATGTGCTCTCTCGAAATTTCAGTAGTAAAGCTCTGTTTGATGCAAAAGGCCTCCATTGTAGGGTCTGCCACTGGAGCTCGTTGAGCATTTCTGTTGAGCGATTCCTTGACGAAAAGCGCCGTTCTTAGTTGGACCTGCTCTTTCTCTTCTATCACTACTAAGCGATAAGGTTCCAGAGTGATGAACAGTACTCAAGAATCAGTCGTACAAGCGCATTGTAGGCCACTTCCTTCGTGCATGAGCTACATTTGCTTCATTGCAGCTGCACGAACTTTGCACGCACGTGTTTCCGTATGCGGTTCTCTAATGGCTCTGAGCACTATGGGACTTAACAGCTATGGTCATCAGTCCCCTAGAACTTAGAACTACTTAAACCTAACTAACCTAAGGACAGCACACAACACCCAGCCATCACGAGGCAGAGAAAATCCCTGACCCCGCCGGGAATCGAACCCGGGAACCCGGGCGTGGGAAGCGAGAACGCCACCGCACGACCACGAGATGCGGGCGGTTCTCTAATCACATTATTTACATTAATCACTGTTTAGTTGTTTCTAGTATTGAATACGTCAGTCGATAAAAACAGAACCCTTACAGGATCACTTTGGTCTGTCAGTGCTACACTTAAACACCCGTTTTCTAAGGAACGGATTGACGTATCAAGTTGAAATTCATGTCACATGCTAAGGTATATGCTCTCTTGATAAAACAAAAAACTGAAGCATCTAAGACAGTGAATTCGAACGTTTCGGCCATTTATGTCACATGGTTTAAAACTAGAAAAGTCATTCCTTAAAACCTATAGTGTACTTCCCTCGGGCCTAGAGAAATTAAATTTGGCATCAAGCAAGGATTCGCAGTAGAAGTGAAGAACAAAATCTGAAAATTATGAATCTGCAATTACATCACACATCCGTCGGTTTAGACTCCCTTTTTGCGGCTATGGGTTCATGTGTCAGGTTGTAATTTATGGCATATAGGTACTACGTGTATGGTCCCTTAGTGGTGAAAATAAACGTAAATGTCTAAGGCAATGTAATGAAACGTTACAGTGCTTAATGTCGTATATTTTGATGCTTGTAAACTCACTAATCAGAACCAGTACGGTACTTACCATTGACCTATAATCATGAAATGTGGCAAGAAGAAAGTTAGACGGGAGAAGTAAGGGAAAAAATTAAAACATTGTTAATTTCTAATTATATCACATGAAAAAAAGACTTTTGTCTTTTTTTATCAGAGTGTCTGTCCTTACGTCTGTTAACTATCCTTTTTTAACGAATGAGTTGACGTACTGAGTTGAAATACATATCACATACTAAGGCCTACAGTCACTTGGCGGTGAAATACAGTTAATCTTAAAGTCTATGCAATCAAAGCCGAGCGGTCTAAGGTGCTGAAGTCATGGACTGTGCGGCTGGCCCCGGCGGAGGTTCGAGTCCTCCCTCGGGCATGGGTGTGTGTGTTTGTCCTTAGGATAATTTAGGTTAAGTAGTGTGTAATCTTAAGGACTGATGACCTTAGCAGTTAGGTCCCATAAGATTTCACACACATTTTATGCAATCAAAAGATACAGCCACTTATGCCAGATATTTCGACTCACATAACCACTTAATAAAACCTATCATGTTGGCCTAGATTCAAGAAATTTGGCAATAAGCATGGTTTAATTGTGCTGGTAAATTTTAAAAAATCAGAAAATTGTTAATTTTAAATTATATAGCACGAAAAATATATCTGTTTTGTCGTTATCACTAGGCTTCAAACTTAAAACGGTCTCAAAAGTCTTGGAGTTCCCAGGACCGATATCTTGCCAGTACCAATTTCGATAATGGGCAAAAATCGTTGACATTGTCAACTCCTGGGATGGATGGACTGTCTATATACATAGTTAAGTTTGTACGGATTTCTGAGTCCACACTATCAATTTTTTAATCTGAATCCGCATTTTACGTGAGCCTACCTTTAACACATGTTGTGGGTGTGATTCAAATAAACTGTTATTTGATTTAAACTAGAAGTCCTACGTTATGCTAAGTCTTTAATCCTACGGTATTGATCCAATCATTTATCATGTTTATACAATATGTGATCAAAAGTATCCGGACATCTGGATGAAAATGACTTACAAGTTTGAGGCGCCTTCCAGCGGTTATGCTGGAACTCAATACGCTGTTGGTCCACTCGTAGCTTTGATGACAGCTTCCACTCTCACAGGCATACGTTCCGTTAGGTGCTGGAAGGTTTCTTGGGGAATGGCAGCCCATTCTTCTTGGAGTGCTCTACTGAGTAGAGGTATCGATGTTAGTCAGTGAGGCCTGGCACGAAGTCGACGTTCCAAAACATCCCGAAGCTGTTCTGTAGGGTGCAGTCCTGTCCATTACGAGATGTTATTGTTGTGAAACGACTCCATCATAGGCCCTGCATTATGAACAGGTGGTCGGTCGTGTTGAAAGATGCAGTCGCCAGCCCCGAATTGATTTTAAACAGTGGGAAGCAAGAAGGTGCTTAAAACATCAATGTAGACCTGTGCTGTGATAGTGCCACGCAAAACCCCAAGTGTTGCAAGGCCCCTCCATGAAAAACACGACCACACCATAACACCACTGCCTCCGGATGTTACTGTTGGCACTACACACGCTGGCAGATGACGTTCACCGAGCATTAGCGAAGCCCACACCCTGCCATAGGATCACCACATTGTTTACCGTTATTCGTCACTCCACATAATGTTTTTCCTGTTCAATCGTCCAATGTTTACGCTCCTTACACCAATCGAGGCATCGTTTGGCATTTACCGGCGTGATGTGTGGCTTATAAGCAGCCGCTCGACCGTGAAATCCAAGTTCTCTCACCTCCCCTCTGGCTTTCATAGTGCTTTCAATGGATCCTGGTGCAGTTTGGAATTCCTGTGTGATGGTCTGGATAGACGTCTGCCTATTACACATTACGGCCCTCTTCAATTGTCGGTGGTCTTTGTCAGTCAAGAGACGAGGTCAGCCTGTACGCTTTTGTGCTGTACGTGTCCCTTCATGCTTCCACTTCGCTATCACATCTGAAAGAGTGGACCTAGGGATGTCTAGGAGTATGGGAATCTCGCGTATAGATGTATGACACAAGTGACACACAATCACTTGACCACGTTCGAAGTCCGTGAGTTTCGCGGAGCCCCCTATTCTGCTCTCTCACGACGTCTAATGACTACTGATGCGATAATATGGAGTACCTGGCAGTAGGTGGCATCACAAAGCGCCTAATATGAAAAACATATGTTTTTGGTGGTGTCCGGATACTTTCGATCACATAGTATACGTTACTCGACAAATTTTCTAGTTTCTCAAAAGTATTTCAGACTTACTTCTGTGCTAAATACACGGGCTTTAAAGCGGTGCAGCATGACTGGTCCCTTTGATACAAGTATCGTAATGAGACAGCCCAGCAAGTAAAGTCGTGCATTGTCTACACCGATAGCCGCATTTAAAAGACGGCATTGGGCTCTTAAATGGAAACATCCGTCATCAGATCGGCCACTCAGAAATCAATCATTTGCTGTACGTGTAAATCACAGTCAACCGGCAGTGCAAATAAGAAACTCCGCAGGACTTTCAAAGGACTAATAGACGAATGCGATCAGGAAAACTGCCAGAAGATGTAAATTTTCTTCATATAAAGCAATAACGCAGAATGTGAAGACTACTCAGGGCACTACGCGTTTACTCCGGTGACAATTGGTTAATCAACCGGCATTCCGTATTGCCTACGGAATTGTAATTATTGCTGTTTGGTTCCTTAAATAAAGCTTTCAAAGATCAGTGTTTCATGCATTGCGGGTCGCTGTGTAAGAATAGCACCATCAGTAGCCATCATCCTTCTTCGGGGAAGGTGTACAATCTTTCGCTATTTTCTGAATAATGGAGAAGATCATGGGTTCTTGAAGTTTCACGTGCTCTTCCATTTCTACAGTGTTCTTTTCTCAGTAAAGTATCTAAAACGTTCCAAACGCCAGTATACATTTTATTTGAACTGCCGGTGTTCATCCAGCGAGGTGAAATACCAATGAAATATGCGGCTTCTAGCGATATTGGGAATGAGGTTATCTCAGACAAAAACCTATAAAGACACCAGGAAAGCAAACTACCTTTGTTCTTAGTGTCTAGTAGAAGACAAAGTTTTTAAGCTCCGAACTGGAAGAAGTCTCTTCGAAAAATATTACGTGTGCAGTACGAGTTTGTTGCGAGAAGAACGTCTTGAAGTGTTTTTATGCCGGATATAAGCGGAACTTGGCGCAGACTCGTGAAGCGGTCACCAGAGAGATTTGTTTAGTGGACCAAGAGGAACAGCATATCCCGTGGAGTGAAGGAGAAACACAGGGGAAACGCTTATTTGCTGGAGCACAGTTCTGCTGAAGCGCGAGGAACTTCTGTAAGTAAGCGGACTCAACTGCGAACAGTTTAATCAGTTAAAAGCGAGAAGCGAATTGACCTGGGGTAGATGTGCATTTAATTTAGCTTTTTCAAGTACACTTGTCGCTTAGACGTTAGAGAGAATACTGGAGTGTTCATGGCCTGAAGTGGATGCCGCCGATTCAGTCGTAATCAACTCTACGGTCTAATTCGTAAGTTCGATATGCGTTGGGGAAAGTACAGTAACTGGCAGGTTAACAAGCTATCACGCAGTTACGAAGAACTAATTAACTCGGTTTTGACGTATCACCAAATGAATTGAGGCAAAATCCAAAAGCTTTTAACGTTGTTATCTTCGAGGAACCAAAACTGTCTAAAAGAATAAATTAATGTATTCACATTAATGTGACAGTCAGGTTTCATATTACTGTAACGTTTCCTTCCAGCTACGAACATAAAATTCCTCATGATTAGCTGTTATTGTAATTATTGCAGTTAATGTATTCGCATTAATGTAACAGTCAAGTTTCATATTGCTGCAATATTTCCTTTCAGATACGTACATAAAATTCCTGAGAATTAGCTGTTATTGTAATTATTGCAATTCTAATGCCACAAAAGTTCGTCAGTATGAAGTGGAAGAGAACAGAAGATTATTCAGTTCTTGGGGTGTTCAAAGGGAAACGACATCTGATTTCTGCTAGCAGTAGAAATATTAACGACCAGTATTATTAATCATCTCAATATATAATCGCAAATATTGATGGCATTCAGTAATGTTACTCTACATATTGCTCCCATTGTTCATCACACTGATATGTTCCTTGCGCTGCTGATTCAAAGAATGAAAGATGATTGAGAGGAA
This sequence comes from Schistocerca serialis cubense, assembly GCF_023864345.2. NCBI lineage: Eukaryota > Metazoa > Arthropoda > Insecta > Orthoptera > Acrididae > Schistocerca > Schistocerca serialis. The sequence continues at coordinate 445,447,660 of NC_064645.1, forward strand.
GTATCGGAGGAATTAGAGAAAGACAATACAAACGGAGAAGTCTTCCAGCACAAAACGCTGAGGATAGAAATTTAAAATTTGTTTAGGGTGTAAACCTTTGTTGTAGGCGTCGTTTAGGACTGTATTTCTCGAAATTCTACAGCTAAGGAAATAGGGAATGAAAAGTTTATCAAAAAAAAGAAAAAAAAAGAGTTATGAAGCTAGAACTACGAAACTGGTATTGGGTTTCTCGGTCTGAAATACAGAAATACGTGTTTCAGTGTTCTCGGAAATTCAGCATCTAAAGGGGAGTTACATAATGGACGAAAATTTTATGCTAACATTTCGTTACATTAAAACACGTTAAAGCTAATAATAAATAATAATTGTTAGGGGTCGAACGTTTCTATGATAATATCACCACAAGAACTGACAAGGCAGGATGAACCAAGATCTCCTACTCTAGCTGGCAGAATCCCTCTTATGTCAGAAGTAAATTCAGAAAAGACGTTTTTCAATGCCGTTAATTAGCGTGTGAAGTTTAGAAGAAACTGCAGTTTGTGAATAAGAGAAAAATTCGATTGAAGGAAAACAGATAACTCTAAGTAGACCATGCAGTCATCGAAAGCGATGTGAGGGGCCGCTAAGCTAGTAGTAATAATAATAATAACAACAATAATAATAATTAGCATCATCACCATCGTCTTCACTTCGATTATTAGTCCTCTTTTTATCTTACTTGTTAAGTTTCCCATCGTTTCCTCGGTGTTCCTTGACTTGTTGCCCCAAGTCGATTAGTCTTCACCTCTGGAGATATAACTTTTCCGCTCACTCTTTCAAGATGTTCGTTCCACGTTCTCCTAGTTCCTTTTCTTGGAGACGATATTAAATATATTCAGTTCTTCCTTACGTTCTTACGTTTCAAATCTGTCAGCTCTCGTGCATCCGTTCACTGCTCTTAGAAATCTCACCTCCATTGCTTCCATGTGACTTTCTTGATATTTATTTATGATCCGTGATTTACCTTGTAAACAAACATTGGATCTGCCATTGTCTCATGAAATATCAGTCTTGTTTCCTTCTTCGTTTTATTTCTTAGATACCAGCTTACTGTTCCACATATATGTTCCCAAACATTGCTAACTTCCTCTCTATGTCTTCATCATGTTCATATGTGACGCCACAACCTAAATAGCTTAAATGTTTGACTGGTTACTTTACTCTTCTGTTAATAATAATTTTCATGTACTACTTCATTTACAGTGCTATCTTTCCGTGATATGTTCTGGCAAATTTCATGGTTGTTTTACTTACATTATTAGTATTACTGTTACAAAACTAAGTCTGTTCACGAAAGCGTTGAAGAATGGACAAAATTCTAATAGCTACTCTGTCAATAAGGAATACATTTTTTGATGCAGATGTACCGCAGTGTTCAAGATGTGTATGATGTGTTTACTCCGTCTTTCATAAAATGAATAGTTCTACTGTTTTGACTGTATCAGTTCCACTGCTGTTCCCAACAAGCTGTCAAGGTGAGCCTCAGCAAAGAGCAATGGTGATGTGTAACTGGGAAACCATAACAGACAGTAGCAAGTGTTGTAACAAAGAAAACCAATAGGACACATAAATTTAACTATATAAAAATGGTCAAAGGAAGAAAAATTATTATTAACTTAATCAGAATTGTTTTAACATTTTGACGGAAACCCTAAAACATCAATGACATAGATCAAAGGACTGAAGGTAGACCTGAGGAAGATATAATACAGAGAAATAAAGAGAAATCAAACGCAATACAAACACAAGAAAGCAGAGAAAAACGTAGAGAAAGAATTAAAAACGACTGGAAAGAATGAAAGGAGGAAAGAACACAAACGCTATTTCAGACGGCCCTTAGTAGGCCAAAACAAGGGAAAAAGTAGTCAAATCAATATGATACGTTTTGTAAACGATGAATGTAAGCCGAGAAATAATACTGAACGAAACTACTTTAGAGACCATTACCAACTCACAACAAAAACGGCTCTATATAAATCTGAACAACTGTCTCTTTCAAGATGCATCGTCTGTGATATAACTCCCAACAATGATTATGACATCGCTCACAAACAGAATAAATACGGATTGTGTCGGTAGCAAACCGAAGTTCACCATAAAGAAAAACGATGGAAGTGAAAAGAACGAAATTTTAAAAAATGGCTGTTGCAGCAGTTCTTCTGTACGGCTCAAAAATGTTTGTGATGAATAAAACATAAAATGATACTCGTCAGATCCGTTAAGGCTGTACGACACTGGATACTTTTAAAATGACGATATGCGGAGGGGAGTGAAAACACTTAAATTACAATACAGGCTAAAAGAAAATAAAAAGAAATTAGCTATAGACCGGAATAATATGCAAAAAGGAAAAATATAGTAAGAAATTAAGTCCCGTTGTCCGATGAGTTGGAAGACTACAGAAACGTTTGTTGCAACTTGCTCTGTGGCTAGAAGATGAGAATAGCCAAATTCTAGAAAGATGGACCGTTCAAAGCCCGGAACCTCTTCGATAAGTGAATTACGTAGAAAACTTTCAGTAATATCATAGAAACATCTGCACGGCTAGCCTCTCCGACCATGATTTGAGTGTTACAGGCAAGAAAGCTACGGTGATTCAGTCCACACCTGTATGGTAAATTGGATGTAACGATTTCTCAGGTCTGTGGAAACAAGGCATTGCAGCTGCGTGGTGACCAGTACCAGGCCATTCCCTTCTCGCCACCCCCGCTCCGCCCCTCACACACACACACACACACACACACACACACACACACACACACACACACACACACACACACATATAGAAAGAGATAAAATATGATGGTGAAAAAAAGGAGTAAAAATATGTAAGGCTGTGCGCACTACTCACCTTCCCGAAGTCAGTTAGCCCTTGACCTTTCGTGTTGGAGTCTTCTGCTGACCCTGAGGACGAATCTGCCCTAACAAAAAGGGAAGTTTTAGAACGCTTACCAACAAGTAATAACAGTGAAAGAACAACACTAAGTTCATACATTACCCAATTTTCTACTACATAGAAATTTGGAATAAGAGAACGTTTCAGTTTACAAAGTTATTTACTAATAATATTTCACTGATCTTGCACAATATGCTACATACAAGTGAACATTTTGCGATTGAGCACCTAATCATTTATTGTACTTCTTACTTTCATGCAGTCTTGTAATGGCTCAATAATTCTATCCATTGTAGCCTACAGGTCTTTTCTAGCAAAATGGCCATTCATCTTCATAGATGCGGAGAATTCCTAAGGTACTGTGTTTGTAATGTGTAGAGGAATTTCAGTTTTCGCAAGCAACAAAGAGTACGTTTGCTAGGCGGAATACGGGTGTGTATCGTAATGGCGTGAAGCTACTCTTTCTGTGTGTTGTGTATGTATTGATTCTTGTTGGTTCAATCAGTTTAAAATGTCCTTTCTTCACCACCTTCCGACGTATTCTCGTCAGAAATCGTAATTTATACATACAGTTGTTTTTTGAGCAGGCCCTACACGGTTATAATATTGCACAGTAATATGGTGGAAAATTGATGATGTTATCCCTAATCTTCTCAGTAATATAGTCAATTAAGTTTTCAATGATATGGTGCAATAATACTGTAGTTAGGGGTGTTGGGCGATCAAGTCGCTGCTGCTGTGACAATTGCTTTTCTATGTTGCACGCAGACAGAAAGACAGGTGAAAAATTGGTCCAAAGAGCCCCAAATAGCACACAAAAAAACATATTAGAACTGAATACATAATAATATAATACAATATATAATAATATAAAAATCTTTTGTGTGTTGTTCGTTCAGCGTTTGATACATTACTGGAGATGATTATTCCCAAATATTGACTTTCCATATACAGGGTGTTTCGCAATTCATGTTCCACACTTCTAGAGGATGTAGAGGAGACTTAGTAGATCAAGTTCCACATAGGGAACCATGTCTGAAAACGTCATCGCTGCGTGGGATTAGCCGAGCGGTCTGAGGTGCTGCCGTCATGGACTGTGCGGCTGGTCCCGGCGGAGGTTCGAGGCCTCCCGCGGGCGTGGGTGTCCGTGTTTGTCCTTAGGATAACTTAGGTTAAGTAGTGTGTAAGCTTAGGGACTGATGACCTTAGCAGTTAAGTCCCATAAGATTTCAAACACTTTTGAACATTTTGGAAACGTCATCCAACGACGCTACAGGCATTTCCGTGATGTTTTCAAGATGATGGAGACAGATAAATGTATCACTTTGAGGTAAAGGTTCCTGGTCCGGAAACAAACCATTCGACAGTTATAAGCGAAAATCATTCCAATACCTCCAATAAAGAATGTAGCGTATATAATTTTCAGAGGAGATAATGTGGACCTAGACAAGAAACAATGCCGAATGATCATGGGCTCTAAAATGAATATCTTAGGAACTGTGGGCACTTGTTCATCTTCGCTAGTATGAAGTACATCTCTTCTATTGAACAAGTGCGTGAAGCTCTTAAGGTATGCATTTTAGAACCCATGTTTATTGCACATTTATTCTTGTCTTGGTGCATATTATGACTTCTAAAAGTTGCCTGCCCTACAATCTTAGCAACAACAGTACCGATGCATGTATTCCACTATCAGTGGTATCGGAATGGTTTTCACTTAGAACTTCCGACTCGTTCGTTTTCTTTTCAGGGACCCTTACCTCACACTGATACATTTATCGCCGGCCGAAGTGGCCGTGCGGTTAAAGGCGCTGCAGTCTGGAACCGCAAGACCGCTACGGTCGCAGGTTCGAATCCTGCCTCGGGCATGGATGTTTGTGATGTCCTTAGGTTGGTTAGGTTTAACTAGTTCTTAGTTTTAGGGGACTAATGACCTCAGTCCCATAGTGCTCAGAGCCATTTGAACCATTTTTTGATACATTTATCATTCCCATCAGCCATGAATGACTGTAACATCATCATGGAATCACACTGTATGTATACGAGTATAGCTCAGGCATAGATGCCTTTAACTTTGACTCTCTTTAGTGTCGTTGGATGACTTTTTCGGACGTAGGTTCCCGTGTAAAACTTGATCTACCTAAAACTTGATCTATCCTCTACAACTTCTAGAAGTATGTAACATTAATTGTGAAACGCACTGTATAGACATTTATCCCTCCCCCCGATTCGGATAGATATGTGTGGAGACCCCCTTTTCATAACATCAGGAACCAGATAATACAATGAGTGTCCTAGTTTCATCAGACCTTGTTACTGGAATTTCTTTTGGAAGCTTGAAATTTACAAGCTCAGTTTCACATTACAGTATTTGAGAGATAGTTGTGGAAACTTATCACGCAATAGTACGTTATTTATGAGGATTACATTTGGGTAAGTAACGTATACACAGTGATAAATATCTATATATACTTTTATTGATAACTTTGCATTTATTATATTTTTGTAAAAATATTCCTTCGTGGCCTTCTCCTGTATTTTCCGAGCAACAAATCACACGATTTATAACAATTTAGTTTTGTACTCATCTCTACTAACATTTCGCAATGTGTTTTAGATTTCGATGCACTTTAAGAATAATATTTTTTCGTCTTGTTTTGTACTCATTTCCCCCACAACAAAAATAAGCGTAACCTACTTGGCCTGTGTAGCTTGCGAGACAGTGTCAAGATTTTCGCAATACTGCCCGCAGACGGCACAATACCTCCTAGCAGAACAAATTATTTCCAATTTTTTTGGTATTCTGAATATCACTGCGAAAATTCTGTCTCACTCCTAGACGGTCAATATTATTGCGCCCCGTGAAATACTGTCAATACTATTGGCCGTCAAGGTGGCACTTTACTGCAAATAATTTTTGCAGAATGACATTCCCTTGATATGGTTAGCTTTGTTAGAAAAAAAAATTAAATAGTGCTGAAAGACCTGATAGCGAGGGGGGAGATATATATTCAGCTGACAATAATGTTGTTATTTGTTAATTACTTATAACATAAGACGGAAAAAGTTGATGGTCCAAGGGGAAGCATTTATATTTACAGCACCGTTGGTCTCATACTTTAAAAGTGCGATAAACATATTATAGCCAGAACGACGAGGAAGAAACCAGGCGACGCCCGGACCATGATTTCAGCTAGCAGATGCTTACAAGAAGTGTGAGTCCAGCTTACGGATTATGTTTCACATCAAACAATGACATGCAAAGGATACGTTCCAACCTTCACAGCGCCAGAAAGTAGAAAATGCCAGTATTCCTTTTCAGTTATACTCATTGCAATCAGTTTTTCTCGCAGCCGAGATGTATGTTAGCTCAAAACCGTCACCTCAACTCTGGTTTATTATACGAAATCCTTTGATGAACGAGTGCATTAAAACTACAGTCACAGCGCAAACTGAAAGGCACAATTAATATGTCTAGTATGAAAGAGCAGAAATGGCCAATAACTTGCCAAATACGAAGAGACTTCGTTTGCTAACAAAGTACAGTGCAATAACATTCTGAAAGGTTTATTCATAGTCAACTGTATCTACCCTACCGGTGAATTTCTTAGAGGGAATATTTTAATCTGTGTATTTATATTAATTTCGAATATGGTCGTTTCTATGTAGTATTTAACCTTTGTTCGTCTTCTGTTCGCTGTAATAAGGCTATTATAAATACATACTGTAAACATTTTTATTTTGACTACTCCGGGATAAGACAATCTATGAATTATTAAATGCAACTTAACATGTATTCATATATTTTATGACAATTATTGGGTTACTTTGCAGATCGATATAGTCAACATTCTTTAATATGGGGAATTACACAATAAATCGAAGTGGATAAACACTGTACACAATAAATGAAATTGTCAGCTATACTGTAAAATACGGTGCCGCTATTCAGCTTTTCTATACTCCACTTCGGCAGATATGTCCTCATTGTTGGGTCAAAGGATTGATTATTTAATGCAACCTGAAGCACGCCCCAACCCACTACGTTTTCGGAATGACACTGGTTCTAAGTAGTGTTAATCATGTATATTGTGAGATAATCGTATATTTCGTGAATACAGTTGATGTAGTACCCAATGTGAAACAACGAGAAAAAAAAAACGTAAAAGTTATGAAGAAGCAAAGACACCCATACCCGCGGGCAAGGAGGGGGCGCTTCACTCTCCGTCACCCCATAGCTCTCATGGAAAGGAAAAAAAATGTAAAGTAGTTGGGTTACTTTTTCTTTCTACAAAATTGTTTAAAAGTTGGTGTGCCGAATGTTTTAACACGGCTGGAACAGTAACTTTTTAGTGGCTTCTTGCGTTCGTTTTCCAAAATATTAGACGTACTCCATAAACCACAGAATTTGCCTCCCCCCTGCCCCCCCCCCCCCCCTCCCACCGTCCCTACAAACTATCATATGGGCTCCCTTTTGTTGTAAGAAATCCTATAAAAACTTCGAGATAATTATGTGATACACAGAAATACAAACGCAAAGGGAACATGGGATGCCATGATAGGGAATTTATTTGAGATTTCATGAAACCGCTCAGAAACGCGTTGCCCATGGCTTGTATTATGCTCCCCGGCACTCGCCGGACATCATCTCTCGGCACAACAAGACTTCGCCAGCGGCCTACCTATCAGGCGCGGCCATTCACCAAGTCAGTCAGCGACAGCCTCCTCCAGACGGTACTTCAGTCGGGGGAACTACTTTTCCAAGCCTCCATCAGAAGCCAATCAAACGTCGGTTGGCATCATCTCCCCCGGCAAGCCAAATAGCGAGCAGCTCGTCAACCGGACCGGTGGCATCCAATCTTGCAGACTGGGTGTATCCCTCCACGTGATATTGTAAGTGATCCCGCCGGGCTTATACGGCAGTCTTCAGCCAGCAAGCAGCCAGAAATCCAACGAATACCGGAACGACTATTTGGAAGTCTGCGTGGAACGGTCACAGTATTCCTTTCTTACGGGATTAAGTGTTGCAATAAATGGATCTTAACTCCTTCTTATGTAGCTGTTCCTGACACTACTGTGGTGCACACGTATTGAGGTGACATGCTACTGGACAGGCAGCTACTCCACAGCAGCTCATTAGCTGTGAATGCTGAAATTGCTCTTTGAACCCTGGGACGTCCCAGTTCAATTGAGTCAGTGTTCTACGGATCTAAATGTGAACAGAACGTTTAACACTAAATCTCCTGTCTTGGCAGAAGATAACAGCGTAAGGTCTATGTAGGAATTTATCACTCAAGGGCCCATATAACACACATAGCATTTCTCTTAGCATTTACTTCTGATAGCTTTTCTAAGGCTAGCAAACTTCATTGCCGGAAAAAATTATCACCCTCAAGGATGTGGTAATTTTACTGACAAGTGAGGTGACAGATAGTTCATTATTGAAGGAAGATATCATAACCGATTCACATCAAATGAAACGACCATGTCATAGTAAGGAGTCTTCAGATAGTCGCATAACTGTACAGTGCACACTCCCATAGCGGCAACTCTGGCGTGTATTCTCACACGCAAACAATCATAGTGATACATGTCTTGTCCCAAAAATCTTGATGGTTTTGTTGCGATTTTGCAGTGGTTCTTGCAGGTCCTGGAGAACGAATAATCTCCCGCTTCATAATGTCCGTTTCAGTTCGCGAAAGATCTGGTGATCGTACCAGCTAGGTGGTCGTCAATCATCATGAAGAGCGTGGTTGCATCGCAGCAGCCACATGAGGATGTGCATCGTCTTGCTGTAAAAGACATCACCTTCCTGTGGAAGAAATGGCAATACCACGGAAATAACAGCCTGTGCAATACAGTGTTAGTCACTAACAATTTCCACCAAAAATAACTCCGAAAGTATGAAAGTATGAGAGGAGCTGAAACGTTTGTGGGACAAAAGTAGCATGGGGCAAGGGGGGTCATAATATGACGTTATTTTTCTGTTGCTAGGTGGACTAATATAGATATGAAGGTCAACTTTGCTTTTTTTTTTTTAAATGGGATGCTATAGTTTGGTACATATTTTCCGATAGCGGCTAACGTGACGAATTCAATAATTTGTAACAGCAAGGCCGTTGTAGGTCAATGTAGGTCAAAAAGGTGGCATGAACGTCCATTCACAGAAAGTATTCGAAGTGATGACCATTGGTATCAATGCAGTGCTGCAATCTTCGTATCATGGATTGAGTGGTATTCCTTTTCACATCGGCACTTATCGAAGCAAGTGCTCTGACAGTTCCCTCTCGCATATCTTCAGGTGTAGCTGGAATGTCTTTATAAACAATGCCTCTTACGAAATCCCACAAGAAAAAATCCAGAGGCGGCAAGTCTGGCGAACGAGCCGGCCGCGACTCCTAAGCGTCCAATTTGGGAATTGTCTTTTTAACGCCTTTCTAGATATCAGCGATAAATGTGCCGGACACCAATCGTGTTGATACCAATTTCTGTTCTTTGTTCCTTAAATTATTTCTTCCAATAACAGACCTAATGTTTCTTGCAAGTGTTCTTCCTACCATTAAGATTTCCTTCGATGAAATAGGGGCCTATAGCTCTGTCCTCCATAATACCACACCATACATTCACCGACCATTGTTTCTGGTATGCAACTTGCCAACGTGGATTTTTAGTTGCCCAGTAATACATGTTATGTAAATTAACATTTCCATAGTTCGTGAATATAGCCTCGTCAGTAAATAAAATGAAATTAATAAATGTGCCATCCCTCTGAATCTGAAGTTGAGCCCATCGGCAGAATTCAATGCGACTCATACAATCCTTACCAGTTAATTCTTGGTGGGGACTGATGTGGTAACGATGATATTTATGGCAATGCAGAACACGAACAACACTACTCTGGCTCATGCCAGATTACCTTGCGATTAGACGCGAACTAGCACAAGGATCTCGAATCACAGTGGCGAAAATAACAATTTCCGTTTCCTCCTTAGTAAGATTCCTTTGCCGAATATGTTTCCGATGCGTTAGAGATCCAGTTGTTCTCAATTTATCATACACATATTTAAATATACGACGTGTAGGCTGAGTACGTTGAGGATAGCCTTCATCGTATGTCTCTAGCTCTCACTCAATTTCTTTGGCATTCTCCGTAAACGAGAATCATATCGACTTGTTCTTCGAAGGAAAACATCATTCACATTCGCTTGATTCAACGATGTACCGTTCATATTAGTGTTGTATTGCAAAACCGTCGAATGGTGTTTACATGTCAATGGCACGTTAGATGAATACGCCGTATTCTGCAAATACCTAGTATTTGCACGATGTACCAGAGACAATTGTCACAGCATGTGCTTCGATAAGTGCCGATGTGATAAGGAATACCACTGAATCTACCACTGAATCCTTGATAAGAAGATTACAGCACTGCATTCATACCAATGGTTATTACTTCGAACACCTTCTGTGAACCAACGTTCATGCCACCTTGTTTACATTCGTTGACCTTCAAAGAACTTACTGTTACACATTATTGGATTCGTCGCCATAGCCGCTATAAAAAATAAGTACCAAACTATAGCATCTCATTTTAAAAAGAACAAAGTTGACCTTCAAATATCTGACACGACCCCACCTAGCAACAAAAAACCAACGTCATATTATGGCCCCCGTTGACCCCACAAACTTTTCAGTTGCTATCATGCTTTCGGAACTATCCTAGGTGGCAATAGTTAGTGACTGGTTACTTTACAGTGACTGCCAGTTTTAACTGATAGCCCCCCCCCCCCCCCCACACACACACACGCACGCACCATGAAGTCGGAGCGGAACCTGTATGTCATTTGCGAACGCACTCAGGAACAGACAGCTCACCAGATCTACCATAGTGTATGACTATCACCTGCATATAGGAAGAACTTTACTCTCGTCACTGAAGACGTCAGAGGGCCGTTCCACTATCCAGTCAACTCTTTTACGACCCCAAAGTAGTCATGCTTGACAGTGTCGTCGTGTCTGTGGTAGCCTGGCCAAAAGCCCACGTGATGCGATCATAAAGCGGTTACTGCATTGATGATTTCAGCCGTAAATAGAAATATTAAAAAAGGTAAGAAGATTTTTCTGTTTAGCAAAAGTGACAAAAAGCATATTTCAGAGTACCTGACGGCTCAACACAAAAGTTTTGTCTCAAGTACAGATAGTGTTGAGGATCAGTGGACAAAGTTCAAAACCATCGTACAATATATGTTAGATGAGTATGTGCCAAGCAAGATCGTAAGAGATGGAAAAGAGCCACCGAGTTAGAAAATTTGCTTCGGAAGCAAAGGGAACTTCACAGCAAGCATAAACATAACCAAAGCCTTGCAGAGAAACAAAAATTACGCGAAGCGAAATGTAATGTGAGGAGAGCTATGCGACAGGCGTTCAATGAATTCGAAAGTAAAGTTCTATGTACTGACTTGGCAGAAAATCCTAAAAAAAATGTCAAAGCGGTAGGTGGATCAAAACAAAATGTCCAGAGACTCTGTGACCAAAATGGTACTGAAGCAGAGGATGACAGACTAAAGGCCGAAATACTAAATGTTTTTTTCCAAAGCTGTTTCACAGAGGAAAACTGCACTGTAGTTCCTTCTCTAGATTGTCGCACAGATGACAAAATGGTAGATATCTAAATAGACGACAGGGGGATAGAGAAACAATTAAAATCGCTCAAAAGAGGAAAGGCCGCTGGACCTGATGGGATACCAGTTCGATTTTACACAGAGTACGCGAAGGAACTTGCCCCCCTTCTTGCAGCGGTGTACCGTAGGTCTCTAGAAGACCGTAGCATTCCAAAGGATTGGAAAAGGGCACAGGTCATCCCTGTTTTCAAGATGGTACGTCGAACAGATGTGCAGAACTATAGATCTATATCTCTAACGTCTATCAGTTGTAGAATTTTGAAACACGTTTTATGTTCGTGTGTAATGACTATTCTGGAGACTAGAAATCTACTCTGTAGGAATCAGCATGGGTTTCGAAAAAGCCGATCGTGTAAAACCCAGCTCGCGCTATTCGTCAACGAGACTCAGAGGAACATAGACACGGGTTTCCATGTAGATGCCGTGTTTCTTGACTTCCGCAATGCGTTCGATATAGTTCCTCACAGTCGTATAATGAACAAACTAAGAGCATATGAACTATCAGACGAATTGTGTGATTGGACTGAAGTGTTCCTATATAACTGAACGCAGCATGTCATTCTCAATGGAGAGAGGTCTTCCGTAGTAAGAGTGATTTCAGGTGTGCCGCAGGGGAGTGTCGTAGGACTGTTGCTATTCACATTATTTGTAAATGACCTTGTGGATAACATCGAAAGTTCACTGAGGATCTTGCGGATGATACTGTAGTATATCGAGAGGTTGTAACAATGGAAAATTGTACGGAAATGCTGGAGGATCTGCAGCGAATTGACGCATGGTGCAGGGAATGGCAATTGAATCTCAATGTAGACAAGTGTAATGAGCTGCGAATACATAGAAATAAAGATCCCTTATCATTTAGCTACAATATAGCAGGTCAGCAACTGGAAGCAGTTTATTCCATAAATTATCTGGGAGTACGCATTAGGAGTGCTTTAAAATGGAATGATCATATAAAGTTGATCGTCGGTAAAGGAGATGCCAGACTGAGATTCATTGGAAGAATCCTAGGGAAATGCAATCCGAAAACAAAGGAAGTAGGTTACAGTACGCTTGTTCACCCACTGCTTGAATGCTACTCAGCGGTGTGGGATCCGTGCCAGACGGGCTTGATAGAAGAGATAAGATCCAACGGAGAGCAGCGCGCTTCGTTACAGGATCATTTAGTAATCGCGAAAGCGTTACGGAGATGACAGATAAACTCCAGTGGAAGACTCTGCAGGAGAGACGCTCAGTTGCTCGGTACGGGCTTTTGCTGAAGTTTCGAGAACATACATTCACCGAGGAGTCAAGCAGTATATTGCTCCCTCCTATGCACATCACGCGAAGAGACCATGAGGATAAAATCAGAGAGATTAGAGCCCACACAGAGGCATACCGACAATCCTTCTTTCCACGAACTGTACGAGACTGGAATAGAAGGGAGAACCGATAGAGGTACTCAAGGTACCCTCTTCCACACATCGTCAGGTGGGTTGCGGAGTATGGATGTAGATGTAGATGTAGATGATGTGTCCTGCCGCAAGCAGACAATTCCCATTGTTGCTTAATGACACAGTATGTGCTACATGTCCGAGGATTTCGTCCCTGGTTGGTCACCACAGCTCGCATAATGTAGCGATCTTGACGCGTCTGTACTATTCAAAGGTCCAGAGTCTGGTTTACAAGTGTCTGTACGTTCCACAGTCCACTGTCCAAAGCAGCGACACACCACCGATACACAGTGCCCAACAAGCGCAATAATCCGTCGATAGCCGGCCTCGGTGATCGAGCGGTTCTAGGCGCTTCAGTCTGGAACCGTGCGACTGCTACGATCGCAGGTTCGAATCCTGCCTCGGGCATTGATGTGTGTGGTGTCCTTAGGTTAGTTAGGTTTAAGTAGTTCTAAGTTCTAGGGGACTGATGACCTCAGATGATAAGTCCCATAGTGCTCAGAGCCATTTGAACCAATCCATCGACATGTCCATCCATCCCCCGTAGGACCGTTATGCGACCCCGCTGAAATGGCTGAAGCAGGTCAAGAGTAGTATGTACTCGTCGGTGGGGCATGGTTGTACCCTAGAATCAATGTTGCAAACGCTCCTTTTGAACGCTGCACAATAAATTTCTTTATATTTAACCTGTGCACCCAGACGCGTTTCGCCTTATTTACAAGGCACCTTCGGTGGATGTCCTGTAATATTAGACGAAGTTTTCGTTCGCATATGTAGGCTATCGTTTGCAATTATAAATTACAGATTTAAAACAGCTTATTGAAGTTTTTATTACAAAATGGGAAGGTGTCGTCTAATTCATTATTTGTAAACCGAACAGCTTTCTCTCATGTGACGAACTGGTTTGCCACTCTACACAAAGAAAACAGCAGTTACAGTGCTATATTTAGAAAACAGTGACCTCAAGGAAAGCTGCAAACCTTGTTAGTGCTTATTAAACCTCTGAATTTTGTAAACAAGGTTATTCAGAGTCTTACAAATCAAATACATGTAATGAAAGACCAGTACAACTGGTGCAGCGTATTTAATAATTATTAGGAAATATAACTTCCTACAATTTATGATAAAAGTCGGTTAATAGTAACTAATGGATACTAATTACTCATTTATAGTTTGATTGATTTCAAAAATCATACAAGGATCAGTGGATATAGATTCAGAGCAGCTGATTGATGAGGTGACGTTGACATTTAACCTGATCAGCCAGCGAAATTAGCTCCAACGTCAACAGGTGAATGATGGGGCGTAATATTCCGCAGTTTGTCATTCTCGCTTGGTCTGACGATGAGTCATAACTGTATGGTGAAATTTGCTGCCGATGACAACTAATCAATTGTGTTAGATTACTTTGCTAGTTTAATTTAAAAAATTATCAATGATTTGAGCAATGGGTTTTGTTCGTTGACGTAGTGTAAATTATTCTCACGTATATTACAATGACTTTCAGGTCGATGAACATAACTGGAAGCAATTTTTCCACGTAACAAAACAGAGCTACCTCCGTAGCCAATGTGCCCAACTCATGCCAGTGCGGTGGTAATAGATTTCGAGGCAGCCGTTTGATTCGGGATAGTGACAATTTTTTGTAGCCATTGAGTGACTGGCAAGGAGAGAAGAAGAAGCCACAAAAAATTCTTGACCGCCATAGCTTATGACAGTGTTCCGACTCAAATTTTAAACCTTCTCACATTACCCCACACTGTTGATTCTCATCCATTCCTTTGATGGAGACGTTAAGCTCTGAGGTCCTCGTTGTGGTATTCGAGTGGAGTAAGCTGTGTGTCAGCAAGGCATAAGGTTCCATTCGCTGCGTCCTCTCATTGTCACCAAAACTACAACACATGGTGAATGAGGATCTGTGGTACCAACTCAGCATATCAACTGGCAGATTTTGAGAAAATGAACTGTGATCCTACGTGGCCGAAACATGAACTCAAGGTAGACATACATCATGACAATATGTCACACCAAGATAGAAAACTCGTCCTGATCCGCCAGCGATTTTGTGGGAGCTCAAAATGACCAATATATCTATTCTCTGAACCTATTAACCCAAGAGGTGAGGCATTCAGCGTTGTCTCATATCTGTTGTTAATACTGGACGGTATTTGATACCTAATGTTAAGAAGTAATGCTAACGCCATGAGATCAGCACTTCTACCGCGAGAACCAGCCACTGCCACTCATCCCAGATTGAGCTGAAATTTGTCATATTTTGTGCAACTGATGGTGCCGAGGCATCAGGCTTTGCAGGGGTTTCCAGAAACATAAAAAGTGTTGCCGCAGAAGAATGCTCAATAATTAGTAATTTTTGAGAACCTTTCTCATGGAGCACAGCTGCCTGCCAATGAGTACTTCAAAAATGGGCACAAACAGTCTCGACTACAAAAACATTTATCTTGATGGTGATTTTTATCGGGCTGTTTGTGACCATCCTCAGACCATCGTATCATGATAGTAGGCAGTGACGGTGAATGGAGCGGGTGTTGTAGCTCCACCAACGTCAGCTAAGATGTTGAGCTTCAATACCCGATCCATTCACCGTCACCGCCTACCATCACAGTATGAGGGTCTGAGGATGGTCAAAAACTGACCGAAACTTGTTACCATGAAAATGAATATTTTTGTGGCAGAGACTGTTTGTGTACATTTTAAAATTATTCAACAACTGAACATCAATTGCTTTTGTAAGAAATCACTTTGATACGAGAAATACACTTCCTTACAAGCCTTCCAGAAAATTTAAGCCGGGATCTGCTTTTCTAAATGTTAGGTTTACGGACTAGTAGAATTTAAATCGTCACGGACCCGTAGTTTTTCATACCACACGTCTGTGACATTCTAGTGAGCGACTGCGGATCACAAAATCACACGATATCGTATCTTTCCTCTATCTATTCGAGTTATATGACATTCATTTCCGTTCTGTTAAGGTATAAAGCTGTGCACGAAGCTGTAGTCAGAAGATTTCTCTCTAACGATGTCACCTTCAGGTGTAAAACTGCGACGTTTGCGAAAATCGTCACAGATTAGAGATTTGCTCATAGTCTTTGACAAGTTGCGAATATCAAAAACGAGTTCATAGTTATTTCTCCAACTTCTCATTTCATTCAAGATTGACAATAATATACAAATAAGTAACGACATAATAACAGAATGAGGGAAAACAGATTTCTTAATCAAGTTATAAACCAATACGAAAGGACGGCCGAAAGAGAGATGACTTCAGTGAAGTTTTTAATTCATTTCTTCAGCTTCTATCATAATGGTAAAAATAAAGCATCTCAAGAGATGTTATTTACAAAATTCGTATGAAAATTGTCGAGTATTGAAACAGTAGGAAAACTTTCGTTCCAACATTTCAACCACTGATATCGAATTTTTATTTTTGTAAAGTATATCCATGGAGAGTGAAGAAAGAAAATAATATCCTTGTCCAACAAGAGAGGCAACTTGTTTGAAGAGAGTACACGTTTTGGATTTCTTGCAGATACAGTTGTCACGTGGTAGGATAATGGGTGCAAAAATCACAGTGTACGGTTGAAATGGCGCTGCAACCGGAAAAAAAATTCCAAAGCTGAAGTACGTGAGACATAAAGATTCTTGTGAGCAAAACACCAAAAGTGAACACCAATTCACGGCAAAATTGGTGCAGTATACGAATCAAATGTAATGTCGAGTCCAGCCTTAGTGAAATGATGCAAAAAAATTGATCAAGGCCTCAGAGACACGGGCGATGCTTATGGGGAAGTCCAGATCTTATGCCATGCGGTTTCCATCATTTTGACAAGCTGAAATAACATCTGAGAGGAAGAGATTTTCCTACGATGAGGGAGTTTACACAGCTGTTTCCGAATGGCTCCATGTCCAAGGAGTGTATTTCTGTGCTCGAGGACTTGATCGAATTGTAGAACGCTCTAACCATCGCAAACAGAGACTTGGTAACTACGTTAAAATAGTGTAATGTATCTGTGTCACTTTGAAGTTTAGTACGGTATACAATAAAAGTTACTTGGCCTGCTAAACAATGTGTTACATTCTGAAGCCCCTCGTACATTTAAATACGAAAAAGTGCAAAACGTAAGGCCGAAAGTAACTTCCGCATGATGTGCCATTACTAACAAGGGAACCTCCCCATCGCACCCCCCTCAGATTTAGTTATAAGTTGGCAAAGTGGATAGGCGTTGATAAACTGAACACAGATCAATTGAGAAAACAGGAAGAAGTTGTGTGGAACTGTGAAAAAATAAGCAAAATATACAAACTGAGTAGTCCATGTGCCATATAGGCAATATCAAGGAGAACGTGAGCTCAGGAGCGCCGTGGTCCCGTGGTAGCGTGAGCAGCTGCAGAAGGAGAAGTTCTTGGTTCAAGTCTTCCCACGAGTGAAAATTTTACTTTCTTTATTTTTGCATAGTTATTATCTGTCCGTTCGTTCATTGACGTCTCTGTCCACTGTAATAAGTTTAGTGTCTGTGTTTTGCGACCGCATCGCAAAACCGCGTGATTAGTAGACGAAAGGACGTGCCTCTCCAATCGGAACCAAAACATTTGATCGCAAGGTCATAGGTCAACCGATTCCTCCACAGGAAAGCACATCTGATATATTCTATACGACACTGGTGACGGGATGTGCGTCACATGACAGGAATATGTTGTCGACCCAACTAACTTGTACACTTTGCGAATGGGTAAAAAGATTCTTCTACCTTGCCCGATTTAGGTTTTCTTGTGGATGTGATAATCACTCCCAAAAAAGTGATGAAAACATAAGAGTTTGTCACATAAACTGAAAATAAAAAATTAAAGTTTTCACTCGATGGAAGATTTCAACCAAGGACTTTTCGTTCCGCAGCTGCTCACGTTACCACGAGACCACGGCGCTCCTGCGGTCCCAGTGTCCTTGATGTTGCCTATCTTCCCATGAACTACTCAGTTTGTATATTTTGCTTATTTTTTCACGGTTCCACACAACTTCTTCCTGTTTTCTCAATTGATCTGTGTTCAGTTTTTCAAGGCCTATCCACTGTGCCAACTTATAACTAAATCTGAGGGGGGGTGCGATGGGGAGGTTCCCTTGTAAGTAACATAGATCGATGAACCTTGGATCGTACATACGAGTAGAAAGAGCTGCTATAATACAGCACAGAAGGTAACTGAAGGAAATGTGCAATGATACGAAGAGAAATGACTCTTTTTTTTTCGAAGACAATAGTTACAGTGGAGTTACGACTATTTATGATGGTCCCCTGGACATTATAAAAGGCGGGACCTAGTTCTTAATAGGGTATGTGACCACCCCGGACGGCAACGCTTGATCTGCAACGCTCTCCCACGCTGGCCCTAAGCTTTTTAAGCTGTTCTTGTGGTAAAGCGTGCCATTCTCCCACTGTATGGTCATTGGAACACGCGGGCGTGCTGTAATACGTCCCCTCAAAGCATCCCACGCCATGTTCGATGGGATTTAAGTCGGGTAGCAGGCAGGCTGGTGCATCCACTGAGTATCTTTTCGTTCCAAGAGTTAATTCACGTGCGCTGCTCGGTGCGATCGCGCATAGCCGTCCTTAAAAATGAAGTCAGGGGTGAATGCAGTACTGCAAAGACGCACATGCGGAAGACTGACAGGCGAGTTTATTGGAGATCAGTACGCCAGTGTAACACTTAGCCTAAACACAACAGAGCACCTAGAGCACGAAAACGACCATGTTCGACAATGGTGAGATGTGGTGTAAGTAAACGAGCATTGCGCTCTCATTTAAATATCTGGCCGAAAGAGTCAGCCTACAGGAATTGTGAAACGAACCCTATCTCCGAGGACCTGATGCCACAAAGGGCACAGATTCATCACGAGATGGGGAAACTCACAGGCGTCTATTGTGTGTTGAGGCCCAAGCGCTGTAGTGTACGAGTGAGACAGACGAGAACCTACGCCATATGGAAACCAAGTACAAGGCTTTTGTGGCCGAGTAGACGTAGAAGTGTTAAATGTGGCAGACCTTAGATCGGCCATAAAGGGAAACATTTATGAAAACTATTTATTTCTGTAGTAACGCAGGAAATCAAACAACAGTTATTTGAATCTGCCATCCTCCATAAATTTTCATAGTGATCCCAATAAAACTTGAATATTGATCATATCCATAACAGTTTATTATTTACTATTAAAGTGAAATTAACAAGTTTTGTAAAAAAGACCTGAATGCTAAAATCTGAACGCTTTGGTCGATCTTAACGATAGACATTTCATATAGAAGCGGATCATTGAAATGACAAATGGTGCAAATATCAACCCTGCAACTCTATTTACTTAAGTGATACAGTAAATTTAAACTATCAGTATTTTCAGTTTAGCATCAGATCATCATTTTCTCCATAAAAAACACATTGAAAGATGACAGCATGCCACCTTATTGAATCATTAGGTAATAGAATATTTGTTGTAAAGTTTAGTGCATAATAGTTACTTTTGTTCAATATTTATTTATCAGAAAGCACATTCGTGCAAGGCTACTGGCCGTGGCATTCAGAGCTAAGAAAGATATTGTATGGGTCCTATGTAAGAGAATTTAACAATGTATGTTGTTGTTACTTTATTTAGAATGTGAAAGAGGTTAACCTTTGATTGTTTAAATACGTTTAAATGTAAAATAATGTAGAATAAGCTGTAGCCAATCAGATGAACGGCTTCAAAAAAGGGAATTGCGCTAGTGAGTTGAGCGAGGACATTCGGCGCGCGTGAAAGGCGGTCGGGGTCGGGCAGGGAGAGAGTGCGTATGGAGACACCAAAGTGGACAGTGCTGATGGAGACGCGAAAGAGGGCAGTCGGTCTTTAGATAGCTAGGAAGTGAAACGACTTTGAAAATTTCGTGAGGTGTGCTATCGCCGGACTCTGAGCGGTGAGCAGCCGCGCACCTGGTGGGAACTCTAACTTTTCGCGTAGTCAAGGAGGCGGAGTACTGGACTTGTGTTTCGCGATGAGATTGTGAACGAGCGAACTGTATCAAATGGATACGGGCTCGACTGTAACAGTAACTCTAAAGACGACCACTCTCTCTATTAGTTTTCTTTCTGGATTAACATGATTCTAACCAAATCTCAAACTGTGTGGCCTACATCATTTATGGGTCGTTAATTTAGTTCCCGATATTATTATTACTGTTACTATATGTTATATTAACTTTGTATATCGTAAACTTGCCATAAGCCACACAATTTAACCAAAGGGTCACAAATGTCTAATTTAGGGCGTCTAAGGCGGCAAGTGCGGTGCACCCCCTAGACGAGATTGAGACAATACATTTCGACGAAGAGGAAAAGAAAGTGAGCCCGAACACTTTTGCGTTGTTAGCTCGCAATTGGGGGTTTGTCCGGGATAGGAACTTGGTGGGATAAGAATCTTGCAAAGTGTTGGAGATGGATTGGATTTTGGAAAGTGTTAGTTTCGGAATGTGAACTCTTGAAAATTTGGAATTGAATTTGAACTCTGCAAAGCTTTTCCAAAAGTATTATCTGAACTTCTCGCAAAAATTAAATGTCAGATGGGTTCAGGACTGAATATTATGTTTCTTTAATAGTTGTCAAATTACAATTGTAGTTCTCACAGTTAACGACATTCTGTAATCTAGGTACCAAATCTGTGGCAGTTAAGGCAGTTTGCGTGGGGGCTCTGAGATACGAATTTTACAGAAGTTGTGTGCACCGTGTTTTGGCAGTGGTTAGGAGTGATAAAAAAGTAACGCGGAAGAAGAGGCGACATCGAAAACACGTGGTTCGAGCCAGACAATTTAACCAAAGGGTCACAAGTGTCTAATTTAGAGGGTGTAATGCGACAAGTGCGCTTCAACCCCTAGACGAGTTTGAGAGAAGACATTTCGACTAAGAGGAACCGCATGTGAGCCCGAACATCTCTGGGATGTTACCTCGCAGTGGGAACATGTAATGCATGCGCGAACTTTGTCGGACTTGATCGGTTTGATGGTCCAGGTTTTATGGTGTGGGGAGGCATAATCTTTGAATGCGGTAGACTTGCCTCTAAACCTTACTGCCTCACTGTACTCCTTCTCCACGTGCATCTTTACATGAATGCATTCGTCCGTGATCTCGTTTTCATTGACGGCAGTGTGTGACCGTATCGGACAGCGTACGTGGATGAGTACTCACGGAAGGAGAGAATATCAGTGAATGGACTGGCTTACCCGTTCACCAGACTTCAATACCATCGAGTACTCGTGGGATGCGTCGAGGAGACGTATTTCGGCTCGCCCACATGCACTTACGACCATCGTCCAACTACCAATCGGATTGGTGAACGAATGGAATGCCCTACTGCAAGAAATCCTTATCAAACTCTGGCCGGCTTGGGAGTACTTTGCAAAGCATACATTGCTGCCAGTGATGGTCACACACAATGTTGAGAACCATGCTCTACCTTTTATAACGTCCCGAGACCATCACAAATCGCGATGACTTAAGAGTTATTATTGTCTTCGAATGAAAGTGTCATTTGTGTTCGTCTCCTTGTGCATTTCTTTCGGCTATCTTATGCACTAGACTGTATTAGTTCATTCCACGTATGATCCAAATTTCGTCAAGCTACGTTACTTGGGCGTGACACATCATCGAAGGACAATTTCGTCCTTACGTTTAGCGCACCACTGTGTATGAAACAATAATTAGAAGGCATTAAATTATTTTATTTTTAAATTATCCCTTTTGTTCTTTCTAATTACTAAATAGCTTAAAACACTACTGTAATTTTCTGCTCCAATCTAACTGATTTTTGTGGGCGAGCGGCTCTAGGCGCTTCAGTCCGGAACCGCGCTGCTGCTACGGTCGCAATTCGAATCCTGCTTCGGGCACCAATGTGTGTGATGTCCTTAGGATAGTTAGGTTTAAGTAGTTCTAAGTCTAGCGGACTGATGGCCTCAGTCCCATAGTGGTCAGAGCCATTTCTAGCTGTTTCATCAACATACGTTCTTACTTATTGAGTGTGCAACCTTGGTCTTTAGCAGATACTGTAGAAAATAATTCAATTTTCGCTTTCAGGTATATGGCCTCTTTTGTTGCAGAACTCCCATGATAAAGTACCCTAGTCGATATGAAAAATTTGCATCGTGCTACGAGAACAAAGTAAAGAATAAAAATAAACACTGTGCATGTACAGTAGCACAAAATCCACCATCATAACATGAGTGAGAGAGGTGAGAATAGCATACATTATGAGGTAAGCACACCCAGCAGCGTCAGAGAAAAAAAAATTATTCGCGAAAACGTTGAAGTAGCCCCAAAGATTCGTCCGTTTAAGGGTCTTTTGTGAATGTTGAGATTTGAAATTATTTGCGGGATGTTTTGATCTTCAGTTCCCGCCCGTCAAGTGTGACCCGACATTCAGTCCCTTAGGGCGAGACGCCCCCGCACCTGCTCGGGCCACGTGACCCGCCGGCCACCTCCGGCTGTAACCTCCCACGCTTGCCGCTGCTGAGAGCGTGCCCACCGGTCCCGCAGCGGACGGTGTTTGATCAATACGTCAGCGGCCGCAGCGCAGCTCCGCGAAGCCATCCGGCCGGTCTTCCTCACAGGATGGCTCCGTCTGCCACACACGGCTGTCCGCCTGCCTACTCTGGCACTGGCCGCTCCCTCCCTGTGGGACCCTGACTGCGGATGGGCATAGTGCCAGTCGCCGGCCGCTGTTGACTCCAATGGAGGAGCGCAAACAGCGGCACAGACCTGCACAGCCGTGCGTAGCCACCTGCCAGCACCAGGTGCCGACATGGACGAGCCGCGCCAGTCGTCCCCGCAGAGTTCTCGCAGGGCCGCTCCAGACTGAATCGCCAGAGCGAGATATGCTTCAGTCAGATTTTGTTTCACATCTCTTACTCCAACACTCTATCTTCCTCCTCCTTCGCTCGATACATTTCTACCTTGCTACAGCCTGTGACTAATTTTATACCATTTGTATGTAACTAATAAGCCCAACATAATATATAGTTTAACAAAACTAGACATGGTTGTCTTAATGGGATTTTCGCGATCGTTCATTAAATAAAAATATGGCATTTCAGTCTTTGATCGCTAGTTTTTATTTTCAATGACCGGTTTCAGGCTATCTGCCCATCTTCAGATCTGTTAGACAAAGTTAAAAATATAATTAACAGGAGAGATACAGTTAGTGATAGAAATATCTTAGTTTACAAAAAGAAGAGATTTTGGAACGTATTAAATGCCAACATACCATATATTGCAGTTACAGAGTAACTTCTCAGTACAGAACTATCGGTTCGCTGTCATAACTAAAGTAAATTTCAATCTGTTAAAACCTTATACCGCAGTTTTAGAGAAATCTGATTGGTAACAGTAAAAAGTGCCCTCTACCTATAAGAATTGTGTATATGTTATAATTTCCCAGTACATATTAATGGCGAATATACTTTTTAATAAAACAATTTTTAATGTAATAACATACGAATAATCTTTTTTGAGTGGACCATGAACCGAAATAATTTACACTAATTTAAAATTTCTCTATAAAGAAACTTAAAAATATAATTAAAACGTAAATATTCTTTCGAAAATGTGCGTTTCCTCTTCTTTGTTTTGATTGGTGGTGGAGAGGTTTTCCCTACGTCAGAACGTATACAACGCCACGCCAAGGCAGGCCGCGGCGGCCGAGCGGTTCTAGGCGCTTCAGTCCGGAACCGCGCGACTGCTACGGTCGCAGGTTAGAATCCTGCCTCGGGCATGGATGTGTGTGATGTCCTTAGGTTAGTTAGGTTTAAGTAGTTCTAAGTTCTAGGGGACTGATGACCTCAGATGTTAAGTCCCATAGTGCTCAGAGCCATTTGAACCATTTCTTTGCCACGCCAAGTCCTCTTCCGCCGCCCCCAATTCACCTCGCCGCCAGTACACTTAGGGCCGTTCCGCTGCAGCTAGTTCTTACTGGAGCGTGCTGTTGCATTCAAAAGTAAACCTAAAACAGGTCTTTAAAAATCTCATAATAACTCCTGTGCGTAAAATCACTTTCCTCATTAAGTAGTAGGTCTGGCGTTTTTCTTTGATGAGCGTACATTTCAATCTCTTCGAGCACGTTGAGACTTTTTGGAGCTTTATGTAGCACCTCCATTTGTTCATTTATTTTACTCACCTCATGTTTACTATCTTTTACATGTGTTCCAAATGCTGTCCGATTGCTATGACTACAATGTTCCCTGTATCGAACTTCAAAATTCTTCTTATTTTTGTAAACTAGGATATTTCTATCCCTAACTGTATCTCTCTTGTTAATTATATTTTTAATTTCGTGTAACAGATCTGAAGATGGGCAGCTATCCTAAAACCGGCCATTGAAAATATAAAATAGCGATCAAAGACTGAAATGGCATATTTTTATAATCTATAGCGTGATTTGAATATCCTCAGCTCGCATCCTGTATCCAATCAGATTTACCACACCCAGTATATAAACCAGAAAAATCAATTCCAGTACCCCACATTCCACCCTCTCATCTACCTTGCCATTACAGTCATATTCCACCTATCATGGCTAGTAATGTCTTGACTGTTCTCTGCTCCCGTAACCTCAATCAGCTGCTGCTTCCCAACCACGATTTACTTCCCGATATAGAATGATCAGTCAGTTCGTTTTGACCACCAGCTTAATAACGTGCTGCTCTACAAAACGCAGTTTAGCAGCGGTTCTGCATGTCATGGATGTTAGTTTTCCGGAAACGTGTGACACCAGATGTCTACGCACAAGTCACCCAAGCCCCATAAATTACGGGCCTGTGGTTTGGGGGACCGGGACCTGGCGCCCAGTAGCGTCCATGAGGTCCAGGTCGGGCTAATTTGGTGGACAAAACACCAACGTCTGTTCACCATCATGCATTTGAAACCACTGTAACACGACCCTGTCTATATGTCTGGACAACGATCCTGCAGGAAGATGTCATCGTCATTGCGAAATAAATCGAACGTGAACAGTCGCACATCGTCTGCAACAATATTCACGTAGTCAACAACTCTGACGGTGCTTTGATTACTAGAACAGACCCCATGGAAGTCCTGGTGGAATGCGTGCTTCGAGAAACTGTTCGCCTGGAAGATGGCTCGTCCAGACACTACCAATCATCTTGTGTAGCAAAAAACGTGATTCACCCAACCAGGCGACACGTCTACATTGGTCTACTGTCCAACTTCGATGATCGGAAACTCATTGCAACTGTTATTGACGATGTGGTTGGATCAGCATGGGAACACATGGTAGTCTTCTGCTGCGGATCCCAATGTAAACAATGTGCGCAGTACGCAGTGTTCCGAAACTACACTCCTGGAAATTGAAATAAGAACACCGTGAATTCATTGCCCCAGGAAGGGGAAACTTTATTGACACATTCCTTGGGTCAGATACATCACATGATCACACTGACAGAACCACAGGCACATAGACACAGGCAACAGAGCATGCACAATGTCGGCACTAGTACAGTGTATATCCACCTTTCGCAGCAATGCAGGCTGCTATTCTCCCATGGAGACGATCGTAGTGATGCTGGATGTAGTCCTGTTGAACGGCTTGCCATGCCATTTCCACCTGGCGCCTCAGTTGGACCAGCGTTCGTGCTGGACGTGCAGACCGCGTGAGACGACGCTTCATCCAGTCCCAAACATGCTCAATGGGGGACAGATCCGAAGATATTGCTGGCCAGGGTAGTTGACTTACACCTTCTAGAGCACGTTGGGTGGCACGGGATACATGCGGACGTGCATTGTCCTGTTGGAACAGCAAGTTCCCTTGCCGGTCAAGGAATGGTAGAACGATGGGTTCGATGACGGTTTGGCTGTACCGTGCACTATTCAGTGTCCCCTCGACGATCACCAGTGGTGTACGGCCAGTGTAGGAGATCGCTCCCCACACCATGATGCCGGGTGTTGGCCCTGTGTGCCTCGGTCGTATGCAGTCCTGATTGTGGCGCTCACCTGCACGGCGCCAAACACGCATACGACCATCATTGGCACCAAATTACAAGCGATTCTCATCGCTGAAGACGACACGTCTCCATTCGTCCCTCCATTCACGCTTGTCGCGACACCACTGGAGGCGGGCTGCACGATGTTGGGGCGTGAGCGGAAGACGGCCTAACGGTGTGCGGGACCGTAGCCCAGCTTCATGGAGACGGTTGCGAATGGTCCTCGCCGATACCCCAGGAGCAACAGTGTCCCTAATTTGCTGGGAAGTGGCGGTGCGGTCCCCTACGGCACTGCGTAGGATCCTACGGTCTTGGCGTGCATCCATGCGTCGCTGCGGTCCGGTCCCAGGTCGACGGGCACGTGCACCTTCCGCCGACCACTGGCGACAACATCGATGTACTGTGGAGACCTGACGCCCCACGTGTTGAGCAATTCGGCGGTACGTCCACCAGGCCTCCCGCATGCCCACTATACACCCTCGCTCAAAGTCCGTCAACTGCACATACGGTTCACGTCCACGCTGTCGTGGCATGCTACCAGTGTTAAAGACTGCGATGGAGCTCCGTATGCCACGGCAAACTGGCTGACACTGACGGCGGCGGTGCACAAATGCTGCGCAGCCAGCGCCATTCGACGGCCAACACAGCCGTTCCTGGTGTGTGCGCTGTGCCGTGCGTGTGATCATTGCTTGTACAGCCCTCTCGCAGTGTCCGGAGCAAGTATGGTGGGTCTGACACACCGGTGTCAATGTGTTCTTTTTTCCATTTCCAGGAGTGTACAAGGGTTGTCCAGAAAGTAATATCCGATCGATCGCTAAATAGAAACCACACTGAAAATCAGAAACCTATTATTTGCAAGATTTAGCTACACTTTCCAGATACTTTTCCACGTAGTCGCCTCTCATACTTAGACATTTGTCGGAGCGTTATACCAAATTCCCAACACCATCGTTTTAGAAGTCAGCTGCCTGTGCTTTCTAATAATTCTCTACGCTGGTCTATAGCGCGTAGCCGGCGCCCAAGTGTGTTGTCTTCGTATCGAGCGTTTCATGTGAACAGAGATGATACTCAGGACGAGGCCATTAAGGAAGTGTTGTGGGTGATCGAACACTCCCCATCGAAAAGGCTGCAGGATTCACTGCCCCTGCAGAGTGCAGCTGAGAATTACTGTGAAGAAGGAAGTGAATGCCAGTTGTGTTAGGTGGGCTGCATTCATTAAGGCGAAGCCTCTCAGCGGGCCCTCCTACTTGGTGGGAGACATCGCTGTTATAGGCACCTTTACCGCACACAGTGCGCTCAGAATTGAAAAGAGCGTCTTGATGCGATCAACGGTCACACTACAGACACTACAAAACACATCTGTGGAAAGCTTCATCGCTGGCCGCGGTGGTCGAGCTGTTCTAGGCGCTTCAGTCCGGAACCATGCGACTGCTATGGTCGCAGGTTCGAATCCTGCCTCTAGCATGGATGTGCGTGCTGTTCTTAGATTAGTTTGGTTTCAGTAGTTCTAAGTTCTGGGTGACTGATGACCTCAGATGTTAAGTCTCATAGTGCTCAGAGTCATTTGAACCAAAGCTTCATCGGGTTTTCACTGTGGTGCCAATTTCGCGACTCATTGAAACTTACTTTCTGGGCAACCCTCGCATTTGCCACCACCAGCGTAGTACTCTTTCGTCAGATCTGCTAGAAATCTCCACCTATTGAACTTTCCACAGCAGGCAAGCCTCAAACCTCCATCAGGACGTAAAAGGAAAACCTTGTCATTTACTCGAGGTTTCAATGTCGTTCAACTAGTTTTCGTAGATGATACACACGACAGCAGACGAACTTTGACGACGTTTCTGAGATCCTGGATATCTCCCCCCCCCCTCCCCCCCCCCCCCCGCTTCCCATACGATGAGCCATTACAATCTGCCTTTGATGATGATGATGATGATGTTTGTTTTGTGGGGCGCTCAATTGTGCTGTTATCAGTGCCCGTACAATTTCCAACCGTTGCTCAGTCAAATCTCGCCAAATGATGAGGAAAACACACAGTCACCTCCAGGCAGGTGAAAATCCCTGACCCCCGCCGGGAATCGAACCTGGGACCCCGTGTTCGGGAAGCGACAACGCGACTGCGAGACCACGAGCTGCAGACAATCTGCCTTTGTGTCAGCGTCAGTTACGTCAGAACTATAAGGGAGACCCTACTTGAAGTTAGCAAAGAAAGCATCAGTAATAAAAAATGGAATTGAAAGCAAAAATTGGTGAAACTTGAATTCCTGCCTATAATAGACGAGATAAATATAATATAAAAATATAGATCATCATACCAGTCAGAAGATAATTCGGTCAAAGGAAAATTTTTGAAAGAGAAATGTGACGAAATAAATAAACTTGATAAAATATACGATGCTTCTCAAGTCCTCAAAATGATTAAAGCAAACTACAGGAATGGCAAGAAGAAATAAACCAGAATTTAACTAAAGGTAAACAAGGAAACCTATTCCTGGATGCTTCCCAGGAACATAGAAGATGGGGAGAACACATAAAATAACTTTTCGAAGGCTTTAGACACGAGCTAAAAGATGAGGTAGCAGTATACGGTCCACATATTAAAATGTTCAAATGTGTGTGAATTCCTAAGGGACCAAACTGCTGGGGTCATCGGTCCCTAGACTTACACACTATTTAAAGTAACTTACACCACGAGCAACACACATCCATGCCCGAGGGAGGACTCGAAACTCCTACGAGAGGGACAGCGCAATCCGGGACATGACGCCTCAAGAAATAGGTAACAATGAAAAATGTTGAGGCGTTCCAGATGTGGCTATATTGATGAATGTTAAAGACATCAAGTTCTAAGGCGAACCGATAAGAATAAGGAATTGAGGAACACAATCGAAACCAGAAAACTATAATTTTATGACCGTATCATTAGAGCAGAAAGGTACAATATTGTAAGTCTCATAATGAAGAGAAAAGTTGTAGGGAAAAAAAATCGGAAGAAGAAGACGAACATCTAAGCTGCAGAATCTGAGAGACTGGTTCGCAAACACCTCCCTCCAACTGGTGGCATCCGCAAAGTCAAAAATAGGAGTAGCCTTGATCATACCCAAACTCCGAAGAGAGACAGCACCTTAAGAAAAAAGAATTGTATAAACGTTACATATTTATTAACATTGTAAGTGTTACATTGCCAGACGTTTGAGGGCGAATAATGGCAGGTCGGTCAACAGTATATAGCTGCACGTCACCTTTATAATAGCATCCCTAAATGGATAAAGCGGTTGACCTTACTTGTGAACAATTAAATTCACTATATTACGTATCTTAATGGTGTATCGTTACGGGTTGCTGGCTCGTGGCTGGATATAGCACTGTAAAATCAGCCAGCAAGAGTATTTGAACCGATAAGCAAAAGGTGCAGAAAGTGGCCATCAACTTACAAACAGTGCAGCGCATCGGCCCGTCATAAATCAGCGAAGCGTGTACTGGATGTTGGCCAAGCGATCGTGCGGGAACATTTGCTGTGAGTTATAGCCAACAACAGCAGACTAACCGAAAGAAGTGTTTTGAGAGTACATGTCTGTAAACCACCCATCTGTCTGCTCATTATCCCTATTCTCACTGTATTTTCTGACGTATAGAGAGTTCACCCAATTTTCAGTATATAAAGAAAGTAAGGAATGAAAAAATTAGACATTGGTAGCATATATTTTAAACAGTCCCTCAGTTAGTTTGTGTGTAGCCTCCAGTTTCCCTACTTTACTACTATTGTATAATTTCTACACCAAACGTCCTCTACAATTAGTCAAATTAGTCTTTGCCTGCCTCATCTATTTTCCCTTTAATTGATCCGTCCAGAGCCAAGGTAAATACTTCTAGGTACCAAAGCAAATGCGCCGCTAACACATCACGTCTACTAATAAGAGATTTCTGTGAATTCCTGTCCTCACCTATCATCCTTTCATTTTAATAGTTGTGCATTTCGTACTTTGCTTGTCCACTTAATTTTTTAACTTTCATGATATCACGACATTTTAAAAATGGTGGTCACGAATCCCTAAAATTCATTTTCAGGAACTTTTTTCTCAGTTCAGTACCATCAGCCGATACCAGTGGAGCTCTTTTGTAGAGTCAAGTTTTTCTGCCCGTGGCTATCTACTTCTGATACCCTCGTTGCTTCGGCCATAGCGGGTAATCCGACTTACTGGGTAGGTCAATTCTTTCACTTCTTCCAATATTGCATCGTTCCGTTTGATAAGCAAGAAGTTATTCTGCTTTCTAATATCCTTCATAACATTCATCTTCGGTTTCTCTATCTTTACGCTATATTCTGTGCCAAGCAGACTATTTCTCTCAACAGGTTTGTTATGTCTGTCTTACGTATCGCCGAAAGGGTATGTATCTTTTTTTTTTTCTGGGCTTCGCCTGTTATATCCACCATTTGGCAATGTTAATGGTATAAGAAGGTGAGATGGCTTTCTTGCTGCTATTCCCTCGCCTCCCCCCCCCCCCCCTCCACCACCATTCAAGATGATTTTGCTTACTCCATCTGTCTGCGTCTAGTTATACCGTGCGAAAGTGTGACGATGTGTTTCGAAACGTTTGCGAATCATCTAACTGTGGCGGAACGCAGATGCCAATCCGGTATTCACCAATGGTAAGAGGGAAAGAGCCTAAAAACTACATCACTCTGGCCAACACAACGGCCCTCGTTATTAATCCTCCTGCCAATACGCTTGTCTGAATTCCAAAAGCGGCGTGCTAAAGCGCGGTTATCCGGCGGGTACGAAAGGATGTATGTAATACCAAAAATCACGTTACGAAACTAGACGTGGATAATGAAGGAAGATAAAGCTTTAACGAATTCGTTACTGACGTTTCCTTACGCATTTTCGAACGCAACGATTCAAAACTCAAGATCAATAAAGAAAGTTTAGATGCACACGTACTCAGTACCACTCTGAAATAGCTTTACTCACAATCGTAACGTCACTCATGTCAAATTGTAAATCCATCCTTACCTTTCCTGGAAGCAAAAAGCCTTTGTGCTAACTTGTTCCACACACAATGAAAAACGTAGCTTCAGCAACGATGGGCTAGAAGGACCCCATGTCGTTTTCTTTTAGCTTTCTCGATAATCACACACCTGTGTCTACTTCTAAATCTACATACATATCTTCGAAGCCACCATGCGGCGCATGCCGGAGGGTACCCTGTACCACGACTAGTCATTTTCTTTCTTGTTCCACACGTAAACAGAGCGAGGGGAGAACGACTTTCTATAAGCCTCTGAAGGAGTCCTAATTTTTTATCTTATCTTCGTAAACCATACGCGAAATGTATGATGGAGGCAGTACAGTCGTTCCGCAGTCGGCCTCAAATGTCGTTTCTCTAAATTATCACAACAGTGCTTCGCGAAAAGTGAAAAGACCGTCGTCTTCCCTCTAGGGAAACCAATTTGAATTTACTAACCAATTCCGCAATATACTCTAGAAAAAAATTCCCACAACGCACCACGAAAGTAGTATCCGAATGGGATAAGTTTTATCCTTCACGTTGGGTATTCCTGAAATCAATATCATTTATGTTTTATGTCTTCTACTAAATCTAGTACACATAGAAAGAATATTACAGGCAATAAGCAGAATATTGAGTATCGTAGATAGTTAACAACGCAGTCAGAAAATCTCCATTCCGTCAACATGAGTAATACTTGAAAATTTGGTACTTAATACGTAGTAAACATTACTGCTATCGATGATTAAGTAAAAAGACATTAAGAAATTCGTAGCATGGACATAATAAAAAAGAAGACTTTATTAATGTTTAATGGATTTTTGAGAGAAAATAACCCTATATTAGTAAACCCGCAATACAATCTAAGACAAAGAAAGGGACGTAACACAAAGAAATTATCCAGATGAAAACAGAAACTGGCAAATGTGATGTATGTGTATAGTCAAACAAATGACTACTATTTGAGAATATTTGAGTTATTTGTTCAAGAGGAAGCGTTCCACAAACCGAACATGCATTATCTTGCAGGAATACGCGCTTTGGTCTCTTGGCTGTGAAGGATATGACAGCCGGCCGGAGTGGCCGTGCGGTTCTGGGCGCTGCAGTCTGGAACCGAGCGACCGCTACGGTCGCAGGTTCGAATCGTGCCTCGGGCATGGATGTGTGTGATGTCCTTAGGTTAGTAAGGTTAATTAGTTCTAAGTTCTAGGCGACTTATGACCTCAGAAGTTAAGTCGCACAGTGCTCAGAGCCATTTGAACCATTTTTGAAGGATATGACAACAGATTTAACCATCTTGACACATACTGGCGACCATTAAACTTCTCATCAAAAATCAGCAAATGAGTCCTACTGTCATATTCAATAGTTCCCCACATTATGATTCCATAAGTTAGGCAGGTTTCCATCACGAAAATCGCTGCTTTCTGCGGCTTCTCAGGAGGCTGTGTACTAAACACCTGGGCTTCAAATGTGATCACTACAAAAAGAAACGAATCTCTTACCCGAACAATTCTGAATGCCTAAAATGACTCTGATTCTACGCCATAGAAATCTGCTTTGTGTTATATGGTATCAGCAGCGACCAATGCACGTTAATTCGAGATCCAAACGAAGCATCCCGTAATTTTCTCCCAACAGTTCGTGCTGACATTCTACCTGTAACCCGTTTCTGGACTTCAGGTGTTGTCAGCCACCTGTTCACCAGAGCCAAAAGAACAATGCTAAGGTCTTCTCGTGGTGTAGTTCATCTGAAAGCACCCGCCCAAACCGTTTTGCTATACTAGTGTCTTCACGTCTTCTTGTCACCAAACGTTTAGCATCTGTACACTACAGACAACTATCTGTGTCATCTGTCGGTGTGATTCCCTCATGCCAATGATTCCGTCCTCCCCAGGTTATAGAAATGTGGACAAGTTTTATGCACACTTCATCTGGGCAAGCTGTGTTCCGACCTCCACGTTAAAGGTATGTAACCACGCCTAATGACTATGTCGTACTCACATCAGTCAAGACAGGCACATAGAATTTTTCGACCTAAGGAGAGCGTTAGACAATGTAATATGCTGCAAGGTGTTTAAAACTGTGAGATAAGCAGGTGTACTCTGGGGAAAAGTAGATGTAATCTGCAAAGAAAGACAGGTAATGTAGTTTACGTTCTAGAACCAAGAGAGAACAATGAGCGTGAAAAAGCACGAACGGAGAGCTTGGATTAGAGAGGGTGTAAGACAGGGATGGAGGTTTTCACCTCTACTGTTCAATCTGTACATCGAAGAAGCGATGACGGTAATAAAAGTAAGTTTCAAGAGCGTGATCAAAATTGTGGGTAAAAGAATATCAACGATATCTTTCGATTATAACATTACTATGCTTAGTGAATATTCTCGGGATCTGTTGAAGGGAATGAACAGTCTAATGAGTATAAAATATGGGCTGAGAATAAACCACAAAAGACAAAAGTAATGAGAGGGTGCAGAAGTGAGAAACGTAGCATTAAAGTTTATGGTAACGAAGCAGGTGACGGTGAGGAATTCTGCTACCTTGCAAGCATAATAACCCAAGTCACACGAAGCAAGGACTTCATAAAAAAGCAGATTACTGCAGGTAAAGACGGCGTTCGTGACCAAAGGAGGTCTAATGGTGTCAGACATCGGCCTCAATTTGAGCAAGAATTGTCTGGGGATGTATGTTAAGAGCAGAGCGTATATCGAAAGGAATCAAGCACAGCGGCAAAACGGGAACATAAGAGAACATAAGGATTTAAGATCTGGCAGTACAGAAGAATGTTGAAACTCACAGTGCCAGTAAAAAATTATTACAACCTTTCAGAGCTTTTCAATTCACTCAAGAAATATTGTTGCTGCAGTTTATTTGAGGTGCATGAAATCATTACATTTACAGATCGATGGCACAAGGGGATTTGAGATACCAGGTATCTACTCGTGCTGAAACACCCATATCAGTACATTGTGTAGCCTCAACAGGTGGCAATCCAGACGCTCACTCTGGCATCCAGTCCGTTGTAGAGATGGCGAATACTGTTCTTATATACAGTAATCCACACCTGTAAGAAATGTTGCTTGATGAGCCGCACCAGTCATTTCTCGTCCCATTATATTCAACACTTGCTCGATTGGTGACAAGTCCGGAGGTCGAGCTTACAAGGGAGGTTGCACCATGTCTTGTACTGCACGTTGATATTGACGGGCAGTGTGTAGGCGAGTATTATCCTGTTGGAACGACACATCACGTTCCGGTAGCAAGAACGGCTGAAAACGGATCTGACAACATTCTACATGCAGCTAGTGCTGGGTAGTGTCCCCTCCAGAAACACCAAAAATGAATGAAAGCTGTAGCTTATCTCACACCAGACTGTAATGACATGGAGTGGGGCCAGTCGGTTTGGACTAATGCAGGAAAAGGTGTGTGCAGATAGAATCTTCTTCCATCGCTCAAGAGCACAGTACGCAATTCTACCTTCCAAATGATCCTCTGACGCACAAGTCGATCCACGCAAGTCGATGCAGTGACATGAGTGGAAGATAGGAAGTCGGGCTAGAGGCCGTAGTCCCGCTGCTAACAACCAGTTCGCAACAGTTCGTGCTGGCATATCTGGGTTTACAAGCCCTCTTATCCGTGCTGTGGTAACTGTACGATCTGCCACTGCTGCCGTTAGAATACGACGGTCCTGAGGGCGTCTGTGCGGCTTGGGCGGCAAGGATCTCGTTTGCAAGTGTCAGAATGTTGACTTGTCCACTGATACCAGCATTGTTGCACAACTGACGCAGCACGTCCAATTTCTGTGGCAGTTCTCCGAAGGGACCGTGCAGCAGCTCGCAAGGCCACAATTCGACCCCTTACAAACCCACGGAAGTACTAAGGAATGACGAGATACGTTTGAAGTTCTCTAACGCTATAGATACAGCAATAAGGAATAGCGCAGTAGGCAGTACAGTTGAAGAGGAATGGACATCTCCAAAAAGGACCATCACAGAAGTTGGGAAGGAAAACATAGGTACAAAGAAGGTAGCTGCGAAGAAACCATGGGTAACAGAAGAAATACTTCAGTTGATTGACCAAAGGAGGAAGTACAAACATATTCCGGGAAAATCAGGAATTCAGAAATACAAGTCGCTGAGGAATGAAATAAATAGAAAGTGCAGGGAAGCTAAGACGAAATGGCTGCAGGAAAAATGTGAAGACATTGTCGGAAGGACAGACTCAGCATACAGGAAAGTCAAAACAACCTTTGGTGACATTAAGAGCAACGGTGGTAACATTGAGAGTGCAACGGGAATTCCACTGTCAAATGCAGAGGAGAGAGCAGATAGGTGGAAAGAATACATTGAAAGCCTCTATGAGGGTGAAGATTTGTCTGATGTGATAGAAGAAGAAACAGGAATCGATTTAGAAGAGATAGGGGATCCAGTATTAGAATCGGAATTTAAAAGAGCTTTGGAGGACTTACGATCAAATAAGGCAGAAGGGATACATAACATTCCATCAGAATTTCTAAAATCATTGGCGGAAGTGGCAACAAAACGACTATTCACGTTGGTGTGTAGAATATATGAGTCTGGCGATATACCATCTGACTTTCGGAAAAGCATCATCCACACAATTCCGAAAACGGGAAGAGCTGACAAGTGCGAGAATTATCGCACAATCAGCTTAACAGCTCATGCTTCGAAGCATGGAAAAGAAAATTGATAATGCGCTAGGTGACGATCAGTTTGGCTTTAGGAAAAGTAAAGGGACGAGAGAGGCAACTCTGACGTTACGGCTAATAATGGAAGCAAGGCTAAAGAAAAATCAAGACACTTTCATAGGATTTGTCGACCTGGAAAAAGCGTTCGACAATATAAAATGGTGCAAGCTGTTCGAGATTCTGAAAAAAGTAGGGTAAGCTATTGGGAGAGACGGGTCATATACAATATGTACAACAACCAAGAGGGAATAATAAGAGTGGACGATCAAGAACGAAGTGCTCGTATTAAGAAGGGTGTGAGACAAGGCTGTAGCCTTTCGCCCCTACTCTTCAATCTGTGCATCGAAGAAGCAATGATGGAAATAAAAGAAAGGTTCAGGAGTGGAATTAAAATACAAGGTGAAAGGATATCAAAGATACGATTCGCTGATGACATTGCTATCCTGAGTGAAAGTGAAGAAGAATTAAATGATCTGCTGAACGGAATGAACAGTCTAATGAGTACACAGTATGGTTTGAGAGTAACTCGGAGAAAGACGAAGGTAATGAGAAGTAGCAGAAATGAGAAAGCGAGAAACGTAACATCAGGATTGATGGTCACGAAGTCAATGAAGTTAAGGAATTCTGCTACCTAGGCAGTAAAATAACCAATGACGGACGGAGCAAGGAGGACATCAAAAGCAGACTCGCTATGGCGAAAAAGGCATTTCTGGCCAAGAGAAGTCTACTAATATCAAATACCGGCCTTAATTTGAGGAAGAAATCCCTGAGGATGTACGTCTGGAGTATAGAATTGTGTGGTAGTGAAACATGGACTGTGGGAAAACCGGAACAGAAGAGAATCGAAGCATTTGAGATGTGGAGCTATAGACGAATGTTGAAAATAAGGTGGACTGATAAGGTAAGGAATGAGGAGGTTCTACGCAGAATCGGAGAGGAAAGGAATATGTGGGAAACACTGATAAGGAGAAGGGACAGGAAGATAGGACATCTGCTAAGACATGACGGAATGACTTCCATGGTACTAGAGGAAGCTGTAGAGGGCAAAAACTGTAGAGGAAGACAGAGATTGGAATACGTCAAGCAAATGATTGAGGACCTAGGTTGCAAGTGCTATTCTGAGTTGAAGAAGTTAGCACAGGAAAGGAATTAGTGGTGGGCGCATCAAACCAGTCAGTAGACTGATGACAAAAAAAAAAAAAAAAAAAAAAAAAACAAACTCACCCTTCTGCCTGTAGGAATACCGTGGTGTGATTGCCTGCTTACTGCACATGTTTGTGCGATACTAAGCTTTCTGGCTGTAAGCATTCTCTATTAAGAGTAGACACAGATGACACTCTGGTAGCTATGCCACTAAGACATTTGTTGGCGGACGACACTGAAACCATTGTCATTGCATCTACTATATCCCAAGTGGCATGTGCTGACATCGGATCAAAATCGAAGTCGTCTTTTCAGGTGTACTACTGTTTCCCGCCAGCGTAGGTGGACTGATAAGGTAAGGTATGAGAAGATTCTCATCAGAATCGGCGAGGAAAGGAATATATGGAAAACAGTGGTAAGAAGAAGGGTAGCATTACACGCCGTGCGTCAAGATATCTGCGAATAACCTCCATGGTACTAGAGGGGGCTGAAGAGGGTAACAACTGTAGAGAAAGACAGAGGCTGGAGTACATCCAACAAGTGACATGATGGGCTCAGTAAATTTAACATCTGGTATCAAATATAATTACATTATACATTATTACATTGTGGTTAACTTTAAGAAAGATGGATATTTCGGTTTCCCTAGAAATTCAAAGAGCTTATTTTGTTATACATAAATCTACAATTCCATGCATTCCGTATAAGTCCGAGCGGAATCCGTTAACTCCGAAACAGTATGACCGCTATTTCATCATTACGATTGCCTAGGCAACCAGTGATCCTAACTTTACGTCCTTAATCACAATGCCCTAGGAGGTTTTTGGGGTCCTCACGTACATACTTCAAGAGAGTTGTTATACATTTATGATATTACACCTTCAAGTTTTTAATATATAAGAAAGAAAAGTTTTAATATTTTATTACAAATTGTTGACACTCATCTAGGCTTGCCTAAATGGTTATACTGCATGTCATCCGTCATTTGTTCGACTAGTGTAATGACTACAGTTCGTCATACTCATGTACTCATACAACTTTTTGTGACGGTTGTAAACTGATAATAGCTAGACAGTTACACGCCCTAACACTAAGTTAAGTAGTATATGCCTTCTTTCATCTTATAACAGTTCTTCCACTTCAAGGTGTTGCCATCAATCTGGGCTCACCTAAATGATTCCGTTATGTCATTTATTACATGTTAGTCTTTTGTAATTTTAGTACATTTTGTATACTTATGCACATTTTATTCTGTGATGGTTGCGGACTTATTACTTTACACTTATATTTTACTTGTTACTCATGTCGGTTTTATGTTTACATTGTACCACACAAGTTATTAGTTGCAGTTGTCTTTAGATTTGGTTATTGACTAAAGACTACCTCTGTAAAGTTCTTTACGATGTTATCTAACAACAAAGATTTCATGCTGTTAGTATGAGTTCTTCTTAAATAAACGTAGCATAAATGTTCCTGTCAAATTTGTTCACGAAGTGGTGACATGTACTTAATTGTAGTGTATAAAAGTTTTTGAAGTTACTCTTCGACTTGCTTTCTATGGTCAATGAAAGTAACTACTGGCCTTCTATCACCTCTTTGACAGTCCAATCGCCACATTCAGTTTGGCAGTGGATCTATTCGAATAGACGACGGCACAGTCAAATATACCTACATGAGTTGAGATTTGTACTGTATTCAGTCTGTGCGTTCACTTTCGTGAGCTTTGTTCTAAAGTTTGATTTCTTTGTAATTACGATGCTATGTGAAATTTCTGTATGTTGGAATACTTAGATGCACGCTTATGTACACTCCTGGAAATTGAAATAAGAACACCGTGAATTCATTGTCCCAGGAAGGGGAAACTTTATTGACACATTCCTGGGGTCAGATACATCACATGATCACACTGACAGAACCACAAGCACATAGACACAGGCAACAGAGCATGCACAATGTCGGCACTAGTACAGTGTATATCCACCTTTCGCAGCAGTGCAGGCTGCTATTCTCCCATGGAGATGATCGTAGAGATGCTGGATGTAGTCCTGTGGAACGGCTTGCCATGCCATTTCCACCTGGCGCCTCAGTTGGACCAGCGTTCGTGCTGGACGTGCAGACCGCGTGAGACGACGCTTCATCCAGTCCCAAACATGCTCAATGGGGGACAGATCCGGAGATCTTGCTGGCCAGGGTAGTTGACTTACACCTTCTAGAGCACGTTGGGTGGCACGGGATACATGCGGACGTGCATTGTCCTGTTGGGACAGCAAGTTCCCTTGCCGGTCTAGGAATGGTAGAACGATGGGTTCGATGACGGTTTGGATGTACCGTGCACTATTCAGTGTCCCCTCGACGATCACCAGTGGTGTACGGCCAGTGTAGGAGATCGCTCCCCACACCATGATGCCGGGTGTTGGCCCTGTGTGCCTCGGTCGTATGCAGTCCTGATTGTGGCGCTCACCTGCACGGCGCCAAACACGCATACGACCATCATTGGCACCAAGGCAGAAGCGACTCTCATCGCTGAAGACGACACGTCTCCATTCGTCCCTCCATTCACGCCTGTCGCGACACCACTGGAGGCGGGCTGCACGATGTTGGGGCGTGAGCGGAAGACGACCTAACGGTGTGCGGGACCGTAGCCCAGCTTCATGGAGAAGGTTGCGAATGGTCCTCGCCGGTACCCCAGGAGCAACAGTGTCCCCAATTTGCTGGGAAGTGGCGGTGCGGTCCCCTACGGTACTGCGTAGGATCCTACGGTCTTGGCGTGCATCCATGCGTCGCTGCGGTCCGGTCCCAGGTCGACGGGCACGTGCACCTTCCGCCGAACACTGGCGACAACATCGATGTACTGTGGAGACCTCACGCCCCACGTGTTGAGCAATTCGGCGGTACGTCCACCCGGCATCCCGCATGCCCACTATACGCCCTCGCTTAAAGTCAGTCAACTGCACATACGGTTCACGTCCACGCTGTCGCGGCATGCTACCAGTGTTAAAGACTGCGATGGAGCTCCGTATGCCACGGCAAACTGGCTGACACTGACAGCGGCGGTGCACAAATGCTGCGCAGCTAGCGCCATTCGACGGCCAACACCGCGGTTCCTGGTGTGTCCGCTGTGCCGTGCGTGTGATCATTGCTTGTACAGCCCTCTCGCAGTGTCCGGAGCAAGTATGGTGGGTCTGACACACCGGTGTCAATGTGTTCTTTTTTCCATTTCCAGGAGTGTATAATTTCTACAGTTTCTTGTACATTTCATTCCACAGTTTAAGTCTGATGATGAAACTTTGAACCGCACAACGCTTAATAAAGAATTGTCCGATCAAGACCTTTCTATGTTTCAAAGCACTGCCAAATCTGAATGGTCGCTTGCCTCTAACCCATGGAAGTATTTCCACATCAAGTAATGGAAACAACAAATATTCGAGGACGTCGGGTGCATGTGCTACTGTAAGGTGAAGAGATTAATACAGGAGAGGAATTAGTGGTGCGCCGCATCAAACCTGTCAGAAAACGAATAAAAAAATCACTTCACTCATCATCCGTAGGAACGGCCGCCATAACAGAACTGTTATATCAGAGCCATGTTAACCCCTGAGAGCCGGCAACCCATATTACACCACAGAGGACGAGGTTGTACCAAAAGCGTACCAAAAGCACCGTGGTAAACACCGGCTATTTATATAAAAGATAATGGAAACAGACATTACGAGCACTACTTCCTGCAGGGGGAGCTCGAGCCAAGGGCTGCACGAAGTATCACTACGCCCAAACCTGATTGGCTGGTGACAGCTATTTAGGGGCTAGAACCAGCCCCGAAGTTCTGTTCACGCCGGATGTCGACCTCGAGTATGCGACCTTTGAAGATTACGTCTTCGTCTCTGAACTGTACTGTTACTAGTGTGTGTGTGTGTGTGTGTGTGTGTGTGTGTGTGTGTGTGTGTGTGTGTTAGTTACCACGACCCTTTGTGGAATATTAGAAGTGAACTTTTGTTTGCCTCTATTAGAAGACTTTCACTGGTATCTTTATTGTTACCTTTCGTTTGTTGTTCAGTCATCGACCTTGTGAACTTACATCAATAAAAGTTGTGTTTGCGAAAAATTGCGAACTGTCAGTTACAAC
The DNA here is from genome assembly GCF_023864345.2 of Schistocerca serialis cubense. NCBI lineage: Eukaryota > Metazoa > Arthropoda > Insecta > Orthoptera > Acrididae > Schistocerca > Schistocerca serialis. The sequence continues at coordinate 445,488,715 of NC_064645.1, forward strand.
AAGAGTCCTCACTTTACTCTTTATCTTTAGGAACGGTTGCCATAATGAAGAAATTTTAATCAACATATCCTCCATGTATTAAAATTTAGGAGTCTCAGTTGCGTAGCGCTCGATCAGGGTGTTTATAGTTTAATACCTTCAATCTCCGTTCTGCATGTTGTTAAATCCCAACAAGTTCATAGGAATAAGGCGGTAGTTCCAGGCAGAAGTTGACTGTACTGCAGCAACCATAAAAGTACTGGACTATAGGGGATATATCGCTCTGGTTTTATTCAGTGATTTTATGTGCGTATTTGTTGCATCACACAGCTTGTCATGGAGAATAAATCAGAATAATGTCTCGCGCTTTAAACCATTGATATCTGTATTATTGATTGCGGATGCGTACTTTCAGTGAAATGCAATAACATTTAAAGCGAGCAAATTCCCATACTGATGTTGCGTACTTCCATTAATCGTTGAACGATAACTTCAGTGTAATAGATTTACATTGTCCACGATAATTAATTAAATACGTCGCTTTTATTGAGTTTAGCCTAACAATTTTTTTGCTCGGTGTACATGGAAATATAATTTGCCAAATGGCCGTCATAGATTACTCTGGTCAAACAATGAGCTTGAAATTCACGCAGATGTAAATAATTACCACTCTTTAAACAGTGGATCCCCTGGTCCCAGAAAATATTAAGGCAGTTTAGTTGCCAGTAAATTGACTATCCGGAGAAAAGCATTGTGGAAAGTATCTTTACCGTACTGTGCCGCAGGTACATTGTACGTCTTGGAAAATTCATGGGCTTTTCTCTCTTACATACGCAGGTTCACTGGAACCTTATAATTTTATCAGTAACATTTTGTTCAACGGGGAAGTTAAAAATTCCGACGGACGATTTTGGAAAATTTCTCTTAGTTGTAAGGCAAATGCTGGAACATGTAAGCCTCAAAAAATATTGTGAACAGAAGACCATTCGGCTCTACTTCCAGGTCACTGACGGTGCTATTGAACGATACTGGATTCGCATTCAAAAGGCCTAGATACGATTCACAGAGTCGGGCATGCAGATTTAAGTTTTCTCTAGTTTCCCTGAATAGCTTATACCAGTGTCAGGATGGTTCCTTTAGAAAGGTCATGCCCCTTTACTTCCCGAATCAGTGCTTATGAACCGACTCTATTATTTTGAACTTAGACGGAATGTTATAACAGCAGTACCACAGCTAAGATTTTATTCACCGATAACGATACTATCAAAACTTTAGCGCAAATCACGGTGTACAAAATCGTCTCAGAGTAGTACGAAATACTGTCATTTCAACAGTAAGACAGAGCTAAGGCAATTGGAAGTATTGACCCTGGCTGACTCTCTCCCTGTCATTACGATATTCTTGGTCCCCTTAAAAAGGATCTGCGGGGAAACGATTCACCTCGGACGACGATGTCCAGCTGTATGTGCGGAACTGGTTAACATCGTAGCCCTGGGAATTTTATGAGACAGCCATTCACCACCTTGTGTCACAGTAGAACAAGTGTCTCAACAGCTTGGGTCAATACTTCTAACATACAGGCACGGCTTTCTGTAATAATGCCTCCGTCTCGTTTCATTTTGAACACCTCTTATATAATTCATCGACGAAGCAAGTGGCTTACAAAACACTAATTCGTTCGAATTTTGACTGCTGTTAATCAATCCGGGATCCTTACCAAGTCGGTTTAATAAGAGAGATAGAGAAGATCCAAAGAAGATTGCCGTATTTCGCCACGGAATTGAGTACTCTTCGCCAAAGCGTTACGGAGATCTTCAGTGAACTCCAGTGGCAAACACTATGAGAGAGGCGTTGTGCATTACGGATAAGCCTTTTGTTGAAATATTCTAGAGTATACGTTCGAAGAAGAGTAGGAGTACGTTCTGCTTTCTTCACGTACTTGTAATGGAGTGACCACGACGAAAATTTCTGTGAAAGTAGGTGTCATACGGAGCCTCACCGAAAATCATTCTACCCAGGTGCCATTTGTGAAAGGAGGCGGAAAGGGTTGGAAAGATAGCCTCAACCACACACCATAACATGAGTTGGTTCAAATGGCTCTGAGCTCCATGGGACGTAACTTCTGAGGTCATCAGTTCCCTAGAACTTAGAACTACTTAAACCTAACTAACCTAAGGACATCACACACATCCATGCCCGAAGCAGGATTCGAACCTGCGACCGTAGCGGTCGCGCGGTTCCGGACTGTAGCGCCTAGAACCCCTCGGTCACACCGGTCGGCTTCAGGAAGTAGTCACCTTCATAATAGATGGAAGCTGCGGTGGGGAGAGGTGGGGGTATTAAGTGTAGAGAAAGACTAGGATAGGGATCTGCACAAAACCCATCCTCTGACTGGTGACCACAATAACAACATTAAATTTACCATCTTCCCAAAGTCAGTCTGCTGTATTTCTTACAGTAGTCTCTGTCACGTTCTGTGCAACACTGCAACCGTTCAAATCATAGCTAATTGATTCATACTTTAGATGGGCATCATATATAGAGATTACAGTTGTGGAAGTTCATGCAGTGTTGGTCAGTAACGTTTATCCCCAATGCATTCGAAGAGTCTGTGTAAGGAAACTTCTAAGGAAGGAAAATTTCAGGCTAATGTCCAGCCACCGATGATGTTATTAGAGACGGAGCAAAAATTCTTAAGAAATGGGGATGAGATTAGGGCAAGTCTTATTCAAAGTAGACATCCCGCCATTTGCGATAAGAAATTTTCTTCTTCTTCTTCTTCTTCTTCATTTTGTTCTGCTAATTATGGTTTCATCTGTTTGTCGGTGTCATTCCGGAATGTACAGATCCAACTGTTGTCCCATATCTTGGGCAGTTGCCGCCAATGCGGTCGTCCATGTTCAGAAATTTTAGTCATGCGTGGTCCATCCTTTCCACGTGATTCTTCAGATTTATTTTTCTTTTCTTCGAGCATTTATTTACATCTTTATACCACATTGATCACTTATCAATATAGTTGCTTTCTTGTCCCACGCGGTTACTTCTTGGACCTTCCTCCTTAATCCCTTCATTTCCATTCCTGTTATCATTTGTTTTCTTTTTTCGTTTCCGCTCTAGTTTCTGCTGCATACGTTTTAACACGGTGTACCGTTGTTTAATATGTTCTTATTTTCCCCTCAGCTGTCATACATTTGATTCTCCTTATAATATTTTGCCGGCATTATGCTACCCTTACTGCCTTTGTCACTTGGTTTTTCGCTCCCATGGTCAAGTCTTTATTGCTGCTGATAACAGGTCTTACATAATTAAAGGTTATCATTTCCTCTACTGACACACCATCTACTTCTAGTTTACATCTTTTACGTGTTTTTTGATGCTACCATACTCTTTGATGTTTTAAGTGAGATTCCCCTGTAATATTGTTTAGTCTCCTTGTCTAACTACTGTTTTATAATTTCGTCATTCATCCACGTGTTTTTATTCTAGTTTTGTTCTCTATAACACACATCTTTATGATTTTTCCTACAGCCTTCTCGATTGAAAGGCTTTTGACAAGTCACCGAAACACGGGTAGGTTGGATTATTAACTTCTAAGGGTACCTCCACAGGCTGTGCTAGAGGTAAAATGGCATCTGTTGTGATCCAGCTTTATCTAAATCCTTTCTGTTCTTTTATATTCATTTATGGTTAATAATCTATGTTACAGCCAGCCTCATAAAATGCATTATAATTTAGTGTAATTCACTAACTGAGATCCAGGGCGTCGTCTGGAGGAAATAATAAGCACTATAACATAGCTGGCTCTATAGCTACTGTTAATTATTCGTAACAAAATCAAATGTATGGCGTATTAATACGAAACTTTATATATATATATATATATATATATATATATATATATATATATATATATATATAGACTTACTTGTATTAATAGTCACTTATTTAAGATCTTAAAAAACTAAATGCATCTTTGTATATTAGTGCCATCTCTTGGTATCTGTAATAATGTATTAGGACGCCGTTTCCATGGAGACATCCAGGTTACTATGTTTGTCAGTTGTCAAAGATGTATTTGAGGCTTGTATAACACTGGTGGTCTATATCACTCACCAAAGATAAAAGGGGCGTTGTTCTTAGTAGTGGTGCCAGTTTAGCCACTTTGTGTTATTGTGGATATGATGCAATACACCATTGTTCACAAGAGAAAACGATTTGTTACAAATAATTTAGAAACATTTGGAGCTTGGAATAAAATGTATCTTAACAAGAATAGTAAAAATGTAGAAATTGTGTTAAAATCCTATACAAGTCATTCGTAAAGTGGTTGACGTTACTGGTACTACAAATTAATATTTCTGCGATTGCTCCGTGCTTTACAAAAAAATGGTTCAAATGGCTCTGAGCACTATGGGACTAAACATCTGTGGTCATCAGTCCCCTAGAACTTAGAACTACTTAAACCTAACCAACCTAAGGACATCACACACATCCATGCCCGAGGCAGGATTCGAACCTGCGATCGTAGCAGTCGCGCGGTTCCGGACTGAGCGCCTAGAACCGCTAGACCACCACGGCGGGCCATGCTCTACATCAGAGAGTTACGACTATTAAAATAATGACGTACATTTGTAAGATTTGATGTCTAATTGATGCTAAAATTCGTAAAACATAGATTATGACCTTAAATGAATATAAACGCGTTCCTTAATTAGTTAAATTTAAAAGATAAATATTTGAAAATGAAGACTCAAAACGATATGTAAGTCGTTCCCCATTGGCTGATGGCGATGCCTTTGGCTCTGGAGCACCGTCTCTCTAACCTGTATATCTCGAGGCTGTTTAGTTTACTAGCATCAGTTACGCATCCACAGCGGGTCAGGCTCCATCGCAGTCGTCCAGATGAGTAATGATAAATCGTTTTAGAATATACTTTCACACCATTGACTTCTCTATGTAATATAGCACTTTTGTTATTACAGTGCAAACTCTAATGATAGCCCGTAATTAAAAGGCCAAAAACGGTCAGGAATTAACATCGGCTGCAATCAAGACTGTTTTTAAACGATTTCTTAAATTCATTCATTTCTGTGTCCTGACAGCGTTTCCAAACATAGTAGCTGAAATAGCTTTGTCATTCCATTCATAAACATCTTGTATTGTGCACGAGTTGTCCAGGAGGGGGCATACAAGAAGGTGGCTGGGATCGTCTTCAGCCCCGCAGTCGCAAGAGGTGTCTACACTCGCTGGAAGTGTTCCCCATTTCTTCAGGTTGGTTGTGCATCGAGGGACGCCCACATTTAGGTTGAGGGACCTCCACACAGAGTATTGTAAGTTTGCGCCAGAATCTGGTTCTTATTTTGGTGATACGTCTACGGAGGGTGAGCTCTTCCATGTTGCAAGACGAATTGCCTCTGGTGCTCCCTCCAGTGGCGCAGACCTAGCAAGGAAACTCCTCCGGGATTGAAGGCGGGATCTTGCTGTCTGATGACCATACAGAGGACGTCGGCGGTCATTCTCCTGCTTTGTTCTCTCATTGCCTGCAGCAGTGCACCCCCGCCCCCCCCCCCCCCCCTATATTGGTTGGGGCTATTCCAACAATCGGATACAGTTTCTGCACTGGCGTTGGCTTCAAGCATCCTGAGATGATCCTTGCAGTATCGTTGACCGCATTGACCGCATTGACCGCAATATCGACTTGTTTGGCGTGAGCTGAAGCGTTCCACACAGGAGCAGCATACTCAGCGGCTAATACACATAGCGCAAGAGCATAAGTTTTTAGGAGTTGCGTTGCGGGTTGCCTCACCAGCTGCTGCCTATCAGCTTCTTAAGCATCCCATTGCGAGCAACGACTTTCTGTTTCACGTTTAGATGTTCCTGCCTGTACTTTAGAGCCCTATCCAGTATGCCACCTTGGTAGACTGGTGCTGGGCAATGTTTCTGTTGCTCTCCTCACCATGTCATGTCCAGCTTTTTCTGTACTTCCCTGTTTCGTCAGTGGAAGGTGCTCACTTGAGTTTTACTGGGATTGGGCTTCAGGTGGTTGGCATCAAAGTACTTGGAGAGTTCATCCATTGCTATAGACAGTTTTCCCTCTACTTCTTTAAAGGTTGGCCTCTGGACAGGTACTGATGTGTCATCGCCATAGACGAAGAGCCTAGTAATTGCTGGCATTGGCTGATCATTTGTGTAGATATTGTAGAGAGCTGGAGCAAGCACACTGCCTTGGGGGAGACCGTACTTCTGCGTTCGTCATCTACCCCTCTTACCCTGTAATGAACCTTGCAATCTTCTGTTCTGAAGGAAGGTGCTAGTAAGGGATGTTATTTGGTAGTCCTTAGTAAGGTCATACAATTTCTTTAACAGTTTCCTATGATTCACAGTGTCGTATGCAGCTGTCAGATAAACAAACGCGATTCCAGTAATCTCACCACGCTCAAAACCGTCCTCGATGTGCTGGGTTAGATTCAATATCTGACTACAACATGAATTGCCAGCACGGAAGCCTGCTTGTTGTGGAATAAACTTCACTTCGAGGGTAGGGCTGATTAGGTTCAGTACCAGCCGTTCTAATATCCCGAAGGAGTGGCATAAAAGGGAGATAGGTCGAAAATTTTTCGCCTCGTTTGGTTCCTTCCCAGGCTTAAACACTGCTATGACTCGAGAGTTCCGTCACATTTTGGGGATGTGTAATTTGTCGACACATGTGTTATTTCTTAAATATTTTTATGACATATGATCGCTGTTCTCCAACAATTTTATATAAAATTATAGAGTGAAAATATATGTGTTTTGCACATCTTACAGTCTGATACCTTCAATCTGTGAAGAACTGAAGTTCTTTTCGTTCTCGATCATAATTACTGTGTTGCAGTGAGTTAAGTAAGACACTGCATGAAGTCTTACAGAATTTGGAGGGGTAAAAACGCATTGCGTCAACTTAGCGTATCGTTTGTTTTAGTTCGTACATTGCAGTGATCAAAATCGAAATTTTGTTCAGAATTTGAGAGCCGAACAATATTTCATTTATACCCAATGAACGGCTGCGAGCACTTGCCCATTCACGCTCTTGCGCATTGCGAATCATGGGGTGGTAACAATCGGCTTGTCTGATAAACCATTAAAGATATCGAGACGAGGTGTTTTGCAATTGACAGCACGCAATGAGGCACATATGTTGCATGGCAAATACTCGAAACGTCAGCAGCTCGGGACCCACAGAGACGTCCATAACACTGCAGGAAAACTGAAGTAGCACGCATTTACACGTCAACAGCACGTGGGTAACGGCGTACGTCTGTGACAAGCCACCCGACATACCGAAAGTCCTTTACTTCCTACAATATCTCTCCAGAATGCTCTCTGCGTTCAGTGCGGTAGGCGACTTTTGTTGTGGCTGTACTGCCTGTCAGATCCTGGTGCCTTCCTGACAGACAGCGCTCCGGCCGATATGAAATACTTATCATCCAAACTATTTCGAAAACTCTGTCACTATTTTGTGGAGGTGTTCTGAACTTTACGCTTACTAATAACGGTACCGCATAGCATGGAAATAGCGGGGTTGCCACTAGTGAGTGGGCCTAAAGTAGAAAAAGTACCAGTGGTCGAATGTTTTAACAGTTGTGACGTCATTGCCTATCGGACATTTCAGATTTGTGAGGTGTATAACAGATACATGGGTAAATCGTATTACATGTCCTCCATGCCTTTGGTTATCATCGTAAAATAAATGAATCCGAATCAGTTTCAGTGTGTGTCAAAGGTATCGATAACTGTAAAAAAATAAAAGTTGTAGGTGATCCCACACGTTATCATAGAAATTAAATAAAGTCTTCCTTATACCTCATCCCTACCAAAATAAAAACTACACATTGATCTTGCCAAAAGCAGAGAAGCCATCCTTTTTGATGTTGTAGCTCTCTAGGGCATACTTGGATGCACTCTGTGTGAGCGTTGACCTTAGTTTTTATTATACAGGGTGTCCGAAAAGTCTTTCCCTGATTACATTAATTGATAACTCTAGCTAGAAGTAAGATACAAATATGAAACTGGTGTCTAATTGTTTATAAACTACCAAAGTTTTTTTCACACATCAGTAAACCTCCACATGAGCGCACTTGATAGCACGTAGCACATCTAGGCGATATTCAGTTTCCGTCCACACATTAGCCAACATCACTGGAGGGATCGATTCAACGACTGCGGTTATCCGTTGCCGCAGGGTTTCAAGATCTGCTACACGTGTTCGGTAGACCTCGTCCTTGACATAACCCCATAAAAAGAAGTCTAATGGGGTTATGTCAGAAGAGCGTGGAGGCCGAACCGTTGGCCCATCACGACCAATCCTTCGCCCAGGAACGGTCATATCGAGATAGACACGGACGTTCAAATCCCAATGAGGTGGTGCACCGTCTTGCTGAAACAAGACATCGGGGTAATACTGAAGCAGCTGAGGAACAGCATACAGTTGCAACATTTCCAGATACACTGCAGATGTGATGGTAGCCTCAGCGAAGAAGAATGGCCCGATAGTTCGATCGTGCAATACCGCGCACCAAACATTGACCTTTGGACTGCCTCTGGTGCATTCCATGACCTCGCCAGGGGATTGTGAACCCCAAATGCGCACATTATGGCGATTCACTACTCCACTGACAAAAAAGGTCGCTTCGTCAGAAAAGGCAATTCGTCTGAGAACCATCATCGTCCTCAATACGTGACAGTATTTCTACCGAAAAGTCATATCGACGTGTACTGTCATTGGCCAAAAATGGAAGTGGAAGTTTACTGATGTGTGAAAAAACGTTGATAGTTTGTAAACAATTGGACACCAGTTTCATATTTGTATCTTACTTCTAGCCTGAGTTATCAATTTATCTAATCAGGGAAAGACTTTTCGGACACCCTGTATTATGGTTTCTTATTTTTCCACGTCTTACAGGCTGATATTTTCCCACGTTTACAGCAGTGAAAGGGCTAATTTATACTTTATTACTGTTGCAAAAAGAATAATAATTGCGAAATACTGTATCTGATGACATGCTCGCCTATCTTATTTTGCAAATTTTTCGGTTGTACTGCCGAAGTCATATTCTTTATGTTTCAAAGGCAGTGCGGCCACCGAAATGTGAGGACCGTGCATCCACCGCGCTGTCCGCTTTGGCGGCCTGAGCGTTCTCGCTGTGATTCCCGCGGCCCGCTTGTTTGTTAAAGAGGGACTCGACGAGCCTCCCCGTGGACAAAAGCGCAGTTTGCAGGAGTTGCTGCCGCAATTTGCAGAGGCACAGGGCAGCTTGATTACGGAGTTGGCGGCGCAGAATGCGGGCGTCGGCCGCTGCTGTAGGAAGCCGTGATGGGGCTTTTCAGGGGCGCCGAACGAGGCTGCGGTGCCGGGGCGTTCCGCGAGGTTACGTGAGTTACCGTCCAACACATGAAATCAACTTGCCACCGCACACGCCACTCCTGTCGCGGATAGGTCTCATTCCAAACATCGAACCTGTCTTGTGTCATATGGCTGTTATAAACTTAGGCATGGCATTGTTCTCATCAGCACTTACCTTTTCTGAAATTTTACAAGACTCGAGCAGTAACGGTACGTACATTTATTGAAATATTACACGTGTTTTGGGGCAGAAATATATTTTGAGTCATATGTCTAAATACACTACATACAGCAATAATTATTTTCCACCTGTATGCTATCTATCTCACTTACTTACTTACTGATACTGGCCGTACAAACCGCAGCTGGTCCTTCGCCTCCCTCAGTCCAGCTTCCCACACCTTCCTGTCAGCTGCGTCTTCATCTCCCAGACCCAGTATCTGGAAGTATCTCACGGTATTGTCCTTCCATTTACTTCTCGACTTTCGTAGTCGTCTCCTTCTCCCATGTTGTACCACTTGAGTCTTTAAGTTGTCACACTCTGTCAGGTAGTGTGTATGATTGTCTGAGTTATCTGTTTTTCCTTATTTTCGACTGTTCATTTTCTTTCACTGGTCCGCACACTTTTGTCATTACTATATTTTCAAAATTGATGAGGTTTCTTTGTCAGGGTCCTTGGCTCACTTACGTTGCACGTTGTTGGTTTGATGACGGTGAGATGTATTCCTATTTTTGCCTGAGTGGATAGTAACTTAGATCATGTGTACCTACTACACGACATGCCTCGGGTTCAATTCTCATTATGATCTCTTCTTCTATAAGTTGTTGTCTGATGTTGAAACCGAGGGACGTAAATGTATCTGTTTCCTGTGTAGTTAGGTTCCTGATTGTTAGACGGTTTTGTCCTAACTGAGCTCTTCTTTCTATTACCATCAACTTTATTTTACTTTCATTTATACTTACAAGGAGACCCTCCATAATGTAAATCACGGATTCTGATGAGCTTCAAATATGTTGTAGAGGCACTTACCCTGAGTACCTGGCTACCCAGTTTTTTAGCAACGGGCCTTGGTTTTTAGAAAATCGATTTTGAAATTGATTGCGCACTTTGTGTACCCGTAACGTTACTTAGCTTCCGAGCAAGTCAGAGTAAGTCAGTGTAGCGCAGCGGTAAAGGTTCACGGCTACCGCGCTAGAGGTACCGTGTTCGAATCCTGCTCGAGGAGTAGATTTTTGGCGTATTTGATGGCATTTTTGATTTCGCGTTTTGATTATTCGTTCAACTCCTCTACTTGTGGATCATCTTCTGGCTGCACTACTGCAGAAACACTTGGTTCTTCCATTTCACGGCACTAGAGACGCTTTGCGAGCAACTGACGCTGTAGTTAGATACGAAAGTAAAGGAATGTGACCCGCATCCTCATTGGCCGCAACTAGGAGTTGGGGGTTCCCGTTACGACTAACGGTATTCACGGGAGAGGGGACGATAATGGGTGGAGATCGATTTCAGGTAATACAAGAAGCGACCGTTGTACGAACATTTGGAACTCCAACTGCCAACCACAAACGGAATGAATATTTGAAAAAATTATAACTGAATATACCTTTGTAATTTCGCACACCTTACACTGTTTGTTGATATTATTTGAAATAAAAGTGAAAAATTCGGTCGAGTGTGTGTGTGTGTGTGTGTGTGTGTGTGTGTGTGTGTGTGTGTGTGTGTGTGCGGGATTCGAACACGGCGCCTCCAGCTTGATAGCCGTGAATCTTTGGAACCGTTACAGCTGCGTTACCCTAACTTGCCAGGAATGAATGTATCGTTACGGGTATACAAAGTTCGCAATGAACTTCATAATCGCTTTTCTCAAAAACCAAGGCCCGTCGCTAAAAACCCGGATAGCCAGGTGCCTCTACAACATACTTGAAGTGCATCGAAATCCATGGTTTACAGTATGGAGGGTCCCCTTGTTAGACCTACTTTCGTAGCTTCATCCATCAGTGAAGTTCCCATTTCCTCCAGGTTTACCATGTTCTTCCCTACCACCACAATATCATCCGCGAAAGCCGCAAAATGTATCTTTTTCCGGGTGGCGACTCTTGCACATTCTTGTGTCACTCTTCTCAGGGTGTTGTTGAGTGCCAAACTGAACACGATTGGCGTTATAAAATGTGGTGTCACCGCCAGACACCACACTTGCTAGGTGGTAGCATTTAAATCCGCCGCGGTCCGGTAGTATACGTCGGACCCGCGTGTCGCCACTGTCAGTAATTGCAGACCGAGCGCCACCACACGGCGTCTAGAGAGACGTACTGGCACTCGCCCCAGTTGTACAGCCGACTTTGCAAGGAACGGTTCACTGACAACTACGCTCTCATTTGCCGAGACGATAGTTAGCATAGCCTTCAGCTACAATTGCTACAACCTAGCAAGGCGCCATAATCCTTTGCTATATATATATATATATATATATATATATATATATATATATATATATATATATATATATATATATATAGTGGTTATAACACGTATCATCAAGAGCGATGTTCTACAAATGTGGATTAAAGTTAAGTATTCCAGAAGCTACGTACTTTTCTTTATAGCATTCATTACGTATCTTGTTTCAGACCTCACGCCAGCCTGCGTGAGTTTAAGCTCGTGCCTTTCGGCTTCCTCGCATTGTGTCTAGGCTGTCTTGTCTAGACACAACATAATATCTCTCTGCCTCACTCCTGTTGTTACCTCAGATGTTTGTGAGAACTCCCCCTGTACTTTCACTCTACGCTTTGATTCCATCACACATATTTTAATTAGCTTTGTTAGGTTATCCGGTATCCAATAATCCTCCACATCTCCTGCCTAATAATGCTGCAATGTGCTTTGTTGAAGAACATAGAGAAGGTATCCTGACTGTGTTTCCAGTTCTTATCTAGTATTTGTCTTAGTGTGAATATTTTGTAGATTGTTGAGTTACCCTTTCTGAACACAGCTTGCGCTGTATCTAATATTTCTTCAATATGTGGGCTGAGCCTGCTCAGTATAGTTCTTGATGCTATTTGAACCTCTCGCCGCATCTGCACTTCGAAGCCAACTTGCGGTACTTGGCAAAGGATATTTCTGATAAACAAATAATTTTCATCTCTTTCTGATCCATTCACGAAAGGTGTGCGTGGAGAGCGGTTGCTGGTATGCCTTCCCTATGGACTCTTATCGATATGCAAGCGACAGCATGCTTAAATACGATGTTCCAAAACGACAGTAAACGTCTGCAATCATGGTACACCCTGAAATTCATAGCGCCGTATCATGGTGCTAGAGCAGCCAAAACGAAATGGCGCAATTCATTGATAAAATGAAGGTGGTATTCGCCGTTTTGAGGCCATCTTCGTTTTCTCAATGAGTTGCGCCATTTTGTTTTGGCTACTCTAGCGAGGCGGTATGGAACTGCGGCATGGGGATTTCAGTGTGTACCAGGATTGCAGTCCTGCAAACAATAGAACAACGGCTATGAACAAGTTAGCAATGGGGTCCTCAGATAATATTTTAATAAATGCAAACCACTAACTAAATAAATATTTTTCAAGGTGATAATTAAAACTTTACAACTCTCTCCAAGCTCTCAGAGACTTAACGGCGCTGAGATATAAAGGTAATGAAGAGCACCTCTCTCCTAGCGTCTCGCTCTGCTGTATTCCCTTATTACCCCTACGTGATAACTGCCCCAGAATGAAGAGCCGTACTGAAAAGTGGTTGAGAAAGTGTTTTGTAAGTAACTCCCAGTCCGATATCTGCTTTTCTAGAACAATTGTTATTTACTACGCGGCTATATTTTTGGGTCCGATCGTTCGCAAACTAAAACCACTGAGAGTATCCAATGAACTTTTGACCATATGTGAGAGTGTTTGATCATCCACCATGCAGCTGGGGCTTGGTTCTCTCCGATTTTCACCTATTTTCCCACATGAACCTTTGGGTATGAGGACAGCATTTTGGCACGGAAGGTTGGTACAACGTACCTGGAAGGTATATACTAGCCAAATGTTGCAAACAAGACATTTTTTATTTTCACCACACCCTGAAAAGAAAGTAGTCCTCATAGTTCCAATTTACCTCACTATGCATGGTTACTCTGGAATAATTTACGATTTCTACAGTTGACAGTGGATCATCACCAGTAATACAACCGAACCTTAGTGCAACATACTGCCTATTTACGCGAATTGCGTTACATTCATTTAGGCTGCCAGTCAGTGAACCAAGCGTCCATCCCTTCTGCTCTACAGCATTTCTCTACCCTCTTACGCCATTTCAGTTTTACTATACACAAACACATCACCCGCGAACAGCTTCACCGATTTTCCGACATCATTTCTGTAGATCATTGACAGTAACAGTTGCTATTTGTTAAGTGCCCCAAAGTTTCCACGTCCGGTCGCTGCTACAGATAGTGGAATATCGCCGTCATGTGACGTGTTGAATACTTGGTGTCGTTATTATCTTTGTTTCGCGCTGTAGACAACAACTTGCATTATTTTAGGTATCCTTCTTTTCTGTTTAAGTTGTTTTTGTGTTTTCGAATTTCCGGAGCTTCTCTGCACGTCGTAGCATAGTAATGAATACACCTTGATGTGACGTACGGGAAGTGATAAGACTGGGTTGAGTTTTGAGAGATCTTAATTTTATAACTTTTGTTTTACAATAGGATAGAGAATTTATAGTGTAACCAAACTAAAAAATAACTAGTAGAAGGAATGCTTTAAAATCCAGTAACAATTGGCTGAAGAGTAACAAACACTCAATAGTCAATGAGGGAGAAGAACAAGAAGTGTTATGAATAATTAAAATGCAAAACCGGGTAATAGAAGTACAGATGCGAAACATAATACCATAAAAGTAATATAACAGAATTAAAATGGGGCAACCCAGGGAATAACAACATTTTAGAAACACATACCATGTTCAAAAATGAAATAAATGCACATGAGCCACAACATCAAATTCTATCTTACGAAAACTATAGGAACATATATGTGAAGGTTTGCTCTATGTAACCGTTTCCAAAGTGACAAGAAATTAGAAAACGAGACAAACCATAAATAATTTCGTTGCAGTTCGAAATTACTACAATATGAGGGAACGTTTCCATGCACCTTCCAAAAATAGCTTTAGGCTTGTTACTCAGAACCAGCGTTGTAGGTAACAACATTAACAAGAATAAGCAAGGTTCATAACGCACTCATTGCGAAAGGAACCAGAATGGTAGTTACAACATCACTAGATCGATGGCACCGATGTTGCGAAGAGTTTGCTTTACTTACAAGAGGAAGGCCTCAGACATGGACAACAGATTCGGCTCCAATTTGGCAGGTAGCTCGTGTACAACCTAAAACGAAGGACTCTAAGATATTTTTGGTCAACGCACCTGCAATTTTGAGAAAATCGCCCCTAAACGTTATGACGAGCAATCGATTCAAAATTGGAGGGATCGATAGATAGTTGTAAATAGAGCATCTTTCGTCATCAGGTATGGGGTCCGCAAACGCAAACTTTTCGAGAAATCGAGGAAAGAAACTCTTACAACTGCCGCTTCTGTACCCACATGCTAAACGCTTTTAGCTGACAGCACCGACAGCGCAGCGGCCAAGGTAACTGGCTGGGAATCGGAGAGGCGGGTTCGAGTCGCTAAGAAACCTGGCGGATGCTCTTCTTTTCGTTTGTATTTTTTCATATCTCGATTGATAGGGATAGGAGGGTTAATAAAGTAAGTAAGTCAATAAGGAATGATAATAATAAGGTAGGCAAATAAATTTCTCAAACCTCTTGGGATAATAAACAACTAAAATGTTACTCCAGGTCACTTTAAATGGCTCTTCCAGTCACTATCAAGTGTCCTCACTTTTCTTCGAACAACTAGAGGGATGGTACTTGTCATATAAACATTCGAAACAAATATACTCACGGCACTCAGAACATCTACTGAATGCAATTCTTCGACAGCTACACTGCTTCTTCGAAGAGTCGGCGGAAAACAAACTTGGTTTACATTTAAAAATATGTTTTTCTCGGGAATTAATTTTGATGCGTTCTGCGCATTCGATATCATTGCCTAAAAAATCAATGTTGAAAGTTCGTTAAGAATTAAGCTGTGAATAGTTACTGCATCCGTGCGGTTGTGCAATTCTTGCTGGGTTTCCAGAAGCACACTGCAATTCTGAAGCCTGGAAGTAAAGTTTTTAACCTGGCGATAGAAATAAAGATCACACGGCTGGCACACAGGTGTGCAGTTTGGCAGTATTGCTTTTACTGTGCACGTCGGCTGACCCTCGCCATCTATAAACATTGTGTCAGGTATTGCAGTATTAATTTTTCCACTCCAGGAAATCAATATTAGCCAAATCTTGTTATCAGAAACATATGGTTTTAAAACATTCTCAAGAAATGTTCTATTAATCACATTCGTCAGTTTCCCGGATTTGGAGCAGGAAATGTAAACATTTTTCAAAGAGTCGATTAAACGATTGACCTCTTCTATAAACCGAGGACCGAATGTAACATTGGTTTCTCGTAAACACAGAAAAACCTTAGGCAAAATTTTTCCAGAGGCTATGATGGCATATTAAGCAGTGTACGAATGTGTTAGTTTGCTTTTACTACCTACTGCGACAAGGGTTCGTTTTTCTCCCTTATGAGATAACGTTCTTCGATTGTTCATCCGATACTCGCATCCTGTTTGATCGGTGTTGATCATGTGATCACGATTAAAACCGGTCATAAGTGACCCTGTTTGCGTGCTGAAAAGAGCCGCCACTTTCTGTATATCTTCTATATTTTGTACCTCCTATTGAGAGACATATTTAGTGACGTGCCGTTGACGAATTTTATTCTCCGATTTGAAATTTCTTGCCCAAGGTAACGATGCAGCACACATAAAATCCTTGTTGGCCGTATATTGAAGTGCTACACCTGCAGCCCACTCGTGAAGTACTCTCGTTGTTACATTCTCGTTATGACAAAGAGATTTGACAAATCGGTCGTATGTCACTTATTTATCGCCTGGTATTTGTCGTATCTTGTCCCTCCTTTAACGATATCACTTTCCCACAATTTTAAGTCCTTCTTCCTTTTCAGGGTTGATGTTGCTCCTTTCATTTGCAGTGTTTGTAAGTTACAATTTGGATGATTCCTGGCTAGCGCTACCACCTTTACTTTTACTTCAAGGGGTATAGCGCCGTGGCTCGATCGTTTAGTAACCGGTTCGTAATACTCATCGGGAACAGATGAAGCACATATTCCCAGTGACGTGGAGATTTCCAAAGCGTTATGACCATTTTGCGTTGCATTAGTCGGGATACCTTCCACTGAATCACCTTCTGCTTCGTCTTCATTGTATATTACTTCAGTATCAACAAAAGTCATTTCGTTCGACAGCTCCAGAACTCGCTCGACGATAACCGCTCATATCAATCTGGAACGCCGAGAAACATAACTGCCTGCATCCGGTAGTGCATTGATAATGCATCTGTCTTGCAACACTTTTACAAACTAAAACACAGCGTTGGTAACTTCCCGCTTGCCATCGTCTGTGACAGGTTCCCAACTATATATTACAGCGCTAGTAGAAGGGTGTACATCCTCCATTATTGAGATTATGCACCAGAAAGATATGACAGAACAAACAATAACTAGTTACTACGGCATAAACAGACGAGCTAATTACTACAAACTACATACAGTACTCGTCATATGTTACTTACGGAAGAAAACCGTATTCATTCACAAAACGTACTTCATTCGGCACATTAACGATGGAAAAATCACTACACGTTCCCGCGAGGTTCGCGGCAGCCTAATGACGGAAAAAATCTCTTTCCGATTGACTTCTGTAAGGCTCGTGCTGGACACTTTCACTCTTCCAGGTTCACAACTATGATATGACGAAGAGGCAACCGGGACAACATAACTTTTGCCACGTGCATTCTGTCCCGTGTCTCGCTGTAAACAAGTGTCGCGCGGTTGGCTATCTGTGATCCCTCGTGAGGAATTTGCAGCACACTTACTCGGAATTGTTTTCTGTGACAAAGCTTAAAAATTTAATACTTCACTAACTCACGGCGTTTGGGAAATTAGTTCGCCTACCTTATTATTATCATTCATCATTGATTTACTTACCTTATTAACCCTCCTATCCCTATCAATTGAGATATGGAAAAATACAAACAAAAAGAATAACATCTGCTAGGTATCTTCGGGATTGGAACCCGTGTTCTCCGATTCCCAGCCAGTTACCTTGGCCGTTTCGCTATTTTTTTTTTCTTTATTAAAACAACCATATAAGCACATAAGCACAAAAACAAAATAAGGAAGTGCTGGAACTGTTTCAACACGAATTGTATCCTACAATAGACTGATGAACACATTTCAATATAGTGCCATATAGTACCATTTGTAAGCTTACAAAACAGAAGAAAAATATTAAACTGACAATAGCATCTTCCGTCCAGACAGAGACATAGAACCAAAACGCAAAACATATTAAAGAGAATTACAAAAATTATATATAGATATAATTGACTGTCTTAACTAGAATTGCAGTTCTGTCAATTGATTCACAACCGTCCTAACTCTTCACAGAAAGTCATTTGGAGCATACAAACGGATAACAAAGACATGCACAGGCAACATAAATTAATGAAAACGTCATAATGAAGTTAATAACACCATTGAGAAATCGGGAGCAGTCTTAGGAACAGGTGTAACCCCTTATTCGTTGTGTATTTTCTTCGCTACATATTCTTGCATGTGATTAGTGTCCTTGCCGGCGTCGAGAATTACCCTACGCCTTGTTTTTCAAAAATTATATCTAACATGTTAGTAAACATCTTCCTGAAATTTGGATAACGTTTCATCTTCCAACGTGCCGTTCTCATATAAGCCTCGAAACTAATAAGATTATCTTCACTACTGTGGATGATGATGTATGTCACAAACTGTCCTCATAGCCACATCACGGTGTTGTTCTTGGTTGCGGGAAAATGTTTCGTGTCCGGCCAGAGCAGGATGTCGGAGCAGTGGCTGGCTGGGCTGCTGCGGGTAATCAGGCCCAGACTCTGCTGCACCCATTTCCAGTTAATGAGATGGCCGCCACAAGTGAAGCGATGGCGTAAGGTGTCGAACAGACCACAGCGGACGCATTTATCACTGTCACGTGAGTCGATTCTATGCAACCTTTCATTAGTGGGTATAACATCGTTTAACACTTGATGCTACGTGGACGCCACCTCAGCAGTGTGGACGGTTAAACGAATGTTGTCCCAAACTGCCTTCCAATAAGCACTCGAGTATTTAGGTTCAATGGGATTCCGGACTATTGGAGATGTCCATCTTTTTAATAACAGGTGCGTCGTCGGTAAATCCTGCGTGAAATAATGTCCATCAATATAGCTTACTTCAAGAAAAAACTGCTTGACATGTCGTAGTTTGTAGTGCATTTTACCTGCATCAATTGGTAGGTGCATATCGGTGGGTTGTAAGGTTCGGAAGAGCCAACTGGTTACGCTGAGAGGTTCCTTGTCCAACGAGTGAGTGATTCTTTTAATATATAACGCATTACACTTTCGGTTAATGTCAGGCATGTTGAGTCCGCCAGCCTTTCTGGAAGACGTCAGCGTGGTGTATTTCACTTTGAACAGATGCCCTTGCCACATAAATCTATTAAAGAGTTTCATCACGTGTTTGGCCTGCATCTTGGGGACTGGAAATATTTGGGCCATATAGTACACTTTACTGAGTATATAACTGCTGAGGGGTCGTATGCGTTGGAGAGTGTCAACGGATCGCCAATTGTTTCCATAGACGGAACCTTGCATTTTATTGGTGACCTGCTTCCAATTTTTTATATTCATTTTTAGCGGGCATTTGTCGATAATCATCCCCAGAGTTGTGTGGGCTTCGACTCGCTTCGCCCAAGGTATAATAACTGCGTCGAATCCTCGAATGTTGACAAAGGTGCATTTATCGGCGTTGATTTTAGCACCGGAAGCAAGACAGTACTCGTCTACCGTCGTCTTGAGGGTTGATACGTCTCCGTCGTTGCGTAATAACACTCCGACGTCGTCAGCACAAGCACGAACCACAAAGGAAATCCCGGCGATCGAAAGGCCTGCAGGTTTGTCATGAATAGAGCGTAAGAGCGGCTCGAGCGATAAAACAAATAACATCATGGAGAGAGGGCTCCCCTGCGGTACTCCTCTTTGGACCTCGATGGGTTGAATAAGCTGTCCATTTACGCTGACTCTGGTTGTAATGCCCGTGACGAAATGTTGCACGACATTAATAACCCATTGATCAAAAACCACACCACTGCAGTAGCTGTAGGAGGTACTCGTGGCGGACGCGATCAAATGCCTTGCAAAAGTCGATAAACAGCAATGCGAGATTCACGTTAGTGACTAACGATATGGCTTTTACAACTCTGTATTCCGAAAGGGGCGTCATAATAGTGCGACCAGGGAAGCATGATTGATGGGTGTGAATCACTTGCTTCATTAATGGAGACAATCTGTTGTTGAGTGCTCTGGCAAAAGTTTTGTAATCAAAATTGAGTAAAGTAATCGGTCGGAAGTTATCTAAGGGTTTTCGGTGGTTGCTTTTTGGTATCAATACAATTCGACCTTATTTCATTTCGGCTGACACGTCACTCCCTCGCGTCACTTCATTGAGACCATCTGTAAATGCGTGTCCGACTATGGGCCAGAAACGCATATAAAATTCCCGCGGCAAACCATTAGGGCCAGGGGATTTATTCGATGGCGAGCCAGAAATCAGTTTGAGGACTTCGTCTGGAGCAAAATCATGTACGACCGCCGAGTTCTCCGCATGCGTGACTACGGTGGGCAGAGAACGCACGATATCACAGTCGTCATCACCATATGTAACGCATTGCGAGTACAGATCCGTGAAGTACCGGTGAACTGCAGTAAGAATATCATTCTGTCGGGTCAAACGGAGTCCATCATCTGTGTCCAGCTCCCCGATAAAAGCTCGCTTGCGATGGGCACGATGTTTTATGGGGTGATACAGCGATGCAAGTTCGTCCTCTTGAAGTGATTTTGCTTTAGATCTGATCTTCAGTCCTTCAAGCTGCGTTCGCTTTATGCCTATAAGCTTCGCCTTTATTTGTTTGATGGTCGTCAGCTGCGTGTTGGTTGGTGACGTAGTCGCATACAACTCTCGCAGAAGTGTCTGGTAAAAATCAATCGAGCGTTCGACATCTTGCGCCCGTTGCCAACTGTAGCTGCGCAAGGATCATTGCATTTTCCGATTGACCACAACATTACACCAGGCTATCTTGCTCGGATATGTGCAGCACTGCTTGAGACAATCCGCCCATGTCGTGGAGATGACATCCCGTAGCGTGGCATCGGCGAGAATAGAAACATTTAGGCTCCACGGAATCCTATGCCATATAGTATGCTGTTTGGCCAGATTTATCGTGACATAGAGGGCGCAGAGAAACCAGCCGGAATCACATCGGCGTCCAGAATATGTTGGCAAATGTTCTAAGAGATGTACAAACGGTCTAGACGGCTACATGCGGTGGCGGTCAGGTACGTGTACTTTACCAGGGTAGGAAAGTTTAGTTCCCACGCATCCTTCAGCTGCAGGTTACGCACCAGGTCATGTAGTTCCCTACAATAATCAAAGTTTGGCGATTGGTCTTTCCTGTGGATCACACAGTTAAGATCACCACTAATTATCAACTGGGTTGGGTTGCGGCGTAACAAGTAGATGATGTCTTGTTTATAGAAGGTAGCTCTTTCTGATTTTAGGGTCGTTCCAGATGGAGCATAGATATTGACGACGGTGACATCAAAAATTTGGCATGCTATGCCTCTACCGGAGTCTAAAATTTCGATATTGCTCACTGGGATTCCGTCTCGTGATAGAATGGCCGTACCTGTACCCCCGTCCGCCACGGTGTTTACGATTATTGCAAATCCTGATACATGAAAACTTAAGATAGACACTTCCTGTAGCAGAACTATATAAGCTTCGGACTCATAGATAAACTACCGTAGCATTGCTAATTTTAAATCTGTCCTAACTCTATTAATGTTCAGGGACAAAAACTTATAAGATTGACTCATGATCGTCAGGGACTTGTGGGTGATGGGAAACGTAGGAAGCCCAGTCCATCTCACCCCCGGACTTCGAACCTACATCCGCAGGTTTTGTACCAGTTTTTTCACTGACTTTACTTTTTGAGTTACCTCCAGCCACGGAGTCCTTTGGTTTAACTATATTTGGCCGCCGCACAGTCGTCCGAAGTGTCACAGAAGACGGCAGAGTCGGTGAGTCATGGCTGTTAGCAGTATGTGAAAGTCCTTGCTTCGGAACGGGTGACGGCAAGTCCGAAGACGCGTATTCAGTAGCCTCACTGTGTTTGTTTGGAGCCGCACTGGCTGTTTGCATATAGCTTTCAGGTTCCTCTCGTTGTTTGGAACCAGTTTCGAGGTGGCAGCTGTTTATGTTGTGCTCTACACCGCGCGCATCATCCGCTGTGTTTACGTGTTGCAGTTGACTGACTGTCGCCTGTTGTGTGTTGACCACCTGCGGCAAGTCGAGAAGCGGCATCGGAACGGTTTGCTGTAAACACTCGACTGCCCTCGTATTGACAGTTTCTGCGTCGGGAGTGTGAATGTGAATATGGCGGGTCGTAACTGAGCCATCCGACACATGCGTGTCTTGTGTGGGGCCCCTGACTCCGCGTCATCGGTTTGATTTCTTACGACCTGGTCACTGGAGCCACTACCGTCACCAGTACGGCGTCGTTTGTTACCGACAGATAATGCAACACCGGCGGCTAAGGGGTGACTGGCCGCGGGTTTTGAGGTGAGTGTGGGAAGGTGCGTTACCGAGATCGTTGTCCTCTGACACAGATGCACTTGGTTGGGAGTCAGTCACAGAAGGCGTCTGATTTTGAGTTAGGACATCAGCCAATGTTAATCCCTGTCGCTGTTGCAGATTGTTTCGAAGTACGACTACGTGCCGTGGGCAATCATCTCGTAAATGGCCACTCGTGTTACAGATAAAACAAGTGCCTACTTGTCCATCGTAAATAACATGAGCCTTATAAACACAAACCATTATATAGGATGGGATATTCACTTCAACGGCCATGTCAACTGAGCGAACCTTACTATAACTTTGGAGTTTGTGACGGCTCGACCATTTTTCGTTTCTAATCTGTCGGATGTCACCGTATTTGGCGAGGACATCTCTAAGAAAACAGTTCTCAACCTCAGGTAGCAAATTGAACACTCGCACTTATTTATAGTCAATGTCAGCGTTAGTGATTGAAACTGTACTCACCCACTGATAACAATGACGGAACTCTGCTTTCCCACTAGTGTTCATCAAAATTTTCTCCAGTTGTATCTGGTCTAAAAACTTCACAAAGAAACGGTATTCTGCCATGTCGTAATATGCTGTGTGGACCTGGTCGGACGTGATGCCAATAGTATCTACCCTCCAGTCATGGATTTCTAGAGAACTCGGTTGCACGTTCCTGGAAGATTTATCAAATGAAAAACACAGGGTATTCTTACGTGGTACACTGGGAGCCATAACAGCACTATATGAGCGGCCGAGACCACTGTGAGTGAATTAAGAAGCGTGCGTACGACGGTAGTGAAGAAGCACTGAGAATATCACAGGTCACAATCGAAGAATTTCTATAAACATGGCTTGCGGCGCTACGACTACGCGGAAGAACCGACACGTCCGGTCGCTGTCGCGTCCCAATCGGAACTACCAAGCTATCGGCGCTGTGGGTGAAAAGCGTTCTCCGTGTGAGTACAGAAGCGACAGTTGTAAAAGTTTCTTTCCTCGATTTCTGGAAAATTTTGCGTTTGCGGACCCCATACCTGATGATGAAAGATACTCTATTTACAATTATCTACCGATCCCTCCAATTTGAAGTCGATTGCTTGTCATAACCTTTAGGGGCGATTTTCTCAAAATTGCGGGCGTGTTGACCCAAAATATCTTAGAATCTTTCGTGTTAGGTTGTACACAAGCAACCTGGCAAATTTGAGCCGAATTTGTTGGCCGTGTCTGAGGCATACCCCTTGTTAGTCGTGCTTGCATCACCCAGCAGAAGGTACAGAAATATAAGCAGATAGTTCAGTGAGTTATTTTGTTGGTGCACAACTGGCCAAAATGTTTATAAAACAAGAATTCAAAAACAGTCGTAATCTATTACAAAAACTCTTAACAGCCATGTAATAACATATAATCACTCTTGCACAGACTAAGAACCTATGTAAACCTGCTCTTGCCAAAAGCGTGATTTCGGCCATATATGGGAGTGGTTTAACAACAAATTGCACCACAAATAATGAATCGTTGTATGATAACACACTCACACAGCCCGGGACGCTGCTCCAGCTGGTACTTTTCAGGAACAGCCTGCTCTATAGCAAACACACCGAGCGTGCCATACGCCCCCTGTTTGGACAACACACTCTTCTTATCGCCCACCAACTAGACAACGGCCACCCAGGTGTCCACTCAAATCCGTCCTGTCCAGTTGCTCGGTGTTGCTCTCACTTCTGACCGTTCTGGTCTCGCACGCCGACTTAACGCCAGCACTGATGTCATCGCGTTCTCATTGATGTCGCCCTCATGGAGTGGAGCTGAGCGACCACAACTCTGCTCGTGCAGCTTCTCTAACTCCCGCAGCTTATTGACGCCTTATGACGGCACACCTGATAAATGCGTGGTATTAGAGAATCGATTTCTGTGGTACGTGGTCCAGTGCATGATATACTGCTGCCGATTTATTCGTCCCGCTCAGACGAGAATTTGTTTTGTATTCCTTAATCGGCGTGTTAATGCTTCTTTTAGTAGTTCCCCTGTACATTTGACCACATATACTAGGAATTTTGTATAGTGCAGCTATGGCAGGTGGTGGGCGTATGTCCTTCGCAGGTTTCAGGCACTGACATACCTTTCTAGTCGATTTAAACTCTGTCTCAATAAGTTGTCATTTTAACATTCCACTGATACCATCTGTGACTGTTTTTTCGAATGGAAGGAAACCTTTCTATTTAATAGTGCAATGGGATGAACAGAGAAGCTATAGGAAAACGAAAACAGATTCAAGACGAAAGAAGAGAAACTGAAGTCACGCAAATTGTAGGCCTTAGTGCTAACAAAGAAACCTCACCAACTCTTTTTGCAGTTCAGGTTCTAGAAACATGCGATCTGTGACAGCTGACGGATGAACCCACTACCCGACAGCTGAGCAGTTATACGTAAACATTTCCGGTTGCAGAGCTTGTTTGAATCCTAAAATCAACAAACGAAGCCGTAGTAGCGCCTGATGGCTCCAACATTAGGGTAAGAAACGTTGGGCAGTGCAAATAATGCAGGTACAAGTTAAATCATCGAGAATGTAATTACAAATTGTGAGACACTACGGTGTTTATTGCTGTTTCCAAGTTCATCAGATGATTTCATAATTCATATCATATGGACTTAACTCTAATTGAAATGATCCGAAATGGTCATACACTTGTTTTCTATTTACTCAAATTGTCTTTTGTACATTGTGGAGACCTAGTGATATCGATTAACTTGCGATAGCACAACATAGCAAATTGGAAAATTTGCATAAGAAGTATGTTTTATAACTGATGACCACGTAGGCGAAGACAGAAAGTTGAGCTCAACGTTATATAGGGGAAGGCGGGGCAAGATGGGGAAGCTAACTTTAAACCCTTACAAAAGGGTCAAAAATAAACAAATTCAAGTAGGTTTGATTATCATTTGTTTACTTAACCATTGAATTACAATAGCACGCAAAGAAACCTGCAAACTTGTTACATTTAGTTAGAAATATCTCGATTTGAAACATAAACTACCAATTCCCCGTCTTCCCCATATTCGGCGTAAGATGGGGAACTAGCATGAATTCATCTCCAAAGCTTAAATAAGGACTGGAATAACGATATTATTTGACGATAAGGTTTTGAAACATGGTTCTGCGAATTGTAGAATCAGGTTTAGGCCTCTTACTCTCACATAGTACACAAGTGTGGACAGCCTCGTCATCATCGCTTTCTATCCGTGCACAAGTGTCGTGGGCCCAGCATCCGCAGCCAATACACCGTATCCAGCCTCCTTCAGAGAAGTCATAGCAGTATGAACATTCTTCACTCTCTTTCTCCTTGTAATTCGACCTCAGTTTATTATCCCTTGAGCATGAAGGGGTGGTTAAGACGTCAGTAACGTTCGTCACTTTTTCGTTGTCAATATGTCCTCTTGGTGGTATCCCAGGTTTATGAAATGTCTTTGAGAAAAGCTTTCGTTTACATGCAGCACGTTTGGTGACTCCTTTTCGTTTAATTTCTTCAGATAGTTCACTCCTATAATGAGATTCGGTTAAAACAATGGGTTTTCCACGCCTGTTAGATGGTTTCCTTTTGGTTTTTTTATCCACCTTTGGAATAGCTAACACCATTTCAGGGCTGGTAACCTGAAAGTTAGACGAAACAGAGGCTTGATCGTCAGTTGTTAATTGTTCAGGTGTTTTACGTCTTGACAACATGTCTGGTATTTGCTCTTCCGTTTCTGAAACTTCAGATGTGTGAGCTTGATGAATGTCTGTAGTTGAGCATGGATGGTAATCACTTTCCTGAAACACATTTCTGTTTACAGGCCAAATGCCTGTTTTCCGGAACCCGTTCACTGTTGTTGACATTGTAGCTGAATGAATGAAGGCTTTGCCGAATAAATTGTAATAATGTTCGTGTTCAAAACCCGCGGCGAGGTAAACACATGAGACGATAAGAACGTAATGGTTGGACAAATAGTAGGGGCAAGACGGGGAAGCTCCCCATCTTGCCCCACCCCGTCTTGCCCACTACCATGCTGTCAGCTTATGTTACGCCTACAAGAACACTATTTAGTGAACATTGACTACTAACACAGCAGTTTACTGTTAATAAGACGTACTATTCAGTGCTATATATACAGTCTGGACAAATGTTCACGAACACATGTTTTAGGACCTCGAAAAGTGTAAAACTTTGCAAATCAGTATAACAATTGTACGTAGCTTGCAAAGCTCACAGTAACCGCCGCGAAACTAAGGTTCAGCAATGTCAACACACTGAGACCTGTGTACTGATGATGTTGACGTAGCTATCCACAGACGGCAGCACTCAAACTGTAGTTTATAGCCCTTCCCCGTCTTACCCCACATCCCCGTCTTGCCCCGTCTTCCCCTACTTTTAATAACTGATTTCCATTCCGCTATATGTCATGCTATCCGACACAGCTTACCGGTCACCTCTTTACGGCAGCGGTTACAATTTTATGATCGTCATTTATATAGCTAATCATACTTCCTACAGAAATGACAAGTGGCCATGTTTGTTTATCCTGATAACATGCTAAAAATGTTACTCCCTTGGTCTTCCTCGATACAAAATCATTTGTGTTAAGCATAAATAAACTGAAGCGCCAAAGAAACTGATATAGGCATGTGTATTCAAATACAGTGATATGTAAACAGGCAGAATACGGCGTCGCGCTCGGAATCGTCGGGGTCAGGGATTTTCTCTGCCTCGTGATGACTGGGTGTTGTGTGCTGTCCTTAGGTTAGTTAGGTTTAAGTAGTTCTAAGTTCTAGGGGACTGAAGACCATAGATGTTGCGTCCCATAGTGCTCAGAGCCAATTTTTTCGGAAACGTCTATATAAGACAACAAGTGTATGGCGCAGTTGTTAGATCGGTTACTGCTGCTACATTGGCAAGTTATCAAGTTTTAAGATGGTTTGAACTTTGTATTGTAGTCGGCGCACGAGCCATGGGACACTGCATCTCCGAGACAGCGGTCAGGTGGTAATTTTGCCGTACGACCATTTCACGAGTGTACCGTGTACATCAGGAATCCGATAAAACATCAAATCTCCGACATGCTGCGCTCGGAAAAAAATCCAGCAAGAACGGTAGCAACGACGTCTGAGGAGAATCGGTCGATGTGACAGAAGTGCAACCCTTCCGCTTTTGGTGCTGAAATCCCGGTTGTGTACCCTTGATGACTGCACCAGACAAAGCTTTACGCCTCGCCTGGTCCCGTCAACGCAGACATTTGACTATAGACGAATGGAAACATGCTTCCTGGTCAGACGAGTCTCGTTTCAAATTGCTTCAAATAAATGGTTCAAATGGCTCTGAGCACTATGGGACTTAACATCTGAGGGCATCAGTGCCCTAGAACTTAGAACTACTTAAACCTAACTAACCTAAGGACATCACACACATCCATGCCCGAGGCAGGATTCGAACCTGCGACGGTAGCGGTCGTGCGGTTCCAGACTGAAGCGCCTAGAACCACTCGGCCACCCTGGCCGGTAAACAAATTGCATCGAGCGGATGGAAGTGTATGGGTATGGAGACAACATCATGAATCCATTCACCCTGCGTGTCAGCGGGGGACTGTTCAAGCTGGTGGAGACACTGTAATGGTGTGGGGCGTGTGTAGTTGGAGTGATATCGAACTTCTGATACGTCTAGATACGACTCAAACAGGGGACACATACGTAAGCATCCTGGCTGATCATATGCATCCATTCATGTCCATTGCGCATTCCGACGAACTTTCGCGATTCCTGCAGGACAATGCGACACCCAACGCGTCCAGGATTGCTCCAGGAACACCCTTCTGAGTTTAAACACTTCTTCCGGACACCAAACTTCCCAGACATGACCGTCATTGAGAATAACTGGGATACCTTGCCTTCAGAAGAGATCACCATCCCCTCGTACTCTTACGGATTTATAGAGAGCCCTGCAGGATTCATGGTGTCAGTTCTCTCCAACACTACTTGACACGTTAGTCGATTCCATACCACCATGTGTTGCGGCACTTCTGTGTGCTCAAGGGGGCCTTAACGATATTAGACAAGTGTACCAGTTTCTTTGGCTCTTCAGTGAAAAAAAGGAAAATACCGGAGGTTCCCATATGAGATTGCGATTAATTATAAGATCTCCAAATCTTTGCTGTCTTCTGAGATATATTGTAGCAAATTCTAGGAAGAAGACAGTAGAACTAAATGGAAGAACTCTGCATCTGTTTCTTGGACTGTACAGAGGAACTGCGATTTTGAAGTAACGGGGTCGGTGTTGTAGTCGGCCTACTCGTATAAATACCTGGGTTTACACCCAGTAGGGACATGAAATGAAATGATCACATAGATTCAGTCGTGGGTAAAGCAGCTGGTAGACTTCGGTTTACTGGTAGAATACTGGGGAAGTGCAATCAGTCTACAAAGGAGATTTGCTCGCAAATCATTCGTGTGACCCATCCTAGAATACTACTAAAGCGTGTGGGACCCGTATGAAATAGAACTAACAGAGGATATTGAAAGCATAGAGATCAGGGCAGCACGAATGGTCACAGGTTTTTTGATCCATGGGTAGGTGCCACAGGCTCTTGAAGTTAGACGTAAAGTTTCCCGAGACAGTCTACTAACGAAGTTTTAAGAACCGGCTTGATAGATTTATATGGATATGGTGTTTGTTCTTTCAGACATGTCCGAAAGAACAGACACCATATCCATATAAGCTAGGCAATACCGGCCATGACCTTTTTCTGTGAGGATGCACACATATTCCAAGAACTCTTACGGGACTTGGTAAGAATGTCTTCCACGATTAATGAGTGTGTTGGAGTGGGACACTACGAATGTAGTGTGCGGACACACAAGGTGAGAATATGGGTCTCGCGGAAGGCGTCGTGCGAGAGATAGTTCCTGCAGTCCCACTGTCGTCTGTTCCCTCGGTGGTTCAAATGATAGAGCGTCTGCCATGTAAGCAGAGTCTCTGTCGGGGCACACATTTTCACCTCTCCCCGTTGATATACATCAACGCCCGTCAGCAGCTGAAGGTATTAATATAATTCTAATTTCGGCTTTAAATTATGTTGCTAGGCACATCCTACAAAAACCACAACCTACATATCGCTCACACAGGTGAGGATAAGATTATAATATGTAAGATGGATAAGATTGTAATTATTACAGCACGCACAGAGGCATTCAAACAATCGTTCTTCCAACGCTCCACACTTGAATGGAATGGGAAGATGCCCCAAAACTGGTACAACGGAACGTAGCCTCTGCCACGCGTTTCACGTCGGATTGCAGAGCATAATGTACTTTTAGACGTATGTCCACAAATTTTCACTTTTTTATTTTTTACACAAACGAAAGTAGCTGTACTTTAGTTTTAGATACACTGAATACGAATATCAATGATAAAATTGTCTCCTAGCTCAAGATTACAAGTGAATAAGGTGTAAACGTTTCACAGGCACACTTATGGGACACTGTAAGAGCTACACACCAAGGCATTGTGAGAGGAGTTCCTCTGCCCTAGGTGATGAGGTGGATGTTCCAACACAATTTGGAAACACTGCTTTACACCAGTACTCATGTGCACATCACGTACTCACGTGAGGATTGTTGAATTTAGAGACCAGATGTGAATTTGACTGTCGTCTTTCATGGCTGCGTGCTCTTGTGCTACGTTAGTTTACTTGTTACTCGAATGTCTTGGCGATAGATAGTGAATGTGTGTGTGTGTGGTGAAGTGTTGAAATCGAAGAACTGTGTCAATTGCGGATGCACACTTCCACAAAAATGTCCTGCACCTGCAGCAACAAACCTGATAACATTTATTATATTTGTGCAAATCTTATTTGCGGTTCAAGAAGTCGACAATTGACTAAAACAATGAATGAAGCATACGCCTCGCATTTCGGGTGTCGAGTTGGAGACTAAGATAAATCGTTGGCTGCAAACGTGTGTTGCTCGTCGTGTTCGTCTACATTGAACGCTTGGATGCCTGGTAAAATGGTCTCCATGAAGTTCGAGGTGCCTTCTATTTGGCGTTAACACCAAAACATGCATCGAACCGCTACTTTCCTATGGTACCTGCTTTCAGGAAAGGAATCAATGTCAAGAGGAAGAGTAATATTAAATATCCTTATATCCCGTCTGTCATTGCTCTGTGACTCATGGCAAAGGATTGCCAGCTCCTGTCAGCCCCACATGTAGCGCCATCAAGCAATGGAAGCGATGGTGCTGAACCGAAACATGCAGTCGGAAATGTGCGATCATCGGCAGTGACACTAAACCTATATTTACACGAATATCATTGTCTGGTTCAAATGGCTCTGAGCACTATGGGACTCCACTGCTGAGGTCATAAGTCCCCTAGAACTTAGAACTACTTAAACCTAACTAACCTAAGGAAAACACACACATCCATGCCCGAGGCAGGATTCGAACCTGCGACCGTAGCGGTCGCGCGGTTCCAGGCTGTAGCGCCAGAACCTCTCGGCCACCAGCGGCCGGCTATCATTGTCTGGAGAACAACACAATCACACTGAGTGAACTCAGTGATCTCACTAGGGATTTAGATCCACCACAGGGTAAGGCCGAGCTCTTCAGAAAAAAGTGTCATTTCAATACTGAAGTCGTAATTACGTTCACCAGTGACACTGACGGTTTGTTGGAAGACATAAACATCACATACAAGCCAGATGAGTGGAGACTGTATATAGATGACTCAAAATCAAGCGTTAATGAGGTACTGTTACAGAAATAAGACAATCCATCCCTATAGCATATGCTGATTTACCTAAAGAATTATGCCATGTTGAAATTAATTGTAAAATTGGAAGTTTGAGGTAAGTTCCTATGGGACCAAACTGCTGCGGTCATCGGTCCCTAAGCTTGCACACTACTTAATCTAACTTAAAATGCCTTACGGTAAAGACAATACACACACCCGTGCCCGAGGGAGAACTCCAACCTCTGACGGGACGAGCCGCGCGAACCGTGGCAATAGGTCCCAAACCGCGCGTTTACCCCGCGCGGCAAAACTCCGTTGCAAACTGCGTTAATCACGATAAGTATGAATGGGTGGTAAGTGGATATTTCACAGCTATTTTGATGCTCCTGGGTTTGCAAAAGGGTTACACTAACAAGGGAACCTCCCCATCGCACCCCCCTCAGATTTAGTTATAAGTTGGGACAGTGGATAGGCCTTGATAAACTGAACACAGATCAATTGAGAAAACAGGAAGAAGTTGTATGGAACTGTGAAAAAATAAGCAAAATATGGAAATCAGTAGTCAGTTTTGATCGTGAAATTCGTATTCGGCCCATCGAAATCTATAATGACCCTCTACTTTGGTTTCTGTACAAAACCCACTGTGGACCAGTGTAAGACACGAACACGTATGTAGTAATTATTTCGCGAGAGAAGCACAGCTATCTGCAAGATATCTTTGAATTGGTGCGTTTCAATCAGAAATTCCACAGCAGTCTACATTTCCAATGACACTTTTTAATGGCTTAGGAGAGTTAAGACTAAAGCCATGTTAATCAAATCGATTCTGTTTAAAGTTTTCTGCAGTTATCACATAACCTAGTAGCATTATCTCACAACTATATTTTCCTCATTTTTAGCCTTGTGAATGTCTCTGTACAGAAACTGAACTTCAGAGTCTGTGACTGTATCTTTCATTGTTAATGGAATTTTAAAGGAATTTTCGAACGAAAATTTGAAAGGTCACTTCTCTCAAAACAAAATGAAAATTCTCAGGTTATATTTTTATGCATTCAGTTATGGTTAGTTATTTGGTTCAAATGGCTCTGAACACTATGGGACTTAACATCTGAGGTCATCAGTCCCCTATAACTTAGAACTACTTAAACCTAACTAACCTAAGGACATCACACACATCCATGCTCGAGGCAGGATTCGAACCTGCGACCCTAGCAGTCTCGCGGTTCCGGACTGAAGTGCCTAGAAGCGCACGGCCAACGCGGCCAGCTGTTTCTTATTTGCTTTGATAAAGAATAGGAAGTTGTAAACTAGCTAGTGTGCAGCAGAAGAGCAATGGGTATTTGTTCGTTTCTGAAAACTTGCACTGGTCACAGATGTGCAGTGCTGTAAATTTCAGGCAAGTCGTTGACTTTATTACACAGACTAACTCACTAACAAGTAGACATAGAAACGCTAGGCAGATATATTTTTCTCTATGATGTGTTGCTGTAGAAACAAATGAAATCAGCTTCAGAGTTACGGCTCCCATGAAATTTTCCTATAATTTACTTTTGCGGAATTTTCTGTTAGCAAATTCCGGAATTGGCAAAGCCTCCAAGGAACAGTTTCCAGCTGGGAAGCTCTCCATCCCATTTCCTGCTCCCTTGGACGTGGCTGAAAAGAACCAATCTGAACACGTGACCAAAATTTCTATATGGCGATTAATTAAACGAGTTAACAGGGAGCCCTTGTATTACTCATCCTTGCACGGAGACTCATATGATATGCAATCTGATTAGGACTCAGAAAAACTGCATTGTTAACATTACTATACTATACGAATTTACATGCGCAGACTAGTGACCGCCTATGTTCCACGTCAATGTGCAGCAACTACTCACTGAAGTTAGGTATCACCATAAGCAGTGGAGTGAGCATAAAATGTGTCAGGGGGACAGCGTAAACAGTGTAGTCGTTGTGGGAAATGGATCGATTTATTTACGTCCAAAAAGACATGGTCATTGACTTTCGGGCCAAGTGTGGAAGCATTTCCGAAACTGGGAAGTGTGTAAATGTACGCGTGCGGTGATGCTTGATGTATACCATGCGTGGCAAAATGCCGCTACCCAAAACCGGAGCAGAGGCAGCTAGTCCGTAGCTCGTGGTCGTGAGGTAGCGTTCTCGCTTCCCGCGCCCGGGTTCGATTCCCTACGGGGTCAGGGATTTTCTCTGCCGCGTGATGACTGGGTGTTGTATGATGTCCTTAGGTTAGTTAGGTTTAATTAGTTCTAAGTTCTAGGGAACTGATGAAAACAGATGTTAAGTCCCCTAGTGCTCAAAGCCATTTGAATCATTTTTAGAGGCAGCTGTGGTGCACCACGGGCCATAGATGGCAGGAGTGAAAGACGTCTGCGGAGATGTGTACCGGCGATCAGACGTGCAACTGTTGAACAACTGGGCGTCCAGGTGAACTGAGTGGCTACCTGCAATGTCTCCTTAACGAGCGTTCAGCGAACGTTGTTGCTCGTGGGCCTCCGCAAAAGGCGCCTGGTTCATACACGCATTCTAACTGCCGTTCATCGGCGAGGAAGGCACGTGAGTATCGGGACTGAAAGTCCACTGAGTGGCGACAGGAGGCCTTTCTGCATCTACATGGAGACTCTTTAAATCACATTTAAGTGCCTCGCAGAGGGTTCATCGAAACACTTTCACAATTCTCGATTATTCCAATCTCGTATAGCGGGCGGAAAGAACGAACGCCTATGTCTTTATTTCCCTTATTTTTTCGTGGGTATCGTTTTTCCCTATGTAGGTAGACGTCAACAAAATATTTTCGCATTCGGAGGAGAAAGTTACTGATTGGAATTTCGTGAAAAGATTCCGTCCCAACGAAAAACGCGTTTCCTTTAATGATTTCCAGCCCAAATCCTGTATCATTTCTGTGACACTCTCTCCCATATTTCGCGATAATACAAAACGTGCTGCGTTTCTTTGAACTTTTTAGATGTACTCAGTCAGTCCTATCTGCTAAGGATCCCACATCGCGCAGCAGTATTCTAAAAGAGGATGGACAAGCATAGTGTAGACAGTCTCCTTAGAAGGTCTGTTACATTTTTAAGTGTCCTGCCAATAAAACGCAGCCTTTGGTTAGCCTTCTCCACAACATTTTCTATGTGTTCCTTCCAATTTAAGTTGTTCGTGATTGTAATACCTAGGTATTTAGTTGAATTTACGTCTTTTGGATTACGCTGGACTATCGTGTAACCGAAGTTTAACGAGTTCCTTTTAGCACTCATGTGGATGACCTCACACTTTTCGTTATTCAGGGTCAACTGCCAATTTTCGCAACATTCAGCTATCTTTTTTAAATCGTTTTGCAGTTTGTTTTGATCTTCTGATGACTTTGTTAGTCGATAAACGACAGCGTCATCTGCAAACTACCTAAGACGACTGATCAGATTGTCTCCCAAATTGTTTATATAGATAAGGAACTGCAAAGGGCCTATAACACTACCTTGGGGAACGCCAGAAATCACTTCTGTTTTACTCGATGACTTTCCGACAATTACTACAAACTGTGACCTGTCTGACAGGAAATCACAAATCTAGTCACATAACTCAGACGATATTCCATAAGCGCGCAATTTCACTACGAGCCGCTTGTGTGGTACAGTGTCAAAAGCCTTCTGGAAGTCCAGAAATACGGAAGCTATCCGAAATCCCTTGTCAATAGCACTCAACACTTCATGTAAATAAAGAGCTAGTTGTGTTTTACAGGTACGATTTTTATAAACCCATGTTGACTGCGTGTCAATAGACCATTTTATTTGAGGTAATTCATAATTTTTGAACAAAATATATGTTCCAAAATACTGCTGCATTCGATGTTAACGATATGTGCCTGTAATTTAGTGGAGTACTGCTACTACCATTCTTGAATATTGGTGTGACCTGTGCAACTTTCCAGTCTTTAGGTACGGTTCTTTCGTTGAGAAAACGGTTGTATATGATTGTTAAGTATGGAGCTAATGCATCAGCATACTCCGAAAGGAAACTAATTGGTATACAGTCTGGGCCAGAAGACTTGCTTTTATTAAGTGATTTAAGTTCTTCACTACTCCAAGGATATTTACTTCTACGTTACTCGTGTTGACAGCTGTAAAGATGAATCACTTTTAAGCTGCATCGGACGCATGGCCTTTGACGTGTACGCTGTGAAACGTCTGAAAGCAAACCCCCAGCAACAATAGTCGGAAGAAGTGAGTGTTATATAGTTTTAGTGCTATTGTCTGGGTAATCTCGTCATTGTGGAAGGGACAGTGGCTCAACGCAAGTATGCATCTATCGTTGGGGACCATGTCCACCCGTACCGGTAGTTTGCTCTTCCTCGATACGATGACACCTGCTAGCAGGACAATACAATATTTCCCACAGCTCGTAGTGTACATGCACGGTTGGAAGTGCCTCAGGACGAGTTTGCCGCACTCCCCTGGCTACCAGACTCCGCGGATTACAAACAAATCGAGAATCTGAGGGACCATCTCGACCCGACTGCACCCGCTATGGATCCTCAGGCGAGAAACCTAGCGCAGCTGAGCACGGCACTGGGGTCGGTATGGCTCCACGTCGCTGTCGGAACCTACCAGAGCCTCAGTGGCTCTCTCCATGCACGCCTAGCGGCAGTCCGCGTCTAGCAGCAGTCCGCTCCGCGAATCGTTGTTATTGACGCTTTTGTCAACTGGTCACATTGCTGTCAGTGAACAGTGTATACACATTGGCTGAAAAAATACGTCGCTGCTTCCCGTGCTGCTTGCTAAAGTGCATTACAAGCATGCATGATACGTTCGTGCATGAATATCGCTTTAATTATGGCATTTGTTATCCCCATATAGAATGGTCCAGCGTAGTACCGATGGGATTCTGAGCAGGTCAAGCCATGCTCGTCCACTACCAATCTGTCTGGCATGATGCCTTCGGTTCTACACACGATGTGCATCCTGGAATCCATAATGTTGGTACAAAATAATCATTTGATTGTTGACGGCACATCATTCGAGAAACGAAGAAGCACTTGTGTGATAAAACCGACATACGTGCTGCCTTTTAGGTTACCAATGATGAAATGATGGCCGAGAATAGGAATACCAAATATCCCAAATCATACACTACCCTCATCTGTCAAAGCCATCCTGTGTTTTTACTACACCAATTATACATGTTCTCTGTATTAACCTGCCTTTTATTAGAGAAGGGATATAAATCGATAAACTGTGAACGTCGTGTGACTAGGGCCTCTTATCGGGTAGACCGTTCGCCGGGTGCAAGTCTTTCTATTTGACGCCACTTCGGCGACTTGTGCGTCGATGGGGATGAAATGATTAGGACAACACAACACCAGTCCCTGAACGGAGAAAGTCTCCGACCCAACCGGGAATCGAACCTGGGACCTTGTGATTGACATACTGTCGCGCTGACCACTCAGCTACTTTTTTTTTTTTTTTTTAATCTCATTATGATCGTTTTCGTTCGTTGCATCTGCGCGGGGCGATCGCCGCAGGACACCCGTCTCAGTTCGTCGTCGATCCATTAACCAATTTTTATTACAGAGGGTAGCTAACACTCAGACCGAACACGCTGAGTTACCGTGCCGGCGTTGCCGGGGGCTGACAACCGATAAAGGAAACATTGGAAGAGAAGTGCTGGTTCGCGAGGATGTGCTGTTGTGCCCACTGCTAAAATTGACATGATTCTGAAACATCATTCCTAAGCAAATCTTGCTGTTAGTGAGTATAATACGAATAAAAATAGTCATGTTAGGATGAAATTTACTCTGGTCTTAGGAATGAAAGTCTCCTGTAATATCCGTGTGCTCAGGTGTGAGTTCATTGCAACAAGAGTGAGAAAAGTAACTTCGGTGTCTTCATCTGTGCGAATTCTAAGGCACCTGTATTCCCTTGGGTTGGAACCTCCTAGTTTGTGAAGCGTGAGAACAAGTCGAGAAAACACCCATCGGGTTGAGGGGTTCTCTCTACAGAATCCCACTGCTGAATCTGTCCTTCCGACAATCATATCTTTTTCGATATCTTCACATTTTTACTGCAGCTATTTCGTCTTAGCTTCCCTGCACGTCCTATTTATTTCATTCCTCAGCGACTTGTATTTCTGTATTCCTGATTTTTCCGGAACATGTTTGTACTTTCTCCTTTCATCAATCACCTGAAGTATTTCTTCTGTTACCCATGGTTTCTTCGCAGCTACCTTCTTTGTACCTATGTTTTCCTTCCCAACTTCTGTGATGGCCCTTTTTAGAGGTCCATTCCTCTTCAACTGTACTGCCTGCTGCGCTATTCCTTATTGCTATATCTATAGCGTTAGAGAACTTCAAACGTATCTCGTCATTCCTCAGTAGTTCCGTATCCCACTTCTTTGCGTATTGATTCTTCCTGACTAATGTCTTGAACTTCAGCCTACTCTTCATCACTACTATATTGTGATCTGAGTCTATATCTGCTCCTGGGTACGCCTTACAATCCAGTATCTGATTTTGGAATCTCTGTCTGACCATGATGTAATCTAATTGAAATCTTCCCGTATCTCCCGGCCTTTTCCAAGTATACCTCCTCCTCTTGTGATTCTTGAACAGGGTATTCGCTATTACTTGCTGAAACTTGTTACAGAACTCAATTAGTCTTTCTCCTCTTTCATTCCTCGTCCCAAGCCCATATTCTCCTGTAACCTTTTCTTCTACTCCTTCCCCTACAACTGCATTTCAGTCGCCCATGACTATTAGATTTTCGTCCCCCTTTACATACTGCATTACCCTTTCAATATCCTCATACACTTTCTCTATCTGTTCATCTTCAGCTTGCGACGCCGGCATGTATACCTGAACTATCGTTGTCGGTGTTGGTCTGCTGTCGATTCTGATTAGAACAACCCGGTCACTGAACTGTTCACAGTAACACACCCTCAGCCCTACCTACCTATTCATAACGAATCCTACACCTGTTATACCATTTTCTGCTGCTGTTGATATTACCTGATACTCATCTGACCAGAAATCCTTGTCTTCCTTCCACTTCACTTCACTGACCCCTACTATATCTAGATTGAGCCTTTGCATTTACCTTTTCAGATTTTCTAGTTTTTCTACCACGTTCAAGCTCTGCCTGGTTAGGATTATGCCTAATTTCAACCTCTGTAATCGGAAAGTCCTGGTGATGCAGTTTTTAATCAAAGATTGCCTTCACCGTACACAGCGCTGCACAGCACACCAAGGCTGAGCAGAGCAGGAGAGACGGGCTACTCACCAAGGGGTGTGGCATGTGTGCGTGAGTGTGAGGCAGCGCACGCCCAGCTGGTACATGGCGCGCAGCACGCCGAGGCTGGCGCCCAGGCTGTGGCCGCCCTCCACCGACAGCAGGCTGGCTATGCGGCCCACGGCGTGCGCCTGCTCCACGCCTGGAACAAGGCACCGTCTCGTCCACGTCAAGGCTCCCTGAAGAGGACAAGCTGTGGGCCGCAGGTTATCACACGCTACACTCCAGAAACATAATATGAAGATTCACTTCTAAATGATGTACACTACAGGCCATTAAAATTGCTACACCAATAAGAAATGCAGATAATAAACGGGTATTCATGGGACAAATGTATTATAGTAGAACTGACATGTGATTACATTTTCACGCAATTTGGGTGCATAGATCCTGAGAAATCAGTGCCCAGATCTACCATCGCTGGGCGTAATAACGGCCTCGATACGCCTGGGCATTGAGTCAAACAGAGCTTGGATGGCGTGCACAGGTACAGCTGCCCATGCAGCTTCAACACGATACCACAGTTCATCAAGAGTAGTGACTGGCGTATTGTGACGAGCCAGTTGCTCGGCCACCATTGGTTGGTTGGTTGTTTCGGGGAAGGAGACCAGACGGCGAGGTCATCGGTCTCATCGAATTAGGGAAGGACGGAGAAGGAAGTCGGCCGTGCCCTTTGAAAGGAACCATCCCGGCATTTCCCTGGAGCGATTTAGGGAAATCACGGAAAACCTAAATCAGGATGACCGGACGCGGGATTGAACCGTCGTCCTCCCGAATGCGAGTCCAGTGTCTAACCACTGCGCCACCTCGCTCGGTTCGGCCACCATTGACCAGATGTTTTCAATTGGTGAGAGATATAGAGAATGTGCTGGTCAGGGCAGCAGTCGAACATTTTCTGTATCCAGAAAGGCCCGTACAGGACCTGCAACATGCGGTCGTGCATTATCCTGCTGAAACGTTGGTTTTGCAGGGATCGAATGTAGGGTAGAGCCATGGGTGGTAACACATCTGAAATATAACGTCCATTGTTCAAAGTGCCGTTAGTGCGAACAAGGGGAGACCGAGACGTGAAACCAATGGCACCCCATACCATCACGCCGGGTGATACGTCAGTATAGCGATGACAAATACACGCTTCCAATGTGCGTTCACCGCGATGTCGCCAAACACGGATGCGACCATAATGATGCTGTAAACAGAACCTGGATACACCTGAAAAAATTACGTTTTGCCATTCGTGCACCCAGGTCCACCGTTCAGTACACCATCGCAGGTGGTCCTGTCTATGATGCAGCATCAAGGGTAACCGCAGCCGTGGTCTCCGAGCTGATAGTCCATGCTGCTGCAAACGTCGTCAAACTGTTCGTGCAGATAGTTGATGTCTTGCAAACGTCCCCATCTGTTGACTCAGGGATCCAGACGTGGCTGCACGATACGTTACAGCCATGCGGATAAGATGCCCGTCATCTCGACTGTTAGTGATACGAGGCCGTTGGGATCTTGCACAGCGTTCCGTATTGCCCTCCTGAACCGACCGATTCCATATTCTGTTAACAGTCATTGGATCTCGACCAAGGCGAGCAGCAATGTCGCAATACGATAAACCCCAATCGCGAGATTCTATAATCCGACCCTTACCAAAGTCGGAAACGTGATGGTACGCATTTCTCTTCCTTTTTTTTTTTTTTTTTTTTTTTTTTTTTTTTTTTTTTTTTTTTTTTTTTTTTTTTGCCATCAGTCTACTGGCTGGTTTGATGCGGCCCGCCACAAATTCCTTTCGTGTGCTAACCTCTTCATCTCAGAGTAGCACTTGCAACCTACGTCCTCAATTATTTGCTTGACGTATTCCAATCTCTGTCTTCCTCTACAGTTTTTGCCCTCTACAGCTCCCTCTAGTACCATGGAAGTCATTCCCTCATGTCTGAGCAGGTCCTATTGTCCTGTCCCTTCTCCTTATCAGTGTTTTCCACATATTCCTTTCCTCTCCGATTCTGCGTAGAACCTCCTCATTCCTTACCTTATCAGTCCACCTAACTTTCAACATTCGTCTATAGCACCACATCTCAAATGCTTCGATTCTCTTCTGTTCCGGTTTTCCCACAGTCTATGTTTCACTACCATTCAATGCTGTACTCCAGACGTACATCCTCAGAAATTTCTTCCTCAAATTAAGGCCGGTATTTGATATTATTAGACTTCTCTTGGCCAGAAATGCCTTTTTTGCCATAGCGAGTCTGCTTTTGATGTCCTCCTTGCTCCGTCCGTCATTGGTTATTTTACTGCCTAGGTAGCAGAATTCCTTAACTTCATTGACTTCGTGACCATCAATCCTGATGTTAAGTTTCTCGCTGTTCTCATTTCTACTACTTCTCATTACCTTCGTCTTTCTCCGATTTACTCTCAACCCATACTGTGTACTCATTAGACTATTCATTACGTTCAGCAGATCATTTAATTCTTCTTCACTTTCACTCAGGATAGCAATGTCATCAGCGAATCGTATCATTGATATATCCCTTCACCTTTTATTTTAATTCCACTCCTGAACCTTTCTTTTATTTCCATCATTGCTTCCTCGACGTACAGATTTAAGGGTAGGGGCGAAATGCTACAGCCTTGTCTTACACCCTTCTTAATACGAGCACTTCGTTCTTGATCGTCCACTCTTATTATTCCCTCTTGGTTGTTGTACATACTGTATATGACCCGTCTCTCCCTATAGCTTACCCCTACTTTTTTCAGAATCTCGAACAGTTTGCACCATTTTATATTGTCCAACGCTTTTTGCAGGTCGACAAATCCTATGAAAGTGTCTTGATTTTTCTTTAGACTTGCTTACATTATTAGCCGTAACATCAGAGTTGCCTCTCTCGTCCCTTTACTTTTCCTAAAGCCAAACTGATCGTCACCTAGCGCATTCTCAATTTTCTTTTCCATTCTTCTGTATATTATTCTTGTAAGCAGCCTCGATGCATGAGCTGTTAGGCTGATTGTGCGATAATTCTCGCACTTGTCAGCTCTTGCCGTCTTCGGAATTGTGTGGATGATGCTTTTCCGAAAGTAAGATGGTATGTCGCCAGACTCATATATTCTACACACCAACGTGAAAAGTCGTTTTGTTGCCACTTCCCCCAATGATTTTAGAAATTCTGATGGAATGTTATCTATCCCTTCTGCCTTATTTGACCGTAAGTCCTTCAAAGCTCCTTTAAATTCCGATTCTAATGCTGGATCCCCTATCTCTTCTAAATCGACTCCTGTTTCTTTTTCTACCACATCGGACAAATCTTCACCCTCATAGAGGCTTTCCATGTATTCTTTCCACCTATCTGCTCTCTCCTCTGCATTTAACAGTGGAATTCCCGTTGTACTCTCAATGTTACCACCGTTGCTTTTAATGTCACCAAAGTTTGTTTTGACTTTCCTTTATGCTGAGTCTGTCCTTCCGACAATCATATCTTTTTCGATGTCTTCACATTTTTCCTGCAGCCATTTCGTCTTAGGTTCCCTGCACGTCCTATTTATTTCATTCCTCAGCGACTTGTATTACTTTATTCCTGATTTTCCCGGAACATGTTTGTACTTCCTCCTTTCATCAATCACCTGAAGTATTTCTTCTGTTACCCATGGTTTCTTCGCAGCTACCTTCTTTGTACCTATGTTTTCCTTCCCAACTTCTGTGATGGCCCTTTTTAGAGATGTCCATTCCTCTTCAACTGTACTGCCTACTGCACTGTTCCTTATTGCTATATCTATAGCGTTAGAGAACTTCAAACGTATCTCGTCATTCCTTAGTAGTTCCGTATCCCACTTCTTTGCGTATTGATTCTTCCTGACTAATGTCTTGAACTTCAGCCTACTCTTCAACAATACTATATTGTGATCTGAGGCTATATCTGCTCCTGGGTACGCCTTACAATCCAGTATCTGATTTTGGAATCTCTGTCTGACCATTATGTAATCTAATTGAAATCTTCCCGTATCTCCCGGCCTTTTCCAAGTATACCTCCTCCTCTTGTGATTCTTGAACAGGGTATTCGTTATTACTTGCTGAAACTTGTTACAGAACTCAATTAGTCTTTCTCCTCTTTCATTCCTCGTCCCAAGTCCATATTCTCCTGTATCCCTTTCTTCTACTCCTTCCCCTACAACTGCATTTTAGTCGCCCATGACTATTAGATTTTCGTCCCCCTTTACATACTGCATTACCCTTTCAATATCCTCATACACTTTCTATATCTGTTCATCTTCAGCTTGCGACGTCGGCATGTATACCAGAACTATCGTTGTCGGTGTTGGTCTGCTGTCGATTCTGATTAGAACAACCCAGTCACTGAACTGTTCACAGTAACACACCCTCTGCCCTACCTTCCTATTCATAACGAATCCTACACCTGTTAAACCATTTTCTGCTGCTGTTGATATTACCCGATACTCATCTGACCAGAAATCCTTGTCTTCCTTCCACTTCACTTCACTGACCCCTACTATATCTAGATTGATCCTTTGCATTTCCCTTTTCAGATTTTCTAGTTTCCCTACCACGATCAAGCTTCTGACATTCCACGCCCCGATTCGTAGAACGTTATCCTTTCGTCGATTATTCAATCTTTTTCTCATGGTAACCTCCCCGTGGGCAGTCCCCTCCCGGAGATCCGAATGGGGGACTATTCCGGTATCTTTTGCCAATGGAGAGATCATCATGACACTTCTTCAATTACAGGCCACATGTCCTGTGGATACACGTTACGTGTCTTTTTTTTTAGTTTTTTAAGTAGCAAGACGAATTTTGCTCGAGTGTTGTCTTACGATCTCTTTATTGAATTTGTACCTGCGTGCTTGTAGCTCTGCTACAAAAGAATTAAAAATCTGACTTTCAGCGTTGCTCGAATGGCGAACCAAGGCAGCATGCACCTAACAGGCAAAAACGTTACCTTTTTTGTTTCTTTTTTAAAATTTTTTAACTTTTTTATTCTTTTTTAGACACTACCTTTTTTTTGGAGATGGAGCAGGTAGTGGGCTGGCGGAGGCAAGGTGGGCAGGGGTCGCGACCCGAGGCCTGTCCACGATGTCTCCTCCATCCCATCCTGGGGATGTGATGTGGTACAAAGGATGCAGTTGGTGTATTATTGTGATTTTTTTATTTTATTTATTCA
The DNA here is from genome assembly GCF_023864345.2 of Schistocerca serialis cubense. NCBI lineage: Eukaryota > Metazoa > Arthropoda > Insecta > Orthoptera > Acrididae > Schistocerca > Schistocerca serialis. Next base: position 445,532,178 of record NC_064645.1, read on the forward strand.
TTTATTTATTTTTACCCTTTTTTAATTTTTTATTTTTTTATTTTTTTGTTCTTTGAACAGTCAGGAACTGAAAACTAGTAGATGCACTCGTTGCGTCGAGTTGGGGACGCGCATAACTATAACCATGCTAATAGTTGTAGAAAAAGGCATAAAGAAAGAGAGCAAAGTGAGGGGCGAAGGAAACCGTAAAACAAAACTGAAGGGTGGAATCCATACCACCATTAACCAGTGCTACATCTTGCACCGGATGGGAAAACTAAAACTGCGAAGACCTTTTCGCACCGGGGACAAAAAGAGGAAATGGGGCAAATACTGCTACAGAGTGTGAGGGTTCACAACGAAACTCTCGATCTGCAGTATCATCCAGGTATGACTTCTCGTAATGATGAAAGTAGATCTCACGTTGTACCGTGTAGTGTTCTATCATCATATTGTAATTTTAGCTTTTCTAACCCGTGATGTTACAGCTACGTGGAGGGACCTGGAACGCACTCCACAAAAAATTGGAAAAATATTGTCGATACTTTGGGTTACGGAGGATCTTGCAATGTCGTTCCTGCAAATAGTTCCAAAAGTCTAAAGTGTCCTTAGCGCCGTCTTGAAACAAATAATGCACTGCATGTCCACGAAGCCACGTCAGTGCATTAGTTTTAGTGCGTGGGTAATACGTTTCATCCGGGAATAAGATAGTCTTGGGGTCGATATGATTCGGCGTTACCCGAAGGAAGTATGCTGACATTTGAAAGTGCCACACTGCCGTAGACTCGCCACAGCTAGGACGGTGTTCATCGTTGCCTTGAACGCCACAGCTCGTGCACGTGGGCGAGTCTACCATGTGGATCGCATGTAGCCTTGATCTGGTCACCTGCTTACCGTTGACGGTGATATACCACATCGCCGTGACGTCAGTGTCCAGTGTTACGTGGTGAATTGTCCTCCACACTACTCGCCAGTTGACGTTCGGCTGCTTCCTCTCCACGACGTTATCGGGTCGTCCACGTTGCAGAACCCTATAAACCGTCTTTGCCGTCGCCAGTTGAGTCGCTGGTAAGGCAAGTCGAACGTAACTGAGTTCGAGGTAAAAGACACCGATGTAGAAGAGCGAGGAGGGGACGTGGTGTATCGGCACAGGCGGCAACAGGGAGGGCGGTGCTAGTTCTTCTATTAACAAACTGGTCAGACTGTCCGGACGGCGGTGCCATAGTTTGACTAATGTGCTCACAAATAGGGCGACCGCTCTGTCATAAACGTGATAAAGGCCAAGCCCTCCCCGATCCGGGGGAAGGGTGAGAGTCTCATATTTAATCTTGAAAAGCATTCCTGAACTCACGAAGGACCCAAAAGCCGCAAGTATACATCTACATCAACATCCATACTCCGCAAGCCACCTGACGGTGTGTGGCGGAGGGTACCTTGAGTACCTCTATCGGTTCTCCCTTCTATTCCATTCTCGTATTGTTCGTGGAAAGAAGGATTGTCGGTATGCCTCTGTGTGGGCTCTAATCTCTCTGATTTTATCCTCATTGTCTCTTCGTGAGATATACGTAGGAGGGAGCAATATACTGCTTGACTCTTCGGTGAGGGTAAGTTCTCGAAACTTTGACAAAAGCCCGTACCGAGCTTCTGAGCGTTTCTCCTGCAGAGTCTTCCACTGGAGTTTATCTATCATCTCCGTAACGCTTTCGCGATTACTAAATGATCCTGTAACGAAGCGCGCTGCTCTCCGTTGGATCTTCTCTATATCTTCTATCAACCCTACCTGGTACGGATCCCACACTGCTGAGCAGTATTCAAGCAGTGGGCGAACAAGCGTACTGTAACCTACTTCCTTTGTTTTCGGATTGCATTTCCTTAGGATTCTTCCAATGAATCTCAGTCTGGCATCTGCTTTACCGACGATCAACATTATATGATCATTCCATTTTAAATCACTCTTAATGCGTACTCCCAGATAATTTATGGTATTAACTGCTTCCAGTTGCTGACCTGCTGTTTTGTAGCTAAATGATAAAGGATCTATCTTTATGTGTATTCGCAGCACATTACACTTGTCTACATTGAGATTAAATTGCCATTCCTGCACCATGCGTCAATTCGCTGCAGATCCTCCTGCATTTCAGTACAATATTCCATTATTACAACCTCTCGATGCACCACAGCATCATCCGCAAAAAGCCTCAGTGAACTTCCGATGTCATCCACAAGGTCATTTATGTATATTGTGAATAGCAACGGTCCTATGACACTCCCCTGCGGCACACCTGAAATCACTCTTACTTCGGAAGACTTCTCTCCATTGAGAATGACATGCTGCGTCCTGTTATCTAGGAACTCCGCAATCCAATCACACAATTGGTCTGATAGTCCATATGCTCTTACTTTGTTCATTAAACGACTGTGGGGAACTGTATCGAACGCCTTGCGGAAGTCAAGAAACACGGCATCTACCTGTGAACCCGTATCTATGGCCCTCTGAGTCTCGTGGACGAATAGCGCGAGCTGGGTTTCACATGACCGTCTTTTTCGAAACCCATGCTGATTCCTACAGAGTAGATTTCTAGTCTCCAAAAACGTCATTATACTCGAACACAATACGTGTTCCAAAATTCTACAACTGATCGACGTTAGAGATATAGGTCTATAGTTCTGCACATCTGCTCGACGTCCCTTCTTGAAAACGGGGATGACCTGTGCCCTTTTCCAATCCTTTGGAACGCTACGCTCTTCTAGAGACCTACGGTACACCGCTGCAAGAAGGGGGGCTAGTTCCTTCGCGTACTCTGTGTAAAATTGAACTGGTATCCTATCAGGTCCAGAGGCCTTTCCTCTTTTGAGCGATTTTAATTGTTTCTCTATCCCTCTGTCGTCTATTTCGATATCTACTATTTTGTCATCTGTGCGACAATCTAGAGAAGGAACTACAGTGCAATCTTCCTCTGTGAAACAACTTTGGAAAAAGACATTTAGTATTTCGGCCTTTAGTCTGTCATCCTCTGTTTCAGTACCATTTTGGTCACAGAGTGTCTGGACATTTTGTTTTGATCCACCTACCGCTTTGACATAAGACCAAAATTTCTTAGGATTTTCTGCCAAGTCAGTACATAGAACTTTACTTTCGAATTCATTGAACGCCTCTCGCATAGCTCTCCTCATACTACATTTCGCTTCACGTAATTTTTGTTTGTCTGCAAGGCTTTGGCTATGTTTATGTTTGCTGTGAAGTTCCCTTAGCTTCCGCAGCAGTTTTCTAACTCGGTTGTTGTACCACGGTGGCTCTTTTCCATCTCTTACGATCTTGCTTGGCACATACTCATCTAACGCATTATGTACGACGGTTTTGAACTTTGTCCACTGATCCTCAACACTATCTGTACTTGAGACAAAACTTTTGTGTTAAGCCAACAGGTACTCTGAAATCTGCTTTTTGTCACTTTTTCTAAACAGAAAAATCTTCCTACCCTTTTTAATATTCCTATTTACGGCTGAAATCATCGATGCCGTAACCGCTTTATGATCGCTGATTCCCTGTTCTGCGTTAATTTTTTTCAAATAGTTCGGGTCTGTTTGTCACCAGAAGGTCCAATATGTTATCGCCACGAGTCGGTTCTCTGTTTAACTGCTCAAGGTAGTTTTCAGATGAAGCACTCAAAAAAATTTCACTGGATTCTTTGTCCCTGCCACCAACGTCTGAGTCTCCCAGTCTATATCCGGCAAATTAAAATCTCCACCCAGAACTATAACATGGTGGGTAAATCTACTCGAAATATTTCCCAAATTATCCTTCAGGTGCTCAGCCACAACAGCTGCTGAGCCAGGGGGCCTATAGAGACATCCAATTACCATGTCTGAGCCTGCTTTAACCGTGACCTTCACCCAAATCATTTCACATTGCGGATCTCCGTCAATTTCCTTCGATACTATTGCACTTCTTATCGCTATAAACACGCCTCCCCCTTCACTGTCCAGCCTGTCTCTGCGGTATACATTCCAATCTGAGTTTAGGATTTCATTACTATTTACATCTGGTTTCAGCCAACTTTCTGTCCCTAGTACTATATGGGCGTTGTGACCGTTTATTAATGAGAGCAGTTCTGCGACCTTTCTGTAGACGCTCCTGCAGTTTACTATTAGCACATTAATATTGTTATTCCCTGTTGCATTTTGCCTACTCCTACCTTGCTGCGTCTCAGGAGGCGTCTTGTCGGGCCTAGGGAGGGGATTCTCTAACCTAAAAAACCCCCATGTGCACTCCACACGTACTCCGCTACCCTTGTAGCCGCTTCCGGCGTGTAGTGCACGCCTGACCTATTCAGGGGGACCCTACATTTCTCCACCTGATAGCGGAGGTCGAGAAATTTGCACCCCAGATCTCCGCAGAATCGTCTGAGCCTCTGGTTTAAGCCTTCCGCTCGGCTCCAAACCAGAGGACCGCGATCGGTTCTGGGAACGATACTACAAATAGTTAGCTCTGATTTCACCCCGCGAGCGAGGCTTTCCGCCTTCACCAATTCCGCCAACCGCCTGTACGAACTGAGGATGACCTCTGAACCCAGATGGTAGGAGTCATTGGTGCCGACATGAGCAACAATTTGCAGTCGGGTGCACCCAGTGCTCTCTATCGCCGCCGGCAGAGCCTCCTCCACATCTCGGATGAGATCTCCTGGCAAGCAGACAGAGTGAACACTGGCCTTCTTCCCCGACCTTCCCGCTATTTCCCTAAGGGACTCCATCACCCGCCTAACGTTGGAGCTCCCAATAACTAATAAACCCCTCCCCCCGTGTGCCTGCTAACATCACCGGTATAGGTAATATTTGGGCGATGTGCGGAATGCGTGACGCTAAATGTGTGTTAAGATATTGGGTCCGTTGGACGATGTCCAGGGCTCGTAGGCGGTTGTTGGCAATTCCAGTCCGAACATTTCGTAAAAGCCGTCGAAAGTTGTGAGCAGCGGTCCGTCGTATATCGTCTGTAAAATCAATGCCGAGACATTTCAAACTATCTCTGAGCTGTAAGGGGGTGACACTGTTCTTAGACAATCCGACCCCGATGTTCATCGCCACCAATTTTGCGACGTTGATACGACTACCAGTGGCCATGCCATATTTCGCTATCCAATTTAGTGCGCTAGCGGTGTCGTCACCGTTGCGGATGACAGTCACCAGGTCGTCAGGTACGCTTTATACCGGAAAGTGTGGCCTCGTAACGTCATACCCGTTAGTCGTTGGCGCAGGCCACAGAGGAGAGGGTCCATGGCCACAGCGTAAAGTAAAGTGGACAGAGGGCAGCCTTGGCGTATCGATCGAGAAATGGTGAGGGGCTGCGAAGGTCGGCCGTTGACGATCACCTTGGACGTCGCGCCACGGAGTAGTCGCATGACGACAGTGACGAATGGCTGTGGGTACCGCATGTGTTGGAGGACTGCTTCCAAATAGTTGTGGTCCACTCGGTCAAAAGCTTGACTAAAATCGATTGCCGCCAGTGCACCCTTCAGACGACATGCCCTCGCCAGTGAGATCAAGTCACGATATTCACTGAGTGCTGTTTGAATATTATTGTCGCCTCCTAATGACGTTTGATCGGGTGAGATAACATTTCGTAGGGTCTGGCGTATCCGCGCCGCCAACAGTCGAGAAAAGATCTTAAAGTCGCAGTTCAATAGCGTCAACGGGCGGTAGTCCTGCAGTCGAGAGCCACCGGACGGTTTGTGAATAATCATCCCTTCCACAAGGGCCGCAGGGAGCGGCACGTCCGGGGATAGTAGTTCGCGACAGATGTCCGTCCATCGGGAGGCTAATAAATGTTGAAAAGTCCGGTAAAATTCCAAGGGGAGGCCATCAGGACCCGGAGACTTGTTGACAGCTCCTTTTCTAATGGCGTCGATAACTTCTTCTTCTGTAATTTCTTCCATCAAGGCCGCTTCCATTCCCGGGGTGACGGTGCCGTAAATCGTCTGAGAGACGTCCTCCAGTGCTGTCGGATCGGGGGTCTGAGCGGAATAGAGTCGAGAATAATGATTGTAGAACGCTGTGTTTATGTCTTGTTGCGTGGTGAGTCGATGAACGTCCTTCGTGTCGATGAAGCGTATCAGCGCTCGTTGGCGTCGTTTACGTTCACGAAGTACGTGGAACATCGACAGGCGTTCGCTAGGTATCCGATCCTGCGTCCTCGAGCGGATGACTACCCCCTCCAGGTGGCGTCGCATATGAGCGAGGATCTGAGCCTTAGCACGGTGGACCGCCGTTTGTCGTTCCGGAGACGGCGCCATAGCATCGCAGTCGCGCAGGACCCGGAAATAAAAGTCGAGTGTATGTCTTCGCCAAGTAGCGTGGTCACGACCGTAGGTTATCAACGTTCGCCTCAGTGCCGGTTTGGCGCAGTCCAACCGCCAGCGGATCGTTGTGGGATATGCACGGAGGCGATTTACACACGAATGCCACGTATCCTCAACGGCTTGGCGGCAATCCGGGTACGACGGGTGAGCGATGTTTAATTTCCACGGGCTGTGGCTTCTCCACACTTGTTGCCGCCGCAGGGTGACGGCACAAATGTAAGCAGAGTGGTCCGAGAATGCTGCAGGCCACAGTTCCGCATCCTGTGTTCCAGCGGCGAGAGAGCGTGAGACATAAATCCGGTCGATACGACTGGAAGAGTGACTTGTAAAGTGCGTGAATCCCGGTCGGTGGCCGTGAAGATGTTCCCAAGTGTCCACCAACTGCAGGTCTCGAATTAGCGTCTCGAGTTCCGGGCACGGACTATGTCGTGGGAGTTGGTCTCTGGGCGCCAGTACGCAATTGTAGTCACCTCCAAACACCAGATGGTCGTGGCGGCCTTGGAAGAGCGGGGCGACGTCTTCCGCAAAGAATCGTGAACGTTCGCGATGTTTGTCCGTCCCGGAAGGTACGTAGATATTGATAAGGCGGACACCCAGTACTGTGAGTGCCATTCCTCTTGCTCCAGGCAGAAACAGGATATCGTCCGCCACTATCCCTTCCCGAAGAAGTACAGCGACACCGCTGCCTGTTGGGGAAGCTGGAGAGACGCAAGCATCGTAACCGTACATGCCTGGGAAGTCGTCGACGTACACTTCCTGGAGAAGGGCTATGTCGATGGAAGCAGAGTTCAACATATCCTGAAGCAAGGATAACTTAGCGCGCGTCCGTATAATCTTGATGTTTATAGTTGCAACGCGATAAGTTTGAGGTCTACCCATAGCATCCGTGTTGGCCATGAATACCCTTGTAAGGCTGTCTCGTCACTGTAACTGACGGCGGGAAAGGATCAAGACTGGGGGGGGGGGGGGGTAAATTTCCCCCTGTGTCGTCCGACACGATGGGCAAGGAGTGTTCCTCACAGTCGTCCGCCCAGTCGCCATGAAATACCATCGGCTGTTGGTGGCTGTTAGTGGCTGCTGCGGCACTCGGCACTGACTCCATCGGCTCTGCTGGCTGAGAATCGGCAGCGGCTGTCTACTTGTGATCCTGCTGTTCTGTGGGGTCGGAGGGGTTGAAGCCGTCACCACGGCGATCAGTTGAGTTTGAAGTTACAGCGGCCTCTGTACCGCCGGTACCGTCGTCGGAATTTCCACAGTCCATGTCAGACGATCGCTCCAAACACTCGTACGATGGAGCACGCCGCCGTCTCTTGTGTTTTCGCGGGGAACGCTGTTTGCGTGGGTGGATTTCTTCAGCTGCTCCGGTGTCTGGATGAAAAGCCGCTGTCGGCACAACCCGTGGGTCAATGTCCATCCTGGCATCCACGCCTTCTTGCAAGGTCGGTCGGTGATTATCTTCAGGTGGGGGCGCCGTTGTAGAGGCCGGATCCTGTACTGCAGAAGCCATTATGGTCTCGCCATCGGGGACGGCTATCGGACTAATGTCGTCAGCATCGGAAAAGGTTGGTGCCCGTGTAACTTCGGCGTAATTGAGAGGAAGGGCCGTCACCGTAGAAGGAGTCATAGATTCACCTGTCGGGATTTGAGTAAGCCGTCGTCGGAGACAATCCGACCGGACGTGCCCTACTTGGCCACAACCAGAGCAAGTGCGTGGCTGACCGTCATACATAATGATCGCCCTACATACGCCGATGACAAGATATGACGGAACATGTTTGGTCAGTTCAATTTTAATCTGTCGTACCCCGTTAAGAACGGGGTACGTTGTAAAGGTGGTCCATTTTTCGGCCATATGGCTGATCACTCTGCCATAGGGCCGGAAAGCCGCGGTGACTACGTCCGGTGGTACTTCGAAAGGGAGTTCGAAGACGTGGACCGTACGGAGGCCAAGCCCCGCGTGATCGATAGAGACCGCCCCAATATGGCCATCAGAATGTTTGAATTTAAGATCGTTCGCATGTGCGCTCACGATTGTGTTGCACACCTCGTCACTTACTAGCTTGACGTAGACAACACTGCTCGTGATAGAGAGATGGATACCAATTATGTCTCGCGGGTCAATTTTAACGTCGTCACGTAGAAAACGTTCCACTTCAAAAGCTCGCGGTCGTGCATGATCGGGTTGAAAACTGATCTTGATGGTGGTTTGTCTGTATGAATGTGTCATGTTGCGTCGTTAGTGATGGCCTCTAGCGACAACGCAGTAGTAAACAACTACGGGCACTCGCGACCGCGCGGACGGGACGTAAACAAGACGTCCTCGCCGCAGCGCTGCGGAAAGGAGACTGTGTCTTTAATGCAGTGGTTTCCATTGCCTTCTGCATCCTCATGTCGTTGATCATTGCTGATTCTTCCGCCTTTAGGGGCAATTTCCCACCCCTAGGACAAGAGAGTGCCCTGAACCTCTATCCGCTCCTCCGCCCTCTTTGACAAGGCCGTTGGCAGAATGAGGCTGACTTCTTATGCCGGAAGTCTTCGGCCGCCAATGCTGGTTATTTATCAAAATTTAGGCAGTGGTGGGGATCGAACCCGGGACCGAGGACGTTTTGATTTTGAATCAAAGACATTACCCCTTTTTTTATCAAATTTCTTTTTCCTTTAAGAACAAATTATGAGGAATAAATAAGGAAAAGTTTTTATTTTTTTTTCAAAAGAAAACAGACTTTAATTATACTGGTTTCTCCTTCCAGTAAACAAAAATGAGTCTCCTTCGTCTTGTTGGCGAAGAAGCAATCTTTTGGAAAAAAAAGAGTTTCTCAAAGCCAAAATCAAATTTCTTTTTCCTTTAAGAACAAATTATGAGGAATAAATAAGGAAATTTTTTTTAAGTCGTCGTGCGACTTGTAGTTAAAGACCAGTTATTAGAGGAGCTCCTGAAGTGTCTCCGCCTACAGCATGCTAGCTCGTCCAAAAGCGTCTTCTCATGGCGTAGGCGTGGGTTCTGGGTAGCAGATCTATTCCGTTCGGTTCGGTTTATACAATTTTCAGCTTCTCAGGGCTTGGACGTTCCAGCTACTAGGTGGGTCATCGAAAGTGCTCCGTAAGAAATTGGAAAAATATTGCTTATAGCGTGGGTTGCGTATCAGGACGCAGTGTCGTTCGTTGAGATAAGTCCAATATCCTAGCGCAGACTTGTCGCCAGAAGTAAAAAGAGAGCGAATCGTGTGGCTCTCAGAGTGAGTTTTGGCGGAGGGGTAGAAAGTCTTATCGGGGTACAAAAGCATGTGGACGTCGATCTGAGCCAGTGTCTGACGAGTAAGAAACGCCAAAATTCGCCGCGCAAGTGTCCAGACGTCGAACGCTGTGCCACAGTGGAACCGGTGGACATCCGTGTCACCCACTCCACAGTGGGTGCAGAGGGATGAATCGGCGAGATGGATGCGGTGCAGACGATCTCGGTTAACGTGTTTGCCACGCTGATTGAACGTCTGATTAAAGAAAACGCGCATGGATCGCCTTCCATATGTGTCGCCACACGTACTGTGGATACTTACGTTCGATGGGGTTGGACGGGCGGCACTGTTGTAACAATTCGGAGACTGTTTTCGTGAGGTACAAACGTGTAAGTGGTAAGGACCGGTAGATATAACTGAACTCCAGGAAAAATCGGTGGATGTAATAGAAGGGGGTTGGTACGGTCGATACCAGTACTGGGGCGGACAAGGAGGCCTGTGAAAAGGTGTGAAGCAGGAGGCTAGTAAGGCTCTGCGGGCAACGATGCCAAAGTTTTAGTTGGGAGCTGACGTATAGGGCCTTGACACGAGTCGGCACGTGGATGAGTCCCACCCCGCCACGATCTCGTGGCAGTGCAAGGAATTCATACTGCACCTTGAATAACATCCCCGAGCTGACGAAGGAGCCGAAAGCCATCAACAGTCGTCGCGCCAGGAGATTTGGGACTGGTAGTACTTGATCCACGTGTGGTATACGGGAAGCATGATACATGTTCACGTATTGCGCGCGTTGGATAACGTCGAGAGCTCGTAGCCGGTGATCTGCGAGATTTGCTCTGATTGTCTGTAGCAAGCGTCTACTACTGATAGTCGCTGAGCGGCGCAGGTCTGCTGTGAAATCAAGTCCAAGACACCGTATGGTGGCGGCGACACTAAGGGGGGCAGCGCATCTCTCCGGCAAGCCCTCACCAATGAGCAGGACCTTGGATTTTGACACGTTGAGGCAGCTCCCCGACGCTTCGCCGTAAGTCGCCACCCATGTCAGTGCTGCTCGTACTTCATCTTCACTGCGCAGATATAATACTATGTCGTCTGCGTAGGCTGTACAACAAAAACAGTGGCCGTGCACAGCCATACACTCCAAACGTTGGCGCATGCCCTGGAGCAGGGGTTCCAAGGCGAAAGCATACAAAATCGTGGAAAGAGGGCAGCCTTGCCGCACAGATCGTGCGATGACCAGGGGTGGTGTTAGGCGACCATTGTACATGATTTTAGAGGTTGCACTACTCAACAGGCGCATAACCACTGTGACAATACCGCCAGGAAAACCCATATAATGAAGAACTGTCCGTAAATAGAAGTGGTCAACACGGTCGAAAGCCTGGCTAAAGTCCAGTGAAGCCAAGGCGCCAGGGAGACGCTGATAATGCGGTAATGCTATCATGTCTCTGTAACGGCAAAGGGCCGTACGGATGTTGTTGTCGCCTCCTAGAGAAGTCTGGTCGCAGGATATGACGTAACGTGCGACCTTCTTGAGTCGCGATGCCAGTAGCCGTGTGAATATTTTCATGTCGCTGTTGAGCAAAGTAATTGGTCGATAGTCCTGGACCCTCGATAACCCGCGCAGTTTATGTACGGGGATAATAATGCCTTCTAGAAAGGCGCTCGGGACCACTGTCATCGGTGACATCAGCTCTTGTGCGATTGCCGTCCACGTGGAAGCCAACAAATAGTGAAAACTTTTATAAAATTCGATTGGTATACCGTCAGGTCCAGGAGATATCGGAACCCGCCTTGATAGCATCTACCACTTCATCTGTGGTTACGTCGTCTTGGAGGTCATGCACTGCATTCTCCGGAAGAGTGTTCGGAGTAAGCTGAGCGACTTCTGTGATCAGTGCTGCAGAATGCGGTACAGCTGCTTATAGCCCGGCAAAATGAGCATGGAGAGTACGACCGATGCTTCGTTGGGTGTCGTCGTCGTTGTCTTTCCTGAAGGAGGTGGTACATCGACGGACGTTCTTGAGGGATTCGATTAGAAGCTCGAGAACGGACTACAGTGCCTTTCAAGTGACGCCGCATGATCAAGGAGATCTGCGCCTTCGTGCGATGGACCATCGACTGCCGGGCTCGCGAGAAAGGCATCGTCGTACAGTCACGTAGTATGGTGTAGTAGAAGTGCAGGGTATGAGTTTGCCACGCCTTTAATTCCTTCCCATAACTCATCAGAGTCTTCCTGAGGGCCGGCTTTGCACAGGAGAGCCACCATGATAAGGTGGAGTCACAGGCTTCTCGACGATGGTGGCAGCGTGCCCACGCTTCTTCGACCATACGGCGACAGTCTGAGGAGGTCAGGTGAGCGACATTGAGTTTCCACAGACCACGACTATGCCACACTCGCTGTCGGGCGAGAGTGACGTCACAGAGGTACGCAGCATGGTCTGAAAAGGCCAAGGGCCAGACTTCCGCATGACGTGTGCCATTAGCAAGGGAGCGGGTAACGTAGATGCGATCTATGCGGCTTGACGAGTGAGAGGTATAGAATGTATAGCCCGGTTGAATTCCGTGGAGCTTCTTCCATGTGTCAACAAGTCGTAGACGGTCGATGACCACTGAGAGAGATGCACAAGGGGAATGTCGCGGGAGTTGGTCCGCGGGCTCTTGTGTCGAGTTAAAATCCCCACCGAGTACCAAATCGTCCTGCGGACCGGTGAAGAGGGGTGTGACACTTTCGGCAAAAAAAGTTTGTCGGTCATGACGGCGGCCAGTGCCGGACGGAGCGTAGATATTAATAATACGCACGCCGAACAGTGTGAGGGCCAGACCTCGCGCAGTGGGGAGGTAGATGACGTCCTCTGCAGGGAGTCCGTCGCGTAGCAGGATGGCGACGCTGCTACCGGTGTCGGATGCGGGGGAAACATGGGCGTTGTATCCGGTGGGAACTAGGAAGTCAACCACAAACACCTCTTGTAAGAGTGCTATATCCACATCCGCAGAGTAAATAGTGTCTCTGAACATGGCCAGTTTATGGGGGGCACGAATGGTAGCAAGATTCATCGTGGCGATACGATATTGCTGTGTACGGCCATCCTCAGTATTTGCAGAACGTGCGGTAGAAGTAGCCGGCAGGTGGAGACCCGCCGGTGGTCCCGCCGTGGTGATAATTACTGGCGGGGCGCCAGCCCCAGTGTCGCCGAGGCGGACTCCTGTGCAGACACGCTGGCAGTCTGTTCCGCTTCTTCTTCAACGTCATCGGCCCAGGAAGCTGACGACGTGGACAAGTGACGGTCACGTACTTCCGGAACGGGTGTTGTGGATTCCGCAACATGAGTGGCAGGGGGACCGCCGTCATCATTCGTTGACAACGGCGAGGACACGTCCCGAACCGGGAGAGGAGCCGTCACAGGGCGGGGGCGGGAGGGGGGGGGGGCGCCTATTGCTGCTGCATCGCGTGACTGGACGCAATGTGGGAGATCACCGTCAGACAACAGGTCGACATCTCGCGGGGCCGTCTGAGAAAGGGCGTCATCGGAAGGCGTTAGTCGTCGTTTCCTGAGTTTGCGAGGCGACCGCTGTTTTCTGATGTGGCCTTCTGAATCAGAATGTGGTCGCCCGTCGTCTGACGCCGAACCCGTCTGGACATAGGCAGACGTCGGCACGACACCGAGGTCGACGTCCATGGTTCCAACAGGAACATCGGTTTCGGTCTGCAACCCGGACGGTCCTGAAGGGAGCACTGTAGGCGACGCCGTGTTTGTGTCGTCGGTGCGTTGTGCTGCGGCGGGTGGCGTTGACGATGCTGCTGGCGCAATCGAGATTGGTAAGACGGGGTCCTGTGCAACCTTGGCGTAGATGATGGGTAAGGACGTGACCGTCGAAGCCTGGGTGTCTTCACGTAACGGCGTCGGTATTAAACGGCGGTGTAAGCATTCGGAACGTACATGTCCCTCCTGGCCACATCCTGCGCACGTTCGTGGCTGTCCATCGTACATGACGATGGCCCTAACACCGCCAATCAGCAGGTACGATGGGACATGTTTCGTCAGCTCAATTTTTATTTGCCGGACGACATTTAATACGGGGTAGGTCGTAAATGTTTGCCACTTCTCCGCGACGTGACCCAAGACGGTGCCATATGGTTGGAAAGCGGCAATGACCACATCCTGAGGCACCTCGAACGGGAGCTCAAACACCCGCAACGTCCGGAGACCGAATCCAGCATGGGCGACTGTCACAGCACCCATATGTCCATCAGAGTGTTTAAATTTGAGTCCGGTGGCATGACGGTGAATTATGTCATTGCAAATTTCCTCCGTCGACATCTTGATGTAGACAACACTTCCAGTGATGGAAAAATGTATGCCGATTACGTCCTGGGGGTTCAAACGTAGATCCTCACGGATGAACTGTTCAACTTCGAAAGCTCTGGGCCGTGGATGTTCGGCCCGAAATGTTACTTTGATCGTTGCACGGCGGTACGAGTGCGCCATGGTGTACGTTAGTACTGGACTCGATAGACACAAATACCGCGACGCGGAAGTAAACACCGCCGAGAGCGGAGCGTCGGACGGCGCGCGGAGCAGCTCCGCACGCTAGCACGGCTGCGAGCCGACTGTGCCCTTAGACCACGGGTTACAGTCCCTCCTTACACGAGGCATCACAACAACGTTTCACCAGGCAACGCTGCTGTTTGTGTATGAGAAATCGGTTGGATACTTTCCTCATGTCAGCACATTGTAGGTGTCGCCACCGGCGGCAACCTTGTTTGAATGCTCTGAAAAGCTAGTCATTTGCATATCACAGCATCTTCTTCCTATATGTTAAATTTCGCGTCTGTAGCACGTCATCTTCGTGGTGTAGTAATTTTAATGGCCAGTAGTGTATGTCAACTGCTAGATAGAAATAACGTAATTAATATTGGTTATTTTGCAATAGCATCAGTTTCTGTAGTCCTATCGGTAGTTATTCTTAGACAGCATCTGCAAAATGTGCCAGTTATCGATAATAAATATCAGCAGCGTAATTATCACGTGACGATTACATGTCGGGCTAGCAATTCATACTACACATCATCGTCACTGTTCCACCAGATGCATAACATTATGTTTTGTAAATGCACATAGGTCTGTGTACAAGTAGTTGATGTATTTTTTGGGCTCAACCATTCCATTCTTTTCTTTATGTTAGTATAAAGATACCATTTCTCGTCATCAGTAACGATACAGGACAGGAATGGTCAGTGTTGTTCGTGAGACAAATGGTGACGAGCAAGCAAAATTGCGCATATGACCACCCACAGATTTTTGTTATTTTCCCTTAGAGTATGTGATACCCACACATCAGACTTTCGAAAACTTCCCCCCCCTCCCCCCTGCATGCAAATGTAGCATGATGGTGGACTGACCACAGTTCATGGCAATTGACGTCGATCATTGTCTATTAATGATTTTAAAGGATATTCATCGAACCCCGAACGTATTCCTGAAAGTGGAGAGTCAATAATGTTATAATGATCCTTATGAAAACGAAAACCATTTCCTTCCCGTGCTCTGTCCAATGGCAATCGCTGCACACGACGCTAATGTTTCTGGCTCACTCCGCTGCTGTCACCCCTGTGTTGAACTCAAACACAAGAATACGCGGGAAATATTCCGATGTCTCCATGTGGCGCTCTATTTTCTTGCGTCCACAGTTTCACTCACTACCTCCAAATGACAGAATGACAGTATGTAAGGGCAAGTAGCCATCGTGAACTGCAAATAAAAAACGGTAAGTGATAAATTACCATATAGCATTTGGAATACTAACCTGCAGATCAAAATCGCTACCAACTTATGCACCAATTTTCTTTCTCCATAAAATACTCAGTCTACCACTACTCGTCGGCATGACACATAATCATGACTAATACGGTGTAAGAAAACCGTTGGCATTCAAAATTGTTTCCGGTTGTCTCGGAATGGAAAAATACAGGTAACGTAGGCCCTATGGTTTACAAAGGAATCTTACGCCGTTTTTACTACAAAATAGTGGCAATTTAAGGTAGCAACGATAGAGATGGACAGCGATCACGCACCCTTCTCTCCAAAGTACTCCATAAAGGCTCAGTAATGTTGAGATCTGGTGTCTGTGGTGGCCAGGGGAGATATGATAGTCAACTTCGTGCTCACAGAACCAGTCCTGGACGATGTCAGCGCTGGGAAGAGGGGCCCTGCCGTCTTGGAACACAGCATCACCATCGGTGAAATAATAGTATACCATGGGACTGACCTGATCAGCCTAAATGGGCACATACACGTTGGCGATGATGTGATCTTGCAGAGTAATCATGAGGACCATGAAAAAACAAGAAATGGCTGCCAAATCATCACCGAACCTCCACCATGTTCAACGATTAGGACGTAAACCCAGCCAGAAGTTGGAAACAGTGTGAAGCAAAACTTATCCGACCAAATCACTTTTCTCCATTGTCCCAAAGTCCAGGTTTTATTGCTTTTGCACCACGTTTTCCTGTTACGGGCATTTGCAAGTATTTTCGTCACAACCCTCTTCCATAACCGTCTGCCACGAACACCCAACACACATTTTGGTCCACATTATGACGTAGCGGATGATGTTCTACCGATATCTCTGTATACGGTATAAATATTTGATATGGTGCTTTGAAACACCAAATACTTCGACTAATTTGGTCACTTAAAGTCCCACCACACGAACACCACCAATCTGAGAACATTCGAAGACAGTTGCATCCGACATAATGCACTCACAACCACACAGAGCACTGTTGTGACCGCGACTTACGCTTGCGGCGTACTAAGTATGCTGCACAGGTGATGAAATACAACTGCGCAACATGCAAGCTTGGCTTACACCGCATTTATGTTTAAGCTTGCATATCTCACTATTTTTTCATATATTTTAACGACCTCGTATTAAAAACGAAGTCAGTATTCATGAAAGAGAAGTAAATATGAAGCGAAACCCATATAACTGTTTCCTAGCACGACAATGAACCGTTATTGACAACTTTATTCGACAAAAGTACTCGCACACTTCCCTGCGCAAACGTATAATCATAGAGTAATGGGTAAGAATCGACGTTTCATCTAAATAAATCAATGGTCACTTTAATTTCGATACTTCAATTCATCTAAAAAATCTTTCATCAAGTATGTTCTATAATTCACATGTAGTAACCTGCTTACTCCGGCACGTTTTAAACCCAAACATTGTATCCAAGAGTTTCTTTGCTAGTCTGGAAGTCAAGCTGTATCCGGAAATGCTGTTAGGTTTTTGTATACATTGTATCTCCTTGTATTGTTTATTTTTGTTTATTTCTTTAAGCTGATCTGATTAGGGACATCAGGCCATCTCCTACATCGGACGAGAGTTAAACACATACAGAATCCTTCTTACGTAATAGTATCGTAGTTACCTAAGAAATAATTTAATATGACCAGCAGTTGTACGGGGTGTTCAAAAAGTCTCTCCGCAGTGCCGCATGATTGTCAGCCGCACGTGCCGTGTGCCGCAGTGAATATACCGAAATGAAACACAGTGAAAGAAAAGTTATTAATTTATTGAATATTCATTTTAATTAAAAATTTTCACAATAAATGTTGAATGTGTCCCCTCTGTTGTTTAACACACAATTCAATTCGTCAATGTTTCCAAACACAAGCTGTAACATTTCTTCTGTAAGAGAAGCAGTGAAAGTCGATATTGCAGCTTTCAATTCATCCATGAATTTTGGACGGTTTTTATAGACAAGTGCTTTCGCTGCACCCCAGACGAAAAAGGTCAGGTGGTGTAACGTCAAGCGATCATGGAGGCCTGAGTCTCTGTGAAATTATGCGATCACCAAAAACATCAACAAGCAGTGACATGGAAACGCCAGCTGTATGCGCGGTTGCAATATCTTGTTGTAAATAACCAACCAGTATTTCACTTAACACAAGTTCTCCTATGAATGGGTACAGAATATCACTGAAGTATCGTTGTGCGTTTATTGTTTCGTTGAAAAATATGGAACCCACAATCCGACGTCTAGAAACTTTAATCCAAACTCCTATTTTCACAGAATTCAGTGGTTCCTCCTGAATACACAATGGATTTGCAGCACTCCACAATTGAGAATTTTGCGAGTTCTTGGAACCGGATAAATGAAACCACGCCTCATCACTGAAAAACGTATCATTAAGAGTATCCCTTTCATTTTGTTGAATGAAATTTTTGAACCATTGACAATAATGCAGTCTCTTGCCATGATCAGTATTTTTCAGTTCTTGCACGACTGTCACTTTGTATGGGAAAAGTTCTAATTTTTCCTTACAGCTGTGTGGGCCGTTCCGACACTGACATCGATTTCCTGGTCGAGTTTTCTTACTGAATTCCCATGGACATTTTATCGGAAATATCGAGTAGTTTATCCTCAGACAAAACGCTAGGACGACCACTTCTCGGTGCATATGTCACTGAACCTGTTAATCATATCTCGCACAGTATCGCAATGTGGGAGTGTTGTCTCCGGGAAAATGTTTGACGAACAGAAACTGTGTATTTACCGCCAGCTTAGAACACTTAATCGACTAAAAACACACGTTCTTCAATGGTTAGCATTTTAAAAGTGAGAAAAACGAACAAAGGAACTAAACTTACGCGTTCACGTCAACACGTAACGACACACACGAACGATACTACTGACGTTGGCTGAAATAAACGAAACAGTGGAATGTTGGAAGGGAAGTAACCCAGGCAGGCGAACAATCATACAGCAGGTGAGGCTAACAATCATACGGCACTGCGGACAGACTTTTTGAACACCCCGCATAATGATTTGAGCGTCTATACAGACAATGTCAGTAAATAAACTGACTAAGAACTAATAAAGTTCATACTGGCGAGAAATTCTACTACTGCTGATGCCACCAACAATAATAATAATGATAGTAATAATAATAATTACAGTAACGTCAGTGACAAATAGGAAAGGATTTATAAGTGTACAAAGTAGATGTTTTCTGATCTAGCGAGTTCCGGGGTAAGAAAATTTATGGATACTGCACCAGGTTAGAATACTGGGAAATGAGGAAGATCTAGTTGTAATTAAGGATGTACAGGGGTAACGAGTGCATACAGGACAATGGTAGTCATCATTGTTGCCTTAGTAAATACGTCATTAACTGTATTCTGAAGCGGGTGATGTTGTTCAGTTCTCTATGAAGTGGGAGGCTATTCAAAAGTCGTGTTCCTGCTACTGACAAGGACTTTGAGAAGCTCGCTGAACGATGGAGTGGGACAAAAAGGATTTTACTCTGATGGAAATAGACGGTTCTCCCGTGTTGTTCACACAAGAGCGCTAAGATCGACGAGGGATATGAGGGACAGTGTTCATTTATGAAACGGTAGGGAAGGCAGGCGGTATGAAAATTTCTTCAAATGTTCAAATGTGTGTGAAATCTTACGGGAGTTAACTGCTAAGGTAATCAGTCCCTAAGCTTACACACTACTTAACCGAAATTATCCTAACGACAAACACACACACCCATGCCCGAGGGAGGGCTCGAATCTCCGCCGGACCAGCCGCACAGTCCATGTCTGCAGCGCCCTAGACCGCCCGGCTAATCACGTGCGGCTATGGAAATTTCTGCGTTTGTCTGCACGCTGACAGGGTAGCTATGCATATGATGGCGAGATATTATCAAAGAGTTCAACATCACAAATACGACGAATCATAAGGAGTCCCAGGCGCCGTTAGCTATTCTGAAAAAGATCTTCCACGATAACATCGTTGTAGTCAATAATGAGAAATTTAACTACAAGTTTCTTTGGCAGGTCGTCATAGTATTTCAGAAATTGCTGTCGACGAAGACACTTATCTAAATCGTCAATGAATTATCTTTTGCTGTTTGCTTCTTATTCTTTGGCGCAGATGTCTAAATCGCGCCCCATTGGTGTGGCGCGCTGCTTCAGTAATTTCACACCTCCGACTTGCTTAAGTTCTTGTGGTCAACATCTAGGTTCCGTGTTCCGTCGCACTTCCTTCAGTACTGTCACCCCTTTCTCCTTCTTACTGTTAGTAAAATTAATAACATTCTCCGCGGTAACCTTCCTTGCTTTCTCTGCGACGTAACGAGGCACTCTATTTTGAGTTAGAACTTGGCTGTACCTAGTCCAGTGACCAAGTTATTCGTAGTTCCCGCCTCGGACGAGTACATGGTTTGCCGCGCCCAGTAATAGATGTGGAGATTGCTGGCGTGTTGACGCCAGTAACGTGGGACTGGACCGCCACGTGGTGTATTCCGTACAAACAGCGACGCGCTTTGCGCCTTGGTCGAGAAGGTGAGAACCGCGTGCAGATTCCAATAAGGGAACGCGCGGCGCTTAATTCTACCCAGACACGCGCGGAATGGAACGTGGAGCGCGCGTCCGCCTGCCAAATGGATTGCAGATCAAGGATATCGGAAGCGGACGAAAACAGGGCCCCTGAGAACGCCAAGCTCGCCGCATATCGCAGTGGCTGGAGAGAGGTATTCCGCTGCAGCTAATTGTCGAGCGGTCTATCTGCATTACTTGTGACGAAGCAGCGAGGCTCCGTCCAGCCTTACCGACCACATACGCTGGGGGTATTATTAAAATCGTATTACAGATCACAAGACTAAACTTAACGAAGGTATGAACCCCAGAAATGTTTACAATTTCTGTCTCAAATGATAAATTAAAGTGTGGTTAACGTTACCGCAAGTCTGCAGCCAAAGAAATTCACGCTCTCGAAATTAATTACGTAACTGAATGTTGACAAGACAGTTGTAGCATATACATGTAAACAAAAATTTCTACGTAACTATCCGCTGGAAACTATAATATCATTAGACACGGGTCTCATGAGCACATGCGGAAGGAAAGTGACCATATCCTTTTTTGAAAGTACATTCCCGCCATTCCTCTAGCGTAGCTCAGGAGTTGAAATTAAAATTTAAAACAGTCTTAATCGCAATCTTGTTAAAATAACTTTCTTTCATTGGAGTGAGTGACCGGTTTCGACTCTATGAAAGAGTCATCTTCAGACTCTGGAATGATATACTGCTAAAGTAGTGTAGACGTTATAATAAGCTTATAAAAATATATAAAAATAAGATAAATAGTAATAAACTATACCCAGAGCAGTGGATGGACACTGCTAGATGAGTTTCCTGCAGTCAGGAGGACTAAGGAAAAATTAAACCTCGATGCCGGCACTTAGATTTCTCTGTAATTCGAGCTCAGTGTCCTTCCACTGTGCTGACCCAATCGGTAAGTAAATTAAGAGCCTGTGATATACCTGCCATGAGTACATCAGTCTCAGGATTCTGACACTGACAGCTAGAATTCTAAGGATTGCTTCTGCAGGAAGCTCTTTGGCTCTCTTTCTTAATTTTCCCGTGTTTAAATTTGATTCTACTATAATAGAAAAATTGGAAATTTGTGGTAAGATCTCATGAGACCAAACTGCTGAGGTCATCGGTCCCTAAGCTTACACACTACTTAATCTATCTTAAAAAGACATACGCTAAGGACAACACACACACCCATGCCCGAGGGAGGACTCGAATCTCCGACGGGGAGTGCCGCGCGAACCGTGACAGGACGCCAGAGACCGCGCGGCTACAACGGGCGGCAACTTTAATAGTGGCAGCTATTTATTTACAGCTCGTGCAAAATAGATACGTGTTTCATAGTTTTGCTGAACTTCAAAGTAGTCAACAGAATTGTGTATAACCCGTTGCTAGCGATGTGGAAGTCGTAGGATACTCGTAGCAGTGCCAGTTGTGTAGCCAGTTCGAGCGGCGCGGTCTATTGTCCGACGATTTTGTAGCAGTTCTGAAGCGACTGCCGTGAAGTGTTTCCTTCAGTTTATAAACAGAGTTGAACTCACGAGGTCTTAAGTCAGGGGAGTGCAGTAAGTGGTATGGCACTTAGCAGTCCCATCAGTCAAACAAATCAGTAGAATCTTGCACTGTACGTGCTTGCATTTTCCTGCAAAATGTTGGTCAGGACCTGCAGAAAGTGTCATCGCTTCTTTCTCTAAGCTGGTCGTAGGGTGCTTTCCAAAAAAGAACAGCTTAGAGACAGAAGTGATGACACATTCTGCAGGACCTGACCAACATTTTTCAGGACAGTGCTCAAGCACGTACAGCGCAAGATGCTACTGATTTGTTTGACTGATGGGGCTGCTAAGTGCCATGCCACCAACTGCACTCCCCTGACTTAAGCCCTCGTAAATTCAACTCGATTACTAAACTGAAGGAAACACTTCCCCGCATTCGCTTCAGAACTGCTACAAATTCGTCGGGCAACAGACCGCGCTGCTAGAACTGTCAACACAACTGGCACTGCTAAGAGTATCCTATGACCTCTGCATCGCTGGCATCGAGTTATACACAATGCTGGTGACTGCTTTCGAGGTCAGTATAACATTAAAACACGTATCTGTTTTGAACGTGCTGTAAATAAATAGCTGCCACTATTAAAGTTCCAACCCTAGTATATCATAGCCTACCATATGACTGCTTTAATAACCCTTTTTCTAGTCACACAAATCACTTAAAATATCTTTATTAAATCAGTTGGCAACACATGATTCCATGTTTCGCTTGCGATTTCCTTTTTAGAATGTACACCCATCGCTGCTACATTTTGTTTACAGCCACAACGACTAAAGACGTTTTATTCACAGTAAGATAATACATCTAGCATGAAATGAGGCAATCCTATCAAATCTGACACTTTTTAGAAAGGAATATTTGCCTGTATCTAGCGAGGAATATTCTTTATTTCCAAAAGATCATATTTTAATCAATGTCAGTTTATCTACATTCACTTCTGTTTCACATTACACAGATAAAATGCTATCTTTTCATACGCACAGTGGTTACATTCCAATCAACTTTTTTAGGCAGTATTGTAGAAGGTCTTTATATTTGTAGGACTACCATTCTCATGTCAGCCCAGCTCTCTCAGTATCTCATAGACATGATTAGTATACACAAAGAGCTGAGCAGTTTTGAAAAATTCAGTTTTGTTTTATGAATCGATGAACCTACAGCAAATAGATCTGGAGCTCATATTAAAAATATGTTAGCTAATAACTGAATTACGATCAGTAAGATGGTTAATTTAGTGGGTAATCTGACGTGGCGATAGCCAAGACAAAGCTACCTGATGTGAATGTGTGCAGCGTCTGGTGATTATTGGTTTCTAGTTAAGAGACACGACGTGTGGTACTGGTGTTAATTCTTTAGTTTTAAGTGGGTTCGTGTGACATATTTCTGATGTTAATAACACTGATTTTATCATGTTGCATAGTGATCAAGTATTTGATTGCGCCTGATCTTTGTTTCACGTGATAAAATAAAGTTTTATATGAAGATTTTATACGCATGCTATACTTTACTTTTCTCGTTGGCCACACTAACAAAATGACCTTGTAAACTTGTAGACCGGTAGAAATTACATTGTCCAGACACGGTAATGTGGCCACCGCCTATATAGGTTGATTTTTTTTCTACCGTGTACAAACTATGTGGATTTATCGATGGGAGGATACGGACCAAAAAAGTCTAATGATCTTGTCCCCGGAAATGCTTGGTTTCCATGCTAGAGACCATTTACCCAATTGTACTTAGTTACAGAGACTGCTGTCTAATACCCGCTGTACCACGCAGCCACAGTTACAGTATGCATGTAGAGGATGATACTGTTCCTCGTATGTCATGCTCTAGCGCCCTCTTCTGTCATAGTAACTGGTAACGTTGTGTCCGATTCACTTCTATTACTAACACACCGTGATGTGGATGTGATACAGCGCTGTACGCAATGGTTCCGTATTCGAATCGAGAGTTTGCCGGCATGGTGTTCACTTACGGAAAGGCAAATGGCAACTGGCTGCGGACAGCAAGGTTGTATCAGGAGACCTATCGCCGCCAACAACAACCACAGCATCCAATATTTGCAACAGTGTTTCACCGTTGGTCTGAGATAAGGTCGTTTCAGAGAGCAGGAAACCATGAAGGACGCACCCGAAATGTACGGACACCAGACTTGGAGGAAAATGTGATTAACACTGTGGAAGGCGACCGCCGTGTCAGTACTAGGCAGTTGGCCCCCCTGTACAGGGTAAGCCAGACGACCGTGTGAAACATTCTTCGTGAGAGTTGTCACTAGCCTAATCACTTACAGAGTGTGCAGCACTTACAAGCAACAAACATTTCCCATCGGGAGCAGTTTTCTCATCGGTTTCTTCACCAGGCAGCCACTATCGCGGGATTTGTGTCATTCATTATGTTCAGAGATGAAGCCACCTTTACGCCGAGGCAATTGTGGTACACCAGGGACTGTAGATGACATGGGTGAACGATTGCTGCGAGGAGGAGTAGGAGTGAATAGACGTGTAACTGTTGAGGAACTGACCACCCACATGAACCGAAGAGCGACCAACAGAGTCTCTTCAATGACCGTTCAGCGAATATTGCTGCATGTGTGCCTCCGCTGCATGCATCTTCAACTTTTATAACAGTCGTCTGTGGGGTAGTATGGAAAATTCCCACGATATAGTGACAGCGAATCATCAGCATCAGAACAGCCAGAACGTGTGAGCCGGGAACCAGCCTTCCTTCGGTGTTTCTTGCAGGTGACTTTGCCTCCCTTGCTGTAAGAAGTTCCATTGATGATTCGAAGGGTTATGTGGCTGCTACATGATCGTGCTCCTGCCAGCTTTGCTGTGAACTTCTGGACGCGTCTCAGTAGCGTCTTCCTGGTAGATGGATGGGACAAGGGGTCCTGTTGCATGACCTGCTCGTTCACCGGATCTCAACCCTTGTGATTTCCGGTTATGAGGCAATCCCCAAAGTATCGTGTATGCAGAGCTGTTAGGATGCAGCGTGGCCGATGTGAACTGCGAGACAGAAGTTGTTCCAAATCAAACACGCATGCGTTTGGGCACATGTAAATGAATATCAACAGGTACTATACATGTGGGTGCACGGTACAGCGTGCATTAGACCGCAGTCTCTGTAACGAATTATGGTTGTTTAAGTGGTCTCTAGCATGGAAACCATGTATTTCCGGACATAAATTTATTAGACCTCTTTTGTTCCGTGTCCTCTCATCTATCAGTCCCTACAGTTTGTACACGATGGAAAAAACCACCCTATATTCGACGTCGACGTGCAACAATCACTCACAGAGGGCAAGTGACACCACTCACAGTGGAGGTAATATGAAGCATGTCGGAGAGATGCGGAAAAGACGGCAGTTCTTGTCGCAATGCGGAAACGGAGCTATTTATGTGATGGTTTTCAGGACAAGCGTGGAAGCATTTCCAAAACGTCTAAGTTTGTAATCGACACCGAGGCAATTGTGGTACACCATGGGCTGTAGATGACAGAGGTGAATGATTGCTGCGAAGGCGGATGCGGGTCAATAGACGTGTAAGTATTGTGCAACTGACCGCCCACATGAACCAAAGAGCGACAGTGTCTGCTCAACGACCGTTCAGAGATTGTTGCTGCATGTGGGCCTCCGCTGCATGCACGTGGTTCACGCGCCCGTGGTGACTCCTATTCATCGACGACGAATGCTGGAATCTGCACGCCAGTGCCGCAAACGGACGTCCAGTGAGTGGTGACAGGTGGCCTTTTCAGACGACTCACATTTTACGCTCGGTGGCAAAGACAGCCGTTCGCTTGTACGGGATGGAACATATGAAAGCTAATACCTAGCAACAATCGAGGAAGCGTTGTGGCCTGAGGAAAGTTTCCGTGGCAAACACGGGCGATCTCGTCTTTCTGGAAAGCCCCGTGGATCAACACAAGTATGAATGTCTCCTTGTGGACCATGTCCAACCGTACATGCAGTTTGTTTCTCCCCTGAACGATGCCGTCTACCATCAGGTCAATGCAACATGTCACACAGCTCGCAGTGTACGTGTGTACGTGTGTGGAGGACCAGGGTGAGTCCACCGTTTTCCCGGGTTTGAACCCGACAGGGACTCTATGGGACCACCTCAACCGGTCCGTTATCGACCAAGAAACCTAGTACAGACGCACACGGATTTGGCGTCAGCAAGGCTCCATATCCCCGTCAGTATCTTCCAGTACGTCGTGGAATCTCTTCCTGTACGTCTTGCAGCGATCCGCGCTGCAAAAGATGATTATTAAGCTGTTGACGGGTGGTCACGTTAAAGTGAGCGGACAGTGTACAAAGACGGAATAAATTAATAACGTAGGTTTAGTCAGTACACCATGAGTCTCGTTATGTGCTTATTACTTATATGGTAATCTCTGTCTTACATTTCTGTTCGAAGTTGTTAAGTGGATTATTCAGTCAGATAGCAAGCTTAGTTTTTATGATATTTGTAGAACCATGTGCCTTATTAATTATTTGTCCTTAAAGAAGAAAAGCAAGGGAAACTAAATCAATTGAATCGTCTCGTCGAAAAGCATGTGCTACTCGACCAATCTGATGTCATCTGGAGAGGATAGGTAGCTGTGTTCTTACTTTATGTTCCTAGAACAGGCCATGATTCCATCGTGCTAGAGTGAGAAGCTGCTATTTCCAACAAGTGGTAATGTCACCAGCACAGCGGGTCTTAACTGCCATTTGTCGAAGGTAATGACTGTTCTCAGATAGTGTAGGGCATACGTGAAGGAAATTTGATACCAAACACCTTAGTGACAAAACGATGAGTAAAATTTAAGCTTTTGGCATCCTTACCAGTAAGACAAGACTGTAGCTATTGAACAAATTCAGAGCCCTCAGTAAAGATAAGGCTATGGAACTTCCTGCTCATGGTTTATAAACTTACTTCCGTACCATCTATAGTACGACCTCCATACCATTACAGGCCCGGAATGGCTATACGCAAGATCAAAGCTACGGCGAGGATAGTGGCGATATGACACAACGAATGTTCTCGGATTAGTTTTCGAGTTCGAGACTACATCGTCTTATTTCACCTAAAACCAACAGATCGCTTACCAGGGTCGATGTTCAAAGTAGAGCGCATGTAGCGATCTAGGGACTGCAGTTACGAGTAGCAAGTAATTACCGAGCGAGGTGGCGCAGTGGTTAGACACTGGACTCGCATTCGGGAGGACGACGGTTCAATACCGCGTCCGGCCATCCTGATTTAGGTTTTCCGTGATTTCCCTAAATCACTCCAGGCAAATGCCGGGATGGTTCCTCTGAAAGGGCACGGCCGACTTCCTTCCACATCCTTCCCTAAACCGATGAGACCGATGACCACGCAGTCTGGTCTCCTTGCCCAAACAACCAACCAAGTAATTCTATATGTGTGCGTTAATATTGTACCTTGTAACACTGTTATCGATATTATCTGTAGTTGTCTTATTTAATATCTTTGTTTGTTATCACTTAATGTGACCTCTGCATAACTACGTTCTTTGAAATAACATCTACGTAAATGTTTTATTCATTTTTGTGACCATTTATGTAACTCTAATTAATCTATGGATCTATATTAAAAAATAAAGTGCTGTAAATATTGGAATTGTTAAAAAATTATTTGTAATACTCGTTCATGCATAGGGTAAGTAGGTTTGCAATCACGTAAAACTTGCAGGGAAGTCCCTCAGCAACGAAACTGGCTTGGTGGGAATAGAAAAGGTGGAACTGGCGGTCGAACTGCAAGCCGTTTTTGTGGCAAAAGTTAGTCGGTAGCTAACAGGCAAATTGTTCGCGTCTAGTGAACTGAACGAGACAAGAAGAACTGCAGGACCATGAAATATAGCCTCGGATCTGGAAGTAATTTGACTTATTATTCAAGGCATAATTTCTAAGAAGAGAATTTTCAGAGCTTGTTTCACAGCGAGAGCCGTGGATGCTTCTACTGATTTTTGGTTAATAGCTCACAATGCTACCACCTTCATCTCGAATTATTAGTTCAATACTAAGAAATTGTGTGGACTATTTATGTGGTTTTATTTTCAACACTAGGACTGTGTTATGTTAATTTTCTGTTGTGTTTGCGTATTTTATACTTGGTCGTTTACCTAGACAGGTTCCTGTCCCAAGCGCTACCATAATTCCGAGTATCCCACTTTTTTGAATTGAAAAGCGGTTACCTCCCTTAACAGAAGTTAATAAATTTAGTCGAATAGTGAAGTACATAATTATTTAGTGAGCATAAGTTCTGAAATAATCCATGTAATTTTCATAAGAAGATAGTAAAAGTTTCATCAAAGTAAAGTTGTTAAGAGAAGATTTAAAGTGTTCAGTTTAAAGATTCTTCTTATTGAAATCTCAGTACAGTATTACACTTACCTGCAAAAGCTGTGTGGATTCATGGTAGTTACTAGCTAATATTACTGAAGCTCCAAAATTAGGATTAATTATTGTGCAGCTGTGGAAATAACAGTGTTTATAATTTCATGCATTATATAGTTAATGGTGTTTATAATGATTTGAGTAAAAAGGACTGTTGCAACTGTTAGAGCTCACTACCGGTTTCGGAAATCAAATTTGCATCTTCATGTGCTTCACTATATACAAAGGAATAAAAGAACTTATCAGAAATTTAGCCAAGCCAAGAATCGAAGAAATAAATTCGATAAGGTCTGTGTTAAAAGATTCAACGTTTTAAATAGACCGGATGAAGTCATTCCCAAAATTCATATCCAAGTTCTCCAATAAAAGAATTCTAACAGCCACAGTGGTCTTGTTTATTCAAATCGTCAAATATTTCGGCTGTGGTAGCCCTGTATACTAGGTAGTACGCACAGTGAATCAACATTGCGTTGTGACGGAAACGGTCAGCCTAGATCCGAGTGTACTTATAAACTAGTTTCTGGGTCCCCATTCTAATAGTTGATCCATATTTAAATTTCATGTTACAACCAGCAGTACTCAAGAAGATCAACTTTCATTCTCATAACTTGTGTGCTATAGTAAGCAAAGAGCAACAACTATTCAACCTACACTAGATTTAAGTATCACATGTTGAATCTGAACAAAATAGTATTAGGAAGTCAGTGCTCCCTGAGAATACAAACAATAATAAGTATAAAAGGTATAATTACTGGAAAACTATTTAGATGGTAGTAATTATCAATAATGAAACTGACAAAAAAGTCCCTATCGAAGTTAGTAGTGCTCCATCTTTAGTAATTACTTATCTATGATGATCATACGTTTCCTGATATAACGTACAGATTGCAAATGTTATTGAGAGCCAGTTCTTACCTAAATATATTAATATGCCCATGTACTTCATGTCAAACCACTGGTACATTACTTGCTAAATTGCGCTACAGCCTTGTATCTTATCAGCAAAACAGGATTTCAGTACCGAGTAAAGTCAATCTCAGTTTTGTCTAATTGGGCTGGCGAGGTTTTCTTTTCCGTAATTACAGTTTACTTGATTACTAAAAGAACCTTGATGTGATTCCCGTTTGTTCCGCTGCAGCTTCCATTCAATAGAAACCATTAGAGAAACAAAACAGTTCGATGCCTTTCCATTACGCACAATCACCGTCAAATAAGTATCCTTTCACAGGGGTAACATTATCGATGTATTTCTAATTTAGTAGTAGCTAGTAGTGTTATAACTATTATATCTTATTTTTACATTTTACAAAACAAAGGATTTGACGTTACAATTATTTTCACAGCTAAATCAATAACCTATTTTTTTCATATATTTGAAAATATTTACGACTATATACTATAGTTTTGAGCAATTCAAACAAACGTGCTGAAATTTGATGAAAGTCTTATCTGCGATGTGGGGGAAGGTTGTAATATTGCAAATAATGGTTTGGGTCGGTGGGAGCAATACACGATTTCACTTCTCATTATTTAGAATTTATTTATCAGTGATTAACATCACAGAGAGAAAGAGAATGTACCACAGCTCCACAGTAAAAAAATATTACAGACGTCATTGAGTGGCTTCTTAGTATATCCGATTCTATATGTGCTTGAAGTAATGTTACAGGTGATATGTTGATCGAACATTCACCACATGTTTTACAAAACTTTCGGTTATGCATAATCTCAACAAGCAAAAGAAGATAATGCATCATGTTATAATCTAAAGACATATAATTGCCTGGCTTTTCATTATATGTATCTTATGAAAGGCCATGAGTAGCTGTGTAGGAGCAGTCGAGGTTCATGCTAACGATTTTGAGGAAGGGTGTGACATTAACTGATCGGTACTACAGCGACAGTGTTCCCTAAAAGTTTACAGACTGTATTTAGCTTTCTTTTCATACCCAGTAACTAAATAATACTAACAGCAAATTCCATGTTAAGACCAATGGTATGTTTAGCCTCCGATGTCACATTTCTCGACACATTTCTAAAACTTTGGATACCATTTTACTATCAATGGTTTACTGCTCTCATCTGATCATGAAAGGCAACACCAGTTTTCGCCTTACTAAATTCAGTAATAATATTTGGTTTCCTTATCACTGGAATATGTAGTGGGAGGAACCAAATCGTCTACTCTGCCATTACATTTCTGCACCGTAATTCCTAGAGTATTTTCTTTTACAATCTCCTCTACATGTTCCATTTATGTCGTTACAATTTCTTTCCATATTCTTTTCTGGTTTAGTAGAGGCGTATTATATGTTATGACTTAGTTTGCTGTATCTACAGTTATATACCGGTTACGGCACATAATATATGATCTTCATTGAATACAGGTTGACACACATTCATCACAAAATTTATTGGTATGATATTTTATATATCAAATACTATGCCACTGTAAATTTGAAGGCTGTAGTGCTATCAATAATCGCAGCATAATTTAATCATTTTGATGCCATTGTTGTTATGTGAGTGAGAGAGGAAACAGACTAAATGAGTTCTGTAATAAATTTCAGTTCATAATAGTGAATACTCTGTTCACAAGAGAAAGAGGTATACTTGGAAAAGGTCGTGTGATACGGGAATATCTGAGTTAGATTACATCTTGGTCAGGCAGTGATTCCGAAATCAGATAATGAATTGTAAGTCGTACCGAAGAAGAGATACAGACTCGCATCGCAATGTAGAAGTGATGAAAAGTAGCCTCAAGTTTAAGAGATCAGTCAGGAGGTTTCAACACACAAAGAAATGGGATACGGAAGGAATGATGAGATAAGGTTGAAGTTCTCAAAGGAAATAGATAAGGTAATTAGGAATAGCTCAGTAGGCAGTACAGTTGAAGAGGAATTGACATCTCTAAAAAGGGTCAACACACAAGTTGGGAAGGAAAACATAGGTGCAAAGAACGTAATTGCGAAAGAACCATGTGTAACGGAAGAAATACTTCAGTTGATCGATGAAAGAAGAAAGTGGAAAACAGGGAGATTCAAGAATACAGAGATACAACTCCTTGAGGAACGAAACAAATAGCAAGAGCAGGGAAGTTAAGAAAAAATCAGAATTTAAGAGAGCTTTGGAAGAAAAATCAAATAACGAGGACGGGATGGATAACATTGCATCAGAATTTCGAAAATCATACGGGAAACTGGCAACAAAACGACTGACAGAGACTGGAAAACACCCAGCAAATAACTGAGGACGTGCAAGTGCTATTCTGAATGAGGAGGCTGGTACAGTGGAGGATTTTGTGGCGGGCCGCCTAAAACCAATCAGGAGACTGATGACTGAGAAAGAGAAAAAAGCTTGTGTCTCTTCTGTTTCAAATGTTGCCTGAATATAATTCGTCCATTCCGTCGATGATGAATTGTACTTATGAGGAAAAATCTAAGGAATAACTCTTGTATTGTTTGCGAAATTCAGCTTTCTCAAGTGAATTTTGAAACGATCTCCTCTCATTCCCTTTCACGGGAATGCTTGAATATACAGGAGATCTGGACTATTGTAAATGTGTGGATGGAAGCTTTACGAATCCCACCCACAAACCCAAATCAAACAACCGCCTCAATTCGTCCTTGTTTGTTGAGACCCATTGACTGAAACGTTTTCATGGCATTGTAATTTTTGTAGCGGAATCATTTGTTTGTTCAGTGACGTACTTATCTAAATATTTCAACTGTGAGAAAAAGACCTTAATAATCTTTATTTCGGCTTTGCTACACGCCTGCACATTTTTATCACTTGGCACCATGGACACTCCTAAAATTCACATTGTTCTGCTGGTACCCTCGAGGATAAAAGCACGTACTCTAGTCACTTAGTGAACAATCAGATGAAATCTCACTTTATGTTGAATGAAAGGAACTGAATTACACGCCGACGTTCTCATGGTATAAATAACGCACTCTATTAATTGCTGTCCACTCGTCGCGACTATTTACTACTCTGTGCAACAAAGACTTTCCTTAAAAAAGAATCGTTCTGATGCACGGTAACTATACATAAGGAATTGACTATTCATAGAGTATAACGTATATTGGGAAACGACTGACAAGAACGGGAAAAGAAATACTGTAGAAAAAGATCGAGTAGCTTTGAGAGATTTAATAGTGAAGGCAGCAGAGGATCAAGCAGGTAAAAAGACGAGGGCTAATAGAAATCCTTGGGTAACAGAAGAAATATTGAATTTAATAGAAAATATAAAAATGCAGTTAATGAAGTAGGCAAAAAGGAATACAAATGCCTCAAAAATGAGATCGACAGGAAGTACAAAATGGCTAAGCAGGGATGGCTAGAGGACAAATGTAAGGATGTAGAGGCATATCTCTCCAGGGATAAGATAGATACTGTCTAGACGAATATTAAAGAGACCTTTCGCAAAAAGAGAACCACGTGCATAAATATCAAGAGCTTAGTTGGTAACTCAGTTCTAAGCAAAGAAGGGAGAGCAGAAAGGTGAAAGGAGTATATAGAGGGTCTATGCAAGGGCGATGTACTTGAGGACTATATTATGGAAATGGAAGAGAATGTAGATGAAGATGAAATAGGTGATATGATATTGCGTGAAAAGTTTGACAGAGCACTGAAAGATCTAAGTCGAAACAAGGCCCCGAGTAAACAACATTCCATTAGAACTTGTGATACCCTTGGGAGAGACAGCCCTGACAAAACTCTACCACCTGGTGAGCAAGATGTATGAGACAGGCGGAATACTCTCAGACTTCAAGAAGAATATTATAATTCCTATCCCAAAGAAAGCAGGTGTTGACAGATGTGAAAATGACCGAACTATCAGTTTAATAAGTCACGGCTGCAAAATACTAACGCGAATTCTCTACAGACTAATGGAAAAACTGGTAGAAGCCAACCTCGGACAAGATCAGTTTGGATTCCGCAGAAATGTTGGAACACGTGAGGCAATACTGACCCAACGACTTATCTTAGATTAAGGAAAGGCAAACCTACGCTTCTAGCATTTGTAGACTTACAGAAATAATACTCTCTTTTAAATTATGAAGGTGGCAGGGGTAAAATACAGGGAGCTAAAGGCTATTTACAGTATGTACATAAACCAGATAGCATTTATAAGAGACGTGGGGTATGAAAGGGAAGCAGTGGTTGGGAAGGGAGTGAGACAGGATTGTAGCCTAGCTCCGATGTTATTCAATCTGTATATTGAGCTAGCGGTAAAGGAAACAAAAGAAAAATTCGGAGTAGCAATTAAAATCCGTGGAGAAGAAATAAAAACTTTGCGGTTTGCCGATGGTGTAATTCTGTCAGAGACAGCAAAACACCTGGAAGAGCAGTTGAACGGCATGGACAGTGTCTTGAAAGGAGGATATAAGATAAACATTAACAAAAGCAAAACGAAGATATTGGAATGCAGTCTATTTAAATCAGGTAATGCTGAGGGAATTAGATTAGGAAATGAAACACTTAAAGTAGTAACTGAGTTTTGCTATTTGGGGAGGAAACTAAATGATGATGGTCGAAGTAGAGAGGATATAAAATGAAGACTGTCAATGGCAAGGAGAGCGTTTGTAAAGAAGAGAAATTTGTTAACATCGAATTTAGATTTAAGTGCCCGGAAGTCGTTTCTGAAAGTATTTGTATGGAGTGTAGCCATGTATGGAAGTGAATCATGGACGATAAATAGTTCAGACAAGAAGAGAATAGAAGCTTTCTAAATGTGATGCTACAGAAGAATGCTGAAGATTAGATGAGGAGGTATTGAATATAATTGGGGAGAAGAGGAGTTCTTAGCACAACTTGACTAGAAGAAGGAATCGGTTGGTAGGACATGTTCTGAGGCATCAAGGGATCACCAGTTTACTTTTGGAGGGCAGCGTGGAGGGTAAAAATCGTGGAGGGAGACCAAGAGATGAATACACCAAGCAGATCCCGAAGGATGTAGGTTGCAATAGGTACTGGGAGATGGAGAAGGATAGAGTAGCATGGAGAGCTGCATCAAACCAGTCTCTGGGCTGAAGACCACAACAACAGAGTATAACGGTCGTTTACATACTTGTGTAAAGTAATTGAGATATAAACTGAAAGAAAATCCAAAAATCCCGCAGTAGTTGTATTTGTTGTTGTCGATAAGAGACTAACGCAACCTGATATGTAATTTTTAATTTGCATCTTCTGGTTTATATCTGCATGGATATATTTATAAATTAATATTTTGATAATGGGAAAATGAAGCTACCGGAGATATTCTTAACTACTGAGTGAATAGATTTAAGCAATATTAGGCATTTAAATGAGAGACTAGGCCTGGATCACATATGCCCATCAAATAAACGGCCTATCCGTATATAATAAATAAGACCTGTAATTTCGTACATAAAGATGGTTACGTACAACGCTGTGTCACCAAAAAATATTTCTGGTACCTATGAATAGGCAAGCACCCAGATTAAGAACGGGTATTAAGTTGCATAACACAGGTCTTCGACGCGTCCGAATGTCATTGCCAAAAATGGTGTCGGTTGCCAGGTGGAAGAGCTGTTAGCCAAGCATTAAATACACCCATCAAGTTTTTCTTTACACAACATCGTACATCTAATTTACATTCTAAACCACCTGAACATCTTTAGATATTAAAAATATGTACACCGGCGTACCCACAGACCAAGCCCAGAATGTTATTGCTAAAAGTCTGATCACCAACAGCAATCGTCCACCTGATGAAATAAATGAAATGCTGAAGTTGTTAGGAATTGTTCTCAGTTACAATTACTTCAAGTTTGGTGATTCATTTTGTTCAAAACAGGCAGTAGCAGTAGACTCTCCATTGTCTTAATGTTTGGCAAACATTTTTCTGTGTAAGTCTGATCATGATTTTGTACAACAACACCCATTACGGAGCAGAAATCCTTGATTCGTTTCTTGTTGTTGACGAATTCTCTTAAAGCAGTGCTCCCAATGTGTTTTGCGACTCTCTAGTTGGTCACTTGAATTCGCAGCAGTCTTGTGTTCAATTTACAATCGAACGCAGTGTTAATGGTAGTTTTATTAATTGTACATTCGCTTACTTCAACCTCTTTCTCACGTTAATAAACAGTACGTTTGTTTTTGATATTTACCGAAAACCGTCAGCCACTTGCACTATGCTCCATCGCTCTTCAGATCACTCCATGAAATGTAAAAGGGCTGCCTTCTATTCGCTTCTCCATCAGCTCCATCAGGTCCCCCGAACCTCCTCCTCACTCCCCCTAGATTTTCGACAGTAAGCACAGGACTATACAAAATACTGCACTTGCTAATGGTTAAGATATAGACTTTGTTCGCAATATTGATGAATAGTTATTGAGGAAGGGAATTCCTTCCACTAATCATTCCCAATTTCCGTGCACTTTATCAGTGGTTCGGCAGTGTATAACAAGACCTACCACCGCAATGCTTACTATGGACACTTTTCAGAAAGTATCAGTAGACCTAAAAAAAAGGAATAAAAAATCCTTCATTTCTTATCCCGCAAAATGCAAGCTGCAAATACAGGCATAGGGACAGTCACTCAGCAACCCATAATATATGAACACGGGGGTTTATACGATTTTCTGTAATGACTGTTCTCGAAAGTGCTGTAGACAAACTGGCAGATATTTCGACATTCGCTTTAAAGAACATCTCAATTTGAACAGTCAGAAATCCGCAGTGGCATCTCACATGATAATCAGCGTTCTATTCAGATCTCCACAGTAACTTGGAGATACTACGTACAGAGAGCAAGGGTGGTGTTTTAAATGTGCTAGAAGAAATATAAATAGTGGCGTCCATCAGACAGTTCCCTGGTGGTACTCTCGCTAACCAAATGTAATTCAGAAACCGAGTTTTATTGGGCACTTCTGACTACTTGAATTTTTGAAGTAAGGGATTTTATCATCTAAGTAGCTGGATTGTACATTACAGGTCTTTTTATATTTACATCCAAGTTTACTACCACTGTCGGTCCACATATAGGTCAATCTGATTCATATGGTGTGTGCACTGTTTTGATGTTACAGAAATATGATGTAAGTTCGGTAAAAAATACTTTCACCTTCGTAACATTATTATATTAGTATTACCAATCCTCTATCCTTACGTGTACGGATAGAGGAATCTAATAGTTTGTGTGGGGACCACAATTGCCGAGCAGACCACTAGCAGCGCGCTTCTCTTACCTGCCGGCCGCGGTGACTGAGCCGGTCTAGGCGCTTCAGACCGGAACCATGTGGCTGCTACAGTCCCAGGTTCGAATCCTGTCTCGGGCATGGATGTGTGCGATGTTCTTAGGTTAGTTAGGTTTAAGTAGTTATAAGTCTAGGGGACTGATGACATCCGATGTTAAGACCCATAGTGCTCAGAGCCATTTGAACCATTCTCTTACCTTCCGTGTTGCCCGCGTGAGTTCGACTTCCTTAACCTTCTGAGTGCCGCACGGCAACCACCGAACACGCTCTGGCGTCGCAGTGGACACCTCACCCTGCGATTAGTAATATACTGGTGACAGACACACACGAGCGTGTCGCCTTCGGATAGTTTGACATTCACCATAATTTTTCTTCCTTTCGATGATTCGTACCACTAAAAACACGTTAAAATAATTATATACAGTGCATTTTTATAGATTAATTTTATCAGTTTTCACCGTTAACTTCAACCACTCCATTTACGAGGGGCATCGTTCGTTGCTTGACATGGACTTACAGGAACATATTTTAATCGGTTAAACGGTGAAAGTTGATATTGATTTTAACACACTTGAGTCCCGTTTTTGTCAGTTGTTCCATGTTACATGGGACTTTTCACATCTCTTCTTTATTTTCATTACTGCTTCACGGCACTTTTGGTCAAGAAGCAGATTCTGATTGCTACTTCCTTCCCATCGCTTTCATAGAGTCAACATTCATCACCGATAATAGTTTTACCAACTGAAGAAGGCTCAGAACTTTCAGCCTGTGGAATTCTGTAATAGCTCCCTATACTGTAAGACATAACTGACGTAGCATTGTAAGAAGACTTCTTTGGTATGAAATAACCAATCTTATTTACTATATACGAACACGACCGTTTTGTGGGACACATGTGATACACATCTAGTTCCGTAACTAAATAACGAATTCTTCTTCTTTATTTAAATCTCCTCACTCAATACTTTTAAGAATCTCAACTTGATTCTTCCAATTATCAAAGTATTAATTTACAATAGAAAATCCAGGACAGAGTGTAACAATATTACGAAAAGGAAAGTTGTTGCTCACCACATAGCGGTGACACTGAGTCGCAGATAGGCACAACATAAAGACTGCCAGAGATAAAGCTTTCAGTAAGTCCTTCGTCAACAATAGACGACAGACACACACATACATAAACACTCTCGCGCAAACGCAACTCACACACACGACTGCAGTCACAGGCAACTGAAACCACACTGTTAGCAGCAGCGCTAGTATATGATGGGAGTGGCGACTGGGTGGGATAAGGAGGAGAGGGGGAGGGATACATGGTAGGGCCGGCAAACAGTGAAGTGCTGCAGGTTAGTTGGAGGGAGGGGAGAGGTGGGGAGGGGGGAAACAGTGGAAAAGGAGAGAAGTAAAAAGACTAGATGGGATGGCTGAATGACGGATGTGTAGCTCTATAATGGGTATTGACTAACGAAGGTTGAGGCCCGTATGATTACGGAGACGTAGGGTGTATTGCAAGGAAAGTTCCCATCTGTGCAATTCATAAAAGCTTTTGTTGGTGGCAAGGATCCATATAGCACAGGCTGTGAAGCGGTCATTGAGATGAAGGATGTCATGTTTGGCAGTGTGCTCAACCACAGGGCGATCCACTTGTTTCTTGGCCACTGATTTTCAGTTGCCACTCTTGCAGACAAAGAGCTTGTTGGTTGTCATGCCCACATAGAATGCACCACAGTTATTGCAGCTTAGCTTGTAGACCACATGACTGGCTTCACAGGTAGCCCTACCTGTGATGGGATAGGTGATGTTTGCGACTGTACTGGAGTTAATGGTGGTGGGAGGATGTACGTGACAAGTCTTGCATCTAGGTCTATTATAGGGGTATGAACCATGAGGAAAGGAGTTGGAAGCAGGGATTGTATAGGGATGGAATCATACATTGTGTAGGTTCGGCGGATGGCGGAATACCACTTTGGGAGGGGTGGGAAGGATAGTGGGCAGAGGGCATTTCTCATTTCAGGGCACGATGAGAGGTAGTCGAAACTCTGGCGGAGAATGTAATTCAGTTGCTCCAGTGCTTGGTGGTACTGAGTTATGAGGGGAACGCGCCTTTGTGGCTGGACAGTGCGACTTTGGGAGGTTGTGTGAGAGTGGAAAGATAAGGCATAGGAGATTTGTTTCCATACAAGGTTGGGAGGATAACTATGGTCTTTGAAGACTTCAATTAGACCCTTGGTATATTTTGGGAAGGACCGCTCGTAACTGCAGATGCGACGACCACAAGTTGGTAGGAGGTACAGAAGGGACTTCTTGGGATGGAATGGGTGCCAGCTGTCGAAGTGAAGGTATTGCTGGCGGTTAGTAGGTATGACTTGGATGGAGGTACTGATGTAGCCATCTTTGAGGCAGAGGTCAACATCTAGGAAAGTGGCTTGTTGTGTTGAGTAGGACAAGGTGAAGCAAATGGGGGAGAAGTCGCTGAGGTTCAGTAGGAATATGGATAGGGTGCCCTCAAGCTCGATCCAGATCACAAAGATATCATCAGTGAATCTGAAGCATGTGAGGGGCTTAGGATTCTGGTTTCTAGGAAGGATTCTTCTAGATGGCCCATGAATAGGTTGGCATAGGATGGTGCCATGTGGGTGCCCATAGCCATACCCTGGATTTGTTTGTAGGTAACACCTTCAGAGAAGAAATAATTGTGGGTGTGGATATTGTTGATATTGGCGACTAGCAAGGAGGTTATTGGTTTAGAATCTGCTGGGCATTGGGAAGGTAGTGTCCAATAGCAGTAAGGCAATCGGTATTACGATTGTTAGTGTAAAGGGAGTTGGCGTCAATACTGACGAGCAGGGCACCATGTTGTAAAGGGACAGGAACAATGGAGACTAGGTATCTTTTATATAGGAGGGTAGGTTCCAGGTAGTAGGTTGAAGGTGTTGGTCTATGTGAGCAGAGATTGCCTCAGTGGGGTACAGTAACTGTACAATGCTATGTTCTGTGTGATTAGGTTTATGGGCTTTAGGAAGCATGTAGAAAGTAGGAATGTGGGGAGTGGTAGGGGTGAGAAGAAAGATGGACTCTCAGGAGAGGTACTGAGATGGGCCTAAGGATTTTAATAGTGACTGGAGATTCTGCTGGATTTCTGGAATGGGGTCACTGTGGTAAGGTATGTAGACAGTAGTATCTGACAGTTGACAGAGTCTTTCTGCCAGGTAATCCTTGCAGTTTAAAACAAAAGTGATGGAGCCTTTGTCTGCAGGTAGGATTCTAAGGTCGGGATCAGTCTTTAGACGGTGGACTGCGGTTGTTTCTGCAAATTTAAGGTTAGTTTTCATATTAAGAGATTTAGGGAATGATGGTGAGGCAAAGTTCAAGATTAAGAAATTCTCCATCTAACCTGCAGCACTTCACTGTCCACCACCCCTACCATATATCCCTCCTCCTCCCCACCCCAGCCTCCTCCTTACCCCCACCCAGTCGCCACTTCCATCCCACACTACCACAAGTGCTTGTAGTGTGGTTTCAATTGCCTGAGACTGCAGTCATGTGTGTGAGTTATATGGCCAAAACCCTTATTTGTGACAGTCTTTTTCTTGTGCCTGTCTGCGACTCAGGATCTCTGCTATATGGTGAGTAGAAACTTTTCATAGTGTTAATTTACAAATATTTCTGTGTAGATACACACCAGATGATGCAACTTAAAAGTGGCGAAACCAGTTGTGTGAGGCTCTGTCCTATTTCAATATACACATCCATTACAGACTATTGGACTTTTCATTCAGTTTAGTATTTCAGATACCTTAATACATATGTGGAATCACCTGTTATACTGTATGAATGGTCAATCAGTTATATGTAATTACCTTAGCCATGGCTGCCCTAGATTTAAAATTGTCTGTAAACAGGGTAACGCCTGTGTATGAGGTGGCAAGAACAGCGCTGCTATCACATGGGTTGCGGGACTGTTGGCATACCGTTAGGCGTTCGTTTACACAGTATCCTACAGATCGGTCTAGTCGTCGTGGGCACACAGGACCTTTTTTTTTTTTTTTTTTTTTTTTTTTGAGAACCTCTATTCGCAGTTGATGGTGTGAATATTCCACTACCATCATCGTAAAACTGTCATATGGATCATTAGTATAACTTAAGGAAGATTCCTGCAGTCTTAGGCAACAGAAACCACACTGTGAGCAGCAGCACCAATGCATGATGGGAGTGGTGACTGGGCGGGGGTAAGGTGGAGGCTGGGTCGGGGGCAGAGAGGGATATATGGTAGCGGTAGCGTACAGTGAAGTATTGTAGGTAGAGGGGGAGTTATGGAGGCACATAATAATATCTCCACCACCCAACACGAGAATAGAGAGGAACGAAACACGATAATAGTGATAAGTAGTAACCCCGACATGCACTGTACAGTGGTTTGCGGTTTGTGTATGTAGATGTATCTGGCGGTAACCACAATAGTTTGATAGTTCTCATACTACCAGAAGCCAATACTCCGGCTGTTTTTGGAACACTTATGAAGCCCCCATGGAAGAATAGGCTAAGCCCATTTAATTAATAAGTGAGTTTAAGGCGCACTCTGATGGCCACTGTTGGTACTGATAGGCAGTTAGAATGATTTTCAAATAGCAAAGAAAGTCATCGATACACAAAGAGCTTTACTTTCAGTGCTAACGGAAAGAACTTTCTAAGTCGGTGGACAGAATGGGGAATTACAAATGTCAGATCAGTTAGTTTGATCCTGCAAAAGTGATCGGTTGAGTTTCTTACATTGTGTTGCTTAGTCATACAAGGGGTATCCGGAAAATAAGGTCCCATCTAGCTCGAGATGGAAACTACAGTGAAAATGAGCATGGCCGTCGATCGTGCCACTTCGCTCTTTTCAGTTCTGAGCGCACAGTAAGCACTTAATGGGAAATGTTGGATCACCAACAATAAAGCTCGTAATTTCCTGTCTCTGAGTTCCATCTCTTCTCACATCCAGGTTCGTAGACTACGTTTTGGCACAGGCAACGAGCTATAGACCTGGGTAGAGAAGTGGCGGAAATTACTGGAGGTTGCCTTCTATGACGAAGCGATTGGAAAGTTGATACAACGTTACGACAAATGTCTAAGACGAAGCGGCGACTATATGGGGAAGTTGATGGAAGGAGGTGTTGTTAAAATTAAACGCTTGTAGAATGCCTACGGAGATCTGGCAGTGAACAAAAGCACAGCGAGTCGTGGGACGAGGCGTTTGTCGTCGTAGCAACACCTGTCCAATAACACGCGTCCCGGCCGGCCGCATATACACTCCTGGAAATGGAAAACAGAACACATTGACACCGATGTGTCAGACCCACCATACTTGCTCCGGACACTGCGAGAGGGCTGTACAAGCAATGATCACACGCACGGCACAGCGGACACACCAGGAACCGCAGTGTTGGCCGTCGAATGGCGCTAGCTGCGCAGCATTTGTGCACCGCCGCCGTCAGTGTCAGCCAGTTTGCCGTGGCATACGGAGCTCCATCGCAGTCTTTAACACTGGTAGCATGCCGCGACAGCGTGGACGTGAACCGTATGTGCAGTTGACGGACTTTGAGCGAGGGCGTATAGTGGGCATGCGGGAGGCCGGGTGGACGTACCGCCGAATTGCTCAACACGCGGGGCGTGAGGTCTCCACAGTACATCGATGTAGTCGCCAGTGGTCGGCGGAAGGTGCACGTGCCCGTCGACCGGCGACCGGACCGCAGCGACGCACGGATGCAAGCCAAGACCGTAGGATCCTACGCAGTGCCGTAGGGGACCGCACCGCCACTTCCCAGCAAATTAGGGACACTGTTGCTCCTGGGGTATCGGCGAGGACCATTCGCAACCGTCTCCATGAAGCTGGGCTACGGTCCCGCACACCGTTAGGCCGTCTTCCGCTCACGCCCCAACATCGTGCAGCCCGCCTCCAGTGGTGTCGCGACAGGCGTGAATGGAGGGACGAATGGAGACGTGTCGTCTTCAGCGATGAGAGTCGCTTCTGCCTTGGTGCCAATGATGGTCGTATGCGTGTTTGGCGCCGTGCAGGTGAGCGCCACAATCAGGACTGCATACGACCGAGGCACACAGGGCCAACACCCGGCATAATGGTGTGGGGAGCGATCTCCTACACTGGCCGTACACCACTGGTGATCGTCGAGGGGACACTGAATAGTGCACGGTACA
Organism: Schistocerca serialis cubense; assembly: GCF_023864345.2. NCBI lineage: Eukaryota > Metazoa > Arthropoda > Insecta > Orthoptera > Acrididae > Schistocerca > Schistocerca serialis. The sequence continues at coordinate 445,574,493 of NC_064645.1, forward strand.
TCCAAACCGTCATCGAACCTATCGTTCTACCATTCCTAGACCGGCAAGGGAACTTGCTGTTCCAACAGGACAATGCACGTCCGCATGTATCCCGTGCCACCCAACGTGCTCTAGAAGGTGTAAGTCAACTACCCTGGCCAGCAAGATCTCCGGATCTGTCCCCCATTGAGCATGTTTGGGACTGGATGAAGCGTCGTCTCACGCGGTCTGCACGTCCAGCACGAACGCTGATCCAACTGAGGCGCCAGGTGGAAATGGCATGGCAAGCCGTTCCACAGGACTACATCCAGCATCTCTACGATCGTCTCCATGGGTGAATAGCAGCCTGCATTGCTGCGAAAGGTGGATATACACTGTACTAGTGCCGACATTGTGCATGCTCTGTTGCCTGTGTCTATGTGCCTGTGGTTCTGTCAGTGTGATCATGTGATGTATCTGACCCCAGGAATGTGTCAATAAAGTTTCCCTTCCTGGGACAATGAATGCACGGTGTTCTTATTTCAATTTCCAGGAGTGTATTTGTGGAACGTGCGGACACTAACATTTAAGGTGATCGACGGATCACAATCAAAAACCTCGCTGCTCAAATGGACGCGTCTGTTCGTCTGCGCACCCGAGAAGGTCTCAGATAACTTCATTGGACACCCTACAGCCCGAATCTCGCATCTTTCGACTTCCATCTGTTTGGCCCAATAAAGGATGTACTCTGCGGGGAACAGTACGTGGATAACGGGGAGGTTATTGAAGGAGCAAGACGTCGACTCCGACGTCGACCAGTCCAGCGGTACCATGAGGGCATACAATCCCTTCCAACTAGTGACGTAAGGCTGTCGCACTGACTGGAGATTAAGTTGTAAAATATGGTTTCCTTGGAGATTGTGCTGAAAAATAAGGTTTTATATAAAAAAGAATGGGGAATAATATGGTGTAGTGGAACGCTGAATGAAACCATCCTGGTTTCAGAAAAAATGTGTCGCATTACTTATTGAACGCCCCTCGTAGTCATCTGTTCTAATTTTACCATCTCGAACCCTAATTTCGATAGACTCTTTAATCACCTTATTGCAGAAGGAGAAACACTGCTAATGTATCTCGGCTTTGTTGCAGCCTATAGTATGACGAGTTTTTTATACTGGGGTCGGTCATGGCTGATTTGGTGATGGAGCAGTAGCTCATCATCGAAAATTCTTGACAGTATTTGCATTGGATGTAGTGCGAAGAAGTTCAATGATTCTATTTTGGGGGCAACCAGTCGGACCTTCCGTTTTCTTGTAAGCTGCATCATCAGAAAGAGTGTAGGAACGAAGCCTGCGTTCCTTGGGTCTTCACTAATCAACAGCCTCCCAATACGGCATGGCAATCACTGGCGAAACTGCACCGGCTCTAAAAGTGAGGTGCGGTGAACATAGCCGTGACTCTGAATTACAGCAGAGCACCAAATCAGCAGTGGATGATAACACAGATTAGAACAAAACCAATGTTCTTTATCACGATGTCCCCTTTTGAAATTGCATGGTTAACCAGCACATTGAAATTAGGATCCAAACCACTCTACTTAAGAAAGAGGGATTTTTGCTACTTAGTGAGCTGTCGAAACTTGATGCAGCAGCCATCCCACACACGCGTGGCACTTCTTGATGTGCCACACGTGTACATATCCTGCCATGAGGACACGACACAGTTACATTTTTAATACTCTACTCTGTTTTTACGATGACACGAATGCAAAGGTGTGGTTTATCGCACATTATGGTTTCGTTAACTGTACCCCGAGGATCTGATGTTGGCAGCTTATTCCCTTCGAAATTAGTAATCCATACACGAGGTCAAGGCAATAAACTTCATGTCAGAAGGTTTCATTACATTAAAAATGAAATCCGTACAGTGACAACCACACCCAGTGACGATAGCGCAGAATCTGCAGACCGTAGTTCGCAGCCAAGGGTCGCCATCTCCACCGCCGCCACCACCCATCGTGGCATTTCTAAGGTAGGTGCGGAAGAACCGAGGGGTAGGGACCAATGTATAAACGATGTCGATCTGAGGAGAGCAGCAGCCGTACGAAATCACCTGAAGACAATAACAAGTCTGTTTGCCGAGATATCGTGGAGAACTTAGGAGGCGACCCGAGCGGACATCCGAGAATTACATAAATTTGTCATCTATATTTGTAAGCCCCTTTGTAATTATTTACCTCCAGATGTAGGCCTTTCTTATGAAACACGAACATTTTCAAACGTTTCGCTGGAGTTTTGTGTTGGTCGTAGGCCCCTAGCACGGAAATAAAGATTCTTTAGTTTTCTTCCTACTACATACATTTCAAAAAATGATCCAGAATGGAGCACCAGAGAAACTGGTGCTGACGCATTTTCTGTAGCTGTGGCGTTCATGTTTTCACTGCAGGTGTGGCGGGTCTATTAAATGTCTCCCGCTGCATCCAGCTTTGCACCGCAACTTTAATTTCGGTACCTGCAAGGGGGCCGCGACTCACCTGCGGCCGTGGTGACGAACTGGAGGTCAGCGTAGCTGTCGACCAGCCGGCGGATGACGCTGATCTGCTCCAACGTCAGCTGCACCGCGTCCTTGTACTGCGAGTCGCACGGCACGTACGCTGCCCAGAACTGCGGACACAGGCGCGCGGGTTCCAGAGTACTGCAGCAGCTAGTCATCTCTCGCAGAGTCGTAATGGCAGCAAAGCTCAAAAGATTCGAAACACCGAAGAATCATGAAAACAGGATAGCTCAAAGCTTTTTTTTTTATACCTATAACTTCATCGTATTAGGACCTTCAAACATTCTCATAGATCGGACCATAATTTCACTCAGAAATATTTCGCGTCAGTCTTTAATTAAATAATAATAATAACACAAATAACCACAAAAACCAGCAATTTTAAGACAGACGCTGACAAAGGCTAAGTCAAAGTTAGTTTCAACATGGAAACTGCACACCCCTTCAAGTTAAATGTTGGGGAAAGAGAAGACGAAGGACTCTCTTCAATAATATTCAAGTGCGTGCTTGAAAAAGTGACTAATGAATCAGGCAAAAATCTATCCTTCCTATTAATCACCAACTCAGACAGAGTAAAATTAGAGATTCCCTGCCTTGGTTTTGCAGATGTTCTGGGAATCTTGTGACATTACAACAAGCAAGAAATAAACTCAACTGTTACAAGAAACTGTAGAAAAAGCTGGTTAGAGGACGTCTTTCGAAAATACTAAATGTATTACCTTGCAATAAACAAGCACCAAAATATATAACTACTGTGCACGGCAAAATCAGATGACTTTAATAATTTAAATACCTCCTGAAATATTTCACGAGAATGGAACTAAACGAAAGTTAATTAAGTTGGCGATGAAAAGTGGAAAAAGATTGTCTCCTCATAAAAACGCATTTTAAAACACATTTGACTGAAATTCAACCATTCTGTCACTAATCAAGGCTCGCTAAGTACTTCACGAAAATTACTTCTTAACTGGAGAGAAGGTACGGAAAATACTGGAAAGTGAAACGTAAAGCTACAAGAAAAATCTTTCCACCAGTCTATCGACGTATTCAGGAAAAGAAGCAACTCACAAATCTAGCAGTGCACTATCATTCAGAGTGTCGCTAGACAGTTAAGATTAGAGTTGTACGGTCAAGTCAAAAGAATGAAACCACTTAGAATTACAAGACTGACGTATTTTATTGAACCTGGATTAAAGCAAAACATAAGCAATGTAGATCAAAGGAAAATAGCACAGATCACATAAAAAGGTACCCAGACTAGGGAAATAGAAATCTGACCAGGGGATAGCAGCCGCAGAAGATCAGGGACTTGTGTGTGAGACAAAAGAAAAGGTCAAATAACAACAGCAGTAACTGCTATGAAAGGATTCGTTAAAATCGGTTTGCATACATATGTGGCCATTTTGGAAAACTGAACTGACAGGGAATTAATAACACAAATAACACTAGTACTACTAAAAGTACAACAGAGATCGAGGTAGACTGCCTCAACTAGGGTCTTTCAGGAATGATAAACGTCCGTTAGGAAAACAGGATACTTGGTTGTGATGGCGTAAGATGCTTTGGCAAATCGCAAACAAGAACAGAAAATACTGTTCTGCGTACAAGCAGGAGGCTCAGTCAAATTAACAACGAACACCAGCCACAACGGGACCAAGGGATGGTTCCAATCAGAAGTAAACCTCACATGCGTTAAGATATTTATCTCAGTAGGCTACGATAAGATCGATTCCTGTTTCGTAGAACGCTGGCTGTCGTCGATGGATAAATAAGCTCATCCACTGTTTCTCGTACGACTGAAACCGATGTCCATGCTGGCTTTTCTTCAGGTCACCGAAAACGAAATATCATACAGTGAAGGATCTGGGCTGTGTGAAGAATGTTGCTATGTTTCCCAACCAAAACGTTGAAGCATAGCCTTCGTTCAACTGGCAGTATGGAGGAGTGCGTTATCGTGCAACAGGATGAATCCATCCGGCACAATTTCTACGAGTTTTGACTGTATGGTGCGTCTAGAAGTGTCTTCATAGCGCTGCACATTGACTGTGTTACCACGCCAGAGGACATCGACGAGCAGGGTGCCCCCGTGCAGTCGAACAAAAAAGTCATCATGACCTTACCGGAGTTTGTGTGAATAGCGTCGCTTGTCCTTGGCGGGATAAAGGGGTGTTCCCAGTATTGGCTCTGCCATTCACCCTCGCGCTTTGGGTTGGTGTCGGACGGGATCATTCTGCTGCGCGCTAGCGTCCGCCCCAACACTGCCAATCGGACGAGGGCCACGCTTCAACTGTTTGGTTGGGAAACTCTGTAAGATCGTCCGTACAACTACGATCCTTCACCGTGTGATTTTTACATTTTTGTCGAACTGACGGAAGATATGTGTGGACATCTGTTTCAATCGGAAGAGGAAGTGCAAGAGGGGGTGCGATTGAGAATCCGTCGGCGGCCGACCGTGTTCCACGAAACTGGGTTTGTCCATCTCGTCTTCCAATGGGATACATGTGTTAAAGCTTGCGTGATTACTATCGCCAAGAACCATTCCATGGTTCCACTGTGGTGGATGTTCGGTTTTCATTTGACTTCCCTTCATACAGGGTGAACATTACTAAAACCGAAAAACTGCAGGGATAAAATGTCCTGACTGGAAATGAAGGAAAAAATGTCTTATAACATGTGTCCGGGAATGCATCGTTGACTTACGGTTATTAACTGCAACACGGGGTGAACATATGCATTGGACATAGGGATCTAGTCGGCAGCTTCCCTTTATCTTCACTGAGATATAATTAAGGGCTCTCCTTCATAGCTTTTAGAAGACCCCATTTTTCAATGCCTGAAAGTAATACTGCTTTATTAAGTATCGCAGCAGCACAATTTTATGTGTCATGATGGTAGTCAAAATGTTAATTATTGTTAATTTCCAAGACAATTTGCCAGCGATATATATCGAATGCGCGTCTGTCACAGCGCCAGATATCGATTTCTTTACAACGTTGGCACATACTCTACGTCAAACAATTGCCCTCTGAGCGCTGGCATAACTTCAACTTGCTTATCAACTCTGTGTTAACAAAAGGCTTATGAGCTTGTTGCTGTGTGTTAACACTTACATATAAGAAATTACTCAAAGGAAGTTGCGAATGCTACACATTTCAAGAAATTTAAACCTTTTTTGTCCAAAATAAAACATTTTGGCAACTTTTTGAAATTTATAAGTATCAAAACAACTTAAAACAATAAATTTTTGAATATTTTTTTCATGAGGTTTCAAGGAGAAGACCCCGGGGCCTTCTTTCTCTTCCAGGCAACCGCCTCCACCCACAAACTTCATTAATCCGCCCCGGGGTAGCCACTTGGCAGCTATGCAGTAGCGGTTAGAAAAAAATTGCGAGTGGAGTCTGTCGCGACTGATTTTGATACACTGCCGTTGGCAACAAGACATCTAGTGTCACTAGTCTTCTGAAGATAAGTGAAGCCAGTGCAATGTCGATTTGTACTATTCTCACATGGCGTGAGTTAATTTTGGGATTGAGCACTGTGGAAAATTGTTTACATTCCTGTTGGGACCATCATCTATTGCCGAATCACGATTGTAGGAATTGCATAGATTATTGTAAAACGTTGCAAAAGAACTACTATTAGAAAAACCACGTAGTTCGAGACATTAACGTATCAGTTTAGTGTCTTGCTGGGTTGAAGAATATTCACTGGAGACCACTACTTCAGAAACGGATTACCCATCAACAATATTTGTGATTACTGTGGTTCGTGAGGCGTGCTATGTGACAGTGACTAACAATAGTGGTTCTGTAGGTTGTGAAAGCACGGTCGTAGAAGAAGATGAATAGCACATCATAATTCGCAAGTACAGGAAAGGGCGTTGGAAAAACTATATTGAACAGAAACAGATGTTTGGAGTACTGAAAGGGAGTCTCGTGTGTGCTTCATAGCTATAGTGTATTCGAGGGATAAACGGACTTTCAGTCTCCCTTATTAAGCAGCTCTTCTTGCTAGGAACTTAAATAGGTACCAACGGCTGGATGTCTTACAACAGTTTGAAGAATTATTTGATCATGAGTTTGCCAACATTTCAGCGGAGAATCCGTCGGTTCATATCCAGAATATCGAGGACCTGTGGAAATGTCTGAAATCCTCTATTAAAAGAGAAGGCCGATGGGGTACCTGTACTTCTATAATCTGCCGCTACTTGGAAAAAGGCTTCCTTGTGAGACTCCGAATTTTCTTGACAGGTATAGCTGTAGGTATCCTCGCTACGGCAGCAAAATACTGTTGCCGGCTGCATACGCAACACACAGAATTGTCCAGGGTGAAAGTCTGGACGACGAGTAAGCGAGGCGTATCATCTTACGTTGTGCCTATTGAGAATTGCCCAGTGGTGAAGAGGCGTGCCGCATGAGTCGTGTGCAGGATAGGTGGTGGCTGTTGTCCGAGTGTATATAATTTCTATGCGGTTTGGTAGACGTCACTAGCTGACGGACGCAGTTTGAGCTGCAGCCACAGCACTGTCATTATTATTGGCCGTTCTATTTGTTTACTTTCTAATTATTTGGTAACTGCCGTTACAATTGTGCTTAGTTCTGAGAATGAATGAAGGTGTGAAATGTTTTACGTAAAGTTTTCATAGTATACACTGAAGCATCTGGTCTCGTGACGAATGTTCGAGAAGGACGTGTGTGTTAGTCATTCGTTCAGGGGAATTTGTTACAAATTATTTGATCAGTTTGTGGTAATGGGGAAATGAGATCATGACTTTCATAAAGTAGTTTTATCAAGGAGTTAATTTTACGTTTGTGGATTTTTCTAATTTTATTCATGTCAATTTACTCCTCTTATTTAGTGACACATTTCGATTGTTTCTGTATATATGCGTGGGACTGAACGGGTTTGATGCTGCATTCCGATTGGCTGTGATATTTCTCTCCCAGCCATAAATTAGCATATTCGTGTGGAGTTTGGGAACTAAAGACTATTTTGTGCAGTGAGATGAGTACAGCCGGGGATTGGATCTCATAGTGATCAGATCTATTGGTAGGTACTGCGATGAAAATTAGTAATTTTGTGATATTTAGATACTAAAATGTTTGAGAAGTGTCGTAAAGTGCGAAAGAGTGTTCGATTTGATGCACGGTGTGAAATTCATAACCTTTAGTGACATTTTAAATAACTAAATTCCGAACGGCGTGTTGCTTACTCGCAAAGTGAACATTTTGTTACGTGCGACTGATTATTGCAACATCTGAGCGAGCAATTCTAAAAGAAACCAACCGTTTGTAAACTTTCTGTGAAGGGTAACTAATAATTACCGCAAGCTGGCTACGGTTACGAGTGATATGTGCGTGTGGACTTTTCAGACTTTGTACAGCTTAGAGTAAGGCTTGGTAGTAATGGGTGTATGTAAGCTCACCGTAATAGAGTGAAATTTCACCCGCATAAATACTTTCATCTAACTATTACTACCCTTCCACCGACGAAACATTTTAGTGTGACTTGTGGTTACGAGATGTACAGCTGTTTTTTTCTATAGCTTTTCCCGGCCGGGAACTGCATTTCAGTAAAGGAGACGTGATTGTGAGGAGAGATTCACCACACGGTGAGTGATACAACAGCACTTCACCACGCCGCCGCAAAAACTAAGTTAAATTACGTTTAATTTCATCATTGGGAGACGCTGATCTTTTGTCGTTGTTCCAACGCTGCGAACAAAATAGATAATTGGCACCGTGACAACCGTGCACTAGATGTATATCGCTTGATAGTGATCTTCGGACTAGTCCGGATTTTTTAAAATCGCTTTCAATTTGTGTTTTGAGTTTACGTAACATCTCTGTTGCTAAATATACATTTAATATACACACCGACGACGTCATAAAGACACGATAGAATAAACTGGTGCACCATTATAAGCTTAATAATAAAGTTAAAAATACATTCTTGTTTGTTGGTGAGCACATAATCTTAGTGGCCTGAGGAGATTAGTAACAGAGAGCTGTTTGGTTGTTCAACAAGGTAGGAAAGATATTACAACATTAGGATACCCAAAGGTAAAGCTAAGATAATGGCATTCCGTGGTAAGAAGTGTTTACGAGCAAAATTAGTAACTGATGATACACAGATAGGACAATACTTTTAAATGCCTGGGTTGTGAATTCTCTTATGTCACACACAATAATCAAGAACACCAACTGCAAAAATTCCAGCAGCTGGTAGGTACTACAAATCGCACTATCCACAAAAAATTTAGAAAAGAGCCAGTACTAAAATTTTATAACATGATGCCAGAACTATTTCTAATGCATGGGTGAGAGGCTTGGACTCTAATTGCTAGTTAGTGTAGGAGGATCGAGGCAGCACAGAAGAGACTCCTAAGACCTCTGGGTGGTTAAAAATTCATGGATAGAATAAAAAACAGTGAAACATGGAATGAACTATGTGTCAAAAGTGTGCATAAGAGGCTAGAGGAGTACAGAAGAAATGGCATGAACACATTCAAGGGAATAATTTTCACTCTGCAGCGGAGTGTGCGCTGATATGAAACTTCCTGGCAGATTAAAACTGTGTGCCGGACGGAGACTCGAACTCGGGACCTTTGCCTTTCGCGGGCAAGTGCTCTACCAAGTGAGCTACCCAAGCACGACTCACGCCCTGTCCTCACAGCTTTACTTCTGCCAGTATCTCGTCTCCTACCCTCCAAACTTTATAGAAGCTCTCCTGCGAAACTTGCAGAACTAGCACTCCTGAAAGAAAGGATATTGCGGAGACATGGCTTAGCCACAGCCTGGGGGATGTTTCCAGAATGGGATTTTCACTCTGCAGCAGAGTGTGTGCTGATATGAAATTTCCTGGCAGATTAAAACTGTGTGCCGTACCGAGACCCGAACTCGGAACCTTTGCCTTTCGCGGGCAAGTGCTCTACCAACTTAGCTACCCAACTGAAATTACATTTAATTTCGTCATTGGGAGACGCTGATCTTTTGTCGTTGTTGCCAACGCAGCGAACAAAATCGATAACTGGCACCGTGACAACCACGCACGAGATGTATATCGCTCGATAGTGATCTTGGAACTAGTCCAATTTCTTTAAAATCGATTTTAATTTATGCGTTTTTAATTTACATGACATCTCTGTTGCTAAATACACATTTAACAAACACCCCGACCAAATCATAAAGACACGATAGAATAAATTGGTGCACCATTATAAGCTTAATTATAAACTTATTAATACATTCCTGTTTTGAGGTGACCACAAAATCTTAGTGGACTAAGAAGATAAATAACAGAGAGCAGTTTGGTCGTTGAACAAAGTAGCAAGGAGATTACAATATTAGAACATCTAAAAGTAAAGCTAAGATAATGGCATTCGGTTTTAAGAAGCATTTAGCAGCAAAATTAATAACTGATGATACACACAAATAAATAGTTTTAAATGCCTGGGCTGTGAAGTCTCTTATGCCACACACAGTTATCAAGAACACCAACTGCAAAAATTCCAGTAGCTAGTACAAATCGCACTCTCCACTAAAAGTTAGAATAGAGCGTACTAAAATTTTATAATATGATGGCAGTATCATTTCTAACGTATGGGTGAGAGACTTGGACAGCCAGTCAGCGGAAGAGTATCGAGGCAGCACAGATGAGACTCCTAAGACCTTCGGGCGGTTAGAAATTCATGGATCGAATAACAAATAGTGAAACATGGAATGAACTGAGTGTCAAAAGTGTACTTAAGAAAATAGAGGCGTACGGAAGAAATGGCATGAAAACATTCAAAGAATATCAGAAGAAGGAATATCTAAATTAATATACAAATATACAGCTTAAAGAAAAATGGAATGATGAGTGTCCTAAGAAGAGATCAGTTGCGTTCTACTTGAAATGGGAACGGATAAGGATGACTAAACCTAAGCTATATATGTAGATGATGATGAGATGAGACATTGCATTGTCCTGCCCTGCCAAGTGGTTCACATGCGTAGTGGGTGAGTTAGCAGTACTTGGGAATACTGACCTGGGCTCCGACGAGGCCCTTGCGCAGGCGCGGCAGGTCGGTGTGGGACCAGGCAGAGCTGGACCAGGGCGCCACCTGCCGCAGGTCGGCCGACAGGTTGAAGCGCGACAGCCGGTTGTGCAGGAAGCTGCGCAGGTTCCACGCCAGGTCGTTGTGCCTGCAAACCAAGCCAACACAGGCCGCTACAGCTGTTGAATCCACCATGCATTTCCACTCCGATTACTTTTCGAGGAATCACACTAAAGTAATGAGCAGAAAATTAGTCGTACTTATAACACAAAGGAAGTTCTTAAACAAATGAACTGGACGTAACTGCTGTATCGAAGAAACAACGTTCCAATCGTCACGGCGCACAGTGGTCCAACTTGCTTCAAAACGTGGACGGAGTAGAAAAGGAAATAAGTGGTCGTTCGAACTTTAGTGTTGCAAAATCTTGTGTAGATTACACTGGTGCTTACTTGTGCAGTGCTGTTGTTTCATTCCAATCTCAAGACTGATACGTGCCGTGACAGTCGTCGGTAAGCAGCAAATGGGACAATGATATATTTTTCAGATATTGTTTGTGTGGCCAAGTTAATACATGCCGTCAGGATAAAGTAACATGGGTATCACACCAGAAGGTATGCCTACGACATTTTTAACAGGTGTAATGGCGTAGATCGACTTAAATCATATTTCTACCGTGCGGCAGTGCCACACAGTGAAAATGTTCCCTCATTATTGCAATTATCTCACAAACTGTGAACTGCACATAAAATGTCATTAGAGAATTTTGTAAAATTCTTGGGAGCTATTCTGAATTGTGATCGTATTTTTTCCGCAAACTGGCGTAAAAATTTTTTTTACAAGATTAAAATTTTCCACAGTAATTTGTTTTTGCGTAATGTTGCAGAACCATCTAAATATTGTACAGGTAACTCTAGAACTATCTATCAAGAAATCTGAGAAAAATGTATATCTCTCGGAAGTCGATTGCCAGGTTCACCGCTCACAATATTCTGCGATAATACCCGATGCCGACATCAGTGAACATAGTTTTGCTGAACGAATATGCCATACCGAAGCTGCCGATTGGTCGGCTGTCTGAAGATGCGAAGAGTACTCGGAATAAGGGTATCTGGCGTTACTGAGAAGATTTTCCACGTAAATATTCCCGTGACAAAATGATGCATACCGTAATCCATAGGCTTCTGGTAACTTCGTATCTATTCATCTTGAGAGTCCAGAAAATGACATATGCCGCCTGAGGTAAAAGATCGACATTTCGAATCTCCTAGTGGGAAACCCGACACCGATCCTTCGGTAAGCAATAATGACAAAAGCAACAAAATTGACTATGATTTCGATTTAAAAACGCAAAAAATCGAATCAAACATTTCAATAGGGTACATTTGACTTCTAATTCGTTATCAGCAACCTCACAATACTTTATATCCGACGTTTTAGTTGAATCCGCTAAATTTATAGTTTTTGATCCGCCAGATTGGATCTGCCATTTTTAATTGTGTTTTCAGACGTCGGATGCCTAATCAGCGATCCAAATAAAGTAAAAAGAACACAGATTTTTGGCATTTTTAATCTATTTTTCTATTATATCCAGGTTTCGAGACTATACGGCTCATTGTGCGTAATATTACACGAGTCCGATGTCGTCGAACTTCGACTTGTCGGAAGGATATAGGAGTAGGAACTCGTTAGGTTGTAGAGTGGGAAGTTATCAAGATTTTACCCGGAAACATCGCTTCTGCCAGTGTCAGCTGAGAGACAACGCCTAGTACTCGATTTAACTTTGTACTAAGTACAGTGTGGGGTCCCCCCCTCCTCCCCCCACACACACATACACTCACACACTTACACTATTTTCTGCTAGTGTTTTGTTCCGTCCCTCGTGACCTAGTAGCCAATGGCTGGTAAAATCCTAATCTTCATTCCTTCTCCTCCTGTACCTGTATTACTTTTATCCAAACATCTTTTTCTATACAGCGGTGGATAATTTTATGTGACACAACGAAAAGAAACGCTAAGGCTATCACACAGGAGACGTTGCTAAATTTCTGACGTGTAATTAGAGGTCCAAAGTTTCTTTATACAAGAGAACGGAAAGAGCAGAAACGAGACTTCTTAGAAATGTGGCAGGTTCATCTTACTAAACAGTAAAATAAAACACGACATTAGAAGGGAAATGAAGGCATTTAGCCTTAACGAAAAATAAAAAATAATAATCATATTGTAGAGCCGACAACATGTTTCGCGTGAACTGTTAAAAACGTATTTTTATCCCCATTTTGCCTATTATATATTTATAAGGTAATAGTTGTAACAACACTTATTTCCGGCACAGGATTTCAATTTAAGGGAATCATTCTGGTTTCAATAATTCTAAGTTGTTACAGTTATTACTTGAGAATGAGACAGTAGCCGAAGCCATGTCCGTAATTAAATAAATTTAATAACATGCTTGGCTTCCTGAAATACTACCGCACTGACGACACAAGTAAATAGAAAATAACACAAACTTCTGGGAAAAATGTAAGGAAAATATGGCAGAAAGAGTCCGGGCTAAAATTGCAGCAATTGCACTAAACTACAAGCAGAAACGTGGACGAAGTAACGCTGGACGACCGAGAAAAGCATTGCTGGACAAAGACATTGCAGGACGGAAGAAAGCAGACCGGTTTAATCCTTGATGATGACGATCACGATGATGATGACTAGCTTGTATTTGTTGGAGAGGAGGCCGATAATTCTATGGTTTATTATATTGGTCTCCACTCGTTCTTCTTAAGGACTGTGTTTTTCGCAGACATTCTGTAGACAATTTAGCAAGTTTTTCTACTATTCATTCAGCTTCAGTTGTTTGTATTGGAAAACCATCATAAGTCCAATATCTCTCTATACACCTCACTAGCGGATTACTTTTTCGATTTGCTAGCTGCAGTCATTCTGGAGATGTAAGTAACAATCTCTTGGAAATAAGACTACCACGAATGTGAAAAAAATGAAAGCATTCCCTTCCCCTCCCGGGCCCCACTCCCCAAAAAAAAAAAAAACCAGCTTTACTCCACTGAGAGGTGGTAAATTGACTGTCTATTTACTGCAATGTCAATGGATATCCCCTTCGGAAAGCCGTACTGATTCTGATTCAGCCGAATCTGCCTTGTGGGCGATAAGCAGAGAAGTCTTTCGTGTATTTAAACCAGATTTGGCTGAAGCGAGATCTTTTGTTCTCCCCTTAGTTGCTGTAGTTAATTATTTTACAGCCACACTCAGGTTTGGAAGGCACAGTTGCAGTAAATATTCTGAAGAGAATGCTTGCCCAATAAAATGAGTGTACCGATAGATATTCCAGCTGTATCGTGAAAAGTTCTCAAGAGCAAACATGCACTGGTGTGCAAAACCTCAGGACGAAAGTAACTTTTGCATGATGTATCAGTGGCTAGCTCGATGGAGCTTGAACGATATATAGAACTACTATAGTATAGTAAGGTACTGTACAGTACAGTGCAGTTCAGCACAATACAGGAGGTGCCTCAAACATGCTATGAGACGAAAAGAAATGACAATGAATTTTATCCTTAGTGGATGCTGTTGAACTCCGTGACTGTTCCTTTATAGGGTGTAGAAAAATTTCCGCTACCAGTCACAATTGCGATTGTGACTGGTAGCGGAAATTCTTCTACACCCTAGAAACGACAATTTTATTCAAAGACAATAATTACCCTGCAGACACTGCGATTCATGATGAGCTCATGAAAATTACAAAGGTGGCGCATTGATCTTAATAGGTTGTGTGATCACCACAGATGTCAGTGCCTGCTCTGTGACGTACTCCTATGCTGGCCACAAGGTTGTAAAGTTCTTCCAGTAGGATGATCCATTCCTCCCAGCGCGGGTGATGACTGCTGGATGACCATTGGTACTCGTGAACGTGCTGCTATAGGTCCCCCCAACGCATTCCACAAGTGGTCTATGGCATCCAATTAGGGGGAACGAGCAGGCCAGTCCATTCGCTGAATATTTTTTCTTTCCAAGAGCTGCTCCACCTGCTCTGTACGCTGCGGTCGCGCATTGTCATCCGTGAAAATAAAGTCAGGGCAGAATGCACCCCACAGAAGACGCTAACGAGGAAGGAAGACACTGCCACAATAAAGTTGAGCGGTGTGTGTACAGTGATCAGTGATTTAGAGGTCAGTTCGTCTCTCCAAATCTTTGAACAGGTCAGTGTCATTATGACATTGTGCTCCTTCCCCACGCCACTTTTTTCACTTTTTTGGGTTCCACATTTCATTCGGTAAAAACGGAACCCTTACAGCATCAGGTTGTTATCCCTTTCTCTGTTCGTCCTTCCGTTTGTTAAAACCGCTTTCTCTCAACAAGGTGCAAATATCAAGTTGAAATTCATGTCACACACTGACGTCTACGGTTCTTTGGCGGTGTAAAAAATTTAAACCTCTGAGTCAACGCAATCAAAAGATAGGGCCATTTGTGTTAGGGCCATTTGTGTTACATATTTTAACACTTACAAACTCACTTATCAAAACATATAGTGTATTTCTCGTTGATCTGGAATCACGAAATCTGACGAGCAACAAGGTTTCACAGAACAAGCAAAGGCAAAAACTCGAAACTTGGTAATTTGTAATCACACCAGAAGAAAAAAAAGTAATTTTGTCATTTGTTATCCAACTGTTTGTCTGCCAGACTCCTAAGACCCCTTTTTCTCAGGAATTTCAGGACCTAACACGAAATTGAGCAGAAAAATGAAACATACAACATTTTTATAACCTTTGAACTTCCGAGACTGATATCTTGCCAATATCAATATAAATAACACCTAAAAATCATGGAGATGTTCGATTCCTAGAATTAGTGAATTATATATACGAGGGTGAGTCAAACGAAAACCTTAAATATTTTTTTAAAATATTATTTATGTGCAGAACTGGTAAAAAGCTGTATCACTTTTCAACATAATCTCCCCAACGCTCAATCTCCTCCAGCGCTTACAAAGTGCGTAACTTCCTTTAGAAAAAAGTTCTTTTCGTAGTCCGCGCAATCACTCATGCATGGCGTGGCGTACCTCTTCATCAGAACGGAACTTCTTTCCTCCCATTGCGTCTTTGTGTGGTCCAAACATATTGAAATCACTTGGGGCACGGTCTGGGTTGCTCGCTCTCTTCTTTTCCCTGTTAGTGGAAGTGAACCCAGGTTTCGTCCACAGTAAAGATTCTTGCAAGGAAGCCATCACCTTCTCATTCAACGCACCGAAGAAGTTCTTCACAAGCATCAACACGTCGTTCTCTCATTTCAGGAGTCAGCTGCCGTGGCACGCATCTTGCAGACACTTTGTGAAACTGGAGCACATCATGCACAATGTGGTGTGCTGACCCATGACTGATCTGTAAACATGCTGCATTGTCATTTAGTGTCACTCGGCGGTTTTCCTTCACTATGGCTTCAACTGCTGCAATGTTCTGTAGAGTCACAACTCGTTGTGCCTGACCTGGACGAGGAGCATCTTCCACTGAAGTCACACCATTTGCGAACTTCCTACTCCATTCGTAGACTTGCTGCTGTGACAAACATGCATCACCGTACTGAACCTTCATTCGTCGGTGAATTTCAATAGGTTTCACACCTTCACTACGTAAAAACCGAACAACAGAACGCTGTTCTTCCCTGGTGTCAGTCCCAAGTGGGGCGGTCATCTTTATACTGCT
This sequence comes from Schistocerca serialis cubense, assembly GCF_023864345.2. Taxonomy (NCBI): domain Eukaryota; kingdom Metazoa; phylum Arthropoda; class Insecta; order Orthoptera; family Acrididae; genus Schistocerca; species Schistocerca serialis. Next base: position 445,590,753 of record NC_064645.1, read on the forward strand.
ACTGAGACGGTATGTGTGCATCTGTACTATGCTGCCACGTACAGGCCATTCTGCACGCTGTTTGTAGCACACTTACCAACTTACAGGATAACGGCGCGAAATTTCCATTTGTTACTACAAATTTAAGGTTTCCATTTGACTCACCCTCGTGCACATAACTAGTTTAGCATCCGCAGCTTAGCTCGAATAGGCAGTGTAGTTTGCGGAGACTTTTGTTTATGTTTAGTGTGAATTTTATGTTGTTCACAAGCAGTAACACCGTCTAAATTTTTTCCGCTAATTGAGTCCGTAGAATGGTCGTCTTTTGAGAATGTACTTCTGACCAAAAAGCGATTCTGGCAGCTGGATTTCACGATTTTGGGTGATCATGCCTTTTGAGTTTTTGTGGAGATATTTCCATGGAAACTTCCATCTCCTAATGCACCTTTCTTTTTATCTAACCGAGAAATAAAGTACCAATTTTCATAGATTTGTCTTTAAAATTTTTGAATGTAAGGAAATATTTTCTTGAAAAATTATCAATCACTATTTGAACGTATTGTGGGTTGAATTTACAAGAACGGTAACACAGTGAAGCAGTGAACCCTATGAAAATTTTCATAGATTTAGCTTTAGCTTTGAGAATGCTTTCATTAGGAAATAATTTAGAAAATCATTTCACAGTGTATTTCAACACATTAGAGATAGAATTTCGAATAATTCCTTCTTGAACGACGCCTACAGCATAAGAAGAACATCCTATCCAAATTTCAAGTTTCTGTCTTTAGAGATCTAGACTAGGCGATGGTGACTCCGTAAGTCAGTTAGCCGGAACATTTCCTTTTACGTACATTGAGGTTAAATTTGTATGGCTCCCCCACTTGCTCTTGGTCATTTGTTTTTAGGCAGTGTGTTTTGTTTGGTTACCCGAAGCTCGAGACAGATGAGGATGACTCACCCGTCGACGAGCGGGTGGTCGAGCAGCATGCGCCGCACTGCGGCGAGATGGTCGGTGTGCGAGGTGTGACGCAGGCGCGCCGTCAGCGGGATGATCACGCCCAGCCCCGTCAACGCCAGCAGCAGCACCAGCAGGCACGCCACGCACCACGTCCGCTGGCTGGCGCCTGCAACACCGTCACAACACCTGCTCAAAGGAGGGAACTGCCAGGCAGTCGGAAGTAGGTCAGCTCTTGCAAGTCAGTGCCTGATGACTGTATAACCGCCACTCACTGCTGCAAGCTGTGACTTCAGAATTACCCCATTCTTCCGTTCAGAGTACGTCGGTATGACCACAATTCATCAACCAGTGTCGTTTGCAAAATCCACGATGCGACCTCAGAGTTATGATACTTCCGACCATCAACACATGGGGTCCAGGCAATATACAGGGTGTTACAACAAGGTACGGCCAAACTATTAGGAAACATTCCTCACACACAAATAAATAAAAGATGTTATGTGGGCATGTGTCCGGAAACGATTAATTTCCATGTTAGAGCTCATTTTAGTTTCGTCCACCTACGCTCAATGGAGCACGTTATTATGATTTCATACTGCTGCCAGAACATGTGCCTTTAAAGTACGACACAACATGTGGTTCATGCACGAGGGAGCTCCTGCACATTTCAGTCGAAGTGTTCGTACGCTTCTCAACAATAGACTTGGTGACGGATGGATTGGTAGAGGCGGACCAATTCCATGGCCTCCACGCTCTCCTGACCTCAACCCTCTTTACTTTCATTTATTGGGGCATTTGAAAGCTCTTGTCTACGCAACCCCGGTACCAAATGTAGGGACTCTTCGTGCTCGTATTGTGGACGGCTGTGATACAATACGCCTTTCTCCAGGGCTGCATCAGCGCATCACGGATTCCATGCGACGGAGGGTGGATGCATGTATCCTCGCTAACGGAGGACATTTTGAACATTTCCTGTAACAAAGTGTTTGAAGTCACGCCGGTACGTTCTGTTGCTGTGTGTTTCCATTCCATGATTAATGTGATTTGTAGAGAAGTAATAAAATGAACTCTAACATGGAAAGTAAGCGTTTCCGGACACATGTCCATATAACATATTTTCTTTCTTTGTGTGTGAGGAATGTTTCCGGAATGTTTGGACGTACCTTTTTGTAACACCCTGTCAATAGCTCCCATACAATCAATAAAGAACATGGAGTAGGCGACAGTTGTCAGTGGGCAGCTGCCATGGGATCCAGAGAGGCATAGTCGCTCAGACAGGTACAACTGATACCCAACAGTCTATTGCTGGATTGACAGGTCCCGTGTTTTATCGTCATACTTGCGTAATTCATTTAGTTTGAGTTCGATCGATGTTATTTGATGAATCCTGACATTTATAGCAATAAACCTTCTGTACATGCAGAATTTAGTTCGTCAATATATTTCATACGTCTCTCTTTACACTTGTGGCAATTGCATGCAGATCTCTCCGTAACTTTGTTCAGTAGTGAATTCTAGACTGGGTCACCTTGGCAAGATCTTTTGTGAACAGTGAAGCAAAGTACCATATATTACTCAAAGGTAAAGGGCCAGGCAGCAGATACTCCCCTGTGACCAAGCAGCTAATCCAATTGTCCTGCTGTATTGTTTGGGCTCTTGTGTACTTCCTGCTGTTAAGATCATTGTGGTCTTTGGAGGATATTCTGTGCTATGTGCAGTCTGGTAGCCTTCCTAGGCCCACATACACAGGCAGACGAGTTCACTGAGCCGTCCGCCGACTGAGTCTGTCCCGACCAGTTACCCTGTGTGCAGATGATGGGTCTATGGTCAGATCGGTGGTCGAAGTCCGTCTTTTCGACCGACGGACCTCTACCTGCTTCCCCGCACGCTACCTGCCAGCTCACAAACCATCGGTGGAGGGGCCCTACCCGTCTCCACCAGTCCACACGTAGTCGCACAGTCTGGCAAGAGTGTCAGTGGACAGGCCGATGGAGCACTTACGTTGTAAATGGGCGCCTTTAAAGGCTCCCATACAGCGGTCGACCAGTCGGCCGACACTGGCTGCCGAGAGGGTCTGCCCAGACTTGTTTATCTTTGTGTGGACGACTTTTTGACGACTTTACAGATGTTGGAGCGAAGGTAGAGGTTAGTTTGTTGGCAGACTCTTACCTGGTTGCCTTGACCACTATGTGTCGCAACACACTCCATCAGTGCAGATAGGTAGGGTCGACCATACAGTCACAGTGTGTCCACACACAGTCAGACAGTTCGGCAATTCGCTCTGAAGAAAGAGAAAGAGAAGGAGGCTGCTGGGGGGGGGGGGGGGGGGGTTCGGCAACCACTCTGGCTCTGAGTGGGTGGCTTAAGGGGAGTATCGATGCCCTATCCTGATAGCCTTAAATTTAACATATTTATACTCCGTTTCCTCAGGAACTATCCAAGGTAATACAACAAAACTTTGCCACGATATACAGTCATATCCTATACATTTACTTATCTTCTATCCAGTATCTACCTTTGTTAGGAATCAAGATAAGAATTTTTTAATGAAGGTCTTAAAAATTTATCTATTTCTTTATAATACTATTATAATCAAACTATGAGACCTATCTGTACTGTTGGAGATCCAGGCAGACACAATACTGCTATCAATAAGAAGTAAAAATTTCACACCCTTCGCTTAAGTATTTTCTTAGGTAATAGGAAACGTTTAAAATGTCGTTTTCCAGAAATCTAACCAGAAAGTTGAAGTAAAAGTGGACCTCACTATAGAATGAAGGGACAACTTAAGATTCTCCAACTTTCTGACCATAATCTTCTTGAGAATCAACCAATGCAGTCACAGTTCTGTCCAAAGGAAGCTTGCTCCGTCTGTTGTACTTTCGACCATAATTTCAGGCTTCTACGAGTAGATTCGATGTTTATCAAGTTCTTGCAGGGCTGCTTCTGTATTATGGCTAGACTTAATTCTAAATTGCTTCAGATCCCTTATTCTGCCTACATTTTCCATGACTGAAGGTAATTACTGAATCTCTGGCCCCTGTCTTCAGTGTCTTAAAGCCCACAAAAACATTTTTGGTCACCCTGGTCCATTTTCATTTCGAGTTTTTCCTGTGAGGCATTTCTTCAGAAGATATGTTTCTTCTAGATTTCTATATAGTGCCTTTGTTACTGTTCCTACAGCTTCACAGATGGTTTTTCTACGACTATGTTAGGTTTCTGCTGTCGCAGATTTGCGGTATTTAACCAGTGTATTAAATACAAGTTATCTAGTGACTCCTTGTCACTCGCTGACTTGTAGAAAAAACGTTGCCGATACCCCTTTTTTCATTCCTTTGAGATTGATTGTATTATATCTAGTGGTTTGGTAGCAGTATCCACTTAGGTGGTTTTTGTGTCTTTCAAATGTCCTCTAATGGTCTTCCATCTTCAGGCTTTTTGCTAGAAAATTTCTGCCTGATTTTACACAGTCAGGTACCCATCCATTTCTCCACATGGTAGCCACATACTAATTTTTACGGTTTTAGATCATCATACGTCCTTTTGTCGCTTATTGATTTTAATGAAATGAAATCACCGTCATCAATGAATGTAGAACAACGAATCCCACCTTCTTCTTGAAAGCGCTGAAAAATCTTCACAGCTGAGGGATCCCTACTTCCAGTGAATTGCTGATATGTTTTCCGACAGTTGTGTTCAAAAAATTGTTTCTTTTTATTATTGGTAACGACTTTTGTGAATCCATGGCAATTTTTTGGCAATACTCCAACATCATGCACCTTCCCGGTAGCAATATTTATTGCAGCTGCCAAGAAATTGTAGACTGACGCCTCCTTTTGCGCCATCATCCGTCAAATGCTATGCAGTTGTTATTGCTACTATAATTTTCTTTCCGCTGTTATAGATTTCATTCATTATTCTGCCATCACTTTTACTGTTTCCCTAAAGCATCTGGGTTATCATGAAACATTAGTAGTGAGACATAACAGATTCACAACAACACACCAAGTTTTTCAGTCCTGGGGGCATTTGAGATGTATCTCTGCCCATAAAAATATCTTATTGTTTCTACATTTTTCAGATGTCCAAAATCGGTTCTAACTCTCACAACTCGAACAAGAGAATTCCAAACTCTTCTTTTGAAGACATTTTTAGAATCTCTCCACACACTAGTCACAGTATGCAGTTTGATTAAGCGTCAGGGACAGAAGAGTTTCTTGGACCACGATCCTATATCCCAAAAGGTTTACAAGCAGCTACGATTAAACATTGTTTTAGTACACTTAAACCTAATATTAAACTTATATTACTGGCGTTGATTTCACTGTTCACTTTATTATCGTTCTCAAGTTTCTTCTTGTAAGCACTTTGTGTTGAGGAACTTTGTTTCGGTGTTTTTTGTCCTAACGTCATTCTCTGGATATAAGCTTCCAACGGGTCATGTTCAGTAGGCTCTATTCCCGTATTTTATGCTTCGTAAAAATTCGCATTGGTGGAATCATATTCAAGAGAGAAACACAACTCAATGAACAACAACTACAAATATACACAACGAAAAGTATAATGCGCATTAAAAAACTTTGAAAATGTGATGCATTATACCACAAGCAGAAGTGATATCACTGCAACCAATATAGCCAACCTACTCAGCAGGACGTTAACTACCAATCAACTATGCCTTCTAGAGCAAAGAGTTCCCAAAATATCTGTCGTAACTAAACAGTGCTCTAGGAGTCTGTAGAAATTACTTCCGCAGTAAATTATTTCAAAGTAAATTGAAAATACTAAAAGTCATCAAAAGTCAACGAAACATACATCAAATTAATGCGGGAACTAAGAGTAAAGGTTTTCTATAAGAAAATAACTCGACATTTCATACCCACACCACCTTTTGTACTCCCCTTAATTCATCACATAACAGACGGCAGAACTCTTCAGTCTTGGCCTGCTCGTGGAGCTTTGCAGCCGAGCGAAACTGTTTGACAAAAGAAGTTTGGTTTCAAGTTGAGAAAGACGTCCCAGAACTGAATGGTGTGAGGCGACAGGCCTCTTGCGGTTCCATGAGAAACGGAGTGGTTCTGCTCTGCAGAAGGGACAGGCCAGCCACTTGTTCCCGATTTTGGAACGACATTCCCTGCTGATTAACAGTAAAAGTTTAGCAGAGGGTAAGAGCCAAGAGCTGGTTTCCAGAAAATCCAAAACTGGGAGCCAGCTGACGGCTGGGGAGGCAACTCTACAGCAAACAGGGGCCGTCAGACCAACTTATTAAGAACTGAGTGCTTCCACAGGTTAACATCGCAAACTCCGAAACTGTTGATTTATTTACGACTGTGTCAGTGGGCAACATATTGTAAAATCGTACCACTGGCGCACAGAAAGTCGGGCAGATGCATCAGTGAGACTTACTCTGGAGAGCAAGTAGAACTGACTTCTCCATAGTGAGGGATGAAGTACAGACTTCTTCCGAGGGAGGGTGTCCCTAGCAGCCGACAACAGCAGTCCTCTAGCTGCAGCACGTATTAGCAGATCAAGGCTTCTGTGGTGTCACCGCCAGACACCACACTTGCTAGGTGGTAGCCTTTAAATCGGCCGCGGTCCGGTAGTATACGTCGGACCCGCGTGTCGCCACTATCAGTGATTGCAGACCGAGCGCCGCCACACGGCAGGTCTAGAGAGACTTCCTAGCACTCGCCCCAGTTGTACAGCCGACTTTGCTAGCGATGGTTCACTAACAAATTACGCTCTCAATTGCCGAGACGATAGTTAGCATAGCCTTCAGCTACGTCATTTGCTACGACCTAGCAAGGCGCCATTATCATTTGCTATTTATCTTGTGATGCATGTACCGTCAAGAGCGATGTTCACCAATTATGGATTAAAGTTAAGTCTTCCAGAAGCTACGTACTATTTTTGCTACTATAAAGACATTGTCCTGTTCCAGACCTCACGCCATCCTGCGTGAGCTTAAGCGCGTGCCCTTCAGCCTCCCGTCCTAGTGGATTGGCTGTCTTGCCAGTCCACAAAAGCTTCTACTCATGTAGTTGCAAAGTTTGGTGAAATTATGTGAACATTGGCAAAGGGATGAAGGGAGTCAAAATTTATGATAGAAGCAAGTAGCTGTTTCGAATCGTATTACTTCATGTAAAGTTTTAGGGAACTTTCGTTTCGTTCTTTGATGTAGCATGGTTGTTTTCGTTAATCATTCTTTCGGCGTAATCTCGCAGTTACTGAACAGGCACAGCGAGTTCATATTGTCACAGTTGACCTCGCATATCCCCTTACATTCCTGTCTGTGCCAAGACACTAGTATCAGTCTTGTTAAACCATCATTCAGCCCGTGAACTTACCATTTCTGATCGTCAATCAGATCTTACGATTAAATTAACGTTAATATTGTGCAACTGCAAATTCTAATTAAATTAGATTAATTTGGAGTCCCGTTTCATTATAAAATAGATGATATCCTTGATATTCATTACAAACATCACTAGATGGCCAATCCATGACTCACGATTTATTAGGGCCAATGGTTTCAGATTACACTTGCTGTTGCTGGGATTCACAGTCATAAAAATATTTTTGAAGGACATCATCTTCACGCCAGTGACCCTTATAAGTTTTTATTACAATAAAAACTTATAACAGTCACTGTAAAGATGACGTCCTTAAAAAGAAAGTCTCTGATTAATTTTATCTGTTCCATCTAGTTCAGTTAAATTACATGAATTCTAAATATATTAATTAATGGGAATATTTTCGCATTTGCTATGTTAGGCATAGATATACCACCTATTCAGCAGGTCCAGAAGTCATGCACGGATTGCCGAACTCGTTAAGGTGACCGCTCGTGATTAGCGAGAAATCCGGGTTCGAGCCCCAGTCAGGCTAAAATTTTCCTGTCACAAATAGGTAAACTACACATACCTAACAGAGATTAAGGCGAAATGACCGCATTCAACGACTCTATTTCGAAATAATTTAACGTCTGTTCATCCAGCTATCAAAGTAAATATTACATGCCAAGTTAAGGACAAGACGATAATATCACAGGTCTCAATTCCTTATACTCTCGTTCTCATTGGTACGGGAAAACAGAGTAAAACTACTCGCACTAAGTGATGACTGTAGCAGACTATGGTATATGGATATAGGCAGTGTGACACGGAAATTTGGGTCGGCCTAGGAGACGTGCGATTAGTTGTAAATCCAGGTACAAGTCCTGGTCCTCACACATTTCATATATCACTAGTAGGTAGTGAGTCCATATCCAACAAAGTCGATGCCAGATATCCGCTTTCAGTAACATTACTTCGAATTAATTCCATACGGCTGTCAATTGTTATTAATGTATACTGATCCATACAGGCAAGTAAATTAGTTAGCCTATGAAAGCTTAATGCAAAAAATAATCACAACCGACCACTGGTATAAGCATCAGTGGAAGTCAGCATCATTTGATGGGACCATTTGGTGTATGGTCCAGAGTCTGACACCAATGGCCCTGAAAGTAGAACTGGGACTCTACTAGCCAAGAGCCGCTTCTGACAGTCAGCAGTTAGACGTCGAACAGGCACTCCCTGGATGACACAGCCTCCGTAGCAGGCTGCTACTGGGTGGGCCAGCAACTTTACTCATACGTCGTTGGGCCGTGAGGCACCACTGAATATCCAAGCATTGACACAACATCTGACACTTCATTTTTAATTTCAATTTATTGCTATGAGTTTTTGACCTGCAATCTGGAAACTCTAAACAGGTCATACATATTCAGTCAACATGGTGACACGTAGTGATTTGCATATACACACACCAAAAAAAGTTTTGCATCACCCCAGTTCCCAGAACTCCTGAATATAGACCTTGACTATGGATATTGTATCACAGACATTTTCCTGTTGACTGTTCAGAATTGCAACCAAACCAGCCCCAAGATGTAAACAACCACGAAGGAGCAGCACCTGTTTGATGGAGGGCGTCTGTAGACCCATCATTTCCAGTCACTCTGCCAGGAAGGAGGTACATGGCTCATGTTGTCTGTGCTCAACTACCCCTACGCGGTCAATACTGCGGTTCGATCGCGTCCGCATTGTTAATTTTTTCCAGAAGGGCTCTCAGCAAGGTAAATGTCCAGGCGTCTTGGAGTGAACCAAAGCGATGTTGTTCAGATATGGAGGAGATACAGAGAGACAGGAAATGTCGATGACATGCCTTGCTCAGGCCGCCACTGCAGTGGATGACTGCTACCTACAGACCATGGCTTGAAGGAACCCTGACAGCAACGGCACGATAGTGAATAATGCTTTTGGTGCAGCCACAGGACGTCGTGTTACGACTCATACTGCGCGCAATAGGCTGCATGATGCGCAACTTCACTCCCGACGTCCATGGCGAGGTCCATCTTTGCAACCACGACACCATGTAGCGCGGTAAAGATGGGCCCAACAACATGCCGAATTGATCGCTCGGTATTGTCATGACGTTCTCTTCACCGATGAGTGTCGCATATGCCTTCAACCAAACAATCGTCAGAGTCGTGTATAGAAGCAACCAGGTCAGGCTGAACGCCTTACACACACTGTCCAGCGAGTGCAGCAAGGTGGAGGTTCCCTCATGTTTTGGGATGGCGTTATGTGAGGCCGACGTACGCCGCTGGTGGTAATGGAATGCGCCGTAACGGCTGTACGATAGTGAATTCTATCCTCCGACCGATCGTGCAGCCATAGCGGCAGCATATTGACGAGGCATTTGCATTCATGGACGACGATTCGCGCCCCCATCGTTCACATATTGTGAATGACTTCCTTCAGAATAACGACAACGCTCGACTAGAGTGGCCACCATGTTCTGCAGACATGACCCTATCGAACATTCCTGCGTCAGATTGGAAAGGGCTGTATACGTACGACGTTACTCACCAACCACTCTGAGGGATCTACGCCGAATCACCGTTAAGGACTGGGAGAATCTAGACCAACAGTACCTTTATGGATAGTATGCCATGACGAATACAGGCATACATCAATGCAATAGTACGTGCTACAGGGCATTAGAGGTACGGGTGAGTACAGCAATCTGGACCACCACCTCTGAGGTACAAAAAATGGCTCTGAGCACTATGGGACTTAACATCTGTGGTCATCAGTCCCCTAGAACTTAGAACTACTTAAACCTAACTAACCTAAGGACATCACACACACCCATACCCGAGGCAGGATTCGAACCTGCGACCGTAGCGGTCACGCGGTTCCAGACTGAAGCGCCTAGAACCGCTCGGCCACAGCGGCCGCCCCACCTTTGAGGATCTCGCTGTATGGTTGCACAAGATGTAATGTGTGGTTTTCATGAGCAATAAAATGGGCGGAAATTATGTTTATGTTGATCTCTATTCCAGTTTTCTGTACGGGTTCCGGAACTCTCGGAACCGAGGTGATGCAAACGTTTTTTATATGTGTAGTAATAAATTACGTTAACAGCAAGCATTAGTACTTTTAATGTAGGAATAAAAGAGAAATTTGCAAACAAGAAGCAATATGAAAACGTAAAATAAGAGGAATTGATTCAAGTTCCAAGTGACTAACTTTCAGCCTGTATTACTATATACGTTACTGGCAGGCTCGAAATAATTCGATGTTTGCCGACTACCTGTAACTATACACACTTCTAACGCTATTGTGCTACTCTATTCTACATTTCCCACACTTGTGTGTGCTTGCCTCGGCAATCCTCGAGTCTACGCGTGCCTCTTTTTTAAATATATCTTATACGTACATATGGAAATGAAGTCCCATGCTTCTTGTCAGAGCGTAGGAGAACGATGTGGGAGACCCTCACCGCCGTACTAGGCCAGGTATTAATGGAGGTGGTTCGCCGTTGCATTCCTCCGACCGTAATGGGAATGAATGATGATGGTGAAGACCACACAACAACACCCAGTCATCTCGGGACAGGTGAAAATCCCTGACCCTGCCGTAATTTTGATATTCACAGCGTCCATTTATCTTTGGACTGAAAGTTTAGCAGCTGCGATTTAGATATTCGACGTGAAGTCATATTGACTTTAGTCCGCCAGTTTCGGTCATTGTCTATAGTTTGCAGATCACAGTCCACGCATGTGCAGTCTCTCTCCACATTCACTGACTGGTGTGTTACTGCATCGCAGTCGATACAAACGTTTGTTATATGGACCGTGACCTGTTAGTAGATGCACCGTATCTCGAGTAGGGGCAATGTCGCAGAGTTTGAGTCTGTTGCTCATACTTGGGAATGTATTGTAAGCTCGCACTGCAGTGCTTCTCGTGCTCTAGTCTGACTGCCATTTATCTAACTTTCAGAATCGTAAACATCTTTTAACAGTAATATCTCTTGTAACCTCATCCACATTGGCGTTTTTTCCATGCCCCAAGCGATATATGGAATAGTTTACCACGGTATCCACTGGACATATCCCGAGTAGAGCTCGCACTGCAGTGCTTCTCGTGCACTAGTCTGACTGCCATTTATCTAACTTTCAGAATCGTAAACATCTTTTAACAGTAATATCTCTTGTAACCTCATCCACATTGGCGTTTTTTCCATGCCCCAAGCGATATATGGAATAGTTTACCACGGTATCCACTGGACATATCCCGAGTAGAGCTCGCACTGCAGTGCTTCTCGTGCACTAGTCTGACTGCCATTTATCTAACTTTCAGAATCGTAAACATCTTTTAACAGTAATATCTCTTGTAACCTCATCCACATTGGCGTTTTTTCCATGCCCCAAGCGATATATGGAATAGTTTACCACGGTATCCACTGGACATATCCCGAGTAGAGCTCGCACTGCAGTGCTTCTCGTGCACTAGTCTGACTGCCATTTATCTAACTTTCAGAATCGTAAACATCTTTTAACAGTAATATCTCTTGTAACCTCATCCACATTGGCGTTTTTTCCATGCCCCAAGCGATATATGGAATAGTTTACCACGGTATCCACTGGACATATCCCGAGTAGAGCTCGCACTGCAGTGCTTCTCGTGCACTAGTCTGACTGCCATTTATCTAACTTTCAGAATCGTAAACATCTTTTAACAGTAATATCTCTTGTAACCTCATCCACATTGGCGTTTTTTCCATGCCCCAAGCGATATATGGAATAGTTTACCACGGTATCCACTGGACATATCCCGAGTAGAGCTCGCACTGCAGTGCTTCTCGTGCACTAGTCTGACTGCCATTTATCTAACTTTCAGAATAGTAAACATCTTTTAACAGTAATATCTCTTGTAACCTCATCCACATTGGCGTTTTTTCCATGCCCCAAGCGATATATGGAATAGTTTACCACGGTATCCACTGGACATATCCCGAGTAGAGCTCGCACTGCAGTGCTTCTCGTGCACTAGTCTGACTGCCATTTATCTAACTTTCAGAATCGTAAACATCTTTTAACAGTAATATCTCTTGTAACCTCATCCACATTGGCGTTTTTTCCATGCCCCAAGCGATATATGGAATAGTTTACCACGGTATCCACTGGACATATCCCGAGTAGAGCTCGCACTGCAGTGCTTCTCGTGCTCTAGTCTGACTGCCATTTATCTAACTTTCAGAATCGTAAACATCTTTTAACAGTAATATCTCTTGTAACCTCATCCACATTGGCGTTTTTTCCATGCCCCAAGCGATATATGGAATAGTTTACCACGGTATCCACTGGACATATCCCGAGTAGAGCTCGCACTGCAGTGCTTCTCGTGCACTAGTCTGACTGCCATTTATCTAACTTTCAGAATCGTAAACATCTTTTAACAGTAATATCTCTTGTAACCTCATCCACATTGGCGTTTTTTCCATGCCCCAAGCGATATATGGAATAGTTTACCACGGTATCCACTGGACATATCCCGAGTAGAGCTCGCACTGCAGTGCTTCTCGTGCACTAGTCTGACTGCCATTTATCTAACTTTCAGAATCGTTAACATCTTTTAACAGTAATATCTCTTGTAACCTCATCCACATTGGCGTTTTTTCCATGCCCCAAGCGATATATGGAATAGTTTACCACGGTATCCACTGGACATATCCCGAGTAGAGCTCGCACTGCAGTGCTTCTCGTGCTCTAGTCTGACTGCCATTTATCTAACTTTCAGAATCGTAAACATCTTTTAACAGTAATATCTCTTGTAACCTCATCCACATTGGCGTTTTTTCCATGCCCCAAGCGATATATGGAATAGTTTACCACGGTATCCACTGGACATATCCCGAGTAGAGCTCGCACTGCAGTGCTTCTCGTGCACTAGTCTGACTGCCATTTATCTAACTTTCAGAATCGTAAACATCTTTTAACAGTAATATCTCTTGTAACCTCATCCACATTGGCGTTTTTTCCATGCCCCAAGCGATATATGGAATAGTTTACCACGGTATCCACTGGACATATCCCGAGTAGAGCTCGCACTGCAGTGCTTCTCGTGCACTAGTCTGACTGCCATTTATCTAACTTTCAGAATCGTAAACATCTTTTAACAGTAATATCTCTTGTAACCTCATCCACATTGGCGTTTTTTCCATGCCCCAAGCGATATATGGAATAGTTTACCACGGTATCCACTGGACATATCCCGAGTAGAGCTCGCACTGCAGTGCTTCTCGTGCTCTAGTCTGACTGCCATTTATCTAACTTTCAGAATCGTAAACATCTTTTAACAGTAATATCTCTTGTAACCTCATCCACATTGGCGTTTTTTCCATGCCCCAAGCGATGTATGGAATAGTTTACCACGGTATCCACTGGACATATCCCGAGTAGAGCTATCACTGCAGTGCTTCTCGTGCACTAGTCTGACTGCCATTTATCTAACTTTCAGAATCGTAAACATCTTTTAACAGTAATATCTCTTGTAACCTCATCCACATTGGCGTTTTTTCCATGCCCCAAGCGATATATGGAATAGTTTACCACGGTATCCACTGGACATATCCCGAGTAGAGCTCGCACTGCAGTGCTTCTCGTGCACTAGTCTGACTGCCATTTATCTAACTTTCAGAATCGTAAACATCTTTTAACAGTAATATCTCTTGTAACCTCATCCACATTGGCGTTTTTTCCATGCCCCAAGCGATATATGGAATAGTTTACCACGGTATCCACTGGACATATCCCGAGTAGAGCTCGCACTGCAGTGCTTCTCGTGCACTAGTCTGACTGCCATTTATCTAACTTTCAGAATCGTAAACATCTTTTAACAGTAATATCTCTTGTAACCTCATCCACATTGGCGTTTTTTCCATGCCCCAAGCGATATATGGAATAGTTTACCACGGTATCCACTGGACATATCCCGAGTAGAGCTCGCCCTGCAGTGCTTCTCGTGCACTAGTCTGACTGCCATTTATCTAACTTTCAGAATCGTAAACATCTTTTAACAGTAATATCTCTTGTAACCTCATCCACATTGGCGTTTTTTCCATGCCCCAAGCGATATATGGAATAGTTTACCACGGTATCCAATGGACATATCCCGAGTAGAGCTCGCACTGCAGTGCTTCTCGTGCACTAGTCTGACTGCCATTTATCTAACTTTCAGAATCGTAAACATCTTTTAACAGTAATATCTCTTGTAACCTCATCCACATTGGCGTTTTTTCCATGCCCCAAGCGATATATGGAATAGTTTACCACGGTATCCACTGGACATATCCCGAGTAGAGCTCGCACTGCAGTGCTTCTCGTGCACTAGTCTGACTGCCATTTATCTAACTTTCAGAATCGTAAACATCTTTTAACAGTAATATCTCTTGTAACCTCATCCACATTGGCGTTTTTTCCATGCCCCAAGCGATATATGGAATAGTTTACCACGGTATCCACTGGACATATCCCGAGTAGAGCTCGCACTGCAGTGCTTCTCGTGCACTAGTCTGACTGCCATTTATCTAACTTTCAGAATCGTAAACATCTTTTAACAGTAATATCTCTTGTAACCTCATCCACATTGGCGTTTTTTCCATGCCCCAAGCGATATATGGAATAGTTTACCACGGTATCCACTGGACATATCCCGAGTAGAGCTCGCACTGCAGTGCTTCTCGTGCACTAGTCTGACTGCCATTTATCTAACTTTCAGAATCGTAAACATCTTTTAACAGTAATATCTCTTGTAACCTCATCCACATTGGCGTTTTTTCCATGCCCCAAGCGATATATGGAATAGTTTTCCACGGTATCCACTGGACATATCCCGAGTAGAGCTCGCACTGCAGTGCTACTCGTGCACTAGTCTGACTGCCATTTATCTAACTTTCAGAATCGTAAACATCTTTTAACAGTAATATCTCTTGTAACCTCATCCACATTGGCATTTTTTCCATGCCCCAAGCGATATATGGAATAGTTTACCACGGTATCCACTGGACATATCCCGAGTAGAGCCCGCACTGCAGTGCTTCTCGTGCTCTAGTCTGACTGCCATTTATCTAACTTTCAGAATCGTAAACATCTTTTAACAGTAATATCTCTTGTAACCTCATCCACATTGGCGTTTTTTCCATGCCCCAAGCGATATATGGAATAGTTTACCACGGTATCCACTGGACATATCCCGAGTAGAGCTCGCACTGCAGTGCTTCTCGTGCACTAGTCTGACTGCCATTTATCTAACTTTCAGAATCGTAAACATCTTTTAACAGTAATATCTCTTGTAACCTCATCCACATTGGCGTTTTTTCCATGCCCCAAGCGATATATGGAATAGTTTACCACGGTATCCACTGGACATATCCCGAGTAGAGCTCCCACTGCAGTGCTTCTCGTGCACTAGTCTGACTGCCATTTATCTAACTTTCAGAATCGTAAACATCTTTTAACAGTAATATCTCTTGTAACCTCATCCACATTGGCGTTTTTTCCATGCCCCAAGCGATATATGGAATAGTTTACCACGGTATCCACTGGACATATCCCGAGTAGAGCTCGCCCTGCAGTGCTTCTCGTGCACTAGTCTGACTGCCATTTATCTAACTTTCAGAATCGTAAACATCTTTTAACAGTAATATCTCTTGTAACCTCATCCACATTGGCGTTTTTTCCATGCCCCAAGCGATATATGGAATAGTTTACCACGGTATCCACTGGACATATCCCGAGTAGAGCTCGCACTGCAGTGCTTCTCGTGCACTAGTCTGACTGCCATTTATCTAACTTTCAGAATCGTAAACATCTTTTAACAGTAATATCTCTTGTAACCTCATCCACATTGGCGTTTTTTCCATGCCCCAAGCGATATATGGAATAGTTTACCACGGTATCCACTGGACATATCCCGAGTAGAGCTCGCACTGCAGTGCTTCTCGTGCACTAGTCTGACTGCCATTTATCTAACTTTCAGAATCGTAAACATCTTTTAACAGTAATATCTCTTGTAACCTCATCCACATTGGCGTTTTTTCCATGCCCCAAGCGATATATGGAATAGTTTACCACGGTATCCACTGGACATATCCCGAGTAGAGCTCGCACTGCAGTGCTTCTCGTGCACTAGTCTGACTGCCATTTATCTAACTTTCAGAATCGTAAACATCTTTTAACAGTAATATCTCTTGTAACCTCATCCACATTGGCGTTTTTTCCATGCCCCAAGCGATATATGGAATAGTTTACCACGGTATCCACTGGACATATCCCGAGTAGAGCTCGCACTGCAGTGCTTCTCGTGCACTAGTCTGACTGCCATTTATCTAACTTTCAGAATCGTAAACATCTTTTAACAGTAATATCTCTTGTAACCTCATCCACATTGGCGTTTTTTCCATGCCCCAAGCGATATATGGAATAGTTTACCACGGTATCCACTGGACATATCCCGAGTAGAGCTCGCACTGCAGTGCTACTCGTGCACTAGTCTGACTGCCATTTATCTAACTTTCAGAATCGTAAACATCTTTTAACAGTAATATCTCTTGTAACCTCATCCACATTGGCATTTTTTCCATGCCCCAAGCGATATATGGAATAGTTTACCACGGTATCCACTGGACATATCCCGAGTAGAGCCCGCACTGCAGTGCTTCTCGTGCTCTAGTCTGACTGCCATTTATCTAACTTTCAGAATCGTAAACATCTTTTAACAGTAATATCTCTTGTAACCTCATCCACATTGGCGTTTTTTCCATGCCCCAAGCGATATATGGAATAGTTTACCACGGTATCCACTGGACATATCCCGAGTAGAGCTCGCACTGCAGTGCTTCTCGTGCACTAGTCTGACTGCCATTTATCTAACTTTCAGAATCGTAAACATCTTTTAACAGTAATATCTCTTGTAACCTCATCCACATTGGCGTTTTTTCCATGCCCCAAGCGATATATGGAATAGTTTACCACGGTATCCACTGGACATATCCCGAGTAGAGCTCGCACTGCAGTGCTTCTCGTGCACTAGTCTGACTGCCATTTATCTAACTTTCAGAATCGTAAACATCTTTTAACAGTAATATCTCTTGTAACCTCATCCACATTGGCGTTTTTTCCATGCCCCAAGCGATATATGGAATAGTTTACCACGGTATCCACTGGACATATCCCGAGTAGAGCTCGCACTGCAGTGCTTCTCGTGCACTAGTCTGACTGCCATTTATCTAACTTTCAGAATCGTAAACATCTTTTAACAGTAATATCTCTTGTAACCTCATCCACGTTGGCGTTTTTTCCATGCCCCAAGCGATATATGGAATAGTTTACCACGGTATCCACTGGACATATCCCGAGTAGAGCTCGCACTGCAGTGCTTCTCGTGCTCTAGTCTGACTGCCATTTATCTAACTTTCAGAATCGTAAACATCTTTTAACAGTAATATCTCTTGTAACCTCATCCACATTGGCGTTTTTTCCATGCCCCAAGCGATATATGGAATAGTTTACCACGGTATCCACTGGACATATCCCGAGTAGAGCTCGCACTGCAGTGCTTCTCGTGCACTAGTCTGACTGCCATTTATCTAACTTTCAGAATCGTAAACATCTTTTAACAGTAATATCTCTTGTAACCTCATCCACATTGGCGTTTTTTCCATGCCCCAAGCGATATATGGAATAGTTTACCACGGTATCCACTGGACATATCCCGAGTAGAGCTCGCACTGCAGTGCTTCTCGTGCACTAGTCTGACTGCCATTTATCTAACTTTCAGAATCGTAAACATCTTTTAACAGTAATATCTCTTGTAACCTCATCCACATTGGCGTTTTTTCCATGCCCCAAGCGATATATGGAATAGTTTACCACGGTATCCACTGGACATATCCCGAGTAGAGCTCGCACTGCAGTGCTTCTCGTGCACTAGTCTGACTGCCATTTATCTAACTTTCAGAATCGTAAACATCTTTTAACAGTAATATCTCTTGTAACCTCATCCACATGGGCGTTTTTTCCATGCCCCAAGTGATATATGGAATAGTTTACCATGGTATCCACCGGACATATCCCGAGAATCTACTGCAATCACTCGACGAGTGTAGTGCGAAAGGCACTGGAGAGCCTCGTAAGTACGCTCCCCTGAATTAGTCGCAGTATTCTTTTGTAGCTGCCTAGTCGAAGGCGATGGTCCCAGACGCTGGCAGCGAAGCCCTACTGACGGATTCATCCCCTGCAAGATCGCTCCATTCCCGAGCCGTGACTCTCTGTTTACAGCTCTTTGTAAGCATACCGCCGCCAACGATGGCAGATGCTCGTCCTGAACCTTCGCTGTATCATGACAACGGCAATAAAGGTATATGGTTGCAACGTCATCTTCGGTGAATATCCTCCTGCTCCACACTAGAGAAGGAGTCAACAAGCTTTCTCCAGCTCTCTCACCCTTCAACGTGGTGGACTCTCTAGTGCTGCCGATTTCATTACAGCTGATCAACTACAAGCAAAGATGTCGGTCCTCGCTAAAGGAATCTAATTGTATCAAATTTACCCATCATTTGAGGCAGAACTTTCGGAGAATGTTTTAACTTTTCTTCTTTATGACTTTGCGTGTAATGTAGAGCATATGTGCACGAAATTAATTCCTGTAAAATATGATACTTACGCCCTGTATTGTGCAGTCGAGTTAACCGTGGTGTGTTGCCTAATATTACAGTGGACAGTTTTCAACACTTCAAAGTTAATCAGAAAATAAAACTAATAAAATTACACATCTAATGAACTACAAAATTTCCTCTGAATAAATTACCCAAATTACTTTAACAAAAGTCCACTGCTGATTTACGTAGCTAATTCGCGAAACAAAACTCAGAGTAGGTAAAATGTTTCACACATGAATGTATCACACTCTTCACTGAAATGTACTCTGTATAACTATAAAGTAACTTCCATACAGATTGTAAGCTATCTGAACGAATCACTGATTAATTGTGTGTTGACATTGTTCTGTACGTATAGTGTAACTGTATGACTATGGCCGTCAACTATCCTTGCACTTACCAGAAAAGTAATCTCGAAGCATCGCCGCAGGAAAGCTAAATTAAAATGGTCAACTAAAAATGACATTAAAAAGCCTGCATACCACCACGGTCAGTGCGGTCACTAGCACCATAGTATTTCTGGCATGGGAATATTTTTCGGTGGTTATGTACTACAAATGGTTTTTCTGCAACAATCTTATGCCAGATAATTACTTTATAACTTGACTTTCAAGATTCCGAACAAGACTGATTTTATACAGAAATGACTGATTTTAGAAACAGTTCTAACAGTTTGATTATTCAAAAAATAATTTACCTACAGAAAAAATGAACCTACCCATAATGACCTCTATTGTTTGACGAAATATATGTGTGGGGGAGGAGAACTAACTTTCGTAGCTGGGAGCAATCCATGAGTTATGTTTCGACCAAATTTCGGTACGACAATTAATGTTACAACAGAGTGCTAATTACTTGCAAGTATAAAAAAAAAAGGTTGTGATGGCTCCGAGCATTATGGGACTTAACATCGGAGGTCATCAGTCCCCTAGACTTAGAAATACTTAAAACTAACTAACCTATGGGCATCACGCACAGTCATGCCCAAGGCAGTAGCACGATTCCAGACTGAAGCGCCTGGAACCAATCGGTCACAGCGGCCGGAACTTGTAAGTTTCCAAAGCTCCAAATTTACCTTAAATCAGTTCTTCGCAAAACTTTTCAAAATCCATAAATACACTCATCATTGCTTATTCAAGCATTTCCAGAAAATTAGTGTGGAATATTCAGCAGCTCAATTCCAGATAAAGATTTCTTGGTCATTCAGTTCCACGTCTGCTTCTCAACGTACCTCGACTAAACTAATACTCTCTCTGTGAGCGCCCTCAGTGAAAGACGGTGTAGCAAAACAACCAAAGACGGTGAATGAATATGGCATGCATATTGATATACGAAAGCAGGAAGTTAACAATTCCGTAATGACCAAGGCGACATGCACACCTCACAATCTACATCCTGACAGCAGCGTTGTATGGAAGTGAATTATAGGACGTGGAAAAACCATGAAATACTGTTTCCACGTGTGTCAAATATTGTTTAAATTGATAAAATTCTTCAGGGTATATGGCTGCTTGGTCAGTGTGCATTAAGCAGTGTCAGACTTCGTGAACATCATACAGGAACGCATGACACCCAACGTCGGCGAGTTTGTGCGTCTTACTCTAACGACCATCTATATCAGATAGAAAAGGGAATTTCCGTATGAGCTCTCATTTGCCTTATTTTATCGTGGTGATAGTTTCTCCCTATGTAGGTCGATGTCAACAAAATATTTTCGCATTCGTTGGAGTAAGTTGGTGATTGGAATTTCGTGAGAGAACTCCGTCGCAACGAGAAACGCCTTTCTTTTAATGATGTCCAGCCGAAATCCTGTATCATTTCAGTGACACTCTCTCCCATATTTAGCGATAATACAAAACGTGCTGCCCTTCTTTGAACTTTTTCGATGTACTCCGTCAGTCCTATCTGGTAAGGATCCCACACCGCGCAGCAGTATTCTAAAAGAGGACGGGCAAGCGTAGTGTAGGCAGTCTCCTTAGTAAATCTGTTATATTTTCTAACTGTCGTGCCAATAAAACGCAGTCTTAGGTTAGCCTTCCTCACAATATTTTCTATGTGTTCCTTCAAATTTAAGTTGTTCGTAACTGTAATTCCAAGGTATTTAGTTGAATTTACTTCCTTTAGATTTGACTGATTTATCATGTAGCGGAAGTTTAACGATTTCCTTTTTGCACTCATGTGGATGACCTCACACTTTTCGTTATTTAGGGTCAACTGGCAATTTTCGCAAAATACAGGTATCCTATCTAAATCGTTTTGCAATTTGTTTTGATCTTCTGATGACTTTACTAGTCGCTAAACGACAGCGTCATCTGCAAACAGCCTAAGACGACCGTTAAGATTGTCTCCCAAATCGCTTATGAAGGTAAGTAACAGGAAAGGGCCTATAACACAACCTTGGAGAACGCCATAAATCCCTTTTGTTTTGCTCGATCACTTTCCGTCAGTTACTACGAACTGTGTGACCTCTCTGACAGGAAGTCACAAATCAAGTCACATAACTGAGACAGTATTCCATAAGCACGCAATTTCACTACAAGTCGCTTGTTGGGTACAGTGTCAAAAGCCTTCCGGAAATCCAGAAATAAGGAATCGATCTGAAATCCCTTGCCAATAGCACTTAATACTTCATGCGAATAAAGAGATAGTTGTGTTTCACAAGAACGACGTTTTCTAAATCCATGTTGACTGTGTATCAATAGACCGTTTTCGCCCGCCGGCGTGACCGAGCGGTTCTAGGCGCTTCAGTCTGGAACCGCGCGACCGCTACGGTCGCAGGTTTGAATCCTGCCTCGGGCATGCATGTGTGTGATGTCCTTAGTTCGTTAGGTTTAAGTAGTTCTAAGTCTAGGGGACTGATGACCTCAGATGTTAAGTCCCATAGTACTCAGAGCCAATAGACCGTTTTCCTCGAGATAATTCATAATGTTCGAACACAGTACATGTTCCAGGATCCTGCTGCATATCTACGTTCATTATATGGGCCTGTAATTAAGTGGATTACTCCTACTACCTTTCTTAAATATCGGTGTGACCTGTGCAACTTTCCAGTCTTTGGGTACGGATCTTTCGTCGAGCGAACGGTTGTATATTGTTGTTAAGTATTGACCTAATGCATCAGCATACTCTGAAAGGAACCTAACTGGTATACAGTGTGGACCAGTAGATTTGCTTTTATTAAGTGATATAAGTTGCTTCACTACTCCGAGGATGTTTACTTCTACGTTACTCATGTTGGCAGCTGTTCTCGATTCGAATTCTGGAATTATTAATCCGTCATCTTTTGTGAAGGCATTTCGGAAGGCTGTGTTTAGTAACTCTGCTTTGGCTGCACTGCCTTCGATAGAATCTCCATTGCTATCGCGCAGAGAGGCATTGATTGTTTCGTTGTGTACACTTTTTTCAGCTGGCCACGTGGAAAAGTAGAGTTACAGAACTTCCACCAACACCTCAATCAACAGCACAACAAAATCCAGTTCGCGACAGAGACAGAAAAGAATGAGGCAGTACCATTCCTCGACGAGGAAGTTTACTGGAAGCCTGATGGTAAACTTGGCCACAGAGTATACAGAAAGTCTTCCATCACCTTACACAGAAGAAATCCAGCCTACACACTTTAACCAAAAGGGCTCCAGGATTAGGGATGAAGAACGTCTGACAGTTGAATTACAAAACGTCAAGTCAGTTTCCGAGGTCAGTGGTTATGGGATGAAGATGATCGGCAAAATTACGGCGACAAAGGATGGGAGGCAAGCAAACACAAAATATCGCCCTACTACCATGTGTTCAAGAGATTACTGCAAGTGTGAACGAAATTCTCCGCCGAGCAGGTATCAAGCCGATATTTCGAAGTAGCAAGAGAATAAAAGACGTTCTTTTCTCAACAAAATGATGATGATGGAGTTTTCGAAATGGGTTGCGAGTTTGGACTAGTGCATGTAGACGAGATAGGACGACCGTTCAGTACAAGGTTATTCGAAAATGAAAAATATATTAGACTAAGATAACACACCAAGTCAGCAGTGGTAGAACGCCAGGAAGAGTGTGGCAAATAGATCGAATTTCGAGAAGCCCGCGTACTGGCAAAACAGCCTCCTACTTTCACCAGGAAGAATGGAGGGGCAACAGAAACAGCCAAGTGACCCGCCAACATGACGGCTACCGACGTCCGGCGACCTGGCCGCCAGCAGTAACGGCACCACGGAGCGGCAGCGCACACCAAGCAACACACACGGCGCGCGGGGAACCACAGCGGCCGCGGGTACACACGGTACCGGCACGCCTTAGCCGGCATTAGGCAGCAAGTAAACAGCGTTACGTCACAACGTCTGCCGGTTTCCCAGTCGCCTATTTCTACCACTGGCAAACAATTAAGCGAACACCAACCAAGAACGTCAGTTTTCACCAATGAAAAGAAATAATGCAAACACAAAATAAAGGCCGTGTCACACTCCACTCTTCATTTCCAATGCCTAATCAAATTGCGACAACAGCGCCTCCAGCGAGTATAGAAGAACCAAAACTTCTCACATTCAACAGTAAGCAAAAACACCATGACGAAATTTGATTTTATCCATACTGAATGAGAGGTCGTGGTTGTGAATGTCAATGTTAAAAAATATATCGGCTCAACCACTTGTTTATAATGTAAAACACTAAGCTTGACGCGTTTCGGAAGTCAAGCTTCCATCGTCAGAATAATAAATAGTAAAAGAACCTGTTAGAACTCGCTAAAATGGAACATGCACCATGCACAATAAAATTGATAATAAAATTAAAACATCGTGGCTACTTCCCTTGTTGCAGCCGTGTCTGCCAAGGTGCATCTCTACATAGTCGTCAAAATATAAAAACTCTAAAATGGTGTCGCCTATGGTGTTCAACATCTAACCACATAGCTCTCTCCTCTATCGTCGTAAACTGCCCGTGTGTCTTCGTTGATACTACACACCACGTAGCCAAACACGACACTGAAACGCGAGTGAGTTCACGCACAAGTAAACAAGGAAGTCACAGAGATGTCTATACAAACAGATAATGTACACATGTTCCAAGGACCCATGAAACGATGGTATCCTGCCAATTGCTAAAAATGTAGGTACTAAAAGAAACCAGTGAAATGTTTGAAAACGTTATTGGTATCTCCAGTTAGCTGATCATTCAGTGTGTTCTGATTATCCACGCTACGTATCGTAATTTCCAGCTGTTCTAGTAGATTAAGCTTTTTGCCTTTGTCCTGTCTATGCAAAATAACGAAATCCTGATCTATTCCCAACATGGGGTGTTCCGTTTCCCAAATATGCGTGGCTACAGCTGACGTTTCGAAATTATTAAGCCGGAAAGCATCGCTATGTTCTTTATAACGTACTTTAAAGGACCTACCAGTTTGGCCTACATAAATTGCCTTGCACGTGTTACAGTGAATTTTATAGACCCCGAAACGCGTCAATCTTAGTGTTTTATACTATAAACAAGTGGTTGAGCCGATATATTTTTTAACATTGAACCTGAGGAAGGCCATTTTTAACAGTGGCGGAAACGTGGGAAAATTTTAAACATTGATTATGATGTCGCATACCCAGAAGAATTTTATTGACTGTGACAGTGACCACGGAAGCCTATGCTTACATTTTCTAGAATGTAATTATTATGTGATCTGTAAATATTGTACTGCATCTAAGGTAATGTGACTGCCAAGGTGATGTGATATTTAACTTATGTAAAACTTTGGAGGATTAAGGAGATTTTATTGCTGAAACAGGGAAACATGAGTCGTCCCTTCGGGACGAAGATGCGCACGACCGTTAAGGAGCAGCTACATTTTAGATATGAGTGGGAGATGGTTTGGACACGAATTTGAGTCTGGACAGCGAACAGTTTTGGTTCCGCAGAGACTTCGGTTGTAATACGTCATGGAACGTGTGAAATAGACTAATTCCCTGCGCCGCATTTTTATGCGTATGGAGGTTAGTGTTTTGATAAACCCGGAGATTATTTATTGTTTCACTGGTGCATTTGAACTGTGTGGGAGGTGGAAGTTTAATAAGTCAGAGTTGCTGACAATAACTGTGAACCGTGTTACGTGGTGCTGAAGAATATCGAACTATGATCTGTTCTCAGTGTTGTATTAAGGGCTTGAAAAACTTTTCAGAGTCAAGGTCACATTAGTTAATATTTATTACTGACGACCGCTTTCGATAGTTGAAACTGTCAGCTTCTTATCTTTGAACAATATTTTGGTTGTAAACAGTATCTCATTATTAGTTTATCACTCATGCCATGGTGGAGAATAAACAGTAAATAAAAGTGGATCTATTATGTATATAAAATGCCATATAAACGTAAACATTTCTATAAATGTAATTTTTATTATATATCGAGCATTTTGAGAACCACCAAGCCTCAGTGAAGAGCTGCGAGTGTGATCACGTCCATTTGCACAAGATGGTTTCCTTCTGTGTATGGTTTTACATTTCAAAAGGCCTTTCTATAATATGCTGTATATTCCCCGCAATAATAACGACATGGCATGAGCGATAAACTCATAATGGAACACGATTCATAATCAAACCAGTGTATGAAGCTCAGAACATGACAGTGTCAGCTCTCAAAACCGTTGGTCAATAATAAATATTGATTAATGCGATCTTGGCTATAAAAAGCTTTTTCAAGTTAAACACAGATCACTTCTTCCATTTTCTGAATATGAAGAATTTCAATCAGTGGACTGAAATTTAAACAGACAGAAGGTGACCGTTTGTACCTGAGACGGCCCATTTTGCGTGTTGTGTGTGAGAAATAAGATACATTTGGACACTCTGATTAAATAAACTTGGAATGGACGTGCCTTGTTCATTATTAACTGTGTTTTGCTCTGATTGGACATCAGTCTCCTTCACTAACGTCTGTCCCTTAACGGTGGACCACCAGTGCAGAACTGCACCAAGATAAATTTTAATCTTGGATTCATGAATATACGACAGTACTAATATCGTCCATTTTCTCATGTCGTAGTGGCGGTTGCAGACTTTATTTGTGTGTTAGTGAGACCACGTCCTCCCAATGTAGGCTACTTATCTGACACAACTGTCGTCTTTGAGGCAACTCAGCAGTGACAAGAAAAGACGGTGCAGATATTCAGAACCTGGTACGTGAATGTTTATTTATAAATATGAAGTCACAATAAGTACAGTTCGAGTCAAATCTAGTAAACGGGTTAAAAGATCATCAGATTCGTGAAATAACTCATCTATAGTTAAATAATAAAAAATATTACGTAATTCTGAATTCAAATTTAAAAAATCGTAGCTCTCTCTAAGGGTACTAAAGAGTAATAAACAGTACCTGACGTTTCACTAAATATTGTGTTTGTGTTAAACAACAACAAATTACAGGATTCTCCACCACCGGCGCTGGGACAATGTGCAGAATAGTTTTTGGAGTCTGATGTATGGCCAGAACGATTAATTTCTAAGTAACAACCACAAACTGAAGGTACAGGTTGACAATTATTGAACTATATGAAATAAAATCGTCATAACTTCTGAATGGTTAGGGTTAGGACTTTGAAACCGCACGGTTGGCCGCGGGACATGATGGGAATTAATATGTGTACGAGCACACGAAGCCCACATTCATTTGGATGGGACTGTCGATAGGCAAATTTGGCGCATTTGCAGGACTGAGAATCCGCATTTCGCGATCGAGAAGTCTCTTCACCATCAACTGTGTTTTGCAATGTCCAATCGAGATGTAATTGGTGCGATATTCATTGATGGCACGGTGACTACCGAAGGGTACGAGAAGGTTCCGGGAGATGATTTCATCCCCATTATTCATAGTGACCCTGATTTCGACCATATGTAGTTCATGCAAGACGAAGCTCGACTCGATCGAACCAGGAGAGTGTTTTATGTTCTCGAAGGGTACTTTGGGGACTGCATTCTGGCTCTGGGCTATCCAGAGGCCACTCGCTGGGCCTCGATTGGCCGCTATATTCTCCGGATTCGGAGAGATGCGACAGCTTTTTGTGGGGCTGTATTAAAGACAAGGTGTACAGCAGTGACCCAAAAACAACTGATGAGCTAAAAGCAGCCACTCAGGTGGTCATCGACAGCATCGATGTTACAACACTTCAGCGGGTCTTGCAGAATTTCGCTATTCGTGTGCGCCACATCATCGCCAATGATGGTAGGGATATTGAAGATGTCATAACCTAAATTGGAATATCTGTTGTGGCATTTACATGTTGAATAAAGCGTGTGCATCCCTTAGTTTGTAAATAATTTACGTTTCTTTTTTATGTATAGTTCAGTAACTGTCACGCTGTAAGTGCTGCATAGTAACAAACCGTTTTCGCTTCCAACATACCACTGAAACAAATTTCCTTTTCAACGACCATTGTGCCATTACTAACCAGGAGAACACGACAAGTGCCATAACCCGATTTCCGAGAAACTTCACTCAGTGGAAGAGGGTTTAAATGAGAGAATATCTGCCTTTGCTTAGCCATAGATACTCGACGTTTCTGAGGAAACTATAATGAAAGTTTCCGAGGTACTTTATATGCCTCTTAGCGATTAAACGATTCGACGGGAGCGGTGATAATATGATTAGCACCGCTGCTTAACATTTTCGTACCCCTTTTGGGACACCAGATTTTTATTTTTGATTATGTTTCTCATTTATCTACTCATTTAGCTATCTGTAGAAGTTCACTTAACGAATGTTTTCCAATGTGTATTGTAATAATTTCGTCCTTAATCTTCTACTAATTGTATGTATGGTGAATTAATAAATGAACACAATAAATGAATGGAAAAACAATTACAAATTGTTTTCGCTGATATTCTTCAAGTGTAACTTGATCCACAATCAGTTGCAAGCGCAAGTTTTCGGAAAAATGATCCGTTATGTGTGGTTTGCTGTTATATTATTGCCAACTCGCGAAATCTTCAGCTGTGTTAACGACGATTCTTTGCGAGTAAGATCCGTACGAATACATGTCTCTGTAATGTACCTGCCTTTGCGCGATGCTGGTGCTATTCGGAATTTCTATGTTTCGAATGTTTCTACGATCGGTATCATACAATGGGGTGCTTTAAGTCTTGGCGTCATTGGCCGGGAGGCCCCTTACGGGGCAGGTCCGTCCGCCTTGGTGCAGGTCTTAGTACATTCGACGCCACATTGGGCGATCTGAGCGGCGGATGTAGACGAAAGGATGATGAAGACAACACAACACCCAGTCCATTAGCGGAGAAGATCCCCGACCAAGCCGGGAATCGACCCCGGGCCCCTTAGAACTGCAATCCGTCACGCTGATCATTCAGCTATCGGAACGGACAACATAGGAATAAAATACAGATAAATGAATTAAGAATTGATACACGAATGAAATATAAGAATATGAGAATTTAAAAAGATTATAAACAACGAAAATGTCATACACACATATATAAAAAATGAATCCAACAGCCTTGCCGCACTGGTTACAACCGGTGCTCTTCAGATCACCGAAGTTAAGCTCTGTCGCGCTTGGCTATCAATTGGATGGGTGACTACCCGATCTTTCAAACAGTGGTGGCAAGCTGGGTGCCATTGTGAGGCAAACTAGGGAGCTACTTGACTGAGAAGTAGCGTCTCTTATGTTGTAAACCGACAACGGCCGGGAGAGCGGTGTGCTGACCACATGCCGCTCCATATCTGCATCCATTGTCACCCATAGGCTGAGGATAGTAAGGCGTACCGTTGGGCCTCTGGAGGCCTATTCGGATGAAGTATAGCCTTTATGATACCTTTAGTGAAACCCCGAGATAATTTCACAATTAATATAACGTCCTTGTTTCCCCTAATTTTGTTAAGAAACATTCGCGTCGCATCATTCTATGAAATGTGTAAGTAGATGAAAAAATAAAATAAATACAGTAATCGAACTTCGAAGAGAGTACACAAAAATTAGAGGACAGAAAGTTAGTAACTGTGGCACCAGTTGGACTTAACTTACCGAGATACAAAAATCTAAATGATGCAGTGATTTTGACGGCTGTTTTCCCAGAAGTGGTCGAGTATCTACGGACATACCGAGACACGCGATCGCTTAATTTGATCCTCTTTCACTGAGCCAAGCTTCTGGGAAATCAGTTTATGGCACTTTCAGTCTTCTCTTCGTGAGTCGTCCACACTTAGCTGAACGTGAAGACTAAGCTCACCATAACAGCAGGCAACAAGAACGAGGGGTTTTGATTTCTTAGTTGCAAGTGCCATGTAGTAATAGTACGTTATCACCAGCATTGTGTATATTGTGTACTGAACCGAGGACCTAAAAGCGACGGAGAGGCTTCATCTCGCTGTAGTCCTCAGTGGTACACAAGCCCACTACAGGCCACAACAGTCCACCCACCACACCGCCGCCCCACAATAACCCAGGGTTATTGTGCGGTTGGGCCCGCAGTCCTCCAGTCTAGATCCCCCATCCTCCCCCTGCCACCGGGAACGTCTCATACCAGACGAATGTAGCCCCAAATGTTAGCAGCGTGTTAGACCGCGCGGCTAGCCAGGCGAGCATCCCCAGTATAGTTAACAACACTTAAAACCGATATGCCAAATTTCAGCTGGCGATATTGTTGTGGCGTAGCAAGACAGCCACGCCACGGAAGTAGCCGAAAGGCACGCGTTTAGTTCACGCAGGCAAGAGATAGGTCTGTAACAGGATACGTAATGAATGCTATAAAGAAAAGTACGTAGCTTCTGGAATACTTAACTTTAATCCATCCTTGGTACATCGCTATTGACGATATAAATGAGACTCCATAGATACATGCAATGTTACTAATGGCGCCTTGCTAGGTCGTAGCCATTGACTTAGCTGAAGGCTATTCTAACTATCTGCTCGGCAAAGGAGCGAGGCTTCGTCAGTGTAGTCGCTAGCTACGTCGTCCGTACAACTGGGGCGAGTGCTAGTCAGTCTCTCGAGACCTGCCTTATGGTGGCGCTCAGTCTGCGATCACACAGTGGCGACACGCGGGTCCGACATGTACTAATGGACCGCGGCCGATTTAAAGCTACCACCTAGCAAGTGTGGTGTCTGGCGGTGACACCACAGATATAAACATGGGTTTGTCAGCAATAAATCACGAAAACAGGTGTATCAATGCTTGGTGATTGCAACTAATGGGTGAATACCCATCGCTCTATCTAGCTGGCTGTTGTCATGGCGAGCGTTGTCCTGATGATAAGGTAAGTGTGGTCATCTTAGTACCAGCGCAGAGTTCGTTGGTAACGAATTTCGTTGGTTTGTTGGAAACGAAACCTATTTGTTACTTTGCAGCTCATGCTTTCAATTTCTTGTTGCCTTTTAGAATCTCATTCTTTTGGGCATAATACGAGCTGAAGTAATAATGTTCCGTCATAGTGCGTTATTATACTTGCTTAAAGAAACTTTCCTAACCACACTTTTGATGACGATCGTCATCCTCCCTTCTCCTTCTCTTCAACACATTGGTTTTTACGCTGTGTGTCATGTAACCGCGTTCTGTAATTATCTATTTGTTCAAAACAAAATAATTTCAACAAAAAAAATACGAACTATCTTATCTTATTGTGTTTCTTTACTGGACCTGAAAACAATACCTCGCAAAAAGGTCTAACTAAGAGGTGAGTGAGAAATGTAATGAGACTGATTTTTTATGTACCAAAGTTCTAATTTTCTTCAAAACAACAGTACTGTAACCTTCAATGTGATGAAATTACAATGCAATCCAGACCTTCAGCTGCTTCCAGGTGTTGATAAATATCAACGTGGACAGATGAAAATGTGTGCCACGACCGGGACTCGAACCCAGGATCTCCTGCTTACATGGCAGACGCTCTACCTGATTTTTTTTGTGGTCTCATTTTGTTCTATATTGTTAGTTGAAGTTATTCGGGGGAATGCCCAGTGCACCCGTTCAGGTTGCTCGCTGATCCGTTCACTCAATTTCTTTACTACAGTGGGTAGACAACCCTCTGACCGAACACGCTGAGCTACCGTGCCAGTAAATAATATTGAGCCGGAAAAGTATCCTTTAAAACCATCCACAGGCTGGCCGGCAAACCGGACCTCGACACTAATCCGCTGGGCGGATTCGTGCCAGGGACCGGCACGCCTTCCCGCTCGGGTCTGAGGATAATGCGACTGCAGGGACTTACCTCTGGCACGCTCCCCGTGAGACCCAAATTTCCAACTTACTGTCCACACACTACATTTGTAGTGCCACTGCCCACTATATTCATTACTCGCGGCAGTCAATCTAACGCTTTCCGGAAGAGTTCGGGCAATGTGAGTGCACCCACACTGAAGAAGATCATTGGCCGGTATGCCTTATCTATATGAAGATGGTAGCTGTTCGTGTCTGAAAGAACAGATACCGGTTCTAGGCGCTTCAGTCCGGAGCCGCGCTGCTGCTACGGTCACAGGCTCGAATCCGGCCTCCGGCGTGGATGTGTATGCTGCCCTTAGGTTAGTTAGGTTTGAGTAGTTCTAAGTGTAGGTGACTGATGACCTCAGATGTTAAGTCTCATAGTGTTCAGAACCATTTGAACCATTTGAACAGATACCATCTTCATACCTTCAATGTTATTCCCTTCGGCAGCCATACACCGGCGCAGTCGTTGTTCCCAGTCTCGGTAGCAGCGCTGAAAGTCTTCAACTGGTAGGGTCTTTAACATGTCTGTCACATTCGTTTTATATTCTCGAGACTGTCAAAATGACGCCCTTTTTAGATAGTTTTCAATTTTGGGAAAAGAAAGATTCACAAGGACTCAGATCAGGGGAATATGTGGGGCTGTGGGCCAACAGGAATGCCTTTCGAGGTCAAGATTCCGTGATGGAAGTAGCGCTCTGACATGGGGCGTTGTCATGCTGAAGTATCCACTAGTCTGCAATATCAGGTTTCACTCGACTCATCCTTTTCCTGAGCCTTTCAAGTTTATCTTCAAAAGCACTTTATTGACAAATTATTTATCCACGATAGGCTAACTGTCAAAAAACAGCCTTGTTTTGATATATTTGATTTGTTTAATCGAGCTTTCTTCGGTCGAGGAAGTGTCTCAGCATACCACTCCTCATTCAGGATCGTATTAGAAAATCCAGGATTCATCACCTGTGATCACACGGCTGAACCACTCGTGGTCATTGGCAATCCTCTGAACAGTATCAATATACACGTTTCTACAATTGTCCTTCTGCACAGCTGTGAGAGTTTTCGGCACCAATTTGGGACATACCTTTCGGATGTGCTAATCTTCGGCTTTTAATGTGCGGCGAAAGGGTTTAACAGGTAACCCATCATCCTCATGGTTAAATGTCGATCTGATCTCATAATAGCACGCACACTTCCGCCACTTTCGTAGGTCTTTTAAAAATGGCTCTGAGCACTATGGGACTTAACATCTGTGGTCATCAGTCCCCTAGAACTTAGAACTACTTAAACCTAACTAACCTAAGGACATCACACAATACCCAGTCATCACGAGGCAGAGAAAATCCCTGCCCCGCCGGGAATCGAACCCGGGAACCCGGGTGGTCTTTTAAGTTGGAGGTCTCCTTGAGCAAGGTCCCTCATAAACATGTTCTCGGCCTCCCAAAGGTTATTTGAACAAGCAAAACACTTGAACTTTCGATAAGAAATTTTCGCCACACGCCTCTTTCAACTTCTCAAAGGATTCCCCAAACTTAAGACAAAACTTGATAACATAACGTACTTCTAAAAGCCGTTGTTCCATTGTAATAACACACACCAAAATCAACGCCTCACTGATGACGCCCGAAAAAATTACGTAATGGCTGTACGGAACCAAAACTCGAGCTGAGTATCTGGAATCAACAGATCTACACAAGTAGAACAGCACAGTGTTGCGAGATCGCTCCAAGTCTCAATACGTTTCTCACAAACCTCGTATATTCCTAAATTATAATGAAATGTCAGATCATTAAATTAGAGGAAGAATAGTAATGGACCGATGGTCGAATCCTGTGGAACACCCGTTATGTTCCCTCTCCATGCGAATGATTTGGTGACACTCATCATATTATCTAATCATCCTGCACCTTGTTTATTAAATATGAACTAAAATAGGCGTACTAAACAATACATCACATAAAAATTTAATTTCTCTATCTGAATAAAATGATTGTCACAATCAGCTGCCTTTGATAAGTCACAAAACCTCCTCACTGCTGTGATTACATCATGTTCAGATTTTCCATATGCTCAGAAAGTGTGTAAATAGCTGTGACGGCACAGCAGCTACTCTGAAATCCAAACTCTGTTCACTATTGGCGATTTCGACGCTGAGGCGACGTAACAGAAAGCAGCCTATTTTGCGTAGAATCCGTTCAAGTGCGTCGCTGGAGGCTACATTGAATTAAATCATTTGAGGCCGCTTGCTTTGGCCTCGCTAGGTTAGCGACACCCACTGTGCCAGTCACGTCGCAGCGGCTTATCAAAGGAGAAGCGAGAAGCCACAGCAGGTGGGTGCTTCGTAGACTGGCACGAGCCCTTCTCCAGTCTCACCGAGTTCACTCCAGTGGGCGACGTCTATGTGCAACAGAAAGGAAACCGCAAAAGAAACTTTATACTATCGGATAGAGCTCTTGTTGGGCTATTGAGTGAGCGGCGCAATGGTAAACACTGAATTAGAATTCGCCTGGGTGGCGGTTTAGTTTCTCTTCTGTTCATTAAGATTGAAGCTTTTCCAAGATTTCCACAAAATCGTTTAAAGAAAGTACTGCAACTTTTACTTCGAAAAGCAAAGGGCTGATTTCCACACACACTCTTCATCGTTAACCGACTCTTTGAAACATGTCGTCGATGGCATGTCAGTTTCACAATCTCTCTTCTTCCTTTCTTGCTGTTCGAGAGTTCGCTTGGGGCAGACTTCCATAAATTTTCATTCCATTCCTGATCACGATGGCGGGCCGATTTTCGAATAATCGATGCTTTTGTTTCCGACAAAGTCATTTTGCTCTTCTGTGTTGACACTCTTCATTATTTCAATTTTGCGATTGTGCTGTTGTCTACTGTTGCCAATTCTTTGCTTTTTTCGGTTGTGAGGGATGTCTACAATGCTCGTACCCGCATAACTACTGAGGGAAAACATAAATAAAAACCTCAGTTGCTCTTGCTGTCAATTAATCATTAGACTCATTTTGTTCTCTTAGGTGGGAAGTAGGTCCATGATCACTAGGATTCCTTCAGAGTTATAGGGTCCGGGATGTGATGTTCATATTGCCTACGTAAAGGCAGTGTGAGGATATGGGTATTTGAGTCTTGGACAGTTAAGTCTAATAGCGGGTCTTTCGAGCAAATTGTTTCTCTGGAAATCCTGTAAGCTACTAATAATCTTACAGGTCTTTTATCCAATGTCTCTACGTGGAGTAGGTGGTGTAAGCCTCTCCCATTGGTCCCAGTGTGGGTATAACGGTTTTTCATAGCATTCCGTCCGTACTGAAGGTCTTGGTTTATTTCTACCTTTGAGGTTATTCATATTGGTGCTGCTTATTCCAAACTACTCATATGAAGCTGCAATACATGCAAGTATGTGCTGAGATGGTTTCGCCAATGAATTTGCCTCTAATAAGTCTCAAGGGTCCGAGTCTCTTTCTAGCCTTCATGTTTAGTTCTGTAATGGTTTGTCTGTTACGTGTTACGTTATTATGAGTTATTTTACGCTATTTCTTGATACCGCTTTTTTTCGAGGTAGTGCTATTCGTAGATTTTTCACTATTTCATGTCAGCTTTTGTTTGAGATGATTTTAATTCCACCGATCGAAATGTAGCGCAATTTACACGAATTCACCCCAATCGACATCTAAGAACTCTATATTAGTTCTGCTCTCAGAAAAAGACTACAGGATCGTATTTTAAAAATATTTTGTACTTCTACATTTTTCCGTTTGTTGCACTTTGATGATAATCAAAATATATCCACTTATTTTATTTACGAAAGTGTCAATACCCACGCATATTGTCAGACAAATGACAGTGGATAAGGTAAAACAATTTTTGATCAAGTTCGGTTGGGAAGTCTCGAATACGTATTAATGACACACTAAAAGATGAACCAAGCACAGGTTGTACTGTCGAAATAAATTAGAACGGAACATTTACCTTATATGGTATTAGAATACGTATACTTCTGTCAGACGCAAGAAATCTTCAACTTCTGGCATACGTTCGTTCGTTGCTTCACGGTAGGAAGTGTGCAAGAATGACAATAATATTTTATCCAGTGACAGTGTGGCAAACATTACTACTCAGGCTAGATATACTTAGTTCAGTCGAATGTCATTTCCATTGAAACAGGAGACAACAATGATAGAGGCTTATGACGTGTGGATCTGGAGGAGAATGGAAGATGTGAAATGAATAATAAAAAAAGGAAAGAAATTGAGCTACAAATGGTGAACGTCAAAACATAAATATTGTAAACAATTAAGTGGAGAAGAAGAAATTGGTTAGAACACTAGATTAGAAGAGACTGGATGACAGAGCACGCACTAGCATGAACGGTGACTGGAAAGAGAACCATTAACAGAAGAAGATACCAGTTAATTGACAACACTATGATACACGAAAAGTGTTGTGGAAAACTGGGAGGCCTTAAAAATGATGAATTGGCAATGATGGTTCTGCCTAAACGGCAGAACTCGTCATCATCTAACCTTCTCCCTGTAGATATTTATGTAGTCAATAATTTGAAAATTTCTCCTTGTTTCCGTCATCTTGTCGACGAAGTAATTTTGGCAAACGTTGAAACTTGCCCAGAGTAGCTTCTTCACATATTTAGTTCCCTTGTAGTAAATGACCAAACGCAGCTTAATATTGCCTCTCTACTAAACTTTCCGTTACTTCTCACACTCTGATCCTTCACATATCTCTGTTTTTTTTTGTATTTATTGATTTATTTTTATTTCAGTGTGATTGTCCATGTACTCCCTATGTTTTGTTGTTATAACTGTTAATTCTTGGTCGAGCTGTTCTAGGTGCTTCAGCCCGGAATCAAGCGACTTCTACGGTCGCAGGTTCGAATCCTGCCTCGGGCATGGATGTGTGTGATGTCCTTAGGTTAGTCAGGTTTAAGTAGTTCTAAGTGCAGGGGACTGTTGACCTCAGATTTTAAGTCCCATAGAGGTTAGAGCCATTTGAACAATTTTTTTGTTAATCCTTTCTTTTACTTGGATTCTGTATCACTTTCTATGTGTAATACCTTTTGAAGTAATCTTCTCAAATACTAATTTAATTTTTTTGTATTAGGTACGTGTATTTAGTGTAAACTGTTGTAAACTAACTGTTTCTCGAGTTTAATGCTAATGATTTTCCTTTCTTGCTCCCTTTAAGTTCATTTACTGTTTAGCTTCTCACCTTTTGAATCGCATCACCACCGCACAGTCAATGATGAAGTTTACTGTGTATTTGGCCCTCAGTGTAGATGAGTAACATCTTCTCCAGTGTTTTTAAAAATCATTGTAATTTATTTGATGACTATTATCAAAGTCTGATGGTGGCCTTTTAAGCCAAAACGTGGTGAACTGAATAAATTAAATCTGTAGAACATACGCAGCATAGTGCTTTGCATTTATTACGAAAGATATGTTGACAACAGATTTCTCGATGCTGAAATGCCCAGTAACATAGGGGGAATGTCAAATGGAAGCGTCACGTATCGAGTAATGTTAGATTCGGAGGTAAATCTCTGTTCTGTCGTTATTGTACCTCAGTCAGACTGCTGGACAGTGCTCCAAAAACCATCTCCTCTGCTCGATTTTGCGGGGCAGTTCGTGTCGGCTCGAGAGCCGAGCCCCGATAAATCACGCACGGACTGTGCGATACAGCGCTTCAGTTTAATCCCCGCGTATCCGCCCTTCTGCAGCCATCGCTTTATGTGTAGGGAAGAGCACTCCTCGTTCACCGAGTCAGGTATCGGCGCTCTCGATGCTCAACTGGCGATTTAGTGGTACAAGAGCTACATTCGGCAGAAAAACTGAGACAAATCAATTACTCTACGAACCCTCTACTTTTCTTTTGAATTCCAGTGACAATTTATGAATTTAAAGTGGAATATGATTTTGTATATATGAAATATTCTGATTCTATTGATGTATTTGCGGCATACTAACGTAATATTCCTTCAATCTGTCATTAAATCAGTTAATGTTCCTTCCTACCATCCATTAGGCGGTATTAACTTTCGTGCATTTTTCCACGAAACCTTTGTGATTCTGCGTAAACTTCCAAATGTGTTTATTTATGTGTCTTCTCTTTCATTATACCTCTTTGTTATGTGCTTGATTATTTATTTAAATTACTGTTTTTGCCTGTCGTATACATAAGCGAAGATTGCTTTGAGAAATCTGCTACTGTCCATCCCCGCTCCATGGAAAACGAAGCAACATGGCGTTCTCTCAGAAAAATCTGATACTTTTTTCACTTGATACTGGTTGCAGCTTCCTAAAAATTGAAATTGCCCTAATACTTAAAAACTTAAATTTCTTGTTTCTGTCATTTTTGTCTCTTCTTATATCACTTAAAGTACCAATCCTTGACTACAAATTATACTTAGTGTGAATGGCCTATTGTTTTTTAAGTCACTTAAGGAAGGTTCCTATAAGAGGTTCCTCAGAGACCACTGAAGTCACACTTTCTACGTAGCTATCACAACGGGGAAATAATAGCATATTTTTAGAAAACGTAGCAACGGTGGGAAAGACAAACCAGTTTGTGTCTACATTCTTGAATTATATCTGTAGTCTCAAATCATAATGTAGCCATTTTTCACCACATTATTGCTGCTTTTCTTAACAACTGTGAGGGTTGCTCTCTGTCGCTGGTCTTATTAGTGAAATTTTTGGGATCTCTCGTGTACCTGAGCGAGATAGCACAGTGATAAGTACACAGGCCTCGCATCCGGCAGGACGACGGTTCAAACCCGCGTCCTGTTCAAAAATGGTTCAAATGGCTCTGAGCACTATGGAACTTAACATCCATGGTCGTCAGTCCCATAGACCTTAGAACTGCTTAAACGTAACTAACCTAAGGACAGCACACAACACCCACTCATCATGAGGCAGAGAAAATCCCTGACCCCGCCGGGAATCGAACCCGGGAACCCGGGCGTGGGAAACGAGAACGCTACCGCACGATCACGAGCTGCGGACCCCGCGTCCGGCCATTCAGATTTAGTTTTCCCGTGATATCCCTAAATCACTTAAAGCAACTGCCGGTACAGTTCGTTTTAAAGGGCACACCCATTTCCTTCTCCGCTCTCCCTACTCCGAAAGAAATGGCTCTGAGCACTATGGGACTTAACTTCTAAGGTCATCAGTCCCCTAGAACTTAGAACTACTTAAACCTAACTAACCTCAGGAAATCATACACATCCATGCCTGAGGCAGGATTCAAACCTGCGACTGTAGCGCCTAGAACCGTTCGGCCACCACAGCCGGCTCCCTACTCCGAGTTTGTGTCCCGTCTCTAATGACCTCGTTGTTGACGGGACATTAAACAATAATCTCGCCCTCCATCTCTCGTGTTAACATTGTATTTTATTTGGTGTCTGCGATTATTTGATTATAATGATTCTCTTTCAATCAAATTTGAACACATCATGGGCATTACATAAATACACTCTTCATTCTGAGTTATATGCTTATTTATTATTTGTGACGCAGTTTCTTTTGAAGTTCATATTCCTCTCTTCACAAGATTACAGGTGTAGTCTGATTTAGACAGAGCTGTACTTATATGGATACACACTGACATTTCCATACTTCTTTGTCAATTGCTGTATCTATCCTATTTTCAAGATCTTTGGGTGTATTCATCTTAATGAATGTCGAACAGGGGTTATCTCTGTAGCTGCTCATAACTGTTTTATTACCCTCGACATGTACAGTTGTCACCATACCTCTAGTTCTTCTCCAAGTGCCACCTCCTCCCTAGTACGATTGTCAGTTTAACTCTTCCTTTGTGCTCAGATTACTTTCACAATTTTACAACAAAGATATGTTCCTAAGTTGTTTTGTTGTTCTCCAAATGCTAACAATTGCATTTATTTATTTCTTCTCAGAAGTTTCTCAATCCTGGTTTTGATTTTTGTTTGACTGTGCTGTACTCTAGATGAGATTCCTCACAGCCAAATAATCATCATGGTTTTGTTCCAGATATTTGAAACTTTTGCCAATGATTCTACCATCCATATGATCGTTGAATAGTTTATGATCGTATGTATTTATCTTGAATTATGAATATTCTGCGTGGCCTGGATCTTCACATGAAGGCTGTCTGGTATTCCTCGCTCGATTTACGCATGTGTCTGACTTTTTGCTGCAGTGGTACTTCCAAGTTTCGATTTCACACTTTCCCATTTATTTACTTTATAAATTCGCAACAAATTTAGAAATAATAGCCTTTGAAGTTAGTTTGCAGCTTCTTTTGTCAATAGGGCAAATAGGGCAAGTTTGCAAGGAATTTCCAAGACTTACATTTTCTTTCGGGAATTTAGTGAAACTGTAAGACGTTATGTCGAAACGAGAGGCAACGTCGTCTCTAACATGAATCAGTCCGTTTAGTTTGGACGACACAGTGCAGAGCTGCATTTTTTAAGGCCCGTACCTCAGTCGGTACGCATAAAGATGGAACCTCATAGTATAATATTGTTGTCTGTCCATCCCTCTCTCTGGCTCTAGGAGTGTTAAAAACCCTTTTTCTCAAGCGTGACATGACGTAGCGTCAAATATTAAGGTTTACGAACCATTGGCGGTCAAAAATAGTGGATATTCTAAATCAATGCAATGAAAAGATACCGCCAGTTATGTCGCATACTTTGAGACTCGCAAAAACACTCATCAAAACCTAGAGGATACTTCCGGTTGACGTAGGCTCATAAAACTCAGCTAGAAACAAGGCTTCACAATACAACCAAAGGAAAAAAAATCCTGAAATTGTTAATTTGCAATTATATCACCCGAAAAATAATTCTCCTGTGTTATCGGACTATCTGTCCGTATGTTGAGACCGCTTTCTTTCTCAGGAACGGGTATACTATCAAGTTGATATTTATGTTGCACACGAAGGTCTATAGTCCCTTGATATAACGGATGCAGTCCAAAGATACGGCCATTAATGTCACATATTATGATGCTCTCAAACACAGTCACCAAAATCTGTAGAGTACTTCCCGTTGACCTAGAATCATGATATTTATTAAGAAACAAGATTGAACAGTAAACTTTTCAACTTTGTGTTCTGCCTTCGGCAGGTCTTGTCATGGGGAAAGCCTGGTCAGAGAGGTACACCACATGAGCGTCTAGGGAAGTGAATCCAGTGGTGGATTCCCGTTGCCTTCCATCGATGATGATGAAATGATAATGAAGACAACACAACACCCAGTCCCTGAGCGGAGAAAATCTCTGACCCAGCCGGGAATCGAACCCGGGGCCGTTGGCGTGTCAGACCGCCGCGCTGACTGCTCTGCTATCTGGTCGGACTAAACAGTAAATGTAAAGGTAAAAAATCCGTAAAGTAGTAACTTGTAATAATATCAAACGAAAAAGATTTTTTTCGAATTTTTTGTCCTACTATCTGTCCATCTGTTAAGGCCTCATTTTATCAGGAACTGCTAAATATTTACGTCGCATATTAAGGCTTGTGGTCCCGTTTCGGTGTAAAAATTTTAAGATTGTATGCCCACGCTATCAAAAAATACGGCCTTTTGTGTCATATATTTTGGTGCAAACTTACTCCTCAAAATCAGGACGGTAGTTTCCTATGACCTAGAATGAAGACGTTTGCGGAAAATTTAAGGTTTCACATTACAGTACAAATCAGTAAATTTCTAATTTGGGATCGTTTCACCCGAGAAAATATTTATTTTGTCGTTTGCCATCCTGTTTCAGACATAAAATTAAAACATTTTCCAAAGTCTTGGAATTACCTGGCTCGATATCTTTCCAGTGTTAATATCGATAGCAGGCAAAAATAGTTGAGATTCTAGATTTCCGAGATGGAATTAATTTTGTACGGAACACTCAAAGCGTGTGTTCTACTCGCTCCTAGCTAATTTGTTCCGGGTAAATTTACTTGTCCCTTGTCAGTCCAAAGGGAGAGTGACAAGGTACACCTCAGACAACATGTAATTTCATTACATCTGTCTGTGTCTGTTTATGTCTAACGCAACATTTCTAAGCACAATAGTACCAAGTCTTTGCACTAAAACGTTCATACTATTCCAGGTCTGAAAAAGTTTGCAATCCATCCCTCGTGCGATGATCAGCAGCATATCTTTAGAGGAAGCCTACAGCAATGTACTTGTATTAAATTCACAACTACATATGGCACACAATGACAGAGAATTCCTGGGTAAGAACCGAGGCTCTTGGATTGTGCATCCAACGGTTTCCACTCTGGTGAAAATGTGGATTTCATTGGACACAACGACTAGACAGCCAAAGAAAATCAGTAGCTGAAACAAATGAACGTCTTTGCACCACTAAAAGCACCATGAGACAGATGTCCTTGATAATCAGAGACTGTTGTTGTTGTTTTGGTCTTCAGTCCTGAGACTGGTTTGATGCAGCTCCCCAGGCTACTCTATACTGTGCAAGCTTCTTCATCTCCCAGTACCTACTGTAGCCTGCATCCTTCTGAATCGGCTTAGTGTATTCATCTCTTGGTCTCCCTCTACAATTTTTACCCTCCACACTGCCCTCCAGTACTAAATTGGTGATCCCTTGATGCCTCAGAACATGTCCTACCAACCAATCCCTTCTTCTGGTCAAGTTGTGCCACGAACTCCTCTTCTCACCAATTCTGTTCAATACCTCCTCATTAGTTATGTGATCTACCCATCTAATCTTCAGCATTCTTCTGTAGCACAGTTTCCTTAAATCGCTTAAAGTGAATTCTGACTGATTCGATTGCGAAGATCACGGTAGATTTTTCGTCACCATCCTTTAGCTCTGTCGCAAATCACCATAACTTTTCTTCACCTCAGATGTCTCCGTTCCGGAAGTCAGCTTCATGTGGGCGTCCATTACCGACAATGATTTCGCCATAGAACACTGAACCCATGACATTTGGCATCCAAAAATACTTAACGTGCGGTATCGTGTCAGATAGTCTGGACAATAACTTGTGCTGGGTATCATAGCGCAGTCGCTTGAGAATGTGTTTCCTGAGTAACTCAGGGAACTGAAAGCTAAATTAAATTTTACAGAGCTGTCACCCACTTGCAGAAGACGAAAAATAATTAATTAAAATATGAGAAACTTAACGTTTACGATATTATTTTTTATTCATGCAGAGAGTGGACTCATTAATTTCGTTAAAACTATCGCCATTTTAAGCCACTCAAAAAACTTTAGTATTAGTACTGCGGGATGTGTATTTATAGACTGCCACAAATACTTCACAACTGCAAACTGCGAAACCCATGAAAAAGTCATGTGAGTGACTTAAGAAACTGTAGGCTGTGCCTTGTTTTAAATGCAGAAAAAACTGTATCTGTTAATTAAGATGAACTATTCCTGATCAACATCATTTCCGACTATTCAAAGGTTAATGAATGTATCGTAATCATTTACAGAGAAAAATTATGTAGAGCAATAATCACAAAAGTAATTACTGGAAGCACAGTCCCTTTTATGTCTGACTGTCATAATTATTTTAAAGAAAGAAGAGCAATATTAAGATGACTTAAGGAACAATATGAAGCAGTGGTGACTTCAAGGTCTGTTACTGTTATACATTTCGCTAGACCAGTTGTTTCAAACATTTCTGAGATCAGTCCCCCTAAGCGAAATAAGCCCATACCCTCAACAAGGTGTAGCATGTAACTATACTTTCGAGGGACAGATGGTTTAACCTTCCATTTTCAAATTGATGGAAGTTGAATCATACTAGTAGATATTCAAACAAGTTCAATCCTGTGTTTGCGTAGCCTCTTTGTTAAACCAAGGAATGATAAATCAATGTGACGGATGGTGCCAGCGTAAGCACATTGTAAATCAAGTTCATAGTTCATTCGCTTCGTTCCTTTTGATCCCATTGTCATGAATGGAATTAGTGAACTTAAGAATTTTAGCACCAACAATACATACTTGACACCAGTTATTCAGAAAATTATTGTCATCCACTCACTTCTAATTGCTGAGTCGAATAGTGTGTACCTCCTCTGAAATTTCACTACAGGTATATGAATTAATATTCTTGCTTTCACTAAAGATTGACTACAAACCCAGGAATTAATTTGTTAGTACTCCAAATATGGAGAAGGGCCTTACAAGGGGATTATTATTAATGACAAGCGCTCACTACTAACAGCGAATAAGCGTAAAATGAAATAAACAAGAAAATAAAATTTGCCTAAAGGGCATTTGGTTCGTTAAGCAGATTTTTAAAAAGAAAATTTCCAATGTATCTACATGTGAGAGCTTACAGACAGTGAATACTACTAGTTTTGTAGGGGATAGTGGGGCATACACTCTAGTTATGGTCGCCACTAAAAATGGAGGACTTCCCAGTGATAAAAAGAGAATTGCGAGATGAGACTTATTGGAAGAGGCAGAGGAACAAATAAATGATTCAGAGAAAAGTAGTTGCCAGTCTTAAGTTCACCAAGGTTGTGTAACCTGACAAAACCTCCTCGTCTCGGCTCAACTATTGTAATATTTCGAACAATGGAAACTCCAGGTAGGAATATCAACAACGTAGGGAAAAGACAGCTTGCCGCTTACCGGTCCGATGTGCTGGAGTTGGAAAAAGTGTGTGCGTGAGGTGTGTTTGCTTGTGTGTGTGTCTCTCTTTCACTGATGAAGGCTGTGGCTGGAAGCTTTATGTAAGCGTCTTTTAATTGTGCCTATCAGCGAGTTAACGTGTCTTCTTTACGGTGAGTCACAATCTGCTTTTCCTGTATTGTTGATATACCTACTGTAATATTTTACTTCTTTTGAGTCATCAGTCCTCTGACTGGTTTGATGTGGCCTACGACGAATTCAACTCCTGTACCAACCACTTATTTCAGAGTAACACTTGCATCCTATGTCCTCAATTATTTGCTGAATGTATTCCAATCTCTTTATTCCTCTACAGTTTTTACCCTCAAAATCTCTCTCTTGTACAATGCAAGCTATTCCCTAACATCTTAACAGATGTTCTATGATCCTGTCCCTTCTTCTCGTCAGTGTTTCGCAAATATTCAATTCCTCTTCTATTCTGCACAGAACCTCCTTATTCCTTACCTTATTATCTACTTTTCAAAATTCGTCTTTAGTACCTCACCTAAGGTGCTTCGATTCTATTCTGTTCCGGTATTCCCACAACCCATTTTCACTGTTACA
The DNA here is from genome assembly GCF_023864345.2 of Schistocerca serialis cubense. Taxonomy (NCBI): domain Eukaryota; kingdom Metazoa; phylum Arthropoda; class Insecta; order Orthoptera; family Acrididae; genus Schistocerca; species Schistocerca serialis. Next base: position 445,635,116 of record NC_064645.1, read on the forward strand.
CGAAGCTGTGCTCGAAACGTGCACTCTCAGATCTTTCTTCCTAAAATTAAGGCCTACGTTTGACACTAGTAAACTTCTCTTAGCCAGGAATGCTGTTTTTGCCAGTGCAGCCTGCTTTCGATGTCCTGCTTGCTCCTTCCGTCATTGGTTATTTTGCTGCCTAGATATCAGAATTCCGTAAGTTCATCTCCGTGACTATGTTAAGTTTCTCACAGATCTCATTTCTGTTACTTCTTATTACTTTTGTCTTTCTTCGATATACTCTCAAGCCATATTCTGTACTCATTAGACTGTTCGTTTCTTTCAGAAAGCTCTGTAATCCTTCTTCAATTCACTGAATGTACCAATGTCATCAACGAATCTGATCATGGATATCATTTCACGTTGAATTTTAATTCCACATTTCCATCATTGCTTCTTCGGTGTACAGATTGAACAGTAGGGACAAAAGACTGCATCCCTGTCCTACAGCCTTTTTAATCAGAGAACTTCGTTCCTGGTCTTCCTCTCCTATTATTTCCTCTTGGCTCTTATACATGTTGTATATTGCCCGTGTCTCCCTATACCTTACTCCTATTTGCCTCAGAATTGCCAACATCTTGCACCATTTCACTACCGTAATATACTCCCATAATGGCCCTCTTAACATAGTCAAGCCTTCGTGGGGCAAATAAGAGTGACCAGGAGTTCAGAGTTAAAGAGTACAAAGAAACACAGTAGAGGAAAGGAAATACAGTACTAATCTGACTATAGTAGATGTTGAAAGTGATCACCATTCATCCCTTTGCATTTCTGGGCCCTGGTCAGCAAGCTGCTGAGGGCTGATCAAAGCTGGACTGTTGGAATTGCTGCAGTCTCGTCCGCAAAGTTCTGCTGCAGTTCTTGAACACCATGATGGTTCTTGCGATAGACCTTAGACTTTAGGACTCCCGGACTTCCACAAAAATTAATTGCACACTAACAGATGGGTGACCTGGCCAGCAAGGGCCGCGACGAGACTGACCTCTAGTAATAACTCTGTCGGACGTGAAGAGTGTGTAAATTTGTCTTAAGGTTCGGCCAACTGTATGGGCAGTTGCTCATCCTGATGGAAGTAACTGCAGGGCATTTTCTCCTCCGTTAACGCTGACAAAAATTCACGTCCAATCGTAACCACTCGTCCGGGCCACTTTTATATGACCCACTGTGTACAATTCGTATCGTTCTATCTCCCTTCTCCCTCCACCACCTTCCAAGCCTCCCACCATTACCAAACTGCCGATCACTTGATGTCTCAGGATGTGTCCCACCAACCAATGACTTATTTTAATGGGACTATTCCATAATATTTTTTCTTATATTCGAGATGTGGACAGATGTCAAAAATTACCGAACTATCAGTTTAATAAGTCACAGCTGCAAAATACTAATGGGAATTCTTTACAGGCGAATGGAGAAACTGGTAGAAGCCGACCTCGGGGAAGATCAGTTTGGATTCCGCAGAAATGTTGGAACACGTGAGGCAATACTGATCTTACGATTTATCATAGAAGAAATATTAAGGTAAGGCAAACCTACATTTCTAGCATTTGTAGACTTAGAGAAAGCTTTTGACAATGTTGACTGGAATACACTCTTTCAAATTCTGAAGGTGGCAGGGGTAAAATACAGCGACCGAAAGGATATTTACAGTTTGTACAGAAACCAGATGGCAGTTATAAGAGTCGAGGGGCATGAAAGGGAAGCAGTGGTTGGGAAGGGAATGAGACAGGGTTGTAGCCTCTCGCCGATGTTATTCAATCTGTAAATTGAGTAAGCAATAAAGGAAACAAAAGAAAAATTCGGAGTAGGTATTAAAATCCATGGAGAAGAAATAAAAACTTTGAGGTTCCCCGATGACATGGTAATTCTGTCAGAGACAGTAAAGGACTTGGAAGAGCAGTTGTACGGAATGGACAGTGTCTTGAAAGGAGGATATAAGATGAACATCAACAAAAACAGAACGAAGATAATGGAATGTTGTCGAATTAAGTCGGGTGATGTTGAGAGATTTATATTAGGAAATGAGACGCTTAAAGTAGTAAAGGAGTTTTGCTATTTGGGTTAGCAAAATAACTGATGATGGTCGAAGTAGAGAGGATATCAAATGTAGACTGGCAATGCCAAGGAAAGCGTTTCTGAAGAAGAGAAATTTGTTAACATCGAGTATATAGCGTCAGGAAGTCGTTTCTGAAAGTATTTGTATGGAGTGTAGCCATGTATGGAACTGAAACACGGACGATAAATAATCTGAATAAGAAGAGAATAATAGCTTTCGAAATGTGGTGCTACAGAAGAATGCTGAAGATTAGATGGGTAGATCACATAACTAATGAGGATGTATTGGACAGAATTGGGGAGAAGAGGAGTTTGTGGCACAACTTGACTAGAAGAAGGGATCGGTTGGTAGGACATTTCTCAGGTATCAAGGGATCACAAATTTAGCATTGGAGGGCAGCGTGGAGGGTAAAAATCGTAGAGGGAGACCAAGAGATGAATACACTAAGCAGATTCAGAAGGAAGTAGGTTGCAGCAGGTACTGGGAGATGAAGAAGCTTGCACAGGATAGAGTAGCATGGAGAGCTGCATCAAACCAGTCTCAGGACTGAAGTCCACAACTACAACAACAACAACAACATATTCGATTCAATTACTTTTTAGTTTCCTATACGATCTACGCCCAAATTTCCAGCAGGATATCAAATTAAACACCTTTACTCAGTCTAGCTTGCAAACATATTTTATTAGGCTACTGGTTTCAGTGTTTTACGTTAGTTCCACAACGACCAATAAAATCATCATAAGATCAAAACAAATTGCGAAACGATTTAGAAACTATATGCGAATGATGCGAAAATTGGCAGTTGACCCTAAATAACGAAAAGTGTGACGTCATCCACATGAGTTCTAAAAGGAATTCGTTAAACTTCGGTTACACGATAAAACAATCAAATCTAAAGACCATAAATTCAACTAAACACCTAGGGACTACAATTACGAATATCTTAAATTTGAACGAACACACAGAAAATGTTGTGGGGAAGGCTAACTAGAGACTCCGTTTTATTGGTAACAGATCTGCTTAGGATACTGTCACCACTACGTTTGTCCGTCCTCTTTTAGAATACTGCTGCGCGGTGTGGGATCCTTACCAGATGGAACCGACGGGGTACATCGTTCAAAGAAGGGCAGCACGTTTCGTATTATCGCGAAATATGGGAGAGGGTGTGACTGAAATGATACAGGATTTAAACTGGACATCATTAAAAGAAAGGCGTTTTTCGTTGCGACGGAATCTTCTCATGAAATTCCAATCCCCAACTTTCTTCTCCGAATGCGAAAATATTTTGTTGACACCGACCTACGTAGGGGAAAAGATCACCACGATAAAATAAAGGAGATCAGAGCTCGTACGGAAAGATACAGGTGTTCGTTCTTTGCACGCGCTATACGAGATTGGAATAATAGAGAATTGTGAAAGTGGTTCGATGAACGCTCTTCCAAGCACTTAAAGGTGATTTGCACAATATCCATGTAGATATAAATGTAAAAAGGTGGAGTCTAATTTATGAAATCTCCGTCTGCAGACTACAGTTATTCGTGTAAGGCTCCAAGGACATGAATGGGAAGCTGTGGTTGAGAAGAGATGCAGCCTACCACTGATGTTATTGAATCCGTAACTTGAGCAAGCAGTAAAATACACCAAGGACAAATTTGGAGAGAAAATTAATGTTAAGGGGGAAGAAACAAAAAACATTGCGTTTACCGATGACCTAATTCGTTCAGAGACGACAAAAGACTAGGAAGGTCATTTAAACGGAAAGTATAATATTTCAGATGAAAATTGTAAGATGAGTAGCAACAGCTAGAAAACAAGGGTAATGGAATGTCATCGAATCAAATAATGAGATGTTGAAGGAATTTGATTAGGAAGTATGACCAAAATAACAGTAGAGGAATTCTGATATTGGGTAGGACAATAGCCGATGACGGTCAAAGATGATGGGATGTATTTGGAAGACATGCAACATCAAGAAAAGTATATCTGAAGAAGTTAAATTTATTAACGCCAAATATTAATTAGAGTCTAGAAAGTCTCTTCTGAAGATGACTTGTTGTATAGAATGACAAGACACTGGAAGATTGTAATATGTTGTATTACAGAAGACTGGTGGAAATTAACTCTCTGTATGTCCACGTTGGGTTGATGTGATCGCTAAAGGAAAAATCTACTAATACCAGTATTGACGGACCCCGTTTTGACCAGAACCGAAGTAGAATCCTCCTACACGTCGGTCAGGGCCCTGAAGGTGGCGTAGAAAAACTCTGAAATCAGTAGCCGATTAAAATAAGTATGGAACCTAGACTGGGGAAAGGTGTTTAATTTGACATCAATCACCGACATACCCACAGAGAGTCAAGCTTGCCCACTACCTTGCCCGCTACACAAAATTAGAACTCAATACAGTTTAACACTCCTTACACTTCCTACATCGCTAACTTCAATATTATAACAATATAACCTCTAATACTGTACTATCGTGTATTTTAAACAAGTACTGCGTTTAAGTGGTGAGGTGATTGGGTGTCACTTGTGTCATACGCCTGTACGCGTGATTTCAATATTCCTAAACATCCCTAGGGGTACCGTTCCCAGTGTGATAGTGACGTGGAAACGTGAAGGGACACGTACAGCACAAAAGCGTACAGGCCGACCTCGTCTGTTGACTGAGACCGCCGACAGTTGAGGAGGTTCGTAATGTGTAATGGGCAGACATCTATCCAGACCACCACACAGTAATTCCAAACTGCCTCAGCATCCACTGCAAGTACTATGACAGTTAGGCGGGAGATGAGAAAACTTGGATTTCACGGTCGCGTGGCTGCTCATAAGCCACACATCACGCCGGTAAATGCCAAACGACGCCTCGCTTGGTGCAAGGAGCGTAAACATTGCACGATTGAACAGCAGAAAAACATTGTGTGGAGTGACGGATCACGGCACACAATGCGGCGATCCGATGGCAGGGTGTGGGAATGGCGAACGCCCGGTGAACGTCATCTGCCAGCGTGTGTAGTGCCAACAGTAAAATTCGGTGGCGGTGGAGGGGCTTGCACCCCTTGTTGTTTTGCGTGCCACTCTCACAGTACAGGTCTACATTGATGTTTTAAGCACCTTCCTGCTTCCCACTGTTGAGGAGCAATTCGGGGATGACGATTGCATCTTTCAACATGATCGAGTACCTGTTCATAATGCACGGCCTTTGGCGGAGTGTTTACACGACATCCCTGTAATGGACCGGCCTGCACAGAGTCCTTATCTGAATCCTAGAAAACACATTTGGGATGTTTTGGAACGCTGACCTCGTGCCTGCCTCACTGACCGACATCGATACCTCTCCTCAGTGCATCACTCCTTGAAGAATGGGCTGTCGTTTCCCAAGAAACGTTCCAGCACGTGATTGAACGTATGCCTGCTAGAGTGGAAGCTGTCATCATGGCTAAGGATGGGACAACACCACATTGAATTCCAGCATTACCGATGGAGGGCGCCACGAAGTTGAATATAATTTTCAGCCAGGTGTCTAGATACTTTTTATCACATAGTGTATCCTTCTTATACTATTTGGTTACCTAAGAACTAGAGTTTCTCTTGGACGCTAGTCAGTTGTTTCTTGAAGGTGACGTAATAAGCGGAAATCAAGTTATAAATAAACATAATTCAGTGGAACAAAAGCAGTTTACTTGTTACTCAACCTTAAACATGGAATTGTTGTACTAAGAGGTGACGGAAGAATCCATAAATAAGGAATAGAGAGCTTTATCCTGCAGCGAATGTCAGGATTCCCGTGCACCATATTATACATCACTCTTCTGGCTGCAAAACCCTGCTTTTCAACGTTATCTCCATTCAATGGGACGGCCTTACTCTACCTAATGCAAGGGCCTGCATCCCCGCATTATACAACCCTACTGCTCGATGCCACAGTCAACGTTTTGCTATATGAAGGAAGTGCTCATCGTCCACGTACTGCTTCCCGCGGGCCAAACACGTGGAAGGCAGAAGGTGCGAGATCCAGGCCGTAGGGTGGATGAGGTGCAATAGTCCAGTGAAGGTTTTGTGAGCTCCTCTCTGGCGGGCAGACTAGTGCGACGCATTGAGTTATTGTGGAGAAAGAGAAGTCTGTTTGTTTTTATGTGGCTACGAACACGCTGAAGTCGTTTCTTCAGTTTCCTGAGAGCGTGTTTGGTCGGCTGGCAGGCGCGAGATCAGGCAGGTTTGCGCGACCTTGTTGCGATGACAACAGACGCCTCGCCCAACGACTCACCGTGCTTTTGTTCACTGCCAGGTCTCCTGCGATGATGACATATGCCTCGCCCAACGACTCACTGCCAGGTCTCCATAGACATTCTGCAAGCACCTGTGAATATCTACGATCTCTGGTTTTCCGAGGAAAGGAACTCAATGAGAGCTCTCTGCTTGGAAAGCACGTTATTTACCGACGCCGTTTTGAAGGCTACATATAGCGCCGCCACCTATCGAACCTTCATTAAAGTATAGAGGTTGAAGAGAAATATTACACGATGCCTCATAACAAACTACGCACTTTAATGTGAAACTGGCTGCGTTGTATTACTTATTGAATGCCCATTGTAACAAATATTAGTCCGTCAAAATACTGACAACAGAGATTCCTTTTAATTATTTATCGCCCAGAGTAAATCTTTGTGAATCTTTTACCTGTCAGAATATGTTTCCAAGCTCCTGTAATTACTCCCAGTTTGTGAACCACTTCTTTAAGGTACTGTATTGGGTTAAATGCTACTAAAATCTTATTTCCAGAACAATTGTGTCCCCTAACACTGCGGATCAGCTAAATTAGGAGATACACTGGCGACAGGGGATAAGCTGGAAGGGGCGAGAATATAGGCACCGGACAGTGGACGACCGTATGTTCGATCCCATGACGCTGTTCCGGCCCACTCGGGCTACGCAGCTCAGCCGCACTGTTGGCGTGTCTCTGCCGCCGCTCCGCGTCCGTTCAGCGAATGCTTTATCCTCCCCCACCCACCCCTCCTCTCACACCAATTTTCCCACCCTCTGACCCAGGCAGGCAGGTAGCGCACCAGTTGATACTTTTTGTCCGGCCAATGCTACCCCTTTGCTCGGCCGCCTCTGATCGGCGGTCGGACTGTTCGCAAACTGAATCAGTTATTCTCGCGGCAACACAAACGCAGTCGGTTAGGCAAACAAGCGCCGGTGTTTGGATTTGCAGGTTAAATTACACGCGGCCACGCAGTGCAATAACGGAGCCTCCTTTCCGGTTGTTGCCGACGGCACCCCAATTAGCGCGGCTGTCCTTCCGCGAAACACGGCATCTACCCGCGTCCACGAAACATGCTCTGAGTTATCGCCATGAGCAGCATCAACGTGACCATTGTCATTACACTGGTTGTCCTGTTGCAACGGGCGTACAATCACGGTAGTCAGTTGAAGCGCTCCATAATTAATTAATAATCCCGCCAGCTGGCATTTAGTTATGTGTAGGGGGGACCGTTACATTTTGCACAATGAAATAAAGAACTGTGCATGAGAAAGACATGGATGGTAATGTAAATGATGGAGACAGTAGGGTAGTTGCAATCATTACAACATGGCTTTCGGAGAACTCATTAACGCTGAAAAACAAAAACGCACTCTTGTGAAAACGAAATTTTTTTGTCCTGTGGTGGTAGAGCAATAGGTGAAGTTTGCTGTTTTACACTGACGTGCCGCGCGGGATTAGCCGAGCGGTCTTAGGCGCTGGAGTCATGGACTGTGCGGCTGATCCCGGCGGTGGTTCGAGTCCTCTCATATGGCGATAGTATCGCGTACGCAAAGTGAAAATGTCAGCGTGCTGGCGGAGCTGACAGTTGTACTCAGATAATTCGTGTGAAGGGCATGCGACGTGGTTATGGCCGCACGCGGAATGGTAACAGGAGCTACACAAATGTGACATTCCACTTTGGAAATCATCATGGAATTCAATATTCCAAGATCCACTGTGTCAATAGCGTGCCGAGAATACCAAATTTTAAACACAACCTCTCACCACAGACAACACAATGGACAGCAGCCTCCACTTAACGACCGAGAGCAGCATCGTATCCATAGTGTTTTCAGTGCTGGACTCGTGACCATATCTGTTGGACCCTAGGATACTGGAAAACGGTAGTCTAGTCAGCTGTGTCCCGATTTCTGTTGGTAAGAGCTGTGGCAGGGTTTGAATGTGGCGCAGACCCCACGAAGACATGGACTCAAGTTCTCAACTACGCATTGACACAGATTCCAGGAAGCCATGGAACCAAGCTTTCAACAAGGCGCTGTGAAAGCTGGTGTTGGCTCTAAAATGATGTGGTCTGTGTTTACATGAAATTGACTGGATCCTCGTCGAACTGAGCCGATCATTGACTGCAAATGATTGCGTCCGGCTACTTGGAGACCATTTACAGCCATTCATCCACAACAGGCTCCTAAACAATGATATGGTGTTACCGGCCCACAATTGTTGCCGATTGGTTTTATGAACTTTCTGAAGAATTGGAGCAAATGACATGGCCACCCGGATCGCCCGACATGAATAGAACATTTATGGGGCATAATCGAGAGGTCAGTTCCCCCACAAAATCCCACACCTGTAACACTTTCGCAGCTATGGACGGACATAGAGGCAACGTAGCTCAGTGGTTCCGCAGGGCACTTCAAACGACTTGTTGAGTCCATGCCAAGTCGAGTTGCTGGACTACCCCGGGCATAAGGAGATCCACTACGGTATTAAGACCATCCCATGCCTTTTGTCACCTCAGTATGAATTCTTATGGCTGATGCTAGATGGAAGCTTTTCATGGAGGTGTCACGTTAGATACCTTGTGCAAGAACTATCCCCACTATAGGAATAATCTCCAGTGCCCCCGACACTAAAACATGAAGACTTGCTTACTACCGAGCGAGGTGGCCCAGCGGCTAGCACACTTGACTCGCATTCGGGAGGACGACGGTTCAATCCCGCGTCCGGCTATCCTGATTTAGGTTTTCCGTGATTTCCCTAAATCGCTCCAGGCAAATGCCGGGATGGTTCCTTTGATAGGGCACGGCCGACTTCCTTCCCCGTCCTTCCCTAATCCGATGAGACCGGTGACCTCGCTGTCTGGTCTCTTCCCCCAAACAACCCAACCCAACTTGCTTACTTTGCTTACCTTTGATCTGTTAAGTGCAATGGCATATTTTAGGGCATTTCTCTGTTCTATCAAAATTATTCTCATCCAAGGACAGTGACAACACTTCTATTGCCTGTTCAGGAAATTCGTTTAAGTCGTTGGTAAGATTTATCGGAGCCCTCTGTCATCTCTGTACATCTACTTAACAATCAGTGAACAATAGACCAAATGGGATAGCACTTCCTTAAGCATAATACAGAATGGTCTATTCAACAGGTTTTCCTTCTCAGTGACTTACCACTAGAATTGAAAAGCCTTTAATTTTTCTTCTTGGTAAACTCCTAGTCTGCAGAAGAGTTCCTTGTGGTAGCGGACAACTTTTCTCTTCATATATTCTCTCACAGTTGTTTCGTGTTTTTCTGACTATGTAGTTGATTTTGTTGATGAATTTTCTGATGGCAAATAATTAAGGAAAATGAAGTGAAACACAGACTTGGTTCACCTGAAAACACTTTGTATAGAAATATTTGAAAGTATCAAATTATTCAACAAGTGCTAAAACATTCATTTTCGTGTAATGAGAAAACAACATTGCTCCCAGAATCTGCTATCCATTATGGAACTAAAAAGCTACTTAGTATTCCAGTTCTGTAGGATATGATTAGAGTAGATGAACAGTATTAGAAGACACTAGATTGGATTGGAGTGCATAAGACATTAATAGGCTGGATTTAATACACCTCACATACACGATGAAAAGAAAGCCTACTGCATGTGACACATGTATAAAAAACAGTATGGAATACATTTTTAAATAGCTACGGCTTTTTTATTCGTTTTACGGAACCCATCAAAATAAAAACTGCTGAAGTGGAAACGTAAACAGAAAGGCGACACCTATTCATTTACAGATTGATTCAACTGTTGTAGTAAACACCAAAATTTTAGAATACTGTTGTTCTCCATTACTACACTCCTGGAAATTGAAATAAGAACACCGTGAATTCATTGTCCCAGGAAGGGGAACCTTTATTGACACATTCCTGGGGTCAGATACATCACATGATCACACTGACAGACCCACAGGCACATAGACACAGGCAACAGAGCATGCACAATGTCGGCATTAGTACAGTGTATATCCACCTTTCGCAGCAATGCAGGCTGCTATTCTCCCATGGAGACGATCGTAGAGATGCTGGATGTAGTCCTGTGGAATGGCTTGCCATGCCATTTCCACCTGGCGCCTCAGTTGGACCAGCGTTCGTGCTGGACGTGCAGACCGCGTGAGACGACGCTTCATCCAGTCCCAAACATGCTCAATGGGGGACAGATCCGGAGATCTTGCTGGCCAGGGTAGTTGACTTACACCTTCCAGAGCACGTTGGGTGGCACGGGATACATGCGGACGTGCATTGTCCTGTTGGAACAGCAAGTTCCCTTGCCGGTCTAGGAATGGTAGAACGATGGGTTCGATGACGGTTTGGATGTACCGTGCACTTTTCAGTGTCCCCTCGACGATCACCAGTGGTGTACGGCCAGTGTAGGAGATCGCTCCCCACACCATGATGCCGGGTGTTGGCCCTGTGTGCCTCGGTCGTATGCAGTCCTGATTGTGGCGCTTACCTGCACGGAGCCAAACACGCATACGACCATCATTGGCACCAAGGCAGAAGCGACTCTCATCGCTGAAGACGACACGTCTCCATTCGTCCCTCCATTCACGCCTGTCGCGACACCACTGGAGGCGGGCTGCACGATGTTGGGGCGTGAGCGGAAGACGGCCTAACGGTGTGCGGGACCGTAGCCCAGCTTCATGGAGACGGTTGCGAATGGTCCTCGCCGATACCCCAGGAGCAAAAGTGTCCCTAATTTGCTGGGAAGTGGCGGTGCGGTCCCCTACGGCACTGCGTAGGATCCTACGGTCTTGGCGTGCATCCGTGCGTCGCTGCGGTCCGGTCCCAGGTCGACGGGCACGTGCACCTTCCGCCGACCACTGGCGACAACATCGATGTACTGTGGAGACCTCACGCCCCAAGTGTTGAGCAATTCGGCGGTACGTCCACCCGGCCTCCCGCATGCCCACTATACGCCCTCGCTCAAAGTCCGTCAACTGCACATACGGTTCATGTCCACGCTGTCGCGGCATGCTACCAGTGTTAAAGACTGCGATGGAGCTCCGTATGCCACGGCAAACTGGTTGACACTGACGGCGGCGGTGCACAAATGCTGCGCAGCTAGCGCCATTCGACGGCCAACACCGCGGTTCCTGGTGTGTCCGCTGTGCCGTGCGTGTGATCATTGCTTGTACAGCCCTCTCGCAGTGTCCGGAGCAAGTAAGGTGGGTCTGACACACCGGTGTCAATGTGTTCTTTTTTCCATTTCCAGGAGTGTAGATCTGTTGAACTGTCTTCGATGACAATACATAGGGTTTCTTTATTACATGGACACGAAATCCGAGCCCTAGATAATTCGATTAACACACACACAACTTAGGACCTATAGCGATGTTTGAGATAGCTTGGAAATAAAGGAAGAGTTGTGATTTTATGTATGCTACTCTGTTCAATATAGTTTCCTTATTATATACTAGTGAGTGCTAACTCCTTTGATTAATAGCTAGGGTAATATGTATACGAGGGAGAATCAGATGTAAACGAGATTTTTCTTCCTGAGCGTCAACAGTTGCTAGGACCGCACCCATGCATCTAGTATTGCTGGGCGGGGTCATTAGGAGAGGGGACGGCCAGCTGTTACATACTTCCAAAAGCTTCGACAGTAACGTTGACGATGTCGGAACTAAAGGTGCAACCTACCACTGCGAAACGCGCAAAAACTATCTTGCTCTTGACGAAGTTCAAGCGAAGGAAATTATCCAGAGGCTGACTGCACAGTTGGATGATCAAGCGTTGTCAATGACGCGTGTGTCTCCCTGACATAAGGAGTTAAAGGAAGCACGAGAACGTGTAGAAAATCAGCAAAACGATCGTCGGCCCCCGACCAGAACTGAAGACGAAAACTTTCGTGCGGTTCGAGCTATTCTTGTAGGCGATCGACGGACGAGAGTTTCAGACGTTGGAGAGCAGGTCGGAAAAAATTATGGGAGCTGTGAAGGGATCATCACAAATGATCCACAGTTCCATAAAGTGTGTTACAGATGGTTCCCTCGCCTTTTTACCGAAAATCAGAAGTTTTGACATTTGAAGGTCTGTCAGAGGTTTACAGCAATGTTTCCTAAAGAAGGTGATGCATATGTGAGTCGGATCGTCACTTGCGACAAAACGTGCATCTAACAATACACACTCTAAATCATACAAGCCAGTAAGGAAGAGGGAGGGATCCCATTGAAATCCAAGATTCAACTGTCAGCTGGCAAGGTCCTGTCAACCGTTTCTTTCGGCGGGCTTTGCTCATAGATTTTTTTTTCTTTTTTTTTTTTTTTTTCTTTGCACGAGCAACGCACAGTCAATGCTGCATGCTACTGCGGGCTGCTGAAAAAGGTGAGAGATGAATATTGCCGTAGAAGACGAGACCTACAGATTCGACACGTCATCCTCTTCCATGACAATGCCAGGCACCATATTGCAGCTCTAACCGTCTCTAAACTACAGATTGCACTAGACTCAACTAGCTCATCCTCTTACAGACAGGACCTTGCCTCACGCGATTTCCATTTGTTTGGACAACTTTAAGAAGAACTAAGAGTGCATAGATTTGAATATGACGAGGGCGTCTTGGATTTCGTGTGGATTTGGCTCCTGATGCAACTAGCTTCATTATAAGATTATGCAGTATAAAACCTTCCATCTCACTGGGAAAAATGTATTTCTAGAATGCGAAGCTATGCGGAAAAATAAATTTTAGCAGCCTTCTGTTTTTCAGTAATGTTTTAAAATAACATCCCGTTTATCTTTGATTCACCCCCGTACAATTAAGGACCTTTAGTGACTTTTCGGAGAGCTAAACATCACAAAAGGTGGTCGTTTTAAATGTGTTACTCAAACAAACCGCTTGAATTGACACAACGAAACTGGACATACAGACAAACTGTTAATAAACAAATTACCATCCAACATGATATGATGGGCAATACACCCTAAAGTCCAATGAACATACGGATTTAACACACTGAAATAAATTAGAAGCTTGTAATTCTGGGTTTGTGGCAACCTTAAACGGCATCTTTCGAAGTAACAAATGGGAACCGACGAAATATGTCGCCGTAGTAACTCATACCGCCAGCACACAGATAGAGCGTTTTCTGTGGAACACAAGAGAAATATATAACCCTCACTATTCCAGAGTGAGACTGTCACTCAGCAGCGGAGTGTGCGCTGATATGATACTTCCTGGCAGATTAAAACTGTGTGCCGGAGCGCGACTCGAACTCAGGACGTTTGCCTTTCGCGGGAAAGTGCTCTACCATCTGAGCTACCCGAGCACGACTGATGCCCCGTCCTCACAGCTTTACTTCAGCCAGTACCTCGTCTCTCACCTTCCAAACTTAGGGGAGACGAGGTACTGGCAGAAGTTCAGCTGAAAGGACGGGGCGTGAGTCGCGCTTTGGTAGCTCAGATGGTAGATCACTTGCCCGCGAAAGGCAAAGGTCCCGAGTTCGAGTCTTTGACAGGCAAACAGTGTTAATTTGCCAGCGAGCGCCCGCACCACTGCAGAGTGAATATTTCATCCTGGAAACATCCCCCAGGCTGTGGTTAAGCCACGTCTCCGCAGTATCCTTTCTTCCATCAGTGCTAGTTTTGCAAGGTTCGCAGGAAAGCTTCTGTGAAGTTTAGGAAGGTAGGAGACGACGTACTGGCAGAAGTAAAGCTGTGAGGACGAGGAGTGAGTCGTGCTTGGATAGTGTAACACCCAAAGAAACCCGAAAACCCAGATATGAATGTCATGATAATTTAAAGTAGGGAACAATGTTATCCTGACCGGTACGACAACTTTGATAATAATATAGCACCTTAAAGTTTTGATGAACACCAATTTCAATAATTACTGAGTCTGTCATGATATAAAGCTGGAAAGAAAGTAAAGTTAGTTTTAATTATCTATCAAACATCTTAGTAATAACTGCAAATCAGTACGACGAAAGTTAAGTCCAAAGTAATATGTCGGTCAGAGATAACATTTATTGTGAAAAAGAGTTGTAAACGCTGCGAAAAGGAAATTCAATGCCTCTACAATGCTCGATCATGGAAATGTTAGTTGCTTGCTAGATTGCTTGCTATCAAGTCGAGAGAGAGCACCGTTTGTTATAGTACTACAAACGGAACGCTACGAGATTGTTTCTTTTCAATTGGAGATATTATTTTAGGACTCAACCTCCATCAAAGTGAACAGTTACACGAAGAATGGACATAGCATCGAAGACTGCAATACCCGATTAGCCTTGAGTAGGAAACATTAATACGACCACACGAAGATAATACAAATTCGACGATTTTAAAAGTTGTAGTAATTGTCACGATCAACGAACTGAAAAGAATCGTAATTGATCTGATCCATCGGTGTGCGTGTGGTGTGATGATTATAAACTAATTGCTAAGAAGGAACAATAAAATTATTCGTTAGTAATGGAAATCCCACATATTGGCTCCATCACTAATTGAAATGTGTGATAGTTGATAATCAAAATTAATTAACTGTGAACAATTTAATTGAAAGAGTGATTTGATGATAATTGAGAATTGAAAGGAGTGTTTTGCCGAAATAATATCACGACGCACGAAAGCAAGATAGCATTATAGATTATCTCTGGATTTGAGTCGTGCCGTAGTGAACAATTGTCCCTAGCATCGTAACATCAACTACTGATACTGAAACGCAAATGAAGTTTTCCTCGCTTCAGTGGAGTGAAACGACGCCGTTGAGGAATGATTCACTCAATACTGCAATAAATAACTAACCGGGAATAACAAATTATCATACAACCATAATAGACAATTAAAATCAGCAGTTCGAATCTCTGAGAAGGCTGTGTGGACTCGGAAACGGACTTTAATGCATTACGCGAAGAACAATTTTCTTTACAGATTTTCAGGTGCTGTTCCACATTATCCGACGGAGACAACCATCACTGCACGTCGCGTCTCCATTCCACCGACCGAGTTGTATCAGTAGTGGCTCAACATCAACAGCGACATCAAAAAGGGGAGAGGGGACGTCATAGTGGCTCAGTTGGTAGAGCACTTGCCCGCGAAAGGAAAAGGTTCAGAATTTGAGTCTCGGTCCGGCATACAGTTTTAATCTGCCAGGAAGTTTCATATCAACGCACGCTCCACTGCAGAGTGAAAATTTTGTACTGGAACCAGAAAAGTAGTACGAGGCGTGTTAATTGGGGAAACGATGGTACATTGTTTTACTACGCAGTCAGGGATCAGTCAGCGATTACAGTCATAACCTTTGGAGTTGTATTCATATTGATGTAATAAAGAGTGACTACATTAATCTAGCCATTCAGATGGTAGGTGCCAGATACACATTTACTCCAATAAACATAAGAACCCATAATTTAGGCACGGAAAAAGTCGGCAAGAAGCATCCTAAGACGATTTCTTGAGCACTGTTGTCAGTCTGGGATCCTTACCAAGTTCAATCAGTGCAGGAGATAAAAAAAGGTTCTAAAAAGAGACGTAAGGATTGGCAGTGCGGTTAGTAAGCAGTAAATGTCAGAGAGGTGCTTTACATCTGCGTCAGCCTCGGCGTGCTAAACCGTACGCGAGGTGGACGTGCAGGCGGCGTGCGGGGGGCAGCTCGGCCACTCTCAGCTTTGCAGCGCCTTTCCTGGAAGGGTCCGGTACAGCGCAACATTTCAGTTAGTATTGCGGTGTGGCATTTTGCGGTGGCCACAACTCTCCGTAGTTAGGCAGAATCGTGGTATTAGCACCGTTTATCCTTCGCTATTTGTTCGTCGTATGACAGACGTCGACAGGTCCAGTGGCTGCTTGCACAAAAAGAGGCACTTTAGCGATCTGTTTTCTCAAGTCTTTTAAAAATGAATGAGAATGACGAAAGAGAGGGATGGGAACTCTCAGTACCTACCATTCAGTCGTACAATCGTCTGATATTGGGAACTGGCTCTGAAACAAAATTACAATATCACGCAGAAAGAATTTAAATGTTTAGTTGACAATTAGAGAAAAAAAATTACAAACATTGACACACAGGATTTACCATTCTGTACATCGAGAAGCACTTTGTGCTAAATTTGCAACCATGGAACATGTGAGGAAAATGGTGGCATGAACAGTAAAATTTCGGAACTCGTACGCCTTATTTCACTAGTAGTTGCAACCATTTTCGATGAAAGTGGATGAAGAGTGGGCAAATATATGTAAGAATACGTTGGTTAAGTCATGGGGGAAGACATAGAACGTTTTTTCGACATAAAACCCGCTATTGTTCAATAATGAAGAAAAGAGCAGTGCAGGAAGTAAAATTTGAACATCTGGAATGGATAACAGACGTCTTATTTTACATGGACTTGACTGCACACTGTCCACAGTGATATATTGTACTGTAACAAACCACGTATTTCTGGTTTGATGGGGATGCATTTAAAAAGAAAGTCGTCCTGTGGAAGGGATAAATTCTCACAAACACAGTCCAGTTACCCAAGCTCACTCATGTTAAAGAAAATGCGTGATTTCAAGAGTTCATTGTGACCATGAATGAATTACAAGGGTAGTTTTCTAAACGTTCTGAGGACACTGTCAATCGTAAATGTGTTTTTGAGCTGTTTTCGAGACGATTTGCCGTTTCAGTTGAAAGCGTCCCTGTGCATATGAAGATGAAACTAATTTATAAGTAGTGTAATTCCTGTTTTAAAGACAAATTCTTTTACTGTCGATAACGTCTACATTATTTTCCTCAGGTAGAGTTTCCACGTCCCCGTGATTAGGCTGCAGATGTGCTGTAATACTTAGATCAATGTGTGTGTGTGAAAGACCTGATTCAGATTACGAGCCGGCCGTGGTGGCCGAGCGGTTCTAGGCGCTACAGTGTGGAACCGCGCGGCCGCTACGGTTGCAGGTCCGAATCCTTCCTCGGGCATGGATGTGTGTGATGTCCTTAGGTTAGTTAGTTTAAGTAGTTCTAAGTTCTAGGGGACTGACGACCTCAGCAATTAAGTCCCATGGTGCTCAGAGCCATTTTTTTTGTTGCGAAACTAAATTAGTCATGACTACATGGCAACGAGACTGCGAAAATCTGTGAAGCTGTCTGCATATGTCCGTATTCCGTCAGTTTTTACTAGATGAAAATTATATTATGTCTTCAGTGTGTCAAGAAAAAAATTAAATAACACTGAAAACATGTTCGTCTGTCATCTACATTGTGAGAAATATGAGACATGAAAGCACGTCATATGCAGTGTGATACCACTGCAGTCAAAATGCGACATGTTGCAGTCTCCCCTTTTCCACGTGCTCCCACTCAGACGGTGTGACCTTGCGACGGGGAAAGTGTGCAGCCAGACGGAGAGCTATGGGACTGACGCCAGGGAACAGCTCGCGAGCCGAAATCTTAGCTAGCGCTACTTAACCAGAAAGAGTTTGTGTGGGACTGGTATCCTTCCCTCAGAAAATGAGTTAAGAAACGTTCTGCAACCTCCAACGTACATCCATCGTAACGACAGAGCGCTAGATTTGCGCAATTCCTGTTCATACAGCGAGATTCATATACGTTTGTATCTGTTTACCATCTGCAAGATAAATAAGAATTGGAAGGGTGGACGCGGAAGGAGACGTATTGATATTAGTGTTCTACGCACGGTAACACACACTTTATGGTGGTTTGCGAAGTACAGATGTAGATGTTGTTTCAACCAGATTAAAACCCTTTGAGACCACTCGGAAATGCACCAAACGTCATGGAGACAATTTACGCACTTTGTGTGTGTACCTCTAGGGGAAAAAATGAGTATCTTATTTCCAGTAATACGCGCGATCTGTATCACACTCGGTCGTAGCTGTTCTTTACGACTAGCGGTGACTGAACACGCTGTTGGATGGGAGGTGCTGAAATAGCTAATTTGTTGCTTGGTAATACTATTGCCAACGAAATTACTGAAATGGCTCTGAGCACTATGGGACTTAACATCTGAGGTCATCAGTCCCCCAGAACTTGAACTAGTTAAACCTAACTATCCTAAGGACATCACACACAACCATGCCCGAGGCAGGATTCGAACCTGCGACCGTAGCAGTCACGAAATTACCGAGCTACGGTTGCAGCTGATATTCTTTGATGATGCTGTGCCGAGTCATGTTCTGTGGGAAATTACCTGGGGATGGGGAGTGAGAGCGGCCAATACCAGCATGACGTTAAGTATTTACTGAGGGCTGATTCACCCCTTTGTGGGTTACGAATGTGTCTGAATCGAATCTGCAAATTCGACCACACTATTAAAGTTGCACAGAATAAATATTAATGGTTCACCCGGTGCACGATGCACGGTACGAGTTGTGGTTGCCTATCTGGTAGCTACCAGAAGCAACAAAAATTTGACTATAAATATTTCTTGTAGTTATTCACCGCGTTTAAAGATTCAAAATGCTGTAATAATTTACTTATGAAGAGGTATAACACACAAAGGGAAATATAAGCCAGAAACCCTGTTAATAATCATCTCGAAACAGTGTAACTCACGATACGCAAACTACTATCACAATATTCAGTCACTATTTGAGAATGAGAGCACTTAGCGACTTTCAACTAACTTTACAACTTTACACTTAATTCGAAACCTTCACGATCCTTTCCCTCGCTGACACTGACAAAATAATGAAAGGGAAAAGTTTATCACTTACTGCATTTTAGCTAGTCATGCAGTGAAACATCAGCATCAGACACGACGTTTTGATGTTATACTTCTTTACCACCAACTCTACTCCCAACGTACTATCCAGACGGTATCCATCTGCAAAATTATAACACTGTACGACACATAACTCAGAGGAATGACATCATGGACAATGAGATGCGTGAAAAACTGCCTTATACTTAAAACGGAGCGCAATTTACTCGTACCATGCTCATTGAGTGTTTAGTGAACACATAATCACAAACCTTTTCCAACGTCTTTCTGGTTAACATGCTTAGCGTCAAATATCTGACATGTTAATTCATTTTCAAATTACTCAGACGTTTGCAATTGGGAGTTCGATTTTCTGTAAGGAATCAGGTAGGTTGGGGGGGGGGGGTTGTTACTGGTATTGTGTAAAGCAGTACAGATCTATATCTTCGCGATGTGTTATACGCCGGTAAAGGCCCTATGATAAGGCCGGGAGAGGAATCACTTTACCTCCGACCGTGTTACGTTGCAGTGAAGTTCAAAATGAAACACAACCAATTTACGCCATCATTTGCTAGGGAAAGTATAGGAACGATTAATGTGAACTTATTTAGGAATCAACTGCAGCTGATTTTAAGTGACCACAATGTGTTACTTCAGTAACAGGGTACCGATTGTTAGCTCTGATGACGACTCATTAAAGGCGACACCGGTTACCTGTGACATACATACTAACAAGATTAGGAAATATGTCAATAAAAGAGCATACAAAGGAAAAACGGAATGGGTGTGTGCGTGTGTCTGAGATAGAGAGAGAACAACACCGAAAATATCGGTTGCAATTCCATTTACTCGGACCTCTCGTCTCTCATTCCATTCCCCTTCTCCCTCTCCCATGTGGACACCTGCTGTTGCCACATCCCTGGAGATAGCTGTCTGTCACACAGTAGTTTGGAGGATGTACACAATAGCCTTCATGCACAATAGAACGCTGTGACCTGTCAGGTAGTGAGCCCCCTTGGTGCTGTTCCAGCCGATCGTCACTCTGAAGCAGGTACTAGTGGCTACGTGCGTACGACTGCAGCTAACCTGCCCTCGGCCGGATGAATCTACAGTTTGACAGCATTTTGTGTATTATTTTGCTCAGCAGGAACATTTTTCTACAACATAGTATTCACGTTGTCTGCACATAGCTATTTGCTATTCACATGCAGCAAAAACTGCCCCCGACAGTCCACAGACCTAATAAAGAGAGTCGCTGATTGTTAAATTTTATTGTTTTGGAACTCCTTGAAGAGAATGGTAACACGTTTTACGTACATGTTCATCCTTTCTTTTAGTTTCACCGATCTTTTCTATGCTTTCTTTGCACAAATAACAGTTACACATGTTCACTTTAGGCAGGAAGTGCCTATAAAGGGTGAGAAACTAAGACAGGCCCCACCAAACATATTCAGGATGAATATCGTGGTGCAGTTTTCGCCAAGTTAAAGCGGACAGTATGGCAAATTTCCTTGCGTTCCCATGTAACTTTATCATATGTAGCGGCCAAATTACGACAACGACTATGTCTTTTTTCTAATGAAACTATTTACATTTTTCTGTGGCGTTTGAGAGGAGCTTATAGGAGAACTTCAGCGACATAACATGTACGGGACTTGTTCTAATAGTATCAGGTTAACAGATCCGCAAGCAACTATCCCACCGTTAGAACGAGAGGCTACAGCCGTTGCCCTCTTATACCAAATGCAAGGAAACACGTTTGTCATCAGTGATTCTTGTGTTTGCCTGTGTGCCGGAAGCCCATCTGTCTGTGTTCTGCGGTTGTAGTAACCAGATAACTTGCTCACAAAGCTGTTGAGACAGTCAGAATGTGTACGGCAGCCGAAAAAGTGAACACTGTCTGTAGGGAATGTCACAAAAATATTAGAGCAGCTGTGCTATTGTATGTTGAAGAGTATCCAGATGGTCCTAAGCACCCACGTTCTATCATTTTAAACATTATAAACATAGTTGTGGTAACTGGAATGCGTAGAATAAAATACACTAATGAAAAATAAAAGCAGCTGATGAAACAAATGAACTAACATTTTGTCAGTGTAACACACCCTCATATGTCAGTAAGAGGCATTTCGAAAGTACAAGACTGATTAATTAAACGAGTGTTCCTCGAACAATAAATTCCATCGCATGTCGTCCTCTACTTATTTTGCTGAGTCTACAGCTTCATGGCAATGACTTTCGAAATTGGTTACAGTTCTCACAGTGTTATCTACCAATAGTTGACAGTGTTGCGGCATATCGGTTCAAAATTTACTTTGGAGTGAACACATAATGCGTAGAAGGCGATGACACTGTTGTAGGTCTAATTCAAAAGCCAAGATAGCTTAAATAATGTTTACTGGATAACCTGTTTCAACATACTAAATATGCCGTCATCGGATCTGAATGTAGATTAACATTTGTAAACCATTTGGACATAACGTTACATGAGGCAGAGCAGCTAATATAAAACCATTGTCATAAAAAATAAAAAGAGACTGCCCTCATATTCATTCTTTTCCATAAGACATGTAAAACCGCAGCCAGAAGTTAAAGCTATTTGGTACATGGCCGCTGTTCCTGATCTATCGATGTGTGATGTATGTTTTTGAAGTCCCACTTCATTAGTTGCTGTTTTACTGATGGGGTTTTAAATGCTCTGAATTATCTCGAGCCCGCATCTCGTGGTCGTGCGGTAGCGTTCTCGCTTCCCACGCCCGGGTTCCCGGGTTCGATTCCCGGCGGGGTCAGGGATTTTCTCTGCCTCGTGAAGGCTGAGTGTTGTGTGATGTCCTTAGGTTAGTTAGGTTTAAGTAGTTCTAAGTTCTAGGGGAAGTCCCATAGTGCTCAGAGCCATTGGAACCATTTGAATTATCTCGAGTTCGTAAGTTATTGGAAGGCATCCCACTGGATATAAGGCAATAAGTGTGTTACCAACATGGTGGACGTCGCTCCCTTTCCGCACACGTAATGAGATAAAGTCTTCAGTGAACATTTGGAGAGCATTGGAACGGTCGTTCAGTAAAGACAAAATGGACAGCACACTCACCAAACTAAACATTTCTATCCTGTTATTTGTGGTGAAATCAAAACAAGTGTGCTATTAGGAAACACGGACGAACTCCGAAAGCATTAAATCCCATACAAGCCTGGCTTGTGCTGCCGCTAACTTCACATGAAATTCAAACTGCAGAATTGTTTCTCCACAACCCAAGATCAACACTTTGAGTACATGGTATAACAGCTGAAATAATAAACACACTGAGTTACATGCTACCCTAAATTTGGTGTAATAGGACAGACATTTATAAAATTTCTTCTCCCGAGGGTTGGACATTTGTTGGCGACACAGTTACGTTGACGCTATTTGACATTTAACGTTGACGAACATTTCTGTTAGGACAGTGATGCGGAATTCGGCGTTAATGAGCAGACGACCGATTCTAGTGCCTTTGCTAATAGCACGACACTGCTTGCAGCGCCTCTCCTGGGCTCGGAATCATGTAGGTTGTACCCTAGACGAATGGTAAACCGTGGCATCGTCAGATATCTGATACCATTTGATAAGACCTGACGGTAGGTTTCGAGGGTGTCGCAGGCTCTGCGAAGCCTTGGACCCAAATTGTCAACAAAGCACTGTGCAAGGCGGTGGTGGCTCCATAATGTTGTATGCTGTGTTTCCATGGACTAGACTGGGTACTCAGGTCCAACTGATACGATCATAGACTGGAAATAGTTATGTTCGTTCGGCTACTTGGAGACGTTGAAGCCGTTCATGGACTTCGTGTACCAAAACAACGATGGAATTTTTATGTATGACAATGCACCATGTCACCAGGCCACAGCTGTTGGTGATTGGTTTGAAGAACATTCTGGACAATTCGAGCGAATAATTTCGCCACCCAGATCGCCCTACAGAATCCCATCGAAAGCTTATGGGAGATAATCAAGAGGATAGTTCGTGCACAAAATCCTGCACCGGCAACATTTTTGCAATTACTGACCGCTATAAAGGCAGCATGCCTCTCTATTTTTGCAAGGGAGTTTCAATCACTTGTTGAGTCCATGCCACATCTAGTTGCTGCACTACCCCCGCGAAAGAATGTCAGACAGAATATTAGGAGGTATACCATTACTTTTGTTACCTTAGTGTACATAATCCAATAGAAAGAATGTAGGTGAACAATTCTCCGGCTACGGAGGATTAAAATTAACCGCGAACGTCAGGAAATTCGCCATATTGTCCGATATAACTTGTCCAAACCCGCACTTCGATACATTTATTTGTTCTGGATACATGTGGGGTGGCATGTCTTAGCTGTTTCACTATTTGTATGAAATAGTGAACATTGTTTCGTCTAATTAGTGAATGTTCATTTACAGAGCACATTTAACACGTAATTCTCTGCAGTGTAACTTAGGAATCACAATGGTGTTGCTTTTACTACATCGTAATATCACAAAATGTCGCTACCACCGTCAGCACTACAAGAAATAAGACGAATTGTTGAATAAACGCTGACTATAATTTCACATTCATTGCAGCTACACACATTCATGTTGGTCCTGCAAGTTTCGAATGACATCTACCTATCACACATTAGGTAGTCGCCATCTTTTCTTATTCCTTAAAATACAGTCATGCCCCACAAATTTTTAACTACACTTATCCCCCTATCTCAATATTATCATCATTTTCCTTCATTATGTGGGTCCCACCAGTCTGTTTTCCAGTGCCGGGGTTAGAGACGACGGATCGCTGGGTCAAAGAAGACCTTCGGCTTCCTACTCCCTCCCCCCCACCCCTCAATTCTAAGTTGTTTGCGACTTTCAACGACTTTAGTTTCCAAATCATCTTATTGTCGTACAAAATTAAGTATTTATATTCGATTAAATGAAAACAATGTTAGAATTAAGTAAAAGAAAAAAATCAGGACTCCGCACTTAAGTGTTATCTTTTTGCCTCAGGTGCTTCTCTAATGTGAATACCAAACCAGCAGCAGAGCAAAGCAAGCTCGCTTTACATGGCGTCCCACTCTGAATGGAAAAGAAGTACTTTGTGGGAAAGGCACTAACCACTTTCATCTTAAACAAAAAACGAGCAAATGAGAGCGATGTGGTTTATTCACAGAAAGAAAACAAGTGAGGTAAATACTTTTAGCTAGGAAGATAGAATTACAGCCAGACACCTTGCCTTCGTTAATGCGTCTCCAGCTGTGGTTTCATAGATCGGTCCATCCCACGGAGTTGGCAACGGAATTCCAAGTTTCCTTTTGACGCCGATAGTGGTCGTGTGGGATGCAATGGACTGAATTGAGCATTCGCTCAGGCGACTTTGAACTACGAGCGCCCTATGTGGCCGCGATGCAGGACCGCCGGCTTCAGCCACACAGCCGCATTCACACTCGGAGTTACGAGGACTAATCGGAAAGTAAGAAACGATAGGTCGCGAAATGGAAACCACAGTGAAAATCAAAACTATTTTATTTGCAACAGTTAGCTACAATTTCCAGCTACTTATCTCTATAGTCGCCGATCCGACTTAGACTTTTGTCGTAGCGTTGCACCAAATTTTCAATACACTTGGTATAGAAGGCAGCCACCAGTGTTTTCCGCCAATTCTCTACGCTGGTCTACAGCTCGTTGTCTGTGCCAGAGTCATGTCTTCATAGCCAGCGGTACATGTGGGCTGAGATGAAACACTGTACTGTGGATAATCAAAAATATCCAACTGAAAACGATGAAGGAGCATCTTCATTGCCCCTGCAGAATGCGGCTGAGAATTGTCTTGAAGAAGAAAACGCACGACAGATATGTAATGTTGGCTGCATAGCTTCAGGCGAAATGTCTCATCAGGCTCTCGTACTTAGCGGGAGTCACTATTGTTCGAGGTATCTTGTTCTAGGTATACAGAGACATTGCCTAACACACCTGTGCAATACTTCATCGGATTTTCACTGTGGTTTTCATTTCGCGACCCATCTTTTGTTACTTTCCGAATAACCCTCCTACTTCGCTACCTGACACTACGCAGCTGCCGCTTAGTCGCGGCTCAGACACCATCGTTTATGCTTTAGTTCATAGAGCGTAATTCTTGTTCTCTTCTATTAGTTGGACTCTGTTCCTTGATGCATTATTTGTAATGAGTCTTCGTATGCATGAGAAATCTACAGATGTGTAAAGCTTTTATTTATTGTGTTTGTTAGTTCGTTCATCGTTTGTGCTCCTGTCCAGCTTTCCTGCTACGACAGTTGCCGCACAGCTCTGTACCCCATCACTCCTTATCGTTGTGTACGAAGTCGTACACAGCATTAGCGTCAGAACCGACAGCAAAGTCGTTTCCACATCTAACCCTAAACGTCTTTGTAGCTACAAGTTCATACAAGTGGACACTTTTACTGAACGCTAACATTTCGTCTTCGCGGTTAATGTTATTACTACAGATCAAGCGTTCAAATTTTCAATTTTGATGTGTGAACGGGAATGGCATCTCTCACTTTTTCATTCTGTTTTGTCCATCACTTAGCTTCCTTACACCACTTATCGTGCTCGATAGGCTATATTTACAAAATACGAGTCACTGGCACACGCTACGATGACAACTGACAACAGGGCTGTGTAACAAGACGTCAGGTCTTAAAGCAGCCAATGACATCACCTCAACTGCGGAAACATGCCATTGGATCTGAAAACGTACGGTGTTACTACTCTGGACGACTTCGCTATTGCATATGGAAACTTCGCTTTCCATCCTTTGGATATTCTGGTTATCTACCTTGTTCGGTTACGGCAAGAATGCAGAGAATTACGGTCTACACCACTCAATACAATAAAGGGTAACATTTTCGAAAGTTCTTAACTGTCTAGTTTTCCGACACAGAAGTTCAAAAATTATCTCCAAAGTGCCTATAGCGTGCAAAAGCGCGGCGCCCTGCTACGCCAAACACGGACTGGGTGGCGCTTCAGAAATTCATGTGACGTGGAAGATGGATTAGTGATGTTACATTGGCGCCAAATTTCCCCACAACTCTGTCCAACACCACAGTGGAAGTGTCACATGAAGGAAAGGTCATCACACCCTCTGTTACCTACATATAATTCCTTCCCTTGATGCCTCCACGATTTAGGTCACAACCGCGAAGTCCATTAATAAAATCACGTGATTGCCTTATGGATGGACGAGGAAAACATTTCAGACACACTGCAGCTCCAGAATCGAAACGAAAAGGCCTTAGGGTGACAAAAAGGGCGTCAATGGAGCCACCCTTTCCCTCTGGGGCGTTGATTCCCAGATATTTCTTGGTCGGAAACAACAGTCTGCAATACGATGAGCAGCAAGACGATTTACTTGACAATTTTTGACGCTGCTTGCACCCCTGGAAGATTCAATCGTTCTCTAAGGAGATCGTGGACCTAAAATTCCCCGAACGTAATCGTACCCCTTCAGAGATAGTGTTATCACAATTTTTGCTCTGATGAATTGGGTGCAGCATTAGAGACCGATCGAAAATATTCTACGAAATACGAGGCCTGTTCAGAAAGTAAGCTCCGATTGATTGCCAAATTGAAACCACAGTGAACATCAGAAATGTTTTACTTGTAACAATTAGCTACACCTTTCAGCTACTTCTCTACGTAGTCGCCGTTCTGACTTAGACTTTTGTCATAGCGTTGTACCAACTTTTCAATAGCCTCATCATAGAAGGCAGCCGCCAGTGCTTTCCGCCAATTCTCCACGCTGGCCTACACCTCGTTGTCTGTGTCAAAATGTTGTCTTCAAAGACAGCGGTTCATGTGACCAGAGATGAAACTCAGGGGGAGACAATTGCGGACTGTATTGTGGGTAATCTAACATTTCCATTTGAAAACGATGCAGGAGCATCTTCATTGCCCCTGCAGAATGCGGCTGAGAATTGTCGTGAAGACGAAACAGCACGACAGTTATGTAATGTTAGCTGCATAGCTTCAGGCGAAATTTCTCACCAGGCCCTCGTACTTGGCGGCAGACACTATTTTCTAGACATCTTTACGCACTCACTGCGAGCTCAGAAATGAGAAGAGCGACGTGATGCTAACTGGGGTTATACTAGAGACACTACCCAACACATCTGTGCAAAGCTTTATCGGATTTTCATAGTCGTTTCCATTTCGCGACCGATCGGAGCTTACTTTCTGAACGCCCCTCGTATGAGCGTCAGCAGTGTCAATGGCGCCGCGCGGAGTGGCCGCGCGTTTTGATGTGCCATGTCAAGGATTGCGCGGCCCTGCCACCGGAGGTTGGAGCCCTCCCTCTGGCATGGGTGTGTGTGTTGTTCTTAGCATAATTTAGTTTAAGTAGTGTGTAAGTCTAGCGACCAATGACCTCTGCAGTTTGGTCCTTTAGGGATACACACACTTTTGATTTTTTTTAGTGTCAATGGCTGTCGATGTCCTGTTGCTCGTCGCACTGCGAACGGTCCTTCTGCGCCGCAAAATGTGTGGGAATCAGAAGCCCAGGTGAAGAGGTGGTTCCATTGACGTCCATTATGGCATTTTCTGAGGTCTTTTGAGCGGCAGTGTGTGTAAAACGTTTGCTTAAGCCACCCATATCCACACTGCCGGAGCCGGTGCCTTGGTGAAGATTCCTGCGGATGCCACAAGCAGCGCTTTGAACGCTGCCATCAATAGGATGACCTGAGCAATGAAGAATATCCAGGCTACCAGGACGGTAATACAAGTAGCAGGGACCAGGGCACCAGCCTTCCTGTTCGAGATTAGGTCTGTGCTGCTGGTTGGCGACGATCGTTATACCAGCAAACAGTCATTCTACATAGACACGGACCCTTGTCAGGCCTCTGCTTATAGTTGGCCATGCCTGCCACCCGTTGTCAACAGTGTAGCGATTCGTAGGCAACAAGTTGATTCAAATACATATATTTAAATTGTACTTGTGTCAATTAATCAGTTATCTGTGTGGATACTAGTCTACGTTCTTAATTTCTTGCGTGTTGCGAGATAAGCAAGCACAGTCTTTCATGTTAAAAGCAGTATTAATGCTTGTGTTGGTCCTCATGTCATACAGGCTTTGGAATGTTTATTTTGCTTGTATCAGGTCAGTTTCAGGTGGACCGTTAGCGAGGTGTCCGCCTTCTATTGCTGCTCCAGATATGGCGAGTACACCGTTTTTCCGAATCATATTCACGAGCTTCAAACAAGAACGACTTATTTTTAGTTATCTGTGTGAATAGTCACTTTCTTCGTTTTTTGTATGCGTGAATGCTTTCCAGGTACAGTCTAGCTTTCTATTAAGTGTGTGGTATACAGTTTTAACATATTTAGTATGGATAGCGACTGTAATTAATATTTTCAGATGTAGTCTGCCTTGGTGACCCTTTGTTAATAGCTCCAGAGTGGTGTTGGCTTCTGTCATACAGCTTGAGAGGGGATGGCCAGCACATCAGTTGTGTCGCCCAATCGCTCGACTACTGTAGCCATCGTGGGTAATGTCCGAGCTAAAATTGACCCCTCTCCTGTGGCAGAGTGAGAGGACAGGCAGGTAGTGAAAGACTTACCGGGGGCCAATCGGAGAGCTATCCTGGTTTAACTGACGAAAAGGTTTTGGACGCTATCTGTGGCTGACGAAGTTTCTGAGCCAGGTGAAGTCACTCGCCCTGTTCCAGAGGAAGCCCCTCAACCCACAAGGTCTGGGAATTCGCAAATGGTGAATTTACTGTAGTTGGGAGCTTTAACGTTAGGTGCGTAATGGGGTCCCTTAGGGATATGGCCGCCAAGGAGGGAAAGAAATTCAAAGTGCACTATGTGTGCATACCAGGAGCATTCATTGCAGATGCGGAAAGGGTGCAGCCACTGGCAGGTGGTGGCTCATATTGGAACTAACGATGTGTGTCACTTTGTATCGCTAGATAATCTCTCTGGTTTTGTTCGGCTAACTGAAGTAGTAATGACTGCCAATCGTGCCGTCAAGATGAAGGCGAAGCTCGCCATCTGCAGCATCGTCGACTACAGGCTGTGGTCCTTCCGTGTAGAACCGAATGGAGGGTCTGAATTATAGGCTCAGACGGTTCTGCTACCGTGTTAGCTGCAGACTCCTCAACTTGCGCCAAAGGTTTGTGGCTTTTCGGGTTCTGCTTAATAGAGTAGGGGTCAACCACACACAGGAAGCGGCTACACGGGTAATGGGGGCTGTGTGGAGGATACTGGGTGGTTTTTTAGATTAAAGGATCTCAGGAAACTACAGAGTCAGACTAAAAAGGGAGGCACCAACACTTGAAAAGAGACCTAGAAACAATCAGTATTGCAGTCAATTGCTGTATCTGTGTTGGAAAAGAACCAGAGCTCCAAGCACTAATAAAAAGTACTGACGCTCAGCTCATTATAGGTTTGGAAAGCAGGTTAAAGGCTCAAATAACTTCAGTCGAAATTTTCATAAAGAAATTACCTGGGTTCAGAAAGGATAGATTAAATACAGTTGCTGGTGGAGTATTTGTTGCCGTCAGGAAGTATGGTGCGTCCGCAAAGTCTCTCCGCAGATGCGAGCTCCGTGTGTTTAGCCTTGCGGGGCGCGTAAGGTTGGCAATACGTTCATGCTGCTGTATGTAAGTTAGCGGTCGGGATTCACTGCTATTAGCTGCAGTTATATTAGGAGATGGATTCAACATTACTACTATTAAAACAATGAATTTAATTGATTTCATTTATTACAGTTCGAAACACTGTGCTCACCAATATCACAGTGATGGGAATATTTTCCACTTTCTTGAAGGCATAGTTAAACACGTTTACATTTATTTGCGAACACCTTTACCAATATTTTACGTTTAAATGAATGCAGGTAATCAATTGTCGTTGACTTTAGTTCATCTACTTGCGTTATATTGATACACAAATGTTTTAGCTGCACCCCAAAGGAAATGGTCGGGAGGAGAGGGATCCGCGGTGCCCACAGACCTACGTTAAGTAGCCTGTCTCCAAAAATTTCGTTTAAAAGCCATAGGGATGCCGTATGAGCAGTAACGTTATCTTGTTGTAAAATCAATTATTGGTCTCATTTTCACTCAGAAGGGCAAAAATGGATAAATTATCTGGGAACAATGGACATCGGATGTGACGGTAGTATCGAGAAGATCGGCCCTATAATTCGCGCTCGCGTTATGGCAAACCACAATTTTGGGAATTAATGTAGGCAGATAGGAGAAACCAAGCATCATCAGTGAAAAATGCTCTATCTAAACTCCAAGTGCATGTGGATTATGAATGGTTCTAATGGCTCTGAGCACTATGGGACTTAACACCTGAGGTCATCAGTTCCCTAGAACTTAGAATTACTTAAACCTAACTAACCTAAGGACACCACACACATCCATGGCCGAGGCAGGATTCGAACCTGCGACCGTAACCTGTCGCGCGGTTCCAGACTAAAGTGCCTAGAACAGCTCGGCCACACCGGCCGGCTATAAGGAATTCTCAGGAAACATAGTCCATTGAAAGAGGAAGCAGCTTACAAACTGTTATTATGTGATTCGGTGACCGTTATGTTCCGAGGTGCCAAATGTTATGTCCTTGTTGCTTATGATAAATGGGTGGAAGGTTGTCAAAGGGATCTGTCACCGTAGAAATCTGGACAAGCAAGCATCCACATCTAAATCTAAGTCTGAATCTACATCTACATGACTACTCTGCGGTTCACAACTAAGTGCCTGGCAGAGCGTTTACCGAACCAACTTCAAGATACATCGCTGTTGTTCCACTCTCCAACAGCGAGCGGGAAAAACTAACGCTTATCTCTTTCTGTGGGAGTACTGATTTCTCTTTTTTTTATGATGATCGTTCCTCCCTAGGTAACTGGGTCCCGACAAAATATTTTCACACTCTGAGCAGAAAGTTGCTGATTGAAATTTCTTGAGAATCTACTGCCACAAAAAGAAAGGCCCTTGTTTTAATGATTGCCACCGCAATTCAGGTATCATATTCGGGGACTCTTTCCCCTATTTCGAGATAGTAGAAAACGAACTGCCCTCATTCGAAATTTTTCGATGTTCTCTGTCGATCTGGACCCTACACCACACAACAATACCCCAGAAGAACACGTACCAGCATAATTTTGGCAGTCTCTTTAGTAGACATGTTGTTGCATTTTCTCAGTGTCCTGCCAATAAATAATGGTATTTGGTTTGCTTTACCGACAACATTACCTGTGTGATCATTCCAATTTACTGGCCCTTCCCGCCGGAGGGTCGTGACCTCCCTCTCGCATGGGCGTGTGTGTTGTTCTTAGCATAAGTTAGTTTAAGGGACCGATGACCACAGCAGTTTGGTCCCTTAGGAATTCACACACACATTCAAACTTAGGTTATTCGTGAATGTAATCCCTTAGTATTTAGGTGAATTTACAGCCATTAGACTTCTGTGATTTATCGTATAACCGAAATTTAGCGGATTCCTTCTGATACTCATGTGGATTACTTCACATTTTTTATTATATACAGTCTGTTGCCACTTTTAGCACAACACACATCTCTTGCGAAATCCTTTTTCCAACTTGTTTTGCTAGTCTGATGTCTTTTTAAGACGGTAAATAGAATTATCTGCAAACAATTTAAGAGTGCTACTCAAATTGTCTCCTAAATCATTTATGTAGACCACAACCAGTACAGGACTTATAGCGTTTCCTTTGGGGAATGTCAGCCGCGCTAGGTAGCCACGCGGTCTCAGGTGTCATGCCACGGTTCGCGCGGCTTCTCCCGTCGGAGGTTTGAGTTCTCCCTCAAGCGTGAATGTGTGTTGTCCTTAGTGTAAGTTAGTTTAAGTTAAGTAGTCTGTAAGCCTAAGGACCGATGATCTGAGCAGTTTGGTCTCACAGGGTCATAACACGAATTGGGGAATGTCAGATATTACTTCTGTTTCATTCGATGACTTTCCGTCAGTTACAATAAACTGTGACTTTTCTGGCAGGAAATCACAAATACAGTCGCATAACTAAGACGACAGTCCATAGGCGTGCACTTTGATTAGAAGTCGCCTATGAGGTACGTCGTCAAATGCATTCTGGAAATCTAAAAACGTAGAACCAATTTGGCATCCCTCATTAATAGCACTCATTACTTCCTGAGAACAAAGAGGTAGTTGTGTTTCACAAGAACGATATTTTCTGAATCTGTGTTGGCTGTTTGTCAATAAATCATTTTATTCGAGATACAGGGTTTGTATAAAAAGTAATGAGACTGATTTTTTGCTGACGCGACTGTATTTCGCAGCGCGCGCTCACCGTTGGGATTGTTGGTGGGGGTGTCTGGCCGAAAACGCGCAGCGTGTCAGTCGCCTGCGGGCTCTTGTCTTGGCAGCATCGTGTGTTGAGTGGACAAGTTGCAAATCCGTCAGTCGAGGCGCAACATGCAGCAATCGATCGAGCAACGTTATGTCATCAAGTTTTTTGTGAATCTAGGAAAATCGGGTACGGAAACGTTATTATGTGTCGGCAAGCCTATGGCGATGGTCGCCTGTCAAAAGCCCAGGTTTTCAGGTGGATGAAGAGCTTTAAAGAGGGGCAGGGCATGGTTGAGGACAAGGATCGCTCCCGAAGCCCATCAACCGGCAAAATTGACGAAAACATCGACCGTGTGCGCGTTTTATTGAACAACGACAGTTGGATGCGTGTCAGGATGATAGCAGACGACCTCAGACTCGATAAAATGTCAGTACACAACATCATCACCGAAGAACTTTCGATTAAGGAAATCTGCTCCAAGATGGTCCCGAAGATTTTGTGAGATGTTCAAAAACAAGCAAATGTGGTCGCATGCCAAGACAATCTCCACAGCCTTGAAGTGGATCCGCAATTCTTAAATAATGTTATCACCAGGACGAAACCTGGGTGTTTCAGTACGACCCTTATACAAAGTGCCTGAGTGCCGAACGGCACACCGCTGCATCCTCACTCCCCAAAAAGGCTCGCATAAGCCAATCGAAGGTGAAAGCCAAGATGATTGTGTCTTTCGACATGAGGGAAGTTGTTCATCATGAGTTTGAGCCCCAAGGCCAAAATGTCAACGGTGCTTTTTATTGCGAAGTTCTCAAGAGAGTGAGAGCCAGGGTCCATCGCGTGAAGCCAGCCGTTGCCGATGATTGAAAGCTGCATCATGACAACGCGCCGTTTCACACCTGCTTCTTGGTGGCCAGATAGTTGGCCAAGAAAGGGATTCCAATAATTCCCCAGTGTCCCTACCGTCTCGATGTGGCCCGCCAGACTTTTTTTCGTTCCCCAAACTAAAAACGTCCCTGAAAGGACACCGCTTGGGACCCTGAAGGAGGTCTAAGCCACCACGACGAGGGCTTTGAGGGCCATCCCGGACTCAGTGTTAGCGGCAGGGTTTGGAGCGTGGAAATTTCGCATGCAGAGTGTTGTTGATTCTCAAGGGTCATAAATTGAAGAGTACTAAGTGGTTGTAGCGATATCTACAATAAATTTTGATTCAAAAGCTCAGTCTCATTACTTTTCCAATATCCTACTACAAGTCAACTTTAGCGATATGGGTCTGTACTTCAGCGGTTTCCAGTCTTTCCAGTCTTTGGACATGGATCTTTCAATGAGCTATCGGTAGTATAAGACTGCTAAATATGGATTAAATGTATCAGCATACTCTGAGAGGAACCTGACTGAAATACAATCAGAACCGAAGGCTTTTCCTTTATTAAGTGATTTAAGCTGATTTGCTGCACCGAAGAAATCTACTTCTCAACTATTCATGTTGGCAGTTGTTCTTCTTTCTAATTCTGGAATATTTACTTCGTCTTCTTTGGTGAATGAATTTCGGAAAACCGTATTTAGTAACTTAGCTTTAGTGGCACTGTCGTCCAGTAACATCATCATTCTTATGTCGCATTGAAGGTATTGATTATATCTTTCCGCTGATGTACTTTACATACGACAAGGATCCCTTTTAATCTTCCACAAGTTTCGTTGTGGAAACCATTAGGAGTTTCTCGTATTGACGCTCGCGCTACATTTCGAGCTTCTGTAAAAGTTCGTCTATGTCGAGGGCTTTGCGTTCTTTTATATTTGGCATCCACGCAGTTGTGTTCTGACCATGGAGGGTCATTGCTATCTGTTATTAATTTATTCGGCACATGTTTCTTAACAGTCGTCGACACTATTTCTTATGTTTAACCGCATCTGGAAGGAGTGGATACTGTCCCTTAGGAAGGCCTCAAGCGGATTTTTCTCTGCTTTTGTAAATAGATGTATTTTGCGTTTAATGTAGGTGGGTTTGCATGTTAGGGTATTCAGTGTCGCTACAACAACCTTGTGGTCACTAATCCCTGTCTCTGTCACTATGCTGCCTATTTGCTCAGAATTATTTCTTGCTAAGGGATAAAACATGATTTCTCAATCATTTACACTTCGAGTGGACTTCTGAACTAATTGTTCAAAATAATTTTTCTGAGAAAGCATTCACACGACGTTTTATGGAAACCTCCGACTTTAAACATGTATTTTCGCCAACATGTCGGGAGTGGATTGAAATCACCACCGATAATTACTGTACGATTGGAGTAACTATTTGGATTAGCCACAGGTTTATTATAACCTTTCAACAGAGAGAGCGTTGTTAGTGAAAGAGGTTTTCTGAGCAAAAGGGACCTCCACGGAGCATGTGAGGCGTCAATTTAGATTGCGGTTTCCTGCTTTAATGTGTCCTCATCGTGATACTGTACGTGATTTAACAAGAAAATTACAGACAACAGATTCCGTTCATGAGGCACTACGAACTAGTAGGCCCACAACGCGAACAGAACGGAAGCTTAACGACATTTCGGACATCATGCCGCGGAAACCAGGAAAGTCAGTGAGGAGATAGTCACAATAGGCTAAAGTCTCCCGTAGAACTGCACATAGGGGAATAACCAAAGATCTGAGGATTCATTCGTATAAAACTACTACCGTGCTGCCGGCCGCGGTGGTCTTGCGGTTCTAGGCGCTGCAGTCCGGAACCGCGGGACTGCTACGGTCGCAGGTTCGAATCCTGCCTCGGGCATGGATGTGTGTGATGTCCTTAGGTTTAAGTAGTTCTATGTTCTAGGGGACTGATGACCTAAGATGTTAAGTGCCATAGTGCTCAGAGCCATTTACTACCGTGCAACAGTTACATTCTATGCACCATACACAACGAATAGGAAATTGTGAATGGTTTCAGCAATTCATAATCCGCATAATCCCATAGTGCTCAGAGCCATTTGAAGCATTTGATTCCTTATAATGAACCTCAGTCCGACATCTGCATTATTCGTAACATCAAGACTAGTTTGATGTCTTTAATGGGTCTCGTCTTACTTCCGTAAAATATTATATAAAACGTCTGATTGTTTTCCTATTTAAGACCTGAAAACAATAACTAGTGCAAAATAAATTTCCGTTACTTTACGTCTATGGTCATAAATTTTCTTGTCAACAGATTTCCGGTTTTGGTCTATCATGACCATCTTCAGATCTGTAGCAATATATGGGAAACATAAATACATTAGCAGATTGTCTCAAGCTTAAAACAAAAAATGGACCATAATGAAAAGTACTACTGACATACATATGTATTAGTGCGCTTTAAGTATGAAGAGGCACACCTATTTTTTTTTAAAAAAAACGATGTCCTAATGTACTGCAGCCATAGTGGCGTCGTCAAATTTTAAATGCATAATCAGCATCGGCATCGTCAAATATATATAAATAACAGCATACGCACGAGTCACGCCTCTTCATACTTAAAGCGCACAAATACATATGTATGTCAGTAGTACTTTTCATTATGGTCCATTTATTGTTTTGAGCTGTAGACAATCTGCTAATGTATTCATGGTTCCCATATTTTGCTGCAGATCTAAAGATGGTCATTACAGATCGAGACCGGTCACCTGCTGAAAAAAAAAAAAAAATTTGTCCATAGGCGTAAAGTAAAGGTGATTTATTCTATATAAGGGTCACTGTTTCATTCGCGACAGTGTCGCAGCTTGTGAATAACTAATGCAAATTTGATGGTTGTGATTGCTGATGTCAAAGTACCTTATTTGTAAATAAGACACTGTACAGGTTCGGCTGCTCTTAGGGATTTTGTTGCGCGACAGTATGTGATCTCCAACGTACTGAGAAGAATGTTGACCTTGTACTAGTCTCTGAACACAGTACAGTCATAAAATTGAAATACGCCCGTTATTGCCTTCAGGCGTAGAATAGACAACCAATTACTTTAATAATATTTTATAGAAATAAAAGGAGTCTCGCGGAAAACAACTCGTTGGTGTGCAAACAAGTTTGGGTAGAGATTTAAAAAAGGAAAGACAACGTGTTTGACAGAATAGTTATACAAAGCCAAATTTACCTCATAAATATGAGAAAACCCAGTAACAGGAGTTTTCAAAACCAGTAAGATGACTGTGAGAAATTCTGTATTTCATTCGTGTCTTCACAGAGGACCTAAGGTATCCTTGCGTGTAAACTTAAGGCTAGAGAGGAAACCGTGGAGGGCCAGCCACTTGCTACCTGCGCAGGCTAAACCAGACTGCGGCCGACTGTTGACGCTGCCAGAGGCCGGGCTGTCCACGGCGGCAAGTTTGTGCTCGGCGCGTAATCCGGGCCAGGGGGCGGTCCGCTCGTTATTCCCAGCCAGCACCGTGCTCTGCGCCGCTCGATGCAAATCTCGCATTAAATTTTCCGGCCGAATCACTGTTCCAATTCAAGCAGCGCTATGAACGACCTGGCGACGCGGTCGTCGTACATTACCACGACTTAATGGGTTCTCTCGTCGCTTAAAAGCCTTTTTAATCTTTCACGGTTTTTTGATCAGCCCCTCCAGCAACGAGCAAGCGAGCTGCGTCGCCGCTGCTAGTAACCGCCCTGCGTTGGACTTGCTGGACGCGGTGTTAAGCTTCCAGCACCACGTACGTCAACCTTTAATCGTGTGAATATTGACAGTAGAATGGATGTTTGGGCAATGGCACAAAGCTACGAACTCTATAAGTAATTCCACATTCCCTGCTGGATAAAAGCCTCATGTGGACTTTTAAACGCATTACGTTCTTCCGTGATACGCTTGTAACATCAACTATCATCCAAGTATTAGGTCATCGTCACAATGCTTTCCTATATCTGGAATCCAGCAATGAACTCTCTTAGTCAGTCTAACATCCAGTCGCCTAACCATATGCCCCACCACCAGTGCTACAGGTTGCTTATAAAAGATCCAGTCAATTACACAGGGCCAGCTCTTATACACTGAGATGGCAAAAGCCCCACCTCCTAATATCGTGTCGGATCTCCTTTTGCCAGGCATAGTCCAACAACTCGATGCGACATCGACTCAACAAGTCGTTGTATGTCCCTGGAGAAATATCGAGCCATGCCGCCTCTACAGATGACCATAATTGCGGAAGGGATGCCGGAGCAGTATTTTGTGCACGAACTGACCTCTCGGTTACGTCCTATAAATGTTCGATGGAATTTATGTCGGACAGTCTGGGTGTCCAGATCATCCGCTCTAAACGTGCACAATTTTCTTCAAAGCAATAGCCTAAAATTGTGGCCCAGTGACTGAGATCATTGTCACTTTGAAATATTATATCATTGTTTGGGAAGTCCACGAATGGCTGCAAATCGTCTCCAAGTAGCCGATCGTAACCATTGCTAGTCAACGATAGGTATATTTGGAGCAGAAAACCCACTCCATTCCAGTGCAAACACAGCCCACCCCATTCTGGAGCCAGCAACAGTTTGCACAGCGCCTTGTTGACAACTTGGATCCATGGCTTGGTGGGACTGTGCAACCGCATTGTTGACGACTTGGGTCCATGGTTTCGTGGGTAAGCGCCACACTCGAACTCTACCATCTGCTCTTACCAACTGACACTGGGAATCATCTGAAGAAGCCAAGGATTTCCAGTAGCCTAGGGTGCAACCTATCCAACCAATATGGTCACGAGCCCAGAAGCGGCGCTATAGGCGATGTCGTGCTATCAGGAAAGCACTCGCTTCTTTTGTTTGTTGCCATAGCCCATTAAGCAAAGTTTCTGCGCACTGTCCTGGCGGACATGTTCGTCATACGTCTCACATTAACGTCTGCTGTTATTTCATGCAGTGTTGCTTGTCTGTGACTAACACTCCTAAAAAAAGGCCGCCGCTCTCCGTCGTTAAATGGAGGCCTTCGGCCACTGCGTTGTCCGTGGCGAGAGATAATTTCTGAAGTCTGGTATTCTTGGCACACTCTTGACACTATGGATCTCAGAATATTGAATTCGCTAACGATTTCCGAAATGAAATGTCCCATTCTTGTAGCTCTAACTACCACTCGGCGTTCAGTGTCTCTTAATTTCCGTCCTGCGGCCACAACGACGTCGGAAAGCTTTTCACGTGAATTACCCGAGTACAAATGACAACTCCACCAATGCACTGCCCTTTTATAGCTCACCTATGTGATACTACTGCCATCTGTGTATGTGCATATCGTTAACCGATGAGTTTTGTCACCTCAGCATACATTCGTCTCGGTAGCTAAGGTCGCTAACGCACGCCTATGAGCTGGTGGTCGACTCGATGGCACGCTGCTTCGAATCTTGGTGGTAGAAATTTTCCAATGCGCGCAAGGAGAGGAGAGATGGTGGTTAAATCTTCGGTTCACCAGAATTTGCGCCTGTGTCCTTGATTAAATACTAAACCTCACTGCTGCGTCGCATGAGCTGAAAGCATGCGACTAAAATAAGGTGTCTAAGTATGGCTCCACGTCGGCGGTGTTTCTCCACTGTACTGCTGGTGCAGTAGAATATGGGTGCTCGTGGCTACAAGGGAACCTTTACTGCTGTTGATTTAGGTTCGTGCAGTCTTTGATATTACTAGTGCAATGGCGCCCACGGAAATTACGGTCTGACGGTGTGTTTATTGTTTATCTCCCAGTGTCGGCCGTTTCAGCGGTTACGAGCACGTACTGTGCCCGCCGCCACTGCGTCCATGTAAGTTTCGTGCCGGCCGCGGTGGTCTAGCGGTTCTAGGCGCTCAGTCCGGAACCGCGAGGCTGCTACGGTCGCAGGTTCGAATCCTGCCTCGGGCATGGATGTGTGTGATGTCCTTAGGTTAGTTAGGTTTAAGTAGTTCTAAGTTCTAGGGGACTGGTGACCACAGATGTTAAGTCCCATAGTGCTCAGAGCCATTAGAACCATTTTTAAGTTTCGTGTTTTTACCCGTAGAGCGCTGGAAGCGGTGGCATCTGCTGTCACCGAGGACACGGCAGGCTGCGTCTCGTCACCAGAGGCACATGACAAAGTAGTCTTCAGTGTCAACTTCGGCACATGTAGAGATGGCTTGACCCCAGTGGCTTAGTCCACTGGAACTGGCAGCGTAGAGATGCAGGCGGCGGTCGAAGACTCTAGACTCAGCGATGGTGGTGGCTTCTGCGTCATTGGTACGGCTATGCCTGCTCAGACTGGACATCATAGGAAAGCCCAGCTGATCAACCACGAAAGGCTGACCCGAAGGGGTTTAAATGCTGTTGTCAGGGGCTGACCTAGTGGAAAGAACCGCATTTCTACGTCACGCGTATGTGTGCTGAGCGGGGGTACAGTGTCCTAGGCAAAGCTGTTGCTACACGGTTGTAAGCAGAACCACATAAGTGGTCTGATTTTGCTGAGACTGCTGTGACTGTGGCGGCAACTTATGCCCTGGATACGACAATGCGCTGCAGTTGTGGGCTGTCCCAATGCATGGCAATTTGATGTGACCCGTACGTCGGATGGGGATGTTAAGCTCGGCTTAGAGATATGTATCCGATCTGGGTTTCACACTGTCCCACCCGTTCGTGAAAAAAAAACGCTACACTACCATTCTTGTGAAGTTGTGTCTACAGCGCAGAAGATAGTTCGTCGGTCGTGGGACCTTCTTCGGCAGAGGCTGTTATGCTGTCAACTTGAATCTGTCGTTGAGCTTTTTATGGGATGCCACTTGTCCAGGTTAGTCTCCGTATCTACAGAGGGCAACATCTGTAGTACTGACAATTATGGTAGGCGACACTTCTCATTAATGTATCCTGCTTCTTTATTATTTAAATATTAATACATTTTACACTGTCTTTTAAAACACTCGACATAGCTTTCTTAATTGTACTGTCATGTTCCATCCAATTTCCGTTATAGAGTACGAGCGAAACATAGTTGATGTTCGTACATCTAGACCGCCTCAAACAGGGTTGTACGTCCGGGTCTGAATAACGCCCGAAACAGCGAAACGTTTCCGTCACTCCAGAATGCCCGAAACGATGTCCGTCACTCCAGAAAGTCCAAAACTGAGTGACTCGTGCAGCCTAAATACTACCTCTCCCAGGCGCGCCAAAGCGAACCAAAGGTGTCCGAAGCAACATCGTTACTCTTACGTTTATCGAAACTATAGTTCAATTCTTATATCTTGGCGGTTCGCGCATGTCCGCCCAGACGCGGGAGATTGCTGCATTGCCAGTTGTACGCGCCAAGAGAAGCAGCGCCATAGCATAGTTCGCAAACTTAAGTTTATGGGGGAGCGCGCAGTTTATGAAGTAATGCCACCACGGTGGCGTTAACCCTTTCGCTGCTACAGAGACGCGCTCCCCGCTTTCCGCGATGTGCGCGATTTTGTCATCGTTGCACTGCTCGCCTGTGCAGACACATGGTGTTTCGACTGCTTTGACACAATTTATCATTCACTTTTAACAAAAACTATTTGGCCCAAAAATTTGTTTTTGCGCATTTCCTTGACTGATACCTTCCCACCATAAATGACTTAATTTCGTTTCGATGTTCAATGCAGTTATTGTCCAGCATTAGATGTAGTAAACCATTGCACGAAATTTTGAAGAGTTTGAAGAGGTAAAAGTCCATAGTGTATACTTTCTGTATGGTCGATTTTAGTTGCCACTAGAAATTTCAAAAAACTACATTCAAACGAATAAAATTCATGAAGTAAGACACTTCGATAATGTTTTCAAAATAAAGAAAATATAAAGCACCGATCAAGAACCTTTCACTTAGCAGCCAGACATTTTAACCACTATGCTAACGCAGCTCGTCATTCAATCTGATTCCCGGAGGACTTTAAAACATCACCCAAAATACCAACAAACACTGTTGGTATGATTATGAATTACTCACGTTTCGTCGAAGTACAATAGGAAATAAACAATTACCGCTGTTCTTTATTGCGAAAAAGCGGTTAGTGTGAATGATACAAACACCTTTCCTTGCTATCGCCTGAATTAGGAGGCTTATTGCTTGTTTGGTTTAGTTAATTAATAGAATATGAAGCAATTGGTATAAAGAATGCTTTTTCCAAACTTTCTATAAAAGAAAGTTTGCTATCAAGACAATGACTTTGTTCAATTACTTTATCTATGACTGAACGTTTCTAAAACTGAAGACACTCGTCCGTACTCTGCACTGCAGTCGAGCTCTGGCAACATCGTTCTCTGTTTATTGGCTGACTGTGTTTTGTGACGTCAGATGCGCAGAACGAACCTAAACTTGGCCGCCGTCATAAATGACGCGCACTTTGGTGAAATTTAATAAACAAAAACGATATACTCGTATGGTAGTCACGAGAGATGGTCATACTAAAATCTGGGAAAAAATACAATGTGAAGTATATAAATAATTAATAAGAGAATTAGGCGTTTTGGCGCCTAACAACCGAATGTGCCGACCACTCAGAAGCAAGTTCAGTACAAGTGGCGGACTCTTTCACGGGACTGGTACGTACTGTACCATCTGTCGGTAATATCTCACTCCACTTTTGTGCCATATGCTACTTCACGTGCACCAAGCTGCATCAAGGTGAGCTTCTAGCAAAATA
This sequence comes from Schistocerca serialis cubense, assembly GCF_023864345.2. Classification (NCBI taxonomy): domain Eukaryota; kingdom Metazoa; phylum Arthropoda; class Insecta; order Orthoptera; family Acrididae; genus Schistocerca; species Schistocerca serialis. The sequence continues at coordinate 445,677,022 of NC_064645.1, forward strand.
AAATACTTGCAGTGACAGCCTGGAATATGACAATTGTCCTGCTGGTAGATGTTATCGTGTCAAGGAGAAACAAATTGCATGTAGGGGCGGACATGGTCCTGGAGGACAGATGCATATTTGTGTTGATCCATTGTGTCTTTCAGAATAATGAAATCTCCCAAGGAATGTCCCTAAAACATTCCCCAGAACATAAAGCTCCCTCGTCGGGTACGGACCCTTACAATGATTGTCGCAGGGTGTTTGCTTTGAATCGTTTCACGCCATAGTTGCCAAAGGTCCATTGTCCGATGGGGCATTCATCTGTAAACGTCACTTTTCGCCTCAGTGGATGACCAGTTGTGGTACAGGTGCGGAAGTCCTTGTCGTCGATGAACACCAGTCACCATGGGTGCACATGAACCATACCCCTGTTGCGGGGGACCCCATACGGAACAACGTCAACTGAACAGTTGTTGAGGGGACACAGTTGGTAGCCCCTTGGTCCATCTGGACGGTCAGTTGCTGAACAGTTTCACGTCCGATCACCCGTACACATCTCCACACCGGTCGTTCATCCCTGTTATCTATGACTGGTGGTGCATCGCAGTTGCTTCGGCACTGGTTTAGGATAGAGTCATTTTCCCATGCACGGTATACCTTAACCACGGCGACAAGCGAACAGTTTACAAAAATAGCGTTTGCGGAAATGCTTCCACTCTTTGCCCAGAAGCCAATGATCGTGCCCTTTTGGACGGCAGATAAATTGCCCAGTTTCCTCACTACGACAAGGTCTGCACTGTTTTCCACTTCCACATAACACGTTTTATGTACCGTCCACCGATAGTGCTGCCACCGGCCGTCTCTAAGTGAGTATTGGACATTGATGTCGATCATAGGCGTTCTTCACATTAATGTGATTGGACCGTGCATTTACAATGGCGTTTAACATCAAGGTTTTCTTTTACCTTCTACTAGTGTTCGATTATTACCTCCAGCTGACCCATGTCAAACATATAGGCGACAAGTAAACTTGCCATATATTTTACCTAACATGCCTGACCTTACTGCGTTTTCTACTAGCACTATGAGATGTCGCAGTACCGATAAATAATGGAAGGGGAGACACATACACAGAGTATTTCACAAATCCCTACAAAAACAAAGTCAGTTACTGTGAGATCAGCGACCATTCAGGTCAACTGTGCAATGCGAGAATCATTATTCCTTGAGCGTTGAGACAGACTAATGTTAAATGTTGCTGTTACACACAGGTACCTCAGTGGTAGTGGTCCGTCCTGTTGAGAAATGAACTTTTTACCCTGTTCTCGCATTTTTGGAAAATCCTAGACCTCCCACGCATCTAGGTAGATGAGTACTGTAACCGTCTTTCCGGAAAACGCACTGCAATTTTTCCGCAATACGACGAAAAGCACAAAATGATTTGGAGAGTCTCGCTCCCCATTGACTACATTCTTGACAACTTTCTTAGGTCTTCGTGGTTCACTTTTCCCCTAAAATGGGTCATCTTGAATGAGCGCACGAGAGCGACCTGTGTGTTTCCCATAACAAGGACAACTAGTGTAGTGAAACTCCTAGTGCCCTCCGAATCACTTGATCAGCAAATATGGTTGTAGTTGTAGTTGTAGTTGTAGTAGTAGTAGTAAAAGGGGCAGGAGTATAGTAGTAGCAGAGTCCTACTGTTGGTGGAATTAACGCGCCATTGTTTTAATGGATTTGCATATGTTGAAATGGTGAACGCAAAACTGCTTTATTGCTGTGTTACCAACGCCTTTACTCGACGAATGCTGAGCTACTTTCACACTTGTGGAAAAACGTTGAATCTTTTTGAAATACCCTAAGTTACCAGTTCTGTTCTTTGCAGTTGTTCCAGAGTTCCCATAGCATTTTTTCCTTTTTCCCTTTTTTTTTCAAACAAAAGGCAATCGGTCAGTGTAGGTTTAACATTTTTGCGGTTTAGTTATATAATCTTCATGTGATACTTAAGTCAAGTGAACTAATTCACAAACTTGCAGCTATTTGACGGAAGTATCATACTTCAGAAGAAGAATGGCAAGAAGAAAGGCTAATTTATCGAAACCAAACTGACTCATTAGTAATACAGTGTAAATAAGAAATTATTTCACTTACAAACTTCGTTGTAAGATACCCTCAACAATTATGATGGAGTAAAAGTAGCAAAGAGACAAAGACACCGATGTTACATAACGTTTATAGTCTGTAAGAACTACAGTCACCAGAATATTCACAATGAATCATCGTTGCGCTCCTCAAACAACTATACTTCTTCTTCCTAAATACAGTACACCGTACAATACAGCGTCTTTCAAAAGTCCGGAAATGTTTTTAAAAAATTATTGCAGCCGAATGAGTACCATTACAAAGTAGCAACATACACAATTTGTAAGAGTAAAAGTTTTTCTTTTCTCACTGCAGTTTGACATGTAATGGCACGTATGGTCGGTAGGTGGTATAATAATGGAGGTGGCGCTATTTGGTGCTAATTAGGCTTTCTGAGGGCTAGGAGAAAAAAAAAGAGGTCAGCGGATGTCCTACGAAAATTTAGGATAAAGTGCTTGAAAGCAGCACCAATCAGAAAAGCAGTCTCCAGTTGGCATGTAATGTACATTGGCTGGTTGCTGGTATGATGAGAAGAGAATTGGTCAGCCAGGTGTGAATGCAAAGGACACTAATCGAGTGACAAAAGATTTCACAAATAGTCCGGAAAATATCTACGTAGAGTTTCAAGGCAGGTGGAAAAGTCAACAACGACTGTGTGACATGTTCTGCGTAAAAAATTAAACGTGAAACCATGCAGACTGCAGTTAGAGCAAAAGCTGTATCCTAAAGACGAAGACCAGCGATTTGAGTTTTGTTCAAATGGTTCAAATGGCTCTGGGCACTATGGGACTTAACATCTGAGGTCATCAGTCCCCTAGAACTTAAAACTACTTAAACCTAACTAACCTACAGACATCACACACAACCATGCCCGAGGCAGGATTCGAGCCTGCGACCGTAGCGGTCGCGTTGTTCCAGAGTGAAGCGCCTAGAACCGCTCGGCCACATCGGCTGGCTGTCACGTGTCCTCACTTTTGATCGAACAACTAGATGGGTGGTACTTGTCATATAAACATTCGAAGCAAATATACTCACGGCACCAAGAACATATAATGAATCCGATCTTTCGACAGCTACACTGTTCCTTCGGAAGAGTCGGCGGGAGACAAACTTGGTTTACATTTCAAAATATGTTTTTCTAGGGATTTGATTTTGAAGCGTACCACGCATACGATATCATTGCCTGAAAAATCAATGTTGAAAGTTGGTTATGAACTACGCTGTGAATAGTTATTGCATCCGTGCGGTTTTTGCAATTCCTGCTGGGTTTCCAGAAGCACACTGCAATTCTGAAGCCTGCAAATAAAATTTTTAACCTGGCGATAGAAATAAACATCACACGGCTGGCACACAGGTGTGCAGTTTGGCGGTATTGCTTTTACTGTGCACGGCGGCTGACCCTCGCCATCTATAAACATTGTATCAGATATTGTAGTATTAATTTGCACACTCCAGGAAACCAATATTAGACAAAACTTGTTGTCAGAAATATATGGTTTTAAAACATTCTCAAGAAATATTCTGTTAATCACATTCGTCAGTTTTCCAGATTTGAAGCAGGTAATGTAAACATTTTTCAAAGAGTCGATTAAACGATTGACCTCTTCTATAACCCGAGGACCAAATGCAACAATGGTTTCTTCTAAACACAGGAAAACCTTAGGCAACACTTTTCCAGAGGCTATGATGGCATATTGAGCCGTGTACGAATGTGTTAGTTTGTTTTTACTACCTACGGCGACAAGGGTTCGTTTCTCTCCATTATGAGATAACGTGCGTCGAATGTTCATCCGACACTCGCATCCGGTTCGATCGGTGTTGATCATGTAATCACGATTAAAACCGGTCATAAGTGACGCCATTTGCGTGCTGAATAGAGCCGACACTTTCTGTATATCTTCTGTATTTTGTACCTCCTAATGAGAGACATATTTAGTGTCATGCCGTTGACGAATTTTATTCTCCGATTTGAAATTTCTTGCCCAAGATAATGCTGCAGCAAACGTAAAATCCTTGTTGGCCGTATATTGAAGCGCCCCACCTGCAGCCCACTCGTGAAGTATTCTCGCTGTTACATTCTCGTTACGAAAGAGAGATTCGACAAATCGGTCGTATGTCTCTTATTTATCGTCTGGTATTTGTAGTATCTTGTCCCTCCTTCAACGATATCACTCTCCCACCATTTCAAGTCCTTCATCCTTTTCAGGGTGTTTGTAAGTTCCAATTTGGATGATTCCTAGCTAGCGCTACCACCCTTACTTTTACTTCAAGGGGTATAGCGCCGTAGTTCAATCGTTTAGCAACCGGTTCGTAATACTCATCGGGAACAGATAAAGCACATATTCCCAGTAACGTGGAGATTTCAATTGTGTTATGACCATTTTGCGATTCTCTAGTCTGGATATCTTCTACTGAATCACCTTCTGCTTCGTCTTCATTGTATAGTACTTCAGTTTCAATAAAAGTCATTTCGTTCCTCAGCTCCAGAACTCGCTCGACGATAGCCGCTCCTATCAATCTGGAACGCCTAGAAGCAGAACTGCCTGCTTCCGGTAGTGCATTGATAATGGATCTGTCTTGCAACACTTTTACAAACCAAAAGACAGCGTCGGTAACTCCCGCTTGCCATCGTCCGTGACAGACTCCCAACTATATATTACAGCGCTAGTAGAAGGGTGTACATGCTCCATTATTCAGATTATGCACCTGAAAGATATGACAGAACAAACAATAAGTAGTTAGTACGGCATAAGCAGACGAGCAAATTAATACAAACTACATACAGTACTCGTCATATGTTACTTACGGAAGATCACTGTATTTATTCGCAAAACGTACTTCATTCGGCGCATCAACGATGGAAAAATCACTACATGTTTCCGCGAGGTTCGCATCAGCCTAATGACGGAAAACAACTCTTTCCGATTGACTTCTATAAGGGTCGTGCTGGACACTTTCACTCTTCCAGATTCACAGCTATGATATGTCGTAGAGTAAACCGGGACAACATAACTTTTTCCACGTGCATTCTGTCCCGTGCCTCGTTGTAAACAAGTGATCCCTCATGAGGAATTTGCACTACTCCTACTCGGAATTGTTTTCTTATGACAAAGCTTAAAAATTTAATACTTCACTAACTTACGGCGTTTGGGAAATTAGTTTGTCTACCTTATTATTATTATTCACTATTGATTTACTTACCTTTATTAACCCTCCTATCCCTATCAAATGAAATATGGAAAAATACAAACGAAAAGAATAACATCCGCTAGGTTTCTTGGAGATTGGAACCGGATTCTCCGATTCCCAGCTAGTTTCCTTGGCCGTTGTGGTCACGCGGTTCCAGACTGAAGAGCCTAGAACCGCACGGCCACTAGCGGCCGGCTTTTGAGTTTTGTTATGCATTGCAGGTCGAAGATGATCGTTCTAGGAATTTGATCATTTTTTCAGAGGAGGTAACGTTTCATGCAAATGGGAAGGTAAACAGGCACAATTGTAGGATTTGGGGATCAGAAAACGCATATAATACAGTGGAACACGATCGTCCTACATATGTCGCAGAAATGCTTCCCGCCATTGTTGCAAACAGTATCAGAGAACTCTGACCTTCAGTCAGATGCTCACCCTCACACTCTCTCCGTGAGATTAGGGCATTTCAGAACACACTGCTGCCCAGTTCTTTTCTTTGTTTAGGTCCCTCCTCTTTCAGATGATGTGGAATTGAAAAGGAGAATTAAACGAGCAAGAACCAGCCTCGGAAGATATTTTGGCCCGTGTGTGGCAAGAGTTCGATTATCGCGTCGGTGTTTGAAGGATCACATATGGTTCCCACATGGGGTGTATGAGAAGTAAATGTTGTTAAAAAACTTAAAGGCTAACTCTTTCCAATTATATATATATATATATATATTGTTACTTCGTAATGCTGCTCATTCGTCCACAAATAAAATCTTTAAAATGCTCCCGTATTTCTGAAACACGCTGTATAAAGGAAATTAACGAAGTGCTAAGGCTAAGGAAGATCAATAAAGAGTTTGTATTCAAATAAGCCACACCAGAAATTATTTTTGCTGTCCAAGATGGAGCTGATGGATGAAATACCAAAAGGTCTGAGAAACCTGTGACAGTATGGCATAGGTATGAGAATAAACGAAGCGGAACAGAACAAAGCGACTAATAAAGTCAGTGTACTGTCTCCAAATTCTTTGATCAAGTAATATTGAGTGGAAAGGACAGACTTTTTTGAACGAAAGCGTTTCCAACATAACTGGACGACGTACAAGAGTGCGCCAGACTAAGTATGATATGGAATGCTCTCACGTAACTCCTACAGTTATACGTACATTTAATTAAGGGGCCCTTAGGAATAATTAACAGTGCTCTGGCGCAGAAGTACTCAATTAACGCGGGAGTAGTCCATATTTGCATTTCAGAACGTGCAAGTATATGCAGAACTTGAAAGTGAATGAGCGGTATTTTGTGGAACCCGGTTGTTTGTAATCTTACGCACTGGGCACTTGTTTGTTCTACCAAAACTTCCATATCCGAGTGTTACGCTGACCTGCTCAAATATATGCTTATATTACATGTATGCATTGTTTACTGGGAAAAAGATTACGTTCTTTTTAAAAACTCTTGTATGTGTTAGGAACGTAATCAGATTCATGGGTTTCCTTATCGATTAAACTCGATGCGTCTTAGTTCCACTGAAACGACTGTTGTCATTCTCTGTCATGTGAATTTTGGAAGCTGAAACCTTTATTAGAGTACCACATCTTTTAAGGACTTCTCAGTGAACAGAACATATCATGTCGATCGAACTGTCAGAATAGATGATGAATTCTTCCGTATCTCAAATTAGTGTGACATGGTCATTGCTGTTCAAGATGTTTACTATAAATGGCCTGACGGATAAAGTATGTCGACCTATAAGACGTACTGCAAAAATGTTCAAATGTGTGTGGATTCCTAAGGGACCAAATTGCCGAGGCCATTGATCCCTAGACTTACACACTTCTTGAACTAACTTATGCTAAGAACAACACACATGCCCATGCCCGAGGAAGGACTCCAATCTCCAGCGGTAGGGACCATGCAATCCGTGATATGGCACATCTAACCGCGCGGCCATCATGCGCGGCGGCGTTTTGCTGATGACGCAATAGTACTGGGGCTGGCGTCACCGTTAGAAACTAGTTGCGAAATGTGCAGTGATTAGCAAATTATCAGCATATGGTCCAAATGTTGACAGCTTATTCCTAGCACAAACAAATGTAATGCAATGAGACGAAATGTTCCGATAGTTGGTTGACTGCGCAATCGGAAATTAAACGCTGACATCAGTCACAGCCTTCAGGAATATAAGTTTCTGCTCGAAATTATTTGATCCATTCACAGACAAAATTATGAAAACAACAAAACACAAAAAAAGTTCTAGTGCCTAATGCCGTGTAGGAAACCCGTTGCTATTCAAAGCATCCTGCAGTCGTCTCGGAATGGATAAATGAAATTCCTGTATGTGCGACGTTGAATATAATTGTCCTCGCTTGCACTCGTTCTCCTCCAGGTCGTCTAGGAGATCTACGACGGCTTATACGTTTGAGTTCCTCACACAACAAAGGAAATACACTACCCGTCCACTAATGTCTGAGACTGAGTTTATTTCCGACGTGTAAACGATGTCAGCGTAGCAACTACCGTGGCTGCTGGCAGCAACTACTGTAAACAACAAATGTGCATTCGACCTGTTGGTTGTGAGAAGGCAGTATGAACTCTTTTCTGAAAAAAGTCATCGTGGTTCATGAGACTTGATGTTGTCAATAAGAAACTACAACAAAACGACAGAGCACAGAATGGATCTCTTGAACCGGAAGATGCGCGAATATGACACTCCAGTTGAACAACATCCAAAAGGAGAACTTTTCTGACGATTCCACATGGTTGTATGAACGATTGTGTGTTGGTCTCTGTGGAAAGGGGGGGGGGAGGGTGCGGGAGTGTGAGATTGTGAGAGTATGTAGAACATTATCCAAATTAAAACTACCATGTTATTTTTTCTCTATGTTTTTATATTCCAGTCTGGAAACATTTTGGAATGAAAGAGTGTCTGCGTCACTGGGCAAGGAAGGACTATGTATTCTCAATGACAACATCTGATCCTGTGCAACACATGAATGTAAAGATGACACGGTCGAGACCGATAATCTAAAAACTTAACTGTAATTGTTTCTAGAAATAGAAACTATTTTAACAATAATTAATGAACATGTTTTATGTGATTTTTACTATCTAACATTGACTCGAAAAAGTAATGAACAGTTACAGCTACAAACAAGAAATTTAGTGCTGCTAGGTCTCCCGTTTCATTGTGGTCGACATCTAATACTGGTCTGGTAGCTTTCAGCGTACCAGAAGGCCCTCTGAGGAGTTTTGGAACATACTAAGGTTATCAAGTGGCCCGTTCAGATACTGAGTCCGTTTGTAAGGCGCTCACAGATTGCGTAAAAGGTGCCGTGCTGTTCACAGAACGCGTATTTGACTACTTGGACAGCTCACAAACAGATATTGCCACAAATTATCGTGTGTCGGTATGTCCCAAGGCTTAAAAGATGTCTTTAGTTTCTCCATCATTTGAGTTTCTCGTTATTGTCTTCCTGCAACTAACTGAAACCATTAAGCAGTATATATACTAAGATGGTACCTGTTCTTTCGGACATGTCCGAAAGAATAGACACCATCGGTGACCATGCAGCTCGTTAGAATGAAATTACAATGAAATGAACACCCTTAGATGCTTACAGGCGTTGACATACGTCAACGGGGACAGATGAAAAATGTGTGACCCGACCGGGACTCGAACCCGGGATCTCCTGCTTACATGGCAGACGCTCTATCCATCTAAGCCACCGAGGACACAGAGGATAGTGCGACTTCTTCTTCTGTGCGAATGCACAAACCGTGCCCGAACTCTTACGGGAATCGGTAATGCGCCTCGAGTAATGAGTATAATGGGCGGGGGACTACGAATGTAGTGTGGGACAATACGTTGAGAATGTAGGTTTCACGGGAGGCGTGCCAGAGATAAATCCCTGTAGTCGCATTATGCTCTGTGTCCTCGGTGGCTCAGATAGATAGAGCGTCTGCCATGTAAGCAGGAGCTTCCGAGTTCGAGTCCCGGTCGGGGCACACACGTTTCATCTGTACCCGTTGACGTATATCAACGCCTGTAAGCAGCTACGGGTGTTCATTTCATTGTAATTTCATTAACCAGTTATATAAAATAGGTAATAACTGCAAAACATAAAGCAACAAATCTTAGACACAATCACATATATAGTGTAACTGTAGTAAAGCTACATATACAGAGTGTGAATAAATAATGTGTACATCGGACAAATAAAGATTATTACAAATATTTATTCTTTGTGTCAGTAAATGCTGCTGTTAACAGCCAAAATAAAGTAAAGCTGAATTACTTTCTGCCTGTGACAGCAGCGGCACTAAAGGGGTTAGGTAAAATAAAAGGCGTCTCCGGAAGGAAATGCTGTTACCAAACTGCTGATTACATTTTTCAAGCCTGTAACACAGGAATAGTGAAAGCTCAGAACACAGTAGCCTACGTCCGAAAAGAAATGGTGTTTTCAAATTGTGGATTGCATTGTGCAAGCCTGTAACACTGGAACAGTCAAAGTTCATAACACAGTATATCATAGTGTGAAGAGCATTTGCCAATGGATGGCAAAGTGATTCAAAGTGATTACCGCCAACACAGTCAGCAGGAAAGAGAGCTGCCTGCCCAAGGCAATGTTCTGCATTCGAGTCCTAATAAGCCACACAGTAATTATATGGCAGGAAGTTTCATACAGTAAATTTTTGACAAGATACGGTCGCTGGCCACCTGTGCACCTCGAATGAAAGCTTGAAAGACGCATGCCAGCATTTGTGCTTTCTTCCCAATATTATTATTTCGTTTTCTCATCCCACAGTGGCGAGGGCAGTTAGCGGAAAGAAGACATCCACTCTTCAGCCAAAGCAGTACAAAATATAAAAATATTGAAATAAAATTTGAAAATAAAACATAACCAAATGGTTTTAAAAATATTCAGAAACACTCTTTTCATATTACAATAACACAGTGGAAAAGGTTGTCTCACATTTAAAACAGTGATTTTGAGTTGTAAGAAAAATGCTGCATTGCATTACACTTCACTACCTCTTGATCGGAGGGACCTGCTTATATTAGGAGTATTGAGGAGGAGGTGTCTGTATTGGTCCTTTGGCGTAGTTAAATGTTTGTGGAGACATCTACATCGACATCTAACCTCTGCGAACCACTGTGAACTGCATAGCAAAAGGGTACATCAAACTGTACCAGTTATTATAGCCTATGCCCGTTTCATTAACATATGGAGCGCGAGAAGAATGATTGTTTAAATGCCTCTGTACGTGCTGTAATTCATCTAATATTGTCCTCACGATTCGTACCGGAGCGATATGTAGGTGGTTTTAGTATATTCCTTCATTCATCGCTCAAAGCCGGTTCTTGAAACTTTGTTACTAGACTTTCTCGGAATAGTTTCAGTCCATCTTAAAGGATCTGCAGTGCAGTTCTTTCAATATCTCTGTGACACTTTCCCCAAGGGTCAAACAAACCTGTGACCTTTCGTGGTGTCCTTCTTCGTATACGTTCAATACCCGCTGTTAGTCCTGTTTGGTGCGGGTCCCACACACTTGAGCAGTATTCTAGAATAGGTAACACGTTTGATTTTTAAACAATCACCTTTGTAGACTGAGTCCAGTTCCTCAGTATTCTCCCAATAACTTAATTGTACGACCTAATTTATCCACGACTGAACCTGTGTGATCATGCCATTTCATACCCCAAGAAAGTGTTACACCCAGTTGTTTGTATGAGTTTACCGATTCTGTCTGTGACTTCCTGATATTACCTTCTTGTGGTACTAAATTTTCTCGTTTTTCGCAGTGCAGAATTTTACATTTATAAACATTTAAATCAAGATGCCTATCTTTCCCTCTCTTTGAAATCTTATCAAGTTCTGACTGAATATTTGTGCAGTTTCGTTCAGACTGCACTCCACTGTACATAGCTTGTGTCGTCTGTGAAAAGTCTGAGGTTACTCTTAATGCTATCCGCAGGGTCATTCATATACAACACGACCAGCTAAAGACCCAAAACACCCTCATACGGTAAGCACGAAATTATTTCTACATTTGTCGAGGACTCTCCATCCGGGGAAACATGGCGCATCCTCCCTACCAAGAAATCCGAAGTCCAGTCACAAATTTCGCTTGATTCTGTCAGAGACCGCAAAGGACTTGGAAGAGCAGTTGAATGGAATGGACAGTGTCTTGAAAGGAGGATATAAGATGAACATCTGCAAAAGCAAAACGAGGATAATGGAATGTAGTCGAATTAAGTCGGGTGATGCTGAGGGAATTAGATTAGGAAATGAGACACTTAAAGTAGTGAAGGAGTTTTTCTATTTGGGGAGCAAAATAACTGATGATGGTCGAAGTAGAGAGGGTATGAAATGTAGACTGGCAATGGCAAGGAAAGCGTTTCTGAAGAAGAGAAATTTGTTTACATCGAGTATAGATTTAAGTGTCAGGAAGTCATTTCTGATAGTATTTGTATGGAGTGTAGCCATGTATGGAAGTGAAACATGGACGATAAATAGTTCGGACAAGAAGAGAATAGAAGCTTTCGAAATGTGGTGCTACAGATGAATGCTGAAGATTAGATGGCTAGATCACATAACTAATGAGGAAGTATTGAATAGGATTGGGGAGAAGAGATGTTTGTGGGACAACTTGACCAGAAGAAGGGATCGGTTGGCGGGACATGTTCTGAGGCATCAAGGGATCACCAATTTAGTATTGGAGGACAGCGTAGAGGGTAAAAATCCTAGAGGGAGACCAAAGGTGAATACACTAAGCAGATTCAGAAGGATGTAGGTTGCAGTACGTACTGGGAGATGAAGAAGCTTCCACAGGATACAGTAGCATGGAGAACTGCAACAAACCAGTCTCAGGACTGAAGACCACAGCAACAACAACAACCCCTTACCATCGAACCAATGATAATAAACACATGTGTGCTGCTGAGTCAAATGCTTTTCGGTGAACTATAGCTACTGCGTTTACCGGGTGCCTTGATCCACGGCTTTCAGGATGTGATGTAGGAAAAGTGCAAGTTGGATTTCACACGATCTGTGTTTGAGAAAACAGTCGTGGTTGGCACTTCATACGTTTAGGTGAGAATATGGTGTAAGATTCTACAACAAATGAATGTCAAGGATATTGGATTGCAGTTTTGTGGATCAGATCTGCTACCCTTCTTGTTGATAGGTGTGACCTGTGCTTTCTCCCAGCTGCTCGGCATGGTTCTTTGATCGAGGAATCTACAATAGATTATAGTTAACAGAGGGAGTCGCAAATTGGGTACAGAATCACTGACATCTATTTCACTCACCTTTTCAATGGTACAAGAAATAAGTTGGGGCCTTACTCCGGAGTTTTCTTTTTAAAGGAATATTTGAAAACGTAATTAACTGTTTCTGCTTTTGCTCTGTTATTCTGAATTTCAGTTTCTGTCTCGTCCATGAGCGACTGGAGACAAAGTTCGGTACCAGTAACAGCCTTTGCATAAGACCAGAATTTCTTTGGATTTTATGAAAGATATTTCGACGAATTATCTCGCGGCAGTCATCAAAGGCTTCATGCATTGATGTCTTGGCTGCATAACATGTTTCATTCAGCATCTCTGAATCTATAGCTCTATCCTTTGTTTTGTACCTGTTATGCAGCAGTCTCTGTTTCTTTAGAATTTTCTTTACCGTGGCTGTATACCGTGGAGGGTCTCTCCAATTACGAAGCGCTCTTTTGGGTACATGTCTATCCAGTGTATGTACAACTATTCTTCTAAGCTGAAGATACATTTACTCTGAATGCTCCTGTCCTGAGCTAAGAGCCTCAGCTCCTTATTGTCTAGTTTGCTGTACATATAAATCTTTGGGGTTTGAGCACTATGGGACTTAACATCTGAGGTCATCAGTCCCCTAGAACTTATAACTACCTAAACCTAACTAACCTAAGGACATCATACACATCCATGCCCAAGGCAGGATTCGAACCTGCGACCGTAGCAATCGCGCAGTTCCAGACTGAAGCGCCTAGAACCGCACGGCCACCGTGGCCTTCTCTAATCATTCCGCTTGTTTTGGTTGCTCTTTGTATTTTGGTAATCATTGTTGCTGTAAAGGGGCCCTTGGTCCGTGATAGTAGTTTCGATGTGGGCATCCTCAAAGAGGTTAGATTTCTTTATTGCTATTAGATATAAAACATCTCCATCAAGGGCCCGATTCCGAACTATACATTCCTGGCACCATTAACATGTACATAATTATCCCAATCGACTGTTGGCTGATTAAGGCCTCCTCCAATGATCACTGTATGATTACGGAACTTATGTAAAAGTGAACTGAGGTCTTATTTAAACTTTTTGGTTACTTCAGGAAGTGGGTCTATTGGTCGGCAGAAGGATTATGTTACAATTTTATGCCTTCCCTGGATAACGACTGTTACCGAAACAACCTCACACGCAGCTTGAATTTCAATTCCGGTGGATTTGAATTTCTTCTCTTCTGATACAAATACACCACCTACCGTCCATTTAACATTGGGAACACACGTAAATTTTAGCCAAACATCTCGATACTGTCAACTTCATGTTTTTACGGTTTTTGAGCCTAGGTTTACGTGAGCTGCAGTGCTTTTTAGGAGTGCTTAAAACGATGGCACTTTCTTGCGTATGCTTCGGCAGTTAACCTTTGGGATTTTAATTTTCTTACCTGCGGAGACATTCCGTTGGACCTTACAGAGATATTTCTTGGTTTCCTACATCTATCGTTATCTGAATTGGATGGAGGGTCTCCTAATCTTAAAGAAACCTTGTGTGCATGTTACACATGGTCAGCTACCTGGGTAGCCTGGGTAGCTGAGTATGATGTGTAGAGCTCACCTGATCCACTTAGGGGTTGTCCTTAACTCTCAACCCTAGATTGCTGTAATGTGTGAGGATGATTAGTAGGAAAGCATATGACCTGGGGTTTGGGTGGCTACGATGGAGCCAGGGAATGTAGTCCAGCAACAGGGTATATTTTGCTTGCGATAAAGGGATGGAAGATTTTGTTTTTGTATCTAGTGCATTTAGTTGAGAGTAATGTGACTCCAAACTCTCGACATCTAAGACCAACGGGCCAATTTTTTGTGGCCCCAAAAAAAAAACCAAGAAATTTTGGCACTTTTTTCAGCATTTCGCCTATTACTCGGAATTTCTGCGTCGCACTGAAAATTTTACTCTTACCAAAATGAAAGAGCATTAAATTTTGTGTCGAATGACCTACTTAAATGTCAAAATCGGTGCAGCCCTTTGGCCGAAATCAGTTTTCAATGTACGGTCATTTGTACCAACTTCGCTGAAAAGTTGTCTCTAATGGCTGTAACTCAAAGACGGCCACTCCAAATGAAAAATTTCAAGTTATCAAAGTTTTAGAGCATGAAATTTCATGTTACAAAGCGTTCATACGCTGGAAAGTCAAAGTAATTCCATTTTGTTGCTTTTTTTTGTAAGTCAAAGTTAGGAAGATTGCTCTTTAACGTGCACTTATGTTCTTTCTACGTATACCTTTTTTAATTTTCTTCATTAACGTGTATTTCTATTCATTTTTATCAATGCCTTAATTGGTAAGAATGCGTTGCTAAAATGAAAACCAAGGAAATAATAGCCAACATGTATTTATATGTTAGTAATATAAAAAAAAACTGCACGAATTTCTAATGAAAAGGACGTGGGAACACTAAAGAAACAGAATTTAAATATCAGAGATTCACATTTTATCAAATGTTGGCTCCATCGTGGTCGTTTGAGGGACTGCGGCAGGTGTTGGTCCAGCATCCGATTTCGGGATCCTTTGCGTCGCCTTCACCAACTTCCTCGTCCTCGAACATATCTTCGAGCTCTTCTTCATCCTCGTCGAGTTCAATTTCTGGGGCGTTCTCGTAAGATACGTCACAACAGTCATTGTACGTCGATAAGCAGTTTGGTCCAGATTTGCGACATCCACATAGAGCTGTGCATCCCATTTTGCATGTTCAGGGAACCATATTAAGTAGCGTGTGTGGTGCCGCATCTTTCAAAATCGTCACGGGAAAGAATCCAGGTAAGTTTTCTTCAAGCCCCTCTGATATGGATAGCTTTCCTTCCCCAACGAAGATTGTACATAGTAGTAGGATCACAGTGAGTGCCACCTTGCTCCGTCCTATGTCGGCTGTAGCGTTACAAGTTTCGAATACTTTTCTTGGGACAGACTTCACTAAAATGTTTGTACCTGCGCTCGTCCAAAGTTGCGCAGCTGAAATTCACGTACAGTGCAAACATCAGCTGTTCTCCTGCCTGTGCTATTACGCTTTGAGAGGCTGAGGATTTCGTATTTTCCCTTTTCCTTGGCCAAAAAAAGAGGATGCGATATGACATGGTTGAAAAGGGCGAATGCAGGGTCGAAATTGAAAGAATGACTGGAGTATCATATCTCTCCTGATTTCTCTCTTCCCCGTTTATGAAGTACATATGGTCGTAGTTGTCTTCTCGGCTCCTTAAGACAACAAACACATCAACGTTCTCGCTCATTAATGCCACACTGTCAGACTCAGCAACTGAAGAAACAGCCACAACTAATGAATCCAATCCACATCTACTTCTTCCTGTGGCACTTGAATGCCTCCATCTTCAAATTTCCGCATGAGCATCATAATTAAGTGGTTCCTGCTGCCCTCATGTGCTAGAAACTGCTCCGGTGCAACTGCAGCATTTTTATCTTCATGGAAAATGATATGTGATTGATCTTTCGGAAGACTTTCTTCCTCTTTGAGGAAGCACACTTGGGTAACCGCCGAATATAATTCTGATTTTGGATCCACAGTGTTTTCTCAAATAGATTTCATAATTCATACAGATGGTTCCAGACTTTTCTTTGATGTGCCATCACCTTTATGGAGCAGGTGTCCTCCATCGACCACATTGATTTTTTATTTTTTTATTTTGGGTACTTAATTCTGTTGGAGAGGAGAGAATTCATCATAGAGAGACGATTTTGTACCCTTATTGAAACCGTGTTTTGCGAACAACATGGAAATGGGGAAAATTCACTTGAGAAGCAAAACTTAACTTTAGGTTCTTGTCAGATAGCTTGATAACACACGGTCAGTGAAACAATGTTAGTAGGTTCATGGTAGGAGTTCACTTCTTCCCTAACGTGAGATCTGTAGTGCAAGATGTAAGTGTTATAACCGTGAGATTGCGTTGAAATGATACGTTCTTTGTCTTCTTTAATTCTGGTGATCCCCGTAATTCCTTCTACTAATGCCTCGTGACAACTAACCGATTCATCATCAATTGTTCCGTTGCTTATTGACTTAAACGGATAGCATCTTGAAAAAAGCGGATATTTTAACAGACAGTCATTCAGTTAGTCACTGTCTGCTGAATTTTGATCTCTGCGTGAACCTCTTAAATACACTCTTAAATACATTTGTTCCTGATGATATAACGCAAAATTTTCAATTTTTTGACAAACATCCTGTAAGGATGGCGTCCCTGAAGTCCGCTTTCTGAGAACAGAATCTGGAAACCCACGTCAGTCAGTTAAGCCAAGTTTCATTTCCTTCATTAAAGTTTGCTCTATTGTCGTATCAGACTATACATCGCAACCACGATTTATGACTTCGCCTAATGGTGAAGTTGCTTTCAGTTGTGAGTTTGTCGAATTCAGCAGCGTCCATCCGGTCTTCTAATGTGAGCTTCTCTTTTAAGTAAAGGTGAGCACTTTCAGGGTACAG
The DNA here is from genome assembly GCF_023864345.2 of Schistocerca serialis cubense. Taxonomy (NCBI): domain Eukaryota; kingdom Metazoa; phylum Arthropoda; class Insecta; order Orthoptera; family Acrididae; genus Schistocerca; species Schistocerca serialis. The sequence continues at coordinate 445,694,056 of NC_064645.1, forward strand.
GAAATGACCAACAGCATGAACGTATGGTAGCATTTCCTTAATGGTGTTTACATGTAGATTCCGTTTCCAGATCGCTCAGCCTCAGTGAACTGTTTTCTGACTGTATCCATGCGATAATACCGCAACCAGAATTTAGCTGTTTTACCTCTTCCTTCAATGCTGAAAATCGCATTTTCAATCTTATTTATCACCTTCATGTAATCATCATTTTCATGGCAACTGAATAATGTTATGTGACAGCAAGAGTTCATCAGTTATATTCACTTCTCCTTCTTTGAGGTCTCTCTCCTGAAAGAACTAATATGACAGATGAATGTGGAACAGTGTACGAGCTCTTAGTGCTCGAGGGTACAAATGTCCACTTAAAACTTTATCCAAACTGTTTTCAGCAAACATTTTGGATAGTAAGTCTCTCAAGCCGCTTCCTGCCATTATTGTACCGATGCACTCTAAGAAGGACGTTATAAGGTGAAACCCACCTGGTCGCACAGTGACATGTTCTAAATTACTACCTTCTCTTCTCTCGCCTACAGATAAAGTGGCTCGTTGAAAATGACAAAACACTACTTTTGACCATGTTTTATACTTTTATCAGTGCTGTTAGAAGAGATGTACATATTGTGTCGTGCAAAGTTAGAAGACAATTAGAAATAGGAGTCACATTGTTATTGAACGAATCAGTGTCGGTGGTTTGTGGCTTCTTCCATGAATCCATTTCACTCTGGCACCACAGTAAATTTCTTCCATTTCCCATAAAGTTGTAGAATCTCATATCCAGACAGTGAAATCTTCAGGCACTCAGAGTTGTCTAAACAGAGATTCTTTATAATAATACTGTTTAAGCCACCATCAGTTGCGTTTTGATATGTGGCCAGCATAGGTACACAAACTGTAGACAAAAATTCAGAATCTGAACATCTTCCATCCCGATCAATGTTCTTGTCATACTCCACAGCTCTGTAGGGAATGACTGCCATGATTCCTCCCATGTATTGGAAAGTATTCAGCCTGTCAGTTGTACAGGTGTTAAAATTAGTGTTATCAAAGCTGACCTGTATGAACTCTTCACTGGTTATCTTAGGCTGCTCACATTGTGCAATCGAGGAAATTTCAAACGCTGAAGTTTCCACATATCGAGCTATAAATACAGTTGCACTACAGGACAATAAGAACTGATCACAATGTTTTATACATGATTGCAGTGATTCCATTGAATACTGAAGATAGAAATGTCTGTGACCTTCCTGCAGAAATCACAGCATGTAACAAAGCAACACACTTCCTTTTCTATTACTATAGAATTCCTCGATTGTGTTTCAAAACCAGTGATTGAAGGAAATGGAAGAATGATTTAGGGATCACTGATTGGACGTGTGACATGACATCATCAGGTGGCGAGTACTGCGACGTATCATAGACTTGGGTACGGATGTCCTCAGGAAGTAAATCTGTAGCAGCGCATACAAAACTCAGGCGCCCTTCTCGTGTATCTGATAGATTCCTGTGATAGAAACTGTCAGTGTCTTATAGCCTGTACTTTCTAAAGTGGCCTTCTTATGTCTGTCAACAATTAATATTTTTTCAACATACTTCCGGAACAGTCGGATTTTTATGGTCCTTACATCTGCCTCCCAGCCATACGTGATTTGGTCCTTTAACTCCTCCAAAGTATACTGAATTCATCTGATGAATTCATCTGATTGTTCGATGTAGAAGAAATAATTTCCAATGCTCTACCTGTGAGTTTCATCTGATTGTTCGATGTACGAAGAAATCATTTCTATTGCTTTATCTGTCTGCGTGGATTCAGAACTTCCTTGTTTTAAAAAAAAATGGTTCAAATGGCTCTGAGCACTATGGGACTCAACTACTGAGGTCATTAGTCCCCTAGAACTTAGAACTAGTTAAACCTAACTAACCTAAGGACATCACAAACATCCATGCCCGAGGCAGGATTCGAACCTGCGACCGTAGCGGTCTTGCGGTTCCAGACTGCAGCGCCTTTAACCGCACGGCCACTTCGGCCGGCCTTCCTTGTTTTCCTCCACCCCTGATTGCCAGGGAAAAATCCCACTGATAAAACCTATGGTATTGAGCTCTGTAGTAAAAAGGTGCTCATCACGGATTCGCGAGCCCACCCACTTCGCCTTTCAATTACCCCAATAACAGAATCTCTCAATTCAAGTTTCATCACTTGATGAACAACATTTCCCTTTGAGTATGGAAGTCTACTAAATTTCTCTCAATTAGCATGAATTTCGTCGCCACAGTAAAAGCAGTGTTTAGTAAAATTAAATATCTTCTTTTATGTCGAAGATTGGCGTTGAAGGTGCAGAGAGTTTTGTCAAAGACAGTCTAACCAGTTTTGGTAGTTCTTCTGATAAACACGGTACACTTCAGATTCAGCCAGACCACTTAGCAACTTTCCTATCCCTATTGGATTGTAGTAGCGTTTCCAGTCCTACCTGTTTCACTTTAACCAAATCACCACCTGTCAGATTGCCGTCGCATATAAACCATTCCTCCGTACAATCTTGAGCCTTACTTTAAATACACTGACCGCACAACGGAAGTAAACTCAAAAGAGAAAATGAGACTGTTGTAAGACAAAAGGAGTTTTGAATGCGTCCCTCTCACAACACAGGTACACTGGGCAAGGCCAACAATGGAAACAATAACAAACGAACGGAGGGGATGGCAGCCTCGGCTGTCAATCGAGGGTTATCTATAGATACTTTTGCACCCGAAGGTGAGACAAATTTATGTCTTCCTATTGGAAATTTCAGTTCATTGTTCAAGTAACAAGAAATAACAAAATGAAATTACTTTTGCTTTCAAATGTATGAACGCTCAACAGTGTCTAAAATGAAAAACCAGATAGTATTGTAAGATGCAATTTCATGCTCTACAACTTCGGTAGCTTGAAATTTTTCATTTGGAATAGATATTTCTGAGTTACAGGCGTTGGAGCCGGCTTTTTAGCCATGCTGGTAAAAATTTAACAACTGAATGCGGCCAAACGGCTGCATCGATTATGACATTTAAGTAGGTCATTCGAAGCAAAATTTATTTCTGTTTCGTCTTGGTAATGACAACATTTTCAATAGCATGTATGATTTCCCGGTAATAGGCGAAAAGCTGAAAAACGAGCCCATTTCTTTTGGCTTTTTAGCCACAAACAGTTGTCCCGAAGGTTCTGAAGATCGAAAACTTGGATTCCACGTACTCTCACCTGTATACACAAGATAAAAACTAAAATCTTCTACGTCATATTTTGCATGCAGAGGGCCTTTTTTGTGACGCCGTTACTGGACAAATGATCAAGAAGAGGAAAGAACGGGAAGAAGGGAAGGGAAGGGAGTTCTGAGACTGGAAAGGTATATGGAGGAGCAGGTTAAATCTCTTAGGATGGATAGATATCAGGGTGCATTTCATTTTCAGGAATGTGCGCTTCCACTGCGTATTCTGGAAGATATTGAACACAGCCATGCACAGAAGAGTGCAGAGCTGCTTATTATCAGACGCAAATAAGTAAAGGCTAGCCTCCAAAAGAGGGCATATAAGACGAAGACTGTTTTACGCATCCGCCATCTGTTACTCAGATAGTTTATAGATGGAGATCCAATTGCCGAATGCTGGGTATAAGTCAACATGTACTACACTCAGGAGTTAGTACCAGCGATAGCATCAGCAGTACCTTAAGACCTCGTCTATTGTCACCACAAGAAGAGTGAAACTGGAGATTCTACAACAGCTTGTAGCTTCAGTTCATTGTATTCAGGACCAACCAGAGCTGAAGACAGATCAGTACAAGTGAAAACTGAACTAGTGCCACACACTACCTTCAATCAAGCACCGTGAAATTTCTGTTAACAAATTATTGTAAACTGTTGATAATCAGAAAACCGTGGTGGCCGAGCGGTTCTAGGAGCTTCGGTCCGGAACCTCGCAACTGCCACGGCCGCAGGTTCGAATCCTGCCTCGAGCATGGATGTGTGTGATGTCCTTAGGTTAGTTAGGTTTAAGTAGTTCTAAGGGACTGATGACCTGAGATGTTAAGCCCCAGAGTGCATAGAGCCATTGTTCAATTTTGTCGATAGTCGATGTTGCCATCTTTTCGCTGTAGTTGTTTCCTAGTCCTGTTGGGCTACGTGAGGAGGCGGTATAGTTGCTGCATGCAAATTAGCCACCTCGTAACAGTAACGGATTTCTGTGGCAAGGAACTTCTTTCACTGCTAAGTTTGTATGTTTGATACCAAGTGAATACAACAGAGTTTGTCAAAACGGTGCTAGAAGAATATGTAGCATAAGTGTAGACAGCGGGTAATGTGTTAACATAGGGCATCAGGCCTCCAGGATTTGTGATTTGGGGGAAACCGATGGAATTGTGGAAATGGAGATTTTTCGAAGTATAGGATATACGGAGATATGGGCAAAGAGGTTCCGAAAAGTGAAGAGCTGGTATACTATTCTTACAGAGAAAGGTAAGTGGATTCTGAAATCAAGGAAAAAGCGTGGCGTTCAAGGAATTGGAAAGATTGACAGAACTTCGGTGAGGCAGACATCCATGCATATGCGAGCACAAGTCTGCTCAAGACTTTGAAGGTGTGAAGGGTGTCATAAGGGTACATTCCCCGTGTTCACCGATGGGCTCCCTGTTGGGTGGATATTGGGTTGCTTTTCCATGTTAATGTACGATCAATGGTTACTTGAAGATTATTTACTACGTTGTTTAATTGAACAGATCGATCATAGATGATAATGTGGAGGTCACGGAGGTGAAAATGCGGATGGTTCGTACTATAGTTATTGGCTGAGTTTTGGTTGGATTAATTTTGAGAAGGCCTTTGTCTGGAGGCCCAAGAAGAAAATTTGTGCCTCCAAGCATTCCACAAATAACAATACACAGAGTGCTTCGCAAATGTTTTCCGGGTAATGCTCGTAAATTCCAGGCACGTCAATGGATTCAACAAAAGTAAGAACTTTTTCGGACACTATTTGCTGCTACCACGCTCTCCCACATCAAGGAATGATCTGGACCCCATTTGTTTCTCTAATTTATAAATGTTCCATGGTGGTGAGACCGTTAGTAAATCCAAGTGGAGAATATGGGACTCGAAGACTCCTAATGTCACCTATGATTTCCTACAAAATAATCCCTAGGTTGACGTTTGGTGTGGCCTGATAATAAAGTGAAATAGCCTGTTTTTGTGTGACCAACCGTTACACCTTTAGCGTATGAAGATACATTACCAATAATTAGTGTTGCATAGATTCTAAGTATTCCCGACACTGTGTTTCAGTTTAACAGTACCAGCCCGACTTAGTATTGACAATCGAGTGTTTTCCGCTTCGTTGAATAGTCAATAAGGATTTTACTGTAGCTTTGGCAAGACTTATACAATTATTATTCAGCATAAGTTACTACCACCGAAATATTTACCATATTCGTTAATATGGAGCGTGGAAACTATCATCATGATTCATTACAGAAACGTAGACACAGAGTAAGTGCAAGAAACGTAACCACTATCCCCTACACAGTTAACTACAGGGGTAAGCAAATAATATTCAAAATATGTTCACAATACAAAAAATGAAAATTTCTAAAAGCAAAGTAAAAACATTGACTATAACTGAAAAAAATTTTCAACAGTAACCAATGCAGAGAATAATACAATGACAGAACTGTTAACTGACTTTATAGATTTGGGCACCATATTTTGCAAACTGCAAACCAGGCAGACCTGAAGACATGCTTGGGGACTCTAAGGACTGCAGTGGGATACCAACCTGATTGTTGCCCACCATAAGGCCCGAGAACCAAGAGTGATGGTCTGGGGGGGAGGGGGATTTCTTTTTATAGCAGGATCACTTTGGCTGTCATCTGTGACACCGTTATAGCACAAAGATATTCTATGCCTCGTTTCTTTGCCCTTCATGACAAGCTATCCAGTGCTTCCGTCTCAACAAGATAATGCCCGCCCGCACACGGCGAAGGTTTGTACTGCTTGTCTTAGTGCTTGCTAAACTCGACCTTGGTCAGCAAGGTAGTCGGATCTGTCCCAAGTTGAGAACATTATCGGCAGGGGCCTCCGACCAGCTCATGATTTTGACTATCTAACGCCCATTTGGACATATTTGGACACGATTCCCCTCGGGAGGCCATCCAACAACTCTGTCAATCATTGTCAAGCCTAATACCTGCCTACGTAATGAACAGAGGTGTACCAGTGCGTTATTGGGAAGCTCAATTTGTGAAGGACCTCTTCTCGATTAAATCATCCAATTTTTTCTGTGTATATGAGTCAAAACTAACACTTCCTTCAGTTTTGCCCTAGGATTAGCGCCGGACTCTGTAGATGACGTAGATCAGAGTTATGTCCTCATGTCCAACCGATTAACCGATTGGTGTTGCCACTCGCTTGCGTGAATCCACTGAATATTCGCTGATCGTCCTCGTCCTTCCAAGTGGCGGCTTAACCAGAAGCCCCCACCCCAGCACCTCCCGCTCCCTCCCCCAGTGTGCGCTTGAGATGCCCATTACTCTTCCACAGTTTCTTGTTCTTTCTAATCGGCTGTGTGCCCTGTTTACGCTAAGAAGGCGGCCGAAGCAATGGGGAGGGGGGAGGGGGAGGGGGAGGGGGGCTGACGCAGGGCTAATCTCCGCCCAGCGCAGCTGCCAGCGCGGCTCAAAGTTTAACGAGCTGTGAGAGCGCCGCTGTTGCGCTTTAATTACCGCCCAATCTTCCGGCCTGCGAGAGCTGAGTAACTCGCGGCTCCCTCCAAGGCGCCATCGAGTCAATTTAACCGGCTTCCCCACACCTGCCGCGTGTCTAGTGTCTACCACTGGCAGCTTCGTCGTTGCTGCGGATTTCGCTGCATAAAGCCGAAAGGACAAATCTGTCAGTTGCCTTGCTCGTATGTCCTTTGAAATAAAGAAATAACGAAATACGTCAGAACAATTAAAAATTCATGCCAGACCCGAACTCGAATCCCAACTGCAGTGGCCTCTTTTTACCGGCTCGACGGCGGTCTCTCTACATCTCCGGCTTAATTTCATCATAAATTTCGTGGCTGGTGCAAGCTTTTTGTTTTTGTTTTATCACAGTATTTGCACCCCGGAAGAGTAGACGTAGTAAGTTCTCATCAGCACGGAAATCTTTTCCACCACTGTCGAGGCCAGTGCCTTTCGACTTGATACGGTGTGTTGAAATCGAAAGAATATTCTGCTACACAAAAATGAAACAACAGTTGTATGTCTTAACAAGATGAATGTTTAATAATTCATCTACCTCGTGAAAATGAAATACGAGATACATACCTCTTTCTGCTGGAGTCCCTGGCCTGTTGCTCATCAAGAAAGAGAAGCTGCTCCATTCTGACCTCACGCACGGATCGACCGAGCACCGTGTCGTCCTAAACCCATTGCGTGATTTGGATGCAGTAGCGTGGAGTCATCAAACCGGTCATTTCGGCATTGCTGAAGTTGGAGCCATTACTGAACATTCAGGTAGCTGCTCCTCAGTTAGCGTCACAATGCTGATTGCACCCCCTTACAGTTCTCCACCCAAAGAAATATAACTGTCCCTCACACTGAGAATACAACGGAAAAAATCATAAAATTAAACGGAACACTCATGCATATCTTTCGTTGTATGTAGAATATATGGGTGAGTTTTCGAAAGAGAACTGGGTTGGTACGGTTGCTTCGTCGTGGGTCAGTACGTGAATATTAAAATGAAATTATGAAAGGCTAATTTGTACTTGCGCCGTAATGACTATAGTAGATACTGCTAAATGATCTGAGGCATCTAAGGTGGGTTTACCTTTCGCAGGGCAGAGCATACGAAATGATCAGCAAGACAAACATAACGTTAATGTTTGGTATTTAATAAGAATTCGTAATCCGGGTGCAGCAACTGCAGTATCTTGATACAGTGACGCTTCGTTCTCTAATTCGAAATAACTGTTTGGTCTTGAAGCAAGAAGCGTTTTACGATGGTATTATGGATTTGAAAATGGACACGGAAGGATCTGAGCACGCCTGTGAGCCAGTTTCAAACTTTCCTCAGCACTGACGTTTCCACCTATTATTTCTGGACGGTACTATTACAGACGCTAAGATGAGGGTTATTCTCAAGACATATATATGTCACTGCAGCTTCAATGTATTAAAACCGTTTGCAGTGATGTCATACGTCACTGCATAATTATTGACTTCATACCCATCGATCATTCATTTCATTTCTAAGCATTTATCGCACTAAAACCAAGTAATTGAAACAGTACTTTTTATTCATCCCTTCCTGGCTAAATACGTATAATTGTTTGGGGTTTAAAATGGTTTGACGTCCAACTAATTGTGCTGTATGTGCGTTTTCACGCCAGTCGTGGTGAGTTTCTAGAACAATATGAGATAGTTAACTAGTTTAATATAACTGAATACTTAATTATTGCAACACACACGTGAACCATAACATTCAGTTCGGGTTAGTCACATATATGATTCTATCCATGCTTGGAACTTATTTCTCTAACAATATACTTACTTCCAGAAGTAGACACGCGACCAGAGGCCAAGTCTGTTACCAACCTCCTCGTGAGCTGTTTACCGTAAGCTGCCGAATCCACACTGGCGGCTGCTAACAGTGAACCCTGGACGGTATGGCTCATGCGCTCTTGAAAAAATTCCATTATTGTCAGCGAAGGTTTGAAGCAGTGCTGAAGGCGAACTCTTCACTCCACTGGCCGATAAACTTTGCACTGACTCTTTCGGCCCGAGTTTTGAGGCCGCACGGATTGATACATCTAATCCGCGTGATTGGCTGAGCCCGATAGCGATAAGACGGGTACATTGCTCCTAGGCTGCCCAAGCGGGGTGATATAATAGTCTAGCCCAACTGGTGCCCGTGTCGCGGGTTGGCGAAATTACAGGCCCGCCGCTGGTGAGACCTGGGCAACGGCCGAAATGCTCACCGCGTTTGGCCTCACCTCGCTGTAGGCACGCTGATGCACAGTCGTGACGGAAGGGTAGCCTACTGGGCAGGCGTAGTGGACTGCGACGCTACAATCCGACATAAGGTTATTAAGATTATCTCTTCGTACTGAATTGATTGTTTTTATAGGGAGAAAATTAGAGTTGAACGTCCCAACGACAGAAGAGGATACTAGGAACAAAGCATAAGCTTAGCTTGAGGAAGGACAGTGAATGAAGCATCGAATCTGTATCAAAAAGCTTGTTTGGTATTTCCCTTGAGCGATTCACAGGAGCCACAGAAACCTAAATGTTGGCTACCAGACAGTGTTTTGATCCATCGTCTTGTGAAACGGAACTACAGTGTGTTACCACTGTGCTTCATTGCTCTGTGAGTGCTTTGTTTCTTTAGACACGTAGTAATATAAATGCCTTTCAGCGCTCAAACCATCGTTTTCGAAATTGTATTTTCGTCACATGTTTCACTTTTTATGAGCTGAAGTAACTATTGGGTGCGACAAATGTTGCGAACGTTTAATGTAATGACGTCGCAAGAATGGTGAAATATAGTGCTATTTGTGGATATTTAGAGGTATGTATATTATCACGTAATAAATACACTCCTGGAAATTGAAATAAGAACACCGTGAATTCATTGTCCCAGGAAGGGGAAACTTTATTGACACATTCCTGGGGTCAGATACATCACATGATCACACTGACAGAACCACAGGCACATAGACACAGGCAACAGAGCATGCACCATGTCGGCACTAGTACAGTGTATATCCACCTTTCGCAGCAATACAGGCTGCTACTCTCCCATGGAGACGATCGTAGAGATGCTGGATGTAGTCCTGTGGAACGGCTTGCCATGCCATTTCCACCTGGCGCCTCAGTTGGACCAGCGTTCGTGCTGGACGTGCAGACCGCGTGAGACGACGCTTCATCCAGTCCCAAACATGCTCAATGGGGGATAGATCCGGAGATCTTGCTGGCCAGGGTAGTTGACTTACACCTTCTAGAGCACGTTGGGTGGCACGGGATACATGCGGACGTGTATTGTCCTGTTGGACCAGCAAGTTCCCTTGCCTGTCTAGGAATGGTAGAACGATGGGTTCGATGACGGTTTGGATGTACCGTGCACTATTCAGTGTCCCCTCGACGATCACCAGTGGTGTACGGCCAGTGTAGGAGATCGCTCCCCACACCATGATGCCGGGTGTTGGCCCTGTG